>NW_027203381.1:85538519-90338519 GCF_024711535.1 Dipodomys merriami
TTTATACACAATGGAATTCTATGCCTCCATCAGAAAGAATGACACACCCCATTTTGTTAGGAAATGGAAAGACTTGGAAAAAAATCATATTAAGTGAAGTAAGCCAGACCCAAAGAAATATAGGTCCCATGGTTTCCCTTATTTGCAATAATTAGTATATTCTAGGATATCTAGGATAATCTTATCAGATAAGCATTATAGCTCAAAAGCTATGTACATATGACCATATAACATAATTCTAAGGGAAATAAACCCCAGGGTATGAACACAAGAGGTCTTTTGTTGTTGTTTTTAATGTACTATGTGATTTTTTTTATTTCCTTCCCCTATGGTATATCCTCTGTTGTCACTGTATGCATCTTGTTTATACATTTATCTAATTGAAGGAGGGGAAGGGAAATAACAAAATGCTGAACCAAGGACACAGGATGACCCATTGCAACAATGAGACTCACAGACACTATGTTGTAAATGAACTTTACAACTTCAGGTGGCAGGGGAGGAGTGGAGGAAAGTGGGGGAGGAAAGTAGTAGTAGGAGAGAAACAAAGGTGGGGGTAACAATGCTTGACCAGAAATGTACTCATTACCTTACTCACATAACTGAAATCCCTCTGTACAGCATCTTTACAATAAAATAGAAGTTAAAAAAGAAATAAAAGCAAAAACATGTGTAATTATGGGATCTACACATGTTCTAAGCTACAGCACAATTCTGTAAGTCTTCAAGATTGGTTTTGCTTTGCAAATGTGTACAGAGAAGATAGATAAACTATTTCATAACTCTACACTTTTTACAGAAAGTTAACACAAGAAAAAAAATCTCAAAATATACTTCTCTACAACTGTCAAGTTAGTAATACTTAAATATAGGCTATTGTCCTGAGATATATTTTAGATCAGATAATAATTACAATATACTACCTTTACTGACACATATTAAGCACTATTCACTGTATGTAGAACTTAACTCATGAATGAGATGAGTCATTAACAGAGCACTGAGATAGATGCTATCAAATACTTATTCAATGATGAAAAATTGGGAAACAGAGACACTAATAACTTGTCAAAGTTCACAGAGTCATAAGTTAAGTTATGCATGGTATAAAAGTTTGATTTATAATCAGGGTCTGCTAGGATAGAAATATGCATTTCTTAACTGTGTACACAAATTTTCCAAATTCAATATAAACTTAAGTGCTCTAAACATTAAAGTTAGGTAGATACTATTTTTTACTGTAAAAATACCATACAGAGAGGTTACAGTTACATGAGTAAGGTAATGAGTACATTTCTTATCAAGCATTGTTGCCTCCTCCTTTGTTTTCCCTTCCCATCCCCCTCCAAAGTTGTAAAGTTCGTTTTTCGACATAACATCTTGTACATCTCATTGTTGCAATGGATCCACCTGTATCCCTATTTAAACAATTTGTTTTTTCCCTTCCCCTCCACAAATTATACCAACATCAAATACAGTGAAAGCAGAGGTTATACCGTGCGGGAGAAACATACACAGCAACAAAGAAATAGCTTATAAATTTGTTAGAAACAATAGCAAAGAAAGAAAAAGAAACATTTGAGTCCTTATCTTGTGCTTCATTTCGTCTAACATCAATTTATCTGACTTTTTCTGCTTGTCTCAGACATATACTAGTTATTGCAAATAAGGGAAACCATGGGACCTATGTTTCTTTGGGCCTGGCTTACTTCACTTAATATAATTTTTTCCAAGTATTAGGCAGATATTTTATCATTGCTTATTATATGAGAAGTACATACTTAAGAAATTTATTATGATTTACTTTAAAATATAACCTTAAACAATTCTGGTTAATAACAGTTAATTACCTATTAGACCTTATTATGCATCTAATATGAAGTGGTAAATATGTTGGATGAACATTTACATATAGCTCATATTTTTCACACATTCCTAGCATTTTCCAAAATTAAAAGTCTAGAGAAAAATTTTTATCCTTAACATAAAATTTGCTTTCTGCTCTTTTTGACTTTCCATACTTTGACTTTCCAGTTGTTTTCCTTCTGAAAGGCATGGCACTTAAAGACCTGAAAAGCATGGCACTTAAAGATGGAGTCATCTCTGCTGTAAAAGAAACCTCTCTGCTGTAAAAGAAACAATGTGTCAATTTCACAGCTCCAATTCAGAATGACAACTGTATTTCCCGAGTATGAATGTACAATAAATAATGAATACTTGCTTGAAAAATAAGTCTATTTGGATCAGTAATTTTACTTGTTTTAAGTAACTTTGTTTTGTTTTGTCTCTAAGATTAAAATGTATTTGCTTTAATTTTGAATACAGCAAAATTATATATAAACTAATTTTGAATACAGAAAAATTATATATCACTTATATAATTCAAGCCATCCCTATTCTATCAATTCACAGTGCAAACAAATGCCTTTGGTTTATAACTCTTTTTGACCTTCAGCCTCTCTCAAGGTTGTTAAGATGGAATCCTGAAGTAAACTGATGTTCTAATTATCTGAACACATAGATCCTTTCCTCCAACTGGAAACACTACTCTAAGATATAAAAATTTAAAAAATTACTTTATAAAATAGTACTTCCAAAATGGACTCCGGAGGTTTAGCCCTTCTTTCTTCAGGCTTTCCTTGTATCATTTTACAGCAATGCTATTAGCCCTGACACTAAATTTCCTCAGGGAAAAAGCTTCTATTTCCTCCTCAGCAACCTATTTCAGTCCTTAAAGTGCTCTCTGTGAGAGTTTTCCCTTTGTTTTGATTTATAATATAAATTTTATATGTGATTAAATCATTTCCTAGACTTTTCATCTTTAGGTTAAACATATTCTCTTCTTTTAGTTTAGATTCTATGTCCTGCCTCTCTCAGGTTGCAGGACTCCAAAGAACTGCAGGCCATTCTTGGTTCTCTGTAGCGTTGGAGGCTGTCCTTGCAAGGAGGGGCTGAGAGGAAATCTAAGGATCTCTGTTGCCTTTTAATGTCATTATCTTCAGGAAGCCTCTCACGGTCTGTCCAGAGAACTGGTCAGCATCTCCAAACTCATTTGCACTCTGCTGATGCTTGATGCAGAATATTCTCACACAGTATATTCTCTAAAATGGGAATTGCTACGTTTTATGTGCTGTCTTGAGAATTAACAGAATGAAACACACGAACACTTTAGGACAGTGCCTGGCACAGAATTAATAATCAATATGGAATAGCAATTGCTCTTGCTGTCAATGCAACTGTTTCTGCTAGCCTAACTGATGCTGCTGTATTAACTACCTTTGTTGGGGATATTAATGTAACTAGGACTTCTACTATTTTCACCACTATTAACCAGTACTACCTGTACTATAGCTAATATTAGTGCTGTTGCTGTCACTGTGCTGTATTCCTGATGAATGCACTTACTTCTACCAAGCGGGACATCCAATAATTAATTGGAATACATTGAAGGTCTCTTAAATGCCTCCTGAATTTTCTTAGCTCCTCTTAACAATCTTTGAGACAAGTATTATCTATTTGACAAAAGCATATGGTAAATTTATTCAGATTACAGATTCTAGGTTTTCTGAGCTTTCAGCCATGCTGTCATCTAACAGTTTATCATTCTGTAAGATCTCCATTAAAATTTTCCATTGACATGAATAATTGAAAACTTATTAATAGTGAAGTTCTTTTCAATATTATATGATGTTTACCAACTCTACTAATGGGTTAGGAGAATAGTGCACAAGTATATAAAATTGTGGGGTAAACTAAATATTAAATTCCACTCAAACTTCTATAGAAGTCACGTATCAGTGGCTCACATTAGTAATTCTAGCTATTCAGGAAGCTGAGATCTGAGGATCTTGAGTGGAAGCCAACCCACTCAGAAAAGTCCCTGAGATTCTTATCTGTAATTAACCAACAAAAAGCTGGAAGTGGAGGAGTGGCTCAAATGATAGAGTGCGGGCTTTGAATGAAAGGACTAAGGAGCCACGCCCAGGCTCTAAGTTCAGTACTGGCGCACACACACACAAACACACACACACACACACACACACACACACACACACACACACACACACACACACACACACACACACAGGTCTATAACGAGCAATGATGAAACAAATTGACTTCTCCATGTAATATTTTTAGTATTTATTCCTTCTGTAAATACCCACCAGGAAGGAGAGTATCCATCAAGTACTTTCTCACAGGTAAGAAGTCTAAAGTGCACATATGAAGCAATTTAAGGAGGGGTCACAATGTTGCATTTCTTGGTCTCTGAGTTGCTAACCTGCTGTTAGATCATTTGGAGCCTGCCTGCCTCCAAATGTAAACAGACTAAAAAGAGTTGTCATTTACATTTACAAATGTATGAGCAGTGGATCATAAAACAAGTTTGTAAAATCTAATTTCAGAAAATACAGCCACACTGAGGTACACAAACTCATATACAGGATTGTATCTACATATATACACATATACATATACACTAAATTCATATACATGAAATGTCACCAACTTTTCTGGCTTAAATCACTTTGATGGATTCAATGGTGGATATTATAGCAAAATGTAGCTTACCAACTCTAATTTAAGACACCCTTTCTGTGGTTTCTAAGGGAGCCTGTCTGACCTGGTTGATGGAACTCTGAACTCTGAACACTGGGACAGCTATTCAAAAGGCTCTGTTTTATCATCAAAAGCTGATTGTGATTGTGAGGGTGTAATAACAATCAGTATTTTTTATTACTAAGTTTTTTATTATGAAAATACCATACAGAGGGGTTACAATTACATGAGCAAGGTAATGCGTACATTTCTTATCATTGTTGCCTCCTCCTTTGTTTCCCCTTACTCCCATCAGTATTTTAAAGTTATAAATACCAATTCTAATTCATGTCCATACTACTTTAAAAAGATAAATCAATGTCATTACATATTTTTCAGTGATTGCACAACATCCAAAGCAATGCAATCTCATGTAAACAAACTATGGATTTCGGGTTAAAATGGTAATTCTAGGTTCATTGATTCTAGCAAATGTACAACTCTAGTAGAAAGATGCTGATAAAGGGAGAAACTATGCATGTGGATGGGCAGGTGGAATCTCTGTATTTTCGATTTAATTTTTTATGAATCTAAAGTTTTTCTCAGAAATAAAGACTATTAAAAATACAGGTCAATCTGGTCTAAGTTCATTGCAACTCTATGGATTTTATTGGTAATTCATAGCATAATAGTCCATTTATTGTTAGGAATAAATGTATTAGATTTTACATGTTTCTTGGCAGAGAATTTTTATTGGTCTAAGTGAATTTGGTGGACTATCAAGCAAGATGCTTTGCTTTCTGTTTGAGTAACCCATATGAAACATAATGAGCATTTCTGATGGGAATGATAAAGATTGCAAAGTATTGTTTATTTCATTTACTCTTTTGTTTCTAGTCATTGTTACAGAGTTCTGTAAGTATCCCTCTTACTCTATTTTTCTCTTTTAAATAATAGTTTTCAATCATAGCTACATATTAGAGTTAACTCCAGAGACTGAGAATCTGTGTGTGTGGCGGGGGGGGGGGGGAGGGGGGAAGAGAGAGAGAGAGAGAGAGGGAGAGAGACAGACAGACAGACAGACAGACAGACAGACAGACAAACAGAGACAGAGAGGGTACTGATACTTGAACTCATGCCTCACACTCTTGTTTAGGTTTTCCATTCTGTCAATTACCACATACCCATTTATTTCTGGTTAATTGGAGATAAGTCTCTTGCAATTGTCTGCCTCTTTTTATCCTCTAGTAAAGTAGTGGGGATCACAACACATACCACCATGCTCAGCTTTTTGTTGATTGAGAAGAAGTTTGGAGAACTACTGCAGAGCTCATCTCAAATGAAGATCTTTCTAATCTCCCTCTCCCAAGAAGCTAGAGAGAAGGAAAATATATTCAAACATACCAAGGGAGTCACTATACACAGTCTGAAAATGGGGGAGTTTTGAAAAGAAAATATTTTCTGATGGAAGTATTTGAAGATTGCAAGGCAATCTTGGGAAACAAAGGTAGTAGGGTTGTGGTCTCAGGCTGACCTAGACAAAAATGCCAGACCTTATTAGAAAACCAAACAAAAGGACTGTGGTGTGATGATTGCAACAGAATATCTATTTTCTGAACTGAATGCTTTTTACAATGCATCTAAACTAGTTATTGCAAAGGTTTTATAAAAGACCCATTAATTTTTCCATTTTGCAGATGGGACCAAGGATGAAATACTTAAATTAAGTCTCTGAAAAGCTAGCTGGTAGCAGAGAAGGCTTACTTAGCCCTTATTTCTAAACAGTAGATTAATTTCTCTTCTCCTTTTCTCACCTCCTTCCACCTCTACTACATAGATGCTTCCCAGGCAAGCTTTTCCTTGACTATTTCCTTTAATTCCAAGAGTACTTTCTATGTACAGAAAGGGCCTTTTACTTACCTGTGAAAGAGAGGTTATAATTTAATATACTTATTAAACTACTGTATTATTGCTACAAATTTACATATATTATAAAAGATGTATGTCATAGAAGGGACACTAATAAAATTATCCCACAAATACAAATGATATATTAGATCAGTATAAACTAAACTTATTTAACAATAATGAAGAATAAAATATTTTATTTTAAACTTTTTTAAGTAGTTTGACCAAATAAAAGTAATAATGCTATGTCACTGCTTATTAATTACAAATGAATAAAGTATAGAATATTTAGGCCTTTAGAAAAGACAGTTTTCAAATCCTTTCAACCACCTTGGAAAGTAGTATGGAGGTTCCTCAAAAGACTCCACATAGAGCTCCCCTATGACCCAGCAATCCACTTTGGGGCATTTACCGGAATGATCACAAACAAGACCATACTAAGGCTACCAGCACAACTATGTTTATTGCAGCATTATTTACCATAGCTAAGATATGGAACCAACCCAGATGCCCTTCAGTAGATGAATGGATCAAGAAAATGTGGTATTTATAGATAGATAGATAGATATAGATATAGATAGATAGATATAGATATAGATAGATAGATATCGATCTATATCTATAGATCGATATCATCTATAGATATAGATCTATATCTATCTATCTATCTATCATCTATCTATCTATCTATCTATCTATCTATCTATCTATCTATCTATCTACATACAATGCAATCTATCTATCTATCTATCTATCTATCTATCTATCTATCTATCTATCTATCTATCTATCTATCTATCTATCTATCTATCTACATACAATGCAATTCTATGCCTCCATCAGAAAGAATGGCATTGCCCCATTTGTTAGGAAATGGAAAGACTTGGAACAAATTATATTAAGTGAAGTAAACCAGACCCAAAAATAAAAAATGAAAAAAATGTCCAACGGACATATAAAGAAATGCTCTCTTGCCATAAAAAAATAAAATAAAATAAAATAAGTCGGGCACCCGTTGCTCCTGCATGCGTGTAATTCTAGAGCTGAGAACTGAGGATTGTGATTTGAAGCCAGCCAGGGATAAGAACTTCCCCAGAGACTCTTTTTTCTTTTTTAATGTATTTTTTATTTTTTGGGTCTGGTCATGGGGCCTGAACTCTGGGCCTGGGTGCTGTCCCTCAGCTCTTCAGCTCAAGGCTAGTGCTCTACCACTTGAGCCACAGCGCCACTTCCGGCTTTTTTCTTTTTGCTTATGTGGTGCTGAGGAATTGAACCCAGGGCCTCAAGCATGCAAGGCAAGCGCTCTACCACTGAGCCACCTTCCCAGCCCGCCCAAACACTCTTATCTCTAATTAATCATCAGAAAAAAAGAAGTGGTTCTATGGCTCAAAGTGGCAGAGTGCTAGCCCTGAGTAGAATTGCTCAGGGATGGCACCCAGCCCCTGAGTTCTAGCCATATGACCAAAAAGAAATGAAGAGGGAAGAGGAGGAGGAGGAGGAAGGAAAAACAGGAAAGAAAATAAAAAGGAGATTTTACCTCAGCCCAGTTCAAATGGCCATTATCAAAAATTCAAACAATAACAGATATTAGCAGAGATGTGGCCAAAAATGAATCCTAACAAATAGACTATTAATAGGAATGTAAACTTGTTCAATCACTCTAGAAAGCTGTATGAAGATTCTTCAAAAACCCTAAATGCAGGGTTACCCTATCATCCAACAATTCCACTCTTGGGCATTTTTCCCAAAGGTTACAACTCATCAGTACAGTAAAACCATCAGCACAACCATGTTCAATGCAGCAATGTTCACTATAGCCCAAGTATAGAATCATCCTAGATGTCTCACAATGGACAAATGGATCAAGAAAATGTGGCATAAATACATAATGGGATTTTACTCAGCCATAAGATAGAATGATACTGCATCATTTCCAAAAATGGAAGGGGGTTGGGATTGCGGCTCAGTGGTAAAGTGCTTGCCTAGCGTGCATGAAACCCTGGATTCGATTCTTCAGTACCACATAAGCAGAAAAGGCTAGAACTGGCACTGTGGCTCAAGTGGGAGAGTCCTAGCCTTCAGCAAAAGCAGCTCAGGGACAGCACCCAGGACTGGCAAAAGAAAGAAAAAAAAGGAAGGATTTGGGAAAAAAATATGTTAAGTAAAATAAGTCAGGCTTACCTACAGAGACAAAGGTTACATGGTTTCTCTCATATGTGGAAGCTAGAGTTAGTTTATAAACATAAGAAATATATTGGGTGGTATGCAAATGTATGCAAATGCATTAACTGGAATACAGTTGATTTAGTGGCATCTCAGTGTAATTCCTTAAAAAGGCAAAATCAAAGCAGGAAATAGGTGCTTGATGAGGATATGGCGGGAGGAGAGAGGGAGACAAATGAAGAAAAGAAAAGGAGAAGAAGAATGCAGTAAAATTATACTTCAATGTATATCATGCAAAATTAAGAAAAGTAAAGGAAGAAGTGGCTTGGAAAGGATGTGTGAGAATGTTGAAAGGCATGACATTGATCAAGATGCACTTTATTCATAAACTGCTTTCCTGTATATATTTTTATTGCAAAAATACATACAGAGAGGTTAGTTACATGAATACATTTCCTATGTAGCCTTGTTACCTTCTTTGTTTTTCCCCTCCCCTCCTTTGCCTCCCCACCTCCACAACTCCTCCCTCCCCCACCCCCAAAGTTGTAAAATTATTTTTCAACATAGTGTCTTGTACATCTTGTTGTTACAATGGGTCAAACTATATCCTTAGTTCAACATTTTGTTCATAAACTGGTTTTTTTGAATGGTAAGTCCTTAAAGATAATGAAAAAGAAAAGAAAAGAAAACTGGAATGAAGAAACTACAAGCAAAAATAACCCAAAAACCCAATGAAAGAATAGAAAAATACTTCAACACTTTAAAATCCCATTGATGATCCTCAATAGGGATACGTTTTTCCTTATTCTTTTAAATTTGTTGCATAACTACATCATCTTCCCTAGAGAAACACAGTCACTTTTTTGAGCTATTATAATTTTAACTTCAATACTTCAACAATCTAAACAGCAACCATATATTAACTCTATATAAGGATAAAGGCAAAGCAAGCTGTTGCTTAGCTCAGGAGCATAACACTCACCTAGCATATGCCATGCTCTAGATTCTCCCCAGCACTACAAAAATAAATAAGCAAATGTATACATACATAGAGGCATTCATATACACCACAAAGGTAATAACAAGATACCTAGTAAGGCAATGACGGAAACTTAGTAAAAGTAATAGTGAGAAGAGTAAGGGGATTTAGGAACATGTCTGATATTTTATAAGGACAATTTTTTTTCACAAAAGGATACAGGATCTTTGCTAACCAAGTTAGTTTCAGCTAGTAGGTAAGAAAATGCTGTTTTCTCAGGCTGGTGGCAACAGCTGAAAAAGAGCCAGCGTTTTCCAAACAGAGTGACTCTTGTTGTCTTTGTGTGAAATCACCAGCTCATTTAGATGTTCCAGAAAGTGCAAGTTTTTAGTGCTGGAGTAATCTGAAAAGGAGAGCCTATAAAATTGGTCCAAAATCATACCATCATTAAGATAAAGCATTAAGTCATCAAGAAATTGTGCTATTAATACTAATGACAGTAACTCAATGATGTCATTTGCTTATTTCATACTTTCCATGCTTATTTTCATACAGTTTTTCATTACTTTTATTTTTCTAGTAAAACCACGTAAGAAATTTTAAGATTTGCATACCTTAAATGTAATTAGGCCTAATAGGAATGCACATACGCATGCAAATATACATATATATATTGCCATGGAATCATCTTTATTAATTCTTCTGGTTATTTGACATATGGATAAAAACTAAGTCTAAATTCTGAAATAATGTTTTAGTAGTATTCTATTTTTAGATGTATATAGTTTCAAAAGAAAGATGATTATTGTAACACAGAAACAATTTCCATCTTTACCCTCCAAAAGGCTAGCAAGTATTCAATTTAAACTGAAATTAAAATGTAAAGAACCCAAAAAAACAGGTCAGCCAAAATTTACTACAATCTATTGTATATAATGATGATTTAAAAAATTCTCATTGTCCAAAGTTTATCTGAACAATCCTGAGATTCTTGAGGAACATTTAGTTTTGAAATAGAAAGTGTTGTTATCTTTGTTTTAAAGGCATTTCAAGTTTGTCTTATAAGTAATTCACATTTGATATTTCACTTCTTTGTGTTTTGAGTGAATAACTCAAAGTCTTGGAAGATTCACAAACTATAGGTTGAAAAGTAGAACAAAATAAATGTGAAAGAGGTTAAGAAAAAAAAGGCTATGAATCAAGAAAACTCTTTTTGTTGCTGTTGGCAGAAGGAACAAAGCTAAAGGGAATTTCTAGTGCTAAGAAAAATGTAGATATAAATTAATGATGATTAAAAATTGGTAAATATTACCAACCTCTTTATAAATAGCTTTTCTAACATGCTGTGGTTAGTGGTTTAGGGGAGAAGAGATATGACTAAAGCAAAGGCCATAAAAGAGGCTTTCATACCAGGAAAATAATTTATACAGTAAACACAAGTGTAGTTCCTCCAGCTGGCATGCTGCTACTCACTCATCTTAATTATTGGAATAAATGAACCAATGGCCATCACATTTAAAAGATGACAAAAAACAAAACAAAACAAAATATGATGGTCACCAAAAGATCAGAAAGAAAATTTTATGGTAAAAGAAAGTGAGGATTAAATTGGATACATTTTTACTGGGTAAAAAAGGTGTTTTTGTCCTTGAAAATGATATTTACTTGACCTTGTAAGTTTCTTAATAATATGATAAACAGCTATGTAATTTCTGCATCATCCGGGAACCAGATTGCATTCATAGAAAATATTCTTTCCTGTGGGATAACTAAAAAGAAATGAGGGCTGCAGTGTCTTTGGATCAATAGAGGGCAGGCAATTTGGAGGCTAGTATTAGGTTCTTCTAACACAGGTGTTCTCAAACTGTGGCCTCAGGACCAGCCCTATCAGCAACACCTGGACACTAGCTAGAAATGCAATTCCTACAGCCTACATCAGAATTATTGAATGTGAGACTCTAAGTATTGGACACAATAGTTGTAACAAGCTCTGAGTAATTCTGGTGCAGATTCAAGTTTTGAAACCAGCATTACACTTGCATCAAAACTCCAAAGAACTGTATTTTTCTCATTGCTCAACTGGCCATTACTCAACCTAGTACATTAGCTAACATATAACAGTCAATCAAAAAATATTGGGATGAATCAATAGAACCTTCTTACATAAAATGTCAGATTGTAATCATTTCAGTCATTTGGGGATATTATTAGCACTGGAAAATAAGTAATTTCACTTATTCAACTGTTTTGAATAATTTTACTTTTTAAAGAGTTAATGTAATCCCAGCAATTGAGAGGTCCAGACATGAGGATAAAAAAGTTAATGCCTATCTGTACTGAGTTTGAAGGCAGCCAGAGGAACATAGTAAGACCTTGTCTCAAAACATCAAATTGACTGATTCACTAAGCATAAAAATTAATTTTAAAAAGTTTCATTAAGCTGAATGTATTCTCTTGTTCATTTAGAGTCAAATTATTAAATGGAAGATTGAGGAGGCTATAGTATTGGAAAATGGGATCAACTATTCTCTATAATAGCAAAATTAAAAAAACTATCAGTCATTTATACTCACATCTATCACTTCTTGTTATTTAACATAGCATACCCATATAAAACATATTGATATAAACCAATATACCCATATAACTACAACCAGAACCAAACAACCCCAGTAGCTTGGATAGATTCACTTCATATAAGTTTGTGTACAATCTGCAAAAGAATAACTGTATTTTTCAAAAACAAGAATAGTGAAATTCTATGCCTCCATCAGAAAGAATGGCATTGCCCCATTTGTTAGGAAATGGAAAGACTTGGAAAAAAATTATATTAAGTGAAGTAAGCCAGGCCCGAAGAAACATAGATCCCATGGTTTCCCTTATTTGCAATAACTAGTATATGTCTGAGACAAGCAGAAAAAGTCAGATCAGTTGATGTTAGGTGAAATGAACCCCAAGATAAGTATTCAAATGTTTTTTCTTTTATGCAATTGTTTGTAACATATTTATAAGATATTTCTTCATTGCTTTGTATGTCCCTCCCCCATGGTATAACCCCTGCTTTCACTGTTGTTGGTATAATTTGTGGAGGAGAAGGGAAAAAACAAATTGTTTAAATAGGGATACAGGTGGACTCATTGCAACAATGAGATGTACAAGTCGTCATGTCGAAAATTGAACTTTACAACTTTGGGGGGGGGGAGGGTTGAGTGGGGGAGAGGGGGTAGGATGGGATGGGAAGGGGAAACAAAGGAGGAGGCAACAATGCTTGATAACAAATATACTCATCATCTTGCCCATGTAATTGTAACCCCTCTGTACAGTATTTTCACAATTTAAAAAAATAAAAAAATAAAAAACAAAAAATAGTAAAGAATGAACTAAAATGGCAACTTAAAAATATAGGTTGTGTATCTAGAAATTCTCAGCTTCTATAATACATTATACACAGGAAGTACTGCCAAAAGGAAAATTTATGAAAGTTGAAGGCAGCGCAATGGCCAATGCATTTCAAAAAGTGCAGTCTTTGAATACACACCTTGTTGTGTTTATTTCTTTGAAGTGCAAATGTTTAGTGGAAAAGAGAAAGTCGGGCAAAGTAATACATATCTCAACTCTTGAATACTATATAATATGGCCTCACAAAAATTCCGTTTAAGGAATTAATTCAATTTATCTGCAGTAAGAAATTTACCGTAATGGAGCTCAAAATAAGGTAAATATCTATAAACTAAAAGTTAACAAATGTGCCATAGGTTTAATAAGAAAAATACAGTTTTCATATGTTAAAAAACTGCTAAGAAATGTATCCATAAATTTTGGAAAGTTGTGAAAGTTGTGGAAAGTTGTGAAAGAATACTAAACTAGACCCAAGTGTTGGTGAATCAGAAATGTAATGCTAGCTATTCAGGAGGCTGAGACCTGGAGGATGAGGTCCAAAGCAACACAAGCAGAAAATCCATAGGACTCTATCTACAATTAGCTGGCAAGGTGTCAGACAAAAGACATTCCTTAAGTGGTAGAGCACCAACCATCAGTAAACAAGCTGTGTGAAAGTTCAAGGACCTGAATTCAAGCCATACTACTGGTAATAATAACAATAATAATAATAAAGAAATACCAGCAACATGTGTGTGAAGAACAGAACAGAAGAACCAAATAAAACTCGGCGATAAAGAAGCTTCAGTTCCACCATATTTTAAATATTCAAAACTTTATCATGTGCACTGCAAGTTAATTCTACTTTAAAACTCTTTGTATGAATGTCTTCATTTATCTTTGGATTCCATCTTTGAGGAATAAGTCCAACATGTTTCTGAGCAGTCTTCTCCTCCTCCTCTTTGCCCCCATGTAAAACTCAGCTCTATCAATCCTATTCTTCAATTATGATCACCACTGTATACCCTCTTTGCCTGAGTTGCACTTCAATGTTTTACTTAGTTGTTGTGTTTTCTCAAATATTTTGGATATGTGAGAAAATGAATTCATTTTTTTGTCTAGCAGAACAGTTATATGCAATCTATCCTATAAATGATCTTTCTGTTTAGTCCTTTCTCTAGTTTTCTTGAAGCCGCACAGAAGTCTGCCAGCTTTTCCTCCTCAAATCATAGTTGATTGGCCCTAAGTGGGGCTGAGCCATAGCAATTACAATTCACTCCCTATGAATCCTTTTCCTATGAATCTGGAATCAGAACTGGGGAAACTGTGTTAGGTAATTTATTAAATGAAGGAAGGCTGAACCCAGGATCTAAAACTACTATTTGGCCTTAGGATATATGTGTGTGTGGGGTGTGTGTGTGTGTGTATGTGTGTGTGTGTGTGTGTGTAGATATATATATGTATATATATGTATATATATATATATATATATACAGACATAGATAGATGTTGACGAAGTAGAAGGAAATAAATAAAAGAATAATGACTGAAAGATAGAGAAGAAACTGACCGTGTTCCTACCTTAGATTCTAATTGTTTCCCATGTTTAAACACTATATTCATTGACTACCTAGAGTTTTTGTAATTTGAAAGAATCATTTTTAGGAATACTTTCCAGAATATGTATATTTTCTTTAAAATAGTGATAACTTCCTAAAGTTATTCTGGGACATGTTTCTGTTTAACAAATCAGCCAAGGTGAAAATAGTTTAATAATACCTTTGTGTCTATAAGCTGAAGCCTCAGTAATTATTATTGGCAACAAAAAGGTATTCAAGTTGGAACCAGGAATCTTGCAAAGCTATGTATTTATTTTGGAGCCCGAGTAGTAGTTGATATGCCATGACTGTGTGTGTTCTATGGCAGATAAATATCTATGATGACTCACA
Organism: Dipodomys merriami; assembly: GCF_024711535.1. Lineage (NCBI taxonomy): Eukaryota > Metazoa > Chordata > Mammalia > Rodentia > Heteromyidae > Dipodomys > Dipodomys merriami. The sequence goes on from NW_027203381.1 coordinate 85,553,436, forward strand.
TATTCATTTTAGGTGCTAATAACCAATACACCTAAGTGATGAGTCACATGTTATTTCATATATGGACAAGACCAATGGAAACTAAAAAAAAACCAACCTACTGCCCACAAAAGTTATGCTCTTTATTAGTGTCTACAATCTATTTTTTAATTCTTCAGTCTCTAGATGTTTTGTATGTGAGTTCTTAGCATATTTTATGAGAGCAGCAGAGTAGTTGGACACTCATAAGGCATTCCTGAGAGAGCTGTTTTGTGAAAACAGTTTGTTGTTGTTGTTGCTCTTCTTCTTCTTCTCTTCTTCTTCTTCTTCTTTCTTCTTCTTCTTCTTCTTCTTCTTCTTCTTCTTCTTCTTCTTCTTCTTCTTCTTCTTCTTCTTCTTCTTCCTTCTTCTTCTTCTTCTTCTTCTTCTTCTTCTTCTTCTTCTTCTTCTTCTTCTTCTTCTTCTTCTTCTTCTTCTTCTTCTTCTTCTTCTTCTTCCTCTTCTTCTTCCTCTAGCAGTTCGAACATTATTGCAGCTTGAAGGAATTTGCAATGCCCTTTGTATATGATGTGTCCTACCTCAAATTGAAAGCACTTTGCACTTAAATAAGCTTTTTTCAAAATACTAAGAGAGTAAGGCCAGGTAAAATAGTTTGGGGTTGTTAATTTTCTCTGGGCACATAGTCATTATATTTTATATTAAAAAGTTTATGTTATTCCCTATCTTAATTTTAGTATCTTTCAGGGTTTTTTATTTGTTTTTTTTTCTTTCTTTAAAAATGTGGTGACATGTATTATAAAGTCTGACCTTCTTAAAATGAGCTCCTCACTAGCTGTGAACAAAGCATAAGATACTACAACACACCAAGAAATCAGAACAATTTGGATTTCTAAATGGCCAAATACCATCAAATAGTAAGACATGATCATCTAGACTGCTGTCATCTAAAGGAGTCATTTTATGAGTGATGTTTCAGAAAAGCAACATAATAGCTATACAGAGATTGAAGTAGAGTGTTATCTCTTTGACTCTTGTGAGTTATAATTTTTAAAAAAGCTAATCTTGTTGTTGCAGATTGCTAGAAGTGTTAACACTCTCTTTCTCTCAATATTTAGCTCAGCTAAATTGCTCTAACAGATCTCTCTCTCTCTCTTTTTTTTGTCAGTCATAGAGTTTGTATTATGGGCCTGAGCATTATCTTTCAGCTCTACATCTCAAGGCTAGTGTGCTATCATTTGAGCTACAGCTCCACTTCTGGTTTTTCTGGAGGTTTATTGGAGATAAGAGTGTCACAGACTACCCCCCCCCCACCAGGCTGGCTTTGAACCTAGATCCTCAGATCTCAGCCTCCTGAGTAGCTAGGATGACAGGCGTGAGCCACCGGTGCCTGGTCTCTAACAGACCTCTTGTAAAGAGGTAAGATGTAAGGTTCTTCCATTTCTCTAAGCAAGTCTACACGTTAAAGAAATAAAACTGTTTTACATTATAGGAACCCATACTTTGACATTTTCTACAGTTGAAGAAAATAGCCTAGCCATACAGTTTTTCTCTATTCCATGTAGTGAAAAATGTCCTCTAATCTCTAGCTTCCATTTATAAAAGGCTAAGCGTTTAACATACCAAGCTAAGAGACAATCATAATGAAGTATCATTATTGGTTGCTTCCTCAAATTTAAGAATATCTATATTGGAATGAATCTATAATTAAGATATGTATGATATGAATTCCAATTCATGTTGAAGTTTCACAAGTTTCTTCATGGGCACGGATAACAGATTTCTTTCATTTTCATATATTCATATAATACATTAATGAACTTCTAGAAGGTACTACCAGTGATATCGTGTATTTCACTTGTAAACATTGTTTCCTAAATACTAGAACTCAAAATGTCTTATGTTAAACTAACATTAAATAATATGAAGAAATTTCTTTACAGCAGGAACTGGTAACATTTATTTTATAGTGAGGATTTTATATGGAAAATTCTAAGAATGAGCACAAGTGCAGTGATTATATTTTATCTCAGTGAACTAAAAGTCACACGTTTACAAACACAAGAAAAGAGGCCTCTGAGTTGTAGTCTAAATCTTACCATTGAAGGAGCTAAGACATTGAGAACTGAAATATGAAGTGACTAACCAAAATCCAGAAAGAACTGAAGCCAGTTCCGTTTTTTTGCCTTTCTAGGCTTCTCCCACGTCAGTCACTCTGTCATCAGGTCTCTCCCAATAAAGAAAGCTCCCTGGTGACTGTCATTAATGTGGTAATGATCCTGGTTACCTTTATAGACTCAACAATGATCAACCAACACCTATGATTACAAGTTTCCAGCTTAATCTCTCAGTAATAAAGTTCAGACACGGTACAGGATCTGTTTTTTTCTTTTTTAACTTCTTTTCTATTTTATAATTTGAAAGCAATTTTAACAATGTAGATATGTGGTTAACAAGTCCGCATAGTTTCTGTGGTGAGAATCAATATTATTTATTTTTAAGAAGAGGTACATTCTGTATTCTGTCAAGAAGAAAAGCTAATAGATTGAGCAATATTTCCAGAGGTAAAGTTAACAACCAAGGAAAACATCCAATAAAAGATGATTCTTATGTTTGAAGTGTATGTGCTTTGTTAGTCTTTCTTTCTCTCTCTCTGAAATTACTTTAGTTTCACTTCTGCCTGAAGTTCCTTTACCACCTTTATTTGTACACATAGCCTGAGGTGCTACTACATATAATTATTCCTCAGTTATTCTACCCACTTATCAGGGAGAAATTACTAATTTCTAGTTAGAAATGACCTGGGATTTTTCAAAGATGCAAACTAAAAATTGCTGAGCTTGAAATTTCATCAATTTTAACATGATTTTAAATAGGGTTGGATTTGCATTCAGGAAAAACAATGCTTCTTGGGTAGTTTGGTCACACTCCCTTTGATGTTTGCATTCACATAAAGGAGGGGTTTCGGAAGGAAAGCATTCCAAATAATGGGAATTGCACTTGAAAAAGAACATACTAGTTATTAATTAATAGTTTCTGAATTAGTACTTCACTTAGACATATTTCTTCTATTTTTGCATTGTTTTATTGGTGGAGTATTGACACTAGGACTTGAACTCTGGGCCTTGAATTCACATTAATGATCTACCTCTTGAACCACACTGCCAGAAAGATCTAGATTTGTGTGGTTAATTAGGGATAAGATTCTTTCAGATTTATTTGTCCAGAGCAGCTTCAAACCTTCAATCTCAGATCTCTGCCTCCTAATTTATACCTAAGATTATAGGCATGAGCCACTGGCCCCTGGCATTACATGGGTATATTTCTGATAAATCTGTTTAACTTTCTAGAAAAGAACATAATTTTGTTACAATTTTAACTTTTGAAAGAACAAAAATCCATAACTCATTAACAAAACAAGGATGTATATTTATTCTCATAGGCGAGAGGCCCACGGCTGAGAGTCAGGAAGCAAAGTCAAATGTATAGGTGCAGTAATCACAAGAAGTAAAGAAGGAGTGCAGAGCATGAAGGAAAAAGTCTGGCAGGAATTAGGTTTGAATAATAATATGCTTAGGCAGCAAAAATGGATTTAGTAGGGTTCAACTTGCCAATCAAGTAAGAATAGGAATCTGTTCTTTTTTAATTTTTACTATATATTTTTTATTGTAAATATACTGTACAGAGAGGTTACAATTACATGAATAAGGTAATGAGTATCCAGCATTGTTACCTCCTCCTTTGTTTTTCCTCTACCATCACTAACTTCCCCACTTCCCCAAGTTCTCCCTCCCCATTGCCCCCAAAGTTGTAAAGTTTGTTTTCAACATAATGTCTTGTATATCTCATTGTTACAATGTGTCAACCTATATCCTTATTTCAGCATTTTATTATTTCTCTTCCCCAAATTAGAAAAATGTATAAATAAGATGCAGGGCATCAGAATCAAATACAGTGAAAACAGGGATTATACCATGGAGGAAGAACATAAAAAAAACACAGTACATTATAAATATATTAAAAACAACAGCAAGAAAGATAAAACCTCTTGTGTCCCTATCTTGGGGTTCATATGGTCATATGTACATAGCTTTTGACCTTTTCTGCTTGTCCTAGACATATACTAGTTATTGCAAATAAGGAAAACCATGGGACCTATGTTTCTTTGGGCCTGGCTTACTTCACATAATATAATTTTTTCCAAGTCTTTCCATTTCCTAATAAATGGGGCAGTGTCATTCTTTCTGAAGGAGGCACAGAATTCCATGATATATATATATATATATATATATATATATATATATATATATCACATTTTCTATCTATCAAATGCCTAAAAGTAGGATTATTGAGTCATAGGGGAGCTCTATGTGGAGTCTTTTGAGGAACCTCCATACTGATATCCAGAGTGGCTGACCAAGTATACAATCCCACAACAATGAAATAGGGTTCCCTTTTGGCCATATCCCCTCCAGCATCTATTGTTATTAGATTTCTTGATTATAGCTATTCTAACTGGAGTGAGGTGGTATCTCAATGTTGTTTTGATTTGCATCTCTTTTATGGCTAGATAAGTTGAGCATTTCTCATGTGTCTATTGGCCATTCTTATTTCTTCTTCAGAGAAGTTTCTCTTTAAATCTTTAGCCCACTTATTAACCAGGCAGTAGTTTCTTTTAGAATTCATTGTTGGGATCAGGAACCTGTTCTTAAGAACTCATCTGTTCTTGAGTATTTCCACTGAAGTGAATGATGACCTCTTGCACAGAGATTCAGAAGGAAGTAGAGACACCTGCCCCACCAAAGGTGGTTCATTGGGTCACTTCCGTTTTCCTAACACTGCTGTCATATGAAAAAATACCAAGCTGGTTCACTCATCAGACTTTCCTGTTTCAAATATGAATCATCACCCACTGGCCTCTCTGATGCTCTCACTTCTGTAATTTTAACTTCCTCTGAAAATTTGGGTAGTAAGTTGATTGTGTGTAAAGATCAGAAAGAAGCTCAATGACCAAACTTTAGTGGCGGTTGGGGGTGGGGAGGTAGAAAAAATAGTATTTCTAGTAGTTCTTAGTTCAAGTATAGATCAATCCCCTGGAAAAGATTTCATTGTATCAGATATAGTCAGTTGGAAAAAATAGGTATACATACTGTATGATGTACATACTTTTAATATTAACATATTCTCTAGCATTGCTTGATTGAGCTTTAATTTCTGTATCAGATTATACAAATGAATACTACTCAGAAGTCCTAATATTTAACAAAGAACCATGAATGCACTCCTGTTTTTATAGGATTTGACAAGCATTCTTAAATAATTCTGTGTATTTCAAGACAGCATTTTCCTGTAGAAAGTTTCTTTCCAGTTATTTACTCCAAGAGAAGAAATCAACTTATCTTGAAAGAAAGGCTATTGGAAGAAAAGATTAACATTTAAAATGATTAAAATATATAATTATCTGGGCATTGTAAGAATATTTATGTCACAGCATGATGTTAATGGTTTACACAACAATCTGGGGAAATTTCTTTTAAAACTGAAATTTCTTTTATTCTGGTTTTCTTTCTTGTCAATCTTTATTCCGGAAGACAGGTGCTCTTCCTGATTTGTACAAGCTGCTTCCTTCATTTCCCTGGCCCAACATGACTTTTATAGAATATAGTATTCATTATTACAGAATTATGTTTCTTTAATCATAAATTTAAATTTAATTCTATATACTTAGACTTAAACAAGGCTTTTAATGATGAAAAGTATCCTAGCATATTAACTCTATCTTCATGGAAAATTAAGAACTCTATTATGATTTATAAATTGCATTATGATTGTGGGTAAATTACTTTGCTCAATCACAATGTTTCAGTGGAAATCCTGTATCAGACATTAAAAATCCAAAAATTCAGGCAGTATAAATCACAGGATAGAGTAAGATTTTTTTTTTCCAGTTGCAGAAGTGATTTAAAAGTTGTCATGGAGATTGTTTGATTAGTCTAGGTCACTAATATACTCCAGATGGTTCTGTACATTAAAAAAAAACAAGTCTCCTTTACTTAGCTTTATTTGATAGTGTCTTTATACAACTTAACCATTATTTTGTGAAGCACATACTACTTTGTTTTAATCTTAGAGGAAATGTGCTATATTTTTATTGGCATATCTGGTTAATAATTCATAATGTATTTGAAAATTTTAGACTTTCTGGGCAGAAGCTTATATAATAGTTTGACTCTTAGATCATAGGTATAAAAATTCATTAAGAAGGCTGTCTGGGAAACGACAGAAAAAACTACAATATAGAAATGAAAATGTACACAAATAGGAAGAAAATAAAACAAAGAAAAACAAAATCAAAGTACATAAAACAAACTAATTTAAAGATAATGGAAATTTAAGATTATTTTTTCTGGACTAGAGGAATCAGACAGGGTTAAAACTATTTTCAGCAATCCTATACCAACAATAGCAACAATAACATGCTATGATGAATCCAGTTCTTCACATTTCTCTCACTTTGTGTTCATTAAGACATATATTTGTGGGCTGAGAAGGTGGCTCAGTGGTAGAGCGCTTGTCTTGCATGCATGATGCCCTGGGTTCGATTCCTCAGCACCACATAAACAAAAAAGAAAAAAAATGGAAGTGGCGCTGTGGCTCAAGGGGTAGAGTGCTAGCCTTGAGCTGAAGAGCTGAGGGACAGCTCCCAGGCCCAGACCAGACCAAAAACAAAAAACAAAAAAAGACATATATTTGTCCCACAACTCGAGGTTTACTTTGAATAAAAATGTAATATTATCTGATTTCTTTCACTTTTCTAAGTTATATTTTTTCCAAGATAGGAGCTCGGTAATTTTCTCAGGTCATCCTTTCACTCATGATTCATCCTGTCTCCTAAGTGCGGGGATTAGGCACATGTGTCATCATGCCAGCCTACATATATGCATAGATGGCCTTCAAATTATCCATAATGTTTTATTACATTTCATAAGCATGCAAGTTGTGACACAATATTTTCTGTGGTACCAAGAGGTCAACTACCTGTATGACTGATTAATTAGTTTATGGAATCTTTCCTATGCTATTTCTGCCATATTATATTTTGGAAAATTCTCGATCCCTAAATTGATTTGGGATTTGAAGATAAAAAAATAGAATGAATAATTCTATCCTTTTGAACATATGCCTACACTTCTACCCAAGGAGAGGATATGTAGTTTTAATATCTTCAGAAACAAAACATCTTAAAAGTTAATTTTGAACATGCCTTTTTCTCCAGAAGATATCACATCTAATGTTCAATGTCAATAGATGTTCTAGAAGAATTTTTTATTATAGAAGTTATATTTTATGTTTTTATGTGCTTTGCACCTGTAAGAATATTAGGCTCATTTTATTCCATTTGCTTTTACAATTCATTTATATAGCTTGGGTAGAAATTTTCAGGTCCTGGACTTTTGTTTAAGGACTATATGGATCATGGTCCAAATTTATACAATAAATAAAAAAACCTGTTTTAGGTATTTCTTAATCATATGGAAATAGATGTCACTCTTTAAAATGTGCTTCATTAATAATCAGGATTTCTGAAAAGGCAACAGTAATATAAAGAACTCTGACTTTGATTCATATACTCATTCATTTATTCAAGCTCTATATACATACTATGGAGATGGCAGATATCAGAATCTACTATTTAGAAAAAGTTTAAGAAGACATAATTCCTACTTCAGGTATATTAGAATCCACAAAGGGGAAGGGGAGGTAAGAACAAATGGACATGAAGCAATATGTAAAATGAATGACATCTTGAACTACAGAAGATAAGCAAATAAGGAGATTAAGGCAAAGTTTCTGGAGGAAATGGAACTTAAGCTGAAACAACTTTTTCAGGCAAAATGAAGGTTGGGGAGGGGGTGGCAAAGTTGTTAGGGTTGTTGAGTCATACATACCAAGAGGCACATGGAACATTCCAATGTAAAACTGAAACACTGACACACAGAATGTACAGAAGGCTGTGTAGAGAAATGTAAGATCCCTAAACGTTATCCTAAAATGTTTGTCTTTTTCCATGATCCTATTGAGAAACCATTGTGGTATTTTAAGCAGGAGTTACAAGATTTTGATTCATATTTTGTATCCTTCTGGTGGCAGAAGGGAGAAGAGTTTAAACTGTGAGTACACTTCTAACCTGGAAACATGTTATGCTATGTTTATTTTTTGCACTTCCTGTTTTTATTAAGGTCATAGGGTTCTATTTTAATCTAAAAATCTACCCAAGTCTCTTTTAATCACATCCACTTTGTACTCCTAAATAACCTCTAGCCTACTTACACTAATGACCTAAAATAATGGTTCACAAAAACTATGCAATATGTCTCACATTCTTGTTTTAAACTTATGTTAAATGTAAATTTCAATCTCAAAATTACAGTGCAATAGTGATCTTACCAGAAACAAACCATATCATAATGAACATGATATTAATCATTCATAGGTAAAGTTTTCAACGCTTACTTGACTTGTTTTATACAGTGTGCAGATTCAAGATTATGCTTAGTACATGATGACATCGCTTTCATTTATATTCCATTTGAGTGGAGAAACTTGGAGTGAGAAAGAGACCACTGAAAAGTTTATAATTTTGAAGAACTTGTGATCTTCCTTCTCTATTTACCAAATGGCATAAGTATGTTATGTAGTTATATATTAGGGGCAGATAAACTGATATTAAATATTGAATAATATCCACCTTACTAAAGGCTTATTATCTGACAACCACACTGTTCAATGACTTTTTTTCTATCCACTGAACTTTCTGAAAATCTTAGCTTTATCAGCACTCCAGTAGGTAGGTACTCTGAATGTAGGTTAGAACAGAAGAGGGGCTAAGAAATTGACCCAGTGTTATTTGGAGAAGTAGATAATGGAGACATTTCATTACACATGTTGGCTACAGAAACTGAATTCTCTAGCTCTAATCTATGGTGGAAAATATGTACAATAAAACCAGCACATACTTAAAAGAATTCTTTAAACACTCATTTGTTAAAATTGTAATCAATAAGCAACAGATGTCCAATGCTACCCCCCTTATTGTCATGATGATAAATAATCTAATTCAACATGCAATATTTAAAAGCTGCTTCTGTGCTGGAAATTCTTAAATATGCAGGAGAACTGGGAGATTTATTTAACTGGTTGCATTTTCATTATAAATTTGGAAATACTTTGTGAGATTATACCATTTTCTCTGAAACTCAAAATCATATCCATTTTGCATTTCACAATGATGGTCAACATTTGAAATTATTTTCTTAGACTTCTTATAAAACTATTGCTTATTGTTCATTTAAACCTACAGAAGAATATGTGTGTATGTGCTTTCTCTAAACCACACTGTAGCTTCTAATTTTGAGGTGCAGAGAAATCACATAACACAATACTTTCATTACAGTTGTTAATTGAAGAAGAGGATAAAGGATTGTCAGCCTCATACACAGAGTGAACAATGACATCATGACATAGTAACGTACTAGGAGATATCACAACTTTGTAAACATATTATTATTTTAATTTTAAATAATGAACTTAAAAATATAAATGCTGGGGCTTGAATGCAGAACTTGGCTTCTGTATAGCTCTATTGGAGTTAAGAGTTTCCTAGACTTGTCTGGGATGGTTTTGATCTTTGATTCTCAGCTCTCACCCTCTTGGGTAGCTTAGATTAGAGACATGAGGCACCCGCTATTTTTAATCAGATTTTTTCAAATGAAAAAGATGAGGTTTTGTTTAAAAAAAAATCCAGTAATCCCTTTGATCACAACCAAGTTGAAAGGCAAAATAGCATTATCTATTATCCCATATGACAGATATCTACTTAAAGTGAAAATAGAGTTTCATATTTGGGAAAACAAGAAAGAGCCAGTACCACAAAGCAAAGAAAAAAAAAGGCAGACTGGATATATAGACTATTTCTATGTAGAAATCTATAACCGTTTACTTAAAAACATAGAGTAAATGAAGAAAAATAGCTATTTTCCTCCATTAATCAAAAGTATGTCTTAATTTAATAGCTACCACACAATTAATACAAAACCTTGTACCATTTTATCATGATAAATGAACTATTCTCCATCACTGCTCTGCTGTATGAAGTACATTTCTCAAGTCTGTAGCTACTTTACTTTCTTCTGAGGATTTACTATTGAAAAGTTACAATGAACTAAAAATTAGGGTTTAAAAACACATCTTAACTATCAAAACAATTTTGAATGCCACAAAAAAAGAGGAATCTATCTTTTAGTTCAAAAATAGTGTTAATCTTCAAATTACAGGTTTAAAAGATAATTTTCACTATTAAAATAATAGGTCATCAGAAAACCTTAATAAATGGAAGTAGCTTACAAAAGGAAAGCAATGGAGCTCCCTCTATTGAACTATAGTTGAGAAAAAAAGACTTGCATTTGAAATCAAAATTCTATTATCCAAATATATATACATCACAACAATGGATTGTTTTTCTTTCCAAGGCCTCACAAGTATCATCATATTTCAAAAACATCCATCCAGTATCACTTTCTAATTACAATACAACAAGTAAAATATTGCTTTGTAATTTTAGAGCATGCATTTCTTTTGTTGTTGTTTTTGCAGGTTGTTGGTCTTGGACTCTGGGCTTGGGCTCTGTCCCTGCTGCACTCTTCAGCTCAAGGCAAGGGCTCTACCACTTGAGTCACAGCGCCACTTTCGGTTTTCTGGTGGTTAATTGGATGTAAGAGGCTCAGGGACTTTCCTGTCCAGGCTGGCTTTGAATTGCAATCCTCAGATATCAGCCTCCTGAGTAGATAGGATTACAGGCGTGAGCCACCAGCGCCCAGCTCATGTGTTCCTTTTTCCACAATAATATTTTGAAGGGAGGAGAGAAATTACTTTTTAAAACTGATTGTCTGTCAGTTCTTCGGTTTTTGTTTGTTGTCTAAGTGGATAAAACTAAGAACTTTCATGACAATAATAGGAACTATAGAAATTCCTAATAAAATGTATTTTCCAACATTGTTTTAGAAACATAAAATGTATTCTGACAGTGCTGAAATAGCTCTTCCAAATAGGCAACAGAAATAGTTACAGGGTTTTCTAATGGGAATAAATGATTAGTATTAGTTTCACATCATGATCATTGAAAAATGGGATTCACAATAAATTCTTATTGATTCAAATTCTACTACTAGTCATGCATTGAGAAAAGCAATATATACTCACTGCCTTCTTGAATATTCATAGCAAATAAATTTGACAATTGTTATCCTCAATTTATGAATGAGGGAACTGTGATAAAAGTAGACAGTAAAAGGAGGGCTCTGATCCATAACTCAAGTCTTGATCTCTGCTTCAGTGCAGTTAGTCTGGATTCTGTGAGTACATGTTAGCATTAAACACAATGCATTTTAAATGATATGCATGAAACCGTACTATCTACCAAAAAAATCACTGATCATAAGTTGAAATCCTTTCCAACTGAATGTTTTTGATCAATTTTAGAAAATGATACTCTCCAGACTACACCATGACAGCCTCTTCTTTTATTCCTTGATCATTTCTTTAGCAAGGTGGTATTTCTTATCAGCAAAGAAAAAAAACAACTGATTTGGGATTTGCTTTACAGAACAGTTATGAACTTTCCATCATCATAGAATAAGAATAGTATTTAATCTTGCACAAAACAGGCTGTTCTGAAAGAAACCATTGAGGACTGGGTGTGCATCCAGAGGCTGCATCACAAAGGTGATTTTTTAACATGGCAAATACAAATATTAGTGTATTTCTGTCCTAGATATCATTTCAAAAGCACAACTTATATTTAGAGTCTACCTCTGCTCTGCAAAAATGTAAAAACTTACATCTAACCACCATAATCTTTTTTGTTAAGTCATTCCTATCACAAGGTTGAGAAAAATGCTTCCAGAACAAAGAGAATGTACTGCAAATTTGAACACTGAAAACCAAATGCCAGGCAGACAACATCACACACTTTAAGATAAAAAAGCTGTAAATATTCATAATTCTATTATTAATATTTGTTGTTTTATTTTTAAAATAATGTCAGTATATTCTTCTGTTAACCCTTCATATATCTTTTCTTGCTTTATCTTTTTTTTCTGCATAAGGTGGCCATAAAATAGACTTCACTCATACTTTCTCTAATAGGTCCAAAAATTACCAGGTGAAATGTATGTAATGATACTGGTGTTTCTGTATACTTGTGATAGATTGTATTTTTCAGTTTGAAAAGGATTTGATGAGCTCTTTCCAATAAATTGCTCATAAAAAAATTTACTTAAAAATAACTGGTTTGTTTAGTAAGATCAATTATACATGCCTTATAAGTGGCACTAATTAGTTTCAACATATAATGTTCATTGAACAAATATCTGGACATCACTTGTACCAAATACTCTTGAAGCTTACATGTGGTGGCCTTTTAATTCATTTATCATGTTAGACAGTCTGATTCCACACGGCATGAATTTTTAAGTGAAAGAAAACATTGTTTTCACATTAATTCCACAATTATAATTACAGTTTATAGTCTAAAAGCTAGCAGTTCTAAATGTTTTGTGTAAAGTTACATTCAAATGTTAGAAATTTATACTGTATAGATTTCTTTTATCCATTTTTGACCCCATATCATGAATAATTAAGTTAGATGTCAATAAATCAGTTACTTTATACATGAATTTACATGCCTATTACTCCTATGATCAATTTTTCCAATGAGTTTCAAATAAATAAGGACCAAACTTATTAAATTAATAGCATAGAATTGTGGAGGGAATATAAAGAAATTGTATTCCCACTTGGAATTTTTTAAAGATGTGTGCTTTTTGAACTGTAACTGTAGAATTTCTTCCTAAATAAAAAATGAACATATTCTTGGATTCAGTAACGTCATTTCCAAGATATTTCCCTTCCGACATTTTTGTTCATAATGATAACGACACCTGCTTAGGGTGTTTATTCTTTTATTGTTTTCAGTAACAAAAGAAGGGGAAAATCTTTACTTCCAGGAACTGTCCAAGTGGTTAGTCATGATGGTACACTAAAATCCAATGTACCACTTCAAAACATGAGTTAACATGTATGTGCTGATATGAGACAATGTCATAATCTCTAAAATATGTTGTCAATAAAAAAGAAGAGGAGAAATGTTTTTCCTATCTTATTTTTGGTACCCTACCCAGTTCTCTTTGTTTTTAGTTCTTTTTCAGATCATGACAATGAATTTTTGCCCATGCAGACATCAGACCATTAGCGTCTTACCAACACCTTGGAGCGTCTGTGATTTATGGCATATGCCATCATGCCTGTACCTCCCACTTGCATTTTTTTCCAATAGAAGGAGTGTATATGTAAATACTTGCTAGTCTATGAGTTTTGAAAATGCTAGAGATTTTCTGAATCTCACCGCTGGTAAATAACTTCATAAGATTGCAAGCAAGTATTTAGATAAGTTCAAGTATCCCCAATTTATTCTTCCACCTGCAGGAATTTACTTTAGAGTCCCTGAATAAAGAACACCAAAAGCAAAACAAAACAAACAACAACAACAAAACACAAACACCACTTAACCTCCAAGAATTAAAAGCCAAGTTCTTTCTTTCCTTCCTTTCTCTGGCCACTGGAGTGAAGAGCTCTTCATTTCTTCTTGTGGTACTTATTGAAACTTCCAACAAGCAGTTACATAAGTAGTTAAGTCATATCTGCTTCCCAGAGTGAACATAATGTCTCTTGCATGACCAACCTTGACTGTTAAGTAACTGGTGTATTTCCTTATCCCAAGAATATTGTTTTATCCACACTGAACCAAATTAATTTATGTTGAATACTGTTCTAATATGTTGAATAGTCATTTCACCCATAGGCTTTAGTTATCATTTTTTTCTTTATTGCTACAAAACCTTCAGTCTGTAAATATAAATTAAACTAAAGTCTTATCTAAAATCTAACACACTCTGAGATAGCTGGAGCTAGAAATAAGAGGCTAACTAATCTGTTAGAACTGTTTATTAGTCTTAGCACCAGCTGTCTTAACCATACTGTTGACTAACCCAAAACATGTCATCATTTCGGGCTAGCTAGAATTGTGCCTTACATGTATAGAAGTTGAGGGTTTCCTCAACTTTGTAGATATCTCTGATCATTTTTATTAAAATTCAGATTTATAGTTGTGCTACTGAGAAGACTCCCAGAAGAGCAGATTGGGAGATGTGAAATTTGCTATGAAAGGATTTCAGACTCAGGATGAAATAAGCCTTCTGTACATACCCTCAGAACTAGGTGTAGTGGATTTCAAACATTCCTATTCCCTTGGCAACTCAGGTTGTTTCATCTTTTATAGAAAAATATGAAATCTTTTTTAAAAGAGTTTCTTTATGTCTGTTTCTTTCTCATCCATACAATGAACCTTCCATAATTTCATTCATGGGAGGTTAAAACTTCAATAGGAAGAAATATTTTTGGGTTTGTTTGTTTGTATTTTTACTGGTCTCCAATTTAGCTTGTGCTAGGTAATTACATTTTCCTGGACCAACTTGCTAGAAGAGAAAGGCAAACCCACTGAAACATTCTGGCGCTCTGAGTTCTAATTCTTTCTCATATTCCACAGGAAACATGCACATAATCTTTTAATGACATTACTACTACAGTTTACATTTAAATCTGGAAAGCTTAGAAAAATACTTTGTCAGAGTAAAGAATGAATTCACCTCTACAGAGTGTAAGACAAGTTACTAATAATTACAATGCGTTAGTTTTCTGTGTCTATAATGAAATATTGAAGCAAATTAACTTCCAACCAGAAAAGATTCATTTGGGATCACACTTTTGAAAGTTCCAGTCCGCTATCAATTGATACAATTTGTGGGGACTGAGGTAAAAAGACACATGATGATAGCAGCACATAATGGGTCCAAATTGCTTAGCTCATACGAGGCAGGGAATAACAAGGAAGAGGAAAGGACCAGGCTGGGCTTGAACTCAGGACCTGCCTGGGTGCTGTCCCTGAGCCTCTGTGTTCAAAGTTAATGCTTTACCACTTGCATTACAGCACCACTTCCAGCTTTTTCTAAGTAGATTTTATTGGAGATAAGAGTCTCACAGACTATCATTCCTGGGCTGGCTTCAAACTGAGATCCTCAGATCTCAGTCTCCTGGGTAGCTAGGATTACAGGTGTGAGTCACTGGCTCCCAGCTTAAACTTCTTCTTCTTCTTTTTGGCCAGTCCTGGGGCCTAATCTCAGAGCCTGAGTACTGTCCCTGAGCTGCTTTTGCTCAAGGCAAGCACTCTATCACTTGAGCCACAGCACTACTTCTGACTTTTTCTGCTAATGTGGTGCTGAGGAATCGAATCCAAGGCCTCATGCATGTGAGGCAAACACTCTACCACTGAGCCACATTCCCAGACCCTCAAGCTTCATTTCTGAAGACACAAAAAGGTGTCATGAATGACACATACTCAGGTGTACATGTAAGGCACTCACTGGTAACATCTTGCTTTGAATATACCAAGACTCCTGGCCATCCTATTAATAATATACTTCCTAATAGCACCAAAAGAAAATAGATTAAAAATAAATTATACAACAGGTATCAAAACAAACAATGCAATAAATATCATCTGAAGAATGGCTAGATAATTTTCACAGGGGACATAAGCTACAGCTTCTGTGGTTCAATGTATAGCTTTTAGGGCTTAAATCTCAGAAACATCATTTAGATTCTTGTTAAAAGTTTTGATTATTAACAGATGAACTCTTACTAGCCAAACTCATAAATCAGATTATTGGTTTGTAGTAGGGCAATTATTTGCCAGGACAGTGCTTACAAAATTCGAAATAGCCTGTGCCCTTCCTATAAATTAGCTACATAAAACGTCACATTATAATTACAATATTTCTTCGTGACCACGAAATGAAGTCACAGCATGTGAAGATTCATTATATTACTTACCTAATGAGATTCATTTTTACAAAATGCTGAGGCACTAGGGGTCTGAGCAAGTCAAAGGGTTACTTTCACCACAGGAGAAAGTATTGAATGTGGAAGAGCCTTCCATAACAACATTGGGTCAACAACTTTTGCATGTTTTCTGTTTAAAACCTTTGCACTCCTAAGGACAAGTGCCTCACTAATGTACATTTTCTATTTTTTATTTTCATTAGGGTACTGTCAAAGCATCACCATGTCTTGATAGCCAGAAAATCCTTCTTTTGACTCAAACATTTGGCTTGTACCTGTTCTTTCAAGATGGTTGTAATTCACAGCTTCATTCTTAGGGAATAAAATTATGGTCTTAATTTTTGTATTCTTTGGGAAAAATTTGTTGTAGCTCATGAAAGGAAGTTACTGCCACACAGAAGAGCTTAGTTTTCTGTACATGAATTAGTTTATATAATGAAAGAAGGATGATACTTCCAGGTGTCAAGATGCTTTCAAGACTGCAAGACACACCAGTAAAGGAAAACATTTGACATTGCAGTAGTTTATGGTGAATTGAGAAAAATGAATGTAATCATAATATAATGTGGAAAGGCTACACTAAAGATAGTTACACAGGAGCGGGAAAGGATATAATTTAAGCATTATTAACAACTCAATGCTGATTCCATGCTAAAAGCAGAAAATACAGGAAAATTATTTTTATTCCTTGTTCTAGTGTGGTAACATAGGATCTCTAAAACTATACACATGAGAAGTGTTAAAATCTACTTATTTTAGTCTCGAGTTTAGCTCGGTGGTGTAGATTGAACTTGCATTTTTAAGTCCCTGGATTTAATTCTTAGTACTGGGAAAAATATCTATTTATATTGAATTTTGTGATGGAAGTATCTCTGGATTTATCCCAAGAAAATATAGCAGATAGTTGACATTTTAATCTACAAATTTAGTTAATGTCTTTGATCCTAGCAATTTGTAACAACCTAATAATTCACAGAAAGTATTACCTCCCCCTAAAAGTAGATATATGATACACTCTAAGTAATCAATCTACAAAGCCAACTCATAACAAGAAAAAAGACATATTTCTCTGATCACTCATAGAAATCTATTTAAAGTAATGGATAAGTATGAGAAAATGGCCATTAAGTGAGAGAAAGAGCAAATTTGAAAATGTGATGTTTTCAAACTGGACATTCTATTGAACTCTGGACAAAGCCAGAAGATTATACCAATTGTCGGTTATGTATTCTGTGTGCAAATTAGAATCTCTAGTTTTTCTGTCAATTGCAAATATGGCAAAATAATAATTTTATCTGTTCTTTTTTAGTCTTACAGTCTTTCTTGGCCGGGCTTATGTATCCGTTAATGGGATGATAAAGAAGAAAGTGAGAGCAATGAAGGGGTGAGAGGGAGGAAGTGAGGAAGAAAGGGAGGAAGAGAAAGATGCCATAACAAGAAGTTAGACAGCTATGTAACCTCTGATTAATTGGTTCCACCACAATTTAGCTTCATTATGTTGAATACTATGTGTTCTTAAGAGGACCACTTACAGGTATGTTCATTAAGCACCTCAACTCAAATTAGATAATTCTTTGATTAGAAACTGTTTTAGATAGTGTACAACTCTGATTTTTCTTTCAATGGAATGAGTAATCGAGAACTGAGTGGATAAGTAAGAAGCATTAAAAGCTAATTTCATTCTTGGAACATGCTCCACAATAATGGGCTATGATAATAGGTTACCATGAAACAGTTACTGAATACCCAAGCACATTTGGAATTTCACCTTTCTAAAACATATAAGGTTTTCCATTCAATAATAAAATGAAAATAATATGAATTTCTGTATTTAAACAGAAAATAAGATCAATAAATGCATTTGTAGCTCCAAAAACATGAAAATGCTTTGTATACTCCAATAGTTATAAGATTCAACTTCGTCAACTAGCATATAATATCTGTCATTTTATATAAAAATAATGTGTATTTCAGATTTGACATTTTTCACAATAGGGAAGGGAAAAAAATCTGCTCTAAAAAAAGTAATTAAAAGTACTAAACATTTTTCTGGAATTAAAAATCTGAAAACAAAATGAGTTGTAAAGTAAAAATAATTAAATAATCATTTATCTACAATCCCCCAAGAACAACCTTCAATATCAATGAGTTAGCGTCATATGTCACATACAATCTTCATACATCACATGTATTCATGTGTCTATACGAAAACTAACAATGAAGAACAAAACATACAGAAAGAAACTGAACTTATATACCTATGAATACACAGAGGCACAGAACTAGAAACTCTTTTAACCCCTGTATAGCTCTCTTGTGTATTTGGGATATAAACTGCATGTGTCTACTTGTGTTAATAGCTTCAGGGATTTAGAAGTCTTTGATGGTATTTTATGCTAAATCAGTGTCGGGAATTGAATGAGGTGTGTCTGTGAATATAAGGCATAATAGAGCATAATAGTGCTATCTTTAAAATGCTGATATTATATATCAACCAATGCTAAGTCAGAACTATCACTACAGAGAAAGAAAATTTTACTAGTGAGAAAGAAAGAGAAAAAATAGTTCTCCCAGATTACAACCTTCTTAGATAGCAATACAAAAACTCTGAACACTACCTTTAATGTAAAAAGTATTTTGATAACATTTAAGATGACTAAAGTGAGTTTTTATTGATTTTCTCTTTCTCAATAAGTCCATAGAAGCAATGCAATTTCATCCGTTTTTCTTTTTTAAAAGATACAATAGCTTGAGCTTTCTAAAAAGTAAAAAACATCTAAAATTTAGTATTGCAAAATATTTTGGATTTCTATATGCCTTCAAACAAAAAGAAGTTGTGTGTGTGTGTGTGTGTGTGTGTGTGAGTGTGTATGTCTGTGTTGTTTTCCATTTTGTTCTACATCCTAGGAACAATCTTAAGATGCTCAATTGATGCTTTGTCACATGGATACTTCAGTACCAACAGCATTTGTGTCACACTGGGTACTACATTAGCAGATAAAATAGAAGGAACAGACTGCACCCTCTCAGGATGGGTAGGTTACACAAACAGTATATTCTGAGATGTGAAGACCTTTCCCAAATTGAAGTCTCTTTTCCCAAGAGAATATAAATCCTCTTTATCAAGGTAATTTGTTTAAAGACTAGGCCTGGTCAAGCTTGGAAGAGTAAGCACAAAATACAGTGTGTGTGTGTGTGTGTGTATACATATACATATATATATATATACATATATGTATATGTATGTATATGTATACACATACATATTCTTCATCACTTTTGGCCCAGACTTCTAATCCTAGCTATTTAAGATGCTGAGAATGGGATGATTGAGGTTAGAGGCCAGCCCAGGCAGAAAAATCTTCAAGACTCCAGCTTAACAGAGGGAGTTTCTGGCAGCTGTTATCTAAGCAACAGTGAAAAGCTTAAAATTAGATCATTGCCCAGGCCAATGTCTAAGCAAGAAGTGAGTCCCTGGTCTCAAAAATAACTTAAGCAAAACAAATGTGTAATGGCTCAGCAGTTAGGGATCCTTTCTAGCAGTGTGAGGCCTTGAGTTCAAACCAAGTACTAACGCACGCCCGCACGTGCGCACGCGCACACACACACATACACACACACACACACACACACACACACACACAAATTGGAATACACTGGCCCTTTTCTATTAATACAATTTATACAAACTTATGTAGAAAATTATTAGAAAAACACTATTGGAAAATGGCCCTGACTGCCGTAGTAGATTTTTTTTAATCTTAAAATAGTAGAAACAAGGAGTGAGTTGAAGGATATTTCAAACACAGATGCTTGGTTGGTCTTTTTACTTCCCACATGAGAAAGCTACAGGCTCCAAAGGTTAAATGACTTGCTTATGTGCCTGCAGGTAGATGGTCCTGAGCCAAGTCCAGCAAAGCAATTTACTGCAAGTAGTACTTCATTACATGGCAAATTGCTACTGGGTTAAATAAATCAAGGAATACATATATGTGTGTATGTTACTAAGTAGTTTATAATTTGGGAATTAATAAATTACAGTAGTGCACCTAAATATCTGAAGGGACATTATTTGAATTATTGCTTTCCCCAACGTCTGTTGAGTGCTAGTTTCCAAACACACTATCACACTCTAAACAGTTTTATGCATGCTTATGTCTGGGAAGAAATGTTAAAATTTCAGTGAGTAGTGATGAAAAAAAAAATCCAAGAGAAGAGTGTACACCAATGACCCCAGGGAAGAAACAGTTAACTGCTAAGCTCCCTCCTCCTTGTAAATAATCAAAGAAAGCTTTCTTTAAAGCAATACAAAATGTCACCACAGGCTGACGCTCTTTCTACAAGAATAATGAGATTTTTTGCTCCCTAGCGTGCGGGGCACACACTTCATTGCCTTGATCTTTATATTCAGGTTTTGTGGTGTAGACACATTCTCTGTCTTCCCTTCCGAGCAAGGCAAGCCTAAAATTACAGCGATGCTTCACAGTACTGACTACTGGCCAAAAGACCTGCAGAAGCAGGCTCACCAACTCGAAAAGAACTCCCCCCCACCCCCACTTCCCTCCCCCGTAGTGGACACACTATTAAAATTGCTCCGGAAATGGAGGGAGGCAGCCAGGGAAGCCAGCCCCGGGGAATGAAGCCAGCCTTTGGCACCGTGTGGCTCGCAACCTGCCCAGCTAGGCGCACATGCCGTCCAGGACTGGAGCTGAGTGGAGCCCAGGCGCCCCTGAGCGTCCTGATCTTTCTTTGGACAACAGGAGGACACTGCCACCGCAAAAGTTCGCACAATGGCCGCGGAGGCTGTCAGGGAGAGGGGAAGGTGAGGGCTGGTGTGACATCCGCCCCTTAGATTAGCGGTGGTTGGCTGCGGGGCGGGAGCGCACCCCACTCGCCCGGAGAGCGCGACCACGCGAGCCCGCAGCGCTGCGAGGATCGCGCACTCAAAGAAAGGTCTGAAAGAGGAAGCTCTCTCCCTTTGGGGCAGTTAGATGTTAAGGAAAAACCTGTTCTCCGACGTGGCCAACTGAAAACACATTCCAGCGCGACCGCACGCAAAACAAAACGGGGTGTGGGTGGTTGGGGGGTGGGGGAAGGTGGGGGAGGTGTGGGAGAGATTACAGGCTCCCAGGCGAGAGAGAGTTAAACGGAACCGCAACTGTGGGCGTAGGGATCTGGACATTTCTCACACTGCCTCATCCTCCCTTCTAGATTCTCTCCTTGGGCTCCTTCAAGTCCGTCTTTTCCTAATCCACCCAGGGCAGCAGGAAAAAGTGAAATTCTCACTAAGCCAGATCTAAAAAAGATCGTTTTGGATTTTTTTTTTAAACCTGGGCCCCGCCTGCTGTAAATCCGTTTCAACTCGGGTTTCAGGTCCCCGCCCCTGAGCTAACGCCTTTCACAGCCTCCGAAAAAGCAGGTGAGCTCATTACCTCACCCAGAAATGTAACTTTAATAAAGAGATCTGAGAGGGCAGCCCCTCCCCCACACCCTGAGCGCCCTCTCCCTCCCTCCCTCCCCCCTCTCTTCTCTCTCTCTCTCTCTCTCTCTCTCTCTCTCTCTCTCTCTCTCTCTCTCTCTCTCTCTCTCACACACACACACACACACACACACACACACACAGAGGAGCCCCATGCCATAGTGACTCACAAGCACTTGTGATCTCTTTTCCAGTCTCTAGTCCCCAGCTTTTACTTTTCCCTGTTTCCTGGGAGAGATTCACAGGCTTTGAAATCTCTTCTGGGGCCTCAGTTTGCCAAAGGACAGACAGGCATAAAAAGATTAAAAACTAAAGACATGATAAGGAACCAACCGAATCCCAAATAACAGTAAATTGGCAAGTATCTACTAAGAAATGAAAAAAAAATTAAAAACCATAAGAAAACTTCAAAGTACACACACACGCACACACACACACACACACACACACACACACACACACACACACACACACACACGCAGGGAATTACAGGAACCTGCTGTTCTGTCAAGTGACTTGTGAGCGCTCAAACGCCAGGCTGGGACGCACTGGGGCCAGCTGCCTGGCGGTTCAGAGAATGCCACGACCGGGGGACGTCCCTGGGGATGAGGGAAGGGATTCCCCGCGCGAGGTATTTTAGGGGTTATCTCCCTTGCCCTCGAAGGTTTAGTATAGAAGCGAGAACCAAGGCGATGTCTTTGGGGCTGGAAATCCACCGTCCCCTGACTTGGAGAGCTGGGGGCGATGTCTCATTCACCTAGCTGCTAATTTCCAGTCCAGAGTGCGTTAATTTGCTTGCCATCACCCATCACCCCTATTCACCGCCCACCAGACAATGGAACTTCGATTTAAGCATTATTTTATGTATTTTTTAAGGGAATGATTAAAGTCCTTCTCCACCCCTTCCACCCCCTCCCCTATGTCCTCCTCATCTTTTATCAAGGGGAAGTTACCAGGGGATTTATCCAGGGCTGAGGGGGAGTGCGGGCAGTTAGTTATTTCCACCCAGAGCTAAGCGAAAGGAAAAGTGCTTGAAGCGCAGTGACGCCGACTCGGATACCCTGGGGGTTCGAGGATTGTCAGTAGGAGACAGAGTCCGCCACCTCGTTGGGGGCTACTACGGGGGATCCGGGAGTGGGAGACGAGTCCGATCGATCGATCGATGGGACCCGTGGGCTCCAGCGGCCCCGACCCCGACCTCACCCCAAAGTTCCTGGAGATTTACTCCGGGTTCCTGATCTCCTCCCAAACTTGAGCCAACCAAGCCCAGCCCTAGTATGTGGTACAGGTGCCTAAGTCCCGGGGCCAGATCTGGGCTGCCGGGACGCGGATCCCTTTACCTCCTCCCCCCTCCCCATTCCGTCCCCCACCACTCCACGCGCCAGGGCGCCCGGCCCGGCCCGGGGGGGGGGCACATAGGAGCCTGTCTTCCCCCCCAACCCCCGAGCGTGGGTCAATCCGGAACTGATCCCCAGGCTCTCTCGCTCACCTGGTCTGAGGACCGCAGCAGAGATCAAGAGGCAGAAAACCAGACGGCAGGAAGGGGTCGCCTCGGATGCCATATTCCTCCTCCTTTCCGAGGACCACTGATAGGAGTCCGCGCCGCGGGAGGAGCGCGGTGGGGGAGCCGTCCCGGATGACACCCCGGGGTGCCCGCGCGCTCGCGGGTCCCGACGCGGGAGGACAGCGGTTTCTCCCGGACACCGGGTCCCCGGGGCTGTGGCGCTGCGCCTTCGGGTCTCCGCCACGCGTAACTTTCCACGCAATGACCGCAACTCCTCCTCCCTCCCCCTCAACGCTCGCCCTCGGTCCCTTCGGCGGCTCCAGCCAGGACCAGAGATCTTCTTGATTCTCTTTTTCGAGCAGAGCGGAAAAGGTGAACGAGGTTCTCTCTTTCTTTTCTGGCTTTGAGGGGGGGTGTCTGCTGCTGGTGGTGGTGGATAGCGCCTTTTAGTTTTCTTCTCTCAAATAATACTACTAGTGCGAATGATAATAATAATAACGGCAGTTGCAATGCGCTGGGAGAGCGGGCGGCCCGCGGGGACCGGCGGGGACGGCGCGGTGGGCGCGGGGCGGCGGGTCTCCGCAGGTGGCAGCGGTGGTCGCGGCGCAGCAGTGGCGTTGGGCAGCGGCGGGCTCGGGGCAGCTCTGAGCCGAGCGTCGGGAAGGCGTGTGTGAGCCGCCTCTCTCCTCCTCCTCCTCCTCCCTCCCGCCTCTTCGCGCCCCTCTCCCTCCCTCCCTCCCCTGATCTCTCCTCCCTGCTTCTTCCCCTGGCTGGACGCGGAGCCAAGCAGGTGGTTGCAGCGCAGATCCGCAGCCTAGAGGCGCTGCAGGACCGAGTGCGACGCGGAGCCCAGATCCCCGATTCCAGGCGGGGCGAGGGGAGGGAGGAATAGGGGGGCGTTGGGGGTGGGTGGGAGGGGAAGGCAAGGGGTTGGTGGGAGGAGTTCGTGGCCACGCCCCCAGTATGCTGGTGGGAGGAGCTTCCTCGGAATTCCTCCTCCGAGTTCACAGCCAATGGGGAGCCGGCGTGGGAAGCGACGGGGTGTCAGTTCCCCGGGCTGACACTTCCCTAAGGCTTCAGCAGCGTTCCGGTGATTTGGCTTCTCACTTCCCGCTGCCCACCCAGCCTGGCCCGAGTTCGAAAGGCCAGATCGTTCTCTCATACTCCCGAGGAGATGATGATAATGCCCCCTCAGAATAACGAGAGTACTGGGACGGGGCAGTCCCCCAGGGGATCTCACCTTGGGTCCAAGAGCAGGGATCAAGGGGAAAAGAGAAGACCACTGGTCTTTGGAGTTGATTGCTTCCCGCACCCTCCTTCCCTACCCCCCTCCCATTCGGACACCTTTTATGGAAGACCACTAGAGTCCACTGCCCAGGGTCAAGTAGGAGCTTTTCTTACCACCCACCCCTTCCAGGGGAAATGACATGCAGAATCTCTAGACCTTACTTCGTCAGGACGGATTTTCCCATTGGCCACAGGAAAAAAAAAAGATTAATTTTATTTCGAGTTAAGCAGCTATTTTAAGTTACAAAATAGATCATCCTCAAGTTTCTCAGAGGTTTTTTTTCTCTACCTGGTGTGTTTCCGGAACGCCAGGCATTCAAGCAGATGATGATTGATCCACTCCCTTCCCGCACCCCCCACCCCCCTCCCCGGGAGTATCCTGGGGAAGATGTGTCCCTTTCAGATCAGGCAGGGAGCATGAAGGAATATATTCCTTTAGAAAACACGGAGGTGGAGTTGTTGGAGACCTGTGTCGCTCTAAATCAAGAATGCAGGATCACAACTCTTATCCTTTGAGCTTAATAAAAATCCTGGTCCCTGAACCACTTCTCTAGGGGCATTGAAGAGCCTTAGTGCAAGGCAGGTTTTCCACCTTGTGAGACCAGTTCCCAGCAGAGAATGCTAAGTGGTTGTCCTTTCTCTCTCCGGAAAAAGCTGGGAGTCACCAACTAGACTGGGGTGGGGGTAGGGGAGGATGGCAGGCATTCAGGAGAAGTGTGTGTCTTTCTCTCAGAAAGCGCATGCACATGCATGCAGGCACAAGATCTTTGAATTCTTTATCTTTTAGTGCTGGAAACTATTAGGCTTTTAACATGAGCTGCGACTTCTCCCCATTAAAAAAACAAAAACCTGCCTGTTTAGTTCCTGCATGATCAGTGTTCTAGAGTAGAGCTCTTCTATTTCTCCTCTCAATGTCAATAGTTTCTCCCACGTGGTTTTAACATTAACATGTCATTTGCATCTTCTGAATCAACAGGAAGGCTAATGTAGGGAGGCAAATGCCTTTTAATACTGTTCCCTAAGCTAAGCCTGGCTGAACTGCTAACATGCCCATAGAATCCTATTGGTTTCCTTTAGGGGATTGTTTTTGTTGTTATTTTTCTTTGAACAACTGCTTCTGCAAATTGAGTGTATTAGAACAAATTATCCTGCCTGAGTATTTAGTCTGGATCCTCGGACTATGTATCTGACTTCTTTCATTTTGAAAGGGGAGTTAGTCCAGCAGAGTTGTAGAAAAAGCAAAAGGCAAACTTGTCCAATTTAGACTCTGACACTGCATGATCATGGTCAGCTCAATGTCTCTAAGTGTCAGTCACCCACTTGCAAAATGTGACAATAGTTGCAAGATCACAGGGTTTCTGTGAGAATTATGATGCCATACAAATAACCAACTAGAAATTATGGTAGGCACTTTGAGCTTAGGATAACAGATAGAACCTCGTTAGGATTCCTGATTTGCACTTATTTAGTGGGTGACCCTAAACAAAAATCAGTCTCTGATAATCAAAGAGTGAGAACACATTAACACATCCATTTCAAAACATATTATATCAATTATGGGCATAAAGACAGACAAATCAGGAAGCAATTGACTAATCTACACACATGTTTTATGCACACCCACCCACAAACATATATATGTCTTTATAATGGATATTTGCATTATAGTCAGTAATTTCTAGAATTCCTTTTAGAAAGGAATGTGTCCTAAATGAGAAGGAGGTCTGAAGATGACATTGGGAATAATAGCTCCAAAGGCTAAAGGTCATATATAGTTAAGGCCACAGAGGTGGGTGGCTCATGTCTGTAATCCTAGCTACTCATGAGGCTGAGATCTGAGGATGGCGGTTCAAAGCCAACCCGTGCAGCAAAGTCCATGAGACTCTTATCTCCAATAAACCACCAGAAAACCAGACATGGCACTGTGGTTCAAATGGTAGAACGCTTGCCTTGAGCTGAAGAGCTGAGGGACAGCACCTAGGCCCAGAGTTCAAGCCCCATGACCAAAGGAAAAACAAAGAATGGTCTATATTAAGTGAGATTATAAAATTAAACTAGGAATTTGGCAGGGGGGTGAGGCAGGATGCTAAGAAAGGAAGAAGTGACAAGAGTCAAGCCATGCAAGTATGAGTTTGGTAATGGTCAAAGGTCTTTACACTTATTTTTATTAATTTGCAATTTGTATTGA
Organism: Dipodomys merriami; assembly: GCF_024711535.1. Taxonomy (NCBI): domain Eukaryota; kingdom Metazoa; phylum Chordata; class Mammalia; order Rodentia; family Heteromyidae; genus Dipodomys; species Dipodomys merriami. The sequence goes on from NW_027203381.1 coordinate 85,579,884, forward strand.
ACATTTACCATATTTTAGATAATTCTAAGCAATCTACATAATCTACATGATGACTGGATACAATCTCCCCCTCAAAAAACAATTGTATTAGCTATTGCTATCCTAATTTTTCCTACAGAAAACTAGAAGCCATAGGCTTGAAGTTAGTTTCTCAATGATTCAGAGCAGTAGTACAGGCAGAATTCTAGAACTGAATTCTTAACTCACTTTGTTCATCAATTTTCTCAATAGAGTTGTCTAATACTAACTTTGGGCCTTTTGAGGTATGGTAGACTTAATTTAAACCAAATTTCCTTTATTGTCTCAAAACTTGACATAAGTCTGCTACCCTCAATTACAGTTCCTTTTAGGAATTTAACAAGGTAAAGAGCACTGAGTTTACCGTCTGCGTACAATGCATATGGAATAAGATCATTCCCAAACTGACATGATAGGGCATAAGCTAGATCTCCATTCAGAAATAAATGTGGTAATGTATGCTCCACAAAACAATGTAATGGAATGAGAGAATTTGCCTTTCACAAATAGGAGTTTGGGGGTACCTTACTTAGTTCTTGAGAGGAGGGGTTTCTAGCTGCATCTTTACCATCATAGTTACTGTTAACAATTGAGAATATGTATTCCACTGGTATTTATTTGACAATTTAATCATGCATCAGAGAGAATCCTGATAGGTACTTTTACTGAGGTAAACCAAAATGATTATCCAACAAGAAAAATGTGTTTCATATAAGTCAAAGTGTTTCATGTAAGTATAGAAGAATTCATCATTACTCAGAACAGTATACTGAAATTACAGCAGGGCAATAATACATAAGTTTCCTACTTGGGGCTTATTGAGATCAGAACTCAGTACTTTACTCCCAATACTCAAGTTATGACCTCCATTAATTTGTGACTACACACTTTTCTTTCCTTATTAACCAAAAATATTTCCCACTCCAGACGAAAGTTGTTTCTTGCAGTGGTATCCAAAAGTGTTTTGTGTTAGCAAAACTCTAAGCAGTTCAAGAGCCTTTAAGAAACACAAACCTCCATTATGAAATCACACATGTACGCAAAAAGATTGGACACACCACCAATATCTCTGAATGAATGGCAAATTGATAGTAATATGAAGACTTGAAAGGGATTTCTACTGATTCTTCAATGACTAGACTAGGAAGACTAAGACTCAGAAAACAGAAGTATGTTCATCATGTCCATATTAGATACCAACTTTGATATACAAGTTGAGTTCATAATCTCAAAATCTGAAAAATCTCAAATCCTAAATACCCTCAAATTGGAAACTTTTTCAATGCTGACATATAGCCACACTATAGAAAATTCTATTTTTTGACATCAGATGAAAGGCCAAAAAGTATTACATAAAATAGTACTCAAGTTATGTGTGTAAATTATAGATTTAGGCTTGGGTTTTATTCTTAAGATACTTCATTATGCATATGCAATTAGTGCAGAATTAAATAAAATTTTCAAACTTTGAAATACTTCTGGTTTCAAACATTTTGGGTAACAATACTCAATCTATAAAATAAGAACAAGAAAGTTACAGGAGAAAAAGAGTAAGTGAAAACAATTTGCAGTCGGGTGCAGGTGGCTTATACATGTAATCCTATCTACTCAGGAAGCTGAGATCTAAAGATTGTGGTTCAAAGTGAGCCCATGCAGGAAAATATGTCAGATACTTATCTTCAGTTAATTACTAAAAATCTGTAAGTGGAGCTGAGGATCAAACTTTGAGCACAATGTCAGGGACAGCACCCAGGCCCTGAGTTCAAGTCCTAGAATCTTCACTCTCTCTCTCTCTCTCTCTCTCTCTCTCTCTCTCTCTCTCTCTCTCTCTCTCTCTCTCTCTCTCTCTCTCTCTCTCTCTCTCTCTCTCTCTCTCTCTCTCTCTCTCTATCTCTGCCTCTCTCTCTCTTCCCCGCCCACAGTTATCTGTTACCAAGGAGAAGCCTGATCAATGAGTTCTAAGTGACCAAGCAGGGTCTGAACTAACAATGTATTGATGAAAAGTAAGATAGAGGACAAAGTAGTATTTATAATATATCTAGGACAACATAAGGATTTTAAAGAAGTACAAAGATTACATATATATATATATGGGGTCAAACAATGTTTCATTTCTGAATCACAAAGTTTCTTAGGTAAATTATTTCTAAAGTCATTCAAGATATGGGTCAGAGGACATATTGGTATCTGTCTACTAAATTTTCTTATTTAATTTAAAGTTTTAATAATTATATGAAACATCAATTTAATAGAATCCATGCACTTATATCCTCAGTAATGCTAGGCAATAAAGAAATATCTCTCAAGTTCAGGAGTGCAAAAATCTTTCAAAATCTATGGTAAACATTAGATTCTTAATTCAGACTGTAGAATGTTCAATGTCTCAGTACAAAAGGACCTGCATTGCTATTTTGGTTAAGCTAAAAATCCACTTAGTCATTTTCCTTCCTGTCTGAGACACAAGGTACAGAGAAAGAATCTGCCTAAGCTATTTTACTATGAAATTTATACTGAATAAGATGGATCTCAAAATTCTTAGTCTATTAAAAACTCACAATTCATTAATACTGTCATAGGAGGAGAGAATATTTAATCAAATAATAGAACATTCTGGGATTATCCCCACAACTTGAGAGTTTTCTTGAAAGGTCATTAGAGCTAAGATAAACAACTCTATTAGATTTGAGAAAGTGGATAATGATTCACTGTGGCTTTGGAAATGTTTGGTGCCTTAAAAAAAAATTCAGTTTAACTATTTTTAAGAAGTTCCTGTGAGTGATCTCTATTTCTCTTCCAAGTTATAAACCATTTTTCAGTGATAAATGCATTTAGGAATATAAGGTGGAAAATAATGACTGCATGATAAGAAAATAAATATACTTGACTTTCTAAAACAAACAAATGGCCTTGGATATTTAACAGATTTTTGTGACATTAACATTAAGTTGCAGGCGATGGTAATTCATACTGCTATTACTTAAAATGAGCAGGATTGTTGGATTGAAGAAGAGTACTATGAAACAGTTTTTGAGTAAGTTTATGTCTTGAATAACAAAGAGACTAATCAATAAAAGAAAGATCTAGAATACTGAACCAATGTAATAAACGTTATAATGCAATATGATATATATTGTATATGATATAGAAATAATTTAATGATATATATTATGATGTTTTGATATACCATATATAACATTATTATATATTGTGTATATTATAATATTACATTATAATATATTAATGTTATAAATCCTATTTAATAGGATATAGTATAATATATTAAAATTACAATATATGGTATGTTATATATGATATATATTATGTTGTATATAATATAAGCAAAAATCTTAATATTCTGTTGCTCTTCAGGCCTTACAAGTAATTGAAATGAACTTTTTAAAAATCTTTAGTAAAGAGCAGTCCCTATTTTTTCATAATATAGGCCTACTCTGAATTTGATTTTCCTTTCCCTCTTATTCCATCCATTCTAATCATAGTGGTATTTTTAATGCTCCTTAATATATTCACAATATGGTAACCCACCTCCAGGTTTTGTACTTATAGATTATATCTTCATATAATCTATATCATATACTTTATTGTCTGTCTCTTTTAGAATGAAAGTCAATGAGGACTGAGATTTGTGTCTGCTTTATTTTCTGTTATATGCCTAAAATACTCAACACACAGGAATCATGTGATACTATTTAATCAATGAGTTCATGAATTCAGGAGCACATGAATGAATAAGTACGGTGTTTTACAAGGCAATTAATAACTTGATAAAGGTGAAGCTGTTTTGGCTGGAGTTTTATATGCAGTCTGATGCTTTACTTCTTTTCGTAGACACTCTAAAGCTTGTTAGCATAGTTAGAAAAATCACTGAGACAGTCTGCCTACCTCATAGGACAGATGGGGTAATACAAGTAGGAAGACCAGAAGACTCAACAAAAATTAATATAGCTTTATGTTCCTCTCTTGTTTAAATGCAAAAGGACCATTTTTAAGCAGAACAAATATACAAGACACCCTGTAACATTTAAGCCAAATTCTAGGGATAATAAAAAATCTGGATGCATATCAGACAGCATTAATCAACTTCAAATACAGCACTTTTACCAAGACTCTTTTCAGAGCAAACATTTTGAATAATGTTCTGTATAACATTTCACTAAGGCAAGATTAGGTATGCAGTACCAATATTGCAAAGTCTACAGGCTTAGTTCAGTATTAAAGAATGTAAGCCCCAGTGTTCTTTATACTTTGTTCTTTACTGGGTAAAATTGGCAAAATTATCATTCAAAGCAAGATAATCATCAAATACAGTTGATTCATAACCTATTCAGTTAACAGTGATATAGGACAAATATTTAATTTAACCTAATGTCCGGTATTTTAACATTTACTTGGAGGTGTTTAGTGTGTTTACCTTTCTTTGTAAGGGCAAGAAATTCACTTATAATTGCATTTCAAGGTGAGAACCTTGCAAGAAGATGTAATCCATATTAAAAGTTATATAAACCAGCATGTAAAAGATTTATAGACATATATACACATATATTTCCCTAGAAATTAACAGAATTCATGGTGTGTTCTCACTGTATTCTCTCTGGCACCAATGTTTATTCTTTCAAAAATTATAATTAAACTAGTTAATTGAAATACCTATGAAGGAAAATGATTCATCTTGTCATAGAGAATGGTATGCAAAATAAAAAGTGAAGCATTCTTCCAAGAAGAGTTAATATAACCAAATACAAGTGCTAAAGAGTTCAAGTCTCAGTTTTCCTGGACCCAAGGATAGTTTTTTAAAAATGCATGTTCTGGACTTACTTTTGTTGAATTTCTTTTTTCAGAGCTCAACTAAATATTAAGCTCAGGATTAAATGCACAATACATTTGGCCTGTAATGACCAAAAAAAATAGTGAAGTGAGATGCCTGTATAGAATTGGGATCATTCCACTTAGCAGGACTAAGAAGATGGACGGTAGTTACTCAGAACTTTCCCCCACACTCAACACTGACTCATCTTCTGTGATCATTTCAGCCTCTCTAATTATTTTTAGCCCCTGGGATATTACCAGAGGACTTAAAAAATTCCAATTACTCCCTCTTCAAAATGGAACTTCCCTTTTTTTTTTTCTAATTTATGCTACAAAACTTGAGGTTAATGAGAAAAAAGTAAAAACTTTTTCTATTACTGATTTGCCTTTCCAGATCACAAAGATCTGCATTTTTTCCTCTGCCAACTTAATACACTGTCTTTTTTTCCTGCTCTGTGAGGACTTAGCATGTTGAGTTAAATAAAAAAGTCAAGATCTATGAAACAAAGTGTGAGGAATAAGTATAGTGTGATTTGTGTGCTGATAAAAGAGATGAAAGGGAGAGATGAGTCACAGATCAGAGAAACAAAATAGAATAAATTAGCACTTTATAGGATATGTGCCAAGGAAGAAGTCTCTCCATTCCTTCCCTGCTGCCCCTTTTATTTCTGTTTGAATTGAGAATAACATAGGTATAATCCTAGTCAGGCAGTAGGAGTCTGTCATAAAATGAGGACATTTGTAATATGGCTTTGGTAGTAGTTAGGAGACTTTCAGCTGAAAGTAACAAATGGTATGTCTAATTCTCTTAAACAGGAAAAAAAGAAGAGAGAGTAGCTCTTGGTTTAAAAGACTGGGGATTGCAAAAGTATATGTAGATTTAGGCCGAGCAGGATTCTAGTATTTGAGTAAAGTTGCCTGAGTTTTTTGACTTCCTTCACTGTGTTAGTTCTATATGCCTTTGTTCATCTTTAACAATCTCCTCTGCTGCCATTCACCTTCCATACTGAAAAAGAAGTTGTCTGACAACTTGAGTCTATAGTCACTGACGGTGAAATTATAAAAAAGTACAGAAGATTTCACTCATGAAAATGGTTTATTATCTCTACTCATTTCTCAATTTATCATCAGCAAGAGGACCTATCCCCATGTTTGGTTAGTTCCTCTGAAATTCAACCCTTTAGCTAGGCAACAGGTGAGCAATATATTTAATCATATCTCAGAATCTCAGGCACAGGAAGCCACTTCCTAGCAAGCAGGTAAAAATAACACACATTATTTTCATTTCCCTTATTTTTAAAATTGATTACCAATGCTGATATCCCTCCCCATACAGATTGTACACAACAGAGCTTTTCAATTAGCAGAGAGGAAAAAGAAATTGGAATAGGTTGCAACTGGTAAACCTAACTTTCCTTTTATTAAAAGATAAGATTTTGGCTCACAAGTAAAGCAAGCATTATTTGCCAGTGTATCCAACATTTCCTCTCCTCATTCTCCTATGCATTACCTAATTATGTAGGGAAAGAAGGGAGATATACTTAGTGTTTTATACTTAGATAAAAAATATAGTGACAAGATATATATTTTAAGTACTTGCATATATATATAATTTCCCTAAATACAGATTAATATAAAGTGCATATAGATAGTCTAAGAGAACAACATGCAAGATTTAAAAGTGAGTACTCATCTTATTTGTCACATTTTTTCTGTCTCATTCTTCATAGACATAGCCCTTTCCTCTATCTGCTGTCCTTGTCATGAGAAATGAGAAAAATAGAAAAAATTGCCAGAAACTGATATTGAGCCAATCTATATGATTCCTCTAACCTTGTTTCCAGTTTTAGTAGATTTAAAATACATGCCTGAAAAAAAGTTTCAGAGAGAGAGAAAGTCACTATTTAGCTCTTCTTGAAGAAAAGTACTAACCCTTAAGAAGGATGACTTTAAAGAAGTAACTGCCTAACTGCCCAGTGCATTGCAAATTCATCTTTCCACAACTGGCTCAGTCTGTCTGTTTCGAATATAAGTAAACTAATTCCCACTCTAGCCTCCATTCAACATTCTTATTTCTCCAACAATTACCCCAATTCTCCCTGTTTTTCTCTCTAAAATTTTGCTCATGTATCTTTCCAACTACCTTGACGTGCTGAAGGCCCCAAGCTGCTTCCAGTGGTTTCATATTGACAACTTGAAATTTACTGCTCTATAAATGATTATTTCCCTATTGAAATGGGAAATTGACAGACATTACAGATACATTTTGGTTTGTGATGCTGTCCTTTGGAGAACTGGCTCCATGGAACTAACTTCAGTTTTTATTAACCAGCAACATATAGTTCTTGTGACTCAAAGTTAGGTGTCAGAGAAACTAGTCCTTAAGATCTGATACTTGGAGCTCAAAAAATTAAATCCCTCAACAACAAATCCTCAAAGAAACAACTGCCCAATAAATAAGTGGGCTAAAGACTTAAAGAGAAAATTCTCTTAAGAGGAAATAAGAATGGCCAATAGACACATGAAGAAATGCTCAACCTCTCTAGCCATAAATGAAATGAAAATCAAAACAACATTGAGATTCCACCTCACCCCAGAATGGCTATAATCAAGAACTCTAATAACAACAGATGCTGGAGGGGATGTGGACAGAAGGGAACCCTACTGCGTGGGAGTGTAAACTTGTTCAGTCACTTTGGAAAGTAGTATGGAAGTTCTTCAAAAGACTCCAAATAGAGCTCCCCTATGACCCAGCAATCTAACTTTTAGGCATTTCTCCAAATGATCACAAAGAAGGTCATACTAAAGCTACCAGCACAACTATGTTTATTGCAGCATTATTTACCATAGCTAAGATATGGAACCAACGTAGATGCCCCTCAGGAGATGAATGGATCAAGAAAATGTGGTATATATACACAATGGAATTCTATTGGCCCATTTGTTAGGAAATGGAAAGACTTGGAAAAAATCATATTAAGTGAAGTAAACCAGGCCCAAAGAAACATAGGTCCCATGGTTTCCCTTATTTGCAATAACCAGTATATGTCTGGGACAAGCAGAAAAGGTCATATAAGATGATGTTAAGCTAAATGAACCCCAAGATAAGGACACAAGTGGTTTTATTCTTCCTTGCTATTGTTTCTAATGTATTTATAAGGTACTATGTGATTTTTTTGTTGCTTTGTATGTCCTTCTCCCATGCTATAACTCCTGTTTTCACTGTATTTGATGTTGGTGTAATTTGGGGAGGGGAAGGGAAAAACAAATTGTTTAACTAGGATACAGGTGGACCCATTGCAACAATGAGATGTACAAGACGTTATGTTGAAAAACGAACTTTACAATTTAGGCAGGGTGGGTGGGGGGGGGGTTTGGGGGTGGTGGAGTGTAGTTAAGGAGGTTGGAGGGAAGGGATGGTAGGGGAAAAACAAAGGAGGAGGCAACAATGCTGGATAAGAAATGTACTCATTACCTTGCTCATGTAACTGTAACTTATTTGTACAGTATTTTCTTTACTTTTCTTTTCTTTTTTTTTTTTCTTTTTGGGTCCGGTCGTGGGGCCTGAACGCTGGGCCTGGGTGCTATCCCTCAGCTCTTCAGCTCAAGGCTAGTGCTCTACCACTTAAGCCACAGAGCCACTTCCAGCTTTTTTCTTTTTGCTTATGTGGTGCTGAGGAATCGAACCCAGGGCCTCATGCATGCAAGGCAAACACTCTACCACTGAGCCACCTTCCCAGCCTCCCCAGTGTTTCTTGAAATGAATTTCACACAACATAATGGTACCAGTGAATGTTGAAGAAGGGACTGGATGGAAATAAAGATGTCTAAATTTCCACCTCTGCACAGAGCATGTAAAAAGTGCACATATTCTGGGATTGGATTCCAGTTCTGTCACTGATTATTTGTGTATACTTCACTCAGTTACTGACTTGGACTTTCTCATATGTTGAATGCACTTATGGATAGCTTTGTATTTACACTGCCAAGCTGTTAGGAGGGTAAATGTCTTAAAGGATCTAAGTGTGGGGAGAGTAATGTCTGGATGAAAGGTGAATACTCTGGTCTTGACTAATTGATGAGATGACTTTCATCTTCCTACGATTCACTGACTTTAACTCTACCTATAAAACGAGATAACTGGCTTGTGCTTTCTTGAGAAGCCTTTACTCTGAATCAAATCCTTCATGCCTGTAGCCTTTGATTCTAGATATGGATATATCCTTAATGCCAATATTCTTTGAAGAACAAACTCTCTCCTTTCAGTCCCATTACTTCAGTCCCAAGCACCCATCTTTCATATACATCTAGACATAAAGCTCCATAATGAGGTTCCTCCCCCCTGGTCTCTTCTTTTCAATCTCTAGATTTTTGTTCCTCTTAATAAAGACAGACAGACAGACAGACACACACATACACATTTCATTTGATTAAGCCTCTTTATTTAAAAAAACAAGAAAAAGCACTCCCAGAGTCATTTTACCTTCCCAATGTGGCTATCCTTACAAGTAAGGATCTCTGATAGAGTCCTTACCATTCTTCCATTTAGTCTTACCTTGTGCTCTTTTGGTTTCAAATCACCACATTCTCTCAGGAACTCTATGCTGAGCTCACTGTTTCCTAAATATACCACAGAAGCCTTTCCCAACTCTGCCATTACAGATATGGTTCTGTCAGCCCGAGACATCCCTCCCACTCCCAGCCCAGTGTTTGCTTGGGATGCTCTTACTCATATTTCAAGACCCACCTCACAAGTCAATTTGTCTTTTAAGCCTTTCCTGGTTACCCCCAGGCAATGTTCGTCACCACTGCCTCTGTATTTCCACAGTTCTAGCACTTAGCTCTTTGATATATTTATCTGTTTACAAGTCTGACTCCTCCACTAAAACAGCGACTCCTTAGAAGCTCTGTGCCACCAGTGTGGAGACAGACTGTCTAGTTTACAAACACCTGCATCAACACACATTAGAGGGAAAGTTTGAGGAAGCTACTCCACTTCTTTAATCTTCAGTGTTCTCACCTGTAAAATATGGCTGATCTCATAGGAATAATTAAATGACAGAACACACATAGAACTCCGACACCATGCTCCACATATATTAAGAGCTCAATGAACATTATTAAAGATGATGATAATGATGATGATGATGATGATGACAAGTAAGATGGATCAGATAGATGTGAAGGGAGGAGAAAAGGTGATGCAAAGAATGCCTCCTTTGTAACTTGAAGCCCTTGGCCTCTTAACAGGACCTGGCAACCAAGAACTCTTCCTTACTTGCTGAATGGACAGTTGTTGATACCCAATGTGACCTTAAAACAGACGATATGACGAAACCAGCATTTTAGGGGGTTGTTGTTCTTGTTGTTGTTGTTGCTTTTGTGGTGGCGTTTTTTTCCTATGTGAGTCACATTATTGTATTAAATGTTTCCTGATGGGAAGAAGAAAGTAGACCAGAACAAGGAAGGAAGGGAGAGACAATGGCAAGGATTCTCTTAGGGGTGCAAATCATCCTTCTTTACAGCTTGGTCTGAGCTTTTACATTGTTTTACTAAGCAGAAATTGACAGGGTCTTTAAAACATGTGTGAGTATAAGAGGATACTAAATCTTGAGAATGACCTCCCTACTTGAAGCACCAGCTTAGGTCTAAGGGGAGTCAAAGCAACACTCCTTTGAACTCTGCTGACAGCCTGCAGGCAAAACAACTCAGTCAGGGGTTGGAATGCAAGTGACAGGTAAGGAGGGCAAGTGGAGGGAGGTAGGCCAGGCAAAGCCAGGACTGGAAAGGACTGCACATTCGGCGTATCTAAATGAGGTGTGTAGCATTTCCAAGGGCATTTAGGCAGATGCAAAACCAAATACACAGGACATAAAAACAGAGGTAGGATGTGGTGGGAACCTTGTACTGAAGGACAAAGGAAGTAGAGGGCAGGTGCCCCGGCGTTTGTTCCAAAGGAGAAAATAATGATCACTATGTTTAATTAAATAATGGATGCTCCTCAGGCTAGAGTCATAGCCGAATCCCTTTTGAGCTTACCAGAGGGAAAATCAAAATAAAACCAAACACAAAGCAAAATGAAAAAGAGAATTGTTTTCCTCCTCTTTTGCTACCTCCCTTCTTCAAATTGAATTCTTCATTTATTAGCAGAATTAGTCGGCCAAGGCTTATTTTTTTCTTCCCTCCCTCCCTCCCTCCCTCCCTCCCTCCCTCCCTCCCTCCCTCCCTCCCTCCCTCCCTCCCTCCCTTCCTTCCTTCCTTCCTTCCTTCCTTCCTTCCTTCCTTCCTTCCTTCCTTCCTTCCTTCCTTCCTTCCTTCCTTCCTTTTTGATGTTTCCATTCTTTCCTACCCAAAGCCACGTGTTCTTTGGGGCCCCAAACAGCTCCTAATGGCTTCTATTCCCTAGGCCAAACTATTATTTGGACCCTGAGACCAAGAAGTTTGGCCCAGTCCTCTGCCTTTGCCTCATCGAATCCATCCCTTGTCTACCTCCCTGATGATCGCTTATTCTCTAAGAATCTTGGAACCTGACTGCCTGGGTGGAAGTACCAGGATTGCTTCTAGGGAGCTGGCGGGATGTCATAGAGTACCCCACTCTTCCTCTTCGCGAAGCTGCAGCCAGCTGGGCAATGAGATAGGTATCCAGGAAGCTTCTAGATTGTTGGGGAGGTACCAGCCTACAGGCCCAGCTTCATGCAGAAAAATGTTGGGTATGATGTGGCTCTTACGGATCTACTGACACTCTGTTCCTTTGGATTCAAGGGAACTGCTTTTTGATCCCAAGTCCCTGGCTCATCATTTTAGGAGAAATGGATGGAGGGACCTACTGATGAATATCACAGGGGCATGAGTCAAAGTATGCAAGCTTGGTCAATCTTCTATCACTGGGGAAAACTGCAGGGTTTTCCCAGATTTGTACCCCTGGAGTTTCTGATAGTCATAGTTCCTCCCCTCATTAAATAAAACTTTCATTCTAAGTGGAGTTAGTTATAGCCCAGATGTTTTCTTGACATAGTAGTTGTATTTAAATTAACATAAACATTACTCTTTTTATTGGAAGGAATTCCCCAGCAACAAGTAAGTGTAAATCCTTGAAGGCTATTAGTGAAAATGCTGCCCTGGAAAACCAGAGACAGGACTGTGAAAGGCTTTACAGGACAGTTGAGTGGATTCACAAAAATGAGAGAGAGAGAGAGAGAGAGAGAGAGAGAGAGAGAGAGAGAGAGAGAGAGAGAGAGAGAGAGAGAGAGAGAGAGAGAGAGAGAGAGAGAGAGAGAGAGAGAGAGAGAGAGAGAGAGAGAGAGAGATTGTTTTATATTTAGATGAGAAGGTTTATCTTGATATAATTGATAGAAAATTATTAACTTGATGTGAGAAAATCATAAGGAATCCTTGGGCAATATCTGAGAGTATTTAATTCTCTCAAGAAAAAACAGCAGTTCAGCTTTCAAAATATATCCACATTATACAGTCAGGCAATAAAATATAATACCCATTCAAGCTATTAGAGTAGAGTGTCAGATTTCAGTTGGGATTTTTAGCTTGGTTAAAGCAAATAAAATACTGTAGAGGAATGAAATCAAACTTGTTGTAACTTGGATTTACAGAAACATAGGGCAGCTTGGAGAAGATGAATTCAGGTGGAAAATCACCTTTTTATTATGTTCAGGAAAGTATTAGCATGTCAGGAGAAAGGCTGGATGAAGATTTATTTCCATAAGCACAGTTGACAAGTTTCTGTGTTGGTGCTTTTTTGGTTGGAGGAAGGAAAACCAGCATTTTTGGAAGTCATTGAAAGAGCTTTGCAATGCCCTCAGTAATCCAAGGAGACCTGAATAGACAACGCATGTGTGGCCAACATTGGTTAAAGTCTTCAGGGCGCATATACATATCCTGTTTTTGTGTTTTCACAAATTTTCTTTGTCAGAAAATTTATACTTGGTGCGTTGTATTTGCTGTATGTATGTATGTATGTATCTTTCTTATTCTGGATTAAGAAACAAAACAAAACAAAAATGAGCAACTCTCTCACTCTCTCTCTCTGCCTTTCTGTCTCCTCTGTTTATCTATCATCTATCTGTCCATCCATTTATCTTTCTACAAGAAGGCAGACATGTGTGTGCTTATATATGGGCATATATTTATCACAGATCCAAATTTTTAAAAAATTAAATATTTGATAGTTTTAATCATTCTCTGTAGTAAAATGAAGCTAGATGTATGATTGTTTTATACTTTGAGGGTCATAGTCAACTCCAGGGGCTCATTTCAAATAAGAATGACTGTTTGTGGCCAACAGGGCTAATATTAGGATTTCCATGAAAGATGATGAGGTAGTAAGGGTAAGGAAAGGGAAGTGATTTGCTCAATGACTTTTGCACATTGCCTGAGTCTTTAATATTTGTGACTCAGAAGCACAAACTAAACCCACATGGTTGCACATGGGTGTAAGCACATCCTCTTTCTTGGACATTTTATTCCTTTTTTTGTTGTTGTTTTGTCAGTTAAGGACTTGAACACAGGGCCCTGTCCCTGAGTGCTTGTGCTCAAGCTTAGAGCTCTACCATTTTTAGCCATAGCTCCACTCCAGGTGTTTTTTTTTTTTTTTTTAACATTTTACAGTTACATGAGATTAACAAAGTAATGAGTTCCTTTGTTTTTCTCCTATTTTCCCTTCTGTCCTTCACCTCCCTCAATCCTCCCCCTCCAAGTTGTAAAGTTCATTTCCAACATAGTGTCTTGTGAGCATCAGTTTTGCAATGGGTCATCCTGTGTCCTTATTTCAGCATTTTTTATTCCTCTTTGAGTGGTTAATTGGAGATAAGAGTCTCATGGGGATTTTTCTGCCTGGGCTGACTTTGAACTGAGATACACAGATCTCAGTCTCCTAAGTAGCTAGGATTACAGTCATGAGCTACCACTCCCAGCTTATTCCTAACCTTTCTACTTTAAGTATGTACCTACAATCCTATACAGTATTTCTTCATACAGACTCAACTTGTATCCTTTCCTGCTTCATTTTTCTCTTCATCTGTTGTAACTACTTTCCATAATTTAAAATTCACACAATCATCTTGGTTTCGAATATGCTTTTCTGTCATAAAGAAAGCAGTTAGTGGATCTAGGGATTATTTTATTGGAGACTGTAAGAAAAGGAACAGAGAGGGTGAAACTCAACAGAGCAACAGGCTTTATTTGGGAGGAAAGCCAGGGGAGGGAGGCCAAGTCTCCTTCTGGCCCATGCAAGGGGAAAAGCTCGCTTCCTTCCACCCCTTGCAACTAGGATCTCTTTGAATATTAGGCAGAAATAGTGAAGTCATCAGAGACTACCTTTTATTACTGCTGTAACTCCAGCAGATAGACAAGTGCCTATCAAGTGACCACCATACAATAAATATTTATTTGTGCACTTGAAACTAATTACCATCTTGCTGCCACTTCTTTTTAGAAAGACTGTTATTTAATTACTTGCAATAAAAATGATGAAAGAAGCTCATTGCAGAATCCATGACATTTGATGGGAGATGTTTCTTTAGTTCTTTCTAACAAAAACACAGTGTCTGGAATATTATCTCAGATCACCATGTGATGCTTTGCTAAGGTGAGGAAATTTTGCATATCATATGTCTTTGCAATTTCTACTCCTATTTCACCCATGTATGACCTTAAGGAAATGTTCTTTGCCTACAATTTATGAGGAAGATACTTTTTCTGGACAGTGCCCTTGGTTTAAGATCTTTCTGGACATCTTTCACCCACATATTTTACTTACTCCATTTTCATCATTACCTTTAGTATCTGATCTCCATATTATTTTGTACTTCCAAAGGAATACATTTTAACTTGTTAGGCACAAATATTGGATTAGAATTCGAAAGCCTCATAGTGTAACTTCTTAATACAGTGAATCTTTTCACAACATTGAAAATGAGCAGCAGAGTGGATGAAAATCCAGTTTCTGGACACAAAACAGATGTGTTTTCTGACTTCTACAAATTGGGTGATTTTGGGCAAATTACTTAACATTTCTACACATCAGAACCTTTATTAGAAAATGATGACAAAATCATTTCTTTTTCCTAAGGCCACTGTGAGGATTAAGTGGGAACATGCAGACAAAGTGCATTGAAAAATTCCTTGTCAGTAGTAAGCAGCAATAGATGTTAGCTATTACTGGTAAAGTCCCTGATAAATGATCTTTCAGATTACATTTCAATGTCATCAGTATTGGAGAAGGAGACTACTACCTTCTTTGGTCAGTCACGCTTTTTGGAAGGCACATGTTCCAAATGTAATTAGCCTGCCACTAATTCATCATAACTTCTATCCACTGTTGTCTGGTATTTGTACAGAGCAACAGAGTATATATTTGTGCACGTGTCTATACTTTCTTTGATAGGAAGCCATTTAAGTACTAAAACACAATTATTACTTCCAGTCTTTATTTGTTCCATTACACCCTAGATGTTCCAGTTCCTTTCATTGTTGCTTATGCACTGTGGTTTATTGCCCACCTAATTGGTCTCTTTGTAGTGAGGTCTTCCTTACCTACGTTGCTCTTCTGGAGGCAGCATAAGAATAAGCTGCAATGGTTTAATTATTGTCTAATTAGTATGACCCACAAGGAAGATATTATCTCTTTTGATATGAACAGTCTATTCCCAATGATAGCTGAGATCTTAATATACCTTGTAGCAACCTTGTGATATGACAAGATTCTTGTCTAGTTTGTCAAGCACAAGTTAGATCTTCCTGCTTTTTTTTCATGATGCACTTTTAAACAAGGTCCAGGTTAGTCTCTATAAAGTAAATAAAGTAAATAAGAGTGTGGTTAACAACAGGGCTTAACTTTCATTTCTTTCAAGTCAGACTAAGGCAACATGTGGAGACAATGCTTTCAATCTATTATCCTGACTTTCCTTCAATCTTAGGGTACTTGAATGATGGTTTTCAAATAAAATACAAGTTTTCATGGGTGCATGATCATTTTGATTCCCACCTACCAGTTGTAACTCTACTCTTTACTTTTCTGTAGGAAAAAAACATGAATGAGAGAACCAACGGCTAAATGTAAAGTGTAAAAAAGGACTAGCTGAAGCTTCTTCACGTGTATCTTCACATATTGAAGGATAGAATTTCTTACACAATGTTAAACATAAAGACAACCAATTACTAAAGGGACTCTCTTGAGCAAGTACTTATTGATGATAGAATAATTAATAAAAAACCTAGAGCCATTGATTTTCATGAAAACATGAAAACATCACAAAGAAAATATAAAAGAATTAAAGAATTATACTATTTGTGACTATTATTGCAAAAAGATTGGCCTAACCTCTTGAATTCTATTAGAGAGAAGGATAGTGGATGTACATCATACTAAAACTTTTGAAAAAAATCACAAGAATCAAAATAAACAATTTGGGGAAATATATCACAAAACTCAATGAGCCTGCATTAGATATACACACTAATGGTGTACAAGCAAAAATGACTAACAAAAACAAGTATAAGAGAGAATTCTTCTGTGCTGATAGTGCTCTGATAGATGCCACCTACTTAAACATACGCACACTCTCAGGGAAGAAGGTTGTAACAAGGTATAAACTAAAACCCCAGTGGTATTTTGCCTCTTATATAACAATCCCAAGTAACGGGTCCAGTTTTGAGAATCATTTGAGGATCAATGATTTTTCTATCTCACAACTTGGTTATTCTGCCATTTTAAGCCATTTTCCACTTCTACACTATCTACCAGCTGAAGAGCAGGCACGTCAATGTCCCAGCATGTGGGAAGGGAAAAGGATTTTCAGAGTGTACAGACCCAGTCATTTAAGGACCACATCAGAAAGTGTTTTACTTCTGTCACATTTAGGCTCCATTAGCAAGAACCATAGTCACAAAGCCAGAAATGGGTGCAGGCAACCTGGGAAATGGCCTTTGGAGCCCTTCATTTTTATGGAATATGAGACAATTGGATAGTATTGAGCAATCTGCATTAACACTTGCAATAGCAATTCACTTAGTTATCTACCCTACTGACCTATAAATATCTATATATCTATATATATTTCATTTTATTTTATTGCAAAGGTGCAGTACAAAATGGTTATAGTTACACGAGTAAGGTTGTAAGTAGATTTCTTGTCGAGCATTGTTACCTACTCCTTCATTTTTCTCCCACTATACCTTCCACACCCCACTCTTCTTCCCCCCCCCCCAGTTGTAAAATTTATTTCTGACATAGTGTCTTGTGAGTAACATTGTTGCACTGGGTCATCCTTTGTCCTTGTTTCACTATTTTAATATTCTCCTTTCCTTCCCCAAATCAGATAAACGTATATACAAGATGTAGGGCACCAGAATCAAAGACAGCGATTGCCAAGGATAAACCAACAGAAAAAGGAAAAGGAAATAAAATAAAAAGAAAGAACTTGATGCAATACATTGACAACAACAAGATCAACAACTAAAAGAAAGACCTGTTATTTTCATGTCTTGGAGTTCATTTCAATTACTATCATTTTATATGGTTATATGTACATAGTTATTGTGCTATTGTCATTCTGTGCTAGGACTATCCTAGACATAGACATAGACATGGTGCAGGGTAATATATAAGGATATAACTTCAATTTTCTATATGTGTATAGCCAATTTGCCAGCACCATTTGTTGAAGAGGCCGTGTATATTCCATATGATAATTTTGGCTCCCTTATCAAAGATTAGGTTGTCTGTGGGATCTTGTCTTGGTCTTCGATTCTATTCTATTGGTCCTCAGGGCTGTTCCTGTGCCACCTACTGACCTATTTTCTAAATGTGGACCAGTTGACATTGTCAAAGAATATTAATCGAACTATTGTTTTAGTAACAGTAAAAACAATAACACAGAACCTGGAAATATTTGAACTATTCAACAATTACCTGAATAAAGAGTTTAGGGTAAGCACTGGAGTATTATATAGCCACAAAAACAAACAAACTCATGCTACAGTTAACAAAGCTCAATGTTAGAGATATTAGAAAATAGAGCATGTTATGAAATATACTAAAAGTGTTAACATTAGCCTAAAATTTTGTATGAGTGGTAAATTTAAGAAATACAAGGGGAAAATGTCAAAAAGTGAGTGGTGGTACAGATAAAAAGCTTCTGTGCAGAAGAAACAGGATGAGGTAGTTCTGGTATTGCTCTATTACTAACTAGGTAGATGCCTTCAGGATTACTCGGGAGTTCTTTCTAATATTTATGTCTGTCTCTGTCTCTGTTTCTGATTCTATCTATCACTGTCTGGGTAGAGAGAGAGAGAGATTCTGTAATTTTTTATTTTGTATAAGAAAACATTTTCTAAAAAACAAATTAAATTTTTTTTAAAAGTTCTACTTTTAGCCTGTAACTAATTACTTGTAACATCTAGTTTGCAAAACATAGGTCAAAGCACCATAATTATGTTTTATTTCCCATATGATAGATCCTGTAGTGGGAATTCCAGCCATTCTGGGAGTATACAATCTTCTTAACTCTCTCAGAGGAAGGTTCCACTTCTTCCTCTATATTAATAGCACGTAGGCTTGTTGTGGGGATTAAAACAATAATGCACAATTATTTTATATATGCCTACTTAATTGTAGGTACTTTAAAAATGTTTAGCTGAAAAATACCATAATAGAAACATTTTCTTGTTCAGCTAACAATTACTTAATACTAAGCTATGTAGAAATGTAACTCATTGCCGGAACCAACATAGAGTCCTTTAAAATGTGTCACATAGATGCAAAAGCTAGTTTGAGCATGTGGTAGCATTGGCATGTAACAGACACACAATAAATCTTAACTTTTACGGTATTTGAAAACTTTGCCCTGTTCCTTTCAATAGGTTATTATCCGGGAGTATAGTTATTAGAGTCAGGTTGTAATTAGGAGGATGAATACCGTACCACAGAAAGTCAGTCTTTTACAGTGCTGTGAATTTCTATCCTGCATATTTTGATCTTCTGGAGTTAAGACCTACCAGTGGTCAAGAAGTGAAATAAATAACTACAAATAAACGTCCAGTAGTATAATGGTATATAATATGAACTTGGTAGAATTTTCTTTTCTTCATTTGGAGTTGTTTTAGATGCTTAATATATCTGTCTTTGGAAGTTGTGTCTGAATCTTGGACCTAACTGAAATCTATGTCCTAAAAAAAGAGCCAAGAGTGATGAATGATATAATACCACTTTGGTAAAAAAAATGACAAAATTAATGAGACTTTTTTCTTTCTTAGTATAGCTAACAAAATACCTCTGAAAGAAACAATGCCTTTGAAATTAAATTATTTTTTCCTCTGATCAAGTCATATTGACACAAGTCATGTGTGGCACAGTTATCCAGGTAACATATTTAAATATATATGTACTTATAACTAGTCATTCTTGACCTGAACTCCCCTAAACATAGTTCATCTAATTTCTTGCTTCCCTCATAACCCTGTGATATATTAAACCAAGAGATTTACAACTTTACTTTTGTACCATGGCCAGGGTCAATTCTAATTTGTTGGTGTCAATGTCATTCCATTTGATGATTATTTTGCATACTATTACTGTCGTTCATACTATCTGACTATTGGTTTTACAGTCCCAACAGTGCTTATTTAGATATTAAGCTTGGGAAGTTTCTACAGTATCAACAGCAATATCTCTCTGACATGACTGTAACAATTAACTAGCAGTTCTTTAGAATAACATTATTCTTTTATTTTTTTCAGCTTTTTCTTTTTTTTTTAATTGTGACAATACCGTACAGAGGGTTTACAATTACACGAGCAAGGTAATGAGTACATTTCTTATCAAGCATTGTTACCTCCTCCTTTGTTCTTCAGAATAACCTTATATTTGCTTATGATCTGTAGCCATGGCTCAAAGGGTAGAGTGTCTCCTTATCAATCACTAGGCCATGAGTTCAAATCCCAGTATACACACACACACACACAAATCTCTACTAGTATAGTATTATATATTTAAGATTTTGTAATGGTTCCTTACATTTTTTAGAATAGACAGGAAAAACAATCTGACTTCTAAAGTTTTTTCCTACTCCTTACAGAAGGTAAAGCATAATGACATTTACTGATGATTACATGGGATTCCTTGCTTGATAAGAGAAAGAAAAAATTCCTAGATGATTATAAAGTATTTTGTATAGAACAATCAAATCCAAAAATGTGGTAGAAACAGAATCTTTACAAACCATTTAGAACCATTTATTTGTACAACTTTTTTTTTTAATTTAATTTAATTTTATTTGTGAACATACTGTACAGAGGAGTTACAATTACATGGGCAGGATAATGCGTACATTTCTTACCAAGCATTGCAGCCTCCTCCTTTGTTTACCCTTCACATCCCTTCCCAGCCTCCCCCCTACCCCCAATCCCAATCCTTCTCCTTCCCCCCCCGCCCCCTCCCCACCAAAGTTGTAAAGTTCGTTTTCTACATGACAACTTGTACTTCTCATTGTTGCAACAGGTCCACCTGCATCCTTAAACAACTGGTTGTTCTTTGATGTACTTGTTTCATCAATATTTCCATTGGGCACAAACTGGTGAATGTTTCATTTTAATATATATATCATTGATTGACAATTTTCTAGTAGAGTTTTTACAAATTTCATTTTAATCTCATTTTAAGGGTAATGTCAGAGGGTTACAGTTACATAAGTAAGGTAATGAGTACATTTCTTGGCAAACATTGTTACCTCCTCCCTTGTTTTTTCCCCACTTTCCCTCCCCTCTACGCTAATCTCTCCCAAAGGTGTAACGTTTATTTCCAATATACTGTTTTGTGATTATGATTGTTACATTGGTTCACCCTTTGTCCTTTGTCTCACTATTTTGTGATTCCTCTTCCCTTCCCCAAACCAGATAAATATATATATATATAAGATACAGGGTCCCAAACTCAAAAACAGTGAGAAGGGACAAAAGGGGAAAAAAAGAAAGAAAGAAGACAACTACACATAGTACATTAAAAACAAAACAAAAAAAAAACAAAACAAAGAACAACAAAACATCCTCTTCTTTCCATGTGTTGGAGTTCATTTAAATTAGCATCATTTTATCTGGCCATATTTACATAGTAATTGAGCTATTACAATCCTCTGTTAGGACTATCCTAGACATATATTAATATTATAAATGAGGGAAACCATGGAGCCTATGTTTTTTGGGTCTGGTTTACTTCACTTAATATGATTTTTTTTTCCTAAGTCTTTCCATTTCCTTATGAATGGAGCGATGCCATTCTTTCTTATGGATGTATTAAGTTCCATTGTGTATATATGCCACAGTTTCTTAATCCATTAATCAATTGAGAGGCATCTTGGTTGGTTCCATACCTTAGTTATGGCAAATAATGCAACAATGAACATAGTTGTGCTGGTAGGTTTAGTATGGCTTGTTTGTGTTCATTTGGGTAAATGCCCAGGAGTGAGATTTCTGGATCATAGTGGAGCTCTATGTTTAGCTTTTTGAGGAAACTCCATACTGCTTGTCAAAGTGGTTGAACCATTTTACTTTCCCACTAACAGTGTAGAACTGTTCCCTTTTGGCCACATCTCCACCAGTATCTGTTATTATTTGTTTCCTTGATAGTGCCATTCTAACTGGGGGTAGGTGGAATCTCAATGTTGTTTTCATTTGCATTTCTTTTATGTCTGGAGATGTTGAACATTTCTCATGTGTCTGTTGGCTGTTCTTATTTCTTCCAAGAAGTCTCTTTTTAATTCTTTAGCCCAGTTATTAAGAGGGTGGTTGTTCTTTGAGGATTTGTTGTGGAGTGGTTTAATTTTTGAGCCCCAGTTATATTTTGATATGAGGCCCTTGTCTGTTTTATTTAGCATTAAATGTGATTGCCAGTTACAGGTATCACACAACCTTACATTCAGCTTGTAGTTTACCTGCACTCTTCCCCAAGAAGAGCTACAGTGAACCAAAGACTATGATGCATGTGGTCAGTTTATGAATAGATTTTGTGTCATTTCTTAATATGCATTTAATGGTATATCCCTTGCATTTTACAAGGCAGTAGAAAAACACACAGATAAATACAATGAAAAATCTTTAAGATTATCAGGGTCTATAAATCGTGACACAGTTCCTGGCCAAGCAAGGCATTCCATGAATGGTTAGTGAGGGAAAAACTCTGCAGGATGAGAAATCATAAGTGGAGGTAGACACATCAGCTAATATGCTGGGACACTTGGCTGTGGTCCCTGTGGAACCCTGTCAAGAGGGAAAGTTGGATTAGTGAAGCAATCTAACCCTTCCCCCATGTACTTTATGATTAAGAGAATTGCCTGGTAAACAATATACAAAGGTGTTTTTGGACTCTTTTGTTGAAAGCTTCATTTTGAGAAAAATATAGAGCCTCTTTTCAAACTCTGAGAGCAAGAGTTATCATAGAAATGACAAAGTCCAGACTGATAAACTTTCCCACAGTACTTTTACGTTATTCATCATACAAGAAGGAAATAGAAACAGAAAATTGCTTTTGCATTTACCACCAAAAAGACACTAAATGAACACTGTATGTGACTTGAGTTCTTTAGGCCATGCAAGAGTTGAGGCAACAATGTGGTTTTTAACACAATAGCATGTGGAAATTATGAAGGTACTGTGTCAAGACCTAAGAAAAACAAATAACCCAAGATGGGAGGTTACGCACCCAAGAAGAAGGCATCTCATGCATCTGATAAAAATGATCAGAAGATTCTTTTGGAACCATTACCAGCCAAGAAGTGCATTGTAAATAACAAAAACAAATAAAACCAAACCAAAGCAACCAATCAAACTTTGAACAACAAAAGCAGCAAAACAACTTCTGCAAGGACATTTGTGCAGGAACTTCTTATCCAACCCAGAACATCCACCAACTTTGTCTCTGACCCTAATTGAAAATGATGTCAAAACAACTTTGGGAAAACCTCTTTTACATTTTTAAAGCTCATGCTATCATTTGCTCATATATTTCTGCTGTAAGGCTCATTCCTGAATAAATTATCCTTCAACAGTCATTGCCTATTTGTTGTGAAAGCTAACAATGTACAATGGAGCATTGTGTAACTCTAAAGGCCTTTTCTCTTAAGGATACAAATTTAAGGCTTATTTTAACAGTTCATTACTTGGAAATGAAGTCAAGGTAGAATGAGATTAGATATCTATCATTGCATAAAAAATACCTTTATACTAAGTTTGGCTTAAAACAAAAGAAAATACTGTTATCTGTTTTGGGGGATCATAGTTGAAGAGTATTTCAGTTGAGCAATGCTGGCCCATAGTCAGCACTAGGCTGACTACTATTTTTAAAAAATTTATTGCAAAGGTGATGAACAGGGGGTTACAGTTGCATAACCACTCTTACCTTATTTTCTCCTGATTACCACTCCCTACTCCCTTCCCCCCTCAAGTTGTAAAGTCAGTTTCCAACTGTCTAGTGAGTGTCATTGTTGCATTAGTGACTACTATTTTTGAAACACAAAAGAAGTGGTTGCATTTATAATCACATTTTGATAAAGTCCTGTAATATTATTAGAAGACAAATCATCCTGTTAATTTTTAGTTAATCTCACATATACAGGTTCTGTGTTTTACAGTCAGGTTGTATTCTGATAAACCAAGTGAAAATTGAAAATGCATTTGCTATAGTTACATTACTGAATACCACAGCCTAGCAACAGTGCTCTGAAGAAAACAAGTTGTGTACACCAAACTGGCATGGCTGACTGGGAACTCTGGCTCATTACCATTATCTAGCATCTCAAGAGGCTATTGTACTGTATTTGGCTAGTCTGGGAAAGATCAAAATTCAAAATTCAAAGTATGGCTTATACTGAATGTGTATCACTTTTGTTAGAAAATTGTAGTTCAACCATTGTAATTTGGAAGCCTTTTGTATGTCAAAAATTAATGTGTTCACGCTCATGAATGTGTTCATGTTCATCTCTCAAAGCAATTATAATAGACTATTTGTTTTCTCTAATATAATTTCTATTACTCAGCTTTCAAATATCTACTCTTAAAAAAGGGAGCTGTAGCTTGGATAACATTTGAAAGAACAACACCGATCTTCAAATGTACTGAATTCTTATTAATGTACAAGAAATGCTTTTAATGGGAAGTACTTGGCTTTATTTCTCAGAATTTTATGAAACAGAATTATTCTCTCTATTGTTTGCATTGTACTGAATTTTAAATGTCTGCTATAGTAAAAGGGAGCTTTGGCCTGTATAATATTTGGAAAAACATATAATGATTACAATGTATTGATTATGCTTTGTGGTTGGCATTGTATTGTATAGTGTGTTTAATCCCCTTACCCTGCAAATTAACTTTATGAAGAGGGTGAAACTTTCCTAATTTTATTGGTAAAGAAGCTGGCATCTGTTAAGGACTTTGGATCGAGGTGTAAACAAGTAATATACCAGACTTATTCAGAATTTTACATAGGGTTTCATTAATTATATTCTATTGTACTCCTCCAGTTCTGAACTGGTAACTAACTAATGAGGCATAAAATTAAGGTGAGTCGAATGAAAAAATAATTAATTTCACAATAATGTGCTTATAGGGGTTGATTTTATGTTTATAAAAAGAAAATACAAAAAAAGAAAGAAAAAGAATGTTGGAAAAATATGACAAAGAGTTTAATATATACATAAATATAATGATATAAATATATCTATATAATATTTCATGATATGATAATATATAAATACGCATGCACAGGAATATGCTTAATGTTTTTACTGGTTTATTTACACTTATTCCCTTAGAGTTGCACAAAGCCAAGCACTTATAAAAGTAGACTATATTTAGTTTTTTGAGGAATCAACCATCCTGAAAAACACTTCAGAGACTCCTCAAAAAACTAAATGTAGAACCTCTCTACAATCCAACAATACTACCCTTGGGAATTTATCTAAAAGATTATAGATCAGGATATAGTAAATCCACTTGCACTGCCATGTTTTTTGCAGCACTATTTACAACAGTAAATATTTACTATATATATATGTATATTAACTATATATAAAAATAATCAAGATGTTTCTCAATAGACAAATGGATCACTAAAATGTGGCATATATACACAGTGGAATTTTGCTTATCATTAGGAAGAATAATATTACACCATTTACAATGAAATGGATAGACCTTAAAAAGAATTATGCTAAGTGAATTAAGTCAGGACCAGAGAGACAAATTATCCATGTTTTCTTTCATACATGGAAGCTACAACTAAGGTATAAGTGGGCAAGTAAATGTATGCAAGAATAAAGAATTACATTAACAAAGAATGGTATTTGTAGGGGAGAATTGAAACAGTGTAATTCCTAAGAAAAACTGACTCACAGTCCAATCAAATAGTACCATGAAACTGCACCTGAAAGGTGTCAGTGGAAGTCAAAGGGAAGAGGAAAGACAAAGGAAGAGAAGAATTGTAGGAAGACGTAGTTGTAATAGTCAATGTATAGCTTATGAAATTAAGAAACCTTAGAGGAGGGCTTGAGTTGGGAGAGATGGGAGAGAATGATGAAAGGATTGACATCAATCAAGATACATTGTATTCATAACCTGATTTACTGATGTTAGTAATTCCTTTGTACAACTACTTAAAGATAATAAGTGTATAAGTTATTAGAAAAATTGAACTGAAATGTATTAGGCAAAAGTCTATATTTGTTATCTGCCTATCTATAGTAATTATTTGAAGGTATATATGGATCTCAAAGCTCCAATTAGAAAGTGTTTTTTTCAACTGTGTTTATACTAGTCCTATTTTCTTTCTCATCTTCCTTCACTTCTGTCCTTAGCTATATCTCAGTTTAACTTCTGAAATCATGATGATTTGTAGCACTCATTTGCAGACAACTGTTTTTCATTTAAGTTCCCTAAACATGGCTACCATCCTTCAAAGCAGGATGATTTGATGCAGGTGAATACATACTTTTAAAGAAATATTTCCCATGGAAACTCACAATTAATATTTGCTAAATGAAGTAATAAAAATACAGAAACATCCAGACAGGATGAAGCTTCTTCACAATTCACAATGATATGATGTACTTTAGTGTGCTAGAAAAGAATAGGTACGTTAACTTATTAAGGATATCTTTAACAAGAAAAAATGCATTACAATTTGTAATATCACTTTGTTTCCCTCTTACGGAGTTTGCAGAAAGAAGCATATGGTAAAAATAATTTTAGACAAATGTTTATTGAAAAATCAGTCAACACAGTTGGTGCATTGGTAATATTTATTCAGTATTTCATAAAGCAAGGATACATGTCCACTTAATAAATAGTAGATAGGGAGAAACACAAATGTGGAAGAAATTATTTATGTCAAGTTTGAGGTGTGATAGCTATATGACTCTGTACATTACTAAATTAAGTCATTTGTTCATGTTTTGAAAAATCCATTTTCTAAGGCTTCAACAGATGTGTAGTGGATGTTTTAAATGGAAATACATATTAAATAATTCAAATTATTAAGATGCAATGCAATTTGTCTAAAAATGGAGAAGACTGGATGGAATGACAATCTTAGTGTGTTCTTTTGGAAATAGGATTTTAAAATTGATTAAGGTATCAAGGATATTAGGAGGAAAGCCTTGTTATTTGCTAGACATTTTTTCTGGTTCTTCATGGGTTCTCTCATGTAATCTATTAGATAATATTATAAGGTAGGCATTATTTTAATCCCTATTTTAGAGCTAATGAGAAAGGTATTTCAGCACCATATAGTGTGTGAGGCATAGCACAGACATGGTAGAGATGGAAATATCCTCATTTTTTTTTAAACTCACTATTCCTCCTCTCAGAATATACTTAATCTCCTGTTTCTTTGTCTGGACCTTTTATTCATTCTTTTAAATTTATTGATCTCACCTCGTTCCTAATTCACTTTCCTTTGTGTCTAGAAATAGGACACTTGCCATTTTGTTTTGCTTATCAATTGGCTCCACTTATTTGGTTGCTTGTTGACAGAGACTGGTATCTTTCCCGTGACTCTAACTTGTTTTTCCAACAGGAAAGAATCTGTTATGTGCTCTAGTTATAGAGATAGATCATTTCAGGACAGAATAAGGAAGAAGGAAAATAAAATACAAAGTTATTGTTGTGAGCAGGGTACAGCTTCAGAAAATTGCAAACCTGCTTTATCAAAGACATAGAAAGTTTTTCAGAGAGGCCAGGTGATCGTAGTATACCCTAGAAGAGTTATGTGTGGAGAAAGTAAGGCTCTCATTTGCATCTTCCTGTTTCTTCCCAATGGAAAATATTAATTGTTTTAGGTACTGCCTCTTTCTGTCAACCACAGGGTTACATTTCATCTGATCCCCAAAGTGGTAGAGAAACCTTCATTTCATAGTCTGATTTTTTTTGTTAAACATGGACTTTGGGGGTGCTAATTTGATGCATAATTTGGATTTAAAAATATTCCTTTACCCGTGCACTAGTGGCTCACACCTATAATCATAGCTACTCAGGAGACTGAGATCTGAGGATCACAGTTCAAAGCCAGTCCAGGCAGAAAAGTGCCCATGAGACTCCTACATCAAATTAACCACCAGAAAACCAGAAGTGGTGCTGGTGGCTCAAAGTGAAAAATTGCTAGCCTTGAGTACAAAGAGGCTAGGGACACTGCCCAGGCCATGAGTTTAAACTCCACAATTGTGTGTGTGTGTGTGTGTGTGTGTGTGTGTGTGTGTGTGAGTGAAAAAGAGGGGGGGGAAGGGGGGAGGGAAATAGAGACAGAGGGGGGGGGAGAGAGAAATTCCTTTACATATTATTCCAATTCTTGAGTTTCATATTCTCCTTTCCCTGTTCTCAGTCTTCCTATACCACCCTACATTCTTGCATTTCTGCTTGTTCGCCATTTAAATAGGTTCATAAAATAATCTGTTTTCCTTATGCAATCAGATAAGTAGAAAGACTATTGTTCTTTAAAAAAAGAACTGGTGCAACATTCCATATTACATGCCACTTACTTCCATATAAGAGTGATCATTTTATAGAAAAACACAGTAAGAAAACCATATGTTACTTTACTTCTATACTTTATCGTAACCATGTTTTAATTAAAGATAGTTTTCTGGCTGATAGGAACTTGAGATTTAAGTATAGGTACTATATTTGTGATAATGCCCTTCTAGATCTTTTATAAATGACATTTAACTCTATTTAAAATTTATATTATTTTTCTTTTGCAACTTTGTGCATTCCTGCTAATGTAACAAAATGCCTCTGGGTAATTTATTGAGACTATAATTTTATTGGTCACAGTTATAGAGGCCCAGGAATCCAGTATCTGTGATCTGGCAGGCTCCATTCTCTGCTTTAAGAGGGCATCATGAACACCATGAAGGGAAGAAGACACTAACACTTTTCTTTCTTTTTTTAAGTGGTGAAAATACCATATAGAGGGGTTACAATTCATGTGCAAGATTATGAGTTCATTTCTTATCAAGCATTGTTGCCTCCTCCTTTGTTTCCCCTTTCCATCCCTTCCCATCTGCTCCCCCAACCTCCCCGCCAAAGTTGTAAAGTTTGTTTTTCGACATAAGGTTGTACATCTCATTGTTGCAATGGGTCCACCTGTATCCCTATTTAAATGATTTGTTTTTTCCCTTCCCCTCCACAAATTATACCAACATCAAATACAGTGACAACAGGGGTTATACCGTGGGGGACGGACATACAAAGCAACAAAGAAATACCTTATAAATATGTTAGAAACAATAGCAACAAAGAAAAAAACATTTGAATACTTATCTGGGGGTTCATTTCACCTAACATCAACTTATCTGACCATTTCTGCTTGTCTCAGACATATACTAGTTATTGCAAATAAGGGAAACCATGGGACCTATGTTTCTTTGGGCTTGGCTTACTTCACTAAATATAATTTTTTCTGAGTCTTTCCATTTCCTAACAAATGGACCAATGTTATTCTTTCTGATGGAGGCATAGAATTCCATTGTGTATATATACCACATTTTCTTGATACATTCATCTACTGAGGGGCATCTGGGGGTTCCATACCTTAGCTACGGTAAATAATGCTGCAATAAACATAGTTGTGCTGGTAGCTTTAGTATGGTCTTGTTTGTAATCATTTGGGTAAATGCCCAAAAGTGGAATTGCTGGGTCATAGGGGAGCTCTATGTGGAGTCTTTTGAGGAACCTCCATACTACTTTCCAAAGTAACACTTTTCTTTTTTTTTTTAATTTTATTTTTTTGTGAACATACTGTGCAGAGGGGTTACAATTACATGGGCAGGATAATGCGTACATTTCTTATCAAGCATTGCAGCCTCCTCCTTTGTTTACCCTTCACATCCCTTCCTAGCCTCCTCCCCTCATCCCCCCACCCAATCTTCCCACCCTCCCCGCCCCACCAATGTTGTAAAGCTCGTTTTCGACATGACAACTTGTACTTCTCATTGTTGCACCAGGCAAAGTAACACTTTTCTTTATATGAACTTCAGTCTCATTCATGGTGGTAGATCCTTCACAACTCTTTCATAAAGCTCTGATCTCTTATTACTACCAGAGGGGCAATTAAGTTTTGACAAGTATTTGGGGAGAAATATTTAGACTGCTGAAGTTTAGGTATTAGATGATGATGATGATTAAAAACAAACTTTAAAAGCTATATGAAAGAGAATTTTTTAATAATCAGATCTATCTGTATATGGAGAATATTTTATGATTTGTTATATTTCAAAAGAGATGGTGATGGAATTGCATGTAGACCAGAGAATAGCCACGGTCTTTCAAATATCATTTCAGTTAACCTAACTTGTGTGAAACACCATGGAAGGTATCCCTTTCACTGTACGAAGTATACTGAGTACACGGCTCAAACTTAATGGAAAAAGTGATTTGAAGCAGTTGACTGAAAACATAATTTATATAAAACATAAACTTTAATTGTTTCAGAGTTAGCATTGAGGATACGGTATATTAGATAATGAACAGATGCAGGTTTAAATGAATGACTAAGAACATATGTTAAGAAATTCAGAAATATAAGCTAGATCACTGGAAATTTTTAGTGGATTGGAACACATCATTGACTTTGTATAAAAAAGAAGGGATGAACAGATATTATGATGAAATACATAAAAATACTTTCAGTAATAGTCCTGTTTCTCTTGCACTAATTAATATCACTAGCTCATAGGTTTTTGCAGACTAGCAGATAAGCGTGCAAAATTGTGGTGATTGATTATTTGTTAAGACCTAGAGAACAAGTATTTTCTTTTTTTTCTTTGTAATTTATTTTATTGTTTAATATATAGTTTTTTGTAGCAGGTTTTTCTTTTTTTTAATTTAATTTTATTTTTTATTGTGAAACTACTGTACAGAGAGGTTACAATTACATAGGCAAGATAGTGAGTACATTTCTTATCAAGCATTGTAGCCTCCTCCTTTGTTTACCCTTCCCATCCCTTCCCAGCTTCCCCCCACCTCCCTACCCAATCCTCCCCCCCCCACCAAAGTTGTAAAGATCATTTTTGACATGACAACTTGTACTTATTGTTGCAACGGATCCACTTGTATCCTTATTTAAACAACTTGTTTTTCCCCTTCCCCTCCACAAATTATACCGACATCAAATACAGTGAAAGCAGGGGTTACACTGTGGGGGAGGGACATACAAAGCAACAAAGAAATAATCTTATAAATGCGTTAGAAACAAATGCATGAAAGAAAAATAACATTTAAATACATATCTTAGGAGAACAAGTATTTTCTATATAAGAAAAGTTGAGGTAATGGAAAGAATGGTAGCAAAAAGGACTCATCTCAAAATCACCTACCATTCTGGTGTTAGAAAAGAGAAAATTATTAAGGCATTAAATCAGAGATTGTATGTAAATTTTTAGAACAGGACAAACTAAATCAGAAAATAGATTATAACCATGACAAAAACAAAGCAGTAAAATAATTAACTCTGTCAGAGACAGTGGGAAAACACAGAATGGAAATTTACAGGAGATGTTACTGACAACTTGTATATCTTGGGTGTGTTTTATGTTTTCTAATTTTCTTTAGATGAGTTATTTTTTGTTATAAATTGTTATTTATCCTAAGAAGACAATGCATGGCTTTTAATCCTGAAATTTCTACTGTGATTAAAATTCTTTTTACATTGATAATCAACCCTGATTAATCAGAAAAAGTTAGTCAAGGTAAATCTGCTCACATGCATCTTGGTTTTCTTATTCATATTTACAGAAATTAGAGCACAAAATAAGTCTATAATTGGTCTTCAATTTGCTTGCTCTTTTAAAAACAGGATTGAAGTCAAATTATTAGGTGAAATTGCATTATTATTTTCTAGAGAAATATATCGTGGTATCTGTATAATTTTTAGGTACATATAAAGGCAGTACCATTTAGTAAGATTCCACATCAATTAAGAACTTTTGATTTTTTTAGGTTTATATCCACTGTATTATAAAATCAAGGAATATTGTATTCATTAGCAAGAAATTCATATTTATTATCAACATTCTTAGAAGAAATATTAAGACTACATATAATTGTGACTGAATATTCCATGTTTTCTTAATTTTTAGTACATTAAAATGTTTAGGGGATAACACTGAGTATTATTTTAGTAATTTTCATTTTAAAAATAATGTTAAGGAGATTTTCATTTTACTGTTACAACTTATTACCAACTTCCCCACATTGTCATTTACAGTAAAACACTCTAAAGCTATCATTTTTTTTTTTTTTTACCACTGATGAATTTGTGTCCTGGCGTGCGCACTGTGCCACGGCTCATCCAGAAGATGAGTGACGACTTATGCATGAAGTGCTATCCTTGCTTCTCAGCATCAGTGCAATAATGGTAAGCATTCTAGAAAACTCTTTTAGACAGAAGAAAAACTTCACAATTATTTCCATTTAAATCCCAGTTGTCTTACCACAGCTATGAAAGATTCCTTTTTAAAGATCAATTTTTTTTGAGAAAGCATTAACACTAAACCATTAAGCAATTTATAGAAAAAGAAATTAATGGTCCACCCCAGGAGAGTAATCTCTGAAGCAGCTTTTGTGGTAGACATAGAATAACAACATGAGAAACATTGTCTTCAGCAATATTTCTAAATCTATTTCCTATTCCCTAACTTTAAAAACTGGAAATAAAACACGCACTGCATGTACAAATGCCTTCATTCTGCTTAAATGGAGTATGGAATAAAAACCTACATCACAGAATTTATGGAAACTATAGATATTGGAATCATGTATGATCTGGTACCTCCAAGAAGCAGACTACTGCTGTAAGAATTATAGGAACTGGAAAAACATGTCATGTCATCAGTTTCGTGCATCTGGAGCTCCTGGATCTTGGGCCAATGACTTTTGAAGTAGAGACAAACACTGTTGTAAAACCCACATCCTATCTCCTTGAAGGTTCAGTTGTTTAGACCATCTGGCAAACTTTCCTTCTTTCATAGTTTATTCATATACATTTATTACCTAAATTATATATGTACATATATATGTGTATATGTATGCAAATATATGGATGTTATAATTGTAAATACTATAAATTGTGAGCACTTCTTGAAATGTTACTATGTATTCCACTCTTCACCCATGTTCTTTGTTAATTCTCAGAGAATTCTGCTTATATACCATTTTTATTTCCAACTACAGGTGAAAATAACAGTGGTTTAGGAAATTTTATAAGGTGCCAGTGAGCGCATACTTAGATCCAGAACTGATGACAATATGCAGTTGTCCTCAACTTATTTCTGTCTACTTTACTTCATGATAAATATTCAGTTATGTAATAACTTACCCTCTTGGCCTATTCAGGGAATTAAAATAAGTGAGTGTCAAAAGTTGTCTGGTGAAATTCCAGCTCATGTACTTTTCAGTGTGGATTAAGATGGCTGACTCCACTGCTATTATACCACCTTGTCTCTCATGGCTTTCCCCCCAGTACTGTGAGATCTCACCTTTCATGTCTATCTGTCTGGGTGACTATGTATACCTGTTTTTTTAGTTTGTCTGGGATAAAGCTTAAGATTTTACTGTTCTGTGCTTTGAGTACAGAGTGACTCAGAAATCACCTGAAAAATATGTGTAGCAGTATTAGAATGAGGATATTTTTTGGAAAATAGGTAATATAGACAAAATAGATAAGATTCGACCTATTTTGTGTTTATTCATCTATATCATATTCAGTTAAATTGTAAACATAATTTATGTAAACATAAATCACAATTGTAAACATAACTAAATATAAATATTTTTTGTGACATTTTACAGTCTTAAGTTTTTGTACTTATTTTTCTGTTGGCTTTTTTATTTATTTTTTAAGTGTGAACCATGATTTGAGAAATCAAACTATTGTAAATTACTTGGAATATGTGGAGGCTCACATAAGTACTTAGGAGTATCATACAGCTTCCTTTATGCAACTTGCTACTCTATTATTGAGTTAGAGCCATAGTAGTAGTGAGTTGACCCAGCTATGGACCCAAAATGGGAATTTTTCAAACACATGTACACAAAACCACACAACTGCACACCTCACTTAAGAGAGAATTTGTTGAGCATTGAGTACTTATTGAGTACTTATTGAGTTACTATTCTTAACAAAATGATTTACCAAGATTTTTGCAAATTAAATGCCAACAGGTAAATTTCTCTATTTTTAAGGCCTTTTCCCCTGCTTCCATCACAATGTGACTTTTCATTTTTCTTTTTTTGTTACACATAACAGCATTATTTAGTCCTAACAAGCTCACAACCATTATATCACTCACATTTCTATCTCTAGTTCAGTAATAATGAAAGTAAATAATATTGTGTTCAGCTAAATGGTAAAACCTGAAAGAAGTATAAAACATGTAGAATACTAGCACATTGAATATTCATGAGCAAAGGCATTTGGCTAGGCTGCATGATATTAGCATTTTTCAATGATCACAGAATCTCAAGCCAAAAGAAACAAACAAAATCCGTTTAATGCAAATCAAAGAGTTCCATTCAGTCAGATCTAATAAACTTAACATTGGCAGGCAGAGTGGAGATCTTTTGGAGGATACTAGGGGATGGGGTAGATTGAGAACTGTGCACACAACTGTGACAATTGTATTTGCAATATTCTGTCATGCTATTACTTTATTTCAATCTTAACCTTGATGTTAATATTCTACTCATTCATTGCCCAAATCTACATGGTAAAGAATGTCCTGAGTTCTCATATAACCAGTGCCAACAAAACTAGGCAAAACTATACAGTGAAAATCTATATGGAGAAAGAAATCAGAAATAGATGACATTTTCTTTGTGTTGTGGCTAATTTCAGCACTAATACTATTCAAGGGTTTTCTGTAGCACAGAGATGACATAATTTATTAAGACTTATTGCATGTCAAAAACGTGAAAACTTTAGGCTTCCATTTATGTAAATGTTTTGAGTTTCCATTACAAAATAAGTGTGGAGAGATACATTGCAAGGGACTTGTTTGCCCAATTTGGGTAATGAGTCTCTGGTTTTGTCAATTTTAATTTAATACTCAATCTTAGCCAGGACTGAAGCTGTCCTTTATTTCAGTATTGTATAATAGCATCAAAGGGATTAGCCAGTAGATGCATTACAATCAAGTTGGTAAAACAGGAGTCAGTAAAATCATAGATATATGAAGCAAGTTATATATATATATATATATATATATATATATATATATATATATATTTGTAAACAAATTCTCAAAGTTGTTTATAAGTGCCAATATGTAGCAATGAAAAAAGCTCCTAATACACTGACATCACTGATTCATCTAAGTCATATTGCAGACGTGCTGAATTCAGTAAATCATGATATTCTTCATAAAATAATTTCCCACTTATCTCGTGAATCTAACAATGTTCATGCCAAGCTCTGGAACACCTTATATATTATTTGGTCTTCTTTCTTGTGTTTCTTGAATTAGTGCTGTTACTGTGGTATCTCATATAATCTATACGAAGGAAACCTGGATAAAAGTTTCATATTTTTAATTGTTTAGAAATCAGTCTTTGCATTGTTAGAATTTTTGGCTTTAGTGACAAGAAATCATAGTGTTGTTTTTGTTCTTTCGTTTGTGTGCTACTGAAATAATAGCCCATACATTTATACCTCTGAATTTTGCCTTCTGGATTAA
Source organism: Dipodomys merriami (assembly GCF_024711535.1). Classification (NCBI taxonomy): domain Eukaryota; kingdom Metazoa; phylum Chordata; class Mammalia; order Rodentia; family Heteromyidae; genus Dipodomys; species Dipodomys merriami. Next base: position 85,614,953 of record NW_027203381.1, read on the forward strand.
ACTACTTCTATGGAAATGTTCAAAACTTGAAAGAAGCTGGCAGATCACATTGTTGCTTACTATTTTTCTCTCTTCTCACATCTCAGGTACATTTTATTATGCTGAAAGTACAGCTGTAAACACCTAACTATATTCATGCTTCTCATCTGAAAGTCCTATTTTGGCTCATCATGGAATTCCTCCACAAAGTGTTTGGCATCACCTTTTCATTTCAGTAGAATTTTTAGTACAGATGCCTAATGTGTTGTAAAATACTTCTACTGAGTCTCTGATGTCTTCATTGTCTGTAACTACAGAGCCTTAAAACCTTGTCTGGTAAGAATGAGGGTCCTACAGCTTCATCAGCTATTTGGGGAACTTCTGTGAAGTCTGACTAAAAAAATCTATAATCTAAGCTGGAAGGTAATTATATATGTATATATATATAACATGCACATATATTATATATAAGCTATGCATATATATTTTTTCTTAAACATACACACACACATTTTCAACCCCTTATATCTTCCAATTCTATTGTAATAGCATTGGTGTGATTCATTAAGTCACTTCAATATATCAAAGTAGGGAATTGGTTTCAAAGGTTAAAAACAGTGAAATGCTAGAAGAACACTATTTTATATTTACTTTATTCACACATTCTTTTCTAGATTCCATCTTCTTGGATTTGTAATCTGTAAGATAAATACAAGGTAGTCCATGTTCTTATTATTTCTTCTTTTTTGATGAAGGAAAGAGTGAGGATTGTGGCTCGGGCCTGGGGATTAAGTCTCCTTCCTTCATTGTCTGGTTGCATGTAAGAAGGTGGGAACTCAGGTGAAACCCCAATCAAGGAAGTTGTGCTTGTGGATTGGAACATACTGAAAACTGTCACTATGACACACGCCCCATGGGTTATATCTAAACTATTAACATTAAGTAAAAGACGAACATGATTTCTGAATAATAATCATGCTTCACTGTTGTTGTTTGATCTAGTTTTAGAAATGCATATATTAGTTAAGGTTGAAAATGACCCAAATCTTGTATTCTTAATTATGTCATTCATATTGGTGTCTCTGAGCCTGGTCAGCAGAGATAAACAATTGCATTTGTTCTGAAAGAGCAGTTCTGAGTGAAAGAAATTGAGACAAACTTCTTGGTGTTTTAGAAAATAGATTGCTGATAGGAAAGCTTTAATTAATTTTAACTGCTGCTATAAACCATGCTTCCCAACTAATTTTTTTTTTACCAAGACTTCCAGGAAGCTGTAAAAAGATAATAAATAAAATAAGACAAATATAATTAAAAATAATTGGAAAAGCTAAGGAGACAACACCTAAAATAGAATTCTGATGAAGTCACATATAAATGAATTAGTTTAGTCTAAAATCCTCCTGTGGTAATTTATTCTTTCAAAAATTGAATTACAGAAAGGCCTGAGATCAGCCATCAAGTTCAATTCAATCATAAAGATTGAGTGTAGCATTCTGCTTTCCATGGAATTTCATATGTAATATGAGGTATTGATGAAAATTGTGTCACAGTGAGTATCATATTATTTCGTTATTTAAAACTTTTAGGTTATCCATTTGTACTTTCTAATTCCCAGGATTTTCTTCTACCTACAGTTGTAATCTGATCAGCATAAAAAAGCTGAAAAGGACCAAATAATGTCATTTTCAAATGAATTTATTTTCAACAGAGTGGTTAAACCATTGTTGTAGAATTGAATTAAAAATATATAAGTAAATATTTTGAAATGTTATGCAATATACACAAAACCAAAATAACCAAATTAACCAAAATATGATAGGTACTGGGGAAAACTCATGTGATGTAATTACTTAGAAAGGCTAACTCCAGTTCAACAAAATAAACAGCATAAAATTGATACTGGAATGGAGTTGTGTTGTTGAGGGAAGGAGGTAGACAAATTGCTTTGTTGAGTGGCATTTACTTTGTAAAGCAACATGAAGATAATAAACTTATATTTTTGGAAGATATATATTCTTCAGGATAATCTAAGACAATCTTAGGATGTTTTATTTACCCTAAATTAGAAAGTTATTTTATCACACAGATTTTCTCAAAATACAGTGCTTACGTCTTCCTGGAAAAATTTAAGATTGAATCAGGATGCATTATTTTCCATAATTACTATAAACATGTAGCCCATTATTAACTACTGGTAAACTATGAATTCATAAATATAGGAACTCTTCATTATACACAAGAACATATAACTCATGTTAAAAGATTTATAAGTAGCCAGGCATCATTGGCTCACTCCTGTAGATCTGAGGGTAGTGTTCAAAGCCTGCTTCTACAGCGAAGTCTGTGAGACTCTTGTCTCCAATAAACTACTCAGAAAAAGCCAGAAGTGGCGCTGTGTGTGACACAAGTAGTAGAGTGCTAGCTAACCTTGAGCAAAAGAAGCTCAGGGAAAGTGGCCAGGCCCTGAGTTCAAGCCCAGGACTGGTGGGAAAAAAAAGAATTATAATTAATTAATATGTTGTTAGATATTATTTATTAGTTAATATGTCCAATCTTGACGAGAGTTTACATATAAGTTAAACCAATGCTTTATGTAAATGTTAAAAAAATGAGTTTCTTAATTTGTTTGTCAGAAAGTAAAATGCTCCCTGGTCATTCCAATAGTTTTGTTTAAACACAAATAGGACAAATAGGAGGCAAATTAATTTTTAGCAGCTCTTATTGTCTTCAAATCTCTTCCATTCTTTTTTTTTTTTTTGTCGGTTGTGGGGCTTGAACTCTGTGCCTGGGCACTGTCCCTGCGCTCTTCAGCTCAAGGTGAACTCTCTACTGCTTGAGCCATAGCCGGTTTTCTAGTGGTTTATTGGAGATAAGAGTTTCACAGACTTTCCTGCCCAGGCTGGCTTTGAACCCCGATCCTCAGATCTCATCCTCCTGAGTAGCTAGGATTACAGGCATGAGCCACCAGCTCCCGGCCCTCTCCTTCCATTCTATTGTGTTTATGGTATCAAGATATTTGAAGCTCACAAATGTTATTTTAACACTGGATATTTGGAATATAGTTTTATTCCCAAAGTGTTTTTTTTTTCTTTTTTAACACTAACTAGGGAGGTAGAAAATTCACTTGCTAAAAAAATAATGATATGTCATGTCTTTGATGATGGCCATTCTGACTGGGGTGGGACGGAATCTCAATGTTGTTCCAATGTGCATTTCTTGTACAGGTTATAATGTTTTCATGCATTTATAGTGTGTTTGTTGAAATGTAGGAATGTAGTTGAATGTTGAAATGAGGATATATTGGGAAAAACCCTAATATACAGTTAATGATAATGTAAATTACGGCAGCCACTACAGAAGCCAGTCTGGAGATTCCTCAAAAACTAAAAATAAAATCTATGATCTAGTGACACCACTCTTGTACATTTATCCAAAAGATTTCAAGTTAAGATGGAATAAAGTTGCTGGGCGCTGTTGGCTCAAGACTGTAATCTTAGCTACTCAGGAGAATGATATCTGAGGATTGCGGTTCAAAGCCAGCCTGGGCAGGAAAGTCTCCGTGAGACTCTTATCTCCAATTGACCCTGAGAAAACCAGAAGTGGTGGCTGTGGCTCAGTGGTAGAGCACTGACCTTGAGCTGAAGAGCTGAAGAGCTGAAGGACAGTGCCCAGGCCCAGAGTTCAATCCCCATGACCAAAAAAAGAAAAAAAAAAAACAACATGGAATAAAGCATCTACATACTCACATAAATGACTTCACTTTTACCACAGCTAAGTTATAGAAACAACCCAGATGTCATACAACTGAGGAATGGATCAAGAAAATGTGGAATATATATTTACAGTGAGATATTATTTATCCATCAGTAAGAAAAACATTTTGTCATTTTCAGGGAAATGAATGGACCTGCAAAATTCATACTGAGTGTGAAGTAAGCCAGGGTCAGTAATTCAAAGGTTGCATGTTTCTTTCACATGTGAATGTTCCTGCAATGAAGACACACAGGACCTTATGTATACATGTCTGTTTAAACAATCAAACTGACAGAGTATGGTATATACAGAACTAAAACTGTATGCTATCATCAGACAAACTATTAACAGACAGTTTAATAAAATGATCTTCAGGAATCTGAAGCATGTCTTGATAAGGAAGCTAAAAGGAAAGGATGACATGGACATATGTGAAAATGCAACCAGGACACTTGAAGAGATGCATGCATGAGGACAGGATAGATGGAAAGGGTAGAGAATAATGGAAGAAGTGACTGATCAATAGGCATTGTACACCAAATTAATGAGTGAAATTGGAACTCCCTTGCACAACTGTTGGAAGAGAAATTACAATAACATGATGTCAAAGGCGGTTATGATCTCAATTTAGTATTTCTTTTAAATTTTGATTCAGCAGGCTTGAAATAATGAATAATTATTTGTTAGTTATATATTATATTATATGCTAATTATATAATGTTAAACATATAATTATGTGTTGATTATATTATATAGCATATACGTATATATAATAATAAATAAATTATATATATAAATAAATATAAATAAAAAATAAAATAAATATAATAATAATAAATAAATCATATGATTCTAGGGACATCTGGAAATGAACCTTTGGCCCTATCACCTCTCTTTTACTGTAAAGAAATACTGTTTTCACCACTATTTGTTTTCACTATTTCCTGGGACATGGATGGACACCAGTGGTTATTTGGTTGTATATGACTTCACCATAGAAACCACCATCTCAGATATAGTTATACAGTCTGCCCCAACAGCCAGTGTCACTCAATCTCAGCCTTAAAGTTTGAGTTCATGCTGGTCTATTAGGAATAATAGGTCCCATGTCCGTTCCTATCACAGAGAAAAAGCAAGGCTAAAAAAATTACAGACATGCCTGACTCACCTAGATAGAATTTAGATGTTTCTTTGCCAAGGATATGACAGACTCTAAATTCTTAAAACAGAGATGCCAGCTGCCTGAATGTTTGGCATGTAAAGCATTAGATTTTCTGAAAAACAAAACACAATATCACTTCGTCAGGCAATGTCAGGAAGTCTAATCAAGAGTTGACTGTACGCCAATCATTGCCATCAACTCTGTTGATGTACCATTAATGGAGGCTAAGAATATATTAAGTATTCATTTATGTAAGTTCTCTAAGCTGAATCTTTTTATCTAGTTAGGTCATCTGATCAGCATCATATTTCTGAGTGAAATTAGCTAGTTTCTTTCAAAAATACTTACATGGATATTTGACTTAATGTTAAGCTCCAAATTTGTACAGAGTCAATAAATAGCTACCTGGAAAGTACTTCTCTATGACTTGAAAAGTAGTAATCAAAGACATCATTTATTGTGTAACCTAGAGTCTCTCATCTAAGTTTTAAGGATGCAGACCTTAAATGGATAAAAATTGGTTTTGTTGGACAAATGTAAATTTTGGTTTATGAGACTTTGGTATCACAATTATAATATACAAATGAGCACGATTAAGAGAAAATCTTCAAAATAAGAGCTCTTTTGTCACATGTGAGGGAGCTTTTCTACAGGAAAAAAGCTTCTCAAAGTTGTAAACACTGATTTGAATATAAGCCCTGTACCTATTTTATTTTTCAGGGACATGGAATTTTGCTAAAAACAAATTGGCAACTGAGGCCTCTCAGAATTGTCCATCTTTCCACAGACTAGAAAGAGGCAGTAAGTAGAGCTTTATATTGAATGTTCTGACTGGAAAGTCACATTCTGAGTTTAACTAATCTCAGAGAACCTTAAATATTATCTGGAGCCTTGAAAAAATTACTTGGTCTCTTAGTTCAGTTGCTTATCTATCATAAGTGGGCAATGATAAGTTTCCTTCTTCGCAGGATTTCCCTAATGAATGCATGAGAACATTTCTATTAAAATATTTCACACAGTAGCTAGCCTATAAGATTTAATCTTGTATAGTTTTGTACATTTCACATATGGATAGAGTGGCTGGTGATGATGATGGTGATGATTATGTGAACAATAATGATATCTGCAATGTTACAACTTGTAGGGAGCCAGGGCGAGACTCCGCCCACTCCCTTGCAGCTTTGAGGTAACCACCCCATATTAGATGGTGCTTGGCGGGACGCCTGGGCTTTGCGCGTGGGCCAGCCAGGTAGAGTCCCCAGCCAATCCCATGACACCTGGTGACGGTGAAAGGCAGGCGACCAACAATAGACCAACCCGCGTTCCTATTTCCCTATATAAGCGGCTATGTTTCTGGTGCATGCTCTCTCGCGCCCAAGCTCTCCCATCAACTAAAAGGCTCTCCAATAAAGCATGATCTGAGAAGACTCCTGGTGTGGTGGTCGTTCTTTCTCGCTGGTCGAGTAGACGGTCGCTACAACAACTTCCCTAGGACAACTGTTTCTTCTTTCACACTGTCTTGACTTACATTGTGGGGCTGCATCTTTAGCTTTTGCAAAGCAAGTATACATGTCTCAGAAGCTGAAAAGGGTCTCTTAGAAAGAATGGGGCTCTGGGTGCTGATAGCTCATGCCTGTGATCCTAGCTATTCAGGAGGCTGAGATCTGAGGATTATAATTCAAAGTCAGCCTGGAAAGAAAAGCCTGTTAAGACTCTTTTATCCAATTAATTACTGTGAGAGCTGGAGGTAAAACTGTGACTCAAGTGGCAGAGGGTAGCTTTGAGCACAAAATCTCAGGGACACAGCCCAGGTCTTGAGTTCAAGTCCCAGGACCAGCAAAAAAAAAAAAAGGAAAAAAGGGAGAGAGAGAAAAAAAGAAAAACAGAAAGAAAGAATGAATGAATGAAAGAAAAGAGGAATAAGAAAAAGAACATGGCTCGGGAATGATTTTGGACTATTTTTTAGGAAGAAGTGTAAATGTGATAAAAGTTTTTCTAAATCTGGGAATAAGACAGAAAATCTAGGTAGTCTTCTTTGAGCTACTTGCTAGAACTCTCAGTTAATTTTAGGGAAAAGACCAACCAAATTCTGTTTTGCTTTTTGAGGGAGAATAGCACTCTTTGATGTCCATTCTTGGTCCACTGAGCAGCATAAGGGTAGATGACCACATAGGGGACTTGTGCAGTGTCTCCATGCAGAATAAGACACTGTGTGATACACTGTTGGTTCTTAGGTTTTTAGTCTCATGATGTTTACACTTAAAAATTATTGAAGATAATAAAGATATATTCTCTGATACTTGCAATATTAGAAATTAATATGAAAATTCAAAATATGAGCTCATGAAAATAGAAATAATTTATATGTATCTATGTTACATGTTAACATATAATCATTTTTATAAAAATGTCTATACTTTCCAAAGCAAAGATAATGAGTAGTGAGATTATTTTCCATTTTTAATATTTCTTTAATGTCTGGTTTAATAGAAGAAGCTGAATTGCATTTAGTAAGTTGTGATGTGTTGTTCTGATAGAAGAAAAAAATCCCCCATAGTTTTAGAGATTTAGAGTTTGAAAAAGACTATTTTAATATATTTTGAAGAAATTTTGAGCATCTTTTTTCATACTATTTCAAAACTATAAAATAATGTTTTTAAAGGTATTTGCAAAAAAGAAAATATATTTATATCCTCAATGAAACGAAATGAAGATCATTAATCTGTTTTTGTATGTTCTACCATACTTGGAAAATATTGGTCCACTGAATTATGCAGTCCCTGCAAATGTTGAAACATTTTATTATACATTATTAAATGGTAACATTTGTTAATCTTATTAGAACAGTTTGTATTATGGAGCTATCAAACTGTGGCAGATATAAGTTTCCCAAATTCTGCCTTTCTCTTGAAAGCTCAAATTTTATCCTTGCCAACAAAATCTGTCAGTTGTTTCCTTGAAGTACCAGGCTCACTGTATTCAATTTTGAGAATATGTCTATCAAATACCCATGTCCAAATAACTATCATTATATGTCTGTGCTTTTTTTTTTCTCAAGTAAACTTTAATGCCTAAATGAACAAAGTAAATTAGTTCAGCTTGCAACTCTGACAGTTGCATGAGGGCATGACTTTGTGATAACACTTATGTGTGTTTTGGCAAAGGTGACTTATTTTTTTAAAGTCAGGCACCGAGGCCTAGGAGGAAATAACATTATTAGTTTTTGCAGAACCAGTATAGACATGGTAAGGTGCAACCGAAATTTTTGCTCTGAATATGTATCAGTGATGACCATAAAGACTGCTAATTTAAATCAGAGTAAGAATGTCAGTGTTCTCAAGAAGTTTTAATTTCTTTGTGATGGAAATGCTGCAAATTTTTTTTCACCTAATATATGAAATATCCACTTTTATGTTTGTTATCTTTAGATCCTAGGGCACAACAGTACAGTAGAATTTCTTGCTCCTATCTAGCTATAACTTAATATCTATTTTTTAATTTTATTTTTATTTATTTTTATTTATTTATTTTTTTTGTCGGTTGTGGGGCTTGAACTATAACTTAATATCTATTGATCAACATTTCCATGGTCATTTTTCCCCTTTACCTTGTCCCAGCCTCTTGTAAACCCCCCTCCACTCTTAACTTTTATCAGATCCAAGTTTTTAATACTTCACTTATAAGTGAGAGCATGTGTTAATTAGTCTGGCTTACTTCACATAATGTAAAGCTATTTAGGTCTATCTAATTTATTGTAAATAGGATTTCATTATTTTTAAGTGACTGACTAGTATTCTATTATATATGTGTGTATCTCTATATGTATATGCACCAAATTTTATTTATCCATTCACTTGATGGACAATTCAGGTGTTTCATTTCTTAGTTGTTGAAAGTGCAGATATCTCTTTAATTGATTTCATTTAGATATATATTCACTTGTGGGATTACTGGACCATATCATAGTTATATTTTTAATTTTTAGAGGATCTTCCATGCTGTTTTCTATAATGAAATTTTATATTTCCTTAAGATAACAAGGATTTTCATTGGGGTGACATGATATCTCACTGAGGTTTTTGTTTGCATTTCTCTGATAATTAGGGAGATCCAGTATTCCTACATATATTTGTGTGTTTTTCTTTGAGAAATTTCTATTTATATCTATTACATTTTAGATCCTATTATTATTATTATTATTATTATTATTATTATTATTATTATTATTATTATTCCAGCTGACTTGTGTGGCTTCCTTTCAGATTCTGGAATTTCTCTGTCAGATGAATATTGGGTAGGTTGTGTATTTAGCAATCTTCTAATAGGTTGTCCTTTCACTCTGGAGATGGTTTCCTATACACTGCACAAAAATATTAATTTTATTAAAACAAAACCTCAACAGCACAAATAGAAAGCTATAGAAATAGAAAGATCAGCAGATCATAAAAATGACAGTTTTCAGATGTCAGTGAAAAATAATATAAAGCTTTGGACTTGTTTTGATCAGTTAGCCAGCAGCTTCATCAGCATCTGAGAATCTGTTAGAACTCAGTCTTTGGCTCCACCCTCTGAATTAAAAAAAAATTTCTTAGTTTGGCCAGGGTGGACAAACTTTTGTAGATATCTGGAGAACCATGGCTAATGGCAGTTGGGCAACAAGTTCATGAGACTACCCAACCAATATTTGGTGGCAATTGTATGCATTTATCATCCTATAAAGAAGGCCATAATTTATAAAATTATAGTTCCAGGCAGACCTAATTTCAGCAGAAGAAAAACAGAACATGGTGGTGTGTACAACTGACATACTCGCATTGGGAAGCAGAAACAGGAGGATTTCAATTCAGGTTACTCTGGGTTAAACGTACAACCTTGTCTCAAAAATAAGGGCAACCAAAAAAGGCTGGAGGCATAGCTCAAGTAGTAGAGCACCTTCTTTGCAAGTGCTGTGCCCTGTGTTCAAATCCAAATACAGTCAAAAAATAAATTTCCCTGTGATTTATAGGCACAGGAATGTTAGAGAAGCAGCAGGATAGACTTCAGTCCAGAAACATATTTTCTTTTAGTGAATTCAAATAAGCCATGAAAAGTCAAGGCTCAGAATTTTCTGAGATATTTTGCAAGGTGTGGGAGTTTTCCAGACCACATGCAGGACACTAGCTTTTGAAATCATTTTTTACTGTATTTCAGTCACCAGGGTGACAGTATATTTTGCTTGACATATGACTTCTCTTTTCTTAGAACAGACAGGGCATGAGGTGCTCCTGCAGGAAGGAATGACATTTCTTTTTGTGTCAATATGTGATATGGGGAAAATATTTATTATTGGAGTACGGCAAAAAGAATGAGAATCTCTTACGAGCATTTTCAATAACTGGAAGTTCCCTTGCACCTACTGACTTTATCTTATCTTTTAAAAATGCTTTGTGAATCCATATCTGGATCTACTTCAACTGCTACTTATTATTTCTAGTCCTCCTCTTCCTCCTACTCCTTCTCCTCTTCCTCCTCTCTCTCTCTCTCTCTCTCTCTCTCTCTCTCTCTCTCTCTCTCTCTCTCTCTCTCACACACACACACACACACACACACACAACCACACACACACACACACACACACACAGAGAAAGAATTTTGATGAACAGTTGCTTGTTAGATCATTATGGAGTGCTTTGCCTATACTGAATTGTCTCACATATTGGATTGTTGAATATAAGCTGAAGTCTTGCTATGCACCACAGTAGTAAACAGCTGGACATCTTAGGGAATTTTTTTCTGTAACTTTTTTGTAGATCTGAATTAAATTTTCCCCAGAAGTGAACTGTGAGATACTGAGATGTGGTGGAAATCTCTCCTGTCAGCAGTAATGTTCAATTTTGACAAATATATTTACTTAGTGAAAGCACTTGTCTATTGCTACCACCACCAACAACCTGTCAAATTGGGAAAAAATGTTCTTTTTTATCTTTATGAATTGCTGTGATCAAAAGTCCATTCAGTAGAAGTTGCTAGCAATACCACTTTATTTGTACATAGCATAATCATTGTGATGGCTCTTTCTGTCCACCATTTGTTTGTTTTCTATTTTATTGAAAAACCTTAGCTTGGGGCAGATATTTCTACCTAGGAAATTATTTGCACCCTGAGCATGTATGTAAACTTACTTGTATGTTTATATTCTTTGTATATTATATTTATTTGTTGCAGTGATGCTTGGTGATAGAAGTATTTGCTGGTAATCGCACATTGCCTGAAATCCATAAATCAAAATTATAGTCCTCCCAGTACCCATATGTTGAGATTTGGCAAGCCTGGTCTAGTTGTTTTTGGAAACCCTTCTCATCTTTTAGTTTCTTCCCGATGTTCTTAGCAACTCTTTGCCAAAATTTGTCCAAATAAAAATGGAAGAATAATGGACGTTGTTGAAATCTTTCCTGTAACATTCAGTAGAAGCTTCTTAAAAAAATAACTTCAATACTATTATTTTTGAAATGATTTAATCATTGCATACAATGGGGTATTAATAAAAATTGGCATCTTTCAGCTTAAGCAAAGTTTATTCTTCATAATGGGGTGATTTAGAGTAACATATAGTAGTCTATGACTCCAGTGGCTTTTCAGTGGTTACATATTTAATAGCTAGATCTTTTCATAGATAAAAGTAATTATCAATATACGGTAATAGTTTACAACTTATGATCCACCTTTTCACAAAATTTATGACATCTCAAATGTCATTGGTAAGACAAGACTTTCCAAACTTCCTATCAAAATGATTATCTGCATAATAATCTTAATCTCAAATTTTGTAATTTACATTAAAATTTACACCAATGTGCAAGTAAAAGTTGTATTAATGCCACACTATAGCATTTATATTAATTTAAAACACTGAGATAATTTAGTTACTAATGTCATAATTTTAGAAAATAATGTTACCTCTTGAAGCAACTTGCTGAGTTGATGCAAACTTACCAACTGGTATGACACCAATAACTTAGTGGAATTGTTACAGTGAAAATTTTACTTGGTGAATTAAATCCTGGAAATTTTTTTGGAACCCTGATGCACAGTAAATCAGAATGCGACTGTTTTAGGTGACAGAGACTTTAAAGAGGTAGCATCAAATAAGGTCAGGTGGGTGGACCCTACAATCTGACTCATAGTATGTGAAGTTTGGACACAAAGTGTGATTCTACATAGAGAGAAGATAATTAGAAGAGGCAGAAAGAGAGCATCCATTTGCAAGCCAAGAAGTGAAGCCTCCAGGAAAGCAACCCTGCTGGGTTCTTGATGTTGGGCGTGTTTATAGATCTTCATCTTGACCTTCATCTGTGGACTTCCACAGATCTGCTCTAGAACTGTGGGAGAAAAAAATCCTCTACTTATGTGCCACTTTGTTGTGTGTATTTGTGTGTACATGTGCATTTATATATATATTAATAATATACTTACATATATTTATTTATATAATTATGTTGTTAAAATTTCAATTGCACAACTTCACTGGAATTTTAATTTCTACAAAGATTAAATTTTTGTATATATTTACTTTATGTTTCCATATTGGTTCTTCAAGAAGTATTTTATCAAATGATTTTGCAATATTAAGCCATGAATTTTTTAATCTGATAAAAGTGTTACATAGTCTGAATGCCAATAGTTTGACTGTATGTATTTGCAGTATGCAATATAATATTGTAATATCTATATACCCACAGAAAGGACAACAGTCATGCAAGTCGTCCTGTCATTTCTACAGTTCCTTGTGTGTGCATGTGTGTATGTATTTGTGTTTGTATATGTGGTGAGTTCCAGCAAAACTTTATTCAGAGAGAAGGGATAGTAGGATAATAACAGTAAAGAAAGGGGTAACAATGATCAACAAATAATGTACTCATTCCCTTACTCATAATTGTAACCCCTCTGCACACCATCTTTACAATAAAATAAAAAAACAAAAACACTTTATTCAATAACTATGTCATTATTCCTTTTCAGATTTTTCAGAATAGAAAAGGAATGCCGTGACCTGCAGCCTTCGTGCTGTGTATTAGATCTCTAGATATATTCATCTTACAGAACTTCAAGTGTATACACTTTGACCTTCAGTACTTGAGTTCCTCCCTCTTCTCACTGTTGGTAACCACTCTTCTACTGTCTGCTTACAGGAGTTTGGCTTCTTGGAGTCTGCATATACCCAAGAGGACTCAGAGCGTTCTCTTTCTGTAGTTGGAGTATATCATTTAGCATAATAACTCCAGCTCATGTAGGTGGTTACAAATGTTAGTATATTCTTTTTAAGATCATAGTATATATTCTCTCTCTTTCTCTCTTCATATGTATGTGTGTATGTGTGATAGCAGTTTTTTTTCATGTACCTATTGATGACTATGTCAGTTGCTTCATATCTTGACTACTGTGAATAATGGCACAAAGATGCGAGTACAACTATCTCCTCAGCTTCTGATTATAGGTGACTCACGGTGGTATGGATGGATAATATAATTTTATTTATTTATCTTTTACATTTCCTAAATCACCACCATATGGATACCTTAAGTTTACATTCCCAACAGCAATCTCAAGGCTGGTCTTTTCTTCACATTCTTGTCAACACTTGGTATCTCTTGTTCTTTTGACACATTACTCTTACAAGTGTGAGGAGATAGCTCACTGTGTTGTGGTACACATTCCCTGATGATTAGTCAGGCTCATCTTTCCATAGAGCTGTTGGCAATTTCTGTGCCATTAGAGAAATTTCCGTTTGGATAACATCAATTTTTCTTTGGGTTGTTTTTGTTTTTGCTATTAAATGACATATATTTGGGGTACTAACCCTTTGATAGATGATGTGTAAATATTTTCTCCTTAACTTAGGTTTCCTTTCCATTTAGTGACTTTCTTTGTGGTACAAAAGCCTTTTCATGTAATTTGCTGTCTTACTGTTCTATTTCTAGCTCTGTTGCCTGAGCTTTTAAAGTGACCTTCAATAAATCATTGGTGCTGGGTGCTGTGGCTCTCTCCTGTAATCCTAGCTACTCGGGAGGCTGAGAACTGAGGATTTCAGTTCAAAGCCAGCCAGACTCTTATTTCCAATAAACCACCAGAAAACCAAACGTAGCAGTGTGGCTCAAGTGGTAGAGCTCAGGCCTTGAGCTGAAGAGCTGAGGGACAGCACCCATGCCCAGAGTTCAAGGGGTCTTGATCATAGGGTCAAGATTGGTCAAGGTCAGGATAAGGAGTTTTAGTTTCAGGTTTTCATATAGGTTTTTAATCCATTGATATTGACATCTATATGTGTAGTAATTCATTGTATATGGATAGATAAAAATTAAAATGAGACTACTATAACATATACTACCAGATATTGAGGATAATCTTTGCCATCATCCTAAGAAGAGTTGCAGGACACACATAATGTCCTGGATGTCAAGCATTTTATAAACAGAAGAGTATTCCTCATTAATCTTAAAATTTCTACATTAAAAAAAATTCCTGGAAATATGCTCTAGAGGAATGAAAAATGAATAAAAGATTTACTCTAGCATCACAATTAGAATTAACTTAGTTGACTTTCAATTTCTTTTTTTAAAATAAGTTTTTTATTGTGAAAATACTGTACAGAGGGGTTACAGTTACATGAGCAAGGTAATGAATACATTTCCTATCAAGCATTGTTACCTCCTTCTTTGCTTTACCACTACCATCCCTTCCCTCCCATCTCCATAAGTTCCTTTTTCGTCTTGTACATCTCATTGTTGCAATGGGTCCACCTGTATCCCTATTTAAACAATTTGTTTTTTCCCTTACCCTCCCCAAATTATACCAACGTCAAATACAGTGAAAACGGGGATTATACTGTTGGAGAGTGAGCGGGGAAGAAAGTGATGAACTGTCCTTATGGAAAAAAGTACTACTGACAATCTAGGAGTTGTTAAGTATTCTTATTTTTTTGATAGTACTAGGGTTTGAACTCAGGGCCTTACACTTGCTAAGCTGATACTGTCCCACTGAAGTCACACAGTTGTAGGTGATGCTTACTAATATCGCAGTAGAAATCAGAATTAAAGAATCTAGAGATTAGTTGAAATTCTCTTAAGAGAATGATTGCTTATGGATCACAACAACTGTTTGAGCAAGCCTGGTTCCAGGCTTTCTGAAGAACATGTATAAACTACAAAGAACATTACCAAACACCAAAAGGTGGACATAAATGTAATACTTGTCCTCCAAGGAAAAGATGACTAATGGTGGTTGGCAAAACCTGTAGATATATTACCTATGTTTTCTTTACAGCTTAGTGCTGACCACTCCTGTGTTATGTGTTAGGATTTTTATTAATGCTCTTAGAGTGAACATTGAAGGAAAGCCTGTCTATGTATGATGCCTAGTCTAATCCATCAGAGCTCAGGCATGTTGTACTACTGTCAACTATGATTTGTTTTTTTCATTTTCTTGCCACAGAATTCTGATAAATTCATTTAATGTGGTCCAGAATGGGTCAAATATATAGCAGTACCACCATAGCTTAATTTTTTACCCCCAAAGACCACCAACTTGGAAAATGACTGGAACATAGTAGGCATGCATGGTACATTCAGAGAATTACAGAAAACTTATAGAATTATATTAGCTGTACTCTTGTTAATTAATTCAGAATCTAAGTATTTGTTGAGGAGTGTGAGTATTTCTTTTTTTTAAAAAAAAAGTTACCTCATTTTTGGTGCAAGTTTGAAGCTCCACAGGAAATTGAGGATCTATTTCAGCTGCATTCTGTTTTTCTCATTCTTTGATATCTGACTATGTATATTCTTCTAGTTGATTAAGATAAGTCTTGCCAAACTCTTTGAAAGTATTTTCTTTTATTTTTAAAATGAAACCACTCGGTGGCATGAAATATACAAGCTCTGTCTGTCATTATCTATAATTTCCAGTTGAAGGGAGAAATGTCCTTTGACGCATCCCATGTAATTTCTGTCCTAGTCCCTGAAAACAATTTGATATTAAAATCTTATTACAGCCATCTTAGACGACAGAATTGAATTATAAATGTAATATTTTAACTGGTTTTGAGACATCATGAAAATTTCCCTCTCTAACCTTCTATGTATTACCTATTAACAGATGAAAACACCTGAGATATCGCTAAGTATTCAGAATATTTAATAGCTGCCCTCCTGAGTTATTGACTTGTTCTTTTCTGCATGGAAAATACTATAATTCATCTAGTGAGCTGGCTAAAGTAGAGATAAAATCTAATTGATATACTTATCTCTAGGTTTTCTTAACTCCTCTCTAAATGTTAAAGTTTTATTTAATGAGAACTTCCTTTCCCATAAACAAGGGAATGAAATATTCTAAAATTTTATAATTTAATAAAAATTAAGGAAGTCAGTTACATGAAATTTTTGTTTTTATTTTTCAGCTGGATTGTCTTTGGCTATTTCCCAGAAGCTAATATTTTTAGAACTAATATAGTATTAAGCATTACCTAAACATTTTTTCAATTATTTCTCATCTTTACCATGTCCTTGTATACTGAAAGGTTAAGAAAGGATCACTACATATAAATATTTATTATAAATATTCATGCATCTCTATATTTATATTTTATTTACATTCGGTAAACAATTGCTTTCAGAATTGTTCAGCCAGTCTTGGTATGTATCTATAATCATAGTCTATGAATTAGTCTCAATGTTTTCATATGTTAGTACTAAAGGAAGTATGCCATTAGACATGCTATCTTAGTTTTCTCAAATAATTTCAGTATTTTTTTCTCTTGTTGCAAGTTTTTTATTGTTCATTTAAAAGAGTTAAGGAAGAATCCTTCTAAATTTCCTTCTCATAGGCTACAATACATCATACACTCTCACTAGAGAAACTTTCCAATTTCAATAACTTCAGTCATATTGTCAGGCTCTATAAACAGAAGAGTTACAATTCAAAAATTAAGCTATCATATTAGTACATGATTCAATGTAAGAAATAGGTAGAAAATAATGGAGAACAATATCTATTCCATAAAATTAACTTGTATGTATCAATAATGACATTTTTTTACTTTACAAAATGTTTCTGTGCATATAACAAATCTACGCCCGAGATCTCTAAAATATATGAGGGTATGTTTGTGGAAGTATGTGTGTGCATATATGTATTGATGATTACATATTTTCCTTCATACTTTGACATTCATTTATGTATACACTTTTAGCTGATTAAGATAAATGTCTTCAAATTGTCTAAAAGTGTTTTCTTCTTAAAAAAAAATTCAACCCCTGGGCCATGTCAAGCATATATAATGTATGTGTATATATATATAAATATATATGTACACTCTATGTATATACGTATATGTATGTTATCTGTTTATAAAAATAAAATAGTCTCTTAAACTCAAACAATTTTTAAGTTGTTTATTTAAAATACCTTGATATTCAAATCTTAGTCAACTATTAAGGACATCTACATACTTGACACGAGAAAAGAGCTCTATATCTGCTGTATATAACTATATGTATTTATGTCTATGAATATGTGCTGAGCTATATATTTATCTACCTACCTATATGTTATATATGACACACATACATTGACACATGTCATTTATGTATCTCAAATGTTCTCCTTTTTATTAAAAAGTCAAAGTCAGTAAACAAGTTATGGGAAAATTCACATGTAGGAAGAGGACTAGATTTTTTCCATAATTAATGTAAGCTAATATAAGGCAAGAAAACTTCCCATACCACAGGGATAGGATTACAAATTTCCTATTCTGAAAACCCTATCATATAATTTTGTATTATTTTCTTCTTCCTTAAGGCTGACATTGATGTCCCTTTTAGTTGCATTTTGCTAGGAAGAAAATATAAGGAAATACCGAGGACTTTTTGCTTTACTTTATGCTTCACATTGTATGTACTCTGAGTAGTAGAAGCTAGCAGAAGTGTCACTCTTTACATTTTCATGTTGGTAATTCATTAAATGTATCCATTAAATCAACATGATATAAACTGGGGAAATTATAGTTATTATCCTGGCTGTTTTAGTTCCCCAAATAGAATCTAGTGCTTAGCACAGATTGTTGTTGTTTTTTTAAATGATCACTTTAAAATCAAATGTATTTTGCCATGTGTATATGTTCTAGTTCTTGGCATTCCAAACTTTTTAGAGAACTCATAGAAAGATGACCATTTTGCCACAATTTAATAGAAGTAAGTTAACAATATCCATACCTTCTAGATTCTACATGTTGTGTCTAGCTTCTGCAAAGTTCGAAGTGTTTCACAAAAAGATTAATAAATCATAAATTCTATCATCCATCTGCATATATGAAGGAGAGTGTTTATACTAGCTGTTGTTGTTTTTCTTTTTCCTGAATATGTCAGAAATACTTGGACACAGTACAGGTGATTAGTCCCTATCTCTGTAGCTTTGGATGCATAGATAACTATAATGAAATGCAATTAATGAGAGTCCACAGGTTTTCCCTGCTGTTTTAGCTTTGGGTGGGAGTCAGGGCAAAGTTGGGCCCTCACGAAGATCAAGGCACTCCCTCTTTCAGAAAGGAGATGCATTATTTAAGTTATTTAGCATATTTTCAGAGAGACCATTTGTTTAGCTTCCTCTGGGGCTCCTGTGATGAGCAAGCTATGTGAATGGTTGCTGTGATGGCGCTGCATGGAGGTCCTGCATGGTGAGCTGCATCCCAGCATGAATGCTCCACTTGCCTGTGGTCTGAGGATGTTAGATTACAGTCCTGGAATTCAGTTTCTCTGCAATTAATATTCTCCAAAGAGTCTTTTTAAAAAATAGCCTTAAATCCTTAGCCACACATGTGATTCACTTGTTTTGCTGCCTATTTTACAATTGTGTTGTTTTATTTTAGATAAAAATTTGCACATCCCACCGATGTGGTCGTTTGAAAAAGCAGATTCACATTCTTCCTGCTTCTAATTTATTAGAAGTAAATGATAATCTGAAAATCCCCTTTCACTTGAACTTCTTTCATTTTTAATTGTAACACTTTTGGTTTGCTTCCTGGTCTTTAAATGCATGTCTAATTTGTGAGGAGGATAGACCTCACTAAGCTTTGGAATTAGTGATAATATTACCCATATCTATTTTATTTTCCATCTTTTGTAGAGCTAAAGAGATTCCAGAATATTGTGGCTGAAGCTAATTTTGTTCATACAAGCACAAAATCTTCAGTGTTAGGTCTAGGGGACAAGAAGGTTGTAGTTGTTTAATTATGAAGATAAGCCTCCTGAAAATAGAGCAGGTCAAATCCTAGAATAAAATCCTGTCAGAAATGTATCTCCTGAGATAGTTTAATGAAGCATCACCTGAATTTTGGACACAATTAAAGAAACTAAGAGGTATAGTAAAGCACCTTAGGGATATGAGGAAAATATCCCCATTCTAGGACCTGAGGAATGAGGGGGAGAGTGGGAATAGGGCTGAAGCACCATTTATTCATGTGTGGGTGCCCCACTGACAAAAGGTACCCCCTCATTCTGTTGAATCAACTGGTCTATGTTCTCTTATAAACTCCTAGTGTAGCTGATGCATGAGGTATTTTGAAGACACGATCGGCATCTTCAAGTAAAGCATCTGGCCCTTGATATTGTGGTTGCATGTTATATAATAAGTTGACGGCCTTAAGAAAAACAACAACAAATAAAAATGTGCTTCCCAGGAAAGTAGAAAGTCTGCTTATGATGCTCCTGCAATTACAAAATCTTGTCTGAGCTTCTAGTTCCCTCTGCTAAAGCCCAAAGCCACGTGTCTACGTATCTCTCTGCTTCTCTGTCTCTCTCTGTATATCCATCTCTCTATCTTTCCTTGCCAATCCATCCATGCATTATTGTATGCATTGACCTTTTTTTAAATCTCATTAGGCTATTTCTCTGGAGTGTTGACTGATGCAATATCTTTCCTATAGATGTTCTTCTCATTAAAGGAAATAGCAAATGTCAGTGTGATACAAATTGTCTTTTAGTTGCAATTAACAATCTATTTTAAACAAATTTACATAATACATATACAACAATGGATGCTGTGGTATATCATTTTTTTCAGCTATTATGCCACAAATGCACACTCTACATTATATATTCTTCCTATTATGGTATGTTAACTCAGATCTATAGAGGTAGAATTTTTGCTCCCTCTCATTAAAATGTGGCTAAATTTACAGAACATTCTCCCTATGTTTTTCTGTCTGTCTCTCTTTCTGTCTGTGTCTTTCTTATCCTAGCCATTATTCTTACATGGGAAGATCAGGTATAGGTGTTTCAGCCAATAGCCCCAGTTAATTCTCCAAATGACAATCAAAGTCAACCTCCAAATTCTTTTTTTTTTGGGGGGGGGTCCAGTCATGGGGCCTGAACTCTGGGCCTGGGTGCTGTCCCTCAGTTCCTCAGCTCAAGGCTAACGCTCTACCACTTGAGCCACAGCACCACTTCCGGCTTTTTTCTTTTTTGCTTATGTAGTGCTGAGGAATCGAACCCAGGGCCTCATGCATGCAAGGCAAGCACGTTACCGTTAGCCACCTTCCCAGCCCCTCCAAATTCTTATGTGAATGAACTTCAAATGGTTCTATTCCACAACTTCTAAGTCTTTGAGTGCTTAAGAGGCTCTGTAATTATGAATGAGATAAATATTCACAGTGTGCTGTCTGAATTTTTACCTTATAGAAAAATCTAAGAAATAATAAGTGCTTATTATTATTTTAAGCCAACAAATTTTAGGACAGTTTGTTATCTGCCATATGTAATAGGTATAATTTGATTTACTGAAGACAAACATTAAGAGAATTTCATAAGCTTTAGGCACGATTTGATCAAGAACTTCATGTAGCTCTAGGTTTTGTTTTGTTTTCCTGAGTTTTAGCTTCCTTTATTATTTGTGTACATTCAAACAGGAAAATTATCATTGCCCAGAGCCAGTGGCTCACTCCTATAATCCTAGCTACTTAGGAAGCTGAGAGCTGAGGATCGCAGTTTAAAGCTAGCTGAAGCAGGAAAGTCCCTGAGACTTTTATCTCCAATTAGCTACGAGAAAACTGGAAGTGGCATTGTGGCGCCAAGTAATAGAGCACTAGTCTTGTGCTAAAGAACTCAGAGACAGCACCAAGGCCCAGAGTTCAAGCCCCACAACCAAAAAAAAAAAAAAAAAAAAAGAGGAAAATTAACTGTCTTTGTTCTCTGGGACTGTTTCATGACCCAGAGAAACCCTCACAGGAGAAATGCACACATTTGTTAAGATGGAGATATCTTAAGTACACTAAAAGCTATCTCAGTGTCCAGAGATATGGAATGTAACCACTGGCTTATCTTCACATATTCATCTCATCTTTGGAATTACAGAAATTCCAAAGCCTATATCAAAAGTTCTCAGCAGAAGAGATATTATGGAAATCACCACACATTTAGACTATCTTCTTCCCATAATATTTGATTTATGGAGCTCCTTATACATTATTATATTATTTATTACTATATATCTGTGGTTATCATTGGGGTTAGATTGTTCACATACAATACACTAATTTTATAACAATCACCTAACCTTTCTATTACAATATCATTAAAAATCATAAAAACAATGACATTGTAGTCTAATCTTTACTCCTTTAATTTTAATTATTATTCTTTTTTTTATTAATATTGGTAAAGGTGCCTATTTTTCTGTGATGTAGCTACCACATTCACTGGCTATGTTTAAAATTAAGACCTATGCATTCTTTTTAGAAATTGTCTTTACAATACTTGAAAATGTTAGGTGATAGCATATTTTTAATGTTGTTAAAAGCCAAGTTATTTTAGTAAAGTTCGGGAATAGCTATTTAAATCTACAAAAGATACGTCCTGCTGAAGTCTCAGACATGCAGTTAGTAAATAGGGGAAAGAGAGAAGTTGTGATAACTAAGATATGAGAAGTCCGGCTTATGGTTAGAATAATTTCGTACACTATGCCATGAACAATTATGGTTTTATAGGGTGAAAAACATTTAGAAATTAAATATATTTGGGAAATATAATGGACACTTTTGCTTGACTAGTCAAAATGAAGATTAGCATATTAAAAGTCCTGAGAAGTTTTACAATTTAAAAAAAGTTGTTTAATATTTGTTGTTGCTTTTGTTATTTTTTGTTATTGTTTTGTGGTATGTTTTTATTATAAAAATGCTTACAGAGGGGTTATGTTTTCATGAGCAAGGTAATGAGTACATTTCCTATTGAGCATAGTTGTCCTCTACCATCCCTTCCCTCCCCCTCACCGCTGCTGAAATTGTAAAGTTCATTTTCTTTTTAAAGAATTTTAATACATTTTTATTGTAAAAATACCATGCATAGGGGTTACAGTTACATGAACAAGGTAATGAGTACATTTCCTATCAAGCATTGTTGCCTCCTGTAAAGTTCATTTTCAACATAGTGTTTTGTATATCTCATTGTTACAATGGGTCAACCTATATCCTTATTTAAGCATTTTGTTTTTTCCCTTTCTCTCCCCGAATTAGAGAAATGTATATACAAGATTCAGGGCACTGACATCAAATACAGTGAAAACAGGGGTTACACCGTGAGGGAGGAAAATATGAAGCAACAAAAAAAATCACATGGTACATTATAAATGCATCAGAAACAATAGCAAGAAGGAAAAAAGATATTTGTGTCCTTATCTTGGGGTTCATTTCACTTAGCAACATCTTATATGGTCACATGTACATAGCTTTTGGTCTTTTCTGCTTGTCCTACACATGTACTAGTAATTGCAAATAAGGGAAACCATGGGAGAATCAAACATGTTCACAAACCCAGGTGCCAGTGGCTCACACCTGTAATACTAGTAACTCAGGAGGCTGAGGTCTGAGGACCACAGTTTGAAGCCAGCATGAGCAGGAAAGTCTGAGAAACGTTTATCTCCAATAAACTACTCAGTGTACCACTCTCCATGAAAGAAGTCAGACACTAAAAACTGCATCTTAAACTTATCTCTTTTTATGACATTAGGAATTTGGCCAAGCTACAAGGAAGTATAATACATTAATTTTAATCAGAAATTAGCTATATAGGAGTAGTTTGAATACAAAAGGATAGCATAAGAATATTTTGAGAGGCTGAGTAGGTGAATTGTTTTCTATCATAATTGCTATATTATTGCTTTTATCATAATAATTGCTATATATTTATTATGAGGTTTTCAAAATATCCAAAACTGTTATACTAAAACAGACAATCCTGCCATATGAAATTATTTTTTAAGTTCAAGTAAGATAGTTTTAAAAGAGTATCATACCTGGTTAAGTTAAACTTTCACATAGATCATATCTGTGTATAAGTAGCATGGAAATTGGGTGTAAGGGGATCAAGTCTTTTGAAAATACATTGGGAATGATGAATCCTATTCCCAGGCTATGTCTAGAAATCAAAATGGATTCCTAGCCAATGGTGGTCCACTACTGCATGATAGAACTTGTCCAATGAAATTTGTCCATCAGGATAGTTTGTGCTCATGTCCCTTCAGGATTCATACATGGTAGTAATCCACAGTCCTTTTGTTTTCCAACAAAATTTTATGGACTAGCTTATTTAGACCTGCTATTCCTTTCACAATTGAAAACAATCCTTCAATATGTTTCGTTTGATTTTTAAAATTTACATTGCTAAGTATACAAAATATCTTAGAGCCTATGGTTATTAGTTTCTAGATATTTTACTTTAATAAAACATAGAAGACAGTAAAAGCCCACAGAGCTTCCTTCTGTGTAGAGATTTCCACGTGGGATTAACTAATACCAATATAAAGACAATTGGTGAAGATTAATAAAATTAATTAGAATGAGTCCTTTTTCACATTTTCTTGAATTTTATAGCAAAACTTTGAATTCATGATGTACCTATACACATATATCTCCAAACAGGGAAGAAAGGAAGGAAGGAAGGAAGGAATGGATTAAGGAAGGAAAGAAGGGAGGAAGGAAGGAAGGGAGAAAGGAAGGAAGGGAGGAAGGAAGGGAGGAAGGAAGGAAGGAAGGAAGGAAGGGGAAAAAAGAGAATCACTTGTTTCCGTCTCTTGAAGTTCATATCAGTATGTATATTATTTTATATAAACATTGAGAGGCACATAGGCGTTGTGCCTCTCCTAAGAGTATCCTCTTTTGGTCTCACTGTGTGTGAGTATCTAGAATCCTACATAACTTGTCATAACCCAGTGCATTTTAGAACTAATTTCTGGCATCATAGAGAATAAGCACCATTTGTCTCAAAAAATTTCAAATGCAGTAAAGTGTTGTTTTAATGTGTTATATGAAGATTGTTTTGTTTTAGAAGACAGAAGTCATTATTTTCATTCAAAGAGAGGTACTCCAGTCATTTATACATAATAGTCCATATTAAAAGGCTCATGGGAATATTTTAAAGCTTTAGTTTGGGGACTTAAATCTTATTCCTCCTTTTCCAGTTATATTTGAAGTATTGCATTGATAAATGTAGAAAGTTTTTAAATGAAAATAAATGTACTCATTACCTTACTGATGTAAATGTAACCTCTCTGTGCAGCATCTTGACAAGAAAATAATTTTTTAAAAAGAAAATAAATTGTTTCACAAATTAATTATCTAGAAATCCCGTTATTTCATTTAGTCCCCAAGAACCACTGTTGTAGTTTATATAATTCTTTTTGCTGATGCTCAAAATTCTAAAATTCTGGTGATGTTCTTTTTTTGAACTTGAATAATTTTTTAATTGTATAGCTACTGTACAGAGGGGTTGCAGTTACCTGAGTATGGTAATGAGTACATTTCATATCTGTCATTGTTACCCACTCTTTTGTTTTTCCCCTACCATCCCTACCTTCCCCACCTCTCCAATTCCTCCCACTCCACTGCCACTTCCCAATCCCCGCCCTGGAAGTTCGTTTTCAACATAGTGTCTCCTAACTCTCATTGTTACAATGGGTCAACCTGTATCCTTGTTTTCACATTTTGTTATTTCTCCAACACACACAGTAAGAGCCAGAGGAAGAGAGAAAGAGGTACACATATACTATTTTTACACACATACACACATTTACTTATGGAGGTTCAGTAACTACAGAAACATGTTATACTGACATTGATTTGCAGCTGGATACCTTATATGCTTTTTTTTTTTTTTTAACATTTTGAAATGGATACAGTCCTGAGGGGCTTAACATGTCTCATAACATTGTGCATCTATTGTACATTTAGTTGACAGGAAAGACAAAAAGATTTACCTCAAGCTCTCAGAGGAAAGGTAAGATAAATGTAGGTGGCTGTTCAAGAATATTTTGGTGACTTGCTATGTGTATGACAATATAAGCTGTATTCAGTGACCAAGAAATAAATAAAATGTCTTCAATATCGAAGAAGGAAATAAAGGCTCCTAAGCAATATTGCCACTTAAGGAAGAAATTTGTATTATATCTGGGGAGTTCTCGTTTTGAAAAACTTTGCTACTTTATTTTCTAACTTAGCAAATATTTATTGAATATTATTATTGCCTTGACAATATGAACGATGTTTTATTTTGGTTAAATTGTATTTATATGGTTTCTTGGTCACTTCCAAGAATTAATAATTTAAAAGGGATGATAATTTTCTTTCTTTGATAAAATTTCCCATCATTTATAATACATTTTCTTACTTCACTTAATATAATTTTTTCCAAGCCTTTCCATTTCCTAACAAATGGGGCAATGTCATTCTTTCTGATGGAGGCATAAAATGCCATTGTGTATGCAATATCTCGTATATGTCTGAGTCAAGTAGAAATGGTCAGATAAGTTGATGTTTTTTTGCCTTTCATGTGATTGTTTCTAACACATTTATAAGATTATTTCTTTGTTGCTTTGTATAATCCCTCCCCCATGGTATAACCCCTGCTTTCACTGTATTTGATGTCGGTATAATTTGTGGAGGGGAAGAGGAAAAACAAATTGTTTAAATAGGGATACAGGTGGACCCATTGCAACAATGAGATGTACAAGTCATTATGTCGAAAACAAACTTTACAACTTTGGTGGGGGGAGGAGGGGAGGTAGGGACGGGGTGGGGGGGGAGGGTGGGAAGGTATGGGAAGGGGAAACAAAGGAGGAGGATACAATGCTTGATAAGAAATGTACTCATTATCCTGCCCATGTAATTGTAACCTCTCTGTACAGTATTTTCACAATAAAAAATAATACATTTTCTTTAATTTTTTAAACCTTACTAAACCCCAATATTTTTATTTGTTTTGTTTTAATTTATTTTTTATCATTATTGTTATTGTAGAGTTGATATATAGGGGGTTAGAGTTACAATAATCAGGTTATTCTTTTTGAATCAGCACAGTTTTTTGAACCATGTCTCCTTTTCCCTTGTTCTCTCCTAGTTTTTCCTTTACGTCCCCACTTACAATATATACAGTTCATTTTCCAGTGAGTGCCACTGATATATTTGTTCACCATTTGTTCCACCTTTTCTATTTCTCCCCCCACCCCTCATACCCTCCAAAATGCATACTAACAAACAAGATATAAGTAATAGAAAACAAAACAGCAACAACAGCAACTAAAAATACCTCTTCTTTCTTTTTCTTAAAGGTCATTTCATAAAATATTATATGATCATATGCTATTGAGTCTTTGTCAACCACTCCTATGCATATCTTCCTTTGGCCTCAGTACATGAATGTTTAGAGTCTTATATAAATTGTCATGTCCTAGTTTGTGTGTTTGTGTGTGTGTGTGTGTGTGTGTGTGTGTGTGTGTGTGTGTGCATGTGTTTATTGTTCAGTGTGCTTACTTGTAAATTCATAGGCACATACTAGTTACCAGAAATGAGGGAAATCGTGCAATCAATGTTTCTTTGGCTCTGGCTTACTTTACTTAGTATACATTTTTCCAAGGTTTTCCATTCCCTTACAAATGGTACAACATCATTTTTTCTGATGGGTGAGTCGAATTTCATTGTGTTTATAGACCACATTTTCTTAATCCATTCATCCACTGAGGGGCATCTGGATTGATTCCATATCTCACCTATCGTAAACAATGCTGCGGTGAACATGGTAGTGCTGGTAGCTTTAGTATGGCCTTATTTGTGTTCTATTGGATAAATGCTCAGGAGTAGGATTGCTGGGTCCATACTTCTTTCCAGAGTGATTTAACAAGCTTATTTTTCCACCTACAGCATAATAGAGTTCCCTTTTGGCTGCATCCCCACCAGCATTTGTTATTGTTACTTTTTGTTATAACAGCCATGCTAACTGGGTTGAGGTGGAATATCAATTTTGCTTTGATTTGCATTACTCTATTGGTCACAGATGTTGGACATTTCTTCATGTGTCTATTGGCCATTCTAATTTATTTCTCTGAGGAGTTTCTCTTTAAATCTTTAGCCAATTTATTGATTGGGTTGTTGATTTTTTTTTTTGAGGATTAATTTTTTGAGCTCTAAATATATTTTAGGCCTTTATCTGGTGCAGAGCAAGTAAAGATTTTCTCCCATTCTTTGAGCTTTCTATTTATTTTTCTAGCTATGTCCTTTGCTATGCAGAAAACTCTTCAATTTGATGTAATCCCATTTATCCAGTCTTTCTTTGATTTGTTGTGATTTTGGATCTTTATTTAGGAAGTTCTGACTAGTGACTAGAAGACTTAGTGTTTCCCTTACGACTTCCTGTAATATTTTCATGGAATCTAATCTAGTATTATATTGAGGTCTTTGATTCACTCAGAACTGATTCTGATCCAAGGGGGTATATGAGTATCTAGCTTCAGTTTTCTACACATATATAGCCAATTTTGCCAGCACCATTGCTTGAAGAGGCTTTCTTCCAATTTGTGTTTTTAATTCCCTTATCAAATTTTAGGTGGCTATATATTTATGGGCTTATTTCTGTGTCTTCTATTCTGTTCTAACAATCTCGAGACCTATTCTTATGCCTGTACCAAGCTGTTTTTATTACTATGGCTTTGTAATAAACCTTGAAGTTTGGTATTAATATTTCTCCAGCATTGTTCTTCCTGCTAAAGATTGTTTTTGCTACTCTGGGTCTTTTATTATTCTATATGAATTTTTGGATTGATTTCTCTATTTCTTTGAAGAAAGTTTTTGGGATTTTGAACCAATTTGTGTATTGTTCTGGGCACTATTGACATTTTTTACAATGTTAATCCTTCCCATTCAGGAGCATGGGAAGTTTTTCCATTACCTTAAAGCTGCTTCAATTTCTTTTTTTCAGAATTTAAAGTTTTCATAATAGAGGTTATTCATGTATTTGGTTCATAGGGATGTTTGTTGCTTTGTTATGTTTAAGGCTATTATCAATAGAACTGCTTTTCTGATTTCAGATTCACTCTTCTCATTATTGGCATACAGGAAAACGTTTTTTTTTTGTGTGTGTTAATTTTATACCCTGCTACTTTGCCAAAGTTTCTGATTAGCTCAAGTAGTTTGAGTGAAGAATCTATAGGGTTCTTTAAAAGGTATAGCTTCAATTCTTCTTTTCTGTTTAGATCCCCTTTATGTTTTTCTTTTACCTTGTTGCTCTTGCTAGGAATTCCAGCACTATGTTGGAGAGGAGTAAAGAAAGGGGGTATCCTTGTACCATTCCTGATTTTAGATGGAATGATTTTAACTTTTCACCATTAAGTATAATGCTGGCTATGGGTTTTTCATATATAGCTTTTATTATATTGAGAAATGTTCCATAGATTCCTAGCTTCTCCTGAGATTTTATCATAAAGGGGCTTTGGATCTTTGAGATGATTATGTGGTTCTTATACTTGCTCCTATTGATGAGTTGAATTACATTAATTGACGTGTGTATATTGAACCAGCTTTGCAACCCTGGAATAACCTATATGTTTATCATAGTGTGTATATGTGTGTGCTTATATATATGTATATATACAAATATATGTTAGTTGTTGAAATCAGTTGGCCAGAATTTGATTGAGAAATTTTGCATCAATATTCATCAAAGAGATAGATCTACAGTTGTTTTTCTTTGATGAGTCTCTATCTGGTTTTGGATGAGGATGGGGGTGGCTTTATAGAATGAGTTTGGTAGTGATCTTACACTTTCAATTTCATTGAAGACTGAGGAATACTGGAGTGAGTTCACCTTTGAACATTTTATAGAATTCAACTGTGAATTTGTCTGGTCCTGGGCTTTTCTTGGATGGGAGACCTTGTATTGCCATTTCTATTTCAATACATGATATGGGTCTATTTAATTGATTTAAATCTTTTTGGTTTAGTTTAGATATATCAATATTTACTAGAAAATTTTCCATTTCTTCCAGATTCTCGAATTTGTTAGCATGCAGGTTTGCAAAGCATTCCCTTATAATTTTCTGAATCTTCTTTATTTCTGTTGTGATGTGCCCATTATCATCTCAGATTGTATTTATTTGGATGTATTCTCTTCTCTTCTTTTTAATCAACTTTACAAAGTTTCTGTCAATTTTGTTAATTTTTTCAAAGAACCAATTCTTTGTTTTATTAATTCTTTCTATGGATTTTTATTCTCTAATTTGTTTATTTTTGATTTAATTTTTATTATCTGTTTCCTTCTATGAGTTTGGAGTTTGACTTGTCTGTTTTCTGAGAAGCTTGAGGTACATCAGTGAAGAGTTGATTTGAGCTTTCTCCAATTTCTTGGTGTAGTCACTGAGAGCTACAACATTTCCTCTGAGTACTGTCTTTGTTGTGTGTTACTTTTACAAAATTACATAAAAGTTTGAATTTCCTTTCTGAGTCTCCTTAATGACCATTGATCAATCAGCAATTTATTATTCAGTCTCCATGAGTTAGAGAAATTTCTATGATGGATTTTGCTGTTGAGATCTAATTTTATTTCATTGTAATCAGGGTAGGATGCAAAGAATAATTTTAATTTTTAAAAATTTTCACAGATTTGCTTGTGACCTAACATATGATCTATTTTGTAGAATGTGCCATGGGTTGCTAAACAGAATGTATATTCTGATGCTGTTGGGTTAATAGTTTGTAGATATCTGTTAGGTTTATTTGGCCAATGCCATTATTTAAGTATAGGGTTTCTTTGCTGAATGGTTGCCTGGATGATTTATCTAAAGGTGATAATGATGTGTTTAACAATAATGTGTTTTGATCTATGTGTACTTTTATTTCAAGTAGTACGTGTTTGATGAGAATGGATGCTTCAGCATTTGGTACATAGATATTTAGAATTCTCACATCTTTCTTTTACTAGTATGTAATGACCTTCTTTGTCTCTCTTTACTAATTTTAACTTCAAGTCTATTTTATCTGATATTCATATTGCTACTCTGGCCTGTTTATTGTGGCCATTTACTTGAAATATATTATTTCAACCTTTCACTTTGAGAATGTGCCTGCTGGCAAGATGTGTCTCTTTTAGACAATGGATAGACAGGTCTTGCTTTTTATCCAAGTAGTCCATCTATGTCTTTTAATTGGAGAGTTATGTCCATTGGTACTGAGCTTAAGATGGAGAAATGTCTGGTAATGTCTGCCATGTTATGTACCTTCTTAGGGGCTGTGCCTCCTCTATTCTTACTATGTTTATCTGGTTCTTTACTAAGGAGTATTTTCTCTACCAATATCATATTCTTGTTGATTTTCTGAATGAAAGACATTTTTAAGTATCTTTTGGAGTATAGTTTGGTGGATATAAATTGTTTCAATTTTTTTTGTTATGAATTTTTTTTTGTCTGTCATGGGGCTTGAACTCGGGGCCTGGGCACTGTCCCTGTGCTCTTCAGCACAAGGCAAGAGCTCTACCGCTTGAGCCACAGTGTCACAGTTTTCTGGTGGTTTATTGGAGATAAGAGTCTCATGGACTTTCCTGCCCAGGCTGGTTTTGAACCGCAATCCTCAGATCTCAGCCTCCTGAGTAGATAGGATTACAGGCATGAGCCACTGGCGCCTGGCTTGTTATGAAATGTTTTAATTTGTCCTTCAGATTTGAAGGACCACTTTGGTGTGTGCATTATTCTAGGTTGGTAATTATTTGCTTGTAGGGTTTGGAATACATCATGAAAGGCTTTTCTTGCTTTCATGGTCTCAGCTGAGAAATCTGTAGTTATTAGGACTGGTTTTTCTTCATAAATAATCAATCTTTATCTCAGACAGCTTTAAGAATCCTTTATTTTGTCTCTGTATATCTGTGTGGATTATAATGTGGATGTTCTTTCTTGGTCTGGTCTGTTGGGTTAGTCCTAAATGCTTGTTGTATCTAAATTGGCCTTTCTTTTAGCATATTTGGGAAGGTGTCTGCAGGAATTCTGTGAAACGCTTTGTCTCCTGTTAATCTGCCTTGTTATCTATCAGCCTCAAATTTCATCTTTGAATTGAGTCCTGAAGTTCCTGCAAGCTCTTGTCTTGGATAGGTTGTGCATAATTACCTCCTCCCATTCAATTTTATCTGCTCTGTCTTCCAGCCCTCACTCTATTATCTATTCTGCCATAGAGACTTTCTACTTTATTGTTTAATTCTCTGTTTGTGTTTTTTTTTTTTTGCCATTTCTGAGGTCTTCTCTTTTTTGAATTTCTGTTTTAGAAATTTTTTTGCATTTTTATTAATCTCTAACTGGATGGTTGGTCTCTCATTACACTCCTTTGCTGTCTCTGGTACTTTATTGAGCTTCTTGTTAATGTTCTCCATGAATCTTTCCATTATTCTTTGGGTCATCTCATCAAGCTCACAAATTGGCTTGTATATGATTTCAAACTGTTCAGTAATTAAATTTATCAGGAATGTTTTCAGTGTATCTTATATAATGTCTTGTAAGTCCCTAATATCCTGATCTCTTTTCTTTTGGTGTTCATTGTTGTTTGGATTTGCATATTTCTAGTATTTCTGTTATGTGTTCTTTCCATTGGAAGACCCTTTTGTTTTTATCTTTTTGGAAAGTGTGTTCATCTAAATAGGCTGTTCCTGGTTTTCTTGGTTGACTTGGCAGCTAGTGTCTGTCCCTTTGTTGAGATTTACTTATCTGGGTTCATGGCTTGTAGAGACCGTTGTGCTGTGGAATTATACTGTTAAAATTTGACAATCAGATGAAAGTATTGAGGTTATGAGGCAAGATTAGGATGCAGAGGGGTAGTTTTCAGGGATATAGATGAGTGAGAGGGGTACACGTTTATAGGGGAGTTAGAAGAGAAGGGAAGGAGAGAACAGGGATGGAGGATATAAATGAGGAAGAAAAAATACAAAACAACACAAATAACCCTGGATTCTTTATTGAAGAAGGAAGTCAAGTAAAGAGAAATTGGGTTAAGCACCATGAGCCCTAATGTTGAATACTTTGAAAAGCCTAAGGTAATTGCTGTCTCCTATCTAATTCCACCTCTACTCTTGAACAGAGAAAGGCCATATAAAGAGGTTGTGTTCTGTGTATGAGCACGTGTATATGAGTGCTGTATATATCACTTATTAATGGACAAAAACAATTCACATCACACTCCTTGACCAGATGGCTTATTTTCTAGGTTTGGAAAAGCAAGGCGACACAGGAAAAATTTCCCTCAATTCTTAAAAATCACAATTCACCTGGTGGTGTTTCATCTGAGTCAATGTGGAATTATGCAACCAAAGTCCTTAAGCAGTGGACAGAAATATCACCTTAAAGGCCTAGTAGGCAGGGATATGTCCATTGTAACCTAAAAATGTCATGACTCCCACTTTAGATAGGCCTCCTTTGGTGGAAACTGTCCCATGACTGTGGGGGTGGCCCTGGCTCTTTTCCTGCAGTCTCGCTCTCAGGTGATACAGACTGGATGTGTGGTTCTGTTAACACTAGTGGGAAATAGGCACAATTTTACACTTCATTCTGTCACTTCCCGCAGTATTCTTTTGTAGAGTAGGTATGTACATTGGCAATTTCTGTATTAGAAAGGCTCATTATTTTGCAGGCATAAAGCAAAATCAGCTAAAAACCACAATACAGTAAGAACAAGCACAGAACCGCTCCTGTGACACTGATTGACCGTTACTATACATGGCTCAATACAACTTCTGTCATTGACTTGTAGAATTAAACACGAAGCTGCAAGATTCTGAACACATTAGTGATGAGAGATTACAGCTGATGAGTTGGAAAAAAATGAAGTAACCAATATGGTGAAATACGCTCCAATAAATGTTGCAAAAAAACCCCCAGCCATCTGCATAATGCAACAATAGGAAAATACACAACCCTAGTCATCTTTAAAGTTGACATTAGTTCGTGAGAATGTAAAGAATAGCATAAACTCCACTTAGCTTTCCCTCACAGCAGCTCCAGTGATAAAGCTGGAAAAACATATGTGTTTGCCCAGGATTAATTTCATATCAGTTGCTTTATTTACACTTCTCATTTAATTCAGGAAGCGATTTGATGGAATGTGCAGCCTTCACTGGCAGACAAGTTTGCCAGACCTATGAGAGGACAACCATTCTTTTTGATTGTCCATGACATCTATGATTTATTTTATTTTTATTTTTTATAGTGAAAATACCATACAGAGGGGTTACAATTACATGGGCAAGGTAATGAGTACATTTCTTATCAAGCAGTCAGTCCAGCAAAGTCCCATAGATCCACGTGCTCACATGCAGTTTCCTCCCAGCCTCCATCATGAATAAGTCAGCAGTCAAACCACCTAAGATCTTCTTGACACTTAGTATGAAATGAACACTTCTCCCAGGAAATTTGTTTCTTCTCGCTGGATCTGGTGAATCAGAAAATTCTATAAGAACTTGTCTTTTATCTCAACACGTTGGTGAAGCCGTCTTCTCAGAGATGCTTGTCTTTCTGAAACATCTTTTCTGTCGATACATCAATGTGAATTTTTTGGACATTCTTTGCATAGAAAACCTGATAGGTACAGAGGCTCCTCCGGCTGCTCTTCCCTTCATAAACCACTGTAACGTCGTCAATGGCATCGAGGTAACTTTTCAGAGAGACCAAAGCAACGCGAGTTGCCTTTAATCTTGGGGTCAGCACATGTTTTAACACCAGAAGGCCCTGTCGGGCAGCAAATGACTGACTAGCAGTTAGGAGTTTTGCTTTTCCTGGGAACAATCACAAGGTACGGTGGCATTCCAGCTTTCACGTAGCTCTGTAGCTTGCTTCTCACCTTGTTATCATTACATTTGGCATTTCATAGCTTCCTCCATGCTTGGACAGTACCATCCGTACAAGGGCAGCCTCTTATTTATTTATTTATTGTGAAAAATACTGTACAGAGGGGTTACAATTACATGGGCAAGATAATGGGTACATTTCTTATCAAGCATTGTAGCCTCCTCCTTTGTTTCCCCTTCCCATCCCTTCCCATCTTCCCCCTGCTCCCCTCCCAATCCTCCCCGCCCCCCCACCAAAGTTGTAAAGTTAGTTTTCGACATAACGACTTGTACATCTCATTATTGCAATGGGTCCACCTGTATCCCTATTTAAACGACTTGTTTTTCCCCTTCCCCTCCACAAATTATACAGCCTTTTTAGACTGCCTTTCAGCACGTAGCGCATGCTTCCATGAGCATTCTGCCTGATGGCCAAAACAGCAGCAAAAATCCAGTTCATTCTGCATTGATGATTCGACAAATACATTATATTCTCTTTAATTAATTAATGTATTTATTGGCAGATCTCCAGATAGCAATATCTGCACCCTGGTGTAGTTCTTGGAGAAGAAGAGCAGCACATTCTGGTAGACACAGTATTGCTGATCGTCCACCAGCTGGGAGCAGGGCAGAGAGCTGTTGCCAGGCTCTGCATAGGAGCAGATAGGTGGGTGCTGAGTCCAGGACCACGATCCCCGGGAGCAGATAGTGCCCTGAGAACGAGTGTGGCACCAGGGACAGTAGCATCCTCCTGGCACCACTTAGGCAACTCTGCTCACAGTCCCTGCCCGCCCAGCATGGTCCAGGCCAGGCCTCCAGCACTTGCCTCCCACGGGCGGCCAATCACCACTCAAAGCTGGGCATTGCTGGGCCACCATCCCCAGACCTCCAGGCCCAGGCCTCAAAGAGGCTGAGCCCAGCGCCTGCTCCCCGCCTCCGCCCCCTCCTCCTGGGCTGTGTATCCACTGGTAAAGGCAGGCAGCAGGGAGTAAGCGGCCCAAGTCACTGTCACCCAAGGCTCTGCAACCTCCTACCCACCGTGGGGACACTCCAGAAGTCATACTTCCTCGAGGAACTCTTCCTAGGACAAGTTTTAAATTGAAATAGTTGCTATGTCTCATTGGCTTTGAGTCCTGAGGAGGGAATGTTAATACTCTAGTTACTTCCCCTCATTTACTCTAGACTTTTATCTTGGCTAGAACATGAGAAAAATTTTGACTAAGACAGTTACTGTAAAATTCCTTTCATCTGAGTCAAAAATATAAAATAGTAGAGCTTCCTAACAGGTATGTTAGCCTCAACAGTATCTTAAGTTTTCCCAATGTTTAGAAAGTTTTTTAAAAAAAATAACACTAGTCTTTGTCAATCAACTATTTATCTCATATTATTAAAATGAAGAGTTTCCAAAATTCAGTGCTAGGTTTGGTTTCAAGATTGAAATAACTCTGTCCCTCCCCCACCTCCCTCCTCTCTCTCTCCCCTTCTCCCACTCTCTCTCTGTTTCTATCTGAAAACACCTACTATATATTTGAAAATATTATTATTTTGCAGAAGAAGACACTGTGATCAGAAAATTTTTTTTTTAATCAAGTTGACCTACGTTCACTGATTCACCGAAGAATGTGGCAACTCTCCATCATTTCTTCCCCAGAAAGCACATCTATTCAGTTTCCTGGGCTGGTGGCATTTGACTGCTTCTTCCAGAATAATTTCAAAAAAGGTTTTAAAGCTGTTAATAGTGAGTGAGTATATTTTGATAATAAAAACAAGCAAATGTATAGTTTGTTATTAATGAGAACTGAGAAAACTCATTTTTTAATTTTTGATAATATATGTTCATGGATTTCCTTCATTATTAACTGTGGAAGCTGAAGAAGTAAGTACAGTGCATTCATTTCTTCTGTGGTTAGTCTTAGTCACTTCATTTACATGTTTTACCTGTTCTGAGGTTGCAATTTCACAGGCTCAGTTTTTTTTTAGAAAATGAAATGAATATTCTCAGTTTTACAGCTTTCTTAAAGCCCTAGGCAAAGGTAGGAAGTTATGATGGTTTACTTTCTCAGTTTAAAACACTAATTCAGGTGAGTAGCTGGTATTTATTTTTTTTAATTTCTTCATTGTGGCTCAAGGTGCTGATTCTCCTAAAATGAAGTAATAATTTTCTTAATTCAGACCTTGCTGTAATGTCCCAATGATCTATCTTATAAACAGAAAAGAAAACACTGTACCAGATTTTACTTATAATCACTTCTCTTCAATTCACCATCTACTACCTGATTATAAAAGGAGCATTACATTGGAGTATTATAACCAAGACATTGGTGTCTAAGTAATAGAAACTGAACTCAAAGAAGAAGAAAAAAAAGAAAAATACCATATCCCTGACAACTCTACAAGTCCTGAGGTGACCCTGGTTGCTGTGTGTGTGTGTGTGTGTGTGTGTGTGTGTGTGTGTGTGTGTGTGTGTGTGTGTGTGTGTGTGTGTGTGTGATGGGCAGAAAACACTTACAAGGTGGGCAGATAGATGAAGTTCAACTTTCAAAAAAAAAGAAGTGGATTTTGGTAGAGGATCTGAAAGAGTATTTTTTTAACCTAAATAATGGTAAATGATGCTGAACAGAAAGAAAGAAATCACTTCCATTACTATAAACTTGTGTAAAAACAAAAATGATAGTGAACTAAATAAGCCATGAATACTCTGGAACTAGGACACTAGCTTTATGAATTAAATGTAATAATGATTTTTTTAACCACATCCCATTATAAATTCTTTTGAAATTCACTGATCTTAGTCTACTTATAGAAGATTAAAGATGTAATTTAAAAATTTAAAGATATGCATAGATTTCTTAATGCTTTACATGGATGAAATCCAAGTACTATTACTTTTACAAATTCCTATGTACACAGAAACATGACATATCAAGTAAAATCATTAGAGATGTTTTATACTCATCTTACCTTTTGTTTATCTATCATTTTATCTTGTATTTCTGCATTTTTCTTTTTTTTCCTCCATCCTCTAACAGTGTTCTTTGTTCTGTTACATTCAGATGCCTCCATTCAGGAGAAAATATAAACTAGCCTTTAAAGCTGGAGGATCATAAAATGTGATATACAAATTATCCTGTTAGGTGGACCTGTTGCAACAATGAGAAGTACAAGTTGTCATGTCCAAAGCGAGCTTTACAACGTCGGTGGGGGGGTAGGGGGGGGAAGGAGAAGGATTGGGATTGGGGGAGAGGAGGGGAGGCTGGGAAGGGATGTGAAGGGTAAACAAAGGAGGAGGCTGCAATGCTTGGTAAGAAATGTACGCATTATCCTGCCCATGTAATTGTAACTCCTCTGTACAGTATGTTCACAAATAAAATTAAATTAAATTTAAAAAAAACAAATTATCCTGTTAGTCACACACTGATTTTTCTAGATAACTATCATAAGCTATTCTGTTAGTATCATGAAGTTAAGATGATTGTGGGATTGTATTTGTTTAAAAATAAATGCAAGCATGTAAAGAATGGCTTATGCTAAAGGAAGTTAAACTCAGAGAGACAAGGGATAACTTTTCTCTCATAAGTTTTATTTAAATTACTAACACATATGAAAATACATACAAGTCCCTATGCCTAAATGCGTAAACAGATTGAGTAAAGTATGAAAATGTAAACTAGGTAACTCCTTTGAGTTACCTGGTGTAACTCCTTTGAGCAGCTAACTTACAATTTAACAAAACAAATACCAAGAAGATTTGGTATATTTCCTTGGCAGTAAGGAAGTAAAGGGGAGAAAGGGAAGAAAAATGGAGAGAAGAAAAGTTGGCAAATAGAGTCATAATATGCAATGTACATATCTGAAAATGGGACCAAGTAACTTGAGGGTATAATTGGGCTGGGAAGATGAAGGGAGAATAATGGAAGGGGAGACATTGATCCTAATCAAGATGCACTGTGCTCATAAACGGACATGTTGAATTGAAACCCCTTCGTAAACTACTTAAAGATAATGTTTTAAAGAATAATCAACATAGGAATTATGATAGGAATGAAAGTTGGATGGATCATTAAAGGGACCATACCTAACTGTAGCAACAATGCAAAGGCATGTTTAACCCTGGATTTAAGTGACGATGACAGAAAATTTTTCTAAAACTTTATTCTTTATGAGAAATATACAAAATGTATTATATCTATACAATTAATAGCAT
This sequence comes from Dipodomys merriami, assembly GCF_024711535.1. NCBI lineage: Eukaryota > Metazoa > Chordata > Mammalia > Rodentia > Heteromyidae > Dipodomys > Dipodomys merriami. The sequence continues at coordinate 85,653,186 of NW_027203381.1, forward strand.
AAAACATTACATTAATTGTGTTCTGAAGGATAGGTGGTGAATCTTGAGGAAGCAGTATGATCTCTTCAATTGTGGGTTTAAGAGAATGGCAATCAGTTTGGTCTTACCTACATTTTCTTTTGGCTATTCTTTTCCCATAACATTTACTCTGTGATATATGTATTTTCAGCTATGGAGACCTTATTGCTGATAGCATTCTACTTTAATCTTTTACTGTTAACCTTAGTGATAGCTATGTGATACGACAGCTAATACTCAGATCTGAGTCTCTGGGTCTCAGTGCTTTAGGGTAGATTTCATTCATTTTCCAGGATTAAAAAGTTTCTGCTACCAAATGATATTGATAGATATAGATACCAACATACATATAGATATGCATGGTGAGAAGGGACAAGGCTAAAACTTACTTTGGTAGTTTTGAGTCAAAGACAAAATCAGCTTTTCATTTGCATAATACATTGACAGCTGTCACACCTTTAAAAATCCCCCAGGCAATAGTACTGTGGACTTCTTTATTTAATATTCCAAATCTGCATATACTGATAATACTTTATCTCTCCTTAAACTTTGTGACTTTTTCTGACTTTCCTCCTGGTGGTCCTTTTAGAGACATTCTTCAATAATCATATAGTAGAAAAAAGGTTGGCGTAGACTACTCAATCATTAGAATAAAGATGGGAATTCCAGTGCTTCCTCCAATAGACTACACTAGAAGATATAAGTGCCCCCAAATAATACCCAACAGTTAATAATTACATACATTAACAGTCAACCCATAGACTGCTATTTGGGGCTCTGACCCAGAAAATTTTAGCTGATCTTTAAAAAATAAGTCTTTATTCCAAATATATAATGCCTTGAATTAATCATATATTTAGTAACTAGAAAGTGACTTGAACTAAGATTTGAATTTCTTGAACTCATTTTTTGGTTTAATGCTTTAGGTTTTTATCATAATTATGGTTTTATTTCTGGCCAAGAATTTCTTATTATGTATTATGATTGACACAATTTCTCTTTATGTGTTAACAAAAAAGTTGTTTCTTAACATTCCTTCCCACATTACGAGCCTAATACTGTTACTATCTTTATCATTTATGCAATGGACTTGAATGTAGAGTGTCCCAGGACTTTTAGTTATTTTAGCTAACACATTCTAGAGTAAATGTGAATATGTCTTGATTTCTAATCAAAATCTTATTCTTTCATGTATATATCCATATATATGTATATATATGAAGAATATATATACACACATATATATGTGTGTATATATATATTTATTTATTTATTTAAGTCAGGCTATTCTTTCCACTAGTAAGGGAATCACCATATGGTGTTGAAAAGAAATCATACTCAATTCCCATAAGAATATTTTTCTTCCTGTTAAAAATATTACTTACATAGCACTCAGTTAAGTGCTTCACACTCCTCATTTATTATTCATAGCTCCCCCAGTAGTTAAGGGGATACGATATGCCTAATTTCTACCTTGGGGGAAATGGTCCTATTGTAAAATGAAACCAGGGTTACAAGTAAATGCACTTAATAGACAAATGGGCACTGCTGTGCAGACTTTCCTTTGGTCTTGGTGGCTTCTGTTCTCTAACTTCTTGCTTCAGTTTTCTAACTTCTTTATCCTTGAAAAGATTAACCTTACTTGAACAATAATTGAAATTGAACTTCATTAAAATTTAACCAATACTAACCCCCTCTTAAAGGAAAATTACTCCTTTTGCTTGAGGTCAAAATGATGGTTCTGTTATGTTTACTAAGGATCCAGAGTGGTTATACCAGCTATCTTCACAAACAAGAAGGAATATCCAATTGGGGCAATGTCTTGAAAACTCAGTTCAAATAATTGACTGGTGACAACTGTCAATTATTTAGTATTGTCTCTTTAATAAATAAATAAATATATATATACATATATATATACCCATCATGTAAAAACTATGGCTTACAATATAATATTTTTTATGTTCTTAGCAAAATGCCATTTATGATTTTTTCATTTTTTTGGTCATGGGGCTTGAACTCTGGGCCTGGGCATTGTCCCTCAGCTCTTCAGCTCAAGGCCAGTGGTCTACCACTTGAGCCACAGTGTCACTTAAGGTTTTCTGGTGGTTTATTGGCGGTAAGAGACTGTCTTGGCTGGCTTTGAACTGCAATCCTTAGCTCTCAGCCTCCTGAGTACTAGGATTATAGGCGTGAGCCATCAGTGCCTGGACATTTATGATTTTTTTTATTCAACAGAATATATTGACAAAATCAGACACATTCAATGTGTACAACCTGATCGTTTAGCATAAGTATACATTGCATAATGATAACCAAAATCAAATTGATTAACAAAGATATCACAGTAGTCAGGTGAGGTGAGGACACTAGCAATCTCATCAAATTTTAAGAAAATAATGTAGCAATTATTAACTATAGATAATATTCTATAGGCATAATAAAATTTGGACCCTTACATCAAAATTTCCCAATATTTTTCATATTACCCCATAGCTGCTACATTATAATCTGCTCCTATTATTAGAAATATGTCAGATTCCACACATAAATCAGATCATATCATGTTTGCTTTTTCATACTTGGCTTAGTTCACTTAATGTAATATTCTCCAGGTTCATTTATGCTGTCACAAGAAACTAGATTACCTCATTTTTATGGCTGAATTATATTCCATGATGTGTGTATCACGGTTGTGGTAGCCATTTGTTTCCACTGGAATTACGTTGTTTGCATATCTCAGCCATGTGCTCAATGATACTTTGTGAGTTTGTTGAATCAGAACTGGAATGTAATTATGGAGGAATCATTGTCACTGTATGACCTCAAACCATTCACTCTCATTTCTTCATCCACAGTTAAGGGATAATAACGGATCACTTATGAGAAACAAAAGAAAAAAAACACACGATGGGAGGGGTTTACAAGACTGGACTGGTGGTTACTGCTTTGCAGTCAGGTTATTCATTTTTGTTGGTGGTAGGGGAACTTATCTAATTGTGCCTACGAATGCGTCCATCATTTCTCAGCGTCTTAGTAATGAGGAAGCTAACAACGGCAAAGATATCTGCAAACAGCCAGGAGTGGTGCCAGGAGTGGTATTCAGGCTGAGGCAGGATGATCAAGGTTTGTGGCATTCCGGAGTTATAAGTCAAGAGTCTGTATCTGAAAAGAAATAAACAAAAAACAAAACAGAACATCAAAAGGAGACAGTGTTTGTAAATTTATCATGTTTATGGAAATCCGGTTCTGTTTTCTGTGGATTCAACCTTCGCCACTGTGGACTCAGGCTAATGTCTAATGTTAATAGATACATATATGTCAGTATCAATGTATTCTTCTTACTGAAATATCATGCAATTAATATAATTTGGTGAACACATTGGTAATAATAACACCGAGAAAACTGTCTTGTACATTCCCTGACAATCCTTCAATCTAACTGCTTTAACTGACTTGTATAATACACATGCATACATTATGTACTTATATGGATAAATAAATTTAATACAAATGGATAATCCATATCTGTTTATCTATCTATCTATCTATCTATCTATCTATCTATCTATCTATCTATCTATCATCTATCTATCTATCTATCTATCTATCATCTATCTGTTAAGTACAGAGACTTGAACTCAGGTCCTTGAACTCATTTGGTCTTTGTGCTCAGAACTGGCACTCTAGCACTTGAAGCATACCTCCAGCTCAGCTTTTTGCTGGTCAGCTTGAGGTGGAATCTTGTGACTTATCTTCTAGGGTTAGCTTTATACTACGATTTTCAAGGTTTCAGGCTCCTGAGTAGCTAGAATTACAGGCATGAACCACCACCATCTAAATCCTATTGTAAATATTTTATTAGTGATTCTAGTTCAGGCAGATTGGAAATCCTGCCATGATTGTTGAACGTGTTCAAAATATAAACTATGATCTTCCAGATTTCAGGCTCTTAAGTAGCTAGAACTACAGGCATGAGCTACCACCATCTAAAACCTATTTTAAATACTTTATTAGTGATTCTAGTTCAGACAGATTGTTAATCCTGCTATGATTGTTGAACATGTTCAAAATATTTTTTTGGGTGTGGAAAAGAAATTAATTTCACATTAACAGGTGACTGAAGAAGAATTTGAAGAATTCGTTTCTTTTCCTTTCCCATTTCTGGACTTAGTTCCATGGCAAAGATTATACTTATGGATCATTTCATCTACACAAATTCAGGCTAATTCTATAATTCAGTCAGAGCATAGTGCTGAGCATGCTTCAACCTAGGCTCATTTTCTTGTAGCACAAGAAATAAAAGCCATTCACAGAAATGCATAATTTTGAAAATTAGGGCAATCATTCTTAAGTTTCACTCAACATAACAAAACTTCTGGAATCTAACTTTCTATTTTTGTGACTTATTTATCCTACCTTTTTATTTTATTGTGCACCTATATGCGGAGATCAAGATATTATTTAGCATGATTTCTTAATTTTAAATAGTGAATTTTTATGAACAGATTGTATTAGTTAAATGTTAAGCTTTTGATTTTATCACAGAATTCTTGATCATTCCTTTTGAAGCTGCAGATTGGGTAGGAATAAAATTCTAAGAGGTGGGCTTTGAAGTTAGAGCACTCCATATAAGTACAGTTTTTCATTTTCTAAGAGTATGTTATTGACTCAATCCATTGAAATGTAGATGGAAAGTTTCATGTTTATATAAGCCATGGGACATTATATATGAACTTTGCTTATTTAAAGATAACAGAATAAACTTTTAGTAACATAATCAAGGATACTGGGGCATGCTTGACACCTTTTTTTGCCTTAGTGAATAATCTTTTAGGCCTTAGTGAGTAATGTCAACTTAGCACCATGGTCCCCATATCCTCCTCTCTTTCTCTCTGTCTGTCTGTCTCTCTAACAAACATACACACATACACATGTGTGTGTTTGTTTGAAAATATACATAAAAATATGCATATGCAATTCATGCCATTTTATAAATCTCTGGTTCTAAAGATTATATATTCAATCCAAAATTATGAAATACCTTCAAATCTGTTCCAATATACAAGAAAAATGCCATAAATTTTTGTGTAGTTATTATATGTATATTTGTGGAGAGAGGATTAGAGAGAGAGAGAGAGGGAGACTAGGAGCAAGAGACAGGAGGAGAGAGTGAGAGAAAGACTTGGGATTTTAATGTATTTGTTAATTTTCTTTTAATTGTAATAATCACCAATTTGTCATTCTCAGAACGTTGTACTTGCTTTCCTTTCTTCTCTTGTTTTTCAAATGTTCATTAAAGCATGTTAGATTATTTTAGATTAACCTTCTTGCCTGGAAAAACTTAAGAATGTTGAGTATTTCCTTCCTCATATCATTCTGTAAGCAGAATTTACAAACCTAGAACTAAAAACTTGACCTGACAGGGATACATAGATATTTTCTTTCCATGCACAGCATCTCTAAAAACCTTATCATCAACTGAGAGGGAATCTTAGAAGAGCCCTTCTTTTTTCCAAAATGATAGATGGGGTTACAGCAGAATGTTAATGTGCAGGTCTTTCCTTTTTCTTCTTAGGTGATGATAGTTGAGGAAGAAAAAAATCATGTAATCTATTGAGTAATAGAAACCACATTACATTGCAAAGTGATTTTACATAATTATCCTTTTCAGTGTTCAAATTTGATTTTATGTAAATTAAGTGATTGTCAAATAGAGATTCTCATGATAATAGTGAAAAGAAAAAAATCTTTGTTAATTTTCTGTCTAGAATAGCATGCCTGGAATATGTGTGTGCCTGTGTTTGTGTGTGTATGTATGTATGTGCACACATGTGCATGCATGTGTGTATCTGTGTGTGTGTGTGTGTGTGTGTGTGTGTGTGTGTGTGTGTGTGTGTAACTCTAATGTTTTTCTCCCCCTTTGCAGTTGATAGCTCTGATTTGGGAAGCATTTATTTCAACATTACTGTTGACATTATAATTTCCAAATGGACATTTAATAAGAAGGAATTTGGTTTTGGTTTAGAGTGTTACTTCTGATTAGTTCTGTGAGAATAGAAATCAGAAATATCCCTGTGTACATGTTGAAACTTAACCCTTTGGCTTCCCAGGACAGATCAGTTCCCAATTTTTCTGTTTGACTGTAAGTCTGATTGTAAATAAACTTGCACCATAGCTACTTTTTTTCTAGATCAGTCTAGACCCAGTTGGGCATATATTTCTAAGTTGTATTTCACATTATGTGTAAAAATATTTATGCAGAAATTACATGTATATATACATGGCTTTTTTGAGGTATAATACTTGTATAATGTATTTTGTGTTTTGGAATGAACAATGAACTTTTCTTAGCCTGATTTCAAAGCTATACAATCCTCACTGCTAACTCTGGCTCATATGTTCCCTTGTCACAATTGAAAGAAGTCTTTCTATTAACGTGTGTTCCCTTCCTCTGTTCAATCAATGTGCTTATTAATTACTAATTTATTTTTATCAACTTGCCTTTCCTAGATATTTTATATAATAGCAATATACAAGGTGTGTTTTTCTCATCTCTGACTTCCTTTCTTTGGTTTAATATTTTTAAGGTTTTTTCCCCACCTTATAACATTATTAACACTTCATTGATTTAAATGGCTGAATAATATTTGACTTCATAAATGTACTGCTTTGTATGTCCAGCCATGAAGTAATGCATATTTACTTTTTTCACTTTTTAGCTGCTGCAAATAAGACTACTGTGAACATGTTTTTATATGATATGTGTTCAAGTCTCTTGTTATACCTGGAGTGGAAATGCTAAGTCCTGTGGTAAATTTACGCTTACATTTTTTTTCTGCAGTTGTTAAATTCCCAAACTACCACAGCATGTAGAAGGCAAATCTGCAGGTGTTATACCATAAATCAGGTACAAATGCAGTCACGAGAAGACAGAGAAGCCGTATTTTGAGAGGCTGAATTTGCAGTCTTTATTGAAGTTGTGGCTGCCAATTGTCACAAAGACCTGCAGCCAGCAAATACACTTAACACTGTTAGGAAACTGAGCCATGGGGGCCAGACAGGAAAGAACAAAAATAATACCAACTAACCAATTCGGCTCCAATGGGGAGCTGAAGTGGGACGCCAGTAGATTGGAGAACCAGGAGACAGGACACAAGCAGACAGGAGACTGTGGCATGGCAAAATGGTGCCATAGCTGGTCTTGGCCTAAATAGTGTTAGGGCCAGTGGACAGGGTCACAGGAAACTAAGTCCCAGGAACTGGACTGACAGGTTTAGTAACCTATCATGCAAGTCCTGCACCCCCCCGCCCCCCTCACCCCCCCCCCCGCCCCCGCATCTAGGGATTCCGGCAAGCGGACTTCACCTTCCCTCACCATGAAGACAAGATGCCAGATACTACCAACCACCATGTGTCCGAGATAGTGCAGGCCAGACCTGATCTCCCCAGTTTATAGGAAAACAAAAACAGAAAGCAAAAACAACAAAGTATGGGGTAAAGCTGTATCTATAACTGGCCTTGTAATCTGGCAGCTAGGGATGAAGAAACAACTCCAGGATGTCCTCCAGGATTGTCTCCTCACCATGTTATCTAAATAACATTTTAGAGGAAGGACTCAGTTATAAGAGAGTTCAAGGGGTATTTTAGAGATGAGGTTCCTTTCTGGTTTGCTTGACTCCTCAGAACTTGGCCTGCATCCTGCTTTGCTTGTGTCTCAATTGCCTGTGGCTAATATCCAGGGGGGTAATTTAGAAATTGTGCAACCTATTTCAACTCAGGCAATACTAGGTGCCTGCTACAGCGGAGGTTTTTAATGTTCCCAGAGGGTTTTCAAATAGGAAGCTTGAGAGAGGAAAATGGCATGCTAATGGAGAATTCGGTGCCAGGAAATCCTGCTCTCCTGCTGTCCCATAGTTACTCCGACCGACCGTTAAGCATTTGTTATTCAGTATTACTGTCAGCCTATTTGATGTTGGTAGCCAGTACCTTCAATGCAGCTGATGGAAGGGTCCAGATAACTATCCTGACTGCAGTTGGATATCTAGGAGGACTCTACTCAAACTCAAGGTAGACCAGAAGTTCCAGATGGTCCTACATGGAGTAGAAGTAACTAATATTTGTGACAGTGGGTGAGGGGAAATGGGGGCCAATGTATCATTTAGACAAGCTTAATTTCTGTCCAGTATGTCACCTTACTCAGGGAATATTTCCTTATACCTTTTGCTGTTTAATTGCACACACTCATTTGTGCTTATGCACAGGAGTAGTGGAGCTCCTCAGCCTGGTTTTGTTTCACCCCTCACATCCTGGGGGAAATTTGGTAATGTTTGTTGATGGTTTGTACTGTAACTCCAGATAGGTGCCACTGGCATCTAATACATGGAAGCCAGGAATTCTGAAAATTAAAATGCAGCAATACACAGACATCCCTGCCACAAGAAAGAATTATCTTCTTTGAAATGTCAGCAGTGCCAAAGTTGAGAAACATGAAGCAGAGATTTCAAAGCACATTCGAAGAAGTCTTCTGAAATCCTGGTCTGAATTATTCCTAGGAAATCTCTCAGTCAAAACCAGCTTTCACCTATTTTATTTATGCTTTTTTCATAGAGTACTCTCTGGGGTATAATCTCATTCATCAGAGCCTGGCAAGTCTGAGGAAGTATTTCTTTTTTCGTAGGCTAGTATATCTATAAATGCAAAGGCTATCTTCTCAACTATGACCAGTTCTTACGCAGGATTTGAAGAGGACACCAATTATGTTTCAAAATCTACTACTCAAGAAAGCAGCAATAGAGAACATAACAGTTTATTTCTAATTCTTAAGAGCCAAAATATGTTTCTCTATTACCTCTATTTCAGTCAGGTTTATTTCCACTTGTCTTTTCTTCTATCTCTGCCTTCTTGTCATTCTGGCTTTTCTTCCTCTTTCCTATTTTCTTTCCCTCTTCCCTTTCTCACTCTCTAATTTCTTGCAGCCTCTCTCTCTTTCTACATGTTTTCTTTTGTCTTCTGTGAACATTTCTTCCAGTGTATCTCTCTTTGGCTCTTCCCCCCACCTCTTTCTGTCCTGCTTTTCTCCTACAGTTTTCTTTTTATCTTTCATATTCTTTTGAAGACAACTAAAGCATTAACATGGACTTTGTTTTTTATTTTAATGTAGTTCTTTGTGTTCTGATTTTCATTCTCTGATCAAACTTCTCTCAATTAAAAAGCACACAGTATAAATGGGTATATTATGGGCATATTTTGGTCATGTTTTTTCAGCCCTATTTAGAATTAATGATGAATTGCATTGGATAGCATCATTACTGTCTCCATGATAAGCACACACTAACTGATCATGTCTCTTAATGTTGGGCCATCATCAAAAATAGATTTCTTGACTTTGCCTCAGTTCTCACTTCAAATCCTGAATGAGTATACAGAGGTAAGCCTTTCAGCTCTCATTGTCCTCAGACAGTTTCTGAGTGGTTGTAAGTCCCCAAAACATAGGAAGTGTTTAAACCTTTGAAAACTATTTCACCTTCTCCACAGTGGGAAAGGCAAACTGTAGCTTATGAGTTTCTGTAACTGTAGTCAGTATTAGGTCGAGAGTAACTGTGAAGTTGATACCATGCTGAGCTGTGAGTTCTATATGTGCTCACCAATAATTATTAAACATGTAAACTTTAATTTTTGTAACGTTGTGTAAACCTTAAATCCTTGAATGTAGATGAGTTTCAAATTGGTTGGGGCACTGCAAAGATGTCACATGGAAATGCCTATGAAGACCATATTTAATTTAGTTCTTTTCAGCAACACTAAAATACCGTGTAGTTCTTAGGTTGCTAGGTAGTTAAACTTACCAGAGTTAGAACATCTAAAAATAAATGAAGGAAATGCCATGTAGGGATGACCTTTTGAAAGAAATGTTCTGTGTCTGAGACCTAAAAGTAACCGACAGAGCCATAGGGGTCTGACAAGAAAGCATTAAAAGGAATCCCTGCTGGATGAGGAATGGCTTTCATTTTTTTTCCTCCATTGCTAATTGATGACTTTTGCTATTGTTTTAAAAGAAATCTTCTTAGATCCACAGGATTTGAAAGGCTGTTCTCCAGGTACAGACAGAAGCTGACAGCAGGTATGTTGGGAACACAGAGCACATGGTAAAGTTAACAAGAAGAGCTCTCTTTTAAAAAGTGATGCTTCTTCCAGAAAATTTAGGAAAATATGTAATCTATTTCTTTTTCTTTCTTTTGCTACAATTCCCTTTTAAAGCTTTCACTTCCGGCATTTTCCAAGCCTGAACTAACTGTTCCACATTATAAAACTTCTCCCCTCCCTCTCTTCCCAAGTCTTTCTTCTGTGGACCAGTAATGGCAGTTTTTGTTCCACTTTAGATAATGAGCAAGATGAGCCCAGGTTTCAAGTGGATTTGTGCTATCACTTGACAAAAACAATGAAAGGGAACTTGGATTCGTTCCCTGCTTCCTTTTAACTATTTCCTGGAAAGGGTACCCTGGAGCCAGTCACCTACCTCAGAACCATGAATGAATGGGCAGTTTCTGGGCAGTGTGCTTAAGGCATATTAAATACCAATATTTCAAAGGAAATTATCATCGCAACTTTCAGAGTTCAAAGTAATTTTTTAAAGCAGCATGGATATTAGTCTGGTGAACCAATTCAGAATGTAGGATTCGATGGTCAAAACAGAAACAATATAGACTACTAAAGAAACAGGGACTAATACTTCATTCTGACCTGTTGGAGAAGTCCAGGAGACACACTTAGAAGCTATAAAGTTCCTGTGGATTTTCTGTCTGTCATCACTCTGATGGAAGCAAAAGTATTTTTGAAAAGTCCTTATCATGAGTGTACTCTGTGGAAAATGAAGGTCTGGCCTGATCTTCATGGGGACTTCTGGGTGATAGGGCTCTATGCTCTCAGAAGCTGAAGCTGACTCATCTATTAGTCACTCCATTTTAAACTACTGTCATATTTAATTTTACTTGGCATCGTACTGTTGGTGATCCTTACTGTTATTTTCAAATTAAATATACAGAAAATAACTATCATTCACGTTCTTGCTACCCACTAACAACTTGCCATTTGAAAATAAAAACTCACTATATTGTTTTGCTACAAAAGTAATTCAGGTTTGTTATAAAGAATCTTTCAAACAGAAACAAAATAAAATTAGGAAAATCACAGCAAATTCCTGTTTATGAGGAAAAAAATCTTATTACTTTAGGGAAATAATATTCAAGGTATAATCCAGATAAATGATGCAAGAAAAATTTTAACAAATAGTGGATTATACTGTAGATGATTTAAAAAATAATTTTAGTTGAAAACAACAAAAGAGAGGAAATAAAATTAAGGAGATTGTTGAATTTTTTATTTCTATTCATTTGTTTATTTATTTTTTTGCTATTTTTATTTTTTAATAAGTTTTTTATTGTGAAAATACTGTACAGAGGGGTTACAATCACATGAGCAAGGTTATGAGTACATTTCTTCTCAAGCATTGTTGCCTCCTCCTTTGTTTTTCTCCTTCTATCCCTCCCTCCCACCTCTGCAACTAAATTGTAAAGTTCATTTTTCCACAGTGTCTTGTACATCTCACTGATGCAATGGGTCAACCTGTATCCCTATTTAAACAATTTGTTTTTTCCCTTCCGCTCCCCAAATTATACCAACATCAAATACAGTGAAAACAGGGGTTATACCGTGAGGGAGGGACATACAAAACAACAAAAAAATCACGTGGTACCTTGTAAATACATTAGAAACATGTATCTATAGTAAAAGGTTGTGAGAAGAAATTGCATATGAAGAAAAACATCGGAAAATGAATATCAGAGTCATTATATTTTGTAAAAAAAAAACAAAACAATGTGTTTACAATGTTGAACAATTGGGGTCTTGTGAAAAAGAATAGACTTGACCCCATTAGCACCTTCTTTCAGGTTTCTTAGTGACATTTCCTGGTTCCTATTACTTATGAAATTGGTTTTAAACTTTCCAGTATTATAAAATTGACATCCAGTTTTGCAACTGTAATGTTATTAACTGTCAGGCAGTCAATGTGTAACTGGCTCAGCTTCACACACTTCTCTGTCTCAGCTCAATCAAGCACAGAAATGCTGGAACATAATAGGCACCCAATAGTTATTCACTATATTTAACTCAACATTTTGTGAGCTCAATGAGTAAGTGGCTCCAGTTTATAGAACACATTCCTTATTCATTCCATGGCTTTTATGATTATATCTCATGCATTCATGTAGTCGCTCACATCTGTATTCTCAACTACGTGGGAAGCAGAGACAGGAAGCAGTTCAAAGATAGGCCTACCAAAATTCTGTCTCAAAGAATAAACCATGCATAGTGGGATATGTGGATATGTCTATAATCCCAATACATAAAAGTCAGAGGATTGTAGTCTAAGTACTGCCCAGGCTTAACCTAGTGACTGTCTGTTCATGTATACCCATCTCTGCAAGATGGCAATGATCTTCCCAGCAGAAAGTGCAACTCTGTCTTTATAGCCTATCAACATTATTTTTAACTTCTAAAATCTGACTGATTAATGCAATATGTCTTGGTGTAATCATCCTTTATAAATTTTTTCCTGTAAGTTCTTTGATCTGAAATTTTCTGAAACTGCCATTGAATAAGCTCTGGTCATTATTCATTTTATAGATGAGTTCTTTACGATCGACAGCAATTAACATTATACTGGAACATCTTATTTTCTTTAATAACATTTGTTTCTAAATTCTTGAAACTGGATCTGTTTTGTATCTACATTTATTTTGATAACAATTTTTTCACTATCATGGCCTTTCCAATTCTAAAGATGTCTATTCAGCTGCTTTATTTGTACTAGTCTGATGTTTGTATCAGTTGTGTAGAGAGAATATATAATCTGATCCACTTGATTTTACATCACATAAATTGGCTGCATATATATGTATGTGTGTATATACATATCTATATACATATTCATGAGTACATACTTGTATACATATGTATTGTGAGTGTGTAAGTGTTCTGTAGTGTATCCTAAGAGCATTACCAGTTGTCTACTTTACCAGTTATAAAAACAAGGTACTTTCCTTGAGTCTGCTCTTACCTTTATCCCAAACAGGCTCTTGCTATTGCTAAAAACAGGACACCAAAGTGTTCTCTTAGGCAGTGGTTGGCTGAATATATAAAAAAGATAAATTTTGGGTAAGATTTGTGACTGTTGTATTGTTTGACCTTAGTCAGGTAATTTAATGATCTAACCTTTATTTTCATTATTTTAAAATAGAGATAACATTAGCCCACAATTCATGTTATAGTGAAGTTTAAATTAGGTGGTTAGTCTGGGTATTCTTGTCTGAGTCTTTATGCCTTCTTCATTAAAACATGGTAAAGTCCCTTATAAAGAATAGTCCTTATTGTTCTACATTTCAACTGATGAACTGGTGTGCTAAAAGTCACATCACTGGGAAAGTCCAGATATAGAATTTCAGTGGGAGCCACCTATCTTCCAACTCCAAACTTACTTTCCAAGTTGCAACACATTGCTTTCTATTTAGACTGGAAAAGGGCTGATGTATTTCTGGTCTGCACACACATGACTCTTTCCTTTGCAACAGAACAAAGAAGGATTATATTGTATCACCTGAACTTATCATCTTTTTCTGGTCAAGATAGCTCTTTTCCTTGACTTATCATGTGGCTGTGGTGTTCACTGTAGGACAGTTTGCTGAGAACCCACCCTGATCATATATTGATAAATCAAGAAAGCCAAGGCTTGTGATCACAAATTTAATTTGTCCCTACTGGATTCATGAACAAACCATCAAAAGCACAGTGAATTCCTGCCCAGGAAGCCTCAAGAATCATAGATCAGTTGGCAGTCAGGCTGTGAAACATGCAATGTTTATGATGATCTATGTTGTACAATCATATGAGATAGATTGCATATACAGTGCTCATCAGTAGGGAGTCATCTGGGAAAGCATCTGTTGAATTTTGTTTGCCAGCTTGAGGAAAAGATATTGCCAAAAGGTTGGCAAAGGCATTTATGTTCTTATTGTACAGAGCAAATTTATACTTTTTACTGGGACTTCCTGGAGTGAACGGGAAGCTGCACCCATCTCTGTACAAGAGTAAACATGAGGCCACACCCACCGATAATGCACCATATGCCATGGGATTCTCAAGGGGCTTGATGGCAAAGTGCTTTATACTAATGGGTTCATTTTCTTGAATGCAAAAGCACAGCTGGAAAAGATTCTTCTTAAGCAATAGGAGCATCAAAGTGTGCATATTGCATGTACTCCTAAAGATATGAGTTTACAGCTGTGGTGCTTGCAGGGAGGTTTAGGGGATAACACTAAAACTATTATTAAAAGGTGAAAGAGATTATGAGCAAGTCCATGTTAGGTATCTTGCTTATCAGTTACAGAGTTACATCTGTACAGAATAAATGATTCATTATGAAAGCATAGCTCTGGAAATATAACTAAAAAGTGGATCAAAGCACTAACTTTTAAGATCAAACAATAGAGTTCATTGGAAGATACCAAATGACACTTCCTTACCACCCATCTGATTAGAAGGTAACCATATGTTTCTGGTTTTAGACCAACCTAGAACATATATGTTTTTTTGTGTCTATATTTATCATAATAATTTCTTATATCATTTAAAGATTTAAAAACATTCTCTGAGATAATTCCCATTACAACTATCCCTAAATTCCCTTCCTGGTCCAAGACATACACTTTTATATATTTAATAATACTTCACATTTCTTTACTTTTTACATAGAATTTTATGAGAAATATGTTTTGTTTCTTTGTCTCTGTATTTTTTTCTTTGTATACTGAGGATTGAACCCAGGTCCTTGGCTATACTAAGCAAGTGCTATACCACTTGAACCATAAACTATGTTCCCAGACCTTTTGTCTTTCATGAGATAGAATTTTGCTAACACTAACTTTGCTGGGATTGGACTCAAACTCATGATCCTCCTGCCTCATTCTCTCTAGAATCTTATTATAGACATTTGCCTGTCTTTTTATTTATTTATTTTTGAGAGAATGAGAAAAAGAGAATGCCCTGTTAGCCAAAATTGACTTCCAACTTATGAACCTCCTGCTTTAGCTTCTTCAGGGCCCCAATTTTGAGATTACAGACATAGATGACCACACTCAGCTGGTCCTTGACTTTGAAAGGGAAAATGTAATTATTCCCATTTACTGTTTTTGTAATTAGTGATGCCTCACAGTGTATTATTATCTTGAAATCCCCCATCAAGTTTTTTTAAAATAACTCTCCTAAACTACGAATCCATTTTACAACCTCTTAGTCATAGATGAATTAAGAAAATGTATGATTTGGTGCCGTATTATAAATCTCGTGTCTTAAGCCAAATGTGCATGGTATAATCTTAGTCTGAATGGTTCTGTCAGTACTGTAACTGTATGTGCATCCTTCCTATTGCCAGCACCTAAACATAAAGCAAGGTGATGTCTTGTCCTAGTTAGTTTCATAATACTTGATTAAGTTTGGTGTTTATAGAATTTGATTGCACTTCTGACAGTTTTAGAAAAATAGGGTATTTAAAGTAATATTATTTTACAAAGTTCTCTTTTCATTTGTAAAAAGAACCTGATTTTATTGGGTGCTGGGAGCTTTCAATTGTAATCCTAGCTATTCAGGAGGCTGAGATCTGAGGATTGTGGTTCAAAGTCAGCACTGGCAGAAAAGTCCATGAGACTCTTATTGCCAATAAACTACTCAGAAAAAAGCAGGAAGTGGCACTCTAGCTAAAGTGGTAGCATGCTAGCTTTGAGCAAAATTAGTTCAGGGAGAATGCCTAAGGCCTGAGTTCAAGCCTCAAAACATACAAAAAAAGGAGGGGGGAGAAAGAAAAGCAAAGACAGAGAAATACAGAAACAGAGAGATAGGAAAGAAAGAAAAGGGAAGAAATGAAGAAGAAAGGAAGGAAGGATGGAAGGAAGGAAGGAAGGAAGGAAGGAAGGAAGGAAGGAAGGAAGGAAGGAAAAACGGACTTAACTTGAGAAACAATATTTTGAAAATAAGCATTATAACATTGGTGTCTATAATAAAAGTTTGGCATAGAAACCATAGTGAGTGAAGGATTTGGTGATATAATTAAATGAAATACTATGTAATACTAGAAAATGCCTTATATTTCATTTCTATCAAAATATAAATCATTTTGGACAACTTAATTGTCAATGTGGAAAAGGCACCAGATGCCTTGAAACAGTCATCTTAGATGTTAAATTGTAGATTATTTGTAGATTATTATATCTTAAAGCTTGTTTGATAATAGTGGAGTAGTTATTCTAAAAGGAGTAAGTGGTTATGCAGGTTTAACATTTTCTTTCTGGATTATTACTGGCATATATTCATATTTTGCTGACATACCTGGGCATTCTATGGAGAAATTGCTTTATAACAGTGGTTCGATTATGCACACATTAAATACACATATATATTTATGTGTATATGAGGTAAACTGAAAAAATCCAATATTAATAGTCAATAGGAATGTGATCATTCAAATCGGTTTAATGTAGAATTGTTAAAAGATCAATTTTCTTTTCATTACTGCTACACTAAATTCTATTCAGGTGGATCTGAGTCCACTTTCCTTGTGTTTTTATGAAGCTATTATTTCACCTAGAGTAGAAATGAACTTATAAGCACTTGTAGGGGAAGTTGAGAGTTGAGGATAAAATTTACTTGACTTTTACGGGTGTGAAAAATCATGATGACCCTTGATTATAACCCTTCTAATAAATACAATATGGCTATACTCCTAATTGGTGTGAATTAGACACAAAAGCTTAAATAACATCCTCAAAACATACCAGCACAATTAAGATCATAGACAATTCTGAAACCTGAAGTTTTGAGATTCCTGAGACTACCCTGTGTTCCTGACAAATAAAGTTTCCCAGAAATCGCTATATCATTCCTTCCTCTAAACCAAAGTTAGCATTTAAGAAAGCATTGTTTTCTCTGAGCAAATCTTAGCAGTTAGGAGGTCATATATTATACATAAACTGCAGATCTGGAACTGGATATTTTCATGATAATAACTCTGTAAAACCTCTTACCTAAAACTGAGGAAAGGTCCAGAAACAGGATCTATTCAACAAGGTCAACACAAAGCCTCCTCTTTGTACCTGAGTCTGGAAGGGCTGCTTATACTACTTCCTCATGTAAAATGCAATTCACCTGGAGAATGTTAATGGTAAACAAAACCAAAAAAAGCAGAAGTTTAAAGAATTTTTGAAATTTCTTGGAATTATGCTTAAGACTATTGAAAAAGTTCACAATTAGAAGAAATTATGGCATGCGACTTGAGAAAATAAAGGCATATTAAGGATGTTTTGCTGTAAGCAGCTAGAAAATAATCTGAGTAACTGGAAGGGCATAAAAGTCACAGGAAGATTTATTTCAGAATGAGGAATCTAGACAAGAGAATATTTCAAGGCAGACATAAGAAGTCACTGAAGTAAAAATGATGAAAGATTTTGGTGAGAGGAAAGGATAATTGAGTGTGTAGGAGAAATCCTGGAGGAATGGGCATGAGATTGGATTTAGCAACACAGATGGAGGGGTGCATTCATGTTACCTTTTCTGGTTACTACTGACCAAAAACTTAGTTTGAACTATCCATGATCATAAAGAGAAAAAAATATTTCCATCATTGATCCATATAACTAAGTTTCTGTTCTCCATGTGAGTTTTTAGTTGTAGTCCTTGAATTACTTCTAAAAAGTACAACAAAACTTGATCTGCCAGCTACTCTTAGGGCATATTATTGCAAATTTTGTTGTCCTTATAGAAAAACAATTGCTATTTTAGAAAAATTACAAAAGTGACTCAATTTGATGTATCTGGCCAGAAACAACAACCTGAGCTTTTCTTCTGATTGAAAGTATATGGGATTTTCTCAGTTCCAGCATATGGGACTTTCCTATTCCTTGAATTAAGCATTGTTATTTTTGTTGTTTCTGTGCTTTGCTTGATTGTTCTTGTGATACAACATCTCCCTATTCAATTGGCCTCAAACTTGTGATTCTACTGTCTCATGTCTTGAGTTCTGGGATTGGAGTTTCACAACTTCTCACTTGGTAAAATAACCACTATTGCTAGGTCAGTAAGCTGTAGTGATTGCCTTGCATTAAACCAGACTTGTAATCATGACAAAGAAGACTTCAAATCAAAACCTTTCTTAAACAAGAGAGATGGAGAAGTGCTGGGTAGTACCATCTTCTCATTCAGGTAATTTTTGTGAACTGATGGTCACGGAGGTCTCTGTCTTTTCATCCTCATGGTTAGTAGCCATGAGTAATTCCCTCCTCACAGGATCAGTTGCATCTGTTTGATCAAGTTAGTTGTTGAAACTTTAAACTATATGATAACTGTTTTAGGAAAAACTGTGTCACCTTTTAATATACATTAGAAAGGGAGAAAAGAATGAATACTGTACTGAAACAGAGGTTTAAAATGGTAGAGAAAGGAGAAGAAACCTCTCTGGAAGGGCTTGAAAAGTACATGTAATGGCAGCTATTTTATTTTAAAGATACATTTTGGTGACTCTATAAGTGAATACAAGACTGTTAATTGGCAGTATGTGCTTGGAGCACTTTACATTCTTTATTCACTTAGAACTCCCAAGAACACTGGAAGTGGGCATGACTATTATTTTGCTGATGGAAGAACTCAGGTCTGGGAAGCTCTTGTGTCAGGTCACTCTGAACTGAAACTGGATAGAGACTTTTCTTCTTATCATCCTATTATTCTGTCTTCTCTGAAATTAGAATGAAAATGAATTAATTATGTTTCATTTTCTTTCTTTGTCTATGTCTTTTCCAGTTTGAAAAAAAATAAGCTTTTTATCTTGAGATTGTTTTACACATACAGGAAAGTTTCAGAAGTCTAGAAAGTTCCACTAACTTCCGTTTTGGTGAGGGTCCTAGAACAACCATGCTATTTGCCACAGCCATATTGCTGTTAACTAAATGGAATACTTTGTTTGAATTGTGCCCATTTTTTTCTACTAATAGTCTTATTTTCCCTTCTAAAAGCCAACTATAATGACTATATTGCATTTAATTCCCTTCCCATTTTTCTGTCTCTTTTATTTTGATCCAACTTTTCAATCTTCTGTTCAGATCTTCTATTTTCCTTTTTCAGTCCTCCAGTACTAATCTATTCTCATCATTTTATACTATCTGATTGCTTCCTGAAAAATTTATGAAACTTTAAAAAAATGAAACATTTTGACAAGAATTGAACTAATTTAGGAAATTTGATGGAAGCCTACAGAAGCATATTTTAACATGGGAAAATTTTTCTTTTGTTTTTGTTGTTATTGTACTATAAGAAACTGAGAAAATTAGATAGTAAATCTATATCAATTCAACTTGCCTTTGAAGCATGACCTGAAGGGCATACTTTTTTTCTTCAATCCAATCCTCCACTATTTAAAAAAAAAAAAAAACTATTGAAGGGGTAACATTGATCAAGATACATTGTACTTATAAACTGACATGTTGAATTAAAACCTCTTTGTAAAGCTATGTAAAGATACTAAAAATCAAAATTAAAAGAAAAAAATAAATTCAGAAACCAAGTTCTAAACTATAGCAGGATTTTATATTGATCGTTGTTGCTTTCCATGATCTTGAAGATAATTTGAAAGTGCCTGTAATAGGAAGGTAAAGCAAAGGCAGGAAGCCTAGAACAGACACCAAAGACTGTACTTTGCTAGCTTGAAGACAGAAGATGAATTTTAACTATGAACTTTTGAATCTCTCAAGGCAGAAAAATGAAGGTATCCTAAAAAGAAAGTAATCATGGGAAAGGTGAATAGTGGACAAAATTGTGAGGAGAGTGACTACTTTTAGTAACTCTGAAAGACAAAAGAGAATACCGAAGAAATCAAGGTGATTAGGCTCAGAAAAAAGGAAAGAGGAAATCCCACCTTGCAGAGACTTGAATTTTTCAATTTTATTTTGTGGGGTTTTGCATAAGAATATCAAAGGAGGAAAGTGTTGCTTTAACTTTAAAAAGTAAATATAGCTCAATGAACAATCTTAAGGCCACGGTATTTTCCCTTGAAAATGGTGGAGGAACTCGCTTGTTTCAGGTGACATACATAAGTGATGATGCAGGCAGCGATGAGCCTCCAGGGAGGTGCTGCAGTCTAATTAGATTGGCACCCTTCACAAAGTTGTTCCTCGCTTGCTCGCTCGCTGAATCTTTTAATTCTGTTAACTTGTAAGTGGTTCTAAAAAAAAAAGAAAAAAGTAATCTCCACATACACTAAAATTTCCCCAGCCCATGAGCCCTGAAATTTAATATGAATGAAAATTACCATTAATTTTTGCTTTTTATTAATTTTTTTTCTTCCAGATTCTGATTTTCCTATATTTAAACTGATAGTACTCACCAACTGCTCTAGGACTGCTTCCATCAAATGGATGAATGATATTTGCCGTTTGCCATGTGCTATTTCCAATCCTGTGCACCTAGAAGGCAGTGCTCAGGTGTATACTTAATGTCATGTTTCCCAAGCAATGGTAGTGCATAAGAGATAGAGAACTTCTTAGTACACGGGAGGTGTGAGTGACAAGGAAACAAAGAGGAGACACAGAAAGCTCTCAAGTGTGACCAGCGGTCATCTCAGGCAATCAAAGCAAGCATCTTCCTAAAGAAAAGGAGCAAAGGTAATTCATGTATCTGTGCCTTGCTTTAATTCCTATCTTTGGTAGACTACACAAGGCTTCTAAGGATTGATAATGCTTTTCCATCTGATCTAGCTGTCTTGTGGAAACTGGCAGATGTATCCTTTGAGAATGAAAATGTGTTGAATCTGTGGGCAACCACAGAAGGATGCAAAAATGAATTGCATGTGGCCATTCAGTCACTGGCTTTGCTTCCAGCTGGCTGTCCATTGTACTGACAATCTATCACTCATGGTGTCAGTCTCTAGTGGGGCAAAACAGAGTAAGAATAAGACTTGGATAATAGATATTGATCCTAGGTGCTCATCTGACCTGCATAAAAATCATTATGGTAATAGTTATAAAAAACATTAGTAACATAAGAGTAAACACATATTTTCCTGTGCCAGTCATGTGCTAAAATATAAGTACACGAGATGCTGGATATTCAGACCAGCCATATCAACCCCATAATAGAGTGTCTTAGCTCCTATTTTTAAAGCAAAATACCATGGTGTTTTATCTTATCAACCACAGAAATTTATTTGTTTATTTTTTATATAATCTGGAGTTTGGGAGTACAAGATTAGGATGGCAAGCATGTTTGGATTTTTTTGAAGTCTTCTTCTGTGTTATAGATTGCCAACTTCTCCTAATGAATTCACATGGCAGAAAGAGGGATTGAGCGCTCTCTGACATCTCTGATATGGGAACTAGACTCCTTCCAGTGAATCCTCCTTTGTGATTCAAATACCTTCCAAAGGCTTTACCTCTTAAGAGCATCACATTAGCTATGGGATTCCAGCACATGCCTTTGGCATTGCACAAGTATTCTAGGTGTGAGAGAGGGTTTCATAGTATTGTACAATCTCAGCTCTGACTCTTGACTTACTGCTTCAAATTCAGCTTTTTAATAAGATCCTAAGATAATGCACCTGCACGTTACAGTTTGAGAATCACTTTGGGAAAAACTTTACCAAATTCATCTTAAGATTTATTATCCAATTTAAGAACCCAAATTTATCTCTGGAATAAAAGCAAAGCAGGTATGCCTCTTAGAGATTCCAATATTAAAATTGAATTTACTTGTGAGAATTGTAGATTTTGATGTATATACTAATTAGACACACACACAATTTCAGCTGCTGAAAATCAAAGATAAGAAGCTTTGGTATTCTAATTCAGAACTTGGTATTACGTTGAGACCTATAAGCTGGACAGTATCAGTGGTTATGTCTTTTTGCTTTACTATATTTATACAAGCAGAATCATGGGGAAAGAATTAGCTATGAGTGAACATTCAGAAGAAGAGACAGAAAGGCAGGTAACTAAAATGAAATGAGAAAAGAAATGCATTCTTCTATTCTGGAGACAGTAATCAGCTAAGAGTACAATGTATAAATGTAAACCAGCAGAGAGATTTTTAATATTAGTAGGAAAAGCCATCATCCCCTAGTGAAGCCTTCAATTTCCAAAGACATTTTTTTTTCCATGAATGGAATCTATTTACTAGGAGCTGAAACAAAATCTTACTCTCATCTCCCGATAGAAACAGTGGGAAAGCAGTAGAGGACCAGTATATGGGAGAAAAACAAGCAATTAGAAATTAAGCTAGAAATGCAATAAAATAATGATAACTATATGAGAGGGTGAAGGACATTTAGCTGTTATTAAGACAAAAGTCTATAATATTAAGGTTATGTTCCCAATATTAGCTATTACATATCTACACATTAAAGCCTATTTTGCTTTTGTATCTGATAATAAATAGAAGGCAGAGAGAGATCACAAATGGTAGCAGGAATTGCAAAACATCTCCATTTTATACTTAGCTTTCTTTTCTTACCATATTTTTCTTTTTTAAGAATTGAGCTGAGATCTACTACAAGAAAGTTCCTTGAAGAAAGCCTAGCACACATTTTCTTTCTTACTGGACTACAGTCTATAATTTGGGCCTGTTTCTGCCTTTACAGAATGCAGGAATATACAGTAAAAATAAGTTAAGATTTTGAGAAGTCAGCAAGCCATGCTATACTCAGCCCTTCACATTTATGAAATGAAACATTTTCTGCATCTCATCTGCCCTGATGCCATGCCATAAATTTGGGTTATATGTCAATTATCCAAATTTACGTCTCTGTGCATTCTCCTTGGAATATGAATATGAATTTTAATTTAAAGCTTTCTTATGCACAGAACTTCTTCTAAGAGCTAAGTATTAACCACCACTATGCTATTGCATACACACCAAACATCTTCTCTTTCTAAGGTCATCTGTTTCACTACATCACTGGAAATGAACTGGGATGTGTGGTTCTGTTTAATCAAATTTCATGCTCTGCTGCCTCCGTTTTATGGCCTCTTCGCTAATTGATCAAGTTTTCAATTAAAGTCGTCCATCTTTGTCTTAATTCTTTGTTAAAATTTTTATTCCACTAGATGATTTCGTGAGATCTGAGTTGCTACAAATATCTAACCTACCCCCTGCCAAGCTTGAGCTGGCCAAAACTGTGGAGTTGCTTTGAATTGAGGAATAGCATCTTCCTGTTTCTCTTCAACTTCACCCCATTCTGCACAGTGAATTTTACCTTCAGGCTTCCTATAACATTTAGAATCTTGAATTTAAAAAGGGGATTAGTTTACTTCATATGTTACTAGGATTTTTTTAAACCACTGGTACACTTTCTAGCTGTTTTGTCCAGGAGTAATTAAGCAAATTGGAAACATAGTCACTTAAGTAGCAGCTAAAAAATGGCTGTAGTTAATAAATGGAAAGCATGTGTCATTCCTTTTAAGGTAGTGATTGTCTGTGAGGTCTCTCTAATGAGTTGTAAAGTTACTTGATTACCAACCCTTTTTATTGTTTCTATAGATCAGTTAAGTGCTAGCACATCAAGTATATGTAGCAGCACATTTCTACAGTTACACTGATTACTCACTTTTATACTTGATAAGGAAAGTTTCATCCCTGAAGCTGCATCAAATCAAATCTGCCTTGAAATCACTAATGGATTCAAATACATTATGCAAGTTTAAAAGAAACATAGAAAATGTATCGACAAGATCAATGCAACTATGTTTCTTAATTTATATTTTAATTTAATTTAATTAATTTACATTTATACTGATAATTTTAATCCCAAAGGAGTAACTCAGACAATATCCTTTCGTAGAAGACTGTGCAATCCATGACAGGATGTATTAAACATTTATTGTTTAGAAGTTTTACGATATGAGTTTCTTCATGTATCATAATGTTGATTGGGTATAAAAACACATTCCTTTTGTTTCCTTAAGATGCAAAAAACATTTCTTTTTTACCATCATTAGCTACATCTGAAATCTGAGCCTGTTCTAAGAAGAATTCTCAGTTGCTCTTGGCATTTGGTCTAAGACTTGCTACTGACATTTATTTATTTGTTAGTTAGTTAGTTTGTTTGTTTTGCCAGTCCTAGGTCTTAAACTCAGGGACTGGGATCTGTCCCTGAGCTTCTTTTGCTCAAGGCTAGCACTCTACCACTTAAGCCACAGCACCACGTCTGGCTTTTTCTGAGTAGCTTATTGGAGATAAGAGTCTCACAGATGTTTTTGTCTGGTCTGGCTTCAAACCACAATCCTTAGATCTCAGCTCTCTGTGTAGCTAGGATTATAGTCATGGGCTAACAGTGCTCAGCTTATGCTGCTGACTCTGTAAGCAGTGGGTTAAGAAATCTAAAATATTGTACTCCTACTAATACCTCTTAAGGATGATTAATCTAGCAATAATTTTGATAAGATTTGTTTATGCTTTTGTAACTCCTTCACTTCCTACATGATACCTGTTGTTTATCTTTTTTATGGATCAAAAATGGTAAAGAGCAATGTTTAAAGACAGGTAGAACTGGGACTTATGGGATATATGTAAGAGTCATTGAGTTCCATGGAAGTTAAAAACAAAACATCATTCTGTGAACTAAGTTTTAACTTTATTCATCTGTGTAGAGTCAACAAAATCCAATCCCAAAACAATGTACACCTGAGTTTATTTTCTGGCAAGTGTAAGAAACCTCATTCAGGAGGAAGCTGGGCAATCTATTTTTCTATCATTTGGATAGGTATGCTTGTGGAACTAAGACAAATTAACTGAATGGTTTTCCAAGAGTCTAAGCTATAAGAATTGTCTTAAATCCTCCTTATTTCCATAGGCTTCATTTTCCTATCTATGAAGGGAATCTGTTCTTTCCTGAGCTTGGCCCTCAAATTCTAAGAACTTAAATAGGGACTGATTATGTTTTTCCAACTTTTAGAATTTATGAGGCATTCTCCTGAATGAACGTGTACCTCTGAGGACTGAAACATACAAGCATAAACCTAGACTGGTTTGTGGGGCCTAGAGAGCTCTTAGTGGCTGAGGCATGTATCTGTTTTCTGGGGATTGTAGAGATATGGTGGTTTTCATGGGAGTGGGAGGGGGGAATCTGGGAGTTTAATATTTTGTTTGTTTGCTTATATTTCTTTCAACTAGATTCCCAAAGGTGTTGATGACTGAGTAGTTTTTAAAAGAGAAAATAGA
Organism: Dipodomys merriami; assembly: GCF_024711535.1. Lineage (NCBI taxonomy): Eukaryota > Metazoa > Chordata > Mammalia > Rodentia > Heteromyidae > Dipodomys > Dipodomys merriami. The sequence continues at coordinate 85,678,512 of NW_027203381.1, forward strand.
AGAGGCCTGTACCTGGACAGGTCCTGAGGGAAATGTATAGATAATGCTAGAGGAAACATATGTTACCTTCTTTCTGATGTGGATAAGTAATTGGAGTGTGAAACTGCAAGTCACATTATTTTCTCAATTAAAGCAGCTTATATTATTACAAAATAAGAAAATGCCCAAAACAAGCAGAACAAGTGAAACAGACCCCACAACGATGGGACTCTGTCAAAGGGACACAGAAACCAACAGTAAGAGCTCCCCAAATGGCCACATCTGGATGACTTTGAAGAATAATTTTTTTCACTAGATATTAACCCAATGTATAAAATAAGTAGCTGTGAGATCCATACCAATTGAATTAATCAATAAATTGGGGAAAATAGACAAGTCGCAATTGTTTAGAGCATCACTCTAAACACTTCATGGAGGTGCTCTGCAGTTTGAGATAAATGGCAGCGTACCTGCCCATTGGTTAAGCATGGTTTCTGAACAGTGACTCTCCTGAGGAGTCCATAGTATAGAAAAAGAGAAAAAGGGGAGAAACTTGACAAATGCTCTCCTAAGCCAGACAATCAAGGTTAACATCGGCAGTTGTACATAATATAGATAGTCTGTGCCCTTGCTGAGATGTGATGTGAGTGGCAATTGACCCCTATGGTCTACCTCCGAAAACACATCACTCTTGGCTAATCATGAAAAAAAAAACATCAGACAAATCCCACTTGAGGGACACTGTGCAAAATATCTGCAGTAATCCAAAAACTGTCTAGGTCATCAAAACCACAGAAAGTTGGAGAAACTGTAACAGCTAATAGGAGCCTAAAGGGACACAAAATTCTGAATGTATTGTATCCAGGAGAAGCAAAAGACAATAGGGAAAAACAAGAGCTTAAATAAAATAAAATTCAAAGCTTAAAACAGGATTCAATGTGGTAAACACCTTCCTACAACTACAACAAAATTTGTTGGGATTATGATAATGATTAAGAATAGAATATCAGGCTTTATATCTAGGCCTCAAATTCAGACTTGGAAAATAATACAATTATTTATAATATAGCTTAGAGTAGTTGTTCAATGTCCCAATTCCTCACAGAAAATATTCTTTGATCATTATTATTATTAAGTGAGAAAATAAATGACATGCTCACCAATTAATCTATTTAGAACTTTTATGCTTAATAATGATGGTGATCACTAACACTTGTACACTGATTATAGTACTAAAATATCGACATTACTAGAGTTCATCAGAACCTTATGGTATCACTATACATTATTTTGGTATATGATAATCCACATTTACACATGGGAACAAAAACAATTGAGAAATTGAGAAATCTCTATGGTAGAAAAAAACGACAGTGTCAACACAACATATTCTTTTTTCAAAGCTTATGTTATTTCCAATCTATGAAATTGCCTCTTGGATAATTTGTACTTGCAAGTGCTCTAGAGTTTTAAATTAAAAAATATGGAAGATATTTCTCCAAAGTTTTGTTCTCACATTTAATCACATTATTTCTCACAGCACCCTCAAGGAAACAGAAAAACAAACACCAACTATGCATTTTGCTAATGTAAACTCAAAACTTTATGATATTTTTCTTTGCACATCAGGATGTTCTTAGACTCTGGGAGCAAAATCCACCTTAAGTCAGAGTAGGTTTCATTACTTGTTCCAAAATAAATATATGAAATGTTCTGTACTAAGTGTCATAGGCAATATATTGATGGATATATTTAAGATTATTCTCCCTAAAGAGCTATTATCTTCATCTTTTCACATCTGAACCTAAACTAGGCAATCATTCCATCACATATATATTTTGTGCTTACAGCTTAATTCATCATTAGGTTATCACCTTTTTACAGCAAAATATTAGATTTAAGTTCCCAATGATTTTTACTTTAAAATAAATCCAAAGAGTGGGTAACAATGCTTGATAGGAAATGTACTCATTACCTTACTCATGTAACTGTAACCCCTCTGTAAGAACAGCCAAAGAGAAACACAGGAATTGTGTGAATGTGAGGAAGCTAATCAAAGAGTAATACAGGAATTGCCAGAGCGGGATGAGATTAGACAAAGATCAATAGAGGCATTCAAGGAATCCATAAACAGGCAGGTGAAAGAATTCAGGGATACCACAAAGGGAATGCTGAATGGAGCCGTACAGAAGGAATGGGAGTCCAAGGAAACCATAACCAATCAACTAAGTGATTTGAGAATAAACACTGAACACCAAATTAAGGAAGTAAAAAAGTTCTTACAAGATCTAAAACAAAGCTCCAACAAAGAATTTGAAGCCATCAAAGCCGAACAATTAGAAGCAAAAGAAGTAAAAAACAAAGTAGAAAGTCTTGACAGTAGGTTAGACCATACAGAAGTTTGAATCTTGGGGATTGAAGACAGCCTAGATATTATAGAGAAAGAACATACAACTCCAAGACAAATCCAAGAAATATGATAGATCTATCCAACATTTGGAAGACACCATCAGAAGGCCTAATCTAAGGATAATGGGTGTAGAGGAGCACCTAGAGACAGTTTCTTTTCTTTTTTTTTCATTTTGTAGTATATACTATTTTATTTATTTTTTACAATAAAAACATTTAAAAAATAGGCTGGGCACTGCTGGCTCATTTCCATAATCCTAGCTACTCAGAAGGCTGAGATCTGAGGATAGCAGTTCAAAGCCAGCCTCGGCAGGAAAGTGACACTCTTATTTCCAATAAATCACTCAGAAAACTGGAAGTGGCACTATGGCTAAGGTGGTATAGCACTAGCCTTGAGCTGAAGAGCTGAGGGACAGCATTCAGGCCCAGAGTTCAAGACCCATGACAGACAAAATAAATAAATATGTAAATAAGTAAATAAATAAGGCAACAATGCTTGATAAGAAATGTACTTATTACCTTATTCATGTAAAGGTAACCCCTCTGTATGGTATTTTCACAATAAAATAGCTTATTAAAATATAAAAAATAAATCCAATTTTTGCAGAAAAATTGTTTGCTTTTCCTAGTGTTGCTTAAAACTGAGATTTTTTTCCCTTGAAGTATGTATACTCACCTATAAATATATATGTGGGCTTGGTGTTAATGACCCTTCAAAATGACCAAATTTTATGGATGCTTAAGTCCCTTAAATGACACGGAATGATACTATAGTGTAACATGTGCACACTTTTTTATGTACATTAAGTCATCTCTAGATGATACACCTTACCTAATATGATGTAAACACATGATTAGTAGTTGCTCTACTATATTGTTTAGGGAATGATAATGAGAAAAATAGTGTCTGTACATTACTGAAAATATTTTGTTCAAGCTTAGCTTAGTCTATAGATTTGCAGTACAAAGATATGGATAGCCTATTGTATGAAATGCATGACTATGAAATTAAATATAAATACATATGTGTGAAACACATACATGTGCTTTTGTCAGGGTGATGTATGAGGATACATGCTGAAACATACTCCTTGGTGCATGTGGGTATCAGTGTTCTACAGGAAGGATTATTACAGAAAAGGGAAACTCAAGTTTCACAAATGTATAACCCAAGTGTTATTAATTTTTGTATTTTTTTATTGTAAAAATGCTGTACAGTGTGGTTATAGTTACATGAGCAAGGTAATGAGTACATTTTTTATTGAGCATTGTATAATTTTTAATTAGGTTGCTGGGTAGTATTATTTGGAAGTAACAAATAACTACAAAACTTAAAACCACATAGTGATTACCTGCTAGATTCTGTGGATGAAGAGCTTGGATGCATATCCTGGCTCAAGTTTCTTATGAAGTTGTGGTCAAGCATGTTCATCTCTGGTCTCAATTTGAAGGCTCAACTGTCACAAGACCTGCTTCCAAGTTCATTCTCACTGTTTATGGAGTAAAATTCTCAATTCACAGATAATTGGATAGAGCGTCCCCTTAGATCCTCGGAGCTTGAGAGTCTTCAGAGATCTCACCCATGAGAACTTCCTCTGAGCACACAAGATCAAGCGAGCATCCAGGAAAACCTTACTTGCTCTTACTTACTTACTTGGAAGTATCACTTACTGTTGGAAGTGATTACGTTTTTGTAGAATAAGTACAACAGACAATCAAAATTCAGGAATCACAGGAAGCATGCACAGCAGGAGGTAGGGCCGTGAGGAGTCATATTAAGGGCTGCCTCTCACACAGAGAGGTTTGTATGATGAAATACTAAAGGACACCAGAGCACACTCATCTTTTCTCCATCAAAGCATAGGCAAAAGGTTGGGATTTGAGTATCTCTGTGGCTGGGTTGGTGAGTGAAATCATCAATGTCAGATAACCTTATAAGCCGAATACATGATTAAAGAGGAGAAATGCCTAGTGATTCAAGAACATTCATTCTGAATAGTGCATGAGAACTCCCTCCATCCCCCCAAATTCTATTGGATTAAGTCACTAAGGATTTAGAGAGATTCTTTTTTTTTTTTTTTTTTTTTTTGGTGGGTCGTGGGGCCTGACTCTGGGCCTGGGCGCTGTCCCTCAGCTGTTCAGCTCAAAGCTAGTGCTCTACCACTTGAGCCATAGCACCACTTCCGTCCCTTTCTGCTTATGTGGTGCTGAGGAATTGAACCCAAGGCCTCATGCGTGCAAGCAAACACTCTATTACTGAGCCACCTTCCGAGCCCAGGATTTAGAGAGATTTGATTCATAGGATTATTCTAAAGACCTTATGAACCAGACATGTGGAACATCAGTGTTGAATCAAACAATTCAGATCCAGTATTTTGTTTTTAAACATTGTTACCCCATTCCTCATTTTCTTCTGCTCACCCCTCCCTTTTCAATCAAGATTATAAATAAAAAGATCCAGTACTATAAAATACACCTAGAAATGTAAGTTCAGAAGTGATATTTTAACTCGACATTGAATCACAGTTCTTGACCCGAGGTAGGTTCATAATGTTAGAAAAATGGTCATTAAGAGAAGCACCTGTATGTAAGATTTAGAGCCTAGAAGCAATATCAGGATTTCAGCCTAGAAAAATATCCTGAATGAAGTTTCAGGTGGTGTTATGTTTGTTTTGACGTTGTTAAGGTATTGCTTTCAATCTCTAGAGTGGAATTCCAGAACAAATTAAATAGGCAAGAGAATGAAAGGCACAAGTTAGGAGCCTTAGAGTTTAATATTAGATTTAAGAGCAATGAGTTTAGAGGTCCTGACAACAACAATAAATTCAGTTTACTAAATACCTAACTTTTGTCAGTCAGCTTTTATTATGGCCCCAGATATATTACAGCTCTGCTTTTCCCAAAAGCATCTTAAAGACTTTGAATTTCTTTGTAGTTGGGATACTATCTTGTCAATTTGATCAGTCTATTTAGTTGCTCTTATTTTTATTAAACATTCCAGAATTGCCTATGTGCCAGGAATTGAGCTATGTGCTGGAAATATTCAGAGGGAAGCATTTGTGCTGTCTCAGAGGAATTTAGTCTAGAGAATTTAAAGCAAATAGAACTTATCTGTACATAAACATGCTTTATGGAGCCATCTGAAGTGCTAGCATAAATAACATACATAATACATGAAAAAACACACAAGTCAAAAACTGATGAGATTTGGCAACTAATTTTTCTATATCCCTTGCTCCCCATTTCTGTACATTGACACATACATGTACCCATACACACACAGAGGCTGTTTTTCTTTACACATTCCTTTCTAGCATTCTCACTTTATATTCTGTTTTTTTTGCCAGCTTATTGCTAAAAAATTGAAAGAAAATAACACGTGCCACATGCAAGAACCCCTTTTTGTGTTGTTTGATAGAATTGTACAATTCCGCAGTCAGTAAGCTTTTGCTTCCTTGTATGTGGTAAATGAGAACTCTCATAGGACAAAACATCTGGCTGGCAGCTTAGGGCAGAATAGGGCAGTAAGGGATCTCTGTGGCCTAGGAAAAGGAGGAGAAGGTAAGGTGCTTAAGGAAGGGAAGCATTGCTCTGAATTTAAACATGGCCTCCAGGTTTTGCCGGCTTTGCCGAATAATCAGAATCCTGCTGAGGAAAGAGAGTTAATGGAGCGAAGGAAAGAAGGCAGTCCCCATTTGAGAATTGCTTTTCTATATTTTTGTTGGTATATTGTTTCTTTGATGCTGCCGTTTTCTCTGGACCTCTGCTGTTTGCCCATAGCTAATAGCAACTCCTTGAACATTGTACATTGACTGACACTTAGCAGCATCTCATTTAGTACTCATTACAACTCAGCGGGAAGGTACTAGCCTCATCTCTACTTCATCAAAGGGAAAAGAAAGTGAAGGTAGGTTGAATGGTTGATTGCATAGTTAATTAATGATGGGAGCAGCTTGACTCTACTCACTTGTCTCTTGATCATTTTACTTCCTGATTATTAGTCCTTTGCCTCAAATTCATTTCCTTGTGTATTGAAATTGAGAGACATTTGCCATATCATCTGTTTATTTTTTATAACTTTACCTTTTCTCATTTCATAAGCAACATAGTTCTAGAAAATTCTCTTAAAAAAAGAAAAGGAAAAAAGAGAAAATTCTCCTATGTGAGATTCCCCTACTATATCTGTCACCAATAGCACTGTTCCCTCAAATATGCATGAACACATAGGTTTGACCTTCTATGCTAAGTCTCACAAACGATTTTAAGCTTTGAGTCACAGGTTTATGGAAGTAGTATAGAATAAAGAGGCAGAAGTGTCTCAGTAGCAATAGAGGTTGTTGTCTGGACCTATGTGATCTGGAAGCAAAGACAATTCATAGCATAACATTAATTGTAGAAGAATCTACTCTGGCTTTACTTCTTCCTATGCTTGAGACCATGAATTCTTCTGAGAGTTTTCAGTCTTTCCTTCCTATGCTCAACTCTAAGTCATAAAATAAATGTCTTTTCTTTCTTCCACTCTTCATGGCTTCTTTTTAATTGTGACCTCTTTTATTTATTTATTTATATTTATATTTATTTATTTAGTGTGTGTGTGTGTGTGTGTGTGTGTGTGTGTGTGTGTGTGTGTGTGTGTGTGTGTGTGTGTGAATTTAGGGCCTCTCGCTCTTGCTTGGCTTTTCTGCACATGACTGGTTCTCTACCCTTGATCCACGCCTCCAGTTTTGGCTTTTCTTATCTAGTTGGAGATATAAGCTTCATGGATTTGTCTGCTTCATTTTGAAATGTGATTCTCAGATCTCAGCTTCCCAAGTACCTAGGATCACAGGTGTAAACTGCCAGTGCCTAGGCATATTGTCACCTCTATTGCCTCAGGATTCCTGATGTGCCTTCTCTTTGTGTAAATCTATTTCTCTGTCTTGCTGTTTTAGTTTTGTGTGAGGTTTTACATTCAAATTATTCCAGATAGAATCTGACTGATTACCAAAACACAATCTAGCTATCATAGAACAACTTTAGTGGAGGGAGTTAAAACCAGATTACATTTAGCTAGGTGAAGTTTTTCCCTGATTCTCTCAGAGTCTTGCTTTACACATGTGGATCCTGCAGGATTACTAGCAATATTACTAGCAATGTTACTGAGCCAATTTCTCCCAATTTCATGTTCATGGGCCATGGTTTTCAGAAAAAGACACAATAAGCTGTGACTAGTGGCACGTATCTGCAATCCTGGTACTTGGGGAACTGAAAGCAGAAGATTGAAAGTTAGAGGTCAGCCTGGCAACATTTAATGAGATCCTAACTCAAAAACAAGCAAAATGAATGGAGGTGTAACTCATGTGGAACATCACTGGAAGGTCAAGGCCAGAGACCTCAATTCAATTGCCAATATCAGAAGAAGAAGGAGGAGAAGCAAAGAGAAGAAGCTGAAGAGGAGGAGAAGGAGGAGGAGGAAGAATCTGATTATAAATTAGTCAGAAGTAGACCCAAGAGACTGAAGCATAAGTGAAAGTGTTGTATTGTGATTTCTAGCATAGATTGCTAGCATGAAGAAAAAGAAAATTCTATTTCAATAACATGATTAACAGCATAGACTTGACTACAGTTTGGAAAGCACATGGCTGGTGGGTATGGAAATGTACATGATTTTCATATAAACTAGAATCTCTTTCAGAAGGATCAGGTACTGAAACAAAAAGGTTATCTAAGTGATTGTTAAAAGCTGGTAACCTACAGTTACATTTAAAACACTAGTACATTAGAAATAGAAATACAATGAGATTGGCCAAATGCATGAAAAACAAAAAGTGTTTTTTTTTAAGTGCCTAGGTCAGGGATGGAATCCAGAATCAGAAAATGTAATGAAAATATAAACACAATGTATAAAAATGTTTGGAAAACCGCCAAAATAGCACTTAAGGAGAAATTTATTACTCAAAATACCTCCATTTATATGGAGAAAAAGAGAAAAAAATGAAGAACTGAGATTGTACCTAAAGTAACAAGGACAAAAATGAAGCATCATGCTAAGTGAATGTAGGGAAAAAAGCACTGATTAAAAAATAAAATTGACAAATTATGGGTGCAGTAATTTAAGAAAATGATCCAATTTACAATAAAGCAAACATTAAATACTTAGAAATAAATACAAGGGCTGCAAAGGATGCATCTAACTATGTTTATCTGAAATAGGTGAAGAGGTAAAATATGCTTTCAAATGTGAAGGTAAAAACATTCTAAAGAAGTCAGATAGTCACAATTTTTGTTATCACTTTGATAGAGTCTCAATGAAGGTATCAATGTGATTTCGTGCTTTTTTTCTTTATTAACTGACAAAACTTCTAAGAATGTATTTGACAGTCTAAATAGTTGAGACTAGCAAAGAGCTTTCTTTTTCTAATCATAAGTGCCTGTATTTCTTTTTAGTTTTGTTGCGTACTACGTGGTATCACCAGTTCAAAGTTGATAATGGTAGCAAGAACACACATTCTTGTTCCAACCTGAATACACAGAAAAGTATTTATTAAATCTTTGATCATGACATACTATGTTATTATAGGATTTTCCAAAATCCTCTATTATCAATGAGTTTTCTAAAATAAATTATAGTTCTTAATTGCCATGTTAGAGGAACATGACAAGGAAAAAATGGGAAGCTTCCATTTTACAGAAAGAAAATATGCAGTGCTTTTAAATAGAATGACCAGTCTAGAGAATTTAATTGAAGGCCTTTGGGATGATGGAATGGGGACTCCATCCTAACTTTGCGATGGAAGCAATATAACAGATACTGTACCTAAGAAAGCTCCCAACAAAGCGGGGAGGGGTCCATAGAGACTCATGATGTTTGGCTCAGGGATCAGGACAAATGTGTATCAACAACCTAAACACCTTTGTCACAGCCTGGAAATGTTCAAGCCTTCACATTGCATTCAGATCTTTAGGGGGAAAACATGGATCTGGAAGAGTAACAACCTATCAAAGGACATCTTTTCTCCACTAAGGCAAGGGGAAAAAATGACAGCAACTTAAAGCACTTGTAAATATAAGACTATCCATTCTATCTAGCCCAGATGATTCTTAGCAGCCTGATTGATCCCAGTAAGATCAGTTTATTGTGACACATCAGACTGATGGTTCCATACAGTTATTTTTATTTTAAATTTCCAAGCCATGGGAAAGTTTGTCTTGCCTCAGTAAATGGTAGATATAATTGTTGCACTCACAATGCCAGTCATAATTTCTGTCTCATGGTAACAAAAAATTTAGACAACATTCTGTTTACTAGCTTTAAGACTTTACATGAAGTGCCAATGGTATGTGAATACTTATATACACACCCATGACTTCTCCTACCTACTGAGATAAATGCAATCCTAAATCTGCTATATTATTTCCAAACTTGAGAACACCAATTTTCCTTATAAAAATATTTTCTCCATATACATGGTGAAAAGAAATATGACTGTAAAAATTAGCTGTTTCTGAAAACAATAGGTTGAATGATTTGAAAAGTTGAAAGAAGTTAACAATGTTTGGAAGATGATATAAATAAAATATAGGAATGACAGTTAGAAAGGATGTGGCAATGTTCCCAGCACTTTTCCAGGATTTTCTTTTCACTCAGATTATAAACAATTCCTGCCAGGATTTCCTGTTTTATATGATGTATGATAGATGTCCATTTTTTACTCTTCTTTGAAAGGAGAGCCAGTGTTTCAACATTATTTGTGGTAAACAGCCTCTAAAATAGGGCACAGTGGACCCTAACTTGTGGTATTTATATCAGTGTAATCTGTTCCAATTAAAATGGGGTATATTTTGTAAAAATATGAACTATGTAATTTGAGGGTAGGAACAAGATGCAGAAAATTGAGAGAAACTATGGAAAGGGTGACATTATATGCATAACTTGAATTAGGGGATTGTAACCTCTTTGTACAACTACTTAATAATAATAATAAATGGGATGTATGTAGCAACTGCCTTTAAAACAACAGGATATGACAAAAGTTGTGAAATGTCCATTCTGAAGTAAAGTTAGAAGATAAGAGCAAAGAAGTTTCAGTCTCATGGGCTGGGAAGGTGGCTCAGTGGTAGAGTGCTTGCCTTGCATGCATGAGGCCCTGGGTTCAATTCCTCAGCACCACATAAGCAAAAAACCCAAAAAACAAACAAACAAAAAAAGCTGGGAGTGGTGCTGTGGCTCTAGTGGTAGAGTGCTCGCTTTGAACTGAGGGATAGCGCCCAGGCCCAGAGTTCAAGCCCCATGACTGACAAAAAAATAAATAAATAAAAAGAAAGAAAGAAAGAACTGTTAAAGCATATTCCTGAACGTGATTGTTGCTGTCAACAAGTGATGATATTAGGGCAGTGTTATGCAACAAGAGTCTAATACAACATCCAATAAATCTAATCCTAAATTCCTCTCTGAAGTGTATATACACATACATTATGGTTTGAATATGCAACATTGCCAGAAGATCTACGAGCTGAAGGCTTGGTACCTAGTGTAGCAATGTTCAAGGTGACTGGATCTGGGTCATGAGGACTTTAACCTTGTTAATGGATTAATGTACTGATGGTTCATACTTGGATGGGTTATCGTGGGGTGATAGCACCTGTGGGCATGGGGCCTTGCTGGAGGAAGTGGGATCGCTGGGAGCATGCTCTGGAACAGTATATCTTGACAATGGGTATATGAAAGTGCACAGAGTAAAACAGCAAAAGAGAGACTACTGTACAAATTATTTATGCTTTTATTTTGTTTTGTGATCAGTATCGTGGATCAAACACCCCAAAGCTTAATGGCTTTAAAGAAAATACTGCTATTGTTTCTAATGTTTCTGGAGGTTTATTTGCCACCTTGACAACATCTGCAACACTGTGACAAGTTGACATTACCTGGAGAAGACATAGGCATGACCTCTAGAGATGAATTTCCACTAACAAGCTAGCTGCCAGGCAGCATCAACTGCTAGTGATATGATGACCTTGAACATCTAATCTAGTGGCATTCCAGGTGACTATGACACCAGACCATATTGTATGAAATATATCTGCAGGACACCTGTGTCATAGCAGCTATCCAAAATATGCACAAAGTGCAAAGCACTCAAATCACCACGTAGAATGTTAATCAAAATGATGATAAGTTGAAGAAATGACAAATTACTTAGCACATATAAAGTACTGGATTGTACTGGAATCCATTTTCTAGAGCACCTGCATGTGGCTTCTTCAGATATTGTACCAACAAAGGGTCATATTAAATTGAAAAGCCCTAAACACTATCTAAAGATTAGAATTTGAAAAAGAGGAGCAAGGGGAAGTGGGTTCAGAATAAAATTGGAGTGAATCGATGAAAGTACATTATACACATATATGGAAATATAATAATAAACCCTTTGTACAATTAATTTATTTCAAGAATTGTTCTATTCATTTAAAAACACCAGGCATATGACAACAAAAAGAAAAAATAATATGTTCAGTGAAACTAGCTAGATAATATAATTTCATATCCATGACATTGTACAAACTGATCTATCCAGACCTCAATAAGAGTACTTCTAGGCTTGAAGATGGAGTTGAACATATAAGGGAATGAGAAACAGTTCCTGAACTGTTTCTTATCTCATGATGGAAATGTTTTTAAGAACGGAAAGTGTCAAATGTATTGCATTATACAATGTAAGAGAGTTCAGGCTATTGTACACAAATTATCCAACAATAAAGTTAATTGAAAATTATGTTTGGGGAAATTTAAATGTCTAAATAAGGATCATTATTTGGTTATTTAGTTTCTAAGAAAAAAATTGTCTTATCATAATGTTGTATAAAAGTAGAATATCTCGCCAAAGTACATTAAGGAAAAGCTACCTCCCCTCATAAAAATAACCCAGTATGATATAAGAGAATAATGTGAAGGCCCATTAGAAAAAAGTGGTTAAGTACTAAAACAATATGTTTAGTGGTTGAGTGGAATATTTAGTGGAATACTGCCATTTCAACAGAGTATCTTTAAGTGTTACGTAACACATAAATACATATGATTTCATATTTTCATTAAAATTATGTGAATCTGCTGCATTTTACTTTTGCCAGTGAAGTAAAAAATAGTGGATTAAGTAACATTTCTCTTAAATTGTTGCTTTTATTTATTTCTAATTAGGGTGTCAATTGTTACAATATTTTCAGAAATGTTTTTAAAGAATTATATAAAAAAACTAAAAGCCATTGGCCTAATTTTATTTATCTAACAATCTCATTTTCTATAAATTTCTGTAAATATAAATGTTTTATGCATAAATGTGCATGGATATTTACTATATCACTGCTTCTAAAGGTAAAATCATTGGGATCTACTCCAATGGTCCAATGGTAATTAACTGATGCACACAATTTTAACTGAGAACAAATAGTTTTGGTTTGTATACTGTAAACCAGTGTCAGTTTTTGGGGTTTTGGTTCATATTTTGCATCTTTGTACTCTTTGTATCTTTGTGCATCTTTGTAACTTTGTATTTTGGGTGAGTCTTTGTTCAAAATAGACTGAATCCTGCAGTCTTCTATTCCTAAACACAGGAAGACTCTTTTTTGCCTAATGGAGGAAACATATGTATTGGAGGTGTTTCCTTCAAGTGTGAGATTTAATACTATTGGGCATGTATTCAGTGTAATTAAATAACCTATAGCTAAATAAGGAATCTTTAAAATGAACAACACTAAAAAAAATTGATTGATGAAACTTTTTATGGCTAGTGTCTCACATGAAATAAAATTTATGTAGAACAATAATGTAATATTCAATAATTCATAGTTTGGGGTTATTTTATTTAACTTAAATATTACAAATAATGAGAACAGACTCTATGTGTACATACACATATATTTTTACTATGTATATATATAATTTTACTGTTTGTACATATACTTTTACTATATATGCGCTACATACTTATATATATGCTTCTAAAAGTATATGTTAATATAATGTTTATATATGTTTATACATTGTATCACATATTTCATATACATATATACACATTATAGATATATTTTATATATAATCTATAACGTATTTTGCATCCTATCATATCATATATATTATAAAATATATAATTATATTATATAACATAAGATTACATATAATACATATTATATATGATATTTTATTTATATAGTATATTCATAATATATTATATAATATAATTCCTATTATATATTATGTAGTGATTATATATTATATAATTATATTATATATAAAATAGTACATATATGGTAGTATAATATTATATTATTATACCATATGTAATAGTACATATATAGTATAATATTATATACTATATTAATTAATATACAATAATATATAATAGTACATATTGTTTTATATACAATTATATATGTATATATTTTATTAAAATGGAAATATAAAATGAAAACATTTTATTACTTTTTTATCCATTTCAAGTCATTATCAGGGATCAAAAAATTAATAACTAAAAGAACTTGTTAACATTCATCCTATCATTCATTTATGAATCCTAGTCCAGGGTATTGCTATCTTGTTATTATCACAAATACATTTGTGGATTGCAATTGTATCTAAATGGAGTAAACTGAAAACCAATGGAATATTTTATAGTATGTATTATATTATACACAATTATAATATATGTAATTACATACAATATAGTATATATTTTTATGCATTATATAATATATATTACATGATATAGAATATTTTAATTGATATATAGTGCTATGTACTGACTCATGCTTCATCCTTATTTTTAAATATAAAATAATAGTAATAGTAGATGAGCATAAACTGAGGCCATTAATTATATCACTATATAGATTTTAAAAATACGTTGGCCTAATTAAAATAGTAATTTATAATGAATGCTAGTTAAGTCATCCTTTAACAAATGCAGTTCTGTAATATTTCAACTGGTAATTTAAGCTTCATTTCCCCTTGGATTTTATCTATTTATGAAAAGAAGCCTGTTCCTGTTTAGTGCCTCAGAAGAGATATCAAGAAAAGCATAAGGTGGAAATAGTCTGCACACATTACTGATTTTTATGTTCCATTAGCTGATGTTCCATTGAAGAAGATTCAGGTAATTTATAAGTTAAGTCAGGTGTTATGTGTGGATCATGGCTGATACTGTTATTTCTCTTCCCTTTCTTCTATAATAATAGTTCCACTTCTATGTGTGGACATTTTTATAAGCCCCCAATTACCATCCTTTGAAAACAATGATTGGACATAGAATTAATTCTGTCTTACATACTTTCCTCAAAGTAAGCTTCATGTATTTTTGACTCTTTATTTTTTGTATCTTCTTCTGTTTGTTGAATGTATCCACCATAACTGAAGTAACAAGGTTCATCTTAAATAACAGTGGCAGTGCATAGCAGAGTAACTTTTAAGGGGAAGATACATCCTGTCATTCCTGGGAGGTCTACTTCTGATATTTGCATTTGAGAGAATTACTTTTGTGTTTTACTTAACCACTCATTTTTGGTTTCTCTTGTTCAGAAGTTTGTCTTTCCTTACCTAATATGTGCTTATAGGCTGGCGGTGTAAAACACATAATAATAAGCACAGATAGAGTAGTTCTCACACAGAATAGAGACAACATTTACTGTTGGTAAGTGGAAAGTAGAAGAAAGAAACTATTCTTTATGAGCTTACAAAAATGATTAATGGTACATATGTGAGGATGGGTCCTGTGTATCCTCTCAATAGATTTCAGTGCTCAAAAGTAACAGAACAACAACATTATGAAGTCTACAAATTATATGTGACATAATTCTTGCAATTGTTGATTGGGTTTTTATTGCCAGCAATTAATTACACAGGGGGCTTTCATTTGAGCATATCCAAAATTGAGTACTAGGAGGGGAATGCCCTGTCTGGGGTAAGTATTTGGGTGGGGGGAGGAAGAGAGGGTTAACAGAGAGCATGAAAGAGAGTGCATATGGTAAATAAAAATTAAACATGTGCGTGAAAATGTAATAATAAAGTTTCTTGGAATTAGTTTGGGAAGGAAGAGGAGGATGAGGGGTAAATTGGATGTTGGCACATTGTTTGAATATATGGACTAAAAACTTATGGAAGAAGGCTTGTACAATAAATTTCAGTTAATTCTAGTCAATTTAATTTTCTAAAAGCATGACAGCAGGTGAAGGGTAAACAAAGGAGGAGGCTGCAATGCTTTGTAAGAAATGTATGCATTATCCTGCCCATGTAATTGTAGCCCCTCTGTACAGTATGTTCTCAAGTAAAATAAAATAAAATTTTAAAAAAAATCAGGAAAAAAAAAAAACATGACAGCTACCCATCCCCGATCTCCAACCCTTTGGCCATTAACCACTTATTTATTTCTGAAGCAAGCCACTCTTCCTCTGATTCAAATTAACTCCAGTGGATAGAAAAGAGCAGTGAACATTCTCTTCTCCATTTTTCTCTTTTTCCTTGGATAGGCATCAGAGGCTGAGATATTCAAAAGAAATTGTCCATAGGAGAAAAATGTGATAGAGAATGCTCATTCCCACCAAATTATACAGCATTACACAGTTATAATGGATTCAACCAATTCTACATCAGGGGATGTACCCCTAAAGAATTTAAAGTCCTATGTAGAGAATTATTTGTATAGCCATGCTCATAACATTGTTATTCACAAGAAAGTGACTCAAGTATGCATCAGAAAATGAACATATGAACAAAGGCATATTAAAAAGCTTTTAAATATGGAGATACCTTTAGAATATGAGTAGAATATGAGGGATGTAAGCCTGTCACCAAAAGGAAGATGTTGAATGATTCCACTTACATAAGATTGATTTAGAAGAGTGAAAATCATTAAGATAGAAATTAGAATGGTTGTTGCCAGAGACTGGAAAGAAGAAATGCTTGATAATTCTTGCTTAATGGGTCTAGAGTTTCAATTTTCCAACATGTACAGTTTTCTTTAGATTATGATGGAAAACATTGTGATTATATTTAGTATTACTGATATGTACATTTAATGATTAAGATGGGAGGATTTTTTTGTGTTTTAAAAGGTAAAAAAGAAACCAAAATAACAAATGTAGGGAAAAGAATTTGTACTTGAAGATTTGTACTTCTGAAAATATGAGTTTTCTTACACTTACCTTTAGGGACTACTCATTTATTTTGGCTACATCCCAGAAGCAGTTTTCAGGTTATGTTGGTATATCAAGCAGAACTGTTTTGTGAAGCAAACACAATTTTATTCCTCTTTCAACAGATGATCATAGGAAATTCTCCATAAGACCATAGGTAATAAATAAGGTAAAGACATAGATTTAAAAAGTGTTAAGCAACACAATAATCTGGAACAATTATTCACAGAGCTAATTTGTGTGGTCTGTCTACCTAGACAAGCTTAAGCTCAGTTTCACATGTAGTTCTTCTGCCTTGGATGGATGCCTGTTGGGTATTTCACAGTTCTGTACAGTTGGAAAGATCCACTTTATTCATGTGCACTCATCAACTAGAAGTATGTCCATTCAAATTTTAAAATGGGAAACTGGAAATCAATGAAGATTCATTGTAGAGGAAATAGACTTGGATCAAGGGTCCCTGTTTGATATGGTTTCAATTTGTTCTTTCTGCAAGAGGTCACACTAGAGTTTTGTATCTCAATTCTTAACAAACTTCTAAACATGAGAGGATTTCTATTTTCTGAATAAAGGCTGAAAGGAATGTTCCAAAGCAAACTGGAGAAGCTTGCCTGTGACCTTGTATTCATATATCAACTTCCATTTCAATTGATAGCTTCTAAGTGTTCACATTAAGATGTGAAAAATTGTCAAACATAGTTAGTGCCCTTTGCAAACTAAAGCAATTATACAGATTCTGATAAGCAGTAAAATATCTTTCCAGTTCCTTCCAACTCATAATTTCCCTTTCCCCATTTGAACACCAAATTTATGGTTCGTATTTTGTTTTCTCCCCAGTTAGGTGGTTCTAAGCTGTACATAAGAGGGAATCCAACTCAAGCCACCTAAACTATAAATAACATTTACAGTCTCACATAATGAAATGTCCTGAGGTGGGCAGCTTCAGCACTGGTTAATTTAAAATGCCATAAAGGACGCAGGGACCTTCCATCTTTCTCTTCTGCTTCTTCAATATCTTGAGCTTGTCCTCACTTGCTCTCTTGGTCAGGAGATAGCTGTTGGCTTCCAGCACTTACATGTAGATATGGCATGTTTGCCTACAAGTCTTCCATTGTGTCAGCAAAGGAAATTTTCCCAGAAGTCCCCAGTAGACCTCTCCTTTCTGTTCACTGGCCAACATTTTTACATGGCCTTAATTAAACCACTCATTGCAAATAGGGTGGTGCCTTGTTGACTGGTTTTAATCATTCGAGATTTACATCTGGAGTTGGAAACAAGACCAATTCCCAAATTTTAGAATCATAAAGATGTATGCACATCAGAACAAATTGTTTTATCCAATATTACACGTACTTAAGTTTTCTCAAAGGTTAGCTTTGAAACAATAGCAGCATGACCACAGATTTTATATCAGCACAAGACTTGGAATAAAATTACATGACTTTCTACTCTAACAGGCTGGCATATGCTAGAGTATAGAAAATTATCATGTCCATGAAAAGAAAAAGAGAATGCATTGACACATTTTATAAGTGCTTGTTTATGCATATTTGAGAATTTGTTTCAGTAAGGTTTTCTAAATACTGTTTCCACAGAGTGTGGCAATTCAGTCAGGAAAGTGAATTTTTCTGAGCAGGTATGTTAGCATCTTGAATAAGAAAGACAACAAAGAGTGCTTCTTGTAGTTTCTGTAGCAAGTACAATAATCAACACCTCCTGTATACATACATACACATGCTTGTGGTCTACTGTAGGAAAATGACTTTTCTTTTTTTTATTGTGAAAATACCATATAGAGGGGTTACAATTACATGGACAAGATAATGAGTACATTTCTTATCAAGCATTGTTGCCTCCTCCTTTGTTTCCCCTTCCCATCTCTCAGCACCCCTCCACCAAAGTTGTAAAGTTCCCTTTTCGATATAACAACTTGTACATTTCATTGTTGCAATGGGTCCACCTGTATCCCTATTGAAACTATTTGTTTTTTCCCTTCCCCTCCACAAATTATACCAACAGAAAGAACAATGACTTTTCTGTTGCAGAAGACTTAACTGACTAGGCCATGAGTTTATTTTCTTGTAAACTTTGAAGATAAGGCAGAACAACACAATAGAAAATGTGTCTGCTTGGAGAGTTATTTGATATTAGACATCCTGAAGACTACTTGCTATCAATTGTCATAATGCAAAGAGGACCCAGTGCAGATATCACTTTACTTAGCTCAAGCCAGGTACAAAGGACATGAATGCATCAGACTAAAAGACTGCTGGCAAAGATTAAGGAATAATATATTTTAGATGTAATTTGTTCTGTCTTTGTGTATAACAGAATACTCTGAGTGGATCTTTACAAACATTTTATAAAGACATAAATAAACCATTTGTGACTTCAGATTGTATCCACTTTGAAAAACCTTAAAGCTGTTCCAGAAAGGAACTGCTGAAATGATAGCAAGTCAGTACAAAAGGAAACACATTTCTGTTGAACATGCATTATAGAACTATCATTGGTAGGCTTTTCCGGTTTAAAATAATAGCTTGATGGTTTTGTACAATGTTATTTTGATTCTTCACTGTGTATTGAGCTAATACAAAATCAAATAAGAGTGTGTAAAACCTGAAGGTTTCCAAGCACTTTTCTACTGAAGGCTCTAAAAGAAGTGAGAGACAAAGAGAGGAAAGAATTTAAAAGGAAGTGAGTTGACAATTTCAGGTAGTAGTTAGCCAACTTTCTCTTTGATGTAGTTTTTCTTTTAATTTAAAAAACAATTACTGTGGGCCATATTTTTTATAGATTTTATTTTCACAAAAATAAAACAGATATGGTCATTATAAGACAAGCTAGTAAATTGTTAAATTTGTCACATATAGGGTAAGATGCTTTTTTTCTTTTGTGCCAATACATATGTTGTATAAAATATGATGCAAAGAATGAAATCTGATGTTTGTACCAGAAATCTTTATTTGGGTTATTATTTATACACTGACTTGCTGAAATAGAAGTGATTATAGTTGTTCATGATTTATGTATCTGCTTTTCTTGGTCTACTATGGACAATCACTATGGCCTTGAAAAAAAGGAATTCTCTGCTTTCTCTGTCTTACCATATCTTTTCTCTGGGATGTTTGCCAGGTCAATGAACTTTACATTGATTTCTTTGCAAAGCAGGAATTCTACTAAGGTATTTATGATAATTTGTTTTTGTTGATTTCTTTCCAGTGAAATGGAAATAAAACCATGTGAGAAGAGGATCATTAGCAAATTAGTTATTTTGAAAAATATCAGTGACCATCTCTGTGATTTTGAGGTACACTCTTTCAGAACCAAGTAGCACCTTAGAATCTTCTGAGACAGAAAAATAGCTGGATTCAGCAAGATGGTTCTTTGGGCATATCATCATTAAAATCACAGTGGATTAAGATCACTATGGAAGATCTCAGTGATGTTCAACCTCAAGAGATGAGGAATGCAATGGAAAGAACCAGTCTGCTCATCAATCAATATTTCTCAAAATGGACCAACTGTCTGTATAGGTTTTATCCTCCTCCCTTCCTGCTCTGAATTCTGTATCCGTCATAGTTCATACATGTCTGCTTTCCAGATCTAGTGGTAGGTGACCAGGATTGTGCTTCTTCTGTGAATGGTAGCACCATTCATTTTGGAAAGAAGATGGGCAGTTCAGTGTGAACAAAATGTCATTCCAACAATGCAGCTTAGCCCCATCATCTCCAGGAATGCTAAGTCCTAATCTCAGCTGTTACAGGTCATCTGCTTGGTTTCTCTTTTTGATCTCAGATTTTACATTCAAACTTAAAGCTAAGAAAGGCAACAATACACGTAAATGTTACTGAAACTCAAGTGTACCCGACATGAAATTTTAACTTGCTTCTCTATCTGCATTACAGTTGCTGATGTCTTCTCAGAAAAGTTCTTATCTTCTTAGTTTCTTTCTAGATGCTCATCATTTTTTCTGTATAAATTGACATTCCTCTCCAATTTTTATGTTGTGTCAACATCTTTTTTTCCAGTATGGTTTTCTAGGCTTTTCACAAAGACCATACTTTTGGTGAATCTCTTCCATTAGTTTCCATTCCCTAGCATGAATTCCAGGAATATAGCCAAAGTGTCTGTTCTCTACCAGACACTCAATGCTAAATCTAACATTGTGAATATTAGCCAGTGCTTACAACTCCAAAACCCTTTTGTTTTGAAAATGGGTTTTCCTCAACTGCTTCAAGCAGTATTTTCAGATAAAGTTGTATCACACTGATTTTTATATCAATGCATAATCTTGCAAATGAAATGAACATACAGTTGTGTTGCAATCTCTTCAGCTGACAGTTGTCATAGCATAGCTCTTTGACTTTTACACTTATAAAGGTTTGCTTATATAGATCATAAATTCCTAGAGGGTAGAACTCATGCCTCTATCTTCTTTGGAAATCCATAGTATGTGAAATAGAGGAGGATGTCAAAATAATGGTTAATAAAACTTACTTAATTTAGTTGGGAAATGATTTGAAAGTTACTCACCTGTATTTCTTTGTTTATTCATTCTTGGAAAAAGTACAGGGCAAAGGAAAAAAATGAAACTTCAATTCATATACTCTTTAGAATCTTTCACAGTATAAAATAACTAATTAAAATTAAAATTTCTTCTTTTAGAAACTGGCACACAGATAGTGCAGATTTTGCCAAGACAGGATTTTAGGAGACTTTCTAAAAATCCCCTTAAGAACTATTTTCCTTTATATTCTATTTAATCCTCAGCCTCTTATTTGATCAACTAAATTCCCCCAAATTCTCTCCTATATGTAAATTCTACAGAATTCCTTCCCATTGTCCAAATATATGCAAAATATCTCCTCACTTCAAGCAAACAACATGCTTTCTTTTCAGTTTTCAAAGCATATCAACCTCTTTTCTGCTGTTGAAACACCTCAAGGAGCTTATAATTTAAGAAGGCCTTCTTAAATGCAAAAATTGGAGTTTTACCATAACAAATTTCTAAGCAGAGGGGTTTATGCCACGGGTTATATGCTTACCTATGGAAAGATAGTGAAATGATATAAAAATTGCTGTGGTGGGGAGTCATTGGAAATATCCGCAATGCCTGACCATTCTGTTACTTTCTTTGTGACACCAACCACAGCCTGAAATCATCATATCAACTATTGGCTCATTCATTTACTGCCATCTTCCTTCACTACCATGTACAAGACATGATGGCCAACATCTCCCTAGCCATGTATCACTGCATTTCTTCTAGTACTGATATACAGTAGACACTGACATAATTATTGAATAAATGATAAGGTGACAATTTTAAGCTACAAATATATGTTCTCTACTGAGGGCTAATATGAATATTCTAAAAGTGAGCAGAGTGTGGTAGGGATATGGAAAGCTGCCTGGTTATTTATCTTCTAGAGAGAGAAAAGGGGTGTGAGTGAAGTTAGTCTCATATAATAACACAATTACTTTGATAAAGCAGGGTTTTATTTCTCCCCAGCTGTGAAAGGACTAATGGATCCTGGGTGTATGAGCTTTTCTCCTATGCATTTCCTGTCTATTGTATAACAGATGAAATGAAGAGAATTATTTTAATAGCTGCTAATGTTTTCAAGCAAAAGTAAAACATGTCTTGCCCTCAGAGCTTGCCAGGGTTTCTGACTCAGTGTGCAGAGGAAATAAAATTTTTCCTCTGTAATTTAACAGCCTCACAGAGATAGCAAAACAAAGCTGCGTCTCAGTTCATCATAGAAGAATCTATGTGCTGACATTTAATACGTAAATTTTATACTCTTTATACTCTATGCCCTTCTCTGACCACTGTATATCATTTTTCCTCTATTTACTGTTAATTATCACAATCATTGCCTGTCAGCTTTCGAAGCCCTTTAACATGTCACTCCTGATCTCTAATAACAATCTAATACTCAATTTTCCTTCCACATCTCCACCTTAAGTTACCAATTTCATTTTAATTCTGTATCTTTTATGAGTTCTCTTTTTCAAATACATTTTTGTATTTTCCACCTGTATCACTAATAATTTACTGTTATGACTTTCCTACATTTGAAAAAAAATCTATGTGTATTTTCTCTTTAATAGGAATTTAAGGTTCTCTAGAGGAAAAAAAACCAACATCCAATATATTTCTTTTTGTCCCTCATACTTCCTAATGCTCTGTAAGCTTGCCATGAGTAGGTGCTCAATGAATACTTACTGAATTGAAATGTATTATAAGAGCAAGTAGAGAATGGAAAATAAAATCTAGAGTGTCCAGTAAAGCTCAATTAGGTCTGTGTTTCTAATCTTCCTACCCACTCAGGTTTTGAAGAAAGTTTCAAAGAGGTTAGAATATTAAACTTCCAGCTCTAGTTCTTTTTACAGAATTGGGGATGCTGGTAAGGATGATCATGAGACAATTGACTGACAAAAAAATGATTAAAACTTAGGCACTGTAATAATTTATTTCCACTAGGTTGATTCATATTACAATTCTTCAGAGAAATAATATCATGTGTGTGGATGTGTGCATTGTGTATATTTGTGGAGAGATTAAGACTTATTATGAGGGATTAGCTTAGACAATGATGGAAACTAAGAGCTGTCTGCAAGCCAGAATCCCAAGACTGAGGAAAGACCAAGGCCTGACAACCAAAGTATCTGATGAAGCAAATATTCATTTTAGGGGAGATGTGAAGCACTGTGGCAGGAAAAAAGAATCTCTTCCTTTCATTCTATTCAGGCTCTCACTGAAGAGACTGCTCATATTGAAGCGTAATCTGGTTAACTAAGCTTACTGATCTAAATGTCAGTCTTTGCTGGAAACATCTTCACAGACATACCTGGAAATGATGTTTAATCTGGCCCATTCATATTGACACAGTTAATAATCATAAATGTCTAACTGCTAATTTTCCTTTCTATAGAGTAAAATACACATATTACCCAAGAGATAGAAGCTATTTTTAGCATAGTTCCTATTAGAAATATGATCAAATCTATTCAAGTAAGAGCCAACGGAAGGCCAATCTTCGTTAATCAGGAGTATGCATTTCATAATGTACTTCCTGAGCTGGTCTTTGTCTGTGTTCTGGGTTCTCAAAATAGCCCATGCTGACACATAAATTGAATTTGTTCAATGCGTCCACTATTGGTTCTTTTCAAATCTCATGTGTAAGCTAACTTTATCCCCTAACAACCAGCTTTCAATATTGTGATGATGAAAACAAAGTTTTGCTGTTGCCTTTTCCTTCTTTACATAGACTGGAAATGTTCATGATATCATAAGATTTCCTGGAGTTAGTATTTTCTGACATCGTATTTTAATTTTTCATTTCTCATTTACCTAGTTGAATTTCATTCAACTCGGAAGATTTCATTCATCTTCTCTACACTCTTGTTTGCTGTTCCATATACATATATAACTTTGGTAGCATTACACAATGTCCTACATATATCTGATCTTAATAGAGTTTTACAGTTACTCTGGCCTTGAGAAGAAGAGGAAGAAAATGACCTGGAACACTTTAAGATAAACCTCACCAACTTTGTGATTGGGAGAAGAGAAGTGACAATGTTAATGCAATTCCAGTGAGAGAGACAGAAAATTATTTCAATGATGAAATTAAAATATGCACTTCTGTCACTTACTTGACTCCAGAGGCCAAGAGGAGAAAGCAAACTCTCTTTTTAAAATTTTTTATTGAACTTAGGTGATTACATAAATTTCATAGTTCACAGTATTGTAGAATAGTGATACTTAGTTAAAGTCACAACACATTTTAACCTTCACAAGGCAAATTGTCATTATCATGGTCTATAAAGTTGTGAATTCTATGAGCTTTGACAATACAACTATTTCTTCCACATCAGATGGTATTTACATTTCTTTCCTTTTGCTTAGTGTAGGCTGTTCCCTCTTTCCCTCTCATTCCCTCCTTCCCTTCGCTGCCTTTAAGTTGCTTAGTTCCTTTTCATCTATGTCCAGTGCAGCTGATGATCCCCCCTGTTGTATGTTTTCCCATTTCCCTCTGATTTGTCCTCCTCCTAACTTCCCTCAGATGTGCACATATATATATATAATATGAGGTCAAGAACATGGAGTCATTTAGCAATGATACAGCAAAATGTGTGGAAGTCCTTTGTTTCTCAAGTCCAGTTTACTTTCTCATATCTCCTTGCATTTTGGCTTTAGCACCCACATATCAGGGAGATTATGTGTCATTTGTCTCTTTGCTCTTGGGAAAGCCAACTCTTAAGCAACACCAATCCTGCCATACTGAATCAATCAATCCAACAGGAACATAAATTTCCTTTTCTTGTGAAGAATCATAATGGTGTTTTGATCTTCGGCAAGAACTCATTGTTGGACATATGGAGAATACAGTACTATGGCCCTGACTTTTGTTTGAAGGTGAAGCTCATATTTAATTCTTAAACTAAATAGTCATAGAGGAATTTGTAGTAAGGGAAAGGGTAGAAGCTGCTTGCTGATTGGAGTAAGAATTTGAGTTCTGGAATTTTTTTGTGCACTACATGAACATCATATATCACATATTTCTTCTTTATTTGGAGAGAGATGTTTGTCACAGCATTCTGAGCTGGTGACCTCAAAGGTCATTGATCAGAAAAACTGTCTTCTGCCTATGTTCATTTGTTAAAGTCATTTTTTTATAGTCCTGGAGTGAGATTAGAGGCAATTCCCAGAAGACAGCTTCTTTATATCTCATTTGTGTTCAGCTATTAGCCTCATTTGGAATCTTTTTTGCTTGATCTCAGTCCAGTCAAACATGGAAGAATCCAAATCAGAAGAAGACATACCATATTGAGTATGTTTAAAGGTAGAAAAAAAGCCTATATCAGAATAAATATTTTGTATTATTATGCGGTGACAGAGGTGCCTGATGTATACAAATCAGCAGTGAATAAGTTGTTTCAATCCTGTAGATTTTCTTCAAAAAAATCTTTTTCCTTCAACAATCCTTTTCTTTGTGAATGTTTTATATTTAGCAATCTGAGATAAAAGTCATCTTTAAATTTATTATTTACTGGTTCATCTTTCTTTCTAAGCAGAGAATAATGATCATTATATTCCCATTTTATTCATGACCAAGAGTCATGAGAATTAGAATAATTATTGCTTAGTACTATAGCATAGAATTATCTGTGGTGAACAGAAACTTCTCAGTGAATCATTAGTGTAATGCAGTGGGGAACCCGGCACTTTGCTGGAATGATGTGCAAAAATGCCATTCAATAAGCGAGAAGTTGAAAGGTTAAATGATTAAAGCTTGGAGTTAATATTGAGGTGCAACAACTTAAAAATACACTTGTCTCCTGAGATCCAAACCCAAAATTACTCTGTTGTTTCAGAATGCCTCTGAGATTGTCTTATGTTTCCTGTTAAAATGAAAGCAGTGGTTTGAAATAGGTAGAATTGATATAAGAGCAACATCCCCCATGAAGGTGGTTCTGACTTGAGTGTCCTTTCTATGTCCAAATACGGCATTTCATGACAATGTCTCGCCCATTGAAAAGTGGCAACAACTCTTGTAAGTTATTTCTAGGATTAGTTCACTCATTAGGAACACTAGGCTGTTCTGGTTGCATGTCAGTTGCAGCAATATTTTCTCCATTGATTTAGTTCTGGTATTTGCTTAGATGATGAGCCAATAGTATTATAATAGGTAACAAATACATGCTTTGAAAGAGGAAACATTGTTCTTTTGTTCCTGTCTCCTACATGATTATGGGTTGATTACCATTATCCAAACAGAACTGAAAATGTAAACAATGATGCACAGTGAAACCTTTCACCACGCTATCTCAAAGGACCTGTTGCAAGATGCAATATATTTCTTTGGGGGTATATTTGAATTTTAAGAAGGTGTTTTGTAACTTGGTGCATTTGGCCAGCTGTTAATATGGCATTCAGTCTCAGTGCACTCATTCATAAGGAAAGGCATGTTGTCCTTCCCAGATTGCATTCTTCTTTATTCCTCTGATCTGATTTACAATGTCAAGGCATTTTGACAGAGGAAACTATTCTCTGTCTCTTTGTACTTAATGGGAGATAATTTTAGGGAAGCAACCAGAAGTAACAATTTGATTAGAGGCAATTATAAACTGACAAGTCATAGCTCTGAGCTCTTCCATTACACAAAGTTAGTCTGTGTAAAATATCTGGAATCCTATGCATTTTTTATTTCTCCTAAAGACTTATCTTTGTAGCAGAGTTGAAGTGTGGCCTTGTGAAGGAATGTTCTGTGGAACTAACTAGCAATACCTTTCTTTCTGAATTTCAAACTCTAAACTTAAAGGCAGATAAATCCTTATCATCTACTTCATTTTCTCTTTTTCCCCCTTACCATTAGGGGAGAAAAATTAGAAAATACTTGGCAGCACTTTAAGAATACAAGGCAGAGAAAAATGTAGGTTCCTGAAATGTTCAAGAGAGATAGAAATCATCTACTTTTGGAAACTGCCTAACCGAGTTTAGCTGGTGCATTAGTAATCCAAATTACCTTTTGCTTTTATTGCACAGACAATATAGAGCTGAATTGTTAAATGATGTTCATGGTTTTTTTCCAAGAGCAATATTGGACACTTAATCAGGTCAATAATTATTCACACATTAGTACAGTCTTCCTCTTAAAGTGTAACAGTGACTCACTGGGTATATAGTCATTACTACTGATTAGCAGGAAATTATTTTTGCGCATCAGTGTTTCATGTGAAAACAGCTAAATTTATTATGCTGAGTTATTTAACAGTTGGATCCTTTGAGAACTCTGCTGTTACTGTTGTGATTGAATCTTTCTACATAGACTTTCTACATAGTAGATAAGGACTAAAAAGCTATTGCTATGGAATGTTAGCTGCTGCTAACAAGTCTTACTTCTAAAGCGTGGAACATTCATAATGTGCTTTCTTAATCAAGTCCTTGTGTGGATCCCTTTTTCAGTAAAGAAATAAATGGAGAAAAAATAAGTAAGCAGCATAAAAGAGAAATCAAAGATTTTAAAAACAGAGAAAAAGCATAAGAGCAAACAAAGCAAAAGAGAATAGTAGAAAAGAGATATATTTTCACTTCCTTTGTTTGAAATGTTATATAATATTTGATGGACTATCTAAAAATTCCTTTGACTTAAACAACTTTTTTTAAACATTGTGCACAGAAAGCAGATTTTTGCATTTTAGTTCAATCATCTCCATGTAGAACATATTGCAAGAAGAACAACTAGTATGTATCTTTTTAAAGCATGGGTAAATGAATTTTAGAGATAATCTACTCACTTGATATTGATCTTGATTATTGGAATCTTTCTTTATCTCTATCTCCTCCCTCCTATGTCATTATTTAGAAAAAATCAAACTTTTATTCCATGTGGATAAAACTTGGCATCATTATTACTGTACTTATTCATAATTTAGCATTTTTTTGAGTAGATGTAGAGAACTAGAATTTTTGTGTCAAAGAAAATGTAATTCTGTAACTTATAAGAAAACTCTTTCCTCCATTTGGCATTTTTTTCCTTTGGAGCTAGAGTTTGAACTCAGAATTTTGTGCTTAGTAAGCAATTGGTCTATCACTGGAACCATGCTTCCAGCTCTTCTTGCTTTTGGTTATTTTTCAGATAGGGTCTCACAGCTTCAGACCACACACTTCCCACATAGCTGGATGATGGGCTTGACCCATCACCTACAGTTTTCTGGTGCTGGCCTCCAACTATGATCCTCTTAGTATCTTTCCAGTAGCTGAGATTACAGTTGTGACATTCTGTACCTGAGCATCATTTTTCATGCTAACTGAAATGTGTGAACATATCTGTTTACTCACAATTTCTTTAATGGAGTGCATTATCAAGCTTTTAGATTTTTACTCTGGTAAATGAAAAATAACATTTCAGCATAGTTTCATTTGCACTTATCTCAAAAGCCTACTTTTCAGGTTTAATGTTGTGGATGTTTGTTTTTGGTATGTTCTCTGATCATGTATTGTGGCTGTTTTGCATACAATTTTTGACATTTTTTTCCTCTCCTTAAAAAGAAAAAAACTAGCAATTTTATATTCTTTACTCTTCATTTATCTCTATATTATCGATATTTTTCCCTTTTCATGTTGTACTTGCAATTGATGATTTTAATTACAAATCCTAATGCAGCTTTAAGCTTACCATAATAATCATAAACTTACTGTATTAACCATTACTTTTCTTGTTGACATTTATTTTGTTTGTAGCCACTCGAGATAATTCTAAATAAATATTTTTTATTGAACTGGTCTCTAATAAAAATTTGCATAATTTTTGTGAACAAATTTATTGTCAAATATGTAAATATCTGTGTTTTTTTTAGGGAGTTGACATACCACTTTTCTAAGTAATTCAATTTGTAATACTACCAACAGTAAGTGATGTGATGTTCTAGTTATGGATTTTGGCTCTTGTTTTTTGGTTTTTTTTTTTGCAAGCAAGCAAGTCTCAAATCATGTATATTGTGTAAATGAGGGCCAAATCACCACCATTATTAAATTTTCTTATTTGTACAGACATTTGTGCATGATAGATTTTTATTTTCTTTTCTTTTATTTCATGTATTTTTATTTGCCCAATATGTTTTTAAACATTTTATTAGTATTATTATTATCTTTAAGTAGTTGACCTAAGAAGTTCCCATTCTACAAAAAAGTATATGAATACAAGGTGTTTTCTTAATATTATTTTGCTGTTATCTATATTTTTTATGATGTCTGACTAAATATTCCCATACTCTCCATTATTCACTCACTCAAAGCTGCTAAGTAACCTCAAATTTATTTATTCATTTAGAGCAAGTTCCTGTCTGAAATTTAATTCTTCACTTGTGAAATTGCGAGCATAACTATTGACTTTGTGTGTGTGTGCCATTCTGAGGCTCAAACTCAGGACCTGGGCACTGTCCCTGAATAGCTTTTGCTAAAGACTAGCATTCTAACACTTGAGCCACAGCTCCACTTCTGACTTTTTGGTAGTTTATTGGAGATGAGTTTCATGAACTTTCCTCCCTGAGCTGGCTAGAACCACAATTCTCAGATCTCAGCCTCCTGGGCATCTAGGATTATAGGAGTAAGCAATAAATGTCCAACTCAATGTTGACCTTTTCCCTCCAGGCCCTGTATTCAGTCTTCACTCTGCTGCATGGTGTTCTCTAGGCTTCTCAACACTCCTGTGTCTCCATTTCTTCAGTTACATCAGTATTTTCAAAGGGCGTTTGTTTGCATTCCCAGCATCAGGGGACTTCCTCTTCTATAACTACAAAAATTTTCACTTATGAGCCGGGCTGTGGTGGCTAATACCTATAATCCTAGTTATTTTGTGAGGCTGAGATTTGAGGATGGCTTTTGAAGCCAGTCTGGGCAGAAAAGTGAGACTCTTGTCTCCACTGAGCTACACAGAAAAAGCGAGAAGTGATACTGTGGGTCAAGTGGTAGAGCACTAGTAGGGCCCAGGCCTGAGTTTCAAGCCCCAGGACTGGCCAAAGAAAAAAAAGTCACTTATGGATGATTTGAGAGGGGAAAGACCTAGATTCTCCTTTTCTTGGATTTTTCTTTCATACAAGGCATCAGTTTAAGCATGTAAGCAGTGTAAGCTTATGTCCATAGCAAATTCTGATCCAGTCTTTATGCACTAAGGGAAGGAGTAGCCATTTAAATAGCAGTACTTTTAAGTTCAGGTTCCCAATAGAAAAATTGTAGAGGTAGAAAATATACCTCTTTGGTGAACATGTTATAGTGCTATTTGTTATTCAAATGTGTCTATACATTTCCTATATCCTCTAGATATGTTCTGTCTAAATAGTCATACAAAGGCTATTACCGATGTTGAGAAATAGGAATTGATTGATCCAAAGCTGAAAGATAGATTTCATCTTCCTTATTTAGCCTCTTATTTTGCCATGGAAGATTGTGATTCTAGAGTAACTTCATCTAAATACAAAGAGGCTCAAAGTGTTAGCAGATAGTAGTTTGCAATGAAGTTTCCAAGTAGCAGGCTTGATTTGCTAATCAAGCCAAAGAATTTGAAAGGCTTTTGGTTTTTGTTTCTTTGTTTTCTCTCTGATTGTGAGACTGATGCTATTTTGTGATTTTATTTTATTATTTTATTTTTTTTGCTTCCACTTTGGAAATTTTCAGGGTCTTCTAAACCTTTGAATAAGTTGTTTAACTTTTCTTTGTTTCTCCAATTATTTCTGATGGAGGATGGATTTTATGATAGTTTCACTGTGCAGATCTACATGCTTCTGTTAGGTTCTGGAATTTTTCTTGTGTTACTTCTTTCATGTTCTCCCTTCTATGTTCTCTGTCTTTTTCATCTGGAAAAGTCATAATTGTTAACAGTTTTGAATCAGTCTTTGTTTTTCTTATTTCCTTTTGCTTTGTTATTCTCTTTTTTTCTGTGAGGCAGCCCAGCACTTTGTTATTTAATAATCTTTCTGTGACTTTTACATTTGGAGTATGGCATAACTTAGGCTTCTGGATGTATTTGAGAAAATCCTTATCTGTGTCTTTAGAAATTTGGCTACTTTGATCTGATTTTTCCTTTCATCTACTACCTGATATAGAGACCTACATGCTAGCTTTTAATTTTGATGACTGCAGTGTTGTGATATTTGAGATAGAACACAAATATTTATATTAAATTAGTAATTTTTTAACCAGAAAATTCTGATTAAGTTTATTCCCTAGGAGGATAAGATACTCATGAACAGGGATAAAGAAAATTCTGAATTCTGTATTTCATGAGGTTATTTTCCTATATTGACTTTTCATACATTTTTATTTATACGACTGGTTTATTCTATATCTTTTTTGCTTTATTCTCTGTATTAAATGTTAAAAATGTGATATTACTTGTCCTATTTGTTTCACTTTTAACATTCTGTCCCTGGGTAAGACCAATATTAACAAAGATATCCATCACATTCCAAATAATCTCCTCTAAAATACCTAGGCTATTAGTTGATCCTATGTTCCTAAGATTATTCCTTCACAAGATTCCTTCCTAAGATTATTTCCTTTCACTGCTGAATTTTATATCTTTTGTTTGGTATAACTTAATTTTAAGATGATAAAAAGAGGGTAAGTCATGTTTATGCAATTGTTCACATTTGGAATTTCATCCACTTATTTTTTGTTTGGGTGACAATAAATTATACATTCAGTAAGTATTGTAAGTAAGTATTGTAGGTAGAGGAAAAAAAGAATAAAAATAGGCAAGTGAATGAAGATATCTTAGGCACAAAGATACAGAAAAGGAGCAAAGGGTGAAACAATAGGGTGGCCATTAGTAGTCAAAATATTTCCTAAAATAAAAGAACAAGATTAAAAAATCTAGCTATATCATGTAACATTTGAAACAAATTTCTTGCCTCAAAAGAGCTGTGGCTATAGAATGTATCTTGTTACAAGATTCCTGTGAAAGCCAGAATTTCATGGATGAATGCTTCCTTCAAAGTTAATCCAAATGGGTCCAGAGGCAAGGCATATTGAACATTCTATGTCTAATGTCCATGCAATATGAACACAAGTAAAGCAATTGGCAACATGCACAACTACCAAATGGCTTACTTGGAATGGAGAATCCTGTTCTATAAAAAAATTAGCAACTTTATACCAACACCCTTTCTTCTGTAATAATCTTTGTATTTCAAGGAAAAGAGGTGATGAAGTTAACATACAAAAAAGTCTCTTTTTGTATTTGTTATTCAGCTTTTTAAGATACCCAATCTGTTATGAGAAAAAAGGCAATGTATTGGCATTTTAAGGCTAAAATAAAGCAATATATACAGCCAGAAGAAAAATGAATGCATTTTCCCATCCAATAGATAAATAATGCCCAGTTTTAAATAAGTAAACAATTATTAAACTTCAGGTGTTATTGATAATCCAGTGACTCCATAAACGTTGTTGTGTGCTGAAGGAGTTTTGGATGTGGTATCCCAAATATGACCTCATCATTTGAGAAGATGGCAGGAGAAAGACCAAAGACATGTTCTCAAACCCTTTTCTAATAGCAGGTCATCCATCCAGAAAAGATTTTTTGACCATGTTCTAAAACATATCACTATGACATTCATTCCCAAGGACCCCTCCCTATGTCTAGAAGAAAATATTCTATAGTTTTGAAGACATGGACAGGGAACGAAATCTGGACAGGCTTTAGTAGGCCTTCCCTAGTGAATTACCATTAGATCATACTTTTATATCCAATTATGCCTGTCTCTCGACATCCGAAATTTATCAAACCTTGCATAAAGAAAACACAGT
The DNA here is from genome assembly GCF_024711535.1 of Dipodomys merriami. Lineage (NCBI taxonomy): Eukaryota > Metazoa > Chordata > Mammalia > Rodentia > Heteromyidae > Dipodomys > Dipodomys merriami. The sequence goes on from NW_027203381.1 coordinate 85,711,381, forward strand.
TTTACACATTTACACATTAACATTTCATTTAAAGACTCTGCTTATTATCATTAAGTATGTGTAGAAAAGATTAATTTCAATGAATCAGATTCATATAAAGATTTTTCTGTTAAGTAAAACACAATGAATATATTTATATGTTTTTCTTAATTGGCCTTTTGAACAAACTCATTGTAAGTTGAGTTTGGAAATGATGGCTCTGCCTCCTTGCACTAGTTAGATAACAACTGCTTGTTCTTTGTTAGATGTCAGCAAATCAGCAAGGCCTCTAACAATGTCATTTTTGTTTCGAGATTATTCTAAGGCTTCATGCTTCACCCCTTTTGTGTTTGGAGTACAAAATCTACTTTTCTTCACACGTATTTGTTTGCCTAAGTAAATGATCAAACTCTGAGTTTTTTGAAGTCAATAGTTTAATAAATTCATTAGGCTTGGGAAAAAGGTTTCCTTTTTTTTTCCTTATCTAGTTGTGGGCTTTGAACTCTTATCCTCAGGCATCCTGCCTATCCCTTCTTAAAGAGTGTCTCCCCCATTGTGATATATACTAAGACTTATCTCCCACATAATCAAAGCCTTCAGACTGGCTTTTTGCTAGTTTGTTTGTTTGTATTTTGGAATTTCATAGACTTTTCTGCCTAGAATGGCTACCAGGTCATAATCCTCTATTAGAGAAATGTATAAAAAATGAATTATATAATGAATCTTTCTCATTCCAGATAGATTTCACCTTTCAGTAATATAATTGTTAGCCTGTATTACTTCAAAGAAGATTAAAAAACAGAGTCTTTGTATCTTTGAAAAATCTTATCCTTAAAATTGTTTAGGAAGTTAAAAGGAATGTATTGCCTAATACATTATAACTCTTCTGACTTGTTCTCTTCTTATGAGATAAAGCATTATTATAAATGACATAAAAACACTTTCAAATATATGTTCTGTATTGGGAATTCTCATGTTTATCTCATTGAATTATCATTGCAAGGTGTTGATATAAACACTTTGATTTCATTACCTTTACTGTCATTTGATATTGCAAAATTTAGAGATGTCAAGCAACTATCAAGATACAACAATGGGACAATTAAGCAATCTTAGTTATTGGGGTTACACAAAACCTGGCTGGCTGAAGTTCTGGCTGGTGGCAGGGTCCTATCCAAATGTAAGAATACCAGTGATATTAATACCATGAACAATTTAAAATAAAAAGTCTTCACATTTTACTTAAATATATGTGTGTGTGTGTGTGTGTGTGTGTGTGTGTGTGTGTGTTGATTGGTCTATTATATATGCACAATATTATACATTCAGAGCACTAAACATGCATTGCTATATATAATTTGATAGTTTATCAATTATTGAATCCTTATTTTTACCTTCCTTTTTATATTTTATACAGGGCATTTCTAGTTATAATTTAAAATATTCTGAACTTAAAATAGTGTTTTGTTACCTAAAGACTAAACGATGCAACTATTACTGAATCTGAAGAGCAATTAATATGTCCAGTGATAGATACAATGAAGTTGGGGGGGGGCTAGAATAAGAGTATAATATATTCCTTTAACACGGTTGATGATACAAATTTATACAATGGTATAAATTTGAATGGTTGCTGTGTGGTAGCTAGAAAGTGAGTAACAGAAGAAATAGAAGCTGAGCGTCAAAGAAGCAAAATGTGCTCCTTGTCTATTTATTGCCACTTAGCTTAAAATTCACTCTTCTTGTTTGCTCTCTGAAAATGGATCTGGGCCCTTTGCCAATTGGTAAAATGCCAAGTTATGTCAGTGCAAAATGATAGAGAGACAATATGAGAAGGAAGAGTTTTGTTTCCTAGTTTCAGAGTGATGGATCAGTAAGCTCCGACATCATGAACCTACTGAGTCATGGTTTGGCTCCTGAAGCTCTTTCTAGCTCCTGAAAGGTGGACAGCATCACTAGGACCTCTCCTGTTGTCTATGAAATCCATGCAGCAGGATGTGGCCAGAGGCTTCCACCCGATGGATTGGTAGCAAGAATTGGCTCTTGTGAATGACATCCACAGAACCGTTAGAACACAGATGCGCAGCAAGTAGTGCAAGTGAGGCACCCTCCCCAATGCTCTACCATTAAGATTAGTCATCAGGAGTGAGGGAACAGGAAGCGCTGAACACGCAGATGACTATGTTAAATTGTAAAAATTTAAATACTTAAAACTATACCAAACCAAAAAATATTCATAAAGATGGTAGAGTTTTCTCTAGGGGCTATCTTTTCTCTAATCTCCTTTCTTTGCTAAATTGGCCCTATAGTAAAACGTGGGGAATATTAGTTCTCATCATTGCCTCCAAAGTAGAAAGGCAAAACTACCTGCCAAGAGAGTAGCAAAATGTTGGCAAATAGAATTCTTACACATGGATGAGGGGGAGCATAAAATGGTCCAAAAGGTAAACTATTTGGGTAGGATAAACTTAAGTTTGCACTATACTTTGACCCCCTATTCTACCAATGAGAAATAAATGCACATACATTCACACACGCGCGCGCGCACACACACACACACACACACACACACACATACAGACAAGTCATGGCTAGCTCTATTATACAAGGTCAGTATATCAAACTCTAGAAGAAAAGAGGAAACATTGAGTGTCCCATCTTAGAACTAGCAGTAGTGATGATCCCTTGTATCTGCTATCACTGTATTTTTAATGTTATATTTACTTTTTCATAGCCAATCTCACATTATTCCCTGACTATCATTAATAATTTTTTAAATTATATGTCCAAATTGCTGTATGATGTTTCTCTCCTAATTAGACTCAAGGTTGACATCAATTTTCCTGCCCTTAGATCAGTTTTTGTATTATTACCATTTTTTTTTTTTACTATTAAAGCAGGCAACTTAAAATTGATCTTCATGTTGCTTTCAGTATTATTAAAAATAAAAGTAAATACCTTTTATTGTAGGTAAAAGGATTATAGAAGTATTTTGTTCAGATGTAAAACTGAGGTCAAAATAATAGTAGAAGGATTGAGATTAATGTATTTTTTCCCATTTTTGTATCACTATTGCCAGTCACAGAGTAAACTTTTAGTAAACACAAATTTTACTGAAATAAGTAAATTTATATGTAGGATATAAAACTGAGATAAAACTGAAATAAATATAGTTTTTTGCCCTCAACATATTTCTGTCAAAGTGGCACATTAAAATCATGATGATCAGTATTGTAAATTTTTATCCTCATTATATTGGATATAATCTCCAACTTGATTCCTTGATAAGATTAAGAAGTTTGGTGTGTGTGTGTGTGTGTGTGTGTGTGTGTGTGTGTGTGTGTGTGTGTGTGTGTGTGCAGTATTCATACTTGTCTCAAAAATTCTCAAAAGCTTCACAAAAGTGATGAATTATATATGTTAAATTCAAGTCAGTTAAAACTTTTTAACTCTGATGCAGCTATTGAAGACTGATTGGAGCATGCAGTTTATACTTATTTGTAAATGCTTAATTGCTAAAGGTGTACATATCATATAGTTGTTTACCATTGTTTTTCTTTTTTTTTTTTAGCCTATGAAGACATTAGGCTTATGCAAGAACCTTACACACTTTTTAGATTTTAATTCAGTAGACACTTTTCCACTTTAATTTCCAGTCAGGATCTGTTATTATTTGTTTTCTTGAAAATGGCCATTCTAATAGGGGTAAAGAGGGATCTCAATGTAGTTTTGACTTGCATTTCTTTTGTGGTCAAAAATGTTAAACATTTCTTCATCTGTTATTGGCCATTCTTATTTCCTCTCCAGAGAAGTCTTTTAATTCTTTAGCCCAATTATTAATGGATAGTTGTTTCTTTGAGGACTTGTTATTAGCGGGGAGGAGGGGTTACTTTTAAGCTCTAGGTATAGTTTTGATATGTTGTATCGCTAGTGGGCTTTCTGTTCATCTTGCTAGTACTTATGTCCTTTCCATGAAGAAGCTCTGCAGTTTAATGTGAATGCATTTATCCAGCCTTTCTTTGATTTGTTGTGTTTCTAGATCTTTATTTAGGAAATTTCAACCTGTGCTAAGGAGCCCTAGTGTATCCCCTATCCCTTCCTGTAATATTTTCAGTGCATCTACTCTTACCTTGAGGTCTTTGATCCACTTGGAGTTGATTCTGGTACAGGTGATATGTAAGGACCTAACTTTTGTTTTCTGCACACAAACACAACTTTTTAAATATTGAATTATGAATATATTGCTAGGCTTATGATAACTGTCATGTATCTCAGTAATTTCATATAAATATTTTCTGCTAATCATTGAGAAAATCTTGCATCAGAAAATTTTTATAAAATCTTGCAGTACATTTCACCTGTAAAAATGTATTAATTATCAATTAATATAGTTACATAAAGACTATTTGATAAAAGTTTTTCCTTATACATCTGTTAAAATATAAAATGATAAATGAAAATAGTCATTAAGTGAGCTTTTCAGTAATATTCCATAATTTTAAAGCAAATAAAAAATTTTAAAGGTGAAAGTATTTGGGTTCTAAAAATAACTCTAACCATCCCAGATTTAACATTCTCTTCTCTTGGATATCCACATATGATGAAGTCTTGTCATGCTCCACTAACTTTTTCTCTGGAATCATCTTTTTTATAATCATATCCATATTTAAATTATGAATTCAAACATTGCATTTCTGAAGTTATCACTATGGTTGATATGTTTCCTCCTTTTTTCTCTCCTCATATTTTCGTGTCCATTTCTTGATTACTGTCAGTTCTTCAACTTATATTTTTGAGTCCATTTCTCCTGATACACATTTCTTGCTGATCAGAACTTCTACTGACTGATAAAAGGTCAAAACAGGCACGAATTCTTTGTGAATATGAGTTTGATGGGATTGATCTTACTCCCTTTGGTCCCTCCACAGATTGTTTCTTTTATGATGACACTTTAAAAGTACTACTTTTAGAAAGTAAATTTAAAGTACTATGAAAAAAATTAACTCTTAAAATACTCTGTAACATATAAACAAAGGCATGACATATAATATACTTATGTATTTCTTTCTCATTTTTAAATATTTTGGAGAAATTATTGAAACTTAACCAAAATTGTGTCCATGTCATTTTTATATTATTTATTTTAGGGATGTTTTTCTTATTAGGATTCTTCAAAAACAATTTTTAGCACTTACCTATTACAATATATTAATAGGACATTCAGTTTCTAGGTAGGATAAATGTGTTTTCCTGTAATTGTAGTTTATGACAGAGCCTATCCTTCCCATGCTGAATCATAAGTGACATTTAATAATGCTTTATTCTTCTGTGGTAGATAATGGGATAGAGCCCATGCATCCAGTCTATTGGAGTCTCTACCAGTGATAGTGTGCTCCTTTCTTCTAATGATTTCAAGGAGCAGTCACATAGAGAAAGCTAAAAACCTATCTCATGAGATTGTTGTAGTTAGTACATTGGACTGGAAAAAAAACTGAAATATGTCCATCATGATAATTGCTAAATATGGAACCCATAGAATGAACAACAAAAATCTGGTGGGTTCCATGGAAATATCTATCATTCAATCTACCTTCAAATCCCCTTTCTTCAAGTTTTTTTTCTTTTTCTTTTTTTTGTCTTGGAGCTTGAACTCAGGACCTGAGACCTGTCCTTAAGCTTTCACTCCAAGATAGTGCTCCACCACCTGAGCCACAGCTTCCCATCAGATTTTCTGGTGGTTAATTGGAGATAAGAGTCTCACAGACTTTCCTGTCTAGGTTGGCTTCTTATTGAGATCCTCAGATCTCAGCCTCCTGGGTAGCTAGGATTGGAGGCATGAGACACCAGCAACAGGCCCTTTTTTCCAGTCTCTTTACAAGGAAGTGACAGCCATCAGTGACCTTCAAGTTCCCAAATGATCTCAATTTTGTAAATGGCCCATCAGGAGAGTACTGCCCTTACTGCATGTTTAAGTTTCCAGAAAATAGGAACTCTTTCTTAGATTAAAAATATTCACAATAGCAAATCTAATAGCAAATCTAAAGGAGAGGGATTTTTCTAGGATGGTGAGTTTTATTTCTTATTGCCCTGGTAATATTTATAAGACTGAGTTTTCTAACCAAAGTTTATTGCCTTTGGGACTGTGATGATGTTGGCAAACAGTCATACAAGTGGTATGAATCAGTGGGGTATTGAATATATCAAAGACATTTATTTTGCATATTTTCATACCCATGAAACAAGTTCTGTGACTAATATTTAGATTTGAAAAGCTTTTTAAGATGAGAAGCACTAGTGGTTATGTCTGGCCTTAGAGTTCACAAATGTATAAGCTGCAATGAAAGTGAAAATTAAGTGTAATATTAATGTAGCCATTCAAATGGTAGAATAGTTTAATGCTTTTTGTGAAACACTTGAAATACATTGTTTTGAGTTGATGCCCTTACAACTTCAAATGTGGTTCATCTGTTTGAATCTTGGTGAACATCTTTTTTTTTATTATTTTTTGTTCATGAAGAAGATTGTACTCAGGGCCTAGAGTCAGCCTGGTGTACTACTACCACTACCATACAGCTTTGGTGGTGATTAGCTTTCATTGAAGTTTACCTAGACATCTGAATTTATCAATTGAGTTTTCTCCCCTGAGGATGCTATTGTACCTTGACTATAATCCTGTTAATCCTATTTTGTGGTTTTTTTAATGGACCTTACAGCAAAACAACAGCAACAACAATAAAAACACATGTGAAGAATCAAAAGAGTTGGAGAAGTGAAATGTGAGGCAACATTTTAAAATGGAGTGTAACTGGAATAACAAGAATAGCAATGTGCAAAGGTTCAAAGCCTGCTTTTGTTCCCACTAATCTTTTCAGTGTGTAATAACTTTAACAGAGTATATACAAGCATTTACTTATTTTTTTATGAACTTTTCTTTGGAACCAATCATTACACTGAAATTTTAATCTTTATTTTAAAGCTATGTGGATAAAATAATTAATTTTTATAAATTTCTATTTTATCTAAAATGCATTTTAGTTAAACAAGATATATAACACAAAAATGAAAAGAATGATTTTTGTAGGACTTCTATGTAATTGGCAGTATGTGGAGCTTTGATAGAGATTTTAGGGGTGAGTTTCCTTAGGTCTAGAAAGGTCATCTTAGTCACAAGAGTTCCTTGGAGGCAGAAATGGTAGTGGGAAAGAAGGTCTTAGACCTGTAGGTTATTGCTTGCTTAATGCCCTGTGAAGATGTATTTGTCCAATTTACTTTATTTATTTGAAGTCATTGTTGATTTGTTTTCAGGTCTCCTGTAAGCAAAAAATTATCACTATAATTTTTAAACATCATTTTCAAATGATATGACTAACATTTACAAACATATTGATTATCTGTGGTAAGTGAACTAATCTTTATAAATCATAAATTAAAAATGAAAATTTTCTAAAACAACGTCTTTTAAGTATCCATTTAAAAAAATATAAGATTTTGACACTGAAGAGCAAATAGCATTGCCCTATGAATACAACAAATAAGGAATTGGATGCTGGTCAGGACCTCTTCTAAGTACCACTTGAAATTTTTTTTAATGACTTTAGGTAGCTCCCTTAAGCTATTAGCACTTATATATCTTTATTGAGGAAAAGTGATAATAGCTGTCTCCTGGCTATTACCCTTTGACCAATATGCTGTGCCCACATTGATTCTTTTTTTCATCGAAATATTAAGCTTCTTGATGTGGCTGAGTACTTTTTAATATCCTCCCAGCTGGACCTTAGAAAGAAGACTAAAAAGTAGATGAAAATTAACCCTCTGATTGGAGTTTTGACTCTTACTGTGGAGTTTTCCTAAGAATCCTCTAACCAAATGCAGCTCGGAGAGTTACTCTAGGATGGGATTAATGTACTTCCACAGTGACCTTCCCCACTCTGCAGTGTTAGCATCACCTGGAATTGCTAAGAAGACAGTCCTTAGTCCATCCTGTAAGTGCTCAGGAAGTGGTTAGGGACAATGTTTTAACAAGCTCTGTGGGTATGTTGATGTCTGCTAAAATTTAAGAATTGCTGCATTGATGTATGCTAAAGTTTAAGAATTGCTGCTAAAAATTTATAACCAAAAACATTAGGGTAGATTTCATAAGTCAGTCTCAGCTTTGGCAGAAGAAATTGAGTTATGTTGGATATTACTGATTCATTCAAGAAAAATAAATAAAAGTTGTGCTGGGTTCAGCTTTCATAGGTTCTTAATCCTAACTTTACTGTGTCAATGAATGTGTTGAAAGAACTCAGGCGTTTTTGATAATTTTGACATTTTTGATAATCAAGCATTAAAAAATATTGACAAAAGAAGAAAGATGTCATTAGGCAATGATCATTGCTACTTAGATGTTGGAATCAGCAATTCAATGGTTGCAGCTGACTTTAAAAGATTTAGCACACATTAAAAGATTATAATCTTCTGAACTTAGTACTCATGCTCAGACTTTATTTTATAAATAGAAAGTTGATTTGTGTTAAAACACTGATACGTCTGGATGTTTTGTATAGTCCTTTGAGATTGAGGAAATAAAAAAGTTAGAAGGGTTTAGTTTACTACAAAGGTGTTAAGGCTTTGTACAATATATACAGGTAAGAAATTTCTTTTATAATTTATCTTCCAAGAAAAAAATGCTATTTCTACTCCAAAAATAAATTGTTTTCACAGTTACCATAGGTAGTTTGGAATATATTACTGATACTACTATAGTAGGAAAATCATTTTAAGAAATGTTTCCATGGCTTGCTTTCAGTATTATTGGCTGTAAATCAGTGGTTCTCAAAATTGTTGTTTTAAAGAAATGGGCAAAGTGGTAAGGTTGTCAGTTACCTGAAATTCATCATAGAACTCATGTTCCTCAATATCCTGCACCCCTAACATTCATTTGCAACCTTTAAAAAATAGCTGTACTACCAAACTGCATTACTGCTAAGAAAACAATAACTACCATATTAGATTACCTTGAATCTAAGAAAGTAGGCCATTGAGATTGTCTTGGTTATTTGTATTATCATCCATATCTAAGATTAATATCTTTATCCAAGGTTAAAATAAAATATCACATATTTGTGAAAGTTTAATAACACGTGTGATAGAAATGAAAGAAGGAAACCCCTTGGAATTTCACTCTGATTTTTTTTTTTTTTTTTTGGTTGCTTGTGTGGCTTGACTAGGCCTGGGCATTGTCCCTCAGCTCTTCAGCTCAAGGAGAGTGCTCTACCACTTGAGCCACAGTGCCACTTCTGGCTTTCTGGTGGTTAGAGTTAAGAGTCTCAAGGACTTTCCTGCCCCAGATATCTTTGAACCATGATCCTCAGATATTAGCCTCCTTAGTAGCTAGGATTACAGGCATGAGCCACTGGCTCCAGGCTATCTTGATTTTTTCTTTTTTCTTTTTTTTGTAAACTAAAATACCAGAATTCTTCTACTTAGGTTGTAACTGTTTTCCTCACAAGGGAGAGGAAGAATGGATGGGTGGGACTAATCTAATCAATATAAATTATACACAAGTATAAAGTACTATCATGAAACTTCTGTAAATTCCTACTAACAGAAATTAAGGGTTCTGGCTGGAGAGGAGAGACTGGCATAGGTTTTGGAAAGAATAGACAGAGAACCAGAAGAATCAGGAGAGTGGAGCATTCTGGATATCAATTAAGAAAGTTTCAAAGGATAGTGAAGATCTGATATATAAAGGAAATCATACCAAGCTTAAATCACACTGGATGAGTCCTTTGATTTCATTCTAGAAAGGTCATGGTAGTGCTGTTCTTTTGCTTTCTGGGGACCATGCATCTGGCAAGCCAATAATAACTGAGTCTCTCCAGTTACAGATAGTCAGAGGGATTTAAAATGAATATAAAATAGCCACTTCTTGTCAAACAGTCAACAGTAAACTACAGAGAAATGTATTCCTGCACCTTGAACATTGTTGCACCTGGAATTATCAGTGTAATGAAACATCATTCTATACTTTACCTTGGGTTTTTCTGCAATGAGCACTTAAGAAATTATTCACATTAAGAGAAAAGTGGATGTCAGATATAAATGGTAAGGAATTCTTTATTTAAATTTAAATCAGAATAATTACTAGAAGATAAATAGCAAAAATGTGCTTTAATGGAGAGGTTGATTACTTAGTTTGTAGACCTTTTTGGCTTAATTCATTCATTCTCTTCAACTACTATTTCTCAATTTATACACATTTCTCTCTTTCCTGCTTCTTTTGTTTTTTCAGAAAATTATTCAAAAGTTTTATGAGAAATAAAGTTGAATCAGTGAAAAGTGGAGTATTTTAACAAGAAGCTACCTCAGGGGTACTGTTCTTGCCTCCTGTGCATGAGGTCCAGGGCTCAACCTCAGCAAAAAAACAAATAAACTATCAAAAAAATGAAGGCATTGTCAATGTCATGTTTCACATCCCTAAATAGGGCTCTCAAATATAGACAGATGGATATATCAAGATAAATTTATAGATATATCTTTATATATAGATATATCTTTATATAAAGATTTATATATAATATATCTTTATATATAGATATATGTAATATAATCTATATAAGAGCATGTATAATGTATAAAATATTCATATAAATTTACATATATCTTTATATCAATATATAAAATAAATATGCCCATATAGATAAAGATATCTCTATTTCTCTCTGTATAATGAAATGTATATTTTATAAATCTTTATTACATACATCTTCACATATATTACATATTAATATATGTTCACCTTTATTCAATTTCCTATCTTTCATGTTGGCTTTTTAATATGAATATATTATATATTCAGGAAATATACATATTTTCTTATGTACATATTAAAGGTGAACTCTATTCTAATGATAGTATTGCTTTTATGTAAAATATCAGATAATTATATTGTATTTTCCAGTCCTTAATTTTTTTTTCCGGTCAGTCATGGGGCTTGAACTCTGAGCCTGGGTGTTATCCCTGAGGCCTTCAGATCAAGGCTAGCGCTCTACCACTTGATCCACTGCACCACTTCTGGTTTTCTGGTGGTTTACTGGAGATTAGAGTCTCACAGACTTTCCTGCCTGGGCTGGCTTTGAACAGTCATCCTCAAATCAGCACCCTGAGTAGTTAGGTTACAGTGTGAGCTACTGGCACCCGGCTTCAGTCCTTAATTTTTTTTAAACAAAGAATAACAAAAATTTTATTAACAAAAATATGCTTATATGTTTGAAATGAATATTGGAAAAATGTATATTCCCTTTAATTTATTGCTATTTGGATAATTTATACCTATTTGGATAATGAACATAAATTTATAAAGCATTAAATATTTTTAAACACTAGTATCAAAACTCCAGTTATTCTATGGCTGAGTTGATGCTCAGTGGTACTGTTACACTTTTGTGCATACCTAATCCCAAGAGGGCTTTCTCTTTTATTAAAATATTTAAGTTCATGACCTGAACTATAGAGGAAATGAAATTTCTTGAAGCAGATAAATGTTTTCCATGAAAATATATCCTAACCAGTTGTCAAGGGAGAGAGGAGAGGAGAGGAAAAACCCAAAACACCATAGAGGAGCAAGTTTAGAGCGTAGCATATGTTCAGCAATGGATTGAGTTCCTGTCAAGCTGAGAAACGTGAGTGAGTTCCATGAACTAAGATGTTATTAGCTAATATCTTTCCTGTCTTGATCAATTAAGGACAGTGTTACACAAAAGACAACCATTATATTGCTAATGTGGTAAATAAATATCTGCAGACATGGTTTGAGTTTAACATTTTGCTTCCATTTATGCTTTGAAAAATAATCTGAAAAGATATAGAAGGATTTTTATTTTGTGATTAAACTCATCTGAAAATGTATATTAAAAACACCACCATTAAAATTCTCCAATGTAGCATGTCATTGTGCAGAAAGGTAAACTGATTTATATTCAATTCATAAAAAGTAATTTTCAGGAATTTGTAATTTTCATGAAAATTTACACTGTGGCATTTTTTTATTTCTTTATGAGTGCCTAAAACTAGCATATTTTCAGAATATAGTATAATATTGATTATATATGCATGCATAAATATATCTATGTGCCTATACAGAGATTTTTTTCCCTTACATCACTGAGGATCAAGCCTTCTCACCCAAAGCCTTAGACATTTATGTGCCCCCCCCCCCGCCACTGAGTAACATCATTACCCCTCAAAGCAACACATTGTTTTTTCTTTTTTTAAAGAGCAAAATGGGTCTTGATAATTATTTTAAGGCAAAGCTTGGTCTGTAAGAAGCATGGAAGACATATCGCCTACAAGGATGAAAATTTGATATAGTTGACTTTTTAATTTTAATTAACAAGAGATATGCAATCTACAACACATTGATTTCTTCCCTTGTCAAATACAGTTTTTACAGGGAAGAGGGCAAAATTGTGGGGTGAACAATATTATTTAAGTTTTTGTCTAATTTTACAGGATTATAAATTGTTGAGGAACAGCTTAAACTGGCCATAGATTTGTGATTTTTCATAGTTTTCTCAGTTTACCAATTGGCTGACAAGTACTTGTTCTCATGAAATATATATTCATGTACATACCTGTGTGTGTGTGTGTGTGTGTGTCCACACACACTTTTTTCCTTTCCTCAATGGAAAGGGCACTTTTTAATTAATATAATCTACAATGTTATTGCTAGCTAACAAATTAAGAAGCATTGCCTATATAATATGACACTATTTCATAAATTTATATAAAATATTACTTAGATAACCATGTTAATTGACAAATTAATTGATCAACTCTTTAAAAAAACCTTTGGTGCCATGTTTTACTGTTGCTGGAGAAGTGAAAAGTTCTGAACTTTCTTTTGTTCTGTAAAATAATTTGATAAAAAGATATTACTTTTCTACAGTTCTTATACTTAGTCTTTAAAAGAAAATCTGTCATTTACATGTAGCAGCTAAAATTGTTCAAAAGTTAAAAAGTAAGAGAAGCCAAAATTACCTGAGTCAATTTAATCAAATTAAAAAGTCAGCATAATAAATACATCACATATCTCAAAGTCTAGTATTCTGACATTTTATGTGTCATATTGCTCATTTAATTCAGACTCAGTATATAACATTCAGGTACGTCTGAGACAATAGTGTTGTTTTTCATGTTCTGATAATGAGGAAAATGAATACAAAATACAGTAAAATGAATTTTACAAAGTTTAATAGGCAAGGAAAATCAAAGAAAAAGGAGTCTACTACATATAGGAGAATGAAGCAAGAAAAGAAATAAAATATAATGATGAACCTCAAATATTATTGAAGACAACATGGGGGCACCTCATTTGAAGATAGTGACACTTTTACATGCATTATGATGAATAAGTACCGCTCTATATAAGTTTTCAGTTCATGGAAATATATACCACAAAAAGAATTGTATACAATTGCTATAGTCATCAGTATTACATGTACATATAGAATATATTATATATATATATATTGGTTGTGGGGCTTGAACTCTGAGCCTGGGTGCTGTCCCTCAGCTCTTCAAGCTCAAGGCTAATGCTCTACCACATGAGCCACAGTGCCATTTCCGGTTTTATGAGTGGTTTATTGTAGATAAGAGTCTCATGGACTTTCATGCCAGGGCTGGCTTTGAACCAGGATCCTCAGATCTCAGCCTCCTGCGTAGCTAGGATTATAGGCATGAGCTACCAGCACCCGTCTCAGGATGATAATATTTTTTTTTTACAATTGATATATTCTTTTATTTTTATTTTTATTTTTTTTTGTCGGTCGTGGGGCTTGAACTCTGGGCCTGGGCCCTGTCCCTCCGCTCTTCAGCTTAAAGCGAGCGCTCTACCACTTGAGCTACAGCGCCACTTCCAGGATGATAATATTTGAAGGCTACAAATAAGATTATGGTGGTTCCTCAAAAGACTACACATAGAACTCCCCTATGACTCAGCAATCCCACTCCTGGGCATTTACCCAATGATCACAAACATGGACACATTAATGTTACTAGCACAACCATGTTCATTGAAGCACTATTTACTGTAGCCAAGATAGGCAATCAATCCAGATGCCCCTCAGTAGATGAATGGGTCAAGAAAATGTGGTATATATACACACTGGAATCCTATGCTTTCATCAGAAAGAATGACACTACCCCATTCATAAGGAAATGGAAAGACTTTGAAAAAAAGAAAAACAACAACAACAACAAAAACCTATTAAGTGAAGTAAGCCAGACCCAAAGAAACATAGGCTCCATGGTTTCCCTCATTTGTATAATTAGTATATGCCTAGGATAGTCCTAACAGAGAATCTCAATGGCCCAATAACTATGTACATATGACAATATAAAATGATGCTAATTGAAATGAAACCCATAATATGGAAACAAGAGGGTTTGTTGTTGTTGTTTTGGTTTGTATTTCTTTTTTTTTTCTCTTAGTGTATTGTTTGCAGTTATTTCTTTAGTCTTTTGCTTTTTTCTCCTCTGGTTTATTCCTTGTGGTCACTGTTTCTGATGTGGGCAACCTTTGTCTTGTATATAAGTTTATCTGAGTTGGGAAAAGGAAGGAGAATCACAGAAATGGTGGGAATCAATGCAACAGCAATACTCACTAGACACTATGTTGTAAATGAACCTTACAAATGAGGGCGGGGATAACACTGTTCAAAAAGTAATGTACTCATTGCCTTACTTATGTAGGTGTAAAGCCTCTGTACACCACCTTTACAGTAAAATAAACATTTTAAAAATAGGGTTATAAAGAAACTGTAAGCAATTATGATAAGTTAAATACAGGGAAATCGGTACTTAGAATGTATTATTGAAAGAGATTTTGGTACATAAGCATACAACACTTTAATTAAGAAGTTGGAATTTGGAACCAACTTCATTGAATTTTAAATATAGGCTTTCTCTTTTATTAATTGTGGATTACCTTCCAACTCTCTGATCATTATTTCAATCTTCCCTTTCTTTGTGATACTGAGGTTTGAACTCAGGGCCTTGGGCTAAAAAGTAGGCACATGAGCCATGCTGACAGCTGTTTTGGGTCTGGTTATTTTTGAGATAAGGGCTCACTTCTTGTCATGACCTTCCTGGACAATGATCCTTATTTTTATATTTCCCATCATATTTGGGATAAGAGACACATACCACCATATCAGGCATTTTCTGATGAAATGAGGTCTTGCAAACTCTGAAGCAAGTTAGCCTGAAACAGTAATATATTCCTTATCTCAGTCTCCTGAGTAGCTAGAAGTAGTTATGAACTACAGGTGCCAATTCTGTATCTAATTTTTTCCTTATATCAAAATGCATATTAATCATAGATGGATGCAAGAAGTATTGTTCATAATTCTGCAGGTGATGATTTGATTTAAAAATGGTATATTATATCTACTAGTTGTTAATTGCACATGTTTAAATGAATGTCTATCAGTAAATAAATGAATTAATGTGTATGAATGTGATTTTTTAATATAATTATGCATTTGGACATATAAAAGTAGGTGCATATGTGTGATAGATGCATTTAAGTATGATAGCATGTGGAAAATTCCTAGAATGATTTAAAAGTTGCTAAAAGAATGCAGAGACACAAAGTACCATTACCAAGGGAAGTAACTATTAGTTGCCAGTAGAAGATCAAAAATTCATGAATCAGAAAAGTATTTACCTTGCTCAGTTGTTTTTCATTTAGACTTCCTATTTATTCTCTTACCCTAGATATTTCAATGTAATTTTACATGAGAGATTTTCTCCACTGTTTTTTTAGAATACACACACACACACACACGCACACACACACACACACACACACACACACACACACACATATTTGCTTATGTTCCAAAAACAAAACCAAAACACACAAAAAGAAGCAGCAATTAAGAGACACTTCTAGACCTTTTTGACAGTGCCTAAGAACTTTATATTACTTTCAGATTTTTACAAGACAATGTAGCTCATTTTAGTGGTAAAATTATCTGAGTTCATTCTGTTTGGTTGTGAGGTTTCACATTAATCTTGGGCAGTATTCATTAAACATTTGTGAGGAGAATTTGTCACTTGGAGCATTAACATGTAAGTTAAATAGACCAAAGGTGATGTGTGATAGGTAACTATCTTTGTTTCTTCTATTTACTCTTAACTGAATATCTAGATTCTACATGCAGAAACAGGTTCTGTCAATATTTTAAAATGCACCTTGTAATGCTTCTATGACTTAAGTTTCCTCCTATCCTGTTCTAATGTAAATCAAGGGATTGAAGTCCTTAATCCACGGAAACCCTAAAAGAGGTATATTTCCAGAGACAACTGTTCTAGAAAGCATTATAATACAATGATACAAAATTGTGTAGGCTATACTTTTAATTTTTAAAACAAATGAAATCCATGGACCATTTAATTCACATATTATTCCATCAGAGTTATTATTATTTCTTAAGCTTTGCATTGAATACAAATATTTTTAAAAATGTTTTTCCTTTAGAAGAACCAAAGTATTATTGAAAATTTCCTGACCTATGTATCATTCTTATAAAATCCAGCAAATGAAAAGCATAAATATGTGAATGTGACAGATAGAAATTGTAATCAATTTCAAACGTGGAATTTGCCAACTTAATCACCATGTACGTTAAAATGGCTTTTATTTGAGAAGGGCAATGTTCGTTGAGCTATACTTAGTGTGGCTTACAGTGAATTCTGCTGTGTTTTTTTTTCATTTTGAATTTCCTCAAAGATTAAAAAATATGGTCTAGAGATTCTTTGTTTTATGGTACTGAAGCTTAAACTCAGGGACTCACTTTTGGTAGCAGGTGCTGTACTACTTGAATCATGTCTTGAGCCTCTATTTTGTTCTTTCATTATCTTTCAAATAGGATCTTGTGATTTTACCAAGATCTGGCTTCAGACCCCAACCAATCCTGCTACCTATGGCCTCCATCTGAATTACAGACCTGTATCCTCATGACTGGCATATTGATTAAAATGGGATATCACTAACTTTGTTGCCATACTAACCTCACTCTGTGATTCTTCTAATTTCTTCTTGAAGAGTAAGTGGAAATACAGATAGGAGCCACCATCTACCCCAACTTTTATTTTTACTTTTGAAATCATTTATCTTTAAGTAGTTGTACAAAAGAGTTGCCATTTAACAAAGCAGGTTATGGATACAATGCACCTTGATCAGTGTGACTTTATTCAGAATTTTTACCCACCCACCTGCACACACCCTTCACTGACATTTTTGAATTTTGTAGTATATACACTTAATTTTGCACTGCATTCTCTCTCAATCTCCTCTTCATTTATCTACTACTCTCTCCTTGGCTCCACACTCTCTTATATTTGTTTGTTTGTTTGTTTAGTTTAGTTTTGGTCGTGGGGACTGAACTCTGGGCCTGGGCCCTGCCCTCAGCTCTTCAGCTCAAGGTGAGCGCGCTACCACTTGAGCCACAGCGCCGCTTTCTGTTTTCTGATGATTTATTGGAGATGAGTTTCACAGACTTTCCTGCCTGGGCTGGCTTTGAACTGCAATCATCAGATCTCAGTCTCCTGAGTAGCTAGGATTACATGCATGAGCCATCGGGGCCTCACACAGACTATTTAATATACTTTTAAATACATTCTTCCCCTCTTTTTTTTTCCAGTCGTTGGGCTGAACTCTGGGCCTGGGCACTGTCCCTCAGCTCTTCAGCTCAAGGCTAGCGCCTAAAACTTGAGCCACAGTACCCCTTCTGCCTTTTTTCTGCTTATGTGGTGCTGAAGAATTGAACCCAGGTCCTCATGCATGTGAGGCAAACACTCTACTACTGAGCCACCTTCCCAGCCCCTTGTTTTTATTTTTGAGACATGGTTTCTTTATGTAGGCCATGTTTGCTTCACAATCTTTTTTTTTTTTTGGGTCCAGTCGTGGGGCCTGAAATCTGGACCTGGGCACGCTGTCCCTCAGCTCTTCAGCTCAAGGCTAGTGCTCTACCACTTGAGCCACAGCGCCACTTCCGGCTTTTTTCTTTTTGCTTATGTGGTGCTGAGGAATCGAACCCAGGGCCTCAGGCTTGCAAGGCAAGCGCTCTACCACTGAGCCACCTTCCCAGCCCGATTGCTTCGCAATCTTAATGTCTTTTTCAAGGGCTGAGATTACAGATGTGCATGGCAACCACAAGTAAGTCTTAGACATGGTTGAATCAGTATGTATGTTATCTCTGTATACAACTAAAATATATTCCTTGGAATTATCTACAGATATCAGAAACTCAAATTCTGTTTCATTTTCTTCAATGGCATCATTCCATGTCCTCTGAAGTAATCAGAAATACATATTCAATTACTGTATTTTGGAAGTCACCAACTTCTCATCAGATTTACAACTGAGGCATTGCTAAAAAAAGCTTGCTTAGGGTACTTTTCTTTATCATCTCAGGGTTGCAAGTTTAGCCTATGTGTATAAAATAATTAAGGATAATTCAACACTCAACTCACATATTAACACTGTCGGTCATGGTAATTTCCTTACAATCTCATCATTAACACCAGAGAGTATTAACTGGGCAATAAATGTCAGACTCTGGAATATTAAGAACACAAGGGGCATGACTTCCCGGGAATGGGCTTATAATTCACCTATAGAATGACAAACCTATTTGGAAATAAAACTCATAAGTAAGCATATTTGAAGTACTGAACAAGTAGTAGAGCTAATACAGGTCACTGGAATTTGGTAATGAGGAATTAAAATATATTGAAGTGATTAGTGAAAAGTTTGGTTTAAAAACTGGTACAATAAGGTAGCTCTGGAGCTATGTTTGTGCTGGTGTTGATTTGACCTCGGATCTCAATGTGCATGCAACTTGAAAATAGATCTCACGATGAATGGGACTTCCACTACTAATAGAGGCCTAGAATTGTGTTACAGATGGTTAAACTAAATTAATATATTAAGCTATCACCTTATTCTTATGAAAATTAGATTGCAGAATGTGACTTTAATTTGAGGTCAAAATATGTCTTTCTCCTTAAAAATTGGGCCATGAGACTTGATTCTGGAGAGATGTGGGCAGAGATATGAATGGACAAAACAGATTTTTATTTATATACTTATTGGAGAACCACTGGGTTCACCTGTAGTTGAGGTCAGATAGAACGATCCAGAGATAGCAAGGACAGGAGAACAAGACCCTGTTATATGTGTATATACACGGACACATGTGCAGAAATAACTGTCATCTTGTTATGTGCATTGTAAGCTGGTAAAATGCCAATATGTCATACTGGTACATTGCAAATTGTGGTGATAATACTGTAAAATCTGTGAACTTCAACAAATCAGTCAACCTCTGAACTGCATTAGGGTTTATATTCCCTACTTTACAATTTCCTCAGAATACCATATTGTGGTGAAAAAATTACAAACTGCTTTACAAATTCAAATAACCTTTTATAATGTCTCTGAGACAAGTAAAGCAGATTTTTCTCATTCATTATCTGATCTTTAATTAAGAAATACTCTTTTCAAAACCATATTTTGTACTCATAAAGATCGCAGACCCTGTTGTAGCTAAGAGGTACTCATGTGAGCATCAGTCAGTGGGGTTGTCAACACACCCAGGTTGCTCACTAGTAATATTCAGTCATAATAGTTTAGATGCACTGTTGTCGATGACCTGTGCAAATGGTTGATGCATGCAAAATGCTAGTTAGCTTTAATTGGCTATTCAATTATTTAGAAGTCTTACAGTTGGCCTTCACTTTTGTTTTCTTTTATTAAATAAGAAAAAAAACAAAATTTGAGTTTTGTGAGTACTTAGCTTTGTGAGAAGACTTTCCTCGTTAGACCCCAGAATTTGATAGTCTTGAAAAAGTGACTTTATGTGACAAGTTAGATGTTAGTGTTGAAATAGAAAATACAGTTCATGTGTTTTTCACAGCACACTCACTGCTATGCATATGGGTAATGTGAAAATGTCAGTGTATCAACTCTAAACTGCTCTCATTGATGAGATTCTTTCAACAATGAATTTTTATTCCCACCTCTATATTTAGTAGATAACTGTTTAATCTTGCAGGGTAATAAAACAAACAAAAACATCGCGCAGTTCTTATTCTAAATAAAGTTTGGAAACACATTCTTATCAGTCACTCTCCCCAAAACTCTTTTATGGACATAAGAGCATTAACTTAGGAACAGATTGGTAATGGGCATTGAATTACTTTCATTAAGAATTATTTTGGAACTAAATAAGATAATGTGGATTATGTTGTATAAACACAGAAACTCCTAAAATGTGACATTTATGTGTATTAAATATTTGTTAGTTACTTTACTAATAAATATATTTGAAAGGGGTAGTAGCTCACCACTATAACAACAGGTTAAATATCCCTCACAAATGCTTGGAGACTACCCATATTATTTGTCATTATAAAATGCTATAATGAAAAAAAAAATAAAATGCTATAATGTATTTTTTAAAGGGAGTGACAATGACAAGAATATTCTGACCTATGCTTTCTTGAAGATTAGATTTTAAGAATTTTGGAAATGGATCTTGTTCTCAGGCCTTCTTCCCTATCTTTATCAAAAATGATTAACAGAGATTTACTTTCCTCTAAACATCCAGTTATTATTAACTCTGAACTCCTTATATCTCAAATCTATTTGTGACCCAGTTAATACTGTAAATGGCAGTGTCTAATCCACAGTGAAGACAGGCACACTGATAACTTTAACACTTTTCCTTGCTAGCTAGTAACTAAAGGAGAAAATTTACCATACCAGTGAATATGTGACAGTGCATAGTACAGTCTTCATGTTTCAAGGAGACATACAGCTAATTGGAGTTGTGGAAGTCATCATGACAGAGAATGTCAAGGAAGAATGTAAAAATTTAAGTGATACCAAAACAACAAAAGTGAGGTGCTAGATAAGAACCTTCCATTTCCTGTGGTCACTATTGCCCTAGATATAATACTGTGTCATGTGTACTCTTAAGGCAATAAATGGTCTCATGGAAAAATCAATTGGATGTTGAAGTTGTTACAATTAATTGGGAGGAGATTCATAGAGTAAAAGTAAATCTGTGTTGCTCTGGACAGCAATAATTGATGTTAAGGACCTAATGTTTGTAGTTACCAGTAATTCTATTCCTGGCTTCTCCTATGTTCAGATTTACCAGTACTCTTTTATTGGAAATAACATTGGTAAGGAGAAGAGGCGAACTGCTGAATGAAGAGATATACAGGATAAGTTCTGACAGGAAAGGACATAAAGCTTCCATCCCCTTGCTGCACACTTATATTCCAGCAACCTTCAAGTTGGCCAGCAATCCAAAAGTAACTCTGCCCTTTCTGTTTCTATAGAAACTATTACTTTGCAATGATGGATTACATCAGCAGCTATTGGTGTTCAACAGGACCTTTATCCTTTTCCCCTTCTCCAGAGCTTAGTGATAAGGTGAAAAATCCAAATGGTTTACCTAATTAGTTTCTTTGGCAAATGATAAATTCCTTGCTGAGGCTTTCCAACATCCTACTATAATTTACCATGTTCAGTGAAATTTCTATCACCTGGGAAATCTGGGGGATTTAGGTGATCTTTGCCAAATGCTTTTGACTTGAAAAACTGAGGGCACATTGTTTTCATGCACTGTTGTCAAAGACCAGATAGTAGAGCAGAATATTTTTTTTCTAGAATTCTTGTCTGCAAAGGTTTAAGAGCTCTTTGTTAAGATGTAGGGGAAGATACAAAATATGTATTTCTTATGTCACAATATCACCGCTATACCAATAAAATTGTTAAAAAGCACATTAGCTAACTTCAATTCAGATAATTTCAGAGGTATAACCCATTGTTATTCTGGGTAACAAATTTCTGACTCTGCTCAGGATAGATTTTTTTAATTCAAATCAATGGATCCACATAGTCCCACATGAATGAATCTTTTCACCAGTGGAATGTCAGCAGACTCTTAGGAACACACAACAAGATCATTAGCACAAAAAGAGTTGTCCTTGTTAGCAGGTCTGCTCAGGAAGTGAGATGCAAGACACTATGATGTCATCTGGGGGCAACATGTAGGTATAGGCCAAAAAAGGAAGAGAAAAAGCTGATTCATGCCAGAAGAAAGAAGGGCTGAGGGTAGAAACCAAGCAAGAAAATTCTAAATAATCAGACACTCCAAAGCAGTGACCAGGAAATTACTTTTTGAGTAAGATGCTCTAGGGCAAAAGTCTTTCTTTTACAAATATTGTTTAAGGCAGTGAAATCTGTTTGCCATCATTTCTTTCCTCCCAGGTGATTAAATACAGAAGAAAAACAGTCATTTGATGGCCACAGAAGCTATTTGCTGAAAGTATATTCAATCACCATAAACATTATTTTTACAGCAAGACTAGCAAAAGATACTATGGGGGGATCCCATAAAACATTTTTAAAAAGAAAAAAGTGATAGTTCCATATATTTTTATGAGGGTTTCAGAGTAATCTGTATGCAGCTGTTTCTCTCAAGTACTGCCTGACATTGCAAGCTCTGGCTTTGGAGCCAGATGGGCATAAAATCCAGTTCCCAAGTGGGGAAAATTTCATAGGCTAAAGAAGAGGTTCAAACTTGTTTTGTTGTGTGACTGAAGAATGGTTCCAGAGAATCAATTTTTAATATACATACTAAATAATGATGAAAGAATATTATTGGTTAAGATGTTTTAAATAAATAAACAGAAAAATCTCTACCATATTCATTCTCTAGGGAAATAATAACATTTCATCCTCTGAGGTTTCTGAGAAGTGACAGGTTTAGTGAGAGAAAAAAATACAGAACTAGACTTGTATCCCAGCTAGTAGCAGCCCGGAGATGTGTGTGGAGCTGGAGGAACGTCATTAGAGGATATCTGTATTAAACCATCTGAACAGCCCCAAGAGTGGGTGATGAAGGCTTGACTTAAGTGCAGCTGGGATCCTCTATCAAGGCTGCCTAAAGTCACTGCTCCCCAGTGTTGGATCAATAATCTTCACATTGACCTTTGGCTGTGACTTGTCTTCCTTGTCTTTATTTGTCCGGCCCTCTCCTGTTGGTACCTCCTTATTTCGCCTACTTTTCCCAGAGCAGAAGCAATATATTCCTTCTTAAAAGCTTTTTTTTCCCTTAAAGACATAGACTTTCTAAATGCTAAGGTAGGAAAAGCATCAAGCCTAGATTTTCTCTTTAATTTTACTATTTTACTCCATCAGACTCCTTCTCCTTCCTCAAGGTACAATCGTAGGCAAAAACCTTAACAACTTTTTTTAGCTATTTGTGTGGGAAACACAAAGACGGGAAAAGAAATGGAAGAAAAAACATTTGCGTATTGTGGGTTTTCTCACTTCTAAGTTACTTATTTGACTGTTTTAAAAGATCAAGCACACCTTCAAAAAGTAAGTACAGAAAGGGCATGTGACACCCAGGTTTTGAGAGCATTTTAAAAGTACTTTTAAATCCTACCAGCATTACTAGAAGTGATATATGACTTTTACTATACAACTCATACTGAAGATATGGTATACAGTTGAATCCATAATTTTCATATATTACAACAGTTGTTCGTATATGAGGAACTGCTGTTTAGTTGTTTTAAAATGCAATATTTATGGGCAAAAATTAAAAACAATGACAAGTTTTTGCTTATAATCGCTCCTAGGTGCATTACACTGACTTTTCAAAGAGCTTTGAATCCTAGGAATTTATTTCATTTATAAACATGTAAAAAATCACACATTTTCTCACATAAAGACTTTGCTGAATCAGTAGGTAGTATTTCCTAAGTTTTAGAGGTTGGGCCATGGTTTTTCATCTATGATATCTGCCGTTGGAATTTGTTTTCCTTCTCAATGGTTTAAATTTCTTTGGTGTTTAGATAACATTGAAATGTGTTCTCTGTATTTCGTTCTCCTAAATTCTCTGTTTGCATTTTCAACAGATTGCTGAATCATTCCAAAGGAAATTCTTTTTTATATCATTTGAGAATAGTAATCCCTGGTGCCTTTTCTTACCATAAATTTAAGAAAGTGTACTTTGGATGCTAAATATCTCTTTTTTCTTTAACGCTGTCAGTGAAAACAATGTGAGAAGCATATCCTAAGGAAGGAAACAAAAATAACCAGGACGATATGTTATTCTTCCTTATAACCAAAGGAACTCTGGGATTATCCTCCACTACATTTCAAAATATTTGTTGTCAAATTACATTCAAAATGTTTCATTAATATAAAACCAGAAAAATATTTTCATAGCACTGAATAGCCTCAAGGGTAAAAATTCTGTTACAAGGAACATTGAATAATCACTTATTTTGAGAAGTGTAAAAACATAATCCTATACAAATTTAATATCATATTTTTCCTCTTGAGAATGAGTTGAGCAGCTAGAAAATAACTGATAGTAGACTTTGTATTCTAATCTTTGAATTAAGTGTAGAGTTAAATTTAGAAAGAAATGTTAAAGTGGTATTTAAGGTACAGCTGTGAGAGGAGTGGTTTTTCCATGATAAATTAATAATTTTTCATATAGGAGATATTCTCCCCTCTCTTCATTTTCCCAATGACTAGACAGTACTAAAGATAAGACAAAACATTTAGAATAATTTCTTGGACTTCATTTATATCAAAAATACATAATTAAAACAATTTAACAAGAACTATAAAACTGTGCCAAAGTATGTATATGTGTGTAATTACATCGCTAGCTGTAAATACATTAAGTAGCTTTTAAATAATAATGAAGAAGAAAACTCGCTCTTAGGAATATAAGATCTGTGCATTAAATTCTTCAGTGTTTTAAACTTTTAAGGTTGTGAAGGCAGAACTTCATTGAAAAAAATACTTGTATAAAATTTTAAAAAGGTAAGATGGTTGTATTTTTATAAGTAAATTAACTTTCAGGTTTTATTTGCCTGAGAAAAGCCACAATATATTTCCAGAACTATTATGACCAGGGGCTGTTATTGAAGGTGTGCTACACACATAACCAGTTTACAAAGCTAGACTGTTATGCTTGCTATTTTGCTTTCTGTTGAAGTTTGTGGTGTGTGTGTGTGTGTGTGTGTGTGTGTGTGTGTGTGTGTGTGTGTGTGTGTTTATTTTGGTCTTTTCCTTCAGGTGATTGAACTCTTTTTTTAAAATTTAATAAACACTGACCCGCACGGTGATGCTGTAGCTTCATTGCCTACCCAAGCATGTGTTTTCAAACAACTAGGAAAACAAGACATTCAATTGTGAAATTTCCTGAGAATGTTTGGTTTGATTTTCCTAAGTGTACATTCGGAGCCTATTTCAGAGATCCTTGGTGATAATTTGAAATGACTTCAACACTCTGACTAATTGTCCTCTCTCATTTGTACAGATGAATATATTAATCCAGGGAAGTATTGTTTTTGCTTTGATTTTTGTTGGAATGTTCTTCTGATCACGTGATCAGCCCTGAAATGAAATCTCAATTCTACACCTAGTAAAAAATATCTTTAGGCATTTAAGAAACTAGACGGAAGTGTTCCAAAACTTGAACCAGAGGAAGTATAAGATTGTTTCACTTCCTCTCAAAGAATAATAACACTTAAAATAAAATAGGAGTGGGGGGAACTAGAGCCAAGACCGTGGAAGCTGCCTTTATTAAACTTGCAGAACATTGCCAATAGCTGACCTACTGTAAAGTCTTTGTCTATTTCTTCATATAGATGTATTCTTCCTGTAACTCTGCAGAAGTAGAGCTGTATAAATGGAAGATCACTCTTCTTGAAAGAATGAAAGAGAGCTACAGATAAAACCCAAGATGAACCCTTGAACCATATACTTTGGGACATTAGTATAAAAAATAAGTCATAAAATACAAAAAATCCCCTTAGCATCCATAATAAAATGTTTTAGAAGTAATTCCTATAGTCGTTCTGATTGGCAATGTAACTTCTGAATTTTTTAAGTATAGATGAAGAAATGCAACAAGAGTGGTTAGGAAATTTTAAAGTCTAGAAGAGTTGTGGCTTATGCTTCCTCTTTCTCCAAATTGGCTTAGATCATTCCAGGAAACCTACTTTTCCTGCAGACAAAGTAAGTTGTATTTCTTACTTTCCTTTGAAATATTATACTTTTTTTTTTTTTGGGTCCGGTCGTGGGGCCTTGAACTCTGGGCCTGGGTGCTGTCCCTGAGCTCTTCAGCTCAAGGCTAGCGCTCTACCACTTGAGCCACAGCTCCACTTCCGGCTTTTTCTTTTTGCTTACGTGGTGCTGAGGAATCGAACCCAGGGCCTTGAGCATGCAAGGCAAGCGCTCTACCACTGAGCCACCTTCCCAGCCCCGAAATATTATACTTTTGAAGTATTATGGAACTTGTGGTATGGCTTAAGTGGTAGAGTACCAGCCTTGACCTAAAAATCTTAAGCAAGAACATGAGGCACTGAGTTCAATTTCTAGTACCACCACCACCACCAGCAAAAACTAACAAAAGAAAATGTTGTACTTAAAATACAGTGTTTAATAACTGATTATTCATTAAGTACACCAGCTTGCACCGAATTCTTATGTTGTCAAGAAACCTTTTCATGATTTTAAAGTTTTCATCATAGAGGTCCTTCACTTCTTTAGTTAAGTTAATTCCTAGGTATTTTATTTTTTGAGGGGCTATTACAAATGGAGTTACTTTCCTAATTTCAGCCACACTTTTCTCACTGTTGGCATGCAGAAAAGCCATTTATTTTGGGGGGTTAATTTTATACCCTGCTACTTTGCCAAAATTTTGAATCAGCTTGAGTAATTTGAGAGTGGAGTCTACGGGATTCTTTAAATACAAGATCATGTCATCTGCAAAAAGGGAGAGTTTTATTTCTTCTTTCCCTATTTGGATCCCCTTTATGTTTGCATCTTGTCTTATTGCTGTAGCTAGGCATTGTAGCACTAGATTGAAGAGAAGTGGAGAGAGTGGACATCCTCGTTTTGTTCTTGAGTTAAGAGGAAATGGCTTTAGTTTTTCACCATTAAGTATAATGCTGGCTGTAGGTTTGTCATATACAGCCTTTATTGTATTGAGGAATGTTCCATGGATTCCTAATTTTTCCAAAACCTTCATCATAAAGGGGTGTTGGATCTTGTCAAATGCTTTTTCTGCATTTATTGAGATAACCATGTGGTTCTTAACCTTGCTCCTGTTGATGTGATGAATAATATTAATTGATTTGCGTATATTGAACCAGCTTTGCATCCCTGAAATGAATCCTGTTTGATCGTGGTGTATGATTTTTTGGATGTCATGTCGAAAACGAACTTTACAACTTTGGTGTGGGGGTAAGGGGATTTGGGTGGGGGTGCAGAGGGAGGCTGGGAAGAGAT
This sequence comes from Dipodomys merriami, assembly GCF_024711535.1. NCBI lineage: Eukaryota > Metazoa > Chordata > Mammalia > Rodentia > Heteromyidae > Dipodomys > Dipodomys merriami. The sequence continues at coordinate 85,738,748 of NW_027203381.1, forward strand.
GTGAAGGGTAAACAAAGGAGGAGGCTGCAATGCTTGATAAGAAATGTACTCATTATCTTGCCCATGTAATTGTAACCCCTCTGTACAGTATGTTCACAAAAAATAAAAATTAAAATTAAAAAAAATAATGCTGCAATGAAAAAAAAAGAAACCTTTTCACATGAATTCTTGCTCCTTCTTCCCCTCCCCCCTTTTGAATTCTTCTTTGTATTCGTTGCTGAATATTTGGCATAAGACAATGATACTGTTAGAATGTAGTGAAATAAAAGCTGCTCAAAAGTATTTGCCATTGTTCGGTATACTATTTGTTATCAGAATTTAATCTTTTAGACTATGATAACTATATCTGTTTCACTGTAGGAAAAAAATAATACTACAAACTGGCTGTTTTAACCAACTGTAATTTAGTTCTTCAGTTCTAGTAGTTAGAGATCCGAAGTTGAAGTGGTTTTCTTATGTAGGCTCATGAAGGGAATGATCTGGGTAACCTCTTTCCTACCTGTTTGCAGCTTTGGATGTGCCTGTGTTGTCCTGATTTTACATTGTCTGCTCTCTCTGTATGTGTCTCTCTATTTCCAAAATTTCTCTATTCATAAGGTCATAGTATATTGGACACAAGTCACTCCTCAAGTCCTCTTTGTAAATTGGTCATCTGCAAAGAGCCTGTTTTAACTAAGGTCACAGGTATTGAATGTTAGGATTTCAACATCTTTTCAGACAGAACACTGTTGAATTGATAATGTCCTATACAAGTACAATGAAAATTTAACAATGTTCAATGTTTGTGAAAATTTTTGATTATTTTAAGAACACATAACCATAATCCATATCTATTACAAGAAAACTTCATCATTTTATTTCCTTTTATTCTCTTTGTTCAAAAAAAAAAAACCAAAACCCTATTCTATGCTTATAATCCCCATTCCAATGCCTGACATTCACTCTTAGCCCACTGTATGCTTGTTTATCCTTCACTAGGGAAATTGTTAACCCTAATTATCTCTCTCCATTTTCTAACCTCAATTTGTGTATCTTTTCCAGATCATTATTAACCTGTTAGAGGAAGAAAATCATTGTGGTCATTGCTGGGGTTTCTAAGGATTGCTTCAAGAATGCAACACAGAAGGAAAAGTTAACATTTTTCTTCCAGATGAACAACAATGGCGAGTCTTTCAAAATTGGCATTCCTCTCCTGAAATACAACTCCCCGAAGATGCAGGCTTCCCTCATGATTGCCTTGCAACCTTTCAGGGAACTTAAAGACAAGAGGAAGCAACTAAAGCATTCTGGAGCCCTTAGATGAACAATTTTGTATGAATAATAACATGACTTTTTTTTCTTTCAATCAAGAGTTATATGTCTCCAGCTAGTTTGCATAAAATAGAAATAAACTAGGGTATTGACATATACATAGGGAAAACTTCCAGACTCCTCTCAGTGCTTGATAATCATTTGATATTTCTTGACATTCTCCAAGTTATTAACTCTCTTCTCATGCCTTTTTCTTATCACCTTCTTTAGAAACAAATCCCTTTCTAACTTTGCTTGCTAACTCCTAGAGGGTTTTGTTTGCTTGTTTTATTTTTGAAGTCTTGTTTTGTCTTATTGTCTTTTTGTTCTAGTCTCCCAGGAGGAAATTTTAATGTGTACATAGTTCTTTTGAGGATACCCCCATTTATCTCTCCAACACAGGACAGTCCTTTAGTTTATCAGTTTATTCAATGACTGGAGTTGTCAGGAATCCATGTCCTCTTTCACAGTGGGTTGACTCTTCATATATCCATTTTCTAACACCACTTCTTCTGTACTCTAATCTATTAGTAATTTCATTTATCATCTTAACATCTATGAATTCTATTTTCTTCTTTACTGATATCTTTGCTCTGTCATTGACTCTTCAGTAGAACTTCTAACATGACCATCTACATTCACTCTGCTTTCCCTCCAATAGATTCCTCCCCTGGATCCAGCATGAATGGACAATTTATAATTGTCATTGTTCAAGCTAGAATCATTACATTCAAGGGCATGGCATTTCAGTTCCCCATTCTTACCTGGTGGTGAAAATGGTCTTTGGCGTCATGCCATATCATTTTCTGTCTGTTCCTCATCATTGGCAGATTTTTAACTGACCCTAGAGAGGTTAGTAAAGCTATTGTGTTTATCTTTTCAATACCTTCAATTTTATAAGTAGATACAAAGTTTCAAGTTTTATTTTGCCTAACCAATATCTTCAGTATTCAAAGTCCCACATGACATTTTAATTTAAAACAAAACCTTCTGGGTATGATAGTGCACACCTAAAAATTGGGGTACTCTGGAGGCTGAGTCTGGAGGATTGCAAGTTCACGTTTAGGCTGTGACTGATACAGTGAGGCCCTCCTTGCTAGGACAACAAAACCCCAAAATTCTTAGAATCTTATTTTTCATAGATTTCTTTATTTGAGGAGCCTTAAAAGTATTCTAATTACCAAAGGAACTTAACAACCAAAAAAAATACATCATTATAGAACAAGATGGGAGATGCATCATGGGGGAGAATGATAGAAGGGATATCATTTCCAAGATGCACTGTACTCATGACCTGACTTCTGGAATTGTAATCTCTTTGTAATACTTAATACTTTTTTAGAAAAGACAGAAATTGGTACCCAAGTTTCCATTCTCTGTGTTGGATTCATTTGTGCAGTTTGAATCTCCCAGATAAGGAGTTGATTTCTCTCATGTCCTACATGGCATCAAACAACACCCATTATGTCATAAATGATATTTTACTAGACTATAGTCACTGTGTGTAAGTGGAGATGTCAGGATCTATTTGCCTTTCTTTGTGCCTACCTTAAAGTAGGAAGATTTGTCTTTTCAATGGATCTTGTAATGTTCAGGGGCCCTGAAAAGACAAAGTTCTGCATTTCCTCTCAAGAGAATGAATGCAGGGAGATAAAAACTTAGAGTTTGTATTTCTTTCTAAAAGACCATACATTATTAAAAAAACCAACACTGATGATTATCTTTGAACTTTGGGGGAAAGAAGATTTTCCAGATGCTGCAAGTAAAAAGCAATATTCAATTCCAAATTACCATAGCATCAAAATGTAGAAGAAATAATGAAAGTAAAAATGCTGCTTGTTCTGACAATGGCTCTGCATGTGTGGCACTAGAATTAGAGAAATCAGTTGCATTGTTTCCCCATACCTTGGAAGTATTATTGACAGGCACCATCTTGAAAAAGAGCCTATTAAATGTGGAAAGTTTAGTCTCCTGAAAACAAGGAACAATCAGAAGTCAAGGAACACCCTAACACAAGGTCTCCATTGGTGACTGCTACAAAATAATAGTGTGGAAAAGGGAAGGTTTGGATGTTGACCTACTAAGCTTATAATGTGGAAAATATGTCAGTCCATTTTAGTATTTCCTGCGGTGAGAAGCCACCTCAATCACTATAGGTAACTTCAGGGACTGAAAATACGAAACATGTGGATTATTGATGGATGGCCTCTGGCCAGCTCATTGCTATGTGTGGTTTGATACAAGGCAATTTTGAGAGTGCTGAGCCTGAAAACTTTGCATGTAAATAATCTGTGAGCCATTGGAAGATCAGGGGGAAATACTTTTTAATCCCAGGCTTAAAAAAAGAAAACAAGAAAAAATTCTGATTTTTTAAGAATCTTTGAAATTCAGACAAGACAGCTTTAGAAGGGATATTTATAGCTATGATTGTCTATTAAGAAGCAAAATCTGAGTGCTCTCAAGTAAACATTCTAATGATTCACCTCATGGTCATTGGAAAACAAGGACATACCAATCACATAGTAGCCAGAAATAAGTAATAAAGATCAATAGAAATTAATGAAATGGTGTCTACAAGGGCTATATAAAGAAACAATAAAACTAACAGTAGTTCTTTGTAAAGATAAGCAACATTGAAAACTCCTTAGCCAAACAAATCAAAAGAAACCGAAAGACCCAAATTAATGAAACTTGAGACAAAAAGGTTTAGTACAACTAAAAACCCTGAAATCTGGAGATTTCAGAATATTTTGAAACCATGTATTCAAGTAAATGGAAAAAAATAAAGAAATGGCTCAATTTTGACATGCATTTGACCTAGAAATAGAACAAAATGCATAGATTGAAGCAAGGAAGCTTGAGTGGTGATTTTATCTCAGCTACAGTGGAAAGTATAAATGGGAGAAATGCAGTACAGGTCAGGGTAGGAAAAAAAAAGACCCTATGTCAATAATCAGAAAGAAACAAGCTACAGGGTCGAACCACACCTTCAAGAGATAGGTATTTCAACTAAAATAGTAAGATGTGTGTCCATTTTTTCTACTTTTTTTTCAATACAGTGCTTGAAATATTAACAGAACAATAGGACAAGAGAAAAAAATAGAAGTGATACAAGTAGTATTGGAAGAAGTCAAATTATCTGTATTTGCCAAGGGTATGATCTTATCCAAAGAATGAAAGGTCTTCTTTAAATGATATTAATGACTCCAGCTGAACCCTCTCAGATCTGCTCACCACTTCAAGTTAAGCAACATCATGAAGTCAATGAGCACAAACAGCAGCTTTTCTATACATCTGGAGGGAACATGCTGAGAAAACAAATCCTAGTACCCTCAAAAACAAAATGAACACTAAATTAAAACACAAAAATCTCATCTAGTAATTAATCAAAGAGGAAAAAGGATATCTATGATGAACAAGTATAGAACATCAAAGAAAGAAACTGAAGACAATATGAAAGAGAAAGGCTAATCATTTATGAATCATCAAAACTAATATCATATATCTTCTTTCATAGGTGAGATCTACATTATTCAAGAGATATGAAAGAAAGATTTGGCCAAGGGGAAATGAGAAGAGTGAAAGGAAGTGAGAGGAGAAAACGGAAGAATTTAGAGAAGGTAATATGTGGTACAAATATCAAAGTATGTTTTATGCAAGTATGAATTCCTTTATTTTAAATAATACATGCTAATCAATGGAATTATATTTCAAAAGTGAGATATGTGCTTCCCCCAAGTTTTATAAAAAGAACTTATTGGTAGGAGTGAGGTATTTATTCACTACGAGTTCTATGGAAAAATCACGTTTCTCTGAGTGACAGATGTAGATTAAACAATAGAAAGTAAAATTTAAAAAAATCTTTTAACCCAAGAAAAGGATAAAAGATCATTCAATCATCCAACACATTTACTTTTAAATATTTGATTAATTTTCCAGATTCTCCACTCCTTGGGCTTGAATACAAATCTTGGATGCTGTTCTGAGCTTTTTTGATCAAGGCTAATAGTCCACCACTTGAGCCACAGCTCTAGTTCTAGGAGTTTTTTTTGTCGGTTGTGGGGCTTAAACACTGGGCCTGGGTGCTGTCCCTCAGCTCTTCAGCTCAAGGCTAGTGCTCTACCACTTGAGCCACAGTGTCACTTCTGGTTTTCTGATGGTTTTTATTGGAGATAAGAGTCTCAAGGACTTCCCTGCCTGGGCTGGCTTTGAACAGTGATCCTCACATCTCAGGCTCCTGAGTAGCTAGGATTACAGGTATGAGCTGCTGGTGCCCAGTGTGTTTTTGTTTTTTGTTTTTTTTGTTTTTTGTTTTTGTTTTTTCCCCAGTTAACTGGAGGTAAGAATCTCACTAACTTTCTTGCACAAACTGTTTTCAAAGCACAATCCTCAGCTCTCAGCCTCCTGATTAGCTAGGATTGCAAGCTATCCCAACCTCCCCAGCCTTGCCTTCTCCACTGACTTGAATCAAAGTTCAAAATAGTTTATGGTCCACCCTATATACACCATTGTCATAAAATTATGATTTAAAAACAACACTGATTCCGAGTAACATCTCTTCCTCTAGATTTGAAAAAGCATTGTGTGCATGACTGTATGTGTGATATTTTTGTTTCTGACTTTTAAGAATGCTAATCAATCTTGTTTCAGTTGATAATTTTGAGTGTAATAATTCTCTCTCATTCCTATATGCACACAGAGTGACTGGTCTTACTAGCTCTATAGCCACAAATTGGTATATGTTTTTCCTGTCATCTGTAATCTGTAATCTGAGGTCCTTTTATGACTTGCTTTCTTTAGTTGAATATGGCAAAAGTAACATTATGTAACCTCCAAGTTTGGTCTCAAGAGGCCTTGGATCACTTTGATCCTACTCTGTGAATGAGCTCTGACTCAGATACTGTAGTTCAAAAGGTCCCATGAGAAACGAAGGGCCATAATAGCTGACAGGGCCAACCAGCTGACAGCCAGCAGAATTTGTCAGAAAGAAGATTGGAACTAATTTTTATCTTCTAGCTCTAGTTTCACCAGATGATTTTACCCATTTGTGTGATTCTAGAAGAGACCAGCAAAAGAACTGATCAGCCGAGTACTTATCCTAAATTGCAGCTAAATAATTGTAGCTAAATAAAGTCACTGTCGTTTTAAGCCAATGCATTTGTGATGTTTCTTGGGCAGCAAAAATGCTTGAAATATATCTCTGCTAGTTAACTTATTGAATATTGCCCATATGGTTGTTTAAACACAAACCAAAGTTGATGTTCATTGTAACACATTACTGAATGAATGCATTAAGTAGCAGCATTGTTGAATAATTCCTATGTGAGTTGCATCATTACATCATTTTCCTATACACTGTAGAAGAGAATAAGAAGAAGAAGTTAGCCCTGTAAATTAATATAAAATGTAATACTATCGGAGTATTTTCCTAAGAATCTGTACAATGACTCATACTCTTTGCAGTACATGGACATGAACATATTTCCCAATTATAGAACATGAAAAGAATCAAATAAATATCAGAAATGGAGCTTGTGAGGATGAATTGGAAAACCTGGAGTCCTGAAGCCAAATGAGCAAAATAAACAATACAGGAACAAAGAAACCTCAACATTGTTTTAAATTTCTGCTAATAAGTTTCCAGCATTGTCAGGAAGAAAATGAATTTTGTTATGTTTACTGTTATTCAAACCATTGTTTTTCTAGTTAGGAGTGACAAAATCTCAAACAAATATTCTTTAATAATAGGGTATGTTTTATATTTGGAAAAGTGTTCTTCTCTTTCAATACCTCTCTTTACTACTCTATTTACTACTATCATTAAATACCTATCATTTTAAAAGAAACATTTTAAATTCATACATATTTGCTTTTCTAATTTCCTGCTTCCACTGTTCTCACTTTCTCAGCTCCTTTTGTTCTTTTTTCTTTTCAGTGTATTCCTTCCTCTTTGTTCTGAAAGGTATTTGGGGAGCAGTAAGATGTATTATTGTCTTATTGTTAGTAAACAAATGTTGCCTTGGCAAGCATCTTAGATATAGCATGTTAAATGAGTTGGCCGAGAAAATGTGGACCAGAAGTAACAATTATCTCTTGTCAAAATCGAAAATACATCCAAAGTCAATGTTCACAGATGATAACCTGAAAGAGATATTATTTAAAAGAACATGAACACAACTACCTTAATTCACTCAGCCTTCTTACCCAGCCAATTCATAGTTCCTTTGCTCTCAATTCAGGCAGAAGTCAAGAATACTTAAGCCAGAAAATTGATTCCAAAATGAGAAATAAGTGTTGCTCTTAATTGAATCAGACAATAATATCTACACTTCAAATAATTGAGCCTTTTCAATTTGATGTTCTGTCTCCTCCTTAGAAGCAATGTGTTTCTGGCTTCATTGCAGAGCAATATCACACAGTGAAGAAAGCTGAATTTTGAGATTAAGTGGTGGGATTTTAAGAATTATTCATGACCTGTAATTGTCTAAGGGATGAAATTTATATCTATAAGGTGTTTCAATTACATAAACAATTATTTCAGATAATCTATATTTTTTATTAAATTTTGACATATCAATTTTTGAAATCTCATGTTTATGATGTTTAAGAAACAATTGCGTAATGGAAAAACCCAGTGTTTTATTGTGGTGATACTACTATATTCATTTGGCATTTTCATGGAGAAGGATAAGGTGAGCCAAGCAAAAATGAAGATTTTCCAAAACAATTCCCAATGCAGTTTGATTTGTTTGTTTCTTCATCCTTGCGAGCAGGGGCCATGGTGGCCTTTTTCTCAAGCTAGATTTTCATGGATGTGAGTGTAATTGTCATGGGTAGATATTGTCTCACTTCTAGTGAAAACAGCAATTTTTACAGCTTCAGAAGATATAGTAGATGCTTCAGTACCAAATGACAGGCATTTTGTCTGTAAGCCCACTGTAAATAGTCCTGAGCCAAGCTCAATGTCAGAGGCTGAAAGTTGTAACTCTAGCCTCACTGGAGGCTGAGATCTGAGGATCATGTTCAGAGCCATCTGGGTAGACAAATCCTCTCGTCTCTTATCTCTTATCAACCAGCAAAAAACTAGAAGTGGAGGCATTGCTCCAGTAGTAGAGCACCAACACCTCTCTCAAAGAAGGAAAGGGAGAGAAAAATAGAGGGACAGAAAGAGAGGTGACAGAGAGAGACAGACAGAAAGAGACAGAGACAGAGACAGAGACAAAGAACATATACAACCAAAAAATTTGATACCTTGGCCACTATTGTTCTGTCATTGTTTTTTGTCAGTCGTGGGGCTTGAACTCTGGGCCTGAGCGCTATCTCTCAGCTCTTTAGCTCAAGGCAAACGCTGTACCACTTGAGCTACAACGCCACTTCCAGTTTTCTAGTGGTTTATTGGAGATAGGACTCTCATGGTCTTTCCTGCCCGAGCTGGCTTTGAACTGTGATCCTCAGACCTCAGACTCCTGAGTAGCTCGGATTACAGGTGTGAGCCACCAGCACCCGGCAGTAATGAAGTCTTTTGTCTTTGACTTGAGTCTTATGACTTCTGCCAATATTTACAAACCGTCAGCTCATGACTTGGACACAGGGATACATTACTTGCAATGTTACCATTTGTTTTTTTTTAATATGTTTTTATTGTAAAATAACTGTACAGAGGGGTTGCAAATTACAGGAGCAAGGTAATGAGGACATTTTCTATCAAGCATTGTTACCTCCTGCTTTGTTTTCCCCCTGCCTTCCCTTCTCTCCCACCTCTTCAGCTACATTCCTCCTCAATCCCCCCCCCCCCACACACACACACTCCTGGCCTAAATTGTTGTCATTTGTATATTCAACTGAATGAAGCTTTATAAGACTCTGAATCTTACATTAAGAAGCAAAAAGACTCAAAATACTATCTTCATGGAATACATGTTCTAGGCAATGTGATTAGGAATGTATAATCTGTAACCCATTCTTTACAGTCTGGAAGCTGTGAAGTCTGAGCACAGTGTGAGCATCTACTGTGGGCTGTCCTATCCTTATGAAGTGCTGGAATGCATCACATAATGGGATAGACAGAGCAAAGCCAGCTCAAATCTTCCTTTTCCTATGAAGCCACTAATGTCTTGGTGAATGGTCACTCTCATGACCTCATCTAATCATGACTGTCTCCCAATCGCATTTCCCTCCCTGCCTCTAATTATAATTAGAATCATTACATATATTTCGGTGTGGAGGGATGCCTATAAACCACACCAGGAGGGCCTTTGATTTTGCTGAAGACAAATATCAGAATATCTAAAATTTCTCTTAACCAAAAATGTACTGCAGGGTCTTTTCTCAAGCCATCACAATTGCAAGCTTAAAGAGTTTGTGTCCTAATTTTCATTGTATGAAATAATTTGGTTCCTATTGAAGTTCAGCCAGGAGACACAATATCAAGGAGAAATTATTTTGTGTTGGTGCAACTTCCTAGAATTATTAAAATTATTACATTTAGGCATTTTCTGCTTTGGCCAAATATTTATTTTTCAACATACTTTGCTGAAGGAAAATCAAATTGTCTGGGTCTTAATGCTATTATATATCACAGGTTCTCACTTTTTAATATGCATCAAAATTACCCAAAGGACTGTTAAGATGCAAATTCAGGAGTTTACTCCAAGAGACTTTATTTTAGTAGGTCAAAGATGAGATCCAAGAATCTGCATCTAGAAAAGTTCCTGAGCTCTGCTGGTAAAATGTTGAGAACCATAAGTTTAAAATGTTGTTTTGGAAATGATAGACATTTAAAACTCATTATTTAAAATCATGCCACCTTAGATTAGAATTCCAGCTCTACCTTACAATAGCTGTGTGACCTTGGAAAATGTATGTAATTACTTTGAGAGCTGGTTTACTCCTTTGTAAAACTGAACATCTATAACAACAAGGAGATTTAGAAAGGTAAAGAGGCTAAAGCCATGTGAAGTGCATTTCTTGGTGGGTGACACTTAAAACTGAGTCAAACTAATGAAAACAGTATGATTTGTGTTACTATGTTTGTAAAGTATAGCAACATAACTGTATTAAACATTTGTTCCACAATAAAGATTTATGAAAGAGCTCTTTAAGTATTCACCTTCCTTAACATATAAACCAGTAAGAAGTGTGACATCTAATAATCTGCTTAGAAGGATAACTACTAGTAAAACTCTTTTGTTAAATTAAAGACAAAATTCTATTTTAAGATCACTTAACTGGCTGAGAATTTAAAAAAAATAAATCAGCCCTGTCTATGTCATTTCTTGGGATACACTCTTCTAGCTTTCATTCAAAAGCCTCATGTAGATCTACTATCTATGACTCTGGAGGCCTGTTATGTTCATGAGAAAGCTATCATGCAGATACTCCCTTCTTGTGTGCTGTCAGCTAAAATGGGATATTGTTTCATGATACATATGGTATTGAATGCTTTGATTTTATTATTTCAGAAATTAGTATGAGGTCTAAGAAAGACCATTAGAAGCCATAATAGGGAATTGTCAACTCCTGATGTAAATATTTTATGATAATATATTATCTATACTAAAAGCAAAGTATTACTGTCTCTATTAGAGAAAGAAAGTTCACAAGAAGCAGTCTGATCCTTCTGCAGAATGATGTCTGCCTGCCTATGGATATATATATATATATATATATATATATATATATATATGTATATATATATATATATATATATATACATATATTATATGCTTGTATGATTTTCCAAAGTCAAACATGGGTAGGCATGGCCTCACCCTAGAAATGATGAGAAATGCCATCTTAGGCCACAATCCAGATCTGCTAAATCAATATTTGTGTTTTAATAGAATCTTAAAGTAGTTATACAAAGGGGTTGCTAGTCAATAAAGCAGTTTAAGAAGCAAAGCATCTGGCCAGTACCACTCTATTCCTCATTCTCCTTGTCCCTCTCAACTCCACCCATTCCCTCAATTTTCTTAATTTTTCAGGACCTGCATTGATTTTATGACTGCATTATCTCTCACTCCTCTCTTTATTTGACTATTCTCCTCCTCTGGGATACACACCCCTTTATGAATTTTTAATTTGAAAAGTCCTGATTTTCTAAATAACACTTATGAGAGTGTATGGGCTTCTTTTATTTTATTCTATTGATGAATATGTCTTCTTTCTACTCAAACCTGTCTATGCCTTATAATGTGACAATATTAAGAAATAAACTGAAAAATGTGATCATGAAGAATTAGTGTTACCTATATTTATTTAAAAATTAGATGCTATTGAATGGATCTCACTTGTAATTCTTATGTTGACACAGTAGACATGAAATTATTAATAAGCAAATCCTTAGCTTCTTAAATTTTAGGATCAGATGGGTTGGCCATCGTAATTCATGATACCAAAAGTTCATTCTTCATCATGTCAAAAAGGGATGGTTTCAAACCTGGGTAACAGTAGCCTATGTCTATGTTCCCCGTTATTCAGGTTAGGATCATGATTCAGAGCTATCTGTGGCAAAATGCCTGCAAGAATATATCTCCAAAAAGCTGGGCTGGAATCATAGTTCAATGATTAGAACAGAGCTAGTGCTGTAACAAGAAAAAAGAAAAAAATACCATAATATCAGACAAACTGCTTCATGATAGTAGCCTGGTGAGAATATGAAATCACTTAACCAAGAGCTGGAACAAATTGCGTTACAATGGTAACTAGAACTGTGCCCACAGAGAAGTGCCACCCTAAAGTTGGCAGCCATAATCAGGAAGACTTCCCTGACAGCAAATGCCATGACACTGCAAAGCGAAATGCTTAGACTGAAATGGAGATTTTTCTATGATTGGCAATGTGAGGCTTCATCCAAACTTGAAATCATTTCAGGAAGGACTCCTTGGAATATGTACTGGAAAAGAATAGCTCACAATGGCTAAGAGAAAACCTGGTAACAAGAGATGGGGGCAGTTCTCTGAATCTTCTCATGGGCTTTCCCAAAGTGGGAATAGGAGGAATTGGAAATTAGTGCTGATGGTAACTGACATTATGTGACTTTAGGTTATAGTGATGCTTTTGGAAAATGTCCATAAGGAGAATTCAATTGTCTCCATGAACCTGATTTTCTCTCCAGAAATTTCCTTAAGTAGCCATCAGACTTCTCAGACATATTAGCAACTACATGCTAGAATGATGGAAATTAGGAAAGCTACACCTGCTTCTATAGTGCTTTGGAGGCTAGTTGATCTTCATGTTACTGTGAATTCAGAAAAGATCTGTCACAAAGTGGTTCTACTTAAGTTGTACTAGTTGCTTTATCAATTTCAAAATTGATAAGCTTACACTCCCACCAACAATGCAGTAGGGTTCCCTTCTGGCCACATCCCTTCCAGAATCTGTTGTTATTAGAGTTCTTGATTATAGCCATTCTAACTGGGGTGAGGTGGAATCTCAAGGTTGTTTTGATTTGCATTTCTTTTATGGCTAAAGAGGTTGAGCATTTCTTCATGTGTCTATTGGCCATCCTTCTTTCCTCTTCAGAGAATTTTCTCTTTAAGTCTTTGGCGCACTTATTTATTGATCAGTTGTTTCTTTGAGGATTTGTTGTTGGGGATTTAGTTTTTGAGTTCCAAGTATATTTTATATATGAGACCCTTGTCCATTATATGGCTAGTGAAGTTCCTCCCCCATTGCATAACCCCTATTTTCTAGTTGATGTCAGTGCCCTGCATCTTGTAATATATATTTCCCTAATTCAGGGAGGGGAGGGGAAAAAAACAAAATGCTTAAATAAGATTACAGGATGACCCATTTACATGATGTTGAAAATGAACTTTACAGCTTTGGTGGGGGGAAGTTGTGGAGGTGGGAGAGAAGGAATGGTAGGGGGAAAACAAAGGAAGAGGTAACACTCAATAGGAAATGTATTCATTACCTTGTTCATGTAACTGTAACACCACTGTACAGCATTTTTACAATAAAAATGTACAAAAAAAGAAAAAGAAAAAAGAAGTTAAGTAAGATAAAAAAAATTAATAAGCATAGTCACATTTCTACTTTTCCCTCAATCTCCCGGTGACTTATTAATAGTGTTTTTTTCATTTCCTTTAAAATGAAATTTAGTGGTCCTATTTTTATTTTCATAACAATTACACTGTTTTATGCTAACCACATTTTAGTCTAAGTTGTACTGTTGAGTGTCAATAGTTCTCACCCAGGTATATGCTGTAGGATTGCCTTTCTAGGAAGGACTTTTTATTTTTTTTCAGTCAGATCAATGCAGCTTTAGACATGCTTATCCTTATTATATAAATATTACATTTCATTCTTCTGACTGTGGTATATTCACCTATTTTACTGTAAAGCATGAAATAGCTGAAGACCTCAGACTTTAAAACAATTAATGTTAATTGTTTCACATGTTTTCATACTGATTTAATCACTCCAAATTGCTCTGGTAATTTCCCCATGTTTTTCTTTGGAAATTGTGTTTTTCTATAAGTCCTGTAGTATTCATGCATTTTATTTTATTGTTTTGTTTTAATTAAAGGGGTTAATACTTACCAAATTACCAAATTATGATAAGCATGAGTGGGATTATTGTGAACACTGTTCTCACTTTTCATGTTAGAAATTTTGGAAAAAAAACCATATAAAGTTAGATGGTTTTATCTTATTATATGTGCTGTTAATGTCTAATGAACTTATTAAAGAATAGAAAGTGAATTTATTAGAGAATTTGGAGAATGCTTTGGAAGAATGAAATATTTGTCCTTTGTTTTATGTATGTGATGAATTATATCAAATTGAATAACAGAAGTCTTAAATTCTATCACACATTCTCTTTAATTATGGGATTTTAGAATATTTTGTATTTCAATAACATCAATTCATTCTTCATAAACAGAAGGATTTCAGTATCCCATAATGAATAGTCAACATCATCTGATCGCAGTCTAAAATTCAGTACTGAGTGAGGACCGTGAGGTCGGTTGCTGAGGTTGAACTGTTCTGTACTCTGCCTTGTTATGACAGCCAGCTCATTCTTACCAAAGGAGATTCACCCTTCTAAGTTTATCCACAAACATCTTTTGTACTCAGGGGCTACTTTCATCATTTGTCTATGCAACAAATACTGGTGGAGCTTGGGGGGAAATGAACCTTTTCACCTTGATTTAATTCACAAGAGTGGCTTGTCAGTGATCACTTACCCGTGACACTGATGTACCTTGGTTATGAGTTGAGAATGAGGATAGAGAGGGCCAGGGCTATGGAATGAGCAAGCTTGAAAGCTATGTGAGGAGAGAAGAGACCACGACTAAGGTTTTCAAAATGGGAAGGAATGTGAAAATGTTGCTTTATTCTTAGATAAGTGAGATTTTTAAAATATAGCTATTTTACACACAGCACTTTATCTTTCCTTTTAGCATGACCATACAGTTAGTCGGTATACATACATGTATACATACAGTTTGTATGTATAGCTGCAAATTTTTTAAAATAGATCTTGGACCATAAGCATTAGTTATAGTAATCTATCATTCTTTATATATAATTTGAAGTTTCCACTTTGGTTATTTGTTTCTCAAGGTTTATTTCTTAATCTTAATAAATTTCAAAATGGAAAACTAGTGAAAAGTTGATTTTTTAAAATTAATTTTACTCATTAATTTATTATTACTATTATTATTGTTGTTGCTACTGAACTTGAACTCAGGGCCTAGATGCTGTCTCTGAAAATTTTTTTTTTTTTGCTCAAAGCTAGGGCTCTATCACTTGAGCCACATATCTCTTCTGGCTTTTTGGTGGTTAATTGGAGATAGAATCTCAAGGACTGTCCTGATTGTGCTGGTTTGGAACCATGACTCTTAGATCTTATGATCCTGAGTAGATAGGATTACATTTGTGAGCCACTGGCTCCCAGCTTCCTTGTTCATTTTTAGTGTTATTAAACAATTTTCAGCTTGTGAAATACTAGTTTTTACTACAGGAAGTTTATTGAGATCTTTGCTATTCATAATACATGGAGAATTGTCTCTATGTGTTCAAACATTTGTTAATTGTATTACCCAAATAGTCTTTAATTGGAGTTGTTTTCATCTCCCATATTTTATTCACATACATTTCTAGAAATGTGTATTAAATACCACACAGTGTATCAGTTTTCAATTTGTTCTCACAATCTTGAATATATGGTTATACACAGCTGTATTATTTGATGTCTGTTAGGTCATATCAACTTATTTTGGCGGGCTTCACTATTTTAGTTAAGGTCTTCTGTCTGCCTGCCTGTATGTCTGTCTGTCTCTCTGTCTGTCTTTCTGTCTGTGCATGCTTGCATGGTGGTGGTAAGAAGTTTGATTCCATTTTTCACTTGCTAAGCAAGTGTTTCAATGTTTGAGTGATACTTTGAGACCTTTATTACATTAGTTACTTTTTAGAAATAAAGACCCTGTTTTTTCTGGGGTTCAGCTTCAGACCTGGCTTCTTTTACCTATCTTCTTGGTAGCTGGGATTACAAGTTTAAAACAAATACCAGGCTTTTTTGTTGCAATGGGATGCTTAATACATTTTTGTCTGGGTTAGTATAGAGCTGCAATTCTAAATCTATACTTCCTGAATAGTTTGGATTACAGGCCTGACCACAGTGCCCAGGTTAAGGTTTTCTCTCTTTAATCCAATTTATTAATTATTCATTTGTTTTCATCAATAAATATGCAAAAGCAGTTTTTGTTTTTATCTTCTTTTTTTGTCAATCGTGGAGCTTGAACTTTGGGCCTGTGTGTTGTCCCTCAGCTCTTCAGCTCAAGGCTAGCACTCTACCACTTGAGCCACAGCATTATTTACAGTTTTCTGAGTGGTTTATTGGAGATAAGAGTCTCATAGACTTTCATGCCAGGGCTGGCTTTGAACCCTGATCCTCAGATCTCACCTCCAGAGTAGCTAGGATTATAGGCATGAGCCACCCACCAACAACCGGCTCTGTTTTTATCTTGAGCTTTGACAATTTCTAGTGATTGTCCATATGACAATAATATACATTATTTGAAATTAATAACTACTTAAAGAAAGAAAGCTAGATTAGCTTTAAATATTTAATGAGGATCACCATGAAGCTGCTACTCTGATCTTTCCCCACAGACCTGTGCTTTAAATGTACAGTGCAATGTGAGACCATTTTCAATACTATTGTGTTATTTCCCATTTTAATAATTTAAATTTCATTTTGTATTAGGAATAAACTGGCACGCAAAAAAATCAAAATTTCCTGCATATTTTTTCTTAAAATGAGCATGCCAGGAAAAATGACTCAAGTGATATTGATTAAAATATCAAGTAACTAATATGAAAGGAGTTATGACACTATAAGGAAAATCTTGTTGGTGAATATAGATTACTACATGATATCTTCACAATGTATTTTTCTTGCTTTGGAGATGAAAGCATTGATGATCAGTGGCAATTATGTTGCTGGGCTCTAAATGATACTTTTGGAGAATAACAGCAAAAGGGGATAAGCCTTTCCCCTATAGATTCTAACAGTTAGGGGAAGACAGATAAAAACGAATAAATGATGCAGAAATATCAAATGGTACAGCAGAGGAAAGAAATGGAGTGAGGAAAAGGCAATACTGAGTATCAAGGATGAAGGTGGTAGTGGTAGTATAGAGTCAGTGAAAAATATTTTCAACACTTACTTTAAAAGATACTAAACCCACAAAACGTTAGCAGCAACGGGACACATACACATTACCGAAGTCACTGATCAATGGTGAAATCTTCATCTCTGCCTACCATTCTCTTTCCCTGTGTTTCCCCAGCTGCTCTCTTTCTCTTTTCCCAGATAGACACACACATTTTCCCATCATTGGAGAGGGAACTGGAAACACTATGACGTTATGTTTCTAAATATTCAGGAATTCTAATTACTGGTAATAAGGAATGAGTACAGGGAAATAGTTCCAAACGCCCACGGTGGCTACTTTACCATCACCACGCATGGGTATAGGTATTAAAGATGTCAGTAAAATCTGCCTCCGGGATCAAAGTAAACTGGTCTCAGAAATTTATGTTGCAACAACTCTCCACCCAACGTTTCAGGGGTACAAGTATATTATTGTCAAAGAGCTTGCCAGTAAACAAAGCGGCCCAGGCAGAAATCTTGAGAGACAAGAGATCCCTGGAACTGAGAGGCAAGCTAGCTCAAGTAAGGAAATGCTTTTCATATTTCCTGCTATACTGAATTACAAGTAAAACCCTACAAGAGGCCTACAAGTTTCTAAGACGTTAAAAAAACTCTTTAAGATTCGTATTAAAGTTTACTTTAAAATTAAAATTAGCTGCTCTCAGTTTGTGTATCTTTAGGTACAACTCACTGGAGTAACAGGAATTCTTTTAATTAGTATCTGTTAATCTGAGGTTTATATTATAGAGAAGTCAATTTTTATGCTTTATTTTGTGTTATTTTGTTTGGGTGTAACTATGGTTTGCTCAAGACTTTTAACTTTTTAGACAAGTGCTCTACAATTTGAGGCATATGCCCATCCTTTTAAAGTTATTATTCAGCTAAAGTCTCATGATTTGGCCATGGGATGGCCTCTAACTTCAGTCTTTCCATTTATGCCACTTGCATGGCGGGGTTTACACATGTGTACCATCAACATCTGGCTTTATCTCATTATTATGCATATGATTATGATTTTTTTCCCTAAACTAGCCTCAAACCTTTCTATCTCTACTTTCCCAGTAGTTAAGATTATAGGCATGACCCAGTCTGCTTTTAATTTTTTTGTCAAAGAAATTGCTGAGAATTAAAGGTTTAACTCTTCTCTACTTCCTAAGAAAAATAATGTTCCTTACATTTTCAGGTATGTATATTATATCAAGAGCTCACACAGCATTGTCTCCTCAAAAATTAGAAAGAACGTTAAGAATAGGGAGATACATGGCTGATAAAATGGAAGTTGATGTGTTTAATCCCTGTCTTGGAGTCTAATAATATATCTTAGCATTTTTAAGCCCTCCCAAATCTTTCATTAAAATAATTACCAAAATTTGATGATTAAGCCACTTAAAATAAATGAATATTTTTCTTAAATTCAGTGGTGGAAAGGAAAAATTATATTATGCTTATTTTTTTTCTGAGCATAGTTCTTGGGCCATCAGGATCAACATCACCTGAGATTTTGCCATACAGGATTTCAGACTCCATTTCAGCCCTACTGAATCTTCATGTTAGCCAGATTTCCTGTTAATATGCACATTATATTTAAGACCACTCAGATAGGGAACCTAAAAGTAGATATCAGATTCTCAATTTACTGATTCTGCAAAGCACAACAATTCTATTTAATTGGATTTGATTTAATCTATATTACTATATCCAACTCTGGGAAGATGAAAGGAAAATTATGCTATACATTTTATGAGGTATAAAAACATCTTCTCAGTTTAAAATTTTCCCACAGCTTAATAATTAGAGTAGATTTGATTTGAGCTTACTTAGACATAATTTGCCTGCCATGTGATATTTAACTATTTTCTTATAAAATTTAAGTGTTATATTTAAGCATGTATGCCCATAGTTTAAAGTGAAGTTTTAAGCACAGATGCCCATAGTTTTAACAAATCAGATAGTACTACTAGTTCTACAACAATAAATACCTTTTAATAAAATTAAAAATTTAAAAATATTGCTTGATGTGATTTTCTTCTCTTTTATAGTTCTTAAAGGTCCTTAACATCTTCTGTATTCTCAGAAATATTCTGTATTCTAGGAAATATTTTAAATATAAATATTTTCAATATATTTCATTGTAAAGATACTGTATAAAGGGATTACAGTTACATGAGTAAGATAATGAGTACCTTTCCCATTACACATTGTTACTCCCTCCTTTGTTTTTTCCCTACCATCCCTTCCCTCCCTCATTTCCCCAACTTCCCCCCCCTAAAAAAAGTTGTTGGTTTTCAACATAGTGTCTTGTATATCTCATTGTTACAATGGGTCAACCTGCATCCTTATATCAGGATTTTGTTATTTCCCTCCCCCTCCACATATAAGAAGATGCTAAGCGAAATGAACTTCAAGATAGAGACCGAAAAGGTTCTATCTTTGTTGCTGTTGTTTGTAATGTACTTACAATATACTGTGTAAATTTTTTTCTTTTGTATGTTCTTCCCCCATGGTATAACCCCTGTTTTCACTGTATTTGATTCTGGTGCCCTGCATCTTGTATATTCTAGGAAATATTCTTATATTATGCCTTTGTTTACTTTTCTCCTACTTTCTCTGTTTACTGTTTCTGAAATTAATGTTACATTTATTTTGTTAACTTAATTTATCAATTTTGTTATGTAAGTGATTTATTGATTTTATATTTTTATTACTGCTTTTATTTAAAAAATCTCATAATAATTTTCTATTCCAGATACAAAATTTTTAATGATATTGCATCATATTCCAAGGACATTATATATTTTCTCTCTTTGTTTTTCTAACTTCCACTTCCTCCAATTTTGTTTTTTATTTATTTTTTGTATGTAGGTGTGTGTTAATAATTTAATTTAGTTAAGCTTTAAATAGATTCCAAGTAATAGGACTATTAAACTTCATTTTATATGTGAATAAACTATAACAATACCAATTTTTATTTCATGAACACCCCAGTTCTCTAAAAACATTAACTAAATTGCATAGATTCCTTAGCAAGAAAGAAAATAAAACTCAAACGTATTTCCCTTATTGGTTTTCTTATTCTCTAAGAACAACTGAACAATGAAGGATTGATTATTTAGAATAAACGACAGCTCACATGAAAATTTTGACATATTTTCAGGGTTAAATGTAGTTTAGTGATTAACTTTTTTCATAAATGGTATGATCTTTTCAAATATATTTTCCAATTTGTTTTTCATTAGCACATACTAATTGTACATAGGGATTTTTATTTGGATATTCTTATAATATACTTTAATTAAACCCACACTTTCTCTTCTGGTATTATTTCTTGTCTACTTACCCAACTTCTTTAAGCACTAGAGAAATCAGGGATTTTAATATTCTATTTTCTACATTTGTTTGAAATATTTTAATAACAGATTAAATTTACCCACCTTTTCCCTTTCCTTTTCCTTACCACTGCTTCCACCAAAATATCCCCATTTTGCACTTACATCATTTTTTAATAGTCTAATTTCTTTTTTTTTTAATTTTATTTTATTTTATTTGTGAACATACTGTACAGAGGAGTTACAATTATGTGGGCAGGATAATGCGTACATTTCTTACCAAGCATTGCAGCCTCCTCCTTTGTTTACCCTTCACATCCCTTCCCAGCCTCCCCCCTCCCCCCAATCCCAATCCTTCTCCTTCCCTCCTTCACCCTCCCCCCCCCCCCCCCCCCCCCCGCATCGACGTTGTAAAGCTAGTTTTGGACATGACAACTTGTACTTCTCATTGTTGCAACAGGTCCACCTGTATCCTTAAACAACTGGTTTTTCCCCATCTCCTCCACAAGTTATACTGACATCAAATATAGTGAAAGCAGGGGTTATACTGTGGGGGAGGGATATACAAAGCAACAAAGAGATAATCTTATAAATGCGTTAGAAACACATGCATGAAAGAAAAAAACATTAAAATACACATCTAAGCGTTCATTTTCCTGACATCACATTATCTGACCTTTTCCGCTTGACTCATACATATACTAGATATTACAAATAAGGGAAACCATGGGACCTATGTTTCTTTGGGCCTGGCTTACTTCACTTAATATAATTTTTTCCAAGTTTTTCCATTTCCTAACAAATGGGGCAATGTCATTCTTTCTGATGGAGGCATAGAATTCCATTTTGTATATATACCACATTTTCTTGATCTAATTTCTTTATGTGAGAAAAATTTGATACTTTTTCCCTCAATCTGGGTTATTTTGCTTAATATGCTGATCTCTGTTTCCATCCATTTTATCAAATGACTTAATTCTGTTGTTCTTTACAGCTAAATTATACTCTATCATAAATTTATATCATATATTCTTTAAAATGATTGCTACAATATACATTAAAAAAAGAATAATTATGAAAAAACTGATTTCTAGTAAACAGACAACTAGGACATTTTCCCAACAGGCTAAAACATTGTGTTATTTGTATGTGTTCTGTAAAGAAGAATATGTGTGTGACTGCTTGGATCTGAACTTTGTGTTTCTGGCCTGAGAATTGAATAAAATGGATAATTGTACTCAAATTTATTTGTTGGAAATTCATATACACATAATAACATCTTTTGAAGATACAACTAATCAAAGTGGCTGATACAATGAAGTTTAAAATAAATCCACATAGTGGAGCTGTTTTAGATTTTTTTTTTCAGGACTTTTTAACTAGTACTTTATTTAACATGTTGACTTCCTTGTGTAGAAGTTTGTTTAATCTTTATTTTTTTAAATTTTATTTTATTTTATTTGAGAACATACTGTACAGAGGGGCTACAATTAATGGGCAGGATAATGCATACATTTCTTACCAAGCATTGCAGCCTCCTCCTTTGTTTACCCTTCACCTCCCTTCCCCGCCTCCCCCTCCCCCCACCCAATTATACCCCCCTCCCCCCACCCAATTATACCCCCCCCACACACCGACATTGTAAAGCTGATTTTGACATGACATTTTGTACTTCTCATTGTTGCAACAGGTCCACCTGAATCCTTAAACGACTTGTTTGTCCCCATCTCCTGCACATGTTATACTGACATCAAATATAGTGAAAGCGGGGATTACACTGTGGGGGAGGGACATACAAAGCAACAAAGAAATAATCTTATAAATGCGTTACTTTTAATTTTTATTTTTTTATTGTGAAAATACTGTACAGAGGGCTTGTTTTAGATTTTTTTAAAGAAAACTTTAAAACTTGAAGCAACTGTTGTATCAGCATATTTTTCATAGACTGTTTAGAGAACTGAAAAGGACCCATGGTTGGATAATTTACAGAAACACAGTTTAAATTTAAATTTTGCCTTAGGTAGGCACAATAACATGGCATGAGAGATACTCAGTGTATTTTACAAGGTGCCTGATTTACTGTGTCTTCGGGATACCAGTATGTGGCAGGTTACACTATACCATTACATGAACATGTATGACAAGGGGATTAATATGTTTGAGACTATTTCATGTACTTCTTGAAGTTTCACATCTTGTTAATGGTGGAGATTATGAATACCAAGTCACTGGCTTTCTTTACCACAGGTAAAATCTCCAAGATTTTTGTGTGAAGAATTAAGAATTATTGAGTTAAAAAACAAATAAGGGACTGGGAAGGTGGCTTAATGGTAGGGTGCTTGCGTTGCATGTATGAGGTCCTGGGTTCGATTCCTCAGCACCAACATAAGTAGAAAAAGCCAAAAGTGGAGCTGTGGCTCAAGTGGTAGAGTGCTAACCTTGAGCTGAAGAGCTGAGGAACAGAGGCCAGGCACAGAGTTCAGGCCCTATGACTGACAAAAATTAAAAAAAAAAAAAAAAAGATAGCTATGCTGGTGGAAATAAACTATAATATTGCTATATAAGACTGTGTAAATAATTTGTAGGGTTCAATACATCATAAAATGTGGAGCTCCTTGGCCAAAACATAATAAGGAAGAGGAGCAATGAAAGTACTAAAATGACATGCTTGGCATGATTTTGCCCATCATGCTCACCACCTGAGCATCTCAGTGCTCTTAGCTTGTCTCTTTAATCATGCATGCTTCCATGTTCCCTCAGATACTACTTAGAAATCACAAATTCAAATTTGTCAAGAATTTAAAGACCTTTTGAATAGCACACTCAAATCAAAGCAAGGAAACTTGAACAACAGCGTTTACATACTAACCCTAGCTCTATGTATGCTATTTATTTTACTTTTATGCTATCTATGTACTACCAAACTGAAAGCTATGAAACTTAATCCAACACCGTGAAATATGTCTAGATTCCAGAGGCAAAGAGGAAAAGTTAAACCACAGTATTCAGATTTCTCCTTATAAATTACAGCATACTTTCTTACTATCTTGCTGGTCATTGTTTTAACAACTTATCCATGGATAACTAAAGTTTGTAAGCCATCGAAACGTAAAATTTATTTATCTCATGAAAGTGGTGTTGATTTATAGTTAGTCAATGTGACAATTACTCCTTTCAGAAAATTTGATGAAGCACCTTTGGAATTTCTGCAAGATGATATTAAGCAAATGATATTAAGCAAACATTAAGCAAATAATATATATTTTAATGTAAAATACTGATGTAGTTGCTAAAGCTATAAACTTCTAAATCATAGGAAAGTACTTCTGTCATAATCTAGTTCTACTTTATGACTGCTCTTTATGCATAGATATATATGTATTAATCACTAAAGGAGTTGAGGAGTAGGATTTAAAAGGTCTTGCATTTTGTGATAATTAGATATAATATATAAATATAAAGAAATATACTAATCTGTAATTACATTATTATATCTCTTATTCTTACTATAATAACTAAAATTTACTGTAAGATATGAATAGTCAAGAAAGACTGACATTAATATTGAGAAGTAGAATATTTTAATTAAATTTGACAAAATTCATTAGCAAATATTGTTAAAGTACATAAAAAGTTAAATGAGATATAACTACTACTTCAAAAGACATTAAAATGAATATACTTCTAATGAACTAAATCCCTGATGAAAATCAATTGGAAGTTTGTAATGAAGAATTTTCTACAGGACACAAAATTTACAATAAATAATAATAGGATACTAATATATAAAATATATGTGCATATTTATATGAATGTATATAACATGTTTTTGTTCAGGCATTTTCATCAGTATTGGGGCTTAAGTGCTTACCTTGCAAATCTTCTATCACTATCTATACTTTAGTCAATTTACTAATATAGCCTAAGTCTAAAAATCACAACATTTAGTAGATAATCCATGAATACTAACTCTTGTGCAGACCAGCTTTTGGGCTGGGAATGTGGCTTAGTGGTAGAGTCTTTGTTAGCATGCATGAAACCTTGGGTTCGATTCCTCAGCACCACATGAACAGAAAAAGCCAGAAGTGGCTCTGTGGCTCAAGTGATAGAGTACTAGCTTTGAGCAAAGAAGCTCAGGGACCATGCCCAGGCTGAGTTCAAGCTCCAGGACTGGCAATAAATAAATAAATAAATAAATAAATAAATAAATAAATAAATAAATAAATAAATAAATAAATAGAAAAACCATTTGAGTCCTTATCCTGGGGTTCATTTAGCTTAACATCAACTTATCTGACCTTTTCTGCTTGTCTCAGACATATACTAGTTATTGCAAATAAGGGAAACCATGGGACCTGGTTTTTTGTGCCTGGATTACTTCACTTAATATAATTTTTCTAAGTCTTTCCATTTCCTAACAAATGGGGCAATGCCATTCTTTCTGATGGAGGCATAGAATTCCATTCTATATATGTACCCCATTTTCTTGATCCATTCATGTACTGAGGGGCATCTGGGTTGGTTCCATATCTTAGCTATGGTAAATAATGCTGCAATGAACATAGTTGTGCTGATAGCTTTAGTATGGACTTGTTTGTGATCATTTGGGTAAATGCCCAAAAGTGGGATTGCTGGGTCATAGGGGAGCTCTATGTGGAGTCTTTTGAGGAAGCTCCATACTACTTTCCAAAGTGATTGAACAAGTTTACACTCCCACCAACAATTAAGTAAGGTTCCCTTATGTCCACATCCCCTCCAGCATCTGGTGTTATTAGAGTTCTTGATTATAGCCATTCTAACTGGGGTGAGTTGTTATCTCAATGCTGTTTTAACTTGCATTTCTTTTATGGCTAGGGATGTTGAGCATTTCTTCAGTATCTATTGGCCATCCTTCTTTCCTCTTCAGAGAAGTTTTTCTGTAAGTCTTTAGCCCACTTATTTATTGGGCAGTTGTTTCTTTGAGGATTTGTTGTTGGGGGATTTAATTTTTTTGAGTTCCAGGTATATTTTAGGTATGGGACCCTTGTCCATTGTATGACTAGTGAAGATCTTCTCCCAGTCAGTGGGCTTTCTATTGATCTTGCTAGCTATGTCCTTTGCCATGCAGAAGTTCTGCAATCCCATTTGTCCAATTTTTCTTTGATTTGTTGTGTTTCCGGGGTCTCTATTAGGAAAATTTCGGCCTGTGCCCAGGAGACCTAGGGTTTCTCTTATTCCATCTTGTAATGTTTTCAGGGTGTTTGCTTTGTCTCTGAGGTCTTTGATCCATTTGGAGTTGATTCTGGTGCAGGATGTATATAAGGATCTAGCTTTAGTTTTCTACAAGTGATTAACCAGTTTTGCCAGCACCATTTACTGAAGAGGCTTTCTTCCTTTCTATTTTTTAAATCTGCCTTATCAAAAATTAGATGGCTATAGGTCTGTGGGTTCATTTCTGGGTTTTCAACTCAATTCCATTGGTCCTGAGGTCTGTTCTTGTGCCAGTACCAAGCTGTTTTGATTACTATGGCTTTGTAGTAGAGTTTGAAATTTGGAATTGATATTCCTCCAGCACTGTTCTTCCTGTTAAGGATCATTTTTGCTATTCGGAGTCTTTCATTGTTCCATATGAATTTTTGGATTGCCTCTTCTATTTCCTTGAAGAATGAAGTTGGAATATTGATAGGTATCGCATTGAATTTGTAGATAGCCTTGGGAAGTATTGCCATTTTTACGATGTTGATCCTTCCAATCCAGCAGCATGGGAGGTTTTTCCACTTTATAAGTTCTGATTTGATTTTCAAGCTCCTATTTGTAAGAGCTTTATTTTATTATTCTTCATACTAATGGAAGTAATATCTTGCTACTTATGAATAAATAAATAAAAATTACATTTATTTAAAATAATGATCATAGGTATTTGGAAAGAAATTAGTATCATGTAACATGCTTTTTGCTGTTATGAATTTGTCATTAGTGCAATGATGCAGACAAGTAGAACAACATTGAGATGTGTCAAGGTAGTTGTGCTGTGTGTAGGCTTGATGACACAATGAATACAAAATTCAAATGGGAGGAAAATGTGCACTACATGTGGATATTAGAGATGTTCAATTTAAATAAAGTATCACTGATGATTTAAAAAGTAAGTAGAGATGAGGGCAAAAAATTAACCATGGAAGAAAATATAGTCCTTATATTTAAAATAAACATAAAATGTTATGAGAATGCTATTTTAATGCATAAGCTTATTTTGGCTATGCCTCCATTTCAAAAACTCAAATATATCCGAATGTGGAGAAAATAAGTCTTGAATATATATGTGTTCTGTGTTCTTTCACCTTTCTTGGGCTTCTGACTAGTGTATTTCATTAATCAACATAAGAAGAGCCATTTCTTTTGGAAAATCATGGCTTAAAAGTGGTGTTGGTTCTTAAACCCAACTGGAAATTAGTACATAAAAATGATGACCTTACTTTTCATGATGGTCTGCCTCTTCCCTTTGTTGGAAGAGGAGTAAATCGAATTGATTCTCAGTAAAGAAAGATTTTTTTTCTAAATATCCCTGCGGCTATTCTCTCAGCTGAGAATCCACAAAGTGTAGATTTGAAGGCTAGATGGAGAGAATGTTCTGAGAAACGCTAGGATTGAGTAAATAATAAGCCTTAAAAGAGAGTGCTGCTTCTTTAGCAAGTAGCCCCTGTATGTGCTGTGGAGTGTCATGCTGGGCTCCAGAGGTGGGTGATGTGGGCAGTGGGGCTTAAAAATCCATTGCTTTGGTGCCCTGAAGCAATTTTCTGAGTGGGGCAGGTATTTTCAAAATAACCCTTGCCTGAAAGAATCCATAGTCTTTGTAGAGTATCGGCAGCTTGCACACTTCTGACTTGGGTTTCATTACTGAGGAGAAAAAAAAATCCAAATAAAACTTCTGTTGAGAGAATATGGCCTCAACAGGGGTTCTGATGTGGGTCCCTTTGTAATAGAGATGAAGGTAGGCTGCACTTTAGATTGCACTAATTTCCTAACATCTGTTTCTTATTTTTAGCTTTCTAGATCTGGATTCTTTACCTCAGTGCCTAACTTTGTAAAATAAGCATAGAGAGAAGTTATTTCCCTGTGTGCTTTATTGTAAAGATACATAACTAATAGAAAAGAAAAATAAGACATCCTCATTTTTATTGTTTAATTATGAAAGAAAGAATTACAATTATATTTGAACATAGATGCCCATATACATTCAGAATGGTATAAGCTGTAAATAAAAATCATCCTTTTTCTTCAATAAGTATCCATTTGACTTAGAATTGCTCTCTCATCCATCATCACAATCCATTAAAGACACACAGCGAAGAATACTTAGAACACTGCTTCTCGTTGCTTGATACGAGTATCTCAACAGCATAAGCAAGCAACTAACGACTTTAATGCCTCTTCAAACACGTATCCCTTGGTCCTGCTGAGCAGCTGTTAAATCAGAATGTGAGTGAGTACTTCTTTAGAAAGTACATCTTACAAAATCTTTTCAGCTAATTTGCCATAATACATTTTATTTTTTTACCTTAATTGTTTTAGGATGAGGATTGTTCACTAATTCTTAGAAACTTTTTTTTTTATTTTCAAATGAAACATGTAGCTAATAGTCTGACAAGGTAGCCATAAACACAATAGCAGAAACTCATATTTTGATTAAACCATACAAATATTCTACCACAGTTCTGTAGGCTGTTATATACCAAGTCAATATTCTATAAACATTTGGTTTTTGTGTGAGGGCTCTTTCTGTCTTACAGGTAGTGATGCAGCAGCCGTCTCTGTTCTTATAGCCACCATCTCAAAAACTCAATGCTTTGAATATGGGATTAAGTATCATCCAAGACACCCAATAGGATATCTTGGAGCATATCCCTCGTGGACAAGAGCAATACTGAGTTTTATTGGCTGAAAGGAAGCCACAATTCTTAGTTGCATCTAAGTGAGACAGTCACACAAGGGCATGGCTTTCTAGAGGTCCTCTCACTGTGTATCCACCACAGGTAGAGTACACACATAGCTCTGTTTAGATCAAGTGAGATAATACACACACAGTTCCTAGTGTGCTTATATAGTCTTTCTGGAGCAGTCTTTAGTATATTCTGCTGACAGGTGTAGTGGTACAAAGCTCCTCTGAGGTAGCAAGTGATCCTTTATCTTGCCTTGTTCAGAGATTCAGTCCAGAGTGAGCACAGAGTATTTCATGCTTCTTCTGCAGGTATTCTGTGGATTTTTCTAAAGAAGCTTAACATTTACAGAAGTGAATACCAATTAGCACAAATGAAATACAGTTTTAGAAAAAAATTAAGCTACTTCGGAGAGCTTTTGCAGAGAGACCGTTAAATTTTGTAAAATATACTGTTTATATGAAATAGCCAATGTCTGTAAGAGTAGATGTGAGTGGCTATTTAGTCGTAAGGAAGGCAAAGTAAAACTTTTTTGTTGGTTATTAAGGTAGTAAAGGAGATGAAGCAAAGCATTTTCATAAGTGGTTTTTGGAAAGTTTAAGATAAACTAAGAGAAAGGTTTCTAAGACTCTTTATGATAAAAACTATCTGAGAAATCGATAATCACTGGAGCATATAATGCTCTATTTAAGCACTTTGGGAGCTTAGAAGGATGTGTAGATGTGTCAGGTGACTTTAGCATGCTCTAACGTCAACACTAGGCCTTGGCCACCTGCAGAAGATATGCTACCAAGCACGACAGCTCTCATCTGGCTGAATTTCTGTACATGACAGGCAGTCTATAGGACCGGAGGTGAAATAGCTTAATTGAATCTTTTTTCCCCCCTTATTGCTTGAATCAACCTCACTGGACTGAATCGATTAACTGTAAAAGTGGAAGTTAGTCTGATAGAGATTAAGGCATTTTCCCATCTTTAACCCACATTGGATTCAAGGAAGGAAACAGATAGTATGTAACACGGATGGTTAGGCAGTGGAAGGCACTTTAAAGATAGCAAAGGGTCACCTTACCCTCTATGCTCTCCCATCTCAAGCCAGAAGGTTATTAGATGGGGCAAGCTTGACAATTCACTTCACACAAAGCTGAAAGTACACATTTTACAGACTTTAGAGGTAGACACCTGATTTGCAGTGCACAGTGTAATGAAAATCCCAAATCATTTTTTTTTTAATGGTTAGAATTTTCAAGACGGCGAAAGTAGAACTTTGGAACAGTGACAGGGTCACTCTGAACATGAAATGCTGCATGAATGCACAGATTTTACAGCATGAAGCTGGCCTTGCAAGACACCTCTTTCATCTCTGCAGCCTCCCAGACATCAATAACAGAACTGTCCAAAGATTAGAATAATATGAGTGGCCATAGATTCACTGTGCGTTAGAATGAATATGGAATCTGAGGTAGCTTGGACCTTGGATGGTGAGATGGTAATTGAGAAGCTGGTGTTCAGAACATCCCAGGCACTTACATATGTTTTGGTTGTCTAGGGTTTTTTTTTTTGTCTCAGAGAAGGGACTACACCATCATGTCTGCATGAAACTATTCTATAGTATGGCTGTGGATGCACCAACATTAGAGTTTTTTTTGGCTACGTAGAATGAGATATTTTGCTACTTCCCAATTATTGGAATTGTGGCAAATTATTATCTTTCCTGATGCCTTGTATCCTAACATAAGTAGCTACAAAAATACCTACTTTGTGGTTCTTTTTTGTATATTTATTAATGGCCAACTCATTGTGAACTCTCAAAAATAGGACACATCCATGCCATCATTATTGCAATGTCTAATCGAATTTTCAAAAAAAATTAATATGTTAAATCTTTTTTTTTTAATTGTATTTTATTTTATTTGAGAACATACTGTACAGGGGGGCTACAATTACATGGGCAGGATAATGCATACATTTCTTACCAAGCATTGCAGCCTCCTCCTTTGTTTACCCTTCACTTCCCTTCCCCGCCTCCCCCCTCCCCCCACCCAATTTTACCCCCCTCCCCCCACCCAATTATACCCCCCTCCCCCCCCCCACACCGACATTGTAAAGCTGGTTTTGACATGACATTTTGTACTTCTCATTGTTGCAACAGGTCCACCTGAATCCTTAAACGACTTGTTTGTCCCCATCTCCTCCACATGTTATACTGACATCAAATATAGTGAAAGCGGGGGTTTCACTGTGGGGGAGGGACATACAAAGCAACAAAGAAATAATCTTATAAATGTGTTAGAAACACATGCATGAAAGAAACAAAAACATTAAAATACATATTTAAGGGTTCATTTTCCTAACATCACATTATCTGACCTTTTCCGCTTGACTCATACCTATACTAGATATTGCAAATAAGGGAAACCATGGGACCTATGCTTCTTTGGGCCTGGCTTACTTCACTTAATATAATTTTTTCCAAACCTTTCCATTTCCTAACAAATGGGGAAATGTCATTCTTTCTGATGGAGGCATAGAATTCCATTGTGTATATATACCACATTTTCTTGATCCATTCATCTACTGAGGGGCATCTGGGTTGGTTCCATATCTTAGCTATGGTAAATAATGCTGCAATAAACATAGTTGTGCTGGTAGCTTTAGTGTGGTCTTGTTTGTAAACATTTGGGTAATTTGTAATAGCCCCACAAAAAATAAAATACCTAGGAATTAACTTAACCAAAGAAGTGAAGGACCTCTATGATGAAAACTTTAAAATCTTGAAAAAGGAAATCAACACAGAACTTAAAAAATGGCAAAACCTCCCATGCTCCTGGATTGGCAAGATTAACATCGTGAAAATGGCAATACTTCCCAAGGCTA
The DNA here is from genome assembly GCF_024711535.1 of Dipodomys merriami. Lineage (NCBI taxonomy): Eukaryota > Metazoa > Chordata > Mammalia > Rodentia > Heteromyidae > Dipodomys > Dipodomys merriami. The sequence goes on from NW_027203381.1 coordinate 85,769,823, forward strand.
TCTACAAATTCAACGCGATACCTATCAAAATTCCACCCTCATTCTTCAAGGAAATAGAGGAGGCAATCCAAAAATTCATATGGAACAATAAAAGACCCTGAATAGCAAAAACGCTCCTCAACGGAAAGAACACTGCTGGAGGAATATCAATACCAAATTTCAAACTCTACTATAAAGCCATAGTAATCAAAACAGCTTGGTATTGGCATAAGAACAGACCTCAGGACCAATGGAATAGAATTGAAAACCCAGAAATGAACCTACAGACCTATAGCCATCTAATCTTCGATAAGGAAGCTAAAACAATAGAATGGAAGAAAGACAGCCTCTTCAGTAAATGGTGCTGGCAAAATTGGTTAACTACATGTAGAAAACTAAAGCTAGATCCTTATATATCACCCTGTACCAGAATCAACTCCAAATGGATCAAAGACCTTGAACTCAAAGCAGACACTCTGAAAACATTACAGGATGGAATAGGAGAAACCCTAGGTCTCCTTGGCTCAGGTCGAAATTTTCTGAATAGAGACCCGGAAGCACAACAAATCAAAGAAAGGTTGGACAAATGGGATTGCATAAGATTGCAGAGCTTCTGCAGGGCAAATGACATAGCTGGCAAGATCAATAGAAAGCCCACCGATTGGGAGAAGATCTTTACTAGCCATACAACGGACAAGGGTCTCATATCTAAAATATACTTGGAACTCAAAAAATTAAACCACCCAACAACAAATCCTCAAAGAATCAACTGCCCAATAAATAAGTGGGCGAAAGACTTAAAGAGAAGCTTCTATGTTAAATCTTTAAGAAAAGATGATAATGTTTGGAAGCACAGAGCCAGAGAGAACATCAAAGATTTTCTTGTTTGGTATGTATTGAAGTCATGGATCTTTCACTGTATTTGATGTTGGTATAATTTGTGGAGGGGAAAGGAAAAAACAAATTGTTTAAATAGGGATACCGGTGGACCCATTGCAACAATGAGATGTACAAGACATTATGTTGAAAAACGAACTTTACAACTTTGGCAGGGGAGAGGTGGGGGGTGGGGGAATGGTGGTAGGGGGGTATAGGGGTGGGAGTGGAGAGGGGAAAGGATGGGAAGGGGAAACAAAGGAGGAGGCAACAGCTTGATGAGAAATGTACTCACTATCTTGCCCATGTAATTGTAACCCCTCTGTAAGGTATTTTCACAATAACAATAATAACAATTATACATGGCCATAGTCTTTCCCCTTAAAAGTTACATATTAATTTAGGATTCTGTTGCAAGGAATCTTTTCCTACTTGACTCTCTTACTTGGGACCTATGAACACGGGTTAACAAGAGTATATAAAACCTGATATTGTGAATTCTTATTCAGAAGGCAATGATGACAGTGACCCTTATTAAGGAAACAACCCCCCTTCGTTGTTTTTTTGGTTTCCTAAATATATAGCTATGTTTTTCTTCACATAACAATGCATAATGTTAGAAATTCCTGGCATTAGATAATGCTACAATATTTTATTTAAAGGAAAATTACCCAAATATTCTTTTTGAATACCTGTGTTCTTATGAGAGACCCCTCAGCAGGTAAAGTTGTGCTGGAAAGATATTAAGTACCTACAACAGACCTTTTCTGTAACGGAATCCTACCCATACCACCAACAAACACTTGTAACCATGGATAGTATCAGACTGACTATATTGATTTTGTTTTCTCCCATACATACACACTTACATATGTACATGCATACATATACATATATATACATACATATAAAGTAAATCAATACATTTGTCACTGTAAGATATTAGCAACATTAACTAAAACTAGACTAGACTTCTAATTTATTGTATTAAAATTATGTGAAAAAACATCTCTCCTCACAAATGTCTTTCCATACTTATAGTCTTCAGTTAGAGAATCATATATAGATTCTCTTTGGAATATCTGAAGTGCCAGCATTAGTAGTTTCTTTCTTTTTATATATTGATCAATGAAATAAAGTTTGCTTGAACACTGACACTGTTCCACCATGACAAGCTTGATCTGACAATTGAGACAGTTACTTGGTATGACTTGGGAAAATGGAGTAAGTCCCAGGCAGTATGGAGAAGGATGGAGTGAGAGTTCACCATGCTACTCAGAGTAATATGTAATCTTTAAAAAGTAATACATTGCTTATCTGGAATTTTCCATCTAATATTTTTAAGAGTAGCTGACCATGAGAAACTTACATGGGGGAAGTGCCCACCCCTACAGATAAGGAACATATGCCATATTTAATGTCCTGTTGATCACAGCACTAATGGTTATGTCTCAGGCAGTAAGTAAAATAGCAGTTAGATTTTAGAAAGTAACAGGACTATTTTCTTGAGCTTTTTAACATGATCTGGAGGTTGTCTGATTGATTCCTGTGTTATTTCTCTTTTGTTAGAATTAATTGACTCTATTATAATTTCATAGTTTAGTGCATTATCTTTTTTTCCCCAATTTTGTATTAGGCTTTTTGTTGTTGTTGTTTGGGGAATTGTTTCAAGAAGTAATCCAAGGAACTAGCTTCTGTCTAACTAGTAATGCTTGAATTTGACAGTCAAGAATTTATTCCAACTTCTTGCCTGGTGTTTGGATACTCTCTCCTTTTCTTATGAACAGGAGTTTATACTGCAACAAATTCATGCCAACACTAGACTCACTGGTACAGCAAGTGAAAATACATTGAGAAGAAAGCCAAAAGGGACCAGAAGGGCAGAGGTGTATCACATATATCAAGCTCACAGTCTGATTTTCATTTTGTTATCTGCCTGTTTTCAATCTGGCAAGTACACATTCCATCTCATACCTAAGCAGACTTCGGAGATTTATTTTTATGGATAAGGGATGGTTTTAGAGAGTATGTAGAGACTTCCACAGAAAGTGCTCAGATTTCTTGTTTGGGATCTTGTGGCTCCAAGTCATTTATATCTCCCTCTGATTTCTAGATCAAATGTGTATTGAAAATTAGAATATATTGATTGTTTCCATAATTCTTACAGTAATATTGCAAGGCAAATTCCAGGAGGAATAGACACCTCATCTGTCATGGTTATCCAGGATGTAGTGCTGTGACATTTAAAGTGCTGGAGTGGCAAGTGTGTCTGTCAGTGTGGAGGCTTTTAATCTCCATTCCTGAACACTTACAGTGATGCTAGGCTAATCCCACAGTGCCATGCCTTGTCGGCTGCTGATGTGCCATCTGCTCTGCTTCACACTGAATGTGATCAGATGTGAACTTCAAAGACCTTTCTGAGGATAAGCCTGATTCGAATCCTGAATCATTAACTTTCACCCAGACTCATCATATTTTGCCTTCTGCCCACAGAAGTTTAAGAAAGAAGTCACTGACTTGAGGCAGATAGGAAACAAACATGAAGGGAAAGAAATTTGAAGTCAAGTGTACATTCCTGCAGGGTCATAGAATTGTGATAGAGATATCTAGCATTTCATTCCTTAGCATGTATCTAAAATTTATCTGCCTTTATTTTTGAAAGATGCTTGTGAGTTATTTAGATTTTAATTGCTTCTCCTGCTAGTAATAGAAATGGAGACTCTTTTATGGTAGAATACTGAACAGTAAGGAGAGGCATAAATGGATGTCTTGCCAGAGCTGACCTCAAGAGAAAGCACAACAGGATCCCGTCGATGTTTCAGGAGCTGATGAAAATTCACTATTGTCATTTTTCTGTTGCAAATTCTCTGCTTTGATGTGATTTCTTTTTGTCTTCAAACATGCAACTATCGAATTGCAACGGAGTTTAAAAATATTGTGTAATATCTAATATCTGCTAACTCTCCAGGTAAAAGTTAATGAGGTATTGTAGCCTATAAATAGAGGGCATAATTTGGGTCTTAGGGTGTGAGAGTTAAAAATGCAGAAATCCAGAACTCATGGGCTCTGTCATGATTTATTTAGATTAGATTTATGTGGTTGTGGTGGTGGTGGTGGTGGTGGTGGTGGTGGTGGTGGTGGTGGTGGTGGTGGTGGTGGTGGTGGTGTGTGTGTGTGTGTGTGTGTGTGTGTGTGTTTGTGTGTGTGTGTTGGTACTGGAATTCAAATTAAGGGTCATGAACTCTCACTTCCTTTTTTTTCACACATCTACTTCCATCTTTTTTTTTCTGATTAATTGCAAGCAAAAGACTCAAGGAATTTTCTGCCCCAGTTAGTTTGGGTCCTGCTTCTCAGGTCTCAGGGCTAGGATTATTAGGTGTGAGCCACCAGTGCATGACCTAAATTGTATTGTGAACTGTGGAGCTTCAGATCAGAACTGACCAACAACAGTGCTTACATTTAGCTACAAATGGGTGATTGCAGAATGTCTAATGCTACTCTTATTGAATCTTAAGTAAAATAAATACATTTTGAAAGTACTCAGACAGCTCACTCTGAAAGGGCAATGTATACAACCCTTTCAGTATCACCATTTTTAAAAAATTTTTCATTGTAACTTTGAATGGTATAGACATCCGTTACTATCATTATCATTTCCGGTGGAATCATTGGCATTGTACACAGCACTATACATGAGCATATGGCTTTGCCAATGATAATAAGCTTTGTTCTCAAAAGAACTGAGTTACAGTGAGGCACACTCCTTATCCAAAGTTGTACTAGAGATGTTCTGTGGATGGTGAATTTTTATTTGCTTAGCTTATATTGATTACAACATGTGAGTAATTTGTGGCATGTTCATCACCATGACTATATTTGGAGCATACATTTTAATTTTATTTCCCACATTTGAAGCAATCTGTTTGGATTCACTTTTCTATTCAATATATGTCAATAACGAGGCAGGAAATATGACAATGTAACTGTTTAAACAAAGAAATAACTCATGTAATTTCTTTTTGGTGTTCTATTCTTCATGATTCTGCAGTTCAGAATATATTTCTAAACAGAAGAATAGTCATAATCCTCCTTAAGTTTTGAGAGTGTACTCTATGTGCTTTTCTTTTTAATTTTCTAAATGGTTTACTTAGACAAAAAGGAAATATTCAAGATTCAACATTATTGAGTCAGAAATGACATTATGTAACCTGACATGAAACCTGTTATTATTATATCCAGGAGATGGAACCTGTTCTTTAGAGAAAGCATATCATCTATTCTGAAGAAAACATCTATTTCTATAATGAAACTACACCATATTTAATTTTATATTTAAGGAGTTTTATTTGCAAAGAGAAAAATTAAAATATTGGGTCTGTACAAGAATATTTAGGACAAACCACTGCCACTGATAATATTTGGAATTGTGGAAAGCTGAAAGAAGTTAAGATGAAAGAAATAAATGTAACAATATGATGTTAATCTTTTCTATATTATTTTCTAAGCCAATGAAACATGTTTGAATGTAATCGTACAGCACAGACTAACAAGATACTCAATAATAAACTTTTTAAAGATATTTTCATGGTTATATAGATACAGTTTATCTAAAGCTGTTGCTTTGATTATCATCCATTCATTACAGAATTTGGGCTATTAAAATCACAGATATTTCAATGTATATAACATAAAATTCTTCTTAGAAATTTACTTCAAGTATTTTGCCTCAAAATTTTATGTTAAAGACTAAACAGGTTTCATTCTTACCTGCCTTTTGGCCTTACAAGGCCTCATGAAGGATTCCTTACATTAAGGAATTTTAAAATACATTGCAGACAAGGATGAAAATCACCAATTAATTGGACTTAAATTTTCATGTGCTGGTACTAATGCATTCAACTGTTCTTTTGAATAATTGAGAACTTAGAGAATGTAGGAGTAAGAAAAATGTACAAATTGCTTATTTTAGGTGGTTGTTAGTGCAAAAGAATATGTCTGTTTTCCATCAGAAAAGAATTTTAAGATACTAGAGAAAAGTTGTAATATTTATGGTGTCAGTCACTGTACAAGGTATTACCGTGTCTGGAAAATGTATCCAGAAAAACATAGTTTTCTAAGTATATACTTATTAGAGAGATTGATTAGACTGCTTCAAATTCCCTCTCTTCCTCCCTCCCTTTCTTTCTTTCTTTCTTTCTTTCTTTCTTTCTTTCTTTCTTTCTTTCTTTCTTTCTTTCTCGTTTTTCTTTTTTCTTTCTTTTTTCTTCTTTCTTTCTTTCTTTCTTTCTTTTTCTCTCTTTCTGTCTTCTTTCTTTCTTTCTTTCTTTCTTTCTTTCTTTCTTTCTTTCTTTCTTTCTTTCTTTCTTTCCTCCCACCCACACTTCCTCCCTCTCATTTCTTTCACCGCTTTCCCATTCTTTATTTATTCCTCCCTCTCTTTTTCTCCTTCCCTCTCTTAAGACAAAATGGTAGAATATGAAATATTTGTATAGGAATGTTAATGGGTTTAAGAGTCTATGGTACTTAGATGATGAGGGTTGAATTCTATTCTTCATTTTACAAATGTGGTTTCTAGCAATAGATAATGTCTCTAACATTATTTTTCCTAAAATTTGTCCTTTTGTTAATCAGACAAAATTCATATTTAAGTTCAAGAACATACAGAAATTCTGACCCCTCAGGACTGAGAACCTGTCTCAGTTATCTGTTGCTGCCTAATAGTAATACCACCAATACCACCCAAATTAGGTGGGTTGGCTGGTTTTCTACTGCTTGATCATTTTGTTTCAAAGTTCTTAAGCCTAAAGTTGGAAGTCTCACAATGTCCTTTTGGCACATTTTCTTGGGCAAAGCAGGTCACAAGTCAGCCAGCCCCCATTGAAAGGGAGAAAAGCCATCAGTCTCAAGACTTGATAAAAGGATTGGCAGTGTATCTTTGTAGACAGTGAGACTGAAGATATTTCCTTGGTTTTCCAAATAAATCTACCAGAACAGGGAGACTATTATAGACAGAATACAAGATGTACAAGATGGTGCAGAGGTTCAGAGTTAGGAAAGGGTCACTGTTCCAGCCAAAACACTGATGAAACTCAGTAGTCCAAGTTTAACTAACTAAAGTTCATGCCCAAGCAGATATTAAACAATAAGAACATGGACCCTGGACACAAAGCACCTGTAAGGTTTAAATCTAACTTACTATTTCATAATTTTTTTGTCTGTCATGGTGATTGAACTATTTCCTAATTGATGAAGCTATAAAATGAGTGATAATTTGATCTTATAACATAAAATAGGTTATCATTGATGGTGTCAGGAGCAAAAGCAGGGGTTCGTCTGAAAGTCTGAGTCAGATGGGACAGCTTAGATGGCAACAGTGTGGAAACACAGACTTTGGACTTAAACAATCCTGAAAGAAGAGACAGAATATGTTGGGAGGAGATAATCAGATCCTTGAACATGTGGGCGGGTGGAAATATGACAGCAAATCCCATGATGAGGCTTCGAATCCCTCTGCTTTGGAGTGAACAGTCTTTCTGATGTGGATGGATGAAGGCTCACAGGTGTGTGCTGAGCCCCAGAATAAATTTTGCAGGTGCCAGTGATTGCAAGTAAAGGTCTAAGTCCCTTTAGAGTCATCACCGTCTGAACAAATGAAATGATTTTGAATGCTTCTGCTTGCTACAGGGAAATTTATAAAAAGATAGCATGATTTCATGCTCCTTTGGACAGCTTTTTAAAAGAGATCTGGGCCAAGGAAATTATTCTCCGAAAGCCGGCTAAATTTTTATAATGGGAATGCATTTATCCCTTAATATAAGTAACATTCATTTTATTTTAAATTTATGACATGGGAACATTGTGGCTCTGAGTCTCTTTGTTTTATGCTTTAACATTGGAACTTTTTGTAGACAGTATCTTGTAAAGATGTCATCGGTGTACTTTTTTAAAATGACACTTTGTTCATTTTATTCTTTTCCATTACACTGAGTATTAGAAAGGAATGTGCTGCCTAATTATTATCTTCTTCTCTAATAAAATAGGCATTTATTTAAGGAGATCGATGTTATGTAAAAAAAGTGAGACCACTGTAAATTGAAACTCTATTCAAAAGAATTATCTTTTTTCCCTCTTTTCAATTCCCCATTGATCTTTAAAAATTATTTATTTATATGTGTATTTATTTCTCTGTGTGTACAAAAGAGTGGTAATTCAACATTTCAGTTTGTGAGTACTGTACAGTGCATCTGGATGAATGGAACTCCAGGTCTTTGTAAGTATCAAGAGGATATATCATTCCTTGCACCAGAACCTCTTTATATTCTAGATACAAGTTGAAGTAAAAAGTTAATCAGTTATTTGATCTTTTTTCTAAAAATGCACTATTAATTCAGACAAAAGTTCCTATTGTGGAGTTTTGCCATATGTTCAGAATCATGTTTATGAGTTCAAGTTCTATGATAAAATCATTCCAAAAATAAATTTGTTTTTTTTTGCTCACTCCCAAAGTTCTTGCTCTGACTTCAGAGGAATCAGATGTTTAACTTCTGATTTGATGCGGGAAAGAAAATAAAATGTAAACACCGCAGGCTGGTTAGAAAGAAGCAGAAATGGCAGAGGAGTGACAAAGGAGGAATGAATAAGAATCAAGGGCATACTGAAAAGAGCACTTGAAGTTTAATAACGATGGAAAGGCATCTTGACAGAAGCAGAAGTTCACACAGTTTTTTTTAGGTTATATCAGAGATATCTTGTGACTCCCTCATTTCTCTAGTAAAACCTCTGGCACATTTCCATTGAGTAAAGCATTGTATTCTGACCATCAGATGGTTATGGACTAAAAAGCAAAAGTGTTTTTCACCATTGTTAAATTAGACTATGTTTAAATTATGAAAACATAATTTTTCAGTTTTATATGACTCCTATTGAAAATTATAAACCTCCTGAATTCTAAATTTTAAATCATAATTGCCTTAAGATGTGTGCCTCCTGCAAACCACATTTCAATCAAAAGAAAGGAAAATAATAAAGGTAAAACTGGTATCTTATTTCTTTGTAAGCAAGTAGTTCAAGAGCATTACCAGCTTTTAACAAATATTAAAGTGAGATAAAGTAAATGTTCTGCCCTTATTGCATATAATTAAGATAAAATAAAGTTTATGATTTAAATCTCTATTCCCAGTCAAAATAATCATATTAAAAATAAGTAGTTACTCTTTTGGAACCTTGTTCATATTATTTAGTAGACACAATACCCACATTATGTGTCAGACAATATTTGCAAACTCATTACAATCTCATATTACCTTTATCACACACGTTTCAATATTATCTCCCTTTTATGGATTAAGAAACTGAAGAACCATAGTAATAACTTTAAATCCTATAGTCTAAAAGTAGCAGAGAAAGAACAGAAATTCTTGTACTTTAGGTTCCAAGATTATGCTCTTACTCAAATATGTTTCTTAAGTATACTCTACGATACAGGAGGATTCATTGGCCATTTAATATCAATGGTCAATACTTAACAGTCATCCTACAGTTCTACTGATGCCTATAATTAGTTACTAAACTTCACTCATTTAAACTTGTCTCTCTTCTCCATTCCAATGGTACATTGATTACCACTGGGCAGTTGGTAATCCTCTAGCATGTTGATATCAAATAATCTCTTTGTTTTAAATTTCTCTTATTGTAGAGAGCCTCTACATTATTGAAAAAGTGATCTTGAGAAAAATGTTTAACCAATCATGCTCCTCTCTCTTTTAAGGTACTCAATCTTTCCTGTTGCTTACATTAGGAAATCCAATCTTATGAGGCTCACTTTAAAAAATCTGATCTGTTCCTATCTCCTGCAGTTCCCTATTTGATAAGGCTCTAAATTCTTAGCATTAGGCTGATTGTTGTATATACCATTCCCTCTGTTCAGAATAACCTATTCACATCTTGTCATCCAGGCAAACTCATATAAATGTGTAGTAATCACCCATCTGGATATGCTCAGCAAGCCTGATGTAGTCCAGAATCATTAGTTATACACTGTTATCACAACCTTACATAGTACAGATTGCTGTTGTTGCATTTACCATAATTTATTGCAATTATTTGTTACATTCTGTGCTAGACTCTTAGCTCCTTAAAGAGACAGCAATTCATGGGAGGTCAGTTAATGTTAGTGAATTAAATTAGTTTCAAATTTCTGTACTAGCTCATGGTTTGTGGAAGATTTTTCCATGGTCAGAATATGGAAGAATTTTAGAAAAACAATATTCTCATATACATTAGGTATAGCTAAAAAGCAAAGCAATGCTTTATTTCTGGTCTTCTTTGAACTATATCATTATTCATTCTAAATTTGCAAATCTTATTGGTAATATGTTAATTTGAATTCACTATAGTTTTACCAAGTTTCTACAATCTCAAACCTTTTAGGATTGCCATTGCTCTTCAAGTTGAATAAGGTCCATTCTGCATCATGCTATATAACACCTCCAAGAGGTCCCATTCCCTCTCTGCTTCCTGTTTGTTATGAGGCAAACAGCTTCTCCCTCCACATTATCTTTCTGCCAAGGTAATTCTGTCTCACTTTGGTCCCTAAATCATCCAACCAAACACTATGGACTGAAAGCTGAATCTAATTTTGTACATGCCTTCCTTGTAAAAGTAAAGATGTACATGTACAGGCATTGTCTTAGAAACTTCTGGTCTCATGTAAAATGTATGTGTCTTATTGATAGATCACTGTCATTTTTTCCATTCTTTTATTGGTGGTGGGGCTTGAAATCAGGACCTGGGCCCTGTCACTGGGCTTTTCAAACAGAGCTAGTGCTCTACCACCTTGAGCCACAGCTCCATTTCTAGTTCTCTGTTTGATAATTAAAGGTAAGAGTCTCTTGGACTTTCTTGGACAGGCTGGCTTCCAACAGGGATCCTCAGATCTCAGTCTCTTAAGTAGCTAAGCTTACAGATGTGAGCCTCGAAAGCCTGGCTACACTGTTATTTTTTTAACCAAATTCTGCAGTTTAGGACCAGAACACAGATTTTAGATTAATGTACAAAATAATATTATACAGATAAAGGAAGTTTGCTGGTTAAGTGACTTTACCTTTTAAATAGGCATATTTCATGGACTCCAAGGCTGGATTTGGTATATTTATGAGTTTTGTGTTAGACATTATAATATACTTAATAGGTTTCAGAATTGTCTGTTCTTACTTTAAGAAGGCTGGATCAAGAAAATGTGGTATATATACACAATGGAATTTCATGCCTCCATCAGAAAGAATGGCATTGCCCCATTTGTTCAGAAGTGGAAAGACTTGGAAAAAATTATATTAAGTGAAGTAAGCCAGGCCCAAAGAAACATAGGTCTCATGGTTTCCCTTATTTGTAATAACTAGTGTATGTCTGCAACAGGCAGAAAAGGTCAGATAACTTGATGTTAGGCGAAATGAACGCCAAGATAAGAATTCAAATGTTTTTTTCTTTCTTGCAATTGTTTCTAACATATTTATAAGATGATTTCTTTGTTGCTTTGTATGTCCCTCCCCCTCGGTATAACCCCTGTTTTCACTGTATTTGATGTCGGTATAATTTGTGGAGGGGAAGGGAAAAAAACAAATTGTTTAAAAAGGGATACAGGTGGACCCATTGCAACAATGAGATGTACAAGTCGTTATGTCGAAAATGAACTTTACAACTTTGGCTGGAGAGAAGGTTGGGGGGTAGATGGGAAGGGATTGGAAGGGGAAACAAAGGAGGAGGCTACAATGCTTGATAAGAAATGTACTCATTACCTTGTCCATGTAATTGTAACCCCTTTGTATGGTATTTTCAAAATAAAAAAAGAAGGTGCTATGGTTTGAATATGAAACACTCTTCACAGGATCATGTGTTAAGTTTGATTCCCAGCCGGTGACGCTATTTTGTAAGGTGGATGAAACTTTGGGATTTCAGTGAAGCCTAGTTGGAAGAAATGTATCACTGAGGTCATGGCTTTGAAGGATGTATCTTTCCTATTTCTCTCTGTAATGTCAAACCATCTGTCATATCTGCCATAAATAAGGTAAAGAAGATTCTTTATCACACACAACGTTTGTTATGATGCTCTGCCCCTGTATGGATGAAGGAGGAGGGGTGGGCAACAATGGACCAAACCTTCTCAAATTGCCATCTATGGTATTTCATCATAGAAATATAAAAACAAGTAACAGAGTACTGATGCCAGAGAATCAAGATTATTGCTATGCTAAAATCTGACCTTTCTGTTCTTAAACTTTTGGAACTGTTTTGAGAGAAGAATTAGGTAACCTAGCAGAGAAATGGACTGGAGAAAGCCCTAGAATGCCATAAGCAGAGCATAATATGCAATTCTGGTGTAAGCTTGAGCAACCAAAGTGCCAATTAGAATGAAGTAAATAAAAATTGATCATGGGGGATCATGTAGAAGGGCTCCAGGTGGCCCTATATTTAAAAATGTTGGAAAACAGAAGGTAAAACCTAATGGTCACTGCTTCTGAAGATATCTCTACTTGCAGGTCCCATCCCCTTTCTGCTTCCTGTTTTCCATGAGACAAACAGCTTCTACCTCCTCATTCTCTTTCTGCCTTTGGTCCCTAAATCATCCAACCAAAGAGTATTAACTGAAGACTGAATCAACCAATATAAGTCCTTTCTGGCTTAGGTTGTCTCCATCATGTACTTAGTCACAGCTACACAAAAGTCTGCTAATAGAAAAGGCTTTATCTCATAATGTCAAACCATGAGATTTAAACAAAAAATAAGAAAAATGTGAGATTCTTCTTTTATCATTTGCCACTATTAATAAATATTTCAAGGGAATTTAAAAAATAGGACATGTATGGCCAAAGGAAACATTTATTTATTTATTACAATTTTTCTCTTTTCTCTTTTTTTGGTTTCTGAAGTATTAAAATTTATTCTGATTGCCTACGCACATTTACCGACCATTATTTTCTTTTCTATTTTCAGTGCCATTTGTGTACAATTGCCTAACAAATAGTTCTTACATTCATTTGCTTAAACCATCCACCATTTATTTTTCTCACAAATGTGCAATTTATTCAGAGTGCAGCAGGACAAACAGTCTCTAATCCACAATTCCCAGGATAACTGGAGTGCTTATAGATAGAAACAAATGGGGCTGAGCTTTTTCCACTCTGATTATCTAAGGATTTTTCTAGACTCTTTCTTTGTATGATCTTCAAGGCATTAATACTTTTTACATCTTCCATTGTAGTTCAATTTTTAAAAATCACTTTTATCAGAAAGTCAAGTTTTTAAGGACCTAGCCTTAGAAATCATGCAACAATAGCACATGTTCAAGTTATAATTCATTGAGTAGCCTATACATGAATATCAAAATATTAGGTTTATATGTACAGGGAATAATGTTTAGAAATGGACAGAATAGTTTTATAACTCCAGACTGCCACCTTTTTCTTTTCTTTTTCCTCTTTCTCTTTATCATTGTCTCTTTGTTGTCTTTGATGTGGTTTTCATAAGGGAAAATTTAGAAAATGTATTAAAGGATAAAATCATCAATTTGTGAAATTTGTTCTATCCCAAAGACATTTCTGAATGTGTCTTTTTAGCAAATATAGACTTATCACATATTATATCAATAAGTCTATTTTTCAATTTCTCTGACTGTTCTCTTACAAAATGTCTTATGAAGAAATCATAGGTTATGAAATAATTCATCATTCTGAGACTGGATTATTTTACTTAACTTGATACATTCAAGATCAAATCATTGCTTCATTTTCATCTATAATTTAAAAAAATACTGAGGTTTAAATTTCATAATGAATTTAAAGTATAGAATGGCTACCACATAAGGTTACACGTGATTTTTTTTTGATTATTAAGTCCATGTATGTCATTTTGGCTGTCTTTCTTCTTTTTAATTTTTATTTACTTTTTGTATGTCTTGTAATCTTTGACTGAATGCTAGACATTATGTCAGAACTGGCAAAGGAGATCAATACATTCTATGCCTTCAAGTGATTAGTAAAGCTTTAAGTTGGATTGGATGTGGATTTTTATTATCACTATGATTATTTTCAGGACACTACTCATTTCATGAATCTTGGCTTCTACTCAGAGTCTGGGTTTCTTTTGTTTCTTTTTTAATCTGCTTTATTATTATCATAAAGGTGATGTACAGAAGGATAACAATTCCATGAGTGAGGTAATGAGTACATTTCCTTTTGTTCATTGTGTTCCAGTCCTTCACACTCTCCCAGTCCCTCCATTCCATCTCCATCCATGAGTTCATTTTCATCTGTGTTCAGTGAGCTCCACTGTTGCACCTTTGCACCTTTTCTCCCTTGAGTTTCTCCCCTGCCCCGAATATATATTTCCTGGGTGAATAATCTGTGGTTTTGTTTTTTGTATTTGTTTTTGTTTTCTTTTTTGGTCATGGGTCCTGAACTCTGGAACTGGGCACTGTCCCTCAGCTCTTCAGCTGAAGGTTAGTGCTCTACCACTTGAGCCACAGCACCACTTCCAGCTTCTGCTTATGTAGTGTTGAGGAATTGAACTCACGGCCTCATATATGCAAAGCAAGCACTCGACCACTGAGCCACCTTCCCAGCCCTCATTAATGAATTTTCTTAGCATAAATCCTCTATCCTGTTTCTGATATGTCTGCCTTGTCTAGAGCTCTGTCTTGTGGACTTTGTTTCTCTTCCAAGAGCAAATTGCTGTTTCTTGCTACAGTGTATGTGAGTTGACTTCAGGTCAAGGTTTTCTTTTCCAATTTTCTGATCCTAACTCACAGGTATGAAGCACTTTCATACTATGGATTTGGGAATGTGTTTGTTCTCAGCATTCAGAAACTCATACCCAGGAAAATCTTACATTGGTTTACCTCTGTGGTTCATTTTGAAGGAGATGTCGCTTTCCCTTTACTAACAATGAGAGACCATTCATCCTCTCATGTTAATATGATCTGTCAGTCCCAAGATAATCATTTGTCTTCTTTCAAAATAAAGAATATGTCCTCTTTTTCTTCAGCCAGTTTCTTTGTATGTTTTTTAGATATTCGACTTTGCTGCTAATTCCACACAATTGAAATATTTTGAGTCATAGAAGAATGTTTATAATGATTAATTACTATTTATTTTCAATTCCTACTTTGCTTCTCTATACCTGCATCCTCTTCCTAGGTTCATGTTCAGTTCCAGAGATTTCTTGTTTTAAGCTGGACAAAGCCCATGAAGATGCTTCTGTAGATGGATGGATAATTTCTTTGTGGTTTGGTAAAGCTGTTTCGTGCCGACATGCTACATTTTCACTTTGATAATTAAATAAAAAATAACTTCTATTTTGTTGTATCTATTTGGACAGCTAGTAGTCCTTCATCCTGTGCTTTGCCACAGCAACAATATTTTCATCACCTTACCTTCCCTGAGGGAAGCATGCCTTTCTTTGGAAGTTATTAGATATAGCCAGTTAAAAAATTAAGTCTATATATGTTTTTTTCCTAACTTGTTCTCATTGATGAAGCATTCTTTAAAGCTGTAACATCTAAGCAGAATAGCTAGTTTTATAGCTTTTTATTTTTAAGAAAAAATGTTTAACTATTTTAAAAGAGTAGAATATAAGCATTAACGTTTGTTGATGTAAATTGATAGGAGCTAAACTCCTATCCACTGGGTATGAATTATTCTCACATCACTAAAATCATTTACATCTCTGTCTCAGAATAGTCAGATGTTCATTGTGTCTGAAAATAACCATTTTATCTGGTCCCTTGCTTGCAGTGTAGTACAGAGATTCTGAGAACTCCAACAGCCTCTTATATACGTTTTCTACTTTTTCCCTTTGAGGCATATTTATGAAGGACGTGTTTTGTTGTTACAAACCTGAGAGCTGGAAAGAAAGTGAGTGGAAACCTTCCACTTTCCACTAAGAGAAACTGTGTAAGCAAGGGAATTTGGACATGTCTACATTGGTGTGTTTATGCCTCTGCAGTGTTTGTACTGTCCTTAGATTGCTAGAGAAACCTCCTTCAAATTGAACTTCTTGCTATGAACCAAACTTTCTTTAGATGCTGGTGGGCTGAGAGCTGTTATTCTGTATGTGTACTTCCATAATAACTCATTTCATATTATATTTTTCATCCTTGCCACTAACAAGCACAATTAAAGTTTGAATTATGTGATCAGCAGTCAGGAAAAGTTGGCTGAATGAAGGTTTAGCAGTGGTAGCTCTTTATAAATATAGCCTTCACAAGTAACAAAGACAGTGGCAATTCTAGGAAATCAGATATAAAAAATCAAGCCATATTGGGTTTCTTACTGTCATTAAAGATATTGCTATTTTTTAAAAAGTTTTTTCATTCATAGCAAATGAATGCAGATTCACTGGTCAAAACTTAAGTTTCAATGTTGAATTATAGTATTATTGAAGGTAAGGAATGTATTCTATTTTCTAAAATAATATAACAAGTATTTTCATTAGAGGTTATTTGAGAATATAAAAGTTTTATTTAAGGACAAGATATAAAATAACATTGACTTTATGAACACAGATTAGATAAGTCTTATAAGCCCTGAATAGAAAAAATGTATTATGAAAATAAAAATTAGTAATTTCATAATTCTACTGAAGAAGTCCCATGGAAGAATTTACAATGGTAGTGATACTTAACCTAAAATTTAGAGGTATAATGAGTTTTTTTTCTTTTTATTTTGAAGGTGATGTTTATTGGCATTAAAGTTATAAGACAGGCAAAGAGTATATTTCTTAGCTGTGCTATAATCTAGCTATTCAGGAGGCTGAGATGTGAGGGTATGATTCAAAACCAGCCAGGGCAGGAAACTCTGTGAAACTCTAATTGCCAATTGACCACCAGCTTATCAGAATTGGCATTGTGTTGAAATTGGTAGAGTGCTATCTTTGAGCAAATAGCTCAGGGACAGTACCCAGGCCCTGAGTCCAATCCATGACTGAACAAAAAGAGTATTTCTTTTCTTTTTTGGATAATGTCACCCTTTCCCTTGCTCTCTCCATATTTTTCTCTTCCATCTCTAACCACAAGTTGTATAGTTCATTTGTAACATAGTACATAGTGAGCACTATTGCTACATTTGTTTATCTTTTATAACTAATGAGTTTTTTGAGGAACAAAATGTACTGACATGCTTTTATGCCTAAGCATATATATGGAAAATGATTGCTATATCCAAGGAAAAGCAAAGAGTTCAATGAGACACTTTTCAGAAAAAAAATGTATAATCATTTGATGGAGAAAAATGATATAAATGTGAGAATTTTTGATCAAACTAAAAGTTGAAGTGGAAAATATTGAAATATTTTCAGCAAGAGATTAAAAATTTAAATTAAAAATATATTAATGGTTTATAGGTATAGTGAATAGTCAAATACATTTACAAGGGGCATAGGAAATTATTATTTTTTCCTTATGGTCCTAAACTGAGGGAGAGGGGTGGGGAAGGAGGGGGAGGGAGGAAGGAAGGAAGACAGACAGAGACAGAGAGACAGAGGGAGAGGGGACAGAGGGATAGAGAGAGTATTGGCAGTTTTGCAAGTGTTCCTTGGGTAAAGCTTTATATATTTATTTTGGGATAATAACCTGAAATGAAGAGGTAGATACAAATTTGCATTCATTTCTAACTTAGTCTCAAGATGTCATTGTAGTATAGAGTTAGCCTATTTAAACTTCTATGCCATCACAGTGAAGAAAATGTGTAGATGTCATAGTTTGTTAATCAAAGACAATAGGGAATATATTGCTCTGAACATGTTCATAGAATATGTTAAAATATATATTTATTGATCACCTGCTTAATGAACAGAAGCAATGGAAGATAATTTCAAAGACATACAAGCCAGTATATTCTCCATAATTTTAACCTCCAAGTTTACAATTGAATTGGGGATATAAGAGGGAAAAAAGTGTGATTAAAGGCAAGAAAATAAAAAACAATAGGAAAGATTTTCCAAGGCAGTGCATGATTAATTGCTTAATGATTTACAAGATTTAAGAGGAAGGAGGTTAATTAGAGGTTGCTAGAAAAGAAAGTAATGGAAGTTTGAGAAAGATTACAGTATGTAAGATTTCCTCAGGGAATAGGCAAAGATTCACAAACTATTGAATTTTTGGAATTATAGGTGTAAGACAGTATGTGCATAATGAACATTTAGTTAAAATACAAAACATTTAAACTACCATTCTGAAGTTTACCTGGTATTCCTGTGGTTGGGAATGAAAATTGAACTTTGTATTTATTTGCCTTAGCTGGGAATCTTGGTGTTGGGTTTGCCTTTTCTCTTTATCTCAGGCATATATAGTTTACCATTAAAATTCTCTTTTTTATAGAGTAACCCTGAAGAAGAAATATAATTAAAATAAAGCTGCTCCAATTAAGATGTATCCTTTTTAATGATAGACGTTCAATATATCCTATGTAAACCCAGGTCCCAGATGAGTTACAGGAAATTTTCTTCTTGAATCTGGATTAATACTATTCCATGACTGAAAACTATTATTTTTTTATTAGAAGATGTCATTCTTTATAGTTAGTTACTCACATTTCCTAGAAGAACAGACCATTCTAAGACAGAAATGCTAGATCAGCCATGAGTACATCCCATATTAGGAGAAAGAATTTCAGCCTGGATTGAAACTGTCACAAAGCAATTTGTGCTTTTTCTATTGATGTGAGACATGCAATGCTATCTGATGTTTTAAAAACAGATACAGTAAACAAGAACTACAGCTTTCTTGACTACAAGATTCTATTTTCTAAGTGAGAATGGGATTCTCCTAGAAAATAATTTAAAACTTCCTCTCTTGAGAAAGATTAAATTCTATGATAAGAAGGGATGAAGGTTTGGATCAGAACAGAGATAATTTCTTTTTGTGTCTGGCATGGAATCAGAGTTGTGATATGAAACTTAACTGAGAGGGACTAGCAAAGGCTAGGTTGACTTCTCTTGTTTCAACATATTGCAAGTTGGGCAGAGCCATAAACCAATCCCTTCATCTTACTCCTCTAATTTCTTCAGTGAAATATTTCAAAGATATTATTGTTTGATATTAAGCCTTCATAGAGAAATGTAGAGGAGCATTTATCAATAATTGTAATCTGTAAATGACAAGAGTTTCAAAATGCCAGTACTAGTAATAAGAGGTTGGCCTACAGGCTTAAGAAATATTGTGATCCTCCTCTTCCCTCCCCCATAAAGCCTTCTGCTAAAGGTCTCAAGCAGGAGAAATTCCAGGTATGTAATTGCATGCTGTTAAGGATTGCAGAAATTATACGGAGTGGAGAATGTACAGGGAAAATTGATTTCCTAAAGACCATATCAAATGATACTATTTGGACATTGAATAAAAATAAAAATAAAAGTCTACCTCTAAGATATAGTTATGGGAAAATGTAAATTGTATAAAATGAAATTTCTATCAAGAAAGTTATTTTATTAAAAGGATATTCATACATAAATTCAAATTAATGTTAGTTTTCCTTTCATGGAAGTATCTCTTAAAATGAAGTGTGCTTTATAAACCACGTGAGAATTTTTGTAATTATTAGGGCTCATGCAAGCGAGCAATTAATTTCAACTCACTCTCACTTCTGAGAATGAAAACGCAGCCCACAAAAGCAAATTATGGAAATGAAACAAAATACTTGAATAAATTGAAATGCTGGAACCCAATATTTTTCAAAACCTAAAGTATGTATTATTCAGGGACTCAGGGGAGTTTGAAGATGAACCTGATATTAGTATGAGTCTTGATGAGAGTACTTCACATGTTTGTTTTACACTTGTTGAAACTATATCTCTATGTAACTGACGTAATTAATATTCCCCTCAGAGTAAATAACATTAGAAAAGGAAGATTAGTGGTGGGTGTGGTGACTCATTGAATTGCTCAATCCTTCTAAATGACACAAGCATATGATAGGATTATTAATGGTTCCTGAAAATGTTCATCAACCCACCTTATTTAGTGACACTTGAGTTTCAGAAGCTTTGGTATGTATTATTCAAATCCTACTGGTCTCATCCAAACTGTACCCTGGTATCTGTGAGTTTCAGATTCAAAGACCTTGTTGACTAAGCAAGCTTTGTATCTCAGTTTGCCTTAATTCAAAACCAAGTGAACTCCTCTGGATCTAAGAAATAGTCAAATTAAGTACCACCTCAGTGTCAGGGAGATTCATTAATTCATCTCTCTTAGATAAGTTAATCAAATTGTATTAGAATAACAATGAAAGTCAAAAGAATTCTAAGAATAATGTTTTAATTCATTAACATTAGAAGATGTGTATAAAGGTATTTTGTTTAAATTAAATGAATAAGATTAGCATCATGATGCAATCTTAATTAAATTGGAATATAAAGAATTTTAGGTCAACAATTTCTCAAGCAACGTATTGAGTCTGGGAGGTGTAGTGGTGAATGATGTTGATGGATGTTAGAGTATGGTAAAGATAAATAATTAGAAATTAAAATTTCTTTGGGTTTAGATGTTGAAGTATAAAATGGTTGGAAAACAAAAAAAATATAATTAGGCTAACCTAAAAGAATAATTATTTCAAGGTCTTCTTTAGCAAAATGAAAGGCAAAAATGGAGTTCAGAAATGCAGAACCATTTGTAAGAGGATAGAACTCGGATCTTTATCTTATTTACTCAGTAGAACCATTTAAATATTATCTGGCTGTAATTGATCTAGTCCAATTCATTTATATTTCAAAAATATCATTTGGAAATAAATATTAGGAGAAATGATGTAGGGAATGTAAAGGTCAGAAATACAAGTTTATTTTTTTCTTCCTTGCTATTGTTTCTAATGTATTTATAAGGTACCATGTGATTTTTTTTGTTGTTTTGTATGTCCCTCCCCCATGATATAACTCCTGTTTTCACTGTATTTGATGTTGGTATAATTTGTGGAGGGGAAGGGAAAAAACAAAATGTTTAAATAGGGATACAGGTTGACTCATTGCAACAATGAGATGTACAAGATGCTATGTCTAAAAATGAACTTTACAATTTAGGCAGGGGTGGGGGTGTGGGGTGTAGTTGAAGAGGAGGTAGGGAAGGGATGGTAGGGGAAAAACAAAGGAGAGCCAACAATGTTGGGTAAGAAATGTACTCATTACCTTGGTCATGTAACTGAAACCCCTTTGTGCAGTATTTTCACAATAAAAAATTTATTTAAAAAGAAATATAAAAGTGTGAGATATAATTATTAAGTGAAAATGATAGCTGATCATTAGATGGCAAGTATAAGAAAAAGGCAGTTGTGAAATTTAAAAAGATAGCTTTACTTTTTGATAAGGTAGTCGGTTTCATTATAAACATGTTGAGTTAGAAGAGCATCAAAGATATACAGGCAGAGAAGGTATTTTGAGTATATGTGTGTGTCTATATATTTCTGGAGTAGACACATGGATTTCAGATACACTTTCATAAGTTATTAGCATATTGAGTTTATTGGAGATTGATTGTATAGTGTTGTTAGGTAAGAGTGTGTAGGAGAATTCCTCTGTGTACATTAGCTTTAAGTCAAATAGAAGGGAAAATACATGAGCTTGGGAACAGAGACTTGGAGGAATATCAGAAAAAATGGAACTGCAGTTCATATTGTAGAGCACTCTACCAATAATGTCCATAGGAATGTATCCACATACACATAGTAAACATCTACTGTTTGGACTAATAATTTGATGTTAACCTTGAAGAATAGCCAATTACTGTTTGCTTTCCGTACTTGTCAAGTTTTTAAATGATTTGGAGAGCCTTTGGACCAATCCCCAGCATTCTCTCTGAAGTGCTGTAGTTAGCCACTCCTCTCTGGTGAATTTATGGATTCTTAGTTGCTTCATTGTTTCTGTATGAACGACATATAAGAATTTGTGCCCATTTAAATCATATCTCATCACCTTCTGTTGTTGCACAGGCTACACAGAAATATTCTTTCTAATTTGTAACTGATTCCATCACTGTCTATATACAAATTAAGATTATTTTCTACTAGATTTATGATAAATTTCTCTGTGAAGTGAAAAGGCTATTACATGAATTCTTTTTTTAAAAATATTGAAAAAGTGATGAGCAGGGGTTACAGTTATGTAAGTTAGGCAATTAGTACATTGGTTTTTAATCATTGAATCCCATCCCTCTTTATCTCCATTTACCCCTCTCTATTCCCTCCCCCTCCAAGTTGTAATGTTCATATCCAACATAGTGTTAAGTGAGTATATATATTGCTGTGTTGCATCAATTCTGCTGTTTCTGTGATTCCCTTTTCCTTCCACATGCTGCATTGTCTATTATGCAAAACATGATGTACAAAAAAACGAACAGAAACAAAGATTTTTTTTTTTTGGCTGGTGGTCAGATGCTGTATTTTCCTTCTAATTCCTGGCTAATAGGCAGAGGAAAATAGGAACAGAAAATATAGAATAAGAGAAGATAAGGCTGAGAGAGTCCCTCTGTATGCTTTCTTTTTTTTTTTTTTTTTTTTTTTGATCCAGTCGTGGGGCCTGAACTCTGGGCCTGGGCGCTGTCCCTCAGCTCTTCAGCTCAAGGCTAGCGCTCTACCACTTGAGCCAGAGTGCCACTTCCGGCTTTGTTTATTTTTTGCTTATGTGATGCTGAGGATTCGAACCCAGGGCCTCATGCATGCAAGGAAAGAGCTCTACCACTGAGCCACCTTCCCAGCCCCCCTCCGTATGCTTTCTTTAGAGAGATTGATTTGAGGAATGTTAGAAATGAAGGAGTAGCTACGTGAGGGGTACTATGGTATACAGATAAGAGAGTAAAAGTTTTTGTTCAGAACCACTTTAATATTATTCAAGAGAATCCACTAAATATCCACACTGTCTTGTTGGTTATACAAGTATATATACATCTATAACTATGGCTAAATCTCTTTTTGCTTTCTTAAATCCCACCTGTTTTCCTAGTCATTATGAAATTTCTGCTCATCAGCTATGCCCAACATTTTCCATACCTGACTCATTGTTCTGTATTTTCACTTTCTCCTAATAGTCCTTTGGAATTCCTATTGATATCAAGTGACATCTTTTTCATAAAAAAGTACAAACTAAAACTAGGTCTTATATTTATTGTTATAGCTCAAGAACTTGAATTCTATCTTTCCTGTGGTCTCCTCTTACCTTAGATTGCATTATAACAGTATATATATATATATATACATATATATATATATATATAGTGAAAATACTGTAGAAAGGGGTTACAATTACAGGGGCAAGTGCATTTCTTATCAAGCATTGTTTATACACATAGCCCTAATTCTCTTTAATGTATTAAGATTAACGACTACTTTCTTGTCTTCTCTATGGTTTAATGTCCCATATAAGAAAATGATCTGAATAAAAAATCTATGATCTTAAGTAAATGCATGAAATATACCATGTTAAAAGTTCATATATTTAATTTAATTTAAGTTAATCATATTTATTAAATATATACTAATGGGATTCTTCTCAGAACATATTATAGACAATCTACTTCCATTACAATGTAAAATGTATTTAATAGAACAGAAATTACACACACCTGTTCAATTGTATACTTCATACTGTTAAGCCACTATCTGTATTCAGTTTGTAATGGAAATATAAAATCCCTAAAGAACATAGTGTCTATCAGTTAAAGCTTAAAAATAGCCAGAATTGTATCTTACACTAGTTCTTAGAGCCTTTAATACCTACAGATAACAAGGAGACAATCAGATGTATTTGGATGTGCAGTAGTTTTCTCCACAGGAGTAGAGCCCAAAATTAAGAAATTAGGTCTCATGAAGGTCAGCTAGTTTGTCTATCTGCATAACCTTGGGAAAATACCAGAGTGAAAACTACATCCCAGACAGTATTGACATTTTCCCTGAGGAAAAGAGAAGATCTCCACCCTGGAACACAACCAAATACCTGTGGGGAGAGATATGGGATCTCTAACATCTAAGGTCTGAATGATATGGCTTTACCCTAAGCAATTTTCTCAGAAATTCTGAATGACACTGAGATATGAAAATATTATTTGTCTCCGATTACATGTTTAACCATGAAGATGTTGAATGGCATATAAAATAATGGTGCTAATTTAGAGGCTGAGATTGAGATATATATTTATGTGTGATAAAAATTGCTTCTTACCACCAATTAACCAAAAAAAGCCACAGGCAGTGCTGTGTTTCAAGTGGTATGGTTATCAGTCTTGACTGGAAAAAAAGAAAAGAGAGCTTGAGTCCCTGAATCCAAGGCCAGTACCAACACGCACGTGCGCACGCGCGCGCGCGCGCACACACACACGCACACACACACACACACACACACACACACACACACATACACACACACTATAGTCTCTAGTTGTTCTTATATCTTGGTTTCTAAGAAATGCTTTGTTTTCCTTAATTTTTGAAGATTGTTTCTCATGAAGCCTTCCAAGTCTTTATATCGACTCTTGGCTCATTAAAATAAAATTTATTTTGGGATAATTAAGCAGAATGTTTTAATATTTTCCTATGTGGTGTAACATGATAGTATTTACTCTATATTTCACACACAACCTCTAGTGCCCTCTCCATGTTATCTGAGACTTCATCTATGGATAGGACCAACTTTTAGGTTTTGTTTCTTTTCTTAGGTTCTTTACCATTGGTACATTTGCTATGCTTGACCTTCAACTTTTGTTATGCAATCTGATTCAAAAGATAATTGCTGTGTGTGTGTGTGTGTGTGTGTGTGTGTGTGTGTGTGTGTGTGTGTGTGTGTGTGTATGTGTGTTGGTCCTAGGGCCTGGGCTCTGTCCCAGAGCTATTTTTTTAGAGCTAGTGGATGTACCACTTGAACCACAGCTCTACTTTTAGCTTTTTGGTGGCTTATTGGAGATAAGAGTCTCAAAGATTTTACTTCCTGGGCTAGCTCTGAATGGCAATGTTCAGATCAACAGCCTCCTGAGTAGCTGGGATTACAGGCTTAAGCCACCTATGCCTAGAGATCTTGGGCATTTTGTTACCCTGTTCTTCACTCAAATTTATAGTTAACCACAAACCCACACACATTCACGGGCTCAGTAAACTCATATTTTAATTAGAATCTGATTGAGTATACTGATTAGTAGTTCATTAACTGATGCACAAAATTGTAATTTTTCCATTTATAATTATGGTATTGTCAATTTACTCCAATATTTTAAAATTCTTTCAAAATTATGTTATTTACTTCATAGAGTTGTCCACTTATGTTATTTGTTGCCTATTTCTCTTATTTTCTTTCCTTTGTAAATAGGATTTTTTTCTATTACATTTTCACATGGTCATTAGCAATGTGTGAGAACACTTTCAGGGTTAAATTTATATCTAACAAGATTAATGAGTTCTACCATGGGGGAGGAGCATACAAAGAAACAAAAAAATCACATGGTGCATTATAAATACATTAGAAACAGTAGCAAGGAAGAAAAAAAACATTGTGTCCTTATCTTGGGGTTCATTTCACTTAACATTATCTTATCTGGTCGGTGTCCTGCATCTTCTCTAATTTGGGGAGGGGAAGTGAAAAAATAAAATACAGGTTGACCCATTGTAACAATGAGGTGTACAAGACAGTATATTAAAAAACAAACTTTACAATTTAGGCGGGGGTCAGGGTGTAGTTGTAGAGGTGGGGAGGGAAGGGATGTTAGGGGAAAAACAAAGGAGGAGGTAACAATGCTTGATAGGAAATGTACTCATTACCTTGCTCATGTAACTGTAACCCCTCTATACAATATTTTTACAATAAAACATATTAAAAATAAAAAGCAATAAAAGATTAATGAGTTCTTTTGTTAGAAATATTGAAGTTCGATTTTCCTATGTAATTATTGAAATTATAGAAGTATATAGGTTCATTTTCAAACAATGCACCTTTTTGTATGTTTTCTTATGTTAAAGTTTTGTCTAGTGTTTTGTGTTTGAGTTAATTTTCACATTTGTTATCCTTGAACAAAGGTAAATCTCAATCAATAGAAATGAGAATTTGGAACATTAACTATCAAGCCTAATGTTATTTTCTGTACTTAGGTATATTCGGAACAAAATACTGAAAAAATTCCTGTCCCTATGAGTCAAATAATAAATTGTAATCATTAAAAAATAAGAATATCGGTTCCGGGAAGATGGCGGAGGAGAAGCTGGAATCTGAACAAGCTCTCGCATAGAAAGCAGCTTTAGAGTTCCAGTGAACAGTCCTAAGCCAGAGAATCACACCAAGTGTGCCATCACAGGACAGAGAGTTAGACAAGAGAGGGGAAGCCAAGGCAAGTGGTCGCCAGCAGCCGCCACGGCGGCGGCGGCGGCGACAGGGTCGCAAGCGGCAGAGACCACAGCCGGGGACCATACCTGAGCGCTCACACAGAGAGTCCGGGACGAAGGAGCCAGACGCAGCGGCCGAGCGGATTCTACTCAACACCAGCAAGAACCAACAAAGAGCGGACATCTTCACCCTGCAGCTTGCAGACCAGAGACGACCCAGGATCCAAGACTCGGCACCAGAGACGACCCAGGACCCAAGACTCGGCGTGAGTACAAGCCCGACATCCTCACTCCTCAGGGAGCAGAGGAAGGAAGGCCACCCCTCCCCCCCCAGCACCGGTGATCTCCATCTTGGATACCGACAAAGCTCGGAGTTGCTGCTAGCTCCAGCTCAGGCCTTGGAATAAAACGAGTCATTTAGCAGGTCACAAGAACTTAACGCCGAAGTGACCTGCCAGACTCAGCTCCATCCAGGGAAAAGTCACCCAGCTCAGGCGCCAGCCTAGCCTCACTGGGTAACCAGAGCCAGAGGCTGCCCCTCCCTCTAGCAGCCACCACAATCAATTGAAAAACAGAAACCCTGAGAATGGCTCCAGGCTGGGCGCTGTGAGCTTTAACACAAAATAGCCCCAGGGAAAAGCTACTGTTTGCTGAAAGGCCTCAACTCCACCCAGAACCTAGCCTCATCACCACATCCCCCTCTTTTGTGACTCTCAAAGCAGACCACCCTCCCAGAAAACTAACCTGGGAGAGGGATCTCAAAATCTTGGGTAAAGCAGAGCATTTTTCTGCCTCTTCCAACCAACCGACTTAAGAAACCAATCAAGCCACAGGACCTCAAGCTGACCAGAGACTCCAAGAGACTGGTTGCAGACAAAAGGGAGATACAGGATTCTTCCCACTCCTCCCCCCCCAAAAAAAAAAAAAAAAAATCAAAAGACTTTTTTTTTTTTCTCTTTTTTTCTTCTTCTTCTTTTCTTTTTTTTTTTTTGCTTGTTTTTTGTTTTTTGTTACCTTATATATATATATATATGTATATAAATTTTTTTCCCTTCTAAAACTTTTATCAATCTTTAATTTTTGCCTCTTCTGAAAAAATAATTGTTTTCCAGTAACTTTTTTTTCTCATCTTATAATTTTTATTTCAGAATTACGCGAATGAGAGTTTTCCTTTCTTTTCTTGTCTTCTTTCTCTTTTTCTTTCTTTCTTAATTATCTTTTTGTTTTTTATCTAGCTCTACTGAACTTCTGATCTTTTCTTCTCCCTTAAAGCTTTTCACATCTCCTCAATGTCCCTCCCCTTCTCTGAACATATTCACATTCCTCTCTAAATAGACGGTCTTTTAACCTCTATAATAACATTAATTTTTACGTTTCTATTCTTTTTCTGGTCTCTCTTTATTCCCCTTTCCGTCTCTTCTTTTTCTCTCTCTCTCTACTTGCATCCTACCCAACCCATTTCCTGCACTGTGAGTAGGACATAGTTAACTCTCCTTGTGCCTCCCCACACCAATCTATTCCTATTTTTTACCCACATCTCTCAGTAATCCTAATAATTTCTGGTTTTCCAAATTCTTTTCTGTGGTTCGAAGTCCTTTAACATATAGTCGTTTGATGTTGAATAGATGTATCTGTTGAACTAGATTGTATCTGTAGACTATTGACTGTACAAATGCAAACTTTGGTTGATGGTTGCCTTAAGATAGTGTTCTAGCACAAAACTGGTGCAATCTTTATCTCAAATGGGCCGAGTAAGCCGGAAAAACACAAGAAAAATGGCAAATTCGGGTATCTCAATTCCCAACCTTGATAATCAGGGATTAGAACAGATAAAGAATAACCCAGAGGAGAGTTCCCAAATAGCTCTACAAACACTAATAGCAAACATGATAAATGAGAAGTTTGACAATGTACAAAGGACTCTGTATGAGCGTGATAGGGAGAGAGAGGAGGCATCCCAGAAGTTTATACAGGAATATCATAAGTGTGAGGAAGCTTCTCAAAAACTGATACAGGATTTGCATGAACAACTTGAGAATACTCAAAGAGAAAGGGAGGAATGGCGTGAGCAGGCAGAGAACACTCAAAGAGAACTGCAGGAATCCCACAGAAGGGAGGAAACTAATCAAAGAGTAATTCACGAATTAAGAGACCAGGTAGAGAATACACAAAGATCACTAAAGACATTCATGGAATCCATTAACAAAGAGCTGAAGGAAGTCAGGGAGACCACAAAGGGAATGTTGAATGGAACCCAACAGAAGGAATGGGAGTCCAAAGAAACCATAACCAATCAACTAAGTGATTTGAGAACAAACACTGAACACCAAATTAAGGAAGTAAAGAAATTCATACAAGACCTAAAACAGAGCTTCAACAAAGAACTTGAAGCCATCAAAGCTGACCAATTAGAAGGAAAAGAGATAAAAAACAAAGTAGAGAGTCTTGACAGCAGGTTAGACCATGCAGAAGATCGAATCTCAGGGATTGAAGACAGCCTAGATATTATAGAGAAAGAACATACAACCATCCAAGACAAGTCCAAGAAATATGATAGGTCTATCCAACACCTGGAGGACACCATCAGAAGGCCCAATTTAAGGATAATGGGTGTAGAGGAGCACCTAGAAACAGAAGTTAATGGTCTAGGAAATTTGTTTAACAGGATCCTAGCAGAGAACTTCCCAAACATACAAAAAGATAGGCCTATTCAGATACAAGAAGCTTTTAGAACCCCAAATAGACCAGACCAGAATAGGACATCCCACCGTCACATTATAATCCACACAGGATCAACCCAGACCAAGGAAAAGATCCTTAAAGCTGTCAAGGAG
Organism: Dipodomys merriami; assembly: GCF_024711535.1. NCBI lineage: Eukaryota > Metazoa > Chordata > Mammalia > Rodentia > Heteromyidae > Dipodomys > Dipodomys merriami. The sequence continues at coordinate 85,798,843 of NW_027203381.1, forward strand.
AAAAGATTAATCACCTATAAAGGGAAACCAATTAGAATTACCTCAGATTTCTCAGCAGAGACAATCAAAGCAAGAAGAGCCTGGAATGACGTATGCCATGCCCTAAAAACAAACAACTATCAACCAAGAATACTGTACCCAGCTAAACTCTCCTCCATAACTGAAGGCCAAATAAAAACCTTCCATAGCAAAGAAAAATTGAAACAATACATCTCCACCAAACCAGCCCTGCAAAAGATTCTTAAAGATGTCCTACACATAGAAAACCAACAAGAACGCAACAAAGGCCAAGAAACTGCACACAAACTGAGAATCCAAGAACCTTAGGAAGAACCCAGTTTTCACAGCCCCCAAGAAGGTGGATAACATGGCAGGAACTCCCAAATACCTCTCAGTCCTATCTCTTAACGTTAACGGACTGAACTCTCCAATTAAGCGACATAGACTGTCTAGTTGGATTAAAAAACAAGACCCTTCTATCTGCTGCCTGCAGGAGTCACATCTTGCCCGTAAAAACAAACATATTTTCAAGGTTAAAGGCTGGAACAAAATCTACCAAGCAAACGGCCCTCATAAACAGGCGGGAGTTGCAATCCTAATATCAGATAAAATAGACTTCAAATTAAAATTCGTGAGAAGAGATAAAGAAGGTCGCTACATACTAATTAAAGGATCTCTCCTTCAGGAGGATATTACAATTCTAAATATCTATTCGCCAAACAATGGAGCACCCAAATTTATCAAAGAAACACTACTTTCCCTCAAATCCCAGATAGATCCAAAGACATTAATCGTTGGGGATTTTAACACACCACTCTCCCCACTAGATAGATCAACTCGGCAAAAACTCAACAGAGAAACCGCAGATCTAAACAGCTGCATAGATCAACTAGACTTAACAGACATTTACCGAACATTTCACCCAGCAGCATCAGAATACACGTTCTTCTCAGCAGCACATGGAACGTTTTCTAAAATAGACCACATTTTAGGCCACAAAGCAAACTTGTCTAAATTCAGAAACATTGAAGTTATACCTTGCATTCTCTCTGACCACAAGGGAATAAAATTAGAACTCAACACCAAAAGCCACCAAAGAAAGTCCGGTATCACATGGAGGCTGAACAACACACTGCTGAATCATGAGTGGGTCATGGAAGAGATTAGAAAGGAAATTCAAATGTTCATGCTATTCAACAAAAATGAACACACAAATTACCAGCTCCTCTGGGACACAGCAAAGGCAGTACTCAGAGGAAAGTTTATAGCTCTGAGCTCCTACATCAACAAATTGGAGAGATCGGAAACTAACACTTTAATGACACATCTAAACCTCCTTGAAAAAGAGCAGCAAGATAAACCCCAATCCAGTAGACAGAAAGAAATAATCAAAATTAAATCAGAATTAAATGAATTAGAATCCAAAAAAACTATAGAAAGAATCAACAAAACAAAAAGTTGGTTCTTCGAAAAACTTAACAAAATTGACAGACCCTTAGCAAATCTTATCAGAAAAAGGAGAGAGCACACCCAAATTAATAAACTCAGAGATGAGAATGGAAACATCACCACAGAAACAACCAAGATTCAGAACATTATAAGGGAATACTTCTCAAACTTTATGCTAATAAGTTTGAGAACTTGACAGAAATGGACCTTTTCCTAGCAAATATTGACATGCCAAAACTAAACCAAGATGAGTTAAACCAGCTTAACAGGCCCATATCAAGCATTGAAATAGAAACAGCAATAAGAGACCTCCCAGCTAAGAAAAGTCCAGGACCAGATGGTTTTACAGCGGAATTTTACAAGGCCTTCAAAGCAGAGCTCACACCAATACTCCTCCAACTCTTCAATGAAATTGAAAGAGAAAGCTCACTACCAAACACATTCTATGAAGCCATCATAACCCTCATCCCAAAACCAGGCAGGGACTCATCAAAGAAAGAAAACTATAGACCCATTTCTTTGATGAACATTGATGCAAAACTTCTCAACAAAATTTTGGCCAATCGACTTCAACAATTCATCCAAAAAATCATACACCATGATCAAACAGGATTCATTTCAGGGATGCAAAGCTGGTTCAATATACGCAAATCAATCAATATTATTCATCACATCAACAGGAGCAAGAATAAGAACCACATGGTTATCTCAATAGATGCAGAAAAAGCATTTGACAAGATCCAACACCCCTTTATGATGAAGGTTCTGGAAAAATTAGGAATCCATGGAACATTCCTCAATACAATAAAGGCTGTATATGACAAACCTACAGCCAGCATTATACTCAATGGTGAAAAACTAAAGCCATTTCCTCTTAACTCAGGAACAAGACAAGGATGCCCACTCTCTCCACTTCTCTTCAATCTAGTATTAGAATGCCTAGCTACAGCAATAAGGCAAGATGCAGACATAAAGGGGATCCAAATAGGGAAAGAAGAAATAAAACTTTCCCTCTTTGCAGATGACATGATCTTGTATTTAAAGAATCCCATAGACTCCACTCCCAAATTACTCAAGCTGATTCAAAACTTTGGCAAAGTAGCAGGTTATAAAATTAACCCCCCAAAATCAATGGCTTTTCTATATGCCAACAATGAGAAAAGTGTGGCTGAAATTAGGAAAGCAACTCCATTTGTAATAGCCCCACAAAAAATAAAATACCTAGGAATTAACTTAACCAAAGAAGTGAAGGACCTCTATGATGAAAACTTTAAAATCTTGAAAAAGGAAATCAACACAGAACTTAAAAAATGGCAAAACCTCCCATGCTCCTGGATTGGCAAGATTAACATCGTAAAAATGGCAATACTTCGCAAGGCTATCTACAAATTCAACGCAATACCTATCAAAATTCCACCCTCATTCTTCAAGGAAATAGAGGAGGCAATCCAAAAATTCATATGGAACAATAAAAGACCCCGAATAGCAAAAACGCTCCTCAACGGAAAGAACACTGCTGGAGGAATATCAATACCAAATTTCAAACTCTACTATAAAGCCATAGTAATCAAAACAGCTTGGTATTGGCATAAGAACAGACCTCAGGACCAATGGAATAGAATTGAAAACCCAGAAATGAACCTACAGACCTATAGCCATCTAATCTTCGATAAGGAAGCTAAAACAATAGAATGGAAGAAAGACAGCCTCTTCAGTAAATGGTGCTGGCAAAATTGGTTAACTACATGTAGAAAACTAAAGCTAGATCCTTATATATCACCCTGCACCAGAATCAACTCCAAATGGATCAAAGACCTTGAACTCAAAGCAGACACTCTGAAAACATTACAGGATGGAATAGGAGAAACCCTAGGTCTCCTTGGCTCAGGTCGAAATTTTCTGAATAGAGACCCGGAAGCACAACAAATCAAAGAAAGGTTGGACAAATGGGATTGCATAAGATTGCAGAGCTTCTGCAGGGCAAATGACATAGCTGGCAAGATCAATAGAAAGCCCACCGATTGGGAGAAGATCTTTACTAGCCATACAACGGACAAAGGTCTCATATCTAAAATATACTTGGAACTCAAAAAATTAAACCACCCAACAACAAATCCTCAAAGAAACAACTGCCCAATAAATAAGTGGGCGAAAGACTTAAAGAGAAGCTTCTCTGAAGAAGAAAGAAGGATGGCCAATAGACACATGAAGAAATGTTCAACATCCCTAGCCATAAAAGAAATGCAAATCAAAACAACATTGAGATATCACCTCACTCCAGTTAGAACAGCAAAAATCAAGAACTCTAATAACAACAGATGCTGGAGGGGATGTGGACAGAAAGGAACCTTACTTCATTGTTGGTGGGAATGTAAACTTGTTCAACCACTTTGGAAAGCAGTATGGAGGTTCCTCAAAAGACTTCACATAGATCTCCCCTATGATCCAGCAATCCCACTTTTGGGCATTTACCCAAATGTTTACAAACAAGACCACACTAAAGCTACCAGCACAACTATGTTTATTGCAGCATTATTTACCATAGCTAAGATATGGAACCAACCCAGATGCCCCTCAGTAGATGAATGGATCAAGAAAATGTGGTATATATACACAATGGAATTCTATGCCTCCATCAGAAAGAATGACATTTCCCCATTTGTTAGGAAATGGAAAGGTTTGGAAAAAATTATATTAAGTGAAGTAAGCCAGGCCCAAAGAAGCATAGGTCCCATGGTTTCCCTTATTTGCAATATCTAGTATAGGTATGAGTCAAGCGGAAAAGGCCAGATAATGTGATGTTAGGAAAATGAACCCTTAAATATGTATTTTAATGTTTTCGTTTCTTTCATGCATGTGTTTCTAATGCATTTATAAGATTATTTCTTTGTTGCTTTGTATGTCCCTCCCCCACAGTGTAACCCCCGCTTTCACTATATTTGATGTCAGTATATCATGTGGAGGAGATGGGGACAAACAAGTCATTTAAGGATTCAGGTGGACCTGTTGCAACAATGAGAAGTACAAAATGTCATGTCAAAACCAGCTTTACAATTTCGGGTTGGGGGGGGGGCGGGGGGTATAATTGGGTGGGGGGAGGGGGGTAAAATTGGGTGGGGGGAGGGGGGAGGCAGGGAAGGGAAGTGAAGGGTAAACAAAGGAGGAGGCTGCAATGCTTGGTAAGAAATGTATGCATTATCCTGCCCATGTAATTGTAGCCCCTCTGTACAGTATGTTCTCAAATAAAATAAAATACAATTTAAAAAAAAAAATAAGAATATCATTACATATGAAAAAAGATAAAGTTCTCTTTTTTTAAGACAGCAGTTTGGAAAGAATGGATTGTATTAAATGCTACACATGATATTGGGTTGGAACACTGACTACAGGACAGTGAATTGAAGAAGTCATTAGCAACTTTGCCAAAATCACTTTCTTTCAAGTGTTTGGAGTGAAGAGATGCTTAATACAAATTTAAAAGATAATTATAGGAGATATCTAAGGGACATTTGTCATAGCAAATCTTTCTATCAGTGCTACAAAGCAAGTAGAAAATAAAGTAAGAACTACCGGGGGTAGTGGGGTCAGTGTGTCCATATGCTGTTGGGATGGAAGGCAGCAGGAAACAAGAGGTTGATGAGAAGGTAGCAAGGGGCTGATTCTTTAATAGATGAGAAGGAATGATGTCTAACATCTACAAGCTGTCTGGTTCTATTTATCTTCACTCAATTAATAAATTATTACTTGTTCTTGTCTGTCTGTCAGTCTCTATCTATCTATCTATCTATCTATCTATCTATCTATCTATCTATCTATCTACCTACCTACCTATGTATGTATGTATGTATGTATGTATGTATGTATGTTTGTTTGTATGTATGTATGTATGTATGTATCTATCTATCTATCTATCTATCTATCTATCTATCTATCTATCTATCTATCTATCTATCTCTACCCTGGGTCACAGTCAGCTAGTGATGGACCCAAGCAAGGTTTCCATCAGTTTAACTGCTAAACCCAGCATCTGATTCCTAGTCTGTCTGCAGGAATTAATCATTTATTTCCTAGCAGAGGTGGAATCCCATCTGCCCTTGCTTGTCAGCCTGAGACCAGCACGTCCTTGCATAGCTCTTCTGCCTACAGACTGCAGAACTCGGTCTCATTTCTTGTTACAGAAATATCTATCATAGTTTTCAGCCATGATTTCTTTTGGGGCTTTCGCTTTTATGTTTAATTTATCATTGCTATTTTCTTGGAGTATAAAGGTACAAATATACTGACTCAGTGTTCAATACATTTAAGAAGAATTTTACTGTTATTTTCAAAGTAGATATTTTAGGAAATCTTGTTAATCCTAAACTTTACCTTCTCTTTCTCTCTTTCTCCATCTCTCTCTTTCCATCCATCCATTTGTCATCTAGAAAGAAGTTTTCTCACACTAGTGTGAGAAACTTTCTTATGCTTTTATATATGTTGTCATCTGTTATTCATTCCCAATATTTTCTCTTGTCTGAAATAATTGACTTAAGGTTTTGTATGTTTAGAGCCAGCTTTTAAATCTGTGGAGAATGCCTTCCCTTTTCTGAACTGACAATCCATATTCCAACCCTTTATTCAGTATTGTCAAAATCCCCATTTTTCTAGGAATCCTCCACAGATTCACTCCCTACACCTCTCTTGGCTTTCATTTTTACAATAGATTTTTCTCTACTGACAAACTGATTTGAAAGTTGTTCTCTAGGTACACTTTACATTTTTATATTCTATAACTATGTCTTAGTCTTTTGGATGGCAGGAAACTTGTATATTGATTCTTTTAAATCACATTCTTTCTTGACAAGTATTTGGAGACATTAATTGCTAATCAAAAATAGACTAACTAATCATTATGTCATATGTATTAGGAATAAAAGTGATAGAGTCATAAAATGAGAAGAAAATATTTTTCTATGAAAGTAATAGCAAATATCTATTCAAGGTATCACCTCAATTATTCATTCACAAATTCATTCATTCATTTATTTAATCAAGATTTCCCCAGTTGTTCTGTATTTTGTACATTATCTTATTAATAACTTAGTTTTTTTAAAAATAAACTATCCTACAATCCAAGCTGTCATGAAGCAATATTTGGAGCCTGTGAGAAAAGTGGACAATAAAATGTAAATACACATCTTAAGAAAGATCTTGCAATAAATAAAACTTATTACTATAACACAAGAAATGTTTTTTTCTATTGGGTAAGATTTAATTTTGACATTTTGCAAGGGATTAAATAAGGGATCTACTGGAAAAAGATATGTGTGGAGGTGGTTATTCAAGATAAATATCTATATTGGGAAAACCAGGAGCTTGAGAATTGCTTCTTGAGTAGCTGGAATTACAGATGTGAAGTACCATGTCTGACTTGTTTTGGATATAGAGTTTCACTAACTTTTGGACCTGGCTGGCCTTAAACTTTGAGTGATGCTCCTCCTATTGATGTCTCCTAAGCAGCTGTGATTACAGTCATGTACCACCTCACCTCCCAGCCACTGAATCATTTTTATCGTTTATGTCCATTCATTTATAAGCAGTAACACTTTAGACAGTCAATCTATTTTTCTATCCATTCAACTCTCTGCATATAAATAAATTGATCTAGGTCAGTGTTTCTCAACCTGTGGGCATTATTTCATTACCTCACCTCCAGAGAACTTTTGCCAATCACAAGAGAGATCTCCTTTAGAGGCATATCTACCTTATAGAGTTAGTAGTGCTTTAGAGATTAGAGTATAGATCTCGAGAAAGGTGCTGATGCTGAAGGCTCAGGCATAGCAATCTAGTGCTCAGGAGAATGAGTCCATGGGATCATTGTTAAAAGCTAGTTGGGGCAGAAAAATCCAGGTGACTACATTTCTAAATAGCAATCACAAAGCTGAGTGAGAAAGTGCCAGCCTAGAATTCCTAAGGAGCTGTATTACAAAATAGTAGAACAAAAGTATGCTGTAATGTTTCAAGTAAATTATCATAGTAGGGCTTTCTCAGCATTCCTGTTCTATCCCCAGAGGCAAACTATCCATTCCCCTTATTCCAGAATGTCCCCGGGGGCCTTCTCTCCCAACGGTGACAATGAGCAGGAGTGGTACCAATGCAGTAGGCACTGCAGGGGTATTTCCAGCCTCTTCAAGACAGAAGCTTTTGCACAGAGTAATATAGTGATAGCCCATTGACTTATATCAGAAGAAATCTTTGTTTACCTCCAGCAAAGAATGGGATTTTGCTATCCAACAGAGAAACTTCCATGGTGTGGGCAGATTTGAGCCTGTCTTAGAATGACATCAGATCATCACCTAATGATCACACAGATGGGCCAATGGCAACTCAGTATAACTGCTCTACTCTAACCCCTAGGCTTGTTCTGAAAGTATATACCCAAGGACGTTTTCATGGGTCTGATGTCTGGTTCTGTGAGGATTTTCTGTATCCCAGTGAGGTCTTTGAGAAAAGAGCTTTGTCTTGGTGAAAATCTCCTTGTATTTGAAGTCCTGGCGTATTATAAACTGTCACACTGGTCCACTCAACCTAGAGCAATCATTAAATTGCAGTTGTCTTCTTACCAGTTTGATTCTGGCTGACACAGATTCTCTTACTGTCTTGCTCTGCAATGTTTGATATCTTGGAGAATTTAGTCTCCTCTCCCTTCAGTTATGCAAAGGGTCCCCAGAAGTATGATTTTTATAAGCTATTTATCTCTTCCTCATTGTTACAGTTATAGAAGTTTAATCTATACTATTAAGATAGCAATTGAATTACAAATGCAATCAGGAAGGGTTTGGGTTGTCCAAACTACTGGGCCAATTACCATAACCTGTGGCAAGGCAGGTGCATATTGCCAGCAGCTGTGGGTTTACTGCTTAGGGAAAAAATTATAAAAACATCACCCCATACATAAGATAATATGTATATAAAAAATTAACCACTGCAACACTTGCCCTTTCTATATGTGATAAACTTCGAGTGTTTTGTCTTTTACCATTAGTCTATTTTGTTGTTAAGTTTTCTGTTTCATACATTGGCTTATCCACTCAGTTCATAAACATTGATCAACATTACCTTGGGACATTGCTTGAAGTGAAATTGTTTGAAAACATTCATGTTTGTAACAGCTCTCCCTTGAGAAACAATTGATGAGTGTGGTGCTAAATTTATTAAAAGAGAGGGAAATAAAACTTTCCATAAAAATTACTCAAAATGGATTCATCCAACTACCTGAAGTTATGATAGGAAGGATTGGGGAGGGAGGAATAAGTACACAGGGAATATGAGCCAAGATATAATGTGGAATATTTTCTGATTTTAAAATAAAATAGTGTAGATAGAATTAAAAAGAAGCGGGGTGCCAGTGGCTCACACTTATAATCTTAGCTACTCAGGAGGCTGAGATCTTAAGATCATGGTTCAAAGCCAACTCCAGCATGAAAGTCCATGAGACTCTTTCTTTATTTTATTTTATTTTTTTACATTTTTTGTTGTGAAAATACCACACAGAGGGGATACAATTACATGGGCAAGATAATGAGTACATTTCTTATCAAGCATTGTTGCCTCCTCCTTTGTTTCCCCTTCCCATCCCTTTCCATCTACCCCCCCCCCCGACCAAAGTTGTAAAGTTCATTTTTCGACATAACGACTTGTACAGCTCATTGTTGCAATGGGTCCACCTGTATCCCTATTTAAACAATTTGTTTTTTCCCTTTCCCTCCACAAATTATACCAACATCAAATACAGTGACAACAGGGGTTTTACCATGAGGGAGGGACATACAAAGCAACAAAGAAATCATCTTATAAATATGTTATAAACAATCACATGAAAGCAAAAACATGTGAATCCTTATCTTGGTGTTCATTTAGCCTAACATCAACTTATCTGACCATTTCTGCTTGTCTCAGACATATACTAGTAATTGCAAATAAGGGAAACCATGGGACCTATGTTTCTTTGGGCCTGGCTTATTCACTTAATATAATTTTTTCCAAGTCTTTCCATTTCCTAACAAATGGGGCAATGTCATTCTTTCTGATGGAGGCATAGAATTCCATTGTGTATATATACCACATTTTCTTGATCCATTCATCTACTGAGGGGCATCTGGGTTAGTTCCATATCTTAGCTATAGTAAATAATGTTGCAATAAACATAGTTGTGCTGATACCTTTAGTATGGTCTTGTTTGTGATCATTTGGGTAAATGCCCAAAAGTGGGATTGCTGGGTCATAGGAAAGCTCTATGTGGAGTCTTTTGAGGAACCTCCATACTACTTTCCAAAGTGGTTGAACAAGTTTACACTTCCACCAACAATGCAATAAGTTCCCTTCTGTCCACATCCCTCCAGTGTGAGCAGGCTGAGAACAATCAAAGGGAACTACAGGAATTTCGTGAACTTGAGGAAGCCAATCAAAGAGTAATACAGGAATTTTGAGAGCAGGATGAGAATAGACAAAGAACAATAGAGGCATTCATGGAATCCATAAATAACAGCTGAAAGAATCAGGGAGACCACAAAGGGAATGCTGAATGGAACCCGACAGAAGGAATGGGAGTCCAGGGAAAACTTAACCAATCAACTAAGTGATTTGAGAATAAACACTGAACACCAAATTAAGGAAGTAAAGAAGTTCATACAAGATCTAAAACAACGCTCCAACAAAGAATTTGAAGCCATCAAAGCCGAACAATTAGAAGGAAAAGAAATAAAAAACAAAGTAGAAAGTCTTCACAGTAGGTTAGACCATGCAGAAGATTGAATCTCGGGGATTGAAGACAGCCTAGATATTATGGAGAAAGAACATACAACTATCCAAGACAAATCCAAGAAATATGACACCATCAGAAGGCCTAATCTGAGGATAATGGGTGTAGAGGAGCACCTAGAGACAGAAGTTAATGCTCTAGGAAATTTGTTTAACAGGATCCTAGCAGAAAACTTCCCAAACATGCAAAAAGATAGGCCTATTCAGATACAAAAGCTTTTAGAACTCCGAATAGACCAGACCAGAACAGGACATCCCACAGTCACATTATAATCCACACAGGGTCAACATGAGACTCTTATCTCCAGTAAACCACCAGAAAACTGGAAGTGATTCTGTAGAGTGCTAGCCTTAAGCTGAAGAGCTGAGGGACAGCTCTCAGGCCCAGAGCTGAAGCCCCAAGACCACCACCAACAACAAAAAAAATAGATATGTCAAATGTAATTAGTTAACAAATTTATCCCTTTCCTGTCCTCTTTCCCTGTCCACTCATTTACTGAACTAAATGCTTTTGATTGTTTGTTTCCTGTATACCCTTCATCAAACGTGAAATTTTTGCTCAAGGAAAGGCAAAGATAAGTTTATTCTAGATACCAAGTACTTATTTTATTCCACAGTGGTTTAACACATCTTTGTTTCTTCAGTAAATCCATTTTAGAGATATTAAATTCTTATTAAATTCATACATTAAATTTGTACTTAATATGGATTTTTGATAAATCATGTAGTAATGTTCTCTTTGTGAGTTATTTTCAATTTGGTATGATCCTGTACAATTTTATAATCAATAATTTATTTTTATATTTGATAATAGATTAAAATTTTTATCTCAGTATTTCTAAAATATAAATACGTAATAATGACTTATTAAATATAAAAGTATGTGTGCTAACTTTTAGTATCATGTTTATTTTCTTAAAACCTGTTCTATTATTTGCCCTTTGAGTGTTTATCTGAATGCTTGTTTTGTTTAGATCTTTTTTGTACTCCTGCATTGCATTATTCTTGTTTCCCAGGAATCAAGCATCTCTGGGTTTTCATTATTCATTTTATTAACTTCTATTTGATAATATTCTGTGTTTGTTTGTATGTATATGTGTGTGTGTGTGTGTGTAAGTGTGTAGGTGTGTGATTTTTCCACTAATGTTTCATTGGATATTGAGTTACAAGATTTTTTTTCTAACCCCTACTTTCACTGTATTTGATGTTGGTATATTTTGTGGCAGGGAAGGGAAAAAACAAATCGTTTAACTAGGGATACAGGTGGACCCATTGCAACAATGAGATGTAGAAGTTGTTATGTCGAAAAACGAACTTTACAAGTTTGGCGGGGGAGTGTGGGGGGGGGCGGGATGGGAAAGGATGGGAAAGGGAAACAAAGGAGGAGGCAACAATGCTTGATAAGAAATGTACTCATTACCTTGACCATGTAATTGTAATCCCTCTGTACGATATTTTCATAATAAAAAATAAGATTTTTTTTCTGTTCTCAATGTTACTCATTTTTTTGGCAGTTGAAATCTTTTTTTTTTTTTTTTTTTTTTTTTTTGTCGGTCGTGGGGCTTGAACTCTGGGCCTGGGCATTGTCCCTCAGCTCTTCAGCTCAAGGCGAGCGCTCTACCACTTGAGCTACAGCGCCACTTCCGGTTTTCTGGTGGTTTATTGGAGATAGGAGTCTCACGGTCTTTCTTGCCCGGGCTGGCTTTGAACCGCGATCCTCAGATCTCAGCCTCCTGAGTAGCTAGGATTACAGGCGTGAGCCACCAGCGCCCGGCTGGCAGTTGAAATCTTTGAGCAAAGTTTATACATATTTTGACATATTTATGACATATTTTGGTATGCATTACAACTTATTTAATTACTCAAAATCTCTCCGATGTTCTTGGCTCATACCTGTAGTCCCAGCTACTCAGGATCCTGAGATATGAACGTCATAGTTCAAAGCCCGTCGGGCAGAAAAGTCTTTGAAATTCTTATCTCTAATTAATGAACAAAAAGCTAGAAGTAGAGCCATAGCTCAAGTAGTAGAGTGAAAAGCCAAGCAAAACAAAACAACAACTACAAAAATCTGTGGTCAGACCAATTTATTAATATGTTTGATAATTATGGAAGTCAGGCATGACAAAATAGTTTTTCTCTTGGTTTTTGTAGAGGCTATCAATATTTAGGGGTCAATTTAAACATGTTAAAATAAGGGATTTGGGGCATTTATAAGACCAAAATTATGTTAAAGATAAGGAAAATTCATGAGTAAGTGAATTCGCACAAATTGGTGATTGAATTGATATTTTAATACGATATACCCATAAGTGATTGTTTTCACACTAGGAACAATAAGTAATTAGGTCTGCTCTTATTAACAACTTGGTTTGTTTAAGATTCCTTTAAAACAGCCTGATAACAATATCAATAAATGAACATAATGTTTCTTTTGCTTCCTGCCTTAAGTGCCCAAATATAATTCTGCCTGTTTAGTTATTACATATCACCAAATATCTTTACTCTGAAGCACATTGTGGGCTGCTCACACTCAATCAAATGTAGGCTAGGAGATACGGTCTGTTGAGTAAGCAAATTTTGGAATTTCTCTCTGGAGCCAAACTTAAAGGACAAACCTGAAACAACAGTTTGCATTTAATTCATCAGCAGAAAATTAGTTAGCCAAAGTGATGTTAAGTTGAAAGTGCCTAAATTCACATAGCTATATATTCTTAGCAACCCACTTGTGTTTTTCACATAAAGAAATGAAGACTTAATGCTGCCAAATTTATGAAGCTTAGTTGTGAGCAAGCACTCTATTATTTGTGGTCCCTGGGAGGACAAAAAAGAAAAAAGAAATCTCTATATAGGTACAACTCAGGCGTGGCTTCTCTCTGACCAATGAATTTTGAAATGCAAATAAAACTATTCAGTATTTGCAGGAGGAAATTAATCAATGCCCACTCAGGGACATGAATACTTGCTAAGTGTCAGCTGTCAGTTTCATTGTGAGCCCATCTCCATGATTTCTGCTCATCATTTTTACAGCATGTAAGCAGCTCTGAAGACACCTGAAGAAAGTTGCAGGGACTTTTGCTTTCTAAGGTTCAGCACTGGATTTAGTTTTGCAAAGGAAGCTGTTTTAACATTTAGTGGGAATGATCATCAACACTGTTCAGCAATGTCTTTCTGTTTATTTTTCCTCTCCTGTGCTATTTATAAACTTCCATACCTTGCAATCAAATTGTTAATTTAGTTACCGCCTTAGCAGTAGGAAATGCACATACAAAAAAGACAGGCTGTGTTCTAAATTTCAATAAATAGATATTTAATCCTTTCAGGTGTTACTTATTTTATCAGTACCTGGGGATAGAAAGAGTCCTACTGTTCCATGGATGACTTACTTTTTTCCTCTGCCTTTGTACTTGGTTAGAGATAAGTGGTCATACCATACATGATTCTTCATCCTGCATCCTTCAGAGCCTGCCAAAAGTTTAAGTCACAAAAATAGAACATGATGAAACTTGAAAGAGAGGATTAAAGTTGCTTACACAGACAGAGGTGTGATTTACATATTTATATGTATTTATGAGAGATGGAGAGGACTAAAGTAAGATGACAGAATTTCACAATGTGTTCTAAAGTTCTACTCAGTGTAAAAGGACTAATCCAAGTTTATGCAGTTATTTGAAGATGAGATTGACTGATCATCATCATACTCTTTGATACCTCATAGCTGTTTATTACTTTCCTAGTTCAATTGTTAGGATAGATTAGAGAGTTCTACACATTCGGTTTTGTTTTGTTTTGTTCTGTTTTTGATCAGTTGTGTGGCTTGAACTCAGGGCCTAGGCACTGATCCTGAGCCTGTTTGTGCTCAAGGCTAGAGCTCTACCACTTTAGCCACAGCACCATTTCCTGTTTGGGCATGGATTTGAGTCTTTCAGGGAGTTTTCCGCCCAGACTTCTTTTGAATCATGTTGTTCAGATCTCAGCCTTTGAGTATCTAGGATTATAGGCTTGAATTGTGGTGCCTGGTTTACACAATCCTTTTTAAACCTTAACTGTTAAAGACAGATATTTGGAAATAAATTAAAAATACTTACCATCGATGAATTTTATGTTAACATTGCCTTCTGTTTGTTGCTCCAAAGTGGAAATAGTTTACCTTTTTCCTGTCTTTAATAAATTCTTCTCCACCAGGTAATTAAATTTTATTATCATTATCACCTCACATCTAAGGTTTATATAGTAAACTGTTCCATTCTAGATGATTATTCATTATGCCTGCAATTTTAATTCTGTTCAGTACTACTTTCCTCTGTTTCCATTTCTCTCTGTTGGCTGAGAATAAGAAAAACATGCTATGCCACACAATTTTGAAATTTAATAATTAGAACATGTAGAAACACAGGTTTTTTTTGGTTCAAGGGAATCTAAAATCCCATTAGGAAAGTTTCTTTTGTCTGACTAATGATGTATAAGAACAGTGAGAGTCACGGGTGATGGCTCCTCGTGGAAGAAATCAATTACTGTCTCATCCACTCTCTCCCTGTGGGAATAGAATGAATGGAAATACAATTCCGGTTGGCACCACACCTTGCAATATTCCTGCCTTTTCTGGCATGCATTTGAAAATGTTTCAAGGCAAAAAAAAAAAAGGTATAATTCTGTTTACATAATTCATCTCCCATTTCTTTCATTTTATCACAGAAATAATGCCAATTACACTTAATTGATATAATTCAGTTATGTGCTCTGCAGTAATATATATATATATGTATATATATATATTCAGTATAGTAATTTTGGAAATATTTAGTTCAAGAATCCCTTTTCCAGTTGGTTTATAATCAAATAGGGCAAATCTAATGTAAACATGAAGTGTTTAATCTTTGTAAAAAATTTAAAATTAGCTAATAGGCAATGGTGAGAAAAGGAAGACAATAGATTGATGTCTCTTACTTCTTAATTATTTCATTAGCCAAACATTATGTCCCCCAGCCTTTGCTGTTGCCTGAAGATATACTCTCTCCAATGTGAAAGTTGTACGTAATCTGGAGCTCATGCAATTTGTCACAAGAAATCTCCAAAGAGATTGTCTTACCTTGCATATACATTCAGTGAACGTCTACTTCAAGCAACTATCACGTACTAGGCCTATTACTCTAGACAAAAGTATCTATCCTTCATAAACAAATTATATGCCTCTGAGACTGTGGACTTTATACTGAACTGTATGTAGAGGTAAAACTTATGCAGGTGTAAGTACAACTTTAAAATAACTACATATAGTAGATGGATAGAAGGGGATTTGTAAGGCACAAATAAATTCTGAAGATCAAGTAAATGGGAGACTATTCAGTAGAGTAGAAGTTAGAAAAAATGTAAGTAAAATTATATGTGTCTTAAATCCTTTTTAATTTTCTTATATTGTGTAGTTCATAATGTGTATAACATCAATATAAGCTCAATTATGTGATTTTATATAACTATTTCTGGTTCTATTCGAGATATATACTCAAAATCATTACAGATTAAGTATACAAAAAGAAAAACTCTTTGACTTCTTCATTAAAGATCTTAGAATTTTTCCAGTAAAGCAACATTACTTTGAACCAATTTTAGCATAGATGATTTTGTGTGTATGTATCATCAATTATGATGTAATAAAACACTTTGTGAAATACCATTTTAGAAGCCAAATGCTTATTTTCCAGACAATGGGCCTCATTTACTGGATCTGTTAAGAGGGGGATGGTAATGACCTAAATTTTGTAAGGTGATTTGCATATTCAGTTATTCCTGGAATCTCTTGATCAGAGAGTAAAGAACTAAAACAAAAGAACCAAGAAGGAATGAGTACCTATTACAAGAGATTTTGGGGTCAGAGATTAACGGTAGAAAGCATTTTCCCCAGTATTTTTGTCAGTTTCCTCAGCCTTACTTCCTAAAAGCAGAGAATGAAATAGCTAGATGACAGCTGCAGACAGACTGCTGCTTCAAGGAGGGGAAATCTGTACTCAGAAGGCCTGATCTTTGTACATGGTCATGAGGCATACTTCTCCCTTGATTCAGAGGAAAAGCATTATCTCTACTTTCCAAGGCGGTTCAGTAGCCCAGTGTCTCTGAAAGGATACTGTGTAGCTAAGGGCAGGAGCTCTGCCTGTAAGATCAAGTATATTTTATACATGTATGGACAAGTGACAAATAAACCTATTTTGTTATAAAATTAACATAGGTGAAAAATCAAACAATAATCCTGACTCAATAAAATTCCAAAATTAAAAAAACTCAACAGAAACGTCAAAGCAAACAAAAAACCAAAATATTTACTAATAATTCCTATAACGAAGAGTAAGTCTATGTACCCTGTATCCATAAGAATGAAGTCATTCAAACTCTTACAACAGGATCATTGCCAGGTACACATAGGTAACATAAATTCATTGTGGAACTCTGTAATAGTTCTTCAGACAAGCTAAAGCAGGCACCAGATAACATAAAGATGAATGATTAAATTCATGCCAATCATTTTGTGCGTTAAATTTTCTTTGCCTAGAGAAATAGCGATAGCAAATACAGCACATAATGGGATGTTGATAAATGTCAGAAAGAAAAACCCAAGAAGTTGCTAATTTGCACTATTGATACTTTTTTTTTTTTTTTTTTTTTTTTTTTTGCCTTTCCTGGGGCATAAGCTCAGGTCCTGAGCACTATCCCTGAGCTTCTTTTGCTCAAGTCTAGCACTGTCCCACTTTGAGTCACAGTGCCACTTCCAGCTTTTTTCTGTTTATGTGGTACTGAAGTATGGAACCCAAGGTTTCATGTATGCTAGGCAAGCAGTCTACCACTGAGTCACATTCCCAGTCCCAATACTTTTTTTTCCCACTACACTTAAAACAAGAAGATTTCCATTTTCATTTTGCCTGGGACTTACACCAATGTTTTTACCTGTTGGTGCAAAATGTCTCTCTTCCACCTCATTTCATGCCTTACAATTCATATTATTTTTTTTAAATTAGGAGAATATTAGAAAAGATAGCCATGGCCTACATCTATACTTTCCACAATAGAAAAGGAAATCTTACTCCTAACATAGGTAAACTAATAACTTTTTATTCTGTACTCTTATTGCTTTTCTTCTTAGAAAACTTACACTACTTTTTTTCACTCACTGACCAGAATGACCAGAATCATCAAATCATTAGTTTCACCTCTCTTGTGAGATTTCCACTGATATACAGATACACATTTGTTACATTTACTTTTGAAATGAATGCATGTAAGCAAAGATCATGTGCAGAATGAGGAAACCTCTTGATCACTTAACCCTGCTTTAGCTGTCTTTTCTTTTCCCTGCTTTCTCTCATAGCAAAACCCTTTTTTGAGCTGTGTATCATTAAAACCACCTTGTCTGTGCTTCGAAGTTGCTCATTTTCCCTCTCTTCTTGCAGATATTGTCCACCCATGCTTACTGAAATTGTTTAATTGCCAAACAATGCCTTTAGCAACAAGTTCAGTGCTCACTTAATGCCCAATCATTCTCATTTCAGTAACGTTTATCTAGTTGACAACTCGTTCTTCCATGATTTTTTTTTCTCTTACAGTTTTGAGGATTGAACTCAGGGCATGGAGTCACGCTTCCAGTGCCTTGTGTTGTTTTCAAGGAGGTTTTGGTGCCTGTGTCTCTCACCATTCGTATACCTTGTTATCTCTTTATCAGTTGTTCTTTAATGACTCTTCCTCTATCAAACCCTTGAACTTGTGGATGTTGGTATGCCTCCAAATCTTCCCACTGGTCCCTGCACCCTCACTTTCTTGTTCCTCATCCATGTTGTATCTCCAGATTATTTGTTTGCCTCATGCAGATGTCTAAGAACAAAATTTTAATGCCTGTAATGCAACTCTTAGTTGTTCCCAAGTATGTTGAGCTTTCTCTTTTTAAACTCAGTAACCAATAATTTCATCAAATTATTTATCCATACCTCCCTTTTTTCAGTCTCTTTTGCTTTTGTTTATTTGTCATTTAGGGTCTTACACTTAATGCACTGGGCTTGCCTCATATGATATTTTGGCTCTGCCTCTTGAACCACTGGGATTACCACCATGCCTGGATTGGTTTTCTTGAATAGGATCTCCATAGCATTTAAAACCAGACTGGCCCAAACCTCAATCCTCTCATTTCTTCTTCCAATGTAGCTGGGATTACAGATGTGAACCAACATGGCTGGTTCTCAGTCAGTCATTTTAGAGATGTGTAAAATAACATCTATCAAAGCAAAGAGAATAGTCCAAGGTCATATTGCTAATTAGTTTCAGAAGCCAGGTTTAGAACAATTACACCTTGACATCTTTTTACTAGTTTTACCTTAGACTTTGTGGAGAACCAAGGTTAAATAATAACTGTTATTAATCTATTGTCCATTGTTAAATTAAAATAAATCCTTTAGATTCTTCCCTAATAATATAAACTCCTGCTTAGTTATTAAGAATAGTAGAAAACACTTATTTATAGAAGCATGATATATGGAATATTAAAGTAATGAGAATTTAATGTGTTTTTGACCAGATAAAAATGTAAAACTATAGAGGGACGTGTAATAAAAAGAAATTTCATAATTTGGAAAGCACTTTAATGTTATCATAAACTTGTATCAACAACTGGAGAAACACATAGAAACTTGTCTAAATAGGAATAATTATTAAATGCATGATCTTTAACGAATACTGAAAGATAATAATTAAAGTAAGGAACAAGTAAGTACAGTCATGTATCATTGTGTTAACAATGGAGATGCATTCTGAAGAATGCAATGTTAAGGTGGTTTTGCCATTGTGCACATCATAGAAAACTATTGGGTATAGCCTAATATATACCTGCGTCATACGGTGTAGGTATGCTCATATATGCAGTTCACCATTAAGCAGTGCAGTCTTCCCACAACTTGAACTCAAGGTCTTGTGCTCACTCAACTTTCATGCTCATAGCTGGTGCTTCTGTAATCTCTCTACATCAACTTGACAATAAGATAAAATTTAAAAAAAGTCTTCTCATGGAGACATAACAATGAAATCTCTCTCCTCAATGAAAGCTACCGGAAAAAGAAAATGTAGAAAGAATATTTTTTAAATAGCATGAAATGCCTTATAATCTCCTTTCTTCTCATGCCTTCTATAGAATCTTGGAAAGAGAAAAGCTAAGAGACAAAGAAGAAACTAAAAGAAAGGATCTGCCTAACAGACAGACCAGACAGGTAGAAGAGTTTTAAACCTTATTGGTCTCCCCACCATAAGCTTTGCCCCAGGTGCCTTGATCTAATTCATATTCCTGACCTAAGGGTCACAACACAATTCTTTCTCTGGGTTTGAGGGTTTGAAATTCCGCTAGAGGTCGATAGATTTCTCTATTTGGGGGATGAGATGTTTCTTGATACCTTTTCTGGAGTTTCTCCATATTGTTTCTTTCCATTCTCTGTCTTAGTCTGGCTGGATTCGGTGCAGGAATACTACGACGCTCTTTGGTCCATCTCCTGGTTTTATCTTCTACTTTTCCCTTGCTGTATATCAGTTAGCACTATATGTTTATCTTTAATGCTGGCTATCAACTAGTATTATCTAGTTGCAGCTGCTTTCTAGTCCATCTTCACAAACACTTTGTAAGCTACCAAATATTTCTTCACTGGCTTTTTTCCACACTGGTTTCTCTACAAACTAACAAGGATTTGGGTAAATTTGTAGAAGTAAATTGTTACTTTTTGTTGTTGGTCGTGGGATTTGAACTCTGGGCCTGATTACTGTCCTTCAGATCTTCAGCTCAAGGCTAGCGATCTACCACTTGAGCCACAGCGCCATATCTGGCCTTCGGAGTCGTTTATTGGAGCTAAGAGTCTCATGGACTTTTCTGCCTGGGCTGGCTATGAATCTTGATCCTCAGATCTCAGCCTCCTGAGTAGCAAGGATTACAGGAATGAGCCACCGGCGCCCGGCAAATTCTGTTAGTTTTGACAAATTCTGTTAGTTTTGACATACAAAGTACTTATTAAATGTTTAAGATCTCATCTTGGAACCCACTCACATTTCCAACCTCATTATGACCCAAATATGTTGGCTTCCTTCTTTTCACAGGCCCAAATTGATTATGGCCTTCGGAATAGATGCCTTAGAGGGTTGACGGGGATTAAAAATTGTACTTGAGATGGGGTAGTATTCCATAGAAGCTAAGCTAATATAGCTATCCATTTTGTGTCTTATTTCAACACTATCATATTGACACCATACTACATTATTTGAGAAAAAGTGAGGGAGTGGGTAAGCCACAAGAAGAAATGTTCTCACTACCTTACTTATGTAACTGTAATGCCCCTGTTCAGCACCTTTAACATAACTAATAAAATATTACTGTTGTCAGCTTTGGAAAGTACCATAAAAATTTATGAAATCCATACTTCCTTGTCTAATATTGTCTGTTTTTAAAGTTGTTCATTCTATTCCCTTAAACAAATATATTTATTATTTTAATGTTGTGGCTTCATTGTTTTGCTTAGAATATTCATGTAATTCAAAAGAGAATCATAGTTGTGGGAATCCAAATAGATTAAAGGAAATGTTGTGAATCAAGAATTAAAATAAGGACTGGAAGGTGGCTCAGTGGTAGAGTGCTTGCCTTGCATGCTTGAGGCCCTGGGTTCTATTCCTCAGCACCACATAAGCAGAAAAAAAAGCCGGAAGTGGCGCTATGGCTCAAGTGGTAGAGTGCTATCCTTGAGCTGAAGAGCTGAGGGACAGCGTCCAGGCCCAGATTCCAGGCCCCACGACCGGACCCACCCCAAAAAAAGAATTAAAATCAATCTTGGCTGTATGCTTCTATTATATTTGATCCCATACACTTCCTAATCTAGGGGTGTGTACTACCTATATTAGGGTATAAAGTGGGTATAATGTAGCTCCAATATCTCTTTAGTCACATGGTGATGGATAGTGAATATGAATGTGCATCTGATGTTTTACATTTTAAAGATTCGATTTCTGAAATATTTTCTTTGTGTACATCTGAGCTTTACAGAGGAACATCTAATCATATCAGATGATCGGGAATCAGTTCTTCTAATATCTACTTGATTATGTACACCGAAAGAATAGGAACAGCAGTACATTTAAGATCATGAGTTGTTTCAGCATCTGTCTGAACAAGGTTATACCTGACAGTGACACATAATACACAGAACTCTCTTTTTTGTTTCTGTCAAGTACAAACTAAATCTATACAGCTTTAAGTCTCACTTATGTCTGGGAAGGGTTCCCAGATGGTTCAGTTCTCAAATTCCACTAGCATAATAGTTATTTATTGTGCAGAACTGACTCTTTATTTGCTCACATCTACATCACAGAGCAAATATGGTGATGGCAAAAAAAAAACTATAGATGACTTGATTGTAGCTACTTTCATTTTGAATTTAATGAATGAAGGGTAGTTGGATGGAATTTTATGGTGAGGAAACTTAATTTTGTAAGTAATAATTGGTTATCACAGAGAATGATAATGTGAAAGAAATTGGGTGTGGTGACTCAAGCTTATAATCCCAGCTACTTGGGAGACAGAGATGAAGCAATACTAGTATAAGGCCAGCAGGGGCCAAAAAATTCCCATAACTGTCTTAAACAATAGCTTAAAAAAAAAGTATTGTGTGTCATTATCCCAGCTACAGAGGAAATGCCAGTAGAAGGATCAAAGCCCAGTCTGACCTGGCCCTAAATCAATATTCTTTCTGAAAAACAATCAATTCAGAAAGAGGTGTGAAGCTGTGTCTCAGGTAACAGAATGTCTGCCTACCAAGTAGGAGGCCATGAGTTCAGTCCTTGAAGTGCCAAAGAAAAAGAAAGCAACATAATGTCTTGTACATCTCATTGTTACAATGGGTCAACCTGTATCCTGATTCTGCATTTTGTTATTTCTCTTATTTTCCCCAAAATAGAAAAGTGTACCTACAAGATACAGGGCACAGGAATCAAATACAATGAAAACAGGGGTTATAACATGGGGGAAGAACATACAAAAGAAACAAAAAAAAAATCACATAGTACATTAAAAACAATAGCGACAAAGATAAAACCTCTTGTGTCCCTATCTTGGGGTTCATTTAGCTTATCATCATATTATATTGTCATATATACATAATACTATAACTGGGGGTGAGAGAGGGTTTGGGAAGTGGGGCAGGAAGGGATGGTAGGAAAAAAACAAAGGAGGGGGTAACAATGCTTGATAGGAAATGTACTCATTACCTTACTCATGTAAAGGTAACCCTTCTTGTATCTTTACAATAAAATATATTTTTAAAAAAATAAAGAAAAAGAAAGAATATCAAGATACTATTATCTCACACTAATGATGGCAAAATAAACAAGAGAAAACCAGGAAATACTTGTGCTGCATTGTCTCTTGATTGAGGCAGTTTGTCATAGTAAAACAAATGGGAGATTAGACTGTATGGATAAAAATGAGAAGAAATGCTTCAAGATGAAAATTTTAACATTATTCTTTACATATGTTTATAGTTATGGCTTATAAAATTAGAACCATATCTGAAATATAGGTATGGTCAGTTATGTTAGCAAAGTAATTAATATCTATTTCATTAAGAATATATTATCCCTTTTGTTTATATTCTTTGTATGGCAATTTGAAACATTTTACTGCACAGAAATTGAGACCTTTTCATCTTTATACAATAACTTAAAAATGCACGCTTATGATAAAGCAATAATTTTAAGAAAGGTTCCAATTAATTGTTAATGATTAAGCATTTATATATCCAAATATGTTTTTGTAGTACAGTAGTGTTTTCTTAAATTATTTCAGACTCCTAAGTTTTAAACATTTCATATTAGAGTTCACAGCTACAAAGGTACTCTACCTCTCAATATTCACAGTTTTAATTAGCTGAATTTGAAAATAGAATTATTTGCCATTTCTTCTTTTAAAAATCAAAAGGACTAGTAGGGTGTCTGTGTTTTAAGCCTGAAATTCTCCCTTACTAAGGAGTTCTCAGGATCTAGCTTTGAAACCAGCCCAGGCAAGAAAGTCTATGAAATTCTTATCTCTAATTAATAATCAGAAAAAAAAAGTTAGGTGGTAGAGTACTAGCCTTGAGCAAAGAAGCTCAGAGACAGTGCCCAGGCCCTGAGTTCAAGCCACCACACACACACACACACACACACACACACACACACACACAGAAAATTACAGTGGTTTACTGAGTGTTTACTAAGCATGTGAATGGCCTTGGGCTCATGTCCGAACACTGCAAACAGTAAGTAAAATAAAATATATGTTAAATAATAATAATAAATAAAATGACAATAAAAACCACTGAATTGTCAATATCACAAACTATTTTTAAAAGTGTCTTGTGTCTCCTCACTCAACTACATATTGTAGCTAATAGGATCTGCTGTATTTTATGTTTTTCTAATCTCACCTTTGTTATCTCCTCAGTTTTTAATTGGAGATTACAGTGTATGAGATAAGTTGTTTTGAAAGTAAATCAGAAGTTGCTGGACCCCTAATAGGAGCAGGAAATACTCACACCTTGAATTAGATCTTTAGTACTTAGTTGAAATGATTAGTGTAAACTGAAGATTTCAGAAGAGATTAAGTTCATGTTTTATGTAGGGTGAATAATTAATCTGACCATGAAAGGGTGTTTAAGAAATGAGTCACTTCCTCAAATTTAAGACAAGTTGGATACGTACAGAAGTGACTAGTCTCTGACTGGCAAGATGTAATTTTGATCTAATTCTTGGTTTTCCCATATGTGAAGGCTCAACTTCAACACTTCATTTATCAGTTCTGTTGAGATCATCTCCTGGAAAGAGACACTGAAATGGGTCCACTACTATGGATGCATTCAACCTAACTCAAGGATAAAGTGGAGTTGAAAATTTCCTGCTACCCAAAAAGTAATTCCTCAATAGATTACCTTCTAAATTCAGGTCAGCTAGATAAAGTCTCATGAGATTAGTTATAAAATACATAGAGATTTGTAAATTTACAAAGATATTTTGTATAATTTTTGGATGAAATTCTTCCATTCACAATGGGATGTGTGTGTGTGTGTGTGTGTGTGTGTGTGTGTGTGTGTGTGTGTGTTTCCATGTTTATCTCACTTCTCTCTGTAGCTTATGTTACAGTAAAATTTAATCAGGCAGCCTTGATCTTACTAGGACATTGACATGATTAAGATGGTTCTTAAAAATCAGTCAAGGTCAAGTACGTTTTTGACAAACCATAATTATTTGTATTTGGCACAGTCAAATACACACAGTGAACAGTCATTGGGAAGACTAGAAATCAAACTATTTCAAATGTCAACACATTTAAGAATGGGCATCATTAATGGTAAACATTCTCTGTGAGAGATACATATTTTTTGCCTGAAAACCCTCTTACTCCCTCCTGACTAAACAATTACATAGCTGGTGATCCCATCGGGTTTGTGTTCAAGCTTTTCTATGCTTCAGTTTGTTTCCATAATTCATGGCTCTTTCTGTCTCATTTGGGTGTATGTCACACATGTGTGCATAGGCATCTTTCAGTCTTTGCTAATTCTACTGGTTTAGTTGATAATGGTTTCTTCTGATGTTTTCCTGAAGGTTACCAGTATATTGAAATTCCTTAGTCAAATGCAAATTATCCTTAAATACCCGTGCTAACTGGTTTCTTTTTCTCATGCAGGTTGTTTTGTTTCTCATGCTCACTTATTTTTTTTTATCCATTTTTTAAATCCACATTACTGTTAAAGCCTTAATTTACTATTTTTTTTTTCTTTTCTACTCTCAATGAGCAGGGATGATTTATTTGCAATTAGGAAAAAGCCATCAATAACATTGCTTCATATTGGTTTGATTAAAAAGTGCTACTGGGCTGGGAAGGTGGCTCAGTGGTAGAGTGCTTGCCTTGCATGCATGAGGCCCTGGGTTCGATTCCTCAGCACCACATAAGCAAAAAGAAAAAAGCTGCAAGTGGCGCTGTAGCTCAAGTGGTAGAGTGCTGGCCTTCAGCTGAAGAGCTGAGGGACAGCGCCCAGGCCCAGAGTTCAGGCCCCACGACCGGACCCAAAAAAAAAAAAAAGTGCTACTACCATAAGACATAAATTGTTCCATTTTTATATTTCAGTATATATATATATATATACACATATATATTTATGTATATGCATTTATGTGTGTATGTACAAATGTAAAAAATGTTTAGAAATTTATTATTTTAAGTTACTGTATAAACTTGTTAACAACTTTCAAATTGAAGATATTTTAAATATTTTGTTACAATTTAATATATCATTTTAAATACCTGAACAATTGTTCAATCCTTCACTTTTAAACTTTTCTCTCAAATGCCAAGCCACTGATAATTAATTTTTCATTAAACAGCGGATATACCATCTTGCAAATCTCAATCTTCTGCCATGCATTGCAAATTTTAAAAGGTCTATATGAAATAAAAGAAAAAAAATCTATATTTCCCAGCTTTATATATCCAGGGTTCAACATTTTATTGTAAAATTTTTTTGTTATTATTTGTATTGTGACACATATGCAGCATAAAGGTATTAAATGAATTGTAGATTAGCTTTTGGGATTTGAGTCAGTGTTTTGATTTTGTAAGTAAAACTCCTATTCACAGTTTGGGAGATAGTATACATACAGCCCTTGACTTGCAATCATTTGATATATTTGTCTACGATGTTCTAAAGCAACAAATGTTCAATAGAAACTGTACCAAAACTTTTGAATGGTTATCTTTCATAAGCCTAGAAGCTAACAATATATGTTATGGTACTGCCACAATGCTGGATATCTGCTCCCTGTCAGCCAGTGAACAGAAGGGGGAAAATGATTAAATGTTGATACATTTTTGAATATGAACATCAACAATTTACAAGAGATATTCAACAGTTTATTACAATAGACTTTTGTGTTAGATAAGTTTTTTTCTCTAACCCATAAACTATATGTTTTGAGCACATTTAAATCAGACTATACTAAGATGTGATATATCAGATATATTAAATGCATTTTGAGTCCTTATTTGCAATAACTAGTATATGTCTGAGTTAATCAGAAAAGGTAAGATAAGTTGATGTTAGGGGAATGAACCCCAAGATAAGTATTCAAATGTTGTTTTCTTTCATGCGATTGTTTCTAACATATTTATTAGATGATTTCTTTGTTGCTTTGTATGTCCCTCCCCCACGGTGTAACCCATGCTTTCACTGCATTTGATGTTGGTATAATTTGTGGAGGGGAAGGGGAAAAACAAATCGTTTAACTAGGGATACAGGTGGACCCATTGCAACAATGAGATATACAATCGTTATGTAGAAAACAAACTTTACAACTTTGGTGGGGGCGGGGTTGCAGGGAGGATCGGGTGGAGGACTGGGGTCGGGGGAGTGGGGGGAGAGATTGGGAAGGGATGGGAAGGGATGGGAAGGGGAAACAAAGAGGAGGCAACAATGTTTGATAAGAAATGTACTCGTTATCTTGCCCATGTAATTGTAACTCCTCTGTATGGTATTCTTACAATTAAAAAAAAAGATATTTTCAATTTATAATGAATTTATCCAGTGGTAATCCCATTGAAAGTGAAACCATTTACATACTAAGTATCAAAGTTGATTGACAAATTATAACTAAATATGATTTAGACTATGTTTGGAGGGAAAGGAGCTAGTAAAAAGATAAAATTGCTTTCTTGATCATTGGTTTTAAATGTTTCAAATGAAATTAGCATCTTATTGCAATATCGCAGTTGTAGAAAAGAACAACTTTTAGGGGTAGAATTAGGACAAAGAAGGAAGTAATGATGAGGAGTAAGAGCAGAAAACAAGAAATGCTGTCATAAACTAGCAATATAATGAATATGTTTTACCTATATGATTAACTCTTGCAAGGAAATGATATTTCTAGGTTTTATTAACATTTGAGTCAAGTATTTTGTGTGCTCTCAATAAGAACAAAGATCAAAAATTTATAAAAAATTTATAATTGCAACATTGGATAAGAAAAGTGAATATTTACTGAAAAGGAGAAACTTTGAGAACTTATAAACTGTAAAATTATAAACTTTATGGTAATCATTGAAAAATCCAGAACAATAACATTATACATTTATTAATTAAAGGTCTAACAGACATATGTACTCATTTTTCTTATTTTTTGTAGCATGATTTTTGATTGCTTTCTCACATGATAAACAGTTTTGTAATATCTTCTATGGAGACTATAAAGGTAATTAATAATTATGCAAATGAGCTAAATAAAGACTCCTCAAAAAGGTAAAAATGGGCAATTGATATATGAAGAAATGCTCAGTATCTCTGGCTATAAAGGAAATGCAAATTAAAACAACACTGAGATTCCATCTCATCCTAGTTAGAATGGTCATCAAAAATGCACACAACAGATGCTGGTGCGGACATGGAGGAAAGGAACTCTAATTCACTACTTGTGGAAATGTGAAATTGTTCAATCAGTCTGGAAAGCAGTGTGGAGGTTACTCAAAAAAAGCAAGCAAGCAAGCAAATAAGCAAGCAAGCAAAGCAAGTATAAAAAAAGAAAGAAAGAGAGAGAGAAAGACGGAACAGACTATCGTAAACATAGAACTATCCTATAATCCAGCAATACCTCTCTTGAGCAGTTAATTAAAACATTACAAATAGGATACAGTAAAGCCACTCCCCACAACCATGTTCATTGCTTCACTATTCACCATAGCCAAGGTATGAAATCAACCCTGATGTACCTTAATAGCTGCTAACAGCTACTAATATTGAACAGTTATATGCAAGGCATTGCCATTCCATTTACGTAGATTATTTATTTCATCTCTAGAGTGACCTAATTAAAATGTGTTGTATTTATTTCCATTATAAGATGATGGAACTAAGTCTTAAGAGGATGGAATGAAAGGAACTTACTGAATACATAAAATGAATACAAATCCTGGGATGGATTCATATAGTTTCCCCCCCCTCCTGCTTTTTATCAGGATTGTTACTCATAGCATGACCATCAGGTTTTTTGTTCATTATTGTTCTTTGTTGTTTGGATGTTACACTAAGGTGTCCATATGAGTGCACAGTAAAAATAAGATTTTTGCATTTTTAGTCATTTAAATTTTCAATAATATGTCTATTATAACTCTGTGAAGGCAGAGACTTTGCCTGGTTCTGCTGCACGAATACGGTATCAAAGGGCAAATGACTACATATGTTTAAAACACTGTGGACACATACAAAACATCTTTTCCAAGTTGTTGAATTTTGTAGACTAACAACAAGTAAGGAAATGTACACTGTCTGTTCTGTGATCTTCGTCAAAGTGGAAAGATCGACATGGGTTTGTAAGCATAAACAAATTGTCTTAATAACATAACAAAATCCTATTAAAATACTCCATAGGGAGTATGTGTTCTTCAATGACTGGTAGATACTACTGTCACTCCTTTCAAGTACAATTAATTCTGTACTTTAATATTTATTCTGTCTCCAAAGTCTGCAGTCTATGTTTCCTTAAATGAGTGGTTTCATTAAAAAAATTAAACAATAAAGCTTAAAAATCACCATTCCTTACACAACTGAAACTGAGCTAAACCTCCTTTACCCAAATGGTCATGTATATTCTTTTTTATTTTTAATTTTAGTAGTCCTTCGCATTGTTCAGTTTTCTTGCTGAGCTGACAATCTACTATTTGAGTCATCCCTCCAGCTCTGCATTTTGAGGCAGATTTTCACACATTTTCCTAGTAGGGCTGACTTTGAACTGCTCTCCTCTATTTTTTAACTTTCAGAGTAACCAGGATTACAGGTATGAAACACTAGTGCCCATCTCTTTGGTTTCTATAACCAGCATGCAATTATTAGTTTTGAAAGCTGGCTTTGGTTTATTCTTCCACAAGTTGCCTCCAAAATGTGTACTTCCAAATGATCTATTTTATATATTACAGCTAGATGTTACTTTCTAGTGATATTTAATCCCATACTATGAGGAATTCTTTCTTTTCTCATGTGTTAATGGAAAATATAAACCCTGTATGTTATTCCCAGACTTGCCAGGTCAGGGTTGAAGTGGCTTACTACATATTCCTTAATGACTTGTATTAATATAAATTAGCAGGTAGAGAACATACTAAAGTACAAAGTACACATTTTTATTCAAATAATTCTATTAGCATGATTATCCTTTCTGAGGAAATTAAATGCTCATTACTATATTTGATGTAGCACAAATTATGAAAGCAAAAATTTCACTTGTAAGATTCTGTGGTTCTCCAGCAATTAGCCATATTGAGCCCTGGAAATTTAAATTAAGTACATAAATTAAACCAGAGGAGGGGAGATATTATCTTTGTAAGAAGGGTCCAAATTCAGTCCACTGTGTTATACCTGAGGCTTGGCTTTAGAAGAGCCACTACACAGGCTTGGTCACATGGCTATCAAACCAGCTTTCCAACAGCTATAAGCTTGAGAGTGAAGCAATCTCTTCCCACTGCACTAAGGGAAATTCTAGCCCTTATCAAATAGTTCTTATGCAAATAGTTCTCTTTTGCCTAGCTTCTGAATATGTTTAGTATCTTAATGTCTGTGATGCTCAGGATATGAAATCAGCAGCAAGGTGGTCTATAAATTCAGAGTTACAGTTTATATCCTTTCCCATTTACACAAATGAAACTTCCAGCTCTTCCTTCTCTGCAGATGCACATAGAGACTTAACAAGGACATTCACTATTCCTCTTACTGGAAATGCTTTCAGTTGAACTTATAATATCTGTATCGGCTACATTTAGTGATAATTGCTCCCTCGTTGACAAGCCTAGGGATCACTGTTGTACTAGCTAATGCTACTTAGTTGGAAGGAAAGATCATTATGATACTAAGCTTAAAGCCAAAAGAAGAAAAAGAAGCTTGAAGTCCCCATAATGTTTTATTCCCCTTTATAGAGTGGCTCTTTCTGATATGATGAGAATTAGGTGACAAAATAACATTATCTATTATGTTCTTCCTGTTTGAGTCCCAGGCAAACAGTTAAACCCCACGTAGACACTCTGATTCCAGGAGACAAAATGAGCAAAGACTGGAGACTTTCTTCCTAGTAATGTTAGTACCCCAGCATTGTCCGCTATTCCCCACAAATCAATAGATGATCCAAGCATAGATGATTGTTTCAAACACAGGTTCTTCTTATATAAAATCTCCATCACTGTAGTAAAGAGATTTTTAAGCAATTGTTTGATTGACGTGGAATGTATTATCTGTGAGAATCTGTACCAAATTCGATTGCATCTTAATGCCCACCCACTAATGTGCATCGTTTATTCAGGAGATAATTCAGGATGATGACTTCTGGTGGCAGGTAAGGAAATCACAGTATATGCAGATCCAATAGCACAGGGTCAAACTCATCACATGTGATCTACATATACTGCTGCCTAGCATTCATCCTTCTAGAATCAGAGAGCACATCATGCAAGTTATAGAACCAGCAAAGCTACTTATCCCTAAGAACAAAGGGACATAATGATATATTTCTCAATGCCAGGACCATGGAGGGAAGGGTTAGTCAGAAGCCCCGAAGTGTAAAGTCCTACACCATCAGATTTCAAAACCTGTTTCCACAGTCCCTTGTGATACAGACAATATATTATTTTTCCTTAAAATTCCTAATTTAAGTATGAAAAGTAGTCTTCCATAAAACACAAGGATAGACCACAAGCCAGATTGGGGTGCTAGAGAAATATTTATTAAACGTTTGATTGCTTCAATGTGGGAAGACCCATGAAAGAGATCTGGGTATCTAGGATAAAGGAAGAATGAATCAGAAGTCAATTGCTACCTGTTATGCATGGAAGAATCTCAATATTCTAGCCAATTCTGTGATTATATTAAGGTATACCAGCTGACACATATGTCATCCCTGGGCAGGTGTCTACTTGTTAACCTTGTTGCTTCCATTTAATGAATATATGCTGGAAATCATATACATTCCAGATTCTTTTTAAGAAGTTATAAAATCTCTGCTGTTTGCAAAATAAATGATGGGAACCCTTCCTACTACTGTGACAGCAACTTAGTCCAGGTGTCCAGCTAAAGTCCTCTCTGGCCTTTCAGAAGATAATCTTGTGGTAAAAACCCACTCATGGGCTTTCCTTGGGAGGTCATCTGATTTTCCAGTGGTTCAGAGTAGTACAAAAACCTTCATGTTCCTCCCACCCAAATAGGTTAAAGTCCCTACTATTTAGTTGTAGACCATTGATTTTTTTTGTCCCCAGAGGCAGAGAGATAGTGAATAAGTCCCTTTCACCATGCACATTTTTCAGTTGAACTCATAAAGACTGTGATCAAGTGGCTACTTTTTTTTCTTTTTTCTTCTTTTTCTTCTTCTTTAGCCTCCTACAGAGATTTGCTGCCCTCTTTGATTTTCTCTGCATTTTATAATTCAACCCTTTTGTCAGTTCTGATACCTTTTCCTCTCCAGGTTTTCCTGTCCCTGCAGGAGCTTACTCTGTACCACAATATCCCCTTTGATTGTCGTGTTAGGACTAGGTGGACCTTGCTGTTCATATGACACGAAACTCCTTTCTCATCTAGTCCTTGTGCTGGGACTCAACTAGCTGTGTGTTTTTCTTCCTCTGTAATGCTAGTGATGCTCTGGAGATGGTTTCCGTGCCTCAAATCACATTCCAAAGCTATTCAGAATTATGTCTTTTCCTCGGGCTGAAATTCTTTTGGTCTTAAAAAAAACCCCACAAGATATGGGATTTCATAATGTTAAACTTGTCCCTAAGGTCTTATCAAGAGTCTGTTAAAAGGCAGACTACTTCATTAAAAGTTAATAGAAGAAAGGGATTCTTTGAAGAGTAAAAATTCCTTCTGGTTTTATATTATTATGCATTTTGAAACTTAAAAGTTGTAGAACAACTTATGAGTATGTACCATGAATAGGGTAGGTATTGAGTCAAATGTTACAAGAGTTATCAATATTAGTAGTAATGCTGTTCCTTTCTTGCATATAGTTTTTGGGTTGTATTTCTGGGGTTAGAGATTTATTCTGACTACTGAATGCACATTCCTTCCCATTGTAAACTATGCAGCCAATGCTAATGTTGTCAGGAAGATGATATACTGAGTAGATTTTCCCATTCATAATTATACCTCATCAAACCCTGTTATCACCATTTATTACACAGGTGTGAATCATCTGACTTCCATTTTGCTTCTGCTCAATTAAAACAAATATGATAACAATACCTATCTTACAATGCTTATGTATGATCATTTTATCTATGTAAAACTCCTAGCGTTTATGCCTTGAAGGCATTTAGCAGCAATTGTCTGTAACCATTTGAGATCATTGGAGAACTATTTTGGTTGCCAAGCGTTCATAGATTCTTCCAGTGTAGGAATATAGTAGGATAAGTTACAATATCTGGTCAAGTACACAAAATATTTAGAATTCGTTTTATATATATATATATTTTTGGGTCCGGTCGTGGGGCCTATACTCTGGGCCTGGGCGCTGTCCCTCAGCTCTTCAGCTCAAGGCTAGCGATCTACCACTTGAGTCACAGCACCACTTGCGGCTTTTTTCTTTTTGCTTATGTGGTGCTGAGGAATCGAACCCAGGGCCTTAGGCATGCAAGGCAAGCACTCTACCACTGAGCCACCTTCCCAGCCCTCATTTTATATATTTTTATTGTAAAAATATTGTACAGAGGGGTTACAGTTACGTGAACAAGGTAATGAGTACATTTCCTAACAAGCATTGTTATCTCCTCCTTTGTTTTTCCCCTACCATCCCTTCCCTCCCACCTCCACAACTACTCTTCACCCCGGCCCCACATCCCCTGCCTAAATTCAAATGTAAATTTTTCAACATAGTGTCTTGTGCATCTCACTGTTACAATGGGTCAACCTGCATCCATATTTAAGCATTTTTTCCCTTCCCCTCCCCAAATTAGAGAAGTATACATTCAAGATGTAGGGCACTGACATCAAATACAGTGAAAACAGGGGTTATACCATGGGGGAGGAACATACAAAGCAATAACAACAAAAAAAAATCACACGGTCTTATGAAAATGAACCCTTAGATATGTATTTTAATGCTTTTTTATTTCATGCATTTGTTTCTAATACATTTATAAGATTATCTCTTTTTTGCTTTGTATGTCCCTCCCCCCCAGTAAAACCCCTGCTTTCACTATATTTGATGTCAGTATAACTTGTGGAGGAGATGGGGAAAAACAAGTCGTTTAAGGATACAGGTGGACCTGTTGCAACAATGAGAAGTACAAGGTCATGTTGAAAATGAGGTTTACAACGTTGGTGGGGGGGGGGAGGGGGGAAGGGGGGAAGGGGGGAGGATGGGGGGAGGGGGAAGGTAGGGAAGGGATGTGAAGGGTAAACAAAGGAGGAGGCTGCAATGCTTGGTAAGAAATGTACGCATTATCCTGCCCATGTAATTGTAACCCCTCTGTACAGTATGTTCACAAAAAAAATTAAATTAAAAAAAAGATAATAAAAAGTAAAAAAATTAAAAAAAATCACACGGTACATTATAAATACGTTAGAAACAATAGTAAGAAAAAAACCACTTTTGTCCCTATCTTGGGGTTCATTTCGCTTAAACATCTTATCTGGTCGTATGTACATAGCTTTCATTTTTTAAAAAAAGTTTTCAATACACAGAATAGTAGAGGACACATGTATAGACAAGCAAAAACCATTACTATGTTTCTGCAACTGTTCCTTGTATCTAGAATATGGTGATAAATAAGACTGACAAAGTCCTCAGTGTTGAATAAAATAGACAATTGTTGACTTTTTAAAAGATATTTTATTTAGTATATATTAGTTACTTATATTGTGACATTTCCATACATAAATACAATATGTCCCATTAACCTTCCCCCCTCCATCTCTACCCATCCCAACCCCAATTATTAAAACAATTTCAACAGATTTCATGGTTCTGTTTTCACATATACACATAATTTGTTTCAAATATATTCATCCTTATATACTTTCTTCATTGGATCTGCCCCCACCTGCTACTACTTTAAATAGATATTAATGTATATATGAAGGTGAAATTGGTTCTTGTGGAAGTGAGTTCATACATTTCAATACAAATGTCTGGTCAATGCACTATGTGAATATACATATACACACAAAAACTATATAATTAAGTCCTACTATAGGTGCATATGTCACCATCTTCTATATGTATTTTGCATATGTATGATTTCAACATAATTAGCTCTTGAGAAGAAGAAACTTAACATGCAACACAAAGTTATGTATATACTTTAAATCACTCGGCATTTGAATATTTAATATGATGGATGATTTAATAAATATCCATTGAAAGATTTTTCTAAGTCCCCAGAATTAACCTGGAAGATCCTAAAAGGAGTCATTACTGGCCCAAGGCCATGGTACTCCTACACCTTATGACTGATGAGGTCAAAGGTAATTCCACCATTTTAGCCTAAGACTAAACCATTCCGATGGTTTTGTTTGTAAGCTCAGAGCTTCTAATACACTGAATGGAGTATCATGGCCAGTCTGTATTTGTAACATGATCTTATTTCTACTCCACTCTATAATAGTTGGTCCTCAAGGTGTTCTCTAAAGCATTCTAAACACTGTAAATTTGAGATTTGTTTCTGGAAAACACATACTGTAAAAGAGTGGGTCAATTAGCATGTGGACTACCTAAGTCATATCTTTACTGCTATTGTTTTTAGAAAAATTGCTTCAATGCTAAACTGTCAAACTAATATGTATCCTTTTGGCTCAACTATTTGGATGTGATACAGCACATACTAAATTTTTTTTATTTATAGCTAAAAACTAATGGTCTTTAATATATAATAGATACCTTATTTAAAAGATTATTTTATAAACTTAGTTATATCTACCAGATTTTAGAGTGACTGGTGGACTTTTAAACAGTGATTTCAAAAGCTGATGCTTGTTGGTCCATTGTAGCAGCTAAGCTACAAAGATAGGACAACTCATTTACTTCTATTTTTCTCTCCAAAAATAGCATGTTATACCTCATCTTGAGGCTCATTGCAATTCCCTAGTTATTTTATTTTTTGTTGGCCTTAAGAACTTTTTAGTATGAAAGCTTTCTCATTCCCTTCGGTCTCGCCATGAAGTAGTTAATGAACTGTAAACAATTACTTAAACTCGCTGGTAGTCTTAAAGGAATCCTGCAGTGAATCATTTGCAGCTTAAATAATTACCTTCTAATTTATGTGTTTTGTAAACTCAGATTTATCTATTGGAATGTGCTACTTATACTAGGAGAAATGGACCTCTTTTAGTGGGGTAAAAGCACCTCCCAAGCACTAGTACTTCTGGAAATGTTATTTCAAGGTGATATATGGCACTGCGTTGTGACACATAGACATGGAACATTCCAGACCTATAAAAATTCTTTTTTCAGAGGTTTAATAGTTTTTCTAAGTAAGAACAATAATTCTTCATAGACTAGAATCTTTAGAGTGTGGGTTGTATTAAAAATGGTCACATATGTCCTTAAAAATAGCTTATCCACCTTTAATAACCTTTTGGAACACAAATGGACACAGAGATTTTACCGTTATTGCTTTTGGAATAATGTACCATGTCTCACTACTCCAAATGGAATGAAGCAAAAGTATTTGTTTTTCTAAGGTATATTGGAAAGAATGTTTATTCTGTGCTGTATCCTGAGCTTATGCTAAGTATCAAAACTAAAGATGAAACATGAGACGTGGACCTCTGAGGTCTGAACTCAGGGACTGGACGTTGTCCTTGAGCCTTGTTATCTGCTTTGGGCTAGCACTCTAGCACTTGAGCCACAGCTCCACTTCTAGAACTTCTATGGTTAATTGAAGATGTGTCTTACAGATTTTCTTGCCCTAGTTGTCTTATAACCACAGTCCTCAGATCTCAGACTCCCAAGTAGCCGGGATTACAGGTGTGAGCCACTGGCACCCAGATACAAAGAACAAGCAGTTGTTATAGGCAGCATATCCCTGAAAGAAATGTACTTTACATTAGAACCAATGTGTGAGCTTAAAATTGAAGTTATAATTTTCAAGATGCATTTAATCATGATGGCAGAAAGTAAAACTTACTTTGTGTGTTAATTGGTAGACCACCTATCTAGACAACCTAAAAAGATAAATCTTACCAGACTGTGAACATACCAGCTCTTCATTTCAAAGTAGAAATGTTACCCTCAATAAAAATTAATTACTTCCTCTTCTCTCTCACAAAACTTTGTTTTCATACTGACTGCATCAAATTTTCTTGCTTTTTATTACATGTATTTTTATCTTTGCTTGTTTTATTAAATATAGACTTTTGAGAGTAAACACTTACAGACC
The DNA here is from genome assembly GCF_024711535.1 of Dipodomys merriami. NCBI lineage: Eukaryota > Metazoa > Chordata > Mammalia > Rodentia > Heteromyidae > Dipodomys > Dipodomys merriami. The sequence goes on from NW_027203381.1 coordinate 85,835,519, forward strand.
TCAGAAATCATTGAAACGTAAGTTCACAATGACTCTTTGCAAGTAAGTGCAAAATAAATTGTTAATGGAAAAATAGGTACAATTTGCAGTAAAAATATTTGCATATTCTATATTTTTCCAGTATATTAATCATTTATCAGCTGCTAATTAGAAAAAATTTTCCACATGATTTTGTTGACACAATATCTATACTTCTGACTCTGACTCAAGTTCTGAGCCTAAGAAACATTTAAGATGTGTAAAATTTAGAATCTGAGTATGACAATATTAGACAAAAAGTAATATATAAATCTCTTTTTTGTAAATTTTTGCAATTTTATAGATGAAATGGAAAATTTGTGACTTATAACTGTGTTTTCCATATAACTAAAAGTAAGGAAAAAGTATTCAAAATCACCGTAGAGATATTTGCAAGTTGGTACATTGCTTCTAGAGTTCATCTGAATCAAGGAGAATAAACAAGAACACAATTGTTTGCTAAACAAACTGAAATTATGAGCATGGAATTAGGAAGTCTCTCAAAATTTATAGGAGTTTCTGTTGAATCTTGCTTTTCTATTTTTATCATCAAATGCCTTCTAGTTCTTGGCTGTGTATTTCTCTTAAGCATAACAAAAGTTGTGGCACTAGATTAGTGACTTTTTTTTATCTCTCTCTCCTATTCAATTAATTTCCCTTTACTCCTTTACTCAGAAGCACAGAAAGGGTATTGCCCAACTGTTTCTAACTCTTCGAGGAATGAGAAGAGGCAAGTGTTGTAGGAAAAATATACTCCCGCTGGTACTGGGATATTGTGGCTGCCAGTCTTTGCATGGTAAGACCATATGATACTTCTTCTGAGTTATTTTTTTGGCTCTTCTGAGAAGATCTTGCTCATTTGGAACTTCCATAGTAGCTTGTAAGAGTGAAAGAGTTTTTGACTAACTTCCTATCAGCTTCTTCTGTGACTGCATTAGGATGGTTTACTTCAAAGACACTTTTCCTTGAGGGTCCCTCTTCTATCTGCAATGTGCCCCAATATACAGACTGAAAGATTATGAGCTGCTAATATGAATACTACCTACATCTGACTTAAGGAAACAACACATTCTTCTATTAAAATAAAAGTATTGAGAATAATGTAAATTGTTGTGTAAGAAATGAGTACAGTACAGCTTCAAACTTTTAGTAATCAGATGTTTGAATGAGCCAGGAAAAACATTTATGCGAATGTAATGAGGATCTTTCACTCTAAGAAATTTGATTTTTGAAGTTTAAAACAAAATTCTTCTCCTTTGTAATTTTCCATATTTTCTAATAATTTCTTCTGCAAGTGTATTTACTTGTTTTTTTTTTTTAAAGAATACCATTAACACAGGCAGTTTAAAAATTTGTCTGTTAGAGAGTTATAGAGGCAGCAACAGTACCAGCAAGGAAAACAAGTGATGCTAAAACTTTAAGTAAATAAAGTTTTACTTTAAGAGTAAAATTGCTAAGAAGATTGCATACAGTTGAAAACCGAACTGTGTTCATTTGGAAACACAGAATGGGCCATTATTTAGAACAAGGATCTTTGTAGATGTAAAGATAATAGATCACCATAGATAATGTTAAGTATACCTTAAATTCAGTGTTGTCCTTATGAAAAGGAGAAATCCAAGGCACATAAACATCTTGTGAAGATGAGGTAGAACTTGGATTTTTTTCCTGGAAAATGTCATGACATTTATTAAAAATAAATGCAATATATCTAGATCAATGTCACCTTTTTCAACATTCTCATCTATCCTCCCCTTCCCCACCCTTTCCCTCAATCTTTTTAATTTTGGAGGCTGCTAGATTCTTGACTGCATTCTCTCCCTCTTCTCTTCATTTGTCCACTTCTTCCCCCTTGACCCCATTCTACTCTTTTTGATTACCTGCTTCATGGTATTTTATTTTGGTGAACTTTGATTTTGCCTTTTTAAGGAATTACACTATTCACAATTTTTCCCTTGAATCTACTGTATTTCAGTTAATACATTGGTATACGCTTACATACAACTCTACACATTTACTTATAAGGTTGTAAACTAAATCTAACTTCCCTAGAAAAAGGAAAACATGCTTCCTTTTTCTCTCTGGGACTGACTTACTTAACGTAATTTTTTCCAGGTTTTTTCCATTTCTTTACATATGGTACAATACCATTTTTTTAACGGATGAGTAAAGTTCCATTGTGTATTTATATCACATTTCCTTGATCCAGAGGGGCACCTGAGCTGATGCCATACAATGGCAATGATAAATAGTGCTTCAGTGAACATGGTTGTGTTAGTGGCTTTACTGTCAAGGAACATTAAGAGTAACCTTCCAAAAGCCAGGAGAGAAACCAGGAACAGATTCCTTCTTGCAACATTCAGATAGAAAGTCACCCTGCTGACACCCTGAATATTGGGCTCTGCCTCTTGCCCTCCATTAGAGTTGTGTGTTTGGTGTGTTTGTGTGTGTGTGTGTGTGTGTGTGTGTGTGTGTGTGTATCATTGAGGAACAGACACATTGTAAGTATGTAATCAACCACTTACCTACACCCCTAGAACCATCTCTATTGTTTTAAGTCTCTGGGTTTGAGGCACTTTGTTACCATAATAAACAAATGTAAGGGTTGAGAATATGGCTTACTGGTAGAGTGCTTGCCTAGCATGCATGAAGTCCTGGGTTTGTTTCCTCAGTACCACATAAACATAAAAAGCTGGAAGTGGTGCTGTATGTCGAGTGGTAGAGTGCTAACCTTGAGCAAAAGAAGTTCAGGGTTCAGGGACAGTGCCCAGGTCCTGAGTTCAAGCCCCAGGACTGGCAAAAAGAAAACAACAACAACAATAACAAAATGTAAGCACCAAGTGCTTCTCCATTGTAAGACTAGTCTGGGCTTTTAATTTCCTTATCAACTCTTCACACATATTCAGGAATATGAACAATATATATAAAACATGGTGCTAGAATAGTAGATAATAGAAGATTGTCTTTGTCCTGATTATAAAGAGAGAAACAAGGGAGAAATCTAACCTATGATGAGGTTGGCTGGAAAGTGATCTATGTTCTGAAGTGCCCTCCTCATATGCTGTATTGCAGACACTAAGGGTTGACTAAGGGGGTCTCTTTTTATTTTCATGCAGAAATAATATATTTTCTTCTTTCCTTCAATCTCAGATAACAAATTATCTTTAAGTCATATGTTTTTTAAAAGGGGGCATTGGACGCTACAGGAAATATTTAAGTCAAGGAGCTGCTTTGTAAGCAATCATTACCAGAGTGATAATTGAGCAGCAGAGTGGCAACAGATACCTGTGACTTTGGAGAGCATTTTAGTGTAGCAAGCAGCAAGGAAGCACAATAAGCACACACATATGATTTTGTTTATAAGTGAGCATTGGTTTTCTAAATCTTGGATCTGGGCATTGATTCAAAATAATTCTTAGGATTCCATCCATATCAAGGTATAGAATGAACAATTGAAGAGTCCAAGGCCTGTTCTGTGTTGAAGTATCCACAGCTTGCAAGAGAATGACAGTGAAGAGAGTGTGGAGAAATTGCCTAATTTTTTGTTTAAAAAAATCATTTTCCACTTACTTTCTTGGTCTACAGTTTTTAAGTCTTTTTTCTATCTCTTTCTTTTGATCTTTTACTTTCTTTTTTCTTCTTTTTGTTTGTGTGTCTATATATACATGTATCTGTGTGTGTGTGTGTGTGTGTGTGTGTGTGTGTGTACATGCACACACATGCTGCTATTGGGATTGATATTAAGGCCTTACAGTCTTGTGCAGCAATTTTGCTTATGACTAGTGCTGTACCAGATAAGTCACATACCTATTTTTAGCTTTTTGCTGGTTATTTTTAGATAAAAGTCTCATGAATTGACTGCCTATGCTGGCTTTATTATTTATTTATTATTATTAACAAGGTTTATTCAATTAAAATAAAAGGCCAATTTTTAGGGCTGTTTTTTATTCTGTTCACTTTGTTTAAATCAAGTATACCTTTCCCTAATGTCATATGTGTGTGTGTCTATGAAATATACTTTTCATGTAGTTCTGTCTTAGTATGTAAATGTTTTTAAACATTCCAATTTTACATCAAAAATTTGTCATAAACAGGATATTAAAATTTAAAGAGTAACTTAAAAGACAACATTCTGTCTTTTAAATTTGGGGTAGTCCATATTTATCACTTAGAATCCTGATTGGCTGAAATTTAAAACCTATGTTACCAGCCGTTGTGTTAATAGCCTTGATTCCACAAATAGTAAATTTCTCCATTAAAAATATTAAAAACTTTTGAGAAATACTATTGCCCATACATTTTCTGGCATTACATCTGGTACTTTTATCATAATTACAAAGATGGTCAAAAGCAAAAAGGTGGTTAAAAATCAGTTCACTTACTATAAGCCAAATATGTATACTTAATTCTACTCTTTCCCAAAGTTTTTGTGTTGATTTTGGTATGACAATATAAAACATAAGACACTTTTGTATGTACTTAATGCTAAAACTATGCTGGCTTTAAACTGTGATGCTCATATCTCAGGCTCCTGACTGGCTAAGATTATTTGTGACAGCAACCATAGCTCGGTTGTCTTCTCTTCAAAGAAGGGATGGAATAATATCATAAAAGCAGCTTACATGTCTTTATGTTTTAGGATGATTGTTGGTATTATTGTATTGTCATTCTTATTTATTTCATTAACATTAAAATTACTAACTTAAAATGTATATCTCATTTCTGCTGAAGTCCTAAACAACCCTGAAATATTACACAAAATTTCAGCAAAATATAGATTAAAATTACTTTCAAAGTAGAATTTTTAAGCTAATGCTTATAGTATTATTAAAGACATTGAATGTTGACATTTACTTCATGTGTGTGTAGTCACTAATCTCTGCTTCAAAATTTTGATCATGTTCTTAAAGGAATCAGAAGCGAAGAGATAGTTAAAAAAACTGAACACTTCATATTTTTTACAAAAGAGAAAGACCATTGTTCCATTGCTCGCATGATTAATTGTATTTATGGAATATGAGCTTATCCTTCAAATTCCTGGGAGCCAAAGTTAAACAAACAATCACATACACAGCTCTGTGTGTGTGTATATATACTTTTTATCATATAAAGAAACATAATTTCATTTGCAGAAGAAGGCTTTCCAAGTACTAAGTTACAAGAAAAATCAATCATTTGGCTGGTTCTAAAAGAAATACAACATAATTTAATATACAAATATCTTTGACAGCAGGATTGCAAAAGTTATGAACCTTTTAAAGTGATATTTCCAGTGGAAGACGGTGAATGTAAAGCTAGACACAGCTTTACATCTTAACTGTGAAGGCGTAACTGTGGTGAGATAATAGAGCCCAGATGTTATAGTACAGGAATCTGGTCAAGGCTTAGGGAAATAGAAATTTTACATATCTTGTAGATGGGCTCTCTCAAATATCAGAGAGAGCATGGGGTGAATGTCAATCAATGCATTGTTGAATTCTTTGGCATTGACCTATAGTGAAATTGGTTTAAAAAAGGATCATTTATTCTAAGAGCTAGGTATTAAAATGACAACATTGTTTTCTGTTATGATTAAGAAACTATCCAAAATTTGCAGAGTTGTGGGCAATAAATATGCTCAGAAGAGACAAAACTTTTTTTCCTCTCAAAAATGAATGGTATTTTGTCTTAAACAGTTAGACATTCATGCAGATTCAGGGCTTACTAGGCTTCCTAAAATCACTAGTTGTAAACTACAGGATATTTAATTTTCAAAGACTATAGATGAGCTTGTCAGTACATATTTTTTGTGATTTTATTTATATTATCCATTTTGAAAACAGAAGATATTTAAGAAAGCTGCTATAGATTTAGTATTTTTTTCTGTAACAGCAATTCGTTCTTGAGCTTGCATGTAGTTTTCAGTTACAGTAAACATTTTTCAGCATGTGTTTCTTTCCTTTGTATTTTTTTCTCTTGAAATCAAATGTGCACCCAATTAATCTAATAGCCATACCCTATTATATTCCAACTTATTACCTGCTTTATACCAAAATTATTTGAGACAGCTTGCAGAAGGCTCTTCAGATGTCATTTTGAAAGGTATAACCACTAATGAATATGATTAATGTGAATCACTAATGTGCTAATTCGCTTCCCCATGAATAGAATACTTTTGAAAGCCATAAACATTAAAAATAATCCCCCCTCTCTTCTTCTCTCTCCCTCTTTTTTCTCTCTCCCTCTCTCTCTCTCTTTCTCTTTTTGGTTTATTGTCAGGCTTCATAGTTTGCTTATTAGGATGCTAAACTGATTTCCTGGGTATAAATAAATTCACTTAAAATAACAGTTTCAATGAGTATATACAGGTATGTCTATAAAACTTCATATCCAGTCTCTGCTTGCATGGTCACATTAAGAATTCACTATGTGATAAGCCATTCCAGGTTGTGTCTCATGGAGCATGTAAGAGATAGAATAGTGTGGAAAACGATCAACTTTTTTAAAAGGTTCTTTTACATTGGAAAATCTTGTAATAAAGTCACTCCAATGGGATTAGTCACATTTAGTCATGTTTTTCTCTCTTGAATATCAATTTTAAAAGCCATAGATTTAAATGTGTATTCATTAAAGGGACTAGAATTAATGTGAACTTACATGAGCCTCAAAAATGAATAGTTCTATATGTACATTTGAGTTCTTATGTTACAAATGAATATACAAATTGTTGGGAAATTAGAAGAATATTTATCCCATCACTTACAAAGTTTAATATTATTACCTGTGAATGTTTAAATGTCCTGGAGAAGACAGGTAAAAAAAATCAGAATACATGATGACTGATTATTTCTGGCAATGTTTATAAAATTGCAAACTGAAATATCGTTTCCATCTCCATCTGAAGTAGTGCATCCTGGTAAATTACTGCGTCCTGATGACTTTTAATAGCTGTAAGTAGTGTTTGGAAAACAGTATTTGCATCTCTCAGCTGGTAGCCATGAAAATGTGTAGAACTTCCAACAACTACTTGGTGCTCTTAATGATTTCTTCATCCACTGGTTACCATGGCATCAGAGCCCTGGTGTGCATATGTGCTTAGTCTCAAAGATCACCATAGTGGGATGGAGGGATCCTGCATGGACCCTGGCAGGGCGGAGGTTAAAATCCCATCCCAATCATCCATATGCCCCTGCTGATCCACTAACAAGAGCGGGTGCATCAGCAGGGACTCCACGGTAGAGCGCTGATGAGCCTAATTGGCAACAGATGCTCTATTCCTTGGAAGCAAAGGATGGAAACAAAGAGAGGAAATCGAGACTTGAAACTACATCACATTCCTCTTGAACCTTCATATAAAAGAAAACATTAGCGATTGCTATTAAGGGGCCAGATTGACACTTAAAAGACATTGTTATCCCATCCTTCATATTATTTGATGTTTTCAAATGACTCATGGACCCTCTTAGTCAGAAAAAGTATATATATATATGTGTGTGTGTGTGTGTGTGTGTGTGTGTGTGTGTGTGTGTGTATACACACATATATACACACAAAGACATATACATATACTGTACTTACATATATAAACAGAATATATACATATAATATATATAAAATATAAAAAGCACACATGTTTACATATCTATCTTCCTCTCCCTCTCCCTCTCCCTCTCCCCCTCCCTCTCCCTCTCCTTCTCCCTCTCCCTCTGTCTCTGTCTCTGTCTCTGTCTCTGTCTCTGTCTCTGTCTCTGTCTCTGTCTCTCTCTCTCTCTCTCTCTCTCTCTCTCTCTCTCTAGCTCTCTCTCTCTCTCTCCCTCTCTCTCAACATTCCAGACACCTTTGACATTCTATGTCACCGAAATGCTGGAAATGGCATTGTAGCTTAGATGGTAGAGTGCTATACTTGTGTGAGAAGCTAAGGGAACATTCCAAGCCCTGATATCAAGCTCCAGTAGAGACACAAAACTAATTAATAAGGACTTAACTAATATTACTATCTTGAGAAAGATTCCACAATTTCTTCATTTGTAAAGTTGACAACAAACATGGAAGAAATGTGAAAATTCTGTGTTCACTACTGAATTATATACAGTATAACATTCTATACAGTAGTGTTACCTTGAGCCTACTTATAGAAACAATGGAAATTTAAATGTAAGTCAGAAAATATATTTACATGTTATATAAAGGACATTCTTTACTGAGAAGACTAATAATGTTATAATTTCCTTAATTATGCCTCACATCTTAGGATCTTTGATGATGTATCCAAGCTTATATACCCAGGATTTAATTTTGTTCTTTTACTCTACATTTAAAACCCATTTTTGACAAGCTTAAGACTTATGGCTGTCTGGAGCTTTTTCACACCTAATGATTTTTACATTTGGCATGGCTGGTGATTGCAATCATTATCTCAATTACATTAGATTTAAGAGATATAATTTTTATAATCACTAGAACAACACATTCTTTTCTGTTGTGGTTTTCTTTAGACTTAAACAAAATATTATAGCACAAGACAAAGATGGCAAACCTGAAATATTTGTTTATATAAAATTCCGAATTCTGTCTTCAAAATAGTATGGAGGGTTTGACATAAAATTTAAACATAGTCCTGATGCTATGTGAATCTTTTTTGGTAAAATTGTGTACATTTGATTATATTATATTTTTAAGTGAATTTAAAACATTTTATAATATTTTATGAATATTTCATGAAAAAATTAGAAACATGCTTTATAAAAATTTATAGTTTTACTTTATATCATTATTGACTGGTTATGCAACTGCATGTTTTGTACATTTTCCACGTATATGATTTATAAAGTTTTATTTCTTGATAATTGTGGGTTTTTTTTTTTGTTTTTTAGTTATGTCTTGCTGCTTCATATTGTCTCCATCAGAGCCACAGAGCATTTGTGCACTCAATCTTCAGAAGTTTTCCAGTAGAAATAGCTGGGTTTTTTTTATATTGATTTGATCTTTGGGTATGGAGAAAATAAGTTAGACACCTCATTTAGTCAAACCCTTGCTGATTGATATTCCTCCTCCATGTAGAATATTGTTTGTTGGATGTATTTCAAAAAAGTGAAGTATGAGATTTTATGATTTCAAGTTCGTATTTCTCTATTAAATTATTACAGTCTTCAGAGAAGTACATGTTGTCTATTCATTAGAAATATTTCTCTTGTGATTTTTTATAGTATTAGACTGAGAAAATAGTTCCTGATTATCACTTCTGTGTGAAGAAGAGAATACATGACAAATATTTTTCTGTGATGCTTTTAAATATCATACTCACATACCTTTTTTCTTCACTGCCCACAGTATATCTCTATATGTATCAGTAAACTAGTTTCGTAATTAAATTAAACTGAAGATGCAGCTTGAAGTAATTTAAAAAACATCTCTAATCTTTATTTGAACCATTAGAAAAATTTTGCAAATCATATTTGTTCTTCTCCTTGGAGATGATTCAGAATAAGTGACTAGAATGTTACTCTTTTTCTGACATTATGACTTCAGGCTTTTTTTTTTTGTAATTACCTTTGTGTTTACCCAATAATTTGAATTCTATTCTAATGTAATTTTTCTCTGAGACCAATTCTACTGTTGTCAAACTTCAACTTATTCCCAACTCCATTGTCACAGGGTTACATTTTCGACACATGGGAGTCAGGAAAAGGGAAATAGATAAATAAGCTCTGTATTGCTAGTTGTAATAAAGATTATAGTTAAGTGATTAAAATTCATGCCAGATTATAATCAAGATACAATACCTTTGTTCGGCAACCTTGTGTTTGCTATACTGGGCTTTTTATTGGCATAGTTGCTAAGAATTGTTGCATAATTTTCAGTAGAGAAATAAGCCTAAAGTGAAATAGTGATATTATTGTGTCCCTCCTATTTCAGCCTGACAAACATGATGAGAATTAAATTATTAGGAGGACACAACTGCCAACTGTAAAACTTTTAATAGTCAATTGAAAGGATACGTTATCACAGAGATTTCTGTAATATTTTAAGTGTCATAGTCTCCTGTAATATTTTAAGTGTCATAGTCATTCATTTCCATTCAGAGAGGAAGACTAAGCAAGTTTTTGCCTGGAAGTCAAATTGTCCAAGCAAAAACTTACTAGTATTTTGAAGATATCTTAATACCACAAGATGCAAGATTTTGTGGCCATTCTTAAAAAAAATAAATACACTAAAATTTTTCTAATAGAAAAATAGATGATTATGCTTCTTCATCAGGTTCATTGTTTTTATTTACATTTTAGCATTGGGATCAACCAAGTCATAAGAATTCATAAACCTTCTATGCTTAAAGACTAAAATATAAGCATAAAAGCATAGATCCCTAGAATCTATTATTGTTTATATAAGTTGTACTTGAAATTTCTCTATCTTCAGCAGTTGATGACTACATTTTTTATCTCTGTACATAAAAAAAAGAGTTCTTTGCCTTATTCTCTACAATTAAAGAAATAGTGATTTTTTTTTCTAGACAAGCGAAGTACCAACCATCCCCAAGTTATAAGAGACAGCCAAGTGCCTACATTTCTGTTTGATTGTTGCTCATTGCTGTTGAGTGTAAATATCCATGTCAAGAGCCTCTAAAATTTCCACAGAGGAAGCCTGCTCAGCTAGTGTTGCTGCTATAAAATCGCTACTAAAAATATTGTCACCTCTACTGCCACCTTGTACATATGGATGCATCTTGAAATCAAACATCCTCAGTGCCAGGGGAGCAGATGCTGGCTCTTGTACTTCAATCATATATATTTGTATGGTCACTGTTGAGTAATGGGAATCAAAATTATTTTGAGGAGCCCAGCATACCTCAATTACTTGAACTTCAAAGTGCCATTGGTAAATGATGTATTTTTCTCAGTCACTTTCACAGTCAGTGAGGTGTGTACACTCTAATCTTAACTTTACACAAATATAGCTACAAGTCATAATGTTCCTGTCTTTATGAACCTAAACCCAAACAATGATAGAGTATAAATCTGTTTCATGCCTTTCGTGTTGGTGCTGGTAGAGATTAAATTCAGCCACCTGTCACTGACAGTAGATTCTACCTGTCGCATAATCCCTAGCTTTGCACTACAGAGAGATGATGGAGATTTAAGTGGCAGAGCCTCCTGACAGGGCCACTTGACATTAAGTTTTGCTGTTGTAGGGGATTGTAGGATTTCAGCCTTTTCTCTTTTCTCTTTCACTTTCCGGCAGCCATGAGATATACAGCTTTGCTCTACTGCATGTTCCCTGCTTTGCCACAGTCCCAAATCAATGTGCCAATTGGAAACTTTTGCAATCAAGAAAAACCAAATAAACCTTTTCTCTTTCTAAGATTATCTCAAGTATCGTGTTATGGTATAGAAAATCTGAACTGTTTCCATGATGAAAACTTTCCTTCTGTTTTCAAAACAGACTTCTATAAATTCACAACTGTTAAAGATATAGAAGAATGGACACCTCCTTCAATATGTGCTGCTAGGCTTCAGTGTGTCATGCCTGTAATCCTAGCTACTCAGGAGGCTGAGATCAGAGAATTGTGGTTCAAAGCCAGCCCAGGCAAGAAAGTCCATTAGAATCTTATCTCCAATTAACCAACAGAAAACCAAAAGCAGTAGTATGCTAGCCTTGAGCTGAAGAGCTGAGGGACTGTGCCCAGGCCAACCAAGTATTCAAGCCCCATGACCCAGACATATATATATATATATATATATATATATATATATATATATATATATATATATATTTGCTATTTCTTTTACCCAATTGAGTAGGACAATCTATGATTTTAGTCCTAGTCAATATGTATTTGCTTTCAGTAAGATTTCTCTCAGAAGACCTCTAGATGTGTCCTCCGTCAAAAGTGATCAGTCCATGCAACATGTGAATATGTATGTGAATACTATTGTGATGTTTTAGTCCCCATTTTTTTGGTTCATTGCTTCAACAAGCTTCTCAGACTTTAATTGAAGAAGTTTGCTTATCCATTCAACAGGCACATTCTCCTTGTTTGCTATGGGCTAAGCAAAGATTTTGGCATAGAATTTTTAAAAAGACATGATAATTTGTGATCTTATGTTGTTTTGATAGCATAAACAAATAACTAAGAATAGCAACTAAAATTGCAGTAAGTGCTAAAGAGAAAAATAATAAAGATGAAGGAAGACCAGGTTATGCAATGGCTGGTTATTTATAATTTTACAGAGCAATCAGGGGTTATCTATATATAAAGTTCACATTAAGGCAATGTTTAAAGAAACTAAAGGGGTGATTTACATGAGAATCTGTCAGCGCCAGCTAATCAGGGTTAAGTATTATAGTTTTTAAGAAGTAGCTATTTGGGGTCTTTTATTGTTCCATATGAATTTTTTGATTGATTCTTATATTTCATTGAAGAATGAGGTTGGAATATTGATAAGTATTGCATTGAATTTGTAGACAGCCTTGGGAATTATTGTCATTTTCACAATGTTGATCCTTCCATTCCAGAAGCATGGGAGGCTTTTCCACTTCCTAAGTTCTGCTTTGATTTCCTTTTATAGGTTTTTAACCTTTTCAGTTTAAACTTTTAAACTTTTCAGTTCTTTATTTTAAAGGTAACTCTTAGGTATTTTATTTTTTTTGTGGGGCTATTCCAATAGTAGTTGCTTTCCTGATTTCAGCTGTGCTCTTCTCATACAGAAAAGTGATTGATTTTTGAGGGTTAATTTTATAACCTGCTACTTTGTCAAAGATTCTAATAAGTTTGAGTAATTTCGGAGTGGAGTCTGGGATTCTTTAAATACAAGATCATGTCATCTGCAAAGAGGGAGAGTTTTACTTCATCTTTCCCTATTTGGATCCCATTTATGTTTACATCTCGTCTTATTGCTGTAGCTAGGCATCCTAATACTAAATCGAAGAGAAGAGAGTAGACATCATTGTCTCCTTCCTGAGTTTAGAAGAAATGACCATGATGTTTTTAAGCCAAATGAACCCCAAGATAGGAACACAAATAACTTTTTTCTTTCTTGCTATTGTTTCTAACGTATTTATAAAGTACCATGCAATATTTTTATTTCTTTGTATTCCTCTCCCATGGTATAACACCTGTTTTCACTGTATTTGATGTTAATGCCCTGCAGCTTGTATATACCTACTCTAATTAGGGGAGGAAAGGAAAAAACAAAATGTTTAAATAAGGATGCAGGTTAACCCATTGTAACAATGAGATGTACAAAACACTATGGTAGTTGTGGAGGTGGGAGGGAAAGGATGGTAGGGGAAAAACAAAGGAGGAGGCAACAATGCTAGTTAGGAAATGTACTCATTACCTTGCTCATGTAACTGTAAACTCTCTGCACAGCATTTTTACAATAAAAACTTACAAAAAAAAGAAGCAGCAGCAGCATCCAGGGAGATAATGACAGAACTGGCATATTACTGAATTCTTCTTTCTTCTTCTTCTTCTTCTTCTTCTTCTTCTTCTTCTTCTTCTTCTTCTTCTTCTTCTTCTTCTTCTTCTTCTTCTTCTTCTTCTTCTTCTTCTTCTTCTTCTTCTTCTTCTTCTTCTTCCTCTTCTTCCTCTTCTTCCTCTTCTTCTTCCTTCTTCTTCTTCTTCTTTCTTCTTCTTCTTCTTTCTTCTTCTTCTTCTTCTTCTTCTTCTTCTTCTTCTTCTTCTTCTTCTTCTTCTTCTTCTTCTTCTTCTTCTTCTTCTTCTTCCTCTTCTTCCTCTTCTTCCTCTTCTTCTTCCTTCTTCTTCTTCTTCTTCTTTCTTCTTCTTCTTCTTCTTCTTTCTTCTTCTTCTTCTTCTTCTTCTTCTTCTTCTTCTTCTTCTTCTTCTTCTTCTTCTTCTTCTTCTTCTTCTTCTTCTTCTTCCTCTTCTTCCTCTTCCTCCTCTTCCTCCTCTTCCTCCTCTTCCTCCTCTTCCTCCTCTTCCTCCTCTTCCTCCTCTTCCTCCTCTTCTTCCTCTTCTTCCTCTTCTTCCTCTTCTTCTTCTTCTTCTTCTTCTTCTTCTTCTTCTTCCTCTTCTTCCTCTTCTTCCTCTTCTTCCTCTTCTTCTTCTTCTTCTTCTTCTTCTTCTTCTTCTTCTTCTTCTTCTTCTTCTTCTTCTTCTTCTTCTTCTTCTTCTTCTTCTTCTTCTTCTTCTTCTTCTTCTTTCTTCTTCTTCTTCTTCTTTTTTGGTTGGTCATGGGTCTTGAACTCTGGGCTTGGGCGGTGTCCCTGAGCTCTTCAGCTCTAGGCGAGTGCTCTACTGCTTGAGTCACAGCACTACTTCTGGTTTTCTAGTGGTTTATTGGAGATAAGAGCCTCACGGACTTTCCTGCCCCAGCTTTGAACTGTGATCTTCAGATTTCAGCCTCCTGAGTGGCTAGAATTACAGGTGTGAGCCACCGGTGCCTGGCTTTGAATTAGTTTTTTAAAATATATTTTATTGTGAATATATTGTACAGAGGGGTCACAGCTACATAAGTTAATTAATGAATTTCCTATTGAGAATTGTTATCCCCTCATTTGTTTTTCTCCTACCATCCCTTTCCTACCAACCTCCACAACTCCTCCTGCCTCCCTCCGCCCACCCCCACAAAGTTGTAAAGTTTGTTTTCAACATAGTGTCTTGTACATCTCATTGTTACAATAGGTCATCCTGTATGCTTATTTCAGCATTTTGTTATTTCCTTTCTCTCCCCAAATTAGAAAAATTGTATGTATAGGATGCAGGACACCAAAATCAAATACAGTGACAAAAGGGATTATTCCATGGGGGAAGAACACACAAAAAACAACAAAAAAATCACATTGTACATTATAAGTACATTAACAAGAACAGCAAGAATGATAAAATCCCTTGTGCCCCTATCTCAGAGTTCATTCGCTTAGCATCATGTTATATGGTCATGTGAACATAGCTTTTGACCTCTTCTGCTTGTCCTAGACAAATACTAGTTATTGCAGATAAAGGAAATCATGGGACCTATGTTTCTTTAGGTCTGACTTACTTCACTTAATATAATTTTTTTCCAAGTCTTTCCATTTCCTAACAAATGAGGTATGTCATTCTTTCTTATGGAGGCATAAATTATGAAAGCATAAATTATGGAGGCATAATTTTCTTGATCCATTCATCAACTGAGGGGCATCTGGGTTGGTTCCATATCTTAATAACATAATAAACATAGTTGTGCAGGTAGCTTTAGTATTGCCTTGTTTGTGATCATTTGGGTAAATGCCCAAAAGTGGGATTGCTGGGTCATAGGGGAGCTCTATGTGGAGTCTTTTGAGGAACCTTCATACTGTTCCAAAATGGTTGAACAAGTTTACATTCCCACCAACAATGCAGCTAGGTTCCCTTTTGGCCACATTCCCCCCAGCATCTCTTGTTATTAGATTTCTTGATTATAGCCATTCTAAGTTGGGTAAAGTGGAATCTCAGTGTTGTTTTACTTTGCATTTCTTTTATGGCTAGAGAAGTTGAGCATTTCTTCATGTGTCTATTGGTCATTCTTATTTCGTCTTCAGAAAAGTTTCTTCAGTTTCATGCAATCCCATTTGTCCAACTTTTCTTTGATTTGTTGTATTTCTAGGTCTTTATTTAAAAAAAATTTCTGCCTGTGCCAAGGAGCCCTAGAGTTTCGCCTATTCCTTCCTGTAATATTTTTAGGGTGCCTGCTTTGACGTTGAGGTCTTTGATCCATTTGGAGTTGATTCTGGTCCAGAGTGATATTAGGTATCTAGATTTAGTTTTCTACAGGTGTTTAACCAATTTTGCCAGCATCATTTATTGAAGAGGCTGTCTTTCTTCCATTCTATTTTTTTTAGTGGCCGTATCGAAGATTAGATGACTATAGGTCTGTGGGTTATTTCTGGGTCTTCAGTTCTATTCCATTGGTCCTCAGGTCTGTTTTTGTGCCAGTACTATCTGTTTTCACTACTATGCCTTTGTAGGAAAGTTTGAAGTTTGGTAGTGATATTCCTCCAACACTGTTCTTTCTGCTAAGGATTATTTTTTGTTAATCGGGTCTTTTATTTTTACATATGTATTTTTGGACTGCTTCTTCTATTTCCTTGAAAAATGAGGTTGGGATGTTGCTAGGTTTCACATTGAATTTGTAAATAGCCTTTGGCAGTATTGCCATTTTAATGATGTTAAACCTCCCAATCCATAGCATGGGAGATTTTTCCACTTCCTCAGTTCTGTTTTAATTTCCTTTTTCAAGTTTTTAAGGTTTTCATCATAGAGGTCTTGTGTTTCTTTAGTTAACTCCTATGCTTTTTATTTTTTGTGGGGCTATTACAGAAGAAGTTCTTTCCTAATTTCAGCCATGCTTTTCTCATTTTTGGCATACAGAAAATCCATTGCTTTTGGAGGGTTAATTTTGTATCCTGCTAGTTTGCCAAAGTTTTAGATCAGCTCAAGTAATTTGGGAGTGGAGTCCATGGGGTTCTTTGAATACAAGATCATGTTATTTGCAAAGCAGGAGAGTTTTACTTCATCTTTCCCTATTTTGATCCCCTTTATGCTCGCATCTTGTCTTATTGCTTTTGCTAGGCATTCTAATACTAAATTGAAGAGAAGTGGAGAGAGTGTACATCCTTGTTTCATTCCTGAATTTAGATGAAATGGCTTTAGCTTTTTACCATTAAGAATAATTCTGGCTGTAGGTTTGTCATACACAGCCTTTATTATATTGAAGAATGCTCCATGGAGTCTTAGTTTTTCCAGAGCTTTTATCATAAAGGGTTGTTGGATTTTGTCAAATGCTTTTTCTGCATTTATTGAGGTAACTATGTGGTTCTTATCCTTGCTCTTATTGATGTGATGAATTATATTAATTGATTTGTATATATCAAACCAGATTTGCATCCTGAAATGAATCCTGCTTGATCAAGGTGTATGATTTTTTTGATGAGTTGTTGGAGTCAATTGGCCAAAATTTTGTTGAGAAGTTTTGCATCAATGTTCATCAAAGAAATGGGTCTATAGTTCTCTTTTTTTGATGAGTCCCTGCCTGGTTTTGGATGAGGGTTATGATGGTTTCATAGAAAGAGTTTGGTAGTGAACTTTCACTTTAAATTTCATTGAAGAGTTGGAGGAGTATTGGTGTGAGTTCTTCTTTGAAGGCCTTTTAGAATACGATGTAAATCCATCGGGTCTTGGACTTTTCTTTGGTGGGAGGTCTCTTATTGCAGTTTCTATTTCAATTCTTGTTATGGGTCTCTTAAGTTGGTTTAACTCATCTTGGTTTAATTTGGGCATGTCAATATTTGCTAAAATTCATCCATTTCTTCCAGATTCTCAAGCTTATTGGCATAAAGGTTTGAGAAATATTACCTTATATTGTTCTGAATTGTTTATATGGGTATGTTCTCTTCTTTTTCTAATAAGATTTGCTAAGGGTTTGTCAATTTTGTTATTTTTTTGAAGAACCAACTCTTTGTTTTGTTGATTGTTTCTATGGTTTTTTTGGACTCTAATTCATTTAATTCTGATTTAATTTTAATTATTTATTTCATCTACTGGATTGGGGTTTAGCTTGTTGCTCTTTTTCAAGGAGCTTCAAGTGCCTTGTTAAATTGTTGGTTTCAGATCTCTCCATTTGTTGATGTAGAATCTCAGAGGTACAAACTTAAAAACAACAACTTGTTTCTGAGTACTAGCACTGAATTCTTGAATGTGAATTCTTTGTTCTCTAGTGACATAGAAAACACATTTGTTTATAATGAAAGGTAAAAGAATCATTGACATGTTCAATTTACTGCAGATTAATATGGGACACAGCTAGAGATCGGCAGACCATGAAGAACTAACAAATGTTTAAAAAGTGATGCTAGAGCATTCAAGTAGTGTGTCTTGCCATATTTAGTTAAGGATATAATTGTTCAGAGAGGTAATTAGAAGATAATGCAGGACTAGCATGTATTTATTTATATTTGAAAGCACTGACCCAAGATCTCATCTTAATAAACATTATATGCCACGCCGACTCCAGTGGAGTCTGCTTAGCATGGGAAACCATCTATCAGACCTAAGATAGGGGCTTCAGAGACCTATCTCTGAGTTTTGGGACTTCACCGAAGTCTACCTCAGAGAATGGGGCTTTACAGAAACCTATCTCCAAGTTTTGGGACTTCACCGAAGTCTACCTCGGAGAATAGGGCTTCTAAGAGGCCTACTCCTGGAAAAAGGCTGGCAAGCCCCTGGGAAAGATGTGTTTCTGCCTTTCTTTTCCTCACTGTATAAGAGTGCCTATTAATCTTTTACTGTTTCTGCTGTTCATTGTACTTACTCATTGTCAACGTTCCCTTATTCAAAGCTCTTTCTTAAGAGTGTTGACGACTCCAATATCTGATGAGTGTCTTAAAAATATGACTAACTCACCAGAGTTAAGTGCTACCCTGAAACCCCTCTTATGGAGGCTAGTAGACAAGTCATAAGCAAATATAAAAGTATTGGGGGTTTCACCATGTCACTTCAGCAGAAGGAATTGTTTGTAAGAGATTTACAAAAAGCTGTAGGCGCGGCTAGAACAGAAAGAATGTATGGCAATTGCTGAGATAACTACTTAGGAGAAAGAACTTCTTATTACTCTCTTTCATTTACTAAGAGACTTGCTAAATCTAAGTCTCCTTGGTGTTTACTATTAAAGAAGGAACAGAAAAGATCTTATGGGACAGTTAAGGCCTCTGTAGAAATAAGGTAATGGTTAGTTGGTGACAAACATCAAAACTCATTATATTTCTTAGAGATAAGCCAAAAACAATTGCCTATCAGGCGACCAGCTGGTGACCACCCAAAAATAAAGCCCTACAGCAAGGTTGTGTAACCTTTTGCCCTTTCAGGCGACCAGCTGGTGACTGCCCAAGAATGAAGCCCTGCAGCAAGATTATGTAATCTTTTGCCCTTTCTTATGGAGATTTTTGCTATAAAAGTTAGTTATCTTCTGCATTAAATCGCACTCAGCATCCACTCCTCTTGTGTGTGAGTTGTCTGTTTGCCATCTCCCCACCTATACCAGTTCCTCCCCTAGGTGTCCTCCGTCATCCCGACAGAACCCGGTCCACACCAATTATATACAATGCATAGAATGGAAATTTTGGAGAAATAAAATAATTTCTAATTGATTTAGTGTTTCCTTTATGTTTAAGCAACAAAGATGGTAACTTTTAGCAATGAAAGTCAGTTATAAGTACATTCAAACTGTGCTACTTTGAACAAATAACAAGAAGAAAATAAAACCTAGATGCATTCTGCATTAAGGAATGTGTTTTATTGTGACATGATAATTTACCACCCTGTGTTTCATGAGGGGACACATTCCCCACTCAGTATACATTTCATGACTATTTTCTAGTACAAAGCTTTATTCGAGGTGCTATAGATACATCCATGAATCAAATGCACTTCCACAGACTTTATGTGCTGGTGGCCAAGGCATGTGAGGTTCTAAGAAATGTAAAGAAAAAAGAAGCTAAGTGAATGGATACAAATTTTGCATGGGAAAATTGTTTTTGAATACACAACAATCAGAATATATAGCAGCAACAAAAATACCTCCAGACTTTGGCTTTAAGAAAAGTTTTTATGGTGGCACATACCTATAATTCCAACAATTTTGGATTAGAGAGAAGAGGAATGTGAGTTCAACGCTAGCCCTGGAAAATTTGACAAGATTTTTATATCGAAAACAAAATGTGAACATTTTTTTGGAGGGGGAGGGTATGGCATAATCAATAGATTCCTTATCTAGCTAGCTACCAGGACTTCTGTTCAGTTCCTGGTACTGCTAAACAAACCAAAACAAAGCAGCAAAATGTTATCTTTCTCATGGATATGTTATGGATTTGCTTCAGGTTTGGCTAAATGAAATCATTTTGAGACCCGAAATGAAGTATCTTATTTATTTACTCATGAACTAAGACCCGGAGGATCATGGATAGAATCTAGTCATAGAAGAATAATCTGTGAGATTCCATCTCCAAAATACCCAGCAAAATGCTGGGCTGGGTGTACAGCTCAAGTGGTAAAGCATCAGCCACACTAATTAGCTGAGAAATAGTTCTGATCCCCTCCTTGGAAATGGCACATACACAAAAATAGTTTAGATTGAACTGAGATTTGCAGAATAGTATATATTTACTTATACTGATACATTTTTAGTTAGAGTGGACAGGTTGTATGCTATAAAATATATAGTTCAATAAAGCAAGGTCTGAGGTATTGTTGTCTTCTTATTTTGTGGTGGCTAGAGACAGAACTTAGGACTTTGAATCTGTGAGGTAAACACTCTGCCATGGAGCTACACTCCCTGTCCAGATGCAAAGAAAAGAAAAGGATGAGAAAACACGTGTGTGGCTTTTCTAAATTGATGATGAGATAGAGGCACAAGTGGTATGTTTGAAGATGCGGCCAGTGTCCTCATTTCATAATCATGACATCTTTGGCATCAGTTTGGAATTTTTATAGGAAGTCAGTGAACCGCTTTTAATATTAGAAATTTTGGATTAATTTACAAATTCCAATATGCTCTATGTTGACTTACTGTGAAAGGCATGGAGTAACCATTTTGGAAGGAGTTCATAGGGATAGTACATCAAGTATGGTATAGTGCAGGTAATAATTTTTCTTTAACTATGAGAAACATGTAAAAGAATATCTTCTTAGGTTAGTTACTGGTATGGCTAGACTCCTAGACTTCTCATATTTTTATTGACAAGCATTATGAACAAATACATCTTTATCCCATTTCCTTTCCTCTGTTCAACACTGAAGATTACTCTCTATCAGTAGTTACATCTTAACTTTAAGATTTAGGACTAATGGAGGAGTCACTGATAGGATGTAGCTAATGGGAGGTTGATGCTCATATATTTTAATGATTAAAAACAAAGGAAAAAATCCACTTTGTGTGTGTGTGTGTGTGTGTGTGTGTGTGTGTGTGTGTGTGTGTGTTTTCTTTCCAGTCCTGGGGCTTAACCTCTGGGCCTGGGCACTGTCTTTGACATTATTTTTTCTCACTTGAGCTACAATACCATTTCTAGCTTTTCCTGCATAGTTTATTGGAGAAAAGAGCCCGATGGCCTTTTCTGGGCCAGATTCAAACTGTTATCCTCAAATCTTGGCTTCCTGAGTACTAGGATTACAGGCATGAGGCATGGCTCCTGGCTCATGTGATTTTTTTTAAAGCATCAATAAGATAAATTGAAATTCATCCTTAAAATAATAAATTCCTTAAAAAACAGCAACATATAAAAGAAAATATCACATATTTTCATGATAACCATCCAAAAGAGTTGAATATAATTAAGCCAACAGATTTATCTTGATTATTTTTATCTGTAATGTACAATTTGGGTTAACAGTTTAGTACTCAAATAAATCAATTATAAATTGCAGATATTTCTGAGTGCAATTTTCTTCACAAATTTGAAGTATGATTTTCTATTACAATAATGCATTTTATTTTTGAAGAATAATTTGAGAGTAATTTTAAGTAATTAAATACATTGAACAGTAATTTTGAAAATTGCCTGTCTGAAAGAAATACGTATAGCAATTTATCTTTTCTTTTTATAGGTGAACTTACAGAATTAAACATGAAATCTTTAAATTTTGAAGGAACAAAAGATTTAGGGAAGAAATAAATTATAAAACTGGCTTTGTGTGTTTCCTATTAAAGTTTTTGCCATTTTTTTCTATCAAAGAACTAATGTAAAGAATAGCTCACATTTGTTACATGATTATTATATGTAAGAAATTTTATTTTAAAAGTTTTTGTTGAGTTTTAAAGTATCAACTACAAATGGACAATTATTTATATACTTATTTAGAAAATACCAGGTGAAATGTTCATGATTATTTAAAGACATATTCTGTCATTTTTTTTTACTGAAATAAGGATTCCTCTATCTGAAACAAAGTAATTATTCCTATCTGATAATTCAGATTATTTGTTTCCTATAATGTTTTTCACTAATATTAGCATCTTCCTAGTAAAAAATCAGTTTATAGTAAAATAACACAAACAAACTAAACCACTTTCAGGAGTAATGGATAAATTGTAATATCTTAGAATCAGAAGCTAACAAAATTTGTCTCTAACTTATGTAAATGCTAAAATAGGAGAAAATGACTATAAAAGAAACTCTCTCTATTCCAATTCTACCCATGAGCCAGTTTCTTTCCTTGTACATGCATCATCTTCAGCATGTAGTTTTCCTCTACTTATCTATATTTAACAAGATGAAAGGAAAGACTATGTTGGATCATGCATGTGAAATTTATCTGGGCCTGCCTGGGAAAAGGTATCCATCACTGCTTTCCATTCCATGATGGGTCAGAACTCACTCCTATGGACACAAATACTACTAGCTTGTTTCTTCATCCAAAACTATGAAAGAATGGGGTGATTTAAATGCTCATTGTCTCCACCACTACTATAAAAAAAAAAAACCATTATTTTCACATAGCTAAAGAAAGAACCCTTAATATGATGTTCAGTTAAAGATGCAATTCTTTTATACAGCCTTTTCTATCTATACTTCTCAATTTTTTTTAAAGCTTTCTATTGATCTTGATAGCTATGTCCTTTGCCATGCAAAAGCTCTGCAATTTCATGCAATCCCGTTTGTCCAACCTTTCTTTGATTTGTTGTGTTTCTGGGTCTCTATTAAGAAAATTTCGGCCTGTGCCAAGGAGACCTAGGGTTTCTCCTATTCCATCCTGTAATGTTTTCAGAGTGTCTGCTTTGACTCCGAGGTCTTTGATCCATTTGGACTTGATTCTGGTGCAGGGTGATATATAAGGATCTAGCTTTAGTTTTCTACATGTAGTTAACCAATTTTGTCAGCACCATGTACTGAAGAGGCTGTCTTTTTTCCATTATATTTTTTTAAGTTCCCTTGTCAAAGATTAGATGGCTATAGGTCTGTAGGTTCACTTCTAGGTTTTCAATTCTATTCCATTGGTCCTGAGGTCTGCTTTTGTGCCAGTATCAAGCTGTTTTGATTACTATGGCTTTGTAGTAGAGTTTGAAATTTGGTATTCATATTCCCCCAGCACTGTTTTTTCTGAGAAGGGAAAAATTGTTTAAATAGGGATACAGGTGGACCCATTGCAACAATGAGATGTACAAGACGTTATGTCGAAAAACAAACTTTACAACTTTGGCGACAAGTGGGGGTGGGGGATGGGAAGGGATGATAAGGAGAAACAAAGGAGGAGGCAACAATGCTTGATAAGAAATGTATTCATTACCACATGTAACCCCTCTGTATGGTATTTTCACAATCAAAAATAAAATCTTTATTTGACGAATAGCTCCTATATCAAAATCTCACCTTTTATAGTATGCAACTCACTATGTATATAGATAGATAGATAGATAGATAGATAGATAGATAGATAGATAGATAGATATGCAATTATACAGTTAGCACCATCCAATTAAAGAAAATCATCACTCACAAAGAGGCCCCTTACAAGAGTTCTCACTGCTCCTTCTCCCACGCTACAACCTGTTGTAAATTACTAATTTCTTTCTGTCTCTGTGAATTACCTATTCTGGTCACTCTGTACAAATTGAATAATTCTGTATGTGGCTTTGTGTGAGAGGGTCAATGTACTTCCATGATATTTTTGTTTCATTCATTCAGCCATAGCATTATATATTATTCCAGTAGTTCCATTTATCCTTGGTTCTACATCTGATGGCTTAATTTACCTGTCAGACTAGCTATAGTTCAAAAGTATTACATGAAAGACCACAAAAACAAATAGTGGATGTTTTTAACCATATTCTGGTCTTCAGAGCCCCTACTCACCTTAGTTGTTACGTTCTTTATATCATTGTAATGCTCCTGCAGATTGTCCTAAATTTCTATTTTATTCCAATTCTAAAGGCTCCTCCACATCACACAGCCCATTGCATTTGTGTCTTGGTACCAATTTTCTGTTTTAGGTAAATTCACACTACTCTACTGAAATATCTAACATCATTAGGTTTAAAAAAGAAGGCATATTTTGGATCATAGTTTTAATGATCTGGTTACCATTTGGCTTCACGTCTTTGGACCTGTGTTGAGGTAGTGTAATTTAATGTGAATGCATGCTGGAGCTAAACCATTCATCTCCAGGTAAGAAATGAAAGAGCAAGGGGTGAGGCAGGGGTTCACAGTTCCCTTTAAGGGGACACCATTAATGACTTAAAAGTCCCTTAGAAAGATTACATCACTTCTCAGGAGTGTCTTTAACTAAAAGTATTTGGAAGACAATGTACTTCCCATTAGAACAATATCTACTATAAGGTAGGCATTGGTGTCTCAGCAATGTAACCTTAGTACTTAAAGACGCTAAGATATGAGGTCTGTGGTCCAAATGCAGCCTACACAATTAAATTCTACATACTCTTATCTCCAATTAATCAGTCAAAAGCCAGAAATGGAGGTGTGGCTTAAGTGATAGTGAAGCACCAGCCTTGTGTGAAGAAAGCCAAGAAAGAGCACAAGGCCCTGAGTACAAGCCACAGTATCAGCAAAGTCCTACCTTCATTTTCAGAAAGTAAATGTCTTGTTATTACTTGAACTTCATGCTACAACTGTGTCAGAAACAAAGTCATGGCTCAAATTTCCTAAATATATAAAATGACAAATTCACTCTGGTTTGTTAATCTAGATACTTTGACTTTTTTCACTTATTACAAAATCTGCACACAGATGTAGCATGAAGTTCAAGTAATAACAAGACATTTACTTTCTGAAAATGAAGGTATTTTTTAAGCTCACCTAAGGCATGCTTCTCTTCTTCGTTCTTAGGCAATCCTTAACCAAGTGTTGGCAATAGTAACTACCTTGGTTCAAGACAATATTTTTTCACCTATTGATTTTGGCAGAAAAAGAAATATTTTTTCTACCTAGATGTCCAAGTTTGGGTTTTCTGCCAATGTCTCCATCAATAAACATAGCCTGAGGATTAACAAAATTTGGTTTTCCCAAAGAAGAGTTCTGTAAGAGAAAGAGTAGAAATTAGGAAAATAGATAATCATGCTGCGGATAAGAATAAATTAAAAGTTTTTGGTTTGACATCAGAATCCTGAGTGCTCACAATTTAACAGTGATAATATTCAAGATAGTGTTCTAAGTTTTATAAGATTTCAACTTTAGTCTTCTGAGCAGGAACAAATAAACAGTGAAATACAACATTATTTAACAGCATAAAATATGGCAAGCCTATAAATTATTACAACCAATAACCAGATCTTACAGGAAATTTTTAATGTTACCATATCATTATACAGAGCAATTAAAATTGTAATCAGAGATGTACATATTTACAGATTTGAATAATCAACATTATAAGAATTTAATAAGTCTCAACTATTCTTACAGATGATGAGGCTATATGTATGTTTTTATACACAGGGTATGGTGTGTGTGTGTGTGTGTGTGTGTATGTGTGTGTGTGTCTCTGGTGTGTGTGTGTATGTGTGTGTGTGCTGTACCGAGACTTGGACTAGTTGGTTACACAACTATAACTAATGTTAAAAGTCCTATTAGAAATTCTAAGAATATGTATTTTTTTCCCTTTTGTCAATAATAGGGCTTGAATTCAGGGTCTGGGCACTGTCCCTGAGCTTTTTTGCTCAAAACTAGTATTGTACCACTCTGAGCCACAGCTCCACTCCCGGTTTTCTGGCAGTTAACTGGAGATAAGAGTCTTACAGAGTTCCCTGCCTGGGCTGTGGTTGAACTATGATACAAGATCTCAGCCTCCTGAGTAGCTAGGATTACAAGTGTGAACCACTAGCACCTGAAAAAAAATATTTTAAACAATATGTAAATATTTTAATTGTCAAATTTCAAAAAAAAAATTTTTGGCTTGGGTGCTGCCCCTGCTTTCTTCAGCTCAAGAAGAGTGCTCTACAGCTTGAGCCACAGCGCCACTTCCAGTTTTCTAGTTGTTTATTGGAGATAAGAGTCTCACAGACTTTCCTGCTACAGCTGGCTTCAAACCTAGATCTTCAGGTCTCAGCCTCCTGAGTAGCTAGGATTACAAGCTTGAGCCATCAGCTCTCGGCACAAGATACATTTTTTAAATTTTTTTATCATGTATTTATTTATTTTGGTCAGTCATAAGGCTTAAACTGTGGGCCTGAGCGCTGTCTCTCAGCATTTCAGCTCAAGGTGAGCATTCTACCACTTGAACCACAGCTCCACTTCCAGTTTTCTGGTGATTAATTGAAGATAAGAGTTTCATGGCTTTTTCTGCCCAGGCTGGCTTTGAACCATGATCCTCAGATCTCAGCCTCCTGAGTAGCTAGGATTACAGGTGTGAGCCACCAGCACCCAGCATAATATGTATTTTTTAACAGAACCAAAAAGAAATGTTTCTTTATTCAGATAACACAATATAAAGAGCTACTTTTCTTATTATCATCAAATTGTGTGTATATGGACCAGGTCATTGAAAGTTTCAAGACATATTTTAAAGCTGAAATAATTTAGGCAATGTGGTAACTGGTTAATTTATAGTCTAAGAGAAGAACACAATATAATATCAATTTAGTAATCAAACTCATAAATATTTGGGTACTTATACATAAAGAATGGGATTTTCCAACAAATGATGTTGGTAAATCTGGAATAGTACAGTTAGAAAATGGAAAAGAACATCTATAATATGTTATACATAATTAAATTAAGATTTAAATGATATCTATTAGATAGTACTGTAGAACAAGTTTATGTCCTCAGGGTAAGATAATATTTCTTCTGCAGTAGGCAAAAAGAACTAACTATAAGGGGAATGATTAACAAGGCTAACATTACTAAAATCTCTATGAAAAATGATAAAGTATGGAATGTGACATTTGAAGCACACATAAAAAAATCAAGAATATATAAGGATCTAAATTTGAAATATATATACATATGTAAACAAGGTATGGAAATTCAAACCTGTGATCTCAACACTCTGAAAGTTGAGTTAATAGGATCATAGAATCATGAGGCTGAGCTGTATAAAGTAGTGAGACCCAGGCTGGGCTGTATAATGTAATGAAAAATAAATGTACAAGAGTCTTGAGAAAGATAATTAGTAATATGCAATATATGAAATAATAATGCAATATTGAAATAATTCAATATTTAAAAATATTAAAATAATGAGAAAAATGAAAACTAAAACCATAGTAAATAATCGTAGACACACTGTCGAACTGAATAATTTTTATAAGACTGACATTACCAAAAGTAAGAAACAATTTTTATTCACTCTAGGAAGACTGTAGATCTTATTTAATCTTGGGGCCTCTTTGTGTTCAAGGCTAGCTCTTTATCACTTGAGCCACAGCACCACTTCCTACTTTTTCTGAATAGTTTATAGGAGATATGAGTCTCTCACAGACTTTCCTGCTCCGATAGGATTGGAACCTTGATCCTCAGCTCTCAGCCTCCTAACTAGCTAGGATTACAGGTGTGAGCTACTAGTGCCTGGTTAACAGTGTAGATTTTTGAAAAAAGGTTTAGCCTCATCTTCTAAAACTGGAGATTTTACATAGTAATGAATCAGAAATTTTGTTAGTAAGTATAGAAATATGTATTCTTGGATAGCAAGAGAGAAGTACAAATATTCATTGTCATTTAAAGGGTTGCTTACATTATAATTAGATAATGAAATTCTAAGCAGTAATGAAAATGAACATATCACTGTACACAGCAGTATGATGTAGCTTAGCTTGTTAAAACTGAGCAAAAGATACTGGAGATATTATAAAAACACAAATGATTCCATTTATAAAAGCTGAAAAGGCGCTAGGGAGGCACATGCTCACTCGGTGGAACGTTGTGAGCTTCCATTCTGGAACCATGAAATATTCAAATGCAGGTAAAGTGGAAGACAGATGTTTGTGGGTAACTAGATATATACACTTGGAAGATAAAGAAGTAGAACAAAGATAATGATTATCATTAAAATCAAAATGGCGGTTTATTTGAAGAGGAGTGAGTAATATTGGGGAGAACTTGGTGTACGTTTATGAATCAATGGTTCCTTCATTCGTGCTACTTTGCTGGATCAGTGGTTACATGACTCAAGTAATTTCTTGGGCTATCTATTGTATACTCTGTATATATGCCATATTACATGGTCTGTTAAGCTATGATGCTTTATATTTCATTAATTTAAAATCTGTATTTTATTACAGAGGAACTCTGCCATTTAATGTTTTCTGGGAATTTGGAAATGGAAATAGAGACCTGTCATCACTAAAGACAAACCATTGGTATTGAAATGGTCACACATGTGGTAATCAAGGCTTTTGTAGCTAACTTTCTCTCTTGAATATTTATCACGTTTGCAAAATTTCCTACTTCCTATGAATTAGTTCAAGCTACATACCTTCAAACTCACCCCAAAAGCATCAAATACATTCCATTACTGTGCCTGCACAAACCTAAATTCAAGAATGCCTGGAGTATTCTAGGATTCTGCATCGAAACTCTTCAATTCCTAAAAAATAAAACAAAACAGAAAAACAAACAAATAAAAAAACAAAAAATTTTTATTTCCAAAATTGAGAAAGTTGGAAAGAGATACTGAATGAGTAAGATTCTAAATGCTATCCCTTATACCTTATTTTATTATTTTATACTTTGGCCAGTGACAATCATAAAACAAGGGGAATGCAATCATGGACTCTAGAATTAGCCTAAAATTAAAAAAATAATCTCAAATTGTTCTAGTTAATTAATTTGCTGTGTTGCCCAAAGAAATTTTTCAGTCAACACCACTGCTATTAATGAACCTTGCCCAGTAGGCTTAATTCACCAATGTCGAATGAGAAAAGACTAAGCTGATTTTCGTCAAAGGTGTACTTCAGTCCTGATTATGAAATAGATGGATTTTTTTTTCAATTTGTGGGGCTACACTCAAGGCCTAAGGCTCTGTCTCTGAGCTACTTTTGCTCAAGTCTAGTGTTCTATTACTTTGAGCCAGAGCTCTACTTCCAGTTTTCTGAGGGTTAATTGGAGATAAGAGTCTCACAGACTTTCCTGTCTGGGCTGGCTTTAAACTGTAGTCCTCAGATCTTAGCCTCCTGAGTAGCTAGGAGTATAGGCATGAACCACAGGCTCCCAGAGAAATAGCTGGATTTTAAAAGATATATAAGCTTGAATTAAAAGTGATGAGTAGATGACTTTGGAAAGAAAGACTACATTAGAAGAGTCTTACATGATTTATGCTCAAAATAAAGGCTAGAATATATTGAAGGCAGTGATTGTGGCATTTAAACATTTACTATACAACATTTTTGATATGAGAAAATTTAGTACTGTACTTTGAGTCACTGACTCATTTGCAATGATTTTATCCTTCTTTAGTTCTTCATAGTTTAAAATTCATTTTTATCATAGGCACATCTCTGTCTTACGTGCCCTGTATATTTTTGTATATAATATAGTATGTCCACTAAGAAAGTCATTTTTTATTTGAAAGTCATAACTATTTCCTGCTTTTCCAATTTGAAAAGTTATAATTTAGTGCTACTTTTTATTTTACTATAGCATAAAGAAATTAATTCCATACAGATTGAAATGAGTATGAAATTGATAGGCAGAGAATATGACAGCAAAATGTCTCATTTTATATGAAGTTGCTATATAAGGAATTCCATTTTCCTACTGGTATTGATGAATTCTTGTGGAATAAATGTCCTTTACTTAACATGGGCAATAGTCCATTTTTTCTTTTACTGAAACAAGATAAGGGGAATAGCATTCAGTTTAATTGAAATATACTCTTATCAAATGTTCCATTAGAGCTAGTTGAAAAATTCATGTTAGTACATACAAAGGGATGGTGTTTATTGTGCCTCTGGAGTAAGCCTAATGTTTGGGAAGGCCTGTTGGATCCTATTACTTTTACATGAAACAATGTTTCTGTGAAGGTGTGAAGTTTTATACTATTAAATCTTGCAGTTTTATAGCTTTCAAATCCTGTAACAAGAACACTGCTGTAGGTACTATGGTTTATCTTACACTTTTTCTGTTTTCAACTTGAAAAAGGGCAGAAAGTTAGAAACATGCTTTATAACATTCTCAGCTCTTTTTTACTTTGAGCATGCTGACACTCTGGCGCATTGCCCATGGAGAGAGATAAATGAGGAGAAACCTGTTTTTATTTCAGTTCCCAATGCTCCCCCATGTAAGACTGACAAAAAAAAAAAAAAAAAAAAAAAAAAAAAAAAAAAGGTAAACTGTCTCTTTGGAGGGAGGCCTGCTTCCTTCCCCAGGTCAAAAGTTTAGAAGAAACTAATTGGACACAGTATTTACAGTGAGCTTTTACTTAAGCAGCCCCCTTTTCAAAGTTTATAATGAACTCCCCCACATAAAGAATTTATGGAGGAGTTTGAAAACTTGAAGTAAAGAATGGAACTTTTGAAAGACAGGGCCCGTTGTTTACATTCCTATGTCATAGGTACATCTTAAAATACCGAAATAGAATTTTAAAATGTTGCCCTATCTTTGTTTAGCATACTTGTCAGAGAATTCTCTGACTTCTTTGACCTCCAAAATGATTTATTTTTTAATTTCCAAAATTAAAGAAAGTTACGCATATGGTAATTGGAATGCTTGGATACATGGGGTATGGAATAAGGTCTTTTAAAACTAGTCTATGGATAAACTTTTTGAGAAACTATGCAACTTCAACATAAAAATGATTTTAATTTTCAGCTATGGTGGGCAAAAAACTAACATCAGGTATAAATGTTAAGATATTACAAACATCTGTAATGTTAATTGCATTTTATCCACTGGAGTAAAAATTGGAGAGATGTATGAAGATCCTACCTAGGTCAGATAAACTGTTTCTCACTGGTTAATTTCTGTTTGGAAGATTTAATTTCTGGGTGGATTGGTTCTTCATAGAAGTTAATTTTTATTCTGTTAAAATGGGAAAAAAGAAAGAAGTCTCTCTTGGGACCCATACTCTAAATGCTGAGAGGCAAATCTGTATGAATCCCCCAAAATAGAAAATAACTCCAATAAAATTTTCAACAGATAATTGTATGTTTGCACACTCTGACACAGAAAGCTTTCTTCCAGTTAGTCTTCACTATCTTCCAGTCTTTTTTGGATTTCTTTTTTCATCTGGATGTCTATTTCTAAGTTTTTCATCTGTTCTAGATGCTTTTAGTGGAATATCAGGTATTATATGCCCAAACCTACCAACAGTTTTTCTTTAATCTTCTAGGATATCCTGACTACAAACATATCCCACAGAGAAGAGGGGAATGCCGTGTCCTTGTATCTTTGTTTTTTTTTTTTGGTCAGTCCTTGGGCTTGAACTCAGGACCTGGGTGCTGTTCCCTGAGCCTCTTTGTGCTCAAGGCCAGGGCTCTATCAGCTCTATCACTTGAGCCACAGCACCACTTCTGGTTTTCTCTTAGTAATTTATTGGAGATAAGAGTATCATGGATTTTTCTGTTCAGGACAGCTTCCAAATACAATCTTCAGATTTCAGCCTGCTGAGTAGCTAGGATTACAGGTGTGAGCCATGTGAGACTGGCCCATGTAATTTTGTGATTTAATCTTAATACCTACTTTATTTTCTTTTTAAATTTTTAATATATATTTTTATTGTAAAGATACTGTACAAAGGGGTTACAGTTACATGAGTAAGATATTGAGTACACTTCCTATGGAGCATTGTTACCCCTTGTTTTGTTTTTCCCCTACTATCCTTTCCCTCCCCACCCCTGTATTTCCCCCTCCCCAGCCCCCACAGAGCCGTAAAGTTTGTTTTCAACACAGTGTCTTGTACATCTCATTGTTAAAATGGGTCAACCTGTATCCTTATTTCAGCATTTTGTTATTTTTTGCTTTATTATTATTTTTTAATTATGAAAATGCCATACAGAAGGGTTACAATCACATGAGCAAGGTCATGAGAACATTTTTTTATCAAGCATTATTGCCTGCTCCTTTGTTTCCTCTTACCATCCCTTCCCCCGATCCCCAAAGTTGTAAAGTTCGTTTTTCGACATAACGACTTGTACATCTCATTGTTGCAATGGGTCCACCTGTATCCCTTTTTAAACAATTTGTTTTTTTCCCTTCCCCTCCACAAATTATATCAACATCAAATACAGTGAAAACAGGGGTTATACCGTGGGGAAGGGACATACAAAGCAACAAAGACATCATCTTATAAACATGTTAGAAACAATAGCAAGAAAGAAAAAAAAATATTTGAGTCCTTATCTAGGGGTTCATTTTGCCTAACATCAAGTTGTCTGACGGTTTCATTTCTTTATACCTATATAATTTTCAAGTAACTAATTTTAAATTTTTTTATTTTTTCATGTTTCCTTTCTATCCCTCCCTCCTCTCATCCTTTCCTTTTCTTCTCTCAATATCATTTCTTTAAACTTACATAATTTTAAGTGTTTCACTTAATTTAAATTTTCATTTTTCCATTTTTTATAATCTCTCTCCTATTATTCTGTCCAATCCATTTCCCTCCCTGAGATTAGGACTTGGTTAATTTCACTCTCCTTTTACCTGTCCACATCCCTCTAATCCTATTTTTCCCACATTTCTGCCTAAACGTAATAATTTCTGGTTTGCCAAATCCTTCTTTGCTGTTCTTAGCCCATTAATCCATAGTTGTTTGATGTTGAATAGATTGTATCTGTTGAACTAGATTGTATCTAGCCATTTTGACTGTGCAACTACAGGACTCTGGTTGATGGTTGCCTTAAAATAGTGTTCTAGCACAAAATTGTTGTTACTTTCACACCAAATGGGCAGAACAAGCCAGAAAAGCATTTTGTTTTTTCCCTCCCTAGAAAGAAAGGCACTACCTCATTTGTTAGGAAATGGAAAGATTTGGGAAAAAATCATATGAAGTGAAGGAAGCCAGGCCTAAAAAACATAGGTCCAATAGTTTCCCTTATTTGCAATAACTGGTATATGTCGATTTAAGAAATTCTAATATTGCAATATGTTTGTGTTTGTGTGTGAAGGGGGTACTGGGACTTGAACTAGGCACCTTACACACTGGATTGGCTTTTTGCTAACAACTGGTACTTTTACCACTTGAACTTTGGACTGTAGTTCAAATTATTTACTTGAAGATTAGCCTCTGGCAGATTTGTCTGCCCAGGCTGCTCGGAACCATGATTCTCAGTCTTAGAATTTTGACCAGCTAAGTTAACAGGTGTGACCAACCAGCACCTGCCTGGAAATAGATTTCTTAAGTGACATTCTATGAAAAATTTAAATGTATACTTTTCATATGACCTTTCATTTATTGTATTGATATTTAAATACAACACATATGGTTCTGATTTATATAATCAGGCTAATTAATACGTTTATAATAATTTACTTTTGAATGATTAAAAACTAAAGAAAATGGAAAAGACAAAACTGCCAGAAAATGTCCTCATCACCTTGAGTTTTTAAATCTTATTGGCTGGGAGTGGTAGAGCTCTTTCCATGCATGCACGAAGCCCTGGGTTTCATTCCTCAGTACAACCCATACAGAAAAAGCCAGAAGTGGTGCTATGGCTTAAGTGGTATAGTGCCAGTCTTGAACAAAAGCTCAAGGATAGTACCCAGGCCCTGAGTTCAAGCACGAGGGTTGACAAAAAATATTATTGTTCTTTTTTAAATATATATTTTATTGTAAAGATACTGTACAGACAGGTTATAGTTACATGAGCAAGATAATGAGTTTATTTCCTATTGATTATTGTTCTTCTTATGTGTTATTTCTTTCAGAAATGAGATTATATCCAGGGCGTACTGCATGCAAGGTGAGTGATTTGCTATGAAGCTCTATCACCTGCCTCTCTAGTGACTTTTTTTTTAAATTTTATTTTCTTGTAAAGATGCTGTACAGAGGTGTTACAGCTACAGAAGTATGGTAATGAGTACATTTCTTGTTGAGCATTGTCCTTTGTTTTTCTCCTAGTATCCCTCCCAGTCCCCCATCTATCTATTGCCATTTTGGGGGGACAAAGCAAATTTATTTATGAAGGAAACCATCTCTATCTTTGTTAAGTAACCAAAACACGTAAAGTTGTCATCTTGGCTTTTATTTATTTACTTTATTTTAGAAAATATTTTGTCTAGAGAATACACTAACACACTTGGTAGCTTCTCTTGCTTAATTGTTAGTTTATTTGTTATACTAGCAATTGCGTACAGAGCCTGTAACTTGTGACATTACAACCCTAAGAACTATTTACAAGGATACCACAATTTGGCAACCAACAGCAAGGATTATTTAGCTCTATGGAATTACTCCTTTATTATAAGAAATTTATTACTAAAAAACATTTCATTGTAGAACCATAGGGGAGAACAGTGACAATATAAGAAGCAATTTAATATTTTTCCAGTTCAAATATAATACTTCCACAGTAATAGGAATGGTTTTCCTAGGATTTTTGTATACCATTTCATCCTGTGTTTTTAAAGTAGTTATTCTTAGCAGTACATTATTAAATACTCTTCTCTTTAATTGTTACTTATTATAATGTAGTGAAACAGTATACTTTGGTATGTTAACTGTTTTATATTTAAAACAATAATAAGGGTCCCAGTGAACTGAGGCAGTGGAATGTAGTAGAAACTACATGAATCCAGAAACAAGACTATTGGAACATAATTTAATCCCAGCTACCTGACTTCTATCAGTGTTCACTGCAATTAATTGTCTCGTTTCCATATTTATTTCTGAGAACCATACCTGACTCACAAGTAATACAAGATTAATTTATGAAATTTAAAATGATTTGGACATTCAAAATAAAATAAAAAATCCACAGAAGATTAGCATTCTTAGCAATTTATAATAGTTCTACTATAATATGGATGAGTTGATTTCATTTTTAATGGAATACAGATATAATTACTCTGGCAATGACGTGATAAGCCCATTTACATGTGCTTGTGCATCATGACCTTTTCAAAGTAGTCTTCTATTTTGTTTACCTGAGCTGGAATAAAAATATCAAATAAATCTGAAACTTTACTGAGGATTTTTGGTGACATTTTGATTAAAATACAAACTGAAATTCCTGTCCACAGTTAACTGCCAAAAATCAAGGCTGTCGCATCAGCATTCTGTATATTAAGAAGATGAAGTAAAACTTTTAGGTTCTTTCTAATTTTGAAAAAAGCAGGTTCTTTTTATTAGGGAAGCATAAAATAAACAATTTCCCATAGTTTTGGAGGCAAATGGCATTATTCTTCACATATATCTGATCACAAAAGTACTTCCAGTGCCTGAAAGTTAAAATGCAGTCAAATATCAAAGATTATCTATTATCCTGGCATGTCTCAGTATTTGCCAATTATAACAAAAGCTTATACATTTCTTTTGTTCAGAGTGAAAATAAGTCAGGTAATAAATGCAGGAACAATGTTATTTAAAAATCATTTCAGAATTCTGTATGGTAATTTGAGAGTTACTAAAGAACACATTAATGTTTCTACCCCTCTCTGTCTTTCGTACTGTCTCTCTCAACAAGCAAGACCATACAGAGGGAAGCACACATGTATATACACACTAGTACAAATAATTTGCTCTTTAAAATGTTCAGCTAGTGATAAATTCAGTTTATGCCTTAAATGTTAAATCACGATTAATTAAATTGTTTAATACTTTTTAAGTCACTTGATGATAATTTCAGTGCACTCAAATATAACAAAAGCTTTGTACTAAATTAGGCAGAGCTCTGACTCAATCATACTTTAGCTTAACTCTTAGGACAATTGGACCAGAGTTTAATTACATGCAATTTTATTACATACTTCTTGCTTGTTTTAACACAGTTCATTGATTAGCCTTTTCAAGGACACAATATAGTTTGATATCTACCTACATCCTCTGCATTGCACTAAATATGAGATTATGTAAAAGTCCAAATAATCAAGCTTTGGTACAAACCAGAAGCATGGACTATGCTTATCCACTATCTGAGTTGCTGATCTAAAATTTTGGCTGATAGGCCCCTCAAAATATTCCTCTGTCAATATTTTTCTGGATCTTTCTATCACCCAATCAGATTCAGCATTGTCATATGTGAATAATCACTAATGGGACAGATTGGGAATAAAACCATTAATAGTAAATGTGCCTCTGTGTGGGAGGGAATATTAGAAAATGTATTTGTTGGTTTTTTTACATTTTTCAAAAATGATATAAATCTCATTAACATGAAAAGACTCACCAAAATATATGAAGGAAAGTAATTTTATTTTATTTTTATTTTTTTAATCTTCAAACGGTTGTACAAGAAGGTTACAATTATAAACATTCATTTATGTGTCTAGGACATCTTGATCAGAATCACCTCTTTTTCATTGTCCTCCATCGTTTCCTTCAGTTATATTGAAGTTCACAGTTCTTTATAACATATGTACATTAAATATTAAAACTGTATTTAAAAATTATTTGGGGTTCAAATTCTTGAAAGTGTAGTTGTTTGGAGGTTGCTACCATTGCAGAATACATATTAGGATTCTGCTGGTTTTTTTTTCATTTTTTTTCATTTTTTTCATTATTATAAAGATAACACTTTACTCAAATTAGTATAATAATTTTTTTCTATTCCAGGATCCCACCCTAAATATCACATAATATCCTGGATATTAGCACTTTAACATAATTTGGAATGATGACAATAAAAGAAGGAAAACAAGAAGAGAGAGAAAGATTCTTGCATTTTATCACAGGTTCTATTTTCACTTCCTCTTGCAACACATTTCTTTGGAAAAGGTCAGATGACATGATTGTTTTTAAGGTATGGAATCAGATCTTTTAGTTCCTTACTATTCTGTAAGTAATTGATTTGATTATAGTAGGTCATATTCTGCATTGGAAATCAGGTGTTTTCATCCCCTTTATTTTTTATTTTTCCATGTTTCTTTTCTTATGGTTTGTTTTGCTTTGATTAACTTCCTTTCTCTCTGCTTCCAAATGGCCTGACCTTTCTTAGCTCTCTCTGTATCCAAGTCAACTTCTCTCCAGGAAGAACACTTTCGTCTGTTAAATGGACATCAATGTATTATTGTTTCATGTACTGCATATTTGGTAAAAGACCTACTATGTGGATAGAGTCCAAAAGGTATCATCTCTGGTTACCATAGTTTTTGACTACTGAAATAGATTTGACTTTCTTCTCTGTCTCTCTGTCTTGCTGTCTCTCTGTCTCTCTGTCTCTCTGTCTCTGTCTCTGTCTCTCTCTCTCTCTCTCTCTGTCTCTCTCTCTCTCTCTCTCTCTCTGTGAGTTGCCTTTGGTTACAGTGAACAAGTTACTTTATTGTTGTTACTGTAGATTTGGATTTATGAAAGCATAATGACTTATTTTTAAAAGGAAGAGAGAGTGGGAAGTGAAACAGAACCAGCCACCAAATAAATGATTCACTGGCCTTTGTTGTCTCAGCAGACGAAAGTTTCCTCAGTTTATTCATCTCCTTAGCTTGGCTTTCCCAGGAGAGGGAGTGGCTGCCTTCTTGCTAAGGAGAACATTCCCCAGGCTTGGTTGGAGGTAAACAGTGGTGAGAGTTGTTCCAGAAATGTTCTGTTTGCTCTATTAGTTAAAGGTGAATAGCAAAGGTAGAACATCAACTATAATCTATTTACATATATATATGTACTACTGATAAAAGAGGAGGCCAGGAGAGGAGGCCAGAAGAGTAATAGAGAGTGAAACAGATGGGGTTTGGAAAGGATTACTGGATTATGAACACATTAAGTCTGATGAAATGTGCTTTGGTACGATTGCTTTGTTTTGTGGGGAGATAAGTGTTTCTTTCATCTTTGAATTACGAGAGTTTTAAATATGACTTCTGAAACTGCTGAACTCCACGTTTTGAACAATTTAAGTTCCAAAAATAAGTTTCAGGCTAAGTGAAAAAAAAAATCTCCCCATCCCAGCCAAGCAAGTATGTGTGTGGTAACTGAAAATATAAATAATCTATGTTCAAACAATACATTCCTTCTTCCTCAGGACGCTAGTATGGATGATTAAAAATGCATCTTCCTTCTGAGTATCATTATAATCAACTCACAAGACCCATGCAGCACACTGGAGGAGTCAGAAGCAAGCATTGCCAGTGAAGATTTGATGAATGCATGGCAATGCTGTTGGGCCAATGATGAGACATGATATACAACAGAGAATGGTACAACATGGCAATGCTGTTGTGACCATTGCCAACATGTTGCATGCAACAAACAATGATACAACAGGGCAAAGGTAACAATGGTAAAATATGGCAATGTGGCTGTGACCAATTCTAAGTAAAGGCATACAATAAACCATTGTTTGTTCGGGAAGAATAATTTGCTGTTGATGCTGGGTGTTTTGTTGTTGTTGTTGTTGTTTGTTCGTTTTCTATCCATTAAATGATTACAGGTAAATATATTCTGGAAAGGCAGGTGGTTTCATTTACCAAGACTTGATAGAGTTATTGGGGTAATATTTTGTTAAGAAATGAACTTAAACTGTACTTACACTTTGTACTTGAACAAAGTAACAGGCACAAGTAGGTTCTTACCAAGGGGTGCAGTTTTGTTCCTGAGCAGAAATGTTTGTATATAGTCAGTTTATAGAAACACACTCTACTGGTGTTTGAGTTTCTTTCCACTTGTCAGAAATGTCTGAGGACACACACTGAGTACAGGATCTTGTTTCTTTCCTGCTGAGATCATTTGGTACATAGGGAAGTACTTTTAACACTCCAATGTGGTGGTTAGGAGTGGTTGCTTTCATAATCTCTTTTTTTTTCAGAATTATGACAGAAAGTTATTTTAAATTCTGGTGTCAGAAAAACATGTTAGTGTTAGGGAGGGGGGAGGTGAGGG
Organism: Dipodomys merriami; assembly: GCF_024711535.1. Lineage (NCBI taxonomy): Eukaryota > Metazoa > Chordata > Mammalia > Rodentia > Heteromyidae > Dipodomys > Dipodomys merriami. Next base: position 85,874,397 of record NW_027203381.1, read on the forward strand.
AGAACAAATATACATATGCCACAACCGGGAAAATTGTTTTGATGCTGGAATAGTAAATGTTGTATTTGCTTACTGAAACAAATCTTGAATATCTTTTCATCTAACAATTTACCTGATGCTTTCTTAAGATTTTTTTGGCTGTTATTACAATCTGTTCTAAATCAACATTTATGTCTTAAGCATGCACATGTAAAGGAGTTAAAACATTATATTATTTATTACAATTTGTTTTTTTTCCTGTGTACTTGCAAAATTACTACTATTATAGTAAAAGAATGCTGTTGTGTATGAAACTCAACAAAAGAGCACATACTCAGCATGTACATGGCCTATGCTAGATCACTAGTGCACACAAATACTATTTATGCTTGGATATCTCTCTTTACAGAATATGATTTTGTACCCTCAGGGGTTCAAGTGTCTCATTTTGTAACCATCCACACTCTAAGGATTCAAACCCAACTTTCAGACATGTATCTTTCATATCTAAAAGACATACCCCACTGATTTGCTTTCTTCTTTAACAAGTCTCTCAAATTCATCTGTTAATGTAAAAGTATACTGAGGTTTTTAATGAAACTACATTTTTTAGCTGTAAAAAATTTCTAGCATTCCTCAGGTATAAAATTGACATTATAGGGCTGGGAAGGTGGCTCAGTGGTAGAGCTCTTGCCTTGCATGCCTGAGGCCCTGAGTTCCATTCCTTAGCACCACATAAGCAAAAAGAAAAAAGCCGGAAGTGGCGCTGTGGCTCAAGTGGTAGAGCGCTAGCCTTGAGCTGAAGAGCTGAGGGACAGCGTCCAGGCCCAGAGTTCAGGCCCCACGACCGGACCCCCCCAAAAAAATGACATTATAGGTATTTTTTTTAAATACTAACTTTTTATAGGAATTTTAATGGCTTTTCTAAAGTAAGCCTATCATTTTAATGGTAGCTACTACACTTACTTAATGTGTCAACTAAATTATGAAGCAAGATGAGCTTCTTTTCAAAACTAAGAATGGAAGTAAACTTTTAATTGTGCAGATATAGTGATGACTCAGAATTCAATGAATATTCACTGTGATGTAATTACATCTAATTTGTTCAAAGGGCAGTGTGTTACTCAATGAAAACTATAAACATCAAAGTAACTTCCCTTTTTAATATTTATTACAGTTCTAAAGCAAATATTTCTAATGGTTAAAAATCACATGAGAAAAGTTACATTTAAATTTTTTAATTGTTATTATAAAGGTGATGTGCAGAGGGGTTACAGTTACATAACTCAGGTAAAGATCACATTTCCTTTAATACAATGTCACCCTTTCCTCCCATTTCCCACCCACAAGTTGTATAGTTTATTTGCAATGTAGTGTGCAGTAAGTACCCATTCTGGGGTATTTAAGAAATAAGCAAAAGACTGAATAGTGTGTTAAATAAGAGAAGTATGCCCAGGTTTCAGGAAACAAAATAGTTTTTTAAATTTTTTAATTGGTTAGACCAGTATAAAAATATTCATGAAGCAGTTTGTTCATATACTCTATCCTCATAAGTTAATGCATCTTTACCATCATAATCCAATTTGGAAAGTGCTTTAAATTAAATTCAAACATCTCAAAACTAAAGTGTTTTATTTGTTGTGTTTCTCCTGTTCTAAGATATCTACATATAGACTGAGGCTGATTTTATTTTATATGATTGTGTTTAAAATTGCCTTTAGTCCCTCATTGTCTGCATCTTCTCTGCATCCTGAGTTACTTTAGTTACCCTCTTAGGAACTCTGAAAACTTTTACACTTCAATTACAACACAAGTACAACATCTTAATAGGTTTGGTAATTGTCTGCCATGCTGCATCTTTTAAATAGTATTTAAATTTTCCACAATTGAAATACTTCTCCCATAGTGAAACAGATACTTCTGGACATGTGGTATAGCTCTGATGCAGAGATTCTGAGCTAGATGAGAACAAACAAAGATGATTGGAGTCAAAGGCATTCCTCTTTTATTTCTCTCTGAGCTAGTTCATTATCTTTCATATTCTGTTATGTCAGAACTTATCAGTCTGTGCTATCTTACCAAAACTGAATTATATCCTTTTATTTCTTGGATGAAGTCTCCTTTATGTCTTGTAAACCTTTTAGAGACTTTGTTTTCCTCATGCTTTATCCTTAAAAGATGCATGCATATATGCATGTTCTTTTATAGCATCTTTGGACATGCCTTTCCTGTATTTTTCTCTAGAATTCATAAGGTCTATATAATGTTTCACCTGTAGCTTGCACACAATAAGCTTTAAAAACGCATTCTGCTTTCAAAGATGTATGCATATCATTCTCACGCACATACATGTGTGCAAACACTAAGGCTCTGACACACACCACAAGCTTCTAATATCCAATTATTTTGGTTATTGCTTTCACTCATCTGTAAATATAATTTCATGAACATAGTTATGAAACCACCAACTCACCAATGGATTCTCAAGTTCCCCAAAAACCATCATGAGAATTTCTGCTTTAGACTACATTCATCTAATTTACAACCTAAAGCTACTCCAAGAAGTTAATTAGAAAATGCTCTAATAAATATAGTTGAAGCTGTCCTCAAGTTGAATTCTTTAGGATTCAAATCCCTTTATAGATGTGCCTTTCTAAAATTTTATTGCATACTTAAAACAAAGCTTGTAAGTTTAAATATATTTTTATTTTCATTAAGGTTAAGCAAAATATTTTTCTGTACTTCTTTTATATTACTTCATGGTTTGAAATCCTTTGAATATAAAAGCAAAATTCCTTTTTTTGAACGCAAACTTTAATATTAAATTTTCTGATATGGTGATAAAATAACTCACATATATCTGTAGTTTCTATCTAAAAATTTATATTTCCCATTAAGTTGTTTAAGGTTGTTGTCAATCAAAGCTCTCACAAAAATGTTGAATTCTTATTTAATGCTTAGATGATAACTGTGATGATTAAATGAGTTTCAATTCACATATGCTCAATGTTAAGTGTACAATTTCTGTTAATATTATTGAAATGTATTATAATACTTTCATGTGTTATAAAATTTTATTAACAGTATATGTAAACATAAGTGCTGATGATAAACCCATTTTAAATTTCTGATTATAGCATTCTTCAGACTTTCTACTTGCTCTGAGAACAGTTTCATTCATTTAGAACAGATATATCATAGAAATAAGAATTTGTGATTTCTTAACTCTGTCAGAACTTATGAGTGCTAAGTCATTCAGTGAGTCTATTTCTCAACTTGACTCTTTTAAAGATAAGAATGTACTTTATATGTAATTCAAGTATAAAAAATTCAAAATGTGTTTACCAATCAGAAAAATACTACTAATAAACTATCTAATAAAGCTTTGGGGAGCATTTAATTTCTTATAATAATAATATTATTATTGTTATTCTTAGCTCATTAAAATAGAAGGATCTTAGCCCTTCAATATAACTGCCATCTCTTACTAATGCAAAAATATTTCTCTCTTGAGAATTATTCTTTTCTCTGTTTATTACATAACTTTCCAGACAATTTATACATCATGCATATAATGATATATATATATATATATATATATAAAATGATATATACACAGGGGCTGGGAAGGTGGCTCAGTGGTAGAGCACTTGCCTTGCATGCATGAGGCCCTGGGTTCGATTCCTCAGCACCATATAAGCAGAAAAAGCCGGAAGTGGTGCTGTGACTCAAGTGGTAGAGCACTAGCCTTGAACTGAAGAGCTGAGGGACAGTGCCCAGGCCTAGAGTTCAGGCCCCATGACCGGACCCCCCCCCAAAAAAAAAGATATATACACAGATATATATATATATATATATATATATATATATATATATATATATATATATAGAGAGAGAGAGAGAGAGAGAGAGAGAGAGAGAGAGAGAGAGAGAGAGAGAGAGAGAGATAAACAGAGAATAATATCAATAATGGGAGGGAGAGAGACAGAGGAGACAGAATGAAAGAAGGCTGGGCTAGTGTGAGTCTCAGCTCACTGATCTCCACTCACTGACTGTGTCTGTGCTGTGTGAGGTCTGAGGATGGGGTTGCAGCAAGCCTGTCTACTCCTGCCTCCTCCAATTATCATTGGCAAGTATACAACTTGAGAGCTTTTTGGACATTTGGTCTTGATGTCTCTAAGTAACCAGAATTGTTGGGGAAAGTAGTAGGAATTCTAAAAACAAAAAACAAAAAACAATACAGCATTATTTAGTCAAATCTATTTATACACTACTTTTACCCAAAAAGACAGTAATCCAGCTCTCAAAGTGGCTTCTCTTTGAAGAGCTAATTTCTTGAATTGGAGAAACTGACATAATCTCTGTGGTCAGATGACAATGACCAAATGCTCTGCTCAGAAAGATCAATTTGGACAAGAACAATTTAGGGACCAAGATCTATAAAACTTGAAACATATACTCTTGTTATGTAATAATGGATGGAGTAGGTTAGCAGAGGGTTTCTTTTAAAATCCATTAACATGGAATACAAGATTACAGAAACTGGCTACTGTCATCCAGGCATATGCATATGTTCTCACTTTGTGGAATGTATTAGAATTGTGGTGGGTTTCTTATTCATTAAGTTCTAAGAAAAGTGCTGTACTGAAATATTCAATGCATATGATCTCAATTAAAATCTTGGCTTTTTCACAAGTGTGGGCAACTTATTTAATCATGGGTATGTTACTTTATATCTTACGGAATGCATTGATTCTTCTCCTCAAAATAATATCTTTTTTTTAAAAAAAAATGTCCATAAGGAATCTACTTGTCCTTTGAAATTTTTGGATATAAGTTGCTCCCTTTAGAATTCTTCCCCTTCTTTTCATTTTAAGCTGTCTTCTAGCATCTGTAGCTTGCATCTTGTGATGTTTCATTTCTTTATCCCTAATTATAAATGTTATGCTAGTAGAATATACACATTTATGGCAACAGAGGAATTTTTGTACCAATTGCATTAGAAAATGTGGTTTACTTAGATTGCACTTTTCTTTAATGGAAAAGAAATACGTAGATAAGAAGGGCTGGCTTTAACCACAGTAAGAGTTAATGAAAACACTCCTGGATTATCACTAGTGTTAAGGCATTGTAAACTCATTAAGTCTCTGACTAAACTGCCATTATCTAAAGGAGATATTTAAGATAGAACAACTAAACTCTAATGAATTCATTTACTAGAATTAATTTATAATGAAATGATTTACTAATTAACTATGATATCTAGCAAGTTCTATAAGATTTGGCTATGGATCACATTGATTTTAACATGGGCACTAGAAGACAACTCTGGGTTAGACTTGCCCATAGATGGTCACTGGAAGCATTTGGAGATTTCCTTTTGTAAAACAGAAGCTTGCCTAAAAGGAGCTTTAGTCTCCCTGTGTGTGTTCATGTTTTTGTATTTTCTTGTTTATTTGAACTGTCACTATTCTCATCTTTTTTTTTTTTCATCTATATTACTGCTAGAGTTTCCTAATTTACACTCCTGTTTCTGATCTTGTTTTCTTCCAATTCTTTTATTTTCCAGAATGGTCTTTCTATGATGCAGTGATGTTACTACAGACAACATTTCCATTTCTTTGTGTTACAGAGAACATACAGAATTCAGCCTTTGCACATGACATTGTAGTTGCCGAAATACCTGTTCACATTCTTTCCTTTTTGTACTTTGTCAATTCTTCACTAACTTTTGTTGTCACAACTAATGTATGTTCTGATTTATAAGGTTTGTTCAGATTCACTAACACAGAACAATCAAGCTTCCTTTATCTCATTTTTAATCTAATACAGTTTTATTAATATATTGCTACATATCATCGACAACATGTGGTCAAGTGATTAAACAACTATGAAGTTGGCACAAGTCTATTTCTATGCTGTAGAATTGTTTTTCATGAAATCACCCTCTCGATTTGGAACTCTTATGTACAATATTTATTGAAAAACATGTCTAGCTTAATGAAGAATGACAGGATTGTATAGAGAAAGGAACTGAACTGTGGTGTAGTTACAACAAAAGGTTTTGCACATAAGGAATACCTGAGCTTATGTAAACATTTCTAGGTATCTCAAACTGAAGACAAGGAACAAAACCACACTGTTCCGTTAATTGATCAATGATGTTACAAGAAAGAGACTTAATCCTGGCTGAACAGCACCCTTACTCTTTCAACAGTTCACAACTGTTATCTCTAAAGAGGCCAGTATTCCCAGCAGATGAAGGAATGACAGTCTTCTCATGGAAGCAGATCTGGGGAGTAATATCAGAGTACTCACTGTTCTGTGAGTTTGACAGATCTTTTCATTAGTAACTATTTTGGCAAATCATTTACCTGGGTGCTTTATTTTCTGCATCTGTATAGGTCCACAGTTTGGCAGGTAGAAATAACTGATTCCTATAGTTCTTTCTGTTCTACTTAAAATATACATCTCTACCTTTTTTAAAATTTAACCATCACCTCTTTTGTGCTGTAGACACCGGCTTTTATATTATTTTTATGAGCAGCAGCTTCATGGAAATAATTGAAAAAGGTAATCATTTAGAACCACTCTAAAACAGATAGCTCACAAATAAGTACAATTAAGCTATTGCATTTATTTACAGGGCTGTTGGTAAGATAATTAAAGAGAGAAAGTAATATTGTGTTTAGACCTAAACAGTGGGAGGAAGTGATTGGGCTTGTAGAACAAATTAAGTCACAAAAATATGCTTTACTGGAAAAAATATGACTCTTATCAACATACGCTTTTACATAACTGCAATGACTAAAGCAATTTTCAATGGTAGTGACTTCTGGCTCTTTCTATCCATCACTATCTTGTTCTTACTGTAGCATTTTAAATAAACAAACTCTACTCAATTGATGACTTTAAGAACACATCAGATGGAAGCCAAGGAGAATAACAAGCTGAGGTAAAAGAAATCATTTTTGAAGTGACTAAAATTATGAGCATTGGATAATAATTTATTGGAAAATGGTGCATTTGGGGCTTCGGGAGTTTTTCACATGAAGGGTGGAATTGGTAGCCAGAGAGACATAAAAGGGAAAAAAAATCACATATGAATACTCCCTTCTTTCCACAGAAACACAAATAAGATTAAGGGCAAATTTTATGTCATAGGAGCTGAACTTTTTAAATGATTTGTTATATTTGTTTTGCTCAGAGCAATATTTGTTCTATTTAACCCTTCCTTCTCACTACAAGTCCGGCTAGGCCTCCACTGTTGAACTTCAAGTTCATAATAGATCTGGTGGAACTAAATGTTTAGTACATCTGGAGTTGTTTCAAATGGAAATATGCTTTCCTGTTCCTAAGGTCCTAATTTTGTGTTCCTGCCCTGCTTTGTGTGTGCATGTGTTGTCATACTAATAAACATAAATATCTCATGTCCGTATCTATGTTCAACCAATCTTATCGACCCAGGACTTGTTTCAGCCATGTCAAGTACAAAAAAATACGTCAATTTTTTTAAAAAGGCTCAAAAGAAAAAAGTCTACAACACAAGGAAAAGTAAAGGAATTGTTTACATGACACGTAGAAAATGTCCTCATTTTTCCCTTTTTGTAATCTGACTCCCTAAAATTGTCTCAGAGACACTTCCCCGGGTGTAATCTTCCTTTCCCATTGTCCCTATTCAGCTTCTTCTGCTACTCTTGCTTTTTTATCTTTCCTTCCATTTTTCACCTTATTTTTTCTTTTTTTGTTTATTTAATTTTGATGGACTAGTGGTTGAATTCAGGGCTACACTTATGGTGTGCTTTACCATTTGATCCATGCCTCCAGTACTTTCGTTTGCATTTTGTTTTGGAGATAGGGTTTCATTAACTCCATCTAGAATGGTCTCAACCTCTCAGACCTTCTGATACTGCTTCCCAAATATATGGGGTTGCAGGCATGTGCCACTACAAACTCTTCCTCCTCCATTATCACATATACAGACAGTTCAACGTAGCTTGTCCTTTCTGTAATTTTCTCATCAAAGGTGTAGAATGAAAGGCAAGAACTGCTAATGAATACACATTCCACTGCAAAAGGACAAGATTTTCAAATATCCAGGTGTCATCATTTCAGTATCTGTGATACATAGTTTTGCTTATCATTAGCATTCTCAAATTCACAGTAATTAGCTATCTAAGTATAAAGGTCAGCAAAGAAAAATTATACTTTGAAAATATCCACTAGATGCATGGTGTGTGAAAACACTTAACTGATTGGGTTTAACTGATTGAGTAATGCAGTATAACGATTCCCAAAAGTTTCTGGGCTAAGAGGATTTCTAAGAGCAGTCCTGGATAGGTTAGTTCATAGTAAAGAGGAGTCACGGTGACTTCCTAACTACATTGATGGTCTTCATTATTCATTCTTCTTCCTCTGGAATTGACTTTTGTGAATTGACAAGTTTAGTGGTATAGTTAAAAATCACAAGGCATTTATGTATGCTTTTCATATTTGTTGATTGTATTAGAATAGATTTTACAGTGTTTTATCTTAACTGAGTTCCTCCACTACTTTAAAATGCCTGCTTTGCTCCTTCATTATGTCATTTCATTTGTTTCTATCCCAGATATCCCTTAGTGGTTACACTTTCAGAGAAACAGGGATCAAAAGTGGAAGGATACAATGATGAGTTCAAACTTGAATCATGTAACAAACTTACTAAGTTCTTCCTTTTATAATTAAATCTAGAACTGCTCGTGCTCAGAATCCTTCTCTAAATGGCACTGAATTAGAAAAAAAAAGTAAATTAGAGGAAAGGGGTTACAGTTCTAAGTACTGTATGAGTTAAAAAATAAAATAAAGGGCTGGGAAGGTGGCTCAGTGGTAGAGCGCTTGCCTTGCATGCCTGAGGCCCTGGTTTCGATTCCTCAGCACCACATAAGCAAAAATAAAAAAAAAGCCGGAAGTGGCGCTCTGGCTCAAGTGGTAGAGCACTAGCCTTGAGCTGAAGAGCTGAGGGACAGCGCTGAGGCCCAGAGTTCAGGCCCCATGACCGGACCCCCCCCAAAAAAATAAATAAAATAAAATGTATGTGTTGATCCAATTGATATGGGAGGAGGCAGGGATGAGGAATAAAGACCAAAGCAATAAGCCACAGATGTTGCATGTCCTACTGAACATTGGGGAGGCAGTCATAATTTTATCACAAAAGAATAAGAAGTGCCCTTATCATGAAAGAATATATTTTATATAGTAGATTGATTTCTAATACATCAAATGCTGTGCTATTAAGGCAGATGGTAGAGGAAGATGGCTCATTTATAATCAAATACTGCTTCTGCAAATATGTCCTACACTTCAAAGTTGGAGGACTGTATCTAGTTGCATGATAGGAATTTTATGATCTTAATCATATTTTAAGTAACGTTTATATCTCAAGAAATTTTGTAATACATACATTCTTTGAAATTGTAGACTTACTTTTAACTAGCGAATAGATTTCAAGAAATAATCTGTTTCTCTCCCCTCCCCAAGTCCTACATCTCACTGACATTCATTCTGCCTTCCTTCTACAGTGTGTTTCTGTGAGATAAGATCAAAAACCTTTTCCTTTATTGCTCTTGGCATCTGGAAGAAACTTCTTGCATTTCTCTGCCTCATTGACACTATCTCTTCTCTTTTCATAGAGTTCTTGAAAGTCTCTCTTCTCTTGCCTAAAGGTCTTAATTTTCTTCTTCCTTTGTGGTTATTTAACTGTGTAATTGTATTATTTAACTTTATAAATCATTTTGAGATTCTGTGTGTGTGTGTGTGAGTGTGTATGTGTGGCACAGTTTGAATAATGGAGTCCTTGAATTCTGTCTGGGAGATCAATGGAGAGTTTAGCTTGAACAGTACTGACAGTATGCTGAAATCTTTCCTGAGCTCTACTTTTTGCACAGTATATAATAATGACACAGCAATGGAAAAATGGCTCCCATACAATCCCTTCAAGTTTCTCTGTTTTGCATATTTAACTGAGTCAATATAACATATATTAACCACTCCCCTATATTTTAGTGGCTGCTTCTAGACACTAAAAGTTATATCTCATTGTATTTTGAAAGAAGTTCCTTTCGCATTACATAATCAAGGTAAATTTTTGTTCATAACAATTAAAAAACCTGGTAATGGTTTCAATCACACACACGTTACACATGGAGAAGTACAATTCTATTCCTTTTAAAATATTTCCCTTTCTCCCTGTGAAGAATGAACACCTTTGTCTATAATTTAAACAATTGTGCTATGAGCCTAGGGAGAACTATTTACTCAGTAATAAAAATAGAACTGAAACAGAGCTGTGTGTGTGTGTGTGTGTGTGTGTGTGTGTGTGTGTGTGTGTGTATGTGTGTGTGTGTGTATGTGTGTGTTAAAATGATGAGTCTCTCATGCTGACTCTGGATCTCTCGTAAGAAATCTTGGTATGTGAGAAAAAAAAACAAGTGTTTATTCTTCAGGATAAAAATTGTTTTTCACTTATGTACATGTACATGTAGTGCTTATGGTTCAGGACTTCACTGTAGTTGAGTAGCCTAAGAGGTATTATTCCATTGTTCTTATACCACTGAGGAGGCTACTGTCCTGACCTCTCCTCTTTGCACTTTACAGCCTTTGAGAGAATAGGCTAAATATTCTTACAGAGCTTCCCTGGCATTCTTGCTTTCTCCTATTATAGCTTTTGTCACACAGATTTGTAGTTGCTTGTTTGACTTGCATCACATCTTAAATGCTGTTACCTGGGAAACAAACACTGATTTGGAAACTTGTTTGGAGGAGGTTTGTCAGAGTTTGCTCTCTTGATCAACACCTATTGGGAACTGAAGGAGAAGGCTGGGAAAGTAAGTTTACTTAGTTTACCCTACAGTGACCATAAAGGCTACAGTCAATTCCAAATGCATCCTGCTTCTAAAGTAAAGTTTCACAAGAACCCCACAGAACAAGAAAATCATACTACTACTATATGTACCCTTATCCCAATACAAGCAAATTTTGGATTTGGATTTTCCCCAGAAGAGCAACGTGAATTGTGGCAATAAGGATTTCTTTGGCTGTGTCAATTACCAGTGATTTTTTTTCTGAAAAAGAAATGAGGACCAAAGTCCTGAAGAGGAGATGCTACTGCAGGCATGGTATATTGCACAAAACCTCGAGTTATGGAAGTACTTATTGTCCTGATGCTAGAAAGGTGGTCAATGAATTGTATTTATTTGTCATCAGTGGTTCCTCAGTTGGAAATAACTACTTTGTCCAAGTTTACACTGTCTCATGGAGGTACCACCCAGTGACTGGTCAAAATACACAAGGAAAGCCTGTCTACTTTGGCTAAAACCTGAAACTCTGGTGTGATATTTCATCTCCAGAACTCTGTATGGAGTTGACTGAGTCTTTCTTGGTCTGCCTCCTCTCTTGCTTCCTTTGTTCTTTCACTCTTGCTTGTGACTGTCTTCCTTGAACAGTTGATTGTAATAACAATTCTATTGACTATCCTCCACAATAAACTAAGTTTCAGAATCTACTCCTCAGGAAGTAAAACCTGAAACCTCACCTGGTTATCAAGGAAAGACGTGACATACACCATGTCCATTGTTGTTCTAATGCAATCAGTTTTGGGATTTGGGGTATTTATAATTAAGGAGTAAACATTTTTGCAAAGGGAGTTTATTTGGATGAAACAATTCTCAAAGAGGTTCTTCCACATCTCTTCCTCAGGTTCAAGATATCAATTTGATTGAATTAGTCACAATCAGAGAATTTACATTTACAGGTTGGTATTCACCATAGGCCAAAATTTGTAGTGGCTGGATATTTCATATAATAAATTCTGTGAAGAATTTCTCCAGAATTCTGCATGATTTCAAGACACGAGAAAAGAAGCCAGAAGGGGAAAACTATTGTCTCATTGCTGTAACTGGTTTTGGCATTTCAAGTGATTGTTATTGTCTCCCTTCCTCTATAATCTAGTCTAGACTCCTTTCACATAATGGTCATACAACTGGTCTAGATGGATTGCCTGTTAATTTATCCAGATTCATAATGTGCTGACAGACTGCTTCTCCTAAAATCTTAAATAATTAAAGGGTAAAAAAGATGTACTTGGCACGCTGGCTTTGAGCCCTAGCACTGCATAAATAAATAATAAATAAACAAATAATTTTGATTTCCAGAGCCAATTACCAATAGGGTAGAGGAGCTTCCTTTCCTTGATTCCTTCCTAGAAAATGTGAAGGCCAGACATTTTGAGTGTAACTTTAGCTAAAAGTTCACTGCTATCTCTACCTCATTTCTTGTTACCTAATCTTAATTTCATGCTAACACTTTTGCTGATCAAGTCTTTAAGTTCCAGTGTTGTAGAGACAGAAAGCACATATACCCTATACAGCTGATGGGACTGTCTCCTTTTGTTTCCTGAAGCTATACATTCTTTGTTTGTGAAACACTCTATCATGGACGATGGTGCTTCATTCTTATAGATTCTTATTTCTAAACTACTGATAATTGTGCTTTCAGATGGTCATTCCATTATTTTTTTCCTCAGGAAATTATGGGGGTAGCATTCTGGGAGAGAATCAGTGGGTTCCATAATCAGAGGCCGTTTCCTATACCTTCTTTACATATGAGGTCCTGCTATGATGCTGTACCTGTGGAATTCTTTGTCATCAGCTAGAATCCCTTAGGAGAACCTAGATAATGGCACTGATTAAGATCTTGTCAGAAAGAAAACAACTACACTGTGGAGGTAGAATAATTCCCATCAAGACCAATGGCTGGCCCTTCTAGGGTGGGAAAACTCCAGTAGAGTAGTATAACATCAAGTAGCCATCTCTTTTTCTTTAGTAAGAATGCCACACAAGCTGCTCAGGTTTCTCTTCCTTAGGTAGACAACTGGTAGTGGGAATAATTAGTTAGCTCTAATATGTGAGGACACATGCTCTTGAGCTCATAAACAATCTTAAATACTGCAATCTTGGTTTTATCATCTATGTAACCATTGGATGACATGGGAGTAGCTCATGAATCACAGGAAATGATGTCAATGTGCTAAGATATTTTCTACTTGGTGTTTGTTGACTCTTCCTGGGTAGATGATCCCTACTGTTGAGTAAGATACAATATAACAACTGCACAACACTTTGTTCTTTCTTATTCCCCCAAATATATTGATATGCAATTTCCCTAGAACACTTTATCTCCAGTTCCTTAATCTGTCTCTTCATATAACCCTGTTTTTGTATTGTCCAGGGCACTAATGATATATGGAAAAACAAAACTCAGAGAAGTCTATCAATCATTGTATATTTCTTTTTAGTAATACAAGTCATAATTTGTCCTTTATTATGAACTGTGCCAAGTATTAAGAGGATCCTAAAAAAATCATTCTCCTATCTTTTAGTCAGTAGACTACAGATGTGACAACTGTTTTCATACCAAAAACTGAGCAAAGAATTATAGTTTTTCTGAGAGGTGGTAATTCAATCCAAAATTTACTGATCATATGATTGATTATGATGATTGTATAAACAATAAATTTGTTGATTGTCTGGTTACCACCACCATAAGGTTTTGTTCTGCCATTATTATTATTAGTACTATTATTATTATTATTACCTTCAAGCTGTTGTATAAAGGATTACCATTCAACAAAGCAGTTTATGAATACACTGCATCTTGATTGATGTTACTCCTTTTACCATTCTTCCCAGTCCCTCCAACCCTACCTCCTCCACTTAATTTTCTTCATTTTGATCAGTTGTTTAAAGCAATGGTTTTCTTGGTCTGAGTTTTCATCTATAGGTCCATAAACTTTAGAAAGATTCATGGGCTCCAGTGCTCTTGAATATGTGATTCTAGATATACCCAATTACAAATTTCTCCATTATTTCCTTACCTTTCACATAGCATACTTGCCAGGATAAAGTTTTCAATTTGCCTGGAGACTCTGAAAACCTTGTAAATAAGTCCTGAATCTGACCCTCAACTTTCAGCCATTTGACTTCAGAAAATAAATTTTATTACACTGCCAAATACACTGTTCTTTTTTCCCACACTTTGCTTTCTGTTAGTGATTCAATGACCTAGCTTTTTCAGTGTCTTTCTCAATATATCAAAATCATTCAGTAAGTTAATGCTTTATATATTGTCTTAAAATCCTAACATCTTGTACCTGCCAATGCATTCCCTTCCACAGGTGTCCCACCTCAGTTGGCTGCTCATAAAAATTCTGACATTTACAATTCTGCAGAATTTCATGAGCAATTAATGCTCCACTTATAGTAGTGACAGCATCTTCAGTGCCTCTAGCTGGCTCTAAAACCTCCTTTCAGCTTCTGTTTCTCAAATCACTCTTGGCATCAGCACTCTTACTTTGCATTCCCTACAAAGCAGACTCTGGGATGGAGATTTTTTTATGGAGGAAATTCATCAGAGGAAACACTTAGAAAATGAGAACTATGGGTTTTGTCAGAGGGGAGTGACAAGGTAAACTGCCACATGTGTTACACAAGCCCACAAGAAGCTCTAGACTTGTGAAAGTGACACAGAGTAATTCCACTTGAGACTGAGTCAGGATTTTATTTACTCATAACAACTAGTCATTAAGTGTGGACTGTCTTTGGAGAAAGAAGCCACATCAAACAAGTATCTTAGAGTGAAGAAAATTGTCAAAGAGGTATCCAACTGTCATAAACCCAGAGTCTTCAGATATATGCTCTTCAGTACTGAAGGGAGATTTGGACATGTCACCACAACATAAATTGCACACAGTCTAGACTCAGAGCTTCTCTTTTGCCAGAGAATATAATTTATTTATCTTTGCACACTCAGGGCTGAGCGCATGATTTGGCTTTTTAGCAGATCCACTCTTTCTTGATGAATAAACGTAATAGCAGGATTCATTAAAAGACTAGTGTTTCTGTTACCCAATATTTTGAGGAAATTAATTATCACTTATATTTAGATAGCAGGAAATGTAATGAATTTTGTCTTAAAATTGGGTTTATTGCCAACAGTATCTTTTTTCTTTATACCATTTATTTATTATCTTAATTCATATTGTTGAGTGTTTTAATATGTGACAAGCATTATGAAACACATTAAGGCAAGTGATTTCTCTTTTAATGGATCATAATTTTGGCCTTTCCATTCTGGTATGGAAAAAAGCTCACTCTTTTTCTTTGCTGTGGCCTGGCATAAAAAGGCAGCATAAAAACTGATGTTACCACATGCCCTTTGAGCCTCTACTGGCCATTGTAATGGTAATATTTTTGCTTTTGAATGGCTAACATGTAGCCCTTGGCACCTGTGTGCGTAGAGCTTTCATTGCACTTGGGCTTGAGTTTGGACTAGAAATATAGACAAAATGAGCTTAGATGTGGTATGTACAGATAGAAGAATGTAAGCAATATTCCCTTTCTAAGACATAATATTAATTTTTTTGTAACCCTTTCCAACATATTTCAGGTAAACTTCCTAAACTGGGTCTTTAAAACTAAAGCATTTGAGGATATTTGTTTACTTGTATCTGTCCCAGGAAAGGATGGCATATTATGTTCTAAATTGTCAACTTTATGTAAATTACAGGATATATTTACCAAATACCGCTGTGTTTCTTGCTGATTTCTAACCCTGAGTACATTAACTGCAAAGATGTCCTTTATCTGCCAAAATGCAAGAGATTATTTTAGAAGCAGATTTTTAGATTTTGGGTGATTTGTTTGTTCATTTCTGTTGTTTGCAGAACAGTGGATAGTTAGCCTATTTCCTACTAATAGATGTTTGCTAGAGTAAAGTTGTTTAAAAGCAAGCTAGGACATGACCGTACCCATGTGTCTTATGAAATTTCTTTATCCTTCTGAAGCATGTTAAAATAATATACCATTAAAATCCTTACATGAATTAACATTATAAAGTATAGGTAACACCAATGTGGCCCAAAGCAAAATGGATGTGTTCTTCGAAGCAAGGACATAACTGTTTATCAGCCTACAAATGACTCAATTATTAAATTTTAAAACATTTCAGCCTTCAAAACTATTTTCCCAACTCTCATCATTAATCTCATCCCACAGTTACTGAAAAATTATAATTTCTATGTCTTTTAGTAATTTAAATTGTTACTCTGTTTCTGGATGTGCATTACACTTAAAGAATAAATACATGAAAAGTGTGCTATTGATGCAAACAATGTTACTAGAGCTATGCTTTACTGAAATAAACAAACAGAAAATTGGAGAAATGGAAAAAAATTCTACTCTATTTTTCATTGTTATGTTTAGCTTAGCTGACCCTTTATTTTGTTTGTTGTCTTATTTGGGTCTATTTGATTTTCTTTTTTGTTAACTTAAAATTAGCATAACAAAAATGTCTTAATATAACTGTTTTGAATATATTTTTTCTTTCCAACCTATGTAGGTTTGTTATTTTCCAACTTCAGTGTGCATAAGACTCACCTTGGATCCAATTAAAATAAATCTTTTACTTTAGAAGGTCTGGGGCAGAGCCTGAGATTCTATATTTTTAAAAAGGCTCCAGATGATCTCCAAGCCTTTGGGCATATTTAAGATCCAAACAGAAACAATACTTGAAGCTGTTGATGATATCAGATCATACTTTGGTAGCAGAGGTATACTTGATGTATTTTCCCAGGGGAAAATTACCTATGGTAGCCTAAATAACTTTCCTGTGGGAAATTTAACCACTGATAAAAAGTAAGCCTAGTAATGGCAAGGAACATAGGTTTAAAAATTGTTGCAAAAGGGCTGGGAAGGTGGCTCAGTGGTAGAGTCCTTGCCTTGCATGCCTGAGGCCCTGGGATCGATTACTCAGCACTACATAAGCAAAAAGAAAAAAAGCCGGAAGTGGCTCTGTGGCTCCAGTCGTAGAGTGCTAGCTTTGAGCTGAAGAGCTGAGGGACAGTGCCCATGACCGGACCCCCCAAAAAAATTGTTACAAAAGGTTGATACAAAATAATGTTTGAGCAAATGTGTAAGCTGGAAGGAAAGTAGATGCCTGTAGGTAATAAACTGGGAGAAATGAGGGAAACACTCAGGAGATTGTAGCTGTGTAAAACAAAGAGATGATCATGTGGTACCATGTGAGGAAGCCAGAATCCAGCACCAGCCAACATCACTATCATTAAAAAGAACAGGATATTTCCTGCAGAGATCTGACTTGCCCAAAAAGAAAAGTTAACTGACATAGCAATCTCCTCAAAGCCAGTCAAGGCAACTGAACTACATACAAAAGTCACAAAGAAGATAAAAAAGACTGAGAGTAGACCATGAAGATGAGAGCTAACGTCCTTTTCTGTCTATTGGAATATCCCCAAATTCCCAAAGGAATTCAACGATTGCACTTGATGTTTGTTTCAAAGAACTCTGGAGAAAGTATTACTCTCTTTCACGCTCCCTAGATTCCTGTTCCATATTGACCTAATACTGACTTCCGGTGGAGGGTTATGGTAGGAAGGAAGAGTAAACAGAAGAGAGTAAAAAGAGTGGGCCTTTTAAAGGACATAGCTAGCAAGATCAATGGAAAACCCACAGGCTGGGAGAAGATCTTCACTAGCCATACAACAGGCAAGGGTCTCATATCTAAAATATACTTAGAACTCAAAAAATTAAATCCCTCAACAACAAATCTTCAAAGAAACAACTACCTGATTAATAAGTGGCTAAAGACTTAAAGAGAGACTTCTCTGAAGAGGAAATAAGAATGGGCAATAGACACATGAAGAAATGCTCAACTTCTCTGGCCATAAAAGAAATTTAAATCAAAACAACATTGAGATTCCACCTCACCCAAGTTAGAATGGCTATAATTAATTCTAATAGCAACAGATGCTGGAGGGGATGTGGCCAAAAGGGAATCCTACTGCATTGTTGGTGGGAGAGTAAATTTGTTCAGCCACTCTGGAAAGCAGTATGGAGGTTCCTCTAAAGATTCCATATAGAGCTTCCCTATGACCCAGCAATCCCACTTCTGGGCTTTTACTGAAAAGATCACTAACAAGGCCATACTAAAGCTACTAGCACAACTATGTTTATCACAGTATTATTCACCAGAGCTAAGATATGGAATCAACCCAGATGACCCTATCAAGAAAATGTGGTACATATATACAATGGAATTCTATGCTTCCATCAGAAAGAATGACATACCTCATTTGTTAGGAAATGGAAAGACTTGGAAAAAATCGTATTAAGTGAAGTTACCCAGTTCCAAAGAAATTTAGGTCCCATGGTTTCTCTTATTTGCAAAAATTAGTATACATATAATAGGGTAATCTTATCAGATAAGCCCAAATGCTCAAAAACCATGTACAAATGACTATATAAGATGATGCTAAGTGAAATGAACCCCAAGATATGGACACAAGAGGTCTGTCTTTATTGTTACTGTTTTAAATGTACCATGTGATTCTATTTTGTTGTTGTTGTTTCCATTGTATGTTCTCTCTCCTGTGGCATATCCCCTGTGTCACTGTACTCGATTTTGATACCCTGCATCTTGTATATACATATGTCTAACCTGAGGAGTGGAATAACAAATCTCTGAAACAAGGACACAGGATGACCCATTGCAACAAGGATACCCACAGGACAGTATATTGGAAATGAACTTTACAACTTTGGGCTTTGAGGAGGGGGTGGGAGAAGGAGTGAAGTGTGGGAGGTGGGGGAGGGAAGGGATAGTGGGACACAACAAGGAAGGGAAGGGGTAACAATGATCAGCAAGTAATGTGCTCATTGCCTTACTCGTGTAACTGTAACCCCTCTGTACAATATCTTACCAATAAATTAAAAAAAAATCAAAACCCAAAAAGGAGTGGACCTTTGCACAAGTCAACTTCATTCATGATCATGCCCTACCACATGACAATAAAAATAAAATAAAGGGGAAAAGAAAGCAGAAAAAAAGAAAAAAGAAAGAAAAGAAGAGGAAGGAGAGGAAGGGAAAGAGATGACAAGAAAGGGAGGAGGGGAGATAGAACAGAAGGGAAAGGAAGCAGATAGGGAGAGAAAAGAAGTGGTGAAGAGCAAGGTATACTAGAGTTGGGGAAAGGAAAGGGGAGCGGGAGAGAGAAAACAGAAAGAGCAGAGGGGGAGAGGAAGGGAGAAAAGGAAGGAGAGGGGAGGAGTTCAGGATTACCAAAAGTTCTAGCCTAATTCTTTTGTGTGAGCTGTCTTTAAAATGATTTCCAAGAAAACTACCATTTTCTTGGAACAAGCAAGCATAGAGCATGGACATCTTTATTTATCATTACTTTAACGTTCTTTCATGATGAAGAGAAATATATGTCAGAAACAGTGGGGTGTTAAAGAGGCAGATTTAGAACAATGCATTCTGTTCTGATTTTAAGAGATAGTCAATGCTAAAAAAATAAGTGGCAGAGGGCTGGGAACGTGGCTCAGTGTTAGAGCGCTTGCCTTGCATACATGAGGCCCTGGGTTTGATTCTTCAGCACCACATAAGCAGAAAAAGCCGGAAGTGGTACTCTGGCTCAAGTGGTAGAGCACCAGCCTTGAGCTGAAGAGCTGAGGGACAGTGCCCATGCCCAGAGTTCAGGCTCCATGACTGCCAATATATATATATATATATATATATATGGATAAGTGTCATTTTTACTTGAACCTTGTTACAAATATATGTATATATATTTCCCTAGAGAAATAATTTCAAGTCTTTTGGTATAATTTTCCAGTATGAAATTTGGGAGTGTTATATTAGATATTCTCAAAATTCTTTATTTTGATAGTCTATAATATTATGATTCTGATGTAAAAACAATAAACAAGAAAAGTTACTGAGCCATTTAGGACTCTATTTACTGAACTGGGTAATTTATTTTCTTAGGTTCAGACCTAAATGCTGGCCTGTACTTATATCGTAAAAACCTAATTAATTCTTATCTTTCATTTAACTTTCAAAATTCAAATCTCCATATAGAACGCCAGATCTCCCATAAAGATTTGAGCTCTTTTGGCATCTCTTGCTTCCAGCATCAAACATGTAATGAATTACAAGTGTTGGTTCTGGTATTAGTTTGATACTAATCAAACCTCAAGTTCATGCATGAGCTGCTCGAGATAATCATAAAACATGAACCATCTAGTATTTATTAGGACTTCTTAAAATAAAAATATGTCAAATACAATTTAGGTTTAAACAAATGCAGCAAGTATAGTGACCACACTAGCTTTACATAAATTAAAATTATAAATATAATTGAACATTCCTAAACTTTCTTACAAAAAAATTAAGAAGACTTACAAAATGATGGTTCAATACACATCTGAGTGTGTGTGTGCTGATCCTGGGACATAAACTCAAGGCCTTGGCACTGTTCCTGAGCTATTTTGCTTAAGGTTTGCACTCTACTACTTGAGCAACAGCCCTACTTCCAGCTTTCTTTTTCTTTTTTTTTCCAATTAGGTGTAAACAGGAGACCCACAGACTTTGCTGCCCAGACTGGCTTAGAACCATGAACCTCAGACCTCAGCCTCCTGAGTAGTGTGGTTAACAGTTATGAGGCATCAAAGCACAAACCTGATCAATATTTTAATAATACAGAACTCCTAAATGTTACACACAATTAAATCTTAAAAAAATGGGCTTACAGTTTTGCTAGTTTTCCATTGCTGTGGTAAAACTACATGAAATAAAAGACTGAAAAGGAATGATATTATACCTATAATCATATAACAGCTCTCAGAGATGATCAATTAATGATTTTCCTAATTTCCATTTCTTATTTCCCTATTTCTATTTCTTAATAACTGAAGTATAATAGAAATCATATATACATAAATAGCATACAATATATAAATTATACTTAAATAGTACTAAATAATAAATTAAGTAATAAAATAGTAGTATAATACTAAATACTACTTTACTAAATAGTAGTACTAAATATTAATATTATTAATGACTACTGCTAAATAGTACTAATATGATAGTACTAAAATTATAAGCTATAAATCATACCTAGACTATGATGTACATTTGTGTTTGATAAGTCAATAGCAATACATTGACAGAATATGCTCCAAACAAATCACATTTACAATTTATAATTTTTTACACTCAAAGGATTTGCATTTTTTCCTAAAAATAATTGAATTTAAAATAACAATGAAACATCAAAAGTCAAGTCATTTAAACAAAGGGATTATATTAAGGAAAGTTTTAAATGAAATAAATATCCCATAGTGCAATCATTTCAGACCCATAATTTTTAGTTACTAAATTACAAGTAAAGCAAATAGTCTGTTTATAGCCAGAGAGTACATGTGTGTTTCCATGCCATCGAAAAGGAAAATTTCATGACTCACAAACAGCCAGGTGCTGTGGCTCACACCTGTAATCCTAGCTACCCTGGAATATAAGGGTTCAAAGTCAGCCCTGTTGGAAAAGTCTCAGTGAGACTTTTAGCTTCAATTAATTATTCAAAAACCAGAAGCATCTCTGTGGCTCAAGTGGTAGTGTTATCTGTGAAAAAAAAGAGCTCAAGAACAGCCACCAGGTCCTGTCCTGAGTTCAAGCCCCACAACCAACAACAAGAACAAGAACAAAGGAGTTCTCTATAAACTACTAGAAGAAACTTATGGCAGGATGGTTGAAAAATTCTCTACCTTAAAAATATTTTCCAACATCAATTTTAGTAAGAGTCTAGACCCTAATTTGAGACTGAACTCTGTGATAAGTGCTAATTTATCCATATTATTTTCTTAATTGGAGCTCATCTTTCACAAGAATGGAACTTTGGCTGATTCTTTCAGAGAACTGTATGTAAAGCATATGTAAGCAATTATTTCACAAACTGTTATTTCACCAGGCCCCATAAGACGAATCAAAGAATAAAATCAAGTCAAATTGTTACTTTTTAACTTTGACTACAGAGATATTTAAGAAACTGTATTCTTCTCTAATTCCTAAGGCCACAGAGTTGGAGGAGATGAGCAGGTGTAATCAGAGAGAGGAGTACAACTATTTGTGGAAAGGGCACAAAACTCATTAATACATTGCTCCAACCATTCCTATGGCTTGGCCATAGAGGTATCTAAATATTCCAACTTGATTTCTGAATGACAGCTAAGGTCAGTGTCCACTAGGGTTGACTATGCATAAAATGAGATGCTCTCTAACTGCTATACTGGAGTTTCCATGTTCCTTGGTGAACAATGTGCTAAAAGTTTAACAATCATCAGGTTGATGCACCAGCTATGATGCTAGCATGGCAACCCTGTGAAGGAGAAGAAGGAGAATTTATCACTGACAGCATTTTAAATATAAATGACATAAGTAATGAATCGCGATCTTATTAGAGTTTTCTGTATTTGTATTAGACAAAATATTGCTCAAGACTCTATCAAAGCATAAAATTAAAATGTAAAAATACTCAAGTCTATGATCCATATTGTGTGTGTCCTACAAGGTTATAAGTGAAAAGAATCAATAAAAGTCATCATTAGTTGTTTTGCCTACTTGTTGGGCTTGAAATACTTTAGTATTAGTTTGAAAAGCAGACCTAACAGAAATGTGCCCCATCATTAGAACATTTCCAGGCTAAAGATGAATTATATTGGCCTTGTCCAGTTGGACCTTCACTGCTGTATCCATGCCAGAAGAGAGATACTGCTACATCTGTTTCTATGGCACATTTCCTTCTACATTATGACAGAAGGCAGTTGGATATTTGATATACAGATTATTGTAGTTGCAGACTTTCAGACAAAGTGCTGGTTAGAAATCCTCTCTTACATCTGAAATATGTAATCCTACAGTTCCTCTAACTAATTGAGCATGATGGTTTACATATAATCCTTTTTTATAGTGGTGGTGGTGGTCACTTCAGGTGTTGCCTAAAGATCACTAATAAAACACCCCAATCGATTCAAAGAACAGGGTTAGTCCTACATAAGGACAGCCCCCCCAATTATATTTTGTAACTTTCCACCTCTCCCTCAGTTTACCAAGGAATAAATGTTTTTATATGGAATGACATTTTTGGTCTTGTTTCTTAATGCTTGTAAAACTTGTCAGTTGGTTGCACAACCATGCATTAAATTAATATTTCCCAAAGTTAATATGTTTTAATTTAAAGAGTCATATAATTTTTGGTTACATTTTACTATACACTACTGAAGATCTATGTTAATTTTACTGAAAAAATATGTTTGATTATAAATTATATCCTGGTTGGGAGAATATGAAGAGAATAAAAAAACGATGACATTGATAATGCATTGTCCTCCTAAACTGACATGTCAAATTGAAATCCATTTGTATAACTACTGAAAGATAATCAAATAAATAACATGAAAATATAGAAATAACACCCCACAAGTATATAAATAATTGAGCTGTCCTCAGTTTTTAATCCCTCTATACTAATAATTAAAACTTAACATGACCAGGCAGAGAGGAATTTATCTAACATCTCTATCCTTTATACAATTACCTTTCGTGTTTTAAAGACTGTATGTTAATGTTCATACCAACACAGAATTGATGAAACTTGCACTCTACAAATGTTCAAAATTCATATTTCAGTATAGCTATATTTTATAATTCTACCATATATTACTGCTGCTAACTTCACATCATTGGAGAGTTGTTCTCTTTCAATGTTGAACTGACAGAAGTGCTTGCTACAGCTGTTGGTCTGAGGATGGGCTATCAGGCCTGTGACTTCATGGCTCTGTATGATCTGTCTCCTTCTTTCTGTATCAAATCTGAGGCTGGTCTTTCCTTCAGTGATGCCCACCAACAACAACCATGATCAAGCTGAAATTTGAAACTCATTCCTACATGTTTCCAAATGCAGATTTCATTTCAAAAATTTCCCTAAGTCCACATTTTCTCCCATCCCCTTTGTGAATTAAAACTCCCTTCAATGCTCAGAACTTTATGGTTTTCTTCCATTAGTAAAGGAGGGGCCAAAAGGGAGGAATGATGTGCTCACAAGGAGCATGGACAGGAGAGAAGAGAGCAGTGACACTCCCAGACCACCCCAAGGCCAAGGGGCATACTGCATTCATGAGAGCAGCTTTCATGACTAAATCACTTAAACAGATTATTGAATGGCAACTCCTATGTACAAATGCTCAAAGATTACATATATGTAGATATTTATGTGTATATTTGTATATGAAAAACATGATCATAGCATTGTTGCTGAAAACACACAGTTTATGATCTTTTTTGTTGTTTGGTGATGTGAAGCTGATAATATCTATGTAAGAGTATGAGATGAAACACAGAGAGAGAGAGTCTTAACAGATTGTCTCACGGGATTCTTGGGATTGGTTGAAATTTTCCATGTAATCTTTGCTCTACCCATTAGATTGAAACATTAACCTCTCTCTGGGAGATCAGAGGATGGAGCCAAAGTGGCCATATTTCATGATCCATGCATTGATCTGGGTAAGGTGATAGCATAAAAGAATGGTTATTTTCCTCCAGATGCATAGCAAGACTAAGAAATCAGACTACAACTGAAAAGATGTGTTAATGGCAAGAAAAGTTTACACTTGCTACTTATTTGCATCTAATCATTCATTTTCACTGAAGTACAAATGCTTTTCCCTGTCTCTAGCCTGAGACATTCTTACTATCTTATCTAATTACTCCTCTTGCAGACATCCTTCAAAAGTATGGTATACAAACTGTGGTATACATCTGCAAAGATTACTGGAAATGTACTTACTGTCTTATACATGCTGTTTCTTTTATATAATAAAGTATAGCCTTTGAGGACGATGTCTCCATTTTTTTCTTTGTATCTGAAAAATACACATTCTCTGTTTACATGACTATATTATTCTACAAATTTCAACTTATTTTTTAAAATGTTTTTATTGTAAAAATACTGTGCAGAGGGGTTACAGTTACATGAGCAAGGTAATGAGTATATTTCCTATGAAGCATTGTTACCTCCTCCTTTGTTTCCCCCGCCCTCTCTTCCCTCCCACCTCCACAACTACATTTCCCCCACCGGCTCCCCACCTAAATTGTAGTTTGTTTTTCAACATAGTGTCTTGCTTATTTTTTTCACTGAAAATTATTTTGTCACTTCTAATAAAATGAGAAAATGAGGAAATGAGGAAGGAGATAAAAGAAATGTACTCATTACCTGACTTACATAACTATAACCCGTTTTCATCAAATTTACAATAAATACATTAAAAAATAAAAAATAAATGAACATAAATGAACCTCCTTTTTCCCACTTTCCACTCCCTATTCTCCTATTCCCCGAAGTTGTATAGTTCATTTCCAGCATAGTGTCTAGTGAGTATCATTGTTGCATCAGTTCACCCTTTGTCTTTCTGTTTTTGTGATCCTCTTGTCCTTCTGTTTCTGTGATTCTCTTCGCCATCCATGGATCAGATACATTTATATACAAGACAAAGGGTACAGAAAACTAAGACAGAAAAAAAGGAAATAACGGCAAACAGAACAGAATAAAAACCTCTTGTTTCCAATTCTTAAAATGCATTTATTTATAAAACTAAGTTGAATTCATTACATTTTTGATTCTTATTCTTCCTCCCTAACATACTGTTGAAGTAGTTTCTTTCAGATAATTTCTTTCAATTTCAGTTTTTTTCTCTTATTGTTCAGAATTGTTTGTATTATTGTAAAATTTTCTTTTTATTTATGTGGTAATCAGACTTTTTTGTGTTTAACTTAAGCATTCTTCTTTTACATTGAGATTTCCACATGGCTGGAATTTAATTTAAATTGTTGTTTTTAATGTATTTTTAGTTCTTAGGGTTTTTTTGTACAAACAGAATTAATTTTTGAAAGGCAAAGATCTAACTAATTTTCCTAAATATAGATAATCTGCTTTCTCACCAAACACTGTTATGTAACTAAAAGCTTTGGTTCTAAAATAACTAAACTTCCTTAAATTGTCCCTTGTCTCCCTTGTTGACATCTATAAATTCCCATGAGTAATTAAACTTTGAGGCCTAAATTTAAAGATAATTCTTTCTAGGCCCATAATGGCATTTCTAAAAAACAGGTCATTTTGTTATATTAGCCATAATCAAAGAGCTATAGGCCCTAATGAGAAAGTATCAGACCTCCTTCTGATGTAAGATGTGAGATAGAGTTCATCACTGGTTGTATATAAAGCCTTTTCATCTTTCTAAGAACCAACCTTCCTTCCTTCCTTCCTTCCTTCCTTCCTTCCTTTCTTCCTTCCTTCCTTCCTTCCTTCCTTCCTTCCTTCCTTTCTTCCTTCCTTCCTTCCTTTTCCTTGCTTTGGTATATGTGTTCTGAGTCTTGAATTCAGGGACTGGCTTATAGCTCTTTTGCCACTTTGCCACTTGAGCCATGCTGCTTTAGGATCCATTCCTTCATTGTTAAATGAGGCAATTGAGCTTATAGTTTTACTATCTGGTCCTATAAAAATTTTAATATATCATTTGACATATCAGAAGGTACTAGTGTTTTTGTTCTACAGTCTTTTCAAGGAAATTTTCCATTAATACCTATAATTGATGTCAGAAGACCTGTAAAGTTGAACTGAGGTCATGACAAAATATTCTTTCCCCACTCCTTCTAATTCCTCTAGTGTTAGTCAGACATTTTTGAAACTGTGAAAATATCTGATGATAAGATATTTATTTGGGTTCATATTTTCAAGATTTCATTCTGTAGCCAGCTTTCCTCCTTCGCTGTGGGCCTAAGGTTGAACACAGTTTTGTGTTAGAGTAAGACAGCTTACATTATGGGAGACAGAATCAAAGACAAAAGAAAGGGCTTAATACAAGACATAGTCTTCAACATCAAGCCCCTCATTTGACCTACTTCCTGCTATTATAACTAACATCTTATTCTCTACCATTTCTCAATAACACCATCGCATTTTGGGTTGATTAAGAAATTTTTCCAGGATCTGCTGCATGTAGTTGAGAAGGTTAGGAAGTGGAGCTGCGAGACAGTGGATGCGAAGGTATCCTTGGCCAGATTCAGGGCCACCTCGCTGCCACCCATCATTGTATGGAACGGTACAGCAGGAGAGTGTACTTCTGCTTCCCCTGGCTCTGCAGAAACTCTTTTACTTTCCAGAAATCCTCCTGGTAGTCATTCTTAAAGACAATTTGGCCCCATCCGAGGCGTAACTCGGCATTGCGGGCCTTTGAAATCTTTGGGTACGTCTCGCCATGTTTTTTTCACATATCCAGGAGGGGGGATTTCTGGAGGATCTTGTCTAGGAAACAGATGAGCTGGTTAGGTCTTCCAGGAAGAGATGTCCACTGTGTCAGCAGCCTGCCCTCCCAGCTCTGCAGTCACCCATAGCTCGGCCAGCTCTTCAGCTGGCTTCCTAAGTGAGTCTCCAGGGTAGTTAGAGGTCATGCACATGCTCTGCTTCTTCAGACTGTCTTTCAGAATGATCGTGTGTGCCCAATTTTCCAGTTCCCCAGTCACTAGGCTGCAGTGTCTGTCCTCTCGGGTTTGGCTGTTCTCAGGGCTTGGGTGTGTGACCCTGGGGCCTCTGCTGTGGTGACAATTTCTGCCCCCAGTCTGAGACCACCAGCGCCCTCCATGCAGGCCGCCATCTTTGCTGGAGGCAACTGGTCTTCTCCCCACTTCCCACTTAAATTTGCAAGACACAGAGAGGCAGTTTTCTTTATCTTTTCTTCCTTTAAATAAATAAATAGAAATCGTTTAACTAGGGATGCAGGTGGAACCATTGCAACAATGAGAAGTACAAGTCGTTCGAAAACGAACTTTACAACTTTGGTGGGGGGGGAGAGCGGGGAGGATTGGGTGGGGGGGCGGGGGAAGGATGGGAAGGGATGGGAAGGGGAAAAATAAAATAAAAATATTAATATAAATAAAATAGATAAATGTTTTTAAGCAAAATATATTTTAAAAAAGAAATTATTCCACTGAGCAATTCACAATCCAAGCCCTTCCATAAACTTCCATAAAGCCCATGAACTGTCAAGCAGACCCCAAACACATGACTAGAAGATCACTTAAATTCAGACCATAATTTTCTGTTCCCTGCAATAAACGACTCATGTTCGTCTCACTGTACAAAGGTGCTCAGTCCATGTTCAAGAGTCCCTCCAAAATCTCAAAATTTACAGCATTTCTCCAAAATTCTAAACTCTCTTCCAAGTCTCAAGACAAACTCTTACCATGTGACTGTATAAAATCAAGACGAATATTGTATTCGCTACAATGTAACAAGATGAAAAATCCTATTACAAAGGGGAAGAATGGGGAAATAGCCCAAAGGGAAACTGAACCCCAATATCTCAAACACTAGTTTGTATCCAAAGAACATAGTGGTAGGGGATGAATCCAAAGAACTTGGCAAGATCCATCCCTATGACCTACTCTATAAATACTGCCTCTCTCTCATATTTCATATCCTCTTAAGTTTTTCAAATATGTTCAGTCTCATCAATTTCTGAAAAGGCCTCAAGACATTTTTTGCATTGTTCCGAGGTAAAGTACTTGTGCTTTCTTTAAAACAATTATTTTTTTTAGCATCAATCTCTTTTTACAACCTCACTCTCTTTAGGCCCAAATGTATTTACATATTTTGGGGGGGCGGGGAGGAGGGGAGTTTCAATCGTGGGGCTTGAACTCTGGGCCCCAGTGCTGTTCCTAAGCTCTTCAGCTCAAGGCAAGTGCTCTACTACTTGAGCCACAGCGCAATTTCTGGTTTTTCTGGTGGTTAATCGGAGATAAGAGTTTCATGGCTTTTCCTTCCCTAGCTGACTTTGAACCACGATTCTCAGATCTCAGCCTCCTGAGTAGCTAGGATTACAGGCATGAGCCACCAGTGCCCGGCATATTTACACTTCTTTGCCAACCAAATTACAAATTGTTTCAGACCTTTCTGTTTTTAAATTTAGTTAAAAGTAACCACGAAAACAAATGTCATAGCCTGAATATTGGTCTATCATTAAATATCCTCTATTAGAATAATTGAATAAACCTAAACTCTCACAATGTCTCAGCTCAGGGAAAAATATATGAAAGTTATTTACTTCAAATTAACAAGAGTAATCTGTAATCCAATTTCTAATAAAGAGGTCATTTCCCTATGAACACTGGGATACAGTCTATTTGTTTCTATCAGCATAGGTCTCCTAAACTACAACCCAAATCACTTACTTGTCTTTGTTTATAGCAACCTAGATTTTCTAAGGTCTACTTCTCTAAACTTGTCTAAATTCTTGGCACAAAACAGTTTCAAAGGTTTATGAATCACATAGTCAAGTAGTCATAGCAATGATCCCACTTACCTGGTACCGAAATCTATGTTAGTTATTTTCAGAGACTTGTGAAAAAAATCTACTGACATAAGTAACAAAAAGAAAAGAGAATGTTTTTCAAGTATTTTTTTCAATTTTGTTTAATTGTAAGGGTGATATCCAGAGGGGTTACAGTTACATAAGACAATGAGCACATTTCTTACCCTTTCCTCATAATTTCACTTACCCAGACTGCCCTCCCTCCAAATTATAAAGTTCATTTCCAACATTGTATCTTGTGAATATTGTTACATTAGTTCAAACTTTGTCCTTTGTCTCAACATTTTGTTATTTCCCTTCCCAAAATGATATAAACATATATACAAAACACAGGATACCAAAATCAAAAATAGTGACAACAGGGGATAAACCAAAGGAAAAAAAAAAGAAAGGAAAAATGAATAACTTCACACAGTACGTAAAAACAAAACAAACAAAAAACCCAAATGTCAAACCTCCTGTTTCCATATCTTGGAGTTCATTTAAATTAGCATCATTTTACATGCTCATTTGTACATAGATATTAAGCTTTTGTGATCCTCTGATAGGATTACCCTGGAATGCACTAATTATTACTAATGAGGAAAACCATAGAACCTATGTTTCTTTGGGTCTGGCTTACTTCACTTAATATGACTTTTTTCCCCCAAACTTTTCCATTTCCCTACAAATGGGGTGATGCCATTCTTTCAGATAGAAGTATGGAATTCCATTGTGTACGTATACCCTGTTTCTTGATCCATTCATATACTGAGGGACATCTGGGTTAGTTCCATAACTTAGCTATGGTAAATAATGGTGCAATAAACATAGTTGTGCTGGTAGCTTTAGTATAGACTTGTTTGTGGTCACTTGGGTAAATGCCCAGGAGTGAGATTGTTGGATCACAGGGGAGCTCTATATTTAGTCTCTTGAGGAACTTCCATACTGCTTTAGTGGTTGAATCAGTTTACAGTCCTCTCAACAGTGTAGTAGCTTTCCCTTTTGGCCACATCTCTGTCAGAATCTATTACTTTTTGTTTTGTTTTGTTTTGGTCCGTCATGGGGCTTGAACTCTGGGCCTGGGCGCTGTCCCTGTGCTCTTCAGCTCAAGGCGAGCGCTCTATCACTTGAGGCACAACGCCACTTCCGGTTTTCTAGTGGTTTATTGGAGATAAGAGTCTCACCCACTTTCCTGCCAGGCTGGCTTTGAACCGAGACCCTCAGATCTCAGCCTCCTGAGTAGCTAGGATTACAGGCATGAGCCACCGGGTGCCAGGCTATTATTTGTTTTCTTAATAACGGCCATTCTAACTGAGATGCAGTGGAATCTCAATGTAGCTTTGATTTGGATTTCTTCTATGGCCAGAGATGTTGAACATTTCATCATTTATCTACTGGCCATTCTTATTTTCTCCCTGGAAAAGTCTCTTTTTAATTTGTTAGCCCATTCTTTGATGGGGTGGTTGTTTCTCCAAATCCATGGGCTTTCTATTTATCTTGCTAGCTATGTCCTTTGCCATGCAGAAGCTCTACAGTTTAATGTGATACCATTTATCCAGCTTCTCTTTGATTTGTTTTGTTTCTGAGTTGTTATTTAAGAAGTTTCCACCTGTGACAAGAATCCCTAGTGTATCCCCTACCCCTTCCTATAATATATTCAGGGTATCTGCTTTTACCTCAAGGTTTTTGATCCATTTGGAGTTGATTCTGGTGCAGGGTGATATATAAAGACATAACACATGTATAGCTAATTCTGCCAGCACCATTTGTTGAAGAAATTGTCTTTCTTCCATCTGATAATTATGGCTTCCTCTCAAAGATTAGATGGCCATAGGTTTGTGGGATCATTTCTGGCTCTTCAATTCTAATCCATTGGTCCTCAGGCCTATTCATGTGCCAGTACCAAGCTGTTTTTATAACTATTGCTTTATAATAGAGTTTGAATTTTGGTATTATAATTCTTCCAGCACTGTTTTTCCTGCTGAAGATTGTTTTTGATATTCAGGGTCTTCTATTATTCCATATGAAATTTTAGACTGCTTCTTCTATTTCTTTAACTTACCTTGTTGCGATTTTGATGGGTATTGCTTTGAATTTGTAGATAGCCTTAGGCAGTGTTTTCACGATGTTAATCCTCTGAATCTGGGAGCATGGGGGGTTTTCCACTTCCTTAAACTGGCTTTGATTTCCTTTTTCAGGTTTTTAAAGTTTTCATCATAGAGGTCCTTCACCTCTTTGGTTAAGTTAATTACTAAGTTTGTGTTTGTTTGTTTGTTTGTTTTTTAGCCTCACTCTTCTCGTGTTTCCATACATAAAAGCTACTGATTTTTGTGGGTTAATTTTATGCTCTGCTACTTTCCAGAAGTTTTGGATCAGCTCAAGTAACTTGGGAGAGGAGTCATGGGGTTCTTTAAACACAGGGCTTAGGTTTTACTCTGTGATCAGCCAGATCAATTGATCACCTGAGCATGAGACAGACAGAGGGGGTGGGGTGAGGGAGAGGAAATAGGAGAGGGAAAGAAAGAGGGAGAGAGAGGGAGGGAGAATAGAAGAGACAAGAGACAGTGAGAGAGGATGTGGACCAGAGAAATAGATAAACTTCACACTCCCAATGACACACTTACTCTAAATGGACCTGCCTCACACTAATGCTACCATATGTGGATTCTAGCAAGAGACTAACACACTGACTACATGTGAATCTGCAAGAATTACTCACTTACCAGGTGTCCATGAGCTAGGAACCACGCCCCCAGTCCTCCCAAGGAGTATTCAGGGGACATCTTAGATCTCAGATTCAAATTATAATACTTTCTGTTAATTTAGAATACTTTTCCCTTTACAAAACCTAAGTTATTCTTAGCCATGGATGGGGAAAAATGACCTTAATATCTTTATTTTTGTTGTTGTTTATAATTTCCCATTTCCTGAGCACTATCCAAGAAGGTAAAAACTACGGGCAAAAGGTGTTGGTGATATGAAATTGTAGAATTAAAAAAACATATTTTTGATACATTGGGTAAGCTAAAAAACAATAATTTTGGAGCATTGATTTTATTTTTGATCTGCTTTGCATTGTCTCTCTTAATAATTAGAGAACATAAACAGTGAGCTAATCTTTTCTTTCCCCTCTATAATAATTGTTTATAATTCTCTTATTTGGTTTTAAAACTACTTTTCCTCTGCATTATGCTAAATTGTGTTAATTCTATGTTTCTATCTTCCTGTTTCTCTTTTCTGTTACCTTATTAAAACACAAAAGCAGTTTCTCATGAATATCTTTTTTAAAAGCTCTCCTAGTTTATATATTCTTCAATCATGACACAAACACATAGTATAAATATACCTTCATAAATATACCTCTGGATTACACCTTTATATATCGCATGTTTTGACATACTACACATATATAATCCTACTCTAGCATTCCATAAAATATTTTATAGATCTCTAGGGGGTTTATCCTATTAAAATATGTTGAGTAAATTTTAGGTTATTTTACTTCAGGAATAGTAGGAGAAAATTATCATTTGCAAAGCCCCACCTTATTATATGAGAGAAAAGAGATTCCAAAAAAAGACGTTATTTTCTTTATCAGTTTTCTACTTTGGCACTTTAAGTTATGATACAAGGGACCTTTCTTCTCAGGAGTGATGAGCAGTTTACTTTGCGGGGTAATCAAACTTCAGAGAAGCCTGAACACGCGTCTATGATTTTTTAAAAGCTTCTGAGGTTGCAGAAAATGGTGAATGTTATTAGGGACCAAGATAAACTACAAGACAGGAGATGTAAGACAATGAGGAAGCAATACATGAGTAGTAAATTCTTGTCTATATATATGACATGAAAATTATAATTGTATTTTAAAATATTGTTGAGTCAGAAGGATACCTCATTGTTTGTTACAGTAGCACATGGTCTGTTTTATCTGCTCATTTGCCTCTCAATGGTGGGTGTAATGGTACATGAAATGATACTCTGGTTCCTGATCTTTAATCCTAATTCCTGCTTCATTAGTGGCTCTTTTGTATTACATTTAGTTTCAAACCTCCCAATGCATAAGGGAAAACCTGAATGAAAAGAAAGCAAATTTTATAGGGTTGATTGAAGTACCTGCTTTGTAGGTTTGACTGGCCTTCCTTCTCACCATTACTCCCTTAGCAAAAACATAGCAGGTGGCTAGAGGCTTCTCATCTTGAGTTCTGCTTCATAGCAGGCTGTCTATTTGACTCTTCCTTCTGCTCAGTCAGACATATCAGCAGAGACAATGGCCTAACAGATGCTGATATTCAGCCTGGATCAGCCTATGTTGATTTTATGCTTATTAGTCTGAGCTAGTCACAGCCAGCTGGTTGCTGTTTGCCTTGACTGAGCAGTAGAGATACACACCACTGCAATAGTCTCTTGTGTATATATACACCCAGGTGCTGGCTGCCATAAGCAAAATCTCTTCCATAGCACAAGGAGTATTTTTGGATTACTTTTATTTATATACACCTTTTCTTAAAAATTAAAAAAACAACAACTTCACGTAGTATCATTGGCATGTTGAAGGAAGAATGAGAACTAACATTATAAGACAATATTAGAAAAGAATTCTATTATGCATTCTGATGGTATCTACAGAAAAAAAAAATTAAGGTTCAGCTTTGTTTGCCTTTTAGTTTTCTCTTAATAGCAGCGAGAAGCCAGAACTACATTTTGAAGCTGCTTTTTTTTCTGCACAGCAGAAAAATGTTTCCTGAAGAGCCAGGTGTCACACTGTTTAGTGCTTCAATATTCACATCCTACTCCTTTATTGGTCCCAGGAGTGAAATGTTTTGAACTGGCCAGTAAGCACTATGGGCTTGCTGTGACCTGCCCCACTTTGGAGCTAGAAAGTTGCTTGAAGGCTTTAGGTATTATGCTATCCAGTAATGAAGAGAAATGAAAGTCCTTTTAAAGATTATAATTATGTTTTGGGTCTATCTGA
The DNA here is from genome assembly GCF_024711535.1 of Dipodomys merriami. Classification (NCBI taxonomy): domain Eukaryota; kingdom Metazoa; phylum Chordata; class Mammalia; order Rodentia; family Heteromyidae; genus Dipodomys; species Dipodomys merriami. The sequence continues at coordinate 85,908,642 of NW_027203381.1, forward strand.
TATGCTTGTGTTGATTTACAAAATGTCTTAAATAATGTTTTGGATATTTTTTAAATTTTTGCAGTCTTTCTATAATCAGTCCGATGACCTGCTTATCCATTCTTTCTTATGTCCTTTTATATTTATTGAAGAATTGTATTTTCTAAGGGAAGTACACGGAATTATTCTTTTCAAACTCATATTCCCATGAAATAACATCAAAAAGGAAATTGGAAGAGCTGAACATATGACTTCTTTATTAGACTGGCTTCTTGATTGCTAGTTGATACAATCAAGACAGGTGAGACAATATTTGCTTTCAGTTCTGCTCTTGGTAAAATGTTAGATACTGATGACTAAAGTATTAAAATATTATTGTCTACATTTTAATGAATGATTTGGCAAAAGATATGTCATTATGCCTATCAAATTTATAGATGTTACAGAAATATGGAGACTAGCACATATATGAGATGCCAGAATTAAAATTTGAGATGAGCAGCAGACTAGATCATAGACTCCAGCCAATAATTCATACATTGGCAAATATAAAAGTGAAAACTCTTGAATTTGGGATGACCAACTACTGATTTTCAGTGTTGCAATGTTCTGGATTCAAATGAATTTTTATTTAAAATATGAATAAATGCTTTGTCCATGTAGTCATCCTTAACATTTCTAATTGGTACAGCAGAATATAGGCAAGAAAGCGGGATATCTTTTTACCTCTTGATCACTAAGGAGACTATCAATTGATTAGGGATAGATGTGGAGTTGAGATAGTGACTTAGGAACATTGTAATATCCTCAGATAAACTAGGAAATTGATCTGCATGACTTAACCTTCATTTATTATTATTTTTATTGATAAAACTAAATAATATTATTTGATTTCTAAAGTCATTTATTTTCTATTTTTATGATTTTATGAGTACATCATAGTAAAAATATGGGATGTGGTAGTTGAAGGAAATGGATGCAATCTTCAATTTGTTTATGTCAAAGGAGACAAGACTTCTAAGACATGCTGCTGAATATGTAGGCATTTCATTTCATTTACTAAATATTAGGAGATGATATAGTACATACTGAATTCTATTATTGCATTACAATCATACACAAGGCAGAAATTAGAATAGTAAAGTTTTCAGAAAAAAATGAATGTGTAGAATTGATTGTGTTACACCCTAAACACAAAAAAGGGATATATGAGAACACTGATTTCTGGAATGATGATTAGGCACGAGAGGCACTAGATGTCTTCCTTGCCTCAACATGAAAATGAGACAAAAACTCTAGAGAAGTGAATCTGATTCAATATATGTAATAGTGTTCTACAATTAAAAACTCATCCTCAAAATGAGGATGTTGAGCTGACAACATATATTCTTAGTTAGAAATTGAACTGTATGTTGTTGGTATCTCTTTCTCCTTGATGATTAACATTAACTGAAATTATCTACATTTTGCTCTTTGAGATTGGAAGGATTATTAAGATTTTCAGTTTTCTGTCATATGGAATAGGATTTTACACTGTTCATCCCCTAAAAGAAACAACAATTTGAGCAACATTCCATATGCAAAAGTGAAAGAATCTAGGAGAGGGATTTCAGCAACTGGTGTAAATCCATACATGGAGGAAAGGGTATAAAGGACAGGTTTTCATTGTCCATGACATCTCTCCCAATTCTCAGGCCAAGTAGCATGGTAACATGTGCCCTCCATGAAGGGAACGACAGTAAGTAGACATCTAACGACACAGAAGATCCCAACATGAGGCTGGTCTCAATAAGCCATCAGGTCAGGCCAGATTTCTTGGCCACAAGTGCCAAGCTGATCTCCCAGGTAAAATATACCTCCTGGAAGCCTAGACTCAAAATGAATTCCCATGGATTCAGGCTCTCAAAGAATCTGAATCATGTTCTATCCAGCTGATGTAGTGTGCTAGTTAAATTTCTGTTGCTATTCCAAAATATGTGAGACAATAACTTATAAGAAAGACTTTTTTTGCCTCATGTTTTCAGAAGTTATGGCCCATAGTCATATCACCGTGTCACCTTGGCCCATTGGAACATCAGGAGAAGAGCACGTGGCAGAAGAGTTCTTTTCAGAACAGAAATTTGATTATACGAAGAAATAACAGTAACAACCACAAAGCTCTTTAAATATGAAATTAACAGCATAATGAAGAGGTACATAATGGCAAAAGTGCTTGCAGAATGTATATCTTATAAAGAACATAAAAATACTAAAAGAATTCAATCAACTCATTAGAAAGCAAATGACATCATTAAAAAAAAATAAGCATAGCCTGATACTTTTAGCTCACGCCTATAAACCTAGCTACTCAAGAGGCTGAAATCTGAGGATGTCCATTCAAAGCCAACCTGGACAGAAAAATACCCATGGGACTCTTATCTCCAATTATCCACTCAAAAACCGGATTTGGCACTCTGGCTCAAGGTAGAGTGCTAGCCTTGAACACAAAGAGGCTCAGGAACAGCACCCAGGCCCGGAGTTCCAGCTCACAACTGATTTTTTAAAAAAGTGGAGATTCCCGTAAAGGCTGCTTCCCGGAAAGTGGTGTCACACCTAACCCCTTAGCCTCAGCATGCAGAGCTCCAAAAAGGAAATATTTCCAATTAGATGGAACTTTATATATTCCATTTCTTTGGAGCCTTCAGACCTCAAGATTCCAACAACATGACCTCCATTTCTGCACCGATGAGCGGAGTCCTCATTTCACTGTAGAAACAGTAAAATCTGGGGGTGCAATCGCTCTCTTGTGAGGTGGGCTTCTCAGCATTTACAGAGATTTGTGCCTGGTTGGAGGTGTACACCAGAAAGAGATGGACATAGATTTTGGGGGGGCTCTTCAGAAGTCAGACTTAGGCACCCTGACAACCTGGAAACCTTTAATGAACTTTGATCTCCGAAGTTCCCAGCTAGCATACACAGGATGATTTCACATTTGTAGTCATTCCCATAAAATGAGAACACATAGAAGTTTGTTAAATGGGGAAGAATATTCTTTATAACAAATAATTCAATGAAAAATGCAGCCTATTGTTCGTATTTGCTGCCTAGAAAAAACAGTAAAGAAGATGGTTTAAGTTTGTATAAGTAATACTCCATAAGAATTCTCAAAACACGTGAAATGAAAAGAAAGCTTTTATTCCAGAATCCAGCAAATCACTGCCTCCTGCATTGTTGAGGAGCTGTTTATTCCATGTTTGCATTAGATTATTTTTGTTTTATCTGAATAAGTTAATATTTTACTTAAATATGGAATAACCAAAAATTTAATCTTTTATTGTGGGAGGGGAAGGAATTTAAAAATGTACTCAATGTATCTATTACTGAAATTGATGAGATTTAATGTAAAAAATACTCCCAAACAAAAAAATCTATATCAATTAATATCCCAATGATGAAAAGTACTCTATTAAATATAAGTATATTATGTTATAAAAACATTAAGTAGAGATTCTTAACACACATTTCTCAGAAGGGACATAAAAAGGTCCACCATCTGTGTTCATCAGGGAGTACAAATCAAACCACAATGAACAATGATATACCATGAACACCTGTTAGAGTCGCTAGTTGCATAAACACAAAGATAATAATGGTGACAAGAATGTGAAGAAAGGAGAACCCTCACATGCTTGTTGGTGGGAATAAAAGGTCCTCAGTAAGCTAAAAATGGGTATTATTATGCATACATACATATACATATATATCCAAAGAAAATGGTATTAGTATTTTAAATCACTCAGAATAACCGAGATAGGGAATCAACCTAACTGTCCTTTGACAAATGAGTAATGAAAAGGTGATATATGTATATATACAGATACAATGGATATTATCTATATATGTATATATGTACGTACATATGTATATATGTACGTACATATATATTAGTCAAGAAAGAAATCTTGTCATTTGCAGCAATATGGATTAATCTGTAGAACATTATCCTGTCTGAAACAATCCAGATAGAAGAAAGAAAGGCTTGTTGACTGCAACATTTTTCCAGTGTGGAACTGGGAAAAGTTAAATTCATAAAAGTGATTGTATAGAACAATGTTTGCCAGAGGAAACGTGATGGATGGACTGGGAACATGCTAGTCAACTGTAACAGAGTTTCTGTTAGGCACGCTGGATAAATTCTACGGCTGTAATGAAAAAAGTATTGAATATAGTTAGACCCTTGAAATATATGCTATAAGTCTTCAACATGCAAATCTAGGTAACTTGATAGTCTAATTCATTATATTGAAGTAATCGTTTTTGAACTATGTATATATTAAAAATATGTCATATGACACGAATCTTTGCATTTGTTAATTATATATACATAAATTTATAAAAAGAACATGATAGATTATTACTGCAAAATGTACAATGCGCTTTTTACTTTCTTTTTTGTTAAACTTTAGTTGAAAATAATTCAAAAATAAAAATTGTGGCAATTCTTATATAATTTTCTCCCAGTTGTTGTTTTTTTTTTTCTGTCATTGTAAAGGTGATGTACAGAAGGATTACAGTTACATAAATCAGGTAATGAGTAGGTTTCTTTTTGAACAATGTCACCTCTTCCTCCTTTTTTCCAGTTTTCCCCTCCCAGTCCCTGTGACCCACAAGTTATGCAGGTCATTTTCAACACTGTGTCTAGTGAGTAACACTGCTGCATTTGTTTACCCTTTGTCCAGCCATTTCTTTTGTTGTTGTTGTTCAGCCATTTCTGTGCTCTTTCTTACCCTTCCCCAAACTGATAAACTTACATACAAGATAAAATGTACAGAAATAAAAAAAGACAAAGGAAGAAAAAAATTCTTAATGTTGTCTAGGAAATTCAACTTTAATTACTAAGTAGATATTAAAAATCATCATCAAAAGATAGTTTTGAAAATAAATGAAAAAATTTAACATATAACCCTTGCTATAAAAGAAACATGTCCACGTTGCTCAATGGCATCTTTCCCGGCCACAGTAAATGTTACTGAAGTTCATCCTTACTCCTCCATTGCTCGCATTATCTAACTGAAAGCCCCTATGAAGAGATGAACAGTCTATAAGAAATGAAGGTCCTGGGCCTGAGCACAGTTCATAACCCTCTGGATTCACAGCCTTTCGTAAGTTTCTTTGAACTCTGTGCAACATTTGTGCAGACAATGCAGACAAGAACCACTGCTTGGAGAACTGGCTTTTTAGAAATGCTGTCCTTGGAAAACAATAATATATTTACAAATTCTCCAATTGGAACCCTTTGAAATTATATGGACTTTATTGTCCTTTGTAATTTTCTGTCATGTAAAATTAAATTAATAACTCAGTGATAGTAATTTACACCATTATAGCTACAGTTTTTGTAACTGAAGAATGGCGAAGATTTAGAAGGTGAAATCAACTTGTGTCTGTCACTACTGGTGCTATAATTCTTTGTTCCAACCCTTTATCGCTCCTGGATCATCAATAAGCTTCCACGACCTCTGTGGATGAAGCTGCGGTCCAAATAATCATTCATCAAGCTGTTTCTTCTTTTTGCCACTGATGTTACAAGAGTTGTTTTCTGGCATCTTTCCAATTGAAATGAAGCCTGTATTTGGTTACTTAAAAAATTACATATACATAATATTTCACAAGTTTTGAAGTTGCTTTATTTTTAGTTTCTTACAAAACTTCTTCAATTTTCATGGGCATGCTTTTTCCTGATTTTAATTTATACAAGGGTATGATTTTTACATATTCACTCAATTATCTTTTGCTTCCAAATTAAAATGTATTATTTATTGTTTTCATTATGTGCATTTCCTCTCTTAGCAATTGATCAATAAAAGGTGAAGGATATGTGGTTTCTCCTTGGTCAAAACAACATAAAGCTTTTTGATATATGGGTTTTGATGTTCACATTGGCCTGCAAAATTGCTGAGAGAAATGAGTGATAGAAGCTATATAAAAAACAACAAAGTGAAAGTTGATAAGTACTTTTTTAAATAAAGAAATAAGTTTATTACAAGAAATGTGGTTTATTTTTAAGTTTTTGTTGTATTTAAGTACAAAGGGGTTTCCATTCAACATGTTAATTTATGAGTATATATGCATTTTGCTCAGTATCACCCCTTCTATCACAGAAGTTTGATTTAAATGGTTGAGATTTCTCTGAGAGATTCATATTTTATATACCAAAGTTAATAAAATACTAAAATCCTTAAAGTCAAATATTATCTTATTTCTTGCGAAGTCACTTACCACCCCTAAACCTAGTAGGTGCTGCCTAAATGAAAGCATCTGAATAGAAGAATAATGAATGAATGAGTTTATTCAACTATATAAAGTGTCAGATCATGGCTATTAATATAACTGATTGATATGCTATAGAATATTTTGCACCTAGCAAATCATAGAACAAATTTGTTTTCCCTCTACTATATTAAAAGTATGTCTTGCCTTACTTGAAAATTTGATAAAATTTTCCATGAGCCAAATTTCTTAGACAAGTATTTTCACTTACACCAAAAAAAAGGGGAATGGGTATAATTCTAAGCTATATTCTTAATTGGGTATATAAGCAAATTTATGATTCATCAATCTATTCATAATTATGAGAAAAATTGGATAGTTGTTACTTATTTTTGGTTATTAAGTGTTGATGACTTGGAAATTTTGTGTTCTTTGCTACAATAGAAAGGATCAAAGAAGCCATTTTAAAATATACATATTCTCAAGCGGAAAAGGTCAGATAATGTGATGTCAGGAAAATGAACCCTTAGATATGTATTTTAATGTTTTTTTTTCTTTCATGCATGTGTTTCTAATGCATTTATAAGATTATCTCTTTGTTGCTTTGTATGTCCCTCCCCCACAGTATAACCCCTGCTTTCACTATATTTGATGTCAGTATAACTTGAGGAGGAGATGGGGAAAAACCAGTTGTTTAAGGATACAGGTGGACCTGTTGCAACAATGAGAAGTACAAGTTGTCATGTCCAAAACGAGCTTTACAACGTCGGTGCGGGGGGGGGGGGGGGAATGGGGGGAAAGGAGAAGGATTGGGATTGGGGGGGAGGGGGGAGGCTGGGAGGGATGTGAAGGGTAAACAAAAGGAGGAGGCTGTAATGCTTGGTATTATTATTGCATTATCTTGCCCATGTAATTGTAACCCCTCTGTACAGTATGTTCACAAATAAAATAAAATTAAAAAAAAAAAAAATATATATATATATATACATATTCTCCATTGCGTCGAATGTGGCCATTCAGACCTTTGCTATATCTCGCCGTACCTTAGTATCCATGATATCAAACCTTTCCACCGAGGAAAGTGAGGTTTCTATGTGTTAAATTCAATGCTGGAGTTTCCCAAAGTGTAGTAGTGATGGAAGAAAACCTGGTTGGTAGGGATGTGTGAGAAGATTAAAAGGGGTGACACTGATCAAAACACATTGCATTTGTAAACTGCATTGTTGAATGGCAACTCATTAGTACAACTATTTAAAGATTAAAGATTATTTTTAAAACAGAAAAGCAGAAGAAAAAAATGTGGATAGAAAACTTGTCTAGCAATATTCTAACCTCAAAAAATAACTAGAACATTATCTTCCTAGAAATTATTATTACGACTTGTACTTAAAGTAGTTCTCACATAGCTCTAACACTCCTTGCTATAAATTCATTGCAGAAGAACTGCTTCCTCTCCCCATTCCTTCTCTCTCCCCTCTTTCCTTTTCCTCCCCTCCCTTTCCCCTCCACTTCCTCCTCCTCCTTCATCGAAAGTAGCTAATCACTTTGAGTTTACTAACTTTTGACTTTGAGATAGAGAATGGCATGCCCAAATTATTGTATGAAATAAACCAATGCTTTTGCATCACTAATACTCCCTTAAAGCAGTTATTATTATTATCAAATTTCCTCCTGCCAACATTCAGTTTGTGCTCAAATCCACATTGGTATGAAGGTGCTAATTTCTATCTACATATGAAGTCTATTTCCTACTTGATTTTCAGCATCTAATTGGGAGATGCTAAAATAAAAGCTAATCTATGTTGCAGGACTGGCACACATCTTAATCACACCTTAACTATTCTCTTTCACAGTCACTGATACCTGCTCAAAATTCATTTTGGAGACTTTGGCATTCCAGTAAAAAGTGACAATGGTTAGTTGCTTACAAAGAAGAGAACCCATGGGAATATTTGTGACTACTTTATTGAACTAGTTTATGAAGGAGTCAAATGTTTAAGTATATTAAATCTCTCTTTTCATTTCAATATTTGCTCCAATTTTCTTGGGTTGTGGTGCTCAGATATTTATAATCACTCTGCTTCCTTTTCAGGTTTTTATATATTTGTATCTTTGAAGTTCTGTTTGCTTTTAGTTAATTCTTATTTCACTTTTGGAGAAAAAATTCTTCCCCCAGTAATACTATTTCACTCCTCAACTTCCATTCTATCAATTGACCATGCCTTTAGCCCATTATTTTGCTGTTTAACTTTGGAGATGAAATCTCCAAATTTTTCTGCCCAACTAGTCTCAAAATCAGTTACCTAGAGCTCCACCTCTCCTATAGCTAAGATGACTAGAACCCCTGGTGTTCTGCTTCTACTTCATCATCTTTAACTTTTATTTTCTATATCCTATTTTTTCTATTTTTGATTCACCTTGATAGGACAGATTTCATTTTTCTTTCACATATATAAATATTTGTTTTGGAATGGTGCTATAAAATCCAAGATCCAGACTTCCAAAACAACCATATATTTACTTTAGATTCTAAGAAGTAATCTTCATTGTATATTCACTGAAATATTAAGAGAGAATAAGAAAATGAAATCAAATATCACTATGATGTTCATATTTCGGGATAAAGCAGTCTTTTGTTAGATCTGATTTTATTGTGAAGGTGATGTACAGAGGGGTTACAGTTACATACCTAAGGTAGTGAGTACATTTCTTGTCAAATCTGAATCTCAGCAATCAAAAACTCTACTTTCCAACTCTCCCTGCATCATGTCATCAAAAGAACATTCCCCAGGAAGTTGTTACTGGTTCTACCCATCTTATTTCCTGTTGGAGCTTCCACAGTTCTGTCCTAGTTTTCTAAATGTTTACTCTATATCTGTCATAATTTTTAGTGGATTAATCAAGGGTGAGAAATGACCTAGGTTGGGAGAGATTCCATTCTAAAACCACAAGCACACACACACTAGGACCCAAGATTAACATGTTTATCTGGTTTGGAGAAAGAAAGAGAAATAACGAAGTGATGAGAGAAAGGACAAAGGGTATACCAATGCAACAGCAATACTCGCAAACACTGTGTTGGAAATGAATTTTATACCATGCCAGGGAAGGAAAGTGGGAGGAAAAGGAGAGAGGGGATAACAATGTTCAATAAGAAATGTACCCCCATTACCTTACCTATGTAACTGTAAAGTGTCTGTGCATCACCTTTACAAGAAAATGGGAGGGAAGGGATGGTAGGGAGAAAACAAAGGAGGAGGCAACAATGCTCAATAGGAAATGTACTCATTACCTTGCTCATCTAACTGTAACCCCTCTGTACAGAATTTTTACAATAAAAACGTACAAAAATAAAATATTTTTAAAAGACAATGGCCTTATCCCCTTCTTAAGAAGGCCACAACCCACTTCTAGATTAAGCTTAAACTTGGGAAGGGCAAAAAAGATCCAATAAGGATAAAGAGTAACAAACAACGGTAAGTATGTGCCTTCTCATGTGTGGACAGCCTTTGTTTAATGCCAAACCTTTAGGGGATGGCCAGTTGGGAGGGATCTCAGTTTTACACCATTCAGTAACTCAATACAAGTATTAAAATCCCAACAGCTTCCATGTGTTTGGCCCTTATCCTGTCATCTGCCTCACTCCTTGAGGTAGACTTCACTACTAAATTACCTCTTTACTATCTTTGTCCAATTTGTCAATCAGTCTAGTCTTACTCATTATATTGAAGACCCAAGGAATGTATCCAACACCACATCAACCATTATGAACTAAATCCATTGAGTTCCATGAATCTGGGAACATGTTCACCTTCATAGTGGTTAAAAGAAAGATAAAACATAAAACCTTGTTATTCTGAAACATGTTAGTCCAGGTTGCTGGAATTTTTTTATTGGATTAAATAGCACAAATTCAACTGGACAACTTGGAGTTACAAATAAATAAAGAAATAAAAATGAAGAGAAAGGACGGACGGGGGAAGATGGCAGAGGAGAAGCTGGAATCTGATCAAGCTCTCGCATAGAAAGCAGTTTTAGAGTTCTAGTGAACAGTCCTAAGCCAGAGAATCACACCAAGTGTGCCATCACAGGACAGAGAGTTAGACAAGAGAGGGGAAGCCAAGGCAAAAAGACACATCTGAGCGCCTGCCAGCAGCCACCGCGGCGACAGCGGCAGGGTCCCGGCGGAGAACGCAGCCCGGACCATACCTGAGCGCTCACACAGAGAGTCCAGGACGAAGGAGCCAGACGCAGTGGGCGAGCGGATTCTACTCAACACCAGCAAGAACCGACAAGGAGCAGACACCTTCATTCTGCAGTTCGCAGACCAGAGACAACCCAGGATCCAAGACTCCACGTGAGTAGAAGCCGGATGTCCTCACTCCTTCTCAGGGAGCAGAGGAGGGAAGGCAACCCCTCCCCCCCCCCAGCACCGGTGATCTCCATCTTGGATACCGACAAAGCTCGGAGGAGCTGCCAGCTCCAACCCAGGCCTTGGAATAAAACGAGTCATTTAGCAGGTCACAAGAACTTAACGGCGGCGAAGTAACCTGCCAGACTCGGCTCCATCCAGGGAAAAGTCACCCAGCTCAGGCACCAGCCATTGGAGTGGCTTTCCTCACTGGGTAACCAGAGCCAGAGGCTGCCCCTCCCTCTAGCAGACTCAACAATCAATTGAAAAACAGAAACCCTGAGAATGGCTCCAGGCTGGGCTCTGTGAGTTGTTTTTTTTTTTCACAAAATAGCCCCAGGAAAAAGCTACTGATTGTTGAAAGGCCTCAACTCTACCCAGAACCTAGCCTTACCACTGCATCCCCCTCTTTTGTGATTCTCAAAGCAGATCACCCTCCCAGTAAACTAATCTGGGAGGGGGATCTCAAAATCTTGGGTAAAGCAGAGCATTTTTCTGCCTGTTCGAACAAACTGACTTAAGAAACCAATCAAACCACAGGACCTCAAGCTGACCAGAGACTCCAACAAGAGGCTGTTTACAGACAAAAGGGAGATACAGGATTCTTCCCACCCCTCCGAAAAAATCAAAAAGAATCAAAGAACTTTTTTTTTCTTCTCTTCCTCTTCTTTTCTTTTCTTTTTTTTTCTCTTTTTTTTTCTTTTTTTTTGATACCTTATATATATATAATTTTTTTTACTTTTTTTTTTTTTTTTTTTTGGGTCCGGTCCTGGGGCCTGAACTCTGGGCCTGGGCGCTGTCCCTCAGCTCTTCAGCTCAAGGCTAGCGCTCTACCACTTGAGCCACAGCGCCACTTCCGGCTTTTTTCTTTTTGCTTATGTGGAGCTGAGGAATCGAACCCAGAGCCTCAGGCATGCAAGGCAAGCGTTCTACCACTGAGCCACCTTCCCAGCCCTTTTTTTTCCTTTTCTAAAAATTTTATTAATCTTTAATTTTTGCCTTTTTTGAAAAAATAATTGCTTTCCAGTAACTTTTTTTTTCCTCTTATAATTTTTATTTTAGGAATACATGAATGTGCATTTTCCTCTCTTTTCTTGTCCTCTTTCTCTTTTTCTTTCTTTCTTAACTATCTTTTTGTTTTTTTGTCTAGCTCTACTGAACTTCTGATCTTTTTCTCTCCCTTTCTAATCCTTTTCACCTTTTCCTCTCTTCTGATCTTCTGTATGTGACTTAACTCTTGTCCTGCACATCCTCAGATAAACCCGTAGTTAACTAGTAGACCCTATCCCTCATTATGTACACACTTAATCCACAAATTTATTACTCAATTCAAAACCTCTGAGACTTAAATTCCTTAATAGCAGTACTACCTCTTTATACCTATATAATATTTTAAGCATTTTCTTAAGTTTTTCACTTCTCCTCTATGTCCCTACCCTTCTATTAATATACTCACATTCCTCTCTAAATAGATGGTCTTTTAATCTTCATAATAATATTAATTTTTATGTTTCTATTTTTTTCTGGTCTCTTTTCATTTCCCTTTCCCTTTCTTTCTTTTCTCTCTCTCTCTACTTGCATCCTACCCAACCTACTTCCTGCACTGAGATTAGGACAGAGTTACCTCTCCCTGTGCCTCCCCACACCAATCTATTCCTATTTTTTACCCACATCTCTCCCTAACCCTAAAAATTTCTGGTTTTCCAAATTCTTCTCTGCGGTTCGAAACCCATTAACATATAGTTGTTTGATGTTGAATAGATGTATCTGTTGAACTAGATTGTATCTGTAGACTATTGACTGTATAAATGCAAACGTTGGTTGATGGTTGCCTTAAGATAGTGTTCTAGCACAAAACTGGTGCTATTTTCATCTCAAATGGGCAGAGTAAGCCGGAAAAACACAAGAAAAATGGCAAATTCGTGTATCTCAATTCCCAATCTTGATAATCAGGGGTCAGATCAGATAATGAACAACCCAGAGGAGAGTTCCCAAATAGCCCTACAAACACTGGTGGCAAACATGATAAATGAGAAGCTTGACAACTTAAAAAGGACTCTGTATGAGCATGATAGGGAGAGAGAGGAGGCATCCCAAAAGTTTATACAGGAATATCATAAGTGTGAGGAAGCTACTCAAAAACTGATACAGGATTTGCGTGAACAACTTGAGAATACTCAAAGAGAAAGGGAGGAATGTCGTGAGCAGGCTGAGAACACTCAAAGAGAACTGCAGGAATCCCACGAACGGGAAGAAAGAGAACTGCAGGAATCCCACAGACGGGAGGAAGCTAATCAAAGAGTAATTCAGGAATTGAGAGACCAGGTAGAGAATACACAAAGATCACTAAAGGCATTCATGGAATCCATTAACAAAGAGCTGAAGGAAGTCAGGGAGACCACAAAGGGAATGCTGAATGGAACCAAACAGAAGGAATAGGAGCCCAAAGAAACCATAACCAATCAACTAAGTGATTTGAGAACAAACACTGAACAGAAAATTAAGGAAGTAAAGAAATTCATACAAGACCTAAAACAGAGGTTCAACAAAAACTTGAAGCCATCAAAGGTGACCAATTAGAAGGAAAAGAGATAAAAAACAAAGTAGAGAGTCTTGACAGCAGGTTAGACCATGCAGAAGATCGAATCTCAGGGATTGAAGACAGCCTAGATATTATAGAGAAAGAACATACAACCATCCAAGACAAGTCCAAGATATATGATAGGTCTATCCAACACCTGGAAGACACCATCAGAAGGCCTAATCTAAGGATAATGGGTGTAGAGGAGCACCTAGAAACAGAAGTTAATGGTCTAGGAAATTTGTTTAACAGGATCCTAGCAGAGAACTTCCCAAACATACAAAAAGATAGGCCTATTCAGATACAAGAAGCTTTTAGAACCCCAAATAGACCAGACCAGAATAGGACATCCCACCATCACATTATAATCCACACAGGATGAACTCAGACCAAGGAAAAGAACCTTAAAGCTGTCAAGGAGAAAAGGTTAATCACCTATAAAGGGAAACAAATTAGAATCACCTCAGATTTTTCACAGAGACAATCAAAGCAAGAAGAGCCTGGAATGATGTATGCCATGCCCTAAAAACAAACAACTATCAACCAAGAATACTGTACCCAGCTAAACTCTCCTTCATAACTGAAGGCCAAATAAAAACCTTCCATAGCAAAGAAAAATTGAAACAATACATCTCCACCAAACCAGCCCTACAAAAGATTCTTAAAGATGTCCTACACATAGAAAACCAACAAGACCGCAACAAAGGCCAAGAAACTGCACCCAAACTGAGATTCCAAGAACCATAGGAAGAACCCAGTTTTTGCAGCCCCCAAGAAGGTGGATAACATGGCAGGAACTCCCAAATACCTCTCAGTCCTATCTCTTAACGTTAATGGACTGAACTCTCCAATTAAGCGACATAGACTGTCTAGTTGGATTAAAAAACAAGACCCTTCTATCTGCTGCCTGCAGGAGTCACATCTTGCCCGTAAAAACAAACACATTTTCAAAGTTAAAGGCTGGAACAAAATCTACCAAGCAAACGGCCCCCATAAACAGGCGGGAGTTGCAATCCTATTATCAGATAAAATAGACTTCAAATTAAAATTCGTGAGAAGAGATAAAGAAGGTCGCTACATACTAATTAAAGGATCTCTCCTTCAGGAGGATATTACAATTCTAAGTATCTATTCGCCAAACAATGGAGCACTCAAATTTATCAAAGAAACACTACTTTCCCTCAAATCCCATATAGATCCAAAGACATTAATTGTTGGGGATTTTAACACACCACTCTCCCCACTAGATAGATCAACTCGGCAAAAACTCAACAGAGAAACCGCAGATCTAAACAGCTGCATAGATCAACTAGACTTAACAGACATCTACCGAACATTTCACCCAGCAGCATCAGAATACACGTTCTTCTCAGCAGCACATGGAACGTTTTCTAAAATAGACCATATTTTAGGCCACAAAGCAAACTTGTCTAAATTCAGAAACATTGAAGTTATACCTTGCATTCTCTCTGACCACAAGGGAATAAAATTAGAACTCAACACCAAAAGCCACCAAAGAAAGTCCGGTATCACATGGAGGCTGAACAACACACTGCTGAATCAAGAGTGGGTCATGGAAGAGATTAGAAAGGAAATTCAAATGTTCATGCTTTTCAACAAAAATGAACACACAAATTACCAGCTCCTCTGGGACACAGCAAAGGCAGTACTCAGAGGCAAGTTTATAGCTCTGAGCTCCTACATCAACAAATTGGAGAGATCTGAAACTAGCAATTTAATGACACATCTAAACCTCCTTGAAAAAGAGCAGCAAGATAAACCCCAATCCACTAGACGGAAAGAAATAATCAAAATTAAATCAGAATTAAATGAATTAGAATCCAAAAAAACTATAGAAAGAATCAACAAAACAAAGAGTTGGTTCTTCGAAAAACTTAACAAAATTGACAGACCCTTAGCAAATCTTATCAGAAAAAGGAGAGAACACACCAAAATTAATAAACTCAGAGATAAGAATGGAAACATCACCACGGAAACAACCAAGATTCAGAACATTATAAGGGAATACTTCTCAAAACTTTATGCTAATAAGTTTGAGAACTTGACAGAAATGGACCTTTTCCTAGCAAATATTGACATGCCAAAACTAAACCAAGATGAGTTAAACCAGCTCAACAGGCCCATATAAAGCATTGAAATAGAAACAGCAATAAGAGACCTCCCAGCTAAGAAAAGTCCAGGACCAGATGGTTTTAGAGCAGAATTGTACAAGGCCTTCAAAGCAGAGCTCACACCAATACTCCTCCAACTCTTCAATGAAATTGAAAGAGAAAATTCACTACCGAACACATTCTATGAAGCCATCATAACCCTCATCCCAAAACCAGGCAGGGACTCATCAAAGAAAGAGAACTATAGACCCATTTCTTTGATGAACATTGCTGCAAAACTTCTCAACAAAATTTTGGCCAATCGACTTCAACAATTCATCCAAAAAATCATACACCATGATCAAACAGGATTCATTTCAGGGATGCAAAGCTGGTTCAATATACGCAAATCAATTAATATTATTCATCACATCAACAGGAGCAAGAATAAGAACCACATGGTTATTTCAAAAGATGCAGAAAAAGCATTCGACAAGATCCAACACCCCTTTATGATGAAGGTTTTGGAAAAATTAGGAATCCATGGAACATTCCTCAATACAATAAAGGCTGTATATGACAAACCTACAGCCAGCATTATACTCAATGGTGAAAAACTAAAGCCATTTCCTCTCAACTCAGGAACAAGACAAAGATGCCCACTCTCTCCACTTCTCTTCAATCTAGTATTAGAATGCCTAGCTACGGCAATAAGACAAGATGCAGACATAAAGGGGATCCAAACTGGGAAAGAAGAAATAAAACTCTCCCTCTTTGCAGATGACATGATCTTGTATTTAAAGAATCCCATAGACTCCACTCCCAAATTACTCAAGCTGATTCAAAACTTTGGCAAAGTAGCAGGTTATAAAATTAACCCCCCAAAACCAATGGCTTTTCTGTATGCCAACAATGAGAAAAGTGTGACTGAAATTTGTAATAGCCCCACAAAAAATAAAATACCTAGGAATTTACTTAACTAAAGAAGTGAAGGACCTCTAAGATGAAAACTTTAAAATCTTAAAAAAGGAAATCAACACAGAACTTAAAAAATGGCAAAACCTCCCATGCTCCTGGATTGGAAAGATTAACATCGTGAAAATGGCAATTCTTCCCAAGGCTATCTACAAATTCAACGCGATACCTATCAAAATTCCAACCTCATTCTTCAAGGAAATAGAAGAGGCAATCCAAAAATTCACATGGAAAAATAAAAGACCCCGAATAGCAAAAACGCTCCTCATGGAAAGAACACTGCTGGAGGAATATCAATACCAAACCTCAAACTCTACTATAAAGCCATAGTAATCAAAACAGCTTGGTATTGGCATAAGAACAGACCTCAGGACCAATGGAATAGAATTGAAAACCCAGAAATGAACCTACAGACCTATAGCCATCTAATCTTCGATAAGGGAGCTAAAACAATAGAATGGAAGAAAGACAACCTCTTCAGTAAATGGTGCTGGCAAAATTGGTTAACTACATGTAGAAAACTTAAGCTAGATCCTTATATATCACCCTGCACCAGAATCAACTCCAAATGGATCAAAGACCTTGAACTCAAAGCAGACACTCTGAAAACATTACAGGATGGAATAGGAGAAACCCTAGGTCTCCTTGGCTCAGGCAGAAATTTTCTGAATAGAGACCCGG
Organism: Dipodomys merriami; assembly: GCF_024711535.1. Classification (NCBI taxonomy): domain Eukaryota; kingdom Metazoa; phylum Chordata; class Mammalia; order Rodentia; family Heteromyidae; genus Dipodomys; species Dipodomys merriami. The sequence continues at coordinate 85,925,629 of NW_027203381.1, forward strand.
AGACACAACAAATCAAAAAACGGTTGGACAAATGGGATTGCATAAAGTTGCAGAGCTTCTGCAGGGCAAATGACATAGCTAGCAAGATCAATAGAAAACCCATGGATTGGGAGAAGATCTTTACTAGCCATAAAATGGACATGGGTCTCATATCTAAAATATACTTGGAATTCAAAAAATTAAACCCCCAACAACAAATCCTCAAAGAAACAACTGCCCAATAAATAAGTGGGCAAAAGACTTAAAGAGAAACTTCTCTGAAGAAGAAAGAAGGATTGCCAATAGACACATGAAGAAATGTTCAACATCCCTAGCCATAAAAGAAATGCAAATCAAAACAACATTGAGATATCACCTCACTCCAGTTAGAACAGCAAAAATCAAGAACTCTAACAACAACAGATGCTGGAGGGGATGTGGACAGAAAGGAACTTTACTTCATTGTTGGTGGGAATGTAAACTTGTTCAACCACTTTGGAAAGCAGTATGGAGGTTCCTCAAAAGACTTCCCATGGAGCTACCCTATGACCCAGCAATCCCACTTTTGGGCATTTACCCAAATGTTTACAAACAAGACCACACTAAAGCTACCAGCACAACTATGTTTATTGCAGCATTATTTACCATAGCTAAGATATGGAACCAACCCAGATGCCCCTCAGTAGATGAACGGATCAAGAAAATGTGGTATATATACACAATGGACTTCTATGCCTCCATCAGAAAGAATGACATTTCCCCATTTGTTAGGAAATGGAAAAACTTGGAAAAAATTATATTAAGTGAAGTAAGCCAGGCCCAAAGAAACATAGGTCCCATGGTTTCCCTTATTTGTAATATCTAGTATATGTATGCGTCAAGCAGAAAAGGTCAGATAATGTGATGTCAGGAAAATGAACCCTTAGGTGTGTATTTTAATGTTTTTTTTTCTTTCATGCATGTGTTTCTAATGCATTTATAAGATTATCTCTTTGTTGTTTTGTATGTCCCTCCCCCACAGTATAACCCCTGCTTTCACTATATTTGATGTCAGTATAACTTGTGGAGGAGATGGGGAAAAACCAGTTGTTTAAGGATACAGGTGGACCTGTTGCAACAATGAGAAGTACAAGTTGTCATGTCCAAAACGAGCTTTACAATGTCTGTGCGGGGGGGGGGGGGGAGGGGGGCGGGGAGAGGGGGAAGGAATAGGATTGGGATGGGGGGAGGGGGGAGGCTGGGAAGGGATGTGAAGGGTAAACAAAGGAGGAGGCTGCAATGCTTGGTAAAAAATGTATGCATTATCCTGCCCATGTAATTGTAACTCCTCTGTACAGTATGTTCACAAATAAAATAAAATTAAATTTAAAAAAATGAAGAGAAAGATGGAAGGAATAATTTAGAAATTAAAAGTGAGGGGCTAATAATATTGCAAAAGATGATGCAGTAGCAAGTGACAAATCATTTAGTATAAATACATCTGGTAAGTGTATGTTGGTGTAATGCTGCATTACATCCAATAGTTCTTCAAGGAGAACTTGCAAATTGTATATTTATTATATAAAAACTACTTAAGCGTCTCAGATGGAAATAAAGCATATAACCACACAGAATGAAATTAGCAAAACTTCACTGATTAACACATCATAATAAAACTACAAGGCGGAATAGTATATTCAGATAAAGAAGAGAGAATAATGGTTTCTTCTGGATATGATTTGAAATGTGTATGGGATTAATCTGATGCAATAAGACAGGTTTCACTAACTTTATTCTCTAATTAGCCAAGCCATTGAAATGACTATAGAAATGTTTTTCACTATGAATTGTTTTTTCTTATTTGGATATAATTTCTCCTGGCCTCTTTGCATGTGTGCAGTGTATTTGGGCTCCCACTCTTTCATCTGAAATATTTTGGATAGTTTGAGAGGAATGCTAAAACAATAGTAATGCACTTATAAGAAAGAGCAACAGCTGAGATTAATTGGACTGCATGCATGCATGCACTGCTATGGAAAATTGCTCTGTACAGTTTTAGGAAAGTAAAGTAGGCTTTGATGGGGGTGTGGGTACAAGGGGTGGGGTTTAGGGGGAGGGTGAATGAACAGTTTCAATGGGGGTATGTTTGAACAACTTTAGAAGTATGTATGAAAATGAAACAAAGAACTTGCAATTGTGTTAAGAAGGACTTGGGATGAAGGAGAGGGATAGAGGGGCTGACTTTGATTATGGCACATGGCATGCATGAATGAAAGTGTCACTGTAAAAGACTCCCTGTTGCAACTAATATGTTTAATTGAAAGTCTTTAAAAATAATATGTTTATGGGCAAGATGTTGATTTTTATCATTAATTTTCTCTGTGAACTTTGATGAGCTCCTATATATATCTCATTCCCTTCTTATCATATATATATTTGGATAAGCATTAAAATATCCATAATAGTTGCTATACATATACATAATGCATATGAGCTGGCTTCCAAAGTGTGTTTTTTGTCTTAATAGTCTTCAGGTCACTCTATAATTTTCTGTTAATTTCTTGTTCTTTCGCTTACCATCCTCAAGGACTGGACTCTTAGTTGTCTTTTCGTGATCCCATTCCAATTAGAGAAGCTACATATTGCACAATTTCAGCATTACTTTTCTCCTGGGTCCTTTAACCTGTTCATTTTTTGCTACATTATCTCAGTGCCTTTATCAATTTAAATAAAAATGACTATTTGAATGCATTTTATTATGAGAATTCAGTACGTATCAAGGTCTGCACAGAACTTCCCATTACTGGAATGTTTGATGGTAAAGATAATACAGAAGCTTAACAGGTTTCTGCCTATTTAATACATTTTGAGCAGTGACTGAAAAAATCCAACTGTCTTCAAAATATCATTCAAGGCTTACCTTACTCTGGTGAAAAAATATGTAAATCCCTGGAATCTCATCAATCTTGAATAACCACCTTTAAATACTTCAAAAAAGTAGATATGAAATATATCAAACCTCAAAATACATATTATTTTAAATAGAAGATAGTTATTTTAGCTATGCTAAAAATCAAAATACTTGTAGGTAAATGACATAAAAGACTAGACAATTCATTACAAAAAGAAATCTCCAGGAGGAATATAATCATTAATGAGCTCTCTAGTACTCAGACTTTCAAATTAAGTCAATAAAAGGTACATTTAAGACCTAATAAATTAACAAATTTAATATCCAAATGCTAATGAGGTTGGGGTAAAACTTCTATATTAATACCTTAACTAGTAAGAAAAAAAAGTGTTTGAAAAGCAACATCACAGAATCCTAAAGAATTGAAATAGTTCTTGAGCCTGGATTCATTGATTCCTGAAAGTCATATTGTGAATCAATAAAAAAGAATAGAAAAATGAGACAAACTTTTCATCTCTAATATACTTGAAGTTATTTCCGTTTCCAAAAACATATAAAATAGTATGAAAAACGATATCAAAAATCTCACAAGTATTAATATTGAATAAGAAAAAAGAGCCCCCTAAGTTATGTGAACATTGTTTGTTTATGGTCAAAGATTAAAAGGTAACTCAAATTAGAAAATAATTGTTGGTCTATTATATTGGGATTAGTTGGTTTTATTGTCAAAATTCTCCTAAATTATTTTAATAAGTTTGTGATAACAATTTTTATAATATGAAGCTATTAAATTTACAACTTACCTTGGGATAGAATACATTTTGAGGAATATGTTGTTGGTAATCTGAAATCAAATCATATGGTTTTTAGGCTACATAGAGACATTTGTTTGGAAAGGTAATAAAATTCAAAAGAGAAAAACAATGTTGAGAGAAAACTGTTAATATCCTAATTCCCAAACATCACTGATGTTTGACCTAGGATTGAATAAACTACAAATGTAAAGATCTTAACAGTAGTAATAAGGTTGCTATTGGATTCAGATCTATCTACCCACCATGTAAGGACAGTTGTTGAGATACAAGAATTGGTGAGAAAGAGATCAGTTTTATTTAAGGAACTGAAACTCGGAGTTTTAATAGGGCTATGATCTGAAAGCTTAACAACTTAGAGACACTGATGTTTTATTGGAAGGGAAAAGTGAAGCAGGGGCTCAGTGGGCAGGAAGATTACAGACTGAGCAGGAAGCTTCATCACTAAGGTTGTGTCTCCTTCCATCACTTAACTGTCTAGAGACTGACCTAGATTTCTTAAGGCTAATAACACATAATACTACTTTTCTGAAAGTAAAATTCATATTAGTATTAGTTGATACATAATGTGTAGGGGAAATGACATACTCTGAACACATTCTGAAATTATCTGAAGTTCACCAGATGTTGTATGTGATATATATATATATAAAGACTATGTGGAAATTAGAATCTTTAACCATGTAAGTATGGCTTTTCTTTAGAATTTAGAATGGCAGGTAAAGAGACAAGAAGCAAACGTAACAAAGAAAGACAGCTCTCCAAGTAACGATGAATGTAACGAAGTGAGTGGAAACCATCTTGATGGTGATGGTAGAATTAGCCTTAATTTACCTACTTAACATTATCTCCCTTTTATTTGTATTATCTTCCTTCCAAATTACTCCTTTAGGTCATTGCAATATCAAATAATAAATGTATAAACTTAAAACATCTACTACAATTTAAAATATCTACTACATTTAAGCATTTTAACCTCTTCTAAATATTTTTATTATCTTTACATGCGCTTCATTTATTTCTTCATTTCCCATCTTATGATAAATGAATTTTACCTGAATTTTAGCTGAATTTCTAGTTGAATGGGAAGCACATTCTCTTTCTATTTATCTTTCTACATCACTTGCAATCATGAGTTAGTTAAAGTGAGTTAACTAAAGATGAACTCCAGATGTTCTTGAAAAATGTGTGCTCACACTTTTTTGCCAGCGCTTTTTAATAAAAGTAATTGGTATTTGGTGTTCGTAATTACTAAATTATGATTAGAAGAATGTTAAATCTTAGTACTCTATAAGTATTTTAAATTATTTGATAGAATAAAGGTCTGTGAATCTGTTCATGGTCGATAGAAGTCCTTCCATGTTAATGGTACCAGGAAGGGAACTTGAAATGTCAGCTTTCTGATACAAAGGAAGATTTCTCTACTCACTTTTCCAGTTATCCAGTAAAACTAACGTCCTGTACATCCATGATGAAAACCATGTAGAGATAGGTTTTACCAAAAGGAAAATGTCACATATTGAAAGATTTGTAAATATTTAGTTATTAAATTGGAACAAAGTAAGAAAAAATAAGCAAGGAAAGAAAAGTATCCCTTGTAAGAGGTTATCCACATGTAATCATTCCTTTCCAACTAAACAATTTAAACTGTTTTAACAGTTTCCTAGATTAGTGGTTAAGTCACCCGGAAGTCCAGCATGGAGAGAATGGGGTAAAGTCACTTTCTCTCTATTTTTTAAAGCAGACAGAGAAAATTCATTTGAAACTAAAAGGAAATCGGCAAAACACTCTCTGAAGAGAAGGTCCCAGAAAGGTAAGTCCTCCATTTATTTTTGATAGTACTGGGATTTGAATTCAGAGCCTCATACTTGCTAAAAGGGTGATCTACTTGAGCCTGTCTGCTAGCTAGCCCCTTTTGTTTGTTAGTTTTCTGTCTATCTGCCAGAGAGTGAGCGAGCCAGAGAGCAAGCGAGAGAGAGAGAAAGAGAGAGAGAGAGAGAGAGAGAGAGAGAGAGAGAGAGAGAGAGAGAGAGAGAGAGAGAGAGAGAGAGAGAGAGAGAGAGAGAGAACTATGTGCACTGAGACTTGAATGAGAACTGTGGTCTATAGAGACTAAGTCACCTTCAACAACAACAACAACAAAAATCACATCACTAGTTCATATGAAAGCCACACTGTGTATCGGTCTACAAAAGCTATACCAAGAGAACTGATTCATATATATATATATATATATATATATATATATATATATATATATATATATATATGTATGTATATATATATATATATATATATATATGAGGGGTTACTGTTACATGGGATAGGTAATGAATCCATTTCCTATAGAGCATTGGTAAACCCTCCTTTGTTTTTCCCCTACTATCCCTTCCCTCCCTTCCCCTCTGCCCCCCACTCCCCTTTCCCCCTCGAGGTTGTAAAGTTCCTTTTCAACATAGTGTCTTGTACCTCTCATTGTTATAATGGGTCAACCTGTATCCTTGTTTCAGCATTTTATTTCCCTTCCCAAATTAGAAAAATGTACATACAAGATTCTGAGAACAGGAATCTAAATACAGTGAAAACCGGAGGTTAGTCTTTCAATGATGTTTCTAGCAATTTTGGTAAGACATTCACCAATTTTCTATTTTAACAGCCAACAGATTTTTTTTCTTGAAGCAAAGTTCTTTACATGTACAACTATCTAAATTAAATAGCTAAATTCATCTATGCTCATGTTCTAGCTACTCTACTCCAACTGCCACTATTTAATGCTAAGCTCAAATTCAAGTGTTAAAAAAACTTACATGAATAATTTTCTAAATTATTTTCTCTTATTACAAGACACCTCTTTAATGAATTATGTTTTCAGATTTTACATATCTCACAATAATCCTAGAAGGGTTTTATTCTTGCTGTTATTAAAATTTCACTGTTGGGAATAACAATGCCATTATCTTCATAAATAATAAGTTTGTTTCCCAGTGATATATCACTTTACCAAAATATTGTTACTTTACCTGGATGAGATAAGTTGGCCCTAAATACTGATATAAAATATCTTTTAAATCAGAATGTGGAATATTTTATTATTTACAATTCTCCATTTCTCAAAATATATCCCTCTAAATATCACACATTTTGTTTTATAATTTTGTAACATTATCTGGTATTTTATTTACCTCTTTTTTAGGAAAGACAAATTAAAATGAAATAGAATCATACACATGTATACACATTTATTTTACTTAACTCAGTTATTTGCTATATGCTATATTCAGATGTGGCATCTGAATTCGGGTTACTTTTAGTTCAAAAGCCAACCTCCTTATGTGCTTTGATTAAATAGCTTAACATAGCCTCAGGTGCTCATATTTAAATTAGAGATAATAATTCTATCTCATTGGAGTTTTTGAGAGTATTGACTTAGTTTTCAAGTTTCTTAGGGTGCGCACATAGTAAATTTTTTACAAAGTGGTTGCTGGCTATGATATTTTTATACTAAGCTTTCATTAAATTCTTCAAAGATTAGAAAATAAGCTTACATTTTCTCTTTGTCCCCCAGAATTGAGGACTGAACGCAGAGTTTGCACTTGCCACACAAGAGCTCTTCTTCTGAGCTAAATCCCAACCCCTGTAATTTCTTACTCAAAGTGAGCACCAGTAAACCTTTTCCACTAATGTCAGCTAGAACTGTGTCCAATTCAAATCCATGGAGCGTCATCCTTTTCTCTAACTTAAATCATCTATATGCATCATGTAGATTTCCTATCATAGGTCTCACAGTTGCTGTCCTGGTACTGGGGTATCTTCATTCTATCCAATAATCCATCTTCTTTATTCTCAAAGAATAGCCTGCCTTCCTACTTCACTCACATTACTTTTACTTTTCTTCTTGAGTTACTGTCCCAAATTTTTTGTTTCAAAATAAAGATTTCAGATGTCATGTGTCAACTTTCTTACATCTCTTCCTTTTCAATTCTTCTATTTTTTGAGAAATCTATTACACTTGTTTGCATTTTCAAAATGTCTTATTTTGATTATATAGCTGATTACTTAAAATATTCCAACTTCTTATCCTAAAATTAGCTATTGTCCCCATTAGTAGCCTTTATTCCTTCTGTTTCTTGAATCTATTCTTTCTTTTGTTATACCTTCCTTATTATAACTGCTTTTCTAGAAATAATTAGGACAAAGGAATTGGGTAGGGGGAGGGGGGAGGCTGGGAAGGGAGGTGAAGGGTAAACAAAGGAGGAGGCTGCAATGCTTGGTAAGAAATGTATGCATTATCCTGCCCATGTAATTGTAGCCCCTCTGTACAGTATGTTCTCAAATAAAATAAAATTAAATTAAAAAAAAAAGGACCCATGTTTTCAACCATACTTATGGTCTAACCATACGTATGGTTAGACCTAAAATATAAACACAAAAACCTACAAGATCATGTATGATTGATCTGATTAAAATATTGCATATGCTGGTGTGAGATCCCATGACAAACCTCCTTTGAACAATGAACATGCACTTTACATAAAAGAATACTAAGAAATTGAACCATTTATTATCTGAGATGTAGATATTAATGAGAAAGGACAGACAATAACAGGAAGGGAGAGTGAATATAGACTAAATACTATATATACATGTATTGATAGTTTTAAGACAAGTCTATGAGTCTGGTGTGGGTGGATGGAGAATGATAGAAGGATGATAATGATCAAGAAGCCTTGTACACATAAATGGACCTACTAAAATAAAACTCTGGTACAAATAAATGATACAAAAAACAAAAGAAAAAATGAAAAAGAAGTACTAAGGAGAGTCCATTAAAAAATCTTTTCAGTGGCTGAGTTTCTTTCTATGGATCTAATATCTGTGCATTTTCTTTCCTCCCATTACACCCATGTTCTGAAACCTAACGAGTTTTGAAAGTGAGAATTTGGGTATGAAATTAAAGGCACAAGGGTGGATTCCTCATGCATGATATCACCAGTGCTTTTTTCATTTTGTTTTTTCTATTAACAGAGATTGATTTCTCATATTACATGGTGAGGATAATAGTATATTTCACATAATACTTTAAAAAATTAAGTAAGACAATACATGTGCATCTCTATCATACGCTGGAGCATGAAAATAGCTAATATGAAATTTTTACTAAACTTCCAACAGAAAATTCCACGTAAATTCATTATCTCATTGATTCTTACAAAATACTTTGTGGAGCCAGGTGCCAGTGGTTCATGCCTATAATCCTAGCTACTCAGGAGGCTGAGATCTGAGGATCTCAGTTCAAAGCCAGCCTGGGCAGGAAAGGCTGTGAAACTTATCTCCAATAAATCACCAGAAAACTGGAAGTGGTGCTATAGCTCAAGTGGTAGAGTGCTAGCCTTGGGCTGAAGAGCTGAGGGATAGCACACAGGCCCAGAGTTCAAGCCCCATGACCGACCCCCACCCATATGTGTGTGTGTGTGTGTGTGTGTGTGTGTGTGTGTGTGTATGTTGTGGAAATTTTACAGAAATAAAGGCAAAGTATAAGATTAGGGAATCTATGAGATTATGTAGCCAGGAAGTGGTATCATCTCGGTGATAGAGTCCCTGCGCCTAATCTTTCCTTCACATTATTGTGGTGTGGTGTGGTGGTGGTGGTGTGTGTATGTGTGTGTGTGTGCTTTTCTAATACACTGACGATTACATAAAGGATAATTATAATTTCTATCACAACTATTTTTAATAACTTGATTTTCCTTTTGATCATGTCAGTGAATTAGGTGACCTCGCTTGCATCACTAACCTTCATGTGCTTGAATTTACTTCCATTTGACTTTAATATATTCACATATCAATAAACTAATCTTTTTTTTTTGTTGTTAGTCATGGGGCTTGAACTCTGGGCCTGGGAGCTGTCCCTGAACTCTTCAGCTCAAGGCAAGCGCTCTACTGCTTGAGCCATAACACCATTTCCAGTTTTCTGGTGGTTTATTGGATATAAGAGTCTCACAGACTTTCCTGCCTGGGCTGCCTTTGAACCACAATCCTCAGATCTCAGCCTCCTCAGTAACTAGGATTACAGGCTTGAGCCACCAGCGCCCGGCCTGTTTAATTTTTGGGGGCCATATCTGTATGTGTCCTTTATCTGAACATGGTTCTGATATCTGAATTTTTTTTGAGACAGACTTTCATTGTTTATTTGTCTTAGAATTTATTTTATTTGTAAATACTTATTTTTGAATGTATCTTTTTTTATTGGTGTTGTTGGCTGTGGGTCTTGAACTCTGGGCTTAGGCACAATACCTGAGCTCTTTAGCACAAGTCAAGTATCTACCACTTGAGCCACAGTGCCACTTCCTGGAATGTATCTTTAAAAAATTATCTTTAAGTATTGTACAAAGGAGTTGCCACTTAACAAGGCCTCCTTATGTAGTCCAGACTGGAATGAGGTATAAAATTGATGATCCCTTTCCCAATTGCTGGGGTTCCAGACACACTTCCCCATACTCAGTTTTATTGGTATTCTTAAAAAAGAATGTTAGAGAGTTCTGTAACCCTCTCATCATCTGAAGATACAGAAAATGTTAGCAGTTTGAAACCTGGGTAAGCGTAGGTTTTGATCCTCCAAATTTGTTTAAAAGTAAACTTCTGTCATTTTCAACTAATTAACAACTAGGTATGAGAGACCAAACTGGCTAAGATGTTAATAGAATTTTTAAAACATCTTCCTTTTTTCTATTTCTTGATAATTTAATTCCTCAAAAACGATTTGTTGAAAACCATCTAGATATCAGATCCTGTGCTATTAGTAATAATCATAATAAAAGGTCTATGGTTATTCAAAAATTCCTAGACTCTATAATAAAACATTTTTAATCAAACAGATGAAGACACAGAATTTCATTAAAGTTTTTTTTATTTTTTTGATACTATAAAATTTATGCTACTTGGGATTTTTTTTTGTAAGTTATAGGAATTGTGTGTCTTTTTTTCCTTTATTGCAGTATGATGATGGTTCATTCTGTTTGAACATGTTTTGTGCCATGACTGTCAGTTGCATAGTATTCAGACATGAAGGGCACCTTTGAGTGTGCACTTATTTGAATATTTACAAAGTAATATGGTTACCCTGACACTTCTTTTATTTATCTATGTGCATGAATACATGTCTATGCAAAAAACATATATTTACATTTTAACTTGAGGCAGGGGTAGATTTATTGAAAAGTACACTGGCTAGAATTTAATGAGATTGCATTTTAATCCTGGCCCTGGAGATGACTAGCTGAACTAGTGAAAAAAATCTCTTAATTAGTCTGGGCTTTAACGTATTCATCAAAATAAATTGGCTCAGCTCTTGAATATTTCCCCTTCTTTGTTTATATTTATACTCAAGGTGATCTCCAGTCCTAGGGCTTTGCATATCATACTTCTACTGACAATTGTCAAATGTACAATTACAACTTCTTTTCCTGAAGCCTGTATTTTTTATTCTACTTCTATCAAATTCAAATGGATTTTCAAAAAATTTAACCATTTATGTACAAAAATGAAACAAATGAATGCTCTTTAGTTCTCTTTACTGGGGCAAAAAAGTTTGCTTTAGAATGTCTTTGTGTATCTACACTTGAACTTAACCTATTTCCTATTCTAAATTTGGAAACTATTTATTTTTCTTCTGCCTCCTGTCATCCTGTCATAGCTATGTGTCAACAATACCTTTGCAGTTCTATAAGACAGTCACTTGAGAGCTATCTTTGATTCTTTGCATTCCATTTCACTTTACATCTGGTGTAAGAGCCTATATTCTTGGATCTATTATATAAATGTGACCAGTGTTTTGCAATTATTAAAACTACAGATGAAGCTTACAACATCTCTCAATAGAACTTCAATAAAATCCTGCCTAATTCCCTAATTTGGCTCTCATATTGACTGCCAATAACTACACAAAACTGATTGAGTGATCCTTTAAAAATGTATGTAGAATCATGGCATTCTACTGCATGTAAAATGAAACCTTAAATGTTCCCTATACTTCACAAGATTTTAAATAATTTGAATTTGACTATTTTTCCAATTTATCTTCAGATGTTCATGTCCTTTTCTCTTGTATTAGCCTCTGTTCCTTCATGGAGAAAACCTAGCATGCCCAATGCCTGTTTGAAGATATTTAACTATTTTTGCTTCCCTCCGCTCCTGGATTCTCATTTGCCTCCTTCAATGTTTGAGAAGGCTGCTTTAATCCCTTCTGATACTTCACAGCTCCTTATTCTGCTCTACTTACACTTTTTTACAATACTTATCACTATACCAATATAAAATGTGTATGTGCATGGGTATGTGTTATCAGAAAGAGTACTGAGTAAATGAGTTTATTAATGAAAGACAAAAAAATGTGATAGGGGCTGCAAGTGAGATGCTGTCAAAAAGCAGATTGTCCTAAAATCCATTAAACTGACCTAATCTTACTGAAGGTCAAAAGGATGCTTAACAAGAATTGCCTTTGAAGATATTTACTTGGAAGATCTCTCCATCTAAGTGGATGAAAAATGTGTGGAAATTCATATTATTGTCTGTAATGGCTGACATTCTATAATGTTTAAGAATTCTGGAGAACATTTATAACTCACATAAATTACTGTATGGGATCAAATTTGAAACCCCAAAGCTGGTGAACACTCATAACTTTGAGGAAAGTCTGAACTAGCATCTGCATATCCCAGTGTGCAGAATATCATTTTATGATCAAGCCTTCCTCTCCAAACAATGCCATCCTCTAAGATACTACAGGTATGAATTTTGAAGGGTCATAGTTTATACTGTACTTATACTCAAAGAGAAGAGAGAACACACTTTTCTCCTCTAAGCAAAAATAAAAGAGATTTCCAGATAACTAACTTAGATTATTAAATGTGTTCTCTGAAGCTGGATGAGAATATAGAGTGTTTGCAAATGAATCATGAATAGGAATATTGCCTGGCTTTTGTAAGGCAGATGCATAGGTCATGCAGATCAGCCTGAATTTTCATATTTTATTTTGTTTAGGAAGGCATGCTTTGGTGAGCTGGACAGGGACATTTCAAGTGTTACTTATGATCCTGTGCAAAAGAGCAGCTATGGAACAAGAAGAATCCTCATAGCAGAAAGTAAAAGGTAAAGTGTGAGGTTTCTGGAGGCTGTAGAAAAACAACAAAAGAACCATTCAGAAATAGGCATTACACTTCTTTCCCATATTCAAATATTGTCAGGAGACACATTATTAGGAATAAAACAACCAATAAAAGTTAAAATATTCATTACAAAAGAGTCAGTTTAAACTGTAAGCTCAAATAATGCAGAATTACTAGAAAACAGTGGTCAGTTCAGTTGCCTTTCTGCCCTTCCTCCTAAAGAGTCAGTTGGCTATGGGTCACTGGGAAGCAGCATTGACAAAGACAGAAACAGCTCAAGATCCAAGCCCAGGCCTTCAGTAGATTTCTAGACTAAGAACACTGGTCTTTAAACAAAAGAGAACAATTATAAGTTTTGGAAATCAATTGCTATCTTAAACTGGTCAGGTCACTTTCTAAATATGTTACTTAAGTGACAGCAAAACATTGTTTTCTGACACACAACAAGTGGCATTTACCCTTGCCTGGGGTAAATATCTCCCACCAGGATCAATTTTTATCCACTAACCTAAACCTGCTGGACATAGAACTGGGAAAACGGGAGCAAAACTGAATCTTTTGGGCCAACCTATTGACCAGAACAGATCACCTCATGGGATTATTAAACCAAGAGAGGAGGCAGATTTACTGAGCAGCTAAAAGACTCAATGCCACAATCCTGGGATCACTGTTAGAAATGCAGTCACATGTGACTGGGTTTTATAAGTTTTGCATATTGTATTTGCAAATGATAACCATACTTACCTAGAAAATCCGTTTCTTTCCATTCAAACTTCCCAACCTCAACCTCACACTTGCCTTTTTTCAGAGTGTTTGCAGATGGTGGTGGGCACTATTAGATTCCTGCTGAAAAGTTGAATTAAGGACAATCTCATTTGTGTTCTATGAAATATATTTATATCTTCCCATTTACATGCACAATTAATGATTGTTCTCCAGGCTTATAAACACCTTCTAAGGGAAAAAGGGATATGAAAAGTTAATAGATTAACATGATAAAAAATAGTATATGCATAGGTAGTTGAAAATATCTTCATGGATTCAATCTGCAGTATCATAAAAATGAATAAATAAAATATGCATAAATAAATTGTAATAGGTATATGTTATGGAATCGTAAAGAGTCTTTTAAAAATGTAACTCTTGCATTTGTGACAAAAGAACATAGCAGAACTTGCAGGACATTGTGCTAGGTGAAATTAGCCTGACACAGAAAGACGATTATAGAAAAATCTTGCTGGGTGGAATGTAAAAATGTTGGTCTTGAAGAAAGAGAGGACATAATGATGGTTTCCAGAGTCCAGGGATGATGGTATGGTTGGGTGAGAGTCCAGGGGAGATACTATGAGTAGGTGAAATAAAAGGAAATGATTGATGTAGTCACAACTTACAAAGGGTTCATTTGAGAGGTTGCATAAATTCTTGAGATCTATTGAACAGCATGATGACCACAGTTACTAATGGATTAAATATTTGAAAATTGTTAGCAGAGATCTCAAATGTTCTTACTGGAAACAAATATGTGAGATGATATATGTTAATCTTGTTGATTTAGTGATTTGTGGCCTATATGCTGATATATCATTGGGCTATATACTATAAAGGTATACAATTAAATGGCAGTAATGATTTTTAAAGATATAGCTGTGAAAGTTTTTGTCCCCATGAAACTAATATACTATACTGTGTGAGCGAAAAGAAAGAAAAAATCATGAGATTGTTTCCCATGGTTAAATGTAGAGGCAGTGGATAATTACCTGTATTAACAATTTTAAATGAAGTATGGCAACCATGCATGGTGGTACAAACCTGGAAGGCTGAGACAGATGGGTTATGAGTTGAAGACAGCCTGAACCACATAGTGAGAAATCTGTCTCAAAAGATAGGAGGCAAAGGGGAATGGAAAGGGGGAGGAATAAAGAAGTGGGGCATGGAGAAGGAGTAAAAACCAAAAAAAGAATAAAGAAGAAGGGGAAATGATTTGTTTAAAAATATCTCAAGTCAAACTTGTTCAAAACACTGTTACTCTTGACTTTTTGTGCTTTTACTTTGAACTTCTGGTAGAGCTCAACTAGAATATGATTAATAAATATCAGTTCTTAGGTCTAGTTCTATAAGGTTTCAGGGTAGTAGCATTTGGAGTTCTTCTGCAACTCAATTTATGGAAAGACATATTTACTTCTAGCAGATACTATTCAAACTGATTATTTTCTTCTTTACATAGTCAGTGTATGTGTTATACAATAGAGAAGTGTATCACTTCAGATAGTACTAAGGCTGTCATTGGAATCTGGCAGGTGAGAGTTGTTTTGGCATTTCTTGAACTTGTTTGGTTTGCTTGTCTGATGTTCTACCACTTGAGCCACATTGAATGTTGAATATCTCTATCTCAGCTTACAGAGCTGCTAGGATTTCTGGCATGAGTCACTTAGCTGGACTTTTTATATTGGTTTGTATTTTTTTTCCTGTTTAAATCCTTTATTATTTTTAAGCCTTATTAGATGGAATGAAGAGGATCAATAGGTGACCAGACATTAACAAAGATTATGAGGCCGGGCACTCCTGCATTATGCCTGCAATTCTAATTATTCAGGAGGCCAAGATCTGAGGATCATGGTTTGAAGTCAGCTAGCAAGGAAAGTCCATGAGACTCTTATCTCCAATCAACTACCCAAGAAAACAAACAAAGAAACATAAGTGATGCTCTGGTTCAAATAGCAGAGTGCTAGCTTTGAGAAAAGAATCTCAGGGCCAGGGGCCAGGCTCTGAATTCAAGCCCCAGGACCCCCCCCCACACACACACATACACATACACACACACATACACATACACACACATATACATGTGTACAAAGAAAGCAAGAGAGAGATCAGAAGAAAGAACATAAAAAGAAAGAAAAGAGAAAGAAGTAGTTGCCTTCAGCAAAATCCATCCATTGAAATACAAGATTTCAGAAAAACAGAAGTGTTTGGGGATTTTGTTTTTTCCATTGATTTGGGGGAGATGGAATACATTTGTAATATCTAAAAGATTTGTTCTCTCAGCTTTATATCTTGTGACTACTTTGGGGGTGGAAGAACATGCTTAACATTAGCTGGTTTTAAATAACTTTGATAATACTTTTTTAAAGTTATGTAGTGACTTTCTATCTCTCTCCATCTCTCCCTCCTTCTCTCTCTCTCTCTCTCTCTCTCTCTCTCTCTCTCTCTCTCTCTCTCTCTCTCTCTCTCTCTCTCTCTCTCTCTCATTTTGATTTTTGCTGGGACTTGAGCTCTCCTCCTGGGTACTGTCACTGAGCTCCTTTTGCTCAAGGATAGAGTTCTACCACTTTGACCCACACCAGCATTTCTGGCATTTTCTGTAATCAATTGAAGGTAAGAGTTTCATGAACTTTTTCTTAAGCTGGTTTTGAACCCCAATTCTCAGTTCTCAGCCTCTTGACTAGCTAGTATTATAGGCGTGAGCCGCTGGTGCCTGACTCAAGACTTTTGATATATCTAAGTTATGTTAAAGACATAATATTTGCCTGACAATGACATTTACCAATGTGAGAGAGAGTAGTCTTTGGAAATAAGCATAACTAGTTGGTGTCATATTTTCTCTGTGTATTACCAAGAGACTCAGCCTCTTCATGCTTGTATTTTAATATCTGGAACTGAGAGTAATGGTGATTGTTATAAAAGTTATTTTCAGGACCAAATGACATAAAATATGCAAAGTATTAGCAGTAGTCAACATAATAATTGCATAATAGGTATTCTTTTCATTACTGTGCTCTCAATTCCCTTTTAAAAATGAGTTTTGAGGGCTGTGAAGTTGGCTCAGTGGTAGAGAGCTTGACTCACATGCACAAGGCCCTGAGTTTGATTCCTCAGCACCACATAAGCAAAACAAAACAAAACAAAAGCCAGAACTGGTGTTGTGGTTCAAGTGGTAGGGTGCTAGCCTTGAGCTGAAGGACTGAGGGACAGCGCCCAGGCTTAGAGTTCACCGACCAAAAAAACAAAAATAAAAAGAGTTTTGAGGAAAAAAACTTCAATTTAGTATATAGAATAAGTTTATTTTAAAAATATCCATGAAAAAATAGATGATTTTTATATAGGTAACTTTTAAAAAAATCTATGAATAACTTACTTTACGTTTTTCATTAAAAACATCATTTGGGAAGTAGTGCTGTGGCTCAAGTGGTAGAGCACTTGCCTTGGGCTGAAGAGCGCAGGGAAAGTGCCCAGGCCCAGAGTTCAAGCCCCACGAGTGACAAAAAAATACATAAAAAAGTAAAACATCATTTGGAATTCAACTTTTCAAATTCTCCAGCAGTAACTTCATCCAGTTTTCCCTTGGCGGTGACTCATCCTAAATTCCCCCATATTGATATTGTTAGGAAGGCTACCTTTATGGTACAGAGCAAATTCAAATTTTGCTTTGAAAAAAAAAATGAAAGTAGCATAGTAGTGAATGTATCCCTGTCACATGACCATGTTGAGGAGAAGCAGGAGTGGAAGGTTCTCTTTGTTACTGATACAAGGGTCACTGGTAAGTTGAAGAGCTCCCTACCCTACCCCTATTCTGTGACACATTGTGGAAGCTAATGGATGTTTAGAGGTACATTGGACTTGGGGCTAAAAGGAGGAGCCAGAGGGACATATTAAAAATTCAGCATTTAAAATGGACAAATGGAACTTCATTTACTGTAAGACAAGAGCCAAGTTTGTGTAAAGTGATCTGGAATGTATCAGATTACCTCTATGATTTAGGTATTATATATAAAAGAACATGATCTATGTGAACGTGTTATTAAAAACACGTAGTCTTTTTAAGTGATGTTTTAAATAAAATTGAAGAGATTGATATTTAAGTACTCTTACTACACTGTTAATAGATGAAATTTGAAAAACAGCTTAGAGCCTTTTCCGTCATCAAAATGAATGTATGCTTTGTATATGAAGCTTGATTTTTAAAAAATAATCATTTTTAATCATTTTAATGTTTCGGCTACTCAGATAATTTCTTTATTGCCATTGGGATAGTTCTCCCTTCATTTTTGTGTAATTTGGGCACTTGATATAATCAAATGGAGAAAAATAGATAAGACAGAACGATTGTTTCCCAAGGTTATTCACTGAGTAAAGAAGGTGAAACTCCAGACCTCTGTGTGGCTCATTAGCCCCTCTTCTAACCAGACCACTGAGGGGCTGAGTGTCCATGGTTTATTTTCTTCACAGTTCATAAATTACTAAGTATTTCGGCACCCACTCAAGTGGAGATTTGCATCCCATGCTCTGAATAAGATGATTACAGAATGTTGATCTGCCAGTGAATAATTACTGTTGAAAAGCTTTTGAGATTTCACAGAAACTTGAAATTGTGTCTTTAAAATTAAGCTGTTTTCAGACCCTTAAAAATATGAACTCTTGAATCGTGAATATTAGTAAGATAAAGTTAAATGGCAACTGTGAAAAAGGGTAGATTAAATTATAGATGCTCTGAGTTTTTGAAAGAATCATACTTTAGTGGAATTTGTTTTAAAGAGAACCCTTTATTATATATGTTGAAAGAGTCATAATCTTTTTAAATGGAAAACACCAACTACCAGAAAAATCTTTTATTTGAAAATCATAACAAGGTTACTATGTTTTTCTGTGTCTTCTTGACTCATAATTATGGACCAGAATTGAACATCAAATACTGTGAGCACCCAGTATTCTAAGTGCAGAGGTTCTTTAGTAGTTGGTACTAAATATTTAATTACTTCTTTTTGGACTATTGAGACACCAGAAATGGCCTCATTACTTACCTCAGTTTGCCCTAATGTACTGAACTTGGCGACCAGTTCCAAAATTCACGTTTTGTGGTCTAAATGGCATCATGTTTGTATGAACTAGACAAGCAGAATTATCAACAGAGGGATATTTGCCAGCTCACTCAAGGGAGTCAGTTTTTGCAGGACTGCATTTCCCTCTCATCTCAGCTCAGAGGAAGCTTGACCTAGTTAAAAAACAAAGAGCAAGAAATAGCTAAGTGCTACACTAAATGCTTCCATTTTCTGATTCAAGTACTAGACCACACTTATGGCTAGGAGAAGGAAAGGATTAAAGTACTCATTGAAATTAGAGATTAAAAATAAAACGGACAGTTTAGATTAGATTGTTCTTTTAAATGTGGAATGATATAAAGTTATAGAATCAAGTCATACTTTCTTTAAAACAACTTATACCTAATGGAAAAAAGGCCTAATTGTAGCATTCTTAGAAACAGTTAGTAAGAGGCAATGTAATAATAAACCTCTTTGTTTAAGAGTAGCTCCTTTGTCCAACTACTTGAAGATAATTTTTTTAAAAATTTAAAAATGGGCTGGGAAGGTGGCTCAGTGGAAAAGCGCTTGCCTTGCATGCATGAGGCCCTGGGTTCCATTCCTCAGCACCACATAAGCAAAAAGAAAAAAGCCAGAAGTGGCACTGTGGCTCAGGTGGTAGAGAGCTAGCCTTGAGCTGAAGAGCTGAGGGACAGCACCCAGGCCCAGAGTTCAGGCCCCACGATCGGACCCCCCCCCCCAGCAAAAAAAGTTTAAAAATGTAGAAAATAATGATTCATTGATGTCAATAAATGGAAAAATATCACCAAAATTGGATGAAATTAATAAAATTTTAAATTATATATCAAATGGTAGTGTGTATACCAGTGTGGATATACTTCATAATATTACTCAAATGTACCTTACTGTCAAAACATGTGATGTATTCTCGGTATTTTTGTTTGTTTGTTTGTTTTTTGTTTGTGTCATTTATTTTAATGCCTCTTATTGTCTTTGGAAACAAAGATTATTTATGGATCACACAAGAAGAAAAAGTCCATGGCAAATATTTCCTGAAATGAAACTCTTTGTATTTCATATATATCTGAAGGAAATTTAAATACATTTTTGTAACTGAAAGGGCATATTTCATATTGGAGAAAAAAGTTGTATTTTCTTTTCTCTTATAGCAGTTCAGATCTTCATAATTTAAAATATTTAGTGAGTAGAATTTCAGAGAAGTATTAGGACAAAAATGTTCATAATGATTCTCAGTAGTTTCCAAAGTGGATGATTCATGAGGTACAGAATTGTGAATAGATATTGCCTATGTTGCTAAAGTCCAGTTATTCAGGAAAAATAGTTTTTTTAAGGAACATTAGTAGTAATTTTACAGCATTAACATAAAAGGTAACTCCAAAGTATTAATTTGAAGAAAATAGCTCTTCATTAGAAGACTGTTTAACCTTCTATTAGAAAAATAAAGTGTTCTCAAGTACCATGAGCTAAACAAAATAAAATTCAATTTCTTTTTGTTTCTGTGACTGTCCTGACTCATCAGGAGACCAGAGCTGCAGGAAGAGATCCTTCCATGATCATCAGAGGCTGGCTGTTCTCTTTCCATTTCCATTAATGCCAATTCTGAAACTCAACTTTCATTTCACCCATGTGGCAACACAGTTACATTTTGAACTAGGAAAAAACAAGTCAAGAATATGTGAGGAATTATCAGTATCAACCCTTTTTTATAGCAAAATGTTAACAAATTACATATTAAAAAATGGATGACTTCTCTTGGATATATCCTTGAGCTCAAGTTGCAAGGCACATGGCCACTCTGGTGTCTGGAGACAGATGAATCCAGGGAGCTGCAGAGAAGATCTTCTCGCATGGAGCAGAAGCCACTGAGGCCTAAGATGGTAGGTACACCGAGAAAGTAATTTGGATATATTACTACAAGCTATCAATTTGCTTAAGCTTGAGGGACTCTTTAGAGTGTTTAGAAAAGCACTGGTTATTCATTGTTTAACTCAGAAGTCCCATTTTAGCAATGAAATGCCTCCAAAAAATGTTGCAAGACAGAATCTTGAGAAGTAAGAACGAAACCCGGTCAAGATGGTGACAAAGACACTAGAGCAACGTGAACATTCCTACCTACAGATAGAGAAAATGTTCAACACAGCTCAATTGCCAGCCAGATTATCATAAACCTTCACACCAAAGGCCTATTTAGCTCAATTCCCTTGACTGAAAACAATATGTCTGCTCTCAACAGAAAATACAAATTCTTAAGGAGTCTGGCTCTGGGCCCAAATCCTATATAGGATCTTTGAAGCCAGCTACAGGCAATTGTATAGCTTTGTCTGGCAGGTCTGTGGAGTGGTGGGCGTGGGAAGCAAAGGAGAAATAAACTGATGTCTCCACACCAGACTTGGTACACAGCCGCAGGGCCTGTTCAATGGAGAAATTTGCAATCACAAAGTCAATACCTCCACCCCAGGTTCAGCCATACTCAAATTGTAAGTCTGTATTCCTAGCTCTGACACTTCTCTCCCTGGATTTTTATGTAAGGAAGCCTTGGTGAGGCACCATTTTCTTCTCTGAATCAGTTCTTTTCAGCTCTGAACCAGTTTCTTCCTTGTCTTCCTCCTATAAACTCCTTAACTCTACAGAAAGGGGTTCTCTGGGCATCTTGGCCCAAAGATGAATCCCTGTGCCTAAGCTACATATCCTCTGGTTCTGACTTTCTGTGTCTTATAAAAGAAAACCTGACAGCATCATCCTTGTGTGGGAGATAATCTGATCATGAGCTGGAATTTCTGGGACCCACTTGACATTTGCTAGCATTTAACAGGTTGAGTAGATGGTAGAATTTTTTCTTATCCACTCATCCTTGAATTATACATTGAAAGTAAAATGCACCCTGCTAGATGGGTTTACAAAATATATAGTAGTGGCAGAAGGCATCCAGATTCATTTTTCTTTTGATAATATCAAGGAACCACCCTCAAAAGATGATAAACACTAAATGTAGTATTGAACTCACACTGTAGAAAATTCACCCATGGAGAGTGTGCCTTCATTAATATGGAGATGACAATGTTGTTTGAGGAAGATGCTTTGTTGAAATGTAAGAATGGGCTTGAGCTTCATTTAAGAAAATGATGAGCACGCTGTGGCAGAGGATAGAGGTGAGGTGCTTGCTAGTATCATGTGCTCCATGGAAAAATGCAGATGGCTAAAAGCTGAGACTAAAGGGCTAATGAAAAGCCAGACAAGAGAGGAAAAAGGGTGGTCAGACCTGAGTAATTCCAAAAAGCTTTTTGTAAGTGCTCTGTAAGAGTCTGATTGATAACATTATACCTCAGAGGAAGATTATGTAAGGAGAAAGACTTTTAAAAAGAAAGATAAACTATTTGTGGGTACATTAGAAATTATGATATTATAAATATCCAAATGGTCTTGCGAAGAAAAATGGTTTCTCACCTTTGAATTAAAAATAAGGCTGGAACATTAGTTACAGACAGCATCAACACAGTATTATTATGATAGTGTATATTGTTTCATAATCTATATATTCCAGTGCCTTAAGTTGATTTTTATAGTAGAAATTCCTAATCTGAGGAGTGAATGCATTTCATGAAATGATATCCTTTTAACTTGTACCCTTGTGCATACCATTTGATAGAGATTATGTATTATGTGGCTTTTCTTGGACCAAGTTTCCGGTTTTGCAGTCTTTGAGAAGACAGATTGAATTAGTCTGAAGTAAGCTTATTTAATGGTGGCTTTTAGTGTGAGCCACTGTCTGCTTGGGCTGAGTGCTGCATTACCACAGGCTCTCAGTAGGAATGCAGCTGGTTAATTATCAACTCAGCTGCATTCTTGATGTATATAGTGACAATGGCTTCATAAATCCAATATCTTTCATTTTCTTTACATAGATCATATTCAAGAGTATATTTGTATACATATGAATATATAAATACATATGTATGCAAATATGCATGCACATATAAATAGATATACATGTATATATAAAAAGACTAAATGTAACACTGAAAAATAAAATGTGATATATCTATTATAATTTTCTTTAATTTTTGTAATTTGAATGTTAAACATTACATATCTTTAAATAAAATGCCTAAATCAAGAAGTAAGATTAAAGACACCGAATAAAACCAATTCTATAGAATGTAACCATTGCCTCTTTTTCCCTTCGGAAGATACTTTAATGTGTACATTACTAACTCGCACATGCTTCTCTAACATTGACCATCAGAGACTCTTGCCAAAACAAAACTAGTGCAAGGTGCAAGTGGCTCCCACCTGTAATCCTAGTAGTTAGGAAGCTGAGATCTGAGGATTGCAGTTCAAAACTAGCTTGGACAGGAAAGTTTGTGAGATGTTTATCTCCAATTAAATACCCCAAACCACGAGTAGTGCTGTGGTAGAGCCTACCCTTGAGCTGAAGAGCTCAGGGACTGTGTCCAGGCCCAGAGTTCAAGTCCTATGACCAACAAAAACCAAACCAAACCAAAACAACAGTAAGAGAAAATAGGTATAAATCTACTTAGAAGAGAAGTTGAATGATACTGTAACTTAGTAATGCAATCAATTCTCATGTAAGCACATTTGACAAAGTAAACTCTATCTTCTTATTTGCAGTCCTTCTTCAAGTGCTCAAAAAAGCACTTGACATTTTCCTCAATTACCTCAATATTCAGTATTTTTTGAACAAAAAATTAAGAAATAATTTCTATATTTAAAAGAAATAAAATTCTCATCGTAAAGCAGTAGTTTGAAGAAATTCTATACAATACCTCCATTCTTAAACAAAGCGTGAGTTCCTGGAGGAAAAATGCTAAAGAGGGAGATTCATGGTGGCGGAAGAGATATGCCCAGCTTCTACTTCTTACCCAAACAGGAAGCTAAGTTCCAGGTGAGTAACTGCATGTAACTGCATGTTGAGGTTAGTGACCATGACAGAATACTGGAAATAAACAAGAGAGAGACTAGAACCTTTATGATTACAGTATTGGTGTTCTCTTACTGATCTTCAATAAAAACTAGAATGGTATTGATAAAATGACACCATAAATCCTTATTTCTTAATATCAAAAATCTCTAACAGATATGGACTTGCCAGGTAAGTAAGGATAATTTTTTAAAAAGGCTGAATAGTATGATACCTATACAATTTTTATTAGAAAATATTGATTTACAAACGGATGTCCTTGTAGTATTTTAAATATTGAATTTTTCATATATTGGTCAGATTAATCCTCACTATGGCTGTCTTTCTCCTCTCCAAACTATTTCCAGTGAATTGACGAGCCATATTTCAGTATTATTCACCTCAATCATTCTCTTTCTTCTTACCCATACCCCTTCATTTCCTCAGAATCCAATTACAAATATGTTTATGTGCTTATTATAGAAAATATGATCTTTATCTTTATGAACCTTCTGAATCTGACTTAACTTCATTTAACATGAAACTCTTTAAATTAATCACTAACCTGAAAATGCCATAAAGGAAGCCAATTTCAGCAGTGAAAATACATAAATAGTGAACAATAGAGAAAGGAATTCTAAGTTAAAGTAAACATACAATAACTGGAGTAGTTATGGTAAATAATGCTGCAATAAACATAGTTGTGCTGGTAGCTTTAGTGTGGTCTTGTTTGTAAACATTTGGGTAAATGCCCAAAAGTGGGATTGCTGGGTCAAAGGGGAGCTCTATGTGAAGTCTTTTGAGGAACCTCCATACTGCTTTCCAAAGTGGTTGAACAAG
The DNA here is from genome assembly GCF_024711535.1 of Dipodomys merriami. Lineage (NCBI taxonomy): Eukaryota > Metazoa > Chordata > Mammalia > Rodentia > Heteromyidae > Dipodomys > Dipodomys merriami. Next base: position 85,950,069 of record NW_027203381.1, read on the forward strand.
TTTACATTCCCACCAACAAAGAAGTAAGGTTCTCTTCTGTCCACATCCCCTCCAGCATCTGTTGTTGTTAGAGTTCTTGATTTTTGCCATTTTAACTGGGGTGAGGTGATATCTCAATGTTGTTTTTTTTTTTTGTATATATTTTTTATTGTAAAATACTGTACAGAGGGGTTACAGTTACATGAGTATGGTAATGAGTATTTACACAAATTGGGTGGGGAGGGAGGAGTTGGGGAGGGAAGAGATGGTAGGGGAAAAACAAAGGAGGAGGTAACAATGCTCTATAGGAAATGTACTCATTTCCTTTGAAGTCTTACATGGATGGGACTCATGTTTTGCTTTTTCCTTAAACTCAACATTGTTTTCCTGAGCTTTATTCATATTGATTTATTATTATTATTATTTTAAATTTAATTTTATTTTATTTGTGAACATACTGTACAGAGGAGCCACAACCACACGGGCAGGACAATGCGCACATTTCCCACCAAGCATTGCAGCCCTCAGTGTTGTTTTGATTTGCATTTCTTTTATGGCTAGGGATGTTGAGCATTTCTTCATGTGTCTATTGGCCATCTTTCTTTCTTCTTCAGAGAAGTTTCTCTTTAAGTCTTTAGCCCACTTATTTATTGGGCAGTTGTTTCTTTGAGGATTTGTTGTTGGGGGATTTAATTTTTTAAGTTCCAAGTATATTTTAGATATGAGGCCCTTGTCCGTGGTATGGCTAGTGAAGATCTTCTCCTAATCTGTGGGCTTTCTATTGATCTTGCTAGCTATGTCCTTTGCCATGCAGAAGCTCTGCAACTTCATGCAATCCCATTTGTCTAACCTTTCTTTGATTTGTTGTGTTTCCGGGTCTCTATGAAGAAAATTTCGGCCTGAGCCAAGGAGACCTAAGATATGGAACCAACCCAGATGCCCCTCAGTAGATGAATGGATCAAGTAAATGTGGTATATATACACAATGGAATTCTATGCTTCCATCAGAAAGAATGACATTGCCCCATTTGTTAGGAAATGGAAAGGCTTGGAAAAAATTATATTAAGTGAAGTAAGCCAAGCCCAAAGAAACATAGGTCCCATGGTTTCCCTTATTTGCAATATCTAGTATATGTATGAATCAAGCAGAAAAGGTCAGATAATGTGATGTTAGGAAAATGACATGTATTTAAAGGTATTTTTCTTTCATGCATTTGTTTCTAAGGCATTTATAAGATTATTTTTTTGTTGCTTTGTATGTCCCTCCCCCACAGTATAACCCCTGCTTTCACTATATTTGATGTCGGTATAATTTGTAGAGGAGATGGGGAAAAACAAGTTGTTTAAGGATACAGGTGGACCTGTTGCAACAATGAGAAGTACAAGTTGTCATGTCGAAAACTAACTTTACAACTTTGGTGGGGGGCGAGAAGGGGGAGGATTAGGTGGGGGGGCAGGGAAGGCTGGGAAGGGATTTGAAGGGTAAACAAAGGAGGAGGCTACAATGCTTGATAAGAATTGTACTCATTATCTTGTCCATGTAATTGTAACCCCTCTGTACAGTATGTTCACAAAAAATAAAAAAATAAAAAAAGAACCCCCCCCAAAAAAAATAGCTGGAGTAGTTATCTTATACCTGATAATATAAACTTTGAAACAAACATTTTAAGAAGAGGAGGGTCATTATAGCCATCAATAAATCAAGTCAACAAAAAGATGTGTATTATAAATCTACATGAACCTAATATTGAATCACATGATTTTGCTAAACAAATTTCATTAGAGAGCAGATCATCTGGATTTAAGGAAATTGCAAAATGAACTTATAAATTAAACTATACTGTAGATGAAATAGACTTCCCACCTCTAGTTATTTTTTAAATTTATTTAATATTTAGTTCTTTCTCCCTTTTTTTCATTTTCTTTCTTTCTTTTTTCTCCCTTCCTTTTTAAGTAGTTTTACAAAGAGGTGACAATTTCATAATTCAGTTTGAAATGGACATTTTAAAGTCTTCCACCCTCAAATTTTAGAATAAAATTTTTACATTAACACACAGAACTTCCTTTATAAAGAAGTATGTATAGTATGTATTAGTTCTGAAACAAGTCTTAATTTTTAAAAAATCCCGGAAACTATAGCTTGTATATATATATATATATATATATTTTTTTTTTTTTTGGTCGGTCGTGGGGCTTGAACTCTGGGCCTAGGCGCTATCCCTGTGCTCTTCAGCTCAAGGGGAGCGCTCTACCACTTGAGCTACAGCACCACTTCCGGTTTTCTGGTGGTTTATTGGAGATAGAAGTCTCACGGTCTCTCCTGCCTGGGCTGGCTTTGAACTGCGATCCTCAGATCTCAGCCTCCTGAGTAGCTAGGATTACAGGCATGCGCCACCAGCGCCCGGCTTAGCTTATATATTTTTTATCACACCAAATTAAAAGTAGAGCTAGGCAAATTTTAGAACTCACACAAACTCATAATGCCTGAATAATACACCTTTAAAAAAAAAAAGAGCTATCAGAGAAATCAAAAGAAAAGTGAAAAAAATGCCTAAGTAAACTTAAAAATCAAACAGGCTAAAACCTGTAGCAATACAATAAACATAGTACTAAGAAGTACTACTGATTTATGACATTTACAAAGATGAGAACATATATCAAAATCCTAGAGAGGTTTCAAATAGACAGTCCAGCAGCATTTTGATCTCATGGGTTTAGTATGCCAGGAATACATGAAAACAATAATTAGTAGGTGGAAATAATAAAGATCAGAGCATATATAAATAAAAGCAGATTTTTAAAAGTTTAAAATTCCAATTAAACAAAAGAAAAATGTCCAGTCCTGGTACTTGAACTCAGGGCTTGAGTGCTACTTCTGAGTTATTTTGGGCAAGGCTAGCACCCTACTTACTCCATGTCTCTACTTCTGGCACCCCTGGTGGTTAGTTGGACATTAACCATCTCACAGAATTTCTTACCTAGACTGGCATTGAACTGCAATCCTCAGCTCTCAGCCTCTTGAGTAGCTACGATTAAGCATGAACCACCAGTTATCGGCCAAATTTGTTTTTATGGGGTTTTTATTTTGTGTGTTTATTTAAAATGGAATTCTCACCCTTATTAACCAAAGTGTAGTTGGAGATAGTAAAGGAAAAATAATTGTTTTATTCTTATAGATTGGCAAAATCATGGGTTGCTGCCAAAACCCTTCCTTCCATCCCTCTCATCGGGACATGGAAACCATTTTCTCTCTCTTTATTTGTGGTTGGCACTATGTCTTACTTTCCTAAGAGTATGGGGCAGGAACTATAATGGCTGAATCTCCAGGGTGTCATCCTTAAGAGGCCTCTTTTGGGATATAGAGACAAAGTAAAGAATCTCTTATAAACTTAACAAATGATAGAAGAGTCTGGTTGACCAACTCATAAAATCTGTGACATATTGAGAAAGACTAACTTATTTGGATTAGTGTATTGACAGAGGAATCTATACTGAGACTTTACTTTCAAATATAAGATTTTTGAACCAACTAATTTTTACTCCAAGATGTAAGGTGCAAGCTATCCTATCTTCATTCTCATGGGTTAGAAATAAGTATAATTTATGCATGAGGTATTTCAAAGTGAACAGTAGCTGCCCCCATTAGAATACTTTCAGCGACAAGTACCAAAAAAGAAAAAGAAAAAGAAAGGAATAGGAATCCCAACCATCTACCAGACACCATCTATTTTGCAACATCTCTTTTTGATACTGTCTTTTTCCTCCTACCCTTGGTTTTTGCCCCCTATCCAACTTACACTTCAGATTTCTATTTTGTGTTGAACTTGCTGCATTTTTTTTCATATTGAAAAGTGACATTGCCCCAAGAGCTCTCCCCCAAAAATGAGAATTGGAAAAGAAAAAGTACAAATGTTTTTTTTTTGTATACAATCTTCAAGCAATAAATACTTGAATGAAGCTTTATGGTAGGTGATCTAGAGATACACAGTGTCATGTAGGCATAATGGCTTAATCATATCTTCAGGTAACAAGACTTTGTAACCTTGGGTGCTCTAACCTTAGCTGGGTTGAAGCTGGTAACATGGGTGTTTGTTTCCTGTTCAAAGTAGGAAGACACTGTCAAATTCATGTTTCTTTATGACAGGAAGTTCCCCTAAAAACAATGATAAGTCAGTTCATGTGCCCAGTGTTCTGCTTGTTACAACAGAATCGTATGGCTGTACCTAGCTGCAATATGCAATTGAGAAAATCTCTCTGGCCAAGAAACACAAAATTGTAATAAAAGCTTGGACTGCTGCTTTTGTTAAGTCATTTGTAGAAGAACACAAATGTCATTCTGAACCAAATTAAACCAGAAATCATGGATGGTGAGGAAGCAACCAAAATGATCTAATAAATTGAATTAATTCATACTAGAACTTCATTATTCTGAGTTATAACAAAGAACTTTTGTTTACCTTCTAAATCCATGAAGGCTAGTTTCTATTAAAAATATTGTGGAAATAGTGACAGTGATCTTTTAAAATCAGTTAAACAAAATTAATTCCTAGTCTTAATTATTGAGAAAGAACTACATTTTAAAAATGTCAATGATATGGAAGTTTATCAAAATATTTTTCTTTACCTATTAAGATTATCTCAATGATTTACATTGATGGCTTTTACAAACTGGGGAGTCAATTTTACATTCCTCATAGGAAACCAATTCTGACACAGGATTTTACCCTCTTGTATTTTGAAGGATTAATTTTGCTAAAATTTTGCAATATTGTGTTTATGAATGAGCCAGGCTTCTAGTTTTCACATTTTTATAGCCCCGTTCTTGATTTCAGAGCTAAGGTTTTTGTAATGTAATAAAAATAATTTGAAGACTATTTACCTTTTACTTTTCCTGGAAATTTTGCATATAATTCAATGTATTTGTCCTTTGTACACTGTTCCTAGCTTTTATGGAGGAAACATTTATTATCAACTTTATTTGTATGCTCTAGATTGAGTCAATTTAAAGTAAAATTTGAGGACTTTAGGCATATGTATAGTAATGGTAATTATTACTGTAATGAAGAATATTTTCCTTACTTCCTGCATCTACCTCTTTCTAGTCAATTGCTTAGTACATCCACCTCAGCCTGTATCAACTAATAATCTGGATTGTATCCAAATAACTTTACCTTTTTTATAATGTCTAGAATTTCATCCTGAATATGAAATCCAAAACATTATCTGGGACCACAGCTGCACCTTTCCTTCTGTCGGTACTGTCTCTACCAATCATGAAATAAAATGATACAAATCACATTTTCTTTATTGGTTCTTTTTTTTTGTCAGTCGAGGGGCTTGAACTCAGGTCCTGGGCACTGCCCCTGAGCTCTTCAGTTCAAAGCTAGCTCTCTACCACTTGAGCCACAGTGCCACTTCTGGCTTTTTCTGCTTATATGGTGCTGAATTAAACCCAGGGCCTCATGTATGCAAGCACTCTACCACTAAGCCATCTTTCCAGCCCCCTTTTTTTAAATTGTTTCTTAAATACTATTTAAAATCATAAACCCTATGCTTTTATGATCATCTCAAATACAACCATCGGCAGTCCCTGAATCCTGCTTTCATGAATTTGTGTAATCTGCTTCCCTAAAATGTAGGATGGATTTACTGATTCACTTCCATTCAGTAGAATATGGCATACATGACACTATATCACTTAAGAGGTTTAGGTGGACAAGAGACTATGATTTCCACATTGGTGATCTCTCTTTCTTTCTCTCAGGTGGGTCACTTTGAGGAAGACAGCTGCTACACTCAGACAGAACTCTGTGCAAACACTTCATGAATGACCTTGAAGCTTGTCTTCTGAGGCCTAACATGGCGAGTCAGAGAGCTTAGGTCTTTTCCAGGATGAGTCCTCTGATGAATGCAGGCACCCAGATTATAGACCCAGATTATAGAGATCCAGGGCCAGAACAATTAGATGGAGGTAGATAGGTAGATAGATAGGTAGATAGATAGAGATACTCTCTCACAAGTCACTAGAATCTAGACACCACAAATCAAGGCATTGTAGAACAATGTCTGCTCTGGAAGCCACAGGGAAAATCTATTCCTTAACTCTTGGAATGTCTTATGTCTTCCAACACTCTATACCTAAACATCTATTTCGTATTCACATCTCTTTTTTTCTGTGTGTCTAATTTCACTCTCTTACTTTTTCTTACCAAGATACTTTTATTAATACAACCACATATGTAACTCAAAATAACTACTTCATTTGAAAAATCACACTTGTAATCCTTTGCCATGTAAGGTAATAGTTGGAGTTTTTAAGAAATTGGTATTATTGGGAACCACCATACTGACTACTACATAGTGTTGTTTTCAGTAAAAGATTATCAATAAATAAGTCTGAATTACAGAGTTCAGTCTTTATAGGTCTTTGCATCACAGTGTCTTATGTCTCTAACTGACTGAACTCTTTCTGTCATTGGATTATACCATTTTACCATATTACTCTAACCAGAAGGGCTATCATAAGGAAGACAACCACATGCTCGTTAGTAATGGATAACCTCTACATTATTGGTGGGAATGGAAATAAGTCCAAACACTATAGAAAGCAATATGGAGGTGACTCATTAAAAATAGAATGACCACATGATTCTGCTGTGCATATATCAAAAGGAATGTAAATCAGCATGCTCACTAATGTTTATAGCATCACTTAGTCACAACAAAAAAATCTGTGGAATCACCCTAGAGTCTTAACCTATCTATGCATGGGTAAAGAACATGTGGCATATAAATGTGTGTGTGTGTGCACATACAATGTATACACACACACACACACACACACACAAAATGGAGTTTTATTTCTCATAAAGAAGAATGGAATTATGTTGTTTACAGGAAAATAGATAAAACAGGAAATGACCATATTAAGTGCAATAAACCCAAGTAAGAAAATCTAATATCTTATGTTTTCTCCCATATTCAGTATCTAAATCTAAAAACAAGAATTATGCTATCATAAATGGAGATTTGGGGGGATGGAAAGCAGTGAGCTTGCAAACAGGAAGAGAATAAGTAGAGAGAGGAACATGATCAAAGTATTTCATAGGGAAATAGAATATTAAAACATTAAAATTGTTTTAAGAGGGAAGTAATGGACATAAGAAGAGCAACAGAGGAGGTAATTTTATTCTAAAATGTTATATATGTATCTATGAATTATCACAATGAATATCTTTTATGTAAGTTGTGTGGTATGTGATTATGTGTATTTGTATGTGTGTGGGGGGGTGCATGCACACACGTGCTAGGAATGAGCATGAGGCTTGAACTCAGGGACTAGACACCATCCCCAAGAAGTTTTGCTCAAGGTTAGCACTTGACCACATGAATCACAGCTTCATTTTCAGTTTTTGTTCTGACATTTAATTGGAGCTAAAAGTCTCACAAACTTTCCTGCCTGGGCTGGCCTTGAACCACAATCCTCAAATCTCAAGCTCCTGAGTAGCGAAGATTACATGCATGAGCCACGTGATTTTGGCTCCTTTATATAATTACTATACATGAACTAAAAAAATATATTTAAATAATGTTATTACTAAGACACTTGTATTTTAGTTTCAGTCAACACAAAAGTAACTCTTCATAAAAGAAACTTTGAAAGTGCCCGGCACTGGTGGTTCATGCCTGTAATCTTAGCTACTCAGGAGGCTGAGAACTGAGGATCGAGGTTCAAAGCCATCCTGGACAGGAAAGTCCGGCAACTGTTATCTCCAATAAACCACCAGAAGAGCAGAAGTGGCACTGTAGCTCTAGAGCGCTAGCCTTGAGCTGAAGAGCTGAGGGACAGTGCTCAGGCCCAGAGTTTAAGCCCTATGGCTGACCAAAAAAAAAAAAAACCTTGAAAATTTTTAAAATAAATTTCCTGAAAGATACATATTTACAGGAAATTACAGAATGCTTGTTTTGATAGTGATCATAGAAGGTTATCAACTGAACCCAATTCACAAAGAGAGCGAGAGAGAGGGAGAAAGAGGGGGAGAGAGAGAGGAGACAGAGAGAAAGAGAGAGAGAGAAACAAAGAAACAAAAAAAGAAACAAAGAAAGAAAAAACAGATGGAGGAAACTATTGGGAAGAGAAATGGAAAGAGTCACATCTATCCAGAGTGAAATTCTACACATTTATTTGTCATCTGGATTTTACATTTATTCTGACTTTTTTCTCCCCTACATTGCCCCTCATAAGTCCTGCTTGGTAAAACATTATGCACAGTTAGTTCACACTTCCAAATAGATGCCTAAGAGTTGTATCACTGAATTATAGGATGGCTTTCTTGGTATACATTACGTAGTTGACTAAAGTCTAGTCAAACTCCATGGACCAAAACTCTTGAACAGTTAACCATTTAGTATAAATGAGTATTAAGAAGCTGAAATGATATTGTAAGAGAAGGTGCTACTCAGAGGATGAGGGTATATAATTGTAAAAGGGAACAGAAGACTAATAGAAGAATAAAAATGTGTCAGAGGAAGCAGGAAATATGAAATGAGTCTAGGGGTTCTGGGGGAATGATGGAAGGAGTAACTGGTCAAGAATTGCTGGATACTTAGATGAACATGTTAAATTTTAACAGCCTTATATATCTTTTGAAGTTCAGAAAGAAAGAAAAAGAAAAAAGGAAATAGAAAAAGAAAACATGATTTGGTTAAAAATATATTATGGTACATCCAGACAGGGAAATAGTCTGTACCTTTTACATAAATACATGTTGTGTTATCATGATATAACTTTCTGCTGATTCAAACACATATTTTGGTTACAGGAGTGACATATATTTTGTATGATAAGATGTGGGGTAGAACATTATAAAATACCTAATCAGATTCTATAGCTAAGCTATTGATCTCAATTACAGCAACTGAAAATGTTTATAACCTTAACAAGTTTGACAGATATCTTGTCTAGACATTGTGCCATTACAGGGCCAGCACTGTCAGTTTCCCTTGACTGAGAGCTTGGACTAACAAAGGGTAAAATTCTGTTTGGCTTTTGACTAATTCCCAAAGCTATTTCCACAAATCAAGTCATTGCTCTCTATTATCTAAAGACTGAAAGAGTTGACTGTGATCTCTGCCTTGGTAGATCTCTCTCTCTCTCTCTCTCTCTCTCTCTCTCTCTCTCTCTCTCTCTCTCTCTCTCTCTCTCTCTCTCTCTCTCTCTCTCTCTCTCTTCCTTCTCTCTGATACAAAATGTACAAGTCAAATTGTAAAAATACTGTACAGAGGGGTTACAGTTACATGAGTAAGGTAATGAGTACACTTCCTTCCAATGGAGCCTTGTTAACTTCTCCTTTGTTTTTCCCCTACCATCCTTCCTTACCCACCTCCCCAACTACTCCCCCCACAGTTGTAAAGTTCATTTTCAACATAGTATCTTGTACAATGAGATGTATGCTTATTTAAGCATTTTGTTTTTTCCCTGACTCTCACCAAATTATAAAAATGTATATACAAGATTCAGGGCATCGAAAACAAATACAGTGAAAATGAGTTATACCGTGGGGGAAGAACAAATAAAAGAAATGTACAAGTCAAACTCTTAAGAGATGACACTTTCCACCGAGTTCTTCTTCCAACTAATTGAGATATCAATAATTTGAGACTTACTATGTGCTTTATTCTTAATTCACTTTGTCTATCAAATATTTTCTCTCCGATATTTGTCCTCATCTCTGACTCTATAATCATTACCAAATTAAAGAAAAAGTTTGTTGTAGAGCAATAAAAAATGCGATTCACAGTCATATATTGATCATTTTTATTTTAAATACTAAAAGATTATTAAATAATTGTGTAAGATGTGTGAGTAGAAAAAAATCAATGTTTAAAAAAGTGAAGACAGTCATTTGAGGTTTATAAAAGGCTATCATATTCATAAATATTAATATATCTATAGATCTATCTACATATGTTGCTAATATATATACATAATTTTTTTTGTCGGTCATGGGGCTTAAACTCTGGGCCTAAGCGCTGTCCCTCAGCTCTTCAGCTCAAGACCAGCACTCTACTGCTTGAGCTACAATGCCACTTCTGGTTTTCTAGTGGTTTTTATTGCAGATAAGAGTCTCAAAAACTTTCCTGCCCCAGCTGGCTTTCAACCGTGATCCTCAGATCTCAGATTCCTGAGAAGCGAGGATTACAGGCGTGAGCGACTGGCACCTGGCTTATACATAAAATTTCTAAGGGTATATGGATAGTGATCCCATTTTGAGAAGGATTCCAGGGAGCTGGGGAATAATTAGAAGACATTACATATGTATAGTCCTTTATTTTTTACATTTGAACTTTTCATTATTCACATATAATTCTGTCTCCATTTAAAACAAAGGAGTGAAAGAACTGTAATGTAAGTGGTATTCTAAGAGTTTTAAAGAGATTCACAAGTAACTATAATATAAATGAACAAGTAAAACCTAGTAACAACTTCAATTGTTTCTGTGATAAACAGCATAAGAAAAAAGTTAGGTTATCAAGAAGACAACAGATGGAGATTGAGCTATACCCACAGCTTTGTTCTCTTATTTTTAATGTGTATCAAATAAATGAGTTAAAGGGTTATACATTCTTATAAGAAATACAGTACAATTTTAGAGCATTCCAAACATAAAAAAAAAAAACAATTTTAAAGCCCACAACGATGAGATCTCACAATAGAATCGAGGTCGTTCATCCCTGAGTTCCTCCTCTGCCAGTCCTTGTCTCTGAATTACTTAAAGGGGCTTTGGCCTCTTTGAAATAGCTTTTTGCTCCCCATGTCTTTTTCCACCTTACAATTCCATCTGTTTGGGGTAAACTTTTTAATCAAATTCACAATATCACATTATTTTCAAGCTAATTTATTTACACTTTTAAAATGTCATCTGCCAGGGAAAATGAGGTCTCAAAATTGTCTTTGAAATGTTGAGAGATTTATATGCCAGCTTCAACCACACCTAGACTAGAAGGTATTATTCCTTCCCATAACTTTCTCCAGAGGACAAAGTTTCAAAAGAGGGAGTTAATCATTTGGCCATGTCCCAACTCGTACTCCAACATTAGTAGGGGAAAAAAATCTGGCAGCAAGATCTGACCAATTCTAAGGTATTTACTTAGAAAATTTCCTTCCTCACTTTCATCTATTCACAGTTTTGTTTAGAATGTTACTTCACAGGCAGTCATAATTATAGCTTTATATTAAAAATGATTATATAGATAATGAATCTGAAGTAAAGCAATCCAACCTGCACAAAAATGCATTTTCTATTTTAAGTTTATACATTTATTATTTGATATTGTAATAACCTAAAGGAGTAATTTGGAAGAAAATAATACAAATAAAAGGAAGATAATATTGGTAAATAGATAAATTGGGGCTAATTCTACTATGGTTTTACTACATATTTTTATACCTACTGTTTTTGATTGATCAACTTTTGATAATAGTATGTGTAATAACTAAATGAATCTACACTTTATTTTATCTCTTTCACCTATTTCACACATTCTAGTTAAAACAGATCACTCTAGTTTTTCTGATAATTACTTTCATTCACATCACTCTAGTTTTTCTGATAATTACTTTCATTCACATTAAGAGAAGCATTATGGTTTCATTTCTAGATATATATATCTTCTAGGCATATTGTTTTACTTAGTTTTAATACTCACCATGATTGAGCATGATTGAGCATGATTACTGTCCTGCACATTCTTTGTTTAGGTTACATATAGTTAGGAAGCTATATTCCATCATATTAATTATGGCCAATATAATCAATAATTTTTATCTACAAATGTGTCTGCGGCCAAAAATCTAAAGTAAATTATGTTCTACCTCTTTTGTGAGTAGTATCTATATAGTTACTTTTTAAATATTTTGGGTGGTAAATATTTATAACATTTGTAAAAACATAACACAAACCATGTGATACCAAGTACCTAAAACAGATGTGTGTGTGTGTGTGTGTGTGTGTGTGTGTGTGTGTGTGTGTGTGTGTGTGTGTGTGTGTAATCTCAATGTTTATTTCCAACTGAAATGATTGTGGAGAGAGTGACACAGTTCTTTGCTTCTTGTGTGTTTCCTGTAATGCACAAGTTAAGTTAAAAATAAAAAAGTCATTTTAAAAGCTTGGCTGGATCCATAAAACTAAGAAAGATAAAAAAAATTGTTTACTTTTTCTTTCATTTCAGCATTCTCATTCAAAATTTCAAGATATTGTAAGTTTTGGGGTGGTTTTTCACTACCTGATTTTATGGCGTAATGGCCCATTTTTTTTTGGGGGGGGAGTCCGGTAGTGGGGCCTGAACTCTGGGCCTGGGTGCTATCCCTTAGCTCTTCAGCTCAAGGTTAGCGCTCTACCACTTGAGCCACAGCGCCACTTCCGGCTTTTTTCTTTTTGCTTATGTGGTGTTGAGGAATTGAACCCAGGACCTCATGCATGCAAGGCAAGCACTCTACCACTGAGCCACCTTCCCAGCCCATGGCCCATATTTTTTTATACTTTTGCCCTAAATATATAATCTCTTAAATTGAGGTACGATGGGAATTTGTAAATATTTTTCACCACTGAAAAAAGTAGCAATTTATTTTGCAGTTGACTGTATGCACAATGATTAAGATGTTCATGGAAATGTATTTTTTCGATTGCAAAGGGCTTCAATTGTGTGATTATTTTCACACATCCACATCAGAAAAATTCCCAAAAGATCTACCTATCCGTATCTAAAACATTAAACATTTGAGTATTCTAAAATTTGAAATACATAATCTTTGTTTTCTTCCTTCTGTGCAGCTGAAACCACTCTTTCATATGGCCCAATTGCTTTCTTCATATACATATGTATTTATATTTATATACATACATCAATAGTTCTAGGAAATAACTATGTATGTAACATCAATTTTCTGCCCTACAAAGAATCAGAGCATCTGCAATTTATAAACTATTTCTACCATTTTAATTGTCATTTGTTTTAATATATTTTTACATTAATTAATTAATATATATTTTACATTAATTAAATCTACATCCTCATTGACATTTGTACAGCAATAGTACAGTTCAGTACAGTAAAATTTTTCAACATTGATGGTGTGCTCTACACATGAAATTCAAAAGCTTTTTTTCAAAATTGAATTATCTCAAGTCACGTTGAAAAACTTCCTTGAGGAAATGAAAATTGTCCTCAACTGTGTAAACAGTAGTTATGCATTTTGTTGCAGTTAATACTTTGTCAAGTCAGTTTTGCAGCAATTTGGTCTTAGACTGAATGGCTATAGGCAAATGGCATTTCTGAAAATTGACCATGTAGCACTTTGGTCAGTAATAAATGATGGAATAGTGAGAGTATCATTATGACAGTGACAAAGTTGAAGAAAGCATGGAGCGTATGGGATGCAGGATATATAAATTAACCTGCACAGGGTGTGTTGGGCTAGAGAATGTCATGTCTAACCTGCGGATTTGCATTGCTGCTATTGGAATAATGTTTTAAAATTTTAGAAATGATAAAGCTTATTTTCAGAATTACATAAATTCATAAACAAATCATTATTAAATCATTAATATAATACTAAACAAGTGTTGAATATTTGTCTCTATAGATCATTTAATTCCATACATTTTTTTACTTAGGTTTTAAATCACCTCCCAATCTTTGTGTCTTATAAGGTTATGTAAAACTTATTCTGATAGAAAATTTCACTTTTGCAACTTGACTTGAGCAAAGTGAGGTAAAGAAAATAGGTATTGCCGGGTGCCGGTGGCTCATGCCTGTAATCCTAGCTACTCAGGAGGCTGAGATCTGAGGATCATGATTCAAAGCTAGCCTGGGAAGGAAAGTCTGTGAGACTTTTATCTTCAATGAACCACCAGAAAACCAGAAGTGGCACTGTGGCTCAAGTGGTAGATTGCTACCCTTGAGCTGAAGAGCTGAAGGTCAGGGCCCCTACCCAGAGTTCAATCCCCTACAGCTGACCAAAAAAGAAATAAGGAAAGAAGGAAGGATTGAAGGTAGGAAGGAAGGAAGGAAGGAAGGAAGGAAGGAAGGAAGGAAGGAAGGAAGGAAGGAAGGAAGGAAGGAAAGAAGGAAGGAAGGAAAGGAGGAAGAGAGGAGGGAGGGAGGGAAAGAGGGAAGGAAGGAAAGAGGGAAGGAAGGAAGGAAGGAAGGAAGGAAGGAAGAAAGAAAGCAAGCAAACAAGCAAGCAAGCAAGCAAGCAAGAAAGCAAGCAAGCAAGCAAGCCAACAAGAATGAAAGAAAGAAAGAAAGAAAGAAAGAAAGAAAGAAAGAAAGAAAGAAAGAAAGAAAGAAAGAAAGAAAGAAAATAGGCATTACTATGCATGATATAGCGGCCCATTCTATTAGATCCACATTGGGAATCAACTTAGTTTTAATAATAGTTCTAGAAGAAAGTTGTGATGCACCATTTCCCACTTTTATGCTTATGTTTATTATTTCACCAATGCAAATATCTGGAAAATATAGTCCATTCTCCCATGGTCCTTTATTTATTATAAATTTTCCTTGAACTGTTATTTTGGGTTTTATTTTGTTTTAATTTTTGTTGTGAAGGTGATTACAGCTACATAAATCAGGTATTGAGTATCTTTATTTTTGAACAGTGTCCCCCTTCTGTTGTTCACTCTCAACTTTTTCCCTCCTGATCAACTCTGCCCCCAAGTTGTATAGTTCTTTTTCAACATAATGTCTACTGGGTATCACTGCTGAATTAGTTTACCCTTTGTCTTATCATTTCTGTGCTTCTCCTTCCATTCCCCAAATCAGACAAACTGACATATAAGACAAAAGGTGCAGGATCGCATTTTGTTTTCTTTTTCCCTTGGAGAACCATACATACATTTTATCTCTGTGCCTTCCTTACAGTTCTGCTGTTTGCCGTCCATGCTCCTTCTTCAAGAGCTGCTTGACCTGTTATGGTTTGACATACACAGCTGTTTTCTTTATACTTTTCCAATTTCAGCTTTCCAAACATGGCCTATTTTCTGTTACCTGATCTCTATATTATGTACTTTCTCCTGTATCAGAAAGCTAGTTTCATTCTGTGGTTGACTTCCAGCTCATTTTTGTTTGGTTTATCTTCTCTTTGTTTGCATTATCGTCTTCCTTCCCATTTCCCTTTTCCTTTCTCACATTTAGACTCCACACAGAACCATGTGCTCAAAAATAAACACACTTGATCTCACACTGTAAGAGTTGTCTTCTTCCTGCTGTTTCCTTGCTGTAACTCTTGTTTACCTCCAGCTACTTTACATTGTGCCTCTCATCACAACACCAACACCACCTTCTTTATTTTCACCTCTATTCTTAAAACTTCTAATTTCCCTTTGTTTCTTTGAGCCCTGGAGACTTCCCCATAGATGATATGCACTGAGTAATTTATTTTATCTTCCTTTACCTTAAGCCAATGAAACTGGGGATACTTTGCCTGCTCTGATGAAAGTGATAGTGTTAGATAAAAACTTTCTTTGACTCTGATTTCTGTACAGATTTTGGTTCTAAGAACTAATTTGTGTTCTTTGTTTTAATAGTAATATCAGTACAGGTGATACATGTACATATGCATGTATAAATTTAATATGTATAGAACACTTCACTGAATTCCTGTCATGATAACACCAAGAAGATGTGGAATATTAGTAATTCCTATTTTGTAATATATTTATGGTGTATATAACACAGTCTCTCAAATGATACAATGCATTATGATGACACCTTGTGTCCTATGATTGTTACTTATGGGCTCACATTTTGTCACTATTGTGCACAATTTTGAAATTATCCTCTGCCTTCATTCAGAGGCAAAGCTAGTTATCTATAAAGTAACTAACTTATCATTCCCTTGCCAAATCTCTACTTTATACTTCTATCACCTAAGTACAAGTCCCTGACTGTGTGATAATTTAACTATAACTATTAATTTATCCTCATTTGCCCTAAGTAGGTCGCCATCTCTCTTGTGTCCACTCGCTCATTATAAAAAAGAAATAACAATGTAGAGGTTTTGACCTACTAATTGATGTAGTCTTTCTGCTGATGTTAAAAATGTTCGATTTTATGTTTGTTGCTCTATAACCTAAATCTTTCTTTAAACCTCTGAGTAATTGAGATACTTCAGTATCAATGAAAAATTTATGAAAATGGAACAAATGTTTGTGATACAATATATTGCTTCTTTCTGAAAAGTTGTGCTGGTTTTTGTCAAACTAAACTAGATTACTTCTCTCTGTGCACAAGTCTTTTAGTTCTTTCTCCTTCAAAGGGGACATTCATGTTGTCGTTATTCTGTTTTTGTATATCTTATTTGTTGTGAGTTTCAAAAAATAAAATAAGCAAAGAACCCTCCCGCCCCCGCTTGTCTTTTTCTAATATTATTGTCTCTACAATCTGCTTCATTTTCCGTTCCTTCTGTTTCTTGTTCTCACTCTCAATTGAGGATAATTATTAATCTTTTCCATGTCTTTTATTCAGTAAATGAGAGAAAATGTTGGAATCAGTACCATGGTGTGTGTGTGTGTGTGTGTATCAATATATAATGGTTTAATAGTTCACCTACTTTATAACTTCATTTTCCCTTCTCATCATTCTTTGCTCCTGTAGGCTTTTCCAGGGTCTTACCTTTAATAGAAGATGTTATTTAATGTTCAAAGTAGATTTTTGTTTAAGACAGTCAAATGTATAAAAGTAACATCCAGAAGAGCCCTCCATCTTCCCTCTCTCTATGTATTTTATTACATATTTTATATAATATATAAGTGATATATTTTATATTTATATATTTATATATAAATTTATAGTTATATTTATAAATTTATATTTAAACATGCAAATATGTTTAAATTTTTCTATATGAGATTTAGCCCATTTAAAAAAATAATTGACCATATTTCTTTGAAGTAAATAAGGCATCATAATGATCTGCCTGTGTTTGTTAAATTAAAATGTGCATCATCATAGAAGAGTTCAAAGAAATAGTGAATTTATCTACATAATATCTTTGATATTAGCAAGGTACAAGAACCAGAAATAAGTCACTAGATGCCTTAATAGAGTTTGCTATTTCTTTCTTTCTTTCTTTCTTAATATGGAACGCTTCATGAATTTACGTGTCATCCTAGCTCAGGGGCCATACTAATCTTCTCTGTATGGTTCCAATTTTAGTATGTGTGCTGCTGAAGAGAGCACAGATTGTTAGAATAAGAGACAAACCTAGAATTTCATGACTTAAAAATCCAATTTCAAACCACCACAAGTGTGATATGTACCATTGACAGTAACAAAGCTTTTGAGCTCACAGATTACTTGTAGCTATTAATTTCACACAGAGCTAGGAATGCTCGAGAAAATCTCGATAGTCCTTTTTCCCCCCTACTATTTGATTTACTTAAAGGCAGATCTCATCCTTCTATAAAGCTTTCTTTAAACACATTGCCGGATTCCTTGAGAATATGAATTGTAATAAATGTTTCCGTGTTGTAAGGTGTGACATCACAGAACGCGTCCAGGCTGATAGTTGCGAGACCATTCGCAGAACAGCACGGGAGTCACACTGCACTTTTGCATTGTGGCAAATTGCAATCCACAGGAGATGATGGTGGCCACGGAGAGTTTCTCCTTCGTGAGATTCAGGTTAGAAAGTCGAGCACTTAACAACCCAGACTCATCTTGAGTCCTATTCTACTAAAGAATGGTACAGTACGTGTTTTTGGAACCATTGCCTACGTATGGCTGAGAGAGAGAATATTGGTTCCTTTTAAGAGGATCATGCTTTCTGTAAATTTTGGTTTTCTCCTCTGAGATTTTCATCCTTGTGCTTCTAGTAGATGCCAGCTGTGGAGCCAGGTCTCGACAATCAGATAATATAACTGGGTTAGAATAGAAAGGATGTGTGTGAAACCCTTATAAGCTTCTGGATCCAGTAAGCATCTGGACAACAGCAAGAGATGATCTCAAGCCCCCAGCAACTGTTTTGTGAAGGGAAAATATGAGATTTCCTGATAACTGAAGGAAAAACAATTATAAAGAAAAGATGAGAAATATAGGTAGTTTAGCAGGGTATGGGTGGCTCGCGTATATAATACTGAAGAGGCTGAAATGTGACAAACAAGTTTCAAAGACAGTTTCCAAATACAGGAGACATCATCAATTAACCAGCACGCAGGTGGAACTTAAGGTATGGCTTAATGGTAGATTACCAGCTAAGAGCAGAAAAGCTGACACTACCAGCACACACACACACACACACACACACACACACACACACACACGCACACGCACACACACACACATTATATATCCATATATCACAAATATCACAAATAGCAATGAACATCTGAGGTGAGCTTTTTCTGCTGCCTAAAATTAAGGAGATAAGTAAAATCAACTGAAGGACTCTGTAGATATCTCTGCATTGAAGACATTCACAGAAAGTGTTTCTGAAAAGATACTGGTAGATTTTCTTTCCTTAATTTTTTCACTGCAGGTGGGGAAAAACATATTGTATTTATGATAGTTAGAAGAGAAGTAATGATTAATATAAAAAACTCTTTCTGTTATTTTAAAGACTTGTCTTTAAGCAGTTTCAGAGAGAAAGATCATTTCTTTCAATAATATACAGGCTTTCCCTAAACCATGTGACTAGTCACTGTATTAATGTTCAGAAAAAATCAAGATGTATAAAAGTATAAAAGTAGCTTAAATAAAATATGAAAAATCACAACAAAATCTCAGAAGGGAAGGAAAGAGACTTAAGCATTAGAACTCATATTTCCCATTAAAGAACAAGGAAATGTGACTGATACTTAAAAAAAAGTAAGCAAAAGCAAACTACAGTGTACGTATGACAATATATATTGTAATTTTTTCTGTATGTTTGGTCCTTGTTGAATGTTTAATAAACCCTGCTCAATTATCAGTGTGAATTTGGTTACTTAGAATTAAACTTATGATTATTTTATTAAAAACATTTAATTGATTTTTTTTCTAGAGATTAACAGTATAGGTCATATGAAAAAGAAGAATATATTTTTACATGTTTACCAAACCATTCTGGAATAAAATATGTGAAAATTAGAGAATAATCTTACTTCTGTTTATTACATGGTTTTAAAGTTTTATTTCTTTTTAGATGTGCCAACCATTGCACTGCATATTCCAATAGTTCGGAGTTTTTTTTTTTTGTAAGAAATAGGTCAATATATGTTAGAATTATGTTACTCTTTAAGAAACTATCATTTTCTGACATATAATTTGTATCCTGGACAATTTTGACCTCTTCTGCTATTTATTGTATAGACTCATTTTATTTAGCTGCTTTCTGTTGTACATGTTTTTAAAAATTCCATTTTAAGGTTTGATAACAGATAATTTTTACATTTTAACAAAACTATCAACAATGAAAAATAATTTTGAATGTCTCTTTAACAAATTATTTTGAATGTCTTTTCCTCTTGTACATGAATGTAAACAACATTTGTAACTAAGCCTTCCCAGAGGTGGGACCATATTAAGTATTTATTGTAATTGGTATGTGATTGAAAGAAATGCTTGTCTTTCCAGATCTGGCCCTTAAAATCTCTTATACTGATGTCCAGGTATTTGTTTATTTTCCATTATTTTCCAGGTTGTTGCAAAGTTTACAGTTGAGGATGCTAGGAATGTAGAACTTTGATTGTCATTTTTTAACAGAATATATGTTATTTGTTCATCATATTATTTATAAACAGTCCTTCAAAAGCATGCACATGCCTTCTTTAAAAGCTATATTCAAATAGTTTGAAGGCCACTTTTTGTTTTTTGTTTGTTGCTCAAGAGGATTGCATGGCATTGCCTGAATTCTTGAATGACTCCTTGAGCATCCTTCTTCTTACTCCCTGGCAACCCACAGGAAACCATGCCCTTAGCCGCCAAGGAACTCCCTGATGTTGAAGCTTAGTTTTTATACCAGTTATTTTATCCTGTTATAGCATTTTTATCTAATGCTTAAAGCTATTATGATCTAATCTGAAATTGAACTGAAATTTTCTTTCCACTCCCTCTTAAATTTTTGGTGCAATAAATGCCAAATGTTTACAGTTTTAAGACTGTTTCCTATTGAGTTGACCACCCTGTCTATATTTAGCATTTCTTAGCATTTCTAAATTTACACCACATCCAGATTCCTAGTCAGGGAATACTCTCTAATTTTCCTCCTATTTGATAACATCTTCTGGGATTCAATTATCCAAACTGTGTTTATACCAGTAGAAAGTCAGAAGACATTCGGTATCAAGTAATATGAACCTGCCATTTGTGAATACTAAATACTTTAATGCTTCCTGTAAGTAGTCCTATCACTCAAACACACAGATGGGTTTATTACTTTTCTGTTTCTGTCATCAACAAGAAACTGTCTCTGCAGTGAGAATAAATTATATCAGGCAGCTATTCTGCTAGTTATACTGGCCTTTCTGGATATCCTAGAAAGTTTAGGTGTTTAGGTTAGAAAACTAGACAAGATTATCAATTCACATTTAAATACCATTGGATGAAATCTCAACTGGAAACATGATGAAGACTGCAACCAAAGAACACACAAACTCCAAGACAATATAAGTGCTTAGAATCAAATAGAATCTTTCCTTTTGCTTCTGTAACAACTTAGGGACTTAATGCAAGACAAACATACTATCTCACAATTTCCATGGGTTTGGTGATGAGTACTTATCAAGTAGCTATTCTGCTTAGCACAGTCTGAAATCAGTTTCCTACAGCATGTCAATCCTTTATGAAGTTTGCAGAGCTCTTCCCAGCTCTCTGGCCATCAGTAGACTTAATTTCTTTAGTTTTGTAGGACTGACGTCTCTGCTTTTTCAGACTATCAACTTAGAATCACTGTCAGCTTCAAAAGGTCACCATTTCCCAATAGTAGTTCGCAAAAGTAACCATATAGTTGTTCTTTAAATTCTGCACAAATGAATGTGCCTGTATTTTGCTGTGTCTGTTTTTTGTTTTGTTTTGTTTTGTTTTTCTGCTTCTGGATGGAGGAAGTTCTGCTTTAAGCATCCTTGTGATGAGATTGCTTCCACTTGCATAATAGTAGATGATTTTTCTTATGGTCTATGACATCTAACAAATCTCTCTAAGATTGCTTTTTGTTTGTTTTTGTTTATATCTAAGCTGAAATGCCATTTCTAGGACTTAGGGTATGAAAAGTTAAGAGGTGGGGCTGGGAAGATGGCTCAGTGGTAGAGCGCTTGCCTTGCATGCCTGAGGCCCTGGGTTCGATTCCTCAGCACCACATAAGCAAAAAGATAAAAAAGCCGGAAGTGGCTCTGTGGCTCAAGTGGTAGAGCGCTCTCGCCTTGAGCTGAAGAGCTGAGGGACAGAGCCCAGGCCCAGAGTTCAGGCCCCAGGACCGGACCAAAAAAAAAAAAAAAAAGAAAAGTTAAGAGGTGGACCATTTTACCTACCAAGCAAGGCTTGATAGATAAATCAAAAATCCAAAGACAGTTTTTAAAGATACATTTTGTCAGTTTTGTGTCATCTGTTCATAAATCATCAAACTTTCTAAAGCAATTATTTCACGTCATAACTTAGACAAAGAATATATGATTATGATTCAAAAATTATCATTTTGACTACTGAATTCTCATCCATTGGCTTGTATTGACAACTAATTTGAAAGCCTTCTATCTTTTTACCCTGTTTTGCATAATGGAAATTGAACCCATGGCCTTACAGTTTATTGGACAGATGTCTTAGCACTTGAGGTATGCCTGAGCCCCTTCAGTATGGTTTTGTTATGAAACGGTTTAGCTTGTTTTACTGGTGATAAAGAACTGTTGTGCCTAATGTTGCAACACTATGGAGCAGGACAGGAGGTGTGTTTTCCTGGCTGACTTACAGAATGAGCCAAACAGTCTGCTTATACAGCCAGAAAGTAAGTGTGACAAGGCTGCATGCACCAGTCACAGAATTCCTCCAGGCAGATGAAAACAAGCTTTCTGTTGAGCTACCAGTGGAAGTTTCTCCTGACTGCATGGGTAAAAGTGGTTGCTGGGAAATTAAGACATCACTGACAAGAGACATGCTGAAAAGACTAGTACAACCTATTTCAGACAATGCTAGCCTGGTGCTTTCAGGAACCAGAGTTGATCTTTAGCCACAAGCCATGTGTTTGCTGTGTAGACTCTTCAAATAGTCTGTGGAGAGTGGAAAGCCACCCTGGGTAGCATGGGGATGGTGCTAACTCGTAGAATTGGCTGGCTAGTCCTTTGCTCATGGCAGCCAGGGCACAGAGAAAAGGTCTAAAAGTCAAGGAATCAAATACCACAGCTTCCATCATTTTAGCTTATTTAAAGAAAATACAAACATTAAAAGGCATGCTTACAATGAAGACATATCATTAACAGTGATTTAACAGTTTTTAATAATGCTTTAACAGTACTTAACTCTTGCCTCCATGCCCCACAGAGAGGTAGATTCCTCTAATCTGTCACATGGATAGCTTATAGTTTTTCAATAAATACTTTAATAACAGATCTTGAACTTAATCAGACACTCACTGGGAGGTAGAACCTAACAATTATTGAAAAATAAAGCTTCCTTGAAGCAACTAATTCTAATCTTCATAAACAGCACCCAATGACTCCATTCAAACAGTCAAGGAGATGCCACATGATGCCAATGTTGTTGTGGCACACAGCCATGATCACAGAGTGAACTCAATGATGAAAGTCTAAGGTCAAGAAACTCACGGATGACATGAACTTTACAAAAATAATTTGACTTATGAACTTATGAAATTGACTTATGACTTATAGCTCAAGTGGTTGGGCAATTCCTTTGCAAATGTAAGGTCCAGAGTTCAAGTCACAGTAAGGACTGAAAAGGAAATCAACGTTATATTTGCAATAAATTTGAGGAATTGTTGTCCCATGTAGGCAGAACATATTTATTTTTAAAGAAGAATATTTGATCCTCTTTTTGCAATAACTGGGAGCTAGTGTTGGATTCATCATCATAACTTTTGATATATATATATATATATATATATATTAAGTGTGCAAAATCTTTGTGTCTTATTGTAAATTAAATAACTTACTTTAAAATGAACTGTGAGTTTTGCCTAAGAAAAAATGTACAGACATGGATACATAATTTAACATTGATAAAAATGTTTATTTCTATTTATTAAAATTGTTGGTTTCCCCAAATATGGACTTATTCTTTTTATATCTTCAACTCTTTTTTGGTAATATGAGTTAAGTATTATTTTATATTTTCATATTAACTATTCATAACTTTGAATAAGAGAAATATGGATTGTTTTGTTTTGTTTTGTTTTTGTTGAGCGTGGGGACTGAACTCTGGGCCTGGATTCAGTCCTTGGTTCTTCAGCTCAAGATTAGTGCACTACCACTTGAACCCTAGCACCACTTCCGGCTTTTTCTGCTTATGTAGCGCTGAAGTATAAAACCCAGGGCCTCATACATGCAAGACAAGCACACTACCACTGAGCCATCTTCCGAGCCCATAGAAATATATATTCTTAGGAATTGTTTTATACAGGTGCCCACCCTTGAGATCCTGCTACTTTAGGAGTAGCTTATTTTTCTCATGTCTATCATCCTAAATTTTAAAGAAAAGCCAAACTCAGATGATTATGATGTTAACTGCCAAATAATGCCCCCCTTGTTTCTAATTCTGTGTATCAACCGACAAAATCTTATTATTTACTGTCATCACCCAGCTGTATCAGAAACATCGCTGGACACATTTGTGCCTTCTCACAATGACAAAATGTGTTTATTAATAATAAGTTCTCAAGCTATGGAGATTTTGTTGGATTTCATATAGCAAGTACTATAGGTCTTACTTGGTAATCAGGGCCTTTAGCAATCTGATCCTTGTAACCTAATCTTAATTACTGATACATTACACTTACATTGGCAGTGACATATTGCATGTTATAGAATGGATAGGAGAGATTTAAAACAGCTGTAGAGTTTATGGGGAAAGTCTTAGAGAAAGCAAGATGAGAGTGTTGATACAAAGGCATAAGACACTAAAAGTGGTTAGATAAGACCTTAATATAATGAACACAGTCTCAGAGCAGTTGTGGCACAAGATAGACAAAGCTCAGAACTGGTTCCAGATCACTAGAATGAATATTGTAAGGCAGAGGCATCCTATTGAGCTGAGGCTTTACAAACAGTATCCATTAATGGTGTGGTGAAGGCACTAGATGGTCTGATGATAGGCTGGTAGGTGCCAGTGCCCTCCATATTAGGTGCCCTTTAATATAATCAAGGAAGGATATACATCACCATTCCAATAAACTCATAGTCCTTTAATATGTCCATGTGCCCCTATATTCCCGATTCTATTGTATAAGTTCATAAGTGGTAACATCTTATTTGTATAAGTAAGTTATTCTTTAATCTATACCTTATGGTTTATATTGGACAGGTGGTGATTGTTAACTTGCACAAGCAAATGCAGGGTAACTCTGCTTCAGCTTTTGCAGTCAAAGTGGAGCCAACAGCTATTTTACAAAATGGAGTCACTTTGGGCAAGGCTTAACCTGAGATCTTCCTGTTCTATGTGAACACAGGGTAAGTTATTGTTAGGCACAGTCTGAGCTGCATATTTTATAATCTTTAAGTTGTAGGGAAGTTAAAGATGTTTGTTTCAATAAAATATTTCAGAATGTCTAGGTAATTTATGATATTTCTGAACACAATAAAAAGGGAGATACATATTCTGGATGAGGAAAAGACACTGCCAAACTGGCAGTTTTCCTGTCCATTATTCTTCTTAACCTCTTTGTCCTCACTATAAAATCTCTTTTAGGTGTCTGAGTTCACTAAGATGGTCTTAGGGACTATAGGATGTTAGTAGAACACTTTTGTTCTAGTTTGGCCAGCTGATCCTAGAAGTGGCTGGGGTGGTCATTCATTCACGTTTTTACCATTTTGATCAGGATGATCATTTGTATGCTTATGCATTCTTTTCTACAAACATGTCATCAAAATAGGATGCAGATGGGCTCCTGCTTGAGTTTAGAACCATTTCTGCAAACAACTATCTGCATTTTGAAAGGAATAGGTTGCATTGATTTAAAATTGGGGGTCATAGAGGAGGTAACAATGCTTGATAGGAAATGTATGCATAACCCTACTCATGTATCTGTAGCCCCTCTGTATAATATCTTTACAATAAAAAAATAAATTGAGGATCAGAGGCTTCTTGTCAACAATTGTCCCCCAAGTATTGACTTCTAAGCACAAACATGGATCTGATGCTGTTACTCTTTATAACAAATTTATGTATTAATCTGAAATTCTATTATGTATTCCAATAAGTATATAAATATCTCTACATCCATATATACATATATAAATACAAATATATGTGTGTATTTCCACAAAAATGAATGATTACTTAATTGAATAAAATACTTTTCATAACAGTAAATCAGAAACTTTACTTCCATCATTTACAAAAAGCCAAAATACTAGGTGATTGGCATAGATTTTTGTTTCAAAAGTTGTCAAATTAAAATATGCTTGACTTTAGCCAGCTTTAAAATGTTATCCCCTATGAGAATTAAAAATAAAAATTTTCAGGAAAAACATCAGAAAATGATAAACTAAATTATGTTTAGGTGATATTTGTC
This sequence comes from Dipodomys merriami, assembly GCF_024711535.1. NCBI lineage: Eukaryota > Metazoa > Chordata > Mammalia > Rodentia > Heteromyidae > Dipodomys > Dipodomys merriami. Next base: position 85,975,768 of record NW_027203381.1, read on the forward strand.
CAGGAAATTAAGTTTGATAGCATGGTTATTATGATTATGTAAAAAATGCATATGTATTCTTGAAAGTACTATCTAAATGAACTAACTTTCACTCATTAGTTTTAAAATGATTAGTGCATTTTTAAATACAGGTAAAAAAATAAAGTAAAGCAAACTTGATATAACATAATAAAAATACTTTACCTTAACTGGGTGCCCATGGCTCATTCCTGTAATCCTAGCATCTCAGAAGACTAAGATCTGAGGATCACTTTTGGAAGCTGTCTCTGACAGAAAAGTCCCTATGACACTCTACTCTCCAGTTAACCACTCAAAACCTGGAAGGGGGACTGTGGCTGAAAGTGATAGAGCACTAGCCTTGAGCAGAAAAGAACTCAGGGAAAGTTTTCTGGCCTGAATTAATTCCCCACAACTGGCACCCCAAAAAAAGAAAAAAAAGAAAACTTCACTGAAACTGCTAAGGCAATAAATACACAGAGGTACACAGATTGTACATAGTTTATACCGATGATTTTAAAGTGAAAGTCAATATTAATTTGAATAAGTCACTGGCTTTGAAGTTGAAAAACATCTAAAACCACTGTTGAGCTGATGCCTTTCAATGACACATTACAGCCTAGAGTTTTTAAACCTATGTATATATCTGTCATCTATCACCTATTTGTCTATGAATTTATCTATTTATCCATTCATTTCTGAGTTAAATGCATGTATGTATAAAGACCGACACACATATACACATACACATTTATATACATCTATGTATTATGTCAGGAGGCTTCTATAGTAGGGTTACATGTATGTGTATGGTATATGTATACACATAAATGTATGAATCTGACCAGTTTGATATTTCTTAAAAATGATAAAAAAAATTCCCTTGTTTGCTCATTTATTTATCCTGTCTTCACAAAAATATGTAATTGGTGAAAATACATGTTAAACATCTTTTTTTTGCAAATTTTTGTTATTAAGTGATTACATAATTTCACAAATTTTACAGTATTGTGGGATAGTGATGCTTAGTTAAATTCACAAACACATTGTCTATCGTGGTCTAAAAAGTTTATGAGTTCTATGAGCTTTGACAATACAGATATTTCTTCCACATCAGGTGATGTGTACATTCCTTTCCTTTTGCATAGTGTGAGTTTTTCCCTCTTTCCCACTCATTCCCTCCCTCCCATCTGCTGCCATTGAGTTGCTTAGGTTGTTTTGATCAATGTCCAGTGCAGCCAATGGGTCCCACTGTTGTATGTTTTTCCCTGATTCCCTCTAGTTCTGTGTTCTTCTCCTAGTTAACCTTTTTTTTTTTGGCTTGGGCTCTATCCCTCAGCAGTGCAGCTCAAGGCAAGCACACTATCGCTTGAGCCACAGGGCCACCTCCAGTTTTCTAGAGGTTTATTGGAGATAAGAGTCTCACGGACTTTCCTGCCTGGGCTGGCTTTGAACCGTGATCCTCAGATCTCAGCTCCTGAGTAGCTAGGATTACAGGTGTGAGACACTGGCGCCTGGCTAAACATCTTTAGTAATCAGATTTTTATCACTTTAAAAAACATTATTCCATATACTTTTCTGATCTCTTATTGGCAACTGCAAAACTTCTCATAAATTAAATTATTTTAAGTAAGTATGTACTACTAGTTGAAGTTCTGACACTTTGTAAAGGTGTACCTTTCTAAGAGTTATTAGTTAATCCAAACTTCTTTCTTTATCTTGTTTATTCTTGGCAAATTCAAGGTATTTTCAGGAAGTTTTTATGAATTCATCACTGATTTTTCAAGATCTATACCCAAAAAACATGAGTTGTCTTAGATGATGAAAATATGGTTTAATTTTCAGACATTGGTGCATAGGTGCATGTCTCTTTGCAGATTATTTCATTTTGGTGTTCTGATTCTCTTTCACCTCAGACAATATATTTTTACTGCACAATTAGTAAAGAGTATGTATACATAACCCTCTTCTCCGGAAATCAGGCTGTTATTTCCATGCTGAATGTTGAGCTCTCCCTAAACTACAGATTTTTTTTTCTTTTTCTGTAATTAATGGAACATATGAATTACGTAGAAATCAGTTTGCGCCTAGACCATTTAAATCAGCACCATGATTTGTTCCAACTTTGTTAGTTGACAAAAGCCAATATAGTTCCTGTCAATTTATAGACTTGTATAACATCTCATTCTACATTCAAGCAAGCAAAATTTTGGAATATAAAGTTTTGCTTTATTTAGGAAACTACTGTGCAGGACTAAAAGCTTGAAAAACTGTAATCATGAGCAAGTAACAATGAGATTCATTAATCCTCGTTACATTTTTTTAAGAATGTGTCCTTTAATTGATCTTGTAATAGCATGATCTGTAAGAACAAGTTATCTCTCACATATTTATATACATGTCTATTTTAATAGCCAAAGGAGATGTCTCCATTGGGAATTTTGTGAAAATTGTAACTCAGAGAACCTGGTGAACTAACATCTGATGAAATAGTCCAACTTTGCCTTTGGTAACAGGATCTGTATTTAACTGATAAGGCAAGATAACCTTATAAAACTTTCTAGTATTTAGGGCCATAAACATTATTGAAAGGCATAAAAAAATAAAAATAAACCGAGTTCCACAAAGTCTAGACATTGAACAGGTGCAAATTCTTCTGAGGTCTGAATAAATTTTAGTTAAAATTTCTGCAAAAAGTGGTTTTCAGCTCCTTTTCATTTCTAGAACTATAAATAGAGTCATATCTCATAATGGGGTTTAATCTCATTGTGGGTTCTATCAAAGAGTAAACATAGTTTCAAGGAAATTACACTGGACTATGATGCAGATGCACTCACATATTGATGTGTTTTGCTGTTCATTTTTAGATTGAAATCAATTCTACTTTAGTGTCACTACAATTGTGGGTAAAGGGATATCCTACTGTGATTTCAGCATAATAAAGGCTGATTGAAGTGTCAATGATTCATCTGTATTTCATATTACAATGTTAAACATGGTCTTTTTATTTAAACAAAATGCTTCAGCATAGATGAGGGCTTCTGGACAACAGAACACCTGTAACAATTTTAGCTCATATCATGGTCCATTGAATAATGGAAAATAATTTATTAAATTGGCCCTGGACATGACTGGAGATATACCAGATATTTTTATACTTCACAATATTCACAAGTAATAAATATTCTAAGCACACATTGTTTTGTTTTCTTGGGTGGGATAGCAGATGACATGATACCATTTGACTTAATTGTGTAAAAGTTAGTAAAGCTAGTTAAATATTTTATGCTCAGATATACTATTACTTGCATATTATGAATAATTTTCTTTTGATGAGGATAGAGATGGGTGTGAGGAGAACAGATTCCATGTAGAACAACAGTATGATTGGAAATGAACTGGGCTATCTTGCCAAAGGGTAATTAGATATATTCAAGTTCTCATATGGACATTAATTTTAGGATTAGAAATAATAAAATAATTTGCAGATCACGTCCTACTATTCAAGAACATGTATGTGTATATGTTTCTGTGTATATGAATCTAAGAACATAATTTTTTTATTTTTATTTTTTGTGAACATATTGTACAGAGGGGTTACAATTACATGGGCAAGATAATGAGTACATTTCTTATCAAGCATTGCAGCCTCCTACTTTGTTTACCCTTCAAATCCCTTCCCAGCCTCCCCCAGTCCCCCCCACCCAATCCTCTCCCCCCCCCACCAAAGTTGTAAAGTTCGTTTTCGACATGACAACTTGTACTTCTCATTGTTGCAACGGGTCTGCCTATATCCTTAAACGACTTGTTTTTCCCCATGTCCTCCACAAATTATACCGACATCAAATATATGAAAGCAGGGGTTATACTGTGGGGGAGGGACATACAAAGCAACAAAAAAATAATCTTATAAATGCCTTAGAAACAAATGCATGAAAGAAAAAAAACATTTAAATACATATCTAAGGGTTCATTTTCCGAACATCACATTATCTGACCTTTTCTGCTTGACTCATACAATAATATTGCAAATAAGGGAAAACATGGGACCTATGTTTCTTTGGGCTTGGCTTACTTCACTTAATATAATTTTTTCCAAGCCTTTCCATTTCCTAACAAATGGGGAAATGTCATTCTTTCTGATGGAGGCATAGAATTCCATTGTGTATATATACCACATTTTCTTGATCCATTCATCTACTGAGGGGCATCTGGGTTGGTTCCATATCTTAGCTATGGTAAATAATGCTGCAATAAACATAGTTGTGCTGGTAGCTTTAGTGTGGTCTTGTTTGTAAACATTTGGGTAAATGTCCAAAAGTGGGATTGCTGGGTCATAGGGTAGCTCTATGTGAAGTCTTTTGAGGAACCTCCATGCTGCTTTCCAAAGTGGTTGAACAAGTTTACACTCCCACCAATGCAGTAAGGTTCCCTTCTGTCCACATCCCCTCCAGTATCTGTTGTTGTTAGAGTTCTTGATTTTTGCCGTTCTAACTGGAGTGAGGTGGTATCTCAATGTTGTTTTGATTTGCATTTCTTTTATGGCTAGAGAGGTTGAGCATTTCTTCATGTGTCTATTGGCCATCCTTCTTTCTTCTTCAGAAAAGTTTCTCTTTATGTCTTTAGCCCACTTATTTATTATTGGGCAGTTGTTTCTTTGAGGATTTGTTGTTGGGGGATTTAATTTTTTGAGTTCCAAGTATATTTTAGATATAGGACCTTTGTCTGTTGTATGGCTAGTGAAGATCTTCTCCCAATCCGTGGGCTTTCTATTGATCTTGTTAGCTATGTCCTTTGCCATGCAGAAGCTTTGCAACTTCATGCAATCCCATTTGTCCAACCTTTCTTTGATTTGTTGTGTTTCCGGGTCTCTATTAAGAAAATTTTGGCCTGCGCCAAGGAGACCTAGGGTTTCTCCTAGGTAATGTAAAAACATAATTTTTTTGTGACAGTCACTTCATTGGGTTTGGGACATGCTATCCCATTAGATTAATCCTTGGATTTAAAAAACAAACAAATAAATGAAAAAACACAGAAGTAATAAAATTTCTAACCCTCATTCCTTTCTCCATAAAGCATGCCATAAAAAACTTGTGACCTTTTTCTGGAGTCTGGTCATAAAATTTTCAACTCAAAGAATCCTCCCTTTTAGAAGGAAAGTGCCAAAGACACAGATGCCAAAAGTACCTGATCCCACAGACCTTCCTAAATTCTTGAGTTTCCTCATGTTTATTGCCAATAAATCATACCCTTTCTGTCCAGTCATACTTTACTATAACTGTCCCTTCTAAATCAAATTGAAACATAAAAGTATACAGAAGTCTCATTTCTGCATTTCTGAATGCTCCCATGACACATAAAAACCTATTAAAAATATGTGAGCTTTATTTTATTTTATTTGCTAATCTGTCTCTGTTAGAGGAGTCCCAGTCAAATACCCAATCATTGGTACAGAAATAAGTATTTGTTTTTCTATGAGGCTTTGATTGAGGGTTAGTAAATAAAAGTCTAAGTTGACGTCTGCAACTAACTCATGGTTCAACCCTAGTCAAACTTAAAATTGGATCAGTATATGTTAAAATAAAGTGTATGATAGCTTTTGACCATAATTCCATCACTGGAGAGCAGAGGCAAGAAGATTGTCAGTTCAAGGACAGACAGATACATGGTGAGGATTTGACTACTAAATTAATGAATTGAATAGAATGCTGGACCATGACTTTTCAGTCTCCTTACTTAATGCTTCTACCTTGTCCAGATTCAAATATCACTAAGTACAGGTTTTCTTACTTATATAATGAAATAGCATCTGCATAACATAGTTGTACATGGACAAAGGTTCTCACCTTGACTAACCTTTATTCTGACACTTTTGTTCTATCCTTTCTTTCATGGTTGTTGACACAGTATCTAAATGTACCCAAAGTTGACCTAGAACTCACACTTCTTCTATCACAGACTCTTAGCAGTGTTGTGCTGTCATGCTTAGTTTCAACATCCCTTTAGACTGAGCTTGAGGCTTCACCTTTGATTTATCAAATATCATGAGTATGTGATTGTCTATATGTTTACTACATTTTCCTTATTTGTTACCCTTTTGAGAGGCATTTAGATGAATTCTTTATTTTGGATGTTAAGAAAAACTGTTGCAATAAATGTGGGAGAGAGGATTCTTTTTTAACATACTTATTTCATTAGATTTGAATGAATGGGCTCATTAGAGAATTACAGTTTTACTGTTAAATTTTTGAAGAACCTCTACCGCACATTTTTGGGGCTAGACTCATTTCATAGTCAGCATTACTGTATGAAATTTCTACTTTCTCTACATCTTCCCTCATACTTTTTTTTTAACTTTTTCTTTTTTTCTTTTTTCCTCTGGGGAGATATTTCATTGTGACTTTGATTTGCATTTTTCTGATGGGTGGTGATTACTGTGTTCTTTATAGGATCTGTTGGCTCTTTCAAGAAATGTTTATCAGGGCCTCTTGTTCATCTTTCAATTAGATTACTTGTTTCTTTGCTTTTGAGTTGTTTCTGTTCTTTTAAATTCTGGCTATTAACCACCTCTCAGCTTTCTAACTTGCAAATATTATACTTTTCCCATTATCTATAGTTTATTTCTTCACATGATTGTTTCTTTCACTGCACTGAAGTTTCTTAGTTCATTGCAATCAAACTTTTCCTTTGGTTTCTTATGCCTCTCAACCATTACCTCATAAAAATCTTATTAAACTTATATCATGTATGTGCCCTATGTTTTTCAATTAGTTTTATGGTTTGGGTGCTTTCATTTAACTCTTTTTTATTTTTTATTTTTTAATTTTATTTTTTATTGTGAAAATACTGTACAGAAGGGTTACAATTACATGGGCAAGATAATGAGTACATTTCTTATCAAACATTGTAGCCTCCTCCTTTGTTTCTCCTTCCCATCCCTTCCCATCTCCCACTCCCACCAATCCTCCCCCCCCATCACCAAAGTTGTAAAGTTACATTTAACTCTTTAATAGACTTTGATCTGACTTTTGTATATGTTGCAAGACAGGGGTCAAGTTTTGCTTTGTGTATAAATATGTATACATTTCCTTTTGCCTCAGCTTCTGAAACAAACATCCTTTTCCTATTATTTATTCTTGGACACTGTCAATGTCAGCTAGGTACACACATGTATGGATTTATTTCTGGGATCTCTAGTCCATTGCACTGGTCTATGTGTTTGTTTTTGTGTCAATACTACATATTATTTTACTTACTATACCTTTATTGTATATTTTGCATGCAAGAAATGATTTTTATCTTCTTTTTACTGAATACTTTTATATCTCTTATATATCCCTTTCACAGTTCATTTTTGTTTTATATTTTTTCTATTTTTTTCTGATGAATGGCACTGAAATTTTGACTGAGGTTGCATTTTTTTAACAGGAGTTAAAATAGTAAATTATTTGGGGTCAAATGGGATTTTTTTTTTGTCCATCATGGGACTTGAACTCTGGCCCTGGGTGCTGTCCCTCAGCTCTTCAGCTCAAGGCAAGTGCTCTATCACTTTAGCCACAGGTCCACTTCCCATTTTCTGAGTGGTTTATTAGAAATAAGAGTCTCCTGGACTTTTCCTGCTTGGGCTGGCTTTGAACAGTGATCCTCAGATCTCAGCCTACTGAGTAGCTAGGATTATAGGCATGAGCCAAGGGCTCCCAGCTGGGATTTTTTTTCTGTATATTCATTTTCCTTTTTCTTTTGTGTGCTCTCCAGACTCACCTGAAAATTGTGATTTTTCTGCCTCAGCCTACTGAGTGCTGGAATTATAGGCGACTACCACCATGCCATGCTTAAAGATAGTACATCTTTCAAGCCATGAATGTGGAAACAAAATCTTTTTGTGTTATCTTCAGTTTCTTTCATTCAGGGGATCAATAAGTTGTCATCTAAGTAGAAATATTCTTTCAGAAGTATGCCCAGCATATTGAAGAGTATCAAAGCTGTGCAGTTTAGAAAGCTGCTATTGTGCAGCCAAACAATGACAGTGAGAATGTGCTTCATACTAGACGCCCAGTTCTTATCCTTTCTAGCACCTCCTTATTACATCGAAATCACCCCCCAAACATTTCACAAACACTAGCTCACAGAAAATACTGTGTGTTCCCGATGCTTGCAGCTTGAAAGCAGAATATTTTACTTACTAAAGTATTAGAGGAATCTGGAATTGTCAATAATGTCTTAGCTTGATTTACACTGTTCAATTTATTTGATGTATATATAATAGATAGGAACTGGACTAATTACTATTTTTTAATCTGTTACTCAGTTTAAATATTACTGGATTCTGTGTCACATTAGTGCTATATTTCCAGAATCTGTGCTTATAAGAACAAGTTTAATAATTTATTATGAATCAGTGAACATGTTTGCTTAAAAAATAGCATAACATTTTATATGGAAAAGAAAAAATGAAAACAATATCTTACAGAATTTTATAGATAAGAGATAAAGTTGATTAATTTTGTTTTTTACACCATTTATATATATATATATATTTACACAATTTCATACTATGTGTATATATTGATATTTACACAAATGTGTACAATTTATTTATGAAAATGGAGACCTACTTTCTACACTCTTTTGTCACCTGTTGTTTCTCCCAAAGAAATGTCATGAATATTTCCTATATACTGTGTTCGTACCTTTATGGAGATTAAACCTAGGGCCTCTTATATGTTAGGAAAGCACTCTACTAGCCTGAATCCTGCTTTTAAAAGCCATTCTCTAGAGTTGGATTGTGACAATTTGTCAGTAGCAATTCTTTACTCAGAATATCATTTTATATAACCTTACACATTTGTCCCATTAGATCCTCAGAATATATCTATAAAAATTAAATAAATCAAAGCTTATGTATAATTTTTAAACATAATAGTAATTTTGCATATTGTAAAACCTTGGGTTTTGGGTCACTTAACACAGCCTCATACTGGTGCTCATCTTGTTTGGCTGATGGTCTATCAGTTGAGCCATTACTCTAATCCAGTTGCTAGCTCATTATAGATAGAGTATTTCAAAATGTTTCCCCAGTTTGTTTTGAACTAAAGTCTATGATTGCAGTCTCCAAAGTAGCTAGGGGTATAGCTGTGAGTTATAAGTGCTCAGCTGAAATGTTAGTTTTCTGTAAGTTTTTTTTTTCAACATTTTTTTTTTGGCAAAATATGCCTGCCACCCTCCCCCCCCCCACCAATCTCCTTTTAATGTCATGACACTCCCACGTTGTTATGTCTCTACTTAAGGTTTTTTTTTTGCTGTTCTCCTTTTCCTTCTATTCAGTACTTTCATGTGTTTTACTACTATAAAAAGAACAGGAAATCAATAACAAAATAAAATAAGTGTCAGTCCAATATAATTTAAATGCAAATGCATAGTGTATTTTTATTTTAAATAAGAAAACATAAATCAATAATGTGTGGGAAGTAATCTGAGAGTTTAGAAATATCTATATGTATATATATACATATATAAGTTTCTGTGAAATGGTAGAGACAAAGCGGGTAAGGACAAAAAAATGAAGAATTTTCTATTTCTTTGTTTTGTTTTGTTTTGTCGGTTGTTGGGCTTGAACTCTGCACTTGGGCACTATCCCTCATGTCTTTGGCTCAAGGCTAGTGCTCTACCACTTGAGCCACAGTGCCACTTCCAGTTTTCTGAGCAACTTTATTAGAGGTCTCACGGACTTTCGTCCTTAGCTGGCTTTGAACCGCAACCCTCAGATCTCAGCTTCCTGAGTAGCTAGGATTACTGGTGTGAGCCAACAGCTCCTGGCTGAATTCCTCTATTTCTTGGTCATCTACATTCCTGTTCTCACATTAAAACTTTTGAACTGGACTCAGCCAGCCTCAGACTCACACTGGAGTGTCTGGGAAATACATTGTATCTACTACTACATAGAAACATTTCTAGGTGAAGCCTTTTAAAACTTTACCACAGTGAATAGAGTAAGAATATTTTTCACCATTTAGAAAACAAATGTACAAAAATAACTCAACGATCTGTTTGACATTTCATTTTCTTATGGTAGTTTATGGAATGAATGCTAATAGTAAGAACAAAAAAAAGGTAGAAGTAAGGATTTGGAAATGTGATAAATTAAATCAGAGCTCAGGGTGGGTGGTTATAACCAAATGATCTGGCATGTGTCACTCTTTAATAATGTTATTTAGAAGATTGCAATGAGATTATGTAATCAAAAGCAGAGTTCTTCTACAATGAATGGCACTGCTTAATATATCGGGAATGTTTCCCTTCTTTACATCTTATATTTGGAAACTCTTTTGTTGCATTCCCAAGGTCCACACATATGTTAAATAAAACTGAAATGTGCCTGAAATTTCCATATATCACCAAAGGATTCTTTACAGTTAGTGAATTCCTCTGCCCAAGTATTTTGTCATATAGGAAAAGTATTGATCTTTCTAAACGCTTTTTCTCTGCACTATCCTTTCTTTAGCCCTCCAGGGTCTATTCCTCTGTCACTGACATCAAGCTCAGTAGTTTATGTGTTGAAAAATGTGCAGGCTGTCTTGTGGTCTGCCACCCAAAAGCTTTTACTCAGATAACTTTTCCACAAAGTGTACAGACTGCTAGGTCAAATCAAAAGGAAAACTACGGAGAAATTTCTGGCATAGTGAAGATAATTTTCTTTTCATAATAATTTTGGACTCATTCCTACAGTGTACAAAGTTTAGTTATATTAGTTAATTTAGTTAATTAAATTAACTAATTTGGAAAGGCAGTACTGGTGTTTAAGATCATAGCCTGGGCACTGTCCTTTGTTTTGCTGAAGTCTAGTACTCTATCACCTGATCCATATCTCCACTTCTGGCTTTTTAGTGCTTAATCAGAAATAAGACTCATATTTACTTTTTTGCCCTGTCTGGCTTCAAACTGTGATCCTCAGATCTCAGACTCCTGGGTAACTAGGATTACAGATGTAAATCATTGACCACATTTTAGTTACTGCAAAAAGTGCAGTAAGTACTTTCTTATAAAAGCAAAGTACTTACAAAAAATAAAGCATTTAAGTAAGATGAGAGGGATATGGTAAACCAGAGTTCAGTATGGATATTTGGATCTCATGTTTGTACACATTGCACTTGTTCTTCTGCTGTAATTAGTGGGAGTTATGGGCTAGATGGGCTTTGTTGGGTACATATTCCTTAAGTGTCTGTTTAATAGTGTTATGACTATGGTCTATCAGTATTATTTTGTGGTTATAAATAAACTTTAATCATATGAACATTTACTTTTCCTGCCTCTACTGTGTTACTTCTCTGCCTGTAATGACTCCCTGAATAGTTACAATAGCTAATGAGATCATTACCCTATTTTATATACTCGTGCCTAGATAGTAGTAATCTTTTTAAGACAATTTTTATTAGACTATTAGAAGTAATTTCTGACCTTTGCTGTGTCAGCTCTTTGTTGGTTTGACACCACACCTGAGACAATCAGCTTTTCAGAAGAAATATTTACTTTTTGCTTACAGGTTCTGAAGTTTTTAGTCCCTTGTCAGCTATTTCTACTGTTTTAGACCTTTGGTAAGACAGAACATCATGTCTTAGAGGTATGTGACAAATGAGACTGATCACATCACAGCAGATAGGGTGGAGGTGGGAGGGAGACGAAGAGGAAGAATAAATGGGAGAGGGATAAGGAGAGGGATGGGGAGGAGAAGAAAAAGTGGAGAAGGAGGGGGAGAAGAGGAGGCAAAGAGGAGTAGGAGCAATAAAAGGAGGAGGAGAAAGAGGAGAAAGGAGGAGGAAGAGGAAGAAGATGAAGAGGAGGATTTGGAAGAGGCAGAGGAGGTAGAATCTTAACTTCTTCATCTAGGGCACATCCCAAATGCTTAATTTCATCCCACTGTCTCAATTACTAGAGGTTCTACAACCTCCTAGCAGTACCACAGGTAAGCAATCAAACCTTCAACACATGACGTTTGGAAAATATTAATTTCAGGGCACCTTTATTTTTATGGCATTTGTTGTTTTCCTAAGTCAATCTTGTTGGAAAGAGTGTATCAGAAACAAAAGTAATAAACATTGATTAACTTCTATATTCCTAAAACTTAAAAGTATTTTCATTTACTTTTACCTTTTTACCAATAGGATAAGTAAGTATAATTTCTCTGGTTTTAATTTCAAATATGTTTCCCCCCCTCCCCCCAGGAACCATTTAAGCAGTGCTTGTACCTCTTGAGGAAGGTCAGAGCACTTGCTGAAAATCACATTTTACCAGGGTATTTTTGATATTTTAGGTGATTATTGCTGAAGTTAATTTAGCTTGCAAAAGATAAATCTGGTGACAATCCAATATAGTCAGGTCTTTGTTCCCTTGTCATTCTCTTGGCATGTGACCTTCTCTTGATTATAATTTAGAGGTAACTTTTCTGCTGTCACATCGACTGAACTTGAACGACATTTCATTTTCTCAAGGCATGCATCCCCTGGAGGTAGCTGGTTAATTATTATGTGAAAACTGAAGCAAGAGGTGAAATCATGTGACATCAAACACTGCTATGGAGCCATAATTTTGCAGGCCTTATTTGTGTTCCTGGGAAACTATAGAGAGCTTGGTAGGGACCATCACACAGCAAGCTGATACAGGGAGATGATCACCGCGACCAGAGAAACTAGATACTCTTCATCCCCTCAATGACCTTTCCTAACTCCATGGGAAACAATTTCAACAGGTAGTTATGTACTGGCAGGATCAGGGGCATCGTTATTAGGAGGGATGCTGCCATGGTTAGGATATAGCCCATCTTCTCAATGATTCATGTTCGTGTATGACCCTTACTCTAAACTGTTTAGGGGTGTGAAAAATTCATCTGACCATGTGGTTGTTTGGAGTGAATACTGAAGGAGCGGGATTTGACTATCCATCCGTGCTCCCTGTTCCACACGTTACAAATTGCTCTGCAAAAACCATTGGAGTCACAGAGATAGTTGTGAAAATAAGTAATTGTTTCAGCAAGGCGAAATTTGCTTCAGGTAGTAATCTGGCAAACCAGCCGGCAGGCTGAGCTCTTATTTATCCCTAACGCAGCAGGCCCCGCCCCACTGCTCAGATTGGTGGAGCTCAGGTTCACAATCTGTTTGGGATTGGCTAGTGTGAACAGGGTAAAATGTATTTACAAAAGGTGACTTTGAAATTAGATTAACAGTAGACAACTAATCCTACCTGTTCTTATTTCTTGAACAGTTTAGGGCAGTGTCTCAATTCTATATGGAAAAGAAACCAGTTTAAGACAAAACCTTACATTAAAAAAAAATCCTTCCTTATCCCAAAGCAGTTTCACTTTTCCTGAATAAGAGCCAAGCCACCAGACTAAAGCAGGAACTTTTAAGCAACCCACTTTGATAGAGAAGACAGTTTTTTCTCACACACAGAAGAGAATTCCTCAGCTCTCAACTTGAACCCAAAGGGTGAGCCAAACAAACCTCTTCTTAAAATGTATCAGAGCTATTGAATTGTGTTATCAGCTACATGAATGTGAATTAATACAGGTGAACCCATTGCAACAATGAGATGTACAAGTCGTTATTTCGAAAACGAACTTTACAACTTGGGGGGGGAGGGGGAAGGATTGGGGGGAGGGGGGAGAGGATGGGAGGGGATGGGAAAGGGAAACAAAGGAGGAGGCAACAATGCTTGATAAGAAATGTACTCATTATCTTGCCCATGTAATTGTAACCCCTCTGTACAGTATTTTCACAATAAAAAAAGACATACAATGATATAAACTAAATCCAGCATGTTTTATTCCTTTAAAATTATAAAGACAATAGGGAAATCTTAAAGATTTAAAATATATTGATGATGGGTAAAGTTATAAACATTGTTCTATGGGGCTCTATCTTTATTTAAACTTGTCAGTTTTAATTTATAATAAGTACTTTGTTGTCCTGTGTTTTGTTTTTGTTTTGCTTTGTTTATCTAGAATTTTACTATGTAGCCTTGGCTGGCTTCAAACTCACTTTGCATCTTATTATGCTGAATTCATAATCCTTCTGCCTCAGGTTCCCTAGTGCTGTGAATAAAGGCATATACTACTATGGCCAGCATCATGGTAAGTGCTAAGAGAGAGTTAAAGTAACTTTCAGTTACAATCAACTTGAAATTTCTCAATACATTCACATATTTCCTATAATTAAAGCATTATGGCCTCTGATGTAGAAAAACATAAAGAAATTAATATTGTTTTTATTTTAAAGTAATCCAAATATATGCACATTGTACATATATACCATATTATAATAGTACAAAATGTTACCTATTTAGTGAACATGAGAATATTCCTTAATCTTCATATAATTATCAATTTACAGGCATCATATAAAACATTACCCTAAAAAAAAAAGTCAGTGCCAGTGGCTCATGCCTGTAATCCTATCTACTCAGGAGGCTGATATTTGAAGATTCTGGTTAGAAGCCAGTTGGAGCAGGAAAGTCCATGAGACTTTTATCCCCAATAAATTATTCAGAAAAAGCTGGAATTGGGGCTGTGACTCAAGTGATAGAACACTAGCCTTGAGCATAGAGAGGCTCAGGGACAGAGCTTAGTCCCTGAGTTCAAGATCCAGAAAACCCCACCCCCTCCCCTGAAAAAGTAAATTTTAGAATTTAACCCAATCAAAAATATGGTAAAAAAAAATACAAAGTATTAACATATTGCCATACTTTACAAAATTGCAAGCATTTTTTTATTTTTTATTTTTGGTTGTGGGGCTTGAACTCTGGGCCTGGGCCTGTCCCTCAGCTCTTCAGCTTAAGGCTGGTGCTCCACCACCTGAGCCACAGGGTCACTTCTGGTTATTTGAGTGGTTTATTGGAGATAAAAGTCTCACAGACTTTCCTTCCCTGGGCTGTCTTTGATCCTCAGATCTCACCTCCTGATTAGTTAGGATTACAGGCATGAGCCACCAGCACCTGACATTTAAAAAAAAAAACTTACAAGATATTTTCTCAAACTTTAACACTACTCTGGGTGCTTTGCCATCTGGAAAAAAAATGTTTACAGCTTTCATTTTCACAGCATGAGATAAACAAAATTAAAACAAATGTCTAAGGAAAGGTTGCAAAACAGTGCAGGGTAGTAAAAGAGACTAGAGGAAAGTATTGGGTGATTCTCTACTTCTGAGAGACATCTGAAAAGCAACGGTTAAACCTTGAAGGAAAGAATCATCTTCCTTTAAGTCAGATATCCAAGCTTCATGTTTTATACAATGGGGCATGCATAGATATTTTTTTAGAGGCAAGCTAGCTGTCCTTTATAAAACAGATAATACTTATTGAGAATTGTGGTAAAAATGTCATCTGAAAGGTTGGTTCCAGAAGCTTGATCCTCAATGGTGAGGTCGGAAGATGGTTAAACTTTAAAAAACTTAGAACCTAGGGAGAGGTAATGAGGTAACGATGCTGTAGGTATAATTTAATGTAGTTACCTTTGTCCCCCATTGGTTGAAATGAGAGGGCACATATGAAAAGTAAATTCCTAGCCTGTCCATGCTTCCTGGCTTCTAGTCTTACCAAGTGACTACTCTCTTGCAAATGATCTCAGGCTTTTGAACTATAAAACTCTGGAATAATAATAATGGAAAATAAAACCTTATTTTCTTTACACACTTCCTGGCCTTGGATATTTTGTTTTAGCAGTAAAAAAAAAATGGACTGACACACAAAGGAGATTTTGGACAAACGGCCCCAAAATAGTATACATTAGCATTTGAGATAAAATAAATATGTGACATTCTCTCCTACCTCCCTGTTAAGATTTCTTTTTTGAAGTAGGTCATAAATCCTCATTAAAGAAGTACTGTCCTCATAATGAGAAGAAAATAACATTTTCATCTTTGAACACACCAGGACTTTGAGAAAATATGAGTCAACAGCCCTTACTAAATCTCCTTAACTTTATTACCATGAGTTTTGTCCTCCTATCTTATTTCCTTATACTGGTTTTACTCTCTATATGCATAAAATACACAAATTACCTATTTCATTGAATCTTCATTTCTTGGAGATAAGGGTCTCACAGACTTTCTTGCCGGGGCTGGCTTTCAATCGTGATCCTCAGCCTCCTGAGTAGCTAGGATTACAGGCAGGAGCCACCCCAGCGCCCGGCTTTACCAAGTTTTTTTGTTGTTTCATAAAAAACAAATAAATCTACATGCTTATCTCTTCTTAACCTAATCTCTTTTTCCAGATATTTCTTCATGAATCTTGTAATGGGTAAGAGAAATGGTTTTTTTTCTTCTTGAACATCTATAAAAACCAAAGCGTTTCCATATATTTAGAGTTGAGCCAATTTCTATCCTATTGGTAGTCAACACCTATTGCAATGTTCTAAATTTAGTTTTTGTTACTATTTTAACAAGTATAAGAATCATATTTTTTTCTGTAGCACAGTTCTGATTTTGTTTTTCTCTTGTGAAAGAATGGAAGAATGCTGAGATCAAATTTGCCATGGGAATTCACATTCTGATATAAAATGATGTGGGCCCAAATACAATATGCCAGTTCAACATTTGTATACTAAGTGTTTCATGTATAAAATGCCCTGCCTGTTTATAGCTGACTCAAAAAAGGAAAGATATTGGAAGCTTGGGAAAATAACATATACACAAAATAAAAGCAAATGCCAGAGGGAGAACTGCAAATGTGCTATGTAAGAGTTTTCTAGAAGGCATAGAATAACACAAATGAAGGGCAGGGAAGATTTCACAAAGAAATAATGTTATGGCACAATGTTTTACTTGCTTGGCACAAATGAGGAAATCTTGAGGAGTAAGAATGACAAGAAACAGAAGAGGCAGAGAAGAGTGCAGAAGCATGGGCAAGAGAAAGGAAAGGATTCTGTAGCATTAGGTTCAGCTAGTACTAATATACAGTGGATTCTGACGGAGTAGTTTCTTGGAACTCATGGACAAGAACTTTTTGGAAGAAGTTAAAATTTAATTTGGGTGATGAGAAATGGAGGCCATAGGATTTTTTTTCTTTTTGTTTTGAACAATCAGTCTGAGAAGACTATGAAATAAAAATAAGAGAAAAGACAGTCTTAAGGATGCTTTACTGTCATTTTAAAAAAGAGATGAAGGGCTTAAGTATCAAGGGATGTGGGCAATCTTTAGAATTGGGAGAAGAAAATGGAACACTTCCTACACAAAAGCTTCTAAAAGGCAGATAATCAGCCTGAAAATTCATCGATTGTAGCCAATAAGACCATTTCAGAGATCTCACCTCCAGAAGTGTAAGAGGAAAAAAAGAATTTGAATTGTTTTAAGGCATACATTAGTCATGTTTGACACAGTAGCAATAATGAATTGGTAGATTCATTAACATAATTGATCCTCATTTTCATATGAATTAATTTAGACCAGGCAAATATACTTATCTTGTTCAGATGTCCTGTTTGTTGACAAGTCAACTGAAACAAATAAGAACAGTATAATTTAAAAAACTTATTGGGCTGGGATGTTAAGGGGAAACAAAGGAGGAGGCAACAATGTTTGATAAGAAATGTACTCATTTCCTTGCCCATGTAATTGTAACCCCTCTATACGGTATTTTCACAATAAAAAATAAACAAAACAAAACAAAACAAAACAAAAAACTTATTGGCCGGGCACCGGTGGCACATGTCTATAATCCTAGCTACTCAGGAGTCTGAGATCTGAGGATCACGGTTCAAAGCCAGCCCAGGCAGGAAAGTGGCTGAGACTCTTATCTCCAATAAACCACTAGAAAACTGGAAGTGGCACTCGCAGAGCTGAAGAGCTGAAGGATAGTGCCCAAGCCCAGAGTTCAATCCCCACAACCGACAAAAAACAAAACAAAACAAAAAAACTTATTGGTTGATAATAATATTGGAAGGTAGATGGTTCATCACTTTGGGGATATTACTGGATGAAGTTCTACTCAAATCTAGATAAAAGAAACCATTATGACATTTTATGTAGAACTCATGTTACAAAAGTAGCACAATGTGTAACAATTTCAGGAAACAGGGAATCTTAAAACAAAAAAGGAATAATTAGTGGCTAAACATTGAATATAGGCATGCCAATATTCCATGAACTCTCTCTCACTCTCTCTCTCTCTCTATGTGTATATATATATACATATGTATATATATACATATGTATATATGTATATATATAATTTTATTTTTAAATTTTTGGCTGATCCTGGGGCTTGAACTGTCCCTGACCTGGTTTGCTCAAGACTAGCACTCTACTGCTTGAGCCGCAACTCCACTTCCAGCTTTTTCTCTTTACTTTTTTTATGGACAATGTCTCCCCTTCCCTCATTCTCTCCCAGCTTTTCCTTCCCTTCCACTTCTAGCTGTTGATAGCTAATTAGAGTTAAGAATCCCATGGTTGGGGCTGGGAAGGTGGCTCAGTGGTAGAGCGCTTGCCTTGCATGCCTGAGGCCCTGGGTTCCATTCCTCAGCACCACATAAGCAAAAAGAAAAAAGCCGGAAGTGGCGCTGTGGCTCAAGTGGTAGAGCGCTAGCCTTGAGCTGAAGAGCTGAGGGACAGCGCCCAGCCCAGGCCCCATGACTGGACCCCCCCACCAAAAAAAAAAAAAAAAAGAATCCCATGATTTTTCCTTCCCAGGATGACTTTGAACTGCTACAATCCTCAGATTTCAGCCTCCTTAGAAGCTAGGATTATAGGTGTGAGCCACTGGAGCCTGAGAAACAAATATTGTTAAAAGTTAATATTTCTCAGTTTTTTAAACTCTGACTCAAAGATTCTAGAGCCATGAGCATGTATAAAATATAAGTTACTTCCACAGGGAAAGCAGACTCAGATTTAATTCAAGTAAAGAAGGTATATTCAAGAAAGTATATTGAAGTTTGAGACGCTGTTCTTATATAATGGAAGAAAGGAAAATTTAGGTATAAAAAAGCCTTACAAAGTTAGATACAAAACAATCTTAAAATTGGGGTGTATGATAATATAAACTGGGAAAATATTAAAAAATAATCATCATGGTTTTGAAAAAGAGGAAAAGGAAAAACTGACAAAAACTAAACAATCCATTTTTTAAAAATATTCTAGCCTAGAGGTATGACTAAGCAAGTGTAAATATGTCTGCCTAACATTTGTAAGGTCCTGAGATCAAACTCCAGTACTGCCAAGAAGATAGATAGATAGATAGATAGATAGATAGATAGATAGATAGATAGATTGATAGATTGACTTTAAAAATTCCTTTAGCTAAAATTTAAAGGTAAATTCACCTGAATGGATACTATATTAGCCAAAAGAGTCATTAATTTTCTTAATAGATTAGAAATTAATTCTAATACTGAAATAGAGGTGATGTAATTCTTTTTGATATCTTCTACAAAGGAATACATTGGCCTGTTCTTTTGTTTTTTGTTTTTTGAGGTCATTTTTAAAATTATTATTTGAAAACAGTAAACTATTTTAAATATCTTACTGGAACCCCTAAACGCAGGATTAAGGTAACAGAGCATTTAGAAAACATCAGTTGGTAACAATGAGGTGCTCCTTCACAATATTATCACCAATTTCATTCATAGTGAAAGTGAGAAAAAGAAAATTGTAGCTTTGTTCTTTGGGAGGAATAAACATTAAGTTGGATAAAGTGTAGAGTAAAATGTTTTACCTCTCCAATTTCTTACTCCCTAGCTGATGCATATTGCAGCGGATGTGCTGAATTGTATTATCCACGTATAAACCCAATTTATTCATATGTCCATTTCCAGAATATGAGGCAGCACACTTCCCTGAACACCACTTCTCTTAAGAAGTGGAATTGCTCAACTGTCTCTTAGCTGAACTTTATCCAAGATTATCTACCATTAAGCTTAAAAAATGGTGCCGTTAAGCACTAGGCAGCCATGTTAATTGGGTAAACTATTTAAAATAATTTACTATTGAGTGTGGTTGTGGCTGCAGATTTAGAATCTTGTCCTCCTCCTCACTCAGCTACTTCAGCATTTCTTCAAAGTTGAACAGTTTAAAAAAACATCACAATTGTGATGTTATAAAAAAATAAAAAATAAAAAAGACAGTATACCGTAGGATAGAATGCTGGTTGCTTTGTCAGGTGGTTTTTGTTAGAGAGTGAAAATGTTTCCTTGTTTTCAAAATATAATGCAATAAAAGAAAACCTAACTTTTTTTTTTTTTTTAACATTTTCCACTTTCCCGTGTAATAAAGAGTTTTGGTCTCAAAGACAGATTTACCTAAATGATTCTAACTTACTTTGCCTTGCAAGGTTTAAGGCTATAACATTTAGTTGGTCAGTCTAAATGTACAAAGAAACCTCAAATTTGCTTTCTCAACTAGGAAATTATTAATACAAGTAGAAACAAATGTTACTCATGTTTTACTACAAAACCTCTAAGTACTCCCCGGCTCCACCACTTGACCCGCAGTGCCACTTATGGCTTTTCAGAGTAGTTTATTGGAGATAAGAATCTATGGATTTTGCTACTCTGATGCCTTTGAACCAAGATCCTCAGATCTCAGCCTTCTGAGTAGCTGGGATTGCAGGTGTGAGCCACCAGCATCTGGCACAAAACCTCTGACTTTTCACAACAGTTAAATCTTCTTCCTCTTTTCATTCCTATTACCTTCTAAGTTATTTTAGATCTCTAACTCAGTATCATTTTGTTATTTCTTCAGGTGGGCACATAATTGGAAGCCATTAAACAAATTAAAAGTTTGTGTCAATATTTTCACTAGAAACTCTGCCATTCAATGATTAAGGATGTGCTGCTAAATTGTAAAGCCTTTCTAATCTAATCCCCAAGTTATGACCAGATGTCTCCAGAGACATCAGTAGGAAAAGTCTCTCCGTGTCTTCACACCCAGCCTTCTTGAGTTGTTTCAACCAGGGCCGGGCACTGGTGGCTCACACCTGTAATCCTAGCTACTCAAGAGGCTGAGATCTGAGGATTGCGGTTCAAAGCCAGCCCAGGCAGGAGAGACCGTGAGATCAACCAGGGTGCATGCTAATGAAGAATGTTTGCATCCTTATCCACAAATGGAAAATACCAGAATATATCTAGATTGATCTATAGAGTATCTAGATTGGGAGAACTAAACTATATTTCATTTGGTGTGTTCCAATTAATAAACAATAAATATATCCTATTGAGTTTAATTGTGGTGCCTTGAAATATATGTATAATAGGTAATTTACAGGGGTCAATTATTAGTATGCTTTGCAGATAATTACAGAATCCATTATACTACTATATTAATTTTGAAAAGAGTAAAACTTGGAGTGATAATTTAAAGAATTATTTTAAAAATGTATTTAAATTTATTAAAGAATTTTTCAAAATTATCTTATACTATAATGGAATATTTCTTGGTAATTATCTTTAAGTGTACTTTACATTAATTGTACTTCTTATAACACAGTGCATTTAGAGGAAACATACTAATTATTTTATTTTATTACAAAGACACTAGTCAAGGTAGTATATTTACATTAAATCATAGACACACTTATTTTATGCTATTCTAATTTGCTGTGTACCTCTGCTATTCCTCCCTTACCATAACTTACAAAATTCTTAAAAATGTTGCTAGTAGAAATTTAAAATAAAATACAAAACATGCATTTTCTGTACTTTTTTATTCTAATATTTTGATACTTTAGATCCGTGTGTGTGCACGCACGCTAGTGTGTGTCCTGTTACTAGGGATTGAATTCACGGCCAGGGCCTAAGTGCTATCCCTGAGTGTTTTGCTGAAGGCTGGTACTCTAGCACTTGAGCCACAGTTACACTTCCGGCTTTTGGCTGGTTAATTAGAAATAAGAATCTCATGGGCTTCCCTTCTCTTCAAACTATGATCTTCAGACTCCAGAGTAGCTGGAATTAACAGGTGTAAACCATCAGTACCTGGTATGATTATTTTTTTGATAACAGATGTATAGATGTTTCATTTTAATATTTAACAAATAAATGCAGAAATAAGAATCCAGACTACAACTAGGAGACAATTTCAATAGCAGTTAAATCCACTTTTGTGTCCAAGTTTTGCAGAATAATTTTGCATGAGTTTTAGAAATCTACTTATACAAGATTAAGTATTTATTGAGCATATTTATCAGGCAGTGAATAAGCCAGGTACTTGCTTTCTAGATACACAGAACAGTAAAACAAAACAAAACAAACAAACAAAAAAACAGCACTACTTCTTTCCTCTTAGACAACTTTTTTTTCCCAACATTGGAGACATTTACAAGCCACATTGTACTTTTTATAAGACAAGCTATTATTTTAAGAAGCATAGTTCTGAATTAAAAAGATCTCCATGTACCATGGTAGAGTGGCTAACAAAAAAGATAATGAAAATCATTGGGAAAGATTAGTTCAGTTGTCAAAATCAAATTTTGCATGACTCAGAAGAAGTAAACTTAAATTATAAGTTCCATTATAATTTAAATTTCCAAACAATTATGCCTCATATGACTTACAGATGAACTGAAGGAAAGATTAGGCATATTATCTCTTGTTATAGATAAGGATGAAATGGAGACTAGTTAGGCAACTTCTCCATTCTAGCATCAAGTGAGGTATACTTATCAGTCCATTTAGATGCTGAATTAATGACCTTCATAAGAAATTTTATAATATAAACCCTAATTCAAGACCAGTCTGACCTCTGTTTGAATAAGAGCAGAACATTGCTGCACTTTTCCTGTTATCTAGTATCAACTTTTCACTTTTTATTACTCTCAGTTGCTTCAACTTCATTTCCCACATCTATGCTCACAAATTGTTCCTATACACATAAAAAAGATAATTCTATGCTGAAATGAATGGATATCCAATTATATAAACAAATTCTGTTTTGAGGAAACACAAATTAGAGTTCAATTTAGGTAAAAGTGTATAAAAAATTCCTAAATAACTGTTTTGGTTGATTGTGCCAAATAATTTAATAGATATCCCCCTTACCTTCTTCAGCTTTGTTATATGATAATAATACACATAAAGCTTATGAATCACAACTTTCCCATAAATTCTTCAATCACTACATTGCAACATTGCTTGTGTAAATTAAGACAAGTATGGGTCCAAGAATTGAGAAAATTTTCTCAGGATTAAAACCTCAATATGATCAAACTTCCAATTTGTCTCCTCCTTTTTAAATTTTATTTTTAAAAAAGTTATGGTACTTAAGATGATTAGATTAAATATGGAAAAGAAAATAAACCTAAGAAATAGATTTTAGTCTTTGATAGTAAAGACTTACTTTATATTCCTTTATATCTCTTCCTTAAATGACGATAATTAAATATTTCTAGTCAAAAAGGAAGAAAAAGAAAACCTATTCAAAAACAGGAAGACATATATATTTTTGTGTATTTAGAGACAACTGCTCTTGCAGAATTTAAATTTGTGCTTTGTTCAGAAAATTTCCTCTATTTAAAAATGAGGATGCCTCCAGCTGCCAGTGACTCACCCCTGTAATCCTAATTACTCAGGAGGCTGAGATCTGAGGATCATGATTCAAAGTCAGCTCAGGCAGGAAAGTCTGTGAGACATCTCCAATTAACTAACAGAAAACTGGAAGTGGTGCTGTGGCTCAGGTGATAGAGCACCAGCTTTGAGCTGAAGAGCTTAGGAATAGTGCCCAGTCCCAGAATTCAAGCCCAATGACCAACCAAAAAAAAAAATTTTAAGAGGAGGATGAAATTCTAATTCCCCATTGTTAAGATGAATATTATTTTTCCAGTTGATAAGTAACAGTAGGGGCCACAGGAGGCAGAGATCATGAAGAGGAATTCAAATCCTCCAAGAGAAAATATTGTAATTAAGTTTTCCAATTAATGGCCTGTGTGGTCCATCAAAGTTATGCAAAGTCATATGTTGGATACTTTTTTGGGGAAGGGTACTTTTGAGTACCTCCCTCATGTATGGACTAAAAAAAGGCTTCTTTTCTTTGCATAAAGTAGTCAATAAGTAGTTCTTGGAACAATAGATCTTTAACTTGTCTGTTATTATTCCTGATTTGATGGTCAACACTAATTCTGTGCACTTTGTCTAACTTTGGGAATACTAGTTTCTTTGCACTGGGGTTAGGAAGTAGTATTACTTAACGTGATCTTAGTGGCATTTCCTTTGTTACTTCTCTTGTGATAACCAGAGAATCACTTCTTTGTTTTTAAAGACATGAAATGACTTAATCTTTTCATATACAATCTTATCTCAACAATTGTGATTCAATTATTCACACCCTAGTTCATAAATCTGTTTTGCTTTCCAAAAAGAGAGAGTATGGAGGAGGCCTAATTTACAGTGTCACGTGGATAGAGACATATCCAGGCTCAGGTGGAATGAGGAAGTAATCAAGGCCAGGAAATGGCTCAATAGAACATAGATATGAAAACTCAGGGCTCAAGCTGTTCTTTTTGCAAAAGAGCAGCCAATCAATAGGTTCCACAATACAGGGAATAGCCCATCAAAATAGCCTCATCAAAGACATAAACCCCATTCCCCAACTTTTCTGCATGCTGTATGACCCTTGATTGGCTTGTTGCTTCTATGTCTCTCCTACTAAAGCCTTATTTCAACTGTGTGCCATTCACTCATGCCTCTTCTCCTTACTACTCAGGAGGCTGAAATCTGAGGACCTAGGTTCAAAGCCAGCCACACGAGAAAAGAGTTCTGGATACTCTTATCTCCAACTAATCCAAAAAAGAAAGAAAGAAAGAAAAGAGATGAAAATAAAGATGTGACCCAAGTGGTAGAGTCTTAGGTGTAAGTGAAGCAACTATCAGTGCAAGCAAGAGAACCTGAGTTCTGTCTATATTTGTGGCACAAAACTAAAACAAAAACAATAAAAAAAACCAACCCCCCACCAAAGAATAAAACAGTAACAACAAAAACCTTTGTCACTCTTTTTCTCTTAGTAAATTATTTTATCTCTGCCTCAAATATTTCTACAGGAGACTTGTTTAGGAAAACTTCAGGTTGCTCTGTCACTGTATGATAACATAACTTTTGCTTGTTTTGTGCTTAACTATTTCACTATGTGCTTTTCAAAGTGTAACTCAACAGAAATCAGGCTTCTCTCATTCCTGATAAATTGCTCACCTTCCTTTCTGCCAACTTTCATACAAGCACAGACATACAAATGCAGTATGTGTCTGTATCTTCTGTCTGTCCACGCTGACCTCAAAGCCCAAACCAAGGAGAAACTCTTGGTTTGGTGACAAAAACAAAAACAAACAAACAAAAAACCATGAAAAATCCCCTTGAGGGCTGAGATTGTAAGGCTAACATGAAAAAATTTTTATTAATGCCATCAAAAGAAAGACATTTTCTTATCATAGCAGGATCAGAGTGCAAGATATGTCATTTAGTGAAATTGGACACTTGGGACCTCTTCATAGCTCATAATTATCGATCAGAATGGCAAACGGAGTAATTTGTAGGCAAGTAGTTTGTGATGCATTGTAATGAAGGAACCATATGAGAAAGGGTGTGAAATTAAGAGGAAAGGTGTTACTCCTTCAGCATTTCAGATGAGAAAACACATGCAGTTTTGAAACTTCAGATTTGCACTTTCAAAGACCCTAAGAGCATCTGTGAGGGATTGCATGATCTAATCTCTCACACAGCACAGGCAGTCAGTTTTACAGCATGTCATGCCATTACTAAGTAAAGAGCCCAAAATGAGCAGGCAGGTCACTTTTCCCTCATTAGCACAGCAGGAGGGGCTCTGGAAAACAAGATGCCAGTAGAAGCCACAGGGCTTGGTAGTATCTTTTTTGAATAACAGGGAAGGACCCAGCTGTGTACCCCTTCTAACTCTGTACTTCTGTTCTTTCACAGGCCTCCCTTAACTTTTTCTCTGACCTTTCAGCAGCTTAACCCCTATAGTGTTCATAAACCATCATCAAGGCTTATCTGTGGAATATATAATTTATTCTTACTTTTCCTCATGATAGCTCCTGGTTTTGACACAATTATATTCAATGTGATATGGATGTAGAGTCTTTAATGTCCTTCATATTCAGGGTCCTGTGGATACAAATATGGAGAAGATTGTGGGAGAGCAGATGCCATTTTTATTCTCTGAGCTACTTCTTGCATAGCTAAAGAGCCGAATGTAAATTCTTTTGGCAATCTGGAATTTGTTGTTTTCCTTCAGATTTGCTTTGCTTAATCAACTTTACCATGCTGATGGTAAAGTTGATTCCTAGCCTTGATTCCTGAGTGACTATGATGGTGAGATTCTTCTTGGCAATCTACAATGAATAAACAGAACAAAATGCAGAGCATAACATGCTATTTTAATACTTGGGGTTTATTTCTAGTATAGCATAATGAAGCTGATCCTGAACCATAAAAATGGTACAATTCATTGGTCAAATTTATTGTAGCACTCATTGTGCTAACTGATGCAATGGTGATGCTTTTATAATCCCAGTATTTAGGAGGCTGAAGCAGGAAGATAGATAGATTAGATTGGGCTACACAGTGAAAACGTGTATCACAAATCCCCAAACAAACAATAAGTCTCTTACATGCCCAAAACAGAAAGTTATTTCAACATAAAATTAAGATAAATATCATTCTGTACTAATTGACATAGTAATCATACTAAGTCTGTGAAGGCCTGTCATATCTTGGTTTGGTCTAGCTATCTCTAAAGTTCTAAGTAGTCACATGTGGACAGTGCCCTCTACTTGACCCAAAAAGTCACCTGTAGAGATGACCGGTTTTGCTTGTAACTTGCCATTTCTTTTAATCAAGTTAATTTTACGTGATAGGTTGGAGTCTTTTTCTTTAGCTCTGCCTATGCATAATAATTATGAAGCAAACACATACGTTTTGGTTCACATTTTAGTCCTTGATTTTGTCTGACTCACTTATTTAAAAATTCCTAATAACACTTACCATGAGAGAGAGGATAGTCTAGGAACAGGATTTGCCAACAATTTTCCTTATAGCAGAAACATCCATTGGGACAAATATCCATGTGTGAAAATATATTCATAAGAACTCAGGGTAAGGATTATTTTACACTCACATCATCCTGCCTTTCATGACAGATAGCACAGTTTGGAGAAAGATGCCAGCCAAATAGGAGCAAAGAGAGCAGTAAGCATAGAACTTTCCATTGGCCCCTAACATGTTAAATTAGCACTGGATAGAACACCCTGGTTTCCCATCCAAGGAAAAAGCCTACTGTTGAGTTATAAGAATCTTGGCAGAAAAGGAAAGAACCTCTGGCTCTGACCAAAGGAATCGGGGACCAGACTGCATCACTGCTGTCTGACTGCAGTCACTGTGGGTTATGCACCAGTGTTAGTGGAAGGCCAGTCACGGAGCTCATGGAGCTCAGATACCCCCCAGGGCTGTGCTAGCCTTGCATTATGACGACGGGTTTTCAGTTTGGGCTGAACTTGGAGGACACTGTACTCCATCCTGGGCTGTGCCAGCTACTGTTGTCTTGGGATTTGGGTGCTTCCTGGCACTGCCGCAACTCCAGCTGTGCTATTCAGATAGTCTTTTCCCAGTTACATCATAGATACCCTTTTTTTAAAAATTTGTATTTAAATTGTAATAAAGGTGACACACACAGGAGTTACGTAAGTCAGTTAAAGAGCACATTTCTTTTTGGACAATACCACCCCTTCCCTTGCTTCCTCCTAGTTTTTCCCTTCCAGCTCCTCCCACAAGTTGCATAGGTCATTTTCAACATATTGAGTATCACTGCACATTTGTTCACCCTTTGTCCCTCCATTTCTGTGCCTGCCCTTTACTCTCCCCAAAATAGATAAACTAGACTAAAAGCAAAGAAAACAACAACAATACAAAAACCCTCTTGTTTCGGTTTCCTGGGGGTTCATTTTGATAAGTATTATTTTATATGATCAGAGGCGCATAGACATGGTGCCTTTGTGTTCCTCCCCTAAGAATATCTTCTTTTGTTCTCACTGTGTGTGAGTGCCTAGAGACCTGTATAATTTATCAGGTCCCGGTGTATTTTAGACTTAGCTTCTGCATATGAGAGAAAACATGGCCATTTGTCTCTATCTGAGCCTGGCTTACCTCACTTAATTTGACTTGTTCTAGGCCTATCCATTTCCTTGTGCATAGGTTTCTTTTTAAGGATGTTTCCAGATGATGCCAGGAAATCAAGACTAAAATACTTTTTCAAAGCACAGATACTGATGATTACAAGAATCAACAACAATGAAACATGGTGCAAATCAGCAAAATAAGGTAACATCATCTGATGCAATAGAGATGTGTAAAAAAGAAATTTAAATGTTCTACTAACCTTCAAAAATTCAGAGAAATAATTCAAAAAGAAAAATACAAGAAATCAATAGATTTGGGGTATGGTAGAGCATTCATATAATCCCAAAGAAGAAAAGAGAATGTTATCATGGTTCAATTCCAACCCGGAAAAATTAACATAAGCGTCTAATTTACAAATTAAAATTAAAAGGAATAGAGACATGTATTAAGTGATAGAACACTTGTTCAGAAAGCACAAAATCCTAAATTAAATCCTCAGTCAAAAAATGCATCACCCAATCATCAAAAAAATCAAGTACTCTATAAATAAATATCTCTAATGCTATAAACCAAATGAAAAATGCAATAGGGATCATCAATACTAAATCATGAAAATAAATTTCTATCATGAAAATACATCTGTGAGCTCAAAAACTGATTATTTGAAAGTATAGTTAGAAGAGGGGGGAAAAAGAATACAAGGGAATGGAAAAAGTTCACAAGACTCATGTAATATTTTAAACTAACAGATATATAAATCATTACATTCCAGAGGTTGCAGAGAAAGATGAAAAGGTAGAAATATTATTAAAAAAATATCCACAGAAAAACTTTTCAAGCCTGAAGAAAGATGAAGGCACAGAAAAATCAAAAGGACCATGTTTTGTTGGCACATTCCTGGAATCCCAGCAGTTGGAGGCTGAGACGGGGAAATAATTGAGTCCAAAAAATCAAGGCCAGTTTAGACAACCTCCATCTCAATGAATAAATAAAGGAGTGAATAGGTAAAAATTGAGTTAGAAATGTAAAAACAGTGAATTACAAAACAATGCACAATTAAAAAAAGAAATAACATACAATAAAAAAGACATATTACACAATGAAGTTTGAAAACATACAACCAACAGCAAACTTCTCAGGCAAAATTTTATAGAGCCAAAGTGAGTAAAATCAGACAAGATGCCAGAGGAAAACAACTGATGCTAAGAATTCTGGGCCTGGCAAAGCTGTCCTTCAGAAATCAACAAGAGAGAAAGACTCTTTTCAGACCAATAATAGCTGGAAGATTTCAAGTCTCTGAAGGAGATTTGATCTATTAGAAATACTAAAAAATAAATAAATAAATAAATAAAACATCTCCAAGTGGAAAGATGGTACCAAAAACAAACAAACAGAAAACCTAAAATATAAACTTCATTGGTGAAAGTAAGTTTATAGTCATATTCTGACTATTAACCTAGTGGCGGTATATAAACAACATACTTCAGAACCAGACTAATGATCCAAACTATTAAAAGAATAGTGATTATAATTTGTTTGGGGAAATCATTGTGAAAGTTGTAAATTGTGACTGCAAAAAATGGAAATTATGGGGAAGGAGATAAGGGCTTAGAGCTTTCTGTGAGCAAAATCAGTTACAAATAAAAATAAAGATATAATACATGTGATAAACACATACAATTTTGTCTATTTAAAAAATATTAACTTTCATTACACGTGCCTATCACTTCCCAATTCCAACATAGAGCCATGCTGATAAATGCATCAGAGATGTATATTAAGATCTGAATTAATATATTTGGGAATGTATTATGTATATGAGCACACAGTTCCCCAAGTTATGATGGTTCAACTTAGGACTTATGTGATTTTAAATGTTTCAAAGACACCATATATTCAATAAAAACAATCCCAGGGCAAATTTCAAACTTCAGTGTTATCCCTGGCTGGTGATTTGGACTAAAAGCTGATTCTCTGTCTACTGGACTACAGAAGTAACCTGAAGATCTCAGCCAGACACACTAAGGTGAGGGTAAAATAACAGAAACTCTGCAATTCCTCCTGTTGCTGTGCTGTATTTTTGTTTGGTTTTAATTTTTAGTTATATTCAGTATAATCTGATTTATTTTCCATTCATAGTAGATTTCTTGAGACATGGCCTCATTTGAAATCAATGAACATCTGTTTACTAGTTCACTGCACTGAGAAATAGTCAGTTGTGTTGGAAGAGATACAATAACAAAATAGTTACCAAAAGGATTATTTTAAACAGAATAATTAGGTCACTTGTAAAGGTCTTTTCCACCTTTTTTTCACATTGCATCTTATGCATCTGTAAAATGGGAGTGATTTTCATACCTACATCATAGGAATGTTGGAATCATTACCTAATGTACAGGGACCCTTAAAAGCAGGTTTCATCCTTATATAAGCCTACAGTAACAGTTAGCTGTTTCTATTACAAGTATACTTTTAACTGAAAGTGTTTTCTTAAAGAGGAAATTACTAAGAAAACCCAATATTTTTGAGTATTTAAAGGTATAATACATGGATATGTGTGATTATATATGTTTCTATGTCTATTTGAAAAATATAAAGTAAAATGACGCAATAACAAGAGATACCTAATTCATGATTTTCTAACCTTTTCCCATTGTCTAGTAACTAAAAATATTTTCAACTTTCTGATTTTTAGTTCTGTACATTATCACTTTGTGGTGTAACCTCACTATATTTGGATAATTTTGGTTTCTTATCTACTCGTGGCATGTTTGTCAGAAAATACTTACAATCTGGCAACCTTTCAGAGAAAGATTCATGGCTGAGAATAGAGTTGATGTTATAATGGAAGCTATCTGGTTAGATAAATAGATCACGTGTGATTTTATGCGTTCATAAATATCAGTGTGTCTTTTAAGGTGCTGGAGAATGGAAGGCGGCAAAAACGGTATAACTGCCATCTATATGAACTATAGGTTATCAGCACGCACAAGAAAAGTAGTAACTTTTCTTAAAAGGCAGTAAAGACCTAGGACTTGACATATTGCTTGATAGAATAGTTCAGCAATTTGTTGGCCCCACATTTTTTACTATTTCTGATTGCATAGTTGGTGGGTAGGATAAAAGTTGGCAAGCTGGGAAAATGGAGCTTTTACGGTGTGTAGAAAAGCGGATTTAATGCCAGTACAAGTAAATGGATAGTTACTCATATGCAATTTGGGTACCACAAAGAAAGCAATCATTCTGATGCTTGGTGGAAAGTAGCTCAAACTGGGAAGTTACTCACAGCATCCATTATTCAATAATTTTGGAGATGCGTTACTTTGTCCAACCAGTCATTACTCTGGTAATTTTTCCAAATGCTCTGTAGACTTTCCTTAGAATCAATCCACCAGTGAATTAATCCACGAGTGAATCAATCCACCATGTTGAATCGATAAGAATAGTGTCCTGGGGGTTGAAGAGTCCTCTAAAGGCTCCTCTTGGAAAAACTCAAGAAGTTTTATGTTGAAATGGTCCACAGCAGGACATTTTCCCCTCTTAACATTTCTTCGGGGATATTGTACTGAGTTCTTTTTAACGCCTTCACCATTTATATCTCTACCCCAAACTGCATGTGTTAACATTCACTTTTATCTAGCTCTGAATTAGAAAATGTCCATTATCAGTAAACATGCTTTGAGATAAAAAGATAAGAAGACAATAGTAGGTTAGAATGATCAAATTAAGAGAATTTTACTTTCTTTAGGTCAGCTCTTAAGATGTAAAACAACACCAGTGGATAAAAGTAATAAAATATTAAAGTGGGTTAAGTTTTCACTTTGTCTTGCTTACCAAATGGTTAATAGTATAGTTATTGGGCAAAAAAGATGCAATATATTGTTTTTGAAAGGCATAGTTTGTTTTTTGCCTATCATGAAGAAAATAACTATAACAGAAAATATTCTGCAGCAGTCTTAATTATTTCTATCGATGGAAATCTTCTGACAGATTGTTTCATGAAAATTAAAAACAAACAATAAATATTTGAGGGGACAGACATGCTTACCTGGGAAAATCACATAATGTGCACTTGGTACCAAAACAAAATAAATAAGGTGGAAACTGTAAGCATCCATTAAAACGAATAAATAATCACATAGCATGTATATCAATATGGCTAGGTAGTTTATTGTCAGTTTGATTCCCACTGCTGTGACAGGTGCTGGCAACACCCGTATTTCTACAGAGGATGAGGATGCATGCAGTGCTTTGGGAAGGTGTTAGTTCAGACCAGATGTACTGAAGGGATCTTTTGTGTAGCTACAAATATGGTAATCCTAGACTCCTACCTGCAATTCAGTTTTCTTATCAACAATCTTTACTTATCGTGGTTTTATTTTAAATAAATTCATCCCATATTTCTTTGTGCAAATTAAAACAAACAGAAGAGAACATATTTTATTACACAATTGCATAAGTAAACAGACACAGGACCAAGAAAGAGAAGATTTCAAGACTAATCAAATAGGAACTAAGTACTTGCTGCCTGCTGGAAAAGATACTTCAACTCTAGGATGTTCTTAAAGAAAGTCTTGGGGGGGAAAGCATGAAGCTTTTATAGCTATTTAGTAGATTTACATATCTCATCCTCTCAATTTACTTGAAGGAAGTAGGGTGTATCAAAAGTCTTAAAATGATCCAGGCTTCCTTTGTTAAAACAGAGATTGTGCTAGATTAGTACGTTCATTTCTAATTAATTTGGCAGGCACCTCAGAATTCCCATGAATAATTCTCCACAACAAGTAGGACTTCTGGAAGCATCACAACACTTCTGAAAAAATTACAACTCACCAGGACAACACCCAGATCCTGAGTTTAAGCACCAAGATCTCCAGGACCAACACACACACACACACACACACACACACACACACACACACACACACACACACACACACACACACACACACACACACACGAGTTTCAACCAGATTCTTGCAGCCATGGAAAAGCACCTAGCACAATAAATGGAAACATTTATGCCTTTAATAAAAAAAATTACAGCTCACTATAGGAAACAACAAAGCCTGGTTATATAAATAATAATAACAGCAGCAACAAACTGAATACAGAATTGAGGGAATACAGATAGAAATTCCTTGCTTGCTCTTTACAGCTTTGAAACCTAAAAGTTGACTGCAAGTTTGGGTTTTCCTCTTCCAAGTAATTGCATATTGAATATCCTTAGATAATTGCTGCTAGTTCTTTTAAAACATGTTGTGAGTATAAATCTCATTCATTTGAATGAATGAAACACTACCAGTAAAATGTTTGCTGTATATTTCTATATTTCAGACTTTTAGGAAGAGCAACTCAATTTGAATTAAACAAATTGCATTTACCCATCTATGTTGTATAAATGTGTGGTTTGGTGCTTACAATCCTTCAATATCTTTTCTTTCAGACATATTATATCAAAAGAATTACAGAAAATATTCTTTGTCAGTATATTCCAATGAGTCATATTTTAAAAAGCTGAATGATTATGTATTATATAGGCAAATAAATATAACAAATATTCAGAATATAATCTTGAGCTTTAATCTGGTAGGACCTGTTACTGGAGCTTGGAATATCAGTTGAATGTTTGGAATATTTAATTTTCACATTCTCCCAAAAAATCATCAGTTAGGTAGAATACAATTGAGAATCTATGCATGCTTGTTTACTTACAGTAATAAGATAAATAATAAAATGTTCCTACTGTGTTGGAATGTCAGATTAAGGATCAAAGCACAATACTGAATGATTTATAGCAGGTAATAATTAAGAATATAGTCAATAAAACTTGGAATCTGCACCTGGAATGTCTCTAGGCTACTAATGATTCTTCACCTCTGGATTTAGATGCAAGAATAGAATTCAGTCCAAACTAGAGTTGCATTTTACTATCAAGAGCAAAGCAAGAGTAATCAAGCTCCAGGTATGAACAAAATAAATGAGTGAGAATTAGAGACATTGAGTTCAAGCTTCAGCACTGGTGAAGCAACAAGTCACATGGCCACATGTCCCATCAATATTTGAGAAGTGATTATAGAGTACAGAGTATAGACACCAAGGCGTGGAGCAATCTTGGGACTCTTTCTACCAAAGAGAGCTCCTGGGGTGTGGATGGGGCTGGGACAAGCTAGGATGGATTTGAAGACAGGAAGACCTGTGTTTGCTCCCGGATCTGAAAATACAGTATCCCACAGTATCTGCAGGGAACTCAATTCTCTGAGCATTCTCCCACATATTTCAGAAATTTTTTGCTTTGGTTTTGAGACAAGGTGTCTTTGTGCCTGCTCTAACACCTTTCTTTTGCTTCAGTCTCATGAGTGCTGGGGCTAGGCATGAAACCACCATACCAGACTTTCCAATCAACTATGAAGTACATACAGATTAATATATACAGCTAATAAATGTAAATAATTGTTATGTAAATAATTGTTATGTTGAATTGTTTAAGAATACAAAATAAAGGGAAAGAAATTGTAGACAAACACCCAAACACAAAGCAATGTTTGTTTTGAAAGTTGTAAGATGGTTAAATAATGGAGAGATGAGGTCAAATCAGGTATTACCTTCTGAGCACAATAGTGCACTTGAACCTGGCAGGGCCAGATTCAACAGCACAGTGCTGGATGGCTATGGTTCACTCCTCCTTTACCAATGGGAGTAGGGAGAAATGCAGAACCTAGAGAGGAAGATTGATAATTCCTTTTCCTCTGTAGTCTTTAATGATGTGGAATTCTTTCTTACACTAGATAACTTTGTCACACACAAACCTTTCCAGTGTGCGATGTCCCAAGGTCAGGATTCCATCTGATGCTTATGACTGCTCCAGTTTTTTTTTCTCCCAAATATCTCAGAATTTAAAAGTATAAAAACAAAGTATTATAAAAAAATTAAAGTGTAAAAGCAAAACATTATCAAACCATCTAAGTTGGTGTAAAAATGAAGCAGCTAATTTTAGAAATACTTTTCTATGCGTGGGCTCCCTTAGTGAATGAGCTAAGCTTTTCTCAGCTGAAAAATGGAGCAAATAACTCTACTGGCTTCACAATGTTGTGGCAGGAATTCAATGCTTCATGTAAGGGAAAACACGCTCAACATTATCTTCATAAAACTGGCTTTCACTAAAGGTTGATGATGAACAATCACAAAGTGTTATGTACCCTGATAAGATACTGCATATTTTCTATAAAGTTGCATCTTATAATTTACAGGTAATGATATTAAGAACAAAACATGTGGCTCTTTCAGAGACTATTATTTAATAAATAATCTAGTAAAGACTGGAAGGGAAGCAGGACAACTTAGAAACAAGTATATTAGTTTGCTGAATGACTTTTCTTTTGCTGAGTTCTAGAGAAGTTTTTGAGTTTTAGTTGGGGTATGATTGCCCTGCAGCTGTTTTGTAATGGTCTCCTCAAGACATCCGGTTTGCAAGACAGCTGGATTTAATGTCAGTTTTCAAGAGACCTGTACTGCAGGAATTCTCATTTATTTGCAAATAGTGGACTTTCCCTGCAATGCATCTCTTGTCTTTCAACTTTTGCTGAACTATTTACAGTGTGTCCCAGTTTCCTTGCCCTGGTTCTCAATACCACCCCTGCCCATGTTTGCCCCTTGCTCTGGCCCATCTCCTCCTCACGGCTTCAGAACTCTCCATGTTCCTTCAATCTATCTTCGCTATCCAGAAGAGAGTCAGCTTTTCTTAGAAGTTAGCCATATTTGTTGGGCAGTCTGTCAAAAGTTGAGTATTTTGCACTTTCTCTTTTGGTGGATTAACTCTTTGTAGATTGGCAACCTGTCTACAATACAATGTCAAATTATATTATGGTTTATAATCCAGAGACTAGTTACCTGATTGAGTTTTTTTTCAGAAACTTTTCCCATAAATGCAGATACTAATTACTATCAAGATTTTCTTATTTTAGACTCTTTTTAAAATGTCTTCCTCTCTTTGCAGAACCTTGGGGACTTTTTGTGTTTGTTTCTGAATCAAGTAATAAATATGAGGAGAAAGCTGAAGTCCTTTGTGAAAAGCATTTTTACCTATCTGGGGCATTGATTCTCACTTATGAAATTAGTTCTGCCTGTAGTAATCTAAAGATTATTTTTGAGCAGAAAAATGAAATAAAGAATGCTTATTCTGTTTCCTTTTCTTCTTTTAAGTCACCTTTAATTTTTTCTTTTTCAATTCCTGCTCTTAACAGAAAACATCATCTCCTTCATTACCTCTATGTCCCTGATACTCTCCTTAATCCAATCCAGTGGTAACTTCTGGAATTAGCCCTTTTTATTTGAACAAAGTCTTTAAAGTTTTCATGGTCTTAGTCTTCTCAATCTTTTTCCGTGCTTATCACTTTTTCATAGTATTTTGGACACAAAAAATAGGCATTATTTTGAAAAAATACTGCAAAATCAGCCAGAGACTGATAGTCTCAATAAAGATAGTTACATAACATATTTTGCTTGACTTGCTTCCTTATACATAT
This sequence comes from Dipodomys merriami, assembly GCF_024711535.1. Classification (NCBI taxonomy): domain Eukaryota; kingdom Metazoa; phylum Chordata; class Mammalia; order Rodentia; family Heteromyidae; genus Dipodomys; species Dipodomys merriami. The sequence goes on from NW_027203381.1 coordinate 86,012,380, forward strand.
AGATTTTTATATGTATATACACATATATACAAAATACATATTTTTAAATAAGAAGGGATTTATACTGATTAATAACCATCAGATATTCCATATTTTTTCAACATTTTTCCAAGAAGTTTTGCATTTTGACTATCTTATATAATATTTGTATAGTAAATATATAGGCTCAAATTTTATGCTAATTGTACTGTTTCTAATTTACCATAATGACAAACAATAACAATGTTTTGCATTTACTTCTCAATTATAAGTATATCATATTTATCCTTAATCCTAAATGATTAATACTTGAAATACAATGTCTAGGTCTATAAAGTGAAAACAATATGAGAATGATGATGATTAAACATTTATTTGAGGGGATTAGAGAGAGGGAAAGAAGACAATATTAGGGGTTGAATGAGACTGAAAACAGTACATCTGAAAATGGAGATGGCCAAGTAACCCTCACTGAAAGCTGCTGAATAATAGAAGTAATAGAGATAGGGAAATTGAGTAAATGAGGGGAAACAAGCTGAGTAAAATTCTGTATGTATATGTAGTAAGTATAGTTAGCATATTAAAATACGGAAGATAGGAATGTAAAACCAGTAGGACCTGTCTTAGGAGGGGGAGAGCAAATGGAAAGGATAAAGGGGGTGAACAGGGTGCAAATCCTTTTTGTACATGTATGAAAATGGTCTTGTAAAGCTTGTTGGGATTGTTTCAAGAGAAGGAAGGAGAATTTGAAGGAGAGTGACAAGGGCTAAATTTGATTAAGGAATGTTTATGCGTATATGGATACATCAAGGTGAAACCAATCTGTAAACGTAATTTATGTAAATAAAATGTGAAAAAATTTAGACAAATATTGCCAAATTATTTGGGTTTTTCTATTTTTTATTGGGAAAATACTGTATAGAGGGGTTACAATTACATGGGCAAGATAATGAGTACATTTCTTATCAAGCATTGTAGCCTCCTCCTTTGTTTCCCCTTCCCATGCCAACTTATTTGTATCAATATAATATCACTAAAACTTTTGAAAAATATTTTTATTATGTTTAAGTGGTTGTACAAAGGAGTTGCCATTTGGTGAAGCAATTCATGAATACAGTGTATCTTGTTCAATGTCACCTCTTCCAACATTCTCACCCTTCCAAACCCATCTTTTACATTTCTTAATTTTAAAAATATATATTGCTTTTTTTGCCATTTAACAAAGGTTTCTGAACCTTGTTAATAACGGTTTTTATGATAATATTATTTACTGGTCAGTTTTATTATCAACATAATTAAATATTCTGATATGAATTGATAAATCATATTTTGTTATATTTTAATTACAGTTATTTTATTTTTACTAAAAATAATTGCATACATTTATGGGGTACAATGTTATCTATCTGCATATATATATCAATTTGATTAGATGAGAGTAATGAACAAATCTATCATCTTACATTCTTTATGGTGTGAACATTTAAGATCTGTTCTCAGCAACTTGTATTTCATTATAAACTAGCTATTATTAGATATAATAATACATTGTGTTGACTGTCTCTTCCAGCCTTGTAGCTGTCATTATGTTTTCTATGAGTTTGATTTTTTATATCTTCTCAACTTCATATCCAACCAAACTTTCATAGAATATGTCTTTCTGTACCTGACTTCTTTCATATAAAATAATGGCTTATATGTTTCACTTAGAACAGGTTTATCTACATTATGAAAAAATGACAGAAGCCAAAAATAATGCCTCAGCCTGCACTCAACTATTAGGATTAGGAATTCAAAACTGTCTTGGGAAACAAACTTGAGACCAGTTTGGCTACCTAGTGCTATCCCTGATAATAGAATATCCCTGAACAATGAATTTATTGTTTCATCATACTACCTTGGTTATGATTTTTCCTAAGTATCTTGTTGTCATTGTGAACATAGTATAATTGGGTGTATTTAAAAATGTCTTTGACAGATATTTTGTTGGTAATGTACAGAAGTGCTAGTAATTTTCTTCTGTTGATTTTCTATCCTACAATGTTACTGAAGCTTTAATCACTATTATCTATTATGGAATTTTTGTGTTGAGAAGATATTTGGGTTTTCTAAAAATAAAAATATAAGTGGAGAAATGTTTACTCCTTCCTACTTTACTGCCTATATTTTCTTTATCTTACTGTGATTCAGATTTCCACTGCTATGTTAAATAAAGATATCAAGAGTTGCATACTTGGTTTTTTTTCAGATCTTAGAGGAAAGCTGTCAGCTTTCTATCTTGAATACAAAAACATAATACTAGTTTTTTAAACACAACCTTGGTTGTGTTGAGGTAAATTACTTCTAAATTTAAATAATTGTAAATTTTCACCATACATTTTGTCAAATATTTCTTTGAAAACTTTAAAGATGATTATGTGATTTTAATTCTTTGTGCTAATATGAATTAACTAACTGATTTGTATATAGTAAGCCATTCTTGAGTCCTAGGAATGAACTCTACTTAATCATGACACGATCCTTTTTATTTGGTGTGGAATTAAATTGATTCTTATTTCTCCAAGGAATTTTATACTTATATTGATTGGACATCCTGGTTTATGACTTTTCTCCTAGTATGCTTGTCAGACTTGGGTAAAATAAATTTACAGTGTTTCTTCTTTAGTGTTTTTCTAAGAGTTTGAAAAGAATTGATGTCAATTCCTCAAATCTATGATAGATTTCAGTAATGAAAGTACTCTCACACCCTGAGCTTTTACTTGATAACTACTAAAATTATTTATTCATTATTGGTCTGTTTGGATTATCTATTTCTTCGTGATTCAGTCTTGATAGTGTGGTCCTAGAATTTATATATTTCTTCTAAATTATCTCTATTCATTAACTTATGGTATTTTTACTTGGGATTTTTTCATACATATTTTAATGGTATGTGCATATCCATGTAGAGACAATTGAGGAGAAGCTTTGATGTTTTTTATTCTAAATATTTTAGCATATGTTTAGTAAGAATGGGGACATTCATCTACATAATGTGTGATTAGCAAACCCAAGAGCTCAACCCTAATCAAGTACACATAATTCAACATACACTTATATCCTATTTTCTTTTCAGTTACACTAGACATTTCTTTGTGTTCTCATAAAGATCTATCTGAGAGAAACACAAGAGGCATATGATGGCTATTTAGTAGAATACAATCTAGAACAGCCATAGGCCTCTTTTTTTTCTATTTTCCTTTTTTTCCCTTTTTCCTAGAATATTGACATTTAGCAAAGTCCAGAGCTGCTGGCTAATGATCTGTCTCCTATATCTCAATTCCTCATATTAATTTCAGATCAAATTGCTAAAGCATCATACTCAGTGATTATCATTTTTATTTGTAAATATATCATGCCGTTTGTCTCATAACTGATGATTATGCTGTTTAGATATTAGTTTTCTACCAAAGAGCACCCAAAGAAAAAGGTAACTTACCCCTTCTGCAATGAATAAGCCATCCAATTAGTCAATGATTTGACCTGGTAAAAATATATGAATGATTTTAATAAGCCTTGGCGATCCTTACACTGCTGTACTTTCCCACTTGTTACCAGATTTATTTTTAACTCTAAAATGAACCTTTTCAATTCCCTTTTTTTGTATGCTGATCTTTGGCCTGGGCTTGTCCCTGAGCTATTTTGTTCAAGGCTAGCACTCTACCACTTGGACCACATTTTCATTTTCTATTTCTCTTTTTATATTGTGATAATCATAGAGCTGTGAATGTAGAGTTTAATGAAGAATAATTAATGTATTATGTTAGTATTGTCATTATTTTAATATTCAAATGGACACAAATTTGGTTACTGGCGTTCCATTTAATCTGGATGAGATGTCCTCCTCTGTCTTTTATTCTGGCAAAAGAATGATTCTTAACATGATTAATTTTCCAAGGAGTGCTTCTACCTTTTACTGATGAATAGAAGCTTGCCTAGCAATATTATTTGTGCTCATAGCTATTGTTGTTTTGTGGTTCCTAGGTCCTTTCTAAGAGCAGATCTGTGGGAGATGTATCTAAGTATCCCTCTGTATTAATAACTCCAAATCAAATCCAACAACCCAGGGCTTTTTATTACTCCATGCTTTTATATCCATCTGTCAAAGGTGAAAACCCATAAAAATTACTTTATTACAATCATGATAAAAATGCACACACTTAGTAAAGCTATTTTGTAACTTGCAAGTATCTTTGATGTATTTGTGTGTATAGGTGTGTGTGTGTATGTGTGTGCATGCATGCAGATCTTAAGGCTTGAACTCAGGGACTGGATGCTATCCTTGAACTTTATTGTTTGTTGTTCAAGACTAATATCCTACCATTTGAGTCACAATCTCACTTGTTGCTTATTGATAGTTTACTAAGCGTCTCACAGACTTCCTGCCTGGACTGGCTTTGAACCATGATCCTCAGTTCTCAGCTTCCTGAGTAGACAGGATTACAGCTGTGAGCTACCAGCTCCCAGGTGTTCCCCACCTACATTTTACTGTTTTTTTGAGCCATCATATGTATCTTTCCTTTTTTAAGTTAAATTTTATTGTAAAGATAATGTACCTGACTTACTTACATAAGTAAGTCAGGGATATGAGTACATTGCCTTTTGAACAGCCACATATATTATATTTTAAAATATAAATTAAGCATTTATGAAATAAAACTTGAAATTCACAACATGTTAAAAGAGCATGAACACTGACTTTCCCATCTCCCATATTTTCTGTCAAGATATAGTTTTATCGCTTCTGTTTTAATCCTCTTGATTTTCTTTTGCAAGCTTATATTATATACACACAGACATATATACACACAGAGACACACGGAGACACACAAGAAAGGTTATTATGAATGTACTCTTTGTCAAAATAAGCTTCCATGATATCAATTTGCAAGCATCGATGAGGAAAAAATATAATGTTTTACATTTTCAAATCTGTCTGTAGTAACTACTGTCATCTCCCTTCACAAGACTGACACATTCTCATTTCAGCAATATTCTTCCTCCTTGGCAGAATTCCATTCAGGACAGAAGTTTTTTTATCACTTCTTATCCTCTCAATGATGAAACTGTCAACAAGCAAAGACAAAAATGTATTCCATTCACCACTTTTAGTTGAGTCAGGCAACCATCTGCAATGGTTTCAGTATTCATCAATGTGTATTTATTAAAGGGAAAAATGTTTGAATAAAATTTTGAGTGAGTATGAACAAGAATTAATCAGTGAATAGACTTATGGCAGTTATTTTTTATGCTTCATGAACCAATCATTTATTTCCTCTATCTTTTCAAATACTTCATTGTAAACCATTGCAATGATGCCACTTTAGTACTTTTATTCTAATATCCTCAAAACAAGTTCTCCAATGAAATTTTGCTCTTAGCTGTATGACATTGAAAAATATCACTGAATTGTAGGAAAAAAATTGTCAATTGTAGGAAAAAAATGATGACGCTCTCTTAGGGGTCTTTTTTATTGCATATGAAGATATACATAAAATTGTTTATCAAACATTTTTATTGTAATGGTGATGTACAGAGAGGTTACAGTTATCTAAGTAAGGCAAAGAGTATATTTCTTTTTGAACAGTGTTACCCACTTCCTTATTTTCTCCTGCTTTCTCTCCCCCCAATTCCCTTCCCCGAAGTTGCAAAGTTCATTTCCAACATAATGTCTAGTGAGTATTTTGCATTGATTAACTCTTTGTCCCGCCATTTCTGTGATCCCCCTTCCCTTTCCCAAATCTGATAAACTTATATTCAAGACAAAGTTACCAAATTCAGAAACAGTGATCACAGGGAATAAGCCAGAGGAGATAAAAGCAAAAGACAAAAGCAATAACTGCAAACAGTACATTAAAAAAAAACAAAAGAAAGAAAACAAAATAAAATAATAACAAAATCTTCTTGTTTCCATAGATGAGTTAATTTCAATTACCATTTCATGTCTTATTAGCATTATCGTTATATTTTAGCATTTTATATGGTCACATGTACATAGCCATTGGACTATTTTAATCCTCTGCTAGAACTATCCTAGACATATACTAATTATTCCAAATGAGGGAAACAAGGGAGCCTATGTTTCTTTGTGCCTGGCTTACTTCACTTAATATGATATTTTTCAAGAGTTTCCATTTCCTTATGAATGGGCAATGCCATTCTTTCTGGTGGAAGCATAGAATTCCATTATGTATATATACCACATTTTCTTGGTCCAGTCATGTACTGAGGGGCATCTGGTTGATCCCGTATCTTAGCTATGGTAAATGATGCTGCAATTAATATAGTTGTGATGGTAGTTTTAGTGTGGTCTTGTTTGTGATCATTTGGGTAAACACCCTGAAGTGGATTGCTGGGTCATAGGGAGCTTTATGCTTAGTCTTTTGAACCTCTATACTGCTTTCCAGAGTGGTTGAACAAGTTTGCAGACACCCTTTCCTACAATGACTACATCTAACTATAGAACAATGATAGCTGATAAGGTGTGTGCAGTTTTGTCTCTGAAATAAAGTCATAGCTGAAGTCTGTTGTTCTTTATGCTTTATTAATTGATATGTAGAGATTTAAGGCCATGAATATTATTTCTTAGTTACCACTAGAATTTTCTCTAGTATTTTTACTATATGATATCTTGCTCTACTTTGCAAAATTTTAACTGACTTCCTTGGAAATAGTCACAAAAACAGTAAAAATAAAAACACCTGAGCAATGAAATGAGCTGGGAGTCCAGCTCAGTGGAATAAGTGTGGGCTTAGCATTCGCAAAAGCCTTGCATCAAAGCTTAGCACCAAATATCATCAAATAATAAAAAAAAAACAAGCTAACAATGTTGCATTGTGAAAATTGTTTTAATAAAATAACATGGTAAGAGTAAAGAATATGAACAAATAATAAAATTTAAGAAAATGTTACAAAAAGTAGTTTGATCTTTTAGTCACCAGAATCACCATAATTAAAACATTATGTTAAGAGTCTGGTTTGAAGCCAGGCACGCTGGTGGCTCACGCCTGTCATCCTAGCTACTCAGGAGGCTGAGATCTGAGGATCGTGGTTCAAAGCCAGCCAGGGCAGGAAAGTCTGTGAGACTCTTATCTCTAATAAAAACCACTAGAAAACTGGAAGTGGCACTGTGGCTCAAGCGGTAGAGCACTTGCCTTGAGCTGAAGAGCTGAGGGACAGCGCCCAGGACCAGAGTTCAAGCCCTACAACTAACCAAAAAAAAAAAAAAGAGTCTGGTTTGTTGACACATGAGCTAGCATTTATGTGTTTAAGGCTACTAAAGAGTGTAATGCAAATTCAAGACTAGTATGAAACAAAGCTGTATGTACAAGACAAAATAATACAATATCATTTTATTATAGGTTTAGTTTATAAAAGTAAATGGTGGCTTAGCAAAATTGTTAATCTGATATAACTGAAAGATAGCATAAAAATTGTTAGGTCCTCAATATATCTTTTTTCCCCCTCTCTTTTCCCTCCTTCCTTTCCCTTTCCTTCCTTCTTTTTTGGCTATCAAATTCTCCTTTCCTCAACCAGATAACAAATATGTCCCTTTCAGAGCTGAGAGGAAGGGTTTGTATTTGGGCATGAGGTTTGTATTTTTCTGTTATATTACTTTTTTATATTCAGGGAAGATTTAGAATGTTTAAAGAAGTTTGAATTCTTAGAAAACAAAAGCATTTGTTCAGAGTTCAAGATCATTAAGATCTCTATCAGTAAGGACCTATGTTCACATGTCAGACAAGTAATTTTTGTTAGGATGTAAGTGTGAGTGTTACTGAGGAGTTGGCTTAATACAGATGTTGAATATAATGCCCAGTCTCTCAAAATCAAGGCTAGCTCTTAGAGATGTGACCTAGGATGTAATAAAAGCCCTAGAGAACTCTAAGAACCCATAATAACTTTAATGCTAGATACATTGAAATTTTAATCACAAACTAACATTCTAATTCTTCCTTGACCCTGACAATTATGTCACCGGCCCGGTCCTTTTACTGGAATGGTGCTCTTGGTACTCAGCCACAAATCTGGCAGAGATCTTTGCTTATTATTTTTGAAAAAGGGTCTTGATTCCTTCCTGGGCATATGGGTAAGAACCATCTATGCTAAACTTCCTGGTAGGTAGTACAACAGTCAGATTTAGCTCTTCTTTGAGAAGTGAGTCTCATTGGACATTTCTCTTCCTAAGCTGTCCTTGATCTTTGTTCCCAACAATTTCAGCCTTCCAAGTAGCTAACATGACAAAGTCACTGGGCATTCAGCTGAAAGACACTTTTTAAAGGAAAGACCTAAGATTGATAAAAAAAAAAACAATACCCTAAAGTAACTGGTATAAACAGCTCAGAGACTGTGAAATATAACAGGGAAAATTTATTAATAACTGTGTGGCCTTTCCAGTTCTAGTTGAATCTATGAACTCACAAAGTAGAATAAGGGACTCAAAAGGTATGGTTACTTTTCCTTTGTATACACCTAGATGGAGAAAAGTTTGAAAATTTCACATTAAAACATAATTATTAGTTGAGACAAATCAAAATGGAGGGTAGAGAAGGGAAGTAGGGATGGTTATTCTTATTCAGAAAAAAAATCAGCGAGCCGTAACTCTTCACATTTTGTGCATTTATGTTATTCTCAGATAGAGCCTTCTTGCTCTTTGGATTGGCTTTGGTCTGCCATCCTCCTATTATGTATTTCAAATGATCACTAGCTCATAGAAATAGGCATAAATTTGTTGAGATAGCATCAAGCCACAATTAGCTGGGATTATAATGGGGAGCCAACACACTTAGCCTCTAGCCTCTTCTTATGGGTAGTATCTTGCAAATATTTTTAACCTGAGCTGACTTTGAACCAAGATCTACATATCTCTTCCTCTTTAGGTCATCTTATTTAGAAATCTCACTTTGAGATGATGCAATAACTATTATATTAGCTGTTAATCTTGTCACAATCTTAGCTAATATGGTTAATACAGTAATAATAGCTAATATAGCAATTTCTGCTTACTGTGTCGAACACAGTTTAAGGTTCATCATTGAATGCACAAAGTCATTCATTTTCACAATTGATGTAAGTATTAGAAGTCTAGAGGAAACAAAGGAGAGGTACTAGGAGGTGAAAACTAGGTCAATGCTGCAAACAGAGATCTTGTTTATGTCTTGACAACAGATAATAGATCCTGAGCTTCAAACAGTATATGTACTGTATTCTGTCTAGCAGACTTCTGCCTAGAAAAGTCAGACAACTTTTTCCATTGGTCTAGGGATTTAATTGAAATACTTCCAATAATATCTGAGTGCTAGTGGTTCATATCTGTAATTACTTAGGAAACTGAGATGAGAAGATCTAGGTCCAAAATAGCCCAGGCAGGAAAAAAAAATTCTCCATACTCTACGTCCAATTGAAAAAAAAAGTTGGACCAGAGACATGCCCCAAGTGATACAGCTCCAGCTGTGAGCAAATAAACCAAATGAAATTTTGAGGACCTGATTTCTGACCACGAGGCTCTATAATATTGGCACCAAACTCAAACAACAAAAAAGTCCCCAATAATAATTAACAAGCCACTGGTTTCTGGCTACTATATCCCTAACAAAGATAATTCTTGAAGAAAAATTCTTAGAGTAAGCACAAATGGATTTTAATTTTATCATGTCCAGCTCAAAAATGCATACTTGTACAGATGGAATTAGTCAGGGTCTAATGATTCTCACAGGACCATTTCTTCCAGCTCACCCATCACCAGGCTCCAGTCTCCAGATTGAGGAAAGCATGCATGGCAAAGGTTATAATAACAGCCTAGACTTTTAGGCTGCCATAGCCTGCCCCCCTGCCAACAAACAGACTATCGTCTCCTGGGCTGTCAGATGAGCAGCTTCACAGATGCTAAACTTCCTGCAAATTAAGCACATGTAGGAAAAAAATTACAATTACAGCAAATGCCACCCTGCTAATGGTTTCTGTAGGGACATTAGTGAATTAAATGGGTGTGTGAAACCAAATCTCTTCATTTGCTTCTGTCAGTATGGTAAATTGTCTAGGATTTAAAATTTATTTATCCTTCCTGTGTATCACCATGGATGTTTCCTTTAAATCAATTGAAAATATCACCCTTTGTTTTCTTCTTGGAAATGATAGACTGGGTTTGTGGCTGCCTGGTTGGCCACTTAGAATTGACCTCTGACTCCTGCCAACTGCTGCAATTAGTTGATGGATAATTCAGCATGCTTTTATACCTGTCAAGCCAGCTTTTGCCCAACATCTGCTTGGACAATTCAAAGAGAAAGAGATCAGTGCATGTTTACTCAGGTTCATGTGAAAATGGAAAATTTTCACAGTGCAGGTTAATTGCCCAACTTAACAACCAGGTGTAACAGCATCATTGAACGCCTGTCACCTGCTACTTTTTCCGGCCAGTGGGTTTGTTGTTATATGTTTTCAATCCCTCACCAATTGATGTGCAGCAGCGTTTTTAATTACAGAAATTGGTTCAACTGTACCTGGGGAATGGGGAAATAAAACCTAACATAGGTATCATTATTGAAATGGGTGGCTAATTAATAAAAATATGTGGCTCTATCAGACTGTGCCTGGTTACTAAGTATAACCAGTACCTATAATAAAAAAATTCTTCTTTATTATAGAATTATACTCCCTAAAATATTGTATTTGTCTCATGTACTTCCAATATTTGAAATAATTCTGAAAACTCTCATGTAAGCAAAACACTGTAACATTGAAAATCAATATATTTGTCATTTACAAAGTTCCTCTATAGCACTTTCAAGAGAAGTTGCTTGAAAATAATATTTCTCCATTGCAGGTCATGGCACTGTATCTTTATGCAGTGCCAGCATTTTAATGGAGAGTACTAAGATACTGCAACACAGTGTGAGTGAGGGATATGAAGTACCACAAAATCAAAACTTACTTCTGTATCTCACTAATATCATCTATATGAATTTGCCACCTTGTGTCTAGTGAAAACTTCAGCTAGATAACCTTCCTGGGCTCTTTCCATTTGGAAGATTCATAGCTAACTAGTCAAGCCAGGAAACAGTGGTTGCATATCAATCTCACAAAAGTACTTTTTAATGTAGATCCCCAGGCTATTCCTCCAAAGAAATTGGTTTAAAAAAAATCTATGGGTGAGCCAAGATAATCTGCCTTTGAGCAAGTTACTAGGAATTGCTGATTCAGGATCACTGTGAATCACACTTTGGGAATACATTGCTGCAAGGTCATTTAATGTAACAGCATTTCCCCCTCAGACTAATAACACTTTTAGTCTTCTTTATAATAAGGCAAAGTATTCGAGACATCGGGAAGTTTCAGTGAGAACCAGGTGTGGTGGTACACTCCTGTAATCTCAGCACTGGGGAACATGATGGTGGAGGATCATGAAGTGGAGTCTGATCTACATAAAAAAAAAAAAAGAAGAAGAAGAAACTTCACTCAAATACAGAAACATCTCTGCACCCTTTTAAGATTGGAAGGAAAATTACAGTCATATTTTTGAGGATCAGTGTTCACAGAAAAGTCATAAAATGAAGAAACAGATATTTGGGTTAAATGCATGATACATGCAAAATATCACCGAAGATTGGTACAGAGTGGATGGCTTAATACCGAGAAGGGCTTCCGGAAGAAATGTGACTTGAAGAATTCTCCATCCTTTAGGATGATCAAGTAGAGGAGTTATATTGAAACGTTAACTATTAGTAAGTACTATCAGGAAACAATTATTGGATGATGAGGAAGAGGGTGAAGATGAAGACAGTGAAACAGAACTACCACTGTGAACATTGCAAAAAAAAAAGAGTGAATTACACTAACGTTAAAGGAGAGAATGATAAAATATGATCCTCAGCTCACTCATGTGAACACTAATGCATAATTTATTCAGCAATATCTTAAAAAGGAAAAGACAACAATGTATAATTACATTGTTCTTTCAAAAAGTTTTGGCCAGAAACATTGATCTCTCAAGGATTACCAGCCACATGTATCATCTTACTTTTGACGCCTAGCCATCAATGTTCAAGGTTCCATTATCTACAATTACTCCAAGGAGGATATCCTTCTTCTGTAATAATGTCAGAAGGCCAGTAGTTACCTGATGCTAAGGGAACCATGCCTCCATCACTCATTCAATTCACCACATCACCCAGGCATTCTGTTCTATTACTATAGCACAAAAAAGAGTGAGAATAGAGTAGGAAGAATAACCACATTTACTGTAATATACTGCTGAATTGTATTTTTTATTCTTGTTATTAATCTCTTCATGCATTTAATTTATGAATTAATGTTTATCATAGGTATCTAAGTATAAAAACATCCATAGGATTTAGGGCTCAGTATTATCTATAGATTCTTGAAACATTAAATATTTTAGAATATACCCTACACATATAATTACTATACAATTTTTGCACTTGGACTTGCATTCAAAGTCAAAATTAGTTTAGAACATCCTCAGTAATAAATGTGTTTCATTTGAATATAAAAATCTTAGGAAACAATCATCTAAAGCCTGAAGGTTCAAACCATATAACATAACTCCTTCCTTCTTGCCATTCATCCTCCTTCCTTTTTTCTTTCTTTCCTCATTTTTCTTCTTTTTACCCAAAAAGCTATATATATAGTAATATATGTATATATGTTTATAAAATTTTCTATTACATATAAGTTTTCATTTAGATTAACAGACCCTAGCATGTAGATGTATATATACAGCACACATGCCTTATTAAGAATGAGTTCCAAAAAGAATGAGTTCAGTGGGACAAACAGAGTTAATATGGTCAATTGAAAAATATTAGGTCAACAAGGACAAACAGTATGAGCATGGTAACTTTCCTTGCCCAATTCTAATAGCATGAACTAATCATAGAGTCTCTGGTACCACTATGTTGGAGAATTAGTAATAATATTGAGTGACACTTGAATAACAATTGAGTGACACTCATCCCTCTGTATGAGGCTGTGGAGAAAAACATGTAGCTACCTTGTGGGGGAGGTACAAAGAAATCACAAATGTTCCATATAGGTAGGCTAGTACTGGGGAAACATCTAGACTTTGAAGACTCCAACTTCTAGTTCTACTCCACATCAATTATCACAAGAAAAGGGCCTTTTGCTAACACAAAGCCTGGTTAGCCAATACTTCATAAGCAACTAGGGTTTTTTGCTGTCTTTAGTAATTTTTCAATGTGTGCTCATGGTACTGAATAGTTACTTCCCATCAGAATGCAGTATAGTCAAATACCTGAATCCAGTGGGAAGCCACAGAGAAAACACTCATTTAAAAAGAAAACTTCAACTTGAAGATTTAATTGAATATTGAAGCAAAAAGTAAAGCCCAGAGGCTTGGAAGTATTTTTAAAATGCCACTGAGTTCTGGAAAGTATTCAATTTCATTTATCATAAAGGCATGGTATAAAAACCTCCTCAGATGCTTAGTAAAGATGAAAGAGAGCCAATAGCAGTCAATTTTAACAAAACAAATCCAATCAGAGAAACAAACATTGCTTGGTTTCCCTCACTTGTGGTTGACTGAATATACCTATAAATCCGAAAGTAAAGAATTTGGTTGATATGCAAGTAGTTACAAGTGAATTATCTAAAACAGAAGTAGACTTTTATAGAGAGCTCAAATAGTACAATTTTACTTTAGAAAGACAAAGTCCAAGCCCAACAAAATAAGCACCAGGAAATGGTATTTGAAAGTGATGAGTTTGGCCAAGAGGAGAGTGGTAAATGAATGAAGGAGGAAAAAATACATTCAAGAATTCATTCACTATATTACAAAATTAGGAAAAGTAAGGGAAGGGGTGGGTAGGAGAGGGGGTGAGCTGTTGCAAGTGTGGCACTGATTTGTAGATATTGTCTGTTCTTAAAATGCTTTGTTAAGTGTCACCTCCTTTGTACAACTACTAACAAATAATGACATTCTAAAAATCAAACTGGGAAAACCATTCTTTAAATATTTACTTACTTACTTAGCTTAAAAAAACTCAAGATGTAGGTAGAGAGGAAGCCAGCAGGGATATAGTATTGGAGCTTCCTTGGTCCCAGATTACCAAGAAATTCATTTTAGTGAATTAAAATTATGATTACTCTTAAGTAATTTATTATTCAACTTAGAAATCCATAATTTAACTATAACATCAAGAGGAACAGGAAGTATTTCTCCAGAATATTTTGTTTTATAACATTTGCTCCTACTATAACTTTATTTCTAAGTTTTTGTTAGTGCTATGAAACTATCTTTCAACTTTGCTACACAAAATGAATACTATACAGGGAACGATCGTAAAAATGCTTATGCACCAAGATTTTCCCATCTATTTACTACAAGTACAAGCAGACTGTAAAAAAAAATCAGAAAGCTGAGAATTTTTGTACTGTAAATGTATTTAACACAGAGCCTATACATATACATATAGACATATATGGATACCTACACACACACACACACACACACATATTTATATATACAATATACAAATATACATATAAATACAGATATATGTATATATATTATTTTTGGTAATATTAGGGTTCAAATTTTGTGTTTGCTAAGCAAAAGTATAACTCATTCTCTGAAGTATGTTTTTTAAAGTACTGAATTAAAAAATTCTTATCTCTCAATATCTTTTAAGTAATCATTTCCTTTCTTTCTTCTTTCCTTCTTTCTCCCATTCATTTCTGCCTTCTTTTCCCCCACTTCCTACTTCTTTCTCCCTGTTTCTCTCTTTCTTCCTTCCTCTCTACTTTACTTACCTCTATCTTTTCATATCTGTCTTTCTTCTTTTCCTTTAATTTTTTTCCTCTTTCTTTGTTCCTTTCCTTCCTTTCTCTACCTTCTTTTCTTCTTTTTCTCCCACTTCCTCCTACTCTCTCTGTCTTTCCCTTCATCTTTCTCTTCTTTCTTGAATCCCTTTTATCTCTTCTTCCTTTTGTCCCTTATTTCCCTTTTCCTCCCTTCCTACTTCTTTTCTTTCTCTTCTTTTTTTGCTTTTGATTCTCTATCTTCTATCTGATTCACTTTTTCCTTTTCTCGTGATGAAGATTCTGAAATTCGAATACCTTGCTACAAACGTAATATAAAAGTATATGACACAACAGTGTCAGCGCTCTCCAAGGCAAGAATGTTCTTATCTAAAGGAGTACAACTACGGTAGTCATTCTTCCTACCACACAAAATTAGCCTTGAGTGGTAGACTTTCAGTCAATTCAATAGCATTATGTTTGACAACAAGGCAGATCCTGATACAAAGACTACTATCTTATTAAGTAAAAGTGTATTTCTGTCTCAGAAACTAAATTGTCAAATTACAGAGATCAAATATATTGATCCATGGGATGGATATGAGAAGATAAACCATAAGGCTGAAAATACCATCCGATAAACACTTTAAAAAATCATTTTTCTTTTGTAGTTTTACTTCAGGCTTCAAAAGTTATGGGAATCACTGAAGTTTGAAGTCTGAAGTCAAGCTATAACTTCTAGAGTTCCCTTAGGCTAACATGTTTGTAAGCAATTTTAGTTTTTCATTGCTGCAATTTATCAAGTCAATAGCATAGACTTATAGCCGGTGAAATTAACCCCCCCCTCCCTGGCTATTAGTCTTCATTACTGACCAAAATAATTGCTTATAGGGGATAAGCTATCTAGGATTTACTGTGCCTTTTTCACTATTGCTTTTTAAATGTTTTAAGTATACTACTCTGCCCTAACCTTTTCTTCAAATTTTTAACACATTGAGAGGCATATTAGAATGACATGTTACCCAAAGTAAATATTTAATAGACTCCTTGAACTTAGGACATGGGCACTGCCCCTGAGCTTTTTTTGTTCAAGGCTAGTGCTCTACCACTGGAGCCACAGCTCCACTTACAGCTTTTTGGTAGTTAACAGGAAATAAGAGTCTTGCAGACTTTCCTGACCTAGCTGGCTTTGAACAGCAACCCTCAGAGTAAGTAGTATGATAGGCATGAGTTGCCAGCTCTCAGTAGAAAAAGAATATTTTGAATACATCTATCAAGGGTAAACCCTGAAAGCATTAATATTGTATGTGATTTTTTGTTTGCTACAGACCTACTCTATGACATTCTTGAAAGACTGGTTGAAACTTCATGCTTTGCCAAGCTATTGGTATTTCAGTCATGTCTCAACTCCAAATACTTTTCATTACTTAAAACTAAATACTACTTAAAGGCAATATGGATTGAGCAACTAGTAACAGCTTGCTTTCTGTATGTGCTTTTAGATGGAACTTATGGAGATGGTTTAACAATAGGTAGAATGATTGTTTATAGAATGTTGCAATGCAATAAACTGTGCATGAATACTAAGTTCAAGTAGAATCATTCTCATTGCTTGACAGTTACACAATCAACGGCCAGTGAAATTGACCTTTGGAGACCATTCCCATTCATACTATTCTTCCCCAACCAGGGAGAGTAATATTCTACATTTATCATACTTCTGTATGTGAATTATACACCAAAGAATCTTAAGTACATATACATAATTTAGAACTAGAAGAAAAGAAAAATGTTATGTTTTATGGGGTATCTAGGAGTAAAGCATTAAGAAGAACAAAGATCAAATGGAGAATATGATGTGTGCAGGGGCGCAGGTGATCAGTACATTATATGTATTGTGGAAGTATCACAATGAAACCCATTTTTATAATTCATATACTATGACAAAAGGTATGCAAATACAAGACATTTGAGAGTAGTTAAATTTTCAAGGAAACTCCATATCCATTAGCAGAAAGAACTAATCAGTTATCTAAAGCATTCAGTTGCCTCTGTATGCACATTGCTTATTCTCCTATCTCTTTGAAAGCCTACCAAACTCATTATTTAAACCTGGATGATAGAATTCATGATATTCAACATTTGAGCTCAGAAAACGTGCATCCACCCAAAGCTTTTGTACTTTCCTTGAGTCAATGTTCCATTTTCAGTTCTTGATTTCCCTGCAAAATCTATTCTTGGTAAGTTTTTTGGACATGTGCAATCTCTTCACTAGATATGCCTTCTGAAAAATATTATAGTAGTAGAGGAAACAGGTGAGTACACTAGAAAAGGAATGAAAAAAGAAAAGTATTTATAGAATAGATACATATCTCAGATGCAAGGAATTTCTTTTTTCTTTTTTTTCCCACTCTGGTTTATCTCTTGTTTTCACTGTGTTTGATTTTGGTACCCTGTGTGTTGCATATACATTTCTCTGAATTAAGAAAGGGAAGGGGAACAATAAAATGATGAGACAAAGGAAAAGGACAATACTCACAAGACAACATGTTGGAAATGTACTTTACAATTGGGGGGAGTCTAAAAGGGAGGTAAAGTTGGAGAAAAACAAGGGAGGGTTAACAATGTTTCAGAAGAAATGTAGTCACTACCTTATGTATGTAAATGTAACCCCTCTGTAAGTCACCTTGACAATAAAATTGAATTAAAAAAATAAAAAGAACTACCAAGTGAAGACTAAACCATTAGAAAATAATATTCTACATGTTAAGGAGAGCCAAACATTTTTACTCAGACTTACAGGAAAAAATGTCTTTATTAATACAAACAACCACTTAGTGAAAACATATTATTAGGTTCAGAACTCTCTTCTGCAAGTGTAGGTATGATACACAGATTCTATAATAGAGCCATGCAAACTATTATAAATATATGTTACCAGTGTGGTAGATATAAAAATGTATTCCCAAATATTTCTATGTTCTCATCATTGGAACTTGTGAATGTGTGACTTCTTCTAGTCACAGAGTGAGAGACAGAGATGGAGACAGATAGAGACAGAAACAGAGACAGATAGAGATGAGAGACAGATGAGACACAGAGAAAAAAAGAGAGATGTCTTTATTAGCATTGAATGTGGGGGAAAGGCCTAAAAGCCAAGAAATGTAGTTAGATTCTAGAAACTAGAAAATACAAGGAAATATTTTGTCCTAGTACCTCTGAAAAGAAATAGCCCTGACAATGTGTTTGTCTACTAAGCACTTTACAGACATGTGATCTACACAACATAAAATCATAAAATTTGTATCATGTCCTTAAAGCCATGGTGATTAGTTATTTCAGTTATAGAAAACCAATAACTATATGAGGATGTTATCATTCATTGGCAAAGGTTATAAGTAGAAGTATTTTTGTCCTTTTTGTTTCAGAAACTAAGATAAAGTCCACTAGGTAAGTATTTAATCCAATCAAAGAAACATAAATACAAATAAAGAATATAATGATTGCTGCTTCTTAATGCCATTTATTATATGCTGGGGTATGACTAATGTTTTTCAGACATTACCTAAGGTAACCTAAACAAAATGTTAGAAGGCAGTTGGCTGAAACCTCACTTTACAAATAAATGAGGTTCCTCAAAAGACTCCATATAGAGCTCCCCTATGACCCAGCAATCCCACTTTGGGGCATTTACCTAAATGAGTTTTATCTAAAAAATGGAGGTCACATAACCAGTTACTAGAATGGACATAATGGGACACTAAACTAATCCTATCTATGTCTTCCTAGTGGGCCTTTAGCAAATTTCCCTCATAATACTTATCTATCACCAACTATAATTGGAATGTTTATGCCGATGGTATTTATTACTATGCTATTTTCAGTAATATGTGTTAGTATTTGAAGAGTTAATATATAAAACATTGGGAGAATGGTTCAATGGTTGTGTGCATACAAGTCAATAAAATATCCTTGACAAAATATGCATTTGTCTTATATTTAATTATTAAAATTGTAATGACACAAGAAGTGATCTTACTTTGTTGTTTTGTTCTGTGTTTGGCTCTGGACTGTTTTTGAGACAAGTTTATTTATTTATTTATTTACTGAGACAAGGCTATTACATTACCCTGACTGGCCTTAAATTAATTATCTTCCTTCTTCAGCCTCCGGTACTATAATTACAGGCATGGGACTCCAAACACTTCTCATGTTGCGTAATTACTTCTAAAACATAGCCAACAATATGGCTCAAGTAGTTGTAGGGGAAGCAAAACTTATCACACCCTTTTTCACTAATTATAAGGGCCACCTCTTATATTTGTTTAAAACTCTGAAAACTTCCTCATCAATATCTCTCTGTCCCATTTTAGTGTTCTCAGTTGTAATTCTTTTTTTTTTTTGCCCGTCGTGGGTCTTGAACTCTGGGCCTGGGCGCTGTCACCTGTGCTCTTCAGCTCAAGGCGCGCACTGAACCGCTTGAGCCACAGCGCCACTTCCGTTTTTCTAGTGGTTTATTGGAGATAAGGGTCTCACCGACTTTCCTGCCTGGGCTAGCTTTGAACCATAATCCTCAGATCTCAGCCTCCTGAGTAGCTAGGATTACAGGCCTGAGCCACCGGCTTCAGTTATAATTCTTAAGATTGACTCAGGATCCGAACGATCTTTTCCTGAAGATAGTCCTTCTTAAGAAAAACCACAGCAGTTACACTTTCTAAAAAAGTTGTGTGTGTGTTTGTGTGTGTGTGTGTGTGTGTGAAACAAACAAACTTAGATTGTCCATGTTGTTGTAGAAGGCAGTACAATTTAACAACTTTGAAGCCAGCTGAATCTCAAATGTTATTTCAGACTCAGCTATAGCAGATGTTAAAGCATTGAAGAAAGCCCCCTGAGAGTTGGTTTTGCATTTAAAGAGGAAGAAATTTATTATGCAAACTTAGTATTAGAGGGAAAAGTCAGATTAGTTGCACTATAAAGACTTTTTAAGATACTATTTCTAAATATAGATGGAGCTTTTACAAAAATATTACTGTAGAGAATGCTTTACAGTGAACAATAGATAATCGTCTTTAATTAGACTTTTTTAAAAAATTCAAAAGAACTTGCATCAATAAACTACAATGGAGAGAAGAAAGAAAGTAGAAGAGTCAATGTTTATTTACAATCTGCAGAGGAGAGAAATTTTGGGTGATAAAATTTACTTAAAATAAAGATTCTAATGCTTACCCTCCATTCTTATTACAGGGATCCTGATTGAGTAAAACAGGGAGCCAGCAGTTGTCCTGTCTCAATAAGAAGGCCTAGCCCTACTTGCTACACATTGTCCCAGCCCCTGCATTGTGCTTCAGTGTCCAGGGGTGAGATTATGGAATTACTTGGGGCTACAATCAAGCAGGAAGAAGCAAGTGAAGAACTCCAAAAATAAAACAAATATAAAATGGTGACCACATTAATTTCAAAAAAATTAATTGAAAACCTTGGAAAACTCTTTACAGAAAAATCTTCACAATATTAATGTACATATGTGGAAATAGAACCACATAATTTGAAGGGATGGATAGGATTGGTAAAGAGAGTAAGGGGAAATGGTAGAAGGGGTGACAAAAATCAAGATGAATTATACTCATAAATGAACATGTTGAATTGAAACTCATGTACAGGTACTTAAATATACTGAAAAGAATAAAAAGGAACTTAATTGATTAAAAAATCTGTGATTTTAATAATTGAGATAGATCAACAAACTATATCCTAATTGGAAATTACTAAATGCCAAGTGGAAAGATATGTCTTAGTGAACTAATAAAAAAATCTAAATCAACTATGCCACTTTAAAAAATTATGAAGGAACAGAGACAATGCCTTATTAATGTCATGTTATTTGACTAATATTAGAAAAAAATGAAAATTTTAAATGTTTGTAAGTTGATGAGGATTAAGGATGAAGTGTAAAATTAGTGCAGAAGTGGAATTGAAGGTAATATTTTTGGTTTTTACAAGATTACTTTTGTTGTTATATAAATATTTTTAAAATATAGCCCATGATTGTTATTTAATAATAAGATTCAGGTAATCATAGGGGAAGAAAAAAATATGACACCTTTCCCTACCAATTATAAGACTCACCTCTGATACGGGTAAAATAAAAGACATTTAAAGACAGAAAAAAATCACATACTTATAGTAACATTGCATAAGAGTGTGTTTTATGTGACATAAGAGTTTTCAAACATCAAAAACACCTGTCTTTTTTATGCTAAGGTCAGATGAATAATGAATAGCATTATGAAGAGAGAAAACTAGCATTATACACACATATATATGTTTGTTCATTTAAATATTTTGTATGAATCTGTAGTTCATTACTTAACTACTTCTAAGTGGATAGTACTTCTTCAGGTAATTCCAAGAATATTAAATGTGAACTTTCATATACTTATCAGTATATGTACAGGTACATATAAACAGTGCATGTAAAATACATGTGTCTATAAGGTAAACAGAAATTATATAAAATAAGTATATAAATAAAATATATAGCATACATATATATATAGCATAAAATATATAGCATACTATTTATATATACATATATCTGTTTGTATATATAAATAGATATATACATATCTATTTATATCTATATATATCTATATATATATATATATATATATATATCTATATATATATATATATATATATATATATATATATCTATATATATATATATATATATCTATATATATACATATATATACATATATATGGATATGGTAATTTATGCCCCTGTGTGTTGTGATATCTTTCTATTAAATAATTTGAAAATACTGAATATCAGGAATTTTCTGTGTATATTTTAGATTAATTATCAAGTACAAGAAAAGATACGCTTAACAATGCTGATCCCTTAAGTCATTTTTCTAAGTTACAAATTCTTAGAAATCTGCTCCTTAAAGTTTCAATTTCCAGTGTGAATTCATAAAGTCCAAATCTACCTTTTGTTTATTTATTTTTTCCCATTAGGGTAAAAAGGTCACATTTTGACCTGTGTGGGTATGGAGACTGGGCTGAAGTTAAATGAACTCATACTCACAAGGCTGTCTGTCTGTGTGTTTCAGCAAAGAGCTCTAGTTACAGGCTATATATGAGCCCTGCATGATCACAATACATTGTTGTATGAGAGTTTTATTAAATATGACAGTTTAAATCCAAGTAAAAATTAACATAGTAGGAACCCTGGCAATGTAGAAGACTTATGTGCCTGAATATGGAAACCATGAGCTAAGGAGCCATGGAGCTTGCTAACCCTCCCAGAGAACCAACTAGAAGACGTTCCAGAGCCAGACAATCACAAGTACATTTTTATTTTTCCTTTCTGAAAATAAAAGGAACTGCTAGATGGATATAGCTTTTATAGTCACTGTTACTGATATTCTTCTTTTTAATATAGGGAAGAATAAATCAGCATTTATTGGTCTTTGTGCTTTATACTTCTCGGCATATAGTTTTATATTGTTGGGGCATGTGCCCAACACATAGGATGCCCTGCTGTTATTCCTAGACTATTCCTAGAACTCAGGAAGATGGTATCACACTCCTGATATGCTATGAGTATCCCGGATCATGTATATTGGTGCTGTAATTATGAAGCACACACACACACACACACACACACACACACACACACACACACACAAAAGCAGTGATTTCTCTGGGTGATGCCAATGCTGGCCAAAGAAATGGAAATTGAAAAAATAAAAAGGATTCCACACATTGTGAGAAGAGCAGAATGGGAGATTGTGATTGTCATTAATAAGCAGAGCAAGGAAAGAAGATATCCCAGTATCCTGCAACCTTAAAGAAATAGATCTCAGGGGCTGGGAAGGTGGCTCAGTGGTGTAGTGCTTGACTTACATGCATGAGGTCCTGGGTTTGATTCCTCAGCACCACATAAGCAGAAAAAGCCAGAAGTGGGACTGACACTCAAGTGGTAGAGTGCTAGGCTTCAGCTGAACAGCTGAGGGACAGCGCCCAGGCCTAGCTTTCAGGCCCCATGACCGACCAAAAAAAAAAAAAAAAAGAAAGAAAAGAAAATGAAAAGAAATAGATCACATCGACAACTTGAATTTAGAGGAGATCCTTTTCTACATTCTGGACTGACTTTCTGACTTTTGTCCTGAAGATCAGGGCCAAGCTGATCCTATGTAATACGATCTACAATAGCATGAGCTCATAAATACATACTGTTTTAAAATGCGAAAAGGTTGTATGTGGGTTTGCTGTTTAACAACAGATAAATTTTAAAAGGTAGCATGAAAGATTTTTCTATCATGGGTGAAATGAATACAATATTGTATACTATATATTCAGTCATGTATCATTTAAAGACAAGGCAATGTTTTGAAAAGTCCACCAGGAGTTGATTTCTTCAGTGCAGAACTTCATGGAGTATACTTACAAAAATTTAGGTGATATGAATCATTTGGGGACTGTTTTTGATACAATCAAGACAGTAAGCATGTGAGTTATGAAACTGCCGTTGATTTAATAAGACATCCTGATGCACAATCTGTGTGTGTGTGTGTGTGTGTGTGTGTGAGAGAGAGAGAGAGAGAGAGAGAGAGAGAGAGAGAGAGAGAGAGAGAGAGAGAGAGAGAGAGAGAGAGAGAGAGAGAGAGAGAGAGAGGAGAGAGAGAGACTGAGAAAAGCAAAATTAGGTCATATATTTTAAGTGAACTGATGTTTCCTTTGTATTGTTGGGTCACAAATACCAATTCCTCCTGTAACTACTTTCTCTACTTTCTCTGAATTCTAAGAATCTACAGCTTACATATATCAATCCATATCCACATTTTAATTGTGGATTCAGCATATTCTATTACTTCTAATCTATTTAGATTCTAATATAGCCACTAGTACGTTTACTTTTTTAATGGAAGATTTTCTGTTCTGTATTAGTACTGTAATTAGTGCTCCTAAGGAATAGAACATTGACTATTCACACCTATTCATACTTATTTTTATAGATTAGAATAAGCTTCTATTTATAAAATTGTTTTCTGAATATATGCATCTTTTGATGTATATATCTATGCATGGTATAATAAAATGAAGTTCATGTAAAGCAAATGAAAAGTACCAATGAAGGGTGTGGTCCTGTCTTCTAACTTATTCACTCAATTATATGCTTTATTGAGAGAAAGAGTCAGACAGACAGACAGAGACAGAGACAGAAACAGAGGCAGAGAAAGAGCGACAGAGAAGGAGGAAAAGGAGGAAGAAGAAGAAAAATGAAGGACTTGAAATAGGTATGATGGGGAGAAGAAAAGAAAAAATACAATAGAGTAGAACAGAACCTGAAGCATGTATGGAAACACTTAACAAGCTATCCAAAGCCTTAGTGTACAGTGTATTTTTAGTTGGTGCTAGCTTTAACTTGCTGTCTTTGGATTTCCAACAGCACTTAAGATTATGGCTTGTGTATAAATGATGTACTACATATTTTGTGAGATTGATGAATTGATGGATACTTGTACAAATGAAGATTGTTTTCATTTAGTTCTAAATTGAGATTATGTCAAAAGATAAGATGCTTTGTTTACAACTAAGGAAAAACACTTAGTGCTATACATGCTTAAATTCAGAGCATATAACACAGGAATGTTTTTCATCTTCAAGAAAAATAGCATTATCTTCTTCACCAAAAAACCTGCTCATAATGTAGTAATGTTCTAGCCTTTGCTGATGTTAGTAGCTCTCTGCAGCTTTCACTTGCTTTTGCAGTTTTGTTTCTTTCAAATCCATCAGCATCTATTTGTGCCTCCAGCATGTAATTGCTGTTATTAATTACTGTACTTCTTGCTGCTGTTTTGAGCCTCACTAATGCAACACAGATGGTGGCCCTGACCTCTCTGTGACCTTAAAGCCTTTGGATACTTGTTTTTCATTGCTATGGTGTATTGCCTACTCCTGGTGACCTGTGGGTACATCGTTTCTATCAAAGTGTGTAAGACGTCGATGTGTGGGTCGGGAACATTGCTTGGTGGGAATGGAATGAGACAATCTGTGTCCTGTACTTGGGAGCAGCATTTCTTTGACCCTGAGCACTCCATTGGCTTCTAGCTTTCCCCTCCACTGTTTTCACTCTTTGGGAGTATCTCCTTCAGGTATACTTCATGCTTTTTTTTCCTTCTAAATTGATGCTCACAGGGAATATACAGACATACTAATATATTGATGAGGGAGTAAATCCCAAATATGACCACTAGATTTAAGGGGTGGTAGTGAGAAGTCAAAGTACTTAGATATATCATCACACATTGAAGAAATTGAGTTTTTTTTCCTCATTTCGGAGCACTGGTTATGTGTAGGCAATTAGAACACTGATGCTTAGATATGAATTTTTTGAGCTGTTCTAAAAACAATTATTTAGGATAATTAAATGTAATGGCCTTTCTAAATGACTTTATTGTAAAAAATAACAGATTTCTTAGAAAGCTAGTTGTTTGATAGGTTAAAATGTAGGATTTCTTCATTGAATTTCTGGAATGATATTTTATAATTGTTAGAAGAATGATATGTTCTTTCAATCCATTCTGTTTTCCTTTTCTTAAACAAGATCTGGAAAAAACATTCCACTTGTTTTTCTATCTGATTGTCTATACATTTTTTTCTTATCTTGGAATATTTGTGCAGAGGGGTTGCAATTCAATGTACCCATTTGTACGTCTATCTTACGTCACTCCTAAAGCATTTTGATATTTTATCACAATAAATTATTACATTATGCAACTGTGTTTTGGAACATAAGTCACATTTTAGTTAAGTAATATATTTTTCATTTAATCCACGATTTATAAATTTTAATTTAAAATTTTAGGCACCCAATAATTTAATTATTTTGTGAAAATTTATTTTGTTTTTCCATGGAGGTTTTTGTAATAACTATTTTTATAACCACATGTTAAGACATATTCTTAAATTCGAATTTCCTTATAATTCATCTGAGCAAAAATTTGAATAACTAAAGAGGTAGGTTGTACTAAATAAAGATGATCTTCTGAATCATCAAATTAAAAATAATTCTCTTCTATGCAATGAGAATGAGAAAAATTTTCTTCTTCCCTTTTTGATGTTGAGAATTGACACATTCTTGATATGTATTGACAGCTATTCTATTGTGCAGTTGCATACTAATAATGATCCTAGACTTCAATGTGTCTGTTTTCCTTTTACATGGAATGTACATTGAATGTAATATACTCCAATAATCCTCTTTCTTCAGCTGAGGAAAATATACGAACTGATATGATGACTGGCCACTAGGGAAGACAGTAGCTGTCATTTCCTTTGTATGATGAGCTGAAAAGAAAAAAAATCCCATTTGAATCCTTAATGTTTCATTACAACTTAGAGCCTTCAGACATTACTACCTATACGGAAATGATCTTTGTAATCATGAAGAGCACATTCTGTGCATTTGTAGCTTACTTTAAGATTAATAAATCAAATTTACCTACTACTTGTATATTTTCTTGGTTTGTCTTTCTACATTGAGCTCCCATTGTCCTGTTTCACAGAAGAGAAAAATTATGCTTGTGACAATATTTATGCATTTATAAAAGGGCCTATATCCCTTGATTGTATGGTCCAAAAATTGTTCTTGACATCTCCAAGCTAATAGTGCAAACCAAGGTAACCCAGTCATATCTCTGTGCTAATCCTTCATTATTTATTTGAAATGTGTATATTTAAGGCTAACGAAGAGTGATGCAGCCTATCTGAGTCATATATTACACCAGATTGAAAGTGTTAGTGACTAGGAAGTAGAATTTATATTTTGTTTATTAAAACTTATAAGGTCCATTGCTATTGAAATGAAAAAAAACACTTATGGATAAAGTTTATGAATGGATTAAAAACGGAACTCAAGTCCTCCAATATTTATACCATGCACTCTAGAAAGTTCATCTTCACATACAATGCTATTTGTAGAACCCATTCACCTTCCTCCAGCCAGCTGAATTTTAATATCATTTTTTGCGGGGAGTCCAGTCGTGAGGCCTGGGCGCTGTCCCTCAGCTCTTCAGCTCAAGGTTAGCACTCTACCACTTGAGCCACAGCGCCACTTCCGGCTTTTTTCTTTTTTGCTTATGTGGTGCTCAGGAATTGAACCCAGGGCCTCATGCATGCAAGGCAAGCGCTCTACCACTGAGCTATTTTCCTAGCCCCATTAATATCATTTCTTAAGATACCACCTCCCCCACTTCACCCTAAACATGCACCAGCCTCCCACAGTACTTCCTTAGGCTCTATTTGGCTTTCATCAGGGTGTTTTTATGCCACACACACACACACACACACACACACACACACACACACACACACAAATCCCTTGCATGGATTTGCTTGATTCTTCTCAAAATAGAAGAGAAATTGCATATTCACTTACCACTTACATAATACATCTGCTTATATTTTCATTTTTGTTCTCCTTACAATGACAATCCTTAGTTTTATTAATTTATTAATTGTGTTAGTATGCCAAGGCTGATACAAAAGATGACCACAAATTGAGTGATTTAAAACAATATTAACTTAATCTCTACTTAAGACCTACAGAGAATTTCTAACTTGGGGTCCACAGATCCTTTCTCCTGGAGGCTCTCAAGAAACATTACCATTTGCTGTTTTATCTTTGTGGGGGCTGATGGATCCAGTACTACAATTTCTGCTTCTGGGTTCACAGTGCCTTTTTGTACTTACTGATTGACAACCCTTCCTTGGGTATCTCTTATACAGACAGTTATATTTGAAAACCAAGATGATTTAATCAAAATCCTTAATTATATCAGGATTCAATGTAGTGATTTTTCTTGTTTTAGTTATAAAATAATTTTTTACTTCTTCGTACATTATGTTAAAAATCAATGCATATTCACAGGTAAAATGGTATCCAGTTTGGTGGAAGCAAGTTCTTCTTGTTGTGGATGTCTTCTTAGGGCTGGGCCTTATTTCTGCCTACCACATCAATACCTTCATGATTGACAGTAAATACGTTTTGTCTTGCTTTTCTATTTTGCTTTATTAATGTATTTTCTTGTTTATAAGTAGTTGTACAATGATGTTTCAATTCAACATATGAGACTAAGTATTTTTTGGTCTACAAATCCCTTGTTTTCTTAATAAAAGGAAACTATTTTTTCTCTTAAAACTGATTGTGTTAAACTTATAATCCTGTCACAGGAAGATAACTCATAAACTTCAGAATCAGATATTGAAATTTGTGATCAGTGCCTGGGGAACTGGCTATCAACAAAGTCATCTAAATATACACATGGAAATCACTTCAAATAAACCAGGAATTATATAACACAGTTCAACTCCTGCTCTGAAATCACAAGTGATTTTCTACTTGTCATATCTAAATCCTTTGTGATATGTAAAGCCAAATTAAGAAAGAAATAAGAAAGATGAAATATGTACATAAAGTAGAGCTGCCTCTAAAAAATCAGAGAAAGGTGAATTTGGGAGTTTCAGATATATTCCCAGCTCTGAATTCTAATAAGCAGCAATAATGGAGATAAAACAACCTTTGGTTCTGGAAACAATGTATACTAGCAACTTTTTCAGCAGAAGTAACATTAATGATGGCTTATGTTTCTGTATTTTTTCTCAGGGAAAACAATCAGAAACCTTTCAATTTAATAATTATTTTCCTCAGAGACTTTTTGTTTCAACACTGATGATAGCTATATCATTTTATATGAAATCATTTATGATTTTATATGTATGTATATATACAAATGTATCTATATACTTGGAACAATTAGATTTCATTGGTTTTTGTCAGCTTTCATTTATTGAATAATGCAATTTAAAACAGTTTTTGTATCTTCTTTATTGGTTTGTTTTAAAGTATCATATTCCTTTTATTTTTGCATGTGAGAAAACTTTTCCATGAGCAAAAATTAACAAGGTAATTGATTACTTTCCTTGGTCAACAGAGAAATAAAATTCTTTGATTCTAGAAAGTGTCTCTTGCATTAGCTATGGCACAGGTGCTATGAGAACAACATGGGTTTAAAAAATACTATGAATGCTCGAAAAGTCACTTACTCCTCTAACATCAGATACTTGCAAAGTAAAAATAATAAGATAGTGGTTTTATACCAGCCCTGAAGAAGAAATGATTAGACACCAAGTCAACAAATAAACTGGTTATGGTAGTGAAAATTGTAACCCCAGTGGCACTATAGCAATGAATATGGATTGAAGCCTGAGCTCAGCCTCAGACAAAAAATTCCAGCCCTATATGAAAAGTAAGTTAAGCACAAGGTGTTAAAGGTATGGATAGAGTACAGATGAGTAAGTGCTTTTTCCAGAATTTAAAAACCCTAAGCACAAAATAATATAATAAATTTGGTTGAACATGGAGGAAAGAGTTGCATAGATATTATATTTGGTATCATTTTTTACATATTTCTTAAGCAAAAAAATCTTCAAATGTCAGGTTCCTGGGTGAGTGGATAATAATACTCTTAGTTCATTTCCTGTTTTTCCAAAGTTGTGAGAAAACCAGGAATATTACCGATTTTAGCTTTTTATATAACATTTTCAACTAAATAATGAACAACAGAGAGAAGATTGCACAAATATTCAAAGTATTCAACACATATATCAAGTTTGGGGCTGCAAGCAATGGTCTCGTATCATTGGAATGATGGACATGTTTATCTTAATGACTGACTTAGGAAACAATTTTCTAGAGCTCATTGTGGAGATAATCTCATCAGCCATCATATTAGCTCTTATTTGATAAAGATTTATTCTTGTCCCTCTGAAAATGACCAATTAAATCAATGAAATGGTGTTCAATCTAATGTTTATTATAAGGAATAACAATGAAGTAAGAAATGAACTTGGAGCATTCAGTTTCAACCTTAAATGTTTATTATTCCACCTTAGCTACCTATGATCAAAGGTTCTGTTTCTCTCTGACAAAATGTTGCAGACCTTACTTTTAATGGGCAGTTTTTTCCTGAGGAAATGGAAAATGGTAGTGGCATACTGCCTGTGAAGTCTACCATACTGCTCGTAAACAGCAGTGTGAACAATATCTCCAGCATGCTTGTTCGAGCATTCCCTCTCTTATCATTGAGTGAATTTATACTTTTATGCATTATAAGATCTGCTATGTGGTTGAAGTTAAAACCCACGAAAAAGTATCCAATCTTTTTCAGAACTCAGCATTGAAAATGCTATCTGGATAAATTGCCACACCTTCATGTAATAATATCTATGTATGAATGATTTGGCATCTAGCTACCCACTATAGAAAGAAGATTCTGATAACCTTACATCATGCTAATGAGGCTCACATTGATTTGGGATTCTTCTGAAATGCTTACTGGTTTCTTGGAAGCATTTGCACGAGAACACATTTCTTCAGTGTCTGGTGACATTTAAACAAGACTGACACTATTACTCCAAAAATGATCTCTTACTTCCTACATTTGCTGTTAAGGCCTTCCTTATTTCTACCTTTAAAATTGTTTAAGGGAAGGAAATGTTCCTTCACATATGTGGAGGTTAGATCTTTAGAATACTCCATGTAAACAAAGACACATGCAAATATATGCAAACATATTGACTAAAGTATGTTTTTTGCAGGGGAAAATTTCAATGGTGTAATTCCTTTGGACAACTAACTTGCAGTTTGGCAAAATGAATACCAGGAAGGTGGAACATGTGACATCGGAGAAGAGAATTTCAGTCAAGGGAAGGTAGGCAAACAAATGAAAAAAAGGGTTGGCAACCGCAGTCAATACCCAATGTTGATATGTGAAAATCAAAACAGGTAACTGGAGGGGACAAAGGGGGTTGGTAGAAATGAGGAAGAATGATGAAAAGGGTGACATTGATCAAGATCCTTGTATTCACAAATTGACATGTTCAATTGAAAATCCCTTGTACAAACACATGCATAAAAGAAAAAAACATTAAAATACATATCTTTGTTGCTTTGTATATCCCTTCCCCACAGTATAACCCCTGATTTCACTATATTTGATGTCAGTATAACTTGTGGAGGAGATGGGGAAAAACCAGTTTTTTAAGGATACAGGTGGACCGGTTGCAACAATGAGAAGTACAAGTTGTCAGGTCCAAAACGAGCTTTACAACGTCGGTGCGGGGGCGGGGGGGGGGGGAAGGGGGGGAAGGAGAAGGATTGGGATTGGGATTGGTGGGGAGGGGGGAGGCCGGGAAGGGATGTGAAAGGAGGAGGCTGCAATGCTTGGTAAGAAATGTACGCATTATCCTGCCCATGTAATTGTAACTCCTCTGTACAGTATGTTCACAAATAAAATTAAATTAAATTAAAAAAAATAAAAAAAAACAAAAAAAGAGAAAACCCCTTGTACAAACAATAATAATAATAACATAATAAATGAATGATAAATATGTGTACAGGGAAGTTAGAGAGCTTTTCCCTTATTCATTTCTTAAATTCTGTGCTAATTTCAGTGTGCTTTAGTGAAAGGAATTTAGGACACTACAAATTGTGTCAAGCTAGAAGCTTTAATTTATTCAGATACTTGAACTGGTTATTTAATTTCATTGAACCTTAGTTTACTAAGCTCTGGACTGTATCTAATAATATGCGCTATGCAGTTTCACTATTATCAGGATTCAAATGACTTTTACTTATTGAAGCCATTACTAATGAAAGGACAGCTTGTTTTAATAGGCAAATAACTATTAAATTTTATTTGCATTCTATGATATAGCTGAAAGATGTCACATAAATATTTCTATTTTGTGTCTTGGGAATCTTTAAAGGTGAATCTTCTGTCTGTTCTCGTTTTAATGGACTCTTTCATTTTGAAAAGAATAAGAGAAAGAACATTTGTGTGGAGTTTTTTTAAACTGCATTTGTTTGTCTTTTTTTTTTTTTTTTTTTTGGTACTGGGGATCAAACCCCGGATGCTGCACTTGCTAAGCAAGCGCTTTGCCACTGAGCTACATCCCAGCTCAGTATTGAGAAAGAGCTGGCTTAGAGTACTAGATCTGAACACAAGGAGGCTCAAGGACAAGCATCCAGACGAGCAAAGAAAAAAAGTGAGCTATAGAGTAATAACAATATTGAAGGAGAAAAATTATATCTAACTTTAGAGAAGAAAGAACAAGCAAAATACCATTGTAAGTCTGCAATGTGGTTTTATTTCATCTGGGTGCTGTAACCTCTAGTGTGGAATAACTATAAAAGTTTGTTCTTTGATATCTCAGAAGTCTGTGGAAATTTGGCTTCCCAGACTCCAGGAGCTTGAAACCCTCATCCCTTAATCCTCACTCATGGAAATGCGAGTGCTTCCCTATCTCTGCCCTATTTTCCAAACTGCAATAGCGACAGATCACCTTGTGCCACATGTGTTTCAGTCTGTGCCTGGTCCCTTCTCTGTAGATAACTGTAAGGGACCTGCCTATCAGGAGAACTTTACACTGAAAATGCTTAGACAAACTAAATCCCTGAAATGAGATGAAAGGAATTGGTGACACTGCTAGGACATTAATCGCCAACACTGCTTTTCTACTCATGACTATATTTTCCCTCATTTTCCAATGGAGAAATCTACACTTTTAAAAGGCTGAGCTCTTGTTTTCACCGAGATACATTCAGTGACCTTATTAGAATTCTTGTTCTCTACATTACTTGTCCCTGGTTATGGAGCAAAGAATCACTGGCCTACTTGTTTCAACATTTTGGCTTTGTGGACATTGGAGATTTACTAAAAATTAATCATTAGGCAGTCAGAACTTGTGCAGAATGCTCATCATAGATCAGAACATGTCATAGGTAATCAATAAGAATGTGCCCGCACCTCTGTGACCAAATCTGACCTCATCTTGCTATTATAATATTGGGTTCTTAATGATGCAATAATTTTCAATTAGCAGATCAGGCTGAGTTCAATCTCAGGGTAAGGACATAAAACTCAGACTCTTAAATTTTTTAGCCTGTGATCATTAAATAAAAGCATTGTAAAAGATTTTTTTCCCGTGCACTCCAGTGAGTGACAGAAATGTATATTTAACCACTTCCTTAACTTAGTAAGCCACAAAACACACCATACTTTGGTTTTGCTCCAGTAGGTTTATTGCAAAAATAGGATACTTGCAGCCTCTCCTACCTGTGTTTGATGTATGAAGATGTTATAACTGAAAAAGCCCTTGAAATGACTCTCATTTTATTGTGCAAGATGTGACATCATCTATTAAAGATTTTAATTGTCCCTTTATTTAGCACTCACAATGTTCCATTCAGCACAGATGTCCTTATTCTTTTCCACATTCGGAGGTTGTTTTTTTTTTCATTATAAATTAACTGGTGAGAGAGTTGTCCTTCTTACCTCAAACAACACCATAGGGAAAGTATGTCGAGGCCTTCAATATCTTGTTTAAATATAGACTAAACTTCCTATGTTCAAAGTAGAATTGACCTTGACAGCTTTATTCCTTTAATGTTGCTACTTGTTGTGAGTAAATTGTCTGTCTTGAGGCGTTAGTTTTGGAGATATAGTTTGTTGGGAATTGGTCAAATCAAATACCTTAACTACTATGGAAGGAAATTTGTACATTGAGCTTCTATCCTCTTGGATAATCCTTAGTCTAAGCTACTGCGAGAAAATGTAGTAAAACAGAATAACTAAGCATAAGTTAAACCTGAAAACACTGATTACCATAGTAATTGCTTCTTATGAGAAAATTTTTTCCAAGACAAAAATATCCTTTATAAAATGTTATTTCATTTTAAAAATGGTAGCATAAATTAACTGTACCAAAGGATTTCATTTTGAAATTTCTATATTTTTGAGGTTTCCCCATACTTTGTCCATACAAGTAATTTTCAGCAATGGAACTCACTAGACACAATGTGAAAATGAACTATACAACTTGTAGGGGCAGGGGGGACAGGAGGAAAAACAATGCTCAAAGAAAATGAGGGAAGAAGTGACACTATTTAAAAAGACATGAACTCACTACCTGACCTATATAATTATAACCCCTCTGTATATCATCTTTACAATAAAAATAAATTTAAAAAAAGAAAAGAAATTTGAAACACACACAAAGTACTTTGTCATCTTTATTTCTCTATTATATAATGTTATGACTCTTCACTCCCTTCTTTTTTAGTGATTAATATACTTCATTATGTCACTGTCATCTTCACATATATAATGTATAGACATATACATGATTATGCACACATATGTATACACACACATTTTCTACCTAGAGAATTACTGCACTGACTGTTTACTTGGTTTGGAGGCTTTCCAGTACTTTTTTTTTTTTTTTTTTGCCAGTCCTGGGGACTGGGCACTGTCTCTAAGGTTCTTTTGCTCAAGGTTAGCACTTGACAACTTGATAGTCATAGCACTACTTCCTACTTTTTCTGTGTATGTGGAGCTGAGGAATCAAACCTAAGGCTTCATACATGCCAGACAAGCACTCTACCACTAGGCCATATTCCCAGCCCTGCAGTCCTTTTTAAATGCTTTCAATCTTATAACTCTTCCCGGCTCTCTGATATATAGGCTCTTCCTCCATGAATTACATGGGCTAGTCATCAGCAATTTCAGAATGTTCATATGTCAAAGTGTTCTTTTACACCCAATGTATGTCACTACTTGGGCCAGTGTGACAGCTGACAATAGTATTCTCAGTTTTGCTGAAGACTTCTAGATTCCTTCACAATATTTCCTGTATCTGCCAGGAAGCTCAAAATAAAGGTTTATTTTTTTTCTTAACAATATAGAGAAAATAAATAGAAGGCTTGAAGAGTTAGGCCTGGTGGTAACATTCTTCATTTCTGTTCCATTAAACCTCAGAAATTTAAAATTGGTTCTCAATGGATACTTAGAAGTAACATTGGTTTTAGGATCTCTGATGCTTTTTGTACACCTTAATCAAGGGATTCTTTTCATTCCTCATTAAGAATTCTTAATACTGCATCAATGTTTCTCAATTGCGAAACCATTGGTATTTTTGTACTAAATATTATTTATTAGGAGTAATTTTCCTATGCATTGTAGAAACAATGTCTGTACTGACTGGAAGCCAGTGACAACCCTTTTTGAATGCAAATTTGCTAAATGTCTCAGGGCAAAATAAGCCACGTTAAGAACCAACCACTGGTATAGAAATACCATGGTTCTGTGATGGTATTGTAGAACTGTTTTTAGCAGTTCTCATATTACAACAATTGGTCTGAGTCTTTAGTTTTGCAAGAGACTCATAAAAAGCATTAAAAATACTTGTGTTTATGCTAGAATAGGTTAAATGGATCATTGTGACACATACACCAACTGTTAAGTTTTAGTTTGAAGATTTATTAATGTTCTTATCTATACTAAGAATCAGCTTATTTCATTGTAAATTTTTATTGGTACTCCCAATGTAAGCTAAAATGTACTAAAATTTTACTTGATTAAAAATATATTTCCTTGCAACTCTTGATTCTTAAACTAAAAAATTATATTTTCTATTATTAATATAATTACATAATTTTATGTGCTTCTTCAAATACCTTGGTTTTATTATTAGTGTTTTCTGTAGATCAACAATTAATGGACATTTATTTAGGTTGTTGATGTATGTGTATATTTCAAATATATATATTGGTTTCATACATATATGTATATTATATGCACAGATTCAATGTAATATGTGTATGCTTTTGTATGCTTTAGCAAGATGTTATATAATATGAATCTTGAAACATTTTGAGAAAATATCAGTTTATTTCACATTAGATTGTTAGGATAGATCCTCTTATGTAATAGATTGTTAAACAATTGTGTTGCATGTTAATTAATGTGAAATATCAGTGTTGTTAGGTCACCTATTTATAATTCAATTTCATTTTACTTTGACTATAAACTTTTAAAAATTAACATTGTATAACAATCATTAATATATAACAACATTAAATTTAAGAGCACCTTAAAGTCAAGATATCATTCATATTTTCCAAACTCAAATCTACAAGTAAGATAATGAGCATTTAGTGTCTATGTCTCATAGCTTGTTTCATTCTTGCTTTGCCAATCATTTCTGCTTGTTTGTGCTACTTTACTAACTTCATAAATATGCACAGACATATTCCTTCCTATCTTGTGTCTTAGTATTTACTTTTCCTTTCCTTTTTCCGTCTTTTATTTAATATATACCAGATATTACTCATAGCAGGGTATAAAAGTAATCTTCCATTTGCCAGCTGTTTAACTCTATATTGTGTGTTTGTATCATAGCTCATTCAAATGGTTCAGAAGAGGATAAAGACAAAAATGTGTGCTTATTCTAACATCTTTATCTGGATGTTCCCTTTGGCTTTATGTTATGTTATAGTTCTGTGATTTGATTCAGTTTGATCACATAGCTTAACTTCTAAAAATAATTTTATATAGAAATGAAACAAATTGACAATAAATCTAATTGAATTAGTGAATAGGAAAAAATGAAAGTTTTCTTATCTAGGAGTATAAGAATAATGACAGTTGTGTCAATAATATAAAACTAAATTTTTGTCTTCCCTAACATGTCAAATAAGCACAGTTTCTTCTCAAGTGAAGAGGATAATAAGACAGTGGCACATACTTACTCATACACTTACCAGAAGAAATTGATCAGTTTGCCTAATTGTTAATATACTCCATTAATGAAATTTAATTCATGAATCAAATTGGCTAATTAGAATCTTAATTATAAGAATAAATAGTATCCTTCAATATTGTCTAGTATAATTGTGTCAATATTTATACCATATGACAGCAAATTGATGCTCTGATTTAAATTCTCCTATAACATGAAGAAAAAAATAGATCTCAGCTGCTCTTAATATAATGTTGCACTTGAATGATACACAAATTTCGCTCTGAAATCTTTGCAAAATATTATAGAATGATAAAACAAATTTATTTAGACTGATAATAATAAGGTTGACATTACTACTACTTATTTTATTTCCAAAACTTTATGTCACAGGAGAGTCAAAAATTTTATGTGGTTTCACTGTGGCTATCTGGTAACATGTCTGAATTCAGTGAAACTAAAAACAAATACACACATGTTACATAACATAAATTTGCTAGTACAGTTAAACAGCAGTGACAAGAGAAACAGGTTTTATGCAGAATTGGCTCCTTTTATCTCGGGAAAGGATAGACCAATTGGAGGCTGGTTTATATGCATGCTTCTCTTGCACTACATCTAATGGACACTAGAAAGTATGGCCTACTTTGGGTTTTATGCCCTGGATGATGTTGTAGGGAAGACAGGAGCTGGTTTAGTTAGTCCCTCCTTAGTTTGATACATTCATTCTCAGTACATACTGCAGTTATTCTTTCCTTGTAAGATTTTTTAAAATTATACAAATAGTAGGTTTCATTATATCATTATCTCACATGAATATAAGGTACTTTGATTACATTTACCTCCTTCTTACTCACACCCTACCCACCTCTTACATCCCCTACCTACCACTCACTGATCCCCTTTCTCCTATTTATTCTCCAATGGTCTCCACCCTGTTAAGAATCTACATATGAAAGTAAACGTGATTTTTGTCTTTGAGTCTGACTTATCAATTTTTCTGCTAAGCCCCCCTCCACGATTTTGTTCCTATAAATGGCTGGATAAGATCCTTCTGTAACTGTTCAGCTGAATATGTTCTCTTTAGCCATCCTGATGGGCATCTAGCCTGATCGTATGACTGGGCTATTGTGATAGTACTGCAATGAACATAAGTATCTCTAGTATGTTCTGATCTTGAACTGTTTGGGTATATACTGGGAGTAGTTTAAGAGGTTAATATTGGAATTCCATTAACAAAACAAAACAAAACAAAACAAAAAACCTCTTTTGCCAGGCTGGGAATGTGACTTAGTAGTAGAGTGCTTGCCTAGCATACATGAAGTCCTAGATTCAATTCCTCAGCCCCATATTAACAGAAAAATCCAGAAGTGGTGCTGTGGCTCAAGTGGTAGAGTTCTAGTCTTGAGCAAAAGAATCCTAAGGACAGTGCCCAGGCCCTGAGTAAAAACCCCAGGACTGGCAAAACAAAACAAAACAAAAAACTTCCTTGACCACCTCCATAAAAATTTCCACCCTGCTATGCTAATTTACATTCCCATGAACAGTATATAATTATTGCAGTTCAGTGATGAAATAGTTTCATATATTTAAAAAATATATTTGCTGAGAAGGCAAATAAGATGTATAGAATAAATATTAACTATACATATGATTTTTAAAGTTTTATCATAATTAATGCTTACAAATCAATTAAAAACCTATAAGGTTTATTATAGTTAATGCTTACAAATCAATTAGCCGTTACCCAAAAGGAAATAATACAACTCAATGAAAAATATGACTCATAAGTATATGAAAAAGTGTTCAACTTCATAAATCCCCAAGTAAATAAAATTAAACATAAAGCTTTGTTTTTCACCACACTATTAAAGTGATTTAAAATGATGAAATTCTTAGAAATAGTTTGAAGAGACAGGTTTTTCTATCTTATGTTGCTAATAAGATTATATATTAATAAGGTAATTTTCGATTATTTGGAAGAATGTTTGGAAGAATGATTCAAAGTCCTGAAAAATCTGTTCACCTTCAGAAATATTTCTCTTGTGAAATTTTTGAAGGAAATACTTATAAGTTCCTTAGAGAATATTTGTAGGTGAGCACTGGTGGCTCTCTTACAATTCTAACTACTGATTACACTGAGACCTGCAACATTGTGCTTCTTCGCAGCCTGAGAAATTGCATTTCCAATTAATCAGTAAGATGATGGGCTAGCGTGGTACAATAGCAGTCATGAACAAGAAAGCCAAAACCAAATGAGACAATGAAGTCTGAGTTCAAGCCTTGATACCAGTACAAAACAAAATAACAACAAAATCTGAACCCCCACACAAAACAGAATATATATGAGAGATTATGTCCAACATTTAAAATAGCTATCATCCTATTCCAATTTTCAGCTACATGCTATATATATTTACATATAGGTATATGTGTGTGCGTGTATATATATATATATATATATATATATATATATATACATATATATATCATTCATTTGTTTGAGGGATGTACATGATTCCCTTCCAATAACAGAATTCAACTAAAGTAATGATCTTGACTTCTGATATTAGATTCTGAGAAACTGTAGCTTTCCTCCCCTCTCATACTTTTTCCTCATTTTCCCCACTATTTTGGCTCAGATAGGAAGTATCTGTCTATTTGAGTTGTCCTATACAGAAACTCAGGTGGAAGTGATATGAAGGTAGTTTTGAATCAATAGCCAGCCAGAAACTCAAGCTTTTATTTAACAACTCAGGAGGAATCAAATCACTAAAATAGTTTATAATCAAATCTTATCCTCTACTGCAACCTGAGATGAACAGAGTCATAGATAAAACTTCATTGTAACCTCAAGTGACAACTTGAGTTAGAGAGGTCAAATTCACATACCTGGATTCCTGGATTCTACATAGAGACAGGTAAGCTGTCCTAAATTGCTAAATTCTCATACCAATCTAATATGTAGGTGTAGAGAATTAATGAAATCATAAGACAATCTTGCTACGTTGACATGCTTTAAGTAATAACAAGGTGAAGCATTATTTTAGTTTAGGTATAAACACAACCACACACACACATAAACATGCACACATTACAGATGTCTGGGAGAACACAATGCACTAATGTTCATGGTTGGCTTTGAGTTACAAGAAGATAAACAATTTAAAATTATTTTTCTAGGTGTTTTTGGTAGTTTACCTTTAAAATGTTTTTTAACAACATAGTGGGTTTTATTTCTGCATTTCTAGAGTCCGGTTCAGCTCTTTGAATATAGC
The DNA here is from genome assembly GCF_024711535.1 of Dipodomys merriami. Lineage (NCBI taxonomy): Eukaryota > Metazoa > Chordata > Mammalia > Rodentia > Heteromyidae > Dipodomys > Dipodomys merriami. Next base: position 86,052,105 of record NW_027203381.1, read on the forward strand.
TGAAAATCAGTAACTCTTGGATTACAGTTTTTTTATGACACGTTTAAACACAAATTCCAAGAAGTGTAAGAGTAAAGAAGCTAAATGTTTTCTTATAGTCCCGATGCCTGTTTCTCTATCAAGACACTGTTATTTGCTTAACATTTTGACTTTGAGCTTTGTCAACATGGAATAAGGAACTAAAAGAACCACTAGGTCTAAACCTAGGTGACAGTAAAAGAAAGAGTAGATAACTCCTGGTGATTTAGGTAACTGTAGAGCAGATTGCCTCAATGGGGATATGATTCCTGGAAAACCAGATGATAAAACTACATGATGGAGATTCATCATCGTGAAGGCAGTGAAGGGATCTGCAAAATGGTTGCTCTTCTGCTATGAAAAGGGTACTTTAGAAAGCTGATTAGTTTAATATGTGAAACCTATTTCCTGTTTCAGTTACATTCAGCTTCTCTAAAGGTCTATATTATGAATCATTTGATACACTACGGGCATGTTAGCATGAGACTGAATAAGAGACAACACACCTTGGAGCTGACACTTAACTTGGACTATTTATCTTTTTTAATATGTCTACTAAAGAAATAGTCAGCTATCATGAATTATTCCATTTTACATATTTGTAAAAATACAAACTAGCTTGACTCTGCACAGTATTTGCTCTGGTAGATTATTTTTTATCCTTCATGGGTTTGAATGTAGTTTGCCTGAACAAGGTGCTGTGAAAGTCTTTGTATTTGATATTAAAACACAAATTCTAAAGAATTGCTTGTTTTTGATGATTCTAAGCAGAAACATTGACTGAGTAGTATTTTCTAGGAGTTATGAATAAAAGAGGATAATACAATTTAGTTCTTACGTTTTTGCTGGTTTTACTTTTTTGTTTTAATACTGAATATTTGGTGAAGCTTTGGATTATGTAATTAAAATATTTAATAGTAAATTAAACAGAATAAACACTCAATGATGATTAGTAATGTGTGAGGTTATTTATCAATTTGTCTATCTACATAAACTCAACTGTTGCATTAAATTCATTTAGCTTATCCATCACATGCTCATTAAACACCAACCAAATGCCTACAATCAAGCCAGCCACAACTTAAAACTTTATCTTGAACTTGTACTTACTTTCCAGTGATATACCTTACTATGTCTTCATACATTATTATTTTTTGAATACTGACCTCAAAAATTGTTTGTATGAGATTCTTACCTGTGTTGATTTGCTGGGGTGGGAGAGTAGGGAGGGGGGAGGGGATCTTGGCTTTCATTTCAAATTCCAACTATGTTCTCAGGACATGCAATTAGATTTTCCCCCCTTGGGGAAAAAGATAGAATACTTAATGTTTGTATGTTCTATAATTTTATATGTCTCTTTGGTACCAAAGAGCACTTACTTTATATGACTGCCAACAACTATTTGTGGTACGCTAGATTTTGGTTCTTTAAAATGTCCTCATAAAAATCACTAGATAAATTAAAGAAAGATCACAAAGGCATCTGCCAATCTTCTTTCTCCCAAGAAAGGCAGTATTCATGTTGTTTCTGGGAAATCCCCAAATTCCATATGGCTTTCACAATTACTATATTCATGCCAGCACAGAAGGAAAACACTTTCCTTGAAATATCTGCTTATGTATACTCCATCTGATTTGTCAGTGAGCAGAAGATATTATTCTTTTTCAAAAAATGCTATTCTTAGTAAAGATGTGGAAGAACTTTTTTAATTGAAGCCATGAATAAAACAGAGATCTGGATGACTTTGATAATTTCATATATATGTATTCATTGTTTCTAAGCTAAATATAAGCCTTTTCTGTATTTTCATTTCAATCCTCCCCTGCAAAAAAAAAACACTAAAACAACAACAACAACAACAACAAACAGTAGTCAAAAGCCCTATACTCCTGAGAGGGACAGACAGTGTTGCTGTAACTTTAAGGCTTAAAAATGTCATGTTAGGGTATAGAAAAAATTTCTAGTAGTCTGAATTCCTTCCTATATGTAGCCAGAAGGTAGCATTATTTAGAAAGGAAAATCCTAGAGTGGGACTCAAAATCTTGCTTCCATTCTGAGCTGTGCCATCAAAATGCATTATAATTTTGCTGTTACTTTGGCTTTGATGCTTCATTTTCCTTACCCTAAAATAAAGATGCCAGGCAAGAAGACCTCTAATTAAACTTCCTTCACCTGTGTATTGTCTGAATCCATGATGGGGGGTCTCTATTTCTATGTTGGGAGACAGTGGGATAAGCTTCTTGATTGAGTCTTTCCTTCTCATAAGTCAGTTCAGCTTTGCAGGGCCTCTAAGTCTAACTGTTGCTGAAATTTTTTCATTTCATGGGCTTTTAAAAAGGTTTCTATTTTTGTATCTTTACAGGTTTTATCTTACTTCATCTCTTGGCACCTATTTGCACTTGTGGAAACTCTGTTTAGGTGTTTTCTGAGCATGAGATTGTCTATAATGAAGGTGAACTATACACTCTAGTGTTATATATAATATAATATATTGTATAGATGTAATATATCTTAGGTATAATATATCGGATATTAGATTATTATAGAATTCTATATTCTATATTCTATATATATTCTATCATATATTCTATATGATATCATATATTCTATGTGATAGAATATAATATAGAATTTTATACATGTAAAAAGATGACAATAACACATACCCTCTCTCTTTCTGACCTGTTGATGGACTAGCTATATACCTTCTGTATAGTCACTTCAAAACTGGACATTATTATTTTCTTCATTCACTCAGATCTCCTTTCCAGCCACTCTTTACGGATATAGATTCTCTCTTTTAAACCTGGACTTATTTCCAGTGCAATGTATTCAGAAGTACATAAAAGCAGGCACTTATTTTAGTTGAGATAGGCATTTGCATGTCTGAGTCCACAACAATGGCCCACATATTATTAAACAGACACTCAGTCCAAGAGGAAATCTTTTGCCCAGTTCCTCATGGACCCACTATTTGACAATTAATAATTATTTTTCACATTATTTTTATCTGTAAGTGAGATTTTTGCATGCACTTGAAGAACCAAACCCATCTCAAATAAAAAAATGAAACAATACTATTGTTAATAACTGACTTAAAACCTACAAAAATATTGTGTAATATTCTAGATTATGTTATTTCAAAATTTAATGTGGGTAGTTAGAAACTAACTTCCTTTGTCACTGAAGTCATAAGTGACCACAAGTACCAAAATATAGAAATTCTTTGTATGAGTACTTGAAGCTAATTTTAAAAGTAAAATAAGACTATATATTGATTCTAGAAATGCCAACCGTTAACATTGAAGTAAACATTTTATAACTTTCTTTAAAGTATTTCTTTTTTTATTCAGTTAATTATATATGGAATATTTCTTTTAAGATACTCTTAAAAATGACATTCTTACTAAAACTGCATTTGTTGATACAGATTTTACAAATCATGATGATTTTTTATTGAGATTATCATCCTCCTTCTAGGCATCGTCTATGAAACCATAGTATTTTCAATGATAATTTTATGTCAAGGCTGAATCTGAACTTACGGTGAGTCATGATCAAGTGTTGTGCAAAACAATAGGTTGGAATTGTATGGCTCTATGATGCACCTTTCATTCTTGTCATAAATGACACACAATTGTCTTTCTGACCCAGAAGTGTCATTTTCCACTAAGTTAGCTTTACACATAGTTGTAACTGACTTGATTCCTAGAAGCAGAGTTCTAGTACTACAGTTTCCAGAAGAGTCTTCAGCCACAGCATACACAGGTTAATCCATGCTCTCATGGTCCTCTTCTGTTTTCTGTTCCCTTTTCCAAAGGTCATTACCTCAGTGATAATTATGTCTACCCTACTGAATGCTTATCGTCCTTCCTATTGTTATCTGCATAGCTTGCTTCATTGCTTTTCACTATTGCTGTAAATCTGAGGGAATCTGCCTATGTATTTTTTTCTCAGTTGAGCAGAAGCCATCAGAGCACAAAGCTGAAATCACAGTACATAAGGTAATTAAAAATAAATAAGACAATGTGTGCCAGTGTAGCAGTAGAACTCTTCACCCTGCCATCAGCAGATGTGTAGGCAGTCACTGGAGTATAATAATAAATGGTAGAGTTCAGATTTATGCAATGATCCAATGTCTAATACTTTCTGGATCATATGCTGTCTCTACCATCCATTCTTTATTCATCTCCAGAACTGAGTGATTCTTTGTTTTTCTTTTTTTCTTTTTTCTTTCTTTCTTTTTGTTTTAATGTGAAAATACCGTACAGAAGGGTGATAATTACATGGGCAAGGTAATGGGTACACTTCTTATCAAGCATTGTTGCCTCCTCCTTTGTTTCCCCTTCCCATCCCTTCCCATCCTTTCCCATCCCCCCCTCATCCGCCTCACCACCCCGTAAAAGTTGTAAAGTTCGTTTTTCAACATAAAGACTTGTACATCTCATTGTTGCAATGGGTCCACCTGTATCCCTATTTAAATGGTTTGTTTTTCGCTTCTCCTCCACAAATTATACCAACATCAAATACAGTGAAAGCATGGGTTATACCATGGGGAAGGGAGATACAAAGCAACAAAGAAATCATCTTATAAATATGTTAAACAATCACAAGAAAGAAAAAACCATTTGAATATTTATCTTGGGGTTCATTTCACCTAACATCAACTTATCTGACCTTTTCTGCTTGTCTCAGACATATGCTAGTTATTGCAAATAGGGGAAACCATGGGACCTATGTTTTTTGGGGCCTGGCTTACTTCACTTAATATAATTTTTTCCAAGTCTTTCTATTTCCCAACAAATGGGCAATGCCATTCTTTCTAATGGAGGCATAGAATTCCATTGTGTATATATACCACATTTTCTTGATCCATTCATCTAATGAGGGTCATCTGGGTTGGTACCATATCTTAGCTATGGTAAATAATGCTGCAATAAACATAGTTGTGCTGGGAGCTTTAGTATGGTCTTGTTTGTGATCATTTGGGTAAATGCCCAAAAGTGTGATTGCTGGGTCATGAGGGAGCTCTATATGGAGTCTTTTGAGGAACTTCCATACTACTTTCCAAAGTGGTTGAACATGTTTACATTCCCACCAACAATGCAGTAAGGTTCCCTTCTGGCCACATGCCCTCCAGCATCCGTTGTTATTAAAGTTCTTGATTATAGTCATTCTAACTGGGGTGAGGTGGTTTCTCAATGTTGTTTTAATTTGTATTTCTTTTATGGCTAGAGAGGTTGAGCATATCTTAATGTGTCTGTTGGCCATCCTTTCTTCTTCAGAGAAGTTTCTCTTTAAGTCTTTAGCTCACTTATTTATTGAGCAGTTGTTTCTTTGAGGATTTGTTGTTGGGGATTTAATTTTTTTGAGTTCCAGGTATATTTTAGATATGAGACCCTTGTCTGTTGTATGGTTAGTGAAGATCTTCTCCCAGTCTGTGGGCTTTCTGTTGATCTTGCTAGCTATGTCCTTTTCCATGCAGAAGCTCTGTAATTTCATGCAATCCCATTTGTCCAACCTTTCTTTGATTTGTTGTGTTTCTGGGTCTCTATTAAGATAATTTCAGCCTGTGCCAAGGGTTTCTCCTATTCCATCCTGTAATGTTTTCAGAGTGTCTGCTTTGACTCCAAGGTCTTTGATCCATTTGGAGTTGATTCTGGTGCAGGGTGATATATAAGGTTCTAGCTTTAGTTTTCTACAAGTGATTAACCAATTTTTCATCACCATTTACTGAAGAGGCTGTCTTTCTTCCATATCGAAGATTAGATGGCTACATGTCTGTAGGCTCATTTCTTGGTTTTCAAGTCTATTCCATTGGTCATGAGGTCTGTTCTTGTGCAAGTACCAAGCTGTTTTGATTACTATGGTTTTATAGAAAAGTTTGAAATTTGGCATTGATATTCCTCCAGCACTGTTCTTTCTGTTAAGGATAATTTTTGTTATTTGGGGTCTTTTATTGTTCCATATGAATTTTTGGATTGCCTCTTCTATTTCCTTCAAGAATGAGGTTGGAATATTGATAGGTATCATATTGAATTTGTAGATAGCCTTGGGAAGTATTGCCATTTTCACAATGTTGGTCCTTCCAATCCAGGAGCATGGGAAGTTTTGCCACTTTCTAAGTTCTGTTTTAAATGGTAAACACTTTGGGAAATTACCTTTTCCCCAGAAAATTATGTCTTATCTCTCTGAAACTTCATGTGGTACCAGATAAAAGGAGTGAACCATCTCTTTGATGGCAGAGAATGTAACCTACTCAGACCTGAGAGAATTCAAGTTCAATGTATGCTTTCCATTATCCTTTAAAAAAGCAAGATTTTCTTGATGATATACAGTCTCCCATCACCAATTATCCATTCACTACAAATTCATTTCTCTTACTCATCTCCCTCTTTTGCTGTTCAGATTGAATGTTTTGCTATAGAATTATAAAGCAAGTAGCTGAAAGAAAAGTGGGCATCATTAGACTAGAAAGGGAATGAAACTTTTTGATTGTTACCCTTAAAGAAATGAAGGTTCAGATTCATTTCAAGAGAATATCCCTTTTACTTGACCAAGAAACTTACTATGCTCTGTTATAATAGTATATATTTTTTCTCTTTAAGGGCTGTGGCTTGTCTACATGGAAAGAATGATATAAGTGTGCCAGGAGTACATATGGAATACATAAGATATTTTTGTCATTATTCTAGTCATCCACTTTTAGATTCTTTCAGAATCCCAAAATACACCCATAAAAATAAAAAAAATGTTTCAAGGTCCTATCACATCGATAAATCATGTATCCAAGTGTATATTGTATCCAAATACAGCTAACTCTACATAAAAAGCAAATGGAAGAGAAAAAGAAATCTCATACTGGAATGTGAGTGAAGGGGAAAGCTTGCAGACATTCAGGAAATACCAGCCCTAGCATAGAATAAGATGCTTTTATTTGTTTTTTTTTTTCTGTCTTTAAAGAATTACAATTCTCTTATTGCCTGTAGGTCCTTATCATCCCATTAGTCACAACTGAAAGTTTTTATAAACCTTGTCTTAACAAATCTTTTCTGTCGTTTTATGAATATACCTGCCTCGATATTTTTCTCCCCTTTCCTTCACATTCCATTCAACTCCTTTTCAATTTTTTACATTCCAACCTATCTGAATGGGACATTACTTTCAGTGGAATCTTAAGCAGGGGTTTCTGGTTCTTTCGTCTTGGCATTTGGTCTGCGAAGAATATTTCCCCGAGGGCTTGCACTTCAGCTGAATGGAGGAGGGAGGATTTCTTCTATAAACTGGGTTTTTAATCTGGGTAGCTCTAGGAGGGCAAATTGCCCATGCCTTTAGTCTACAGAGCCGTTTACTTGGGCAGCTGCCATTTAGGGTTTCTCCCAAAGAGCCATTTTCCCAGAGGGAGCTGAGCCTGGGAAACAAGCAAGAGCAGGATTCCCTGTAGTTTCTAGCTTGTGAACTTTCTCTCTGTTTCTCTCTCTCTCTCTCTCTCTCTCTCTCTCTCTCTCTCTCTGTTTCTCCCTGTTTCTCCCTGTTTCTCTCTCTCTGTCTGTCTCTGTCTCTGTCTCTCTGTCTCTGTCTCTGTCTCTGTCTCTGTCTCTCTCTCTCTCTCTCTCTCAAAAGAAACACTGCCAACCTGGCACCTTTTTCCAGTTGCTCCTATTCTCATGCTAAAATTCTTCCAAATATAGTGAAGATCCTATTCCTTGGCAAAAGAAAATACAGGGAGCTTCCCCCATTACATTAGCAAAAAAAAAAAAAAAAGTAACATAGGTGTGGTGACTTTTACTGTTAAAGTAAAATAACAATTTCCTTCCCAAAAGTTGGCACGGGTTTGTGCCTCTAGGTAACAAATAGGGTTTAGAACAGCATCAGTAATTCAGCATGGTCTTAACTCTCTTTGTCTTTTCATTTTCTGTAACTTGAAATAACTTGGAAGTTCTACATAATTTAAATGATATTATCTATCTATCTATCTATCTATCTATCTATCTATCTGTCTGTCTGTCTGTCTGTCTGTCTGTCTGTCTGTCTGTCTGTCTGTTTGTCTGTCTGTCTGTCGTCTGTCTATCTATCTACTTACCTACCTATCTATTGTATATCTGTCTGCCTATCCATCTATGTATTCACATATTAAACCCAACAAGAAAACATAAATACATATAAAGCCATATGCTCACACTTCTGCTTTATGTATTGTTCTTTCTAGATACTCTTTGCTAAGTATTTGGATAATTTATCCTACATTTCTTGAATGCATATAAATGTACATATATAAACATAAAAATTTAAGCCACTGATATCATGGTATAAATAGGTTCTACTTTTTTTCCTTTTCTTTTTATCTAATACTTTTTCTAAAGCAATATTAAAAAAGACATGTTCATCGAGCTTTTATTTTAGAAGAGGAAGGAATATGGTAAAAAGTTTGTTCTCCTTTCTTTATTTATGTGACATCATTTCCTACCAACTCTTCTTACTAATGCATTTAGTCATGTTTGTATAATTTCAGTTATTTTGTATAAGTTGGACAATTTTCTCAAAAGTACATGTCAAATGTTATTATTTATTTTTTTACGCTATCCCTGAAGTCAGATGGTTCTACACAAAGGAAGTGGTTTGGAGTGGGGGTGGGTGGGACAAAGAAAGGAAAGGAGAGAGAAAAGAAAGAGGGAAGAGAAAGAGAGAAAGAAGAGACAAATAGTCATGCATTGGTAAAATGCAATAACATGACTGTGACATAAAAATCATTTTGTTGAATGTTTTTGGACAGGAAAATAAAATTGGAAACATGGAATAGCAATAAAAGTACTGAAAAAAATAAATAAAAATCATGGCATGAAATATAATTGTGGAAATGAAGAATGCATTGCATGAGCCAAAGAGAAAGCATGATAAAATATAGAAAATACAAGCAAAAACCTGGATTTGGAATATTAAAATGGGATAGATAGGGTATAGAAATTGTTAAAGAATATGGAGTAGAAATATTGATAGCCACCCAAAAGGATGCATATTAAAAGGGAAAAAATGGGAATAAAAGCTATATTGATAAAAATAAAAGAATTGAAGACATTTTTCACAAGTAAAAATATAAGAATGTAGATTACAGAAATTCAAAGTATGACACACAAGATGTGTAGTTAAATATTCCATGCATAGATACAGTACAGCAAAAACATCATATGTCACAAAGCAAAGAAATAATTAAAAAATCAATTTAGGTTAATCTATTTGTCTTGTATCTGTTAATAAAGAGTAACAAAAACAACAACAAACCTGTTTTAAGCACTATTTTAAATACTTTTTAAAGAAACACTTCTTTTAAGCACTTTTTTTTGGTCAGTTACGGTTTTGAACTCAGGGCTGGTAACTGTTCCTGAGCCTCTTTGTGCTCAAGTAGCACTCTACCACTTGACCCACAGTACCACTTCTGGTTTTTGAGGGGATAATTGGAACTAAGAGTCTCATGGGCACTTTTCTGCTCAGGCTGGCTTCAAACAAGCATCCTTAGATCTCAGCCTCTTGAGTAAATAGGATTACAAACTTGAGCCACCAGCAACTGACTCAACACTAAGTCTGAGTAAGGAAAAAATGGCTTATTATACATTCCAAATATACAAACATAACTTGAAAATTAACATTTTATATTTAGAAAACTTGTTAAAATTGAAAGATAAGTAATTGTATATACATTAGATCTCATTAATTATTCCATACATGAATGGATTCTCTTAGAAAGCTTCAGAGAGGATATACCCCAAACAGCAAATGGATCTATAAAAGGGGAGAAATGGGGACTGGGCAGGTGGCTCAATGGTAGAGTGCTTGCCTTGCATGCACAAGGCCCTGGGTTTGATTCCTCAGCACCATGTAAGCAGAGAAAATCAGAAAGTGGTGCTGTGGCTCAAGTAGTAGAGTGCTAGCCTTGAGCTGAAGAGCTGAGGGACAGCACCCAGGCCCAGAGTTCAGGCCCCATGACTGACAAAAATAAATAAATAAATAAATAAGAGAAATGTGACATAAGAATTTAAAAAGAGATAAGCTGGTTGTTCTGAAATATATATGTTGTTTGTTAATTTTTGTTAATTTTTATTGATGCATTAAAATTTTTGTATGAATGCATAATTATCATGTATTCATGCTACTACTGATGGGCATTTATATTGCTTTTACATTGGAGCTATTTTGTATAATGCCAGCATAAATATTCTTATTACATATTATCTTAGTTTTTTTTGTAGGTTGCAGGAGGCTAAGCTTTATTTTTGGTCAGGTGTTGACTGGGCTGAATATTCATCTGATACTTCAGGGAAATTCTTACTGTAAGTCTTATTCTTGTCATTGTCAGTACCCAACTTCTTGTTAGCTATTAGCTGGGAGCAACTCTCAGGTCCTAGAAGTTATGTACAATGTTTACCATGTCACTTCAATGATTTTTCAAGCCACCTTGTCAAACTGTTGTATAAAATTCTCTAACTTTCCTTGTCTCTCACTGCTAAACTCAGATTTAAAGTGTCCTTTTGTCCCAACAAATTAACTATACTATGTTTGGGTCAGGTGCTTTGTTGTTTCTTGTCAAGTATCTCATCCTACTTACAAGTTTTGTGCACATTCTTGAGAAAGTGGTTATAGAAAGATAAGGATCACAGTGGAGCTCTATGTGGAGTCTTTTGAGGAACCTCCATACTGCTTTCCAAAGTGGTTGAACAAGTTTACACTCCCACCAACAATGCAGTAGTGTTCCATTCTGGCCAAATCCCCTCCAGCATCTGTTGTTAATAGATTTCTTGAGTATAGCCATTCTAACTAGAGTGAGGTGGAATCTCAATGTTGTTTTGATTTGCATTTCTTTTATGGCTGGAGAGTTTGAACATTTGTTCATATGTCTATTGGCCATTCTTATTTCCTCTTCAGAGAAGTTTCTCTTTAAGTCTTTAGCCCACTTATTTATTGAGCAGTTGTTCCTTTGAGGTTTGTTGGGGAATTTATTTTTTTGAGTCCAAGTAGATTTCAGATATGAGACCTTTATCTGTTGTATGGCTAGTGAAGATCTTCTTCCAATCTGTGGGCTTTCTATTGATCTTGTTAGCTATATTCTTTGCCATGCAGAAGCTCTGCAGCTTCATGCAATCCCATTTGTCCAACTTTTCTTTGATTTGTTGTGTTTCTGGGTCTCTATTAAGAAAATTTTGGCATGTGTCAAGGAGACTTTAATGATCATAAACAAGACCAACCAGCACACCTATGTTTATTGCAGCATTATTTACCATAGCTAAGATATGGAACCAACCCAAGTGCCCCTCAGTAGATGAATGGATCAAAAATAATGTGATATTGATATATATATTGTTATATAGATATATAGATATATGTACACACAATGGAATTCTATGCTGCCATCAGAAAGAGTGACATCGCCCCATTTGTTAGGAAACAGAAAGACTTAGAAAACATTATATTAAGTGAAATAAGCCAAACCCAAAGAAACATAGTTCCCATGGTTTCCCTTATTTGCAATATCTAATATATGTGAGGGACAAATAGAAAAGATCAAAAACTATGTACATATGATCAGATAAGATGACATTAAGCAAAATGAATCCCAAGGTAGGGACACAAGTCGTTTTTTTCTTACCATTGTTTCTAACGTATTTATAATGTACCATATGATTCTTCTGATTCTTTTTATGTTCCTTCCCCTGGTGTAAGCTGTGTTCTCACTGTATTTGATGTCGGTGCCCTGCATCTTGTATATACACTTCTCCAATTTGGGGAGGGGAAGGGAATAAAGGTTGACCCATTGTAACAATGAGATGTACAAGACACAATTTAGGTGGGGGGGGGAGGTGGAGGAAGTGGAGGAGAGGAGTGTAGTTGTGGAGGTGTGAGGGATGGGGAAGGGATGGTAGGGGAAAAACAAAGGAGGAGGCAACAATGCTTGATGGGAAATGTACTCATTACCTTGCTCATGTAATTGTAAACAACCCTCTAAACAATATTTTACAATAAAAAAGTCTAAAATAAAAATAAAAAAGTGAGGATCAACTTAGAATTTGGAGTTAATATTCTAAAGTGCTGGTATTAGTCCAAACTAATATTAGTTTTATCATTTTCCTTTTTCCAAATTGTCCTTTCTAAATTAGAAACACTTTGTTTGAGATATGTTATCCTTTTAGTATTTTGAGGAATTTCATGTGATATGTTGTTTAGAATATTTTGTATGTCATGTAAATAGTCAGGTGGAAGTCCCTCCATTTTATAGGTGACATATTCCATGAACATAAATGAATGCCTGAAACTGAATAATACCTAGGTGTGTGTGTGTGTGTGTGTGTGTGTGTGTGTGTGTGTGTGTGTGTGTATACTATACTTATTCTTATATACATATCAATAATAAAATTTAATTTATAAATTATACATAAAAGAAGTGACAATGAAATAGGAAATTTGTAAAAATATGGCATTATTAACACATTGCTTTAAAAATATTCTATCAAATAATTGTAGATTTTAGTTGACTGTGGGAAATGCAAACATGGAACTCAATATTATAGCTCTAAGGATAAGATTAATATATTCTTTCCATGTAATAATTGGTCATGTTTTGGCAAAAATAATATGCTGGTTTTATAGGATAAGTTCCAAAAATATTTACATAAAATGAAGATTTCCATTATATCTTTCTTTTCTTTTCCTTTTTGCTTTTCTTTTTCCTGATTTTCTTCCTTCCTTCCTTCTTTTTTTCCGTCCTTCCTTCCTCCCTCTTTTCTTTCCCTCTTCCCTTTTTTGATGTCTCTTTTGAGATACCCTGAGGCTTAGTATTGCCTAGAAATTACAATCTTGCTGTATCAGACTCAAAATATAATATTACAGTTCTGCATAGCCATCACCCGCTATAATATATTCATTTCTCTATTTATTTTGCTTCGGTTTAATTTCTTTTAATTTTATGTTCTTTTCTTAAGTGACTGAGATATATACTCTATTATCAATTTTAGCCACAAACAGAAGGTTTCAAAGCATGAACTAAAATCATAACCAATTTTCAGAGCTCTCTTTTATTGAGGGTCCAATGTCTGCTGTAATTCTATTCTGTGCCAGGTGTATCCCTGCATCTCATGCTTCAGTTCTCTCTACAACTACACTGAACCCCAGTCTCACTTCACTCCATCTTTAACCCTGTACATGAAAGCTTTTGGAATAAAATTTTATTTTACTGATTTATATTTATTCCTTATATTCCTTATTCACTTCTGTTCCCTTCCTATAAAATTTATTTCATTAAATTTCATTATGCCAGAAAACCAATTTTAAACTTTTGTTGTTAATTTTTACTTAACAATCCTTCTGGTTCAGTGGATTGCACATTATCAATTTCATTATTAGTTTTACCTTCCTCAAATATTTTTGTTACATATTTGATTAAAACAACAAAAATAATCTGTATTATTTTTTGTTGCCAGTTTTTTTCACATTTTCCCTTCGTAAGATAACTTTTCCGCATTTCTATAATGATTTCTATTTAATGGAATGATCTCAAACTATTCTGTCCTTGTGATGTATGTTAATTGCATCTCTTTGTGAATAGGGCTCATTTATTTCATTTCCCCCAGAGTCAAGTAGAACAATAAAGCTAAACATGATGCTAGGATAAAATTTTGACTGATTTCCTAAGAAAAATCAGCATGTTCATTATATATTAGTAAAGCTATCACATAGAGAATTTGAATATGATACCTCATTTTGAAATCAAGTGTTGAAGATGGCTTTTGCCTTGGGAAGAAACCTTAACGTCTGCTAACTCTGTATTTCATTTTAGTAGGACTAAGATTTTCTTTTTAAAAATTATCTTACAAGTCAACATATCAATTAATGAATACAATGCATTTTGGTTAGGCAAGTTCTCTAACACTTGAATCACATCTTTCGATAGACTAGCATATTCTGGATGTGGCTAACATTATCATATAAATTAACTTAGGCTAACATTAACCCTGTGGAAGTAGAGTGGAGACAATGGGTACAGAAGATTGAATTCTCATTCATTCTTTATTTCACCTACTTACAGAATCAGAAGCCCCAAAGACTGTCAGTTAGTCTTTGAAAAATGTCTAAGTGACAATCATCTACTTTACTTTGTTCTGGGGACAAGTTTAAGGGCATTCAGAAGGCCTTTCCTCTATATTAACTGAAAGGAAAATATTGCTTTGCTCATATCGTGAGACAATTCTACATTCTGTAATAACGATGTGAATATTCTGAGATGTGCGGGTTTCCTTTCAGGTCATAGAGAGAAAATATTTTCTTCGTATTTGGGAATAATCTAACCTTCCAGAACTTAGATATCACAATGTGAGCTTGTTTTAAATTTTACTCCTGGCTGGGTTGTCCATTTTACTGAGAAAAGAATTATAAAACGTAGGTAGAAAAAGAATTTGAGGCTATAAGGGAAATCATGTTTGGATGGTCAGTAACTTTAATTAAAAAGAAAAAAAAGTGCCCTTGGAACAGTGGCTGCTTCTAATTCTAGCAACTATCCACATGTTTTTACAGGCAGATAGTTGGATGTTTTCCACTTTGGCTGCAAATTCAGCATGCATAATGAAAGTATTGTATATAAAATAGAGTTTGAAGTGAAGTGTGAGGAATAAATGATGATTAAATGCCTAAAGGTAAAAAGGTAGCACACTGTATACTCCTAAAACATGAAGAATGATGCATATTTTACACAAAAAGCACTGGATTGAGTGTTGCAATGTCTAAAGAGTAACATTGCATGAAGCCCAATGATACTAAATGCACACATACCTGGCATTAAAGGCAGCACATACACCAGATGCAAGCTGTTGTGCTTCGATTTTGGTTTGATTGTGTCTCACAAAGCTTTATATGTTGAACTCTATATCCCATTGCAAGGTACTAAGAGAATGGAAATGTAAATTGACTCTAGTGTTTAGGGAAGGGGTGTAGGTTGGGAGGTAATTAGGATTAAACAAAAGAAATGGGTGACTATCACCTATCATTGAATCCTGGCAGTTATATGTGAAGAGGGAAAGACAAGAGATGCAGCTATAGCCATGATGCCCAGTGCTGTTCAGGACTCTACCAGCCACAAAAGGCAAAAGGCTCTCTAGTCTTTATACCTTCAGATCCGATCCATAATCCCAAATAAATAATCTTTTCTTTATAACTTACTCCTCTTAAGCAGTGTGTAATTAGCAACACAATTGTATACAGAAGCTCAGTAGAGCTAGGAAAGACAATTAAAATCTGAATCTCTTTTTGTTTATCTGGAAAGTCATGAGGGTGATTATTAAACTTGTGGTATATATGGAGCTCCCAAACAGGTGTGTTACCCTTGTTATCATTGCACATTCCTCTTCTCTGTTTCACAACTTCACTATAGCACAAAGGTTTTGAAGTAAAGACGTACTAAAGTGACAGTTAAGAAGCCCTCTTCAGCTTCAAGTGGACAGAAGTAAACAAATGTGAGGGTCAAAATGAAGCCTCTGAAATAGGCCAGACAAAGTAAATTTAAATTAGGCAATTGATCTGAGGAAAATAGGACAGCAGGATTCAGAGAGATTGAAATGTAGAGGGCATAGATATTAGGCAAGGATATACTTATACCTTTACCTATTCCAAGGAAAGAAATGAACTGTAGAACCAGAGTATAAGTGATGGCAAGTAGACAGCATTCAATAAAACACAAGGAAGAACAAATTCATCATAATGACACTATTTGCTGAGTTTAATGGTGTAAATAAAGATTTTCATTATCCACTCTACTTGAAATTGTAATTGTGTTCCTTGCTGAGGTCAACCTGATTACATAAGGTATTGTGTCTGTCTCTCTATAAATGTTTCATCTGTTTCATTTATTCTGTATGCTATTTTAAATACCTACTTGGTATTAGGCATTATATTCTTAAACAAAATAGAACAATACCCCCTGTATCATAATAGGTGTCAGGCAATAAACCTAATAAAATATAGTTTACTAATGTATAGTTGAAGATGATTTGACCTGTAGAGAAGAATAAAGTAAGTGTATGTTGTGGTTGTAACTGTAAATGAGGTGAACAAAGTCATGTTTACTGAAAACGTATATTTTAAAGTAGATTATAAAGTGAAACATGCACATTTACAGAAGAAAATTCATGAAAATAATTAGAATGAAAAGAGAGAGAAGTTGTGAAAATAAGTGAAAGTAGTATGCTCCAAGGAATATTAGCAAGCAGAATAATACCTTGTCAGGTATTACAACGACTTTATCATTTATTTTGTGTAAGGGAAAAACTATTGAAGGACATAGAGGAGATAGCCAAATATGATTACTGTTATGTTGAGAATAGATTCCAGATGGGGAAAAGGACAGAAAGAGGGAGAATATTTAAGAACCACATGATATAGTTTGATCTAAAATGATAGCGGTGAAATGTTGACAAGGGATCAGAATACAAATCTATATTCAATGTAAAACTCACAGGATTGTTTGACAGATTGGATATTGTATGTAAGCGAATCAGATGAATCAGTGATGACTCGGGGATTTTTGCCTAAGCAATGGGAATGATGGAATTGATTTTAAGTGAAAGATTACAGATAAAAATGATTTGAGAAATGAGATCAAGAACTCAGTTTTGGACATATAAAATATGATATAAAATTAACATAGATTATTGAATACACAGTGAAGATGTTGAGCTCTAAGTTGAATATCCAAGTTGATCATTTAGGATAGGGTATTCTAGGATGGAGACATAAATTTGGATATTTAAGTTTTAGACATTATCACAAGTGGTATATTTGAGCAGAGCAAACACAGTAAGGAATGGCCAATGCGATACTTCAATGAACTTGAAAATAACAAACGGGGACGTTAATGAATTAAAAAGAAAAGGGAAACCAAATAGTCTCGTTTTAGGAGTAAAGAATCCAATGTACTAAACACTATGGATGACATATTAAAGAATCTTACTGAATTGACTAATAGATGAAGTAAGTGATTATTAATGATCCCCACAATAGCATTTTAAATGAAGAAATATTGAATTGCTTTGTGATTGTACTTTTTAACATTGGGTTGGCCTCTTTAGTTTGAAGCAATGGAATAAATTGAAATAGAAATATTTGTTTTTATCCTTGTAAGCCATTAGTTATAAAGGGATGACATTTAGCTGTCATTCTCCTAAGGAAAAGTAAAATTTGCTTATTACTATAAGAGTTTTATTTTCTTGTTCATTTTTTTTTTGCTTCATCTCCATCTGTTAGTGATTCAGGGAGGGTCTTAGAGGGAAAGGCAAGACTTAACAGTTAAATAAAATCTTGTGCAAAAGCAAGTGAAGTGGCCTCTTTTTTTCCATTCTGTTTAGCATACAGTAACAGAGCAGATAACAAGACAAGGGTACAAAGAGAAATGGAAAATTTTAGTATCTCACAAGGGCTTACCATTCCAAATGAATATCTTCTTCTTAGTAATCACTTTGTTTCCTATCATTTAAAAAAATGTCCTTGGTGTTTTAACATGAAATGGAGGTGAGATTTTTTTTTTCTTCTAGAATAAAAGAGACCCAACATCCTATTTAAATGGATAAAACACTAAGAAGTTAGATCTTCTAGTTTCAGATTTCTGAACAGCGTGGTTCCAAGAAAAAGTATGAGAACAGGTCTATAAAACCATGAAATTTTAACAAAATCACATTTGGCTGGGGGAATAGCCTTGGTTATGACAACCTGTGTCGGACTTAGGATTGTCGGGTTCCGAGTTTCTTACCTTTGCATATGGTGACACAATTTTGTACAGAGGTTTTAGTCCAGAATCAGTTGGATTCATTCTTTTTAGGGATGTGGGAAGGCAGAAAAATCATGGTACAAAGGCATAGTAGAGAGAGATAAGCAGCCAGGAAAGGAAACACAGGGGGTACAGAAAGGGGCCAGGAACAAGATCTATCTTCTGTGGTCCCCAACCCCAAATGTATATTCTGTCCTTTAACTAGGCCCCCACACCTTATAGACCATTCAGCTATGACTTCATCAATATGGTAACTCATTGATAAAGTTTTATCTCTTGATAAAGTTAACATGCTCAGGGTCTAATCAACTCTCAGTATCACCACAAGCTGGGAGTGAGCATTTTGAGGAACCACTTCATAGCGAACCATAATAGGTCTAACAATGGTAGTTGAGGAAGATGGGTGGTCCTGAGGAGGCTTTAGCTTTACCCAGCATCAAACTCAGATATGTAAATGGAGAAAGTTGTATTAAATAAGGAATATTAATAGGTCAGCCACTTTATGTTTTTCTTTATTACTGTCCTATCACTTTCTATAATTTCAATGCTTTTATTTACCACCATACCTCCTAAACATCTCTTAACCTTCCCCCAGTTTCAAATTGCTTCACTTTTCAACAACTTTTTTCATCTTCCTTAATTCTTGACAAACTCCTAGCCAATCCCTCCCATTCTTCCCATATCTCTAGATGCTAAGGTCTCCATTAGCTTCTTTATAGTTCTTTAATTCTATGTCAACTAGTGTGCACTTGGGATTCTTGTTCTTGTCTCTAAAAGACATTTGGGAGTGGCTACCTTAAGGTATGGCTAAGTGTTTTTCCTACATATGGACAGTGTAAGGTCCGCTCCTGGATGGCTAGCAGACTCCACCCTCCTCGCAGCAAAGTCTCCACCCAGTACCCGCGTTACCTAGGCAACTGGGACACCTGGAAGAGGCCACATCTGCATCCGCTGAGGTCACATCTGAATTTGATGTGGCCATACCCTTCTCAGCCCATACCCTAGATAAGGCCTTAGCCCAGGCCCAGATGCTCTCTCTCTGCTCTTTTCTAGCTCTTTCTCAGCTCTTTCCTTCTCTTCTCTTTTCCAGCTCCCTTATCTTTCCCAGCTCCCTTCTCTTTCCTAGCTCTCTCTTTCCCACCTTTCCCAGACACTCTCTTTTCTAGCTCTTTTCTCTCTTTTCTAGCTCTTTTCTCTCTCCCAGCTCTCTCTCTTTCCCTGCTCTCTCTTCCCCAGCTCTCTCTCTTTCCCAGCTCTCCCAGCTCTCTTTCCCAGGCCTTTCCCCACCGCAAGGAAGGCCAAGATGGCCAGCCAGAACAATGAATAAACCTCCTTACCTGAATACCACATGTGTGGTGCTGTTCTTACTCAGCCATCTCTTTTTAAAAACCTAACATAAATGGTTCCGTGACTCAGATAAAGGGCTTAAAGTCAGGATAGGTGGGATTCCTCTCCTTTTTTTTCCCTCTTTTTTCTTTTTTTGTTTGTTTTTCCTTTTTTGCTCTGAGGAATACCCACAGTTCTGACGGCCCTTTGTGAACCAGTCTGTCTACTGCGGACACAGTGCATCGATACTATTGCTGGCCTTCACATCCACGTCCACACCACTTCTCTACTCTGGTGAGTGAAACTACTCTTTATGGCTCTCTGTTGCTCAGTCTCTGTCCAGATGTGGCACCACACCAGAGAGCTAAAGGCCGGTCACCTCTGAAGCCTAGGACACTTGGCTTTGGGGGCTTGGCCATTTCTCTCTAGAGGGCTCTGGGGGAAGTCAGGACGCCACTTCTGCCTGGTCAGCTCTTCTTCACTCACCAGACTCACTCTCCTATACATTTAATGGGGTGCTGCGAATCACGCCTGAGCCGTGAAACCCCTTTGAAATGTCTCCTGTGCTCCCTGGAAAGCCAGAAACCCCTTTGAAATGTCTCCTGTGCTCCCTGGAAAGCCAGAGAGCCTAATTTTATGCCATTCTCAGATGTAGACAGTTTTTGCTACTGCAATGGTAAATGGTCAAAAGTCTGTTTAATTTCAGGCTCTTTTTGCTCTCTCTCTGCCATTCATGTCCAACTTTCTATCCTTTTTCTACAACTTTTTGGCTTGTGCCTTGAAGAGTGCGATGCAGACTCAGTCCCAGGGATTCTCCTCTAGGTTCCCTCTCAAAGGTTAGCCAATGTAGGCTTGATCTATGTTCAGGGTTTCTTTGCATTTTTTCTGAAATTCACCATCTTGAATTCACCATCTTGGCCAAATGGTGGGTTAAGGGTTTGGCCCCATCGGATCCTTAACCTTCCACCAAGCTTACTACTCCATCCAACTATTCTAAGGTGCCTTGCTAACAAGTTGCTCTTTTCACAGGCCCTGGTAACTGAGGCCCAACCATCTGATGTGCTTTGTTAGCAAAGATGTCTAAACGTTGTCAAAATTTTAGGTTTTGAGTTTTGCCTTTTTTGTTTTGTGTTGTGTATTCTATTACTGACTATATGACTCTAAAATATTGGGCATATCTGTGCTAAGATTCTCACATCCAATGAGTTTTGTCATTTCAGAATTTTTGTTGGAAATTCTTAATAAGAACCAGGTAAACTCTACTTATTCTAAGGGCTTCTGTGGCAAAGATTGCAGTTCAAAGCCAGCCCAGGCTGAAAAGTTCCTAAGACTCCATCTCCCAACTAACCTGCAAAGAGCCAGGCTGGAAGCATGGCTCAAGACTCTCATCTCTAACCAGCCAAACACTGGAAGTGGTACTGTAACTCAACATGGTAGAGCACTAGCCTTGAGCAGAAGTGCTCAGGAACAGTGCCCAGGCCTTGAGTTCAATCCTCCTTGAATACCAACTGGGACAAGCCATCTCAGCAATGAGCACCTAGACTTAGCCAGTCTGGGGAACAAATGAACATGGAGAAGAGTAAGGAGATGATGTCACATCAGCTACTTTGTGCCTGCCTTTTCAAAATTAAGCAGAGCCAGAAGGTCAGTAGAAGTAAGAAGCCTGCCCATCCAATGTCTATACCTGACTACCTATTAACTGAACAGGAATTTATATTCTTGCCTTTGTCACCTGACTTTTCTACTTAGTCGTCAGATGTCAGCAATAGCTAGGGACATTTCTACCACCATTTCCAGCCCCAAGTCCTTCCTCTTGCCATTTATTTGCTCTCTAGTATTTTTTTTCCAGCCCCTCAATGCTCATAAGACTTCTCCAGACTTCATCTAAGGCCTCATGCCACCAAGGAACAGCTGCTGCTCATTGCCTTCTCTGGGAGGGGACCAAATTCCAGCCTTTTACCCCTATTGTCGATGCCCCTTGCCAGCAGGAAGTAGCCAGAGAGAATCATTGCCCTATTTCATAATTATTAAAAGGCTGGAATGTAAGGTCCACCCTCCTCCCAGCAAAGTCTCCACCCAGCACCTGCGTAACCTAGGCAACTGGGACACCTGGAAGAGGCCACATCTGCATCCGCTGAGGTCACATCTGAATTTGATGTGGCCACACCCTTCTCAGCCCATACCCTAGATAAGGCCTAGCCCAGGCCCAGATGCTCTCTCTCTGCTCTTTTCTAGCTCTTTCTCAGCTCTTTCCTTCTCTTCTCTTTCCCTGCTCCCTTCTCTTTTCTAGCTCTCTCTCTGCTCTTTTCTAGCTCTTTCTCAGCTCTTTCCTTCTCTTCTCTTTCCCAGCTCTCTTCTCTTTCCTAGCTCTCTCTTTCCCACCTTTCCCAGACGCTCTCTTTTCTAGCTCTTTTCTCTCTTTTCTAGCTCTTTTCTCTCTCCCAGCTCTCTCTCTTTCCCAGCTCTCTCTTCCCCAGCTCTCTCTCCTTCCCAGCTCTCCCAGCTCTCTTTCCCACGCCTTTCCCCACTGCATGGAGGGCCAAGATGGCCTGGTGCCAGCCAGAACGATGAATAAACTTACTCCTTACCTGAATACCACGTGTGTGGTGCTGTTCTTACTCGGCTACCTCTTTTAAAAAACCTAACAGATAGGTTTACAGATCTGGTTTGCTAGTTTAGCCTATCTATAGACATAACAGAATTTATGCTTAAGATCTAACATGAAATGAGTGGACACAAGAAACAAAACCCATACCAGTTGCTCTAAGCAGAGATTGTCAAGCTTGATCAGAACAACTACATTATTTTGGCAATCATTTGCAAATAAAACATTGAAAGTGGAAATTCCTTCTGTCCATTTCATGAAAGAAATGTAGTATGTTAAGGGACTTTAGATGTCATCAAATTTTTTCTCACTGATTTCACCATTAAGGGAAAACAAGGAGTCACAGCTCTAAATGCCTTGTGGTAGGTTACTTTACAAGACCTGACCCATAGATGGCTCAGAACTCTTTCTTCTGGTTTACGTATTCTAGTTCTAGTCCAGGCCTGTAGAAATGAAAATGCTTTACCACTTTGGAGGAATACTTAACATTTGAAAACACTACTTCATTTCAATATAACTTTTTCATCAAGTTTGTTTTAAAGCATAGATATTTCATGAACATCCATTTAGGTATTGTTAATGTAAGTAATGACCTGACTTTAAAAATGCAGTACTGGCTTCTTGGGCCACTGTAAGAAAGCACTGTTTCTTTTAGCTTGAATATAAAATAGAAGCTAAGTTGACCTGGCGAAGCTTCTCTCTTTTCAGCAAATAACGGGTTTCTTTTTCTGCTCTACGCCTGCTTGAATTACAAACGACTCCTTGAAGCATCTGTTTTCACTAAATTTGACAGCCAGGAAGGAAGGTTCAAATTTTCAGCAGCTGTTATTTGTTTTTTTCCTTTACTGAGATGAGCAGCAAGACCACAGTGTCTAGAGATTTGTTTGATTACTCAGCAGGACAGTAGAAGCTAAAGCAGAATGATGACAGAAAGCATGAAGAGAGAGAGGAAGGCATGATACAAGTAAACATCAAAAAGGCATGGTTTGATAAGCAGGATCCAAAAATAAAGTTTACACTAATGACAAGCTGACCAGAGGGAAGATTACTGATGTGAAACAGCTGAAGTCAAGCTAATCATCAGGCACATAAAAATGTGTATATTAAACAGGTTGAATCATAGGCATCATTATTTCCAAGGGAGATTTTCCTATTATTGAACATGAGGTTGACAAACATTACTGTGTAACTCATAATGCCCTGTCCTTTGGATAAATACTAAGACATTATAAATTAAGAAAGCATCTGTTTCAAACAGCTCCAAGAGAATATATTTACTTCCTCGACCAACACATGATAAAGTTTAAAACCTAGATGTGAAGAACTAGTCATAATGCCAGGAGTGAATGCAGAGTGGAGCAGAGCATGAGAAGACAGGACAGATAAAGACAATATTCAGATGTCAAATCAACGTCAGAAAAATGAGAGTAAATGAATACACTAGCGAACTAGAAACTCAAACTAACCAGCTGTACCACAGGAAAATGTGTGCACGATTCTGAGCAAAGTTTTCCAACAAATAACCTGTCCTTTAAGAGCCGGGAGACCTGAATGTAGAATCACAAAATTTGTTTCTGTGCAGCAACTCCTATCATGAGACAGGGATAAGATTTTATCTTTGTGAAGATTAGAAGAGGACTTAGCATATCTTAAACCTAATGGGGCAAATGCCATTAGTGATGCATGTTTGTGAATAATCCTCTTTAGAAGGCTGTGTGCTCTTTGCTTTAGACTCATTACAGTTTACATGTTTCCACTAGGGTTCAGTGGGGGCAGCCCTAAAGGAGGTCTCTGTCAGCACCCTGTGGATTTCCCTGAGTAGTAAATGCCTGCAGTTTTTCTGAGTTGGAGTCATGAGTGTGCCACTTTCCCTCTCCTCCTCCTCCTCCCCCTCCCTATCTCCCTCCTCCTCTTCCCCTCCTCCTCTTCCTCTCTCCCCCATTCCTACTCCCTTCCTACCCCCTTCCTCTTTTCTCCCCTCCTCCCTTTCCCTCTCTCCCTTGTCCTCTTCCTCCTCCTCCACCTCTACCATCTCTTCCTCCTTCCCTTCTTCCTCCACCACTTCCCTCCTCCATCCTCTTCCTCTCCTCCATATCTCACTAGTCCTCCTCCCCCGGTTTGCCCCCCCTTCCTCTTCCTGCTCCCTGGAGATAACTCAGAGCCTCTCTGTCTCTTGAGCCATACCCTAGACCCTCTTTGCTTCTTTATAGTAAGGATATCTTTTCTTAATTGTTCAGTAATATGACTTTTTTCCCCTCTGCGATCTCACTGATAAGTACTAGACATTGTTTGGACTAACATTTTGTTGAAGACACATCCTGATTCTCTAAGAGTGAGAGTTTATTCCTTGTGTCCTTCCTTTTATTTTTGAACTTTCACCAGAATTGCCTTTAGTGCTCTGTCCATAGCACTGTAGATTTTACTAGCATAAACCTCAAATCTCTGTGAGCCTCAACTACTACCCAGAGCTAAAGTCACTTCTATATTTTCAGGTATTTTTTTTTACAGCAACATTCCCACAGCTGGGTACCAAATTCTGTCTCAGGCTATTCTGGACGCTATAAAAGAATATTGGTTGGTTGTGTAAGAGTCAACTTAGAAGCTACATTTGCTGAGTCTTCGGATGTAAATGCTGAGTACCTACAATCCTCAATTTGCACCTGTGTCCTTTGATCTCAGCCATTCCCTCCTGCAGTCACTTTGCAATCTCCGTGGGCTCAGAGAAAGGCAGAATTTACCAGCAAACATCATGTGACAAAACACAATGAAGAGAATAGTCAAAAGCCACTGACCACTGGCCAGGAGCCCAGATATACAAAGACTGTGATTAAGACCAAGGCCACACCTGTGAGTTGTGCTGTGTTAACTATGCATTCCTTTCTCAGTGTCTGCCTCAGGATTCCATTTAATTTAAGTATCTGTACACCTTAAGATGGCTGAAGATATACTGAAATACAGTCTTCTCACAGCTACCATGCAATAAATCTCCTGTCCCTGTTCTTTACAATGTCACTTTATTTGGTATATGGGGAGGTGTAACAAGACCTCATATGGAACTCCTGGAGTCTGGGCCTGGGGTCTAAAGCTAGAGTTCAGTAGCTTTAAAACAATAGGTAGTTATTTCTCACAGTGCTGGAGATGCAAAATTCCAAGGTCAAGGCACCATCAGGTTTAGCATGCTGGATGATAGACATTGTCTTTATATTTTATCTTTTTGAATGTGAGTCCTGTCCTCTGTAGAAAAAGGGACAGTGGTACTCTAAGAATCTGTTTTATTAAGGCTAAAATCCATTTGTGCCACTCTCCAAACAAAAATGACTTTGTGAATATATTAAGATATTCAGGTTTTGTATGGAAGAATCTAGCTGCAGTGATTTCTGATCTAATGACATCATGAAGACCCCAAAATGAAGCTTGCTCTAAGTGAATTTTTAAGTGGAGAATTAGTTTTTGCTAACTGGATGTTTTTGCTCAGTGATCTTTCTATTTAAACCTTGAAATGAAGTATTGTCTTTTAAAAAGTGTTATCTTTATTCTGTATTCAGTATGGGTCACAGTGCCCCTAAATTAATTTTTTTCTTGGGAGAACAAAAGAAAGCTCAATGCCATGTATGGAAATTTGGAGGAGTTTGATTCTGCTCTGTATTTAACAGGTCTTGAACAAAGAGGAATTTATGAGACAAAGGAGATTAAAACTGAGGTTTTGATAACTGGAATGTGCTATGTCTATTTAAGGAGAAAGAAATATAGCTCTTGTTTTACTAGTGTTTGATATGTGCTTTTCATAATCGAAATATTGGTAAATTAGATGGATAAACTGAGAGAAATGTATTTCTGACTCAATTTTCTTATTGTGATTAAAATAAATTAGTGTTCAACAATCATCTTGATTTTCTTTAAAAAAGCAAATGAAATAGAATGTACTCTTTTTATTAGTAAAGGTTCATAGAATTCTGTTTTTTTACAAAGTAAATGAGTCATTTAATGTAATAGGGTTAAAGTTACCTTGAATTTTTTTGTGTTAAAGTTTTACGTGATGAGGTTATGTTTCAATTCAAATAAGCGTGTTACAAGACATGCAAGTAATAAGACAGGTTAGTAATAAGGTATGTAAAAACACATAGGATAACTTCGAAGAATAGAGATCTTAAAGTTAAACTCTGAAAGTGATATATTCCACAAAATTGCAAATTTGAAAAATTTTTCATGAGTTGTGTGAAATATTCAAACAATGGAGCATCTGGCAGGAAAGAGAAATTCAATGAGCTTATAATCACTTCAAAATAACTGTGTACCATGCTATTTACAAATCTGCATTTTAGTTTTACATGCTCTAATAATGCCTCATTGATATTCAATGTTTTAAAAACATGTTAGTCCAAGACAAATAAAATCCTATAGATGGATATAGCATAGGTTAAAAAATTCAAGTACAGTTTAAAGTTTATACTTGTACTTTTCAAAAGCAGTGTTTCAGATCCATGGAAATTGACTTAGTTAACTAATTTCTTCTTTTTTTATTCTCTATCTAAATTTATAGCAAAATAATCTTATGAGTTGATACCACATTTCTGTAAGCATAATATCTGACCATTTTGAATTTGGTTTTGTTTGCTAAATGTCTTGTAACTCACTTTGATAGTTATTTTCTTTACCAAAGTTTAATTTGTGGGTTCCTTACCTTGAGGTCTATCAAATAGCTTTGCTGTGAATTTCTTTGCCTTCCATCTTTCTCTCTTTCTCTCTCTCTCCCTCAAACCCTTCCTCTCTCTGTTTCTTTCTCTTTCCTTCCCATGTTATATATAAGAACAATCTGAATAGTTATATTAGAGATATTTTTCTGTTCTATGTTTATTTTCTTCTATACTTAGAACTTGTTTTGTGTTAAGGTTTAAAAACAATATTTTTAATCAGCTCCTGTACATAATTTATGTAGATCTGAAAACTTAGGAACATGATTACATACTATGAATGGCAAATCCACTGGGTAAACTTCTAAAATCACATTAGTCATAACCAGTAAGTTGCTAAATGACAAGTAACCTTAAAAAACTCAATGGTATCTTAGTTCAAAGACAACATCAAAAGAGTGAAAAGAATTCACTGTCTTATGTGAAATGTCAGAACACATGAAGTCTTAAATATTATGTTTGCACATATATGTAGGTATTTGCTTCTTCAATATTCCTGCCAGTTTCAGCTTTCCACATTGGTTGGATCGGTATTCTGTAATGATCTGATATTATTGCTCATGAATATGCTTCTCAAGAATCCTGGAGAACTGTGAGATACTTCTGAAACTGTTCTTCCCAATTGTAATTTGTATGAGTGCAGCTTATTTGTCATTGTTCTAAGGTAGTTACAGTGATTTTTAGCTTGTGTTACCACAAAGAGTGAGGAAAGGCGTGACACTGATGAAGATGCATTATATTCATAAACTGACTTTCTGAATAATTCCTTTATAGGACCATGTAAAAAGAATAAAAATATTATACAAATGAATACCATAAATAGTTTAAACACATGTAACGTCTGAGAAATCCAAGATTTGAGTAGAAGTTTTTCCTACCTGTGGTGCTCTTGAAAGATTATAAGCTACTATGATGACCCTCTAAGGGGGAATGCGAGCATAAAAACAACTTATTTCAAAGAAATTTTAAATATTACAGAAGAAGTTAAGGATTAATTATTTGGTGTCTTACCAGAAAGAAAAAAAATGCTGAGATAAGGATACAGGTTGATTCATTGTTATAATGAGATGTACAAGATGTACAAGACATTATGTTGAAAATGAACTTTAAATCTTGGTGGGGAAGAGAGGAGTTGGGAAGGTGGAGAAGGAAGGAATGTGGTGGGGGAATGAAGAATGGGGTAACAATGTCCATAGGATCAGGGCATATTTGGTGATGGCTAGTTTTTGATTCATGAAAGAATAACTCTATCCTATCCTATGCTAAAAGTAATATATATTTTAAAAAACATATATATTTTAAATATATATTTAAAAATATATTTTTAAAAAACATATTTACCTTATCCTCATTTTCTCTTTTCAGTGAATTTACGTATTCGGTTTTAAAATAAATCTCACCTTGATCAAGATGTGTTGTATTCACAAACTGCTTTTTGAATGTCAACTCATTTATACAAGTACTTAAAGATAATAAAAATATATTTAAAAAGAAATAAACTGCATGATGAGATGGTTACATATATTTGCTGTGCTAGCATTTCTTTTTATATTTTAAAAGTCACATTATAATATCTGCATAGTAATGTATAAATAATGAACAAATGACTATATAATGTTTTCTGAATCAGATAGTTGTAACAAATGCTACCTGCAAAAACAATGAATGAAAGAAGTAAATGCTTTACTTTAGAAGACGATTTTCATCCTATTATCATTTATTGTGCATATTAATAAATCTACTGTGATTTTCCATTCATGGTGTGTTAACCAGGTCCATCATTCTCCTTACCTTTATTCTCTTATCTTTCCCTGAGAAATCTCTTTGGCAAGCTTATTAAATAATACTTCTTGAGAAGACTCTGAGACTTAACCCTACCAAATTATGCTCTTTTTGTAATGCATTCACCAATATTTACTTGATTCATTTGTAGATTTGGGATTTCTTTTCACATTATTTTCCCACATTCATTGTTAGGTCATAATACTAAGTTAAATAATGGTAATATTTCATCAAAGTTAAAAAATACCTTTTAGAAAAAATTCTACATTTTAAAATATTTTTAATTGTAAGGTCTGGGAAGGTGACTCAGTGGTAGAGCGCTTGCCTTGCATGCCTGAGGCCCTGGTTCAATTCCTCAGTTTCACATAATCAAAAAGAAAAAAGCCAGAAGTGGCGCTGTGAGTGCTAGCCTTGAGCTGAAGAGCAGAGGGACAACGCCCAGGCCCAGAGTTCAGGCCCCACGACTGGATCCCCCCCCCAAAATTTTTTTTAAATTGTAAAGATAAAATGATTACAGTGACGAGTGAGGTAGTGAGTACATTTCTTATCCAGCATTGTTACCCTCTCCTTTGTTTTTCCCCTTCTATCCCTTCTCTCCCCAAGTCACCAACTGCTCCCTCCCCCACCAAGCTTTAAAGTTCCTTTTCAACATAGCATCTTACACATTTCATTATAACAATAGATCAACCTGTATCCTTATTTCAGTAATTTTTTCTTTCTGGTAATTTAAAAAATTTTAAATTTTCTTTGAAATAAGTTGTTCTTATGCTTGCTTTCCCTCCATCACAGTAGTGATAGTCTTCCAGGAGCATCAGAGGTAGGAGGAGTTTCTACTCTGTTCTTATTTATAGCTGTTCAAGAGGAATAAGAATGATGTCCTATCATTCACTTCTGATAGCTTAGAAATAAAAACTATCCATTTATTTAATTTTTATAAAGCAGTATTAAGCAATTATTGAAATTGTAAATTATTCTTCAAAACTGCTTCACCTTTATTTTACTATGCATAAATTGTTGTGAACAGAACACCTTGAAGATTTATATCTAAGAAATATTTCTCTCTGATAATAGCAGCCTACTCAGCAAAATGAAGGGAGTATCCAACAAATCTCTTTTTGTGTATTTCATATCTGCAGTTTAATAAATTTCCTTTCAGACACAGATTACAATAGTCAAAAATCACAAAGATCAAAATATATTTAAATTAAAAAGATTGTATTATAATAGAAATTTATTTTTACCTTTCTGTCCATAGATGTGGGAGCCATGATGTTTTAAGGAGGTAAATCTAACTATTAAGTTCCCAACCTCCTAATTCTTAGATCATATATTAATATATAATGCATGACATAGATGGAAATGGCCTATTTTATTGAACAAATAGCTCCAAAAGCCTTCCAAACATAAACACCTTCATTTGCATTCTTCATAGTCTATTCTGAACATTTTAAATCTTCAAGCTTGTAAACCTGGAGATTTTTGTTTCAAAGGGATTATAAAGTTGCATAATTGTAAGAGAATAGAAAGGCATAGGTATTCCTGCAGAATGACAGCTGGTTCTATTCCCTTCATGACATTACTTTAGTGATAGAGAGAGGAAGGCTGCTTGCTGCATATTGAATGATTTTAAAATGCAGAACTAAGGGAGGAAATGAAAGCAAAGTCTGCATGAAAAATCTGTGAAGTAATGCATACCAATGTAGCATTATGATGCTGATGCTGCCTTCGATGGACCCCGGACAAGGAAGGATTATTAATATCACTGCTTAAGCTTCCTCAGGCATCTTGTGTATGTGATAGGATTTACCTACAAAGATAATCCCAATCTCACTGTACTGGTACCCACTTGTTCTTTTCTTTGGGCATAGTCTATTCCAAATAAATGCTTTCTATTTACTGAATTGCCTACAAGTGGATGATAATGTTTGAGTGTCTGAAAATGTCATGTGTGGCTCAATAAAATTTTCAAATACAAACTTGCATGGTTTTACTCTCTGTGTGTTCTGACATTTTCTTCCTCCTTCAGGAAAGATAAATGCCAGGGTGTTGTTATGTTTTGAATATTAAATGTTCCCCAAAGGCCATGTGAAAGACAATTCCCTAGTTGATGTTACTATTGGGAGGTAATGGGAACTTTAAGAGATGGGACCTAGTAAGAGAAATTCAGGTAACAACTACATCTGAAGCAGATGTTAACACCCTGGATATTCATATTCTCTCTCTCTCTCTGTGTCTCTGTCTCTGTCTCTGTGTCTCTGTCTCTGTCTCTCTGTCTCTGTCTCTCTGTCTCTGTCTCTCTCTGTCTCTCTCTCTGTCTCTGCCAATAATTATCTAGAAGCACAATCAACTTAGCAGGATTTCTTTAGAAATCTCTTCTTCATGGTTCTGCACTAAAAAGCAGATAGCTTAACTAGACAGTTATATGAAGATATACTTACCTGAATCCCCCTCAAAACTTCCAGCATCTTATTTATTTATCCCAAATGATGACACCCATGATGCTTCCACGGAAAGGTTCTGATAGAGGAACATTGTCCCTCTTGAGATAAGAAATCACAGCATACACCACTATCCACTTATTTCACAGTTTTCTTGGGCAAAATCGGTTCATCATTTATTGATGTCACGTCATTGTATCTATTTTCTATGGACAGAACTAGGAATAAATTGAATGACTGTCGTAAGTGTTTATGGGTGGAGATCACTACTATTTAGCAGACTACATAGTCTTCACTATCTTGATTTATGTGCAATACTGTAATAGTCCTAGTATATATTGTCTGTATTATGGTTTGAATAAAGGTATCCTATTGGAAAATTCATTTCATCCCCAATATAATAGCATGAAGATACTAAATACATGTTGAAAAGAAAAATGATTAAATCCTGAGGATCCACCACAGAGTAAATGAGTACCCTTAAAAGAGGCTTCAGTGAGCTCATTTCTTTTGATGCCTTCCTTCTGCCTTGTAAGAATACCAAATGCATCCCTCCAGAGGATGAGGCAACAAGGTCTCATAGAGACCAACCCTGAGACAATTCTTCCAGCCACTTGTTCTTGAGATTCCTAGTCTTCAGAACTGTGAAAAACACACTGTGTATTCTGAATACACCCCATCTGAGGTGTTATTTAAAAGCCACATAGAGTAAGATGGGAATGTGTGCTCATTAGTGTGTGTGTGTGTGTGTGTGTGTGTGTGTGTGTGTGTGTGTGTGTGTGTGTGGTGTGTGTGTGTGTGTGTGTGTTTGTGTGTGTGGTGGGGAGAGGGGATTGTGAAATGTTTCTACAGCAAATATCTGGAATTGGTGTGGGGAATGGGTACAGGGTAGAACAGTTTAGAAAAAAATCTATATTACTGTGAGCAGAGAATGAAGGGCAATTCTATAAAGATTTTGGAAGAACAGAGCTACAGAATGTTTCAGTCTTATAGATTAATGAACAGCATGCCTGTCTAGACAGAGAGAAGAGGACAGAGCTGGAGAGCCCCTGGGTGTCTTGAACACTTTGTGCTTTATTACCCAGGGCTATGACACGCTGCTGCCTGTTTTCTAGGGTGGCTTTCTTTGACGTCTACAGCTATGGAAAAGAGTTCCTATGTGAAGCCCAGATCTGTTCCCAAAAGGGCACAGGTGGCAAACTCGTTGTGAAAAAAATACACCAAGAACTATGGGGACATGGCTTTCTCCATTTAAACTTCAAAAGATGCTTCAGACAATTTGGGGGTCTAAGACTCAAACTAAAGTCTTTGGAACGTTAACACAAAATCCTAAAAGTAATATTTTATTGGTTATCTTGTTGAATGTTTAATTTTGAGCTTGCTAGGGATCTGTCAATTCTTACACCTTACCAATTCTCCCTTTTAGAATAAATTGAGAAAAGCATCCATTTGATTTCAGCACGACAGTCATTGATCCAGCCATCATTTTATGTCAGATAGTACTACACAAGGAACAAATATTCTTAAACACAAATCTGGAGACATTTAATAATGACTGTGTAGCAGGTTATTACCTTCCCCACCTTGTCTTTTTCACATTATTCTTAAACACATAAGGAATATGTGCTGTTAACTGATAAAATATTATGAACAGTGATGTCTGATCAGGGTTACAGAGAGGGTGAACAAATGCTTCCTTCAATCTTCTTAACAATGATGAACTAAAACCCATAAATACTTGTTTCGTGAACATGAAGCAGTGCCTCTGAAAACATTTACTCATTCTACTGGGTAAATCATTTTTCACTCATTTATCTAAGCAAAGCTATTAATTTAAGATAAAGATAATGCTAGGCCCTGGAGATAATGCAAAAAAAAGGCAAATATGTTCCCCACCATTCAGAGCCCAGAGCTTTGGTAACTTAGGGATATAGCAAAGTTAATTACATGTGTAGTATAACAGAAAGTGAAATGAGTGGTATTCTGGAAGAAAACTGTTTGTCTGGGGAAACAGGGAACACTTCTCTGAAGAAAGTAGGGTTGAAGCTCTAAACTTAGGACTAGGGGGAAAAAAACATTTCAAAGGACCATGAAAGAATTATCTGTTATAAAGAAAATAAGGCTTATACAGTCAATAGAGAAGGCCTTAAAAGAGGAGATAGGAATTGCAATTATAATATTCCATGTACATTCTACAAAATTAAGCAAATTGAGGGAAGAGGTAAGGTTTGGAAGGATGGGGGAGGATAATGAAAGGGGTAACCTTGAACAAGATTCATGGTATTCATATATTACATGTTTAAATGGTAACTCCTTTGTGCAATTACTTAAAGACACAGATAAAAATTAATGATGGCCTATGCCTGTCCTCTGAGGCATTTAGGGGGGCAAGATCTGAGGATCCTGGTTTGAAGCCAGCTGGGTAGAAATGTCTGTGAGACTCTTTGCGCCAATTAACCACTAGAAAGCTGGCAGTGGTGCTATGGCTTAAAGTGGTATAATGCTACCCTTGAGTAAAAAATTCAAAGACCATGCCTAGGCCTTAAGCTAAACCCCATGACCTACAATTACATACATACATACATACATACATACATACATACATACATACATACATACATAAAATAAAGAAAAGTTGAAGATTATCAAGCAACAAATATAAGGAAGCTAGATCTAGGCAAATACAAGAGAACAGAAAGGCTTAATGATTCCGAGGCATGCAGAAACCAAGTGATGGTATTCTTTTGATTAAGAGTTTGAGAATGTGTAGTCTATTAATAGTCTAAAATCTTAAAGATCCTTAGGGATTTATTGAGCTCTACATGACGGAGAAGTAGTTGTGGGGAAAAGATAAGTGATTTTATTATATGTTTTGGTGATGTGTCTATGAGATGGTTGAGTGAAGACACAGGTTGGCCCTACTAGTTTGAAGTTGAACACATTTTTTGTATAAGTTTGGAAATGATCAGCATGTATTTTAGTTGCAGACAACTGAAAACATGCAAAATAATGGATCAAGATGGCAGTAAGTAAATAATGGGAAGAAAATAATGCCTTTCTTTTTTGTTAGTTATGATTCCATTCGTTTATCTTGCACAAAATGGTTTCATTGTAAGCTTTCCATAGGGACAGAATGTACTTTGATCAGATTCATAGCCTCTACTATTCTTTCTTACCTGCTTTTCTTTTTAAGACAATCTTGAGTGGGTTTGCCTATCCTATTACATAAAATGAATCTCTTTTTTGCAGAAGAACAGATACGACAGAAAATCAAGAATATTTCATTCTATGGATGATAAAAGCTGAAAGACAGAGCAGCACACACAGTAATGTTCTCTTCAGTGTCTAATGTTGCAGCACAAAGAAATAATAACTGATCAATATTCAATAGACTTAGAGGTTATCCACTTTGTTTTGTTTTGTGTGTTTTGCTTTGAGACAATTGTCTCTATGTAGAGAAGGCTGGCTTCAAACTGGCAGTTCTCTGCTTCATCCTTTGAATTGCTGAGGTTAAGGCCATGTGACACCTGGCTCATTCACTCCTTTGATGATAATCTTATCATTTCCTAAATAAAGAGCAGAACTTTATTGTCAATATTCTGACTTTTTAGCTTCAATTTCAATTACTAATTTCTATCATTTGAACATTATTTATCTTCCAAATATTCTTGCTGAGGCAACAATATTAAGAGAAAGGGACATTAGGATGTAATTAAGTGATGCCCTCATAGAATAGAACCTTTTTTTAAAAAAATGTGAGGGGTGAAGTCTTTCCTTTACAACCTACACATGAGAATGGAGTTCACCCACTTTGGAGTACAGCATTAAAACATCATATTAGAAGCAGAAAGAAGTCCACACTAAAAAAATCAGCCAGTACATTGAGCTTGGACTTCATAATCTCTAGTACTGTGGGCGATAAAATTCTATTATTTATCAATTAGTGTGTGATATTTTGTTATAGTAGCACAAGTCCAATTATCCAACAGCTGTCAGTCATAGTCAGGGCTATAAACAACTGGTTAAGCCCTGGAATTTTGCCTGTTCATAGTTCAGGTAGTACAACAGTATTTCTAAAATAGGATAGATGAGAAATCTACAGTAAAATCATTCAATTACTTGTGCCTGATGAATCCATAATTCATCCTCTAATGAATTTTATGTCTGGTTCCGAACTAGGGCCTAAATACGAGTTTTCTATATGGGATCCCATGGCTTTGAAATACTTATTTGATGGATATCTCTATATGAACATATTTTATTAACATTAAAAATGTTCTATGGATAACATAGATAGGATAGGCAGCTAGAAAGTTATATTCTATAACTCTGGATGTTGTGTATTTCTATGATGGTGGGGCTACTTTATGGAATTTCTTAACTGTCCTTTTCTTCTAATTGACTTAGCAGGACAAACACAAGATGGCATGATACTTGTGTTCCAGAATGCTCCACAACAGGATGAATCAGCACTGGGTAGAGGAAATGACCCACAAATGACCTCACGAAGTCCCAGGATCAATGACATTAGGTTCAGATACCACCTTTCTGGTCAATGCTATTGATATATATACTTTTACATTACTTTCTAGACATTCAGAATTCTCTGTGGGCTAAGCAATAACCATTGTTTAGAAATTGATGTCCAAAAATGACAGGTTATCAAGAAAATCACTTTTTGTAAGCAACAGTTCTCAAAGCTGGCTTGCATGAGAACCACTAGAAGATAATTCAAAAAACCAAGTATCTCTGGAACCCATAGGTCAGTATTTACTGGAAAAAGATATGTAAGACTCTCCACTGGAGAGTTTAAATGTTTCAGCACATTTCCAAATGCACAGTCTGTCGTGAAAGGAAATGCCAGTATACTACTGAGCTAATATCAGTGTTGGTGACCGGGTGCCTGTGTTGGTGCGAAAACTCCTCAGCAGAGTCCTTTTTATACATTGCAAGGCCACAGAGAAATACTTTATATGCAGAAAATAAAAGTAACTTTTGGCTATAAAAATGGCTCAATCCCATCTCTTTGAGGCAATATAATAAATCTATATGAATCTGTCCCTGAGGAAAAGTGTTCATTTTTCAGAGCACTTTGCCATTTTTATAATGGGAGAAATAGCCATAAAATGCTTGTGGCAAAACAGCAATACCAAGATGTACTTTCCAACTTCTTCTGAACTACAGTTGATGGTGTCAATGAAAATTGTCTCTCTTCTTTGGATTCTAAAGAAAGTATGGTATTTTTTTCCTCTTCTTCCTCCTCTTTCTCCTCCTCCTCCTCCCCTTCCTCCTCCTCCTCTTCTTGTTCCTTCTTCTTCTTCTTCTTCTTCTTCTTCTTCTTCTTCTTCTTCTTCTTCTTCTTCTTCTTCTTCTTCTTCTTCTTCTTCTTCTTCTTCCTTCTCCTTCTCCTTCTCCTTCTCCTCCTTCTCCTTCTCCTTCTCCTTCTCCTTCTCCTTCTCCTTCTCCTTCTCCTTCTCCTTCTCCTTCTCCTTCTCCTTCTCCTTCTCCTTCTCCTTCTCCTTCTCCTTCTTCTTCTTCTTCTTCTTCTTCTTCTTCTTCTTCTTCTTCTTCTTCTTTCTTCTTCTTCTTCTTTCTTCTTCTTCTTCTTCTTCCTACTCCTGCTCCTCCTCCTTTTTTTCTTCTTCTGTTCCATTAATAACAATAAAGATATTTCAGCTTTAAGAAAAAGAAGCGAAGCATGTAGAGTCTTAATAAACCAGATATCCGTCTATCATTTTAATATAACAATAAAAAACTTATATTTACTAAGAAAATCTATCACCTTTTGATGATCCTTACAATGCTGAGCATGAATCCTTTATTACGTAACAGTATTTTCAAATCAAAACATTTAACATTTTCTAGATCGATGCTCAGTAAAAACACTGAACCTTAGCAGGGCGCTGGTGACTCACGCCTGGAATCCTAGCTACTCAGGAGGCTGAGATCTGAGGATCGCGGTTCAAAGCCAGCCCGGCAGGAAAGACCGTGAGACTCCTATCTCCAATAAACCACCAGAAAACTGGAAGTGGCGCTGTAGCTCAAGTGGTAGAGTGCTCGCCTTGAGCTGAAGAGCTGAGAGACAGCGCCCAGGCCCAGAGTTCAAGCCCCACGACCAACAAAAAAACCAAAACACTGAACATTTATTTTCATAAAAATACTCTGTTGAACAGTACATGCGAGCATATATTGTTCTGGATTTCCATACATGCTTTTCTTTTTTCTTTTTTAAAATTTTATTGTTAAAGTGATGTACAGAGGGCTTATAGTTACGTAAATAAGATAGCGGTTGAAGTTTTTGTCTAATTTGTTACACCTTCCCTCATTTTCCTCCAAACCTGATTTTCTATAGAATAGCACATAATGAAGTTGTGAAGAAGAACGTGTGCAACTAACAGGCTCTCAAATATTGATTGTTGGGTTCTTAGGGGGAAAATATTAAATTTGTTTTGAAATATGGGTAGCTTTAGATCCAATTAAAAATATTTTAACTGTTATAGAGTAGTCAATTCACATTGTAAACTGATAGGTTTCTCTGAAATTATGACTAATTAATTACTAATGAAGCTGTGTTGTACTTTTCTAAACAGAGGCTTAAAGAGCATTAATTTTACAGATGCCTCTTTGAGAACGGTTAAGTCATAAAATCTTCTGATAGTGCCTATAAGCCAGAAAAGTCTCCTTGGAATAATTTTATTTTCTCACTATAAGATTGCTTCAGCCAAGGATTTTCACTTAGCAAGGACAAGAGAAGCAAAAGATTCATATTCCTTTCCTTTTTATTTGTCACGGAGAAAATGTAGCATAGTTTACATATTCTGATTCTGTCTTTAAATGTTCTTAGAATCCTTAACCATGATTTATTAAAGAATGAACCTTTACATCTCAAACAGGCAAGGACATCTTCCTAGTTTCTTCTTAGATCAAGAAATAGTTTATTAGTTTTTCTACTTATCTGGAATTCACTTGGAGAAAATAGGGTATATTATTAACAAATGCACTTAACGTTGGATAGATTTACTCACTGAATGTGACATAATTTTGTTGGTTAACTATTATGAAAGATGAGAATATGTCACAATCTAAATTTTTTCCAAAGCTAACAGTAGAAATTACTATGAACTAAAGGCCATTCATTATCTATAGTTGATTGTTAAGTGTGCTATATCATTCCAAACATTTTTGGTTGTAATCAAGAAACAGTGACAAATACATGAATATTTTCATCATGAATAGAAAGAAAATTATAATGCCTAATGCCTACATATGTTTCTATAAAGTAAATTAAATAAAAATACAGAATTGGACTTTCTAGTTGTAGCAAAAAGTGTTTCCTCTGACTTTAATAAATTAAAAGCCTAATGGATGGGACATAACAATTTTTTGACATGAAATCATGTAACATATTATTGCATTATATATGTGAAATATATTATATGTAATCTGTTTAAAATATTATTTTGCAAATATCAATGTAATAAGAATTCAATGTAATTAAGAATTCAATCCTAAGTAATCAAGAAAGGATAATTAAATCAATTAATATAATTTACATATATATATTAGAGAAACTACAGCTTGTCGATTAAGAAGAGTATAAACATGGAGAGAATAGTGTTGTCTACTTAGCTACATAACCTTCTTTGCTTTATATCATCTATGTATAAAATTTAGTGAGAAGAGATATAACATCAATATAATAACTAGAAGAATAAATGCACAATAGACATTCAGAATGATACCAGGTATAAGGAAGATGTTCAGTAAAAATGATTAACATCATTCATTTATATTATCACATTCACTCTTGTGATAATTATATGTTAAAAAAGAAAGCATTAGATAGAATTTCAGGTGACAGACTCTGAAAATTATTTGTGTGAATTGCTTTTTAAAGATATGATGATAAAGCAGGACATTAGCATCCGGCCTGTAATTCTATCTATTCAGGAAGATAAGATCTGAGGATCACTGTTTAATCACTGTTTAAAGCCAATCTGGCCAACCCATGAGACTCTTGTCTCCAAATAAAGGAAAGAAAAGGAAGAAAGGAAAAAAGCTGAAAGCTGAGTTCTGGCTTAAGTGATAGAACAGTAAACATGAGCACAAAAGCTCGTGAACAGCACCCAGGTCCTAAGTTCAAGCCCCAGGACCATCACAAAGCAAATAAATATATATACATATATATATATATATATATACACATACACACACACACACATATATGGGAGACAATGCTTCAATGAATTAAAATATTGAATTTGAACCCGACTTATGTAAAAATAATATATATATCATTATATAAATGTGTGTATATAAGTATATTATTAAATATATTTTCATATAGAACATATAGAAGTACACTTTACTAATATAACTTTTTTATTGTGAAAATACTATTCAGAGGGGTTACAATTACATGGGCAAGATAATGAGTACATTACTTACCAAGCATTGTAGTAATATAATTATTTATGGATACCTATAGTTATAGAAATAGCTAATATGTGTTCTATGCATATGTATGCTATAATGCAAATAAATAGATTTAATGGCTAAATTCATTCTACTGTGAATGGAATGACCATGACTAAAACATTAAAAAAATAACAATATCAAAAGAGCCATGAGGAATAAAATAAAGTTCACCATATGTCAAGCAAGATCTTTATAAAAAGCAGGTAGGAAGTAAAAGAGTAATGTAATAACTAAGATGGAGACTGAAGTAAAGGCTCAAATAATGAAATAAAACTGGCTATCTTTTACCAAGGCATATAAGATAAAGAGAAATTTACTACACACTCCAGAATACTTTATAGAACATAAATTACATAGAGTTGCAAGGGTCAACATAAACACACTTCAAAAACAAACTGTTGAGTTAAATAAATTTTTTTCTAAATAATATTTGGAAAATTATATTATTGGCACCGTCTTGTAGAGTTAAAACTGTACAAACAAGCTTTTATGAATATTAAATGGAAATAACAGAAAATTGTATTTGTGTTTTTTTCATAATAGTTTACAAATGTGAATTAAAAGATTAAGAACGTATTTAGAAATAATGTTCACTGAACTTAGTAGGGCTGAAAGGGACGTGAGACATAAAATACATATCCAGCATTTTGCCTTTGAAACAGTAATGAAGCCAGGGGTGGTGGCTCATGTAATAATCCTGACTACTCAGGGGACTGAGATCTGAGGAATCCAGTTCAAACCGGCAGAAAAGTCCCCCGGAGACTCTTATCTCCAAATTAACCACTCAAAAACCAGAAGTGGTGCTGTGGTTGAAAATGTAGAGCCTTGAGCAGAAAGAGTTCAGGGACAGAAATACAGGCCCTGAGTTCCCACGACTAGAACAAAAGTTTAAAAAAAAAAATGACATAAACCAATGGCCAAAAG
The DNA here is from genome assembly GCF_024711535.1 of Dipodomys merriami. Taxonomy (NCBI): domain Eukaryota; kingdom Metazoa; phylum Chordata; class Mammalia; order Rodentia; family Heteromyidae; genus Dipodomys; species Dipodomys merriami. Next base: position 86,092,164 of record NW_027203381.1, read on the forward strand.
ACCTAACTGAATTCAACACAATAAAACTTCAGCATTAATTTATTGATGGCTGTTGGTGTGATGCATTCATTCCTGTACACTGTAAATATTGAGGAAAGTTTTAAATTATGGAGTTTAATAAACTTTAGAATTTTTCACAGCACCTATTAAGAAATCCTAGGAAAATTCTTCAATAATTAGGTAGTTAACTCAGACTTATTTTTCCCCAAGAGACTCAAATAAGCTGAACTTTAAGGAATGTACCTTATCACTTAGAAAATGAAGGAACTCAGCTATTCTTGCCAGGAACTGAATCTGTGGTTCCAGAAAGTCTAAGAACATTAGTGCTGATACATTTTACTCTAAGGATCATTTCAAGAGATATTTACAACCTGTATGTTTCAAATTCAACCTTCATTAGCACAGTTATAAAACAGTATAATATGGAAAATGTATAGTTTTTAATTAAAAATTAATGTTAATAATTAAAATGTTTGTTATGGAGAACTCAGATGTTAAAGTTGATACAATGAAAAGAACCACATGCAAAGTAAATAAAGTAAAATTACACTAATGGAATGTTTCTCTATACTTAAATTCAAAAATTTGTTTCCATAAAAACAGAACAAAAATTGATAACTACTTTAGTATGTGAAATGATTTCCTCTATTGTTGGTTTGTATGACAGTTAATTTAACAATAAAATTTCATAAAGAATATCTTGTTCATTCTGGATTCTCATGAGAGGAGAGATCAAATATAAAAAAGCCTTTCAGCATTACATAATGATAGCTATTTCTTAGTGAATGTTAAAGGACAACAACAAAAATGAGTATGTGTTATTTTTTTAAATTAGTTTAAAATAACACATATATAAAGACAATCACTGTTTAAGAGAAACATGCAGAAGTGATACACACATACACAGAATAAAGTCTTTAATTAAAAAGATGATCATAATTATCACAATTTTGATAACACATCTACTGCTGATAAAATACAGAGCCTGAGTTAACAGACTGTGAATGCAGTAGATATTAATATTGAAATGATATTTTGTGTGTTTTACTCAATTATGTAAATTCAGTGACTTGTTTGCAGGCTTTCTTTGAGGTTATTATTGAATAATAAAAACTAAAGACTATAGTCTAATGCAATTATCCATTCACAAATAGAAACATCTTGTGAAAATTTTATGTCTTTCATGCTCCTACTCCAGAATATAATTATTACAAGTACAGAATCTGAAAATAGCTATAAACCTTAAGAATTTTATTATGGAGAATCAACAGGAATAGAAATTAGTGCTAAGTACTTTTCCATAACTCTTGCTGAATTTATTCATAATTGCTTCCTCCTTTCCTTTCTTCCTTCTTCTCTTCCTTCTTCTTCCCTCCTCTTTCCTTCCTTCCTTCTTCCTTCCTTCCTTCCTTTTCCTTCCTTCCTTCCTTCTTTTCTTCCTTCCTTTATTCCTTCCTTCCATCCTTCATTTGTCTTTCTCTCTTTCTCTTTTCCTATTATATATCTACTTATTAATCTATCATCTATCATTTATATATCCACTGTCATTTATCTATTTATCATCTATCTACCTATCATCACAGAAGACATTAAACTTTGTAAATGTAAAGACTTCCTGACTTTCTCCATCAGAAAGAATGCCATTGCCTCATTTGTTAGGAAATGGAAAGCCTTGAAAAAAAATATTAAGTGAAATAAGCCAGGCCCAAAGAAACATAGATCCTTTGGTTTCCCTTATTTGCAATAATTAGTATAATTGGAGGACAAGCTGAAATTGCTATATAACCTGACATTTGCCAATTATTTTAAGTAAGATCCTCTGAAGCAAGCTATGATGGGAGTTAAAGAGAAAGTTGATCATTTACAAAAGAAACTTGCCTTGGTAATTTGTGAACTGATGAACTGGGATTAGCTAATAGTTCAGGTTACTTGGTCAAAACCTTGTGAAAGTGATGTGAAGGGAGGAGCAGGCTGCTGCGCATAGAAGTGGAGGAATCATATCATTCACCCCAGTGGGAACTGGTGCCCAGACCAACAGTGTTCTGTACAATATCATCCTCCAAGCACTATATTATCAATTACAGCACATGCTGTAATTGGAAGGACAGCATAATAATTAATTACAAATATTCCCTCAGGCTTCTGGAATAAAACATGTACCATTGGGAATATGCTTATGTAGTCTCATCCCAGTATTAATGGAATCATTTACTCTGAACCTAAAACAAAGGACAAAAGTAAGTAGTAATCCTGTAATAATAAACCATCCCAAACACAAAGTTCTTTCTTACCAAAACATTGGAATACTTTCAACAAAAGATGATAAGCAGAAACAATAAATTTAGAACTGGTTGCTTCTGGCCTACGGTTTTACTGCTTCAAACTAAGGCATGCTTAAACTCAAACAACTATAGAATTTAAATTTTTTTAAGTTTCTTTTAATTCTGTTAACATTTATGTGTTAGGCATTACTCTAAGTGTAGGAGACACACTAGTGAACAAGGAAGTATGTAAATATAAAGAATAAAATAAATATTAAAAAACATTAATTAGGAGAGACTAAAACATACAGATTAAGAATAAAGGAATTCAAAATATAGTTCACATATACTTATTAGCTGTGTGGCCTTTAACTTTAACTCTATTTTTTGTGTGCTAGCTATTTCTCTAGTTGTTGGAACTAGCAGCAAAGCAAGAGTTCGCATAATTCTTAAGATAAAAAAATAAAAATGTAAGTGATATTAAAACAGTGAAAGAAGAGAAAATTAAGGGGAATTATACATCATGTCATCAAAAAAATCTTTTCAAATTTGGCAAGAACGTTGTGAGCTAATACCTGGAGAAGAAAATGGATATCTAATTATCTGGGAAAATGCATTTCATAAAATTGAATAGGCTAACCCATATTCTGCAATAAAAGTTTATTTTGTAAATTTAAGACCCAAAAAAACCTAATGTGGTCAGGGTTGAGGTCAAAAGAGTAGTCAGAACAAGGTAATGCAAGACCTATATTACCCAGATAAACTCAGTTATTATTTTCAGAGAACTATAAAGCCTTTTTCATGTGTTTAAGAAGGAGTGCAACACAATCTGATTTGTGTCTTGACTGGATCATACTGGTCACATGAGTGAATGGTAAAAGCAGAGACCTTAAGGGAGCTTTTGTTCATTTAGTGAAAATGAGGTTTCATGTCCACAACAAGGTTCAAGTAGAGTATATGATTCATTTTTAATTTATATTCAGGGTAGGTAAAAGGAGGCAGTGATGAGAGAATGTTTTGAGAAGAATCCCAGATTTTATATCCTAAAAGATCACTGATAGATGGAGAATAGACAAGGTGGTTAAGGCTGAGGCAGAGACCTGAAAGGAAACTTTTGCAGTGTTAGCCATGAAACAAGAAGATAAAGATTTCTCCCTCCTCTTCACATAATTTGGTTGTAAAGACAAGAACATTGTGAGAGATTACAAGAAAGATGCAAGAGGAAGTTATGCATCATGGTTCTTCATTGGTTGTTCCTTTGCTGGATTCCTAGAAGGGTGAATTCATTAATGAATTGTAGAATGTAGCAGTACGTTTGAGTGGAATATGAAAGTTTCCATTTTTATATTTACTTTAACATATATGTAAGACTTATACTAGGTATGTTTTGCTTATGAAATTGCAAGGTAAGAAAACACAAGAATTTCAGGTTATAGTATCACACTAAACTGATTTACCTGGAGGAGAATAAAATTAAACATATTTTACTTCTATGCACTTATATACAGAAGTTTTGTTATGGTAACAGTAAGGTCCTTGAATACTTAAATTTGTTTAGCTTCCTATTTTAGAGATGCATATGTGTGTTCCCTGGAAGAATTATTTATTTGTACATTTCTTAACATGAAATAATCAAAGCTAGGGAAGTATAATTCATCTCTACCAACATTACTTCCATGGTGAATGTAGGAAATTTAGCATTTATTTGGACAGTGTTGTACCCAATCACATTCTGATTTCCTGTATAGGTTTAAGCATTAAGTTTCATAGTATAAGGGAGTTCATTCTCTGTCCTATCATTGAACATCTTTTTAATATGTGTTTACATATTCTAAATGCACACACACTCTGAATGTAGATATCAGTTTTCACCAAGTGATGATGATATTCAAATGTAAATAAGTACTCTCTGACAGAGCAATATTAAAATTTCACCATTATAATTGAAAAAGAGCCAAGAATGATTTATATCTGTAGAGTGATTTAGACTTTGCCATTCTTCCCCTCACTTTTCTACATGCTAGTTATACATAAGCCTAATGCTTACCAAATTATATATGTATATTCACTTGACTTCCTGTTGTCTCAGACAAGGGAATGAGTCAGTTGCAGTACAGTAGCTTACAACAAAGCACCATAGGGTTTGCATTTTAATTTTGTGATAAATAACTGTTTTAAGTTTTAAAACTGATTTTTAACATATTTTCCCAGCTTAAATTCCGTTTTAGAATAAAATTCAAGTAGTATATAGTCATCTGTTGACTGAGTTGCCTATCACGTGATAAATGAAACACAGAAATATAATACTACTGAGGATGTAGTTCAGGGATAGCCTATTTACTTGAAATGTACAAGATCCTAGGTTAGATCCTTAGAACTGGAAAAAAACCCAATATATATATATATATATATATATATATAATTGTTGATATATACACTTAAATTTGCTTTTATAATGCTCATAATTTGTTAAATTTTAATATAAATATAGTAAAACCTCAAATTAGAGCCTAATGAGAATTTATATGGTAATGGGTAGCTTACTCTTAGGCAACATAATCTTTGCTCTTCTTATTTTTAGATGTGAAATATTTGCTAATTTTATAATCTTTCTTAATTGAAAATCTGAGAAAATGTATTTTTAATGATTTTAGTTGAACTTAATGTGTTAGTTGTGATTATAGTACTTTTACCCAAAGATTACATGTTCTTTATTTCTGAATCTGTCAGTAACTACTTTCGTTGGAGTTCCTTTCAACTTTTATCATTAAAGTTTCATCATGTCTTTTGACATGATGGAAACAACTTCATGTGGAGATTCTTTTTTTATTTTATTTTTTTTTATTTTTTTGGTCAGTTGTAGAGCTTGAACTCCGGGCCTGAATACTGAATCTCAACTCTTCAGCTCAAGGTGAGAGATCTACCACTTGAGCTGCAGAGTCTCTTCTGGTTTTCTGGTGGTTTATTGGAGATAAAGAGTCTTGTAGACTTTCCTGACCATGCTGGCTTTCAACCATGATCCTCAGATTTCAGCTTCTTGAGTAACTAGGATTACAGGTGTGAGCCACCGGCACCCAGCTTGAGATGTATTTTATAAGGCTCTAGACATAGTTGTCAAAAAGTGGAAACTTGTCATGTACAGGCCCAAGTGGCTGTATTGCATTTGGTAAGCATACTTTAAAAGTTGTCTCATTTTTCTAGGTGTAGGTCATTTTCTAGTAGTACTTGAAATCTCTTCTATTAGAACATGCTTAGAAGTCAGATGTGTTTTCTTCTGTGAAAAGCATTTTTTCCTCAGTGGACTCCTGCTCACAATGCTGCCTTACAGCTTTTGTTGCCATAGAGACAGCCAACAAGACTCTAGGTCAATGGAAAAATGAATGATAAGTCTTACATATCAAGTCAATGAGTGACCCATTGTCATTCAATAAGATGATGCATTAATTTCCTTTCTGAAGAAGAAACATCCTTTTATATGAAATGATGTTCTGTCATATGCATAGGTAAAAGTAAAACAGTCCAATTATTAGTATAATCATTGCTTTGTTAGATAGTTCAGAATTTTATATGAGTTCAGTGTGTCTGAAAAGTTTCTCAGAAGTTTAGCTGTGTCGTATTTAGAATTATAAATAGTCAGTTGTGGTTGGCTCACAATGGTAATCCTAGCAACTCAGGAGGTTGAGATCCAAAGAATCATGGCTCACAGACCACCTAGAGCCAAAAAGTCCATGAGAATCCATTTGCTAAATGCCCAGAAAAAAAAAAACAACATAGGTGCAAGTATCAATACTACAAACAAGCCAAACAAGACTAAGATTCTGAGTTCAAAACCTAGTGCTAGTTATTTTGGATATGTTGTCTCATAGACTTTTCTTCCCATACTGGCCTCAAACTTCAATCCACCAGTTCTCAACCTCCTGATTAGGTAGGAAGCACTAACTTCATGAGTCACTGGCTTTTGACTCTTGATATATATGTATAATTAAGCTGTGTTGTTGTTGTTGTTGTTGTTGTTGTGGTTCTAGTCCTGGGACTTGAATTCTGGGCCTGGGCTCTATCCCTCTAGAACTCTAACACTTGAGCCACAGAATCACTCTGTTGTGTTTTTTTTCTTTAGTTTATGGAGATTAGAGTCTCAAGGACTTTCCTGCTTGAACTAGCTTTGAACTGTTATCCTCAGATCTCAGCCTCCTGAGTAACTAGAATTATAGATGTGAGCCACCAATATCCAGCTAGCTCTGGAATTCTTGATAGAAACCAAATTAACAAAACTATGTTCCAAGAATAGCTTATAACACTACATATATCATTAGATTAAAAAGAACAGAGTAAAAATTATTTTAGAAATAGAGATACTGTGAAGTTAAGATATTTGAAAAGTTTTTCATGTTTAATTCATTGTGATGCTTTCCTTTGCACCTTTTCCTTATTCGAAGAGATGTTTCTTTAAGATCTGTATAACTGAACATCTCCTTGTTTGATACATATTAAAGTATATGTAATAAAGGGTGAAACAATAAAGCTATCATACATTAATGATCAAGATTATGCATTAATTTCTACATTTTAATCACAAGTTTATCTAAAACACAGTGCTTTTGAAATTGACTTTAACCAAAACAGCAATGTTAGCTAAAAGAATGAGTATTTTTACCTTTCAGAAGGTAAAAATATATGAAACCAATAAAAGGGGGGAAAATCATAGGTAATCATATACCAGAGAATAGTGTATACTTACACAGTACTGACTCGTTAGTGGCTGATAGTCTAGTTATTTGATATTGTATGTTTTTCTATATTAATGTGAACATTGTCAAATATATATGCACTTCATATGTGAGTTTGTACTTGTACATGTCTGAATGTGAATAGATACACACATGAGGATGCCTTGCACAATAGTACAAGTGGGGCTTTATTTGTTTGGAATTTATTTTGTTTGGAATTTCTTTTTCGTTTAGGTGATGAATTTTCAATTCTAGGTATTATTAAGATATTCCTCATTTTGAGAGTACTGTATATAAAAAAAGATTGAAAAGTAATGCACGTGAGCCTTGATAGGTGCAGAAGTTCTTCTTTTAGATTTATGAATTTCCAATAGATTATTATTATTATAGTTATTATTGAGAATTCTTCCTGTCCACACTAGAAAGTAGCTAATTTTCCACTGAGAAAGACAATCCCAAATTCTCTCAACTCTGCATTCTCCTCTGGATACCTTGCTGCATTCTGTATAGCCATCAGTATAATTTTGTTGGGTCTTGCTCTACAGAAATAAATTTTAATGTTTTCTAACTGTCACTTAAGAACTATAGACCACATAGTGTGATCTAGAATGGATATTAATTATTATTATACACATCTGTCTTTGGGATGAATATTTGTAGAATAGTTAACACTTAGCTAAACTGTAGAAACACATCAGGAAATGTTCTTTTTCTAGATTCAAAGTATGAACATTCTATCTGGAAATCATGTAGTTTTCCCTGGGAGATTTTTTTATGCTTTAAAATACTTTTTAGAATAACCTATACATGCACTACAGTATAGTCATATGGTAGTTAAAACAAGTGGATGAACAGGACTTTTGGCACTTAAATTTTACTGTAACTATTGAACATAGCTGATGAAAATTCATTTACCACTATTACTAACCATTTATTGACAAAGTTAAAAAATTATCACAGATGTGAATTTTGAAGATGTATATGACATGTTGTTTAAATTTTTCTGAGCATAGGAAAAACTCTTACTTGCTAATTAATGCAAGACTCCATAGAAATATCTGGAATTCTGAAAGTGCTGAAAATGTTACTCACTAAGTGATATGTATCATTAAACTATTTCTCAAAACAAAGGGGAAAGGAATATTGTAAGATTATCAGATTATTTCTACTGAAAGGGGGAAAAAAAAGAAAAGAAATCCCTCTTGATTTCAAGAAACCTGTTGATGAAGGTTTTTAAAGGTGTCTAAATTCCTTTAGTCACACAAATGCTCTAGAAATCTTTATTCTCCTTCTTCACAACCAGTTGTACAAGAGAAATACTCAATATTGTTTTCTGCTCTGTGTGAACAACTGAGTCATTGATTATGTGTCTCGTTATGTGTTTTTGTTATATATTAAAATAAAATTCAATCTTTAAAAAATAACATATATACACATATTGTACTTGTGGAACATATTAGAGATTTTTGTTTTCTGTAGTTACAGAAATCTAATCTGAGTTACTCCAGATCATTTCAACTTTCCTTCAGAACTGGCCAACAAGTAATAGATACTAGATGGTTAAACAGGCAAAGGCTCAAATAGGATAGATTTGTATTATTGTGGCTTCCTTATGGGTAAGAACTGCCTTGAAAGACATTGTATTTCTGTGATTTACTTTTCCCTATTTTTATTACACAAGGCGAGTGTCATGTGCTTTATTTAATTAAAAAGTTGATAAAAACTGTTGAAGAATCTTCAATAGTTCTGAGTTCAAAATCTTAGCTTAGATACTGGATGCATAAGTCTCAATTTCCTTAGGTTACTAAATGATTAAACTTGTTACTTGATAATTCAATCAGATGGTGCATTTCAATTACTGAGTACAGTTGAGTAAACAATAAAAACAATTTGTATTTCTGATTATAATTACAATGACAAAAAATAACAAATGAAGAGGACAAGAAGGGAAGAATACAGTCTGAAGAATAAAGGTAAAGGTGAGTAGGGGAAAGGGTTAGGAATGTATTTCAGAGACAGAGTACTTGCATACCAGGTGGCTTTAGATTTGACGGAAGACAAACAAGTACAATGTAATTAAGAATCATGGTTTATATCATGTTTTTATTTATTTATTTATTTATTTATTTTTCTTTTGTCACTCATGGGGCTTGAACTCTGGGCTTAGGCGCTGTCCCTGCACCACTCTTTAGCTCAAGGCAAGTGCTCTACCACTTGAGCCACAGTGTCACTTCAGGTTTTCGAGCGGGGAAGGAGGGCTTATTGGAGATAAGAGTCTCACGGACTTCCCTGCCCTGGCTGGCTTTGAACCAGGATCCTGAGATCTCAGCCTCCTGAGTAGCTAGGATTACAGGTGTGAATCACCGGCACCCAGCTTCATGTCTTTTATGTAATTAGAAATTTTACATTGAAAAATAGATGAGGGACAATAAGAAATATTTAATAAGAGTGTAAATTTGATCAATGTATATAGATAAAACCTCTCTATATAATATTAGAATATCACAATAAAACTTTTGTATTATTACTATGTACTGATTTTAAAAAAGAAAAACATCTTCTATTTTCAGCTTCCCATTAAAGACTCTGACTGAGTTTACTAACAGAAAAATGTAAACTATATTTTATTATTTTTGATCAAACAGATTAAAATTGGATTTTATAATAGAGTATCTCCTTTTCTTCTATGTACCCCTCTTCTGTTGGCAAAAGGATCACCTTTTGTGCCAAAAAAAACCCAAAAAAACAAAAACAACTGTTACCCTTACCTCAAGTCCAAAAAAAAGAAGTTGGGGAGGTGGGGAGGGAAGAGATGGTATTGGAAAACAAAGGAGGTGGTAACAATGCTCAATAGGAAATGTACTCATTACCTTACTTTTGTAACTGTAACACCTCTGTACAGTAACTTTACAATAAAAATATATATTTAAAAAAGACAATTTTCGTATAGTAATGAACTTTTAGTGGAGAACTTTCTAGGATTTTTCTCAGATGTTCCCACTAGGTCAATGATGTTGATAATTAAATCATGAAGATTACTCTTGCTGGAAAGAGGTGAGGAAATGTGGTAGAAGCAGTTTTCTTGTGCATCTTTCAAAGACAGCTTAATTAGCTGATCATCATCAGCTCTCAAAAGCCAAAGCTAGATAATTGGGCTGGAAGTAGAATAAATTGACTTTACTATGTGTTTATTTAGAGAATTACTTGATTTTTCAGATCATTAGAGAGACCCTGTAAGATGACAAAACTGGTATTTGCAGAGATTTATTGCTCTGGATTTATTTTAAACTGTTTTAAAATATTTTTATTATCTTTAAGTAGTCGTACAAAGGAGCTGTCATTCAGCAAGGCAATTCAATAATACAATGTCATTCCTTTCAACATTCTCAACCAACCCTCCCCCTTCCTTCACTTTTGTTAATTTTGAAAGATATATATTAATTTCTTTGCCTTCTAAATGTTGATATCTTTACATAATGGAATTTTACTTATCCAATAGAAAGAATGATTTTGTACCATTCATAAAGGAAATGGAAAAACTTGAGGAAAAATATACTAAATGAAATAAGCCAGACCCAGAAAAACAAAGGTAGACAGAATGTACCTATAAATCTATAAGTAAACACACCGGGTGCTAAGCAAGTGATTACAAATGAGTTCACTGACATTTAATAGACTCTATGGAGAACTCAAATATTATAATTCTTTAAATTATATTTAAGCTTCTTATTTTCATTGATTTATTCTGAAAACATGCAGGTATTACATGCCGAAAGTAATATAAAATCTAAGAGATACTCTTTAGAAGAGAAGAGAAACATTCTGACTTGTCTTAGGTCAATATGAAAATTGTATTATGAGAGGTGACTTTAAGATATTTTATAGGAGTCACTTCCCATGTCCTCAACAAAATTAAAATAAGTAAATTTTCATTCTCTTTTCAATATCGCTAAAAATCAGAAAAATCTAAACCATAATAATGCAGTTTAATCCCTTCAGGAGGAAAAAAATATAGAACTCTATTACTATTCCGTTATAGGTAAATTCTCAAATTATATTATTCAGAGAGCAACATTAAAGAATTTTATTGAAACTAATAAAACAAATAATGCCAGTGTCTGGATCTATTAACAGCAAAAATACTTAAATAGCCAGGCATGGGTGGCTCACATCTGTAATCCTAGCTACTCAGGATCTGAGGATCACAGGTCAAAGCCAGCCTGAGCAGGCAAGTCTGTGAGACTCATCTCCAACAAACCACTCAGAAAACCCGAAGTGGTGCTGTGGCTCAAGTGGTAGAGCACTAGCTTTGAGCTGAAGAGCTAAGGGACAGTGCCCAGGCCCAGAGTTCATGCCCTACAATTGACAATTTTTTTCCAGTCCTGGGCTTAAACTCAGAGCCTGGGCACTGTCCCTGAGCTTTTCTTTGCTCAAGGTTAGCACTCTACCATTTGAGCCACAGCGCCATTTTTCTGTTTATGTGGTACTGAGAAATCAAACCCAAGGCTTCATGCATGCTAGCTAGACAAGCACTCTGTTACTAAGCCACATTCCTAGCCTAGATATTCCTAAACTTCAAGTCAGATTGCTTAATATAATCGAAGCTTCGGCCAGAAATATTTTCATAAAATGTGGATATCTTTGTAAAATTATCTCGATTTGATATGTTATAGTACTTGTATATGCTAATTGGGAGCAATTAGAATAGAGAGTAAAGATTCATCCCTTGTCTGATGTCCTAATTTTTTACTGAATACATACCATACTTTGGAACAAATCAACCAGTCAGAGCTCAGACCTGAAAGATGTGAAAACTAAGCACATAAATGATCATAGAGAATGAATGTTTACCAGTACATGAATGAACAAAGCAATGCGGAAAATCAAGAACAAACTCACTCAATTCTGAGGTCAGACTTGATAAATTTTACTTCTTTGTTGTTTTATCTTGAAAGTATCTGAAACGCTGACTAGCATAAGGAACAGTTAATAAAATATCATTTACTAGAAATCTGATATTTGTTCTTATATGATATAATATTTTATCTAAGTAAAAAATAGAGCATTGCATTTCAAATCTATTATTCTTTATTTGCACTAACACTATAATTAGGTGAGAACTGAGGGATTTAAAATATATATATATATATATATATATATTTCTGTCAATTCTGAAGAAAATGAAGATATTTATGTATTTTAGGAAATAAAAATAATTTTATAGGAAAGCCAGAGTGAATGAAAAAGACAAATTGAATTAAATATTCTTTCTTGATGTTTGTGCATATTTTCCAACATCTCCTCTGAAGTTGAGGATTGGGGTTCTTTTGAACACAATGCTAATAAGATCAAAGCTATCAATATGGAAATCTGTCATTTAGTTTTTTTTTCTTTTTTGTGTTGGATAATTTTTAATGTTTTTTATTGTAAAAATAGTGTACAGAGGGGTTACCCTTACATGATGAATAAGTTAATGAGTGTATTTTCTATTGAACTTTGTTACTTTCTCCTTTGTTATCCCCTACCATCCCTTCTCTCCTCTCTTCCCCAACTACCCCCTCCCTCCAAGTTATAAAGTTCGTTTTCTACATAGTGTCTTGTATATCTCATTGTTACAATTGATCATCCTGTATCCTTGTTTCAGCATTTTATAGCTACAATGCATTCTTTAGCATTCTTGCAAATATCTGCATCTGATTATAAGGAAATGTATTCTAAGCAAATCAATGCAAATCCATCATCTATCTATACCTAACAGCATTGGATGAGTTATCCAGATAAATTTGTTGACAAGCAATAATGAATAAATATAATAGCTTACAAATGTTGAGTGTACTATTTTTCTTTTGTTCTTGTTTGTTCTTTTTCCAAAGCAGTTTACAAACATGTTGCCCCTACACCCACTAATATAGAATACTTTGTACTTAAAGTTTTATTCTCATCTACATGCTTTATGTTGGATGAATGTCTATACTAGAAATATTTCCACTGTAGATGAGTTGTGATTGTTATAAAACTTACATTTTTGAATATATATTATATATATATATAAACAAAAGTTATAAATTTAAATGCAGACTAGTCAATTTAAGGAACAATGGATGAAACATTTTAAGTACATGGTATTTGAAGTATGTGTGGATGTGTGCATGTGCATTTATGTGAAACATAGAGGATGTAAGAAAGATTTCTCATGAATTATGACTAGAACTAAGTAGACTCTATTAAAATTAACTTAGTATTTGTCTTTCTGATATCAGAAAGAAACCCTTTTCTACATTGTCTTTTGTTTGGAAAACACCAAAATGAGAGTCAGAGATATATTCAGCTAACCTTACATGATGAAGTGCATGAGACAACTAGACTCTGATTTTCAGAATATTATTCCTATTAGTATCCCAAATCAATGCTATTGACATTGCATCTTTAAAACGTTGAAGTATTGTACTTTTTTGGACATGTGTGAGCCAGCCAGCCGTGTGAACACCTGACTGTCAGCCAAATTCATAAGTTCTCTTTGCCGTTAAAATTCACGGTCACTTGTCTAGACTAGATTTCAAATAGAAGAAGAAAACATTGCTTCCACTTTTTATTAAAGGGTTGTGCCTGGCCAAGGGACCATTCATACACAAAATTAAGCATCAATATTATTCTCCCTAGATCAGAAACGATGAGTGTAACATCAAATGAATATGATTCCTGAAAAGCTTTATTGCTTCTTTCTATCCTAGGGCTAAGTCCAAATAAAATGGTATAAGTGTCACTTTTGATGTACCCTGAATACTTTCCCAGAATCATTTTTTCTCATTTTTTATATATCCTGTGCTTTGGAAACCCACAGAGAACCATGGGGTTTCTTACTACAAGACTTCCCCAATCCCTTTGTATGCATACCTGTATGCCATTACACTAACTCTACTCATAAAATAATGTTTTCCTTCTAAATTCAGCTTGAAGTTCACTTCCTCCAAGAATGAACAATGTGTAATCCCCAGTAAAGTTCCATTTAGAAAGCAACCACTGAAACAAAATTTAGGAATTTTTCTCTGTAGCTATAACTCTGTATTTGTATCTTCTTAATTATAATTGATGGTTTATAAGCATGTCAACTTCCTTTACTTCCCTGAAGGATCTTGTAGGCCCAAAACTTTAATGTTTAATCCTCCAAGCGCTATGTGAAATTATAACTATATATATATATATATATATATATATATATATATATATATATGGAGAAAGACAGACAGACAGACAGACAGACAGACTAAAGAAATATTATTGATGGGCACTGGTGGTTGAAGCCTGTAATCCTAGACATTAAGGAGGCTGAGATTTGAGGACTATGGTTTGAAACAGCCTGGGAAAAAGCTCCAGAGAATCTTATCTCCATTCAACAACCTGATGCCACATTGGAAATGACCTTTACAACTTGGAGCAGGGGGTTTAGGAGGCAGAAAGTGGAAAAGTGGGAGAAAATGAGGGAGGGGTGACACTGTTTAAAAAGAAATGTACTCATTACCTGACTTAAGTAACTGTAACCACTCTGTACATCAACTTTAAATAAAATTTAAATTTTAAAAAAGCCAGAAGTGGAGCTGAGGCTCAAGTGACAGAATGCTAGTCTTAAGCAAAAGGACAGAGCCCAGGCCCCAGTATCGACACAAATAATGAAGAAGGAAGGAAGGAAGGAAGGAAGGAAGGAAGGAAGGAAGGAAGGAAGGAAGGAAGGAAGGAAGGAAGGGAAAGAAGGAAAGAAAGAAAGAAAGAAAAGAAAGAAAAAAGAAAGAAAGAAAGAAAGAAAGAAAGAAAGAAAGAAAGAAAGAAAGAAAGAAAGAAAGAAGGAAGGAAGGAAAGAAAGAAAGAAAGAAGGAAGGAAAGAGGAAAGACATGTTATACTATTTTATTGAATGTAAAACCTGTGGTTTACATTTTACATTAATAAATCTGGAGTACTAAAAAGGTTAAAAATCAAGTACAATTATCTTACAATATTGAATTACTTATTAGAGAAAATGATAGCTGGTATTCAACACATTTTGTATATGAGTTGTACAGTTTCTACTATATCGCTTTATATCTTCTTGTACTTTGGAAATGGCAATAGTATTTCTCTGTATATCAAATGCATATTATGCATTGTGATTATCATAAAGCCTCCTTTTGGGGCAAAGATCAGGCAGATTTATTCTACAAGTGTGGGGTCCCTAATTTTGGGCTTCTTCCCCTATAACACATTCACTGTGTGTTTCAGTGTGCTTTTCCCTTACATCGTTGCAAATTGATATCTAATTTTTTCATTCACTCAGAATTAAAATGTGCTTTATATTAGGAAAAATAATAGTATAAGCCTGAAAGAAATTTCTGAAATAGGCAAAAATCCATATTGCTATTCTAATTTTATCAGTAATCCTCATTTTCATTACTTCTAAAGACAGACGGTCTCACAACATTGAATGGACTTTTCACTTGTATATTTGTTTTATTTTTAATATTGTTCAGGAGAAAATCTTTGTTTATGTGAACTATCTTTTTTTGTGTGAAAATACCATACAGAGGGGTTACAATTACATAGGCAAGGTAATGAGTACATTTCTTATCAAGCATTGTTGCCTCCTCCTTTGTTTCCTCTTCTCATCCCTTCCCATCTCCACCCCCAAAAAGTTATAAAGTTCTTTTTTTGACGTAATGACTAGTACATCTCATTGTTGCAATGGGTCCACCTGTATCCCTATTTAAATGATTTGTTTTTCCCCTTTCCCTCCACAAATTATACCAACATCAAATACAGTGAAAACAGAGGTTATACTGTGAGGGAGGGACATACAAAGCAACAAAGAAATAATCTTATAAATGTGTTAGAAACAATCGCAAGAAAGAAAAACCATTTGAGTCCTTATCTTGGGGTTCATTTTGCCTAACATCAACTTGTCTGACCCTTTCTGCTTCTCTCAGACATATACTAGTAATTGCAAATAAGGGAAACACAGGCATTCTTGTCATTCCTTTTGAGTATTAATAACATTTCATTTAATTTTCTTAAAGTATTTCATTAAAAATCCCCTATAGAATTATAGGCATTATTCACATTTTAGAAATAAGGAAATTAAGATATTAAATTGAACTTATATGCCCATGAATAAATTGGCCATGGCTATATGAAGCCATGGTTATGATGCTAAAATTTACAGAAATAAAACCACAAGAATGCCATCTCTTTCTTCCATTCTTTTTCAACCATTCAGTCCCTTCTTTTCCTTATCAATGCTCGTCATTCTTACCTTAAAACCACTGGAATGTCTTTCCTTAAGGAACATGCCTCTTTTCTCCTCTCTGTCTTCCTGCATTTCCCTGTATATTTCAAATATTAACTTATAATACAGGCACTGACAGCCCATGTCTTTAATTCTAGCTATTTTTAGGAGGCTGAATCTGAATCATGGTTTGAAGACAGCCTGGGTAGGAAACTCTATGAAACTTTTATCTCCAATTCACCAACCAAAACCCAGAAGTGGATCTGTGGCTCAATGGGTAGAGTACCAGCCTTGAGAGAAAGAGCTAAGGGACAGTAAGAGTTCCAGCCTCAGTACTGGCAACATAAAATACTGACATATGAAAAATACAGTATATTCATAACCATACACATATTATGTAATCTATGAGGATATATGCACAAAGCATAACAATGTCAATTTAATATTAGCAACATTTCACAAAGATTAACAAAGTGTGAGAACATTAGAATAATATTTTTGATGGTTAAAGTCAGCTTGAAGTAGGTGGTGACTGTTGCCATCAGCAGAGCATGTTGTAGTTTACAGCAGGCTCAGTTGCTTTCTTTGGCCAGTATCTGGCCGACTTCCTTCCGCATTTATGCCCCAGGCCTTGGTGTATACATATTTTGAATTTGTGATGTATAACATTAGTTTACTGTACAGATGGCAAGGAACCACCAGCTTGTGCCAAATAATTATAAAAGCTCATAGAGTCATTTCATTCCAGACAGAGCTGATGCCATTAGTATCAAACTCCTACTTTACAGCATACTGAGGGTTCTCTATTGGGAGTAATCTTATTGTTTAGGTTTCTGGCTTTGGTGACCTTTTGAACAAACTTTTTGGGATTTGTTTTATTACTTGTCAAACATTTCCCTCAATGGATAAATTGCATCCTTTGGAAATTAACAAATTAGATCTCTGACCAGCCACGGATCTTTGAAGCAATATTTAATGTTTGACTACAGGTTCTAGCAAAGCAAAATAGCTTCAATGTTAGAGATGACAAATCACATTAGCAAAAGCCAAGTACATTCCCAATGAAGTTGATGGCAGAATCATCGATTTGTTTCTGAAGTATATCCTATATATATAATAGTAAATCAAGCATGTGACACTCCTAAAGTCTTTTCAAATAAAAGGGAAAAACTTAATCAATGTTATTAAATTAAACCTAGTAGGGATTTTGTTCTAGATATGTTTGTCATATGTAATTAATTGGAAATGACTTTATTCCTCAACATTGAATTAAGATAATTTATTCCCATGTGGACTTTTCATTATTTTAGAAAAGACCACATAAGTCTTTTACTATAATTTAAAAAATAGGCTCCAAAGCATCTAATTATAAACAGAAACCATTTTATAAACTAGTATTCTTTCTTACATATCACAAATTTACTTAGGAAATACTTAGGAAATTTACTTAGGAAATACTTTAGTAATGTACATTACTAAAGTTTTCCTAGAATCAGTCAAGAAAGTACAATGCTTTTATGTCTATATGTATTCTTATAATAATTCATCACATTTAATATTGAACTAACAAAATTGAAGGAGCTCCAGTACTATTCTCAACAATATCATTATACCATATAATATTTGATAGCATGTGTTAGGACTTTTCTCCTGTTATAGAATTGGGTACAGAATGTGTCAAGGGCAAAGATTTTGGAAAGGAACAAATCTGGACTTAGTAGATAGGGTATATACTATGAGCAGACTCCTTCAATAGTTTTTTAGCTTGCCCTACTTTGTTCTTTCTATTTGTTCTATTAATAAAACATAATCCTTTTCATCTTGGATAATTTTAGCCAAAACAAATTGAAATCATACATGTAAATCATAATTGTATTGTCTAAAACATATCAAATGCTCAACAATGGATAAAATTGATAATACAATTGATAACATATAAATTGATTGGTTTCAGTTATATTCATCATACCAAAAAATAAGTTTAGAAAAAAACTAGCCAGATATTACTAATTAAAAACATTAATAAACACATAAAGAAAATATTGAAGGATTTAACTAGAAAAATCAGTAACAGAGTTCTAAATAACACATTGGCTAACATACAAGGGGTACATAGAAATTGTTTCTGTGCATAGTCCCAACCAATGGCACAAATAATAGTTGTACCCCTGTAAGATTATATGTGTGAAATACAGTCCTACTCACATGTGGCTACAGATAAATTGCAGTATGGCTAATCAAGGCGCAGCATGGTGCCGCATGCCTGTAATGTTGGATGTTTGGGAGTTGATATAAGTCAGTTATAATTTGAGGCCAGCACTGGCAATATTTTAGCCAGGAATGATGGTCCATATATATGGACCATAATTCATGATTCACAGAGATTTAGTTAGGATATGGTTAGATAGAGTTATAG
This sequence comes from Dipodomys merriami, assembly GCF_024711535.1. NCBI lineage: Eukaryota > Metazoa > Chordata > Mammalia > Rodentia > Heteromyidae > Dipodomys > Dipodomys merriami. The sequence continues at coordinate 86,110,819 of NW_027203381.1, forward strand.
ATAGATATAAACCCATATCTTGCATGGGCCAAAATATAGAGATACAGGTAGGATATAGGTAGAGATATAGGTAGATAAAGGCCCATATCTTGCATGGAATAAATATGAATTCTTATCTGAAATGTGACTAAAGAAAAAGATCCTGGTAGCAAGGCTCAAAACTTTTTATAAAATATATTTACATAACTATATATAATATGAAAGTACATGTAGTATATATAGTCTGAATTTAGATTTAGGTTAGTATAAAAATAGACATCAAAGTTAGAAAACATTCTACAAAACAAAACAGAAAACTAAAATGTTTTCAGTTACTTTTTTGTGATAGACATTACTGAAGTGATGATATTTTAGTTGAATTTTTCTAAAATTTATATTTAAATTAATTTTATATTAATGTATAAACTAGGAAAGAATTCTGAGATATAACAACTTTACCACTATGTAAATTCAAGAAAAGTCTACAATGTTTAATTTATTATTTAAATACATTAAATTCATCCCATTAAATTTATTTAAATTTATATTTGCAAAATAACAATCATACATTTTTATGAAGATTCAAATGATACTGATACATATATTTATTTTGGAAGAGTCAGTTCAATAATTAGCATATCCATTATCTCAAATATCTGCCATTACTTTGTACTGAGGAAATCATAATTCATTCCTTTCAGCTCTTTTGAAAAATACAGTATCCTATTATTCACTGTACCCAGAACTTTTGTTTTTTTGGTGGCTATATCAACAAATCTTTCAAACTACCTAGAAAAATTAAACATTAAACATTAGCTTAGTCAGTGTCTTGAGATACAAGTGATCACTTTTGTCTTATATATCAGAATCAGAAACTGAAAAAATTTCCTCATGATGATTACTAATAAGGAAAGGTATTAGATTTATTTTGGTTGGTTATGGAGCTTGAACTCCAGGCTTGCCTGGGTGCTGTCTCTGAGCTCTTTTTGCTCAAGGCTACAACTCTACTCTTTTGAGCTACAGCTTCAACTTTGGTTTTTGAGTGCTCAATTAGAGATAAGAGTCTCATGACAACTTTTTTGCTAGGACTGACTTCGAATTTCAATCCTCAGATTTCAGCTTTTTAAGTAGCTAGGACAACAGGTCTGGGACACTGGCACCTGGAATCTGTCCAGTCATTAGATTTTTTTTTTGGGGGGGGGGTGGGTGTGGGAGGGTCGATCGTGGGGCTTGAACTTTGGGCCTGGGCCCTGTCCCCGAGTTCTTTAGCTCAAGGCGCACTCTACCATTTGAGCCACATCTCCAATTCGGTTTTCTAGTGATTAATTGGAGATAAGAGTCTCACGGACTTTCCCGCCTGGGTTGTACTGGAATAGTGATTCTCAGACCTCATCCTCCCGCCTGGGTTGTACTGGAATAGTGATTCTCAGACCTCATCCTCCTGAGTACCTAGGATTACAGGCGTGTGCTACCAGAGCCAGCATTTTTTTTTTAAGTAAAAATAAAACTTGTGGTTTCTGTCCATTCGTGGTAATTTCTGGAAATCTCGAAGCCAAACATGCTGTTTCTTCCATCCCTTTGGTCGTTTCTTCAGCATAAGGGAATTGAACAGTTCTGTTAACCCTCGGCTTCCTGCAGTTGGGCAGGTAGACAGTGCTAGCGGACGCACTGGCATGTTCTGTGGTGTGAGCACGTGTTGACTGGGTAGAAATGTTGATTATTTAACACCCACATTTGACAGAAAGCTTGTGCTCATAGGTGCAGGCTTTCAGAAAACTGCATATTCCAATGTTTGAAGGGTCTATGGGGAAACATCCGTGCCAGATGTTCTTCTGGCTGTTACTACTGGCTTCTTCAGTGCACTCAAACTACCCTCATATGCTCTCCCATTCATCACATGCTGTCCCACGGTGAAGCAGAAGACAAAGGTGCTATGAGAACCACAGGGCCAGGCGCAGCTCTGCTGGGCAGAATGCATGGGCACCTGACCTGTTCCTGCATGTCAACTCCTTAGAGGGAAGTAAACGCCAAGAAGAGGAAGGTCAAATGTCAACTTGCGTCAAAAACAAAAAAAGATGAAACATTGCTGGGCTTAAGAGAAACAAAATTACCTATACTATGAATTCATCTTATAACTAAGCCCCAAACTATTTTTCCTTGTTAATGTCTATTTCTACTTTATGGAAGCTCCTTGAAGGTAGAATTTTATCTCTTTCATTGTTTTTACCTCAATTCTATAGCAGGGGTCAACAAATAATCATTCATAAATCATAAATTCTCAGCACTGGCTCAGAACTTGCTTTTCTTTCTCTGTGGTTTGTGTGTGTGTGTGTGTGTGTGTGTGTGTGTGTGTGTGTGTGTTTCCCCAGTACCCTATTTTTGTAACTAGCTACCTAAAAGGGATCTCTGCAGCTTTTTAATATCCTCTTTGATACCTAAGAATTAAGGAATAGTTATCAATTTACATGCATTTTAATACACAAAAGATATTTTTAATACATAATACTTGGGTGTATTTTAGCGCAATAGTAATTGCATCCATTTTAACGTTCTGCTAAGTAGAGTACCGTTAGACATTAGTATTCATGTTTTCAAGGGTTGGGCTAATATTAGGCATTTGTGGTGGGGTTGTTTTGCATTCCTGTGACCACTAGACAAGTAATGGAGTGGGGAAACAGGAAAGCCATGGTGCAGGGAAGCTGTTTATGAACCTAGCAATAGTGAATTTGATGTTATGCAGTTACCTCAATAACACATGAAGCAGAACTTGATTTTTTCCAAAGACAGAATGACTTAAGATTCTGGGCAGGGGATTTTTCAGTATTTGTTTTCAATATTAAAGCCTAATGGATTTTTGGAGTGCTTTTAAATGTCCTATGAGAATTCTCAGTGTATTGAAATCAATTTAGCAAACAATATCTCTTGTAACATACTTGTTCAGAGATTAACAAGTCACGGTTCCTGTCCTTAAATTCAGACAATCTGGGCAGGCAGAGCGATGACTTCTTGATTTTTCAAGGTGATGACGATACAAAAGTCACGCAGACTGAGTATAAAAAGGAACGTTGAAGATTTAAAAAAATGTTGTAAGTATTCTGATTTCCCCAGATTATTCAAGAGAGTTAGCTCCCATCTATTCCCTTGATGATGAGGGCAAACAGCTATGCTAATAAGCCTCTTACTGTTCGGTAGACTAGGTATATTAAATTCATTTTCAACATATTTCCAATTTCTGGTGGGTTCATTGGGATTTAACCCTCATCAGAGCTCAAGCAACACCTGCATCTCATGCTTCTGCAGGAGGGGCTAAAAAGGAAATGCTGAATTCTGTAACAACAAATAGTCATGTATCAGAGGAGGATGTAAAGACTTCATGAAATGGGCTTCATAGATTGGTAACCTTTAAGTCAGGCATTGGTGGCTTACCTTCTATCAGAAGGGTTTCATCTCACTAGATAATGGGAAGGTTGGGAGTGGCATGCTGTACAATATAGATCATAGAAGCAAAACAGCAGATAACACAAGTATGACCACAGAGTATAAATGCAGAAGGCATGTTCTAAGGATAGGTCATGTGAAGCACTGAGTCTTGTGCACATTCAAGGAATACCATTCACATAACTTACAATCGGACTGTGCCTGTGGGATACAGCCAAGAAAATGGTAGCCATTTTTAATTAGTTCAAGAAGAACTGTGCAAAGTGAGGCCAAATATATCTTCAGTATACATTCACAAAATATAAATATAGGACTTATCACCCTGTAAACAAGGGGCTAATTCACTGATTAAACTCAAGTGAATAATTATAAAAATCTTTTGAAAAAAATATATGCAATTGCTAAAAATGAAATCTGAGAGAGTCCTCATTGTTTCTTCTGGATTTATTCACCATGTAGTACACATACATATTTTAGTACTAACACAAATTAAGAAGCAAATTACCTTAAGTGGATTAGTAGTCTGATGATGGTATATTATAGAAGTGATCATTTGAGAGTGTATGCAGACACTCCTGGGAAAAAGAGTACAGATGGCCAGAAAAAGAAAGGTGTGGGTGTTTTAGAATGCTGTGATTTAAGACATATAACATTATCACTTCAGTCCTTGCAGGCAATTTTGATTCAACACTTCAAATATTCCTGTTTTTATCCAAGTTCTTATTTTGTCCCTCCCTCCCTAGCTCTTTTCATTAAATTGGATATTCCTTAGCTGTCTTCTAATAATAGGGTAGGTGACATTCACCTCTTCAAGAGAATATAGTAATTTTAAAAGTGGTAAATATAATCCTGTTAGAAGTGCAAACCTAAGGCATTACTTATGTGGTCACAGGCAGACCTGAAGTAGGTAACAGCTGTCTGGTTGCTTCTCAAATTGGTTGTGTGTTTGAAGCACTGTGTGGATATCAGCCTGCTGGCTTTCAGATGAAATATTCTCCTAATGGACTATCAAGTACATGGGACAATCCATCAGTAATGCAGACCACCCCACAGCTCCTGTGCTTTCTTGAAACGCCATCAATTCAATTTGGTAAATTACACCCACTACTAGCATTATCCGGCATGTCACAAAAGATCAACCCTTTTGGCAAAATGTCATTTCTTAAAGAGATTTATATTCCCTGCTTAGAGATAGTCCTTTGAAGTAGAACGTGTGATATCAATATTTGCTTCATCTGTTCATAGAAATGTTTAGGATGTAGAAAGTTTCTGAGCATACATAAGAATCTGATAAAGGGTTTTCTTAATCTGTTAGAAAAAACTTAAACAGCATTATTCCCTTCCTCAATTATAATGTACCATAAATAGGAAAGTTTTATTTATTTATTTATTTATTCATTCATTCATTTTTATTTATTTATTTTGTCGGTCCTGGGGTTTGTTCTACCATTTGAGCTGCAGTGCCACTTCCGGTTTTCTGAGTGGTTTATTGGAGATAAGTATCTCACAGACTTTCCTGCTCAGGCTGGCTTTGAACTTCAGTCCTCAGATCTCAGCCTCCTGAGTAGCTAGGAATACAGGTGTGAACCACCCACCGTGCCTGGCATTAAATAGGGAAGTTTGTATGCATGCACCTGCAGTTAAAGTGGGGACAATAGCAGAATATTTTCCATAGTGGTAGGGTTTTATATCTGAGCATTTTGAAAGAAAATAAAAAATACACCGTTTTTCCTTGAGCTAGACTGTAAAATATGTGAAATAAATTTAATATAAAAATCAACACATATCTGTGCTTGTTAAGCACTAGTGGCTCATGCCTGTAATTTCAGCTTCTCAGGAAGCTGAGATCTGAGGATTGCAATTCAAAGCGAACTTATGCAGGAAAGTCCATGAGACTCCTATCTCTGATTAACCAGCCAAAATAATCGGAATTGGAGCTGTAGCTCAAGTGGTAAAGTACTAGCCTTAAGCCAAACACTCAAACAGTTCCCAGTCAGAGATCAAGTCCCAGGACTGGCACACAAACAAAAAATATATTTTACATAACTACCTCAAATATCATTTTAAAATACCTTTGAACTCTTTGATAATTAGAAAGCAGTATATGCTCAGGGAAAGAAAAGCTGGAGAGTATTGAAGAGAGGATAATACATTTAATATTCATCTTATAAAGGATTTTAAAGTCAGGCATAATTACTATTTTTGAAATTTTAGTTTGAAGAATAACTTACTTTCCCTTATTAAATCGGGTAATAAGAAATTAAATGAAACATGGAAAGCAGTAATTGGCACAGCACTGGGTTTCAAAGCTCCACGCAGGCAAGGATGAGCTAGGGAATCTTTGTCTGTGAGAACTATGGTAGCCCTAGAAAACTGTATTATTATCCCCATGATGTTTTGCATAAAGTTTTATTTTCAATATTGTGAGTAAAATTTAAGCCACTTTTGGCTTCATTCTCATGAATTTGCAAAGGAATCGAATTTAAACTCGATTTGCTCTTATCTGAACAAACATAAACATTAAAACAGGTATTGTTAAAGATGAGTGGGAACAATTTGGGGCTAATTTAATTTTTTTTTCCAAAATGGCCTGGCACCAGTAGCTCACATTTATAATCCTAGCTACTTAGAAGGCTAAGACTTGAAGAATCTCAGCATAAAGTCAGCCACAGAAGAAAAGTCTTTTGAGATTACTTCTCCAATTAGCCAACAAAATGTTTTCCTGGAAGTGTATGGCTCATGTACCAGCAAGAAACAAGAAAACTAAGAGGGTGAGGCCATGCTAAAAGGCTATGTACAGTCTGTGTTGTTTGCTAAAAGCCTCCAGGTAGAGAAACTCTTTGTTCCTCCAGAGAATTTTATCCAGAGATTCTTACTGTATAACTCCACGATTTCAGTCTGAAGCCCTCATCTACGAGGAGAGGACAACTGGCTAGGGCCTGATATAAAATTGTTTTTTCATGTTTAATTTTTTTAAAAGGTGACTCTGATAATGACAATATGAACAAAAAAATAAAATCAGCCAATCATGTATACCCTTCACCCATTCTTCTAAGCATACCCTTGAAAAATTTAGAACATGTTATATTACTGTTGTACACACCTCTCCAACTTCAGTTTGTATGTGGAGATAGCTTCTATCAGTGATTGATTTAACTATTTAAGAAGTTATATTAAACTAAGTTAGATTTCACTGTTAGCTATAAATGAATTAGAAGATTGTAATCAAGTTTGAAAGTTTAACTTGATAGGTTTCTTCTCAGTTGGTGTCTCCTCTCTACTGCTGAACCCTACAGATGTTTGCAATAATGTTAATTACTCACTGAATAGCTTCTGCAAAGAATAATTGATTTAAAAATTATCTCTGAAAACATATGGTCTTGAAAAGTAATGTTGTAAACCTACATTTTTTTTTCTGGCAGGGAGAGATCCCTAAGACATTATAAAAAGGAGTTAAGAGAAGGAAGGAACTCTAGATAAGAATGCAGGTTCTTGAGGAAATAGTGTTGTGTCTTTAGTAGAGCTCCAGCTGTGAGTGGAAAAGCTGAGGAAAAGTATGAGGTCCTGAATTCAAGCTCCACAATTGGCATGTGTGTGCATGCACACACACAATAATACAAGTTCTTGAGCACCCTGATTTACACATACTCTAAGCTGAATGGCCTAGGACAAGGTATCTAAAATCTTTATGCTAAACATTTTAAGTTCTACAACTTTCCTGTGAAATGAATAAGCACTGACCTCCTAGTACTGGTGGGCAGAATTTGCCAGTGTGGATTGTATTAAGTTCAAAAGAAAAATGCAAAAGACTACATATTTAGTATATTTCTATCAGCTTAAAATTATTTTTACAAATACTACTGTATGTAATATGTGTGTGTAAATGTGTGTGTGCATGTATGTATTGTTGTTGTTCTTAGATTTCAATACTAATGGAATCATCTGCATTGAATTTTACTGAGAAAATGGTTTGGATTGTAAGATTAACGAGATTTGCTTTTAAGTACAGAGTGTCTTTTAAATTATATATTAGCTTTATTGTTAGGCAAATAAGTTACTTAAAATGATACAGAACATTAAAATTTATCAGTTGTATAATACTCAGTCATTTCTAAAACAAATGTGTATTTTATGTATAGATGGGATTTGTTTTTATTTCTTTTTATTTGAGAACAAAAACTCCTGAAGTTCTTTTGTTCTATGTATTTGAAGATCAAGGCTGTTTAAAATTCTTAAAAATTCTTCTAAGGAGACTGGCATTAGGACAAACTAGTCTTTAGACTATAGTAACATGGGTACAAATTATGGATTCAAACAAAATCACAAACAGTATGTGATCCAGAATAGAAATAAGCATTTCCAGAAGAAGAAAACATAATGGTGTGTTTCTCACTTGAAGAATAAGACACAGTCAGAGGTTATGGTCTGTGATTGCTCAGCAGATATTTTAGATAATCTAGAGCTCTGAATTTGACTGGAATAACCACACCAATGAACTGTTTTGGGAAGTGTAGTGCATTTGAGTTCATCAATGAAATAGAAACAGAAAAGTCTGAGTGTGTATACACATGGGTACACATATACATGAAGAGAGTACAGGATGTGATTCAAGGCGTTGATGAATGTAATTTCAGGGTATGATGATTAGTTTGCATTCTGCAGGACAGCAAAGCAGATTGGAGAGCTGGAAAAGAATTATGATTAAAATCTCAAGTTCAAAGGCCTATTGATAGTACAATTCTTTCATCATCTGGAAACTTACGCCATTTTTTTTCTTAAGGCCTTCAAATAGAAAGATGAGCGATATATCCGTATTATGGAGACTGATGATTGATTAATTCTGAGCAGAACCACCGGACCAAAAACCAGGGAAACTCAAGGCCAATATTTAGGACAGTTTGAATATGCTTCTTTTCCATTCTCTTCTCTCTTATATGCATCATTTCCATACATGGATTCACATTTTACATTCCAGTTCATCCATCAAGAAGTATTAACTTTCTTCCAAGACTTCCTCATCAAAACTGGTCTTCAAAGCCTTCATGTAGACCAAAAGGTCAGTTACTGATGAAGACTTAGAAGCTTGCATATCATAGAACAGCTCCGATTCTTAAGCTAAAGGAATGAGTTATTGAAAATAACTCAGTGTTAAATGAATTAAACAGTCTTGCTTCCCTGTGGTTTCTCTGTGGTTTTCTGAGGGAAATATTTGCATTTTGTACCCATTCTGGCTCAATCAATGAAGCATACTATGACTTTCTGCCAAAAGCAAAATAGAATTGAAGTAGAACAATGAGGTGGAATTGTTTCAGTAGATTTATGTGTTTTTTCTTTTCTAGATTTCCTACTTGATTTTTAGTTTCTTAAAAGGGGATCTGTAAATACATAAAAAGGTTCAAGTGTAATACTTGGCATACAATAACTAATAACAGTTTATTTACATTTTTAATTGCCTATTTTTATCCTTGTATTTTTAGCTATGTTAGCCCTTAGTTTTATTATCAAATATTGTTCCCTGTTTAGAATTATTTCCAGTGATCATTCAGTAAATACATAATGAGACTGTAAGTCATAACTGTTAGAATTAGTAAGTACACAATTATATTTCTTAGCCCTTCATGGAGACAGCAATTAGTAATTTCCATTGCCACTGGTCATCTAGCCGTGACCCTGCCATCCATCTGCGGTTTCTATTTTCTAAACATTTGTAAAGTTCATACAACTGTTTATATAAAACATAAATTTAAATGATCTATATATGTAGTTATATTTGCATATAGCACATACGCAATATGCTAAGATATTAGCCATATATATGGATGTATATTAATGTGTATATGTACATGTATATAATATAGTAAGTACTCATTATTACTTATTTTCCCTTTATTTATTACACCAGCTAGAATTAATTTCTGTATTGTAAAGTACCTATTTTAAATGTTTTACATGTCACTGAACTATATTATAAATTTTATAAATTTTATTGTTAAATTTTATATTTTTTATCTTGAAATAATTATGTAATTAATAAAATAATTGTAAATATGGTAGGAGAGCTGCCACATCATGTACCTTCCCCTTTCTAAGGCTGACATTTCACATAATCATAGTGTACTTATGAAATTAAGGAATTCACACTGGAATGAGCTCTATTAACTAAACAACACACTTTGTAAGGATGTCAGCATTGCCCAATAACGTTATTATAGTCTAGATTTCAGTGTACAGTATTGTGAAACAAGGAGTATAGACTCATTTTTTTAAACATATAGATAATAGCTTTTAGTTTTTATTTTATCATATGTGGCATTAGCTAGGAAACTTGACATTTTGTGTCAGTATAATTCTTTTTTTCTCTTTTTTTTAACATTCAAACACTGGAAGCACAGCTACCCTTTTGGTTTTTTGGTGGTGACTGGAGAATAGTGTCTTGTGGACTTTCAGTCTTGTACTTTCAACTGTGATACTCAGGTCTCAGACGCTTCAGTAAGTAGAATTACAGGCGTGCACCACTAGAACCTGGCTTTCAGCATATTTTTTGTGGGCTTGAACTCTGGGCATGGGCGTTGTCTCTGAACTCTTCAGGTCAAGATGAGCGCTCTACCACTTGAGCCACAACGTCACTTCCAGTTTTCTGGTGGTTAATATGAGCTAAGAGTCTCACAGAGTTTCCTGCCCAGGCTGACTTTGAACTGGGATCCTCAGATCTCAGCCTCCTGAGTAGCTACAATTAAAGGTGTCAGCCACCTGCGCCTGGCTCAGCGTACTTTCTAAGATGACTTTTTAAGTACTCAAAATGATTGGTAAAACGTTTGAACATGAAGTTACCGCACATTAAATATCTGACGAAAAGCAACCATTCATTAACCCTCTGGATACTTATTCCATATATCTGGTCAAGAATCAGAGCAAGATTGTGTGGTTAGATTTTCAACAAAGTTCGTGCTCTCTCACCTAGATCAAGGCAAACTACAAATAATTGTGATGTAAAAACTAACTACTGAGGACCTGAGCACCGACATCACTACAACTGCTTAAAAGTCCCTTGGTTCCAATGAGTCTACTCTGGGAGTTATCATGGGCCACTCCCCTCCCCCGCCCCCCCCCCCCACCTTTCATGGCTCCCACTCAGCAAGAAGTAGCCAGAGCAGACCTTGGTGGCCCCTTGTCCCAACAGCAGTTAGGGAAAACTTAGAGGGGGTAAATGAAGGAAAGTATCAGCCAACTGGGTCATACCAGCTTGCTTACCACCCCCTCGCCCTGAACCGGCTGAGACCACCCAGCAGAGGTCTTGGGTCTTTCCAGCTGGGTCAGCCCAGCCCTTCTATAAGCCACCAACTAGAGGAGGGGCTTGTGTCCTGATATAACACAGTCCAACCCTCCCACAAGCCACCCTATTGTGGCTACTGCCAAGGGAGAGGATCTTGCTTGTTTCAAACAAACTACCAGATGACAAATTGCCAAAAGAGGAGGGGGGGGGGAAAGAGGGAGGGACAGTACAAAACAGCCAGCCTCTGATTATGCAATGGACAACTGATTTCCAGATCTCACCACTTGCTCTCCTGAGAAGTCTTTTTTTTTCTTTTTACTAAATAAACTCTTTACAATTGTGAGGAGAAGGAGAAGGAAAAAAAAGGAGGAAAGGGAGAAAGAGAAGGAGAAGAAAAGAATTAGGCACACTTCCTTTCTTAGAGAGGCTAAAACAGGAGGCTTGCCTGGGCTGCAGAGTCAGAATTGACCTCTAATGCTATCTGGGCTTCATAACAAGCAGACAAAAAGATTGATCATGAAGTATTGTACTCATAACCTGATTTACAGAATTGTAACCTCTTTTTATAACTATTTAATAATAAAATAAAATAAAATAAATCACTGCTGACATAGGATTCTAGAAATTAAAAAAAAAAGAAAGATTGGGTCTGGGCATGGGGCTAAAGTAGAGAGTATATACAATGACCTTGCTTTTTAAAATCTCATGATTAGTTATAAGTATCCTTCGCCTCATCCCCCCATCTCTGCATCTTTATGATTAACAAAATCTATTATGATTTCATTTTATAGTTAATGGATTATTAACTATGCCTCATTAACTTTTTGATCTGGAATTTGTATTGTACATCTGTAAGTTACTATTGTCTTTATTTTATTATAATACTTGGGCTTAGGGACCTAAATATACTGTAATTTCCCCATTCTCACCTTCTGTAGTATTCTCTTACACTTAACAACTGAATTTGATATACATTTTTCATTAGATTCGCTTTTATTCCAACTGTAAACTATCCTTTAAACAGATTAAAATTATGGAAAAATTGCTAGGTGCACACCTGAAATCTTAGCTATTCATGAGACTGAGATCTGAGTACCATAGTTCAGAGTCAGCATGGGGAGAAAAGCCCATGAGATTTTATCTCCAGTAAACTCCCCAAAAGCCAAGGGCTGTGGCTCAAGTGGTGAGTAGAAGAGTGCTAGCCTTAAAGAAAAACAAACCAAACAAAGAAACCTCAGGGACATTGCCTCTACCCTGAGTTCAAGCCTTACCACCTGCAAACACACATACACAAATCATGAAAAATTATTTTACGTTTTCCCCTTTTTTTCCATTTCTCATACAACTTATTAATTGATATAATATCTAAGTTTTGAAATATTCTTTTGGTGTCAACATCTCAATACCTAAAAATTGGATTTTTGTGCAAGGAATAATATTAATAATTACTTAGTTTTTGAGTTCACATCAATTTATTAAATATGCAAATTTAAATCTAGTTTAAACTTTATATATATTTAATTATTTTGTTTATGCATAGCAAAATAGGATTATCATTTCTATTTCAAATTAATATTAAACCAAACCTTTGTGTGTGGGAGGGAAGTAAGTTATTCTTATAAAGAATCAATGTCTTTATTTGTTTAGTTCAGTGAGTACCCATAACTATTTTAATACAACGAAGTATGATGTAACTAATTCTGTGAAAGCAACTTAAAGTGCCAGATTCGCGTAATTTACTATCCTAACAAGTAAAATATTCCAAAGGCTTAAATAGCTCATGCAAAGCTCATATTGTCTAGGCTAATTCTTAAGCATTCCACAGCCATGTAAGTACTTCATCAAATATCTCCTTATGGTCAGGTGACACAATCACAAATCTTCAGGTACATATTTTAATTTAACTTAAACTATTAGCTTACTTAATAGAATTAATCCTACTCATTACAAATCTCTAAATGTGCTCTCTTTGTTTTGTGGATATGATTGTCCCTCATTTCATTGTTTAATTTAAAGATATTGTGGGGCTTGAGGAGATAATTTGCAAACTTTGGAAGAACTGTCATCAAGCAAGCAAAGGCTGGATGCTATTTAAATGGTAATTTGCAAGTGATAAACTTCACCTTCTCCCAAACTGGACATGTGGCATCTGAGACCAGAAACAACATTCTTCTGAGGAGCTAGTGATAGTATTCATACACCTTGAGGTTGTTTCTGCAATGCATACTCATTGTGAGCACTTCATTTTTGGAGACAATGGAGTCTTTGTGTTTGCATTTCCTTTGACTGGCTTTGCTAATTTGAAATCATTAGATAAAAATCACACCTATTCAGGTTTAGAAAAGTATGTTGATTTCTCAGTGGAATCTATATTCTTTAACTTTAGGCAAAATTCAATTTTCATTTTACTGATATTCTATTGAATCTTGAGTATCGCTCATTTTTTTTCTTCATCGGAAGTCACAAATCTGAAGTTATGCTAATGAAACATTCATAAACATAGAATCTATTCTAAAGTTTCTCAGTCTATGTTATTTCTGGCTTAAACTTTCACTTCATTTTGAAAGCACTTACCTATCATTAGTCTTATGGCATATTTTCCCTTTATTATGATTTTGTTAGGATTACTGACAGGTGTTCTGAAATTACACCTATGAATTTGTTTGACATTGTAGGATACATTTTCTGAGCTTAGTATCTTAATCTCATTTAAACAATTACCTGTGTTCTTAAATTTTTATTACCTGAATTTTAACTCCAACTGATTTATTCTGTCTTTTCTAGTTTTTATAATTGGAAAAAATGCAGAAGTAAAATTTGTTGCATAGCTTTATAGTTTTCTCCCTTTCTTTTTTTTCCTTCCTTCTTCTTTTTTTTTTTTTAATGGTTATAGAGCTTGACTTTGGGTCTGGGCATTATACCTGAGCTTCTTGTGCTCAAGGCAAGCAATCTAAGCAATCTACCATTTGAGCCACAATACAACTTATGGCTTTTTTTTTTTTTTTTTTTTAGTTTATTAGAGATAGTAGTCTCAGTCTTTGCTGCCTGAGCTGGCTTCAAACCATGATCTTCAGATCTCAGCCTCCTGGGTAGCTAATATTACAGGTGTGAGCCACTGACACCCAGCTTCCCTTCCATTTTAATACTATATTTTCTCCATCAAATAGTAAATCTGTATTTTCCTTTTTTACTAAACAGATTTACTGTCCCATAGTACACCTTTCTTGTTTTCCATTATGCTAACTTTACTACAAACAATAGCAATAACAAGTATAAAACATTTGTCTAATTTGGGGAGGGGAAGGGGAATAAAACATGCTGAAACAAGGATATATAGGATGACCCATTGCAACAATGATACCCACAACTTCGGGACTGGAGAGGGTGGAGGGAAGGGATAGTGGGGGAACAACAAAGGAGGGGGTAACAATGCTCCACAAGACATGTACTCATTGCCTTAGTCATGTAACTGTAACCCCTCTGTATAGCATCTTTACAATAAAATAAAAATTTAAAAACCCTGTATAAAACCTTGTATCATATATGAACAATGCCTTATCAATCCAACCAATATTAGAAAAAATAAAATTTTCCAATAATTTTAATTAAATACCCTTTAGGTATTTGTTCTTTGCAGCTAAAACAAATGTAAGAGTGTTAAGTGAAAATAAAATTTTACATTATTAAATTATTACTCCAAGGTACTTTGAATTTGTTCAGAAATATCATGCAGCCAGTCATATAACTAAACCCCATCTGTTTTTGAAAATCTCTAATTCCTGTATTATTAAGGATAATTTAAAAATAGCTTCTTCCTCCATGGATTCAATTTTCCAACTCTGTGAAGATATGTAACAAAATAAAATTTTAATCCCTTGTAATTCTTAGGGTTTAAATATTAATTTATGAATATAAGTTGAGTAAAAATACTATTGTAGCCAAAAAAGTAGTGCAAAAAGAATACATGTCATTAAGCTAAGTCATGAGGCATGGTACAATTTACATAAATTGTATTTGTTATTTAAGATCAAGAAAGAAAATTATTTTGTTTTTCATATGTGATGATTAGGTATCTTACTAAAGTGACATTAAAATGTTCACCTATTTTAGAAGACAATTTTCTTTTCTATGAACAAAAGTAATTTATGGTCCAGAATTAAATAGGGGAAGAGCAATTTATAATCCTGATAAACATTTCAATGCTGGGCATATTTGATAGTTGTCAATACTAAGCTCTACAAGAAAATTGTCTCCATGATTACATGAATGTGCAAAGCACAAGTTCTTTATTCTTGTTACAAAGTTGGATTATCCCATATCATGGAAGAAAATCTTAAAATACTTACAGTGAATTGGGAGATTATCATGTACATGATTCTCCAACTTTTAAGGACAGTAGATAAGCTTGTTCACCAATTGGAAACATTCTTTTAGTCTTAATTACCAGTGTAAGTACATTCAGATATTTTTTAATTAAGACCATTATTGAATAAAACAAAATTTTAATATGGGCATGCATACTTTAACAATCATAAATATGTGTTTTAGAAAACTTGTTTTGAAATTTATATATAAGAAACATCTAGTGTTTGGTTCACTATGCTGAACTTTCTCTGAGTTCTGATGATGATGTACATTTACTGCCATGGTGCCTGGCTAGCACAGCTTGATGGACACACATTGAGCTCTGAAGCAGTTACTATAGTTCAGCACTTCTACCCTACTCTCTTCAGACTTTAAAGAACACCAAGTGTAGGGCACAGTCCATGGGTCCTCTGTTAAGTTACTTAACAGACACAATGGCATTTGCTTTGGCACTATTACCTTTTGCAATTTTTTTTGAATTTTTTTTTTTTTTTTTTTTTTTTGGTCGGTCGTGGGGCTTGAACTCTGGGCCTGGGCGCTGTCCTTCAGCTCTTCAGCTCAAGGCAAGCGCTCTACCACTTGAGCTACAGCGCCACTTCCGGTTTTCTGGTGGTTTATTTGAGATAGGAGTCTCACGGTCTCTCCTGCCCGGGCTGGCTTTGAACCGCGATCCTCAGATCTCAGCCTCCTGAGTAGCTAGGATTACAGGCGTGAGCCACCAGCGCCCGGCTTGAAGTTTTTTTTTTATTGTGAAAATACTGTACAGATGGGTTACAATTACATGGGCAAGATAATAGTACATTTCTTATCAAGTATTGTAGCCTCCTCCTTTGTTTCCCCTTCCCATCCCATCCTCCCCCTGCCTCTTCACCCAATCCTCCCCCACCACCAAAGTTGTAAAGTTTGTTTTTGACATAACGACTTGTACATCTCATTGTTGCAATGGGTCCACCTGTATCCGTATTTAAACAGTTTGTTTTTCCCCTTCCCCTCCACAAATTACACCGACATCAAATACAGTGAAAGCAGGGGTTATACTGTGGGGGAGGGACATACAAAGCAATAAAGAAATAATCTTATAAATGTGTTAGAAACAATCGCATGAAAGAATAAAAACATTTGAATACATATCTTAAGGTTCATTTCCCTAACATCAACTTATCTGACCTTTTCTGCTTGACTCAGACATATACTACATATTGCAAATAAGGGAAACCATGGGACCTATGTTTCTTTGGACCTGGCTTACTTCACTTAATATAATTTTTCCCATGCCTTCTGCAATATCTTTATATCTAAATGTCTTTATTGAAGCTCTGGAGGGGAAAAAAAGTAAGTGATCGAGGTACTACATCTTTTTTGCAGTTGGCAAATGGATAATACCAATGTGATTGGTAAAAGCAAATGTGACCAAGTGGTTGAAACATGTTTTGTCAGGGGTTGCAAGTGGGAGATGACTGGAGAGAGGGATGGTGGGTGAGTGCAGTCCTAACATTCAATATACATATGTGAAAATGGAGCCATGTAACTTGAGGATGGAAGTGGGACAGATGGAAGTGGTAGTACTAATCAAGATGCATTCTATACATAAACTGATTCATAAGATTGAAATCCCTTTGTCCAACTACTTAAAGTCAACAAAAAAATAAATAGCAAAACCAAATGTAAACTATAACTGTGTTTGTCTTTTGGGGTTTTCTCTTGTTGAATTATTTCATTTTCTCACATTTTCTGTGTGGCATATTAAATACAGATTTAATGGTATGTGATTTTGTTTTGTTCATGTTTTATGAAATATATTGCATATTATATATTGTAAAACTTTCATGTTAATAACAACATAACAAATATTATGCATACATAATATTTAAAACAATTCATAAGCTTCCACACTAATTGCTTCTTTTGGATGGGCTACGGAAAATTGTTTGCATGGCTTTGTTTTTCTTATTCAATTTATTTTTTAAAATAATGGAAAATCACATAATGAATCATAATTTTTGATATCTAGCTTAAAACTATAAATGCTCAATAGTGTGATAGGATAATGAAATCACTGTTATTCTAGCACTTTTTGCTATACATAAAGTATGTTTCAGACTTTAGTAGTTTTGGTACTCTATAGTAGGGTAAATTTAAGATTTTATAAATAAACTTACTAAAAGGAAAAAAATCTACTATTTCAAAACACAAAATTTTAAGATATTTATTGAGTTCAATATTCTTAATTTTCAGATATTTTTGAAAAATGTGCTAAAGATAGAAAACTAAACAATTACAAAATTTGTATATATTTTTTGATATATATATTTTTTGATAAAGCCATCCACAGAAAATTATCTTGCCAGTTTTTAATGGTTTTAAATTAATGATACAGAACTAATTTCTCAAATGCAGAAGGCTGTTAAACATCAGAAAATAGTTTGATTTTCTCAATAATTTTAGCCCAAATATGTGCTATGTAAATATTCTTAAATGTCCAGGCTTTATTTTAAGTTGGCAATGACAACTCACTCTCCAGGATATTTAAACTGACATTATAAAGTCTCCTTTCACAGGGGTTGGAACTAATAATGTTCCCTTGCATCTGGTAATTTGCAGAAATCTGTTTAATTCTACCCTGCTCACCCTTTGTCTTGAATGTTCTGTTGACTCCGCCATGAACTTCAGAGGTTCCTTGAGAGGTTTATTCATTTTGGCAAGAAAAAGGCTGACTCTATGCAAAGCTAAACTTTAGACTACATTCCTGTACCTTACAAAGCTATCAACATTTTTCTCCCCTACAACTGGCTATTTTTCATTTTTAATGTGATAGAAGTCAAAACAAAGTTATTTAAGAAAGCATAGTTATTTAGAGCTCTGTAAAAGTAGAAAGAAAGAAAGAAAGAATA
This sequence comes from Dipodomys merriami, assembly GCF_024711535.1. Classification (NCBI taxonomy): domain Eukaryota; kingdom Metazoa; phylum Chordata; class Mammalia; order Rodentia; family Heteromyidae; genus Dipodomys; species Dipodomys merriami. Next base: position 86,128,765 of record NW_027203381.1, read on the forward strand.
GCATAGAGAAAAATTTGACTGTATGTCCACTGCATTGATCCCTCATTTAATTTTAAGATAGAAATTGAATTATATTTTTGATGTGAGAAGCAGTTGCCTTTTACTGGAAATAAAAGGTTTAATTTAATTTGCCCTTACTAATGAACCAATCATTCCATTGGCATTTGGGAACGAAGACCAAATGTAATTTCAAATGTCACATGTACAGGGAGTTTTATGTCACCTGTGATGTATAATCTCGTAGCACAGTATGGTCATCCTTGACCTTTACTTATTAGAAAAGTTAAGTGCAGCCCAGTTTGAAAGCCCGACTCTAAATTACCATCTTTTGATGTTGTTTGTGAATAAAGTAGATAAAATAAGAGTTCTGCCTAAATATATTTTAAATATGCTTTTTAAAATACATCCTGTCTGATCTTTTCTGATATATATATATATTTTTTTTCATCAAGCATTTATCATCTGCCATATTGAGGGGATAACTTAGAAATAGGAAAAAAAATATTTGTTGGGTTCACTTAAATCCCAAGCATTCTTGGCTATCTAAGAATGAATATTTCTTTCTGTTTTTTTTTTTTTTCTGCCAGTCCTGGGGTTTGAACTTAGGAGCCTTGGGCACTGACCCTGAGCTTCTTTTGCTCAAGGTTAGCCCTCTACCACTTGAAACAGAGCATCACTTCTGGCTGTTTCTGTTTCTGTGGTACTGAGGAATCAAACTCAGGGCTTCATGCTTTCTGGGCAAGCACTCTACCACTAAGCCATGTTCCCAGGCCCAAAATAAACAATTCGTATATTGGATAGTTTAAACAACATGGATAATATTATAGTTCTAAGTATCTGATTGCTGTTCCCTGGTCCTTGTAGAGAATTTTGAACTCTAGGACCATTTTACATGAGAAGTATTCTAAGTGGATATTGCTGTGAAAATTAAATGTAAGTGATCATTGTAATGCTTTTAAATGCTCTGCCATTCTTAATTCACATCAATCAATTGCAATCATTAATCACGGTGAAAGCAATGGCTTGAGTGAACACTTAATATTGATTCTAGCTTAAATTTCACTGCAATTATAACTTAATGGTAAGCAGTATGTGTAATATTTAAATATAATCTAGTTTAAACTGTCAATTAACTGAGAGTGAGGAAAAAGGACAAGTTCTATGACCTGGGCAGAAATTATAAAGGAACCTTATCTCAAATAGAGGAAGAAAGAAGTCAAAAGGTCAAAAGATCACCACATGCATATTTGCTAATATTGTAACTGTGATGATGCCAAGTAGCATGCTTACTCACCCGGGGATAAAAAGCAAACAAAAATGCTATTTATTTTGTGTTAGAAGAAGATGGTCCTGCTTCCAAGGCATTTCTGTTAAAACTATAGTTCATTCTCCTAAACTATAGGTCATTTTCATTTCTTAAATAATTTTATATTTAAAATGGAAAATCAGGCCAGTTCATTTATCTCCTCTTCCAAATGTGTTTTCTAGGTTTGTTCTCAGTTGGCCACTAATATGCTATGTGTGAGTATCTTAGCTTCACCGATTCTAATTTTCCTCATTTGAGAGTTTTCAACCAAATACCATAAATCAGTATAAAACTGCTTTCTTTGCAAATCACCACCTTTGGCGGTTCGTAGCTGGCATTCTACTATTTGAGTCATACCTCCACTTCTGGCTTTTTGCTGGTTAATCGTAGATATAAATCTCAAGGATCTGTCTGTTCAAGCTGGTTTCAAACTGATATCTCCAGATCTCAGTGTTCTGTGTAACTAGGATCATTGGTATGTCACCAGTGGCAGACAGAATAATATTCTGGCTGTGTCTGGAAGCACATACCTATAATTCCAATTATTACAGAGGTAGAGGCTTCAGACCACCTAAGGCAAACTTAGTGTGACATTCTCTGAAAAATACAAAGAAGTTGGAGCATGGCCCAAGAGGGAAAATATTTGCTTAGTGTCCAAGATAATGAGGCTGCCAGGTAGTTCCCACTCTGGGGAGGTTGAGGCAGGAATATCTGAGTTAGACCCCCATCTCAAAAACAGCAAATACATAAGAAAAGGAAAGAAAATATGTCAAAATGAAACTGTTGGCCAAAGGAAATACACATTTATAGGTCTCAATAACTTTGCTTTCTTTCTGGCAATACAGTATTTTCTTTAGTTTTCTTTGTATTGCCAAAGAAATATCCAAGGTTGAATAGTTTATTACAAAAAAACAAATTTATTAAGAAGTTTCAGATCAAATTTGATTATAAATATCAATATACTACACAAGACCTCTGGACTATGTACATGGCAATATAGTATCAGGAGAGAATGAGCTGTTTGCAGTGTGAGTGAATGAATAAGACTAGCCATGTCCTGTCAATGTATTATTGAATTAGTTTGAACATTGGATCAGGTCAGGTTTTCTAGCAGAGATCAATGTTTCAATGCAGCCGTTCAATAATGAAATCTGAAAACATTCTATAGAAAAGTCCAGGAAAAGACTGGTCAGCACTGTACTGATTTGCTTTTAGAATAACCTGGTTTTATTCCAAATTAGTTCCTCTTCAACTGAATGGAGTACTCATGAAGTTGATCTGATTCTAGAGCAAATGTATTAAAAACATTGATTTTATTTTAATTCAATTTTCTCCTTTCTGTGATTAGCCTGTCTTATAATTTGTTTACTGTGCTGATTGACTAAATTTTTCCTAAAGCAGAGACTTAAAGTGCCAAAAGTCTTTCCGGGAGTAGAAAATCTCATTGAGGATGAATCAATTGGAAGCAAGCAAATCAGTAAGAAGACAATGCTCAAGTATACAAAGTAACTGCTTCAACAAGAACAAAAAGGATTATACAGATTTACCCTCAGTGCTAGGATCACCTCAGTTCAATCACATTAGAATTGTTATGTACAATTCAGTCTACATGAAAGTGGTCTAACAGTGAACATAATATTGTGTTCCTGATTCTTTGTTAATTTAATTCATTTTCTCCTGTAACACAATACCCCATGTTCACAAATTTGCTCTTGAATCAAGAAGAAAGGAAAAGGTACATTTTGGAACAGCATGTCTTCTTCACATCTTGATATTATCCAGTTCTTTGATCAGGAGACATGGGAGGAAGGAGGAGGTGCTTACTCTCCGGGGAAGTTAAAAAATATGTCACAGTGCTTTATTAAGACCACGTTTCCCTGGGAGATAGGCAAGTTGGGATTGACAGTTATCAACACCAGCTCACTGTGGGGCAGATATGCTAAAATGCTCTGGGTGGTCTTTATTCACTTCCTGGTGGGCAGCTTATTTGACTAAAGACAGGAAAACAGCATTTGAAAGGTTTAAAATGATCAGAAAGATAAATTATGAAAGACGATGGATAAAGGAAAGCGATTTAGAGACAGAGTAAGAAAACTACTGTGTTCCCTGGGCGTGAGTGGGGGGAGGGGAGCAACCCATAAAATCAGAAAAGGGGGAGTCTTTACTGTATTCAAATTGACTGTGAAGTTTCCACACTCCATTGATTTCCTCCCAAGTCTCACAAAGCAAGGCCATTTACACTTCTCTAACCCAACTTATTCCAGTACTAGCCACATTGCAAGTTCAGAAAAAGAGAACTGTGACTCTCAAGAATATATATATATATATATATATATATATATATATATATATATATATATATATATATTAGAAGAAATAAAATGAGAAACCAAAAGGGGAGGACTAGGCAATTAGGGAAGCAGAGACAGTGGGTAGTCTCCTCTTCCTGAAGTCTATAGGAAAGAAGAGACAGTGGATGTCTGGTAAAGACAATGCTTCTTCTTCTCTTCCTACTGAGCCTGGGAAGCCAAGACAAAAGCGAAGTCCACAGAAGCTGAAGCACTGAAGCACTCAGGGGACAGTTACCTTCAGAGTAAAGTGGATAGTGACCCAACTAGATGCCAGGGCTGCTGACATTCATTCAAATGGATATATAAGTGGGACCCCATGAATACAGCAAGGAGGCTACCAATTTCCAAGCCCCACCTCTCAGTCTATGCCCCTCTTCCTTTTTCTCCTCCTCCTCCCCCTCCATCCCTTCCCCTCCCAGTCCTCCTTTTATTCCTCCTCCATAAAGTGGCCCTCCTAGTCTGAGTTCTGGTTGGAGATACACCAACCCACCAGCATCTAAGAGGCTACATATACCTTTTCGGGTGCCTTACCCTCACTTTCAAATAAACTTTGCCTGTGCTTCCATTTCTCCTACTTCACAATTTATTTGATGGGGAGAAAGGACCTGAGATTCCTAGACAGTATCATCAATATTAAGAGGCAGTGTGCAACTGAGGGCCCCTTCAGAGATAATCTCAGCTGCAATGCTGCTTGCCTATTGCCTACAGTGCTTATGAACCCATTAAACAGACATTATTATACACAGGAAAGAACAAAGCTATTCATTCCCTCAATTTCATCCTGTGATTTCTTAATATTAAACAAAGAGAAGCTTATGCCCTGGTACAAATGAGATAGAAAAAATACTTCAGTTCTGCATGAGTGATCAAAGTACATATTCTTGAGTAAAAATTAGGGAACTAACATTTTAATTCCTTCAATACAAGCAGAAATTCACAGGTACCTAGACAATAAGTAAGAAAAAGATACTTTATTGAAATATACAATGTTGTAAAATACTGATTAATTCAGAATATTTTTCATTCTTTCTGTCTATTGGGGTTCAAACTAAGATACTATTTGTTGATGTTGAATGAGATGATTAACGCTATATTACATCGTTTATAATATTTTTTAAACATCTAAGGTTTATAATCTCTAAGTAATATTGGCAAGGCTAAATGCACAGCTCAATCGCATAAGATAAAATACACTAGTGATTGAAATGAGAGGAGATAACAGATGATGTAAAGAAAAATGTTCTGGTATAAAGAGGTCTGGATTTCACTTGTGATAAAACAACTCATTTATATATTTATTTTTTAATTTGGGGAAAGTTATCTGACCAGGTTTGTGATTGGTAAAATGAAAATATTAAGATTAGTCTGTCCATCTCACAGATCCATGTAAAAACAAACAGATACATAACAAATAATTTGTAAAAATGCAAAACAGTTTAAGTCAGAGCTGTGTTGTGCAAGGAGGATGTTACCAATGTAGCATGTCATTAATTTACTTTGGGGAAGAAGAACAGAAATGCCATCTTTCAATGCTTGATCTACTTTTAAATCTTTAGCATGTCATATTTAGGGACTGATACAATTCAGTAGTTGAACTAGCCAGCCATTTTTACATACACAAAAGTGTTCGACTTACTTCATTTTTCAACAAGAGTATTTGATGATGGAGATAAAAGAAGTAGACTAGGGTTGATAAAGTTTGGATAGAGCCATAGCTACCAAAAACAAGAGGAACATTGAGACATCAGTTTTCCTTTTCTTTCTCCTAAAGTATTCTGTATGTAATAGTTTCTGACTAAACCTTTTTTCCATATATTTTCTATGCAATTTTTATATTTTTAATGTTTTATTGTATATAGTTTAGATGTGTTTTCATATATTTTATGTGAGAAGAGTCAGAGATCACTTGAAAAAAACCCTGTCTGGGGCTGGGAAGGTGGCTCAGTGGTAGAGCGCTTGCCTTGCATGCATGAGGCCCTGGGTTCAATTCCTCAGCACCACATAAGAAAAGAGAAAAAAGCTGGAAGTGGCGCTGTGGCTCAAGTGGTAGAGTGCTAGCCTTGAGCTGAAGAGCTGAGGGACAGCGCCCAGGCCCAGAGTTCAGGCCCACGACCGGACCCAAAAACAAAAACAAAAAACAAAAACAAAAAAACACCTGTCTGTTGCAGTGTTTCATACATCAAAATGTAACTGTATGCATTCTAAATGCTACCTACCATTTTTAAATAAAGGCAAGAAGGATATCTTGTTTAAATGTAAGATCTCACTTTACTTATAACAATCTCATCCATTTGGTGGTATTACTGTGCGGATTGTACACACAAAACAAAGCACATGAGATGAAGCATAGAAAGGTTAAGCAACTTGCCTGTGGAAACAGGCTGTAGTTTCTGGAATCATGGTCATATTCAGTGTACTTCATAAGCCCTCTGTGATGCAGCCTTCTCATGTATTTCCTTTATTTTTATTTTTATGTTTTTTATTGTAAAATTAGTGTACAGAGGGGTTACAATTACATGAGTAAGGTAATGAGTACATTTCTTATCAAGCATTATTACCTCCTCCTTTGTTAATCCCCTACTATCCCTTCCCTCCCCACCTGCTCAACTCCCCACTGCTCATCCCCAAGCTGTAAAGTTCATTTTCAACATAGTGTCTTGTACATCTCATTGTTACAATGGGTCCACCTGTATCCTTGTTTCAGCATTTTGTTAATTCCCTTCCCCTCCCCAATTTAGAAAATGTATATACAAGATACAGGGCACCGACCTCAAATACAGTGAAAACGGTTATACAGTGGAGAAAGAACATACAAAAGAAACAAAGACCCAAGATAGGGACACAACTTTTTTTTTCTTTCCTGCTATAGTTTTTAACATATTTAAAATGAACTATGTGACTTGTTTGTTTCTCGTGTATTCTCTTTAGAAGCCATTGATCTTGAGAGATAGATCCCTGATATTGTTCAGTTAAGAGATGGTTTTGTTGGAGATTCTAAGCCTGACAGTGCACTGGCCACACAGACTTCAGTTCCTTCCCTAAATGCACTCAAGGGAACTCTTTTGAGTGAATGTGTCACTCCAGTTTGGGGGAAGAATCCCTAACACACTTACTATTTCACTTTGTCCAAAAGCCAAAAGTAATAGTCACTGAGAGTTGTCAAAAGAATATATCAGTGACAAGTCCTATCACAATAGTAACTCTTCCCTGAGTTGATTACAGAAATATTTTGTGAACTTTGGACCAAGAGTAAAACCAGACCCTTTAGTCAGAGTTGGCAATTGGTAGTGTCTGACTAAATTATAAAGGGTATTGCTTGTGGTTGTAGCAAGTACCCATTTTTAGGACACTCACAGCTCTTCTGTTTAGTGTTTGTCTATACAAAGATTAGATTTTCCATGAATATGAGTATCATATTTTCTGCTGATGGTTTATCCTCAGCACTTAATATAGTTCTTGATTTTGGAATATGCCATGCTGTATTGAATGAATAAAAATATTTCTTAAAAATATCCAACTTCTTACAGAGTGTGATATGACAATAAATAAATAAAAGAGAATTGGTCTATTACTATCTCTTAATTGAATGGAAGTATAAGTAAATAAGGGACATAGTTATGAATCATTCTGTGATTGTGTTTCCAAGAATTCATGTAGGATTTATCATAAAAGTAAGGTAAGAAGCAAGTTTAAAGTAATTGAAAATTTCCTACAATATTTTCTCTTCTACTGTAGCAGGACATTCTCCAGTGCCAGGATATTCTATGAATTCTCCCTTCAGATAATCAGGTATGGAATATCATACAATTTGTCTTCTGTTTTCTTTCTGTATACAATAGACAAAAGTCCTTATCCTTTTAGTCACTTGAAACTGTGATGATGGGGAAAATAAAACAACATGTATGAAGAACATCTAACCCTTTATAATGATTAAAAAATTCAGTCTTGACTGAGCCCTAAATTCTTAAGGTACAACAATAGTCATAATTGCTAGTATTTATTGAGTATATATTATATGTATATTATATATATATATTACACACACCTAATACTTCTTTCATATTTGACACTTTCTATTTGTCCTTTATGCTCTAAATGATTTGGATTTACAAATAATTAATCTGAAGTCCAACAGATATTACATTTCAGAAAGTCATATAGTTGATAAGTGTCAGAGGAGGGTCTGAAATCCACACTGCCCCTAATACCAAACATTCATTATCATTGTTCAAATTCAGATATAAGGCAAAAATTTGTTGGCTTCTAGTTTCAAGTGGCAATGTGTTATTTATCAGGTTATCCAGAACAGGTACGTTTAATTTCTGAAACCTCTTCCTGCACATCTTAGCAACTACTCCTATCTTTTTAGTATGCAACAGTAACAGCTCAGAAAATAAAGTCCTAAAGAGTGAATGAATACATGTAGCCCCCTAGTGGTTTAAGAGTATTATCGATTCTACAATGAGCTAGAATACCTTGGGAGCAGAATTTCATGTCTGCCTTCTCCTACTAAGAGTGACACATAAGGGAAAGAGAAAAGAAATCTTTACTTTAGAATAATGGGAGAAACTTGATTTAGAATACCTTTATCCACCACCTTTCATATGTGAGCTGGTTTCTTTGGCTGTATGAATATGCTCCTTTTGCAAGATGCAGAGTTCATCTTATAGAAAAGAAGTTTCAAAATATTCTGGTTATGTCAACATTAAATTGTTGGCAGAATCAGGATAACAAAAGGCAAAGAAAAGGCTCTATATAAAATATGTTATATTTATTGGTTTACTCTTTAAGCACACATTTGATTGAAGTTTTGAGACAGTATTGTGTTTGCCACTGTTAATCTAAGTGGAAGAGTCCGTCTCTGACACTATGTTTAAAGTCCATCAGGAAAAAAAAAGACATACCAACTAAACTATAATACTTTGTGTTAAGTTCTGTAAAGAAAAGGATAATAAGAATAAGCTTCTGACTTCACCTAAGACTAACAATAAAGATTATACGTGCTATCTGAACTTGGTATGAGAGATGATACCTGTAGAGAATACTCCTAGAACATAGATGTGCAGAAAGCATTCAAGGAAAACCCAAAAAGCAGCAGAGCAGAAGCCATACTTAGACTTGTCACATGACATTAGTTATTGTTGGGATGTAAAGTTCAAGGTGAAGTAACTATGAAACCAAAGTAGAACAGCTAAAAAAGATTCTTAAAGGAATACCTGTATTAGCAGAGCAAGCTATTATGTTTTGGTAATGGGTTTGGAAGACCTGAAAAGAGGTAAGGAGTATATATACTTTATGTGTGACTGTGATAGACATGGGCTTTCCATCAGAACAACTTACCATCTCATAAGCAAAGCCTCTGTACAGAGCAGTGCTTTCTGCTGGTAAGAGACAGTCTAGGAAGTTTTGCTCTCCTCTTCTTAGGCAAAGGGAAGCCCTTGATCAAGACTGCCTGATACAGACTGCAGACTTGCTTCAAGTTTGGACTCTTTTTGTTGTTGTTGTTGTTGTTGTGGTCATGGGGCCTGAGCACTGTCCCTCAGCTCTTCAGCTCAAGGCTAGCGCACTACCACTTGAGCCATAGCACCACTTCTGACATTTTCTGCGTATGTGGTGTGAGGAATTGAACCCAAGGCCTCATTCATGCAAGGCAAGCACTCTATCACTAAGCCACCTTCCCAGCCCTGGACTAATTCTTTAGTGGTGTTGATATTTCTGGGTTCTCCCATGGGGTTATGTGGCAGGTAATCTCTGATTGAGCGGCATTTTTACACACACACACACACACACACACACACACACACACACGCACACACACACACATGCACACACACACACACACACGCACACACACACACATGCACACACACACACACGCACACACACATGCACACACACACACACACACACACACACACACACACACACACACACACACACTGAGGATAGCTCCTGACTGCTCTCATATTTTCATGTAGTGTCTTCTGAAAAAGATAACCTTTCAAAACAATCCCAGTTTCTGTTTCTGGGAAATCACCTTAAGACATCTGGGGTGACCAAAATCCTAGCCTTGTTGCTATGGTGCCTCTCTTCTCCTTTCCTTCGCCAATTTGAGAAGATAAAAAGGAAATGTGATGGATCACCATGATGCAGGACCATTATTCAGTAAATGAAGCACTAGGCAGGAAATATAGACTGTATCATTTGTTGTTTGACTCTTGGTCCATAGTTGTCTCAGTCTGCAAAATGGGCCATGGCTTTTATTTATTTTATTAAATACTAGCCTGCTCCTTCTGCTGCTGTGGTCTGTACCTATGTTCTATGCTTTCAGTATTCCACGTACATTGTTGCTGATCAACATTTCCTTCAGCTCTGTCGATGTTTCTGACTGACTCAGATCTCTGCCTTGCTCAACAAATTCTGTTAAAATTGCCTTTATATATAAATTGGTTCTTTATAATTATAATTCTTTATAATTATATATAATATATAATATGTTTATATATTATAGATAATATATTATAATGCATATCATATTATAACATATAATATATAATATATGATATATTACATATTATATATCATATATAATTATATATAATATAATAATTCTTTATAATTACATATATTTATACTTAAATATAATTATATCTAATATATTTACATATCCAATATATCCAATATATCCAATATTATAATTTTGGTCTCATAAAACCAATCAGTAAATGTTGCAACTATAACTGATTTATCTAAATTATGCCATCCTACTTGCACAATTATTTAGAGCCCATGCATTCAGTAGCTCTGTATCGTTGTATATTGTGTTCACTGTTGGTAATTATGGGTGAATAAAACTGGGTCCTTATATTAAATATACAAACAAATTTGAAATGTGACTAAGTAAAGCATGTAGTGAACTAGTGAACAGTCAGATTGATTGGGTTTGGATGCACAGTACCTTTAAACAAATAGATGTAACACCTAGCAATACCTAAGAAATTATCAAAAAGATAAATGATAGAGGTTATGGGCCTAAAAACTTGAATAATTAGTCCCTCCTCTTCTGCTTACTTGAAGTTCATAGTAGAAATGGTAGACATTTAAAATTTTAGAAGATGAATGAAAAGTGTCTACAGAATATTGAAAATATCCCATTGCTTCATTAAGAGACACTATAAGGAACTGGATTACTATATAATAGACAGGATATGTGAGACTAAGTATCTGAAATACCATTTTATCTGAAAAGAGTAGTGAATGATTGTATGGATAAGTTGGAGAGATTAGTCCAATGGTGTTTTCCAAATGTATTCGATGAAGGTGACTGTAAGTTATCTTTCAAGTTTCCACTAAAACACAGTAAGACAGGAAAGAAAATCAAGATCACTTTGTTGGTCACAGTCAGAATTTTTATTTAAATGAATTTAGAAAATTGTGGGAATGAAAATATTAAGAATATTAATGGGTGTCTAAGAAGGCACATGCTGATGTTGATCGTTACATATATTTTACTGGCTACTCTGTAGCCAGGTAGATATTTGTACTTCAAATGACTATTCAATTGTGGCTCATTTAAATGCAATTGTATTTGATTATTTAAGTCAAATGAAATTGAAATAGATTCAAATACAATTGAAATGAATAATACCATAATGACTGAAAGTTTGCTTTCAAACCTCCAACCACAGGAAGCAAATAAGCCTCTGATTAGAAATTGATATCATATGAGACAAAATCTCCAAGGAACAATTATCAGTTAATCTGATTCAGCAAGAATACTAATGTAGACCCCTTCTAGGGATATGAATTATACTCAACTTTCTTTTCCTCTTCTTCAAAATTTTGCATGAATCTTCCCACATTTTCTGACAAGCCAGATAAACCAGGGCAATTCCATTTAAATTTTTTGAACGTTCCTCTTTGATTAGTTTCAGATTTATATTATAATCTTGTGATCTTTCTTGAGAATTCTGTTTTATTCATATTTCTCCATTTTCTCAGGCAGATTTTTTTTGTAGCTACTTTCCATCATTTATGTGGACTTATATTTATAAGGGGAAAATCTCAGTCCCAGACATGGGAGGAGATTTCAGACCATTACATTCACATCACACTTCTATTATTTATTCTAAATTCCTGAAATATCCTCAATTGTTCAATTGTTCAATCAATCATGTCTTGAGATCCAAACAATCACATCAAGGAATAGAACACTTCCTTGTCATATCTTCCTCAGTTTGTGGTTTGGGGACAAATCTATTCATGACAAGGGAGTAGCAGAAAACATCCAAATATATTGCCTGAATTGTATAAATATTCCTCCCTCTTCTCACTGTGGAAAAGCAACCTACTTGATCATCGTTAGGAGTCCATGACCTAGGATAGTACAGTGATGTGATCATGCATTTGGACATAAACTACCTTAAGTTACCATTCCCTGGAAATCTGGCCCACTATGGTATTAGTTCTTTTAGGGAGAAAAGGAAGTTTAATTCTTTGAAGCCAGAGTTATAAAGAGGAGAATCATAAAACATGCTAGTGAGTCAAGGGGTATGGAAAATAGCAACATTTTTGTTTCCATACTTTGGATCCTGGACCCACATGTGTTTTCCTTTGGGATGTATAACACCAATCAAACATCTCTGGTTTAATAGATCACATCTTGGAAGATTGTTCTCTTTTCAGAGTGCTTCATCTGAAGGAACCTTGTAAAACAAATCTGAGCCCCAGTCTTGGTAGGTGATCTCTGACCATTGCATTTATATTACACCTCTGTTATTCATTCTAAATTCCTGGAATCTGAGTAATCATGTCTTGTGATCCAAACTACCATATCAAGGAGCAGAACCCTTGATTGCTACATCCGTTTGTGTTCCATTTGTGGCTTTGTGGAAAGTCTATTCACAATTACAATGTTACAAGAGAGCTACATAATGAAGGCTATTATTCCAAAATTCTCAAGGTTAGTTGCCATTGGATGGTACAATACAGGATATTCAGTGATTTACATCTGGGTAGGGGGCTTAATCTTGTAACTCTTGTTAGGAAATGCATCTTGTAATTTGATGCTGTTTTGTATGGCTTTTCAAACAAATTGTTTTAATAGGGATACAGGTTGACCCATTGCAACAACGAGATATACAAGACGTTATGTCAAAAAATGAACTTTACAACTTTGGGGGGGGGCTGGGAGTGGGACATGGGAGGGCAGGGATAGTAAGGGGAAACAAAGGAAGAAGCAACAATGCTTGGTAAGAAATGTACTCATTACTTTGCTCATGTAATTGTAACCCCTCTGTATGGTATTTTCATAATAAAAAAAACATTAATTGTATGGATTTTCATGTCTATACATCAAGAACTCTGTAAATCCTAGAGATCTGGAGTAAAACAGCACTACATATACCCAAAGTAAGTACCTTTATAAGAATAAGCTGCAAGACAGTTCAAAAGATTAAAGTGATCGCCCATGCCCAACTTGTTACCAAGTGATCATTTGATATTTACAAAAAAAAAAAAATTAAATGTGATTTGTGTCTGTCCTGATGGATTTGGTATGTTTAAAATGGGCCAGAGTTTGGTTGGCCTTTCTAAGTGAGAGTCTCTGCTGTTGGGCTGTCATAGAATCACAAGGTGACTTGTGTCACTCTGTTCATATGTCCATTGAGTCAGTTTGCAAAGCTTAACTCAGCTTACTAGAGCATTTTTACACTCATTTTTTCTTCAATCTCTCCTCTATATGGAATGTGCTGGTTAGTATTAATATGATGTGGAAAACCTTTACACTTAATTCTCCTCTGGTACACCTCTCTATGTGTCCATATCCTGGATATAATCTATAGGGTAGGATTGAGTCATCAAGGAGTCATAGGGCTCTTTTGCTCCCATAAGGAAGTTTTCATTTATATTGAGACAACCCAAGAAGAGGTTGAATGGCTATACCCACAGCCAAATTCAAAAGATTTGAAAAGGTTGAAGTAGGGAGAGAACCAGGTTTCTGCATGAAACTAAGGGAGGCCCTTTATGAGAACAAGAATGCAAAATAAGAATGTACAAAAATCCATGAGTTGAAATTATGATTATTTATTTAGAATAAGAAAAGAAAACTCAACAAATTGCTGAGCCTTTGGAGAGTCAAATTCTTTTCTCCCTCTGGGAATTCTTCAGGATATTTGCCAACCTACTTACATAAGGAAAAAAAACTGTTGAGGGCAGAGATATATGAGAAATCTTTGCACCTTTCACTTACTTCTTCCGTGTACTTAAAACTGCTCTAAAAATAAAGCCTATTAAAAATGCATTTCAACATTTTCCTCTGGATGATCTTCTCAACTAGAATACTGTATTTTCCTCCTATATCTCCTAAACTCACCAGGTCTGTATAGACTGATGAAACCACCTAAGGCTTAGGATTCAGAGCATTTATTCCTTAGTCAGTGAGATTAACTCACTCAGCAGCATTCCACAGAATGAGCACTTTCTTCTAGAAAGAAATGGTATTGCACCTACTGCTTTCTAAGGGGCATTGCCCTACTGATTTTCCCGCATACTTAGAGCCTCCTTCTCCATTTTTTTCTTTGCACTGAAGCTTCTTCTAAGTTGTCATCAACCATAAAATTCTTTAGGGTTTTGACCTAGTGCTAATTCACTTCCTATACTCTATAACTAGATAGTTTATTGACTTGTATTCTTCAGTTACCTCTTTTGCCTGCATGACTCACAAGTTGCTATCTCTAGATCAGATATCTCCTCTGAAGGGTAGATCTAAATGCTCACTAGATGGCTTAATTGAAATGACCCAAACCACATGAAAATCAACAGATTTAAACCAAATTCATAAGCGTCTCCCTTCAAACATAGTGACACATAAGATTGCCAACTGCAAGTGATATAATTTCTACTTAATTTCTCATCACCCCCTTAGCTCATCCTGTCACCATGTAAATCCTAGTCAGTAGACATCTGTTCCAGCTCCTGCACTGAGGCAAGAGAGATCTTTTAAAGTTTGCAAATCTGACTAAATCATATCCTCACTTTATCCTGATCAATGATTTCCCTTGACTCACTAGAAAAATAGATAAAATATTCAATAACTTTTACAAACTGATGATAGTTTGGTTCTATACCTTAAGCTTCATCTCACAATGACCTTTTAATCAATCTACTCCTGGTTCTATACCTTAAGCTTCATCTCACAATGACCTTTTAATCAATCTACTCCAGTCCCAGTGTCCCCTACCATACCACCTGCCTTTCTACTGTGTCTTTTCCACGTGAAGAATACCTCTTTTCTTTCAGACAGGTCAAGCCGTAAATCCTGTTTTGCAACCCATAACTCATTGTTGAGTATGAAATTTGGGTACATGTAAGAAGGGATATGATTCCTTCTATAGTTGGCAATGTGGGAGTTTGTTAACTCACATAGATTGGCTCTGAGAATAAATTTGATGTAAAAGCCAAAAGTAAAATAAAATAAAGTAAATAAAAGTAAAAAAAAATTAAAAAAAACAAACCGCAAGAGAATACAATTTTTTCAGTAGTAACTCTACAGACAGAAATAAAATTCCTTTAAAATAGAAGCAAAGCAAAAGGAGTCATTTCTTCTATTCTCTAGTTACTTACAATAATTCTTAATCTTTCCATTCAAATGTCCTTTATAAGGAAGTTTTGCCAGATATCTTTTATGAGATGTCATTAACACTCCTAATAACAATGACAATTTTACATATCCGTGGTAATTTTTCCTACTTCATGTTAGACTCTATCGGACTCACTACAATTTTAGCTTTTCTCACCTTCTTCACCAAAACCTGACAAAAACCTTGACATCCAGCATTCAATACATGCATTTGTTGTGGGTATGTGTGTTTTGTGTGTGTGTGTGTGTGTGTGTGTGTGTGTGTGTGTGAGAGAGAGAGAGAGAGAGAGACAGTTCTTGGGCTTGAACTTGGAGTTTGGGTGATATTCCTGACCTCTTTTTGTTCATGATTAAACACTCTACCACTTGAACCACAGTTCCATTTCTGGCTTTTTGGGAGTGGCTAATTGTCTTACGGATTTTTCTGCCTGGGCTAGTTTTGAAACATGATCCTCAGATTCCAGTCTCCTGAATTAACTAGAAATATGGGTATGAGGCACCAATACCATACTCAATGTATAGATTTTAGTATGAGGCTTAAACGGTCATAGTAATCATACTGATAAAAACATTATCTGTATATGAATTTTGTTTAAAGGAGTTGTGAATTATTACATTTTCCTTAAGGAATCTTACCTAGAAAATAATTTGAAGCTAATTCCTAAAAATCCTCCCTTTCCTAGAAGATTTGTGCTCCTAAGTCTTGTGTTCCCTGCGCTCCTAGTAAAATGTTTGTACTTAGCATTCAGGAGTATGCTTCATGAGTTAAATGTGTTACCTATTCATTTTCCTAATGGTAGTATTTGATCATAAATGTTGGTTGTCACTTTGGTCATCTAGTTAAGTTTCTAAATGTATTTGCTCTACAACATATCAACTTGATTAGAGATGATTTGCTGATCTGTTTTACTTTAGGTAAATAGATGTCTAGTGTTCCAAAAACATGCAATTGAATTGATTTGGCAGACTGCTAAAAGAATACTAAACACATGTTCTCCCACCCAAGGGTATCCAGTCTAAAGCCATATCATCAGCCAAATTGAATTCTCAGTGAAAAGCACAGGGGAAGCTGCTTCTATATCAGCTAGATTGGTGTTTAATGCAAAAATTACAAGGAGGTGAAGAATGAGAAAAGGTCAGTAAGAAGAAGATATAAGCTTGGTGTGTGCAGTTGTAGAGGGCTTTCAGATTCCATGCATTTTTATTCCACTAGCTTATCATTCCCTATAATAGTTCTACAAGTATTATCTTTAACTCCATATCACAAATGAGGAAGTTGATGTTTGGGGGATTATTAGCTGATGTTAAGGGACCTTTTCTAAAGAAGTGGTACTCAGAGAACATTGTTGATATTTAATTCCCCAAAATGTCACTTTCTAAAAGGGAGAATTTGGAGGCTAGAAGCAGGGCTCATAGGTATAAAGCCTGCCTTTAGTGTTGATGCTAATGGTAAGAATGTGCTATTTCATTCTAACTCTGCTCTTTCTCTGTCACATCATATTTGTAATTATTTTATAATATATTTGTATATATCATTTGAATGTAAAATGTCCAAAAACTTAGAAAATGACTTGCTTTCATGTTTGCCATTTGATATTAATTAAAAAGAGCCTGCCCTTGATCAGCAGCTGAATGAATGAATGAGTGAGTGAATGAATGAATGAATAATGTCCAGGATCACCTATTCTAAAAGAATTTAATTCAAATAAATATCTGTGTTTCTGACCATTTTTTGTTATTTTTTTGTGAAAATCACGTACAGAGGGGTTACAATTACATGGGCAAGGTAATGAGTACATTTCTTATCAAGCATTGTTGCCGCCTCCTTTGTTTCCTCTTCCCATCCCTAAAGTTGTAAGGTTCGTTTTCTACATAATGACTTACACATCTCATTGTTGCAATGGGTCCACCTGTATCCTTATTTAAACAATTTGTTTTTTCCCTTCCCCTTCACAAATTATACCAACATCGAATACAGTGAAGACAGGGGTTCTGACCATTTTTTCTACCATGATTCTCTGTCTTTTCTGTTGTTGGTTATGGGGCTTGAACTTAGAATCTGGACATGGTCCCTAAACTCCTTTGTTCAAGGCTAGAACTCTACCAGTTTTAGTCACAGCTCCACTTCTAGCTTTCAAATAGTTATTAGGAGATGAGAGTCTCACAGGACTTTTCTGTCTGAATCGACTTCAAACTGTGATCCTCAGATCTCACTTTCCTGAGTACCTAGGATTCGACATGAATCACCAGTATCTAACAACATGCTTCTTAAAAAATATATTTCTAACTCAGTTATAGTGATGCTGATAGATCATGAAACAATTGCCATTAAAATAATTTACTACTCTTAATTTCCAAGAGAAAAAGGCAATGGAGATTGAGTAATGTCATTGGAAGTTAGAAAAGGCCAGGGGAAAATATGGGTAACGGGCTTATTGTGGGTTTTGTGGGATAACAAAGCAAAGCAGGGAAGACAGGACTGGGATTGGGTAGAATTTACTTTCTAGTAGATATGGGGCTTGGAACTCTCTTAAGTTGTCTAATATGGTACTTGGGTGATTTGTGCAAGAAGTCACCCTATGTTTGGTAGCACTGAGTCACTGTGTGTCCTGATATAATAGATACATGTGTCAGTGACTCTTTCCTATAATCCTAGCTACATGCAGAAATATGTCAGATGGTAATTTTTAGCCAGCCAGGGGAAATCCTGTATCTCCGAGAAAAAAAAAAAAAAGAAACAAAACGAAACAAAAAACACAATTGGGTATGTCTGTTATCCCAGCTAGGTGGGAATTATAAATAAGGGTGTCATAGTCCAGATCAGTTTGTGCAAAAAAAGCAAGAACTGTACTAGAAGTGTGGCTCAAGTGGTAGAGCACCTTCCAACAAGTGAAAATCCCAGGGTTCAAACCCTAATGCTACTGAAAAGAATTGAAGTTGGTTAGGATGCAGCCTGCCAGTAACATGAAAAGTACACTTGAGAAGTTAAATCATTTGTTTTATCTGGGAATTGGTTAGCTCTTTGAGGCAATTCTCATTAGAATCATAAAGCCCTCAATACCAAAATATCAGATTAAACACACATGATTATTATACCTTGTTAAAAGTTACATGAAGAGAAACAGTTACATTTAAGTGTTACCCAGGAATACAAGAAGTTAGCATTATCCATTTACTCAAAGATAGAGTTCTTCCAGATCTTTTCTTTTACTGTAGGTTAAGATTTCTAAACATAGGTGGAAAATATCTGTTTTCTTCTTCCTCTGACTAATTTATAACACAATATCATATTATACCATATTATACCCTATTTTGGATAAACCTTGTATTTAAGTAGTAAATTACTATTAACCCTGTCCTAAATGGAGTGAGGTCAGACCAGGTTAGCATTTGGAATGTGTTGGTTAGGTACTAGTCATAAGAAAGAATTGTATTTATTCTAAAAGAGAAATAATCCGTTATATTTCATCCAAGATGGGACACTAAGTAACTGAAAAATGAATTGTATTTGAGAACAAATTGTTACTACCTATTTGTAGCAGTAGATTTTGTTGGTCTTTTTTTTATGACTTGTGTTCTCCTCAGTAAAAGCATGGTAACTAAGAAAAAAATTTGATAGTTCTCATGGTCAAAGAGGTGGCTAAGCTCTTAGAAAACTTACGCGATCTTTTTCTCTCTATCAGAAATAATTCTTACTCATTTACTTTCTCTGGTATTTAAGTGAAATACATGTACTTACAATATACAAAGGCATCTATCTGTGTGCATAGATGGATAAGGAAATCATGAAATGGTCTCATTTGTATGTTATGATTGTTGCTTGAAATTTAGAGGCAGATAGACCACTGATTTGACCATTTCTGATATGTTGAAAAGTGCATTCCAGGTAGAAACTTGCAGAGAATTTTTGGCTGACATAATTAGAAATGTTTAAACACTCAACACAATGAAGTGCACAATGGAAAATCTGACAAATCTTTTACACTAATGGCAATGTGAGACAGTGCTGAAATTACCAAACAGGCAACAAATGCCATAATAAAAGCACAGTTTCTGGTAATTGTGAATAGAAAGCCTGCTCTCTGAAATTCTCTGCTCTCAGAGATTTATTTTTGTAACTGCATTCCTAACTTAAAGCAGAACCTGATGGAAACAGTTTTTACCTCTATTGTAATCTATCCATTTAGTTTTCAAATAGCCATTCTAGGTTGGCATTATGCTTAAGGTTTGTAGTGGGATTGTTTTCACTGTAAAAGCAAAAGAAAAGTAACATAAAGAGCCCCTTGCAAGAGTTTAGGTTTCATAACTGAGTTAGATGGCAGATAATGAATCTTTGATTTACTTTCACAGATAGTGACCTAAAAAGTAAATCAAAGAATGGCTTCCTAGGATGAAAAAAAAAACCAACAAACCAGAATCAGGCGCCATTTTGGTATGTTTTGTTCCATATAAGCAAGCAAATATGTGAAAGGCAAAGGAATCACAAAGGTTCCATTCTCAGCATTGTTGATGTCTTAGTTGAGAGGAGGAGACCACACAGCCAGCAAAACCTTGCTTCTAAAATTGTATCATATAAAAGGTTGGAAATATCTACTGCTGGTTTAATGCAACTTACCTACACGTATCCATTCATTTCAATCACCAATATTTCTTGAAAGATTATAATGTGACTTCTCTAGTTCTAATGTACACATCAGTTATAAAAGTAGGACTTACAATTTATTGGCATATATCTAACATATCTATTTCCTTTGATATTTTCTTAATATTTGTCTGTAAAATTGAATGATTTTATAATGATTTTATAATTTTATAATTTTGTTAATACTCATTTGTTGTGTCTTTTTTATTAGCTTCAGTTAGTGTGTATGATAGTGAGAGAAAGAGGGAGAGAGTAACAGAGAAAGGAAAAGCGAGATGGATGGGAAGGAGAGAGATAGGTAAAGGGGAAGGAGAAGTAGAAGGAGAGAACAATTAGCATATGGCTGAGTCTGGTGAAGAGATGTAGGGATTTATTTTTACTGAAAAATGATCACATTTATAGCTAATAAAGTAAAGAAAAAATGCCCTATGAAGACAAAATGACAAAACAGAAGCTAAATAATGAAATGGCATTTGGATTTTATTTTCCTCCTTTCTGATCTGATATTCTTCACCCTACATCTTCATGATTCTCAAAATATGACTTCCATTGTGATCAAATATGAAGGTTTAAAAATTATGGGTTCGTTAGCTTAATAGTTTCCTATCCTGAAGATTTCATTTAATTGATCTAGAGTGTAACTTTGGATAAGGAATTATAAAAGATCCCCTAGTAAATCTTCTAATTAGCCAAGGTTGAAATCTACTTCCCTGAAGCACTAACTCTCAGAACTTGATTTATGTAGCCTTAATATCACCTAGGAACCGACCAAGATTCTCAGGCCTGAAGATTCTCAGGCCTTAACTCACAGCTACAGAATCAAAATCTAGGGAAATGAATCTGTACTCTGTTATGCACCAAAACTAGTAGAGTTTGAAAGATGTGAATGTTTGCATAAAACTGGTAAGACTAAAAATAATAGTTTATAATGTGATCAGTTCTCCAAAAAGTCTTAACATTGCTCTCTACTCGGATTCCTTTGTGATGTATTTACTCCCTTTCATGGAATTGGATTATCCAGAAAATAACATAATAAATGTTATATATAGTTAATGCAGATGACCAGTATTTATTGCTAATGATATCACATGGATATAGCCAATGGATTTCTGGGCGAGAGGATGGACCTAGAGATGAAGTCAAGCTTAAAAATTTCTCACTGGAACAGATACTAGACTTGAAATAGAAGTTGGGTGAGCTCTTACTCCCTTCAAAGCAGGACTAAATATCCAGGTGATGGAGCCCACAGAAAATGCAGCTGTCTCAGAGCCAGCTTTTGTGTTTGGCTTCTAGGTAACTTTCAATCTTTGCCAAACATATTGACCACCTGCAAAATATTTGATCAATCTGCAGATCCAGCTGTAGCCTCTCGGTGCTGTAAATCTGGCTCTCCTAAGAGATAATACAGGATAGTTGGCCGCACAACAGTCTGACCTGGGCCAAGTCAGAAGACTTGACTCAGGTTTGGTCAGGACAAATAACTTGTCTCTATTATCTCTAAAGCACATGTTTCAGTATTACCTTATTACAGCAGTGGAGAACAGCTTTGTTCATGTGAAACCAGGTCAGGTTCCTGGGCAATTGACTCACATTTACTGGCTTAATGTACCATGATTTGCTTCCATTTTATACTTTCTAGAATCTGGCTGCATTTTGGAGTCCATATCCATGGAATTTGACAATACCTCCTTTTTACCCAGAATAGGTCAGATGTCTTCTCATTTACTTCATAGACTGTGGGATTAAAAATACAGGGAGATTCTGTAAACGAAAGAGCCATTGATGAGGTAAGGAAATACGCAAAGAATTATACTAAATTGTATCATGATATGCAGTACCAAGTTCAAGGAATCTGTAAGAGATCTGATCATCCTCACTTTCTAGAGATGCAAACATAGAGGAATAAGGCCCATCCAGGGATTTTAAACTGAGTAGATCTAGAACATAATCTCAACATTCTGATAATTTTCCCTAAAAGCTGCATAACCTCAGCCCACCTACCATGTTGGGATTTATTGACCTGGAGCAGCCTCTTTGGAGGCCAAATGCTTCAGCATGAACTTTTTATTTTTCTTTTGTGCTTTATCATTTTTTCAGGGTTCTTTCTTTCTTTTCTTCTTTTCTTTTCTTTTTTTCCGGTCTGAGTCTTGGGATGTAAATCAGACTGTCCTTGAACTCACAGGCTCCTCCCTCATGCTGTCAAGTCCCAGGAGAGAAAGTTGATGTCAACCTTTTAAGCTAATTTCTCTAACAGTCTCTAAAATAGGTAAGACTTTTGACTAAATTCAAGTTTATATGGAGATTATTTAATAGTTGGACTCTTTAATTGTATCAGCCACTAGCTAGCCACAATGACTTGATTTGAAAGTTAACACTTATTTAAAATCCGATTGATTCATTGTAAAAGAAGAGCAATGAAATTCATAGGATCATTGTAAGGATGAAATAAGGACCACAAAATATTTCTAAAATAATAAAACAGATTTAAGATATTAGCTGTAATAGTAGTAAATAATGTGTATGTTGTGAGATAACAAAAGGGATTTTATATCCAGGCACCTATGGCTCATGCCTATAATCCTAGCTAGTTGAGAGGCTGAGATCTGAGGACTGAGGCCCAAAGCAAGACTAGACAGGACATTTTATGATGCTCTTATCACCAATTAATCACATAAAAAGCCAGAAATGGATCTGTGGTTCAAGTGGTAGAGTGTTAACCTTGAGCAAGAAAATTTGGTACAGTGCCCAGATCCTAAGTCCAAGCCCAAGGACCAGCACAAAAGGAAAAGAAAGGAGAGAGAGAGAGAGAAAGAAAAAGAGAGAGAGAGAAAGAAAGAAAAAGAAAGAAAGAAAGAGAGAAAGAAAGAAAGAAAGAAAGAAAGAAAGAAAGAAAGAAAGAAAGAAAGAAAGAAAGAAAGAAAGAAAGAAAGAAAGAGAAAGAAAGAAAGAGATTAACATACATTTTAGTAATCTTAATGTAAGGCAATAATCAAAGCAAAGTTATATGAAATAAGAAATAAAAAACAATATTATTTTACTAACATGAGGTAGTATATAAATATTGTGGGAAGCCGGGCACTGGTGGCTCACGCCTGTAATCCTAGCTACTCAGGAGGCTGAGATCTGAGGATCGCGGTTCAAAGCCAGCCCGGGCAGGAGAGACCGTGAGACTCCTATCTCCAATAAACCATCAGAAAACTGGAAGTGGCGCTGTAGCTCAAGTGGTAGAGCGCTTGCCTTGAGCTGAAGAGCTGAGGGACAGCGCCCAGGCCCAGAGTTCAAGCCCCACGACCGACAAAAAAATAAAATAAATAAATATTGTGGGAGGGCTGGGAAGGTAGCTCAGTGGTAGAGCACTTGCCTTGCATGCATGAGGCCCTGGCTGCGATTCCTCAGCACCACATAAGCAAAAAGAAAAAAGCCAGAAGTGGCGCTGTGGCTCAAGTGGTAGAGTGCTAGCCTTGAGCTGAAGAGCTGAGGGACAGCGCCCAGGCCCAGAGTTCAGGCCCCACAACTGGACACCCCCAAAAAAAGAATATTGTGGGATTATTTATTACTTAAAATATTTGCATATTGAGCTATTATCATGTGCCAATCATACAATAAATTATCAAATAATGAAAAAAAACCACATTTTGAACTTTTTTCTCAATTACCTAAGGAAGAACTGAAAACCTCTAAAGGTTAAATAAAGATTTCTGTTGAGTTTATACTTTTTAAATTTTATTGTAAAGATGCTGTACAGACGAATTACAGTTACATGAGTTAGGTAATAAATATATTTCTTGTTGAGCAAAAGAGAAATTTCAAACTGCTTACCATGACATATGACGAACTTCATAATGTGAACTTTATTGTTTTTCAAATGTCACATGTCATACAATTGGGCCTTGTTTTATTAATAGTGTTTTACCTTTTTAATGTGTGTTTGTCAGTACCAAGGTTTGAATTTAGGGGCTTGTGCTTTTGTTGAGCTTTTTTGCTCATGGTTGGCTTTCTATTCTAAGAACCACATTTCCACTCTGGAATTTTGCCACTTGATTGTAGACAAAAATCTGTCTGATTTTTCTGGTCTGGGGTGGCTTTGAACCATAATTTTCAGATATCAGAATTCTGAGTAGTTAGGATTATAAGAATAGCCACTGGCACTGGCTGTATACTTTTTTATTTTCATTTGAGGGTATCTCTTCAGATATTTGAACAATTAGTTGTATAATTAGTTAAAATTGTTGAACAATTAGTTCTAATACTGGAATGCAAATTCCCATAAACTTCCTCACAGGACAAATGTTACAATCATGTTTTTAGATCCTAGGTAAGAAATGTTTATATGAAATGTAAGTAAGTTTTGAGGATCCTTAAAATGATCTTCATAAAAATCTCCTGAAAATCAACTTGGGAAGCAAAGTTAGAAACAGGCCATGTGCATCTGAGCACATAACTCAAACCCAACCCTTTTCTCAGGCAGAAGTAATATTCCCATAATCTCTTAGTGATTTCACTTTCATAGAAAATATGTATTATTCAGCACTGTCCATGTTTCTCTTTTAATCATATTTCTAAAGACACAATTCTCATGCCATCTGTGAAAATGTTTGTAGCAGTCTTTAACACAAAGTAGATCCTGAAAAAAAAAGTGTGTGAGGAAGTAGGAGACCTTAACTTATAGACAAATACCCTCTGGTAATTTATGGTATGGGTTTTGCAATAGTCATATAGGTGTGCCAAGAACTGAGGCTGTAAAAACAAAGACTATTTGGAGGTAAACAGACCTCTTTTCAGATAGTTAAAGAAAAGTTGAAAACAAGGGACACACTAAGTTTGAGGTCACCACTAGGAGCTCTTTGGGCATGCAGTGAGAGAGGAAGAAGGCACTTGGAACAGGCGCTGTTGGCTTCCAGGTGTGCTTATAACGCATTCAGATTATTGCATTGACAGTACCCTTGAGAGATAACTAAACCAGGAGCAATTTCCAGATCTGGTGCTAGAAATCCCTAAGAGAAAAGTGTGGGCATTGATCCTGGAAAATGATGGATGGAAAATGCCAGTGGATGCTTCAAGTTTCTGGATTCAGAACAATAGAGAGCCTGTTCAGGGACTCAGAATCCCTGGAGGTTTCTTTCCACGGGAGGGTGTGTTGATATAAAAAACATGTTAAAGGCTCTTTTTTTTTCATGTGTGTCCCTGCTGGTCTGTTATTGCTCA
The DNA here is from genome assembly GCF_024711535.1 of Dipodomys merriami. Classification (NCBI taxonomy): domain Eukaryota; kingdom Metazoa; phylum Chordata; class Mammalia; order Rodentia; family Heteromyidae; genus Dipodomys; species Dipodomys merriami. The sequence continues at coordinate 86,153,907 of NW_027203381.1, forward strand.
CTTACTATAGAGAATTAAAGATTTATATTCATTGTAGTACCCCTTTCTGCTAGCCAAAACTTACCTGTAGTACGTAGACATAAGAGCAAATTGACTGAAGATTCATTCATAGTCATTTTTTAAAAATAATCATTTACTGAGAATTCAATTTATTTTAGGTCATTATTTCTGTCTGATTGGTGTGTGGCAGTGAACAAGTTAGACATGAGTCCTGTCATTTTGAAACTTATATTCTCATGCTGTAGATAGATTTTATGAAAATCACTGTAATAAAATGAAATAAACTACCTTTTAATAAGGCAACTTTTGATAGGATAAACAGACAAAATACCTCTGGAGGAAAAAAGGTAACAACAGACTTTTAAGCTGAACTTGAATAATGAGACTTTATTAAATATGTAAAGACTTAGGGAGAATGTGTACCAAGAAGAGGTGTTATTAACTTCAAAGTTCTGAGGCAGGAATAACTGCAGCCCATTTATATGACACAGAAGTGCCCAGTGGAGAACATGGTGGAAGGAACAACAGAACAGGGCTAACTGAAACTTTCTAGGTGGGAATAGAAATGTAAAATTTAATTTATGTCACTTGGGAACTTTGGGAGAATTTGTAAACAAGTCAGAATGTGAAATATGGATTTTAATGAGTTTGATATGTGCCTGAAGAGTAACAATAAGAAGCAAGTAAGAATAAGAGGCAAATGAAAATTAAATGGTCCTAATAGGGAAGATAGACACTTCACTATGGAGGGATTTGATCTTCTAAGCTGAAGAAAGTGCAAGTATTCCGTGGGCAGATTAAAAAAAGGAAAATGAGCTTTTAGACTTTGCAGAAATATCTAAGGAACACTACTCAGCATTTGGTTATCAAGATGGCTAGTAAGAGTGAGAGGTAGAGTCAGACAAAATAATTTAAGTTTAGGAAATTATGAAAGTACTCACAAATATTGAATCTTTGAAATGTACGAGACAATGGGTTTGACCACTTACTTTGATTGATAATAAACCCACTGTATTTACTGAGTACATTCATTCTGCTATTCCCTGACTATTTTCTATCTCTTCAAGCATCAGATTTTTGACACAAATTTTATAACCTCACTCAAAACTGCTTCTCATCATAACCTCTCATAATTGCTTCATATATTAATGAGAAAATAAAAGCAAACAGAGGTAAAATTTCATATACACCTGCTGTCAGATCTACTAGCTTACTTGACAGTCGAACTTCTCATATAATTCTAACTTTTCCACCTGTGTCCTAGATTCCTTCTATTTTTCAAACTTGCTTCAGTAATTAATTACTATCCCAATTCAGCAACAATTATTGCTTCCATAATCTATCATGTCCTTCATTATAAATACATGAGGTAATCTCTTTAATGAACAGAACAATACAATACTACCTCAGTCACTCATCTTTTACTTTATCTCTTTGTTTTTATTTGTAACAAAATTGAAGAAAAAGGTCTCTAGTTTTTAAAACTCTATTTGCTCTGGCAACTATTTGAATCAGTCTTTTATCAACACTCCTCTGAAAGTATTTAAGATTATCAAGTATATCTCTGGGGTCACAACAAAGCCCATGATCCAGTATTTTACTCAACTTTTCAAGAATATTTAATAGTACCTTATTCTCTGATTTTTTTTGTTTTGATGTCTTTTAACTTAAAGGGTTTTAGTAAAACCCTTACATACCTGAACTCAGGCTCAGAGAAAATAGTATTATATAAAATTTCTTCAGCCAGGATCCACTCCTGTAATATTAACTCCAAAGTGGATAGAGGTATGAAGGATCTTGATTCATTTCAAGTTCAGGAAAAAAAAGTTTACAAAACCCCCATCTCAACAGAAAAAAGCTGGGTGTGGTCTATCATTCCAGCTATGACTAGAAACTTAAAATAGGAAGATAACAATCAGGCTGGCTAGGGCAGAAGGAAAGATCCTATCTTGGAAATAACAAGAGCCAAAAAGGACTGCAGGGGTGCCTATTGGTGTCTTCTATATACAGTATTATTTTCTTACTTGCTCAAGGGTTTTTCCTGTTTTTTTTTTTTTTGGGACCACCTGCTTTGAAACTTTTGTCTCTTATGACTATCACATGTGATACTAAGATTTCATCATGTTTAGTTACTATTTTCTTTTTCACCCATTAAAAACAATGTGAAGTCTGAGAAGATCACTGGGCTTAGAACAATGTCTTGGATAATACTGGCATCTGATAAATATTTGTTGAATACAAGAAAGATTGGTTATGAGATGCCTTCCTCATAGTAATCCTGTGAAGCAGGTGCCATTGTTTTAGTTCTATATCACAAATGATGAAACTACAGTTTCAAAAGGTTATCTAAACTGCCCAGAGGTGCACAGTATGTGGAAAAGCAAGCTTCAACACTGCATGCCTGACATGAAAGTCTATATACTTTGTAACAAAACTCAAAGTTCAGGTCTGAGATCTAAGATAAATGGTCAGTACACAATGAACAGCGAAGCATGTACAGCAAGCACTTCCTATTTTTAGATTCCTCCTGCTAAATAATGTAGGGCATAAAATATTTGAAAAGCATACAGACAAAATAAGAACAAGTTAGTATAGATTAGTATAGAATCTGAGATCCTTTTGAATTTTGTTATTGTGTTTGATTTAACTGGCTCTCAGCTGCTGTTGTCACATGTGTCAGTGCTGCCCTTTATTCTCACTTTAGTTTCTTGCTTTACCTAGATAGGGGGTCAGCTCCATACCTGTTGATCCAAGCTCTGTCCTTTCTTTGACCACTTGGCTGTACACTTCATAATCATAATAAGATCCTGATCTTCTAGATCCTGCCATTTTTTAATTCTAAATCTAGCTGAGCAACCTAGAGACTTACACAAAAGAAGATCTAGCACTCTTTTCAAAAGGTGGCCAAATTATCCAAATATATCAGATTTGATAATTTTGCTCTTCAGTACTCATACATACACCTGCAGCATTCTAAAACATCAGAACAGAAAGACCAAAAGAGAAAAAAAGTGTTAATATGTTTTCCTTATTCTTTTTTAGTTTCTTAATTCTTATTTTAAATTACTTATTCTTTATTTCCTCCAGTTCTTCAATTAAAAAAAATCTAACTAGGCAGATGGAATTACAAAATAAGGCATTTGTGTCCTTCTGAAGTACACTATTTTGTTAATTGTAACTATATTTTTGGATGAGGAAATAAATACTTAACTCCAACTTTCTCACTATTTAAGTGCAGTTTTAAGCTTTAGCAAGTTGTTTTTGAGTAGGCTAAAGATGGATTAAGTAAGGAAAAGATTAACAAATTGTGGATCTGGTATTTAAGAATGCTGCAATAGGAACAAGTAAATGAGGGATAGAGGTGCAATAGAAAGAAGAGATAGAGGGGCTGGGAAGGTGGCTCAGTGGTAGAGCGCTTGTCTTGCATGCATGAGGCCCTGGGTTCGATTCGTTTCCTCAGCACCACATAAGCAAAAAAAGAAAAAAGCCAAAAGTGGCGCTGTGGCTCAACTGGTAGAGTGCTAGCCTTGAGCTGAAGAGCTGAGGGACAGCGCCCAGGCCCAGAGTTCAGGCCCTATGACAAGACCCCCCTCCCCCCGCAAAAAAGAAGAGATAGAGGGGGGAAAAAAAAGCTCTATATGACCTAAATTTTCTATATGAGAATAGTTGCACAGTGCTTATGCATTGAGAATTTTGCCAAAATTATTAAAGGGAAGAATTATCAAAAGAATATGTATTTCTTTCAGAAAATAAAAACAATAGAACTTTATATAAAAGTTGAATTGACTTCTGTTCTACTATGATCTGAAGGAATGAGGAAATACTTTCATAGTCATACATACAATTAAGTTGTCCTCAAGGTCAAAAAATATCATTCATTGAGATGACTTAAAGTGCTTAAAAATGAGGTCTAAAGACCAACACACACACAGTGTGTGTTGTTTGTGTGTGTGTGTGTGTGTGTGTGTGTGTGTAACTTTTGGATATAAAATATATATTTTACTATATGCCTATATAGATTATATAAATATATAGATATGTAGATATATATCAAAATATGCCCAGATATAAATGTATAATATTTAATTTTATAAATATATTTTATATAATATATAAATTCATCATATATTTATACAGATATTTATGAATATATAAATTGTACTTATATAAAATAATGTAGTGATAGTTATGTATTACTCTTTAAATAGAGAGTTTTGAAAAGAGGTGCATTTAATCAGTCTTTCTTCCAGACATTTCCAATATGTTCCAGACTAAGAATAAAAACTTTCATACAGAATAAACTAATGAGCTAAAGAGGTTACCACAGGTTCAGTCCTTTTCCTTTCTTTCACTTTCTTGGAGAGAGAAATGGGTGTCATCTTCTCGGTTTTCTTGTCTGACCTCCTCCTCTGGCATCAGACAACATTCTATAGAACTCATCCCACATCATCAGCTGTCAACTGAGCAGAAAAGGGTTCCATTTTAGCTAAATAAAGAACAACTATGGTATCACAAGAGTATACATCCATGGTGCTTGCGTCTCAGTACTCTACATGGTGGAAATGTGTCATTGCATATAGTTTTTTTTAAATGGGTCAACATGTTTTTTAACATATTTTATTTTATTTTTTATTGTGAAAATACTGTACAGAGAGGTTACAATTACATGGGCAAGATAATGAGTACATTTCTTATCAAGCATTGTAGCCTCCTCCTTTGTTTCCCCTTCCCATCCCTTCGCATCCTCACCCTGCCCCCCCACCCACTGCATATAGTTTTATAAATGACAAACATAGAATCAAACAAAATTAAAATTAGTTCAGAGAAATGTCATTTCTCTACCTTCCTTTTCCTTTAAAATATGGTAAGATAGATAAATGTCTTAGAATGCAGAAAACAAGAAAAACTGTACTATGTATTTTTAAGTTGATGTATTTTCATCTATTATATATTGTCTATATGAAATATTATTAATGGTCCTATTACCTCTACAACATTGAGGTCCAAATCAATATGACCATATCCAATAGTAAGAAGGAAAATTTTCACTATCACTTCAATCTAACCATGACATTCCTAGTCTTAAAGATTCCTGTCTGTGATTGACAGCACAACAAAATATCAGCAAAGAAGATATGCTTCCTTTTCTTTCCTAAGAACATTTTACTGAAACATCCTAAGCTCATTTCCCTCTCTCTCTTTTTCCTTTTATATATTTTTTTATTTTTTAACTTGAGGGCTTTGGCTTGAAAACTATTCATTAGATGAGACAAATAAGATTTTAGTGAGCCACTAGAGAGGGAGCGAGCTCTCTGAACTAGACAAGTATGTCTGACGGTAAGAGGCTATGCATTGTAATTTAGCTACACAAACGAGCATCTGTCAGGTTCTGAAATGAAAGGAAAGGTGACAGGAATTGCAATTATAAGCATACTCTAACCGTGTTGAGAATTTTCTTGCTTTTTATATCATTAATGACCCTTGTTGTCTAATGTAATAGTTTCATATGTGTGGAAAATAGATAAAATTTTCTAACTCCAATTAATTCTTCAAGCTGTTAACATAACATTTCCATTATGTTGTTTGCATCATTTTAAAGGGGAGTAGAATCATATGCAGGTAAGAGTGAGATGTAATGATGTTAGTGAAAAGTAGAGAGCTATGTTTGATGAGTGTATGTCATTAGAATTGAAGTATTTCTAAAAAGAATACTGCATCAAAGGCACAGAAAAGTATAGTCTCATTCTATTTTTAGTTCACATGTAGAATATTTTATAATAGAGGGTACTGTATCTGGAACTATTTGTGTCTCTCTTTACCTACATCTCCCAACAACCCTTTTCATCTGTAGAGCTCTCTGTACGTATTATCACATTTCTTCATACAAATTTTCAGACTTTTATTCTGAAAGTGCACTCAAATTTCTCACATACTCAGTAAGTACAGAAGCACTCTAAGTAACTGAGTAAATATTTATTCTTGGGGTGTTTCATAGAGGTCTGATATGTTCCCTTATCTTCTGAGTTGATTAGTAATAAGAAGGAACCAGATTTTCAGTCACATTTTCAAAGATACTGATAGTTAACTGTGCTTTCATTTTACTTGTGTTACCTATCTTTGCAAAATGCATTGTAGTCAAAATATTCAATGTTGTCTAAAATTACTTCCTAGACATGAAGTACCCAAACAATGGATAAAAAATTCTTTCCATGCAGGGAAATTAATTAAAGCATTGTCTCTAATGTAAAGCATAGACAGTATCTAAATCTCCAGCATAAATGTCATTTGTGGATGCTGGGTAACACAGATTAATTTCATAACAGGTAACAAGAGTAATTACAGGTCTCCATTCTCCATTCAAGGTTTGACACCATCTGGAAAGTTCTTGGGACTTTTCTTTTTTTAAAGTGAAAACCGGTGTCCAAAATCTTCAGGGAACTTGCTTGGTATTACTAAGCTGTCTGTGGAGCAATAATTGCATGCCTTGTTGTTTTCTCTATTCACAACAAGATAAGGTTGATTGAAGTGTGGCTTAGTCACTTGTTCAAATTAGAGTACGACTAAAGGTAGAAATGCAAAGGCAAAAGGCAAATTTGATCTGGTGCTCCTCCATCGGTGCCTGATTTTCCTGAAGACATGACTCCAAATGATCTTTCCACTTCGATGACAGTTGAATTTTCCTGAAGCTGCTATTTAGTTGACACTTGTCAAAAACTGGAAAAGTTTTAGAAGGTGGGATCACCATAGGAAGAAATGAACCTAGGAAAAAAAATGTACTGATAAATCTGTCCAGAAGCTGTAAGAATGAAACCCACTTGCAAGGACCTCTTTGGATTTGGCAAATGAGTTACATGATACATTTTTTGGGCATCTGGTCTCTAAAAATTCAGTTTCTTTGAAATCATGTGTTTAATGTGGAATTATCTCTTATTGTTCATATTTTACCACACCTCTTTTCTAGTGTCTGATCAAGTGTTTCTGTGGAATGCCATGGGGAAATTTCTAGCAAAGGAAAAGTAAAGGAAAGTAAAGAGCCTACTCAGCAACAGATGGAAACAGCCCAGTGTGGTCAGAGTGTGAGTTTATTAGTGTTCTGCTCTCCTCATTCTACCGCCTTTACCTATAGTTTAAGGTGTGTTCAGCAGGGGAATGGTTTTTCTCACTGGCATTTATAGGTGGGACAAAAAGACTCTGTTTGCTGTTACGTTCTGGTTGAACTACAGCAGTCTATAAAAGCAAATCACTATGAGAAAGTTGAGTGTCTATTGGAAAGGAGTTGGAGGTAGGTGGGCGAATGGAGGGGGTAGAAGCTAACAGGTAACCTTGTGTGTGTTCCAGTCCTGACAGCAGGTTACGCAAGTTTCTGATACTGGTAATGAGTTTATTCTCTGAAAGAAGTCTGGGTCTCTGTGTGGATAAAACAAACAATTGAAAATGAAACTCGTAAAAGAATAAAAGAATCAAAACATTCTCACTCTCTCTCCAGGGTAGATCGAGGCTTTGGTGTCTGACAGGTGCAGTTTATGAGTAATCTGGATATGAGCCAAGTAATCTTGTATAGGCAGACTTAGAGGACCACACCTGTTGATGGAAAAATCCAACCCCTTAACACATCATATGCAACTGTGCAAAATGCAATCCCTGTTTTCCATTTTTCTCTGTATAGACTGATTTTTGTTAAATGAAGGCAATGGTGGTACTAGTAAATTTGCAGGCTATGGCTGGCAGTTTCCCAAAGTACATGTGTTGGTAAATGAATTCTCCAGTGCAAGAAGGTCGAGGGGTGAGAGATGGCTAGGTGGTGAAGGCTCTATCCTCCTGAATGAAATAGTGTCATTATGGCAGGAGCTGGCTTGGTGTTTACATCATATTAGTTATCTCTCTCTCTCTCTCTCTCTCTCTCTCTCTCTCTCTCTCTCTCTCTCTCTCTCTCTCTCTCTCTCTCTCTCTCTCTCTCTCTCTCTCCCTCTCTCTCTCTCTCTCTATTTCTTTTTCCCTGCCTTTCTTCCTCTCTCTCTCCCTCCTTTTCCTGATATGAAATGATACATAGATGTATCCCTAGAGATTTGACTTCTCAGTTTCCAAAGTCATGAGCCATATAAACTCTTGTTGTTAATGAATTATTCAGTGTGTGGTATTTTGTTGATGTAGGACAAAATGAACTAAGACAATGAAGTTTTGAATACTGAAGTCATGCACTGGATATAGAATGTACCAAATTTCACTGGATTAAAAATCATATATTTTGCCAGGTGTTGGTGGAACATGCCTAGGTACTCAGGAGACTGAAATCTGAGGATCACAGTTCAAAGCCAGCCTAGGCAAAAACGTTCCCATGAGAATCTTATCCCCAATTAGTCCCTCAAAAAGCTCTAGGTGGAGCTGTGGTTCAAAGTGGTAGAGTGCTAGCCTTGAGCTACAGAGCTCAGGGACAGAGCTCAGGCCCTGAGTTCAAGCCCTAAGATTGACAAAAAAAAAAAACAAAAAAAACAAAAAACAAAAAAACAAATCCAAATCATAAATTTTTGATGAGCGCCAAGATTTTATATTTTTTCTTTCTATGTTCATTAAGTGAAATCCCTGCTCCATTTTTCTTTAATTTACATATACAGAAATACAAGCATGTAATAATTATTTCTTCTTTCTCTTTTCTGCCTCCCTCCCTTCCTTCTTTTCTTCCTTTCTTCCTTCCTCCTCATTTCTTCCTTTAGTTCTTTCTTTTTTTTTCATTATTATTTTTTCTTTTTTTTTTAGGCGGCTTTGAACATTCACAAGATCCCCACAGGTTTGGGCTCTTCTGCCTAGGTATAGTATTTCACTTTTTACTTCTTTTTTAAAAAATATTATTAAACAGATGTACAAGTAGGTTGCAAGACATACTTTTTTTGTGATTATTTTTCTAAAGCAAAATTTGGGAACTGCTGTTATCCAAAAACTCTTTATAGAATTTGACCTATGGCCATTAGCAAGTTATCTATATTATATTAAATTTGGAATGAACATAGGGTCTGTCAGATATTTCTTTTTTTTGGGGGGTGGTCTGGTGGTGGGGCCTGAACTCTGGGCCTGGGTGCTGTCCCTCAGCTCTTCAGCTCAAGGCTAGCGCTCTACCACTTGAGCCACAGTGCCACTTCCGGCTTTTTTCTTTTTGCTTATATGGTACTGAGGAATCAAACCCAGGGCCTCATGCATGCAAGGCAGGCGCTCTACCACTGAGCCACCTTCCCAGCCCATGCCAGATATTTCTGTCATCACAAAAACTTCATGAGTGCTTTGGGCTCCATATGGAAGATATGAATTGATTACTAAAAATATATATATGCTCCATTTGGATTTGACTTGGTGTTATGAGCTAGTATGACTATATTTATACTCATATACCCCTAGATATACATTGGCATTATTTTTTAATCAGATATATAATGGATCTTTGGGAAAAAAGGAAGGACTTAGGATTTAGTAGAGAAAACAAATTCCTTTCATATGTGGAGTCCTTTACTCTGAGAGGCAAGATGGATAAAGACTGAGCTGAAGAGTCTGAAAAATCTTTTAGTGCTAACAAATAAGGTTATCTTTTACATTGGTGAAAGAATGATTTAAACTTTGCTGGAGTATTCGCCTTCCTAGATGTCCAGATCAGGATAGCTCCTTGTACCATCTCAGGTATTTGGTGTACTTGGTGGAGAGGATGTGACCTAATTCCACCTGCTGGATGACAATAATTACATTGCTTTGATTGAGAAAGGCTAGCTGGCATGATGAAACAGGCAGTTTCATAAAACCAGAAGACCCTGGTTTAACCACAACTTTATCATTGTCTGGACATCATACTAACCTCTTAAAAGTCACTTATGATCTCAAAAAAAAAGTCATTTGCGATCTCTAGACTGAAGGGTCAACAACTGTAGAGGAAATAACAGCTTGAAATAAGTACCTTTATGGCTTCAGATTCTTAGATCCTTACTAAAGCCATTTGACTTGTATTAAGAAGTCGATACCATGTGTTCCTTAATTTGGAGATGGCCTGTATTCTAATTTGGTTAATGGTTGAAGAGAATTGTGAACAACTACCATTATCTTATTCTGTCTCATATGATGGGTGTTAGTTTCCCAAATAAGGTGATCTTTTTAATCCCATTGTCTTGAACACACTCATAAAAATATTCTAACACTTTTCCTCAGAGTAGTTATATAGTTTAAAAGGGATCATAACAATACCAGGACCTCTCCTTTTGGTGATCAAGCATATGTAGGGTTCTTGAAGAAGAAAGAATGAAAATCTAATTATACGTGAATTTATGTTTTATTAATTTATGATATTAATATAGAGCAATAATAGTAATAATTCCAATTCAGACAAAAGGAACCATTTTAAGCAAGAGAAATAGTCATAAAGAAAAAGAAAGATGCTGTGTTTTATTTCTATGTTATAATCCTTTCCTTGTCAAAGCCCTGTATTTCCATTCTCCCCACTGTGAAAACACAAATCATAGAAAACAATAATGTCTATGTGTCTATGCATTTGTGTGTGTCTGTATGCATATACACCCATACATATACATGGAATTAATATCACTTGATTTTAATTCAGACATTAAAGGTCCTTTTAATGTTTTCATTTGAATGTTCAGCTTCTTGTTATATCCAATGTGCTCAAAAGCCAGTGGAAAACTTGATAAATAGAGCTATGAATACTTCATATCCTAGTATCAAGAATATTGTTTGTGTTCTTTATTATCTTTAAGAGCAAATGAAGATCAATAATTTGTAGATCTTCCACAAAGGTAAAAATATATGTGAAAGGATCATGATCAGAGATAAAAATTCTTGTATATACAGGTTAGTCCTGTTTGATAGATACACAAATAAAAGGGAAAAAAATATTAAGTGAGAAATTACTTGTTCCCATGCACCCAGCATTCCAAAGGTCCTCACATGCTCATATAGTTCAGTTTCAGCAAATTTATGATGTCTTGTGCTCTTACTGTGTCTTATTCCTCAAATACACTTTCTAATTTTTTTTTATTCTTTTTTTTGTCAGTCGTGGGGCCTGAACTCTGGGCCTGGGCACTGTCCCTGAGCTTTTGCTCAGGGCTAGCGCTCTACCACTTGAGTCACAATATCACTTTGGCTTTTTTCTGCTTATGTGGTGCTGAGGAATCGAACCCAGGGCCTCATGCATGAGAGGCAAGCACTCTACCACTGAGCCACCTTCCCAACCCCCTAATTTCTAACTTTTTGCTGTAATTCTGGCATATCCATCGTCACTGTCAGTTTGTTATAATTTCAGTTTCATGTGAATTCCTTTTTCAGAGGACAGTACACTCTGGGGTGGATTTTTTTTTTTACTGATAGAATTTAATATTTGTTTTGATCCATTTAGAAGAAAAAAAATGTTTCTTCTACTTAGGTCCATTAAAAATATGTCCTGTTTTGCCGGGCGCTGGTGGCTCACGCCTGTAATCCTAGCTACTCAGGAGGCTGAGATCTGAGGATCGCGGTTCAAAGCCAGCCCGGGCAGGAGAGACCGTGAGACTCCTATCTCCAATAAACCACCAGAAAACCAGAAGTGGCGCTGTAGCTCAAGTGGTAGAGCGCTCGCCTTGAGCTGAAGAGCGGAGGGACAGCGCCCAAGCCCAGAGTTCAAGCCCCACGACCGACCCCAAAAAAAAAAAAATGTCCTGTTTTTAAAAGTTGGGAAGCCATAAATTGCATTCATAGTGTACTACTGTAATGTTCACTCCTGCTTTCATAATAAATAATCTGTACCTTCTTTTTATATAATTGGTGGCAATAGTTCCTCTTTTTAAAATTGAAATAAAAGACTTATAAAGGATTCTCAATGAATGGGGAAATCATGACATAATTTGGAAAAGTTCTCTTAGTCAAATTTAAAGTAAATCCTTCATAAGTGCTCTAGGAACTTTATTTTTCTTTGCCTGCAATCTCAAGTAAGTGAGATCTTTAAAGTCTGGCTCAAAAGAGAATACAGTCAAGATTGCAGTGATCATTTAAAATTCCAAGTTTTGCCAAATGGAGGTTACAGCCTGAGATATATAACTGTAATTATTTAATTTAAAATGTTAATTTTATTATCATCTGAAAATTTAATGAACAAAATAGCAGATAGGACAGAGAATAATTTTGGATGATGGACACTAAAAACCAAAACAATTTAGGTAAAATAATCAGCTAATATGTTCAACATTGCTGACATCTGCAATGGTTTTCGTCATTGGCATTAGTGAAACCACCAATAGAACTGAGCAGGTTTTTTTTCGAGTTATTTCTCAGCACTTACTGAAACACAGTTAAAATAGAATCCATGTGACCTAGCTCATCATTGCTACCTGCTATAAGGCATAGCTTTAGGGATGCCACTAAGGTTACAGTCTCACTGTTTCTTTCAGATGTGTTCTAATATATCTCTCAATCCTGTACTTTATTACAAAGGCAGAAATGAATTACACGTACTTTTTCTTTCAAGGATTGTTGCAAGGAATCCTGTATCTGCCTTCAACTTACTTCTTTCTGTTAAACAAACCAAAGGTTAGTAATGGCTGTGTTCGTTAGATCTTTGCTGCTGTGATAAACATCGGGAGAGGCAGTTCCAGGGAGGATTTATTCTCATTGTTTTAGTCTCGGGATTTATGGCTCATGGTTTCAGAGATATCAGTCCATGGTAAGATGGTTCGATGGAACATACTGATGGAGGCCGTTCAATGGGCCAGAGTCGTTCACCTCGTAAGAGCCCGGAAGCCGAGAGCAGCAGTGAGAAAGGCATACCATGTGACCTACTTCCTCCAATCAGACCTCACTCCCTACCGCCCCACCTAGCTCCCCACCTCCCAATTAGGAATTGGGATCCAGCAATGGATTAATCCATCTATGGATTAAAAACCTCACTACCTTTTCATTTCAACAAAGTGTTTGTTGTTGTTCTTTGTGCAGACTCATTCAGAGATATGCTTTCCTAACTTTTTAGTCATTTCTCCATCCCAAGAAGTTGATAAGATTAACCACAACAATGGCAGGCTGAATTTGTAAAATGCTTACAAGAGCCTGATGCCTGTGGCTCACGCCTGTGTAATCCTAGTTTCTCAGGAAGCTGAGCCCTGAGGATTGCGGTTCAAAGCAAGCCCGGGGAGGAAAGTCTGCGAGATTTTTATCTCAAATTACCAGAAAACTGGAAGTGGTGCTGGGCTCAAATAGTAGAGCCCTCGCCTTGAGCTGAAGAGCTGAGGGACAGTGCCTAGGCCCAGAGTTCAAGCCCCACAACTGACAAAAAAAAAAAAAGAAAGAAAGAAAAATGCTTACAAGAAACAGCTTTGTTTCCTGTTTGTCAAAATAAGGCACAATTAGTTTTGAAACATCAGAAAATGCTTAAAATAGATATTGTTATTATGAGCCGTTTCCTAGATGTTTCTACATATGCATACAAATAAAATCTTTTTAGTCACAGTAATAAGATTATTTTTACAAATTATTTCACGGTTTATTTTTCCAAAATGATAACAAATGTGGTTATCATGATTATAAATCTATTCCAACTAATTTGCTTCAATTCCATCGATTTATAATGTTATATACTATTAATTTGCAAATATACCATTTTTCATTTAACTTGTCCCCATTTGATTGGCATTTACAATATTTTCACTATACTGCTAATATAAGCTGCCCTGTAATAAAAATTCCTCATACTTAACTGATTATTTTATGCACAAATCCTTGATGTGTGATTGCTTTTACATGACCTGAACACTTGCAAAGGATTTGATTCATACAGTTAAATTGTCCTCTACAATATTTATATCAATTATTTTTTTCTACCAGCCATGTGTGAAATGCCTCTTTCCCTCACACTCTTGATAATATAGATCATTATCCATGATTATATAATTATATAATGCATTATTCATGCATTATATAATTTTACTTGTTGATATGACTATGTGCACTAATAGGGAGACAAGTATTAAATTGTGTTTGCTGTTTAGATTTTTCTGTCCCACCTTGAACAGAGTAATAAACAGAGTCATGCACATTTTATAGTGAAAAGGCTCAATGAGAAAAGCTCCAGCCTGGTGCAGTGTGGCAAGCCTGTAAGCCAAGCATTTAGGAGATGAGGCAGCAGAATGACAAGTACAAAACCAGTCTGAGCTAGGTAATACCATCCTCTACAGTAAAGAAAGAAACAGAGACACAGAGGATGATAAAGGGTGAACCAATGCAACAATGCAACTAACAAGACATTATGTTGGAAATGAACATTGCAACTTTAGGGTAAGAGGGATTGGGGCAGGGAGAGAAAGTGGGAGAAAATGAGGGAGGGGACTACCAAAATTACATGAAAAATGTACTCATTATCTTACTTACATGACTATAACCCCTCTGTACATCACCCTTGTGATAAAATTAAATTAAAAATAAATAATGAATGAAAAGTAGAAATAGAAAAAGAGAAAGATGAAGGAAAAAAGAAACAGCTTTATCATACACTTTACCAAACACAGGGTCATCCCTTAGAATTTGATGACAACAGATACTAGTAATTTTACATTTGCTCTAATAGTCAATGCATATATTGCTTTCATTTTATGGAACAAAACTTGCTTGAGGAGTTGGACACATTCCTCAGGTTTAAAGTCCTATAATGGAATTTGAATGGATTATGATGAGTAGGTGATATATCTGTTTGCCTTAGTTAGTTGAGCAATGGTAATTTAGAGTTCAAAATTTAGTTCAAATGGGAGAGTAAAATCTCTGTGTGTGTGTGTGTGTGTGTGTGTGTGTGTGTGTGTGTGTGTGTGTGTGTGTGTGTGTGTGTGTGTGTGTGTGTGTTGGGCAGGAGAAAAAGAAATGGAGGTAGAGAAAGAGAGAAAGATTTTTTTTTCTCTGTATTCTTGATAAATCTAGTTTTCTTCTCATTTTCATTATTTTCTGAGTGTTCTGTGTTTCTCTTTGCCCAGTAAGGTCTTTGATATCATTGCTTATGGAATCACTTTTCCCTTTTCTGCTTTTTTTTTCAGAGTCTCTTTGTTTGTGGGACACATCGTCTGTACCCTGTGTCCCCTTTTCTATTTCTTTTGAGGTTGTTCTCTTTGTCTGGTTTGGGCTACATCTTTTTTTTTTAATTCTTTCCTTTTCTAGTGAGTGAGTGGCTTGATTTTCATGCAAATTATGACTTAATACATTGTCCCTTATCACATTCTCATTTTCAGAGGCTTTTGGACTTGCTCCAAGTCTTGATGCTCCCTCCATTTACCTTTTGTAAATTCTCACCCTTTTCAATGTTAATTCCTTCTTAGTCTTTGATAGTATTTACTTCAATGGTACTCTTTTGTCTTTGATAATACTTTTTTTCTCAGGATGGATTTTTTTTCTTGTTACTAAGCTTTGATGTTCAATGTTAGTCTTTTTAGGTTACTTCCATGGTCATTTCTATTGAAGTTCTTCAGTTCTCTCCTGGTCTATTGTTTCTTGATGCTCTGTCATTTTTGGTGATAATGTACATAATACCATTCCCAAAGAGAATACCATTTAAATGATAATAATTATGTGTCCCATTATGACATTTGTACTAAAGTAGATTTATGTACAAATAGGCCATTTAACACATTTAACACATTTAACACATCAGAAATTTCTTGTAGTATCTGTTATGCCTGAGAACTGGATGGGACTGAGAAAAGATGAAGATCAAGAAAATTTGAAACCTGGTTAAACAATTCTAGCATCACTAAAGTAAAGCTCAGAGTATGGCATTTTTTTAACTTGATTTATTTTTCATCTATATCTGAAATTTCTACAATAGCACAATTAATCATTTAGAATGTAACTAAGCAATAAAGAAAATAAAACATGTTGGTTTTCATCATTTCCTTACAGTATACATTTCTGAAGGCATATTGGTTTAATTAATCTACCAGAGTTAGTAAGTTAGATTTCCGATAAGAAAAACAAAAAGATGGATAGTCACCATGGGTCTATAGAAAAAAATGGCTCCTAAAAATGATATGAAAATTAAAACCAAACAAATAAATCCTGTAAATAAATGGCGACAGGTATTTAGAGTAAATGTACTTCGATACTACTTAACACAGACCCAGAAACCTTCCAGATTACCTTTGAGCAAAAATGTAGTATGTCATTTAGATAAACAATAGAATTTTCTGTTTATCTTTTAAAGTACTTTTTCTTAAGTTTAAACTAAATTTCTGGGCTGGGAAGTTGGCTCAGTGGTAGAGCGCTTGCCTTACATGCCTGAGGCCCTGGGTTCGATTCCTCAGCACCACATAAGCAAAAAAGAAAAAAGCCGGAAGTGGCACTGTGGCTCAAGTGGTAGAGCGCTAGCCTTGAGCTGAAGAGCTGAGGGACAGTGCTCAGACCCAGAGTTCAGGCCCCACGATCGGACCCCCAAAAAAATAAAAAATAAAAAAATAAAATAAATTTCTGCCCTGACAAATTGTATTGGTAATTGATTCTATATAGCTTGTTGCATTCTTGTAAACCAGTACTCCTATCAGTAACATGGGCTAGTGATGCAGACACTATCTCTAAAACTAGCTTTTGTTATAAGTCCTACATATGTCCCTTTAGTAGGAGTCCTAACATTGATTTTTTTTCTTAAATTCTACAATCCCATATTATTCATCATCAAAAGACAGAAGGGAGGATTGGAGAGAATAAAAGAACAGAAATGTACTTGACTCCTGTAATTGTAACTCCTCTGTACATCATCTTGATAATAACAATAAGGTGAATTAATGATTTAAAACTTCAGAGATTAAAAATAATCTGTTATCCATGCACAAGTGGCACACACCTGCAATCCTAGGTACTTCAGAAACTGAGATCTGAGGATAAAGGTTTGAAGTCTGCCTGGGCAGGAAAGTCCATGAGACCTTTTTTTTTGTTGGTCATGAGGCTTGAATTCTGCACCCAAGAACTGTCCTTGAGCTCTTCAGCTCAAGGCTAGTGCTCTACCACTTGAACCACAGCTCCACTTCTGGTTTTCTGGTGGGTCATTAGAGGTAAGAGTTTCACAGCTTTTCCTGCCCAGTCTAGCTCTGAATCGTAATCCTCAGATCTCAGCCTCCTGAGTAGGTAGGATTATAGGTGTGAACCACCGGTGCTCGTCGTCCATGAGATTTTTATCTTCAATAATCTACACAGAAAAAGCTGGAAGTGGAGCTGTGGTTCAAGTGGTAGAGCATTAGCCTTGAGCAAAAGAAACTCCAGAACAGGACCTAGGCTCTGAATTCAAATCCCAGGACTGGTGGTAGTAGTAGTAGTAGTAGTAGTAATAATAATAATAATAATAATAATAATAATAATGTATTAAAGCTGTAATCTCTTCCACATGCTTAATCCTAGTTATTCAGGAAAAGAGATCTAAGAACTGCAATTCAAAATTATTAGCCCACACAGACGAATCCTTGAGATTTTTATCTTCAGTTAACCAGTAAAAGTGGAAATGTGACTTAAATGGTAGAGCACAGTTATGAGTGAAAAAGCCAATGAAAAGACAAGGCGCTGAGTTTAAGCCACAGTACTGAAAAAAAAAAAAATCAAGAACTGGTCTTGCTGCATTCTTCATGCATTCTGAATATTATATTTCAAAATTCTGTTTCAGTAATTCTAAATTCATGCTATTGTTTGAAATTCATGACAAACACGTGTATTCTCCTAAAGTAACATACTGCAAATACCTTAAATAATAATATATTTAAATAAATAATATATTTATTATATTATATATATATTATTGTACATTATATTGTTATTTTCCCAAACATATCAACTTAGACTAAGTGAAAGTAGTTTATAAAATTACACTTAGGAAATCAATGAAAACCTTAAATGCTCAGAAAAAATACTTTTCTTTTTTTCACAGCTGTTTAATATAAAATGAATACAAGAACATCATAGATACAACATTTAGCATCTACCTACTAGTTCTAAAAGATACCATCGTATTTTAATGAAATGTTAGTGTATTTTTCACATTCTTATGTCATTCCATAGTTGTTCGTCATTATTATAGTTAACAGTGTCTTCAGTAATACTTTGATTATTCTCTTTATTTTAGTTTAATGTTCTTAAAGTTAAAAAACTAAATTGGTTAAAAGTCAAATTTTGTAAGAGTATCTATACATGTATGTTAGTCATTCAATGTATTGTACTTTCATTTTTACTTTTTTTAAATTTTAGCACTTCAATATTTTATCTACATTATATACATTTACTTTCCACCTGGATTTTTGTGTTCTCTTTGTGATACTGCAATTTGATAAATCAGGCAGAAGTTAATAATCAGGTGAGAAATTAGTATCAATATAATTAAGAAATTAGATAATTCTGGTTTAATTCTGTTCATAGACCAGTCAAATGTATTAATTGAATTACGAAAATGAAGATAATTTATTTGCTTCAATTGATAGTATTCATTAGATTCTGAGTTGGCAGGTGTGTATAATATATAGAATGTTTCTTTATTCAGTAAACAATTATTGCAGAGCGCAATATAAAACTATTTCTTTAAAAACAAGAAAAGCAAAGTACAGTTTGTTTTGGTTTTCCCACCAAGAAATACATTTCTTTTCCTTTGGTAATGTTTTCTTTTCACATGACTTTGGCTCTCTAAAAGTCATTATAATTTATATTGCCACCTGCTGGCAGCCTCCAAGATAGCACAGAGGCATTGGGTCTGTAAGTCTACCAGAATTTTGTGGTTCATATTTGGGAAAATATATTTTAATTCTTTCTCTAATATATATGGTATAATGATACATATCACATATGTCTGATGTTCCTTTTTTAAAAGTCAGTAAAGTGAGACCTCCAAATGTTTTTATGTTCATTTTTGTGTTGGGAAAATAGTCTTTGTTTTCTATCTTTCTATTAGGCATTAGTTCAAGGTTACTCACAAAATAACTGCCATCAGTGGTCTATGAGAAAGTGTTTCTTCCTTCTGTGTATTTGATGATCTGAAAATTACATAATATAGTGGTAAAATGATGAGTTGTCTGGTCTACTTATTAAGAGTCATAGAAAAAAATCTTTGATCTACTTTTAAGATAGTAACTTCAAAAATAAGATCTCTCTGTAAATAACTAAATTCAGTGAGTTGCAGGAAGGGCCTGAAGTGAATGTATATCTTTTAGTTAGAATGCAATATACTTACTGGAAATCTTTAATGATTATGGATTATGAAACATTGTTCATGTCTAAGGTATCTTATTAAATGTAATTAATGGGTTTAAAAGTTCCCTCTCTTTTCCCAAACATATCAACTTGGGCTAAGAGAAAGTAACTTATAAAATTTCACTTAGGAAATCAATGAAAACCTCAAAGTAAATGCTCAGAAAAAAATACTTTTCTTTTTTTTCAGAACTGTTCAGTATCAAAGAAATACAAGAATATGATAGATACAACATTTAGTTTCTAACTACATGTTCTAAAGAACATAATCTTTTTTGTAATGAAATGTTAAGTGTATTTCTCACATTCTTAACCTATATTGCAATGCAATGGATGTTTTATTATAACAAATTACTTACTATACCATCCCCCCATAGTAAATCCATTATCACAAAGTAATTAGAATGTATTAAATATTGTCTAAACTTCCTGCTTCTATTTCCTTTTCTTTGCTTCCAAGACTCTACATCTTTCTAACATTTCACTACTTCCTGACTTCTACATCTTATTCTTTTCTGCTCTTCTTTCTGTTTTAAAAATAGGAAGAAAAAATTCTCTGAAAATGTTTCATTAAACTTCATCTCTTTATTTTTACTGACAATTCAGAAAATTGCATTAGTTCTGATAGCTTGGAATTCTTTAGGCATACCAGTAACCTTTGTATTGGATGATATGAAAATTACACAATATAATGGTAAACTTATAAAGTTATATATGTTTTGTGCTGGGAAGGTGGCTCAGTGATAGAGAGTGCTTGCCTTGAATGCATGAGGCCCCGGGTTTGATTCCTCAGCACCACATAAGCAGAATAAGCTGGAAGTGGTACTGTGGCTCAAGTGGTAGAGCACTAGCCTTGAGCTGAAGAGCTGAGGGACAGCGCCCAGGCACAGAGTTCAGGTCCCACAACTGGCAAAAAAAAAAAAAAAAGTTTAGTACATTAGAAAATATTTTGAACTAGACTTCATTAGGTTTGTTTTGAGGTCCAGCCCCAAATCAGTTCCCCAGGAATCTAGGGGAATAGTTATAATTAATCGTCTCACGAGTTTCTCAAACTTTAATATATTCAACAACAATCTTTTATAGACTGATCTCCTACAAATTGCCCAAAGGTACATCTCCTGACATTTACATGATCAACCTAAATGTGTTAAAAAAAATCTGTCTTTCTTTCTACCTTGCAATGAATGTCTCCAGTGATCTATTTAACTATAGGTATAATTTTAATTTATCCCAAGTTCAATCACTGCTACTATCTTATTGTTTTTTTTTCCTTTTATATATGAAAACCAGAAAAAGCATGCTCTTACAAAATAGGTTCATGATGCTCACTTTCCATAGTTATTCTTAATGTTCTCTTGCCTATGTAGTAGGTAGCTGATACTCTGTAAGAAAATACCACAGAACAAGTGACTTAAGGAATGGAATTTATCTTTCCACGTTCTAAAGGCTACAAGTCTAAGATCACTAGGATACTGGCTGGCCAACAGGCTTCTCCACCCAGTGACATAGCAGCTTTTCTTCTGTACCTCCCTAGAGGTGAAAGCTCTCTTTCTTTTTCTGTGCCTTCTGAAACGTCATCCTGCTAGATAGGAGTTACAACATCTTTGTGCTAACTTCTAATTAATTCATTCACTCATTTTTAATTATCCATGTAATTATTCATTCAACAAATGTTTACTGATGCCAATAGTGTGTAAAGACTTTTGGTAGAATGGCATGGATTTAGAAACACTGCTTCCCAGCACGTATACACTGATTTTTGACTAAGAAAACAGAAACTAAAATTTAAAATTATGTAAGGTAGTGGACAACATTAATATGTCCTCAGTGAATCACACCTTGTTTTGTCTGTGTCCTTAAACAATTTAATGTTTCTGGTCCTTTCAGCAAATTCACAGTCTGTCTCCCTGCCTGAGTCTGAGTTGGCTTTGTAATTTGCTTTGACCAATAGAATGAAATAGGATGAATTTGGAGTCCTGGGTCTTAGATGCCTCACAGTTTCTACTCTTGCCAATCGTAATTCTGTCCCAAGATTGACATCATGTGAGCAAGCTTATCTAATGTATCAGAGAATAAGAGGCCCTAACTTTAGGATCAACTTCCACACATGAGAATAAGGCCATTTTTACGTTTCTAGTAAACTGTACCTGGAAAGACTAGTAGAGGAAATAATTGGCAAATCTACCCAGTGTGAATAGTAATGAGTCGCATTATTTGTTTGAATCTGTGATAAAATGACACACAGCAATGAGAAAATGATTGTAATCAGCCAGAAAATTAAGACAAAGAAGTATTATACCTTATTCAGAGTGATCTAAGAGGCATTTGAACTCTGAAGAATGAGAAAAGATTTTCAAGGGAACGGGCATTTTTGTTGATGAGGATTTTTATTGAGTACTATGAGAGAAATTCAAGTTAAATGTCTAGTTACTTCCCCCAAAGAAGTGTATTACAGCACCACAGCAGGAGAAAAGGATAGATATGTTTTAACATAATGTAATATAAGCCTGGATGAAATAAGTAGCTTACCATAACTTCTAAGGACTTGAGTATTATAGAAGATCGGAACAATTTATCAAAATGGTAGGAGACTCTCCTGTCTACATTCTTTAACTCGGGCCTACGAGGCCAGTTACAAAGCCATCAGCTTTGTAAATACAATCCACTCTGTGAAAGAGTCCAAGCTCTTCACGGTCCAGAAGTCATTTGTTTTGTCTAACCAAAAGAGAAAATTTAACAAGATAGAAACAACAGAGAATGTTGATAGTGTAGTGGTTTATAGTCCCATAGTTCTAGCATCTATCTGATTTCTTAGTTTAGCCCTTGCATTTTGCAGGAGAGAACACAGCTTTCAGAAGTATAAATTGCTGCACATGGGTTTGCATGCTAGACAATGTTGACATTCAGGGTGGAATCCAGGTCACTTGACCTCTAGTTCTGTTCTTTCCAGAAGGAATTGCTTTTGTTTTAGAGTTAGCGGCCTCCAACCTAAGCATCATTTCACCAAGTTCTTTTCACGAATCTCTTGCTTTGCTTCTTCCTCTTCCTTCTCCTCCTCCTCCTTCTTCACTTTCTCCTCTTCCTCCCCCCTCCTCCTCAACCTCCTCCTTCTCCTTCTTTATAATCTCCTTCTACATTTTTCTGTGCTGGTATTCTCACTTGACTTTTTCTACTCATGGCTGATACTCTACCACTTGAGCCATGCTTCCAGTCCAGCATTTTGTTGGTAGGTTGGAAACAGAGTCACACCGAGTTGGCTTCCAACTTCAGTCCTCAGATCTCAGCCTCCTGAGTATCTGGAATTATAGGTTGGAGCCAGCACACCAAGGTTCTCACCAGTATTTAAAGCAGACAGATATTACACCTACGTTTGCAACTGTCATTAATGTCATTTTTATGCCCAAATTTGGCAGGTAGTTAACATTTAATGGAAGGGTTAACAATGAACTCTGTCCTGTGTCTATATGTTTCTGTTTCCCTCAAGTTGTCCTCATTAGGCTGAGCTAGGGAAAATCTGGAAATCTTATCCACTTCAGGTCAGATGATGCCCGCTGTTGTATATGGCTTTGCCAACAGTTTACTTAATGATATCCCTTTTCCTTTAATTGAAAACTAAAAGATTATAAGTCATTGAAAGGAACAACGATATTCCCATTTTCAAAGCTTACCATTTTTCACAGTGTGTTAGAAAGTATTTTCTATTTAATTTCTGCTAAAAGGAAGATGTAGCCAGAAAGAAGTCAGCTACTAAACTACTAAACTACTACTGGGGATATTGAAAGTTTTTCTAGCCTGATTTTTAATAACAGACCTGGCCAGGGAAGTGTTAATGTCACAATTTAACTCTAAGGATTCAGCTAAGCCTTAGATTCATATTTGTTCTAAAAATGGGCATTTATTATCTTTTCCAATTCTTGAAATTTAGAAAGTTTTTATTTCTCAAGTGATCATTTGAAGAGAAAGAATTTTTTGTCTGTTAGAGACAAGGCTTTTATTATTATTATTATTATTATTATTATTATTATTATTATTATTATTTTAGATTTTGTTCATGTGAAATATAATGCATGAAAAAGTAAGGGAATCAAGATATGGAAAAATACCAGCAGTAAATGATTTCTTTCTTCATATACTTGTACTTGCAGACTGACAATAAGGATCTGTATTATACCTTTCTTTTGTTTGCCTTGTTATGCCTAACATCCCAATGCAACCAAAATGGGATGAAAGATAGCCTAGCTTGATGCCTTTTCAAATTACAAAATACCTAATGTCATTTAATTCAGACAGATGCACGTAGACAATACGCAGCTTTCAGTGAAATTGACGCATGCCGCTCCACATGCAAAAATGTACATTGACTAACAAAGAAAGAAATGTGATGTTTCACCCTTTAAGCTTTCCTGCCTGTGTAAGTTCTGAATTCATGAACAAATAGAACTTTTCAAGAGTTGGGGATGGAGTTGGGGGGAAGACATGGGCAGAGGAATGGAAACAGTTGTTTAGAATTAAAATAATACTTCATTATCAAATAAAATGTCTATAGTACATGGTAAATTGAGGAAGAAAATGATCATGTTCTGTGATTGAGCTTCTCTAGCCACAGTGCTCAGTGAGGAGTGAGATGGGCATACAATGTCAATGAGGGTTCACCATGTCTTCTAAGTTGAGGTATTTTGTGTATAGCTGTGTAGGTGTGCATGTGGGCCTGTGTATGTACATTTCAGAAAGCATCATTTTAATTGATGCTACGGCTTTTCTTATCAACCCATTTGGACCCTTCTATACTAACATTTTATTCACCTTTCAACTTCTTTAATGTTTCTCCCTGGTTTGAAACAACATAAATTAGGCTTCCTCATCAAGAAGCTCATTTAGCTACAGCTTGATTGCAAGTAATTTGCCCTAAGTAGATCCATATTTTAATTGTCTGTGCCTTTTCCATCTATAAACTGTAACTTCAGGCGGGCCATTTTGTCTTACTATTTCCTACTTACAAAAAAAGCATATCTAATAATTCCTGTATCCTGTAGCTTCAGGCATTTTTCACTACATGAACACAAGGGATAGGATTTGCATATGCCTCTAATTGGATGAAAAAATAAATCCACAAAATTTTGGTATCTGGAAAGAAGCAAATCAAATATGATCCACAAAATTTAATGCTGTAGTGTTCCATTGTTTTTGGAGAAGGGAAATCGAACATCAATAGCTCTATAGTCCCTAATGACAACAGTAGGAATGTTCTTATTGTTAGAAGTTATGAAGGGTCTGGGTTATTTTTGTTTGTTTTGTTGCTGATTTTGTTAATTTTGTTTCTTGGGATTTTTTTTTCAATACTTGCTCAACATTCCCAAAGTTATTTTACTTTGGGATCAAAGGAAATTATTCAAGGCCTTTTGAACTGACATTACTTTCTCTATTGGAAACTTAAATATAACGTGACTATATCTAATACTCTTTTCTCCTTCTTTACTCCTTGAAGCAAATCTGATTAGTGTACTATAAATATATTAGCTGGGTTAGCAATATACTCATTGATGATGTATTATAGACAAGTAAATGATGTATCTTTCTGACACAGCATAGTTTAATTATCAAATCAAACCAATAGATACGTGATATCCTGTTTCTTGCCCCAAACTATGAAGAGCAATTAGTGAATTTTCATCCCCTTGTAATTTTAATCACTTATAATTTTGACAAAAATAAATCTTTTTGTTATGGAAAATAATATTTTACTATATTATTAGCTTTAAAGGTATAGATGAATATGTTAAATATGATAAATTATTCAATTTTGAAAAAATATGATGTAAGGCTAATGATCTGTCACTAGTTTGAATTTTATTCTGGAAGATTTAGAATTCAGGGATTAGTATCTTAATATTTCATCATAAATCTATCACAGAGACATGAATAACTGTTAATTTAAGCTTGAACTGATTATTTAAAAATAATCAGTATCCATGTTAAATGTTAAGTTTACTAAATCAAAGCATTATGAATTAGATATATGTCCTTAAAGATCAGCCAAATCAAAATCAGCCAGAGTTTCCTTAAATCTCTTGGTATGAATTAAAATCCCATGAGTGTTTCATTTTTTCTATGAAATGTTTGAAACCTTCAGATTAACAAAACCAGAAACCTTCTCAACAATATCTCTATCTATCTATCTATCTATCTATCTATCTATCTATCTATCTATCTATCTATCTATCTATCTATCTGTCTATCTATCTATCTATCTATCTATCTATCTATCTATCTATCTATATCTATCTATCTAAATGCTTTCCTAATTATTGACATAATTATTTATTTCAATACTACTTTAACTCATGGTTGAATTCTGGGAAATTATCCTTTTATCTAACCTAGTTTGTTTTTTAATTTTTTTTTTGTTAGTGTACCTTCTATAAACATTATGTTTTCTTTGTAAATCTGACCACTGTAAATACAAAGATTTCCATGCACTGTGTTCAAAGCTGTGTTAATACGAGTAACACATGCAGACCTAACATACAAGTCTCTTGTGTATAAATATTATAAAACAACCCAACGGCCCTCCTTTGTAGTGATAGGAGTACCCTATCTGTTTTAGGGGATTTGGTTCCTTGGAATCCCAATGACTAAAAATAAATATTATATCCTCACAGTAAAGCACATGTTTCAAAGTATAACATGGGACTGTTATATAAATGTTCACCTTTAGAAGAGTAATGCCAGAATTCTAATTATCCATCATATTTTTAATTAAAACAAAAACATTTACTGAGCACCTATTATTTGTCAGGATCAGATGCAGATATAAGGGTGATGGTCAAGTTCTGAAGTTTCAAAAAAGTAAATATTTATTTGGATGATGGAGACCAGTTGCACATAAGTAATATTTGTATGGCTGCAGCTTGATTGTGGTTGAAAGTTTTGTTTGAAATTTCTTCATGAATCTATTGGCCATTTTCACTTCTTTTTCTTCTGAGAAGCCTTTTTTTAAACTCCTTAACTCATTTATTAATTTGGTTGCTGGTGTATTGACAGCTTAATTTTTTTAAGTCCTCTGTATATTCTAGAAATGAGGCTTTTGTCTGATGTGTACATGGCAAAAATCTCCTATTCCATGGGTTGTCTTTTTAGCTTGGAAGAGATTGTTAAGTGGAAAAAGTCAGTCCCAGAGCTTGGAAGAGATTGGTAAGTGGAAGAAGTCAGTCCCAGAGCTTGGAAGAGATTGTTAAGTGGAAGAAGTCAGTCCCAGGCTTTCCCTTCTATGTGGAAGCTGGATTTGGCTTACAGAATTGTAAGTAAACACATTGGGTGGTATGCAAGTGTACACAAATATGTTAACTTAAAAACAGTAGATTCAAGGGAGATCCCTTAAAGCATGAAATACTGTAATCCCTTACCAAGCTAAAAATCAAAGTTCAGCAAAATAAATACCAGGAAGTGAGTACTCATAAGGGATGGGGGAGGGTCAAGGGGAAAGAGATAGAGGAATGAAGAGAAGATGGGGGAAATGTGGTCAAGAACCTAATGTATGTCCTAAAAAATTAAAAAGAGTGAATGAAGAGTTGGGCAAGGAATGGATGGTTGAGAATTTTGAAAGGGATGACATGGATCAAGACATATTGTATTATTTTTTTTATTTTTTATTGTCAAGGTGATATACAGAAGGGGTAGAATTGCATAAGTAAAATGATAAGTACATTTTTAAAAAGCTAAAAAATTGTTGATTATTGAAAATACTTTAAAAAGATATATTGTATTCATAAATCACTTTGTTAAATGGCAACTCCTTTGTACAACTACCTAATATATAATTTTTTTAAAGAAAAAGTTTAGTTTGGGTGAGTTTCCTTCAGAAGACAATGTTAAGGTTTTAAGTTCGTCTCACGTGGTCAGAAGACTCAGAAAAGTGAGGTGACTGAAAGTAAAGATGGAAAGCACACACCAAGGAATCCGCATCTCAGAAGCCATCCTACAACCTCATTCTGGTTTGTCATCACACCATGAACCTTTACACCTACTTACATTTATCTTACTCTTAATTTTTTCAGAATTATTACTTTTTAAACTTTTTTCCTCATTAGTTCTCTTATTTTTTCCACACAGGGCAAAAGTGTAGAATAATGAAAAGAATGATCATAGTTGTTGTTTCACATTTATATCTCAGTAAAATTTGAAAACTGTATGTGCTTTACTCCTAATATTCACTATTGCAAATGTCGGTTTAATGAGACGAGAGATCTGATCTACTGTTTCCTTTATTGCTCATTATGTAAACACAGGGACATGCATATGTCACAAAAGAGACCCCATGAAAGGTTCTACTCAGTAAATAAATGTGCAAATGAGCAAAGAAACAGATTTTTCTAGCCAACATAATAATGAAACCAACAGTGATTTTTTTTATGAGTGCACAAGAACATTAAGTATAGGAACATTGCAAATTAAATAAAGGAGATTATATTTAGAATAGAAATTAGTATCTGATCTCATATTTTTGGTTTTATGTGTGTACATAGGCTGAAAAACTTATAAAAAACAATTCTTGGGAATCCTGAAGGCTTGATTAGTATCACAACACAGTTATTTTTGGATAGGCATCAGGTATTTGGAAATATTGTCTGACTATTCAAACAACGCAGATAATAGGGGTGAACATTGCAGATCTTGTTTCTTATCAACTCTGCCCTAAATTAAAATACCAAGAATGCAACAATATTTTTCTTTGAGTCATGTATTTTTCCATTAGGAGGCTTTTCCATTTTATTGTTATTATTTTTACTTCTGTAGCTCAAGGTACGCAGAACAAAAAAAAATTCTTTATATCTTCTCTTGATTATTAGTCTCAGTTACTCTGTGCAACAGCAAGGATCCTGTTTTCTTGGAAATATTTGAGACAGCTTCATGGTGAGCTATAAAGTTATTAATGTTGCTTGATATTTGCTTTGACAGCTGCTCTGTAGTCTCCTTAATCATCTTCAGCATGGTCTGCAGTCCTTTTTTTCCCTTCATTTCACTTTTGCTGCTTAAGAGGATGATGCACACAGGGAAAAAAATAACCCTGATAGGTCCCTTTCCTTCCCATCCCCTTGACTTTTCTGTTCTACAGGCTTAACTTAATCCCTTCATTCAGACATTCACTTATTCAGCAAGTATGTATTCCACATCATCTAGTTCACAGGGCCAGTTACAGAGATTAAGAAATCAAAAATGATGTCATATAAGGGAATAAGAGAGGATAATAGGCTGGCTAAGAAAACTCATGATGGGACAGGAGTCTAAGGTAAGATTCATAACACACAGCCTACTTATTCAGCAAGTATGTATTCCACATCATCTAGTTCACAGGGCCAGTTACAGAGATTAAGAAATCAAAAATGATGTCATATAAGGGAATAAGAGAGGATAATAGGCTGGCTAAGAAAACTCATGATGGGACAGGAGTCTAAGGTAAGATTCATAACACACAGCCTACCATTATGGAGGTTTGGGTGAAGGCATTGTGGATTTGATGTGGCTTTCCATACTTGCTAGATCCTTGATAATGTTTGTGCTGTTTCATATCCACTTTCATTTTCAGTTTCAATATTTCTCAAATGGGA
The DNA here is from genome assembly GCF_024711535.1 of Dipodomys merriami. Taxonomy (NCBI): domain Eukaryota; kingdom Metazoa; phylum Chordata; class Mammalia; order Rodentia; family Heteromyidae; genus Dipodomys; species Dipodomys merriami. The sequence continues at coordinate 86,182,718 of NW_027203381.1, forward strand.
ATGACAGTATCAGCCCTAAGATGATTCTATGAACGGAAGTCCTAGGTCAACATGAGGCTTCAAGAAAACAGGGGTGATTATGATGCAAAGAGTGCTAGGAATAATAAATGATTCTAATAAATAATCTATGGCAATAAGCAGGAGCACATGCTGAATGGAAAATTCCAAATCAAAGGAAAAGCTGGTGGTATCATGGAAACTGCATTGAGACAATTGCCATAATCCTTTAAAGCTGGGTGATTGTGTACCAATAGATTAATGTGATTGTATATACCCATGTGTGGAAAGTTTTGGTTCTGTTCAGGGAAAAGTCCAGACAGAATTATTGAGTAGGCCTACGAGTTTATAGAGATAATTCTGATATATAGCTAATTGGAGAGTCTGGAAAGAAGTTATGTTACCTTCACTGGAAAAAAAAACCCTCTCAAAATAAATATCCTAGACAATGAGTATGACATAAAGTCATATATTTTCTCTTTTAATCCTTACCTTAACTTTCTTAGGTAAAGTCCCACCCTTACTGTTTTCATTTTACCAATGAAACAAACTGAGACACATAAAATCACGTCAATTATTCAGTTACCTAAGTAGAGGTCAGCTGTCTGCAGACTACAGGCTTTCTGATGAGAAGAATATTTTTGTTTAGTTTGCATTATATTCTAGTATACAGCGTAGTCTCTGACACTTGCTAGGTTATGGAAATAATGTTTCCACCTTCAATTTTTTTTTTAACAATCCATGCTGGTATCTTGATTCTGTGTAGGAGTTAAAAGTTGATGACAAGTTAGACTACTCTGTGTGTTAAGTAGAAGTATTTCTGCCTAGAAAGCCAGCAACCTAACTGTCTCATTCATAATCCTGTCTAAGAATTAACAGTTGCACTGATACAGAACATATAACAGAGATTAAAATACTCCTTTAAAGGACAGAAACTACATGGGAAATCAATTATATTTAATTTATCATTCACTGTAAAATTCAGAAAATGAAGCCTTAGATCAGGTAGGTATTAATTGAGATGAACAGAGTTGATTAGATATAGGTTCTAAGAGATGTTTCTCTTTAGTTTGTTCACTAAGACACATCATAAAAATAGTATGTCATTTTAAAACAATTGTGCAGAATGTAGTCCAGTGAGTGAGTAAGTTTAGTTTCCAGTACCACAAAAGTGAATAAATATAAGTAAAAATAAGAAGAAACCACAACACAGACATGAGGAAGAAAGGAAAAAAGTACTGAAAAGGAGCTGAAAAGGAAGAATGTGGGGACATAACCTGCTGACTTTTCAAAACTAGAGCAAAAATCCAAATATTCAGGAAGTAATTGGAAATGGACAAAATTGTGATTATTTGCACAATAGAGGTGATGTTTGCAAAACAGGAACAATGGCATTCCTGAAGGAGTTTGCTTTACTCTCGTAGTGTCAAATTATTTGTTTGTTTACATTCTGTCCTATCTCAAAAGAAATATTTTAAAAGAAACTCTTCTCCCAATTTTTGTTTGTTTGTTGTTTTTGGTCAAAAGTAAGACATGCTGGAAGTAGCACTGTGGCTCAAGTGGTAGAGCGCTTACCTTGAGCTAAAGGACAGTGCCTAGGTATAGAGTTCAAGCCCCAGGACCAACAAGAATATGAAAAAGAAAGACATGAAATTTAAGGATGGTGGCAAATTGCAAAAACATCTTATTGACTCATTAGCGGTAAGAATCAAGACTTAATTTTCTAAATGAGTCCTGGAAATAATCGTCTAAAGAAGATGATAAATGCACTTTTAAATGATCCTTTTCTTCTGCTTTATGCCCTGACTCACATAAAAAGGAGTCATAATAAAGAATACACTTTCATTCTGCCATTATGTACAGGCTAGCTGTCTTCAATATGATTGCTCCAAGTACAAGGGTCATTTTGGTCATTGCTAGAATTGGCTCTTCCTGTTAGAATATGCATAGCATCAGAGCAACACTGTCCTTCAGCCAGCTCAAGATCCTTCCACTTCATAATGTCTGGTAAAAGGAATAAACATCTCAGCTGAAACTCAGCATTTTGCCTCTCAGGGAACAGATGTGTTACTGTTTGTGTAGCTTCCAGGGGTTCTGCCAGGCAGTGGGCCTTATTATGGAAAATAACACTGGAGGCTTCTTCCAAACACTGTTCCTGGGGGCCAGGCTCAGAGCTGTGGCACCCCTTACAACAAGGATTTTACTGCCTGTTGTGTTGTTATATTTTTAGGAACAGTAATTATCTCTGCAAACTTAATAGAAACTGTTATACTGAGCTGTGTTCAAACAGAATTAAGAGAGTGCTTTAGATCTAATTGAGATTTCCAGAGATAATTTTCAGGTATTGAAATGAATAATTACCAACCAAATATATCTTTGCACTCTTCATTATAAGAGAAACAGATTCATAAAAAGAAAAAAATTATGATATGATGTCTCTCAAAAATGGGGATGTAGAAATATTATTATACTTTTTCATAGAAAATTAATGTGGAAATAAGGTTTTTAGTGAATATAATCCAAATTCTATATTTTTATTGGCATTAAGCACTTATTTGAAAATTAAGGGGTTGATAATACATTTTTTTCTTATTTTCAATGAATTGCCTGAAAGAATCCAAAAGGAAAAATAAAAGGAAACTATAACACATAAAGTAACATTGCTGGCGACTATTTTAGAAATAAATAGCTATTCTCAGGAAATCAGAGATCAAGTCTGAATTGGCCTCTTCAACATAAAGCCTTTGGCAAACGACTCCAAAGCCAAGACACAGGATAATCCTGAAAAGGCTTTGCATTTTTGGTCTAACATGTGTGAGACTTTGCATTTCTCAGGGATAACAGTATGCATTATCTTTCCAGTGTTGCCATAATTAATTTTCATTGTATTGTACAGTAGAGGTAAACTCTCCAGGGTTTATTTAACTCTGACAGGCTGAATGACAATACTGGAGATACTGTCTAGCTATCTCACTTTGTTAAGTGAGTCAGAAAATCTCTTCTGGTTGCTGAACATTGCCCAGACCCCTTTATTCTCTTTCTGAATCAACTCATACTATGGCCAGAATGGTAGTGCTTCCCCAATTCCTCTTTCAAATTTAAAATTCTTGAAAAATGGATGCTTTTTAATGCCCATTAGAAATGCACATTTAAAAACTGTCTAAGGATTAATAGTTGCATAGATACATGACATATAAAAGAGCTTAAAAATACCTTTTTATCCCTGCCCTCCTATCTCCACGATAACATTTTCCCCTCACACCAAAGTTGTAAAATCATTTTTCAACATAGCATTTTGTACATCTCATTGTTGCAATGGGGCCACCTGTATTCCTATTTAAACAATTTGATTTTTTCCCCTTCCCCCTCCCCAAATTATACCTATGTCAAATACAGTGCAAGCAGGGGTTATACAGTGGGGGAGGGACATACAAAGCAAAAAAAAACCAATCACCTTATGTTAGAAACAATAGCAAGAAAGAAAAAACCACTTGTGTCATTATCTTGGGGTTCATTTTGCCTAACATCATTTTTTAAAAATTTTTTTTGCCGGTCATGGGGCCTGAACTCTGGGCCTGGGCGCTGTTGCTCAGCTCTTCAGCTCAAGGCTAGGGCTCTACCACTGGAGCCACAGCACCACTTCAGGCTTTTTCTGTTTATGTGGTGCTGAGGAATCGAACCCAGGGCCTCATGTTTGCAAGGCATGCACTCTACCGCTGAGTTACCTTCCCAGCCCCCCTAACATCATTTTATCTGACAGGACAGGGATGGTAGGGGAAAAACAAAGGAGGAGGCAACAATGCTTGATAAGAAATGTACTTAATACCTTGCTCATGTAATTGTAACCTCTCTGTACAGAATTTCCACAATAAAAATGCTTATTAAAAATAATTTTTTGGTTCTTATTCTCCTAGTTGCTCTTCTGGCTGCCTGTTATCTTTGTGTGTGTGTGTGTGTGTGTGTGTGTGTGTGTGTGTGTGTGTGTGTGTGAAAATACCGTACAGAAGGGTTGCAATTACATGGGCAAGATAATGAGTACATTTCTTATCAAGCATTGTTGCCTCCTCCTATACTTTTTATGTCATTAGTTTCTACTACCAGTAGATTCTAGCAATTAACTATGTTTTGTAGTCTAGGTTTATTCTCTGATAAAATGCACGAGAAAATGCTTTCTACACTCTTGATCAATATGCAAATTGTTAGTACAACTAGTAAAAGCCATATGTACTGTGGGCCATAAATATGGCAACCTCTCCCCTTAAATCTGTGAGGGAACTACTGGGGGAGACCAGTGGATTTGTACTCAATTTCAGCCTTCTCTTCATTACACTGTCCCATCTCCTTTCCACAAAGGAACTAATCTGTGATAGGACTACTGTATATTTCTGGATTGCTTAGGACAAATAAAATAATGTGTCAAAACACCAACAACAACTTTGTTAAAATGAAATGTATAGAACAAAGAAAAGGAAAAATGGAAAATGGAAATCAAAATTATTTGGGAAAAATTAAGGGAGGATTTATAGGAATTCTGAAGAAAGGAAAAACATCCCCCCTCGATTTCTTCCTCCTCCTTCATCTTTCAATGGGGATGGATTTATTTTGATTCGTGGCTTCAGTTGATCATCACAGAAGGAAGGCAGAGAGGAGTAAATCATACACTATTTTTGATACATTTTTACATAAGTGTATATATATGTATATATATATCCCTTCTGCTATTTGATTTTGAGAACTTTGGACAGAACATTTTACATGAGCATTAGTGGGAAATAACAGAGTAGGTAAGAAACAACTTTAGAAAAATTAAGCTTTTTATGTAGTTTTTATGTAGTTTTTATGCAAGATGAGAAATATTTTCCAATTCAAACAGCATTCTTACAGTGCTGTGCTGTGAGTTATTCCACAAGTTCATGATTTATTCTTCTAGGAAGTAACATAAAACAATTTTATTCAGAATCCCTTTCTGTTGTTGTTCCTCATGATGTTCTGTCTGTTTGCTTCTTCCTGATGGCATGTTTTGGTCACTTAAGGATGTGTGAAGATGCCTACATTCAGTAGATGTGTACTTAAAACAAATATGCCTTCTCATTTTTATGGCTTAGGGATGATGCTAATAGTCACAGGAAGTAACAATGTTTCACAGGAAACAGACCCTGAGTTGTGAGTAACCAACAATGCTAATAGTATGTGTTCTGTGAATGAAGCACAGAAGTCTCTAAATTCAGTAAGTAAGAGTTGATAGCAAGTTGCTAAATGAACTTAAATGAGTGCCCAGAGCAGAAATTATTTTATATAAATTATGCTTAAGTTTATGATTTTCAATGTCACAATATATTCTTACATAAAATTACATGTATATAAATTTAAGCATATATGACTGCATGTAGAATACTAAATTTATTGTCTATTATAAAGTGAGGTTGCATATCTGATTTAATTGATGAAGCAGATAGTTTCCTTTGGGGGTAGAAATGTACATCAAAGCTCTAATAATCTGCAACATAGATTGCAGATGAGCCCTAACATGTTGCAAGTATTTTTCAGACTTTGTGTAATCTATCAGCCCAAGATCTCCTTGGAATTACATAATAAAAAAAACCCAATTATATCTAGGATTTACGCTATGGATAAAATACTAATTATCTAATAATACAATTTACAATGTGGCATCTTACTCATACACTCATACACACAATACAGATGTGCACACACACATTGTATCTAGTGTATATTGCCAGTGATTCACTGATATTACCACTAGTAAATTTTTTGATGATAAAGGTGAAACTGTGGTGAAAAATATGTGTTTACAGTGGTATGCACATATACCCATAATCACAAATAGCCAAATCTTCTAAGCTGTCAACTATTTTTTGTCCTCTTGTTTCACTTACTGAGTCAAAGTATTTCTTCATCTATAATAAAGAAGGCTGTATATGTATGTTTATCTGGGCACCATTCACAATAAGCAAATTGTACAGTATGAGCTAAATGCCCATCAGCCGACGACTGGATAAAGATACTAGGGTATATTCATGTGATAGAGGTTTACTCAGTGATTAAGGAGAATAAAATATGTCATTCACAGGAAAGTGGATGGAACTGGAGATCATAATGTTAAGTGAAATGAATGGATATACCAATGCAAGTATTACATGTTTTCTCTCATGTGTAGAAGCTAGCAAGGAGTGGGTGGAAGCAGGGGCGAGAAAGAAAGGGATAAAACCAATGATAAAAGCAAGAGAGAGACCTCTAGAGAAGTAGAGAGAAAGGAAATAGAAGGAGGGTAGAGGGGGATAAGAATAGAGTGAATATATTACACAAGGAGGTATGTGCATGAATGGAAGTTTCATATAATGAAACCTGTACTACGTACAATTTAATATATGCTAGTAAAATAAATATGTTAGTAAAAATAAAAGCATTCTAATTTTTGTAAAGTAGCTGTCTTAAGCTCTTATTTTTTTCCATTCTTCATCAGGTTTGTTTCTAAGGATTGCTTGTTTGATAACTTTCCCAACTAGAGAGATCACATAATATGAAAGAAAGAAATAATATGCCACAGTAGTGAGTTCAGGACAAAAGTGTACAGGATGCTACTCTGATGAGCCACTTGTTTCCTGTTCAGAATTGGCAGAGTGAATAGGAGTCGTGAAGTCATGGAGTAGGGCTCACTTTTGTAAAATGACTTTTTTTTTTTCTGTCCCAGGAAACATGCTTAAGCAAAATGTCAATAAAGAGTAACCATGGAAACTATTGCTGTGAAATCAAATATGTGCTAAATAATCAAAACGACAAGCAAAACAAATGCTTACTCATTTCATTTGTGCCCAAACTGCCTACATTTATGACATGTTTTGAAATGTAATTATTTTTCACATCTAAAAAGATTAAACTTTTTCAAGTAGGAAAAGAAGTGATCTTGATTAAGAAAAAAATTACAAGGATAAGTTGATTATGAAAGTTTCTATTTTATACTTTAAAATGAATACATTTGCAGAAGCTAGTATTATATTTCCTTTCATGTTTGTTAACTTTCCTTACATGTCACAACTATGGCATGTTATTTTAAAGTGCTAACTATTCACAAAATGAAGTACGAATAATTGCATGTTTGGATTTGTAGTTCAATTATAGGTACTTAGAATTACTTATCTGAAAAGTCATTTTTTATTTTGTCCTATTTTCATTTTTCAACATATTAAAAATTATTTTGTTGAATTGTAAGGTGATGTACGAGGGTTACTGTCACTTAAGTAAGGTAATGAGTACATTTCTTGTCAAACATTGTTATCCCCTCCCTTGTTTTCTCCCACTCCCACTTTCCCTCCCCCTCACATCCCTCTCTCTCAAGTTGTAAAGTTCATTTTCAACAAAATGTCTTGTGAATATCGCGGTTGCATTGGTTCACGCTTTGTCATTTGTCTCACCATTTTGTTATACCCCTTCCCTTCCCCAAGTGGTATAAACATATATACAAGAAACAGGGTACCAATTTTAAAAAACAGTGATAACAGAGGATAAACCAAAGGGAAATAAAAGAAGGAAAAAAAATAATTTTATGCAGTACATTAAAAAGAACAAAACAAAATTAATAATAAAGAATTATTGTTTCCATATCTTGGAGTTAATTTTGATTAACATATCTTCTATAGTCATATGTACATAGCTATTGAGCTATTGTGATCCTCTGCTAGGACTATCCTAGACATGTGTTAATTATTACAAATGAGGCAAATCATGGAACCTGTTTGTTTGGGTCTGGCTTACTCCACTTAATATTTTTTTCCCTAAGTCTTTCCATTTTCTTATGAATGCGGTGAGGGAATCATTAGATTCCAATGTGCAAATATACCACATTTTCTTGATCCATTCATCTACTGAGGGACATTTGGGTTGGTTCCATATCTTAGCTCTGATAAATAATACTGCAAAGAACGTAGTTATGCCGATAGCTTTAGGGTGACCTTGTTTGTGACCATTAGGTAAATTTATAGGAGTGGGATTGCTGGATCATAGGAGAGCTTTATGTTTACTCTTTTGAGGAATTTCCATACTGAAAGAACATTTTAAGTATTTTTTAATTGTCTTCCAAATGAAACATATATAAATATATATATATCCATATATATACCTATATTCATCCATGCATCCATCTATCCATACATACATGTCATACATGTACACGCAAACACATACAGATAGAAAAATGCATATATATATATAGATAGATGCATACAAATTTCTTTCAAATATAATAAATATAAAGACAGAGGTCAGGTTTCTATTAGAAATAGAATATGAGGAGTCAAATTCAGTAAGTATAGGTGAATTCTCCATTTTTCTCCATGTTTCAGGTACAAAAAAACCTTAACTTATTTATCAATAATTATCTGCCACTAAGAAAGCAAGACTGTGAATTTATTTGCTACTCTAGGAAATTGCTTTGTAGCATAGACTGCTCACTCAGATAGCTCACCCCAGAAATCTAACCCTAGGAGAGTGCAGATCCATTTAGTCCATAGGTGGCCACGGTGTTTCTGTACACCATCAGTCTCACAGGCAGAGACACACTGTGTATCTGGGCTTAGCTGCTCATGCCAGTGGGAAAGCCACAATAGCTCTCCCCAGGTGTGTTGGCAGAAAATTCTTCATTGAACAAATCTGGCAATAGCTTCTGGCTATATAACTTTTAAGCTAGGTTTTTCTAAGAGCTTAAATGGTCTTCTCACTATTATTTTAATAAAATCTCATCTAGGACTAGGTGGCTTTTGCAGAGAGAGACCATCCTGCTTCAAAAGCTACTAGTAATGTTTATTTAAAAGAATAGGTGTATGAGGGATTGGAATGAATCCTCAAAACAAGATGTGGTTGGCAATAATATGTATAACCAGCTACTTGTCTTAAGGAATGAAATTCAAAACAGTGGTAACATGAAAGGCAAGAAAATTGTTATAATTGAGTCTCCTAATGATAATACAAAGACCTAAGAAAGAGAAGCAGAGGCTATAAATTATTACAGGAAACAGAACCCAGATTTATTCTCTATCTGTGTGGGATAAAAAATAATCTCATATTTTCCCACAACCTCAGTGGCTAGTACTTGCAAAACCCAAACAAAGCAAAAACCAATGCAATTGTGAAATATATGATCTGTGTGGCTGAAAATGTTTGGCACGTTCTCTAAACTCTTTCTAAAATATTTTTAGCCCTAATACAAAAATTCTACAGAAAAAAATATTTGCAATGGCAAAATGTAAGAGGCCTCTCTTGGAACATCAGGATAGGGAGACTGTGAGATTGTGTAAACAGGCACCTGTAGAAGAAACAACAGAAAATGGGGGCTCCAATGGCAGAAACAGTTAGGAAGGGACTGGAAATGGACTATTCCTTTGAGCTGTGGTGCTTTAAGTGAAATGAATGAATAAAAATAATAAATATATGAACATGCTAGATAGATTTGGGCATAAAATAAAGACCAAATGAAAACCCAAAGCTAGCAAGCCAAAACTTCCAGTATAAGCATGACTGAGAGTAGAAAGGCATTGAGCAAATCTGGAATCCTTCTTATTGAGCCCTGTGTTACAAGTAAGGAAAAACAAATTGCTTGTGGTAGAGAAAAATACATCAGAAAAGATTTTTAAAAATCATTTAATTAGATGCAAACTTAAATTGTCTTATAATATTGAAATTGCAAATTTCCCAGAATATGAAAATTATAAATATTAAGGCTCCAGACTAGTAACCAATATATTTTGTCATAAAAGACACCAAAGTTATAAAGAATACAATAGACATAGATGAAAAACAGATTTTGAATATATTTTTCATACATCAAACATAAATAGATACACTTTATAGGCATGAATGACACTCTTATACTACAATTTGAAGAATAACTCTCTCTTATATTGCACCTTAAGCTAAACAAATTTGTCATACTTCTAGTTAAAATTCATAAGAATATTTCAATGTGGAGGTGTTTGACCTAATTGACATTTTATAACAAAGACTTATAATTAAACAGTGCAATTTTTCCTGCAGGAAATGTATTATAAATCTATTGGACACATATATTTTATCTAGACATATTCAACAACCTAACCACTTAATCTAGAAAATCAGAGGCCCTGGTTAGAAACAGAAACTCCTTTTTAGACTGAATCAAATAGAGAGTCTAGTAAAGGGTATTCTTGCTAGCTAATCTTAGCAAAAGACCTTGCTATTACATTGAGTACTAAATATCAAAAAATGAAAAAAAATATTATTTATGTTGTTAAAATTTTATAAAGTCTAATAATGAAATTTAATAATAGCTTAGAACCTATTAAAGGAAGTTATAACAAATGAAATGTGCATACAGGAGTTACTACTTATCAGAACTCACGGTAATACCGAAGTCCTCTCTGGATGCCTGGAATTTACATGTACCATGTTTTCTCCTGTATATGAGCATCAGTGCTAACAGTTTACTTCTAATTAGGCCCATTACACAATTAACAAAAATAAAGAATAAAATAAAATTATTATAACATATTCTTGTACAAGACAGATATCAATATTTTTGAAGTATGGTTGTAAATAAAACTATGCAAACTAAAACTATAGCTTGTCATGAAAGCATAGGCCTGTAATTCCAGAACTCTGGTAGCTAAAGAAGGAAAACAATAAGTTCAATGTCAGCCTAGGGATCCAGAGTCTATTAGGTACAGTTTCTTTATTAGATATACAATTTTCTTTGATGAAAACAGTAATGGCATATACAATGTATAGTTAAAATGATTCTGATTCTTTTTTAAGAAATATATCATTCTTTAGTATTGTATGAAGGGATAAATGCTGGCAAAGTCTAAAAATGCAGTGTGAAAAGGCAGAAAATCAAAGTGAAGTTTCCTTTTTAGCTAAGAGAACAGAAATCAAAGGCCAGTGGACTGTGGAACAAACTCACTATGCAATCCAGGAGTAGATCCCTTAAGATAAGATTTTAATATGTGAGCAACGTGAGATTTTAATTTAGCAGAAAAAAAGAATAGTTTACTTGGAAATAAAATAATACAGACTATCCATTTGTAAAATTGGAGCGCTATTTAAACCATTTGCAAAATCAGTTCCAGATGCATTATAACAGAAAACAAAATCAGCGATGCATAGTTTACAGTAGAGATTGTTAAAAACACAAAAGCTTTAAAAAGAAAAGAACATATTTAGCCATGTAAACAAAAAAGCCTTTGTCTAGCTAACCATACCTTACAAAGTCAATAAAGTTATGAGTTTTAAAAAATGTGCAACAACCATGACAAAATGTATTATCTATAAAATAAAATGATTGCTTTCCATCTCTCTATATGGACTCATTAGTAAACATGATGTTAAGCAAAACATGAATATTTAAGCACAAAAGAACAAGTGGTCAAAAAAGATAGAAAAACAAGCTGGGATTGAGGGACTGCAATTTTTAGTAGTAGTGAAATGCTTTTTACACCTCATAATTGTGGGGAAAAGCTTCGAAGGCATGGAACAATTCATGAGGGGGAAATGTATTGCTCTCATATATTCTTGGTAAAAACCACAATTGAACGTCTTTGAGAAAGACATTTTCACAACATCCTTTATGAAAACCAATTTTGTATACACACAAATTGACTAAAGGATGGTATATTTTTAGAAGGTGTCCAATGGTGTAACTCCTTTGAACAACCCATGACCTGTTAACAAATGATAATCAGAAAACTTAAACCTGCTCTGGGCAATAAGGGGGGATCACACAAATGGAGGAAGGAAGGATGAACAAATGAACAAATAATCTGCACATTAAAAAAATTCTGAGCTATGCTACTTGAGGGTTGGGAGGGGATGAGGAAAGAAAAGGAAAAGATGGAAGTGATGACATTGATTATAATATATTGTATTCATAAATTGACTTCAGAATTGAAACCCTTTTGTACATCTACTTAATAGAAACAAATACATATATTAAAAAAAGAAAACCAATGCTTATTCTGGAAATACAAGAATGCCTCTACAGGGAATTTATGATTTAGAAAAAGAAAAGAAAAAAGAACCCAGTTGGAACTTTGAAAAATTCAAAGCCTTCTGCCTATGATGAAAGAAAAGCACAAAGCAACAGAAACGAAATGACCAATCCTCTTTAAGTAGAAATTTTATATAAATTTTGATTAAGGACAAATGTTTAACAGAGAGAAGAAGGAACTTGAGACTCATATGGTAAGAGAACAACACGATGTAGCACTTTTGGAGTAAACTTTACAAAGAATAATAATTGTAATTTTCAAGGCTTTTCCTATATACTTTCCTGGATATAGATGGGTAAATGAGATTGCTTAACACAGCTGCTCACAAAGTCATCTCATGGAAAGGGACCTCAGTTTGCATCTGCACTAAAGAGGAGCTAAGAACAATGACACAGCCCACCACCTGCTCATAACCGGGGTGGACCTCATTCTCAATGGTGGCTCTCAAGCTATTGAGTTGATACCAAAAAAAAAAAAAAAAAAAAAAAAGAAAAAAGAGAAAAAAAGAAATTGATAGAAGGGCCCATAAAACACAATCTTATTCCTCCCAAGCTCCCATGCTACTATCTACATCAAATACTCTCTAAAATACATGTTTTATTTTGACAGTTCAGTATTTCTAAATGTACAGAGAAGGCCTCTGATTTATGACAAAAATTATTGTCTGTAATATTTTATTATTTCCAGAAGAAATTATTCATGTTTCACGTAAAATATTTTAGACAAGGTCTGAAGCTCTGTACTCCACAGATGTATGCACATGTCTATATACAAAAACCCACATGTGCGTGCACATTCCTTTTGCATTTTTATACATCTGCTTTCTGAAAATGCACATTGTCATTGTAGTCCATCTGTTCAAAACTAAATGTATGCATTTATTCAACATGTTTAATGAATTCATGCTGTGTGTCATACCTTATTTTTGACACTCTGATTGTATTAAAAATAAATAAAAACAAATTCTCTTCATTGAATAAATTCTCTTCATTGATCTTAAGGGCCTTCCTTCCCTTCTTTCCTTCCCTTTCCTTTCCCTATCTTCCCTCCTCCCTCCCTCCCTCCCTTCCTCCCTCCCTTCTTTCCTTCCTTCCTTCCTTCCTTCCTTCCTTCCTTCCTTCCTTCCTTCCTTCCTTCCTTCCTTCCTTCCTTCCTTCCTTCCCATGTCTGTATGTCTCTCATCTGGTTGTTTATCATTTATTCTTTTTTCTTTGAGACAATGTCTCACTAAGTAGATCAGAATATCCTGAGCTTAACATGTAGCCTAGGATGGTTTTAAATTCTTTGTCTTTCTGACTCAGTTTCTGGAGTTATGGTATTACAATACATACTAATATGTTCTACTGGTCCTAATATTTAAATGTTTAATGCAAATTGATGTGTGAGGGAAACCTAGACTAGGTTCCAATTAAGTTGAATCTTAGTGCATAAAACAACCCGATTGGCTTTAATGCTAATGACTAAAATATGCCTTAATACGTTTCACTCTTTTGTTTTAATAAGGTGATATGAGCATGAAATGAGAGAATGAACAAGATTTTTTTTATATCTCTTTAGGAATTTGGGGTTGTATCACTATTTTCACTATACTGAAAGCATTTTATTTTTAATTTGGTGTTACTGTGATTTGAACTGTGGGCTTTACACGTCTTAGATAGGCTTTTTTTTTTTTCTTCCAGTCATGGGGTTTGGACGTTGTCCCTCAGATCTTGAGCTCAAGGCGAGTGCTCTCCCAATTGAATCACAGTGCCATTTCAAGCTTTTTCTGCTAATGTGGTGCTGAGGAATCAAACCCAGGGCCTCATGCATGCAAGGCAAGCACTCTACCACTGAGCCATCTTCCCAACCCTCATTCTAGTTCTTAAGTCACAACTCTAGTCCTTTTTAGTCTACTTATTTTGAAGATAAATTTTTGCTTTTTCTCCTGGACCAGCATGATCCTCTAATTTGTACATTTTACCAGAGTTAGAATCCTACACATATAATAAAGGCTTTTTTGGTCTAAGATAAAATTTCCTTTATATATACAGCATTTTTACGATGCAAAACATAAAAAAAAGAATATTTAATGACATATTGAAGTACCTATAATGTAGTTTTGCTTCATACCATTGGAATGCCTAGTGTTATAGCTTAGATGTTTAGTGTGTAGTTAACATGTTAGAGGCCTTGCGGTCCATTTCCAGTGTACTAAAAACTAAGAAGAAAATAATATGCAATCAAAAAATGCAGGTTGAGTAAGAAACACAATCCCCCAATTTCAGCCTCTTGAATAGCTAAGATGAGAAGTGCACCCCACCATGCCTAGTCATTGGGTAACATGTGATGTGGTCTTGTTCTTTTATCTCAGATGGCTTTGAAATTGTATTGCTTCTGATCTTTGCCTCTTGAGTAGCAAGAATTACAAGTATGAACCACCAAATCCAGCTAAAATAATTGTGTTTTGTTTGTGTTTTTATTTGGCTTTGTTTTTTTCTGGTCTGGGGCCTTGAACTCAAGGCCTGGGCAATGCCCCTGAGCTTCTTTGTTCAAAGTTAGCTCTTTAACAATTAATCCACAGAGCCAATTCAGGCTTTTTCTGATTAGTTTCTTGGAGATAAGTCTCACAGACCTTCTGACCATGTTTTTTATCTTCGAACTGTGAATCTTCCATCACAGCCTTCTGAATAGCTAAGGTTATAGGCATAAACCCCTGGCACCTGACTAAAATAATTTTAACATACAGCTAATCTGTTCAGAAAATTTCTACTTCCCTCAAATGATATATTTTCCAGGTCATGTAATAATTTCTAATTAAAAACTGTATTTGATATGGGAAAATGTACATGTATGAAACACACCTTTTATTGGCATATCCTAATAATTTAATGCCAAAGACACCTTCAGATACCTAGCTGCTAGTCTTTGCATTGCTCCGCATCCAGACACAACTGTGATGGAGGTTTGAATATGTGGTTGGATGAGAAAGGCTGAATGTGTCCTGCCAGCATAAAATTTTGGTGTTTCAATGTTCACAAAGTACATTTGTGAAAACTCTTACCCTGGTAAGAGAAATCCCAGTCATTTTCATCAGCAGAAAATACAAGTCTTTCATCATAATGAAACAACTTAAATACATTTTAGTAGAATTTTAAATAGCTGTTATATATTCAAAACTGCATCTTTAGTTTTCAATATTTCAATTCATAACTCTTCTTATATTACTTATAATCATTTTGAATGAACTAGGTATCCACTTAAATATTTAAAGTCTTCCTCCATATTTTCCATTAGAAATAATTTAGGAAACAGAAAGCAGATGTTAATAAAGTATATATCACGAGAATAAGAAACTTACTGAGTGTTTATCATAATACTTCACCTATCTAAATCGCCTTCACATTCTCTCTGAATGAGAAAGGAAGTACAAAATGAACCTGAGTGAGCCAAAGTGATTTTGTGAAATTGAAGCCTGAAAATCTCAAGTACTTTCCTCATGGAAGGGCCCTCAAGACACTACACAAGCACTATGAACTTTAATTATATACACATTTCATAAACCTGATCATTGGCATTACCTTCCCTGAGAAGACAGAACCATTTAGGAAAACTGTAAGTAATAGTAAGATCAAAAACTAAAACAAATAAATAAATAACTGGTTGAACCTGTTTAGTGTAAACACTATCTGCTCTATTTGTTATCATCCCTTTGGTTTGTAATTCCACAGGGCAGAAGCACTTTTCAGAATCAATAATAAAATCACAAGAAATTAAAACAAGTTTGTTGGGGGTTGTGTGTGTGACAAATGTGAGAGGTGGGAGGGACAACAGAGAGAGGTTAAATGAGGGTGCATATCATCAAGTGTGCATGAAAATAGAACAAGGAAACCTATTGAAATTGTTCTAAAAAGGGAAGGAGGGGATGAAGGAAATACATGGAGTAGTTGAGTTTGACAAGGTACATTGTATGTATGTACCTATGAATATAAGTACATTGAGACTCACCTACAACTAATTAATATGACAGTAAAAACTTAGTTTTAGTTTTAGCTTTTAAATGACATTGGAATGATTGGTCCCAAAATTATATACATTGTAATATTTTCTTATATTTTTCCTCTTTGCTACAAATATTATTTTATCTATAACTCATTGAGACTTTGAAAGTTTGGAGCTGAAAACCTACTACTTTTCCACAAGGGCTGATTTTAATATATGTGTTATTTCTTTTCTTTGTTAATTTCATTTTGAAACAGTTTGACCTTTAAGATTTCCCTTCTCACTTACTTTACATACTTTTATTAAGTACTTACTATGCACTAGACCCTGAGTTTGGATTTAGAGAAGAATGAGAAATAAAACAAGCATAGACTTACCTTTATGACTGTATTATCCATTCTAGTATAGGTAAGGTAACCAGATGTTTCAAGATGAAAGGATAGGGAAATCACTGAAGGGTGGACATTGTGTTAAAAGATCAGCTTGGAATGTTTGTGGAAAAGGTGAAAGGAGAGCCATGGAGAAACCATTGAAAACAACACAAAAAAGTAGCACAAGAAAACAACTTGTATATGAGGCAGTATCCTTTAGAGTAGGCAATGAATTGCTCATGTGCTGAGCGGAAGAGGGAAGACCCAAAAACGGCTTCCAGATGCCTAATTCAGTGTTACTATTAATGACACAAGAAACTCAAGGTATAAGCCAGAAGGTAGATTTGGAAAAAAAATCATATTAAGTGAAGTAAGACAGACCCTAAGAAAGCATAGGTTTCCCTCACATGTAATAATTAGTCCATGCCTAGCAGAGGATCACAATAGCTCAAAAGCAATGTACATATGATCGTATTAATCAAAATGAATTCTAAGATATGGAAACAAGTTTTTTCTTTGTTGTTGATTTTAATTTACTGTGTGAAGTTATTTCTTATTTCTTTTTTTTCCTTTGGTTTATTCTCTGTTGTCATTGTTTTTGATTTTGGTACCCTGTGTGTTGAATATACATTTGTCTGATTTGGAGAAGGAAAGAGGAATAACAAAATGTGAGACAAAGGACAAAGGGTGAACAAATGCAAGAGCAACACTCACAAGTCACTATGTTGGAAATGAATTTTACAACTTGGAGGCCGGGAGTTTGGGGGGGAAGGGAAGTAGCAGAAAGACTAAGGAAGGGGTAACAATGTTTGATAAGAAATGTACTCATTACCTTACTTACGGAACTGTAACCCCTCTGGGTCCGGTCTTGGGGCCTGAGCTCTGGGTCTGGGAGCTGTCCCTCAGCTCTTCAGCTCAAGGCTAGCACTCTACAACTTGAACCCCAGTGCCACTTCCGGCTTTTTTTTTTCTGCTTATGTGGTGCTGAGGAATTGAACCCAGGGCCTCATGCATGCAAGGCAAGCACTACACCACTGAGCCACCTTCCCAGCCCCACTGTAACCCCTCTGTACATCAACTTTACAACAGATTTAAATTTTAAAACAAAAGAAAAAAAAGTAATGCTGCATTTAGCTTGCTTTTGTCAATCATTCCTTTGGCATATCCTCCTTTGGCTTCAGTTTGGGTGGAGGGAAAACTGTGACAAAAAAAGGGAAGGGGAGACATGTTTCAAAAAAATTGTACTCATTATCTGATTTATGTAACTGTAACCACTTTGTATATCAACTCTACAATAACAATAAATGAACAACTAACATTTATGTCAAGAAAAAATGCTACATTTAACATATCACTGAAATTACACCTTAACCTGGTTGTTTATGGATGGTATAGTGGTTTCAGTCCTAGAATTTAATGCTCAGCACAAACATGAAAGACTTTTCAGTAGTAATTTAGTTCATACAATTTATACAACATGATTATTTTATACATTGATATTGTATAATAGACATTATTCAATAAAGAAGAAAATAAATTTAAATTATTTCTATTTTCGAAGTATTATTTTTAATAACTGACAATAGAGTAATGCAATTATAACCTGTTCATAGATTATAATCATACTAAAATGGTTTTCTGAATTCCTTTGAGCATGTGAGAGAAGCAACTATTTGAAACATGTTAAAACCATTTTACTTTGGAAAATGCTAGAAACTATATACTTTTACATTATGCTTCACATCTATCTATATCTATATCTATATCTATATATACTGAATTTCAGACCAATGAATAGCACTTTTCCTTTTAAATTTTTAATGTTCTCCTCTCCTTGATATGTTCACATATATATATGTATATATATATATTTGGGCCTGTTAGTGGGGCCTGAACTCTGGGCCTGGCGCTGTCCCTCAGCTCTTCAGCTCAAGGCTAGCGCTCTACCACTTGACCCACAGCACCACTTCCGGCTTTTTTCTCTTTGCTTATGTGGTGCTGAAGAATTGAACCCAGGGCCTCACACATGCAAGGCAAGCGCTCTACCACTGAGCCACCTTCCCAGCCCAGAAATGTTCATATTTGTACTCCACAACACATTCTTCTTTCCTTCTCCTTCTAGTGACTTCTCTAGATTTTCCCCCAGTCAATTTTGATATTTGGAACAATGTTCACTCTTCCTCATCCTTCTTGATTTCTACACCCCATTTCTCATCAATCAGCTATGTGGAGAAACTTTAAAGGATGCTGTCTGCCTTCGGTTTCTCTGCTTTCAATATGACGTTCACTCTTCTTATCTGACTATTATTTTAGTTAATCAGCCCCTTGTTGCTCACTTATGTAGTGGCAGCTACTCACCCTTCATCCCTCTAAGTAATTCTTCATTTGCTTGGCTTCTCAAAAGCTTCCAATGTCTACTTCACTTTTTTCCTCTCATGTTCAACGTCATCATTGCAGACTTTGATATACTTGAATTATAGCTGAATGATAACTTGTTCTTAAATTTCACCCCAACAAATGATACTAGTTTCATCCATTCTTATAAACCTGCAAATTCATTGCATTATTTCAAAATTTACATAGACTCTGTTCTCAAGGATATAATTTTTCTTTGAATTGTTTGTTTTACTGAAATTTTAATGGAACCCCTTCTGTAAGATGGAAATCATAGTTAATGTCTTCTCTGTCTGCTTTGTGAAGCTTGCCACATCACTTATTTCTTTTGATGATGAACTTCTATTGAAATAATGTTACCATTTTACCATATGTAGAACATTAGGTTTGAAAGTCTTTCATTTTTGTATTCTGGCAAAAGCCTGTCTTAAAACAAAATAAAAATATCATTAACCACTTACCTAGGAGTTATTAAACACTTATTAGAGTTTTTAATAATTAGTAACATTATTTTTGGACCTTTCAAAGCTCAATGATGTGATATATTTCATTTTCCATTTTAAAGATGTAAGAAAGAGACATTAAAAGATTTTTGATGTTTAAAAGAGAGTACAGATACTGAAGAAAGGAAAATGCACTTAACAACCTGGTATTTGACTTTTGCTCTTGTGCTCTTAATATGTGTGTGTTACAATTTTCTCATCTCCTATCAATATAAGAACTCACTCAAGACATTCTTCATAGATCGATTTAAAAACTAGAAGTAATTAATAGTGTTTTTAATTGTCTTGGTTATTATTTTAACAGTTACAAAAATGAAATATCTTACAATCACTTGGATTTGCAACTCACTTTCTTCTTTCACACCCTTACTCTTACTCTCAGCTGCATGAAGTATTTTCCAATTGCCAAAACCTTTTCCTTGCTTCAGGATTAATAAAACTAGAAAAGATAAAACATCCTGAGTGCTCAGCAGTGACAGTGTCAGTAAGCAATTAATCTCCAACAGTTCACCTTCCATGGATGAACTTCAGAGCTCAATTCAGTACCTCATATGACTCCACATCCTAATTCTCTCCTAGAGGAGAAACTGTATAAGTCAAAAACAGAACATCAGGCAGAAAAATCAGTAAGAAATAACCGGTGCAGATACAAGCAAAGTTTTTATCTGTGAATAAAAGTGGACATGTTTCTTATGAATGAGTAAAATGTAATTCAGATCTTGGGTTTTTATTTTTATGATCTGTTCATTTTTAGCTTGCCTCATTTGTTTCTGCTGAACATAAGGTTAGTAGTATCTATGCCTTGAAAAAGGTTGTTATAGAATATAATGAAAGCTTTTGAGATATTAAAAGAGCCTTTCTTTTACAATTGCCATGAGCCTGGCACCAGTGTTTCATGCCTGTAATAAATCCTAGCTACTCAAAAGGCTGAGACCTGATTATCACAGTTCAAAGCCAGTCTGGGCAGGAAAGCACGAGAGATATTTTCTTTTTATCCATTTAAGCGATGCTTTGCCATTTAGTTTATTTAAAGACAATGTTTAAATAGTTGATTTCTGAAATAATTAATACTACCATACTGATTGCTAAATATCATTACATCTCACCCAGAGAAAGATTCACACACAAGGTTCAGTAGCTTTCTCTACTCAAAGAGAGATTCATTTCTCAGTGAGATTGCCCTGAAAGAACCAGTCATAATACAGTTGCCAACAATGTGGATGTAGACCTGTGGAAACATGGAGAGTGATGGGCAGAGCATATGCCCCTTAAGAACCTTTCTGATGCACACAACATCATTATCATTCTTTTTTTAATGGTAATTACTTTTTTTCTTAATGTATATTTTTTTATTGTAAAGATGCTGTACAGAGGGGTTACAGTTACATGAGCAAGAGAACTATAGACCTGTGATACTTTTAGCTAATTAATCACAGAAAAAGCCAGCAGTGGCATTGTGATTCAAGTGGTAGAGTGCTAACCTTAAGCAAAAAGGAGCTCAGGGACAGTGCTCAGTCAGAGTTTGAGCCCCAGGTCTGACAAAATAAATAAACAAAATAATAATAATTACCTTGATATTTGCCTTTCTTATTTATCTTTCCTCAAGGAGACTTCTATCAGATGTTATCTGAAGAAAACTACAGAGCATCATGTAATGCCTTTGTACAGCTGTAAATTGGAAATAATATGAAGAAATATTGGATGGACAAAGTGCTAAATTCCAAGGGTAGAACTATCGTTGGAATATATTCTTAAGAGAATATAATTAAGAATTTATTCTTAAGAGAACATTGACATTTCGCTTAACATCAACTTATCTGATCTTTTTTGCTTATCTCAGACATATATTAGTTATTGAAAATAAGGGAAACCATGGGACCTATGTTTCTTTGGGCCTGGCTTACTTCACTTAATATAATTTTTTCCAAGTCTTTCCATTTCCTAACAAATGGGGCAATGTCATTCTTTCTGATGGAGGCATAGAATTCCATTGTGTGTATATACCACATTTTCTCGATCCATCTACTGGGTTGGTTCCATATCTTAACTATGGTAAATAATGCTGCAATGAATATAGTTGTGCTGGTAGCTTTAGTATGGTCTTGTTTGTGATCATTTGGGTAAATGCCCAAAGGTGGGATTGCTGGGTCATAGGGGAGCTCTATGTGGAGTCTTTTGAGGAACCTCCATACTGCTTTCCAAAGAGGTTGAACAAGTTTACACTCCCACCAACAAATGCACATCCCCTCCAGCATCTGTTGTTATTAGAGTTCTTGATAATAGCCATTCTAACTGGGGTGAGGTGGTATCTCAATGTTGTTTTGATTTGCATTTCTTTTATGGCTAGTGAGGTTGAGCATTTCTTCATGTGTCTATTGGCCATCCTTCTTTCCTCTTCAGAGAAGTTTCTCTTTAAGTCTTTAACGCACTTATTTATTGGGCAGTTGTTTCCTTGAAGATTTGTTGTTGGATGTTTTTGAGTGTTTTTTGAGTGTTTTTTATTTCTTGCTATTGTGTCTAACATATTTATAAGATATTTCTTTGCTGCTTTGTATGTCCCTCCCCCACGGTATAATACCTATTTTCACTGTATTTGATGTTGGTATAATTTGTGGAGGGGAAGGAAAAAACAATTTTTTTTAAATAGGGATACAGGTGGACCCATTGCAACAATGAGATGTACAAGATGTTATGTCGAAAATGAACTATACATCTTTGGCATGGGTGGGGATGAGGGTGGTGGTAAGGGGCCGTGGTGGTGGAGGAGATGGGAAGTGTTGGGAAGGGGAAACAAAGGAGGAGGCAACAATGCTTGATAAGAAATGCACTCATTACCTTGCCCATGTAATTGTAACCCCTCTGTACAGTATTTTCACAGTAAAATACTTATTTTTTAAAAAAGAGAACATTGACAGATTTATTCTAATATTTTTATTATTCTCAAATCTGTAACTCAGCATTAAAAAAGGAAATACTATAAGAAAACATCTTTTCCATATCTCATAAATCAATTGTTTTCCCACCAAACCAAGAATTTTTGGAAGTAGAATTCCTTCCTACATTATTATTCCAAGGGTGTGTTTCATCTGTACTTCAAAGAAAACAGGTACAAGAGAAAAGAAAAAGAAAGAAAAATACAGACAGGAGGGAGAAAAAGAAAGAGAAAAAGAGAGATTCTAAATATACATAGACTAAAGTAAAAATGTACAATTGAAAAATATGTTAAAATAGAAGAGTATTAGTCAAAATAAATCTTAGTTTGATTTATTAACGAAATCAAATAAAGCCTAAATATATGTTTCTTGGTAAAAGTTAGCAACTATTAGTCACTTACTTGAGTTATTTTACTGTTCAAAGGCTACATGGAATATTGTCTTAATGAATAGGTTCTTTATTAAAAAATAACCATGGTGTTGAGGAAATGTTAAGACCTTTGCAATATTTGCTAAGAAAAAGAAAACAAAACAAAAAAATGAAGAGACACCATACCTCATAAAAAAGATGAATTTAACTTGTTTTTCTTAAGGCCAAAGCAATAGACTATGAATGACCAGACAAAAGAATCTATCAATGGAAAGAACAGTTTTAACTTTTGTATCTTACACAACTTGCTAGAGAGATAGAGCAAGTGGACTGCCTAACATGTTCATGTTCAAGTTAGTTGAGTATGGTGTAAAAGAATTTGTTAAAAATCAGATATTTACACAATGGATCATCATCCTCAACTCTAAAGAAATCTAATCAAAATTTAATCTTAATTAAATTTCTTTAAGCTGGGCACTGGTGGCTCATGCCTGTAATCATAGCTGTAGGAGCCTGAGGTCAGAAAATAGAGATTTATTGGTTTCCTGCTCAGCCTGAGCAGGAAAGTCTGTGATATTCTTATCTCCACTTAACCACCAGACAACCAAAAGTGGCACGGTGGCTTAAAGTGTTAGAGCGTTAGCCTTGAGTAATAGAGCCCCAGGGATAGCATGCCCAGACCCCAAGTTCAAGCCCCACAACGGACAAAGAAAATGTCTTTAAATATAATTTATCTATATGCAATGTCAATTAACATTTAGCTAAGGAAAATCCTCTGGGGTGTTGCTGAATAATTAATTTACAATTGAATATGCATTTTATTTTGACATACATTATAGAAATACTTAACAGATTTTACAATACGTGCACTACCAAGAATAACAGCTGTTTTCCTCTCATTTCTTTATGCTGTAGATTTCTTTACTTTCTTCAGTTTTGAATTGCTGTAAAAATTGTGAAATTGTGTCTTAAAAGAGACTTCTAGCCACTAAATATATTTTAAGGACTAGGGATTTCACTCAAGTGACACCCTGTGGACTAGATCATGCATTGGGCCCTAAATTTATTTCCAATATCCCCCAGAAATATTTTTGAATTTTATTTAACGGCACTAGAGTTTGGACACAGTGTTGTAAGAAATCTGAATGTGCTTGTTCAGCTGTGCCCTACCACCTGACCCATGCCTCCAGCCTACTGTTTTGCAATTTTTTTTCAACTTCATTCATGAATGAGTGCTCTCATTCATCCCAGCTGATGCTGTACCATTTAAGCCACACTGTCAATTACGGCTTTTTGCTGGTTGATTTTAGATATGTCTTGTAGGTTTCTCTGATTATGCTGTCTTGCAGATAGAATAGCTAGAATTTACAGGTAAATGATAACCTTAAGAAATTTTATATTATGCCACTTACTATTTACTCTTAGTTTCCAAAGGAAATGCTATCTATTGATTTCCATTGCAGTTTTCATTGGGAGAGACTTATTTTCAAATTTTAAAGAATTAGGCTAGAAAATAGTACTACCTTTCATTGTTGCTTGCAAATTAAAGTACTATTGAGTGGCAATTAAGACTTTTATAACAATGTGCATGAAACTATGCCAATGCCCACAGACCTTACTGAATCTGCTCTTACCTATTAGTATTTCAATCTGGAACTCAGACTCCCTCAATGAGACTTTACTATTGTTGATCCAATAATGTCACAATTATTACTGGAAATTTTATAGTAAATATACTGATGACTTGGATTGGATGTGTCAATCTCCACTGTTTTCAAAAGGACAAGACAGAAGAAATATGAAAGATAAATAATTAATTTTAGTGAGTGGAAATTTCCCCTTTTCAGTACAATGAACAAAATGGAGATTTGTAGATCCTAATTTGTCTAGCAAATAAAATTAGATTAGGAACTACAAAATACAAACAACTCAGGCAGTCCCTTTCAAACAGTTTTCATAATGAACTATATTTTCGTATCTATTTCCTACACTTTCATCACCAATTTTTAAATTAAGAATAAGTTACTAATTCACCACAAACCTCTTTAAAATTCACTGAATAATAAACTCCTTAGAGTTTTTTTTTCAAGATCTGACATGAACTTTCTTTGTACTGGATATTTATACTAGCACATATCTATGGCCACACAGAAGCACACACGTACCATAAGCACAAAGATGCACAAATACCACATGGACACCTCTCATATACACAAAAGTCAAAACAGAGACAAAATACCACAGTACACCCTATGTACAAAAGCATGCACATACACATGTCAGGCAGTTATTTCACTGATCAATGGTCTCCTACAAAGCTTTTGGTTCACCTGTCTCCAGTTATTGATTTTTGGCTATTTCACTTAGACCAGAAGGAAATAGGTAGCAATTCAATTTCCCACTACCTCATTTAGAAGTAAGGAATTACTGTCAGTGTGAAGAAAAAGGAAAGCATATTATGTGTGAATATGAAATATGGTATATTTTGTAAAGGAAGATGAAGAAATGGGACTGTTAAGAGAAATAGGGAAGATCAGAACTGGGTGAAAAGGCTTGATGAGAAAAGGTAACGACATGACTAAGAAATATGACAAGGTAGACAGATGAGGAGAGATGGGAATGAACAAAGCAGAGAGATCTGCGCTTTCATTCTTCTCCTCCTGCCAGAATGACGTTCCTCTCTCGGAACCAGGGAGAGGATTTGCAAAAGGAATGAAGACACATCCATTTTTCCTCTGGCATTTTAAAGATTGATTCCTCTTCCTCTGTTAAGTTCTTAAATGCAATAGGGGAAAAAAAGAAGCTGACAAGGCTGAAGAACAGGTTAAAAAAAGAGTTCAACTATTTGACATTTTTTGTATGGTTCAGTAAAATTTCCCTTTATTGTCATTTCCTTCAAGCCAACTTTCAGTACTTGAAATTTTTTATTTAAATTCTTCAGCACTAGAAATATGTTTTAGACGTAATGTCTTTGTCTGGAGTTGCTATCTTTTTCTTTCTTTATTTTTTTTTAAAGAAAAGACATGAACTCTTTCCTGTCACAGGAAGCTTTTTTTGTCAGTTTTTTTTCTCTTCAGCTAACATGCTAGTTATTAAATCATCTTAGTCATTATCAGAACAAAACTTCCTATTCTGTCTATTGGATACCTGTGGCCAGGAATCCAGAAGGGTAAGGATATATTATTTCCCTTTTTATTTGTTTCTCAATTTACAACAATCTAGCATAAACTTAAACCTTGTGGCCAGAGTCCCACTAAAAGAGGAATACACAATTGAGGGTTATTTTCATAACTGACTGAGGAATCTAGTCACATACTTAGGGATCTAGGTTGGAAGATCTAGAACAATTCCATAGCTCAGAAACATATATTTCAGACTCTGCAAGGACTTATTAAAAGAAGCATAAATGCAGAAAGAATACATTTTTAAGTGAGGACTACTAAGTATTTAGTGACTAGGGGTAAAAAGTTTGAAATCAAATAACCTGAATATATTTTTTTTTTGCAAAAACAAATTCCTCAAAGGGTTAGTCTGGTGGTAAATGAAAACAATATATATATATATATATATATATATATATTTATATATATATATATATATATCAATGACTTTTTTCCCAGGTATTCTATTTAATTTCAATAAATATGTACTACTATTACTTGAGGAGAAAAATGACTCTAGGCAGAAAGTGAGGACTTGGAACTTTGTCAAAACTTTGAATTAATGACTTTTTAAAGTCTGAAAACCCAAATGTTACTACTGAAAGGAATGTGGAATAGTAATTAGTCAAGTTGCATTTCCACTTAAAATGTTCAAAAAGAAAGCTTCACATAAATACCATCTACTAAAAGTAGAAAAGCTAAATCATCTTCAAAACTATGTGAACACAGAGATCTAGTACTTTGAGCAGTCAGGTGAGCTACATTCCAGGCTATATTAACCACCACAAGGAAAGATAGAAGCACACACTTTTCTTCCCTTAATTTTGGAAGACAGTAGAGAAGGATGTTAGAAGTTGTTAGAGTCAGCCCGAGATGAATATGTATCCTACAGGAAAGTTATTTCCCTTCTGCCTATCTGTGTCCATTAGAAATGTAACAGACTTGGGGGACTCAGTGGCTCTGACATCCAAGAGATAGTGATGCCTGGTATCTGAAGTTGGCATGAGGCCTGAAATTGCAGCCCTTGAGAAGCAGAGGTAGGAAGATGACATGTTCAGGACCATGGTCTTGTCTGAACAACCTTCTACAATAAAAATGTTTGAACAAACCAACAAATACATTTATGTTTGCAGAACACTATCACACATTAAGCTTTGCTTGAGCTCAAGACGACAAATACTTGCCACTTGATAATAGACATGAACCTTATCCAAGCACCAGATTCTTCTATAATAAGAAACAAAACATTCTCTCCATTAGGGAACTGATGGCTTAAAGAAGAGATAAACTATTGCTAGGGGAGTGAATACAACAGTGAATACAACTCCTATACTCACTTTTTCCTTTATTAACATTGAAAACAATGGGCTCCACCACTAGGAAAACAGAAGGATAGTTATAATGAAAGTTAGTACTCTGCATTAATGGAAGGCAGAAGCTTACTGACACTCATTGATGGAGAAGATGCCTATCTGCCTTTTAGAGTAAGAGAAGAACTTGTATGTCACTGAAGGATGTACAGAGTCATTGAACCTCAGGTACATAAGACTTGCCTAAGTCTGAGTCCAGAAGAGAACTGATATATCCCTACCCTATGACTGCGAAACTTTCAATGGGAGAAAATGTCTTTTTAATTATGGTTAGGAATGAGGAAAGACCTTTGAAAAAGAACTCTCATTTTGTGAAGGTATTTCCAGGACAAAGATTCTTGAAAAAAATTAAAAGTAGAACTAATAATAGAACTAACACTATTTAGAAAATAGCATTTCATATATTTAGAAATGCTTCTGTGGGATACATTTCCAAAGGAAATGAAATTAGTATGTAGAAGAAACTTCTTCATGCTCATGCTAATTGCAGCTATATACAGCATTGAAATATAAATGACTGTCCAACTAATTAATGGATAAAAGGTATTACATTTATATATTGGACTAGTATTTAACCATAAAAAGAATGGAATCTTGTCATTTGCAAATATGTGGATGGAACTGCAGATCATAAATTATGTGAAATAATCCAGACATAAACCAAAAAATTCTTCATGATCTCACATGCATATGGAATCCAAAAACGTTGATGTGTTGAGAATAATTTTTATTTTTTGTACTGCATTAATATGTAAAACTTTTAAGGGTTTTATGCTTTTATGGATAAGTTAAAGTGATTTCTTTTAAATCTTAAAGCCCAAAAGGTAAATTAATTAAATAAATAAATCATTAACAGAGAGTCAATACTAGAGTATTGCTATCAATTCTGTGAAAATTAAACTTATCAGGAAATGTTATGACCAACTCTGCACCAATAAATTAATAAAGAAAACAAATTTACTTGAAATTGAAAATATCTTCCAAGATACCAATTCTGTTAGGGAGAAATAGGTAATTTACAAAGTATATATCTTGAAAATGTAGGTAAATATTCCTCCAGTGAAAACTCTAGGCCCATTAGGCCTTAGTCATAAAGCCTATTTTGTGTCAAAGATAAATATTGATTGCATCCAATTTGTCTTAGAAATAAGCAACATAGAAGCAGACAGTCTGAATCCATCTATAAAGTTCATAAGACCCTAATACCAAAGCCTGATAGTTATTATAATGAAAGAAAATTATGAGTCAGTATGTTTTGTGATACTAGACAAAGACAAAATGATAACAAATTGCTATTAGAAAAGCGATAAAGTATAAAGAAGATACAAGGATGAGTCAAGAAAGGGTCTTGTATGGCATGAGTTCAAAATTCAGAATTACATCAGCTTGAAATCTTTACACACACACACACACACACACACACACACACACACACACACACATGCACACACACCACAAACGAAAAACTAAAAGCCGTCACTTAATAGAACCCAAAGTGGAAAAGATGATCAAATTCAAGAAAAATAATACTAAGAACATTTTTATTTATTCTAGTACTATTCCTAACCTAATTAAAACCATATGAAGAAATGCACAGCCTATATAATCAATAATGAAGACAGAATATTTTCTTGGAGATTGGAAATAGTCAATTGGGAGAAAAAAAATCTCTGGAAAATATTTACTAGACAATTACACTGTGCTCAGAATATTAAAGAGTGTCTTTACAAGTGAATAGCTGTAATAATTGTACAGAAAACAATAAAATTCAACAGAATAAATAGTTTAAATGTAGTATCAGTGAAATTCATACCCCAAACCAATCATACATAGAAAGATGGTCAACATCATTTTTATTCAGAGAAATGTGAATAAAAACCACAATGAAATAACTTAGTATATTATATAGAGACATATATCTGAATATGTGTCAATTTATGTATATATAATATCTATATACTATATGTATATATTAAATGCATATATACACACATACAAATGTACATTGGATTGGCTAAAATTAGGTATCAAGAATCCCAAGTCTTCTTGAGATGTATATCAAATGGAATTCTTTCTGGTAGGAATGTTACATTAAAAATTTCCTATACTGCCAGGTGCTCTTGGCTCACACTTGTAATCCTAGATATTCAGGAGGCTGAGATCTGAGGATCACTGTTCAAAGCCAGCCAGGACAGGAAAGGCAGTGAGACTCTGATCTTCAATTAACCACTAGAAAACCGGAAGTGGCACTGTGGCTTAAGTGGTAGAGCACTTGCCTTGAGCTGAAGAGTGCAGTAACAGCACTCAAGCCCAGAGTTCAAGACCCACGACTGACAATAAACAAACAAACAAACAAACAAATAAATAAATAAAAATATAAATAAAAAATTCTTACACATGCACTTTGCAAAGCCATTTAGACCTATTACTTCTTAGTATTTACTTAAGTGTAAGGAGGACATAAAAGTTGAATGCAATGGTCTCAGTGATGGTTAATTTTATGTTTATATAATTATAAACCTAGTATTTTTACCCTACATTCTGTGACATGTGTTCTTGTTTCAGGCCATTTCACCAGTTGAATAAGAAACCATTGTCAGGAATCTATTATTTGTTTGATGTCTGCATTTTTATCTATTACTTGTAAACTGAAAAGGTGAAAAACGAACCTTGCTCACATGGTGAAATATGTTTTCCTCTCTTCATGCTGTTGAAGTATTTGCATTCTATTTTCTATTTTATAAAGAATGTCCAATCTCTGTAAATGGTGATACCCTCTCACTAATAACTTGGGAGAAAGTATACTGATATTCTTGGTATCCATTAACTATTGTAAATTTTATTTACCTAACATATTTTATTTACATAACTGTTTTAGAGGTTAAGAAGTTCTCTTTCATCTATTTGTATTAGTATTTTGGGGGGATAGTAATTAGAACTTGATCTCAGGTAGGAAGCACTCTGAGCTATAAGCTCAATGCTAGATTTTAAATCTCAACTTATATTTCTGGCTTTGGATTTAGCTCTGGATAATATTCATAGTAATAGATACAAAATGCATCTTCTAAGGATTTTAAAAATTCTTTTTATTGTAGAATAAGAAAAACTCACATGAAGCATTCACTATCTACATTGTCTCATTATCTTCACTGGATATTTGAAGATTCATTCGTATTCATTCGTAACTATAAATCCTACAAAACATAGAATAGGGATGGCAGAATTGTCAAGATGACACCTTTCAATCAATGCCTCAAGTCAATTGTCTCTAGGCTTCTATTTATAGGCGAATATAATCCTGTTTCAGGCAGCATTTTATTTGCTTTTCTATTACCTGCTTGTGAGCACCATCCTAAACCCAGTTTCACTTGCAAAATTTAAGTAACAAACTGATTCCTTGGCTAATGAGTTTCCATGCAAAGGTAGACTACTTTTATTTTTCACATTTTCTAAGGTGTGTGTTCAAATTCGGACTCTCTTTCCTAATTTTTATTGAATCCTGAATGCATGCAATTGTGATAATTTATTACAGTTGGCCTAAACTGTTAAGGAGCATATGAGAGAAATTTGATATACTTATTTTAGGGGTCTATATTTCTGTTTCCTGAATCTTGACTACCATCAAAAAGTGTGCATTTTCTAGCATTGTTTAAATGTTTCTAATGAAGGCTTGAGAGTATATGAATTTCACTCTCTATAATGTAAGAGGGTAACTTATATAACATAAAAAGAGAAGTAGATATCTAAATAAGAATGTGACCATCATATATTTATAGCTGTCTGTATACATAAATACATATCTATCTATAGATAGCTAGATAAATACCTGTCTGTCTATACATCTAAATGGATATGTACAAACATATATGATATATCCATATTTATCCCTATAGTTTTGAGAGAAATATAGTTTTGTGGAGAAATTACAAAGTTTGTGGAGAAATAAAATTAATTTGTGTTATTCCTTTTCTAAGTTTCCAAGAGGTAAAATTTCTAATTTTCCAAGAGGAAATATTGCTACTGCTGTAGCTAAATGTTAGGTGCATGTACAGCTTAGAAAAAAAATAAGATCTCAGTGGCATTAAATAATATATTAGTTTCCTAGGGCTAAAAAGAACAATATAATCTGTATGAAAAAGGCTGCAAACTGAGTGCCTTAAATAACAGGAGTTTATTGCCCAACAATTCTGGAGGCTAACAGTCATTGATTAAGGTAGGATTAATTCTCAGGACTGTGGTACATTTCACACCCTGCTCCTGCCTTCTGTTGCTTTGCTGGAAAGCTTTGTCATTCCTAGGATTGAAGATGTATCATCTTGATCTCACCTTTCATCCTCATATATTGTCTTCCCTGTTTATCATTTGGTCAGATTTCCTCCCTTTTTAAAAAAGTTTCCCCCCACCCTCGATCATGGGGCTTGAACTCTGGGCCTGGGCACTGTTCCTCAGCTCTTCAGCTCAAGGCTAGTGCCCTACCACTTGAATCACAGCGCCACTTCCAGTTTTCTGGTAGTTTATTGGAGATAAAGAGTTTCATGGACTTTCCTGCCCGGATTGGCTTTGAACCGTGATCCTCAGATCTCAGCCTCCTGAGTAGCTAGGATTACAGGCATGAGCCACTGGTGGCTGGCTCCTCCCTTTTTGT
The DNA here is from genome assembly GCF_024711535.1 of Dipodomys merriami. Lineage (NCBI taxonomy): Eukaryota > Metazoa > Chordata > Mammalia > Rodentia > Heteromyidae > Dipodomys > Dipodomys merriami. Next base: position 86,214,475 of record NW_027203381.1, read on the forward strand.
AAGGATACAATTATATTGGAATAACAACTATTCTAATAACTATACCCTATGTAGTCAACTGCAAAGACCTTATTTCTACTTGAGGCCACGTTTATAGGCATTTGGAATTAAGAATTTGATGTTTTTTAGGGAACACTATTGACATTATAACAAAAACTAATTCCTAATTTTACACTTACAAAGACAGTCACAAAAGTAGCTTTCTACTGGGCAATTGGGCAATGATGTTTGAAATATGTGTTCTTCCTGCAGCAGGTATGAGAATCAATAAAACTAAGTATGGTCCACAAAGATCATTCTAAGGATAAATTGAAGATGCTACTGAAATCAGAAGCATGCTGTAGTAATGGTTAAGCCAGAATCACCCCCCCCAAGATAAGTATTCAAATGTTTTATTTTTTTCTTGCGATTGTTTCTAACATATGTATAAGACGATTTTTTTGTTGCTTTGTGTGTCCCTCCCCCACGGTATAACCCCTGCTTTCACTGTATTTGATGTTATTATAATTTGTGGAGGGGAGGGACAAAAACAAACTGTTTAAATAGGGATATAGGTGGACCCATTACAACAATGAGTTGTACAAGTTGTTATGTTGAAAAACGAACTTTACAACTTTGGCCTGGTGGAGGTAAGGGGAGGAGGAAGGGATGGGAAGGGATGGGAAGAAGAAATAAATGAGGAGGCAACAATGCTTGATAAGAAATGTACTCATTACCTGGACCATGTAATTGTAACCCCTCTGTACGTTATTTCTACAATAAAAATTTAAAAAAAAAGACAGAATCACCCAAGAGGAAGCCCAATGGCAAGCATATTTTAGGCCCCTGATCTGTCACATTAACTTGTTATTCTTCAGAGAAATCATATATAACTAGCAATGGAATCAACTTAGAACAAAGACATGACTTAATAGAAATACCATATTTTCTGGTACAACCATCAGACTTGATAGTAATTTCACTGACAGTCAGGAAACTGGTATACAAACAGACTGGGAAATGAATAAAATGTTCTTTTGAGATTCAATTTTATTTTTTTTAATAGTTAAGTAGAGCTGAGTGCCTATGGCCCAAGCCTATAATCAATCTTAGCTACTCAGGAGGCTGAGTTTGAGGATTGCTACTGGAAACCAGCCTAAGGGGGGAAAACATCTATGAATCTCAATATTCAAATAGCCAGGAAAATGCCAAACTAGAGGCATGGCTTCAGTGGTAAAGCATCAGAATGATGAATAAGGCTGAATAAAAGGGTGAGTCCCTGAGTTCAAGCTCTAGTACAGATAAGCTTATTTGTGCTCCCCCCCCCACCGACAAAGAGAACTGTCAAACAAACTCACAAATACAAGACCTTGAGGCCCAGAGAATATAATGTGTTGTAGATTTATGATTTTGGAGTTATAAATGAATAGCAATATATGTCAGAGGTTAGATCTGATAGTCTTAGAAGAAAGTTTAGAGGTTAAAAAGATTAAGAAGCTATATATGAAGAAGACATAGTGACTGGAGGGAGGATGAAAACTAAAGTGCTATTTCATGAAAATAATGATTAAATATATCATGTGTTTCTGAAAAATTAAGCCACTTGAGACAATTAATGATAGCAAGGAAATACATATTGTGCTTAGCTAGCCAAACCTCACTTTATCTTTTGATAGCTGCTCAGCGTGGCTCTCAGTGAGTTGCCTTTTCCAAACATGCCTGATGAGATCACACATTCTTCCTATGGTCAGACTAAAGGGGTTGCAGTAGTGAGAATTGCATTTCCCTATCACTTTCCTTAATTAGAACTTCATCAGGAGAGATATCCAGATTACACAAATCCTTACTGTGACAGATTCCAAGTTAAATTATCTTATACTCCAAACTTGATTCACCCCTTTTCTCATTGGCATTCATTATCACATACATTTTCAACATGGCCCATTTTTATCTGAATGTCTGATTTCCAGGTAACTCACATAAAATAGTTGATAATGGTGATGGGCAGAGAAAATGGATATCACACTGAGATTTGAAAGCTGGAACATGAGCTGTCCAGATGGTAAAGAGGACTTCATCTGGTGATAGTTGAACACAGATAGCCTAGTATGACATGGTGATTGTGAAATTTTCCACCCATGGAGAATGGGGAGGGAACAAAAAAGGGAAGAAAATACACAGACAAGAATGGCTTTATCATTCATTTGAAAAATATAAGAAAAATCAATTGATTTTTGCAAAAAAATATTCAAGGGTTTTGGCTTGGAGCACTTGCATGAACTTTATGAAAAAGATAATGAAAAGCTGAGGGTAATTAGTTAGCAATTAAAGGCCAGATGTGAAAAACAGCAAACCTCCTTAGAAAAATTTTAAAGATTTTCTGGTCGCCTGCAGCTAGAGGGCAGAGAAAGATGAGAATCTGATTCAGAGTGAAGGTTGAGCGTAGCATAACTTCAAAGAATGTTATCATTTCAACAGGGCAGTTCTGCCATGTGGAGGTCAGAACTCCTACTGGGTAGGAATGCAACTGAAGTCTCTGAAAGCCAACATCTGGGTTTGTGTGTATAGCTCTCAAATTCCCCTGAGTTCTCAAGTTTGTAGCAGAAGAGATTCCCTACTCCGCCTCATAAGGGCTAACAACATATTCTCTTGAGGACAATATAGAAGATCTTGCCTTATGTTGTAACAAGCTACTATACCAACACAATTCCCAAGTTTTCTTCTGATCACAGAAAATTCCCATGGCCTATAAACCCCCGGACAGAGAAGGAAACAAAGACTGGTGGAAAACTGGTGAGGGAACTCGAAGAAGCAGGACTTGCTCCAACACTCAGAAGTAAAAATTAGGCAAGGAAATCAACTCATTAAGGACATTGTTAAAAATTGTAAAGCCTGTCAGCTCACCAATGCCCCCAATCAACCGGTTACAAAAGGAGCTCGCCTTCGTGGAGATAGGCCAGATGTGTATTGGGAAGTAGACTTCACAGAAATTAAAACTGGAAAATTTGGATATAAATATTTGCTAGTTTTTGTAGACACTTTTTCAGGATGAGTTGAAGCCTACCCAACAAAGCATGAGACCACAAACATCTTGGCTAAGAAGATCTTGGAAGAAATCCTACCCAGGTATGGCTTCCATCCACCATGGGGTCGGACAACAGACCTGCCTTCCTTTCAAAATTAAGTCAGGGAATAGCCGCAGCACTGGAGACAGATTGGAAATTGCACTGTGCTTATAGACCCCAGAGTTCAGGGCACGTAGAAAGAATGAATCGGACTCTAAAAGACACCTTAACTAAATTGGCCTTGGAGACTGGCAAAGACTAGGTATCGCTCCTTCCTTTTGCCTTGTTTAGAATAAGAAATTCACCCTATTGGCTTGGCTTTACTCCTTTTGAAATAATGTATGGACACCCTCCACCCATTATCCCTAGCCTTCAGACTGAATTGCTTGCTGATTTGGATGATACTGAATTTCTGTGTAAGCTTGACTATTTACAGCTGGTGCATAAGAGTATGTGGCCCCAGCTTAGAGCATTATATGCTTCTGCTTCTATTCCTACCCCCCATTTGTTTAAACCAGGGGACTGAGTATTTGTTTGAAGGCACAACTTGAGATCTCTGGAACCACTGTGGAAGGGACCTTACATGGTGCTACTGGCTACACCCACTGCCCTTAAGGTGGATGGCATTGCTGCTTGGATCCACTGCTCCCATGCCAGACCAGCTGACCCCTTTGCCCTAGATGACCGTGGGGAAACATGGGATGTCTCTAAGCATCCTACCCAACCACTCCGCATACGCCTCATGGACTGATTGTTATTGGTATACCCATTCAAGATCAAGAACTGTTGGAGTTTAGTTTGGGGCCAGAGCCATAAGATTGTGGCTCAGGACCATAAGTCAAGGCGGGGGAATGAAAGGTTAAAGTTTGAGGAAGTGACCACCATGTGTTGCTTGTTTCTGTCTAGCAAAGCAACACGTGGTGATAATCAAAACACCTGGTTGATTGTGTGCCTTTCTTTATATGACCTGCAAATCCTTAGCTCGGGGCTCTCCTTCTAGGCTCCGCTGTGTCTGAGTGTAGGACAAGGCCCGAGCTGCAGCCCGTTTAAATAAAACAGCTGTAGAGTCTGACTCTCAGTGGTCTTCTTGCGGGGGTCCTGCAACCATGGCATCACTTAACCAATGGCTAGAATTAAGTTCCTCTATATCAAATCTAGACAAGTTTCACAGTAGCTAATCGGAGATAGAGGCTGAAAATGCAGAATTAGCCAGTCGGTACCAATTGCAATTGAAAGAATTTTTAAGGGATAAAAATGCTGGGTCAAACAGGAAAGAATGCCCTAAATGAAAGGATGTTGTTTTTAAAAAATACTAGTACTTAATACTCTTTTACTCTCTCAGGGAAAGGGGCAAGGTAGAATCTTCATGGTTAGAATGGCTAGAATGGATCTTCAAAACTTAGTTGAGAGTAGAAATCCATACAAAGTGAAGTAGAAATATCAGAACAGCTATAAGAAGATAACATAACACAAAAGAAGGCCAAGAAATGGGAAAGCTAGGAATACTGGAAGATGGTCTCCATAAAGGCTACAATAGCTACTATGTGATTTGTTCTACTAGAGTTTGAACTGCTCTCAAATTATGATGGTATTAAATGAATGTTGATGCTACTCACTGTAGTACATTTTCTCTCAAGATTGGGGTTGGAGATATTAGGACATAGTGTGTGCAGTTACAAAAATTGGTAAAAATGCTTGATTGGTAGCAAAGGAATTGAAGGCTCATTGCTATATTAATGCAAAGAGTAATGTCAAAAACAAAGTCCCATCATACTGTGAGGTGAAATTGAATCCACGAGAGAGAGTCATTTTTCAGATTCACAGTGCATCACTGGAACGGACATCCTGGTGCCTGGCTGACCACTACCTTAGCTTGTAAGGCATATTTTTGGTAAAGGCAAAATGAAAGCCTTAGAAACTACTCCCATCCTATGCTCTGAAACCAATCAGCCCTGATTGTGGCTCCTAAATCAGATTTTTTACATTATGTCCTTCAGATTATCACAGTCTCAAGAACATTCCTTATTCTGCAGGGAAGCTTAATTTTTACTTTGTATATTCTTTTTTATTCACATACATGGAATTAGATATGTGGCATTAGAATACACTCAATAAAGTAAGCATGTGAGGAAAGAAACCTTCTGAAGACAACAAGGTTTTCTATAAAAGTCATTTTAATTAAACGGTGGGCATGAAAAGTCTGAAAAGAAATTGTGACTCTGGCACAGGAGAAAAATGTCTGCATCTGATTGAGTTCACATTTAATCATGATTTTCATTTTATCATTTCTCTTGGGTGTATCTGGAATACTCCAAACAAAACTCCTTTTTCAAAGATGGATTTCAATCAGAAACATTAAAAAAAGAATGTTAATATGTTGTCACAAAAGGTAAGGAAACCAAGATGATTATGTGGAATAAAATACCATGAGCAAAGTAGAAATATAACATATTTAATTCATGATTTGGAACTACATATGTCTTAGCTAGTAAAGAACTATTTGATTTGTTAGAAATTTTCATCTTGATTACATATTTAAGCCATTTGTTTCAACACTGTAGAGTCACTTAAGAAAAATAAATGAATTCCCAAATGATACTTTGTAATTATCTATTGTATTCTTGGAAATGTTGTATAAGCCATTCATCTTTCATTGACTAAGTTCATGAGAATATAAATCAATATTTGTTACTACTTTTGGAAGAAGAAAATATATGTAGAGATTCTGGATCAAGAGACAAAAAGTAAGAGGATTTTGACTGAAGAGTAGAGCTGTGAATGAAATTTGACTTAGGAAAAATATATTCACATTGTCTTTCCTAAATTATGAAAGTTGAAGAATAATCAAGCTACGATCATCTTACATATTAAATGATATATGAGGAATTCCTTTCTAAATCCCACATTTCAAAGGAGATGAGAACAGAGATTAATAACAGAAGTAAAATACTAGAGAAACAGATTAAAAGTAAGGAATATGCTCTCCAGGATTAAACAAGGGTGCAACAATTTTCTCAGGATTAGCGAATCAGATGACAATGGAGAAACAAAAGTTCCCTTCCCACTTTTGATAACATAGAATACAAGTTGATATTTCAAATATGTTCCATTCAGGAACATCTTATGCTATTCCAATTTACACATTTACTTCTTTTCACAACTACTTAATAGTAGTAATAAAAGAAACAAAAAGGAAACCGAGTTTTTTAAATCTTTGGAATTGCTATTTTGTGTACATATATTTTATATATAATTTACATATATTGTTTATGAATTATATTCTTTACACATATTAATTGAAATATAAGTATAATTTTGAACAGCAGTGGAGAGGAGATACTAGCTTACGAATATGTTATATAAATTTCACTATATGCAGTAGATTTTTAAAGGTACTTATATATTTTGTTTCATTAAAAATAAATGGACACTGGTGGCTAATACCTGTTAATAATCCTAGCTACTCAAGAGGTTGACATATGAGGATCTTAGTTCAAAGCCAGCCAAGGCAAGAAAGTCCATGAGACTCTTATTTCTACTAAACTACACGAAAAGTTGGTAGTAGAGCTGTGGCTCAAATGGTAGAGCACTAGCCTGGAGCACACAAGCTAAGGGACAGCCCAAGCCCAGAGTTAAAGCCTCAGGACTGTCAAAAAAATAAACAAAACAAGACAAAACTGGGAGTAGTCATTCTTTTATTGATCTGAGAAAGGAGACTTTTGGTTATTCATTAGACTTTAGGTTATATATTAGTTGTATCACTTCCTTTACTGTTTTTCATTTCCAGATGACAAGTAGAATTAAATAGTTTTGTCAAACATTTAGAAAGACTTGATTCATAGAGTCCTGGCTCACTGTTTACAACTTTCAGATGGTTAGTAAATATCTGTAGAATGTGACAATTTTAGACTACAAGGGCTTAGTACTATAGAATAATTATCATAATGCACACTTTTGGCTAATTTTAAATTTTAACAGTAATGAAATGAAAGAGACCATGTAGGGTGCTTCAATGGTGGAGTAAATGATTCTTTGATCATGTTGGGGGACCTGTGATGTCTCCTAATAATTACTGAAAAGGCTAACATTTTAAGGTACTTGCTTCAGGAACTAGGGGTGTCACAGAGTATCCTATGTTGGGGAAAAAAACACAATCTCTCACATTAGAATTTCCACTTCCAGCAAGTCATGCTGTATAATGTCCTTAGAAATCATTGAGTGGTAAACCAAAGGTATCCATGTACCTATAGAGATTGATGAAGACACTACATTCTTCCAGTTCACTTTTTGTCTTGTATGTGTTTATCTGATTTGGAGAGGGGAAGGGGAAAGAGAAATGGTGGGATGAAGGATGAACTAATGCAGCCAGTGGTACTCACTAGACACTATGTTGAAAATGAGGAGTCAGGAGGAAAAAAAAAACCTGGGAGAAAATGAGGGAGGAGGTGACACTATTCAAAAAGGAACATATTCAATACCTAACTTATGTGACTGTACCCCTCTGTACATCACCTTTACAATACAGGTTTTCTTAGAAAAGAATCTGCATCTTCATGTTTTCTTTATAATGAAAAGTTAAAAAAATACATCTTCATGCTTTCTTTCTGCATTTTCTGTAGTTCTTCATGAGGAGGATGGAAATTTATAATGATGTACTTTAGTTATTTTATACGTGTTGTGATATCTAACCATATCCTCTCTGTGTGGATCATATTGAAAAGTTTCATGTCTTGTTTAATTAGGATTGGACTTCAAAACCAATCATATGTTATTTCAATATACTTTGATCTTCTAATATATTTCTTTGTGTGTGATGTTCGCGAGTTTTGTTTTTGATGTGGTGATACTATTAGAATCCAATTTTGACTGTTTTCGTGTTTTGCCCTGCTATACTTCATATGATGCTTGTTTATATATTTAAAAATGTGTTTGTCACCAAAGAACTCTTTTTATAACAATGGTCTATGTCATCTTTATTTTAAAGTAATGATTTGGAAGGAATAATAAAAGTTTAAAAAGTGAAGTAAAGGAATGATGGTTCCTAAAGCAAACAAAAGTGCATCCTCACTAAAGCACATTCAAATGGATGGTTCTCCCGTGTCATGTCCACAGGACAGCTGCTAGATAAGAGGAATCCCTTGGGCGCATTTGGCTTTCACCACCAACAAAAAATATATTACTTGTCATTTCCCTTGATTCATCTAGGAAACACCAACTGTCTATGAACTATCTCCACACAGTGCCTGGAAACAAAACCTATACACATAATTTTAAGGTACTTGTTTTTCTGGTTTTTCAGGGTTCAGGGTTATAGATAGAAAGTTAGAAATGGGCAATAACACCTGGGTGACATAAGCAGAACCAGAGAAATGAGAACAAGTGAAACTTGTTGAGGAGTCCAAGGATTCAATTATTAAAAACAGAAAATGTGTGTGTGTGTGTGTGTGTGTGTGTGTGTGTGTGTGTGTGTGTGTGTGTGTGTGTGTGCCAGTATTGAGGCTTGAACACAGGGTTTCATGCACCTGTTCAGCTTTTATACTCATAGCTGAATACTACCACTTACACGATACCTTCAATCCAGTTTTTTTGATTAATTAGAGAGTATCCCCAATTTTTATACCGTTTTTTCTTCAAACTGGGATCCTCAGATTTCATTCTTGTGAGTAGCCAGGATTACAGGCTTAAAACGCTTGGCCATCCTGTGTTCTGTCTGCCAAATTCTTACTTACTCCTGCCTTCAGCAATAAAACTTCAGGAAAGTCTGGATATATCCATCCTCTCATTTTTGCATTACTTCACACTATGCGTAGTCTTTATTCTCAGTGATGAAACACGTGATCTCGCTTTTGTACATCACTGCAGGACAAAACAGTGCTACAAGGTCATGGATCTAAGCCTCAATTCCATGTAAATGTTTGTACACTATAGAAAGAGATCTCCTTATGAAGAAAACTAACATTTATAAATTCCATGAGGTATTAAATTATGAAAATATTACTATAGGGTAGATTATTCTTATCTGTTGCATTGCTGAATATCAAATATGTGAGATAGAAAGGCACCATAAAATTTTCCTAATACATTCAATGAGTGAGAAGCTGCCAATTTTCAACCTAAGTAGATAGTAACTGTGCCTGCACAGGGAAGATTCAACAGTTTGCTGAACTTGACAAGGATTGCAATGCTAAGCCCCCTCAATCATCTGTGGAATTTTGAGTGGCTTGTGGCTTTGTATTCAGATGTCAAAATCCTCCTCTCTAATCTCTCTGACAATTTACTGAATCTTCTAACACTGACATTGAATAATTTTCAGCAATGTGTGTGTCCTTCTTCCTTTCTTGCTTACACAGCAGACACTGGATTTAGAAATGTGTTAAAAATCCTCTGGATTATATTCTGAAAGAGCAGCTATTTCTCCTACATTACTTGCTTTTTGACTTGGTGTTTATGCTGTGATCTGCTATCGTGTCTGGCTTCTGAGAATTTATGGGCCATGATGTCATCATCAGCTCCTAAGCCAGCTCTCAATTTGTGGCTTCATATCAAATAAGCCTTCTAATTCTGCCACGGTGGGGAATGTATTTTTTCTGAGAATTCACAATTTTTTTTACTCTCAATTTATATATAAAAAATCCTACACTGGCCAGATAGTCACTGCAAATTCCAATTTGATTCCTTTTCCCTAGGCATATTTATATCTTTTCTGATAAACTTGTCCTTCCAATTTTACCTCGTTATATTGTATACATCATTATTAGGTTGTGATCCAACTATTTTTAAAGAGAAACTTTTTTTCACCTTCCTATTTAAATGCTGTTGAAAATTCATATGTCAACTTGTAAGAACAGTGTGTGTGTGTGTGTGTGTGTGTGTGTGTGTGTGTGTGTGTGTGTGTGTGTGTGTGTGTGTGTGTGTGTGTGTGTGTGTGCTGATGCTGGGCTTAAACTCAGGTCTGAGCACTGTCCTTGAAAATTTTTCTCAAGACTGGTATTCAATCACTTGAGTACTTCTTGCTTTTGGTTGCTCACTTGGAGATAAGAGTTTCACAGACTTTCGTGTTACTGTTGGCTTCAAGCCACAATCCTGAGATCTCATCCTTCTGAGTTGGCAAGATTACAGGCTTGAGCCACGTTCACCAGCTTAACACCATTTTATTTTTTTTAAACAAGAAGTCCTCTACCCATTGATGACAATCTTGAAATGACTTAGTATGGGGTTAGTCTTTACCCTTACTTCATTGGTGTTTTTATTCTTCATTCTTTGTAACTGAAAAAATACTCTTTGTAAACTGAGATCCTCATGGGACAACTACTTCCTAGAATATGATGATACTCTTCTATCACATTATGGGGTTCTAGGTCAATGATAGAGTTTTATTTATTGTTCATCCATACCTGGGACAGTTTCCAGATTCATGGGGTGGGTTTTTTATGCTTATTTTTTCTTGTGCTTTTGGCTTTCAAACCCTTCTATAATTGTGAGTTTTGGCATCTTGGGAGTCTTATTATTTGTTTCTATTCATCTGTACTCCTGGTCAGATGGATGCACTTTCCACCTTTTTCCTTTTAGATTTCTGTTATTTATAAGCTACTAAATTTCAAATATTTTGCTATAGCAACACAAGAAGTATAAAAGGATAAAACGAAGAGTGCATCTGATCTAATATTTTATTACACTTATGAAAATTTTACTTACTTTATTAAGTATAATTTATTATACTTACTAAAATTTGAAGCATCTAAGGTTAATTTTCATCCATTTGATTCTTCGTGATCCTGTAGGTTTTGACTAATTATTTTGTAATATTACTTAGTAGGTCAAAGTAATGGAACTTCATATTCTATTTTCCACAGTCTTCTCTTAACTTGCTGTTCATTGAAGAAGAAGCAGTCTTAGTTCTGATAGTAATACACTACTCAGCTATCAAGAGGTCTTGAAATCAGTGTAGTATTCATTCTTTGAAACAGCAAATAAAAAAATTAGCTGTCATCATTCTTATTTTGTATCAAAAATACAGGCTGAATGAATTGTTTTTGTTTATAGTTTGCAATTTATCAAGTAAATATAAACTCATCATTCTTATTTTGTATCAAAAATACAGGATGAACAAATTGGTTTTTGTTTATATTTTCCAATTTATCAGGTAAATATAAAATTAATTTAAGAAAATCAGTATTTACAAAAAATTTCCTCTGGGTTGCTCAACGTGAGTTTCCTTGATATAAATAATTTATATTTTGACTTTTGACAATTATGAACAGTGCCACAGAAATATGAATTTTTCCAAAAGAATAACTACTGTGTTAACTTGTCTAAATACTTTTTCCCTTAAGCCAAGGAGATACATGTCTAGAAAAGCCACCATTGGGCATGATTTGACCAACAGGATGGAGAGAACATGACAAGCAAATGCTGCTTCAATTTGTGCAACTCTGCTTCATCCTCCCATGGATTTTTCTGATCTAGCAATATTTTTGCTACCGCTACCAAAGAATAATGTTCAGAGGAAAGGATCATTGCTGCCTAGATAGCATGGTATTTGCTGTAGATTGAATCAGCTGACCTAGAAAATTGATCAAGACAAGCCGAATGTTTTTGCACAGATCGATCCCTGGTTGCATTAGTTTAGATACTGCTGAGATGAAAAGAGAGCTCCATGTGTGCAGTTGATAAAGATGTTTTGGAAGCATTTTGACTTCATGTAACAGAGGAAGAGCATTTCAATACTTGTGAAAGTTACTACTTTTGACAACGTGGAGGGAAATGTTAGAACCAAAGTAAAACCAGAGCGTACACCTAATGTTTCTGAATTAGTGTATTAGAGGAAATTTGGGTTAATTTATTTGAAAGTCAAAACTTTATATTGAAAATAGTTGGATATGTACACTGTGAATGAAATAAAAATCAATCTCACTGTATCCTTTCTTTGCTTTGAAAAACATGGCAATCTAAGAAGAATTTTAAGTTTTCATGATAACTTGCAAATTAGTTTCTTTTCTTATGTTGGGAACTTTAATCTCCAAGTTTCACTCTCATAATTATTCCAGAGTATAAAATTATTACTTAAAACCCTTTTTAAATTTAGGTTCCCACATTATTTCCCTGTAGTACCTGTGCAAGACAGAGAGATTCTACAATATGGTGGAGCTGTAGGTTTGTATTCAATAAAGATCTTGGCTTCTGACTGGAGGAGATTAACTCCAAAAGAAATTGTAGATCAATAACAAGGCACTGAGATAATGTCCTTTTTAGGAGAATCTAGAGATCATAAGATATAAAGGACCATTCTAGTATTTAGATATCTTTAAAAATGTTTACAAAAGCAAAGCAAACCTTAAGAATTATTACTTTAAACAGGAACACAGAACCAACACAATGGTATTCAAGGGAAGGGGCATAGAGGGAACATCTAGGTTTTAGTTGTGCCAATGTAACAATAATTTATGCCAAGTGTTCAGGACCTATGATTCCTGGATTTAGGGTGTATTGGGAAAAAAACTGATATAACTAGGTTAATTGTATTACTATGTTTAGGATAGCTGGGGGAGATTACATTATGCAAATGTGTTCTTACTTAGAACATTCTTTGAGACGTTACTGCCTTCTGGCAAAGTTGAAAATTTCTAATGGTGGCAGCCTCAATCACTAGGTCTTATTTGACAGATCTATGTCACTCATCCAGCATATTCAAACTCCTGCTCTACAATTCCCTTTGGAGCCCCACATGTCTGGCAACGCAGTGCTACAGGGAGGTGGAATTTGGTAGTGACATGGTCTATCCTATCTCCTGAGAGCAGTCCTCTTCATCCTCTGTCCCAATTGCAGCTTACCACCATCCCCTTACCGCCATCCCCTAGGCCTGTTTCTCACGACTGTTGGAGTCTGAAATTCATCCACTATGGTATTTTGAACTAAAACCACTATTGACTCATCTGTGATGTGCTTCTTCCTGTCTTTGCTTTTAAATATTGCAGAAATTTGATCTCATTTCTTGATATGTTTCTACAGTCGGACCTTTTTTTTCTACCGTGGGATATGTCTCTAGTGTTTCAATTTTCACTCATTTTCAATGTATTTTTGCTGGAATTCAATCTTTTTGACTTCCATTTATATTTGTTTCCTGTCTCAGATTTTTTTTTACTATTTCCCTTAGGTGAAAGTTTAGAATTCAAATAAGATTTTATAATCAATATCTTTGTGTGTACTAAAGTCATCTGAGATTCAACATACCATGACAACATTCATTGAATACATAATCAAATAATTCTATCCAGAAGACTTTAGAACTTTTGATTTTCTCTCAACAAACTAGTGCATGGCCATCCATTATAACTTTATCTGACTCCTTGCTAATGTCCTTTATATTTGTTTCTTAAATTTGAAATTTATGTAATTTATCAATTGGAAATACTAGAATTTACCAACATTAAAATATGTTCTCCAAATTAAAAAGTTCAATTTTTGAATTGTAATACTTTACAGATTTTGTAGTTTCTTAATCAGGAATGCTAAAACCTGCACATTTTGTGTAAGTAAAAAACATTTATGTTCCGAGTGAAGAAACTTAACACTAATTATCTGAATGCTTGTACAAAATGATCATGTATATCATCACAAATATTTTTTTCCTCTCAGTCTTGCCCAACAATGATTTATGTGCAGAAAGAGACTAATCATGGATTGCAGTTTATATATTAATAATTACCTATTACTGTTGTGTAACAATGATGTCACTGAATATCGTATAAAACAAGGAGTTCAAAATTATGGCAATTCTAGAATTAGTTCAGAAGCCTAATGACCACTTGGATTTCCCAGTATACATGGACAATCCTCTGAACATCATTACTAGCCTATCATATAATTCATATATGGTCTTGCTGTTTGAGAAAATTATGTAATTATTATTTTTTACTTGGAAGCACTAACTTCTTTTTTATTTATTTTATTTTATTTTATTTTTTTAATTTTTTTTTGGTCATGGCACTTGACCTGTGCTCTGTCCCTGAGCTCTTCAGCTCAAGGCTAGTGCTCTACCACTTGAGCCACAGTGCCACTTCTAGTTTTCTTGCGGGTAATTGGAGATAAGAGTCTCACAACCTGGCTTTGAAACATGATCCTCAGATCTCAGCCTCCTGAGTAGCTAGGATTTCAGGCGTGAACCACCAGCAACCTGGCAGAAGCATTACATTCTACCTAATACTTTGACATATATGGGAGCTCTTTTAGCTCATTAATGTGTGTGTGTTTGTGTGTGTGTGTGTGTGTGTGTGTGTGTGTGTTGCTACCTACTCTTGAACTCAGGCCTTCATGTTAGTCTTTTGCTCAAGATGTACACTTTACACTTTAGTCACACCTCTAGTATAGCTTGTTTTGCAGCTTTTAACCTTGATCCTCAGATCTCAGTGTCCACAAAATATATTTAATTCAAGACAATATGTACACATAAAAGAAATACAATTCTGTCAATTTAAAATAAGCTAACTGAGTACCTTTCACACATTTTGTTCTGATTATTTTGAGACATTTTTGCTTAGACAAGCCTGGACTGAGATTCTTTTATTTACATTTGCTGCTGTAGCAAGTATGACCAACACATGCCATCATGCCAACTTTTTCTTTGAGATGGTTCTTGCCTAATTTTTGCCTGGAGTGATCTTGAACCTCTTCCCAATCTCAGACTCCTGAGCAGCTAAGATTACAGATGGAAGAAAATGAGAATCTGCTAAATTATTATTTGAATCCACTGTATTACATATTGTTATCTGAGGCACTTAACATTGATTTAAATTTTCACATAAATATGCCCCCCTCTTTTTACTGTGCTCATTCTGGGGCTTGAACTCAGGGCCTGGCTGCTGTCCTGGCTAGCACTCTACTACTGAGCCATAGCTCCACTTACGGCTTTCTGGTAGTTTATATTCATTACAATCTCCATAATCTTAGCAGTTTGAAAGAAAATGAATAATATGAGTTATTTTCAGTTTGAATATTTCCTTCTTGGATATTTTTTTTTCTTTCTCGTGGTAGAACTAGTGGATTAACTCAGGATTTGTGTTTGCTTGGTACAAGTTCCACCACTAGAACTTTTCACTTTGTTTTTCATAGAGGGTCTCACATTATGTCCAAATTATCCTGAATCTTGATACTTCCTTTTTCCATTTCCAGCATAGTGGGGAAGGTACATTCATACCATTATGCCTACCTTTATACTAATTCATAAGAAGTCTCATAAATATTTTCCCAGGCTAGTTTTGAAATTAAGTTCTGCAAATCTATTCCTTCCTATTAGTCTGGATACAGTTTTGAGCCACCATACAAGGATCCTTTGATTTTTTTTTTTAAGTTGGTGGTGGAGTTTGATGAACTCTGGGCCTAGTTGCTGTCCATCAGCTCTTCAACTCAAGGCTGATGCTCTACAACATAAACCATAGTGTCACATAGCTTTTGACCTTTTCTGCTTGTTCTAGAAATATACTAGTTACTGAAAATAAGGGAATCCATGGGATCAGTGTTTCTTTGGGCCTGGCTGACTTCACTTAATATGATTTTTCCAAGTCTTTCCATTTCCTAACAAATGAGCGGTATCATTCTTTCTGAAGGAGGCATAGAATTCCATTGTATATATACACCACATTTGCTTGATTCATTCATTTACTGAGGGGCATCTGGGTTGGTTCCATATCTTAGCTATGATGAATAATGCTGTGATAAACATCATTGTGCTGGTAGCTTTAGTATAGCCCTGTAACAGTGAGATGTACAAGATGCTAGGTTGAAAACTAACCTTACAGCATAGGGGTCGGGGAGAAAGGATAAGTTGGGAGGTGGGAAGGGAAGAGATAGTAGGATAGTAGGGGGAAAACAAAGGAGGGTGTAACAATGCCCCATAGGAAGTATACTCATTACCTTACTCATGTAAGTGTAACTCCTTTGTAGGTATCTTTTGTTTATTAATAAGTTTTTTGTTGTGAAAATACCATACAGAGGAGTTACCATTACATGAGTAAGGTAATGAGTATATTTCTTATCAAGCATTGTTGCCTCCTCCTTTGTTTCCCCTTCCCATCCCTCCCCTCCCAACTCTCCCCCCCACCTTTGTAAGTATCTTTATAATAAAATATATATTTCAAAAGAGCTCTTTTTTATTTGGATAATACTATTTTGTATGTTGAATGTTTAGCTGAGATTTTTTTTTAAATTTGGGTCTTAATACTAGCAATTATTTTTTTGGATGTAGAGAAACATTCTTATTTAATATGTCCTCTTATTTATTGATTCTTACTCTTATTTGGAAACTCTTGGTAGAAAATACTTTTCAGAAAAGAATTAGCTATTCTATAATATTCACAGCTTCTTCTTGTGTTTCTCTTAGTAGAATTTCAGATTGAACATTATGGTCTTTCATCCATTTAGAGTTGAATTTTTGCACAATATGAGAGGTAGGCACGTACTTTCATGTTCATGAAGGTAGCTAGTTTTACCACCACCATTTGTCCAAAAGGATGCATTTTCCCTAGTGTATGTTTTTAGTGCTGTTGTCAAAGATCAGATTGTTATAGCTTTGTGGCTTTACTTTTAAGTCTTTTATTATCTTCCATTAATCTTCCTGTCTATTTTTGTGACCATGATATTCTGTTTTGGTGGCTATGGATCTATAGTAAAATTTGAGGCTGATGTTGAAATACATGCAATGTTGCTCTTTTGGCTTCAGATTGCTTCTGGTGTGTGATATTCCACAGTTGCCTATAACTTTTATGATTGAATTGTCTATTTCTTTTAAAAATATGTATATTATTTTTTAGAAAGTTGTACAAAGGATTTGTCATTCAACAAAGCAGACCAGGGGCTGGGAAGATGGCTCAGTGATAGAGCGCTTGCCTTGCATGCATGAGGCCCTGGGTTCCATTCCTCAGCACCACATAAGCAAAAAAGAAAAAAGCCGGAAGTGGTGCTGTGGCTCAAGTGGTAGAGTGCTAGCCTTGAGCTGAAGAGGTGAGGGGCAGCGCCCAGGCCCAGAGTTCAGGCCCCATGACTGGACCCAAAAAACAAAACAAAACAACAAAACAAAACAAAACAAAAACAAAAAAAAGCAGACCATGAATACAGGGCATTTTGATCAATGTAGACTCTTTCAACATTCTCATCCATTCTTCCCAACCCACCACTTCCCTCACTTTCTTAATTTTAGGTCATATATTGAATTTTACTTCTAGCCAACATCATATTTCATGAGAAAAACTTGAAATAATTTTCTAGTCTAAGGTCAGAAATGACAAGAGAATATGCACCATCACCATTCCTAAACAACATAGTACTGAAATTCATAGTTGGAACAATAAGGAAGGAAAAGAAAAAAATGTGATTCAAATAGGGTAGGAAAAAAATTATCTCTGTTTGCAAATAATATGATTATAAATGTAAAAGATGCTAAACATTCTATAAATCCATAGTTCTTATACACATTTCCAACAATGTTGCAGGATATACAAATCAACATACCAAAAAAATCATTAGCTTTTCTGTATACCAACAATAAATAGTATATCAAAAACAATTCCAGCTGGGCACTTGTGGCTCATGCCTATAATCAGGAGTCTAAGATTTGAAGATTGTGGTTTGACGAGAGCCAGGCAGAAAAGTCTGTGAGACTCATCTTTAATTAAACACACACACACACACACACACACACACACACACACACACACACACACACACACACACACACACACATCAGTGAATTGGTATCTCAAATGTAGAGTGTTTCCCTTGAGCAAAACAAAATCTCAGGGACAGCATGGAGGACCAAAGTTCAATCATTAAGTCTGTAGAACTGACAACAACAAACTAGAAAAAGCCCATTAACAATATCTCAAAAAGCAAAATTCTTAGGTATAAACTTAACCAAGGAAATTAAAGATGTTCACAATGAAAACTGAAAAGTCTTAAAGAAGATGAATTTTCCCTCCCTTGCTCATGGTATGTAATATATTTTATATGTACAACATCCATTTTTCTTCTTATAATTTGTCCATTATAGATTTATGTCTAGAGATGTTGGAGGCCATTGGGGAAAGTGCTGTTCCATCCCTAATTTTAGACTGCATTCTCAGCAGAACACACACTGCTCCTTCATGAATTTTTCAGCAATAAAATAATGAATTACATCTGATATCAAATGAATTCTCAGTATTAGTCAATACTAGATTTAATGATATGTTATTGACTCCAAATTTTGATTCTATTGGCATTAGTTTGGAATACCCTTTTAAATTCTCTATTATATACAGGTTAAATATTTATAATCTGAAAACGTATCCCTTAATTAAATGAAAAATATCTACTGTATGGGACTTTGAATTATACAAAAATGTTCATCTTTCACAATAATTACTTCACTGGTAGAGAGATTTATTGAAAACTTGTACCAGCCATTTTTCTTCCAGATTCACTTTTTAATCATAAAGTCTTGATTACTTTCAGAAGTAAATATTTATTATCAATCAAGCATTGTATTAGTCAGGGACCTCTAGAAAAATAGAATTAATGGGCTTGATGTATCTCTCTCAGTATGTATGTGCATTTGTGTTTAGATAGGCAAATACAAGTATGGATAGATTATGATGCTAGATGATGGATAGCTAGATAGCTAGATAGAAAAAACAATTGTAATTATGCAGTCAGGCAAGTACAAATTATCAGTGGACAGAAAAACCAGAATCCTAAATGTTTGGTAAAGAAACAGAAACAATTAATGATAAAATGATTTCCAAGAGTCATCTGTGTAAACTCAGGAAGAGCCATTCTTTTTGTTCTAAATGTTTCATTATACAATAACTATGAAAAAGGTCTATTTTGTAGAGAATTAAGACTAATGGCTAAATTGAGGATGCTTCCAGATTTAATGTCATATGATAATATTCAATTTTTGATGATACTGTAGTTAGTTATATAATTCAGAATCCATACACCTTAAGTACATGTCATTAGAATAATAAATATGTAATTACCAATATTAATACATCTCTTTATTCATATTATCAATTGTTCCTAGTCAGTTTATTGTATCTTTTAGGTTTTTTTGGGCTTGGTCCTGGGCTTGGGCGCTGTGTCTGCACTCTTCAGCTTAAGGTAAGTGCTCTACCACTTGAACCACAGAGCCACTTATGATTTTCCAGTGCTTTATTGGAGATAAGAGTTTCACAGACTTTCCTGCCCAGGCTGGCTTTGAACTGTGATCCTCAGATTTCAGCCTCCTGAGTAGCTAGGATTACATGTGTGAGCCACAAACACCCAACTATAGTATCTTGATGTAAACATTTTCTCATCTCAAGTATTATTTATTGTGCCAAACACTTTTACTATTGTATTGTATCTCACATGGCATATTGATCAGTGAGAATTTATTAACTATTAATTTTGCTGCAAAATATTAAGTATTTTAACACTTAATTTGACATTCACAATGAAGCATTAGAAGCCTTACCATCTAAATCTAAGTGTTTTTTAAAAGTTATGACAACAGGTGGTCATACTTATTAAGTATTTTAAATTGAATATACCTAGAAAACCAGCAAGTTCATGTTAAGTTTAATCATGTTATTTCTTTCTCAGAGTCTATCCATGTTATTTTCAACTATTTGTCCAGGCTAAACAAGTGCTTCATTAGAAAACAATCTTTCCCTATTCATAATGACAAAGAAAAAGGTAAATATATACAGAAAACTAAATGATGGAACTCAAAGATCGCAAGGGACACTCATATAGCATCCCCCAAATTAATCCTTTTCCTTAAAACCATTCTGAAGCAAAATGATGCACACATAGTCACTCATCTTCTATTCAAAGTATAATTGTCTAGATTTCACCTTTTTTTAAAATATAAAGCTCAAAACCTCACTGTCTTCTAATCTTCACAGAAAATACACTTAACTAAAGAAATAAAACTGCTTATTATGCTGTCATGAGTAATAATATTTACAGTTTGAAGGTCTTTAAGGAGTCCACATTATATATATTTTATTTCTTTATTGTAATGGTAATGTAAAGAGGGGTTTTAGTTACATAAGTCAGATAAAGGGTACATTCCCTGGTTCACTCCCCATTTTCTCTTCCCATCCCCATGCACAAGTTACGTTTATTGTGAACATAATTTCTACTATCACTGTTGCATTTGTTCACCTTTTGTCCCTCCATTTGTGTCCCTCCCTACATATGCAAAGACAGAGAAACAAACAAACATGACAAAAGAAAACAGAAACAAGGAAAAACTCCTGTTTCCATTTCCTGTAGTTCATGTTGATGAATATTATTTTATATGATCAAATGCACATAGCTATTGTGCCTTTGTGATCTCCTACTAAGAATATCCTTGTTTGGTTTCAGTCTGTGTGAATGCCTAGAGATATGTATAATTTATCAAGTCCTAGTGTATTTCCTTTTTGTTTTATTTTTTATTAACCAGAGTAATAAAACCATGGTTACTTACCCCTAATGATGTTCATGCTAATTTTTTTCCTCTCAATCATTGTCCAAAAATTTCATTGACAAAAAAATTGCTTTGTGTTCCAAATATTTCTCGATAAAACTCACTCTTGTTAGCATCTAATTCAGTTGTTGCTAACATAAGAAATCATAGCATTGTTAACTTTTAGAGCTAGTTTTCATAAAATAATGAATAAATGAGGGTCAGGTCAACATGAATAAAGATATTTTATTGAATAATACAAGATAATTTTCTTGATATAACTTAATACTAATTTGCTATAAATATATGAGATGTCTTTTGGCCTTTGAGGATAATCTCAGTAATTACTTTTTGCAATAGAGGCTGACATATTGAAAGGTTTATGACTGATTCAGTTATAAATAAATGAATTAATATAAAAATAAATTCAGTGAGTTTATTTCACATGCTACCATAAACTCATTGCTAATAAGGTATTTTTTTTTTGCTTTTTTGCATGAAATTTTAATTATAGATCAAAACAAAAGACCATCATCTAAGATGTCTTTGGACTGACCAAATGGAACTGCTATATTTATAAATAGGAAGTTTTATTTGATAAGCAGAAAGTGGTTTCCTGTCCCTTTTCTTGGAACTGCTATATTTATAAATAGGAAGTTTTATTTGATAAGCAGAAAGTGGTTTCCTGTCCCTTTTATACTAGCTACAATTATTTTCTGTTTTTTAATTCTTTGTTCCCTGAGAGAAAATCACTGTATATCACTCATTAGCCTGAAACTTGTGCTCCTTCTGCTCAGTCACCCGGGTACTGAGATCACAGGCAAAACCTTGCTTGGCCAAACCACAAATCTTATCATAAAAATTCCTTAAGCATACCTATTCTGAGGAATATAGCACAAATCCAAATTCACTCCCATGATAAATTTAATCTCATAAAATTTCTTTTCTTCACTAAGTCACTGAACCCTCTAATCTTATGTTAAATCATATATATATATATATATATATATATATATATATATATATTCATACACTCAAACACCCATTACAAATACTATTATTCATTCAAGAAGTACCTTTACTTCCCTATCATTCACGCTTTCTACATCTTTATTAATACATATCAAAATCTGTTTGGGTAAATACTATTTCAAGAGAACTTCTTGGGGTGTTTCAGAAACACAACATAATGGATTTATTATATCCCAAGAGAAATTTATATCTCCTCCTTCTTTAGCGTCAGAGTAAACTTCTACTTTAACAGCAATCAATATTGCCTTCATCTTACACGTTGCTCCAATCAGAAAAAGGAGAATGAAGGCATTGCCTACAATTATTCATCCATTACATGTCTAAAACATATCTCAAATTCACTTTGTTTTTTCTTTTCATTTTACTGACAACAGTGAAGACCAGCAACATCTGACTTTCTAAAAGCTTTGCGATTGATCTGCCTTTCCCCCATCAAAAACTAAAGTGTCTCCTCTGAAATTTCATCTGTCAAATCCCTTACCCTAGTGTCACTGCATTTGGAAATAGATCCTTTAAAGAAGTAATCAGGCTAAAAAGATGTAATAAAGGTGGGACTCTGATATAACAGTCCTTTTGTCTTTCTAAAAAGAGAGGAGACTCTAAGAATTAACACACAGAGAATGAAGGTCATGTGAAGATCTAGCTAGAAGGCAGCCATCCAAAAGCCAGGGATAAAGAAAGATCAGAGACCATGCCTGGTCACAACTTCTTCAACTTTCAGGTTCCTTCCCTCAGTAATTTATTATGCTCCAACTATGCAATCTGTGCTATTTTTATGGCAACTCTAATGAAATATCCTAGCCTCATATGTTATCACCAACACAGTTTTGTCTAGTAGCTGTGTTTCTATGATCATTTACACACACATATAAATATCTGGATATATATGCACATGAGTGTACATGTGTATGCATATATATTATTGTGATCCATACCTTTCCTTATCTTTGGATAAAATAGTATTTTTTGTTCTGTATAATTCTCTGGATCAGCTTTCTCTGCCTTTTTCCTTTAATCTCGTTAGCAAATATATCTGTTATTAAAATTTTATTATTATACAGTCACGCCATATTTTTAAAGCATTCCACTTAGCATTCCAATGTTTTTATACAATTGCTGTAATGCATACTTCACTCTAATTTGGGGCCTCCGATTAAATTATTCCTTCTTGTAAGGATTATCCCTCAAAGATATTCTATGTGTTTAAGTTCTTTCTCTCCTTAATGTTTCCTATGAAGTGATTATAAAATTTTTATAGTTGGCAGTGTATTTATTATTTGTTATTTGTGTTTACATATATAAACATGCTTCCATTATAAATACAACTTTGAAGTTTATTATCACTTTACAAATGATAAGTAAGGGGAAATATCAGAATATCTTTCTCTTACTAAAGGTATATGGGCTGAACTCTGTTGAAAATGAAAGAATTTGATGTTATGGAAAAAGGATTGTAATAATGACCTCTCCTTGCCTCAACATAATTCTTCTTTTGAGATGTTATTGGAAAATATCATGTAAGGAATGGGGTTTACTCTCATTATTGCTTAAGCAAAAACAATTCTTATTCCATAAACAATTGACCTCACTATTAATATATAAGAGACTACCCCTCACAATGTAACATAAGATTGCTCTCAGTGGTCTATCCAGTATTTGTTTTTCTCTCTTGTTGATATAATTATCTTTTTGTTTCTTGTTCAACATTATATAATTAATATCCAAGAGTTATTCTTTTTTTTTCTTTTTTTCTTTTTTTGGGTCCGGTCGTGGGGTCTGAACTCTGGGCCTGGGTGCTGTTCCTCAGCTCTTCAGCTCAAGGCTAGTACTCTACCACTTGAACCACAGCACCATTTCCAGCTTTTTTTCTGCTTATGTGGTGCTGAGGAATCGAACCCAGGGCCTCAGCATGCAAGGCAAGCGCTCTACCACCGAGCCACCTTCTCAGCCCCTCCAAGAGTTATTCTTGAAGTTTTTTTTAAATTTTTTTTAAATTTTTATTTTTATTTTTTGTGAACATACTGTATAGAGGGGTTACAATTACATGGGCAAGATAATGAGTACATTTCTTATCAAGCATTGCAGCCTCCTCCTTTGTTTACCCTTCACATCCCTTCCCTGTATTCTTGAAGTTTTACAGAGGGCCATGTCATGAACTTTTGATTTGTTGAAAGACATGATATTATCTCTGATTGTAGGGTCAGGGTTCAAGTAAACACAACAGCCATTGACTTTCTTTTGCATGTTAGTTGTACACAGAATAGGGTCATGAACTTGAAATTACTTGGGAGGATTTCATACAAAGAATGTACACAGATGTTGGTATGGAAAGACGGTTGATAGTATTATATATATATATATATATATATATGTATATATATATATATATAGGTATATATGTATCACTTTCAGAATTTTCTCTCATCACAAATATGGAAGTATCAATAAAGTGGAACAGAAAATGATAAGACCTGGATTTAAGGTGCTACATAGCATACTTAACACAGTCATAGCCCTTTTCAGAGTGGTGGAAAGCCACCCCTGAAAATTTATATAAGGTATATCTCAATGATCAAATATTTCGTACTCTGTGAAGATGAATCACTTACACATGATGAAACTAATTGTATCAATCATACATCTGAGCTTGCTGAAGGAAATTTGATTGTCAGACAATGCTTAAAGTAGTCCTGGTGACCAGGCATTCCAAACTGCAGAGTCTTACGTATTTCTTATTGGGCCTAATGAATGTGCTCACAGCTGGCAGTATAGAGGATGAGCTAATGAATTTTCAGGAGACTATTTGCCGACCAGATATGCTTTCTTCTTAGAGAATCCTCATGAGCACAGGACCAAGGTAATTCAGAGAAATATTTGATAATAAATAATTCTAGCTCAAGTGGTAGAGCCTTGAGGGAAAAGCTAAAGGTTGACATGCAGGCTGAGTTAAAGTTCCAGTACTGGCACACAGACAAAATTACACACACACACACACACACACACACACACACACACACACACACACACGCAAACATGTGAACATATATATATATGCACATATGTATAGGAACTTACTATATTATTACATAGGAATCTTGAGAATTAAACTCTGCATAGATATATACAGTGTTTGAAGACATTGGAAAATATTAATATTTTCCCATTCAGTGTGTTTTTCTTCCCTACTATTGAATTGGGTTTGTAAAGTGTACTAAAACAAGTGACTGGAAGAAGAAATGTGAAACAATACTGCAGGAATTACATCTTCCATTTTACAAGAAAACAGGAGTGACTGTATTAATCTTAGGCTTTCTTAACTTTGAGAATGGAGTAAGGAGTAGATAACTTTATAAAATATGGAAGCAAACATTCTACAAGTCATTCTTTAAAAAGACCTTTAATAAAGTATAGTCAAAGTGATAGCCTGTGTTTAAAAAAAATAAAACAAAGCCAACAATTTTGGAGGATATAATGGCTCACTAATGTATACATGTAATCTCCAAGCTTTGTGTCTTAAGGAAGAATGAAACAATACCTCATTCACTTTTCTTAGTAACAAAAAAAGAATGTTACCATATATGGATGGCTCATTATCTCTGACTTGAACTCAATCTCTGCTTGTCTATTTATACCAGCAAAATCCATTATAAAAAGAAGGGTGTGATTATCTGTTAAAGACAGACATTTAGAAATGATTTCAAAGAGGTTTGTGAGATACATTTTTTCAACCAAGACTGCTTAATTAAAACAAAGCCTAAATAAATTCAAATCAATAATGTTATTAAAATATAAGAATATTTAGACATGCTCTTCATTTACACAATAAAAATTACAGTGACAATTGTTTTTAGTGAATAATAAATAAATACCTAAGGGCAACGGAGACAGGAATGCTTGTAACTTCTATAAATATGACACACATGATGAAAAATTATCTTACATATTTCTTTGTAGGTTGAATATTTCTATACAATTCTAAGTGTTTATTTATTTATTTTTATTTTTTTTTTTTTGGTCTGGTTGTGGGGCCTAAACTCTGGGCCTGGGCCTAAACTCTGTCCCTCAGCTCTTCAGCTCAAGACTAGCACTCTACCACTTGAGCCACAGAGCCACTTCCGACTTTTTTCTTTTTGCTTATGTGGTGCTGAGGAATTGAACCCAGGGCCTCAGGCATGCAAGGCAAGCGCTCTACCAGTGAGCCACCTTCCCAGCCCAATTCTAGGTGTTTAAAAGGACATCTTCCTTTCTCATGGAATTTCTGGTATTTTCCTCACTACCTATTGGAACATATATTTACCTGGCCTTACACATCATCTAAATATCTACCCAGATAACCACCTCATTCTTCCCACCATTGCACAATTCAAGGTCATCCTGTTTAATTTCATTAAGACATCCTCACAAACTTATATACCTGTTTCTAGGTATATAAACATGGAATTATGTTGTTCCTACCAATGTAAATTGGAATACAGAACAACTCCAGAAATGGGTCTTTATGAGCTTTTCATTTGCCTATAGTTAAGTCTATCCCTTAATATGCCCCATTATACCTATACCCTCTCTCTCTCCCTCCCTCTCTCTCTCTCCCTCCCTCCCTCTTCCTCTCTCTCTCTCTCTCTCTCTCTCTCTCTCTCTCTCTCTCTCTCTCTCTCTCTCTCTCTCTCTCTCTCTCTCTCTCTCTCTCTCTCTCTCTCTCTCCAGATATTTATAAGACTTTTTGTTTTCCAAATCAATTGACCTCTATTCTGTAGCATTTGGAGAAATTCTTTCTCTTTTCCTCCTGTCTAGAATATGCTGTTTTCTCCTACTTTCTGTTAAGAAATGCTGCAGACAACAATTTAGCTCTTTTTCCTTTAAGAAGGGATATCAGTCAAAAAGCTTTAATAAGATGCTCATTATAGATACTCCTATGGTTGAGTACATTTCTGTAGCATGTCTAAGTCATCTATGGGATTGTGAGCTTCTTGAAGGCAATTATTCTGCTTTTCTATCCCATTGCTGATGGTTAGTGCATCATTTAGAACATTGAAGATATTCAGGGAATAATTGTGAATTGATAGTTTGTAAGGTCCTTTAACACATTGAGTTCATATTTACCTACATTATAATATACACTTCAATGTTACTATTTAAATAAGTCATAAAATATGCATGTGGTTAAAATATGTTTAATCATGTTTTTAACATAGTATGTTGAAAATGTCATGAGAAGCACTTATTTGAGATTACCATGTATCTGCATTAGGAAGTCCAACTTGTTATCTTGACTATGAAACAAAATGATAATAATGCAAGAGGTGACATTGAACTTCCCAAGTGGTGATGAGCTATTTCCAGTGGAATTCCAGGAAATCACAAAGAGAGAGAACAGAAATCAACATTTTCCCATTTACATGATTAAGCTTCCTAGGAAAATAGTCAATTGAAGAACATAAATAGAAAAAAATTACATCACTTTGGAAGGCATGAATCTATTCTCCTGTTTTCTCTTTCTCTCTGTCTCCCTCCCTCCCTCCCTCCCTTCCCTCCCTCCCTCCCTTCCCTCCCTCCCTCCCTCCCTTCCTCCCTCCTTCCTTCCTTCCTTCCTTCCTTCCTTCCTTCCTTCCTTCCTTCTTTCCTTCCTTCCTTCCTTCCTTCCTTCCTTCCTTCCTTTTCCTATCTTTCTTTTGGAGAAACTTACACACTTTTAAATAATCTGATTCACATGATATTCATGTTACTTCGATATAACATTGAGTAATTTAATGAACTCCTTGAGATTAGGTTCAAAAATTGATGACGATCTGAGTTATTCTCCAAGATACACAAAGAAGTGGAGAAAAAAAGACTTTTATTTTTTATCTCAAAATAAGTTCATATGATAAACTTTCCTCTTGGTTATTATATTCCAGAAATATGATCCTAATCCATGATCTAAGAAGCAGTTTCAATGTTGTAAATCTCTTGGAATTCATTTCTTTTTTTTTTTTTTTTTGGGTCCGGTCGTGGGGCCTGAACTCTGGGCCTGGGCGCTGTCCCTCGGCTCTTCAGCTCAAGGCCAGCGCTCTACCACTTGAGCCACAGCGCCACTTCCAGCTTTTTGCTTATGTGGTACTGAGGAATCGAACCCAGGGCATCAGGCATGCAAGGCAAGTGCTCTACCACTGAGCCAACTTCCCAGCCCCTCTTGGAGTTCATTTCGATAGGCATCACTGTATATAATCATATACACCAAGCTACTAAATCCTTGGGATCCTTTGGTCTCATTCTGTGAATGTTTAGAGTGCTGGATATACAGTCTTTGGTGATTATTAGGTCTCTATTTTAGTCCTTGAGACACTTATCTCCAATTAGCCACACAAAAACAGTCAAAAGTAGACCTGTGGTTCGAGTCCTAGAATTCTAGCCTTGAAAAAAATGCCCAGGCTCTGAGTTCAAGCCCCAGGACAGGCACTAAATAATAAATAAATAAATAGCCTCTTCTTTCAGTCTTTGTCATTAAAAATACCACTGTAGATTTCCCTTACATTCTTTTTATTGAGTTATCATGTCTCTTTTGCTATAATATCTTTTATCATTTTTCTGAAGCCATTTTAAGAAGAAACATTAATGTTTTTATATATTATATTTTGAATTATATTATATATATAATATACTACATTTTGAATATGTCCTCCAAATTTTAATTAGCAAAGATCTGGTCACCAGTTTGAATTTACTAGTAGATGTTTACAGTCCTACAAATAGTATAGTAGTGTTCCCTTTTGGCCACATTCCCACTATCATCTGTTATTAGTTTTCTTGATAATGACCATTCTATCTGAGGTGAGTTGGAATCTCAATGATGTTTTGATGTGCAGTTACCTTATGTCCAGAGATGTTAAACATTTCTTCATGTGCCTTTTGGTCATTCTTACTTCTTCTGAGACATCTTTCTTTAGTACATTTTGAGTAGTTTGTAAGTTTAGCTGATTTAGCGAGGGAAGGGGAAAACACAGAAATGGTGGGACGATGGATGAAATAATTCAGCATGATATTCATTAGACACTCTGTTGAAAATGAACTATACAACTATGGGGGAGTGGTTTGGAAGGGGAAAAAACTGGAAGAAAATGAGGGAAGAGTTGACACTTCAAAAGGAAATGTACACAATACCTGTCTTATGTAACTGTAGCCCCTTTGTACATCACCTTCAAAATAAATAAATTAATGTTTTAGGTCAAAGGAAAACTTGAAAAATTAAAGAATAAAATAATAAAATTTTAATCAAACAAAATATAATACATGAAAAATACTTTTTGGTCAGAATTGACATATAAAAGGTAAGGTAAACTTCCTTTGTTAGGTAAGAATTTTACTGAAATATTCAATCCCATCTTTATTTTGTTTATTGTTAAATATGGCTTCAGTCTTGTGAGTCATAGCCCATTCCAATCAACACAGATGATAAAAGGTGATTTTTTTTTATGTAAGAGGAATAATAAAGATAGACTTAAGTAAAACCAAATGCATAAATGATATTCACAATGCATTCCTTTAGGTTTGGGTTTCTTTCAATGAGAGTGATCCCATATTAATTTGCCTTCTTGAAATGATGTTGACTAAAGAAGCACAAGAGAATCACTTCCAAAATGCTTCTGACCAATTCAGAATGCTATCTTACCGGCTGCCCAGTACACAATGCAGGCTTATCAGAATTTTAGGCAGGCTGCTGTACCTCAACTACCTAACTTGTTCTTTGTCTTTCTTCCCACAGTAATTTTCCACCCTCTTATATAACAGAAAGTTTCAGGGCCCTAGGGATTAAAACAAATATGTTGTTTGTGCTTAACATCTGGGATTTCCAGAAATATTGGATTTTTTGTGCTTCTTATTCCTCATTAAGTATGAAGAAGCCTGTACATACAAGTAATTTCCCCAGTATGTGTCAAGATAATAATGTATCAGTAATATAAACTATCTATAGTGGACACCAGAGATGTGTTGTAAGCAGGAGTAATTAAATACCAACAGAACACATTTTATATGCATTCACAGTAATGTTATGTGAAAATATCATAAGCAAATTTGTGCAGAGGCCTAATTTTTCAACTGTTGGAAGCATTCTGCACATAACCCTTCTGCATTTCAAGCATGGAAGAAACTCCAGACTCTATGTCCACAGTAAAAGCAACTGTGTGTTCTTGTTATTTGTGTCAACATTTGGGAGGATGAAAAAAACAACTAGTCTCAGTTTATAATATCAACCTCTTTGAAATAGGAACTCTCTGTTTTTTAAGAGTTAAGAATACTTTGATCCTCATAATATTTACCACATACTTTCATTGAATGATACACTTAAAGATTATTTGGTTTAAAAACAACTAATTTCACTAATTCTGGCTGTACTGGTGTTATAGATTTGTGTGTATGTGCTTAACCTGGCATAGTCTCTGGAGAATATCTGCAATTATGTAGAAATAAAACAATAAATAAGAGTTTGTTCGCATTTTAATTTTGTTTCTGAGTCATGGGAGTACCTTCTAATATATCTCTGGAGAAGTTGAAATGTGCATCCATTATTAGGTGGAAGTACACACACACACACACACACACACACACACAGATACAGACATACACACACACACAGAGAAGCACACAGAATATTTGATTAGTATAAAAAGAACAGGTGTCTTTTGAAAAACTTCCATACTACTTTTGAAAGGGGTTTAACAAGTTTAAACTCCCAACAACAATGCAGTAAGGTTCCCTTCTGTCTACATCCCCTCCAGCATCTGTTATTAGATTTCTTCATTATAGCCATTCTAACTGGGGTGAGGTGGTATCTCAATGTTGTTTTGATTTGCATTTCTTTTATGGTTAGGGAGGTTGAACATTTCTTCATGTGTCGATTGGCCATCCTTCTTTCCTCTTCAGAGAAGCTTCTCTTTAAGTTTTAGCCCATTTATTTATTGGACACTTGTTTCTTTGAGAATTTGTTTTTGGGGAATTTAAATTTTTGAGTTCCAGGTATATTTTAGATATGAGAGCTCCCCTATGACCCAGCAATCCCACTCTTGGGCATTTACCCAAATGATCACAAACAAGACCACACTAAAGCTACTAGCACAACTATGTTTATTGCAGCCTTATTTACCATAGCTAAGGAACCAACCCAGATGCCCCTCAATAGATGAATGGATCAAGAAAATGTGGTATATATACACAATGGAATTCTATGCCTATATCAGAAAGAATGACATTGCCCCATTTGTTAGGAAATGGAAAGACTTGGAAAAAATTATATTAAGTGAATAAGCCAGGCCCAAAGAAACATAGGTCCCATGGTTTCCCTTATTTGCAATTACTAGTATATGTCTGAGACAAGCAGAAAAGGGCAGATAAGTTGATGTTAGGCGAAATGAACCCCAAGTTAGGATTCAAATGTTTCTTTTTTCTTTCTTGTGTTTGTTTCTAACACATTTATAAGATGATTTCTTTGTTGCTTTGTATGTCCCTCCCCCACGGTATAAACCCTGTTTTCACTGTATTTGATGTTGGTATAATTTGTGGAGGTGAAGGGAAAAAACAAATCGTTTAAATAAGGATACAGGTGGATCCATTGCAACAATGAGATGTGCAAGACTTTATGTTGAAAAACGAACTTTACAATTTTGGCGGGGAGGAGATGAGGGGAAGGGGAGGGGGAGGGGGATTGGGGGTGGGAGTGGGAGGGAAATGGGAAGGGTTGGGAAGGGGAAACAAAGTAGGAGGCAACAATGCTTGATAAGAAATGTACTCATTACCTTGCCCATGTAATTTTAAACCCTCTGTACGGTATTTTCACAATTAAAAAAAAAAGAAATTTGAAAGTCATCTGAACATTTAAAAAACAAAAAAGAACAAGTGAACTAAAATTAAAAGGAAGACTGAAATTAGAAATTCAGATAGGATTATGAAGAGATAAAATGAAAATTCAAACAATCCAACATTTTTAGTGTATATAACCAATGAAAACAATATATTGAGGATATAACTGCATTTCTATGTTGCAATTTTATACTCAATAGTTTACATGGAATCAAACTAAACATCACTAACAAATGAATGGAGAAAAATAATGTGATGCATATACACCATACAACACTTCTTGGTTTTTTAGGAAAAGATTGTCATTTCTAACAATATTCATAAGCTTGAAGAACATTGTTGTAAGAAACATAAAACAAGTACAAAAGAGAAATTCCCTTCAGTAGATGAATTGAAAAAATATATATTAAGAGAAGTAAGCCAGACCCAAAAAACATAGATTGCATAGTTTCCCTTATCTATAGCAATAGGAATGTGCCTGTAAATCTGTACATAAATACAATGGAAGGTAAAAAAAATGCACTTGGACATGACAAACAGGACTCTAAACATTTTCAAAATGAGGCCAAACTAGTATATTCCTAGGAGAGAATCACAAAAGCTCAATAGCTATGTGCATATGAGCATAGAAAATGATGTTTATCAAAATGCACTACATGAAATGGAACCAAGAGGTTTTTGATTTTAACTTTTGTGGGTTCTTTTGTTCTTCCCTTTTGTTGCTGTTTTTGATTTCTGAACTTTTTGTCTTGTATGCAAGTTTGTCTGTTTGGGAGAGGGTAAGGGAATGCACAGAAATGGTGGGACAAAGGGTAAAATAAGCCAGCAGTGATACTCACTAGATACTGTGTTGACAATAAACTATACAAATTGCAATCTTGGAATAAAGGGAAAAATATAATGGATGGTATGTCTATCAGATACAATGGAAGCCAGGAGGCAATGCAACAACATATATAAGGAGAAGCAATAAAATTTGAATTCTACATATAGTTTCTTTAGAAATGAGTATTAAAGAAAGACATTTTCAAACAAAACTAAGCTCAGAAATAAATCTTTACTAAAAAGGAACAAAGGAAGTGTCTTTATTTTGAATGAAATTGTTTCAGATGAAGCCTGGATCTATAGAAAGCAAAATCAATGGAAGCTGTAAATGTGAATGCATACAAAAAAGTATTGTTGAATTATTTAAGATATTACTGTCTATATAAGAAGAATGAGTTAGTACCAATGTATGTTGGGAATGTTTCTGCATAACAGCATAAATAAAAGAGTAAGATTAATCAATTTTAAAGCACTTACTTTATTAT
Source organism: Dipodomys merriami (assembly GCF_024711535.1). Lineage (NCBI taxonomy): Eukaryota > Metazoa > Chordata > Mammalia > Rodentia > Heteromyidae > Dipodomys > Dipodomys merriami. The sequence continues at coordinate 86,247,159 of NW_027203381.1, forward strand.
TAAAATGAGATTGTTTATTAATGTTGAATGTATTTAATTGTAATCTCTAGAGAAATAGGAAAAATTAGTACAAAGTGCTAAAGCTGAAAATCCAGAAAATAAGATAATATGGAATACAAAACACGTTCTTAATTATCACAAAAAATAAAGACAGAAAGGGAAAAAGAATGAGACAAATGGAAAAATATATTTCAATTGATTGATGTTTTGCTTAAAGTTAGCATCTTTTGAATAGTATATCTCCCACTGTCTTTATATAAAAATAGAATTGCATGAACTACACTTATTAAAATGATGTTTTTATAAGCAATGGGGTGATAATATCAAACAATTGAGATCTAACTTTACTCAGTCTCTTGTAGTTATGAACTTTACGGAAAAGAAGAAATATGTTAAATTCACGAAAGTTAAAATTCTATTGTTCAAATAGTGGCTGACCTATCTGAAGGCATTTGGGAAGTGTTATAATTACTTTTCATTTTCTTTTGGGTGAGCCAACTTCTGTGGTTTGCTCTGTCCATACTTTTATTTCTATGATTCCCATGTGTGTGATTATGAAATAAAGTCACTTCTAATTTTAAATCTGACATCTATGACCTACTGTTAGATTTAGTGAGTACATTATTCTACCTTGCATTTCTAAATCAAAGCATAGGAAAGGTAAAAACTGAATGCATTTCAGCAACATTTTTCTAGCACAAAACTCAATTTCCCCCTGAGATGAATGAAGAGCTCATAGTAGAGACTTTTATAAAATACTTCCAAAGTTATGTATTGGATTTTATTCTTTTCACTGCAGTAGAAAAGCTTTCTAGTGAGAAAATGTGAAGTTAATAGCCTCGTTTTCAATACATCCTGTGTATCTGCAATTCTCTGTTCCTTTAGCCAACTTTCTTTCTAAACAAGAAGAAAATTGACTTTACAGGCAGAAAAAAAGTACATATTTAAACAGATTGTAAGCAGAACCACAAAATAGAGCTAACAAGGCTCCTTGTATTATTTTCTAAGAATTATGTAAGAATATCACATGCATTCTGTTCTCCAAGTCCATTGAGGAATCCTCAGACTTTGTTATTTTGTTCTTCTTGATCAATATCCCAAATTCTCAAATTTACTCAAAGCTTTGTGATTGCACTTTTTAAAAAAATTTTAAGTTACACCCAAGCAGCTATACTTCAGTCTTTATATTAAAGCCAATCTATGGACTGCATGCAAACTATGTTATGTGATGACTTGGAAGTTGTACTTGTAAGATTATTCCACTCTTACATTTTTTTTAAAGCAAACTGTTTCAAGATTATGCTCCTCTTTCTTCTCCAAGTCAATGTGAAAGTTGCTCTAAATAGTTTACTGAAGATACATCCATTCTGTCACTTTACCCCATCTGTCAAGCTCTGCTACAATATTTCTTTCCAGATTCATCTGAGGTTACAAATTGTGTATGAAATTCCTTGTGAATCAAGTACAGTTCCAGTTAACAATAAAACTAAGTCTCTTGTTCACCTTCAGGTTGGAGAATTGATTGAAAAAGTGAACTAAAACAAAGCATGTTGTGAAGTCTACAACATAAGGTAGTAGACTTTAAAATACTACAGACAGAATGCTTCTCATTACAGAAGAGAACATTTTTTTTATATCGTATAATTAGGGAGACATGTTATAACTCATGATTTTTTTGTTATTTGTACTGCTATGAATTTCTAGTAGCAAGTAGGTAGAGGTGAAAATAACACTCAACTTTATAAAGGATCTTTAAAACTTGGAAGCTCTTTTTTCCTGCCTTTGTTTTAATAGTAAATCATTCAAACTTCTACATAGAGGAGTTGCAGAGGAAAATAGTGTATGTATCATTTGGAATGGTCAACATAAATTTCATTTTCTAGAATTTATGTTAATTGAGTTTTGTCAAGTAAACATGATTCCATAAAGAAAAAAAGCACAAGTTTTGCAATATATAGTTAACTTAATATATATCATTATAACACAAAAACATCAGATCCATACAGAATAACATTTGAATCCATCACAACAACAAAATTTGCTTGTCTAATGTCTAATCACTAATCATATCATGATTCTACAACACTGGTTACTCAGTATTACAGCTTTCTCCTGACCTGTGCTCTATACAAAAGACAGTACTGTTGTGGGTGTTGTGTATGGCTGTATGTGTGTGTGTAGATACTCAGTACTTCAGTCTTGTGTGTATGTGTGTATTTGTGTGTCATGTTTGTGCTTTTCCTCTTAGAATTTATATTGTTTGACATAATATTGGAATAAAGAATTAAGATACCTAAATATATTTGACAATCTATTGTTTATTTTTACATGCTGATACTATGGAAAAAGCACAAGTTAACAACTTTTTCCAGGTTACATTTATTTGGAAACAAAAACCCAAAGATTCAGCTACAATTAGACACTTACATAGTTAATTGTACAAAGGATAATGATGTAAAAATATGGCAGAATTTCAGGTGTGCTTGTTAACTGAATCGAAGTGGTTAAAATGATAAGTTTTGCACAAAAGATAAGCTTTTGTAAATATCCCTAAATCTTAATTACTTATCTGTGATCATAAGAATACTACTTCTTTCTGGTCTGGAGAGACATCTTTTGCATGTGGATTTTAGCCTTCATTTTTGAGAAACAACATGAAAATAGAGTGATCTACTGGCACTTGGTGGCTGAGAACAGTCTAAATGCCAGAGTGACATATTTTAAGCTAGATATCAGTACTCCTTCAGTGAAAATCCATAAATGTTCACTAAAATCACTTTCTACAGATATTAAACCTAGTTTGCTTGATATGAGTTCCTTGATTTGAGTATATACATTTGCATATGAATGTAATTCAAAAGGGAAAAATGGATATGTTATTCAGTTATAAAACACTTCAGTTATTTAAAACACCCCTGCGACTTGTGATTGCTAACAGATTAATTCTTTTTTGTTGTTGTTGTTGTTTTTAATTTTTTGTTGTGAAAATACTGTACAGAGGGGTTACAATTACATGGGCAAGGTAATGAGTACATTTCTTTTCAAGCATTGTTGCCTCCTCCTTTGTTTCCCCTTCCCATCCCTTCCCTATAGATTAATTCTTGTTTCATTCTAAAGTATGTGCCAGAAAAAGAACAGTGTTAAATAACTAAAATCTTTTGAGGTCATAGTCTAACTCATGAATGAATTCTTGTGTCTTTTTCCTGGAAAGACGATGGGCAGCCTTGTGCTCATATTATGCAATCTCTTCACTAATTCCTACTTCTTGTGCATCTCTTGCTTATAGTTGACACAGTTAAATTTTTCAAGTAGATGAATTAGTTTAATTCTATGTTCACTCTCTAGCATTGCATATAATTTATTCATGGATAGCTAGCCAATAATATATGTGTGTAGAACATTCTATCAATTATCAATTATACTTAGAGATCAAATGAGAAAAAAAACTCATTACTAATACTAGAAATTAAGGCACAAACATGTGCAAATAAAGAGATGTAAAATATTTAAAAATGAATGGAAGGATGTGAAACATAGGAGGCATATTATAGAATAATTAGTTCTTCAAATTATTTTCAATCAAGGGACATGCTTTGGCAATAACAAAAAGAGCTCCTATAGAATAATCATAAAAGAAGGACAGTGTGTAAAATGAAGAGCAAAGTCTTGACCTTTGAAGTCTTGCTGTCATATGAGAAAATCACCTGAAACAGAGCCAGGCTGCACAGATACACAATAGCCCCTTTTGAGAGTGAACCCTTCTGTACTGAAACTGTGAGACTCGGAACAGTGTCAGGACCTCTTAAATGTCAGAAGCTCTGAGTCCTTCTGTCTGTATTCCTACATTCTCTCTTATAGTCAAAGACTGTAATCCCCATATTTAAAAACTGGAAGTCAGGGGACTAAGAGAAGTTAGAAAGTGAAAAAAAAATAGATGAGATTTTTGAACTTCCATTAACCTCATAATGGGAATATGCTATGGTTTGAACTCTACAATGAATTTCATTTAATTAATTTTACTGGATGCCTGAGTAGTCTAAAAAAATACCCTATTTGAGTATGTATTTGTTTGATATATTTGCTACCCATTGGTAGATAAAGGTAATACTTATAAAATTTATCAATTGTGACTATTTTAAAATAGATTGTTGTTATCCTTTCTCTCGCTCTCTCTCCAACAAATTCATGTCTCTCTCATCAGATGCTGATATATGTAAATAACTTTATAATCTTAAATTGGTTACAAGAAGTCCCTGCAGATGCTACAATAAACATACTTGTTTAAGAAATAAGATTAGGCTCTTGGGGGAAGATGGCAGCCGAGAAGCTGGAATCTCTACAAGCTCTCGCATAGAAAGCAGTTTTAGAGTTCTAGTGAACAGTCCTAAGCCAGAGAATCACACCAAGTGTGCCATCACAGGACAGAGAGTTAGACAAGAGAGGGGAAGCCAAGGCAAAAAGACACATCTGAGCGCCTGCCAGCAGCCGCCGCGGCGGCAGCGGCAGGGTTGCGGAGGAGTCCACAGCCCGGGCCATAACTGAGCGCTCACACAGACAGTCTGGGACGAAGGAGCCAGACGCAGAGGGTGAGCGGATTCTACTCAACACCAGCAAGAACAGACAAGGAGCGGACATCTTCATCCTGCAGTTCCCAGACCAGAGACGACCCAGGATCCAAGACTCGACGTGAGTAGAAGCCCGACGTCCTCACTCCTTCTCAGGGAGCAGAGGAGGGAAGGCCACCCCTCCCCCCCCAGCACCGGTGATCTCCATCTTGGATACCGACAAGACTCAGAGGAGCTGCCAGCTCCAACCCAGGCCTTGGAATAAAACGAGTCATTTAGCAGGTTACAAGAACTTAACGGCGGGGAAGTGACCTGCCAGACTCGGCTCCATCCAGGGAAAAGTCACCCAGCTCAGGCACCAGCCATTGGAGTGGCTTTCCTCACTGGGTAACCAGAGCCAGAGGCTGCCCCTCCCTCTAGCAGCCTCAACAATCAATTGAAAAACAGAAACCCTAAGAACGGCTCCAGGCTGGGCTCTGTGAGGTTTTTTTGTGTTTTTTTTTGTTTGTTTGTTTTTCACAAAATAGCCCCAGGAAAAAGCTACTGATTGTTGAAAGGCCTCAACTCTACCCAGAAACTAGCCTTACCACTGCATCCCTCTCTTTTGTGATTCTCAAAGCAGATCACCCTCCCAGTAAACTAATCTGGGAGGGGGATCTCAAAATCTTGGGTAAAGCATTTTTCTGCCTGTTCAAACAAACTGACTTAAGAAACCAATCAAGCCACAGGACCTCAAGCTGACCAGAGACTCCAACAAGAGGCTGTTTACAGACAAAAGGGAGATACAGGATTCTTCCCACCCCTCACAAAAAATCAAAAAAAAAATCAAGGAACTTTTTTTTTCTTCTCTTCCTCTTTTTTTCTTTTTTTTTTCTCTTTTTTTTTCTTTTTTTTTTTGGTACCTTATATATATATATATATATATAATTTTTCCTTTTCTAAAAATTGTATTAATCTTTAATTTTTGCCTTTTTTGAAAAAATAATTGTTTTCCAGTAACTTTTTTTTTCCTCTTATAATTTTTATTTTAGGAATATATGAATGTGCGTTTTCCTTTCTTTTCTTGTCTTCTTTCTCTTTTTCTTTCTTTCTTAACTATCTTTATGTTTCTTTGTCTAGCTCTACTGAACTTCTGATCTTTTTCTCTCCCTTTCTAATCCTTTTCACCTTTTCCTCTCCTTTGATCTTCTGTATGTGACTTAACTCTTGTCCTGCATATCCTCAGATAAACCCTTAGTTAACTAGTAGACCCTATCCCCGATTGTGTACACACTTAATCCACAAATTTATTACTCAATTCAAAACCTCTGAGACTTAAATTCCTTAATAGCAGTACTACCTCTTTATACCTATATAATATTTTAAGCATTTTCTTAAGTTTTTCACTTCTCCTCTATGTCGTTACCATTCTATTAATATACTCACATTCCTCTCTAAATAGATGGTCTTTTAATCTCCATAATAATATTAATTTTTAAGTCTATTTTTTTCTGGTCTCTTTTCATTTCTGTTTCCCTTTCTTCCTTTTCTCTCTCTCTCTACTTCCATCCTACCCAACCTATTTCCTGCATTGAGATTAGGACATAGTTAACTATCCCTGTGCCTCCCCACACCAATCTATTCTTATTTTTTACCCACATCTCTCCCTAACCCTAAAAATTTCTGGTTTTCCAAATTCTTCTCTGTGGTTCGAAACCGATTAACATGTAGTTGTTTGATGTTGAATAGATGTATCTGTTGAACTAGATTGTATCTGTAGACTATTGACTGGATAAATGCAAACGTTGGTTGATGGTTGCCTTAAGATAGTGTTCTAGCACAAAACTGGTGCTATTTTCATCTCAAATGGGCAGAGTAAGCTGGAAAAACACAAGAAAAATGGCAAATCCAGGTATCTCAATTCCCAATCTTGATAATCAGGGGTCAGATCAGATAATGAACAACCCAGAGGAGAGTTCCCAAATAGCCCTACAAACACTGGTGGCAAACATGATAAATGAGAAGTTTGACAACATACAAAGGATTCTGTATGAGCATGATAGGGAGAGAGAGGAGGCATTCCAAAAGTTTATACAGGAATATCATAAGCATGAGGAAGCTACTCAAAAACTGATACAGGATTTGCGTGAACAACTTGAGAATACTCAAAGAGAAAGGGAGGAATGGCTTGAGCAGGCTGAGAATACTCAAAGAGAATTGCAGGAATCCCACAAACGGGAAGAAAGAGAAATGCAGGAATCCCACAGACAGGAGGAAGCTAATCAAAGAGTAATTCAGGAATTGAGAGACCAGGTAGAGAATACACAAAGATCACTAAAGGCATTCATGGAATCCATTAACAAAGAGCTGAAGGAAGTCAGGGAGACCACAAAGGGAATGCTGAATGGAACCCAACAGAAGGAATGGAAGTCCAAAGAAACAATAACCAATCAACTAAGTGATTTGAGAACAAACACTGAACACCAAATTAAGGAAGTAAAGAAATTCATACAAGACCTAAAACAGAGCTTCAACAAAGAACTTGAAGCCATCAAAGCTGACCAATTAGAAGGAAAAGAAATAAAAAACAAAGTAGAGAGTCTTGACAGCAGGTTAGACCATGCAGAAGATCGAATCTCAGGGATTGAAGACAGCCTAGATATTATAGAGAAAGAACATACAACCATCCAAGACAAGTCCAAGAAATATGATAGATCTATCCAACACCTGGAAGACACCATCAGAAGGCCCAATCTAAGGATAATGGGTGTAGAGGAGCACCTAGAAACAGAAGTTAATGGTCTAGGAAATTTGTTTAACAGGATCCCAAACATACAAAAAGATAGGCCTATTCAGATACAAGAAGCTTTTAGAACCCCAAATAGACCAGACCAGAATAGGACATCCCACCGTCACATTATAATCCACACAGGATCAACTCAGACCCAGGAAAAGATCCTTAAAGCTGTCAAGGAGAAAAGGGTAATCACCTATAAAGGGAAACCAATTAGAATCACCTCAGATTTCTCAGCAGAGACAATCAAAGCAAGAAGAGCCTGGAATGACGTATGCCATGCCCTAAAAACAAACAACTATCCAACAAGAATACTGTACCCAGATAAACTCTCCTTCATAACTGAAGGCCAAATAAAAACCTTCCATAGCAAAGAAAAATTGAAACAATACCTCTCCACCAAACCAGCCCTACAAAAGATTCTTAAAGATGTCCTACACATAGAAAAACAACAAGAACGCAACAAAGGCCAAGAAATTGCACCCAAACTGAGAATCCAAGAACCATAAGAAGAACCCAGTTTCGCAGCCCCCAAGAAGGTGGATAACATGGAAGGAACTCACAAATACCTCTCAGTCTTATCTCTTAACGTTAACGGACTGAACTCTCCAATTAAGCGACATAGACTGTCTAGTTGGATTAAAAAACAAGACCCTTCTATCTGCTGCCTGCAGGAGTCACATCTTGCCCGTAAAAACAAACACATTTTCAAAGTTAAAGGCTGGAACAAAATCTACCAAGCAAACGGCCCCCATAAACAGGCGGGAGTTGCAATCCTAATATCAGATAAAATAGACTTCAAATTAAAATTCGTGAGAAGAGATAAAGAAGGTCGCTACATACTAATGAAAGTATCTCTCCTTCAGGAGGATATTACAATTCTAAATATCTATTCGCCAAACAATGGAGCACCCAAATTTATCAAAGAAACACTACTTTCCTTCAAATCCCATATAGATCCAAAGACATTAATTGTTGGGGATTGTAACACACCACTCTCCCCACTAGATAGATCAACTTGGCAAAAACTCAACAGAGAAACCGCAGATCTAAACAGCTGCATAGATCAACTAGACTTAACAGACATCTACCAAACATTTCACCCAGCAGCATCAGAATACACGTTCTTCTCAGCAGCACATGGAACGTTTTCTAAAATAGACCACATTTTAGGCCACAAAGCAAACTTGTTTAAATTCAGAAACATTGAAGTTATACCTTGCATTCTCTCTGACCACAAGGGAATAAAATTAGAACTCAACACCAAAAGCCACCAAAGAAAGTCCGGTATCACATGGAGGCTGAACAACACACTGCTGAATCAAGAGTGGGTCATGGAAGAGATTAGAAAGGAAATTCAAGTGTTCTTGCTATTCAACAAAAATGAACACACAAATTACCAGCTCCTCTGGGACACAGCAAAGGCAGTACTCAGAGGCAAGTTTATAGCTCTGAGCATCTACATCAACAAATTGGAGAGATCTGAAACTAGCAATTTAATGACACATCTAAACCTCCTTGAAAAAGAGCAGCAAGATAAACCCCAATCCAGTAGACGGAAAGAAATAATCAAAATTAAATCAGAATTAAATGAATTAGAATGCAAAAAAACTATAGAAAGAATCAACAAAACAAAGAGTTGGTTCTTCGAAAAACTTAACAAAATTGACAGACCCTTAGCAAATCTTATCAGAAGAAGGAGAGAACACACCCAAATTAATAAACTCAGAGAAGAGAATGGAAACATCACCATGGAAACAACCAAGATTCAAAACATTATAAGGGAATACTTCTCAAAACTTTATGCTAATAAGTTTGAGAATTTGACAGAAATGGACCTTTTCCTAGCAAATATTGACATGCCAAAACTAAACCAAAATGAGTTAAACCAGCTCAACAGGCCCATATCAAGCATTGAAATAGAAACAGCAATAAGAGACCTCCCAGCTAAGAAAAGTCCAGGACCAGATGGTTTTACAGCAGAATTTTACAAGGCCTTCAAAGCAGAGCTCACACCAATACTCCTCCAACTCTTCAATGAAATTGAAAGAGAAAGCTCACTACCGAACACATTCTATGAAGCCATCATAACCCTCATCCCCAAAACAGGCAGGGACTCATCAAAGAAAGAGAACTATAGACCCACTTCTTTGATGAACATTGATGCAAAACTTCTCAACAAAATTTTGGCCAATCGACTTCAACAATTCATCCAAAAAATCATACACCACGATCAAACAGGATTCATTTCAGGGATGCAAAGCTGGTTCAATATACGCAAATCAATTAATATTATTCATCACATCAACAGGAGCAAGAATAAGAACCACATGGTTATCTCAATAGATGCAGAAAAAGCATTCGACAAGATCCAACACCCCTTTATGATGAAGGTTTTGGAAAAATTAGGAATCCATGGAACATTCCTCAATACAATAAAGGCTGTTTATGACAAACCTACAGCCAGCATTATACTCAATGGTGAAAAACTAAAGCCATTTCCTCTTAACTCAGGAACAAGACAAGGATGCCCACTCTCTCCACTTCTCTTCAATCTAGTATTAGAATGCCTAGCTACAGCAATAAGACAAGATGCAGACATAAAGGGGATCCAAATAGGGAAAGAAGAAATAAAACTCTCCCTCTTTGCAGATGACATGATCTTGTATTTAAAGAATCCCATAGACTCCACTCCTAAATTACTCAAGCTGATTCAAAACTTTGGCAAAGTAGCAGGTTATAAAATTAACCCCCAAAAATCAATGGCTTTTCTGTATGCCAACAATGAGAAAAGTGTGACTGAAATTAGGAAAGCAACTCCATTTGTAATAGCCCCACAAAAAATAAAATACCTAGGAATTAACTTAACCAAAGAAGTGAAGGACCTCTTTGATCAAAACTTTAAAACCTTAAAAAAGGAAATCAACACAGAACTTAAAAAATGGCAAAACCTCCCATGCTCCTGGATTGGAAAGATTAACATCGTGAAAATGGCAATTCCTAACAAGGCTATCTACAAATTCAACGCAATACCTATCAAAATTCCAACCTCATTCTTCAAGGAAATAGAAGAGGCAATCCAAAAATTCATATGGAAAAATAAAAGACACTGAATAGCAAAAACGCTCCTCAACAGAAAGAACACTGCTGGAGGAATATCAATACCAAACTTCAAACTCTACTATAAAGCCATAGTAATCAAAACAGCTTGGTATTGGCATAAGAACAGACCTCAGGACCAATGGAATAGAATTGAAAACCCAGAAATGAACCTACAGACATTTAGCCATCTAATCTTCGATAAGGAAGCTAAAACAATAGATTGGAAGAAAGACAACCTCTTCATTAAATGATTCTGGCAAAATTGGTTAACTATATGTAGAAAACTTAAGCTAGATCCTTATATATCACCCTGCACCAGAATCAACTCCAAATGGATCAAAGACCTTGAACTCAAAGCAGACACTCTGAAAACATTACAGGATGGAATAGGAGAAACCCTAGGTCTCCTTGGCTCAGGCCGAAATTTTCTGAATAGAGACCCGGAAACACAACAAATCAAAGAAAGGTTGGACAAATGGGACTGCATAAAGTTGCAGAGCTTCTGCAGGGCAAATGACATAGCTAGCAAGATCAATAGAAAACCCACGGATTCGGAGAAGATCTTTACTAGCTGTACAACGGACAAGGGTCTCATATCTAAAATATACTTGGAACTCAAAAAATTAAACCCCTCAACAACAAATCCTCAAAGAAACAACTGACCAATAAATAAGTGGGCAAAAGACTTAAAGAGAAACTTCTCTGAAGAAGAAAGAAGGATGGCCAATAGACACATGAAGAAATGTTCAACATCCCTAGCCATAAAAGAAATGCAAATCAAAACAACATTGAGATATCACCTCACTCCAGTTATTATGGCAAAAATCAAGAACTCTAACAACAACAGATGCTGGAGGGGATGTAGACAGAAAGGAACTTTACTTCAATGTTGGTGGGAATGTAAACTTGTTCAACCACTTTGGAAAGCAGTATGGAGATTCCTCAAAAGTCTTCACATAGAACTCCCCTATGACCCAGCAATCCCACTTTTGGGCATTTACCCAAATGTTTACAAACAAGACCACACTAAAGCTACCAGCACAACTATGTTTATTGCAGCATTATTTACCATAGCTAATATTTGGAACCAACCCAGATGCCCCTCCGTAGATGAATGGATCAAGAAAATGTGGTATATATACACAATGGACTTCTATGCCTCCATCAGAAAGAATGACATTGCCCCATTTGTTAGGAATTGGAAAGACTTGGAAAAAATTATATTAAGTGAAGTAAGCCAGGCCCAAAGAAACATAGGTCCCATGGTTTCCCTTATTTGTAATATCTAGTATATGTATGAGTCAAGCAGAAAAGGTCAGATAATGTGATGTCAGGAAAATGAACCCTTAGATGTGTATTTTAATGTTTTTTTCTTTCATGCATGTGTTTCTAACACATTTATAAGATTATCTCTTTGTTGCTTTGTATGTCCCTCCCCCACAGTATAACCCCTGCTTTCACTATATTTGATGTCAGTATAACTTGTGGAGGAGATGGGGAAAAACCAGTTGTTTAAGGATACAGGTGGACCTGTTGCAACAATGAGAAGTACAAGTTGTCATGTCCAAAACGAGCTTTACAAAGTCGGTGCGGGGGGAGGGGTGGAGGGAGAAGGAATAGGATTGGGATGGGGGTGAGGGGGTAGGCTGGAAAGGGATGTGAAGGGTAAACAAAGGAGGAGGCTGCAATGCTTGGTAAGAAATGTACGCATTATCCTGCCCATGTAATTGTAACTCCTCTGTACAGTATGTTCACAAATAAAATTAAATTAAATTAAAAAAAAGAGAAAAAAAGAAATAAGATTATTTCTGATTGTCTTTCAGCTTAATTTTAATGTATTTTAATATTTCTCCAACAATCAGTAACTTTTATGAAACAGTCAGTTCTTGAGATATTATCTCTCTCTCTGTGAACTAATGCCCATAATTAAAAGTGAATAAAACATATTAATGGGATATGCATAACATCACTTAAATTAGACCTTTTACGTGAGATATTTAACAAGAAGAATAAGAAGGGTTATTCTGATTATGAGTCTGAAGTACATGATGGTCTGTCAGTATTCTGCACAATGGCTTAAAGTTAGCAGAACTCCTACACTTCAAGTCAATGTGAATATTGACCTAACTGAGATAGATGCATTTGACAAAGAGAACAGTAAGGTTTTCTTAAAATTCATACAATAGTGAAAGTGACTTCAGTGAAAGATTTATATATTTTTCTAGAAAGTTATATACACTTAAAAATACTGATGCATGACAATATACTTATTCTAACATTAGGTTTTACTTTTTAGAAAAGAAATTAAAACTGTAAGAGAAACTTTTCTGACAGGGAAATACATTTGAAGATTTAGTTGGAAATTATTTGAGATAATTTTATCTTCTTTTCCCTAACTATCAAAAACATGATCTGAAATAATATTGATAATATGGCATCATTTTGTCTTTAGTTCTAATGTGTTGGAAGAAATGGGAACAGGGAGAATTGCATAATGTAAATACTGATTAAGGGTCTGAAATAATTATTTTCCTTAAAATTAATAATGTTTTTATATATCATTCACTTTTTAAAAACCATTTGGCTATATCTTGTGGAAGAATTTATAAGTATTAATAATTTATTTAAAAATCATACAAATTACTAGCCAGGCTTCAATTGCTCATGCCTATAATCTTAGCTGAGCTATGAGGATTCTTATTCAAAGCCACCCTCAAACAAATGAATCCCAGAAACTCTTATCTCTAATTATCCAACAAAAATGCCAAAAATGGCATAGCACCAATGGTGAGTAAAAAGGTTGAGTAAGAACCTGGGTACTTGCATATGTACACAGAAACATAGCTCCCAAATCAATTATCCTTAAACATCTGATGATGGTGGTTAGTAGCTCTATTATTTTCCATTTGAAAACTTTGGATAAATATGAAATGATGGATAAATGGAAAAGCTACTGACTTTAATGTACCTACACTATAAACTATATTATGCTAAATAGAATTTGTGTTGGAGAAAGTATTTGTATATAACCTGGAGCATGTGGCCATATACATCACCAAACTGTATGTGGACCCTAAATATGTGTATTATCTCATATTGATTAAATTGATAGGCTATTTTAAATCCTAAGGTCTTCATTTGTCCATATTAACCTGTTATTTCTATTCCTTCCTTTTCCATGGCTTACCTTTGTCCTATCTCTATGTTTTTCCCCAGTACCTACACTGTGTAAAAAGTGAGAATCAGACATGAGATTGAGTGATGATGAATTAAGATAAAGAGGCAGCCATAAGCTCCAAGAATGTCTTGACCAAAGCAGATATGCTTTGTCAATGTTTGAACTGCCCTGGTTCTCACATGGCTTTATTGTCTTCTATTAGACAGAAACAAAGTTCACAAAACATTAACTCCAGATAAGGCTAAGCTATGACTATGATAGATTAAGACCAATAAAAGACCACTTTGTTTCAATGTCTGTACACAGACAACAAAAGAACATTGTCTAAATCAGAAACATTTCCTTAATCTGGCTAACATGAGTGCCTGCTACTTCCTTAACAACCACAGTGTTGAAATTGCTCTCATGTATCCTCTAGGGAGTTAATAGCCCACCACATGGAATTGAAAAGGATGGGAGAGAAAGATGGAAAGGGTTGGTGACACTGATCAAGACTCGTTGTACTCAAAATTGATCAAGATTGATGAAGAATAATGGAACGGAGTGATATTGGTCAAGATTCATTGTACTCATAATCTTAAATCCATGGCAGAAGTTTGCTGCAGTCATTATATATTCTCAATCCAAAATAAGCTTGACTTCTTGAATCCTCCCCATCTCTTAAACTTGTTAAAATGAAGCTCTGACGTATTTCATATCTGACATGCATATACAAAGATGTTCCATGGTTCCCATTGGTATACATTCTTTTTTTCACTGAAATGAGAAACAAAACTAACTTGCTCAAACTCAGGTGCTGATTCATAATAGGACATTGGAAAAGGGAGAGGAGAAACCCAAAGCAACTTAAGACCACCCAAAAGAATTCATAATAGATTAACAGATACGTTAAAATTTCTTAAAAGTTTTGCTATTTTCTATCAATTGCTGCTAATGCCAGATGCACTTTCTATATTTGTCCCTGAAAGTACATTCCATAAGACACAATGTATGTTTTTATCTGATGGAAACCTATGTCAGATGCTGCTGTGACGGACAGTTCATCTTCAAGATGTCCTTGGCTTTACATCCTATTTGCAAATAGACCAAAGCAAATTAATTAAGAGCATGATGATCACTGATAGTTGCTTACTCCATCTTACAAATACTTAGGTCAGAGCACAGAGATGAGTAGACTATAACTTCTTGACTTTTTGTTCTTTATACATAGGTCTGTTAATAAAGAAGCCTTTTGCTTAGATTTGAAGGTCTATATAAAAAATAAGACAGACAGGTACTAATGTGAAAAAGTGGTTTCATTACTATTCTGTTTTCATTTTGGTTTTTATTAAGTTTAACAATTCTTGGCACATGCTTTTGCCTCTTGGTTGATTTTTTTTTTTTTTTTTTTTGCTGTGAAGCAGAGAACTAATCTGCCTGATGGAGAAAGGCTGACGATGATTAATGTTCAACAGAGGTTGTGAGGAAAAGTGCCACCCAAGTTCAAAGCATTATTATTTTATTAAATCATGATTTCTCTGGTGTTCATATCAGTAGCCTAGTTTTTATGCAGCAATAACTGATTCAGACTTCATTTATATAAAGCAAAGAAAAGCAAGAAGACAAAGGAAGACAATTCACCACATGGCAAAGAGAAATTACTGCAATATGAACTCTAACATTGTAGTATTCTTTCATGGTCTGGTACTTTTTAATCATAGATGGAAAAATAATGGAAAAAATTAAAGTGCATCCATTGTATACTAGGCAAGGCAAGTGAGATTTTGCAAATTGATCACACTGAACTCCAGAAAACAGAATGGATAGAATCCCCAGGCATAACTACAGGGCAACATGGGGTACCCCACTGCCTTGTTTTACCACGAGAAATTTGTGGCACCGATTTTCTGTTTTATATCTTTATCTTGGCATTAACAATAGCCTATGGTTTTCAACATTTTCTGGTTAGGAACTCAAAAATTTTACACACATCCACTTGTGCATATACTGCATAAAAACTATACATACAGCAGAAAAATAATAGTCTAAGGGACTTAGATGCTTCCATGTAATTTGGTATTTCTTAAATTTTGCTTTCTGTTTCTGGTTGCAGCCTGGTACACATAGATTTTTTTGGAAGATCTTTAGAGAGAACTATGAAAATATGAAAACATGAAAAATGAAATTAATGTATGAGACATTGATCGTTACAAGTTGCAGTCTTAGTATTCACTGAAAATACTATGAAGCTAAGAAAATTGAAGGAGGGGTGAAATTGGGAGAGATGGGAAAAATGTTGAAAGGGTTATATTGATCAGGATGCATTTTATTTATAAATTGACATGTTGAAGAAAGCCACTGTACTATTACTTAAAATAAAAATAATTTTAAAATTATAATGATATATGTATGACATACCTCATACAGACTATCTGAATTTTTGAGCATACACAGAAAACTCAATCAAGTGGTATGTTGAAGGTAATATTTTTTCTATATATATAGAAAAATTATCAAAGTTATACCTATGTAATTTTTGTTGTTGTTGTTGGTCTTGGTCTCTGGCCTGAGGATGGAAATTTTAACATTCTTCTATATCAACAAAAAGATTGTTTGAAATACCATTAAATTTATTTAAATTATTTTTATTTCATAGAATATACTATCCTAAAGATTATTTTATCCAAAGGTAGTTCTAAATAACTAATAATTATGTGGGTAGGATTTACATTTGTTTTTAATCTTCTTTAGTAATTGAATTAGGACAAGGGTAAGCATCTTTAGTCATGTTTCTGATTTTCCTTCATTACTAAGATATCTCAACATTGAACATAACTATAAATTTTGGTTTGATACAAGTTTTATTTCATTATATTCTGGAAAGTGACTTGTTCAAGTTTTATTGTTTTGCCAGGAATGGAAGTTGAATTTAACCCCATCTATTGTGGACTTATTTTCATCTAACTTGCAGCTAATTGGATTGTCTTTGACTTTTAGGAATAAATACTACATACACGATAGTGGCATATTCAATTTTTCACCTGGTGCCTAACTTAGTCTACATGTACTCTGTAGAGTGTTAATCTGGTTTAGAAATGTCTCCTCTGGCTAGTCCTTGTGGCTCACCCCTGTACTCAGAGCTACTGAGGAGGCTGAGATCTGAGGATCACGGTCCAAACCCAGACCTGACAAGAAAGTGAATGAGATTCTTTTTTTTCATGATAGAAAATATTTTTCTTTTTCAACATAGTGTCTTGTACATCTCATTATTACAATGGGTCAACCTGTATTCCTAGTTAAGCATTTTGTTTTTTTCCCTTCCCTTCCCCAAATTAAAAAAGTGTATATGCAGGGCACCAGAATCAAATACAGTGAAAACAGGGTTATACCATGGGGGAAGAACTAGCAAAAGAAACAAAAAAATCACAGAGTACATTATAAGTACATTAAAAACAATAGCAAGAAAGAAGAAAAACACCTGTGTCCCAGTCTTGGGGTTCATTTCACTTATCAACTTATATGGTCATATGTACATAGCTTTTGACCTTTTCTGCTTGTCCTCGATATTTACTAGTTATTGCAAATAAGGGAATCTATAGTACTTATGTTTCTTTGGGCCTGGCTTACTTCACTTAATATAATTGTTTCCCAGTCTTTCCATTTCTTAGCAAATGGGGCAATGTCATTCTATGGAGGCATTGCATTCCATTGTGTGTGTGTGTGTGTGTGTGTGTGTGTATCACATTTTCTTGAAATTTACATCTTGTAGGGGGGAGGTAGGGAGGAGCTGGGAAGGTGGGGAGGGAAAGGATGGTAGGGGAAAAACAAAGGAGGAGGTAACAATGCTCCATAGGAAATGTACTCATTACCTTACTCATGTAACTGTAACCTCTCTGTACACTGTTTGTACAATAAGAAAACATACTTAAAAATATTTTTCAACAAAGGAGGAGGCAACAATACTTGATAAAAAATGTACTCATCACCTTGCTCATGTAATTGTAATCCCTCTGTACAGTATTTTCACAATAAAAGAACTTATTATTAAGAAATATTTTTCTTGAACAATGGAACTGGCTGATATGATTGCCATTGAGTTACTGGGAAATTCTTTTTTCTTTGGTGATATTAGACATTGAATTACTCTCTCACTTGAGCCATATCTCAATCCTTTATTTTTAGTCTGTTTTTCAGATAATGTTTCTCAATTTTGCCCTAGGCTTACATTAGACTTCTCAATGAGATTCTTTTTTTAAATTTAATTTTATTTTATTTGTGAACATACTGTACAGAGGGGTTACAATTACATGGGCAGGCTAATGCGTACATTTCTTACCAAGCATTGCAGCCTCCTCCTTTGTTTACCCTTCACATCCCTTCCCTTCCCCCCTCCTCCCCCTTCCCCCCACCCCCCACCGACGTTGTAAAGCTCGTTTTGGACATGACAACTTGTACTTCTCATTGTTGCAACAGGTCCACCTGTATCCTTAAAAATGTGGTATATATACACAATGGAATTCTATGCCTCCATCAGAAAGAATGACATTGCCCCATTTGTTAGGAAATGGAAAAACTTGGAAAAAATTATATTAAGTGAAGTAAGCCAGGCCCAAAGAAACATAGGTCCCATGGTTTCCCTTATTTGCAATATATAGTATATGTATGAGTCAAGCGGAAAAAGTCAGATAATGTGATGTCAGGAAAATGAACCCTTAGATATGTATTTTAATATTTTTTTCTTTCATGCATGTGTTTCTAACGCATTTATAAGATTATCTCTTTGTTGCTTTGTATGTCCCTCCCCCACAGTATAACCCCTGCTTTCACTATATTTGAGATTCTTTGTCTAAATTTAATTTTAACTTAATTTTAATGTAAAGATGCTTTACAGAGGGGTTACAGTTACATGAGTAAAGCAAGTACATGAGTACATTGCTTTTTTTTTTTTTTTTTTTTTTTGTCGGTGGTGGGGCTTGAACTCTGGGCCTGGGCGCTGTCCCTCAGCTCTTCAGCTCAAGGCCAGCGCTCTACCACTTGAGCCACAGCGCCACTTCCGGTTTTCTGTTGGTTTATTGGAGATAAGAATCTCACGGACTTTCCTGCCTGGGCTGGCTTTGAACCGCGGTCCTCAGAACTCAGCCTCCTGAGTAGCTAGGATTCCAGGCGTGAGCCACCGGTGCCTGGCAATGAATACATTTCTTGTCGAGCATTGTTACCCCTTCCCTTGTTATTCTCCAAGTATCCCCTGTCTCCCCCACCTCCCTCAGATCCCCGAAATGTAAAGTTCATTTCCAATATACTATCTTGTGGGTATCATTGTTGCGATGGGTCATCCTGTGTCCTTGTTTTGTTATTCCCCTTCTCTTCCCCAAATTATACACACACACTCACACACACACACACACACACACACACACACACACACACACACACACAAGATTCAGGGTACCAAAATCAAGTAAGTGACAACAGGGGATATAACATAGGGGGAAGCACATACAAAGGAAACAAAAAAATCACATAGTACATTAAAAACAGCAACACTATGTCCACTTAACCACCAGAAAACTGGAAGTGATATTCTGACATTTGCCCTGAGCAAATAACTCAGGGAAAGTGCCCAGCTCCTGAGTTCTCAAACCTTGCCCCAGGACTGAAAAGAAGTTCTCTCTCTCTCTCTCTCTCTCTCTCTCTCTCTCTCTCTCTCTCTCTCTCTCTCTCTCTCTCTCTCTCTCTCTCTCTCTCTCTCTCTCTCTTTCACTCTCTCTCTCTCTAGCTTGCTCTCTCGCTCTCTCTCGCTCTCTTTCTCTCTCCATATATACATATATATATATAATTTATATATATATAAACACGCACACTTATATAGAGAGACACATACATACACACGGAGTTTAAAAGGCAATTTGAGGGGGCTGGGAAGGTGGCTCCGTGGTAGAGCGCTTGCCTTGAATGCATAAGGCCCTGGGTTTGATTCCTCAGCACCACATAAGCAAAAGAAAAAAGCTGGAAGTGGCACTGTGGCTCAAGTGGTAGAGCACTAGCCTTGAGCTGAAGAGCCCCCAGGCCCAGAGTTCAGGCCCCACAACTGGACCCTCCCTCTAAAAAATAAAATAAATTAAAAAAATAAAAGGCAATGTGAAATGATTTTAACTATTCTGATACCTTATATATGATTAGACTCAGTGTTATCAATATTTTAGAAGACAATTAGCTGTTTTATTGGTTTTTATTAGTTAGTAAATGACATCTTTAAAATTGTATTTCTCTATTTGATTCAGTTTTGGCCAAAAATATTTTCTTCAAATATGTTAAAATGTATTATGACTTTAAAATTCATTAACAACTTTGACCTAATCTTTCTTTTTGGTGGTTGTTTTGTTTTGAGTCCAGGTCTTAATGTAAAGCCTAAGATACCATCAAATTAAGTAGCCCATGCTTTCCTGTTCCTCCTTCTTCTCCATCCTGAGGGCTGGGATTATAGGCGTGCATCTCTATGTTTGAATTTCCTTTACGGATATAATTTATTACATGTGTTTTATATAATTTATACTGTCCTTTTTTCTTTTCATAAAAGTTTATAGTTCAATAAGATGGTGCTTTCCATTGAAAATACTGTGAAATAAGGACAAATGATATATGATTTTAGGATTTGTGTGCTCTAAATTCCAAATACTCTTTTTGGCTAGTTTAATGTCTTTTACTGTGTTTTATAATTTTTGTTTTAAAATTTGCAATTACCATATTTTATGTATGGTTGATTATGACATGCCTTAGACATTATTTTAGTATTATTATTTCATAAATATTTTTATGATCCCTTATATATTGAATTTAATATTTTATGAAATTCAAGATTTTTTTAGCTTGTAGCAAACTAATTTAAGTCATGTATGATTGCTACTATATTGATATTTGTATTTTGCTTAGAATAATTCCTCTTTGCATGTGACTTTTTATTAATTGGAAAAATTAATAGAACATGACATTCTCATATGTACATATAATTATGAATATAATTTATTTTTATAACTGGATAAAATTCTGTAATGAATTACTGTTTCCATCTATTCTTATTTATCATAGAAACTAGGTAACAGAGATATGAAAGCTAACTGCATAAATATGTCTGAATATTCAATAAAAGACAAAGGCCATACTGATAGGAACATTCTAAATGTACAATATTATGGTTTGTAGAGATAACCCTTATCACCATTAAATTTCAGTACTGCTTAACAGTTTGTAGGTAATAAAATTAGGCAAGGAAATGAAATAGCCAGTAAACATAATGTATAATGAAGTTTTTTTCATTTTTATTTATTTTTATTGTGAAAATACTGTACAGAGGGGTTACAATTACATGGGCAAGATAATGAGTACATTTCTTTTTTTTTTTTTTTGGTCGGCTGTGGGGCTTGAACTCTGGGCCTGGGCGCTGTCCCTCAGCTCTTCAGCTCAAGGAGAGCGCTCTATCACTTGAGCTACAGCGCCACTTCCGGTTTTCTGGTGGTTTATTGGAGATAGGAGTCTCATGGTCTCTCCTGCCCGGGCTGGCTTTGAACCTCGATCCTCAGATCTCAGCCTCCTGAGTAGCTAGGATTACAGGCGAGAGCCACCAGCGCCCGGCTATGAGTACATTTCTTATCAAGCATTGTAGCCTCCTCCTTTGTTTCCCTTTCCCATCCCTTCCCATCCTCCTCCTGCCCCCCCCCAATCTTCCCCGCCCCCCCCCTCCAAAGTTGTAAAGTTCGTTTTTGACATAACTATTTGTACATCTCATTGTTGCAATGGGTCCACCTGTATCCCTATTTAAAAGACTTGTTTTTCCCCTGCCCCTCCACAAATTATACCAACATCAAATACAGTGTAATCAGGGGTTATACTGTGGGGGAGGGACATACAAAACAACAAAGAAATAATCATATAAATGCGTTAGAAACAAATGCATGAAAGAAAGAAAAAACATTTGAATACATCTCTTAGGGTTCATTTCCCTAACATCACTTTATCTGTCCCTTTCTGCTTGACTCAGAGATATACTAGATATTGCAAATAAGGGAAACCATGGGACCTATGTTTCTTTGGGCCTGGCTTACTTCAC
Organism: Dipodomys merriami; assembly: GCF_024711535.1. Taxonomy (NCBI): domain Eukaryota; kingdom Metazoa; phylum Chordata; class Mammalia; order Rodentia; family Heteromyidae; genus Dipodomys; species Dipodomys merriami. The sequence goes on from NW_027203381.1 coordinate 86,268,860, forward strand.
TTATCATAATTTTTTCCAAACCTTTCCATTTCCTAACAAATGGGGCATAGAATTCCATTGTGTATATATACCACATGTATAATGAAGTTTAATTATTCCAATATTACTTAGATAAGGTGAAACATTATAATGTTGACAGGTTAATTTTGTAAAACAACTGAATAAAGTATTTTTCTATATTAGCTTTAAATTAGAAAAAAAGGAAATCAAAATCCACTACAATAAGGTAAAAATAATAAAAAACCTTTTGAAATTATTGTTATGATTTAGGTATCACTTTTACTCCAAAAATTCATGTGCCTTGGCATGACTATTCTATATATCAAAAGTGAACATTTGTGGAAACTTTGAAAGGCAAACTTAACTGGGATTGACTGGATAATTGGAAATAAATAGAAGAAAAGGCAATCAATAGAAGCATAGATTGCTGACAGTATTGATCTTGGACACTTGCTTGCCTCAAGAGACAGGTTAAAAATGTTTTAAAATCATTTTTACAGTCCTATAACTTGTTTTTAACTACTCATGAGGACTATATGTATAATATGCTTTCATGCTTACCTAAGATTTAACTCTGGTTATTATTTTTTTCTTTTACATTATTCTTTTATTGGCCTTAGATAATTTTTGATCCCATGCTAGTTTTAGTTTTTGCAGTTTTTCCTCCCCTAAGGAATAATACCATCACTGAAAATAATTCTCAATTCCTGAGCTTTGATTTGCTAAAGTTCAAGTCTTACTCACAGTTTTCTGCTTCAATTTTACAGAAATAATCTTGCCCATTGCTAGCACTGTAGCCATATCTATCATTCCAAATTGCTGTTTCATAAACATGTGAAATATTGGGGAAAAATCTAGAATTATTATTAGTCTAAGAATAGGCTTTACAAATACCTTTTGATTATAATTTCCCTCTTTAAATCAAAATTCTAAAACAAATGGAAGTCCAGCATTACAATATATTATGCTTGCCTGCCAGAGTCAGTGTTTTTATTTCCTATTTTGAGGATGAAATACATGACCAGTTTAGGAACTAACTTGCAATGATGCTGTCCTGCATTTTTCTGTATAAGTAGATATTAGGGAATCTTTGTTGCTATACTGGAACTCACACCTTTTTTTTTTTTTTTTTTTTTCTGTCTTGGCGCTTGAACTTTGGGCCTGGGCTCTGTTCCTGAGCTCTTCAGCTCAAGGCTAGCGCTCTACCACTTGAGCATACTATCACTTCTGGTTTTCTAGTGGTTTACTGGAGTTAAGAGTCTCATGTTCTTTCCTGACCAAGCTGGCTTTGAACCGTGATCCTCAGATCGCAGCCTCCTAAGTAGCTAGGATTACAGGCGTGAGCCACCAGCGCCCGGCAACACACCATTTTTTTTTCAACCACAAGCTTTAGGCTCCAGAGAATTAACTCTAATCTTGTATTTCAGCCAACTTTTACTACTAGTCTCTGGAGATGTGTATAGTGCCACACTAGCAATTTAAAGTATAAGAAATAAAATTGTGCAATTTTTTTTCCAGAAAGCTATGTCTTAGTTATTTACCTTGAATTTCCATAGTCCCTGATGTGTCTTAAAAGCAACTTTTTCCAACAAAATTATTTCCTTTATCACCTTTTAAATATCAATTTATTTATTTTTATTTCAAAAACATTGGTACATAATTTTAAGTCTTGGACTAAAGTATACCTACAATTGTGGATATTTCATTGTCATTATTTTTTATCCTTTCTTCTTAATTACATTTATTTTATCTACACAAAAAACAAAATTTTTCAAAAATAAATGTACTCAATACATGATTTATGTAACTGTAACCTCTCTGTGCATCACTTTTACAATGAAAATTTTAAAAGAAGGTAAACAAAAAAAAACATAAAATTGCATACGTAGTGGGATAACTTTGTGGTTTATTACGTATGTTCATTGATTAGTGTCTAAATCAAACTAGACATACTGATTCCTTCTAATATTTAACATTTTATAGTAAATCTTTCAAAATGTTCTTCTAATTCATTGAAATGCACAGCATGTTAAAATTAGCTACACTGTCAATACTCAATGTTATACCAAATATTTCTCCTATGTAACTCAGTACCCATTAATCAAACTTTTCCCATTTCTCCCTTTCCACTACTCTGCCCGATTGCCGCCATTATTATTTCAGCTTCCATGAGACCAACATTATATTAAGAATCCAAAAATGAGTAGTCTCAGACAGGCTCATCATTTTGCCTTATTATTTTCACTTAACAAAATGATCTCTCTTCCTTCCATGCTGCTACACACAGTAGGCCTCCATTTGCGTGGATAAATAGTATTTTATTGTTGATATACTTACCACACTTTTATCCATTCATCAGCTAATAGGCACTTAAGTTGTTTCCATATCTTGACATTGAATATTTTTTCTATAAACTTTAAAGAGTGCAGAAATTCATTCCTAATTTCATTTCCTTTGTTATTCACTGGGCACTGTCCAAGTGTCCAGATCTCTCTTCGTTTGTCTTTTGAAAAGTTTACGAGTTTGATATTGCCCCAAATTCTCTCTTTTATTTATTTTTATTGTGAAAATACCATACAGAAGGGTTACAATTACATGAGCAAAGTAATGAGTACATTTCTTTTTTTTTTTTAATTGTGAAAATACCTTACAGTGGGGTTACAATTACATGGGCAAGATAATGAGTACATTTCTTATCAAGCTGTTGCCTCCTCCTTTGTTTCCCCTTCCTATCCTTTACCATCCCCCTCCCAAATTGAAAAGTTTGTTTTTCAACATAATAACTTGTACATCTCATTGTTGCAATGGGTCCACCTATATCCCTATTTAAATGATTTGTTTTTGCCCTTCGAATCATCTACAGAGGGACATCTAGGTTGGTTCCATATCTTAGCTATGGTAAATATGGTAAATAATTAAACATATTTGTGCTGGTAGCTTTAGTATGGTCTTGTTTGTGATTATTCCGGTAAATAGCTTCTGCATGGCACAGGACATAGCTAACAAGATCAAGAGAAAGCCCAAAGATTGGGAGAAGATCTTCACTAGCCATACAACGGATAAGGATCTCATATCTACAATATACCTGGAAGTCAAAAAATTAAATCCCTCAACAACAAATCCTCAAAGAAACAACTGCCCAATAAATGAGAAACAATTGCCCAATTAACAAGTGGGCTAAAGACTTACAGGGAAACTTCTCTGAAGAGGAATGAAGGATGGCGAATAGACACATGAAGAAATGCTCAATCTCCCTAACCATAAAACAAATGCAAATCGAAACAATATTGAGATACCACCTCACCCCAGTTAGAATGGCTATAATCAAGAACTCTAATAAGAACAGATGCTGGAGGGGATGTGGACAGAATGGAACCCTATTGCATTGTTGGTGGGAGTGTAAACTTGTTCAGTCACTTTGGAAAGCAGTATGGAGGTTCCTCAAAAGACTCCACATAGAGCTCCCCTATGACCCAGATTCTCTCTTTTAGTCAATCTTTTGACCACTTCTACAGTGCTCTAATCCCACGTAGGCCTTGGATTGCACAAGGGAAGCCTGGGTCTGGGGTTTCAAGTTTGGTTGAGCCTGTGCACTGAATCAGTAAAGGCTCCTTGCAGCAGAAATTCTAGGGGCTGTGTTTCTCCTTAGCGAATTCAATGGGGTTGGGACTTCTCAGGCATGTCAAGTGACAGGGTGAGTAGTCGGATGTACAAATACAGCTATTGGGTAGAAAGTTCTTTGCCACTTTTGAAGCACCTATCTTGCCTCTTTTCAAAGTCTCCAGGAATTGCTACGACCTGTCTGCAACTAGAAGGTCAGCAGCTAGTATGATTTATCCACCCAGCAGCCCAGAGTCAGACATGTGTGTCCTTACTCTTTCACTTCACGTCCAGTTATTAGACTCCGGTCCACACGCCACTCTGGTTGAGTTGGGCAGCACCCTCGAGGTTGCAGTAAATTGTAGAGAAGTTCCAGGCCCTGTTATTTCATCTGCTTCTTTGGTATCGGTGGAGTTAGGAGTTCCCATGGCTAGCACTTTCACTCACCCAAGCTGAGGGCCAGGCCTGTGGATCCTGACTCTCCTTGCTTCATTCAGAGTCTCTTGTGAGCTGATGAATCCAGGCTCGCACACTGAGTTAGACTGAACAATGTCCTCAGGAATAAAGTAAATTATAGAGGAGTTCCAACTCCTTTTATCTCCTATGCACCTTTGTGTTGGGGACATAGGGATCAGCCACTCCAGCAGCGTGGCATGTAGTACAAAGTCAGGCATGTAGTACATGATTCTACTCCCAGCTACAAGAAAGGCCACAGAAGGGATCATGGAGCAAGTCCCCCTTCATATAATTGAGACTCCACATGACAAAAACTAAAGAAAAGAGCAATGGCTGCATGGTTATAGTGGTAGAGTGCCTGCCTAGCAAACCCAAGGCCCTCAGGTACACACCTCATTGCCAGAAAAACAAAACGAAGTCTCCTAGCATACTATTTAATTGGATGACAACTGAAAATTGAGGTCATATTAAAAAACCCTGCACTTTTACGTTGTTTTCCAAATTTAGTGTTATTGATATCATAATTTGTAATTTATATGTTTATCTACATGTTACTGTACTTATGCTTATTTTTTAAACTCTTTTAAACATGATTTATGCACCATTTCTTTTGTATTAGAATACTCTGGACTTTTATCTCTGTTAAAACCTTCCCTGTTGTTAATTTGTAACCTTTAGTTTCATGTTTAGCTATTTTTTCTTTTTTTTTTTTTTTCCTCTGTCGTGGGGCTAAACTCTGGGCCTGGGCACTGTCCCTCAGCTCTTCAGCTCAAGGTTAGTGCCCTACCACTTGAGCCATGATGCACTTCTGGAATTTTTTCTGCTTATGTGGTGCTGAGGAATTGAACCCAGGGCCTCATGTATGTGAAGCAAGCGCTCTACCACAGAGCCAACTTCCCAGCCCTCACTTTAGCATTCTTGCAACTAAGTTCTTGGGGAAGTGAAGTCCATCTTTATTTGTTCTAAAAACTCCATAGTCCTCCTTCATTTCAAAAGGACAGTTATGATGCATATTTTCAGTTTTTCAATAGCAGTTTGCTTTTTTGTCTTTCTCAGATCATTTTGAATTTTTCATGTTATTTCCTTACTTTTTTCTTTTGAGGAATCTGTCGATAATTTTAAGCAACTCTTATGTGTCATGAATCACTCTGCTTTATTCTCTTTCTGCTTTTGTATAGTTTTGTCTTTCACTTTTGACAATTTGATTATAATGTGTCTTAGTGAGGATCTTAGTGTTCAGCCTATTTGAGGTTCTGAGGACACCTTGCATCTAGAAGCTCTAATTCTCTCCTAGATTTGCAAATTTTCCTGTCATTTCTTTAAATAAGCCCCCACACCTCCTGATTTCATTTTCTCATGTGCTTCTTGAATTCTACATGCTTACATTACTTCATGCAGTATGGCAAATATCAGAAAAACTTTCCTTTTTCATTTCATTTCTAATTTTTTCTTTCAGTGAACAGTTTGAAATGACCTGTTGTTGATTCTTTTATCTGATGGAACATGTGGAAACCCTCTGTTGAGACTTTTTCTTTCCTTCTTTCCTTCTTTCTTTCTTTCTGTTCATTTTCTAGGGTTTGAACTCAGGGCCTGTCACTGGTCACCATCCCTGAGTTTTTGCTCAAGGCCAGCACTCTACCACTAGAGCAGCAGTTGATTTCTAGCTTTCTTGGTAGTTTAGAAGAGATAAACATCTCATGGACTTTCCTGCCTAGGCTGGCTTCAAACTGTGATCCTCAGATCTCAGGTAGGATTACAGGCATGAGCCACTGACGCCTGTGTCTATTGAGATTTTTAGTACTGCGCATGTACTTTCTATGATTTTCTCGATTTTTAACTTTTCCCTCTGTTCTTTTGTTATTCATTGAGAGACTGTTTGAAATTCTTTGCATAGCAGTTCATAAATATCCATCTATGTGTGGCTTGTTTATTGGAGCTCTGTTTATTTCCTTTGAGGAGCTTGTGTTTGCTCATTCTTTGTGATTTGTTTAGACTGTATTGATGTCTATGCATTTGAATGAACAGACAGTTCTTCCTATCAGGGCGTAATGATTTCATGGGTAAGTACTGCTTCTGGCTTATAATGTTCAGTTCAAAATTACAGTCAAGTGGGAATGGATCCATGTGCACTGGCTGTTTTGGGCCCAACTTCAGATGCTTGGTTGACAGGCCTGCTATCAGAGATTAAGACTCCTCACAGGCCTTAGAGAAATAAGGGCTACCACCAGAAAAGGAACAGAGATAGAGCATGGTCATGGGTAAGCTTCCGGACCAGTCAACAGAGGTCTCTTACCAGGGGCATATGTGGTATTTGTCTTTCCTCAGTCTTTTAGTTTAAGGGGCTGATGACAGAACTAAAGACACATGAACATAGAGCCAAGTTCACATGGAAAACAGCTATTTACATTCTGCAGCTAAGACTGTAGTTGATGGGGTTGATAGTTAAATATGAACCTGCCTTCCCCAGAAGGATTCTCTTAATCACAGGTCACAAAAACTAATCTGTTACCTGTATTCTCTGATGCAAATCTCTTCAAAGGCATCCTTGACTGTAAATTTCTACCAAATAGGTATTTCTGTGCAATGACACTGGCTTGGAAACTTCACCTGCCATCATGATGGTAGTACTCATTTAATTTCCTTTCAAAAATCATATCCAATCTTGTATATACATTTATCTAATTTGGGGGAGAAGGGAAATAACAAAATGCTGACACTCACAAGACACTATGTTGGAAATGAACCTTACAACCTGGGGACAGGGGGGAAGAGTGAGGTAGGTGGGTGAGGGAAGGGATAGTACAAGAGAAACAAAGAAGGGGGTAAAAATATTCGACAAGAAATGAACTCATCACCTTACTCATTCAACTGTAACCCCTCTACAACATCTTTACAATAAAATAAAATTTAAAAAATCATATTACATTCAATCTATGTTTGCTTCTTTTTTGTTTTACTCACATAAATTGTGATATTTTTATGCATGCAATTATCCCTCTCTTACTTTCTTAATCTACCTTCTTCCTCTTTTCTCCTTGCCTTTTAAGAGTTCTTAGAGGTTTTGAAAGCTTCCCCAAGAAAAATCACTGCGCCACATGGTTGTAGACAAAGAAATTTAATATTAGTAACCTGACAGGCTGTCTCATGGGCAGAGAGCAGCAGCTAGAGGGGACTTACAAGCCTCATTATATAAGAGATCGGTTTGGCGTGAGGTGCCCATGAGCAGGGGATTTTGCGGTGGTGGGGCTAAAGTTTATGGTTGCAGTTGCCTGTGTCACAGGATAAGGCCTGAGTCAGCTAACTTCGGGGAAAAGCCTGTGTCAACAGAAAGGCTACGCTTTACAGGAGGGCTTAAGATAATGGAGTGGCTAAGATAATGGAGGTTTAGACTAACAGGTTTCTTGATGTTATGTTCACACATGCTCACACACATACATTTGTCATGTATTCCTGTGTTTACTTTTCTAAGCTTCATTAATTTTTTTTTAATCCTTTGGTCTATTGCTCTATTCTCTATATATCTCTGAGAGTGGGCTTTATTTTTGGAAATATTTCTTATGCAATAATTATTGAATTTATAATATACCCATGAAATTAGTATCAGATTTGATCACTTGGCACATGGCCAACTTTAGATATGGATTGATAGCACAGTTTATGGATTGTCTGAATAATAATCTATGGTAAGGACGTGAGATATTCCAAAATGGGTCAAAACATTCAGACATTTCTTGCCAGAAAATCATAATGTCCTTTCTTACTATGGTGAAAACTACTCCTGACACTAGCTTTATTTTTTTGAAGAAAAAAGGAAACAATTTTATTACTGAATATGCTTTAAAACAAAATGCAGTGCAAATCAATGGCAAAGATAGAAATGTCACTGTTATATAAGGTCAAGAAGACACCACCATTCCATACATGTTCTGAAGATAAGCACTAACAAGATCTTCATGGCACCATTTGCTGCATATAATTCATAATTAACACTTAGTGTTTTAAGAAACTGCTTTCTTTCTCTACTTCTCTAAGAGGTAAATCTACAAAAGTCCTTTACAAGCTTTTCAACTCAGGCAAGTCTTCCTTAAGGACACAAGAGTTATCTATTTGAAAAGTAATGGTCAAGAAAGAGAAGGGAGAGGAGAGATGGGGAGGGAAGGGATGGTAGGGGAAAAACATAGGAGGAGGTAACAAGGTTCAATAGGAAATGCACTCATTACCTTACTCATGTAACTGTAATCCCTGCCTACAATATTTTTGCAATAAAAATATATAAACATTTTTTAAAAAGAAAGAAAGAGAAGCCCTTTCAGGGCACTGATGGCTCACTCCTGTAATCCCACCTACTCAGGAGACTGGGATCCAGGATCATGGTTCAAAGCCATCCCAGGCAGGTAAGTACGTGGAGATCTTATTTCCAATTAATCACAGAAAAAGCTGGAAGTGGTGCTGTAGCTCAAGTAGTATAGGGCTAGCCTTAAGGAATAAGCTTAGGGACAGTTCCCAGGCCCAGAGTTCAAGGCCCAGGACTGGCAAAAATAAGGAAGGAACAAAGAAGGAAGGAAGGAAGGAAGGAAGGAAGGAAGGAAGGAAGGAAGGAAGGAAGGAAGGAAGGAAAGAGCACCTCTATTTCCCTGGTCTTACAGGAGATGGGGAGCCTACATTTCTATTCAATTATTCATTTTTATTTGTACCAATCCTGGAGCTTGAACTTGGTGCTTGGGCCTTGTCCCGGAGCTTTTGTGTTCAAGTTTACTATTCTACCACTTGAGCCATAGCTCCACTTTTGGCTTTTTGCTGATTAATTGAAGATGAGTCTCATGGACTTTACAGCCTAGGCTTGTATCAAATATGATCCTCAGATCTGAGCTTCCTGAGAACTAGGATTACAGGTGTGTGTTACCTGTGCCAGGCTTGAATTATTCGTTTTGAATCATTTACTTTTTTCTTTAACCAAGGACGAATCTTTACCAGTCATTTTTTTTCTTTTGCTCTGATACATTAACTGGATAGGGACTCTTTTTTTTTTTAACTGAACAGTGAAGATTTGTAGAAGTGCATGTGAGATGCAATAGCAACAAAAATATAATAGGGTTTTAACAACTGTTGAGTGTTAATTAATATAGTAGATTCCTGTTCCTTTTGTCCAACATTCCTCTTATATTTACTGCAATCCTGTACCTAAAAAATGGTGAAAATTCGAACATCCTTCTATTTTTAACAGAAAACAAAGATTGTGAAATAAGTGTCCAAAAATAGGTTGATTACAGCCCTTAATTATTACTTCTGAGAATTAGACCTATAATTCTCAAGAATTCACAAACGTAGAATGGATGTTTAGGGCTAGGAGCCAGTGGCTCATACTTGTAATCTTAACTATTCAAAAACATGAATGCTAAGGATCATGGTTCAAAATCAGTCTGGGCAGGAAAGTCCCTGAGACTCATATCTTCAATTAATGTCCAAAAATGTGGGAAGTGAAGCTATGAGTCAAGTGATAGAAAGCTAGCCTCGAGGTTAAAAAGCTCATGGACAGCGTTCAGGCTCTGAGTACAAATCTCAGGCCACATAAAAAATTAAAAATTAAAAGATAAAAGAATGGAGACTTAGTATTTTTAAACTTCCTCACTGAATTAAATAATAGATTTCTTCAGCTTTTCATATTATGATGTTGGAAATGAATTTTCCCATGAATTCTTCATGTGTTTCTGATCTGTTATATTATTTCCATTTGTTATATATAGAGAGACCAAGTACACTGCTAGATGCTGAAGTTCTACTGAAACTTTACTTAATCTAACATGTTAATCCAAGATGTCGATCACCTATCTTGGGTTGTTTATAGCATTATAGATTAAAATCTTATCAATTTGTCCATATGCCACTGCTCAAAACAGTGGCTGAGAATTTATAGCTCGTTTCATATTTAATTTAATAAACCTATTTTGTCATCTTGAAACTAGAATTTTACAAACTGACTGTCCACAATTTATTTTCTAGTTGTTTTCTACTCGGATCTGAGAATAGAAGATAGTAACAGAATGTCTTCTGGCAATACAAAAGGACAATATAATTCCTGTAGTCTGTTGCCTTCCTTCTCTACTCATGTTAGCTTGAGTGACATCTGAATATAACATATCCATTCTCCATTCGACACTTAGAGAAGCAACCACATTGCTACAAAATAATCTTATCAATACACACAGTGAGAAATCTGAGTTTCAGATTACCATCCATACTGGAAGCTCCTAGGTTCTCACAATCCTAAATTCTACTTTTTTCTGTATTAGTAAATGGTCTACTATAGATATGTGATTTAATATACAGAGTAAAGGAGCTTGAAGCTCCCCAGGATTTTTTAAAAAATTTTAAATATAGTTTATTGTTATTATGGAGGTGATGTACAGAGGGCTTACATTTAGATAAGTCAGGTAATGCATACTCATCGAGATCAAGATAGAGCATTATTCCTCACATGGAGTCTCTTTATTCCCATTAAGCTAAACAGTACCCCATCATTAGCAGCAATGGAATGGCTTTGTGCTTTTGGTACTTATACAAATGAGTCTTTGTATCTATTTGGATCTTTCTCTGTCTTTCTCTCACTCCTTCTCTCTCTTTCTCCTCCTCCTCCCCAAGAACCAGAGGCAACAAAATGAGATTCACAGAAAGAATGTGATGGGATTAGAAAAGGGGATTCATTGCAAGGAATGATAGTGTATAATTGTAAATGTTATCAAGCTGGATCCAAAATTCTTAGGTGAAGATGTACAGGAGAGCAAGCTGAACCTGGTGTGGATTGAAGAGTAGATTCCATTTACTGGAAGAACCCCCTCCTCAGGGGTGGGAAAGCCATGATTATATTTATCAGGATATTTCACTGATTAAATCAGGTATACCTAGATACTACAAGACCTTAGTCATATCCATAAAATTCTTTTGTGGCAACATTTAGATTGATAATTGATTAAACCCTGTGGTTATCGGTCAGCTAAATTGATACATAAAACCAAATATCACAAATTCTTTATGTGGCTTCTTTGCTCAAGAAAATGTTTATAAAATGTATTCCTTTTGTGATATTTTCTTGTACTTTAAAGGGTACAGAAGTTTTTCAAAGTGTATTGGGTGAATGTTTGGAAAAAATCAAAATGAAATCTTCTTTTATAAAGTTGTGCTAGTTGAAAAAATATTGATAAAAAGACATTGATAAAAGAGCAACAAAAAATGCTTCCTCGAGTAGCGATACTATAATTTGTTTCTTGTTCCTCTTATTAAGGAGGATGTGGGTAACTTTCAGTTTGTCAGTATCAGGAACTCTACTGCAGGAAGCAATTCACTACGTGCCTATTGGCAAACAACTGATGCCTATTGGCAAACAAGGGCTTGGCTTGCTTTTGGAATGCAGTAAGGATAACAGCTGCTGACATAAATGCTCTAAATAATTTGAACTCTTACAAAGCACAACTTTCATTCCCTAAAGAGTGTAATAATTTGGTTTCAAATTTTCAGTATATTTTTGCATTTCACATATATTTTTAATATATATATTATTGTAAAGATACTGTACATAGGGGTTGCCATTACATGAGTAAGGTAATGATAGGAAATGTATTCAGATACATTTTTATAGCTATCTGAGCAATAAATGTCTCATTCAGATTAAAATGTGAAATTCTGTGAGAGTATTTTTACTTTTCCATGGTCTATTTACAAAGTTTCTGAGCAAGACTTTGCCTATCTTTCTACTTAGCTTGTTTGCAAGATACTTCATTTTTTATTTTTTCTAATTTCTTAATTGTCAAAATAGCATACAGACGGGTTACAGTTACATGAGTAAGGGAATGAGTATACTTCCTATCAAGCATTGTTACCTCCTCCTTTGTTTTTCCCCTACCATCCCTTCTGTTCTCACCTCTCCAGCTCACCCTCCCACCCAAAACCACCACCAACAACAACAAAAACAACAACAAATATATATAATAAATAATTATAAGTATATATAAGTTATATATAATTATATATTATATATAATTATATATAACTTATATATAATAAAAATAATAATACAGTCAGATTCTCTGTATCCAAATTGTAGAAGTGTGAAAAAGAGTATCTTGGGAAATATATCAGGACTCAAGGAATGTATTTGTGTTGTTCTATTAATTTTAGGATTAGTGAAATTTTAATTGTGTAATTTAATTTGGTTGAGCTCCAAGATTCAAATAATTCTAAGCAAATCAGACTGCATTACTGGATGAAATTAATAATGGCTAACATTTATTAAACATACACTTCATCTCTGTCAAAAGGCCAAGAAGTGATGAACATTTGCTCTGCACCAGACATGAACCAAAGATATTTATATGTATTATTTGTTTTCCTTTCAAATAATTTTGTGAATGGGTTACATTATTACTTTGATATAACACTTGAGAAAATTAGCACAGTGATATTGAAGCAATGTTGAGAATCATAAAGTGATAGAACTATATGAAATGCCAGCATCTTTCTTCGAGAATGAACAAAATGAATGACTTTGCTGCCAGATATATTGTGACAGAGATTTGAAACTTGGATAAACTTCTGATAAACCATATTACATACATTGGAAATGAATTCAGCATCTGCCTATTTGTTTCTGTGTTCTTTGTTGTGATAGTTTCTATTTGAGACAAGATACTACTAATTAGCCCAGGCTGGTCTTGAAATCAAGAACCTACTCTCTTGGCCTCCTGAGTTAGAATTGCAGGACTGTAACACCATGCCACACAACACCTCTGAGTTTTAGCTTTGACAAAAATCTTAGTAAACTTTTCCCAGATACACAGAACTTTGAACTACAGTAAGAAATGGAAAAGTGTTGCATTGTATTCGCCCATGACATTTCATTTCTACCACGTAGACTGGCTCTTTCTCTTAAGGCATCATGTAATTCGACAAATTAGAAATTTAGGGTTTGTTATTCTGAATATATTACAGCCCATTATTCTATAAATTGTATTCTGAGCATTAATAAATGCCATGATTCCCACATGCAAAAATAACAACACACTCTGGTAACTTGTGGTCTATATAATGTTTCATATGCATTAAAAATTGCAATTAACTTTGTATTTTTAATTTACCTCTCCAGGTAGATAAATTTGTTCTTTGATTTTTCCAACTACCTATGCTTATAAAACATACCATCAAGCTGGTTGTTTAACACAAATCTTCATCAATGGCTGTAGAAATATAGGTGGAAAAAATAAAATGGAGGAACTCAATTAAAGGATGTTAAGAATATAGATGTGACGACAAAAATTATACACCAGTCAGCAATTTCTCTCTCTCTCTCTTCTCTCTCTCACATATACACATACATGCACACACACACACACACACACACACACACACACACACACACACACACATAATTTTTGCTACAATAAATTTGGTGACACAGAAGTTTGAACTCAGAGCCTCAGCTCATGTTTACTAGGCAAGAATTCTAACATTTGAATTTCTTTGCCATTTCCAGCATTTCATTTTATATATATAGCTATTGAGTGTGCAAATGCATACCTCAGGAGTAATATCACAACTATTTTCAAGGCAATAATAAATTATTATTCTTTTGAAGTTGAATTCCCCCCAAAATAAATGGTTTTGTGTGTTTGTGATTTTCTTTTCTAAAGCTCACTGGCTAAATTTAGTCTTTGGGCTTGTTTCCTTTGTGGATGCTGATGAATTGCATATAATGGTACATCTCTTATTTTATTTGCAAATTGGCATCTTTTATGTTAGATATTACTATAAATCAGAAGTCTGAGATTAATTACACTCTAAACACATGGTCTTATAGAAGAATTACAGATGCAAAGCAAAAAAGTTATCAAGTACTAAAAGAACAAACAGTAAGGTTAGAGAGGAGTAGGAAATATGCCTTATGTGTCTAAGTGCCAGTAGTATTTTTATACAGAAGATCAAGGGAAGATGAAGGCTTTTCACTATGGAGTTACAGGTGTTGTAGATAACATGGATGACATGGAATGGGACAAAGCAAAAAAAAGTTGAGGATAAGAAGAAAATGTATGAAACATGCTTGTTATTTCTGGATTGATTAAGTTCCCTGAAAGTTATTTAATAAACCAAACATAGTGGCACTCAATGGTAAAGCCATTAGGTTTCTACATACACTCAAGAATATGCACCCAGATCTGTTAGCTGATTAACTTCCTCTCAATTTATGGTTCTATGTAACTAAACTTAAGACATCTTGTGTCTTGTATTTTGTACATCTCGTTATTACAATAGGTCATCCTGTATCCTTATTTCAGCATTTTGTTATTTCCCTTCCCCTTCCCAAATTAGAAAAATGTATATACAAGATATACAACACTGGAATCAAATACAGTCATAACAGGGGTTATACCATGAGGGAAGAACATACAAGAAACAAAAAAAAAATACATAGTACATTATAAGTACATTAAAAAGAACATTTCATTTAGCATCATTTTATATGGTCATATGTATATACCTTTTGATCTTTTCTGCTTGTCCTAGACATATACTAGTTGTTGCAAATATGGGAAACCATGGGACCTATGACAGTTTACTTCACTTAATATAAATTTTTCCAAGTCTTTCCATTTCCTAACAAATGGGGTGGTGTCATTCTTTTTTGATGGAAGCATAAAATCCAATCAAGAAAATGTGGCATATATATATATATATATATATATATATATATATATATATATATGCCACATTTTCTTGATCCATTCATCTACTGAGGGGCATCTGGTTTGGTTCTTTATCTTAACTATAGTGAATATGCTGTGTTAAACATAGCTGTGTTGGTAGCTTTAGTATGGCCTTGTTTGTGATCGTTTGGGTAAATGCCTAAAAGTGCATTGCTGGGTCATAGGGGAGCTCTATAAAAAAAAGACAACTCAAAATTTTGTTTATTATTGTCATGAACTCCACAAAGTAAGTATTAGGTTTCAAAAATTGATGAATATGAATGCCTTTCATGTCAATTATAACAAGCGAAATGATTTGTCATAGTGAGAAAATAATGAAAATAGGAAGAATAGCAAGTATAATGTCTTTAAAGTTGAACTGCTTAAAGAAAATCAAGAATAAGTATGTAGCTAAGAAGAAAGCTGTGATGAAAATAAAATGAATCTGACAATAAAACAAATATGAATGAAAAATGAGTTTTATAAAAGGTAATTTTGTCTACATATTAATAGAATTCAGAGGCAAATAAAGATATCAAATAATGTATTAAATTAATGCTGTATTTGAATATGTGTGTGTACACATACATGCGCACATGTGTGTGTGTGTGTGTGTGTGTGTGTGTGTGTGTGTGTGTGTGTATGAAACCCCAAATTGTGAATTTTTTGAATCCAGGATAAGTATTTCCCCCCCAAATAGGTCCTCTTTCCTAAGGTTGTTCAAATAAAAGAAATGTGTTATTATCTGGAAGGATAGGAGATTTAAGCCATTCTCAGAGTTTTACTAAGGAAGGCCATCTTTGTGGAGCTGATTATATATCTGACTAACTGTATTTATACCACTATGTCTATAGACTCCAACCAGCCTGGTGGTTTCTGATACAGATAACAACTGTTGCAGAATTAATCTATTGGAAGTCTTTGAGTTTTGGTTTGGTTTTGTTTCCATTGTAATGGTGGAACTACTTGGACTATGTATGATTTAAGGAGAATATAGAAAAGAGGCAATATATAAAATGCCAGATTAGTCACAATCAAATTCACTGAGAAAGTGACTTGTAAATTAAGCTACTAAGAAAATGAAAGAATTACACGAGGAAGACGTGGTAGCACATGTCTGTAATCCCAGCTATTCAAGAGGCAGAGACTGGAGGATAGAAGTTGGTGACCAGCTATAGCAAATATTGGAGAGATCCTATAAAAAACGTATTGAAAATGTATTGACAACAAAGAATTTGATGTATGGCTCAAGTGATAATTTGGCTCTAAATTCAATTCCTAGAACTTTCCCCTCTGAACATATAACAAAAAGAGGTAGGTATAGATACAACTTAAAAGAAACACATGCACCAATTTAACATATACAAGAATATCAGAGAAACTGCATAAGCCCAATATGGCTAGTGTTGAGGAAAGAAAAGGTTGACTCCTAAAATGAAGAGAGATAAGGAACTGATCCTAATGGATGCTATCAAAGGTACTGGCCTATACATATCCCAAGCGAAAAGAGACCATTAGATTAAAGCCACGATCATTTTGGTGTTGGGTCTTTGTCAGTCCAGTAGAAGAAAGATTGGGTTTGAGGATAGGTAAGTGTGCTCCCTTGCAGGTTCCCCAGCCTTCTTTAGCCCCTGAGACAATCAGAAGCAGCAGGGAGTCAAGTCAAGCAGGAACTCATTTATTACCACACGGCAAGCACTTTTTAAAGCAAAAGACGCCTGGCATGGAAGGGGAGGAAAGGAACCAACCAATCACTGTAGAGATCAGCCTATCATGTGCCTAAGCTTTCTATACTTTCCCTACTGTCCAGGAGCTGTTCATGCATTGATGTCACTTTGCCTGGTTGTGGTACCCAGTCAGATTTTAACATAAACAACCTGGACTCTGCCCACTCAACTCTCTCTCAGTGACATCTTTGCTGCTCATGTGCCCTACATTTGGTATTTTAGGAGGATAACTGCCTGTTGTACAGAGAAGAGACTTTCAAGGGTGGAGGGGAGAATCAGATCTACTAGAAAGTCTCTCTATCATATTCTTCCCTATTCTGGAAACCATTAAGATAGATACTGAATACTGAATGGTAGTGTAGATCAGGGTATTGAAAGTATTTGTAAAACCTGGTCTTATACTGTGTTATTTTTTGTACTACTCATATCTTTAAGAAATATTTTAATTGACATCAACTGAGTTGTTGAATATACACCCTTTTGTACAACTAAATACAATAGAAATATAATTAAATATTTTAATTGTGGAAAAATATATAAAAGAAAACTCACTGTATTATTTAATTTAAATCCATAGTTTACTAAAATGAAGTACATTCACATTATCATGCAAAAAATCTTCAAGACATCCATTCTTCAGAACTTAATTTTTAAGCCCATTAAACAATAATAACTTGGGTTTATTTTTATTAGGGAGATGACAGAATCTTTAGACTCACCATATATGAAAAGTAAAAGAAAAAGAACAGACAAGCCAAGACAAATCCAAGATTTTACCGTTTGTAACTAAAGGAATGTTGTTGATATAAACTGAGATATGAAACACTTAAGAAGGTGCAGATTTGAGGAGAGCAAGAAATTTCAATTGGGGGATTTCTATTATATAGAGTAAGCATAGGCAGATGTGCTCATAAGTGTTTGTGTGTGTGTGTGTGTGTGTGTGTGTGTGTGTGTATGTGTGTGTGTGTGTGTGTGTGTTTGTATATATCATAATTGTAGGAAGGAAAATGAGTTTAAATTACATGTTGGGCATCTATGAGCATAAATGATATCTGAAGACACGGTATTGGATGATTTTAGCAACAGGGTATATAAACACAAGATAAGGAAGTATAAGAACATAACTGAGCTCCAGTAATCATGCCTGGAATCCTAGCTGCTCAGGAGGCTGAGATCTGAGGATTGTGGTTCAAAGCCAGCCCGGGCAGGAAAGTCTATCAGACTCTTATCTCCAATAAATCACCGGAAAACCACTAGTCTTGTGGCTCAAGTGATAGAACACTTGCTTTGAGCTGAAGACCTGAGGGCCAGTGCCCAGACCCAGGGTTTAAGCCCCACGATCGGAAAAACAACAACAACAAAAACAAACAAAACAAAACAAAACAAAAGAACATAGAGTGAGATGTTTCATTATGTAGGCATTTGAAAGCTAAAAATATAAAAAAAAAAGAAATATCAGTATGGCCTGTGTTACTTCCCCAAAACAAAATGCAGGAAGTGTTTTAGGAGAAGAGATTAATCAAATGTTTCTTGGGTAGGTAAGTTAAGTAGAGTCAGTTATTGATGATTTTGAGAAAACATGGTCAATGTCAATGGTTTGATGAAACCAAATGCTTAGTTTAAGTTGGTTTAAGGCATTACAATTGGGAAAACTTGGAAATGATGCATACACACAGACATTTAAAAAGTTTTTCATGAGAAAGGGTGGATAAATAGGCAAGTATTTGGGTGGGAAAATGTCTTCAAGTCTCAGATGTGCACAAAGTAATAGACAAATTGACAACAGAATTCATTTAATAAGATAGGCTGCAAAAATATATTACCCATATCACAATATTGTGGAATAAAGGAAGAGCAGTAATGACCAAATGACCAACAGTGTTTTTGTTGCACAAAGCAACTCGTAATCTTGAATGGTTTTTAAAAGAGTTATTGAATCTAGGAAGAAGTATGAATTTCCAAATTCTCTGACCTTTTCTCTGATGACAATGAGTATCAGTAATTTGCTCCATCGCAGTACTTGAAGAAAATAAACACCATCTATTCCTTCAGGGGAAAAGTGACATTTTAACCATAAATGAGAACGTAAGTGCTTTTTAAAATAGTTCGCACTGTATACTTTCTTTCCAAAAATGGTAAGGGCCTCCTTTAATTCCTATGAGACACAGGTATAGTTTATTTCTTAACCACTAACAGAATTGTAATGTCAACAAGTGCATTCCAAAAGGGAGAAAAAGTCAATAAATAGTTAGAGGGGCTCTGAGCAATACCTGACCGAAGAGCTTAGTCTTTTCCATGCTGTCTCCCAGTAACCCAAAATTGTGGACAGCTCGCCTCATCCTATTGACTACCCACTGGAAATGTTTCAGATCTTTCCATATCTTGCAGTTATCTGGATACGTCACAGACCCAAAGAGGAAAATACTCCTTTCTCAATTGTAATGAATAAAATCTTTCCTAAATTTGACCAAAATAAATATAAAAAGCACAAACACCCGTTTATTTGATTTTCAGACTAAAATTAGCAAAACATCTAATTTCTCTTTATAAGGCTATGCAAATCTATTAAGTATCTATAAAAGAAATCACTAAAACTCTCACATCTTAAACTTTTTTTTCCAAGTACCAAGTTTATTCAATACAACTTTTTATATTGTTGAATGCTATTTGCTGTCATAAGCACCAAATTAAATATTATTTAAAACAAGATGCTACTGGTAATACATTTCAATTTTCTGACATTTCTGCTAAGATCAAGCACATAATTTTCTACATAAATGTATAATTACATTAAGTTCTGAAGTAGATTTATCAAACAGCTAGTAATGGAACATATTGATTAAGAGAAGGATCTTAAAGTCAGTCATATTTGAGATAAAATCCTGGTTCCTCATTGAAAATATCTGTCTCTTTAACCAGAAACTTCCTACCCTTTCATGAACTGTTGATAAATATGAATTAGGAGTATGATTGCAGCAGTGAGCGTAGAGCCTGCGAGCTAGTCAGTGATTAGTAAATAGTATGTATAATTTTAATGCTGCTCGTACCAACCTTGTCCATTCCCCTCTAATTATCTCATACTCTGGTTTGCAATAAAAATGTCTAATTTCCAAAAAAGAATATATTTCTTCTGTGTGGTTCAGTGGACTTCTTGTCACATAAACTCATTGCCTTTAGTGCCATTTGCTCACTCCCATGACATTTGTGAGGTCCCATAATACACATTAAAAATATATGTACTGGCCTGGGAAGGAGGCTCAGTGGTAGAATCCTTGCCTTGCATGCATGAGACCCTGGGTTTGATTCCTCAGTTCCACATAAGCAGAAAAAGCCAGAAATGACACTGTGGTTCAAGTGGTAGAGTACTACTCTTTAGCTCAAGAGCTGAGGGGACAGTTCTACAACCACAATTAACAAAGAAAAAGAAAAAGAAAAAATATATGTATTAATTTTAATTCATAATTTTTGGGTTAATAAAAGTCTCCAGCATACCAAAATACACTCTCTGTTTCCTTCAAATGATGAAATAAATGTGATATTCCAGGAAGACATTACAGATACTAAACGTATCCACTGTCTGGGAAACAGGAAGTCCTATAATGATGTACATGCACGACCATCATCTGTGAAACCCGGCATTCTCTCTCACACACAATTGATTTCTGGTCCCATTCTCTGGTATTTTGCTTTTCAGGTGTACTTTTCACTAGTATCAAGTCGCCTATAAATTCCTAGCCCTGTCATTTCCTCTGTCTTCATAGTTTTGTTCCTGCTATTCCTTCTGTCTAGAAATTCCTGACTTCCATTCATCACTTCCTTAGTTTCCCTTCATGAAAAAAATATATCTCAGTATGAGTCTGACCTTGTTCTCTAAATCTAAGGCAGTTATTGTTAATGTAAAAGTCTCTTTTCCCTTCTGATGTGGTTTTGTTACTAAATTTATGTAGATATTGAGAATAAAAATTAGAATATTATAAAATACATAATATATAATTACAGATTATGACTATACAAAATTATGATGACTAAAAATTTTTGCTTTTTCTCTAGAATTCCATTATAAATTATCAAAGATTTAATACCTTAAAACAGCATATATATGTCTATAATATTTATTTTATTTTATTTTTATGGGCTATGAGCCTTGAGCTCTGAGCATGGACGCTGTCCCTCAGCTTTTCAGCTCAAGGCTAGTGTTCTACCATTTGAGCCACAGTGTCACTTCTGGTATTCTGGTGTTTTATTGGAGACAGAGTCTTATGGACTTCCATGCCCGAGCTGGCTTTGAATTGCGTTCCTCAGATCACAGCCCCTGAGTAGCTAGGATTATAGGCGTGAGCCACAGGCAACCAGTCTGAAATATATTTTCTTATAAACCTGTACCTATAAATCTGAAAACATGGACTGCAGGACCATAGCCCCTCTGGAGCTTTCGGAAGAATCCTTCTTTTCCACTTCTAGTTTCTGGTGGTTCCAAGTATTCCCTGGTTTATGATTGGGTACGTTCATTTTCGGCTTCCAATCTCATGTCTTCCTCGTTTTGCATGTGTTTCTGTTCTGTGTGCTTATCAGGACGCGTCATTTGATGACGTGTAATTGCAAGATACAATTACGAAGCAAGCAAGGTGACCTCCATGGTTCTCAAAGGTTAGGACATCAACATAGAGCTTTAGAGCCACTGTTCCATCTGCTCGGTAAGCCAGTATATAGGTGTGTAGGTGTGACCCAAATTTGCTATATAGGGCTTTGCGGTCTACAGAACCGCAAAATATTTTTTAAATATTTTAAAATTTTAATTGTTATTGTAAAAGTGATGTACAGAGGGGTTACAATTAGGGGAGTCAGGTATTGACTACATTTTTTTTGAACAGTGTCACCTCTTTCCTCCTTTCCTAGTTTTTTTTTTTCCTTCCCAAATCCCTCTCCCACAAGTTGTAGAGTTCACTTTCAAGGTCGTGTCCAGGGGGTACCACGGCTGCATTAGTTCACCCTTTGTCCCACCATTTCTGTGCTTCCCCTTCTCCTCCCCCAAACAGACAAACTTACATACAAGACAAAAGGAACAGAAATAAAAGGTGACAAAAGCAGAAAAATAGAAAGAAAAGGACAAAAAGTAAAATAAAAAGCCTCTTATTTCAATTTCTTGGAGTTCATTTTGATAATCATTATTCTATATGATCATATCTACATAGCTATTGTCCTTTGTGATCCTCTCCTAAGAATATCCTCTTTTGGTCTTCCTGTGTGAATGTTTGGAGTCCTGTTAATTTATCATGTCCAAGTGTAATTTTTTTGTCTTTTACCATGCATTGATTTTGTTTATTTGTAGATTTAAGAAGGAGACCCAACCATGGCTAACTGTACTTTGACTTGACTCATGGCCAATTATAATGAAAGTAAAAATTACGATGAAATAGTAAGACATTTTAAATGTCAAAATGATAGAAAATCAAGCACTGCAAAGGAAGTTTTTATTATATTTTTAAAATAATTTAATCATAAGTAAGATGTTATACAGAGGGCTTACTATTTCATAAATCAGGTAAAAAGTACACTTTTTGGACAATGTTGCCTCTACCTTTTCTTTGCTTTTTCCAGTTTATACCTTCCCATGCCTTCTCATAAGTTACATAGTGTGTATTGAATAACACTATTGTATGTGTTCACCTTCTCCTTTACTTCCTCTAAAAGGAAAAAAAGGACAAAGCAAAACCAAATATCTACAACATAATCACCACCATCAACAATAACAAGACTCATGTTTCCATTTCTTGAATTTTGTTTAAATAGTGTTCTAACTGTTCAGAAAAGTTCCACCTTTATGAAAATTTTGAAATAAATAATTCATGTGAATTTTAAGATGCCTGAAAAACGTTATGAGCAAAATGGCGATGAAGCTTGACTTCAGTGAAAGGTATGGCCTTCAAACATAAAATATTTCCTGGAGCATTTGCCCTTAAGATTCTTACCATGCATAATATATTATATTTTTTTCATCCCAAGATTAAAAAAATATTGGTGTGAACTTTATTCTGCAGTATTTCCATCTTTCTAGTATTCCAAAGTTGGCAGAGAATTATCTCACTCTTCTGTTTGTACTGTATTTAAAACAGCCTTCAATACCTTTGCTTGCTGGGTTTTCAAATGGATTAATGGAAGGTGAAAAAAGGACTTAAATGGATGCCTTTGTGCTTTCTAAATGTATTCTTTTTTATTTCATTGGGGTTTTATTGTAAAATAAAATTCCCAATGGAATTTCCAATTAATGCTTATTCTGTTTCTGAAGTTTCATCTACCTGTAAGACTTTGTAACCTGAGCAGGGGAAACATCTTGGTCCTGCCTTAAGAGACCCAGAAGGGAGACAATCAACAATCTCAGAAAATCATGCAGAGTAGTGAAAAGAGGAAAGACAGGCATGAAGCAGGATGGTTGAGTATAATCTACCAAATATGGTAGTTATTCTAAGCATAGCACATGTTCAATGTTCAAGGAGGAATATCAGGAGGGAAAAAAAGGATATAATGAATATGTATCTTCTCTGTTTATTTCAAAGGCAGAATTTTTAAATGGGTAGAGTGAAAATGGATCAAATATAATGTATCTACTAAAAACCTATGGTATTGTTACAAACAATAGAGAGTAGAAACAATAAATGAATACATTAATTCTCTAAATCTCTTCCTCATAATCAGTGCAGTAGTAAAGGGGGAAAAAAACTTTTCTTACCAGGCTGTCTGCAAATTAGCAACATAATTTGGACTGAAGTGCAGTGTTCCAATAATGGCTCTCCTACATTAATTCTCACTATGGGCAAACATGCCTAAGGTAAGGAGACATTCTGAGCAATTTCTAAGGCTTGAGGACATTTGAACTGAGAGTGCGCTGCTCTTGATGAATGTACCAAAGAAAATCAAACAGAGGCAAAGACCTCCAGTCAACAGGCAGAAAATTATAGACAAAGGTAAAAGAGGTAATAAGGGAGTGAGTGATTTTGTTTGTAAACATAAGTGGTTGACTAACAGGCAGTTAGGAGACCCGTTCTCAGTTTGTCCTTTGTAAAAATAATTGAGTGTGCCACACAAGTATTTGTTTTAACAAATGGATCCCCTCATGATGCAGAAGAATGATAGCGTGGATTGGCAGCATAATTTAGCATAGTGAGTGCCTGATGTGGTCACCATTAGCTGCAGCATTACTTATGATACACTCTACTTAGAATAACTGCTCAGAATGGATAAGCAGTGCTAGAGGGAAATGGAGTGGCAGCTCATAGTGTCATGGCTCCAACTGTGTAATTAATTAATCTGGACTTCTGTACCAGCAATGTCTTGGCAGAGTGCTATAGAGCTGAGGAGACACTGAGCAAGCTTCTTGAAAGAAGCCACAATGAGACAGAACATGATGCAATAAATACAGCTCAAGGGGCAAAAGAGAGTTTGAGTTTTCTTTAAAAATAAAGAGATTAAGTATAAAGGGATCACTCCAGGTCACATATTTGCAGCCAATCTTGTTAAAATGTCACGTTTATTATACAGTGAGTGACACAAAATATTATGAAATCCTCATATTGTGGGAAATTAACACAAACAGAGAAATCTCTTTCACTGCATATTTAGAGACCAACTGGAACCACCTGGGAAAAATTGAAGTGACAAATGTCTGAGCTTTATCCCAAGACTTCTGATCTAATTAGTGTGGGCAGGAGTCTATACAGATATTTTTTTGTTGTTGTTGTTTTAAGCTGCCCAGGTAATTCCAATGTGTAACCACAGTTAAGAATCACTAGTGTCTTTTATTCTGGTCTTTTACCTAATGAATGATATCTAGCTCTGACTATAGAATAAAACCTGTGGGAAGCTGTTATATACAAATCAGATTTTAATTGGAGTAAAGCCTGAATAATGGAGCATGCAAAATCCTAATTAACTTTTTAAGAGCACAGGTAGCAAAATACTATTATCTACCAAGAAACTTAGTGAGTGCTAAGGAAATAAAATATAGCTTTTTGCTATCAAGAAATATACACATTTAAAAAAAAAGAATTTATGGTTGAAGGGATTTATGTCTGCCTAATGGGATACTGTTGTTCAGTGAACACCACTTTTTACTCTTAAGCTATTCCCTTTCAAATATTTGAGCAACAGTGGAATCTATTGAGAAATTATATTAAAAATCAACTCTCTGACAACAAGTCAGGTAACAGGATGAGAGACAATAGTAAGAATAGTAAAGAACTAAGGAGCTCTGGTTTTGCTACCAGTTTGTTCAACAAATATAAAAATGTTAATTGATTTTAGATCAAGATTGAGAAAATGCATGTCAAAATTGTCTATTGTGGCTATTATACCAAATGAATCAGATACCAATAGATAGTCAAATATTTTGAAATAATCAAGATTTGCAAAATTTTCACATTAGTAATATGAAAGTGGTGATAAATCAGACCCAACTCCTTTGTTTGCTACCTAGAAGAAAAATGTTTAACAGCTAAAATGTGTTTTTCAAAATAGTATCATAACTTGTTACATTTACTACAATTTGCATATGTTCAATAATGATTACATAATTTATAAGTGATATCCTAATGACATGATGTAACTTTGCTCACATAATTAAAACCAAATTATACTCAATGTAATATATTAAATATAATTCTATAGACAATTCAGCTCTATAGAATAATATAAGACATTACTTGAAGTGTTTTACATCAAATACTAGTACTAGATAAGTGAATAAGGCACAATTTATGCATTCCAAGTTTGATACTGAGATATACAATTTAGGTATAGAGATAGAGCTTGATTTATCTCACCTTCCACATACAAACATGGATATCTCTTTATATATGTGTCTCTCACCCATATATCTGATATTAAAGGGTGAAAAATTTAGGACATTTTTGAATGAAATTGTTAAGGAGTGGAGAATATAGGGCTTATTTTATCAAATACAGTGAATACTAGACTTAAATACTTTAAAAATAACAGAATATGACAGACAGGGAACAGAGAAAACAGCAGCGCAATAAACAAAAGAAAAAGCAAGTGGAATACAGAGAAAAGTGAACATGCACAGGTGTCTATATTGTCCAAAACCCTCCTCAACACAGATAATTTGTTTTATATTGTATGGATTTATATGAACATCTTGCAAGTATACTACTGCTTAAGTATTTGATCCCCTTCAAGAAATTAATAGTACAAATGCTTAAATAAATGTAACATTTTATCTGAAAGGTTTTATTTATTTATTTATTTATTTATTTATTTATTTACTTATTTTATTTATTTATTTATTTATTTTTTGTTGGTCATGGGGCCTGAACTCTGGGTCTGGGCACTGTCCCTCAGCTCTTCAGCTGAAGGCTAGCTCTCTACCACATAAACCATAGCACCACTTCCAACATTTTCTGTTTATGTGATGCTGAGGAATTGAACCCAGGGCCTCCTACATGCAAGGCAAGTACTTTACCCTGAGCCACCTTCCCAGCCCCTGAAAGGTTTTATTCTTAAATCAGTATGTGATTAAGTAATGTATTCTGTAGATAAACTAATACTTATATAAAAGCCTTGAATTATATTCTACATATATAATTTAATGCTAATAAATGTTTAAACTTAAGGATGTAGATTTGGGAATGAATGGGCAGAATGTAAATATAATACCTTTTCAAATGATGACTTATTATATGAACACAAAGTTAAATTTCAGATAATTAACTTTAGAAATAAATTATTATAAACTTTTATGCAATTGTGACTTCATGCTCTAATGAGTTTTCAAGGTTTTATTCAGAACTTATCGAAGAAGCTCTGATACATTTAGAAATCATATTGTTACAATATTTCCATGGAAAAGACATCCCCCCTTTTATTTTGTCAGTCATGGGGCCTGGGCGCTGTCCCTCAGCTCTTCAGCTCAAGACTAGTGCTCTACCACTTGAGCCACAGTTCCACTTCTGGCTTTTTCTGCTTATGTGGTGCTGAGGAATTGAACCCAGTGGCTCGTGCATGAAAGGCAAGCACTCTACCACTGAGCCACCTTCACAGCCCCAACATTTTCCCTTTTATAGAAATCTATTGTGAAGAATACACATTAGTAATTCTTAGATTCCCATGCGGCTGGATTTCCACATATTGTGTGGAAATGCACGCACATACATTCATACACACAACATTAGAAAGAGACAAGATAGAATTAGAGATAAAATATAAGAAAACCTTAACCATAATAATATTGACAAAACTGTGAAATACTGCTAACAATACCCTCTTTAATATTAATAAAGAAGAAATAATCCTGTAGATATCTTCTTTTCCATCTAAGAAAAATTGATGCACTATTTGGAAAAATATAGGTATAATTAACAATGGTTGAGTTCTATCAAAAGTATAAGTCCAATTTATGGAGAGATGTATAGGCTATAGTTTTTTTCAATTCTCTTAATTTAGAAAATACTTAGAAACATATAAGGTCATATAACTACAAGCAACATTTCTGCTCTATAAGGTATCTATAAGTAACTTTAGTCTCTAAGTGTAACTTTTACAACATAGTTTCATTTTCAAAGTATTTCAATTTCCCAGATCATATTTTGCTATTTCATTGTTATGTGTAGACATACTATATATCTTTTTATATATTTTTTTAAATTTTATTTTATTTTATTTGAAAACATACTGTACAGAGGGGTTACAATTACATGGGCAGGATAATGCATTCATTTATTACCAAGCATTGCAGCCTCCTCCTTTGTTTACAATTCACCTCCCTTCCCAGCCTCCCCCCTCCCCCCACCCAATCATACCCCCCTCCCCCCCCACACCGACATTGTAAAGCTGGTATTGACATGACATTTTGTACTTCTCATTGTTGCAACAGGTCCACCTGAATCCTTAAACGACTTGTTTGTCCCCATCTCCTCCACATGTTATACTGACATCAAATATAGTGAAAGCGGGGGTTACACTGTGGGGGAGATACATACAAAGCAACAAAGAAATAATCTTATAAATGCGTTAGAAACACATGCATGAAAGAAACGAAAACATTAAAATACATATTTAAGGGTTCATTTTCCTAACATCACATTATCTGACCTTTTCTGCTTGACTCATACCTATACTAGATATTGCAAATAAGGGAAACCATGGGACCTATGTTTCTTTGGGCCTGGCTTACTTCACTTAATATACTTTTTTCCAAACCTTTCCATTTCCTAACAAATGGGGAAATGTCATGCTTTCTGATGGAGGCATAGAATTCCATTGTGTATATATACCACATTTTCTTGATCCATTCATCTACTGAGGGGCTTCTGGGTTGGTTCCATATCTTAGCTATGGTATATAATGCTGCAGTAAACATAGTTGTGCTGGTAGCTTTAGTGTGGTCTTGTTTGTAAACATTTGGGTAAATGCCCAAAAGTGGGATTGCTGGATCATAGGGGAGATCTATGTGAAGTCTTTTGAGGAACCTCCATACTGCTTTCCAAAGTGGTTGAACAAGTTTACATTCCCACCAACAATGAAGTAAGGTTCCTTTCTGTCCACATCCCCTCCAGCATCTGTTGTTGTTAGAGTTCTTGATTTTTGCCCTTCTAACTGGAGTGAAGTGATACCTCAATGTTGTTTTGATTTGCATTTCTTTTATGGCTAGGGATGTTGAACATTTCTTCATGTGTCTATTGGCCATCCTTCTTTCTTCTTCAGAGAAGCTTCTCTTTAAGTCTTTCGCCCACTTATTTATTGGGCAGTTGTTTCTTTGAGGATTTGTTGTTGGGTGGTTTAATTTTTTGAGTTCCAAGTATATTTTAGATATGAGACCCTTGTCCGTTGTATGGCTAGTAAAGATCTTCTTCCAATCGGTGGGCTTTCTATTGATCTTGCTAGCTATGTCATTTGCCCTGCAGAAGCTCTGCAACCTTATGCAATCCCATTTGTCCAACCTTTCTTTGATTTGTTGTGCTTCTGGGTCTCTATTCAGAAAGTTTCCGCCTGAGCCAAGGAGACCTAGGGTTTCTCCTATTCCATCCTGTAATGTATTCAGAGTGTCTGCTTTGAGTTCAAGGTCTTTGATCCATTTGGAGTTGATTCTGGTGCAGGGTGATATATAAGGATCTAGCTTTAGTTTTCTACATGTAGTTAACCAATTTTGCCAGCACCATTTACTGAAGAGGCTGTCTTTCTTCCATTCTATTGTTTTAGCTTCCTTATCAAAGATTAGATGGCTATAAGTCTGTAGGTTCATTTCTGGGTTTTCAATTCTATTCCATTGGTTCTGAGGTCTGTTCTTATGCCAATACCAAGCTGTTTTGATTACTATGGCTTTATAATAGAGTTTGAAATTTGGTATTGATAGTCCTCCAGCAGTGTTCTTTCCGTTGAGAAGCATTTTTGCTATTTGGGGTCTTTTATTGTTTCATATGAATTTTTGGATTGCCTCTTCTATTTCCTTGAAGAATGAGGTTGGAATTTTGATAGGTATCGCGTTGAATTTGTAGGTAGCCTTGGGAAGTATTGCCATTTTCACGATGTTAATCTTGCCAATCCAGGAGCATGGGAGGTTTTGCCATTTTTTAAGTTCTGTGTTGATTTCCTTTTTCAAGATTTTAAAGTTTTCATCATAGAGGTCCTTCACTTCTGTAGTTAAGTTAATTCCTAGGTATTTTATTTTTTGTGGGGCTATTACAAATGGAGTTGCTTTCCTAATTTCAGCCACACTTTTCTCATTGTTGGCATACAGAAAAGCCATTGATTTTGGGGGGTTAATTTTATAACCTGCTACTTTGCCAAAGTTTTGAATCAGCTTGAGTAATTTGGGAGTGGAGTCTATGGGATTCTTTAAATACAAGATCATGTCATCTGCAAAGAGGGAGAGTTTTATTTCTTCTTTCCCTATTTGGATCCCCTTTATGTCTGCATCTTGTCTTATTGCTGTAGCTAGGCATTCTAATACTAGATTGAAGAGAATTGGAGAGAGTGGGCATCCTTGTCTTGTTCCTGAGTTAAGAGGAAATGGCTTTAGTTTTTCACCATTGAGTATAATGCTGGCTGTAGGTTTGTCATATACAGCCTTTATTGTATTGAGGAATGTTCCATGGATTCCTAATTTTTCCAAAACCTTCATCATAAAGGGGTGTTGGATCTTGTCAAATGCTTTTTCTGCATCTATTGAGATAACCATGTGGTTCT
The DNA here is from genome assembly GCF_024711535.1 of Dipodomys merriami. Classification (NCBI taxonomy): domain Eukaryota; kingdom Metazoa; phylum Chordata; class Mammalia; order Rodentia; family Heteromyidae; genus Dipodomys; species Dipodomys merriami. Next base: position 86,298,570 of record NW_027203381.1, read on the forward strand.
TATTCTTGCTCCTGTTGATGTGATGAATAATATTAATTGATTTGCGTGTATTGCACCAGCTTTGCATCCCTGTAATGAATCCTGTTTGATCGTGGTGTATGATTTTTTGGATGAATTGTTGAAGTCGATTGGCCAAAATTTTGTTGAGAAGTTTTGCATCAATGTTCATCAAAGAAATGGGTCTATAGTTCTCTTTCTTTGTTGAGTCCCTGCCTGGTTTTGGGATGAGGGTTATGATGGCTTCATAGAATGTGTTCGGTAGTGAGCTTTCTCTTTCAATTTCATTGAAGAGTTGGAGGAGTATTGGTGTGAGCTCTGCTTTGAAGGCCTTGTAAAATTCCGCTGTAAAACCATCTGGTCCTGGACTTTTCTTAGCTGGGAGGTCTCTTATTGCTGTTTCTATTTCAATGCTTGATATGGGCCTGTTAAGCTGGTTTAACTCATCTTGGTTTAGTTTTGGCATGTCAATATTTGCTAGGAAAAGGTCCATTTCTGTCAAGTTCTCAAACTTATTAGCATAAAGTTTTGAGAAATATTCCCTTATAATGTTCTGAATCTTGGTTGTTTCCGTGGGGATGTTTCCATTCTCATCTCTGAGTTTATTAATTTGGGTGTGTTCTCTCCTTTTTCTGATAAGGTTTGCTAAGGGTCTGTCAATTTTGTTAAGTTTTTCGAAGAACCAACTCTTTGTTTTGTTGATTCTTTCTATAGTTTTTTTGGATTCTAATTCATTTAATTCTGATTTAATTTTGATTATTTCTTTCCGTCTACTGGATTGGGGTTTATCTTGCTGCTCTTTTTCAAGGAGGTTTAGATGTGTCATTAAATTGCTAGTTTCAGATCTCTGCAATTTGTTGATGTAGGAGCTCAGAGCTATAAACTTGCCTCTGAGTACTGCCTTTGCTGTGTCCCAGAGGAGCTGGTAATTTGTGTGTTCATTTTTGTTGAATAGCATGAACCTTTGAATTTCCTTTCTAATCTCTTCCATGACCCACTCTTGATTCAGCAGTGTGTTGTTCAGCCTCCATGTGATACCGGACTTTCTTTGGTGGCTTTTGGTGTTGAGTTCTAATTTTATTCCCTTGTGGTCAGAGAGAATGCAAGGTAAAACTTCAATGTTTCTGAATTTAGACAAGTTTGCTTTGTGGCCTAAAATGTGGTCTATTTTAGAAAACGTTCCATTTGCTCCTGAGAAAAACCTGTATTCTGATGCTGCTGGGTGAAATGTTCGGTAAATGTCTGTTAAGTCTAGTTGATCTATGCAGCTGTTTAGATCTGCGGTTTCTCTGTTGAGTTTTTGCCGAGTTGATCTATCTAGTGGCGAGAGTGGTGTGTTAAAATCCCCAACAATTAATGTCTTTGGATCTATATGGGATTTGAGGGAAAGTAGTGTTTCTTTGATAAATTTGGGTGCTCCATTGTTTGGCGAATAGATATTTAGAATTGTAATATCCTCCTGAAGGAGAGATCCTTTCATTAGTATGTAGCGACCTTCTTTATCTCTTCTCACGAATTTTAATTTGAAGTCTATTTTATCTGATATTAGGATTGCAACTCCCACCTGTTTATGAGGGCCGTTTGCTTGGTAGATTTTGTTCCAGCCTTTAACATTGAAAATGTGTTTGTTTTTACGGGCAAGATGTGACTCCTGCAGGCAGCAGATAGAAGGGTCTTGTTTTTTAATCCAACTAGACAGTCTATGTAGCTTAATTGGAGAGTTCAGTCCCTTAACGTTAAGAGATAGGACTGAGAGGTATTTGGGAGTTCCTGCCATGTTATCCACCTTCTTGGGGGCTGCGAAAACTGCGTTCTTCCTAAGGTTCTTGGATTCTCAGTTTGGGTGCAGTTTCTTGGCCTTTGTTGCGTTCTTGTTGTTTTTTATGTGTAGGACATCTCTAAGAATCTTTTGTAGGGCTGGTTTGGTGGAGATGTATTGTTTCAATTTTTCTTTGCTATGGAAGGTTTTTATTTGGCCTTCAGTTATGAAGGACAATTTAGCTGAGTACAGTATTCTTGGTTGATAGTTGTTTGTTTTTAGGGCATGGCCTACATCATTCCAGGCTCTTCTTGCTTTGATTGTCTCTGCTGAGAAATCTGAGGTGATTCTAATTGGTTTCCCTTTATAGGTGATTACCCTTTTCTCCTTGACAGCTTTAAGGATCTTTTCCTTGGCCTGGGTTGATCCTGTGTGGATTATAATGTGACAGTGGGATGTCCTATTCTGGTCTGGTCTATTTGGGGTTCTAAAAGCTTCTTGTATCTGAATAGGCCTATCTTTTTGTATGTTTGGGAAGTTCTCTGCTAGGATCCTGTTAAACAAATTTCCTAGACCATTGACTTCTGCTTCTAGGTGCTCCTCTACACCCATTATCCTTAGATTGGGCCTTCCGATGGTGTCTTCCAGGTGTTGGATAGATCTATCATATTTCTTGGACTTGTCTTGGATAGTTGTATGTTCTTTCTCTATAATATCTATGCTGTCTTCAATCCCTGAGATTCGATCTTCTGCATGGTCTAACCTGCTGTCAAGACTCTCTACTTTGTTTTTTTTATCTCTTTTCCTTCTAATTGGTCAGCTTTGATGGCTTCAAGTTCTTTGTTGAAGCTCTGTTTTAGGTCTTGTATGAATTTCTTTACTTCCTTAATTTGGTGTTCAGTGTTTGTTCTCAAATCACTTAGTTGATTGGTTATGGTTTCTTTGGACTCCCGTTCCTTCTGTTGGGTTCCATTCAGCATTCCCTTTGTGGTCTCCCTGACTTCCTTCAGCTCTTTGTTAATGGATTCCATGAATGCCTTTAGTGATCTTTGTGTATTCTCTACCTGGTCTCTCAATTCCTGAATTACTCTTTGATTAGCTTCTTCCCGTCTGTGGGATTCCTGCAGTTCTCTTTCTTCCCGTTTGTGGGATTCCTGCAGTTCTCTTTGAGTGTTCTCAGCCTGCTCATGCCATTCCTCCCTTTCTCTTTGAGTTTTCTCAAGTTGTTCACGCAAATCCTGTATCAGTTTTTGAGTAGCTTCCTCACGCTTATGATATTCCTGTAAAAACTTCTGGGATGCCTCCTCTCTCTCCCTATCACGCTCATACAGAGTCCTTTGTACATTTTCAAACTTCTCATTTATCATGTTTGCTAGTAGAGTTTGTAGAGCTATTTGGGAACTCTCCTCTGGATTTTTCTTTATCTGTTCTAATCCCTGATTATCAAGATTGGGAATGGAGATACACGGATTTGCCATTTTTCTTGTGTTTTTCCGGCTTACTCTGCCCATTTGAGATGAAGATAGCACCAGTTTTGTGCTAGAACACTATCTTAAGGTAACCATCAACCAAAGTTTGCGTTTGTACCGTCAATAGTCTACAGATACAATCTAGTTCAACAGATACATCTATTCAACATCAAACAACTATATGTTAAAGGACTTCTAACCGCAGAAAAGAATTTGGAAAACCAGAGATTATTAGGATTAGGGAGAGATGTGGGTAAAAAATAGGAATAGATTGGTGTGGGGAGGCACAGGGAGAGTTAACTATGTCCTAATCACAATGCAGGAAATGGGTTGGGTAGGATGCAAGTAGAGAGAGAGAGAAAAAGAAGAAACGGAAAGGGGAATGAAAAGAGACCAGAGAAAAATAGAAACGTAAAAATTAATGTTATTATAGAGATTAAAAGACCGTCTATTTAGAGAGGAATGTGAATATGTTGAGAGAAAGGGAGGGACATAGAGGAGATGTGAAAAACTTTAAGGATGGGAAAGGGAGAAGAAAAGATCAGAAGTTCAGTAGAGCTAGACAAAAAACAAAAAGATAATTAAGAAAGAAAGAAAAAGAGAAAGAAGACAAGAAAAGAAAGGAAAACGCTCATTCACATATTCCTAAAATAAAAATTATAAGAGGAGAAAAAAAAAGTTACTGGAAAACAATTATTTTTTCAGAAGAGGCAAAAATTAAAGATTAATAAAAGTTTTAGAAGAGCAAAAAAATTTATATATATATATATGTATATATATATATAGGGTAACAAAAAACAAAAAAGAAAAGAAGAAGAAGAAAAAAAAAAGAAAAAGAAAAAAAGTCTTGATTTTTTTGGGGGGCGGGGAGGGGTGGGAAGAATCCTGTATCTCCCTTTTGTCTGTAACCAGTCTCTTGTTGGAGTCTCTGGTCAGCTTGAGGTCCTGTGGCTTGATTGGTTTCTTAAGTGGGTTGGTTGGAAGAGGCAGAAAAATGCTCTGCTTTACCCAAGATTTTGAGATCCCTCTCCCAGGTTAGTTTTCTGGGAGGGTGATCTGCTTTGAGAATCACAAATGAGGGGGAATGCGGTGATAAGGCTAGGTTCTGGGTAGAGTTGAGGCCTTTCAACAAACAGTAGCTTTTCCCTGGGGCTATTTTGTGATAAAGCTCACAGCACCCAGCCTGGAGCCATTCTCAGGGTTTCTGTTTTTTAATTGATTGTGTGGCTGCTAGAGGGAGGGGGCAGCCTCTGGCTCTGGTTACCCAGTGAGGCAAGCCACTCCAATGGCTGGCGCCTGAGCTGGGTGACTTTTCCCTGGATGGAGCTGAGTCTGGCAGGTCACTTCGCCGTTAAGTTCTTGTGACCTGCTAAATGACTCATTTTATTCCAAGGCCTGAGCTGGAGCTAGCAGCTCCTCCGAGCTTTGTCGGTATCCAAGATGGAGATCACCGGTGCTGGGGGGGGAGGGGTGGCCTTCCCTCCTCTGCTCCCTGTGAAGGAGTGAGGACGTCAGGCTTGTACTCACGCCGAGTCTTGGATCCTGGGTCGTCTCTGGTCTGCAAACTGCAGGATGAAGATGTTTGCTCCTTGTCGGTTCTTGCTGGTGTTGAGTAGAATCCGCTAGTCTGCTCCGTCTGGCTCCTTAGTCCAGGACTCTCTGTGTCTCAGGTATGACCCCGCGGCGGTGGTCGCCACCGCGACCCTGCCGCCGCAGCAGCAGCAGCTGCTGGCAGGCGCTCAGATGTGTCTCCTTGGCTTCCCCTCTCTTGACTAACTCTCTGTCCTGTGATGGCACACTTGTTGTGATTCTCTGGCTTAGGACTGTTTACTGGAACTCTAAAACTGCTTTCTATGCGAGAGCTTGTTCAGATTCCAGCTTCTTCTCCACCATCTTCCTGGAACTCCTATCTTTTTGTATTTTTATATTGAAATCAACTCACGTCCATTTCATCACTCTCTATAATACTTTTATATACTAATTAAATTTGATCATTGTTGAAACATCCTATAACATACCACTGGGGATTCCAATTCTGGTGATAGGATTCTGCTGTCCGAATGCTGGAATTTAGTCTTGTGACAATGTTCCTTAACTTTGTCCGTCTCTGCTTCACTGGGCTGTTTTTCCTGAACTCATATTTTATGACAACAATAAACTGAATTATATTTTTATTTTGGGCTTTGCTCAAATTACCTGTGATCACATTGGACTTTCCTCCTAGTTACTTAAAGTCAGCGTATTTTAAATTTTATATATGATAATTTCAAGTTATGGTTTCTAACCCATTGCAACCATGACAATATATTCGAAACAAATTTAACAACTTTGGGAAGGGGTAAGGACGGGGTGAGGAGTGTGGGAGGTGGGAGAGGGAAGGGATAGTGGGACAATAATAAGGGAAGGGGTAACAGTGATTGACAAGTAATGTACGCATTGCCTTACTCATGGAACTGTAACCCCTCTAACAGCATCTTTACAATATAATAAAATTAAAAAATATTGAAAATTCTGTTTCTATATATTCAGCTTCTCATTTCTACCTGACAGAATAGAACTTAGTTTACAGAGAGGGTTAGCTGTAGCCCTTCAAATAATGAAAAAAGAAAGAACATGGTTTAATTCTTATCATAGCTCAGTTGGAGAACAGTAATGCAAAACAATTAAATATTAGTAGATATAGAAGGCAACAATGAAACTTTAGGGGATAAAAGAAACATGTGAGGTGTAGGAGGAAATAAAACGTTCAAAAAGAGAGCAAATAAGCAAGAGAAATGTGGCTTATAAAAGATAAAAAAGAGAGACTTGTAAGTGAGGAAGCGATCATAAGTAATGTTGTCAATGGTGCTATCAAATACTAGCTGCTGAAGAAGGCATAGCATATAGTGACAAACATATCTGTAGTGCCCTCAGTAAAGGATAGTAATAAATGTGGGAGCAAATTTCAGATGTCAAAGTTCAAGAGGATTATAGCATAATAAGAATGTTTGTGAACTAACCCTGCTTATTTATTATAAGGAAGGTAATGTGACAATATGCTACACTGTTAGTCATGTAGAGCCACGTCTAATTCTTACTTCATCATTTTTTTGTGACATTGGGCAAATAAATTAACATTTGAAACTTGAGAAATTAATTGGCTCACTAATAAAATCTGGAATATTATATCTCCAACAAAATGCAATTTTTAAGCTTTCAATAAATACTAATCTCTTCCTCTTTAAAAATAGAAACTGAAGGGCTAGGAAGGTGATTCAGTGGTAGAGAGCTTGCCTTGCATGCCTGAGGCCCTGGGTTCGATTCCTCAGCACCACATAAGAAAAAAGAAAAAAGCCAGAATTGGTGCTGTGGCTCAAGTAGTAGAGTGCTAGCCTTGAGCTGAAGAGCTGAGGGACAGTGCCCAGGCCCAGAGTTCAGGCCCCACAACCGGACCCCCCCCAAAATAGAAACTGATAAAAATGTAATAAGCAATTATATGTATATTCATATATATACACACAGACTCACACACATATGTACATATATGCACATATACACATAAACATGTATCTTCTCATACATGTACATGTGCACATATACATATTTAAATATGTACATGTGTATTATGTATATATAAGTATATATGGATTTATACATATATCATACATTTTGTATATGTAGCTATGCACAAATAAATTTCACATGAAATTACATATATATGCACATATATTTAACATTTATATAAATAAATATGAATATATTCACATGTAAACAGATATCATGAGTTCAATATATATGTTAGAATACATTCTATCAAAATTGGTAAACCCCAGGCCCAGAGTTCAAGTCCCATGACCAAACAAAAAAAAATATTTGTAAAAAACAAACAACTTCAGGTAAGAGAATAGAAATAGTGAGAGGAGGAGGGAGAAAATCAAGAAATTCATGAAGTAAAGTCAAAGTTTGGATTTGGTCAAAGCTGAATTGGATTTGGTCAAAGCTATGTAAATAATAAAATTATCTGATGCAGAAGTAAAGACACATTGATAAAAAGACACAGAATTTTGTGTGAGATGAAAACAGGATAAATTTATTCATGATCAATTAAAATAGCTTCTATATGACAAAACCAAAATAATTCCAGTTGTAACAATGAAAAGAATGAATGAAAATAATGAAAAGGGAAGAATGGGGAGAATTAAAACATTAAAAATGTTGTTGATAGTGGTGTAACATATGGGAGAAATATGGAGAAGACATTTTAAGTCAGATAGTAAATTGTAGCACCAGAAGCAATCACCCTATAAATCATTTTAATTGTAAAGATTATGCCTGTGCTTTAATGAAACAGAGAAATCTGAGATCTTAATAAATACTTATCCACGAATGTAGTGACCGCCTACTCGACCAGCGAGGAAAAACGACCACCACTCCAGGAGTCTTCTCAGATCACGCTTTATTGGAGAGCCTTTTAGTTGTAGGAGAGCTTGGGCGCGAGAGAGCGTGCACCCGAAATACAGCCGCTTATATAGGGAATTCGAACACGGGTCTTTTCTATTGTTGGTCGCCTGCCTTTTACCGTCACCAGGTGTCATGGGATTGGCTGGGGACACTACCTTGCTCGCGCACGCGCACAGCCCAGGCGTCCCGCCAAGCACCGTCTGGAGTGGTAATCCTCAAAACTGCAAGGGAGTGGGCGGAGTCTCGCCTCGGCTCCCTACAGTTCCCCCTTCTTTGTTTTATGGCAACAGGTAAGAGTAGAGGTTGGGCCTCTGTCTAAGACATTAATGAGAGGACCTTGCACTGGCCTTCGCCTGAGGGGCGCCTTCCCCAGTGATGACCAGGCCCGTCCGATGCCTTTTTTGCAGAGGTGGGATCTTGGGCATCAACCCACTTGCAACCCAGCATGCTCTTCTTGAGGAGATGAGAACCATCTCCTCAAGTGCAGTGCACTTGCCTTGCACCCTGTCCCAAATTGCAAATTGCATACCTGTCCCGGTGCAATGGGATCCCCTGATCCCTCGGGGTGCTAAGGCTATGCAGGATGGTAAGGCTTAACTGCCTCTCAGGGCCGACAGCCAAATCTGGGGTGAGGATCCACTCTCCAAAGCGGCTAATGCTTGCAAGATAACAACCTTGTCCCTTCTGGTTTGGGCTCGAAGGCGACAGACCAACCATAGGCAGACCACGCATCCTCCCAAGCAGCAGGCTAAAAACATTCCGACTCCCACCCGCTCTTTGACAAAGGACACCACAGAGGCAATCCAGTCAGTAAATTGTAACAGCCCACAGCATCATTGGTTTAGCTATCACAGGGATTGCTATTAGCACTGTTGCTAACAGCAAGAAGATCAGCTGCATCTTCAAGAGCGGGTTCTGCTGCAGTCTCCACCGGCCTGGTCAGTCTCGTTGGCACCCAGTGAGGTACTTCTTGACTCTGTGGAAAAACACAAACAGCTCCCCTGGATCTCGTTATTACCGGATCCGGTCCATACCATTTATTATTAATAACATCCTTCCACATAACCATGTCTTTAGTATCCATGGAGTCTCTTGTCATATGCCGATCTGCGGCAGACTGATCGTTGTCATTTAGAATTAAAAAATTATGGGTAAAGAGCGCAAGAGAAAGTCTTTCCCTGGGGGACGCGGACTCAGCAACTCCCCCTTTTTGTTTTTGAAGCATTTCTTTTATGCTTCTATTAGCTCTTTCCACTATACCTTGTCCTTGAGGATTGTAGGGCAATCCGGTGGTGTGGGCAACCTGCATTTGTGCGCAAAAGGCGCGAAAACCATGGGAAGTATAAGCAGGGCCATTATCCGTCTTGAGTCTAAGGGGCTTTCCCCAAGCTGCCCAAGCTTCTAAGCAGTGTATTCTGACGTGAGACACCTTTTCTCCTGCCAAAGGTGTGGCATGAATGACACCGGAAAAGGTGTCCACAGACACATGTAAATATTTCAACTTACCAAATTCCGTCAGATGAGTAACATCCATTTGCCATAGGGCATTTGGTCTCAACCCCCTGGGGTTTACCCCCACATGGGGAGGATGAAGAAAGGTAACACAAGATTTACAGGCTTTAACAATATCTCTTGCCACATGCCTGGACAAATTATATCTTTTCCTAAGGGTATTAGCAGGTACATGATACAATCTATGAAAGTCTTTTGCCAATTCTACAGGATCAGCAGCGACCAGAGCCATAGCCCGAGTTGCCTGGTCCACCAAATCATTACACTTTGCCATCGGGCCCGGCAACATAGAGTGGGCACGAATATGTCCAATATAAAAAGGATGTTTTCTGTTTAAGATAAGGGATTGAATCTGTAACAAAACATTAGAAATTGTACTGGCCTGCTTAATTGAAGCAGCAACTTCAAGAGAAGCAACGGCATTTACAACATATAATGAATCAGAAAATAAGTTAAAAGGTTGATCAAATCTTTTAAAAACTTCAAGCACAATTAAACATTCAACAGCCTGTGGGACATTCGGCCGAAAATTAAAAACTACCGGCTGTTTGTGTCCTTGAACAAAAAAGGCACCTTGTCCAGATTTTGATCCATCCGTAAAGATGGTCAGAGCATCAGCCAAGGGCTCCTTTGAAGTGACAACAGGAAAATACACTAAATTTTTGTTAACTATGGCAAGCAGAGGATGCTTAGGATAATGATTATCAATTACATTTGGAAATGAGCAAACAAGAATTGCCCACATATCCACTGTGGCTGCTAAAATTTCAACTTGCTCACGGGTGTATGGAATAATTAATTTATCTGGAATTTTTGCAAAGTGCATTAAACAATACTTCATACCCAAAATTGCCTGTTTAGCCACTAATTCAGGAAAATATTGAACAGTTTTTGCTCCCACAGAATTGCCGTGGAGCCACAATAAGGGGCCATTTTGCCAAAGAACCCCCGTGGGATAATTTTTTGTTTTTAATATACATAAATCAATAGGTAATTTTAAATCAACCCGTGAAAGTTGAGCCCTAGACAAAGCTGCCTCAACCTTTTGTAGGGAATTTAGTGCTAAAGGTGTCAGGGATCTAGAGGAGGTGACTTCAGGGTCGCCCTCCAAAATAGCAAATAAAGGTAACAACTCTGACCGAGGGAGATTAAGAAACCCCCTTATCCAATTAATATCTCCTGCCAATTGCTGAAAATCATTAAGTGTTTTAAGATGACCAGTTCGAATGGAAAGTTTTTGTGGTTTAATCTCAGTAGGGGAAACAATGGTTCCCAGAAATTGAACAACACTAGTCTGCTGAACCTTCTCAGGGGCAATAATTAATCCTTTATTAGCTAAGGTCTCCGTTACCTGCCCAAACACTTTATGAAGAGTCTCTACCGAGGGAGCAGCCAACAAGATATCATCCATATAATGGACAATCCGTACTTTTGGAAATTTTTCCCTAACAGGGGTTAATGCAGCCCCCACGAACAATTGACAAATTGTTGGGCTATTAGCCATCCCTTGGGGGAGAACTTTCCACTGATAGCGAGCATCCGGGGTTTCATGATTAACCGAGGGCAAAGTAAAGGCAAAGCGCTCCCTATCCTTTTCATAAAGAGGTATGGAAAAAAAGCAATCCTTAATGTCTAAGGCCAGAATAGGCCACTCCCTAGGTAACGCAGACAGCAGTGGAAGTCCCCTTTGGATGGGTCCCATAATTTGCATCTGGGCATTTACTGCTCTAAGGTCATGTAATAATCTCCATTTTCCGGAGGCCTTTTTGATAACAAAAATTGGGGTATTCCAAGATGACACTGAAGGCTCAACATGCCCCAGCTGCAGCTGTTCCTGGACAAGAGTTTGAGCCGCTTCCAATTTTTCTCGAGAGAGGGGCCACTGAGGAACCCACACCGCCTTTTGCGTTAACCAAGGTATGGGTACCACACCTTCAGTGGAAGCTTTGTTTTCAGAGGCCCCTAAGAAAAACCCAAACCCTTCCTGTCCTGTTTAGGAAGTGGCTCTATCGGCTCCTTGCGTCCTTGGAGACGCCGACCAAGCCCCAAGGCTGGCACAAATCCTTGCTGTTTCATCATATTCTGACTGGCCTCAGAATAATCATTAGTTAAAGTTAACTTTAGCTGTTGCTGCACATCTCTTCCCCAAAGATTGACAGGGACGTCTACCACAAATGGCTGCATTTTTCCAACCTGGCCTTCGTCTGTTCTCCAAGTCAATTCTTTTGCACTTAACTGTGGGGCATCAGCATAGCCCAGCCCTTGCAAGGTCTGGGAGGATTTCTGAGTTGGCCATTGCTTTGGCCACTCCCCTCTTTGGATGATGCTTCGATCTGCCCCTGTATCCACCAGTCCCTCAAATCTTTTCCCTTCTACTTGGAGAGTTAACATGGGTCTTTGGTCTAAAGTTATGGACAGGCATGTAAGGTCGACTCCAGTGGAGCCTAGCCCTTTATCTCCTCTCTCTATCTCCTTAGCAGGGAAGTTGCCATGAAGAGAAGGCAAAAGCAGGAGCTGTGCAATTCTATCCCCGGGAGAAATGGACACCACTCCATGGGGGACATGGCAGAGGACCTTGATAGTCCCCGTATAGTCAGGGTCAATTACTCCCGGGAAAATTATTAATCCTCTCATTGTGGAGGAGGAGCGTCCTAAAACTATTCCTACAGTGCCTTCATCTAGGGGTCCTGTCATGTCTGTCTCCACAATCTGGACTCCCATCTGCTGTGTTAGTACCCGTCCGGAGGTGGCACAGAGGTCCAACCCTGCGGAGCCTGAGGTTGCTCTTCTTGGCTGGGGGGTTGTAGCAGGTGCTGTCCGGGAGCCAGAGTCTGAAATGCCCCATAAACTTTCGGGCCCTGGGGACGAGGGCCCTTCTCTCCGTTTTTTGGCTCCTGTTCCGAATTAGTGTTTGGAGTAATTTGGGGGATAAAATGTCCATTGATGTCTCTAACTGACCTGCATTCGTTGACCCAATGCTTTCCCTTTTTACAACGAGGACACACTCCTGGAGTCCTTGGCGGCCTGGGTATGTTTTGTGCAGGACCACCATTTTGTGGGCATTGCTGTCTAAAATGTCCCAACTGACCACACCGGAAACACCCTTTTCCTTTACTATCTTTTGCGGCCCCGGCAGCCGACAAGACAGCAGCTGCCAGCCCCGCATTGGTCAGGGGGCCACCTACTTCTCTGCAGGCTTTTAACCAAGCTTCTAGGCTTTGGGTTCTTACTGGGGTAATTGCCCTCTGACATTCCTTGGTGCTTTGTTCAAAAATGATTTGTTGTACAAATGGCATGGCTGTTTCCAGATTTCCTAACACCCGCTCGGCTGTCTCTAGCATACGGGCAACAAAATCAGAAAATGGCTCATTAGGGGCCTGCATGATTTTTGTTAGATTGCCAGCCACCTCTCCCTTGTTTGGGAGGGCTCGCCAGGACATGTAAAAAACCTCGTTTACCTGGCGGTATACTTCAAAGGGATATCCTGTCTGGTCTACCGAGTAGATTCCCTGCCCGAGAAGCATGTCTACGGTCCAGTCCGGGTGCCCGTCACGGACATTTTGTCTGTATTGGGCTTGAGCCTTGTCTTGAACAATAGACCGGAGATCGAGGTACTGCCCATGATTAAGGCAGGTACGGGCTACCTCAAACCAGTCCGTGGGCGTCATGGCATTGAAGGTCAGTCTTCGGAGCAAGGCAGTGGTATAATTAGCCGTCACTCCATAAGTCCGGACTGCCTCAACTAAATCCTTAAGCTGGGAGTAGGAAACCGGCTCAAAATTTCTTTCAGCAGTAATCGGATTTTCAAAAACTGGGAAAGCAGCTGCCAGCTGCGACCAGGTATTTTCTTTAATAAAGTGACTCTTCCCTGCCGGCGGGCACAGCGGGGGGGCCGACGGGTGAGGGCCAGCTCCATTTCCTCTCCCTGGCTGTTGCGGTACTCCCACCCCTAGGGGGCGCCACCCTCCATATTTGTCTGCCACGTGCTCCGCCGCAGCCTCTTCTAACTCTTCACTATCAGCTGGATCGAGCTGCTCTCCCTCCTCCTCTAACATTTCTTCCTCTGAGTCACTCACAAGATTACTATATTCTTGGTCCCGCCCTTCCACGTGTAGGGCTGAGAACCGGTTTGCTTTTAAAGAAGGGCGCGGGAATCTCCTTGAGACCCCCTCCTCTCTGAAACCCTTCTCCTTTTGTGAGGGCTGCAGCCCCTCTCGCTTCAATTCTTTAGGATCCTTCTGTCTTTTTTCCCTTTTTCTTTTAGGCCTCTTTTCCTCCCCATTACTGTATACTGACTCTGATAGACTATCCTGATGCTGCGTTAGTACTTTGCGTCCTTCCTGGATTAAATCAAACCCTCCCTCCTCGAGGCAAGTGCGCACCATCAAAAAGACAAGCCACAAGGGAAGAAGCAATGCAAGCAACCAATAAATATCTAAATCTACAGTGGACAGCATACCGGGGGATATTTACCAACGTCTCCTCTCCGCGTGTTGAGTTCTGGCTCCAATTCGGCCTCTCGCGCGGGTCCCGTCCCAGGTTCGTTCCCGGGTTTCGGCACCAGTTGTAGTGACCGCCTACTCGACCAGCGAGGAAAAACGACCACCACTCCAGGAGTCTTCTCAGATCACGCTTTATTGGAGAGCCTTTTAGTTGTAGGAGAGCTTGGGCGCGAGAGAGCGTGCACCCGAAATACAGCCGCTTATATAGGGAATTCGAACACGGGTCTTTTCTATTGTTGGTCGCCTGCCTTTTACCGTCACCAGGTGTCATGGGATTGGCTGGGGACACTACCTTGCTCGCGCACGCGCACAGCCCAGGCGTCCCGCCAAGCACCGTCTGGAGTGGTAATCCTCAAAACTGCAAGGGAGTGGGCGGAGTCTCGCCTCGGCTCCCTACACACGAACATATTTTGAACATTGATTTATTGTTTAGGTTTTCTTTTGTACTTATATATTCAACTGGACGATATTGTTAAAAGTTAAAAGTAACATAAGTCAGGTGTTGGTGGCTCAAGCCTGTAATCCTACTTAGGAGGCTGAGATCTGAATATTACAGTTCAAAGCCAGCCTGCACAGGAAAGTCCATGAGACTATTACCTCCAATAAACCACCAGAAGTATTGCCATGGTGTTTATCCTTCCAATCCAGCCAGGAGAATGGGAGGTTTTTCCACAGACCCATAGCCATCTAATGTTCGATAAGGGAGCTAAAAAAATAGAATGGAAGAAAGACAGCCTCTTCAGTAAATGGTGCTGGCAAAATTGGTTAATCATTTGTAGAAAATTAAAGTAGATCCTTATATAGCACCCTGCACCAGAATCAACTCCAAATGGATCAAAGACGTCGGAGTCAAAGCAGACACCCCGAAAACATTATAGGCTAGAATAGGAGAAACCCTAGGTCTCTTTGGCATAGGATGAAATTTTCTTATTAGAGACCTAGAAACACAACAAATCAAAGAAAGGTTGGACAAATGGGATTGCATGAAATTGCAGAGCTTCTGCATGACAAAGGACATAACTAGAAAAATCAATAGAAAGCCTACTGATTGGGAGAAGATCTTCACTAGCCGTATAACAGACAAGGGTCTCATATCTAAAATATACCTTGAACTCAAAAAGTTAAATCCCCCAACAACAAATACTCAAAGAAACAACTGTCCAATAAATAAGTGGGCTAAAGACTTAAAGAGAAACTTCTCTGAAGAGGAAAGAAGGATGGCCAATAGACACATGAAGAAATGCTCAACCTCTCTAGCCATATAAATCATTGGGCTGGGAAGGCGGCTCAGTGGTAGAGCTCTTGCCTTGCATGCCTGAGGCCCTGGGTTCGATTCCTCAGCACCACATAAGAAAAAAGCCCTAAGTGGTTCTGTGGCTCAAGTGGTAGAGCGCTAGCCTTGAGCTGAAGAGCTGAGGGACAGCGCCCAGGCCCAGAGTTCAGGCCCCACAACCAGAACCCCCCCCCCCAATAAAAGAAATGTAAATCAAAACATTGAGATACCACCTCACCCCAGTTAGAATGGCTATAATCAAGAACTCTAATAACAACAGATGCTGGAGGGGATGTGGACAGAAGGGAATCTTACTGGATTGTTGGTGGGAGTGTAAACTTGTTCAACCACTCTGAAAAGCAGTATGGAGGTTCCTCAAATGACTCCACATAGAGCTCCCCTATGACCCAGCAATCCCACTTTTGGGCATTCACCCAAATGATCACAAACAAGACCATACTAAAGCTACCAGCACAACTATGTTTATTGCAGCATTATTTACCATAGCTAAGATATGGAACCAACCCAGATGCCCCTCAGTAGATGAATGGATCAAGAAAATGTGGTATATATAAACAATGGAGTTCTATGCCTCCATCAGAAAGGATGACTTTGCCCCATTTGTTAGGAAATGGAAAGACTTGGAAAAACTTATATTAAGTGAAGTAAGCCAGGCCCAAAGAAACATAGGTCTCATGGTTTCCCTCATTTGCAATAACTAGTATATGTGAGTCAAGCAGAAAAGGTCAGATAAGTTGATGTTAGGTGAAATGAACCCCCAAGATAAGGACTCAAATGTTTTTTTTCTTTCTTGCTATTGTTTCAACATATTTATAAGATGATTTTTATGCTGCTTTTTATATCCCTCCCCCATGGTATAACCCCTGTTTTCACTGTACTTGATGTTAATATAATTTGTGGAGGTGAAGGGAAAAAACAAATTGTTTAAATAGGGATACAGGTGGACCCATTGCAACAATGAGATGTACAAGACATTATGTCGAAAAATGAACTTTACAACTTTGCCGAAGGGGGAGTCCCGGGGGTAGGGAGGAGATGGGAAGGGATGGGAAGGGGAAACAAAGGAGGAGGCAACAATGCTTGATAAGAAATGTATTCATTACCTTGCCCATGTAATTGTAACCCCTCTGCACGATATTTTCACAATTAAAAAAAAAAAAACAGAAAACCGGAAGTGGCGCTGTGGTTCAAGTGGTAGAGCGCTCACTTTGAGCTGAAGAATGCAGGGACAGAGCCCAAACCCAGAATTCCAGCCCCACGACTGATTGAGAAAAAAACAAAAAACAAACAAGTAATAAAGAAGTAATATTTTAAAGAACAATTTGATTCAAGTTTCTCCTTAACTACAATTTCTTAGATATAAAGCAAGGAAATCTGTTTATTAAGTTATATTTATATTTTTCTTGGTATAAAAGATAGCATAAATTAATAGGTTTTATTATATTCTATTTTCAAGCAATAGATTTTCAGAATATAAATTTGGGAATATTTGTTACCACACTTAACAAAATAAGCTATATATTTGGTTACAAGTTTGTCTCTCATATATCATTGATAATCAACTGAAGTACAAATTGAAAGAAGGGGGAGACTGGTTACCTTTGCAATTAATGGTAGAATCGAGCATGGCTTAAGAGATCAGAGTCCTCATTTGTTTCTCTTATTGTCTCAGTTATTTTCTTCCTCTGTCTTTTGTACCTTGTATTTAAGCTTTAAAAACAGTTCTTCCACTAATTTATTAGTCTCTTAGATTCATAAGCATATGTCTGACTAGCTACTTTTCAAATGTTTAGTTTACATTTCTTCTAATTAGGTATATAAAAATAAAAGGAAACAAATGTAGCAGCTACAAAATGTTCCATATCTTTTTCTACCCTGATTCTTTAGTATTGAACCATAGAGCAGTTTTACTTGATTATGAAAGCAGATCAAAAGCAGATGAATATGGCTTTGTTTTTGTCTTTCAAACTAGCAGCATTGAAGACATCCAGTGGGCAGCACATTGGCATGTACATGCTCTGTGTTTGTAGTTCAGCTTGCAGATTCACATCTCATCTTCTCTCCACAAAGTACTCATAGTCCAGCAACTTTGAATAATTGTTTTTAGACAAAGTTTTCTTCATCCCTGCCGAATTAAATACCCTGTAAATTAGATAGCCCAAATCTGCTGTAGTTAAGTCTCATTACTTTAAATATCCATTAGAAGATTTAAGACAATCTACAAAAATGTACTAGATCTACATTGCCCTTGGTAAGAAAGTTGTTCAAATTACATTTTAGTACCAGAGACCAAAAGAAAAATAGTTATTACAAAAAGAGCAATTGAATTATGTTCATCTCTAGGTGAAATTTCCTTAATTGATTCATATAATGCATTAAAAATATAAATGTATGGAGTTAATTTATTTTCTAATTAAACATCCATTTTTGTTTTGAATTCCTGGACTTCAAGAGTCTACTTCCTCCAGGCTGTCAGATTATTGAGAAATTGATACTAATCAGAGTTGTAACATTCATATTATTTCTGAGGTCTCAGAAAGGTCTGCTACATTTAAGTATATCTAATTTAAAGTATGTGTCACAGTATAGCAGAAAAGACATTGTAAAGTTTTGTACAGTCTTCTAATCTGTTACATAAAATCTGGGTGATTTGCTGTGTGTCAGTGGTAGATGCCTGTAATCCTAGCTGTTCAGGAGATTGAGACCTAAAGATCATGGTTTGAAGCCAGTTAGGACAGGGATGGGTTGCTTGATTCCCTTATCTCTAAATGACCACCACAACCACCACCACCAACAAAAACAAAAACAAAAAGCCTTTGTTTTTCCCTTACCATCCCTTCAAAGGAGTAACAGTGCTCAAGAGGAAATGTACTCATTAACTTACTCATGTAACTGTACCCCTCTGTACAGTATCTTCACTATATATATAGTAAATAAATGTAATACATAATTTATAATATAGATTGTAAATTATACATATATATATATATACACATATATATATATATGTATATATAGCCTGAAATGGAGCTGTGGGTCAAATGGTAGAGGCTGGGCCTTATTATCAAACCTCTGAGACAGCACACAGGCCCTGAGTTCAAACACCAGGTCCACCATCACACACACACACACACACACACACACACACACACACACACACACACACACGCAATCTGTTTACTTTTGTAGATGAATCCATTCATTCCTGGTAAGGAAATACCTACAAGTTTGGTTGTGCAGGTTTAAGTGTATATATAGCAACTGAACCCAGCTCAGTCCTCTGGCATGTTTTGCAGCTTTAGCAGATGTGATTTCTGCCCCACCCCCACCCCCTTGGCAGTTTTGTTGTTTTTACTCTGAAATCAGTGCTAAATTTCTAACCAGTGACACGTAATCATACACATTTTAAGAGGTTGAATTGTTTGTTTGTCTTCTTGTCAGGTTAGATTTCTTGGTCAACTCAAAGCTATAAACCAATTGAGAGTTCTAACCTGTGATTGAACTCCACAGGCTAGAGAAGAAAAGATTCCCTTGGATAATGTGTCAGTGACAGAAGAAAAGTCCAGAGCAGGCTAAGGGAACTAAGGCCATTCAGTAGTCCGCTGTGATACACAACACACAGACAACTGGCAGCACACTTTAAAGGCCAGCTACCGTTTTTATTGAGCCCACTGAAGTTACTTGCCAAAGGGAACAAAAATAGTATATATAGTATATAGTATATATAGTATCGATATAATATATAGATATTATATTATATAGACATAGACATATATATCTATTATATATAGATATTATATAATATATAGATACTATATATATTATATAGATACTATATATACTATATATGCTATATATATTTAATTTTATTGTCAAGGTGATGTACAGAAGGCTTTGCATTTTAATTTTTGCCTGATTCCTTTCATGTCTCCCGAGTGATTATAATTATTTCTGCTTAGATAACACAACTTGGAAAGAAGTGTATCCACACAATGAGTTCCCAGCAAATCTGTGCTCTAGTCTCCTTTGCGCTCTGTCCAATGGAGGGAAAAAAAAAAACGACACTGATGTTTCACATGGGCTGAGAAAATTTAGTACTGACAAAAATCTTACATAGCAACATGCATTATTTTCTAACTGCTGCTGAAACAAATCAACCTAAGTCTTGTGCCTCAGGAACTGAATGTTTTACAGTGCTGGAGTTTAGAAGTATGAAATTAGTCTTATCAAATGTGTCTTATCTGCTACAATTAAGGTACATTCCCTCTGGAATTTACAAATGTGTCTCTTGCCTTTTATCATTTTTAGGAACCACCTGTATTCCTTGATACTGGTCCATCCACTTTATCTTTAAAATCAGATAGAGGTTGACTCATTGTAACAATGAGACATACAAGACACCATGTTGAAAACAAACTTTACAACTTGGTGGTGGGGAGGGAAGAGTTGGGGAGGTGGGGTGGAGGGGTGGTAGGGTATAAACAAAGGAGGAGTTAACAATGTTAAATAGGAAATGTGCTCATTATCTTCCTCATGTAACTGTAAACCCCCTATATAGTGTTTTTACAATAAAAATATAAATAAATAAATATATATAAAATCAGTAATGTTAGGTTGAGTTACTCTTAAGTAGATATCTTTTTTTTCATTTAATTTTATTGTCTAGGCACTGTTGAGGGGTTACAGTTACATACATAATGTAGTGAGTACATTTCTTGTCGAATATTGTTAATCTTGTCCTCCTTTTTCCCCCACTTTTCCTCCCTCCAATATGAACAGTTGATTTCCAACATATTATCTTGTACGTATTGCTGTTGCATTGGTTTGGTCTTTGTCCTTGTCTCACTATTTTGTTGTTCCTCTTCCCTAATGTTACATATCCTTTCACTCTTTTTCTCCCTCTTTCATTTTAAAGGAATGTTGTGAATTCATTGTTTCCACCAAATAATTCAGGATAACTTCCCCTTTCCCAAAATCCTTAGTAACTATATGCACTAAAATTCTTTTGTAAGGTAACATAATCAAATGTTTTGAGAGTTAAGCAATGAACATTTCTGGAGATCCATAACTTTATCTTCCACAGAGAGGGCTGTATTGGACAGACTGGAAACTGAGCTTTAGAAAGCTGAAGTGACTATTTCTTCAGACTTTAATTTTGTTGTTGTTGTTGTTGTTAGTCGTGGGTCCTGAACTCTGGACCTGGGCGCTGTCCCTTAGCTCTTCAGCTCAAGGCAAGCGCTCTACCACTTGAGCCACAGCACCACTTCTAGCTTTTTCTGCTTATGTGGTACTGAGGAATCAAACCTCATGCATGCAAGGCAAACACATCACTGAGCCACCTTCCCAGCCCCCAGACTTTAATTTTTGAAGCCAGAAGTTAGAGTGACTACATCACCCTATTATTTTTGGTGGATCATTCTTGAAGTATTCTGGTCCAGCAATTGTGACAAACTCAATTACAACTACAAGTTCATAATGAAATGAGGTGCCAAGGAAATTTGAATTGGAGGTATGAAGACATTTGTGACTCACTATAGTTCTTTGCATTATGCTGAAAATAGCTTTACTAAAGTATCAGAGTAGCTGATGAGATTATAGAAACACTCATAAATGCTATCACCTTTCCTAGAGAGATATTCATCATAGACAAGAGAAAAATATATACACTCATAGGCCATTTATCTGATTTTTAATCAGATAAAGTATGCAGTGGTTTTACATCTAAATATAGACAATTAGCATTGAATGTTAATACAGTTAATGGCTTAAACACAGATTAGTAATTTTATTTCTCATTTCTTGGTTTCCTAGATCAGGTTAACATTAAAATTCAATTTATAATATAGGAGCTGTTCTCATTCTGCCAAATTAAGGGATCATAAAATTCTTCTGTTTATGTCAAGAACATAAAACATAATTATAGTGCCACATAATACTCACTTTGAACTATAAGAATTATCAAGAGTAAAATATGATCCAGGAAAGAAAAGAAATATCTCTCTTCACTAAATTATTAGTATCCATGTTACTTAATAAATTTTCAAAAATATCACAAGGAATTCTAAACTTGGCCTTCGATATATCAAGACTGTTAAGAGAAAGTATTTTGGAAATGCAAGGGCATTTTAGTTTTAGTGGAAGTGCACGGATCTTCTGTTCACAGATACTGTGGGTGGACGGATCTTACAGAATCTACTGAAACATAACTTTTAAATTAATATCAAATCTGGAGATTTGATATATCTTAATCTATATCTTTATTGCACTAGGACTTCAAGCAGCATTTTCCAAATTCAAAGGGATTATGACAACTATAATGTTTGTTTATTTATTTATTTATTTATCTTTATTGTGGAAATACTGTTCAGAGGGGTTACAATTTCATGGGCAAGGTAATGAGTACATTTCTTATCAAGCATTGTTGCCTCGTCCTTTGTTTACCCTTACTATCGCTTCCCATCTTTCCTCCTTATTACCACCCCCACGCAAAAGATATATAGTTCATTTTTGACAACTATAATGTTTAGAATGAATAATGTAGCCATATTAAGGAATTTGATGGCTAGAATTTTAAAAGGTGATGATGTTTTAGAATAGATTCTGAGAATCTAATTAAAGAGGGTCTATTTTTACCTAATGAACATGAACTGCTTTGCTTTCATTCAATCCTAGTTATAACTTAAGCTGATGAATCATTTAAAAGGAAAAGTGACATTATACAAGAATCTTGATTTTATATTAGACTGTACAACATTAATTCCATGGAAAATCAATGAGTGCCTATTTCCTTCCTGCCAATTTATTGTGTGCATTGAATTTCTCCTTAGTCCAAAATGGGTATTCAAATGAACTATTTGAGAATGTTGGGGTGTGTTGGGGGGGGGAATCCACAGAAAAGATTTCAAAATAGGTGACAGATGTTAAATTAAAAAAGAAGGAAATAGAAAAAGATTAGGTAATCTATTATTCTCACTTCTGAAATTTCTCCTTTGCTGACAGCACTACCCCAACTTCCAAAAATCATCCTGGATATGCTTGCTTAGAAATATCATTTATGGTTGTAATGTAAAAACTTCTATAATAGAACTTTGATACTTAAATATTAATTATATTATTTGATACTTAAATATTAATTAATATTATTTCTCTTCTCTGTTTATCATCTCAGTAAATGCTTATTGTGTATAGGATAAAAATCCAAATACTTTCTGTACCACCCTATGTATATCCTTGACCAATTGGTTTCTCATTTCTTGACCCCTTGACTCACTGTTTATATAATTTACAGAGCTAAACAAAGAAAAATATAAGCACTTTTTGTTTATAAGCTATTATTTCCCTACTAAAATATCTACTTTATAGACCTCAGTACCTAACAAGCATATGCACTTTGCATTCACACATTCACACATTTATAATAACCCTTCATATATAGAAAAATTAGCCTTTAAAAAAAAACTAGAAAACAAACAAATGAAACTCTTTTTCCCCCTTCAGTTATGAGGCTTGAACTCAGGGCCTGGGCTCTGTCCCTGAGCCTCTTAGTGCCCAAGGCTTTGAGCCACAGCACCATTTACAGTTTTTGACTGGTTAATTGGAGCTATGAGTCTCACAGGCACTTTTCTGCCCTGCTGGCTTTGAACATTGATCCTCAGATCTCAGCCTCCTGAGAAGCTATGATTACAGGTGTGAGCCACCGGCACTCTGCTACAAATCAAACTCTTGAAATTCCATTCAGACAGAGACTTACCTTAACCTTATCAGAAGTGCTTATTTGATGATTTCTACGACATTTTGATTGTAATATTTCATTCCTTCATTTCTATTGATTTTCCTTTTAATTACTTTATAAACTTATGATCTTTAGTTTTGGCTTTTATCAATGCACACTTTAATTCTCCCCTATGTCTTATACTTTTCTATAATCCTTGAAATTTTAGTCCCCTGTCTGGGGTCTTACATGGTATTTGGAATGCCTTTGCAAATTTTGACAGTGGAATGAGTGTTTCAGAAAGACTGGTGTATAGGTTATCTACAAATTAGAAATCCTAAATATTATGTTTAAATATTAAGAGTTCGTGATGAATTAGTCTGGTCTGGTTTTCTTCAGAAAAATAGAACTGATGGTTATAATAAATATGTACTAATATTGTTATTAGTCTCAATAGTTTTAAGAAACAGTCTCATGCAGTCTCACGTAGAGATTGAAAGATGTGCAGATGTGAATTCAGTAGACATAAGAAAGGCTAAGGTACAGCTCCAATTCCAGTTAAAGGGCAAGTGTCAAAGGAAAGGAAATGATGTCTGCCAAATTCTGAATCTGGAATTAAAATCTATAGAGTATCTATTCAGAGAGTAAATCATCTTATTCATGTGATTTTTAAAATAACTTCTGCTTATGTTCACTCCTGGTGTAACTTCATATAGGGATACACATGAGCATACATTTTGAGAGGTCTATACACGTACCTCTTTCTTAGATTTCTATCTAATCATGTTTCCAAGTATCATCAGTCAAAATGTCCAAGCATCCAAATGAACCATTAGCTATAGCCTGTGAGTTGCATAATTACAATTGTGAATTGCTAATACAATAGCATTTCTGGAGATTTCATATATGACCCAAGTGATCAACCTCAAAGTTCAGGATAATTCAAACTTCAGTTCTCATATGCTATCTAAAAGATATTTAAGTAAGACGAGAAATTTGGACTGTAGAGTCAGATCCAGAATTCAGCAAAGTTGAGAAAGATATGAATGAATTTTGTTGATCTAGAAGCAAAATGCTAAAGAGGGAATATTGTTTTCCTTAGATTCATCCATTAGAATTAGTTGGTTCTAGACCTTAATGTAATGATATTAGAAAATGAAGCCTTTGGAAGATAATTAGCCTTAAATAAGATATTTAGAGATATGTCCTCATGAGATTACTGCTATATCACAAGAGAAAGAATTAAAAATCTAACACAACTGTTCAAATGTGCTCAGACCTTGGAAATTTTCTTAAAAACTCCCGTCTGGATCCTGATGCTCATTCCCTCTAATTTCCCCAGCAACTTTTAGGTTGGTCTCATTGCTTACTATTTCTCCTTGCAGTCCCCCTCCTATTTTCTGCCATAGCAGCCAGATGTCCTGAATCAGCATCATGACAAAAATCTCTCAGTAACTTGCAAGAGTACCTTATTATACACTGAATCAAGTCTGAATGTTTTCCTACTTTGCAAATATTCTGAAAATTATTTTGCTTCATCTACACAGCACACATAACTGATTTTACGCCAACTGCATCACTTTACAGAGTACGGTTATGCAGCTCATGCCTTGTGTCTTCTTTTTTTTTAATGTGAAAATACCGTACAGAGGAGTTACAATTACATGGACAAGATAATAAGTACATTTCTTATCAAGCATTGTTGCCTCCTCCTTTGTTTCCCCTTCCCATTCCTTTCCATACCCCACCCCACCCCCACTGGATCCTCCCCCACACACACCAAAGTTGTAAAGTTCATTTTTCAACATAATGACTTGTACATCTCATTGTTGCAATGGGTCTTCTTCTATGTTCTGGAATAATTCTGTTTTACTCCTAAGTTCTATCATTTTCCCTGAAAATTTAGTATATTATCTGTATGCTTTAAAATTTTATCTAGGCTGAAATTTCACTTATTTCTCTATTATTTGGAATTTATTGTATTCTATTTTTTTAATTCACTAATGTCCAAACAATTGTTTTCTTTTGTTGCTAATGCTTTTTTTTCTACAGACACTTCAATGTACAGAATTTGATGTACAAACATTTCTTCTTTTAAAAAATGCTAAGCAAAACTCTTTGAAGGCATTTTCTCAATGGGATAATAAGTTTTGTAAATACCTCTGAACACAATACAATACATGAGTGCATGTACACTTACCTCAAACACACAATCTTCTTGTCTTTACCTTACTAATGTTCAGTGCTAAGACTATATGCATAAATCAAGAAGACCAGCTAGACACAAATTCTTAAACAGTAGGCCTCCAGAGAGTATCAATAAAAAGATTCATTTTGGAAGGTATGTGACAAGTGAAGCTGTTTATATTTTGTATAATAATGGGATCATGAAAAATAATCAACCCATTGTAGATGTATACTAATTATTGCAAATAAGGGAATATGAGTCTGGTTATTATTTGGGTCTGGTTTACTTCACTTAATGTGATTTTTTCCAAGTCTTTCCATTTCCTAACAAATGGAGTGGTGTCATTCTTTCTGATGGAGGCATGGCATTCCATTATACACACACACACACACACACACACACACACACACACACACACACACACACACACACACACACACACACAGATATCATTATCTTGATCCATTCATCTACTGAGGAGCATCTTGGTTGGTTCCATATCTTGACAATTGTGAGTAATGCTGTGATAAACATGGTTGTGCTAGTGGCTTAATATGGCCTTGTTTGTGATCATGCTGGTCATAGGAGACCTCTATGTGTAGTTATTGCATATACATTTATTTGAATTAGGGAAGGAAAAGGGAAAAACAGAATAGAGAAACAAAGGACAAGGGGTAACCACTGCAACAGTAATATACACAAGACAATATGTTATTAATGATCTATGAAACTTGTTGGGGGGAGAGAAAGTAGGAGGGTAGGCAAGGTATAACATGTTTGACAAGAAAGGTACTTATTATTCCTTACTTATGTAACTGTAACCCTTCTGTACATTATCTTAACAATAAAAAAATAAAGTTCTCTGGAAAGCTGTAAAAAAATCAACCCAGTTTCAAGTGGAATACATGACTCTAAAAACAAAAATTATATATGATATAGCACCTAAGCAACATACTAATGATGAGAGTATTTAAAGAAGGCATTTTAGTCTGTTGCTGCTACAACCAACTATCTGAAGATTAGAAAATCTGTAATGAATAGAGATTGATTTTGCAAGTCTCACAAGAGGGTGTAATTAGATGTACCAGAACTGTATTTGGTTACAAGTCATTTGGTGCCAGAATCTAAAATTTTAACCTCTGTTACACTATGTTCTAAGTTAAATGCATGAGCTGTATGTTGTTAGGGAGGAGGTAGAAAGTTCAAGGGTATTTAATAGCTCAGTATAAGAAAAACAGAACATTCAATTGGATTGGAGAAAATAGAGAAAAGTAATTGGGAACTATTGGATCCATATTTACCCGTGTAAAGCAAAGTGTCCTTGCCTTGCAAATGTCAGTTGTTCATTATGCTTTAGAGTTTAGCACAGTGTGAAATATCTGGAGGTTTTTCAAGAAAAGTGTCATGTGTACTAGTTATCCAACTGGGAATTAACAAAGACCAACATACCTGGGGAAAACTGTGGCTGAGACAAAGGGAACCTGCATGTCAGTGAGGCTTTAAGTGAAAGATGGTACAATGCTCCCTGCCACCCGCTAAAGAAAAGCAACAATAAGACACCAGTGTGAGGCAAAAAGTAAAGCAAAATGGGAATATCGATTTTATGAATACCAACCTGTGCCCTTGCCTGCTGACTTTTTGCCACTTTTACATTTGTCAAACTCATTTCTCAAGAAACATTTAGAGACTTCAGATTAATTTTAGAGGTCTACATTAGGGGACTGAAACTCACATTCTGATTTACAGTAAGAACTGTTGAATATATACCTTTCCACCTCTTTTAATTACGTTGTCATGCTAAGTTCTTAAACTCTAAATGAAGAAACTCACAATGTTTTTCAGATAGACACATGGAATGCTTACTATGTATATCATAGTAACAGCAAAAACTGAAAAAAAGTGAATATGACTTCATGGATAGGTTTGAAAAAGATGTTAACTAAAATGAATTCTGAGACTAATATTCCAATCTCTGGAGTTTCATTTATCTTAACAAAATATTAGCTTTCTCAAGGAAGTATTTATCTCCTCTTCAATCACATTTTTGAAATGTCAGTAACTTTGGCTGACAGTGTCTTTCTAAATCTTAGCATAAATATTTTTACCATGCAATCTCTCTGTGAAGAAGGATGGAATTGAGGATGATATCCTTTATTGTATAATTTAAGATGATATTTTCAAGTTAGCATGTTGGAAAGATTTATATACAAGGTCCTACAAAAGTTAATAGGAGGCAAAGACCAGAATTTTTAAATCTTGAACTTCAAATCCCTATATCTTTCTACTTGGGCTAAAATGTAGGATTTTTACCATGGACACTATAGACATGATAATGGTACTGATCCAAGTACTCTGGAAATTCAGCATCAATAAAATAATTCCATTATTAATTTCTTTATGAATTTCTCCCCTGAAATATATTGAGGCTGTAAATAATGTTTTATATTAGAGTTACACTGAATAGTACTAATAAAGAAATCAGCTCAAAGGAGGGAGACAGTTTTGCATTCAAATGAAGAGTCAAGGTTCCATTGTCAGAGTGCATACATTTAAATACTGATCTAGTCATTTAAAAATTCTGTCACTTTTGGCCAGTTGAGTAATCTATTTAATGAGAGAATATTCAGGAAAGGAGTGACCCATCCTTTAGCATTATTTTCAGGATTAATTTAAATGGTGAAAATAAAACTCTGAAATTGAGTTTGTGCGTAAGTGCATAATTCACACTATATGACTATTAACTCCTAGCATTGCTTATTCTAAGTCCCATGAAATAACCATGGGATTACTGCTTAAGTTACCCATCTTTAAGACATTTTTTTCACAATTTAGTTTCTCAATGTAGTTTAACATTGTTTAATCTTTGTTTTATTGTTTTTTTCTTTTATGTTTTATTATCTTTGTTTGGGAGAATAAAGGGAACTAAATAATTGCCTTGAGTTTAGTTAGCAAGCATTCTACCCCATGTTTCAGTTTTTGTTTATATAATTTGAAAAAAAACAAAATAAAAGATATTAGAACATGATCTGGAAAATACGTTGAAAAGTTTTCTGTGACTGTCACAGTCATTGATGCAGAAAAAAAAGGTTCATGTTATATTAGTAATATACTTGGCTTATATATTTTCTATATTTTTCGATTAACAGTTGACATGAAATTTCAAGAGCAATAGTATGGTCTTGTTTGTGATCATTTGGGTAAATGCCCAAAAGTGGGATTGCTGGGTCAAGGGGAGCTCTATGTGGAGTCTTTTGAGGAACCTCCATACTACTTTCCAAAGTGGTTGAACAAGTTTCACTGCCACCAACAATGCAGTAAGGTTCCCTTCTGTCCACATCCCCCCCAGCATCTGTTGTTATCAGAGTTCTTGATTATAGCCATTCTAACTAGGGTACGGTGGGCTCTTAATGTTGTTTTGATTTGCATTTCTTTTATGGCTAGAGAGGTTGAGCATTTCTTCATGTGTGTATTGGCCATCCTTCTTTCCTCTTCAGAGAAGTTTCTCTTTAAGTCTTTAGCCCACTTATTTTTTGGGCAGTTGTTTCTTTGAGGATTTGTTGTGGGGGGATTTAATTTTTTGAGTTCCAGGTATATTTTAGATATGAGACCCTTGTACGTTGTATGCCTAGTGAAGATCTTCTCCCGATCTGTGGGCTTTCTATTGATCTTGCTAGCTATGTCTTTTGCCATGCAGAAGCTCTACAATTTCATGTAATCCTATTTGTCTAACATTTCTTTAATTTGTTGTGTTGCTGGGTCTCTCTTAAGAAAATTTCAGCCAGTGCCAAGGAGACCTAGGATTTCTCCTATTCCATCCTGTAATGTTTTCAGAGTGTCTGCTTTGACTCCGAGGTCTTTGATCCATATTTGGAGTTGATTCTGGTGCAGAGTGATATATAAAGATCTAGCTTTAGTTTTCTACTAGTAGTTAACCAGTTTTTCCAGCACCATTTACTGAAGAGGCTGTCTTTCTTCTATTCTATTTTTTTTAGTTCCTTTACCGAAGATAAGTTGGCTATAGGTCTGTGGGTCCATTTCTGGGTTTTCAGTTCTATTCCATTGGTCTATTCAGGTCTGTTCTTGTGCCAGTACCAAGCTGTTTTGATCACTATGGATTTGTAGTAGAGTTTGAAATTCCTCCAGAAGCATTATTTACCATAGCTAAGATATGGAACCAACCCAGATGCCCCTCAGTAGATGAATGGATCAAGAAAATGTGGTATATATATATACACAATGGAATTCTATGCCTCCATCACAAAGAATGACATTGCCCCATTTGTTAGGAAATGGAAAGACTTGGAAAAAGTTATATTAAGTGAAGTAAGCCAGGCCCAAAGAAACATAGGTCCCATGGTTTCCTTATTTGTAATAACTAGTATATGTCTGAGACAAGTAGAAACAGTCAGATAAGTTGATGTTAGGTGAAATGAACCCTAAGATAAGTATTCAAATGTTTTTTTCTTTCATGCAATTGTTTCTAGCATATTTAGAAGATGATTTATTTGTTGCTTTGTATGTCCCTCCCACACGGTATAACCCCTGCTTTCACTGTACTTGATGTCAGTATAATTTGTTGAGGGGAAGGGAAAAAACAAATCGCTTAAATAGGGACACAGGTGGACCCATTGCAACAATGAGATGTACAAGTCGTTACGTCGACGAAAAACAAACTTTATATCTGGGTAGGGGTGGAGATGGGAAGGGATGAGAAGGGAAACAAAGGAGGAGACAACAATGCTTGATAAGAAATGTACTCATTATCTTGCCCATGTAATTGTAACCCCTCTATATGGTATTTACACAATAAAAATTTAAAAAAGTAATTTCAAGAGCAAAACGAAATTCCAGAGATTAGCAGACAGGTTTTTCTAAAGGAAGAATTCCCTTAAACAATGATGACTGAATCTTGGCATGACATTGAAAAAGATTCTTGTGATCCCAGCTACTGGGGAGAAGGAGAAAGGAAAATCTCAGGTTAGAATCCAGGCAGGTTAAAAAAAAAGAATCCAGCAAGGCCAAAGCACAAGTCCCTGTGTGATAAAGAAACTAAAAGCACAAAGGGTTAAGAGTTTGTTCCTGCTGATTTCTCAAAATTAAGATGTGCCAGTGCTGGGCGCCAGTAGCTCATGCCTGTAATCCTAGCTACTCAGGAGGCTGAGATCTGAGGATCGTGGTTCAAAGCCAGCCCAGGCAGGAAAGTCCATTAGACTCATCTCTAATAAACCACTCAGAAAATCAGAAGTGACACTGTGGCTCAAGTGGTAGAGCACTAGCCTAGAGCTGAGCAAAGGCATTCAGGCCCAAAGTTCAAGCCCCACGACCGACAAAAAATAAAAATTAAAAAGTACTAGTAATCATCCTTCAATAGTTTTTTTCAGTAGAAATTTTCCTTCACCTATGTATAAAATGAGAAAATGCAATAAAAACTTACAAAAAATGGCAAAGATTATATCACTAATCTCTTAGACAAGCACTGTCTTCAAGCTACACACCAAAGATCGATATAACATAAGTCATTTGATGGTTTCTTCTCAGAGAAGAAAATACTGGGCCTCAGCACATCTCATAATAGATCCAGTAGGAAGCCAATAATCATCATGATTCTTGTCATTCAGGGTTCTTTGAAGAGTGTGATTAAAATGAAGTGAGATCATTTAGCAATGTATTAACAATTCTCTAAGGAATTTGTACACAAAAGTAATTTAGAAAGCTTGAATTTAACTTTCAACATAGTCAACCTTCTTCAGTGTGTTATAGAAGAAGCTGGAATTGTTTATGTTGATGTAAACAAATATCCAAGAAATGAGAACCAATAGTTAGTTGTGAGCACGTGTATCAAACTGAGAAATATTGCACACTCTTGCAGGTAATTCAGTATGCTTACATGGAACATTAAATTGAACATACTTATAAAGAGGGAACATTTTTGTTTCAAAAAAAATCTAATGATACCATACTTAGATTATTTTACATAAATTTCATTTATACCCTAACAAGAAGATTTGCAAATCCCTGGCAAAACAAAAAATTAAAATGAGAGTGAGACTCAGAAATTGTTTTCATACAGTAAATAAGTTTAGCAGCCAAGATGCATATCTAGCTTTTGTAAATGTTCCCAGGCTATTCAAACATAATTATAACTCAAGATTTCTTAAATTTGGAGAATAGAATAGCATTATTACTGCCTTAAAGAACTCTGATATATAAACACAGTTTATGTGTACTGCCATAAACATATGTTGCATATTATGTAAACTATTGTGTTTCGTATTTCAATCTTACAAAGAACTAGATAATAAAGTAGAAATCCTTACATGCTGAGTGGCAAAGCAAGCATCAACATATCCAAATAAGAGAGTGATCAAACACTGGTAAACTATATGCATGTGGCTAATTTTGTTTTTACAACTAAAAATAATTATTATCTCAAAATAAGGAAACAAATTACTTGGGTGGCCAGGTAATGCTTGACTTTCCTTCTAAAACCACAATTTAATGTGAATTATGCCTCATGCTAAATTTGGTAACTCATCTCTCCCACCCAATGTTGAGACTATCTCTTCCTCTATTTATCTCAGGCCCCGAACTTTCTGGCAGAGGAAAGTTACCCTATCCATGGCATTGGTGACTTCATTCTCAGGAAGCAATTGCCCCCCAGGTCCAAACATGATTATAATCAACTATTTCTTTAAATACGATGGGGCTAAAATAGAGGCCAACTCACTGAAAGCAAGGACACAAAAGCTGAGGATCACCAGTCACCAGACTCAGATGACAACAGGGCATGCAAATACTGAAATATCCTCAACATCTTCAAAACCCATGCATCCCTTTATCTAATCAGAAAATCAGGGATGGGAGAACACTGTCCTATATTACCCACCAACCACCTTTTCCTAAAAAGATAAGAAAAAAAACGGTATTTTATGACAATGAAAAGCATTTCAGACTCTGGTTTTCAGGGCCTGACCACTTTTCAGAGTGGCTTTGCTCTAAAGCCTATCTCACAAGCAAGGGCAGCCAGCTTCTACCAACTGCTGAGATGAGTTCTGCCAAAAGTACTTAGTTTCCCTAGAATTATATACTGTCTTCAAGTTCCGCTGTGTTATATATACAACCTGTTCCTTTGCTGTCAGCAAAACCAAAGCTATTTCTCTAGAATCGCAAAATGGATAATAATATAGAATGAAGAGAGATTTTGGTTGGTTGATATATTATCATTATAACATAGATGAAATCAAAAGTTCTGCCACTGTTCCTCCATTCATGTCTTTCAAAGGTCCTTTCTTCTTTTCACATGAATTCATTAGAATCTTGGCCATCCTGATTTGAAGACATGTTCTCAACTTTCATTAGGAATGAATACCTCTTTAGTTCCTCTATTTTCTTCTTCTTCATCATCTCTTCTTTCTTCTTTTGATTTCCTGAATCTGGGCTTTTTTTTTTCTCTCATTTCTCTCTTCATGGTCTATCTCTCTCTGTACTGCCTCACCTGGGAACCACTCTGATTTAGTCTTTTCTAATTGGTTCAGGATCTAATTCACTTTCTTCTCGATTGTCACAATTTTTACATCCTTCTGCCTGTGAAGAGCTATCTGCCCCAAATCCATGTCAGCTGTTTTCTTCAGGTTAGACTATGGCGTGTATACCACATTAACGTTGTTCATCTTGCAGCCTGTGTTCTGTTGGCCTTCACAAGGTGGGCACAGTCCTTTAACACCTCCTTTGGAATGTCTTCTATCTTCTCTTGCTTATGTAATTGAAGGTATATATGAACTGAAGAGATTTTTGTCTACATAAAACCAAATACCTTCTGGCCAGCCATACTTTATCACCTCTTCCTTTTCATATTTATCCTTTCCCATGTAAATAAATGTAAGTAAGATCTATTAACTACCCCACAGCAAATCGGCAACATTTGGTCACTTTTCACTCTATTGGGTGAATAGTTTTTACAGGTTTTTCATTGCACGCAGTGCAGCCCCTCCACTGAGACTGTGCACAGGTGTCTACTACTGGTCACTACTTGTGAAGTAGAACACCATGATCCCTGGGGTTGCTCTTCCACCCTGCTACCACTGCACCTGTGGGGTTAATATTATAATTCAACAAATTAGTAGAGAAATTCTGAATGAGTATAATGGAAAGAAGAGGTTAGGCAGAGTTGAACTTGGCTGATCCTAAGATCACATTTTAATCAAGATGAATTGTGCATATAAATAGACTTGATAAATAGACTTGAACAGCTATCTGGAGATAATACATTCATCATCATCATCATCATCATTATCATCATCATCATCATCATCATCATCATCATCATTATCATCATCATCATAAATGAACATGCTCTCAGACTCATAACTAGGTTTCTTGGCATACAGTGGAAGTTTTGCAATCTCAAATTCATCATACAATCACTAAACTCTTGAGACACTGTAGTATTTCTATCTACCCAGCTTATGTGTGTGTGTGTGTGTGTGTGTGTGTGTGTGTGTGTGTGAAAGAAACGATACATATTGTACATTTCAGATATATTAGTAAAACAAAAAAATCTACATTAAAAAAAGCGATGGCCTCTTCTTTCTAATAAACCACCAGAAAACCGGAAGTGGCTTTGTAGCTCAAGCAGTAGAGTGCTAGCCTTGAGCTGAAGAGCTGAGGGACAGCGCTCAGGCCCAGAGTTCAGGCCCCACAACTGACCAAAACAAACAAACAAACAAACAAACAAACAAAAACTCAGCGATGATATGGCAAACTTAAGTAATTACAGTATGCTTAAATGATTACAGGAAAATTCATTTTTAATGATTTGACAAAGAAGTTTCTAACAAAAACATAAGATATATTTACATTTTCAGCAATCTTAGAAGTTTCAATGAAAGAAGCTTTTGACGTAGATGAAGGAGATAGTTAATTTGAAAATAGATCAAGACTAATTATCCAATACATAACATAATGCAAATAGAAGGTAAAACTAATATGTTAGTCCTCACAAACTGTAGGGCAAAATTAGGCATACTATTAAATGTCTATTGGCATTGCCATGGAGAAATTAAAGAAAGAATAAAATGAGAAGCCTTTGGTTAAAGATGATCTAATTATGAATTTATTGCGCCTCAAGTAGGATAACATAATCCATACCTAAACTATGAGAAAACAAAACTGCTAATGAAAAAATTCAAAGAAAAGATTCTTAAAATGCTACAGAAAATATGATCAAACTTATATTTGAAAAATATGTATGAGAATTTCTGTTAGAATAGTTAATCTACTTTCTCCTCAGGAACCAGGTAGCTGTGCAACTAACCAACCACAAATGTAGGGGACAGAATGTCAAAGGAGAATCCTTCCTAAAGCAAAAGCTGTCCTTTAAAAGCAGGTATTATACTCATTGACTACCAAAAATAGCAGCATTACTTGCTTTGCAATTCTAACCCATGTAACAAAAACTGTGGAGAGAGATTTTATAATATACCCACAAAATGTTTTCTTCTATACATGCTCTCCTGCAAATTAGGCTAAAAGGACATAGTCTGGTGACCATATATATATATAAATTATAATACATCAGCAGAATGAATGTATGTAAAATGACATTTCATAACTTGCTAAATAATATATGACAAAATATAAATCATATACATATGTATATGTATTTATATGTATTGAACTCTGATTCTATAACAGGTAACATGTGCTTTAATTTCTACCTTCTGGTTTATTGACTACACATTAACTAACACTATATGTAATGCAATTTATTAAATATCTTATATTCTCTTAAACATTAGAATTCTTTTAATCTAATAGAGTATGTCAAATCTGAATTTCAATTCTCCTTCATTACTCAAATTTTAATTTTTGTTCTTGTTTTGAATTTCAGAACATATATTAAGCAATGCTTAGTGAGTATTTTTTTATGTAACAGTTGATTTGCTTCTTATTCTCTCATATCTCTTCTTATTAACTCATATATTTAATGAAGTTATAATACTAAGCTATTAACATGCTTTTATCAACAATACTGAAAGGTGAAAACATACGCAAAATTCAGAGGAATGTAAATCAGCCATATAATCTGTTTTTTTTTTGCCAGTCTTGGGGCCTGAATTCTGGGCCTGGGCACTATCCCTCAGCTCTTTAGCTTAAGGCTAATGCTCTACCACTTGAGCCACAGCACCACTTTAGGCTTTTTCTGCTTAAGTGGTGCTGAGGAATCAACCTCAGGACCTCATGCGTGCAAGGCAAGTGCTCTACCACTGAGCCACCTTCCCAGCCCCAGCCATACAATCTTTATGAACCTCAGCAACACTTTTACCCCCTCAAATTCCTCTTGGGATTTAAACAGAATAATTCATTGTTTTGGCAATCAAGCTCTAACTTTAAATTTCACACAATATCATATGGATGAAAGTGAGAAATAAGGACAATAAGGACACAAAGAAGTATAATTTCAAAAATCACACAAATGAGTAGATTGCCATTATGTACTAAAAGAGTGGTTTATGACACATAAATGCATGCATACATACATACTCACAGACATAAATATGTGTGTGACAAGCACACACAGGGAAGAAGACAAAAACTTGCTAACTCTTAATATTCTTTTATTGGAATTGTTTTATTATTTTTACATAGTTGTACAAAGGACTTGCCATTCAACGAGCAGTTTATGGATACAATTAATCTTGATCACTATCCCCCTTTCAACATTCACACCAACCCTCCCAACCCACCCTTTCCTTCACTTATCTTAATTTTAGGTTATGTATTAATTTTTTTGCATTTAAAAAAGTAGTTTAGGAAGCCATGAAAAAGCGAAGGCTGCACTGGGTGTTGGGCTGCTCATGCCTGTAATCCAAGGTACTAAGGAGGCTGAGTTCTAAGTATTCTGCATCATAACCAGCCTGGGCAGGAATATCCATTAGATTCTTATCTCCAATTAAACACCAGAAAACATAAAGTGGAGCTGTGAATCAAAGTGGTAGAGCATGAACCTTAAGTGAAAGAGACAGGCCCTGAGTTCAAGCCTACGACTGACAAAAAAGTAAAAACATAAATAAAAACAACAGCGCTGAGAGTTTTCCATGATTTAGGATCTTCTTGTAGAATGTTAACTCTGTTCTCATTGACTACTAAGCTCATAAAAAGCATTCAAATTATTTAAAATATTAAAATCATAAAATTTTAATTTTATGGTGAGTCTTAAGAGTCTTTGTTAAAAGAAGAATTTACTTGAAGAATCTCACAGTTAATATAATTTAAATCTTAAAATGTTTTTACTAACATAGTCATAATACTCTATTTCGGTATGTGGTAAAGCAAGTGGAAATTCGATGTGACTGCAAGGGGAAGGAAGAGATGATGGGGTCATGGAAGGATGCAACTGTACATGGGGATATGCTATGCTGTAACCCCCTTGTACTACTATTTGTGGATGTAAAAACATTGAAACTACAAAACAAACACAGGCAAACAAAGTACTAGTCCTCTGGACCTCTCTGGTTAATTGCAGTGTGGTTCACTTTCACTTCAATAAAATTCACATAACATTTTCACTAAAATAAATAATTCTTTTTAGGTGTTACAGACACTGGAAAATGTTTTATATTTCTTTAAAAATTTCTTTAAAAAATGT
This sequence comes from Dipodomys merriami, assembly GCF_024711535.1. NCBI lineage: Eukaryota > Metazoa > Chordata > Mammalia > Rodentia > Heteromyidae > Dipodomys > Dipodomys merriami. Next base: position 86,335,089 of record NW_027203381.1, read on the forward strand.
GAATTACTGCTCAACTGTATTTCAATATAGTAAAATTTTCAGAAACTACAGATCCAGATTGCTACAAATTATTAATATTATGAATGCTGCATTGGAGATTTATAGTTATAGGAACCGGGAATTGTATTATTTACATGGTAAAATGCACAACCTAAAACAATGTGTAGATATGCTTCAATACTTACTATTCAGAGCCAAGATTGTCTCTAAGAGAAAAGAGCAGCCAAACAAGGGTGGAAAATTCAATTATATGTAATACGTAATGTGAAATGTTATGTTTATCTACTATTACATATTCTGTCCCTTGGGCAAATTGCTGTTTTGACAATTAGCTATCAAAAGACCAACTCCTTTTCTAGGCAAATACAGAAGAAATAATTAGCACAGAACTTCTTCAGTGTATCATCATGAAGTTATTTAGAACAGGTGTGTTTATAATCATAAGAAAGTGAGAAAAATCAATCTATAATAGCAAATTCCCATTTTCACCTCTGAGCAACATAGGTTTGCAATAAAAAACCATGAATTTAGACATGACCAGATCTTATTATACCATCATATATACATCCTGTGGCCATAATATTTTCTGTGATACTCCAATATTAATTCTGTTTTGGTATTAAGTCACATTTTAAAAGCAGCAGAATAGGCTTTTGCAAGGCTAGAGTCTCTTGTGCAATAGCAAAGTACATTATTAGCTAGCACATGATGTGGGAAAATGTGATTTGCAGGGACTTAATGACAGATTTGTCTCTGGAAGGTTTGCTCCAGGTTGGGCCCTCCATCTGTTCCACAGGTCTTTATCAGGTTATTTCTAAAGGAAGTAAAATGTCTTCATCTTGAGGTCTGAGGAATAATCTAGAAATGAATTTCTTTAGCAAAAGGAAAGAAGGATTTAACATGCATGTTTTAAAATCCTAATTCTTATCTAATTAAAATAAAAGTGCTTTTTATTTGTTCTGTAATAATAAACCATTCTCGTGGGTCAAGGCCACATTAATGATATGACTAGTAACTCAGATGATGAATTAGAATAATTTTTGTTTAAAATGTATCTTGCCTTTTTGACTGAAACATGTTAACAATAAGTGAAATTCTTTGTACACATCAGGAGGTTCTTTGTGATGGCAGAGTATATTTCCTGCCTTAATTATTCTATTTTGACATTTTTCTCTTTTAGGCACAAATACATAGTAATTAAGGAATAGATGAACCCAAATAAAAATTACATATGTAAATTATAAATATGGACAAGTTAATAATCTTCCAATGGAAGATTTGCTCACTGATCTTCAGCTTCTGACTATATCCAAGAGTAAGACATATTATTATGTCTTCTCTTTTATTTCCTATTCTGAATTGTGTTCACTGTCCATCATTTCCTCTTTCTTAGCATTTAACACTCTGGGATAAAATTTGTTTTCTAATACAAATTATATGTTTATGAGATAGCTGATGAAACTGATTGGAGTTTGGAGTGATGTTTAGCACAGGACATTCCAACACTGAGCCTGAGATTGTATACTTGCTCTGATTCTATAGTCAAAGGATTGCTTAGCATAAGAAATAAATATAGCTAACATTTTAAAAATACCTTTTATAGGGAAAATATTTAAAATCTTTATTTGTCCTCATTTTAAAATAAAAATGAGGGCAGGGAAGATGGCTCAGTGGTAGTGCACTCGCCTGGCATGTTTGACGCCTTGGGTTCGATTCCTCAGCAGCACATAAGCAGAAAAAAAAAAAGCCAGAAGTGGCACTGTGGGTCAAGTGGTAGAGTGCTAACCTTGAGCTGAAGAGCTGAGGGACAGCACCCAGGCCCAGAGTTCAGGCCTCATGACCAGATCCAAAAATAATAAATAAATAAAATAAAAAATGAACTACTATAAAATAAAAATTAAAAAATAAATTAAAAATGAAATACTAATTAAACATGGTTACCTTAATTGAACAAAGACCTCAAAATAAAAGCAGACACCCTGAAAATATTACAGGAAGGAATAGAAGAAAATCTAGGGATCCTTGGTACAGGCCAAATTTTTTTTTTTTCATTGTGAAAATACTGCACAGAGGGGTTACAATTACATGGGCAAGATAATGAGTACATTTCTTATCAAGCATTGTAGCCTCCTCCTTTGTTTCCCCTTCCCATCCCTTCCTATCCTCCCCCTACCTCTCACCTAACCCTCCCCACACCAAAGTTGTAAAGTTCATTTTCGACATAATGACTTGTACATCTCCTTATTGCAATGGGTCCACCTGTATCCCTATTTAAATGATTTGTTTTTTCCTTTCCCCTCAACAAATTATAACGACATCAAATACAATGAAAGCAGAGGTTATACCATGGGGGAGGGACATACAAAGCAACAAAGAAATAATCTTATAAATGTGTTAGAAACAATTGTATGAAAGAAAAAAAAAACATTTGAATGCATATCTTAGAGTTCATTTCCGTAACATCAACTTATCTGACCTTTTCTGCTTGACTCAGACATATACTAGTTATTGAAAATAAGGGAAACCATGGGACCTATGTTTCTTTGGGCCTGGCTTACTTCACTTAATATAATTTTTTCCAAGCCTTTCCATTTACTAACATTCTTTCTGATGGAGGCATAGAATTCCGTTGTGTATATATACCACATTTTCTAGATCCAGTCATCGACTGAGGGGCATCTGGGTTGGTTCCATATCTTAGCTATGGTAAATAATGCTGCAATAAACATAGTTGTGCTGGTAGCTTTAGTGGCATCTTGTTTGTGAACATTTGGGTAAAGGACATAGCTAGCAAGTTCAATAAAAAGCCCATAGATTGGGAGAAGATCTTCACTAGGCATACAACAGACAAGGGTCGCATATCTAAAATACACCTGGAACTCAAAAAATTAAATTCCCCAACAACAAATCTTCAAAGAAACAACTGCCCAATAAATAAGTATGCTAAAGACTTAAAGAGAAACTTCTCTGAAGAGGAAAGAAGGATGGCCAACAGACACATGAAAAAATTGCTCAACCTCCCTACCCATAAAAGCAATGCAAATCAAAACAACATTGAGATACCACCTTACCCCAGTTAGAATGGCTATAATCAAGAACTCTAATAACAACAGATGCTGGAGGGGAACCTTACTGCATTGTTGGTGGGAGTGTAAACTTGTTCAACCACTTTGGAAAGTAGTATGGAAGTTCCTCAAAAGACTCCACATAGAGCTCCCCTCTGACCCAGCAATCCTACTTTTAGGCAGTTACCCAAATGTTCACAAACAATATTTTTTTTTAACAAAGACCCAGAAACACAACAAATCCAAGAAATGTTGGACAAATGGGATTGCATGAAACTGCAGAGCTTCTGCATGGCAAAGGGCATAACTAATGAGATAAATAGGAAGCCCAAGGCCTGGGAGAAGATCTTCACTAGCCATACAACAAACAAGGACCTCGTATCTTAAATATACTTAGAACTCAAAAAATTAAAACCTCCAAAAACATATACTTAAAGAAACAACTTCCCCATTAATAAATTGACTAAAGACTTAAAGAGAGACTTCTCTGAAGAAGAAGTAAGGATGGCCAATAGACACATGAAGAAATGCTCAACTTCTATAACCATAAAAGAAATGCAAATCAAAACAACATTGAGATTCCACCTCATCCCAGTTAGAATGGCTATAATCAAGAACTCTAATAACAACAGATGCTGGAGGGGATGTGGACAGAAGGGAACCTTACTACATTGTTGATGGGAGTGTAAACTTATTCAACCACTTTGGAAAGTAGTATGGAGGTTCCTCAAAAGAGTCCACATAAAGCTCCCCTCTGACCCAGCAATCCCACTTTTGGGCATTTACCCAAATGATCACAAATAAGGCCATACTAAAGCTACCAGCACAACTATGTTTATAGCAACATTATTCACCATAGCTAAGATATGAATCCAACCCAGATGCCTTTCAGTAGATGTGTATCAAGAAAATGTACTATATATATTATATATAATATATATAATATATTATATATTACATACAACATTATATATATTTTATATAATATGCAATGGAATTCTATGCTTCCATCAGAAAGAATGACATTGCCCCATTTGTTAGGAAATGGAAAGACTTGGAAAAAATTATATTAAGTGAAGTAAGCCAGACCCAAAGAAATGTATTTCCCATGGTGTCCCTTATTTGTAGTAACTAGTATATGTCTAGGATTTTCTTATCAGATGAGCAGAAAAGCTCAAAAGCTATGTACATAGGGCCATATAAGATGATGTTAAAATTCAATCTAATGGGCCAATGGAGTGAGATAATAATAGGAAAAAGAAGAATGAAAGCAAAAAAGAAAAGAAAAGCAAAAGATGGTCAAGAGTTAGAATAGAAATGCAAGTTGAAATGAGATTGGTTTAATATGGGTCAACTCAGAAAACAGAAACTATGCTAGCAATTTGAACAAAGGAGATTTAATATTATAACTAGTTAACTAGTACAGTTATTTCTTTGAAACAGGACAAAGAAGATCTTTTAAAGGTGCCAGAGTGTATGGTGAAGGTATCAAGCAGAATATACCTGTAGTTCTAAGATAAGGTGAGTAAGAAACTTAGAAACATATAGGACAAACACAAAAGCTGGGATTGAGGTCTTTTCGTAAACAGAGGGCAATCCCAGAATTCTTCAATGGTCAAACTAAGGAAATCTACAGCAGTGTGTTCTTGTCTTCCAAGAGGTAGAATATTTTCCAAGGATTTAGAGTGCAACTGCTTCAGTTCTGTAGTCTACCAGGTGACAGAATAATCCATCTGGGACCATGCCCTTATTGACCTTCCTCGGCTGGTAATTGAGGGCCATTTAAATAACTACCTGTCAGTTCACGGTTGTCACATCAGCTATTTAGGAAGCTGAGGTAGGAAGACTGTTGTCTGATGCCAGCCTTTGCCAAGACACAAGAGTCTTTCTGAAAAATAAACTTAAAAAAAGGATTTAGGGTGTGGGACCAGTAGCAATGTACTTAGTGATAGGTGCTAAGTTCAAACATCAATACCACAAAAAGAATAAAAGAAAAAGAAGAGAAGAAACATCATGACTTATAATAGCTAACTATCTCTATTTCATGTGTGATCTACTAATGCTGCATCAGTCTTTTGTATTCTTTCTTGACAAAATGATTGCTCTACAGCTGAAATTCAATAAACTTATAAATGTCATATTGTACAAAGAATGACAGATTCTATACTTTCATTGCACATCATCATAAAAATGTTTGGACCTATATAAAACAATATAACAGCTTCATGTTACCACTTAACAAGGTGCAATATTTCTTTGTACAAATAATGTAGTTGTCTACTTCTCCATTTATGAAAAGATAACAAGGACCAATTGTTACTGAACTTATTATTAGCAATATTACTTATCAAAGTTAGTTAATACCTAATATTTCTTCTTATCTAAAGAAAAAAGAAACAATTATAAGACAAAACTCCAGGAATGTGAAGTTGAAGGTAATCAGAGGAAAGAGATGAGAATAGATGAATTGACATATAAAGAAATACATGGGCACAACAAGCCAAGAAAATATAAGAATAGTAGCCTCTCTTCTCAGTACTTTATGAGCTTGTAGTTTATATCTGCATTTATTTTCTGATACCTCTTCAGCATTTCATTTGCAGCTAGCCAGAACATTAAGTAGCTGAGATTCCTTACCAAGAATGGTTATTGAGACCATTTATTTCTTTAAAGAAAATTAGCATTATCTTCAAGTGTCCTGCTTTGTTTGGTGGTTGTAGTTTTCATGCTATTTTTACTATTGTATTACAAGTTCTTTCAAGTACTATGTGTTCCTATCATGTAAGAAGGAATTAACATGGCAATCAAGTAGTTTCCTGTTGGCAATTTCAGACATCTCAGACTATGCTAGTCTACTTTTCTTTGAATTGAAAACCCTAAATGGACAGGTAGCAACTTTATTTTTCTGTGCAGTGGGACAATTCTCACCTTACCTAAATGAGCAATTACTTCTTGAAGAAGTAAATCTAACTTAAAAAAAGATCTCTAGTTGGGAGAAGATAACTAAAAAAATTTTGAATTGTCTATTATGATTAGCATAAAGAGAACCCCAAAATATGTTCACTCCTTAGTTCCCGTTTATTTGTTTTCAAGAGAGGAAACGTCATCAAAAAAATCTTTAATAGAAGCATAGAATCCATCTTGTAGGAGTGATTTCTATCATTTTACTGTATTGCCTTCCAACTAATGTTTTCTCTTCTAACTGAGGTCTTTTGTTGAATCTTTGCATTAGGTTTGTCACATGATAGGGTTAGGTAAATGTAAAAATCCATTTATTCCATGAGCATGTGATGAATAACATTCTTTTTCCTAAAATGAGTGCCTTGACTCATTAGAGAAAATACTGTGTGAGGACAAAAATGTTGATAGTTAATAAATATTTGTGGGTATAAAGAAACACAAATGCACATAATATGTATCCATTTCCCATGATACTTAATAGAAGAGATTCAACAATCTCCTTTCAGAGAATGGTGCCATATAAGGCCCTACTAGTGGTATATATTCTTGGTATACCATAAAATCCACAATTGTGATCTTTACTCAGCTCTGTTGAACCAATGCTTAGAATACATCTCTGTCTCTATTGTCAGATCTTTGCAAGAGGAAGAAACTAAATGTATTATGCTTTAAGGGTATCATATTGCCTACCTGGATATTGATAATCATATTTCTAGTGAAATGTCCTTCAAGGATCCATGCTTAGAACACATCTATTATACCCACATATTTTATACATGCGTATCTATGTTTGCATTTTTATTGAGCTACAGATATAGCCAAACTATTCTTCATATCTTTGATAATATCCAATGTATATCTGAAACCTCATTCTGTATAAACAATTAATTGATAGTGTTCTGAGGTTTAGTATTTCACCCTCTATAAATGCTAAATAATAAACATCTTTTCTTTTAATATAGCTACCTGTAGCAGATGGCATAGGTCTGATTTAGAATCCTAGGAATATTCATTATGATTCTCACATTATTTGTCAGAAATTCGAATACTATCACTATTAGGATCCAAATCTAAACTGTCTCTTCTTGGCTCATGTATTAAGGGCTTGGTTGTCAGCTGATGTGTTTTTGACTACTGACTGGATTTTTTTTTCTTTTGTCAGTACGGGCTTGAACTCCCGGCCTGGATGCTGTCTCTTAAGTTTCTTTCCCTCAAGCCTAGCACTCTACCATTTGAGCCACAGCTCCACTTCCAGCTTGTTGGTAATTTATTGGAGATAAGAGTCTCACAGATGTTCCTGCCTGAGCTGGCTTTGAACTGCTATTCTGAGATCTCAGTCTCCTGAGTAGCTAGCATAACAGATGTGAACCACCTGAGCCTGGCTCAATGATTACATCTTGAAGGATATCCTTTCATCAATATATTAATCCATTGAGGATCTCAGATCTTGGAGGTGGCACCTAATTGAAAGAAGTGGGTTACTGTCAGTGTGGCTTTGAAGGGTATGTTTCCTCCCACCCCCAGACCCTTCTCTGTTCTCTTCTGATACAGAGTAACATGAGCCACATCCTCTTTGTAACCTATGTTCTTTTCTATGCCATAGAAACAGACACAGTAGAACAAAGTGACTATTAATAGGCTAAAATATCTAAAATCATGAGCTAAAATGAATTCTTCTCAAATCAATTTTCTGGGGTATTTTTTCAGCAGGAGAATAAGAAACACTAATGGCATTCCTATTTGCAACATTCAATTGAGTGCCATTGGAATTGCTGAACTAGAGATCATCAATGAAGAGGAACATTCACTGAAGCCTAATCTTGCTGAAGAATATAATTCTTGTCACCATTCCACTGAAAAATGGCAGCCTTAGAGCTGACAGCTCATTCACATGTGATTAGCACATATTAATGATCCAATCCTTAATTTGAAAAGATAGTCTTCCTCTCAGATCTTCATATGATATGATATCACAGGAAAAGCCACTCACAAAATACATGAAAACATTAGCAGTCTCAGTCATGTTGTTTAATATCTTAAGAGAATGCATAGTAATATGGGTAGGGCACTATATATTGCATGTAAGTCATCACAATTTCCTCAGTTTCTTAAAATTTTCATCTGTAAACTTTTAAATTAATTACTGATCAAGAATTTAAGGAGTTTATGCTAAACCTCATAACTTAATAGACTTTACAATCAGGTTACTTTGAATAGTGTTGATAAATGAAATATTTTCTTCGCAGCCTTAATTTTAAAAGCAGTGATTAAGAGAAAGACTGTTTTGACAAAATGGAATGGAAGTAGCCAAGAACTCAGGCATTTGCCTTTCTTGTACATACACATTGACTTTCCAAATGCATAGAAATCCCAGTTTTCTATAGAGCTCTGCTTAAAGACCAATGTATTTTGTAACAATGAGCTATCAATCCTGTATTGTTTTAGTTTAAAAAAAACATTGCAGTTATTTGGGTCTATACTATAAAGCCTCCATAGTTGTTTCCATACTCCAAACTTGTTTTCATACTTTCTTAAATAAGCTCTAGGTCCTACTGTTAAGTTTTCAAATGTAATAAAATTAAAATGTGTAGGTAATGGGTCTTATGCTGTCTTTGCTGAATATTACAAAGAGAATGACTCACACGTATACTCATACTGTCAGACCCTAGAAAGACATTAGGCAATTAAGGTTACTCAATTACAACTGAATAAGACATTCAGCTCCAATAATGAATTTTGTTTCTCTCCTGTCAAAAATGTTAACAATGCAGGTATTTTCATCATTAACTCAAAATAGCATCATTTATACTGTATTTTCCCATCTCACATATTAGCTTTTATCTGCATTATCTATATACTATCTTTATAGATACATACACTTATGTATGCATACACATACAGATATATTGTCTGTGTACACACATACATATTATTTTATTATGGCAAGCACATTCATTTTCTATTATACTCTCTTTTCATTTGGGTTAGAAGATATTTTTTTCAAACATTCATGAAAGCCTAGCTGTTGAAAATGATGTTCTTGATTGTATCTTTTATAGATTTCCTCTAAAATGGAAATGCTATTAAAACTTGATTATTTTAAGTTTATCTCTTCAGCAACTTGTCTAAATCCAGTTATTCTAATCAATAGCAATGACAGTTGTTCCCTGTAGAATGGCATGCAATCTCAATTCTTATGTGCCATGGTTAAATAAATTTCTTGTCTGTATTGGAGAAATCAACTTGATATTCATTTTATATTTAATTTGGTATTTGGCTTCCTGTCTTGCTAATGTTCACAAAATGCTTGCAACACGGTCTCATTTTATTCATACTCTGCTTATTTTGCTGACTTAAATAGTATAATTAATTTTCCTATTGAGATATAGACTTTCTGCACCTAGTTGATTTACTGACAAGAAAATGGGAATCCTGCTCGTTGTGAATTATTTAGACTTTCAGTGCAAATTGAACTAAGAACAACAGAATCTAGGTTTTTTGTATGTTTTTTATTGTAAAAATGTGTACAGAGTGGTTACAGTTACATGAACAAAGTAATGAGTACCTTTCCTATTGAGCATTGTTGCCTCCTCCTTTGTTTTCCCCCTACCATCCCTAGTTTTACAAATGTTTATAATGGCAGAGTGAGGACCAGGGGGAACTTCATAGGATGTAAGGGAATTAAATTCCTGTGCAGTATCCTCACCTTTAAGATGATAAATGTGAGAAGGTGAAGCTAAGTATAATGGTGTCAGTTATAATGTCTTGAGAGCAGTGAAAAACAGTTGGATAACTTTTTTGGATAGATCTTGTCTCAAGCAATATTTACTTACTGTCTTAAATGTGAAAAAGAAGAAATGTGTGCTAGGTTCAGATGCCTTTGTAGGGCTTAATTTTGAGCTATCACTTTTTACTATATGTTTTTATTTTAAAGATATTGTAAAGATACTGTACAGAGGGGTTACAGTACCATGAATAAGGTAATAAGTATGTTTCCTATTGAGCATTGTTGCCCCTTCCTTTGTTTTACCCCTACCATCCCTTTCTTCTGTACCTACCCAACTCCTTCCCCCGACCTCGAAGTTGTAAAGTTCATTTTCAACATAGTATCTTGTGCATTTCATTGTTACAAGGGGTCAACCTGTATCTTTGTTTCGCATTTTGTTATTTCCCTTTCCTTCCCCAAATTAGAAAAATGTATATACAAGATGCAGGGAACCGGAATCTAACACAATGAAAACAGAGGTTATATCATGGGGGAAGAACATGCAAAAGAAACAAAAAATCACATAGTACATTAAAAACAACAGCGACAAAAATGAAATCTCTGTGTCCCTATCTTGGGGTTCATTTTGCTTAGTATCATCTTACACGGTCATACATACAAAGCTTTTGACATTTTTTGCTTGTCTGGTAAGATTATCCTATATTGTAGATAAGAGAAGCCATGGGAACTATGTTTCTTTGGGTCTGGCTTACTGAACTTAATGTAATTTTTTCCAAGTTTCCATTTCCTAACAAATGAGATGGTGTCATTCTTTTTGACGGAGACATAGAATTCCATTGTGTGTTTGCATACACACACACACACACACACACACACACACACACACACACACACACACACACACACACACCACATTTTCTTGATCCATTAATTTACTGAGCACAAGAATACTTATTAAAGAAAACTTTGAGGGCCAGTCCCTGGTGGCTCGCCTGTAATCCTACTCAGGAGGCTGAGATCTGAGGATAACGGTTCAAAGCCACCCCAGGAAGGAAAGTCCATGAGACTCTTATCTCCAATAAACCACTAGAGAACTGGAAATGGCGCTGTGGCTCAACTGGTAGCGCTCACACCTTGAGCTGAAGAGCTGAGGGACAACACCCAACCCCAAAGTTCAAGCCTTACAACTGACCAAAAAAAAAACTTTGGAAAAATAATCTGAATTGAGTAGACTAAAAAAGAAAAGGTGATCATGTGAAGCAAAGAAAAACTCTCAAAGCCTCATCCTTTTACAACTTTTTCATATATTGAACCTACTATTCATACTGTGCATTAGTTCTATTTCATAGAATATACACTGACTTCATGTTGTAGTAAATTCATTTGCATAATATAGTAACTTACTAAACTCATTTCATTTTAATTGCTTATTTTGGAGAAAAGACCAACAAAAGAAATATGCAGGCTAGTAATGATTCCTGTTTGCTCCTCAGAAGGTAGCAATCTAGAAGATCATCAGTCTGGGCAGAAAAGTCCATAAAACTCTGTACAATTAACCAGACAAATGCACAGAGAGAGGTGTGGGGGAAGTTGTAGAGCATGAGCCAAGCTAGAAATCTGAGGAACAGGAAGCCCCCTGCTCTTGGACCCCTAGCAGATAATTCTGCTCTATCTTGACAAAGTGTTTATTTTATCACCATAACTTTCAATAGACTGTCAGATCACCAGTGATAATTAGCTTCTGCTGGCTACCATCCCAGCTTCTTCTACCTAATCATTACCTCTTACATCATCACCAGTAGCAGTATTATCTCCTCTGCTCCTCAGGAAAGGTCCTAAAACTTCAGAATAAAAATAAATTGCAATGGTTAACTCTGTTTTGTTTCTAGTTATTTGCTATTTTTACTTCTTTTTATATCTGGGTTCAACATTTTTAGTGATAGGAACAGTTTATTTTTCTCAAGAAAACAAGTCAAAGCAAAATTATATTTACAAATGTATATTCTAATATTCTATTTGAAAGTCAGGTATTATGATATATTAGGGAACAAATTTTCAGTATCCGTGTAAGGTAGAGAACTATCATCAATTCAAACTTTAGGTTTATCTTTAAGCTAACAAGATTTATAGGTCATTCATTGTCCCATAATTTACAAATACTCATTATCTGATAAAGAATCCAATATTCAATGTTCATTTCATAAATTGTTGCTAGATAATTTCACAAACCAAAACTTGGATCAACTGCATAGAGGCAAGTAAAAACAATCCACAAATATAAATTGATATCCCCCATTTCTTATTAGCATCAAGTAATTATAAAAGGGATTTCATTTTAACATGACCATATATGAATAAAATGTCTTTGATTATCTTCCCATCTACATCACTGTTTCTGGGCATCACTTGAGTTTGGTGTTTGCTGGTTTATACATGCACATATATATTTTGTTTGTTGGTTGGTTGATCATGGGACTTGAACTCTAGGCCTGAGGACTGTCCCTCAGCTCTTCAGCTAAAGGCTAGTGCTCTACCACTTGAGCTACAGCACCACTCCCGGTTTTCTAAGGGCTTATTGGAGAGAAGAGTTTCCTGTCTGGTCTGGGTTTGAACCTAGATCCTCACATCTCAGCCTCCTGATTAGCTAGGATTACAGATGTGAGCCACTTGCGCCCAACATACACACACACACACACACACACACACACACACACACACACACACACACACACACACACACACACACACATATGCTTTTGTCATTAAATTTGTAAGTAAAATTCAGTTTTAGTTAATTAAACAGGATTTGAACTAAATTTCTTTGATTCTTCAATGATTTGCTGCAGAGAGAATAAGTTAAAGAGTGGGAAAGGGAGGGGGAGGGGGAGAGATTTGGCACTCAGACTAAGTTCTCTTTCCTTCTTTCTTGAGCAAAGATAAGTAGAATGTTAAGATTAGCTCTGTATATTTTTCTCCTACCAAAGGTTTTCACACATGTTTTTCCATTTTCCCTACCAATGAACTACACTCTTTAGACACATAATGAATACTGGAAAAAATCTAAGTACCTAAATTATCATTAAAAGATAATGATAATAGATAATAGCCTCAGGACTTAATTTCTAGTTTAAGATTTCTTCCCAAACACACAAAGTAGAGCAAAACAAAAAATGGAGTTGAGGAAAACTTGATGAGCGTTTTTTTAAAAGAACTATCTGAATTTGAAATTTGTCATTAACTTGTTGTTAGCATTTCAGTTAGTTTAGTTCTTTTCAGCATTAACTGCAACTAAAATTATATCTCTGACTGATGTGAATAGACCCCTTTAGTCATGACATTTGCTTGTGATTCTGTGGATAGTACTATTCTTAACAAAATTTTAACTTTTGGACTTGTAATGTGAGCTAGAATAGTGACCTGTGTGCATGATGATGAAATAATAATTATATAGTCAAAGGTCAGGAAATGAATGGATTGACCAAAGATGGATGTAGTATAGTTATGTTTATGGAGCTGCCTCCTTCACTTTTCAATTCTGAGTGCACATCTGCTTGAGGTTCCAATGCTTTCAAATACTTTTCATCAACTCTTTGTGATGATGTTTTATATAACCCCTTCAAGAAAATCTTTTGATCGATTTTTGTTAAGACTTCTATTCAAGTGCTCTCAGTACCACTTCCAAATCCACAAGCCTCTCAAGTCTTTTCCCTGTCTCCTGTTTCAAACCCTGGTGAGTTAGTCATTAGTCATATTTCTCCTATATACTGTCAAATATTTACAAATCACCTACTTTGTCTTCAGGGAAGCCCGTGTAACTGACATTAGTCACTTAATGTATTTGCATCCATGTTTGTTAATGAAAGTCTGATGTATTTTAAACCCTGTTATTTAAATGATCACACACACATAAATAGTATTTAATGCATATATTAAGCATAAATTTGATACAAATGGAATGACTTGCATTAAATTTAAAAATGAAAATGTGTAGCTGATGGCTACACATTTACATGATTTTAATAGAAAAAGAAACACAAGGCTGAGATCTGAGGATTATAATTGGAAGCTAGCTCAATCAGGAAAATCAGTGGTACTCTTATCTCCAATAAACTACTTTAAATTCTGGAAATGGAACTGTGACTCAAGAGGTAAAAGACTAGACTTGAGCAAAAGAATCCCAGGGACAATTCCCAGACCCTAAATTCAAGTCACAAGACTGGCACCACAAAAAGAAGAAGAAGAAAAATAATACCCTCAAAGATCAATGATTATGATCACCTCAGGTAACTGCTAAGTTTATAAAATAATTTACATGAGAAAGAATGTTATTTTAAACAGATAAAAATAAGTATTTATTAAACCTTAGTACAGTTTAGTGATTGTATTTCTTTAAAATTATTAAAAGGATTTTTTGTAAGTAATCTGTCATTATAAAAAGTGACATCTACTTGACTTATTAACCTCTGGATTACTTCCTGTAGTTGAAGTGTTACACATTATTTGGCTCCAAGTAGACAATTTTCTGTTACATACCATTGACTGCCTATATGTAAGGACATTCACTTTAATTTCACATCTATGTCTTCATATTCATCAATAGTGAATTGTTTAATGCTTCTAAGATGTTCATTTAGGACATTATACTCAGTCTATTTCACACTAACAGCAATACCACTCGATTTATTATGGTCATTTCCAGCAATGTTCTATGGATGTGTTGACCTGCTTATGGGCATGTACAAAGATGTAGAATAATGTGGTTATGAGATATGAAAGTCATAAGTCAAAGTTCAAAGTCAATAAACTTTGACTCTTCCTGGATTTTCTTTAGAATTTATCTAGCTGTTGAATTCTTATGTGTGGGAAGATGTTAGGAGAGAATCATGTAGTAACAGAATGTCATTACCTATTGGACAGATTGCCCCAAGACAATAAAATTACCAAACTATTAGTCTGAATGAAACATACACTACAAGTTTCAAAATTCAGAGACCATGTAAATAGTATTTTCTTAACATTTTAGAATTATATTATGAAATGAAAATTATGGCAGAGGCAGTGTTTTATTTTTGTCTAGGTTTTGTGACTTTAAAATTTTGAAGTTAGAAAATGACAAATCTGAGCAGAACTTTAGTAAAGAGAATAAATACAAACTAAACAATGATTTATGAAGAAATAAATAAGAGAAAACATATTTCAATGTTTTCCTTTGCCAAATTATCCATGGACTCTTTTTTCTAATCCCCATAATGATTAGGAACCCAAAATCCTAGCAATTACAATACTATTTTTTTTTAATTTACAAAAGCAATGCAAATAAATATGAAGGAAACGAATAATTAAACTAATAATTAAAAAACTAATAATTAAAAATTGATAATAAAATTGAAGAACCAAATATTCTCCTACTGGAAACCTTTAATTTTGAAGAAGGTTAATATAGACAGGAAATCATTCTGAAAAAGCTGAAAATACAAAGGAATATTATCAAGAAAATTCTAGATGGTAATCAATATCAAAATATGAGAACATTTTTGTAATAAAATTATAATATTAATTTTTTAAATAATCAATTAGGACAGCACAAGTCTTAGAAGTTATCTAAAATGCAAGGAAAATCAACACATAGAACAACTTTTATCTTTGCAGTATATATTACTTATTGTTATAGTAACATTCCAAATTGAGAGAAACGTTATTGGTATTTTATATGTTTATAATCTCTTTTATTTTAAAATAATAAAATATAACTTTAAATTATAAATACTTTTTTCATTTATTGTTTTTGTGCTTGGATCTTTTTCATATAAAAGTAAAACAAAAAAGGCAATATGTAGATTCACTTTTTTTTTTCATTTTTATAAATTTCACAGCCGGATATAAAAATCCCCATTTTGTTGAACTTCACAAAGTAAAGATTTATTAGGGATCTGAATTTTAAATCTACTTTTAAATGTTACCCAAACAAAGTGAAATGCAGGAATAAAAGAGGGGAAGAATGAGTATTTGCTTTGTGTTATATTTCATGTACTTCTCTGTTTGTGTATTCTACTGACGAAAGGCATTTTCTGGTCCTGGAATCTTCTTTGCTTTAATGGGTATTCAGAGCCTTTGTTTACCTTCCAATAACAGGGAAACATTCCGAGGTGTCTGAAAAAGGAAAATAGCACCACGTAATATCTGAGAAAAATACTTCCATTTCAACCAAATGAAATTGAATTATACATTATTTTTTAAATAAAATAACTTATAAAGAAATAAATAACAATGAAACCTCTTTGTCAGAGAGCATGTAAAATTAATGACAATCGATAGACTTAAAGGCCAACTTTCACAAGTTCCCATCTCTGTCTTTTACAGATAACTCCTGACAAATACACATTTCACATAATGCTTTTTCATTTGCATGTCAAAAATCACCTGATTTATACATCTGCCTTAATTTATAAAGAAAAACTTGTGTCATGAGGAAAGGATACAGACTAAGTCTGGCCTTGCAACTCTGTAGCTTTGGGCTGTGAATCACTTCCTGAATTCATTGAGACTACAAATTTCCATATGAGAAAGGAAGAGGGTTAAGCCACAATCACTTCCAATATCCTTAATCTTTTGTTCTTGCAATAAATAATCTAAGTGAACAAACTGGTTTTTCCCCCATTTTTACTTTAGGTCTCATACTAATATGTTCAACAATATTTTTAAAATTTTCTGTTTGTAAATGCTCTTGTGAATGTCCCTGTGACCTTTTCTTAAGTGTAGATTTGGCTACAAATGTGTATATATACCTTGTTCTGAAATATTTAAAAATGATTTGCTGACTATTCTTTCACATTGTATTTAATATTCTTTTTTTTAACAGAGTTTATCTATGTAGCCTTCTTCTCCTTATATTAGCCATCCTCCTGCCTCAGACAATGAGGATTAGGGTAAAGGATGTGAACCACTTTGCCAATCTCATTACTTTTCCCGTATTCAGTTTTGGTTTGTTTGCTTTTTATGAGTATATTGGTTGCTGTTCTGTTCCTGGGGCTTCACTTTAGGACCTTGGGTGCTCTTATCCCTGGAGTTTGGTGCTCAAAGCTTAAGCCATGGCTCTACTTCTGGCTTTTTTGGTGGTCCTTAGACTTTTATCACTTAAAAATCTCACTGACTTTGCTGGGCTCTCTTTGAATTGCTGTGTTCAGATTCAGCCACTTAAATAGCTAGGATTACAGACCTGAATCGCTGTTGCTGGGCGTGTATTCAACTTTACTAACAATTTTCCAGTAGAGTGACCAGACACCTTAAAATTTTTGAGACATCTATAAGCCTATCAATGTGCGCCATTCACTGGGAATTCTAAGCATTTCCCTTGTTTGCATAGACACATATTTCTTACACAAAGGAGTTTCACTGTATTATGACCATCTCTCTTTCTCTCTCTCTCTCTCTCTGTATATACACACACACATATATATACATATACATGTGTATATACATATACACATACATTATACATATACATATTAATAAATAAATATACACATATATACATATAAATAAATAAATATATATATATATACATGTTAAAACATGACAAGGTTCATCCCTTGATCATTTTTTATCCCCATTCATCCTCCACTTTTTTATTTTCACAATTTTAATGGATTTCATGCTTCTATTGTCATATACATATATAATGCAATTTGTTTATATTAGATCCTTCCTAATTATCTTTTTGCCCTTTTCTTCTGCTGCACTCCTTTCCGAAGCAGAGTATCTTTCACATATTCATGTGACTGTTCTTTATGTATTTTGGTACATAATTATTACAAAGTTGTGAAAATCAGAAAATTTAGCCTTGATGTAATGCCATTATTTATCTCACAATTCCTCATCAAATTCAATCAACTTATACAAGTTATACTATATTTTTTCTTACCTGTTAGGTATAGAACTAATCTAAAATCATGCAACAATTTGATTTTTGAAAGAGCTGCTGAGTCCTTCTTTGTTTCTTAACATTTACTCTTTCTTTTTAAGGAATAGACCACATTAACTCTTAACATATAACTCATTTGTGTTGTCATTTGACCTGTCCAAAATAGGCTATTCTTCCTTTGTAGCTATCACATATTCTAGGTCACCTTATATGTTGTAAACATGAGTTTGGGAACCAATAATTTTCCCCATCAACATAATTTCTTCAAGTAAATGATTGCATTCAAATGGCAAATTATAGATCTTATTCTGTAAAGGGACTCACATCACACAGAGAAAGTTTCCATTGATGTATTTCCAGCCAGCAACATAACATATTGGAATGAATTTGTCTTTTTCTATGGACTCTAAATTGAGAATCATTATGTTTAAGATAGTGAGAAGTTGATTCTTATTATTCTCAATATGTGGACTATGTCTTAGTGCAAGTGCTTGAGAGAATCCAGATCACAGAAGCATCTGCTCTGTGGATTTGGGATGTGCTATCAAACATGTAGCTACATTGATCAATTAGACTTCCTGTGAAATGGTTAGCTTAGGGATTTTTTTATAAAGGTTTCATCATGTTTGCACAATAGATTTTCTTTTAAACTGCATCTCTAGCTGACCCATCCCTGGAGAAAGGTAGCTGGGCCTGAAATTTAAATCTTCTAATCAAAGCTTTGTGCTTCAGATGACTAAGGTCCCTCCCCAAGCTATCCATGAGCCTAACAAGAGTCACCTTGTTATAAGATTATGTACATACATGGATTCAATTATTGGCATTAATAATTAATTCAATATTAACCCCCTTTATTCTCTGTGAAGGCTAACACTTCCAACCCTCTAATCAAATGGTTTGTTCCTTTGACAATCACCCCTTATCAAGCTATTTAGGGACTACCAGAGTCAGATCATTAGCATAACTAATAGTTTCAAAAGACTTATCTGTAATATATCGCCAAAAACGATCTTCTAACCCTTTCACAAGGGTTTTAGGATTTCTGTGTGAGAGAACATGGAAAAAATGTATATTTGAAAATGTCAGTATCACAGGTGTACATTCTAGCTAATGTCTTTTGCTAAATTGTTAACATCAACATATGTTAATTTTAAAGTTATTATATTGAATGGGTCTATTTTTGGATATCTAATTTGTTCCAATGAAATTTGGTTTTCCATTTAGAAATTCCATAGTGTCTAGACCTCCGAAGTGTTAAAGGGTCATAGTAGGAAGTTGAAATTTTATAAATCCTCCTCCAACCTTGATCTCATTATCCACAACTTTTATGACTACATCTTTTCATATGTACATCACATTTGAAGGTGTGTTTTGCAATTCATACATTTTTGAAACTTCTGGATTTATAATTAGATTGCTTTGAGCTTATAAAGAATTACTTCTTAGCAATATCATACACTCTAAGTTAACCTTGCTACACTTTCCCAATTATTTCCTATATTTAGTGTTTTCCTTAAGCCATAGAGCATATCTTTAACAGTTGCTTCACATTTCTTGCCTGCTAATGACAACGTCTGCTTTATCTGTGTTGTTTTCTCTAGTTCATTTTCTCTCTTCACAGTATCATCATTCTCACTTTTCACTTTACTAATTTTAATGATATGCTAGATTTTGTCATTGATTGAGCCACTGTAACACAAGTTTATATCCCCCCATCAGAAACAAATGAATCATGTCTCAATTATATATTAATTATTTTTAAGCATTCTGAAGGCAGATCTAAAACAGCCTTTAATTTAGAATTGAACTTGCCCTCTGACTAAACATAACTTCCAATCAGGCGAACTGATAGTTCAGAGTGTGATATGAGCCTTCTTTTCAGTGTGTAGAATGCTTGTGTCTCTCAGACATGGATGATCTGTGGAATATCCATTCAGCTAAGATCACTAACTAGCACCTCTTTGCTGCCTGGCCTTGTATAGCCCTAACTAGTGCAAGCACACTTATTAATGACTCGCTGGAAAAACATTCCCAAAAAATTTGTCTTTATAACATTTTTATTTTCTCTTCCCCATACTCCAGTTCTTCCTCCCCATTTCTAGGAAGAGCCTTGCATCTTATTTAGATTCAGTCTCCTTTCACTTCATTTTGATTGTGAACCCACGGAAAAAGCACAGTCCCACTTTGTATGTATTCCCTGGAAAAGAGTCCACATTTTACCAGATCAGAAAAGTAGGAACTCTACCATTGTATGGAGCATGCTAATATTTCCAATGAGAATGATCATTCCTATCTTATGGTCAGGCTGAAGACAATTGTGAGAGTCAGAAGAACCACTGTGCTATATCATTTATGTACTATTTAAAAATTTGTCAATAGAAAATAGTTAAGGTAAAATATGACATGTTGGCTTTGTAAGTTAGCAAAAAGTATATTTTTGTGATAAAAAATTTATAGCCATATCAGAATAATAACATGTCCTTCATTCTACATCATAATGTTACTTCCAAAAGAAGTAGAGACAACAATGAAATAAGTCAATATGAATGTCCTTTCTATATTTGTCTCATAGCTTTACTGGTATTAGATTTAGAAAAGATCAATTTCTTTTTAGAGTGTTCATTCCTTAGTGAATAAATTTTTGAAATCTCTCTATCTAGTTAAAGGATCCCTACAGAGAATAAAAAAGAACTGTTGAAGTTCAAATTAATGTATGTAACCCTGAAATCTTATGGACACTTTATTTTACCAGAGAAATCTCTTGTTGTATTATTTGTGCAAAGACCAATTTAAAAAGCTGCTCCTGAAGTGAATAGATTGGTGTGCAATTACTTGGTGTATTAGATCTTTCTTGTATTTAAAACCAAAATTATAATATAGATAGATAGATAGATAGATAGATAGATAGATAGATAGATAGATAGATAGATAGTTCTGTAATAGAAGACAGAAGAAAGTATAAAGGATACCAAAGCAATTGAAATAAAAGGCTCAAAACAGAACAGATACAGTCATTTAATCTTTCAAAAATGAACCAAAGTCATATGTTGGAACAAAGGACTCTTCAGTAATGGTGTTTGGAAAACTGACTATCTACTGCAGAAGACTGAGAGTACAATCATGCCATTTGCCCTATAAAAACATCAATTTGAAACCTATCAAATATCTTATTTGAAACTTTGAAACTGCTACAAGTAAAGAAAGAGACATTTGGACATATGACATAACCTGTGATTTTGCAAATAATACTCCAACTTCTCATGACAGAACAACCATTGAAAGATAGCAATGCATTAAATTACAAAGCTTGTTTAACTGAGTGGAAACAATGGCTGCAATGAACACATAATCTACAGAACAAAAATAAATAAAAAATTATTTGTTATTAATTGGACCCAGGAAATACAAAGGGCTCAAAACAATAAATACCAAAAGGAAAAATGATTAAATTAATAGTCCAACAAATTGTTGGTACTCAACAAAAGTATAAATCAACAATAAGACTATAAGTAATGTGAATCTTTCTTAGCCATAAAAAAAATCAAAATTCTACATTGAAGTGCTATATCACCTTTGTCAAAATGGCTACTATCAGAAAAAAAAAAACAGCATCAAATACTGGAGAAAGGTGAAAAATAAGGAATTTTATATGTGTGGTGTGGCTATGTAACTGGAAATGAGTATGGAGTTTTGTCAATATACAAAAAGAATTACCATATGTTCCTGCCATAACATTTTTGGACATGTAACACAGAAGAAATGTAGGTCAACTCACAATAGAGTGACTGCATGCCTGAGACACTATTCATATCAGCCAAATTATTGAATCAACCTGGGGACCCATTATCAGAAAAAAATTATTTTTATTTTTATTTTAATTTCTAGTTTCTTTACAATTCATTTTTTCTTTTTAAAATGTATTTTATTGTAAAAATACCGTACAGAGGGGTTACAGTTACATGAGTAAGGTAATGAGTACATTTCCTATCAAGAATTGTTACCTCATCCTTAGTTTTTCCCCTACCATCCATTCCCTCCCCAAGTCTCCAAATTGTTCCCCCACCACGTTGTAAAGTTCGTTTTCAGCATAGTGTCTTGTACATCTCATTGTTACAATGGGTCGACCTGTACCCTTATCTCACCATTTTGTTATTTCCCTTCCCCTCCCCAAATTAGAAAAATGTACATACATGATGCAGAACACAGGAATCAAATACAGTGAAAACAGGGTTATACCATGGGAAAAGAACATACGAAAGATACAAAAAATCACATAGTAATTATAAATACATTAAAACAATAGCAAGAATGATAAAAGTAGAAGAATTTATCAAGATAATGTGGTGCACATGCACCATAGAGTACTATCTCAAATACAGAATCTAAACCTCACTATCAATGACATGAATGTAAGAGTAGATGTATGGTGTAGGGGTATGTGTGTGTGTGTGTGTGTGTGTGTGTGTGTGTGTGTGTGTGTGTGTGTGTGTGTGTGTGTGTGTGTGTGTGTAACGAGCAGGAGAGAGGATTATGAATGGAGAGAGATGGGAGTAAGTGTGATTGGAATATTTTATATGTATGCATAAAAATAAAAATAGAATAATGAAGCCTAATGTAATTATTTTTAAAGGGAGGAATAGGAAGTATAACGGAAGGAATAGATTTATTTGATCAAAGCACATTATATACATGTATAGACATATCAAAATCAATTTATGCTATTAATATATACTATATTCATATATGTTCTATATAATATAGTTTGCATATTATATAGAGTATATATACATAGAGTAAATATGTATATCTATACATACATATCTAGTGTATATATACTATACATATATACATACATAAAATATATACTATATTTATGAATATTATATACAGTTATATATACTATAATAATACAGGAAAAATAACAGATGCTGTGGTGTGCATCTAGCATGCAGCTTTCTCATATCTACAGTAAGCAGTGCTCTTATTTTCCTTGCTTTCCATCAGTTCTAGATTGCTTCAGGATCCTGTGATCTTTGTACATCCCTCCCAACTGGAAGGTAATTTGTTTATGTTCTTAGTCTATATTGTTGATATTTGTGCCTCCCTTTTTCTTTTTTTTTTTTAAATCAGGGGAAAACAAAAGCAGAATTTATTCATTGTATTCAAAGAAATTGGGAAAGTCTCCTTTCTATCAACCACTACTCTTCCTGAATGAGCGCTTTGATCCTTGTCTTCATACATCTTTTTTTTTTTTGGTTCTTCTTTTTTGGTTTGTTTTTGTGTTGTTCCTGGGGCTTGAACTCTGGGCTTTGGTGCTGTCCCTGACAGTCTTTTTCTGAGGGCTAGCACTCTACCACTTGACCCTCTGTACCACTTAGGGCTTTTTCAGAGTAGTTTATTGGAGATACAATTCTCATGGATTTTCCTGCCAGGACTGGCTTTGAATTGCGATCTTGATATAACAGCCTCCTTAATAGGCAGGATTACAGGCATGAGTCAACAGTGTCTGTCTTACACAAATACCTTTCTAATACATAACTCTTGAGTCAGTCTACTTTGTGTGTATATCAGGCTTCGTTCTGTGCCCCTCTTTTCCTAACAAATGGGGCAATGCATCTGGGTTGATTCCATATCTTGGCTATGGTAAATAATGCTGCAATAAACATATTTGTGCTGGTAGCCTTAGTATGATCTTGTTTGTGATCATTTGGATAAATGCCCAAAAGTGGGATTGCTGGGTCATAGGGGAGCTCTATTGGAGTCTTTTTTTTAAAGTATCATATGTTACATGCAACAAAGTTTGTTCTGTTGAGTGGCAGTAAAACATCTCTGTATTCAGAGGTGCATCAGGAAACAATAATGCAATCTCATAAACTCTGAAAATCAGTTGTGCAATCATATAATACTTGGCTAGGATTAAGTTCAAAGTCCTAGTGCTTGTCTGGACTCAGTCCTGGACTCAATCCTCAACGCTGCAAAAATAAATTTAAAAATTAAAATGTAGACAATCCTATTTTTACAGTAACAAACAATTTTGGCAGCACAGAATTAGAAGTTGAAAATGAAGGAAGATGAGGTAATGACTCTATCAGATGTTTTAACATCATTAACATTTTAATACATTCTATACGAGGATACAGAGTCACAGAGGCAGTGGCAGAGACCATGACAGGAAAATGAGGCAAAGGATTCTGCTGAGTTTATTCAGTACATTTTAGAGACTCACTTACAGTTTATTCTGTCAGTTGATGATTCATTCCAGGCATTAATCACTGAGTTATGAGTGTGCATGAGTACAATGATATCACACATCCAGGAAAACAAGGACTACCATCATTAATTGTAATATAGTATGTATTCTAAAGTACAAACAAAGGCAATGAGCTGTTGAAGTAAAGCAAAGAAGGGAAAGTATGGACAATTTTTTTCTAATCCAATTGTCTTTGGTGTGTTATATCATTTATCATGTTCCATTATTTTATGTTGGAAACCAACAGCTTACTAGCATAAACATTGATAATTGATGCATTTTACTTAATTCTAGTAAATGTTATAACTCCAATATTTACCTTACATAAAAAGCAAGTTACTAATAAAAACAATTTATAACTTTACAAATTGACATGGATTTATTCTATAGTAAAGATGTTAGAAATTAGAAATGTTAAGTAATGTGCTAAATATGACTCAGATTCCTCTTTACAATATTAAAGGATATTCAAGTCTGTGGGAAATCAAATCTTTTATCTAACCTAATCTATTAGGTTGTTTCCCTGGGTAATAAAATTTAAGCTATTGAGTTTTCCAGGCTATTATTGGTTAATGATCAAATTATAGAGGTATAACAAACCTAAATACTTTACTTTAGTATAAGATTAGTGAAATAGATTAATTCAATGTAGCAATTAAATTAAAAGGGGGTACCCTTCTTAAATAGTATATTACAATTCAACTGAATTGTTCTCAAAGTATAAATAATTAAATATCACCAATTCTACCATTTGATATCTATGGATTTATAATTTATCATATGGATATGGGAGGTATCTGTAAGTGATGGCTAAGTATTACCAAGCAACTGTTAGAACTACCCAGTCTGTGAGACACATTATAGTTCTTATAAATATTTCTGTAGCACATACATTTAATGTTTTAACAAGAATGCCTGTAAATATTCTATTAACTAAGCAAGAAATGACTTGGAAATTAGAGACTACATCAATAGTCACTTTTTCAAATGCAAACAGGGATAAGAGAGCATGAAAAAGTTACATTCCATTTCCTGAAAGGAAAATATCCATAACTATAAAAACAAAGTGAAGGAAATATTAACTTACTGATAAGCACTAGTCTATCATAGATAGCAAATAAATATTTGCTGTATTTGCTCACGATAATATGTACCATTTTTGGTATACAATACTACAATAATTTTAGAATGGCTTGCCAAAGATCAACAGTTATACAATCTAGTCAAGAATGTATTACAAATAGAATTTTATATAAAATTTATATTATAAAAGAATTTATATTATAAAAGATTTTATATTATAAAAGAAAGCTATTCCCAAAGCCAAGAATAAATGCCAAGTAACTAACCGAGAGAAGCTTAAAATCAAAGGGCAAATTTCTTGGTTGCAAAACATATTTACAACCCCAGATGGACAAATCAGACATCCCTTAAGAACAAATAAACAACCAAAGAACAAAACTACAGCACATCAAATGAACAAAAGTTAAACAAATACTTTAATATAAGATTTTACATAAAGTAGTTAAATATCAAAGTAAATTTTAATGCATCATGGAAATTGATGTTACTTTCTCTCACAAGTACTTCATATTCTCAAACATTTATGGTCCAAATAATCTGCACATGGAGCCGTTTTGTGCCCCAACTTGAACAAATAATATCAGTTAAGAAATAAAATTATGTTCATAGCAATCTTAAAATACAAAGCTTGATGTTTTCATATGTTAAAAAATCTAAACTGCTGTAACAAACTCAAGGTAGCTTTGCCAAAAGGAATAGCATTGTATATGAGTAAGCTGGCTTAATCAAATATCATGTTACATATATGAAAACATACACAAAAAGCTTCATTTATGTCTTTTAAAGAGATGAGACGCGTTTCCGATATTTGTATCAGAGCTCCTTTCCTAAGTCTTCATAAATTGAAATGACCATTACACTATCCTTTTCTTTATCCAAAGAACTAAAAATTTGAAAGACTGGGAAATCATCATCATATTGCTTTGTGGAAAATTCTGAAGACTTTATCTTGGAAAAAAAATGTTTGTAAGCTGGCCACCAGTGTCTCACCCCTGTAGTCTAGCTACTCACAAGGCTGAGAAGTGAGGATCACTGTTCAAAGCCAGACTGGGTAGAAAAGTCTGTGATCCTCTTATCTCCAATTAACCACCAGAAAACCAGAAGTGACACTGTTTCTCAAAATGGTAGAGTGCTAGCCTTGAACAACAACAACAAAATAAACCTCAGGGACAGTGCTCAGGCTCTCAGTTCACGTCCAATAATGTTTGTAGCTGAACACTGATATCTATCTCATGCCTGTAATTGTATCTACTTAAGAGGGGGAGATCTAAGGATTGCCGTTTGAAGCCAGCCTTTGCAGAAAAATCTTTGAGACACTTATCTATAATTAAGCAGAACAATGATTTATCTAGCAAAAGGCCAGAGTGAATGCATGATACAAGTGGCAGAGTGTCAGCCTTAAGTGAAAAATAAGAAATCAAATGAGACCTTGATTTCAAGCTCCAGTAGAAGATTAAAAAGAAAATGGTTTGTAACTTGTTTCATGGAAATATAACTTTAAGTCAAATAAATATGATATCTATTCAAATTCAATGAGATATATCAATACTTGATTTTTTATGATCACTCCTAAACTTATGAAATGTTGGTTTAATGTCACATACTTGAACTTGATACATTTTTATTTTTCATTTAAAGTAAGTATTCTAATGTATTGCTTTGCTGATAATCATTCCAAAGTGTGTTCCTAATGTATTAACTAGATTTGAAATTCAATTAAAATAGTTCAACTTTGTCATTACTACGTTTGTACATATTATTTCTAGCTGAATGATACATTGTGTGATGCAGCAGGAAAATGGTTTTTGTACAGTAGTTTTGTATGTGAGATTATACAAAGCTTTTATTTTCTCTTCCTAATTATTTTCTTTCATAATGTCCTCCTGCTGAGGATGAGTACTAATGTTTTTGTGGATACTGGCTTTACTCTCAAAAACAATTTCTAAAGTGAAGAATTTGCCCTTTGGCATTCAACTTTCTCACCCTTGCTGTGATAGACAGGGCTTGTTCTGAAAAGTCAAGATTGCATTTTGGTATCAGATTGAAAATACACTTATCAGAAGCACAAGACTGGAGAAAGTAGTCATCTCACTGAAGGTGGTAAATAAATCTCCTGTGTCAGGTACCTAAAAGGGAGGGGTGATGCCCATCCCTAGATACCTCATCACCAGGACAATACTTTGGTTGAATTTTCTTCTGAACATTGTAATGTTTATTTACCTCTGTAGCTCCTATCCTTGGATCTTTGTCAGCTCACTCTTTGTTAACTATACTTTGGTGTCCCAATGGACGAAAACTGTCACCCACATTCCAAATCTTACAACAATCTATGTTATGTAAAATCTCACATAACAGCTACTGCCATATGAAAGTTTCATGATACTCCAAATAGTCATTTATAGTATTTTTTGCATTTATTCCAGTACTATAAATAGCTACTTCTTCATGTTCTGTATCTTTTTGATGAAAATAATAAACTGGATTATAATTACTTATTTATCTGTCCATTACCTCAACTGCAGTATGGATTATTTAAGTACTCAGAAAAATTATACTTGTGTATATATAAGTAAGTTTATCTTGTAGAAAAATAAGAAAATAAAAAGTTATATTTATGTAACAGATGGCATTAGCGTTATCATGATCAAAATCACATATTCATCTTTACTAAAGTGCTATCAATATTTCTCTCTAAGATTATCTTTCTCTTTTCTAATCTTTTTATGCCTTATATGTTCATAGCATTAAAACTTGGAGCCATTAACTTGCATTATATAAACTGCTCATTCAGGATGAAAAGGTCAGGTAGTGATATTGCATTTCATAGGGGTAATATGAATATTTTTCATCGCATATGTTCGTGCTTAAATATCATGCCAAGGAAGACCCTGTCTATGGATTTCACAAGCCTGGAGAGTAAAGAAACTAAGAATACAGGAGCTTTTCAAAGCTCTGAAATTCTACCAGCAAGGCTCACCATGAAGCCTATGCTTTGTGCTCCCAAGACCCAGGGACACTCCAGCTGTGAGCAAATAGAAAACCTAGGATTTGAGTTTCAATAATAGCCCCCCTGATTTTACAAGTACAAAAATACACATCATCTCCAAAGAAAACCACCACATATGGATTTCATTTCGTTTGTGCATTGGAACATTCAGGCTCAGCATATTAACACCCAAAAATCATTAGATTTCATTAAAAGGTGTACTTTCATAAGGCACAGAAAATTTTAAAAAAGAAAATAAATAGGCCCTGAATTCACCCAATAAGAGATAAAGTAAAACTCTTTTTTTTAAAGTTTCCAATGACAATAAGCATGCTCCTCTTAATTTCCTGATATCGTATGAGAAGTAATAGATGGCTTAATGCTGAAGACATGCAAAATTATGAAGTATAAATTCTTTTATCCCTATATGTAAGAGAAGACATAACCCTTATTCAGTGATTCATTCTGCTTTATTTTAACATATTAAATCACTTGACTTAACCCTTTATTGTAAAATTTTCTACCACTGTCATTTTATTGTTCAGTATTGAATCCTGAATATAGCCAAGATAATTACCGTCATTTAAACTAGAGATTGACAAAATGGGAACTTGGTTAACATAGTCTATTTACTAAGAGCAGTCATTCAGATAACATTATAGATAGATGATGATGATGATAATGAAGATAGATACTTATACACACAGATACATATATAATGATGATGATGATGATATTTAGATAGTATATAGATATATCTGTGTGAAAACAGACATATGTATATTTTCATATGACTGAAATAAAGGGAGACAAAATTATATCAGAAATATTATTTATCCTACAAGTATAAAACATATACTATCTGGATCTTTATCTAATATGTACATTTATATGTCTTTTTATCTTCTGAAAGACTGAATTTCTCCATGCTCTGGCAAATTATAAACCAGTCATCCTTTCTATCCAGTGGAAAACATTTTTCATGTTGGCCACAAGTAGGGTGTAAATAGCATAAACAATGCTTATGCAATTAGTTGCTGGTACTGTAAAATATTACACATTTATGTAGAATGGTATTTATATAGACTGCTATACCTTTATGTCTACAGTTTCAGATATGTTACTTTTCCAAATAAATTACAAGGTTGATAGGCTAGGCAAATAAAATCTTGGGACTTATATACTTCTTAATACTTACACATTTTCTTTAAAAATCATATGCTAGCAAGCAGCAAAAGCATAAGCATATTTTAAACATATATATCCTTTATCTCTCTATGGGAACTAATTACAGACTCTTTTCTAGCCCAGAGGCATTAAAATATTAATATATGTAAGAGAAATATTAAATCTACTGTCCCTCAGATCCTGAGGAAGGTACTAAATGTAGTTGTAGGTACTTAGAAGATAATTATTCAAAGATTCAAGTTTCAATACATTCAAGTTTTACATTATCATTATTATAGACTGGACATGACATTGATAATAGAAATACATAACATTCAAGAATCCATATTTTCTCCATTGTTTATATTGTAGTGAACTCAAAAAATTTTAATTTTATTATCATTTTGATGAGAGATATTTAGCTTTGGTTTTCCTTGCATATGGTAACTGCACACTATTAATGAGTTGTATCATAAAACTGGGTTTAACTATTTGTGTGTGTGCGTGTGTGTGTGTGTGTGTGTGTGTGTGTGTGTATGTGAAGGTTCTTGAACTCAAAGTCAGGGCTGTCTCTGAGAGTTTTTCTCAATGCCAGCTCTACATCTGTTGAATCCCCGCTCCAGATCCAGCATTTTTAGCGCTTAACTGGAGATCTGAGTCACACAGACATTCCCACCAGGGCTGACTTCAAACAAAGATCTTCAGATCTCAACCACTTCAGGAGCTATAATTACAGGCATGAGCCACTAGGGCTTGGCTAAAATTGATGTTTTAAATTTTAAACCTATCTTTGAGATATTGTGATAGTGAAAATGGTGTTATTATTCAATTCAACTCATTATTTATCTTACCACCTGTCAAGGGATATTGAAAATATTTCAATTCAGATTCTTTTATACTTAGATACACTATTCATAGTTTGAAGACAAAGTAACATAAGTGTTTAGAATAAATTTTGAAGCTGAAAAACCCAGCTTCAAATCCTTGCTTTTATTGCAAATAAGGGAAACCATAGGACCTATGTTTCTTTGGGCCTGGCTTACTTCATTAAATATATTTTTTCCAAGTTTTTCCATTCTCTAACAAATGAGATAATGAGATTCTTTCTGATGGAGGCATATAATTCCATTGTGTGTGTGTGTTGTGTTTGTGTGTTTGTATACCACGTTTTCTTGATCCATTCATCTATTGAGGGACATCTGGGTTGGTTCCATATTTATCTATGATAAATAATGCTGCACTAAACATGCTTGTGCTGGTAGCTTTAGTATAGCTACCATCTATACTAATCATGATTGTTTGGGCAAATGCCCGAAAGTGGAATGGCTGGGTTATAAGGGAGCTCTATGTGGAGTCTCTTGAGGAACCTCCAAAGTGGATGAACAAGTTTATACTGCCACCAACAATGCAGTAGGGTTCCTATTTGACCACATCCCCTCCAGCATCTGTTGTTATTATATTTCTTGATTATAGTCATTCTAATTGGTGTGAGGTAGAATCTCAATTTTGTCTAGGACAAGCAGAAA
Organism: Dipodomys merriami; assembly: GCF_024711535.1. Lineage (NCBI taxonomy): Eukaryota > Metazoa > Chordata > Mammalia > Rodentia > Heteromyidae > Dipodomys > Dipodomys merriami. The sequence continues at coordinate 86,365,775 of NW_027203381.1, forward strand.
AGGTCAACAGCTATGTACATATGACCATATAAGCTGACGATTAGTGAAATGAACCCCGAGATAAGAACACACTTCTTTTTTTCTTGCTTGCTATTGTTTTTAATGTATTTAAAATGATTTTTTGGTTTCTTTTGTATGTTCCTCTCCCATGGTATAAGCATCTTATATATACATTTTTCTAATTTGGGGAGGGGAAGGAAAATAACATAGAGCTGATATAAGGATACAGGTTGACCCATTTTAACAATGAGATGTACAAGACACTATGTTGTAAAGGAACTTTACAAGTTCATGGGGCGAGGGGGGGACAACTTTTTAGACAACATAAATAAACCTAAATACCTTGCCCATTTGACATGGTTAAATATTGATAATATGATTTTCTAGCTTCTATTTCATTGTTTAAACTGGTTTTGAGAATGTATGGCCTATGTTTTCAGAATAGTAATCAGCACTTTTTTTCCACTTAAGGGTTGGGGGATTTATGAGGCTGGAATTATTAAGCAAATATCTTTTGACTTTTTAGGAGAGGCATTTATATTTCTAGGTGTTTACAGTAGTCCCAGTCCACTTAACTGAAGGAAGGTAGCAGCAAATTTTTTAACAAACCAATTATTGTTCCTTCAGTTGTTTGTTTATCTCAATGTTGAAAGCATGAACTACATACTCTGGGGGAAAGCACTGAATTATTAACTGTGAATTCTGAGTTATCCATTTGTACTTTGTAATAAGATGGCTTTGTGCCATCAGCATGCAACGTAGGCTGGATACTCTTTCTTTAGTTGTAAAATAATACTAAAGTAAGGCAGCAAAGTGACTGACATTGTAAGAGAGAAACCTTAGACTGAATAGTGTTCATAGAGTTCACTACAGTTGTTCCTTATACCCCAGAACACAAAGAGAGCAGAACTTCATATATTTTCCCATAGCTAAGCAACATATATTATGCAAGAAGAAAGTGAAAACAAAGTAACAACTGGTAAAAACAAAATGTGCTGTTTTTTTTAAGAAAGTACTTAACTGTAATGAAAATAATAGGTTCCAAAGGATAGGGCCTGAAAGGAAGATAAAAGGCAAAACCTAGATGTAAGTATAACTCAAGTTCACACTTACAGTCTCAGACAAGTAACACAAGTGTCAGTGAGCCAGAAGGATGAAAGACCAGAGTAGATGTCACTATAACTCAGGATCATCCTCATTCTCAAAGGAGAGTAACACAAGTGTCGGTATGTCAGTGGAATAACACTATTTCTTCCATGCATGTGTATTTTATCCAGGCGTTTCAAATAAACTGCATATGCTCATTTCAGTTATCCACACATGTATTCCTATAAGAAAATTCAATAGGTAATAAGAATTATTGTAAGGAAAGCTATATGCACATGCAATGCCATCTTCAGTCCTGAGACCCAGGAGAGGTGAAGAGATAGGTCAAGTATGAGTTTAAATGCCTAGCTATGGGGGGGTGGGTGATGCTAGTGTGAACAGATCTTCTCTTAACTCCCTCCTTCTATACAAGCCTATGATACTCTAGAAATCTCTTACCTCTTTCTAAAAATATTTCCTATATAAAATAAATAGCTACCCATATACTGAACTTTATACTTACCCATACAGAAAAAATATAACAGATTGACAACTCCTTATAACATCACTGAACCTCTAAGATTTAACTTTATATATATTTAATATTAATTTTTGCCTCGGTACACTCTCCCAGCATTGACTTCCTACGAGCTATTCTCTTTTCCTATCTTCTCTTATTTACACTCAATCTGAGGGAGAGAGAGATATGTGTGTGTATGTGTGTGTGTGTGTGTGTATGTGTGTATATATGTGTGTGTGTGAATCCACATATACCATTTTCTAACTTCACATCCTTCATTATTTCACTTAGTAATCTCCTACACTAGTTGAATTGGAACAAGGAATAGTTCTACTCTTCATCTCATCTGTTCTTTAAAAGTAAGTGATATATGGCTATTTAAACACAAGGATTGTTTCTCTCTCTTAGGCATTTACACGTTTTATACCATAGTGAAAGTGTCAATAAATGGATGGAGTTGAACTATTATATAATCCTCTATTAAATCTCCAGTTACAATCACCCATTAAAATCTATGTAAATGAAATGTAATTTGTTTGCTCAAGTTGCTTTCAAAACAAAACTATAAAACCCTCCTTTTAACTAGATTGCCAACTTGAGCTAACTCACAACTTGGGCTTGCTAAATTTCTCTCTCTCTCTCTCTCTCTCTCTCTCTCTCTCTCTCTCTCTCTCTCTCTCTCTCTCTCTCTCTCCCCCCTCTGTCTCTCTCTCTGTCTCTGTCTCTCCTTCTCAGTCTCTGTCTCTCTGTCTTTCTCTCACACACACACTTACACACACACAATCAAATTTCTGATCCACTAACAAAACTGACAAAACTTTTCAGAATTACAAAAACAAAGGTCATCATGTGACATAATGAAGCATGAAAAATTAGAGTATAAATATCACTCCTCATTCTGCTTTTTACTCTGTTCTAATTAACTGTGGTTTGTTTTGATATATTAATTAGCAGATGATGCAGAAAAGGTGCTAGATTTTTCATGATGTAACTACACAGCATATTATAAAATATTGTGTTTATTTTCTATAAACAACTAGAACCAGTTATATGCATGTATAAAGATTCTCCCAGTGGTAAATTCAATGCACATGTGTTTAGCAAAAAGTGAATTATTATAGGTTTGCTAAAAGATTTTTCTAGCTCACTTTTCTCCTTTCCTGAAAATCCTTACAAGGAGATAATGCAGCATTGCTTCCTATGTTTCATTTCCTGCTTTCAATGTTTGAATTTTTACAAAAAATTCTTAAAAGTCTGTAGAATATGTGGTGATCTTAATTGATATTTTTATTAGTGTTTGCTACCTGTCATTCCCACTGCCATTACTTATGATGTGACAGCAAATCTGTAGCATGTCTTTTACAAATGTAAAGTAGAATGATCATTATAATCACAAAATTTTAACTAAGTTGACTCCAAGAGAATAATTGTACTTTATGGCATTTTAGATTTTATATAGGTATCTTGTCTCCTCAGGACTGCTTTACAATTTGTCCAAAACAGGGTAAACATAATGATAGAAAAACATAATTATATGGATTGTTTATCCATTATATTTGAATACTTTTTAGGAGAAACATTAAAACAGGATAGTTGCCTTAAAAATGTTACATTTATGCTAAAATTAGCACTTCCAGTTTGATATCAAGTAGCGTCTTGATATTTTATAATATCTAACTGACCCCTATCATCTCTAAGTTTTGTATTTATAACGATTATGCAAATTGAGTAGAAATAACCATTCTATATTAAAAGTGGTATTTGGGTGGATCTTGTTCTTTTCAATCTGTTTTGTCTCTCTGATTAAAAAACATAATAGTTGAATACAAATTTTATGAGAACTTGATCTTATACGGAATTCCATGCTCCAGAAAAAAAATCGACAACACTAGTCTGATAATATCATTTTGCATTTTTCTTGATTTATAATCTTTCTGGATTGTCATGCTTTGAGCAATGTATTTGCAAAGATTCTGTTATATTTATGATATCTTTTGTGTTATCTTAATTCATCATGAACAAATTACCATGAGCTACAATTTGTCCTTAGAATACACCTTGGTTAGCAAATTTTCATTCAATTAATTTTGGCCCCCAAACATGTGTCAACTCTCACATGTGCATGAATGTGCACACATACACATACACACATATGCATGCACACACGTGTGCACACACATAAACACACACTGAAAGTATGTTTCCCAAATGAGTAAACTTACAAGTTAAGTCCTTTTGTCTGAGTAACAAACAATGCTTGGGATTTAATTACAAATCAATAGCTCTCCCTAATCCAACAGAGAATTTTTCAGCAATGTTGAAAGTCACATACATTTTTCAGTAGGAGGCTGTATTCTGTTTTTATACTTGTCCAGATTATGAAAATTTCCTTATGGTTCACAAACAGTTATTTTTAAATGTTTTCTTCTCATTTTATTTAACTAGTTTCAGTTTAAAATACTATTGCTCCCATCCATGTCTTATATGATTAAATTTATAACATACTTTGAGAAGAATTTCAAAGAAAGTAACTGAGGTATTTATCAGGATTTTACTCTGGCTTTGGTTTTATTTCAAATAGGTTTTATAAATTTTCCAGAGGGGTTTTTACTGGGACATACCCTCTTGCTCTTATTTTAAAATGAGAAAATTTGATTTGTTCACAATGAAAATCATTGTAGTCATTCACAAATTCAAGTTTATTTTCCTGCTCATAATTTGATAAAGGTTAGTTGATGGATGCCAGTGGATTTTGGACAGAAAAAACAACAACCACATCAAAATCTGAAGGGAACAACCTCAATTTGTTTTGTACCTTTATCCATAATTACTATGTCTCATCAGGTTTGTGGAAATATTTCTACTTGCTCTTTCAAATGCACAAACTAACCAAATGAAGAAATAATGACAAGGCTTCATATTAGGTGTCATTACTTCCATGAATTTGAAAAGAAAATAAAAGAGGACAAATTTAAAGACATAATGACAAAGAAAAATATATCAAAACAGTACATAAGTAAATGACTATGCATGAAAACAAATAAGAGTAACATTTCCCTATAGAATTTGTAAATGAAATGAAACTAGAAACTAAGCTATACATGACTGAAACCTCATGAGCAAACAACATCTGAGAGTCAGTAACAAGCAAACTTCCTGTTTTAAGGGCTAATGATCCTAACTAAGCTGGTATTGGGAAGAACTATTTTTCTGTTTCTGCACATCTGGCTAAGAGTAGAAAGGTAAGCATAGTAAAAATGTTATATCTCAATTTCAACATAGTATATATGTCTTCAGAAAATGAATAATCCATTCTAGATGACTTTACATGGATGATGAATGATAGAACTCAGATCATTCAACAGATGTGCCCATCTACTAAAAAGTTTCTCTCAATTTGAAAGAAGTACATGAGGAACTAACTTTTAGCAATTCCAAATCCTTAATACACCTTTGAGACAAAACAAACTGATTGAGAAGAAAAAAATAAACCTTATATAATAATACATTCTTAAGACTTATTGCTTTGTTTTTATTCAACATTGTAACTATTCATTACAGCAAAATATCAGACTCATTAAGGTATTAATAAGCATTGGAATTTTCCCCCATTGTCCTTCATTTTAAAGAATCATCTGGCAATTGAAAAATGTCAGGATATTTACTTTCATCCCCTCTCAAAGAGAATTTTCCTTAGATTGGATCCTGCAATGACAATTTAGTAAGTACTGATACTATTTTGATAGTTGAGCAGGGCTTTCATAAAAAAATATTGCATTTATCTTGGAATGCAGCTTAAACTTAAGAACTACACTCATTCTGTATCTAAAATTAATATCAATTTATCGATCTAAGAGTAGTAATAAGTATTTTACCATTTAATCATCAAATAAACTAACATATTCAAAGTAGAGGAGAGAAAAAGATGTATGTTTACTACTATATATGATGCACCTGTATCTTTTGGTCTTTGATTGCATATGAATATTATTTAAAGACCTTTTATATTCATGGTAATCCATGAAAATCATTTGTATTAAAAAGCACATCATAATCAATGCTGTTATATATTCAAGTCTCATACTACAAAAAACTAGGACAATATTTTAGCTTCTTTTTGGTCAATTGTGTTAAAAATGAAAATTTGACCATTTGATATTCATGTAAATTTTATTTTATTCTTAAGCTAACTGGATAGTGGTACAATCAAGACATATTTTTATCACTAATATTATCTCCTCAAGTAACTTTTTGTTCGATTCATGATAGCATCCAACTATTTTCATTGATTTTGTAGATTGATAAGACCTTAATATAGTAGAAATACAGAAAATCATTGAAATTAAAATAAATTGAATATTATCTGCCTTTAATGTATTGTATGATTTTTTTCTACTTCTATTACACTTCAAATTTTTATCAATTACCCTCTGATATATCTTTTACACATTATAAATAAAAGTTCTGAATGTATATATTTCAAAATTATTTTTTCTTCTATCTAGTTACATCTGTGAAATGCCCCTAATTCCCATAAGAGGTCAATCTGAATAAACTGACAATGAGTAAGAGAAAAAGAAATGTACTGATAACATGGAATTAATCTCAACATATTTTACCAATATAAAACAGTGCAATATCAACTATACACATACATGCATGCACATATATATATGTATATATATGTATACATACATACATATAAAATACATAGTGAAATAAGGAGACTAGGTCTAAGCAATATGACTTGAAATAATATACCTTGACCTAACAGCCATTTTGGTGCTTTACTGGGTTGAGGGGGCTTTCCACACAGCTCTGAAAAACTCTAGAGAAGACATTCTTTAGATTACAAATCTTTCCTGTTAAACTCCAAGAAAGTTTTAATTCCCTTAGATAACTGGCCCTTGCTTTCCCCCCGATTATGTTCTCATCTGATTTGCTTATATTTAACACCTTTATTAGATTTAAGTGTCCTATTTTGGTTTCCTTTGCTTATGTATAACACTTTGGTTAGGTTTAATTCCTCAAACCTTATGTGGTGTTGGCCTATATAAGCTTTGTGCCAGCTGCATTTGCAGCTGCCCACCTTTGAGACAGGAGTCCACCAGCAGTCCTCCAACCCTCCAATAAAGACTCACAATTTGTCCTCTTAAGTGGTGTCCTCTGTTTCTCACAACTGAGTACCTTTGTAATAGTAGTATATGCTTATATAAAGGTGAGAGAGAAAACAGTAATCTACAATCTTGACAGAAGTGATTTTCAGGGGAACTTCATAGAATTGACATAAATTTTTTTTTAATTGTGAGGATACCATACAGAGGAGTTACAATTACATGGGCAAGATAATGAGTATATTTCTTGTCAAGCATTGTTGACAAAGATTTTTGACCAGCAAAAAGCACAATGGTTTGTAACGTATTTTCTTTGAGATTGAAATAGAAGACAGTGTGGTATGGGGCAAGTCTGTCTAGGTGTGTTGATAGACTATAGATTTCCTTCCTACTGTGAGTTCAGTCCATGGAAACTGAATTGAAGGACTGACGCTGACTGTTTTCTTCCTTGAGTGTCCAGGCTTTAAGCAGATGAGATGAAACTGGTGAAAAGCTACACCTAGCACCTCAAGGTATCAAACCCTTGGTTTAAGATAATGAGCGTATATGGGTGCCATTATTTGGAGTTGATAGAGCTCCTGAACATATTTTACATTTTTCTAGTGACATCTTTGAATGACACCATGGAAGATTAAAGTTTGATATTTATTGTTCATAGTATCAACTAGATAAAACATGTTCTTCTCTCACTAATAGAAAAGGTTACTGTTGAATCTATTTCCTGTGTTTACATTGAAAATGTACACTAATCTACATTGTACTTGGTTTTGCTGTGCTTGTTAGAATATTCTCATGAATGTTCATTAAAGTTACTTCCTCACTTAATATATATTGTAATGGGATCCCAGCAGGCCTTCATGATGTTCCCGGAGTATGTAATCATTTTTAACTGCAATCAATTTCTGATTTCTCAGATTTGAGAAAATTCTTGACAGTACCAAATTACACGCGACTGATAGAAAGCCAGATAGAAACCATCTCTTTCACATCACTTCTTCCTGACAGGAGTATATTCTGTCCATAATGAGGTAAGGAGCATGCTAGTTAATGTTCATTGACTTGAATGAGACCGCCCTCCTGGAAGCCATTTTGGCTTCCTTACATTCTTTTGTGTGGACAGAGAAATCTAATATAGGACCTAGATGTAGATGAGTCCTTGTCATTTTATTTCCTGATTCATCATCTTATATTAGATCGACTTAGAGTTATTTTCAAAATGATATTATGTAACCCAATGAAGCACAGCACAACCTGTCATATTTTAATATAATAAGATGTGATGTATTGGAAATCATTTAAAGAAATCACTTTGATTCTAGTTGGGTACTACTATTGATTCATGTGGCATCTTATCCTGAATTAATTTGGGTAAGAGTGAAACAATGTTATTAGGATAAAAAATTCTACTCAAATCTCTGTGTGTGGATTGAATTGTTTTTCTTATTGCCAGAGCATTATTAGTTTCTTGAAATAGATTCTCAGTATCATGTTAATAGAAGAATGTTGAGTACATTAAGCCTTGCTACCTATCTTCCTTGTCTTCCACGTATCCTTATTTGTTTTTTCTTTATAAATAATGCATAGATTTCATATGAATCTATATAATTTAAATTGAGTATGACAAAAATCAGTAAAGAGAACAATTACCTTAAATTAATCAATGCTTTCTTTGCTGTAGATATATCCTTGGATTCAAACATCTTATACCCAAAATAACAGCTCTCTAACATAAGAAACATCTTTGAGAAAAACTCAGTAGCCAGAAATTTGCAATATTACTGGATAAATTTCAGGGAAGACACCATAAACTACCTAGTGTTAAATTTTTGTATAAAAATTAACTTTAAGCCCTAAGGTTATTTGAAAAAGCCTTAGCTGTTTTGCAGACCTTGTATTTTCCATTTTGAATGAAGTTATTAAAAATACCTAAAATTCAGGAAGAACATTCCAACATCATTTTTTTCTGTTTGATTTCAGCTTCTGTTTGTTTTGGTTGTGTTTGTTCAATATTTTGTTAATTCTCAATTCAGGGAGAAGGTACCAGTTTTCCCCTCTGAATATGAAAAATCTGTAGATGAAAATAGGTTTCTTTTTAGTTTCTGTAATGCAATATTTGTTCCTGCTGGCCTTTGCTGTCATTCAAAATATCAAAAGATGATGTATGATCATGAGGTCTGGAGTATCACTGCATCTATCCAGGCATATACTTAAAAAAATTTAAAGACCTTATGTTTATCCAAAATTAGAACTGTTTTGATTTGTTGGTTTTATTAATTTTTGTATAACCAAAAATAATTTAAGCTAAGTCTGTACATGGAAGTATAGAATATGTGTAAATTCTAGCTACTCAAAAGGCACAAATAATAATGCCTCGTCATTAGTCTTTTTTAAAAAAGAAATAATCAGAGAAACAAAAAAGAACAGAGAGGAAAAAAAATAAGATGGTGTCTATCTAGGTAGATATATGATAGATAGATATACAATAGATAGATAGATAGATAGATAGATAGAGAGAGAGAGAGAGAGAGAGAGAGAGAGAGAGAGAGAGAGAGAGAGATAGATAGATAGAGATTACAGAAAGACAGATCCATCTGTTGGTTGCATTTCATTGAGTTTGTGCCTAAGACTAGTAAATCAGAATTATCTGGGGTTGAAATGCATCCTGATCCCCTGGCACAGTAGCAATACAATTATTTGATGTTTTAAAAGAGGTAAATTGAGATGATTCACTAGTGAATGTTCCTTGGAAGAAAAATGTATCAGACTCCAGAAATTTGAGAAGTTATTTGAGTAACTATAGAATCTGTTGATTGTTGCTAGAGGCAATGGATACTTTACTAAAAGAAAATAAAAAGCAGAGAGTGATTACCCAGCCATTAAAGACTAAGTAGAAAGCCAGAGAGAACTCTAAGGTAACACAAACAAAAAATCTCATTTCCTCCAACCACAGTGCATTAAGGTTGAACAGTTCCAAAACAAAGAATTCCTCAAAGGTAGCAGATGTCCCCATGTTGATTGAATTATCAGATCTTTAAGTTACATTGGCCAAGAGAACATTGGATCCAGATACATTGAAATGAACCCTGGTAAATATTGATCATTACTTTTCTTTAAATTTCTGAGATTGAAAGATTGTGAGATTTCTCACTGTGTTTACTTAAAGATGATAAAGATAATAAAGTCCTACTCTTAAGCAAGAGCTTATTCGTATGGAAGCATTATCATGGGACACAAAATTTAATAATGTGTTATGATCTGACTCCAGGACATGGTGCTCAATATTCAGATGATGCTTAAAAAAATTATAATAATAAAAATATTATTCGCATTAAGCCAAGTATAAATCTCAATATCTCATTAGCAGAGCCCAGAAGAAGGGGTCAAAAACTTTAGGAAATGGAACTAAAGTTTTATGTAGCACACATCATTCTCCACAGAAAATGTATTAAAAACCAAGCAGACAAATTAACTAAACTCTTCGTACCAGTCAGTTTTGTGCCTTCAGGTACTCTTGGATTAGCTCCACCAGCACATAGATACATGGTAGCCATAATATGATTTCATTGGTTTTTCTCCATCTTGTTAGTGCATATTAATTTTGTTGGAGTGTTTCATTGTAGTTTTTTATTATAAATACATATATATATATATATGTATGCTTTAATCATACTCATTCCTTTCCTTACTGCATTTTTCTACCAATATATTTTCTCACTTTCCTGGAATATTTTTAATCTAGTTTCATTATGACATCCCCATACATGCGTAGAACCTTCAACTATATGCTCTTTTCCGCCTTTCACCTTCTCGGTCTCCCCCTCCAAACATCTCCCAATTATAGTCATGGATATTTTTTCCTGATACCTAGCTTGTGTATATGAAATAAAAGAAACAATTTTTGTATTTTGGAGTCTTCACTTATTTTGAATAAAATGATTATTTGAAGTTGTATGCATGCATTCCTCCCTGTACCCCATAAATCTTATAATTTGTTCTACTTCATGGCTGGACCTAATTTGTATCACACACACACACACACACAAACACACACAAACATACCCCACAACATATCAATCACATCTTCTTTATTTATCTCCTTAGAGACATCTAGGTCGGCTTTATAACTCAGCTATTGCAAATAGTGAGATGATAAACATGTATGCAAAGAAATAAGTTTTGTATTCTGAGCTGAATTTTATTGGCTTTATGTGCAAGAGGAGTACATTAATATATGATAGTTCTATTTTAATTTTTATCAGTATGAAGCCTTCATTGTGATATTTTAGATCTTTTGAAGAATATGAATAATATTTTATAGATGATTGCCCTAATTTACAAGCAGACCAATGTGGGAAAGCCCTCATAGCTCCAATTCCCAAATAAAAAAAACAAAAATCTGGGCTGAGGTATGGCTCAAATGGCAGAATGCCAGCCTAATAAGTATGTTAAGCAAGTCTGAGGCCTTGGGTTCCATCCTTAATATACCTTTGTGGCACTAATGAATAAAATATGAACAATGTATTGAGGGATTATCAATTAAAATGCACTTGGCTTACATCAATTATCAATTAAAATGCACTGTTTAAAATTGGACTAAGTTGCTACTTTTGAAACTGAAAATCTATCTTTGAGAAAAGAATTACATCAGAAGATTATTTTACTATTTTCTAGAGTTTTATTGGAGAATTGCTAATGTGAATTAACCATTTACTGAAATTAATTATTTTTTAAATGGTTTGAGCCTCCTTCTTTTAGATTTTCAGTGATGGTTATACAGAAAAAGTGGTGAATTTACATATATAAGTTTTTTGCTTAGGACAATGACTGTACTGCACAGTTATGTGAGATATGATTGAGTCTTCTTGTTGTATAGAATCTGATAAATTGCCGTAATGAAATTTAGCAGTGTATTGCCAGACCACATTTTATTCCAATATCCTGCTAACAACTTTATATATGCTTTGTTGTTTTTTATTCTTTGCAGTTGGTTGAAAGTACCCAAGATCAAGATCTGGATGCAGTATCTGCACATTGCTTTTGAATATTGTAGAATTTAGCAAGTGGAAGAAGTACATTTAGAAAATAAAATATTGATATTTTTCAATAATTAAGGCCACAAAATAACTCCAACTATACCTAAATGTTAAGATTTGAAAAGTACAGTCATTATGCAAGTTTCTTCTTAAGAAAATATTTTTGCTCAGCATGCCAAAAAATATTTTCATGGGAAAAAGTTGAGAACCAGGAAGGAGACAAACTGCATGTCCATGTGAGTTATTAAACACATTGCTCACCAGGAATAAAAAGGGAGCAGCAGCCTTTTAAAGACACAATCATGTGAAAATACTCTTGCTTCCGGGTGATGGGACAAAACAGAAACTAATGCAAATAGATAGTGAATACTAAAAACATTCAATCAATTGTATTGTTTGAATATACCTTTCCTCAAGCATATATGGTATATATACAGATAGAGTGTAAAACAAAAACTGGATTTTAAAAATATAATCTATATAGAAGTACATAATTATGAATATATGTGTTCAGGGTTGCTAGCATAACAAGATCCGTGACCCAGTTAAAAGAGCACCAGGTATGAGTAAAATTATGAGTAAGAGTGCAAGGCCCTGGGTTGAAATTCCAGTACTGGCAGAGTTCATATCTAATAATTTTATAATACCATCTAAAATAACATTGTAGAAGAGGGCCTATTCTCTTTTCCATAGTTATTAGTGTTCTAAGATTACTTTTGCAAGATGTCACTGATAAAGAAAAAGTCTTGAAATACATAAAGAAATATTTGAGTAAGAAATAGTTTTCCAAAGAAAATTACATATTCTTCACTTGATTTTAACCCATCAAAAGTCATGTGTCTCATTTAGGAGTTAGCGAGTTTACAGTTTCTATAAATATGTTCTTGCTAGCAGGTGCACTAAAAGCCATATGTTAGGGGGCTTCCACAATGCAATTGAAAAACACCTACAAATAAAATACAATTATTAATTTTATTTAATAAAAAAGAACAAGATGATTCATTGTATCAACTGGCATATCAAAGATTATACTATGACATTAAAACTGTTTGAAACTTGCTTAAATAATTAGTCAAAACATGTTGCAGCACATTAAATTTATTCATGGAAAAAGCACCTATAAATTTCACACTCCAAGTTTGGTAATACCATAATTTTTTAGAATTACATTTTGTAAGACATAAACTTATGATATCCATAATTTTAATATTTTAATTTGTAGAAATATGAACATAGCTTTAAAATCCTCATGACAGTATGGTCATTGATAATACATAGTATATTCATCAAGGTTATGAATTTTAAGTATATACTGACTTAGATTTACACTTCATTCATATGTCTAAGAATTAAAGTTTTTTTCCCGTAGAAGTACATATAAATAGTGAAAAACCTAAAGGATGGAGGACCTAAAATAATGTTTGAAATTTACCTAGGTTTATCTTTGTTAGTATACACTCCAGTAAGCATATATCTATGTATATATAGTTATAGATATGTGTTTATATATATGTATGTATATGCATACATATGCATATATATGTCACCAATGTGGTTAAAATTCAATTTAGTTAATCAAGTTCCTTCTTACAAAGAAGAGAAAGGAATCCATTGTTCAGATTCCAAAGAAATATCATCTTTGCTTTACTCTCTAAATTAATTCATTGAAAGGAAGTTAAAACTATTCCCACAAAAATATTTTTTTTAAAAACCTGTCTACTAATTTTAATATCAAATCAAACAGAAAAAAATGTTTGGTTTCATTGTAAATAAATTAGTGTTTTGTTCATAATATATGCCTCAGGATTACACCTGACCAGTGGAATTTTTGTCAGTCATGGGGCCTGAACTCTGGGCCTGAGCATTGTCCCTCAGCTCTTCAGCTAAAGGCTAGTGCTCTGCCACTTGAGCCACATCACCACTCTTGACTTTTTCTACTTATGTGGTGCTAAGGAATCGAACCCAGGGCCTCATGCATGCAAGGTAAACACTCTACCACCGAGCCACCTTCCCAGCCCAACTGGCACATCTTTTACATCCCAGCTACTCAGAAGTTCTGATAACAGATGACCCAGTGTGGTCATGAGTAAAATACATAATTAAAGCAAAAATGACTGACAACATCATCATATAGTGGAACAGCAAGCATGAAGCCTGAGTTTAAATCTCAGCGACACAATAAACAAAACAAACAAAAAATAGTAGTTGCCAAGAAGTTGTTGGTACTCTATAGTAGGTTACCAACAGAGGAACTCATTCTTGGATGCTGCGACTGTGAAAATAGTCTAGGAAAATTCACGGTTCACCAAACTCTTGATTGAAACTAAAAATAATTTATATCCCTGCCACCAATGAACATTTTGTTTACTGAGCCAGAGAGGATGTAATATTTAGAAAATTTATAATCACATAAAAATATAAAATGCTTAAAATAATTTAATTATAACTCAAACATCTTATGTAATGAAAATTAGATATCTAAGAGGATTGATTGATTGATTGATTGATTGATTGAGTCGGTTGTGGCCCTTGAACACTGGGCTTGTGCGCTATCCCTCAGCTCTTCAACTCAAGGCAAGCACTCTACCCATTGAACCACAGCACCACTTCTGGTTTTTTTCTGGTGGTTTATTTGAGATAAGAATCTCACAGACTTTCCTGCCCCAGCTGGCTTTGAACCCTGATCCTCAGATCTTAGCCTCCTGAGTAGCTAGGATTACAGGCGTGAGCCACCGGCACCTGGCAGCTAAGAGGATTTTTCAGATCCCTAAGGCCTAGAGATATTGAAAAATGGGAAATCTCTAAATCAAAGATAAATGTAATCTATTGCCTGAAATGAAGGTTCTTGAGATATTTTTCTTCTATTGATTTTTCAAAATTTATTATTTTTCCTTGTTGCTATGGATCTGGATACTTACAGCATTTTGTTTTCAGCTTAGTTTGTTTTCCTTTCATTCTAGTGGTTACAGGAAAATCCATATGAGGCCATAGGTGAAAATTGAGAGATGGTTATGAAAGAGGAAACATGTGTCAGGTAAGCTATGTGTTGTTTCACAGTGTAATTTCTTGTTTTTTTTCACAACCTGCTGGAAAACCAAGCAAACTAAACTGACTGAGTTGGTTTAGGTCTCTTGTTATACACCAATAAATATATGTCAATTTAGAAGTCTCTTTTTGAGGAGAGCAATGTATTGCAATGAAATTTAGGGAGAACTGACAGTGTTCTATTCCAATATCCACAGTTTCTCTTGGTAGCTTTGCACACAGACTTACTCTGGTCATTTGATCCTAAATGGCCACACACTGCAAAGGTTTCTTGCTTCTTATCCTCATTAAAATATGGCAGTCTTCCTTTCACATACATAAAAAAGTTCCAGATCAATTTAAATATCAGAATGTCATGTTCCCTTCAAGCCAATATTTATTTATTTATTTATTTATTTATTTATTTATTTATTTATTTGGTCTTGGGGCTTGAAATATTAGCCTGGATGCTGTCCCTCAGCTCTTTAGCTCAAGACTAGCACTCTACCACTTGAGCCACAGCACCACTTCCAGTTTTCTTATTGGAGATAAGAATCTCATAGACTTTCCTGCCCAGGCTGGCTTTGAACTGTGATCTTCAGATCTTAGCCTCCTGAGTACCTAGGATTACAGGCGTGAGCCA
The DNA here is from genome assembly GCF_024711535.1 of Dipodomys merriami. Classification (NCBI taxonomy): domain Eukaryota; kingdom Metazoa; phylum Chordata; class Mammalia; order Rodentia; family Heteromyidae; genus Dipodomys; species Dipodomys merriami. Next base: position 86,381,195 of record NW_027203381.1, read on the forward strand.
CCGGTGCCCGGCTCCCAATATTTTTAAATCAGGTATTGGTAATATAATAGGTCTTTAACACAAAATGTCTAGACCATGGAATGCTTAGTTTCTATTAAATTTACCTTCTATTTTTTTAACTATGTCTATGTAGATAGTCAAACTTAATGTATTTTATTTGTTTCTGTGGTATAGTTTGTTAGTTTAACTTTATACTATAATAGCATTAGCTTATTGATTTTGGAAAGGAGGCATAATAATTACTTAACCACCATCTGCAAGTTAACATATAGATATTATTTTATTTTTCCTAGTATTTGATTAAATAAGTTTACATATCCAGCCTATATTAATTGTCACTTCTTGATTTTTTTTTCATTCCAAAATCTTGGTATTTCCATTGAATTCACAGGACCCACTTTAAGTGCCATATTTCTCTGTATTATATGGTGAACCAATATAATCCAACTACATCTTACTTCATACTGCCCACAGGAACTAATACAGTATGCACCTTTACTAAAGAAAATGCTAGTGAGAAAATAATGAGGCATAATAAAAGCAAATTATTAAGAATCTAGCTTATTTGTTAAAGAGGACTAGGACAATTATATGAATATATTTATGACCTTTTCTTACACTTCTTTTTCTCCTGAAGGAGAAAAAGCATTTACTCCAATCTCACCCAACCAATCTTCTGGGAGCTAGCGCTAAAGAAATAATGGGATGATAAGAGTTTATCTCAGAAGGGTCTTGACTCACACGGCAAGAAAATGTGTTGTGCAAAGAAGCCAAGAAGAAACTAGACAAACAAGTTTTGCTGGGTTTCTCCCATTAGTCTCTTAGCATAGATCATGCCCTTATGTTCAGTCATATTTGGACATGGTTTCTATTTTACAATCATGCAATAGCCTTCATAACTATAATGAAAAGAGCAGGTTTCTGAGAGCTTCTAGACATCTAAACCTCGACAGGCAAATGAGAACTCATTCAAGGGCAAGCTCATGCCATAATCTATGGGGATAATAGCTCTTATACTAAGTGAGCTTCTCCTGAATTTGGACATTGACTCTTCATCTGCCTGATTATTATGTCTTCATAGTAAGTTGGTAAATATGCCTAAGTGTTTGTCTGAGCCAGTCTAGCCAATTAAGTTGGGGTTATAAGAACTTCAATTTTTAGTCAGTAGGCCAGAAGTTCTGCAGGAGTGGAATTGTGATTGAATGTCAAGGTGGGGGCAGGGGAGTTGGAGAGGATTTGGAGGACTGAATCATCAATCTGTAAATTTTGATGTGTTCTCCAAGCAGATAGTGTGATAACCGAATTCAATCTCATAACACTGGGGTTTTGTCTCAAGTACAATTACTTGCTTGATGTTTAGAACCAAATCCAAAAGTTTTGAAATCAAGAAAGTCTTTGATAGAGTAGAGGAAATATAAAACTTTGTTTTTCTGATATACTATAAAACAATCATAAGAAATTATACAGAGCAAAATCAAGTAGATTAGATTCTCTTTTGTTGAAGAAAATACAATTTGAACTGAAGAAAAAAAGTCTGAAAAATGAAAAGTAGTATAAATAATTCATATGTTTAAAGTAATCATAAGAAAAATTAAGAAAGGTATCCATTTAAAAAACAAAGTAGTAATAAGTTAAAATATGCTTGTTGAATCTCAAACAATATGCAAAGAAAAAAAGAAGTCTTAAATATAATTATTATGAAAGGAATGGAAGCATGGTTCAACAGGTCAAGTGTCAGCTGTGACCAAGAAAATTGAGCAATAATGGGAGATCATGAGTTCAAGCCCTTGTATTGACAACAGCAATAAGCAAATATGTATGAATAAATTAACTGATAATTTAGCCGAAGACAATAGCAAAGAGGTCAATCAACAAACAACAAATTGAATAATAACACAAAATCAGGAACCAAATAGAGGCAAATAAAAGAAGACTGAAAATGGTCATAAAATTAGTTATTGATATACAAAGATGAGTTAATATGTGTAATGACTAAGAAAATATTAAAAGAGCAATAGTTAAATAAACTACAAAATCACATCAAATAATTTAAGTTATTAAAATAATATTTTGAGAACACATTTTAAAAATCTAAAGAATTCTAGCTGATCAGAAATTTATCCCTATGAATCCATAATGAAATATAAATCGTGCAATAAATATACCACTTTAATTTATTGTGATAGCAATCTCCAACAAAAAAATAAATTTTGCAATCAAATAACTTCTACATTTTTTAAAATATAAATTGAAAGCACTCTGTTGAAAAATACATAAAAATAAACCTTCCTGAAATTATGTAAAATAAGTAAACAAAAGTATTTCAAATAACACTCAAGTTTTTTCTTCTTAATTTAGTCTTCAGTGTTATATGTATTCCTTACATTTCATATATTTAATCCTATGCTTATAGAGAAATATCAAGTGGGTGAAAATTATAAGACTCACACAAGTTTCTTTTGTGCCTTTTATGTTTATATGTTTTTTATTGTAACAATACTGTACAGAGGGGTTACAGTTACATGAATAAGGTAATGAGTGTATTTCCTATCGAGCATTGTTGCCTCTTCCTTTGATTTTCCCTAAAGTCCAAGGTAATGTTGGGGTGAAGTGAACAGAGCTAAGTTTGAAATGTGTTTAAAGTTGAGGGTCTTTGGATATATATGAAATTCCTTGGGGGAAAACATATGGCAAGAAATATTTTCTTTAAACTTCAAGATCTTTTTCTTCTGAAGAGTGGGAAGATACTAGAAACAATTGGGATGGAGGGTCCTAGCATACTTATTTGCAGTACTAAAAATAATATATAGGAAATAGAATATAGGAAGCCACATTAGGACAGTAATAACCCCAGAAATTTGCAGCCAGATAAGAAGGATAAAACAAGCGAGAAGGATCTGCTGACAAAATCACAGTCATCTGAGGGGCAATCCAAGTGGGTTATTAACAAGAATGATAAAGGCACCATACAGGGATCAAAACTTTTTAAAAAGCAGGAGAGTGGGGAGCTTCAAAAAGATAACAATAGTTGCTTTTCATTTTTATTTTAAAGTACGGTGGAATAAAGTCTAAAAGTTCTATTAAGTAAAGTTGCCATCAGATTCCTATTGTAGTGTAAGCTACAACCTTGTATCCTCTCGAGTGTAAACAGTACTTTCCAACATCTAAAATAGTATATTTAGGAGGTTCTGACTTTGAGTGGCATCAGTAACATAGGATCAGATGAAGGGTTGGGAAGAATGAGCTGTGGGACAGAGGCAGAGACAGTTATTAACCCCCTCCTTCCCATTCTTCTACAAATGCATGTGTCTGCAACAAATATTTGAAGATAATATATATACTGCCCTAAAGAAATGCCACTTTTGCAAAGTATCAACAACAAGTACACAATTGTACATGGATTAGTCAGGGAGGAAGAGAAAGCAGAGTAAATATCAACAAAAAGGGAGAACAATACATAAGCACTGAAAATGAGAGAAAATTCAGAGAGCAGCAATAGATGTTTTCCTCTGAGGGGGAAATAAATGAGAATATTATAGAGCAAAGCTAAACAAATGATGTCATCATAAATTTTAGAAAAACTCATAAAGCACATGGAAAAATATGTTCATAATTCAATTAGAAATAATGGAGCACCAGAGATTTTTATAGGCTGAGGCTATAAAAAAGTTACAGATTGGCAAGATCAGTCTGGCATTACTCTGCATCATTAGACTGTGGTGATCTCTGGGAAGTTATTGCCAAAGCTCAGACTTAATTTAATTTTGAGCAAATTGGGGAGGGAGGATTTAAAGGAAGAGATGGATTCATGCAAAAGATGCAATAACATTCTAGAAAAAAATGGACATACGTAGTTAAGAAAAATAGAACAGCAAGTATGTGTGTTATATGATACATCTGTATCTAATGCAGAAGGCTTGTGAATAATGGGATAAATAAAAACCACAGTTATACAAATAGCAATATTTTGAATTTATTAATGATGTTATTTATATATTATATGATTTGTTTGCTTACTTATTTTCATTTTATTGGATAAGTCATGGTTTTGGAAAGACAAATTTAGTTTCTACAATATAATTATTTGGTATTTCTTTAAATTTCATGAAATTTCTGTTTTATGATTGCTTCCACTAGGATAATTTCTGCATGAATATTCAAAACTGTTCTATCTTCATCTTTTGAATTAAATTTTTATTATTGGAAAGAACACTCTTTGTTTCATTTAATGCTTTTGCTCTGACTTTTTTAAGCTGCTAAAAGTTATGGGTTTTTTTGTTTTAGATGTACAAGACGCTATGTCAAAAAACGAACAGTATAACAGGCGGGGGGGAGGGGATGTAGTTGTAGAGATGGGAGGAAAGGGATGATAGGAGAAAAGCAAAAGAGGAGGCGACAATGCTTGATAAGAAATGTACTCATTACCTTGCTCATGTGATTATAACCCCTCTTTACAATATTTTCACAATAAAAACATTTAAAAATAAAATAAAATACTTTTAAGTCCTTTTTCAAATCGAGCTAATTTTTGCAAGAAAACTATGATTGAAATTTGTAGTTCAGCATAAAAGTTAATAATAGGTATTAGTAATAGGTACTGAACCTATCCACATTTTAAATACCATTTATCTGATTTTAGCCCTGTCACAATATTTATCTTCATTTATAGTGGTTCAAGTCAGACTTCTTTGATGTTTACGTGTAATTTTGATATTAAGAATAATATCTTTTTATGTTTTTTATTATAAAAATACTGTTCAGAGGGGTTACAGTTACATGAGTAACTATCTAACATTGTTACCTCCTACCATCCCTTCCCTACCCACCTCCCCAACTCCTCCTCTCACCCCGAAGTTTTAAAGTTCATTTTCAATATAGTGTCTTGTATATCTCATTGTTACAATGGGACAACCTGTATCCTTATTTCAGCATTTTGTTATTTCCCTTCCCCTCCCCAAATTAGAAAAATGTATATTCAAGATGCAGAGCACCAAAATCAAGTACATGAAAACAGGGGTTATGCCTTGGGGGAAGAACAAATCATGTAGTACATTTTAAATACTAAAAACAATAGCAAGCAAGAAAATAAATCGTTGTGTTCCTATCTCGGGGTTCATTTCACTTAACATTATCTTATATGGTCATATGTACATAGCTTTTGACTTTTTCTGCTTGTCCTCCATTTTCTTACTAGCTAGGACAGGTAATGAGCCACCAGAGATTAACTACAATGATTATTCTTACATCTTAAAGTATTTTTTCTACATTTTCTTAAGTCTATGTGAAATGGAGAAAATTAGGATATTTTTCTCTTTTCCCATCATCTTCTCTTTGTTCTCACAATGTTAATGAACAGTGTTATCTATGAGTAAGTTTGTAGCAGTCCCTATGTTTGTTGTTATGTTCCAAGATAATCTGCCTTGCCACTCAACTATCACATTGCAATCTGCAAACAGCTTCTGCATCCCTCCCTCTTTTTACTTTATTGTCTAACTTGACTGGGCTTTCTATGGTCCCATTATGTAATGAAATACCAACAACCTCGTTTGGTTCAACTTCAAATTACCTCTCTCCCATTTCAGAGTTCACTACGAGTCATCTACCTTCCATTTCCTTAGGAAAATCTTGGTCACTGAGATTCACTGTTTAATATTTTCAATTACTCTTCACTGACATTAGTATATTTCAACCACAATTCCACTTCTGTCACTTTGCAGCATATTTGGAGATAAGAGACTCAGATTTGTCTCCCTGGGTTGGCTGCAAGCCATGATCCAGCATCATCCACAATATTCAGCTTCTGAGTATGGAAATTTTTTTTGGTCAAAATAAGAGTCACTTGAATTGTATCTTTAACATCATATTACTTGTTTTCAGATTCTTTTTTCAGAGATTGCAATTTTGTGAATACTGGATGGCCTTTGCCTGATTTCTTCATAATTTTGAAAAGCAATATTCAACTTTCCTAACTTCACTTATTAATTCCACTAATTATCATGATGCCTTTGTCCTTACTGAGTGAGACTGCAGTTCATCATGTCAATTTCTGTATGTCTTTCTTTTCTCTGTTGTTCATCTCACTCAAACTTGGATAACTCAGGTTTTTTTCTTGCTTTTGTTCTCTCTCTCTATCATGCAATCTAGCATTTCTTCAGACAAGTCCATATGCAATAATTGTAAGTTTTCAACTTATAGGAACATATTCTTCTAAGTGAGTTTCCATAACGTCTTATTAAATCTCATGATTTCATTGTTGCAGATATTTCTTTCAATAGTTACTCATTTAAATATTTCCCTTCTTCCAGAACACTTTTATATTCTATTCATGTACAATAGTTTTGAAGAGAGAGATACATACGACATCTGTGATAAAATAGGGAAGGAAGTTTGACAGGGCAGAGTTCATTCAGACAGATAAACAGACGATTTGCTTGCTCTTCAGGTGGCCCTAGAGGAAAGTTTGCCCATTTGCAATCCTTTGAGTGTCCAGGGTGGAGACTGCTGCTGAGACTGTTGGCCAGAGATTGGTTGTAAGATAACTAAAGAGACCTTCACACCATCTCCTTGCTGAAGTGTCAGTTAAGACTTAACCCTCAGAAGATTCCTGGGCTTAAAGGCTGAGGAAGACTGAAGAAGAGGCTCAGAACAGAAAGCTGCGAGCTAAGTACACTTCCTCTAACTGAGCAGGGAGTGTTTTCTTGTAGTAACCTTCAGGAGCATCTGCCACACCAGACAAAGTATTGGAGACAGAGCCCCAGCATACAGGATACATGTGCTTTCCTGATTTCAGAATCCAGTAAAAAATTTGGGGTTATTTTTAACTCAGTATATATTATCATAGACCCTTTTTACCTCGAGTTGTACCAAGTATTACTGTTAGAAAAACTTTTATACTTCAGACTTTGCTATTCACATTTTGATCTTTAACTTTTTGATTTATTGTTGTTGCTGTTTTAATAAATCTTACCCACACTACCTTGCTTATAAATTTCTGTTTCATTTTACCCAATGCGAGTTCTTAATCACCTCAGTAATTAAAGACAACTTTTGCATGTTTGAGCCCACTAGTAAAGATATGTTAAAAGAGTACTTCATGGTTTTTCTTTCTTCAAGATAAGCTTTTATGATACACAGGAGAAACATAGAAAAGAAATGCAGATAGTGTTTCAGACTATTATATTTTGAATTCTTTGTGTGGCCCCAATATTAAGTAAAATTAGAGCAGTATCTGTAAAATTTGGGGAAAGAACTGTAGATTGCTACCTAAGTGAGGAGAGAGAGACAGAGACAGAGAGAGACAGAGATAGAGAGAGACAGAAACAGAGAGACAGAAACAGAGAAACAGAATTAAGTGACCTGAGATTGGAAAATTACAAACAGTAGAAAATATAATGTCAAACTACAGAAAATTTGCTCATCAAACAAGATAAACAAGGCATAACTCTGGTTCAGATTCCCACTAGATCCAATAGGAAATTAGATGATTGGTCATATTTAGTTCCTTAAAAAGTCAAAGCTGCCTTTAATATATTTAAATGTTTAACCAACTTTTTCTAGACAAAACATAATCTTCATGTGAAAGTAGAAGTGTCAAAGTATTTGAATTATGTTATTTAGTAAACAAACCCTACTTCTTGTTAGAATGCTATGAGTCCCTTTAAATGGATGAGCAGTTTCATGAGTTAAATTAAAATAAAATATACTACGAAAGGTTAAATTTTTCTTTCTCCAAAGATATGCTGCTAAAAAAAGTTATTTTTAGAGTTTAGTAAGCTACTCTTTGCAATTTGAACTAAAAAACTATACTAAAATTATCATTCTTTTTGTGTGTTCTCAAATACTAAGTAGAAAAAATATACATAAGGCAAAGTTATTTAAAATTGGATCTCATTATTGTTCAGCTATTTTAAGGACTCGTTTTTATGATCTATTCAAGTTAATTATTACTTATAATTATTTGATTTTGAAAAAGTTTTCAGTATTACCTTAAGAGTTTCTCTTTTTATTCTTCTTTCAAAGGCATGTTTTGTTTCTTTCTACTTAGATTAATGGCTCAGCTCTTTCTGAGATAGATTAGATAGATAAAATAATAGATAATAGATGGATGATTGAAAGATAGAAATATTTTAGTGAATCTGTGTGATCTTACACAACCAGAGTTAAATTATAATTATTTTCTTTTAATAAAATCTTATTTTTGCATGTGTTTGCAGGTCCTAAGGCTTGACTTCAGGGCCTGGGTGCTGCTGTCCCTAAGATTATTTTTTACAAAAGTAGTGCTGTACCACTTCAACCACAGTTCTACTTCTGGCTTTTTTATGGTTAATTGAAGATATGAATCTCATGGAGTTTCTTGCCCAGGCTTAGAGTCACCATCCTCAGATCTCAGCCTTCTGATTAGCTTGAATTATAGGCATAAACCATTGGTCCCTGAAAATAATAACATTTTGAAGAAAAAATTTATATGTAGATCTATATCTATATAATGGACATCTTTGTAATACTTATCAGTATTTCATTAACTTTCAGGTTGCACTGAAGTTTTAATGCTATTCTTTCATTTTGAAACATTGCTTTTAGGGCAAGATATGTTTCTTTTGAATTGAAAATAGAGAACTAGTAAAAAAAGAGAACTAAAGAGAAAATTATACACACACATAAATAATCACATATGAGTCATAAGTATGTATGAGTACAAATGTTCAAAATTGTGCCAACACAAAATTAAATACTGTACTTGTTATTGTTTCAGATGGTTATTGGACAAGTCACCTGACTTGGGTCTCGGGAAATTACAAAACTGAATATTAATTCATAACTGTATGGCAAAAAATAAAAAGTGTATATTCTGCCCATTGTAGTCAAGAGAGAAACAAAATGAGTATTAAGTTGAATAAAGATGAACTATCGATTCTTTTTTCCTTTTCTTTAGAAATTTTCTGTCACGTTTTACCTTTGCATACATATTAAGAAATATCTCACTGTATATTTCTATATAGGATAGTAAGTCACCTTTGATGGTGACAAAGAACAGATTTCTTTGAGATTCCTACACTTACCGGACTTTGATCACTTTACCCACTAGTCATCTTAAAAAATGGGACACCTGGAATGATATGTTTACCGAATGTGTGAGAGCTGATGGTACTGAACAGTAGATATTTTAAGCCCTTTTTCATTTATTAATCATACATATGATCCTCACTAACTCCTGCTCCCTGCCTATCAAACATTAAAGTAAAGAATATGGGTAGGTTTATCAGTGACATTATTGAGATTTATACAGCTCAATAGTTCTCTCTTTAATAAGGCAACACAGCGGGGCTGCCAGCTGAAATCAAATTGAAATTACACAGTGTTCCCATCATATTTTCTAAATGCTCTGAGGCCTGGCAAAGGAATTAAATATTATTACAGGACTTTGCATCTGACAAGCTGAGACCAGAATTCAGACAGCCTGACTAGGATTCTGTTTGTTGATTCGTTGTTTTATGTTTTTCACTTTGAACTAGGTGACAAACAACAGTGATATAAACCAAAACAATCATTTATTTTTTATTGTTTTTTATTTGTTTATTTATTTTTTGTTGGTCCTGGAGCCTAAACTCTAGGGCTAGTCACTGTCTTTCAGCTCTTCAGCTCAAAGCTAGCACTCTACCACTTGAGCCATACCACCACTTCCAGGTTTTTTTGGCTTATGTGGTGCTGAAGAATTGGACCCAGAGCCTCATGCATGCAAGGTAAGCACTCGACCACTGAACTACCTTCCCAGACCCAAAACAATCATTTTTAAAGGAAAAGATGGTGGAATAGGTGGTATTAACAACAGAAGGTCAAAAATTTATACAACTGACTTCAATTTCAAATGTATTTCTGTATAATATTTCCTTAACTTGTGTTAATAGAAATAAAGTGATTTGGAAGAAGTGAATATTCTTATTTCATATTTCTGGAAGAGGAAAAACAATCTACTGTATGTTCATTAGTTGTCAGTCTCCTCATTAGCATTGAGGAAAACATCATTCTATAGGAATATTCAGAATGGTTATATGCCCAGCACTGGTGTTTCTAGTCAGTCACTAAAGATTTATGCTTGGTAAGAAATGTATGCATTATCCTGCCCATGTAATTGTAACCTCTCTGTACAGTATGTTCACAAATAAAATAAAATAAAATAAAAAGATTTTTCAGTGTCATTAGGAAGACAGGAAGTCTTAAGCCATACAAATATAATTAAAAGGACAAATTGTAAACATTTTAACAATTTTGGAATAATTTAAATGAAATACCATTTTAATTAGACATATACTATGTAGTTGATATAAGCAATAATATTTGTACAATCGAAGAGAGACATGGAACAGAAAACGTTAAATCTAACAATAAAACTAAACTTCACCACACCCCCATATTTTCTTTTGTCTTCATTAGCATATGACTTTGATCTCATTTTATTGAGAAAATTGAATTCCTGAACCTGAAACTGAAATCCTGTTCATTACTCCTAACATTCCTTCTAGCTCTTATTACCATTCACCCTGCCTTGCAGCTTCATGTTAATTTTTGGTATTGATAAATAATTAATTAACTAATTAATTATTGGAGTTTGAACTCCAATAATTTGTCCTAAACCCTTTTGCTCAAGGCTAGAACTCTACCACTTGTACTGTAATTCCATTGCTAGTTGTTTTGGTTGTTACCGGAGATAATATTATCACAGACTTTCCTGCTTGGGATGGCTTCGAACTGTAATCCTCATCTCTCAGCTTCTTGAAAACCTAGGATTCCAGCCAGGAGGCCCTAGCACCCAGTTTATTTGTAGTTTTAAGCTCTAAATATGACTAGCTCTTGTAACTTTGTGTGGTACTTCATCACGTGTGTTCTAGGTCTTCATTTTTAGCATCAGCAAAACACATTCCTTTTCTTAATTAATCAGTGTCAATATCTCATCACATCTACAACATAAATTTTTGTTTTATCTCAAAGTCTTATTCTGTGGCAAATACTACTTTCTTTTTCTACCCATCCCTTTTCAAATGCCCGAAAAGCTTTTGTTGAAACAATTGTGTGATAAACACCCTACACTACCCTACACTACTTTTTTTTGGGCCAGTGGGCTGGTGTTTTGGTACAAAGGCTTGAAATTACGGGACCTGTACTTTCATGGCTGATATTCAACTACTTGAGCCATGTCTCCAGACTGACTTTTTATTTGTGATTTTGGACACAGAGTGTCATGGACTTTTCTTCACATATTGGTTTTGAATCACAATCCTTTGAATTCCAGCCTCCTAAGTCGTTAAAATTGTAGGCATGAGCTAACAGCTCTGACTCAACCTTTGTTTGTGTGTATGCGTGTGTGTGTATGTGTGTATTTAATATTTGTGTGTGTGTGTATGTGTGTGTGTGTGTGTTGCAAGTACTGCTTGAATTTGGGGCCTCATGCTCTTGGCTTTTTCACTCAAAGCTGACATTGTCACACCAAAGCCAAGCTTCCAGTCCCACCATCCTTTCATTTTTAATAAATATCAGTAGCACCAGTCATCTTATTCTCTTCACAGAATAATTCCTCTGTATGTTATTATAACATATAACATATCTAGTTAATGTACCAACTTAAATATCTAGTAAACCTCACAAAATCAAAATTTCATTGGGAATAGATTTACATAAAAATCTCTGCTGCTTTCATAATTTTCTTATCTCTGGAAATAATATCTATTTTTAAAGTTGCTTTTCAATGGTTCTTGGAGAGTCATCCTTCACATTTCCTAAGACACTTAATATCTAATATCTTCATTTTGCTTACTCAAATATATCCAAATTCAAACTACATTAAATCACCAGTCAGTCCTAATATGACTAGCATCACTCTTCCAGTTCCTATATAAATCCAGGATTTATGCAACAGCTTGAAAAATACTTTGATTCCTAAAAGTCTTTCAGTTCTATTCTTTTAATTTATAATGCATATTCTTAAGATATGTGCATGGATTTCCCCCTTTAATTTATTAGATACATGCTTATATATTATAGTATCAGAATATCTGCACTATCTGGGGGAAATTCACTCTTCTATTTTTGGTCTTTACAGAACTTTACTTCCTGTGCAACTTTCACATTTCTGCTCTCTCATCAAATAAAATAATTATTTGCTCAATAACTTCTTTTTGATAGTATATACTAATCTTACAGTGGAATTTTATTGTATGTTTCTATATATGCATTGAAAGTACTTTGATCAAATTTACCCTCTCTATTACTCTTACTTGTCCCACAACACATTCCACCCCAAATTCTAAGTTATAATGAGCTTCATTAGGCTACTATTTTCATATTCATGGAAGTACATTTCTATATATATTTATATGTACTTCCATGAATATGAAAATAATATATATATATATATATATAAGTAATTCAAACATATTCACCACCTGTCACTCTGTCCTTACTCCTTCATTTTTCTGATGGCTATTTTGATTTGTTTTTCTTTGCTAGAGCATGAGAACAATGAGGGCCAAGGTTTTATTAGAGAGCTTCATTATTGTTAGAATATTTCATCTGCATGTATCATTCTAAAATAAATGAACAGCCTAAAGTGAATGTTTGTAAATATTTAGGAAGGACTGCAAGAAATATGATATCCAAATTTTGGAGCAGTTTTAGGAATACTGGAAAGTTAAGGTGCATACATATTAGAGTTGTTACATCTTTTTGAACATTTGACAATTTTATTATGATACAGTTTATGTTGTTATCCCTAGCAACAATCTTTTATCTCAAGTCTGTTCTGTGTGAAACAAAAACATCTACTTTAACTTTTTTTTTGCTTTGTGTTAGAATAGCCTTTCAATTTACTTCTCTTCCTTTTTCTCTACTTTCTTCTCTTTCTGGCATTAGTATAATGTATATGTTACAACCTTCTCTACTTGTCACAGAGTTATCAGATAGATTGTTCTTTGTCTTCTGTTATTTTTTTTTCTTTGCTTTCCAGGTTTCAGAATTTTACTTACAATCTTTAAACTCAGGGAATCCTTCCTCAGTGACTGAGATGCTCATCTATTCTTTGTTTTATTAGCTATTTTTATTATGGACCTACAACATTTCTTTAGGTTTGGTCCTAGAATTTTCATCTATCTCTGTTCAATAACAATTTCTTCTTGTCTTTCGTGTATTCTGGCTCATTAGGGACCTAAAATATGACTGCAAGGATTTTTTTTTAATCCCAATTTGATAAATCAAACAGTAGAAAAGTATCTAGTTTCAAATCTTGCTCTGTTTCTTCACACTTTCTGTTATATGTCACTATGCCTTGTAAGTTTTTTCTTGGTAAATGAAGTGACGATTTTTTAAGTAAAATTGAGGTAAGTATTTAGTGATTTGGTAATGTGTGGAGAGGAAAGTATCCTGTAGTTTCAGGGTTCTCAATATTTTATTAAGCCAGTGTCCTGTACCAATGAGCATGTTAACATTTTAATATCACTGATAGTTATTTTAAAACTGAAATATATATTTGTGTGTGTGAGAGGTCCTGTAAAATATATATCATCTATAAGCTTATAGAAATAAAATATATGCAATATACTACTTTGCCAGCAAATCGGTCTACCATATATTAAAAAGCAGCAGTTGAAATTATATCTTAGTGTTCTTTCACATATTTACAAATTCTGTTTGGCTTACTGCTCTAATATTTAGTGATAGACTCCAATAGCTTAATGGTTTGAGGCAAATCTAATTTGATTTCTCTGCATTCTCTTGATTCATTTCCTACTGTCCTGTTTTCATTGTCAATGGTACATCTTTCTGCAAGACAAAAATGTTCAGAGTGCTTCTTGATAAATAAAAGCAATACTGATTTTAAAATGCCAAAGAAATGGTCCAGAATTGACAGAAGGATAAGAAATAGCTATTGTGATGGTTTGAGAAAGTTGGAGTCCTCTAAATCCAATTTAGTTCTCTTCTATTTCTGAGCATGAAGCTACCATTAGAGGGAAGTAAAGTCTGGGTATAATTAAAGTTTCCTGATGCATTCAGAATGTAATTTTTATAACTGCTTGTCATGATGACCATCAAATGTAAGATTATAAAATAAGTTATCTCTCACAAATAATCTTACAGTGGTCAAAGAATTTTGAATAGGGAAATACATAAGAGAATTTTAGAAATATTTTGAGAAATATGTTATTCATGATCATCATTTTATACATGAGAGACAAAAAGTGAAGGGAAATTTGAATACATAATTATATTAAGAGGAATAATTAACTCTAAGAAATGATTTATCCATTCTCCACTATGTCAACTCTGCTGATTAAAAAAATACAAGGTTCTACTAACAGTTACATAGGATCTATAGCACAGGTCTCAAAAGAGATGATGAGGAGTTATTGGTGAATTGGATTAGATGGTATACATTTTAGCCATTGAATCAGCATGAAGTACATAATGTGTTGTTTCACATTACTGTACTTCGGCTACAAAAAATGTTATGAAATCAAAACTTTATTTGAATAAATGACTTCAAACACATAAACAGTCTCATTCAGTAAGAAAATTACTGATGAATGGCAAAAATTGATATAATAGGGACAGCTGGAGATACAGTATCAATTATGATGCTTTTGAAAATAATAAAAAGAAACTATACATGTAGTAGTAGATAAACAAAGATGGCTATTAGTTATGGAAGGCATGATCTAGCCACTCTAGCCAGTTGGTTTAACAATGGCTTTCCCAAATAAAAAAGCCAGTTCTTTAACTGAACTTTTCTCTGTTTTTCATTAAATAAAAATCAGAAGTATGCCCATGTCCAAATTGCCTTTTTTTATTCCAGCTACAATAACAAAATCCTGTAGATGCTATTATTGAACAGCTAACTGCTCAAGCTCCTGGAGGCTGGTCCATAGTAGATTTACTATCTGATAAGAGCCAACTTTCTAGCTTATAGAGGAAAAATTTTTGGTGTGTATTTTCATAGTGAAGAAAACAAGGTCGTTTTCTGGAAACTATCTTATTTGGGCATTATTCCTTTTTGTGAGGTCTCTAGTGTTGTGACTAAATCGAGTTATATGGGTCCACCTTCTATTATCCTCACTTTGGGAGGTACAGTTTAAAAATATCTGAACTTTAGAGGTAGGGTGACATTAAGTCTATAGTAGGTATTTCCTTTTCCATGCCCAATATAGAGGTTGACACCATAATTCCAGTTTGAAAAAATGACTAGCAGAGTTAAGTAATCTCTTAGTATCATATGTATCCTGCAGCGCATTGCAAACTAATAATTGGACAGTGGTTATGAGATGATTTTATTGTAGTCTACTTTATTCCACAAACAGATCAGCTCTTCATACTGTATTGGTGATACTTAGTAGATTAGAAAATAGAAGTCAATGTCATTGTCAACTGTAACTCCTGGCTTCAACACTGCTATTTTCGGTTGTGCACTAAGGCTTATTTGGAGATGTCACCTTCTGTTCAATGTGTAGAATGGGACTATGGGCACACTGGCAGTATGAAGGAGGTATATCAGTATATACTTCCTCAATGCCACCTGATTAAGACACGTAGTTAAAAATAGTGAATTTCATGAATGATCATGAATCAGGGACAGACAGCTCTCTGTCTTTGAATCTTTTATTTGCAAATGTGTTGTAGTACTCTTAAGACTTGAATTTGAGCATTTTAACAGTGGAGGTAAAGAAGGTCTTACGTTTACTTTACAGTAGCATCATCTATTGTAGTATATCTAACCTCTCAATTTCATGCCAGTTTCTTCAGTAAAGTCTGAGATATAATGTAGCTCAACACTGTTCAACTTGAAAATCTTGTTTTCCCTTCATTATCCTATACACTTAGAATATTTATGAGTATCTTTGGATAAGAATGGAGACTGAAGCTCACCCCAGGAATATTTCTATAGTTCTTATTATGCTTGTTCATTCTCTAGTACCTCCCCTTCAAATTGTCTTCTCTTTAGCCTTGTTTTCAACAGACTTCCTGACTTTCTGGTTGATTCTCTTCTGTGCCAAGTTCCCAAAAGTGGCCTGGTGGGAGATTGTTCAGTTCACTTGGAATAATACTCCATATCAAGGATCATGGTTCCAGATCGTATTGCTTGTAACAACAACAACCAAAAACACCCATATATAATGCCTATAATACCACTGGTGTTTATAGGGAAAGGAAGTTTAATTAATACTGGATATTAATTATGCATATTAATAAATACATATGTACTTTGACACTGTACAGGAAATTCTGAGCAAAAATTGTAAACCTTCAAGTAAACTGTATGGAAAAGGAAAAGACATGTCTCTGCTAAATTTGTTTTTTGTGTCAAAACATTTATAGTAAATGTTTAAGAAGGCTTCCTAAATTTAAAAATGCTCATAGATAGCAGGAGGAAAGGTGAGCAAATAGTCATTGTATTCAGGAAAATGTCTTAAAGTTATTATTTCAAAGTAATAAACCAGAAGTGAAGATGAAAACATTATGAACTAAATGGATAGTTATAGGCAGTGAGAGAACAGAGTGAATTTGACAAATACAATTTTTGAAACAAAAGAGAAATAGTAATTGCAATGGAAACAGTAATCATTCTGTAACTAAAAGTACTATATTACTTAGGAAGATTCTAGGAGTTATTTGAGTGAAATCAAAAGAAATGGAAAGCTTTGTAAACATTGCCTGCAAAAGGGTGTATGTATGGAAATGAAAGTAATCTGAATTCCTCCAGAAAATGGGACAGTGTAGGAGTTGACAAAATGATTATATTTTTACTTCTACCATACACACCCCAAGTACACACATACATTTTATGTTCTTTTCTTGCCTTACATGCACACACTGTTTTGTAACTTTACCATAAATAGACATTAAATATAGATAGGAAAATCTGCAGCCCAATCATGAATCAATCCAAGCAAAGAAGGTCTCCCACTATTCTATTCACCAGTATATAGAGCCTTTTAAATCACTGTTTGTGATTTCTAAGCTGAAACACTGCTCTTACATTGAATATTCAGCATGTGAGATACTTGCAAATGTTTGAGGAATTTTCATAGTGATGAAAAATGAAATAATGAAGGTGCTATGGGAAACACATGTGCAAGTAAAGATATATTTCCTTTTAATCGATATAATCACAAGGACATGCTCAATCAGTTTGGATTGGAGGGTAATGCTGTTTCATTTTAACTTACTAAAAATGACTATATTGAGCTAATTTGTTTGTAGCATTTCACTCCCTCGGCAGCCATAAATTTATTTCACCCATCTACTTTATTTTGATGGAAACAAACATGAAATGACTTATCCAATGTAACATCATTGTTGTTTTGAAGAGTATCTTCCATGAGTCATAGATGGTTTTGTGATTTATCATTGGTAAAATAAAACAGATGGCAGAGATCTAGCTCTGCCACTGACAAAGATGATAATAAGACCAAGGGGAGAGAAATGTTATGATATCATGGCACTTCATATGAAACATTTAGAATAAAAGTATTAAAATGGAACTTAATATATTTAATAGGAGATTCAAATGAATATATGGTGAAAATGGATTAAATTATTGTTATTTTGCTATTAGAAATGAGACCATAATGTGAGTTGATCAAAAATAAGGTAGTACATTAAGATAGTTTCAGCTGCTTGTTAATATGCAATAGTATTTGAACTTGTGTGAACAATAGCAGAGGAATTCATGTGCCTTTCATGTGAAGACTTTTGCTTTACAATGAAGTGGAAAATTTCCACGGTACAAGCTTAAATCAACGACTCTATAAGAATTAACACCCATTAACAGCAGACCAAAATTTACTATTCTTTATTGTAGATACAAATCCATATTACAATTGAATGAAAGATTCATTTCTCACATAATGTGTATAAACATATAAATTTTGCCTTTACCAAGACTGTTTGGCTGTTACCTAAGGAAAATAATGCAGTCTGCTATCTGACATTTGGTTTTCATTGCATTGACATGAGCTCAAAGAAATATTTATTTTGAAGTTTCTAAGAAAAATCACCTGTTATTCATAACTGTAAAAATTACAAATAAAACATTGGAATTAAATATAGCAACTGTCTCATTTTCAGTTTATTCTTGTAATTTAAAAGCTTCCCACTGAAGAATAGCCACACTGATCTTTTTTTCATAGTTATTTCATAACATAGCATGTTATCCTGACATACCATGACATACTGTTCAATTCAGAGATAAAAAAATAATTCTTCTTTGTTTTTATTTTTCTGACTGACATCTTCGACATTCTTTCCTGTATCACTGCACACAGAGAAGAGAAAAAATTTTAAAGTATTAGAAAAAAGTACTTTTTTTTTTTTTTTTTTTTTTTTTTTTGCCAGTCGTGGAGCTTGAACTCTGAGCCTGGGCGCTGTCCCTCAGGTCTTCAGCTCAAGGTGAGCGCTCTACTGCTTGAGCTACAACACTACTTCCAGTTTTTCTGAGTGGTTTATTGAAGATAAGAGTTTCACGGACTTTCCTGCGCGAGCTGGCTTTGAACCGCGAACCTCAGATCTCAGTCTTCTGAGTAGCTAGGATTACAGGCGTGAGCCACCGGCACCTGGCCAGAAAAAAATGTAAATTCTTATAACCCCTGCTTTCACTGTATTTCATGTTGGTATAATTTGTGGAGGGGAAAGGAAAAAGCTAATCGTTTAAATAGGGATCCAGGTGGATCCATTGCAACAATGAGATGTACAAGTCGTTATGTCGAAAACGAACTTTACAACTTTGGCGGAGGGGGGCCGGGGATGGTGGTGGTGGAATGGGGGTGGGAGGGAAGGTATGGGAAGGGGAAACAAAGAGGAGGCAACAATGCTTGATAAGAAATGTACTCATTACCTTGTCCATGTAATCATAACCCCTCTGTACGGTATTTTCACAATAAAAAAAAGATTTCTTTAGTGTCATTTTTTATCCATCAAAACACTTTATCCTATTTAAGTTGTGTAAATATGAAATAAATAGCTGCAGTGAGAACCTGAGACAAAAATGAATTTCTGCACTCGCTGGAAGTTCTGTTTTGAAAATGGAGACTTCTGTATTGGTTCATAGAAATTTGTACTCCTCTGTGGTCATGGAAATGTCATAGGCAACATACATTTCATATCCATTTTTTTAGTTAGTTTTTAATGGAAAATTTTTTCCAGGAAGAGAAATTGAGATTAGTTCTCTGGGAGCAAATCTGATATGAAAGAAGCCAGAGATTTTATAATTAAAGTACAAAAAATAAGCCTAAATGTCCTTAATTTCTCAGTTGTGACAGAGTTTAGACTAGTCCAGCTGGTGACAGGGAATTCTGATTGCTCACTGAATATTTCATAGTCACATGATTATTTTACAAAGCTATGTTTTTGGTTGAGCATTGACATAATTAGAAATTTAAACTATAAATTTTATATTCATGCCTAAATGTTTCATTCTGTTTTGGCCACTTTTCTAGTTCTTCTTGAATATGGTCTAACTTCTTATAAAAATGAAGTTACATTACAGTTATTACTGTAGTCATTTATTTTCATATAATTTTTCTGAAGAATTGATTCTCCTGAGATACTGAAAATCAAATGTTTTAGGCTTATAAACATGTTTACATAAGATTTCAATTCTTATGTGTGGAAGATATTTTCATATATACATATATATAATAGACATTGTTTACAAAAATTTCATTGAACATTTACTGTCTCTTCAAAGCTACAACATTCTTTTGTATTTCCAAGAAATCCTAAAATACTGTTTTAATACAGTTATGATATGATGTTCCAAAACGTCCTCTCAAATAAGTATAATATAAATAATGCTCTCAGACTAATTTATGCATTGGGAGCCTTTTGAGGGTGCTGATAGTTGACAATAAAACATCCCTTTAGTTAGTAATAGTCCCTCAAAAATATTTTTTCCAGTATAAAGGACACAAAGGACAAGTTTATTCAAACCCATGCTTCATAACAAGAAGCCATTGAAAACTAAGACATGAGGTGCACAATACTGATGTATTTACATATATATTGATATATACATATTCTGATATGTATACTGATATGCTGATATATACTGTTTTATATATATACATATGTTTGTGTATGCAGTTACAGAAAAGTTGAATTTACAAAAAAATAGAATTGTTGATTTGCTTTTTTTAATAAGTTTTTATTGTAAAAATACTGTACAGAGGGGTTACAGTTACATGATCAAGGTAATGAGTACATTTCTTATCAAGCATTGTTGACTCCTCCTTTGTTTTTCCCCTACTATCCCTTCCCACCCACCTCCACAACTACACTTCCCCCTCCTAAATTGTAAAGTTTGTTTTCAACATAGTGTCTTGTACATCTCATTGTTACAATGGGTCAACCTGATTTTTCTTTTACTTTGTTAATTTATCAAATTTAAAGTTGAAGAAAAAAAATGTACTCACAGAGATCTAGTAGAATTCATTCTAGTATGGATATTTTTACTTACAGAGTTATTTTCCAAAAAGATAAAAGTGGTATTGAGGAAAAAGTTTAATATATGTTCTGCTTCTTGAGAAAAATTAAAGGGTCTTATCAGCTATCTGAAGAAAACATCAATCAACCCATTACAACAATGAGATGTACAAGTCATTATGTTGAAAAACAAACTTTACAACTTTGAAGGGGAGGCAGGGGAGATGGAAAGGGATGGTAAGGGGAAACAAAAGAGGAGGCAACAATGCTTGATAAGAAATGTAGTCATTACCTTGCCCATGTAATTGTAACCCTCTGTACGGTATTTTTACAATAAAAATTAAAAAATAAAATGAATAAAAAAGAAAACATCAATCATCTTTGATTCCCAAAATTTATAAAAATGTATATACTGATATCTAAAGGTACGAAAACAATACATCTTTTTTATTAATTTTGACCTGATGTTGGTAAATTGACTTTCATATTCATTAAAATGTATATATCCTAAGAATAGGGCCAGCTATTTCACTTATTCATTCATATTTCTTGTAAACAAGTACACAATCAATATTCCTTAATTCATACTGTCAAATGATTTATTGAGAGAGAGCATGATTGATTTCTAAGGGTAAAGGTGAGATATGAAGAATCTATTCTCAATATGGCAAACAGTGTAGAAGAAAAACATAATTGGATAAGGAGCTCAAAAATATGAGTTTACTTAATGTCTTATTTTGCTCAAAATTGACCCCACTTCCTGAGAAAACATCATGATGACATAAAATAAGTTCCAAATTAATACAGTGTCCTTAGTGATAGAAATGTATATTGGGGTGGCTAATGCAAGAAATAGATTTTTTTCCATGTCTTCTTTCAAATTTTATTAAGTTGTTTTACAGAGAAGTTACAATTCCATGGGCTGGGAAGGTGGCTCAGTGGTAGAGCACTTGCCTTGCATGCATGAAGCCCTGGGTTCGATTCCTCAGCACCACATAAGCAAAAAGAAAAAAGCTGGAAGTGGAGCTGTGATTCAAGTGGTAGAGCACAACCTTGAGCTGAAGAACCGAGGGACAGGGCCCAGACCCAGAGTTCAAGCCCCACGACCAGAACCCCCCCCAAAAAAGAAGTTACAATTCCGTAAGTTAGGTTATGAGTCCAATGAATCTTCATGATATCACCCCTTCCATCATTCTCCCCCTTTATTACCTAGTTTTTAATAAACTGGTTACATTTTTAATGAAATGCAAAGTATGAGTTGAGATTGTAAAATTTCCAAATACCATACTATTAAAATATACAACCCCTTTATATTAATAAATGTGGAGATGAGAAGAATTTATCCTGAGTTTGTATGTGCATAGTAGTATGCAGATAATTAAGCTTATTTTCTTTTCAATAGCCCTTGAAATGTGGGTAGAGTGCTGACATGTTGCTAATTCATCAGTTAGATTTCAATAGTATACGAAGTCTTACAAATTCACTTATTTGATGTGAGTTTAATGAAGAAATATTTTTGAATGATGTGTTTTAAGTTTTTGAAACTTTTGTATCGTAAATTTGAAAGAATTGTTGGTTACCTACGTAAGTTTGAATGAATAACTAGAATCTTATGAACACAGGGGATTACCAAATAATCCCAATCTCTAAAGATTCAGTTGGCCTGTGATTCTAAATATCAACTCTCTCATGAGAACAGCTATTTGTCTATGATTTTATATTTTTTCATTTTCAGAATATATGTAAATATACTCATACAGTTTGAGACATTTTCATGTTGACTTTTTTCACTTATGAGAATCACCTATAATGTTTAATTCATATTTTCTTTTTTATGGCTTAATAGTATTTATTGTCTGGTAATAAAAAATGACATTTATTAATGATAGTAAGAAAGATTTATTTCAAAGGAAGATTATTAAGAAAGGCAGAGGGATCACAACATGGAGTTTTTCATTGGGGGAGAGAATAGATTTGACACATAATAGCACAAGGACAAGTGAAGAATTAGAGTTAATAAGCAAGTTGGAATTAGTAGATTTTTTAAAATCACTAAGAAAAAGAGGAGGAAATAATAAAGATTTTGGCTAAAGATACTGGAAATATTCTTACTGAAGGCCTGGGTATTCCAATAAGGAACATAAACTATATAATAACAATAAAATTTTTACTACACCAAAAAAAAAATGACTGTAAGAATTCTTGTTAAAACTGGACTAAACAAACAGTGCTGCATGATTGTGTGCACTAGACAGATTTCAGAGTCCTAGACTATTGAGAAGAAAGACTGATAGGGGCCAAATGTTTTATTCAAAGGAGAAAGCTTTTGTCAATAGACTTACCGAAGTCTACTTGTTTATTCAGTCACTGAAGTACATATGAACTTACAACTTTTGAAATAGTAACTAAGGTTGCTATGAATTCTCCTTTGAAATGTTTTATGTATATGTAGATTTTCATTTGAAATAAGATTGTTAGGTCAACTAGCTTATCAGTCAGTTACTATAACCAGTTAAATAATTATAACCGTCTACTTCAACAACAAAAATAAAACATAGGGTTAAGTTAAATTATATAAAGAAAACATCGGACAAAATGCAATGTCCACTTATGATGAAAATTCAGCAAACTGGAAATCACTGATTAAATCAGGATCTACTAATGCAGTCCTGATTTATGGAAAAAAGATGGCTTTCTATCAACAGTACATTTTCTCTCTTATGGGTATTTCTCTTTCATGAATTGTTATGTACTTCTAGTAGCTTACATTTAAATCCCATATAATAAAACTTAAAGTACTAGTAAACTAGCAATAAAGAAAACACTGGTCTTTGACCAATTTCTCCGCAGAAACTCCCAGAACTTGTTGTGTTAGGAGATGTCATTAATGATCATCTAGCAGGGTGCTGGTGGCTGTAATCTTAGCTATTCTGGAGGCTGAGATTTGAAAGATAGTTCCAAGCTTAGCCTCTGCAGAATCCAAAAGACTCAAATCTCCAATTCACCAACAAAAAAGCAATAAATAGAGCTGTGGCTCAGGTGGTAGAGCACTAGCCTTGAGCAAAACACCTCAGGGACAATTCCCTTAGTTGAAGCACCAGAAACTGAAAAAAAAATAAAAACAAAATAAATTAAAAAAGAGGAGGAGGAAGAAGGAAGAGGAGGAGGAGGATCATCCAACAGTCATTATGGGTAAGATTTTGATGTACAAGGGTATATAAGGGCAGAAACAGAACATGCTATATCATATTATTGTTTAATCTGTAGCATTTATATGTGGAATACTTCCCTGTGAATTCTTTCATATGTCCAGGCAGTTCAATATTTTATTGTAAAAACACTTCAGCATTGCATTTACATTTGCTGAAAGCCATGCTCAGTACCGGTGGCCTGGTGCTGCCATTTGAAATGTCCTGCAGCAGGAAACAGGGGTTGCCTGCCCTGCTCACTGAGATAATAGTGCTAGAGGCCCCTAATTACTCATTGCTTTTTTGAAAACAAAAATTTGTGTTCTCTCTGACCTGCTACATTTTTTTATAGAACTTACTTTAAAAGAAAGTGATTTACAAAAACTCCCTAAATTTCATACAACAGCAAGGTTTATATTCCTCAAATTCCTCTAGCAATAATCACATTGTCTTACAGTAATTTTTAGATATGTAAAATTTTATTATTTCATCATGTTAATTAACAATTAAATATCTCAATTTTAAAGAATAATTCTAAATCAAATTTTCTAGAACATCAATTGTCAATTATAATATTAATATATTTTATAGTATATATTAAGCTATCTTTGTATCTTTATAAATATTTTATAAAATACTTATATATTCTTGTCATATGTAAAAATTTCTTTAGGGAAATTGTTATAACTCTATTCATATTTGCATAAATAAATAGTATTTCCCACTATTCCTCATGCCTACTTACAGATTGGTCCTTCTTTTTTTGATGTATTCATTAATTTTTTTTGTCGGTTGTGGGGCTTGAACTCTGGGCTTGGGCGCTGTCCCTCAGCTCTTCAGCTCAAGGTGTGCCCTCTACCACTTGAACTACAGCACCACTTCCAGTTTTCTGGTGGTTTATTGGAGACAAGAGTCTCACAGTCTTTCCTGCCCTGGCTGGCTTTGAACCATGATCCTCAGATCTCAGCCTCCTGAGTAGCTAGGATTACAGGTGTGAGCTACCAGTGCCTGGCTGTATTCATTAATTTAAGCAAGACACATTTCATGTTTCATTCCATCATTATTGTGGCATATTCTTTTAATATTATATTTATAAGTGAGTATATTTTGTTCCTCAAGGTGAAAATGATTTAATAGTGGTGCCAGAAAAAGAACTTACTTTTTAGTTTGTTTAAAATGAGACATTTATTCAGTATTTTCTTTTAAAAACTAACATATATATGCCTTTTTAAAATTTTCATGTTCTCATTAACACCATGGTCAATTGTGGGAAAAATTTCCTATTGAACTAGAAAATTACACAGTATCAGAGAATGTAAAACCCCTTTTCATCATGAATTCCTTTAGTCTTAGATAAATGTATTCTTTCTTGAGCCTTCCCTATAGCCCAGGCTGGTATGTAAGACAGGGTTCTCCTATCTCAGCCTCCTGATCACTGGCAATAACAGGGAGAGCCCACCCTGAATGGCATCCAATGCCATCTGAAAGGATAGACTCTATTAATATCAATTATTTTAAGTTTTATAACAAATACTGACCTAGCTTAACATAACTCTCAGAAATGATCAAGCACACTAGCTTAATATGTACTGGATTGGGAAATAATATATTTGATTCATATTGCATTCACTATAATAGTATAAGTAAAAATAATTTTCAATGCCAAGCACCCCAAGCATTGATAAGTATATGAAAAAGAATATGATTCATGCTTATTAATCTCTGGTTAGGATAACTGAGAAATAAGTAGTTTTAAGTATTTACTTTAGTTCATAAGGCAAGCTAATAATGTGAAATTAATCCAAAATAAGTTATTGTAATTTTCACAATTATTTAAGCACCAATGAAGATAATTAGCCATTTTCAGTTTTCTCACTATGTATATCCGTGCTACTTTTAGATATTTACATTCAAATCATACTGAGATGGATTAGCCCATAACCATAGAAACAAAGCCTTTTAAGAGTCTAAACAAAAACTATTTCAGTTTATGCTGAAATTGTAGTGTTTCCCACTTATCCCTGGTTCTCATATTTATATTAATATTTGTTTTCTGATTAACGTATTTGTCAATCAAAATAGAAAAGATAATAAGTAATATTAAAAAACAAAATTGTATGTCTCTTAGCTCTTGCAAGCAAATACTCAGTGAAATATATGGGGTGTGGCCTATTTTTCTTCTGAGCCTGATCCATAAAGAGCTGGAAATAAGGTCTGTGAATGATCTTCTCCATTTTGGAGTTCTATGTCCTGGAAGAGGGTGGTACTTGGAAAGATGCTACTGATTTTGCATAACTAATTTTCTCTGAATATTTAAACATGTTTTAAATTACATTCTCTTCATATTGACAATCCAATTTATTGGGGATATTTCCTAGTTTTTATGCTTTTGATTAATTTCATATGGAACATTTTGAACTCTTTGTTATTTCAAATTTCATCTGTTCCTTTGTTTTGACAATTTTCCTTTCTATTTTTAGACATGTTCTTATGTTCAATTAATTGTATTATTTAGTTCAGACATAATAATTAGCCAAGAAACACTACTTCTCAGAACCTATTCTTTGTGGGTTTTAGGTCAAGTTAACCTGCTTTTAAATCAGATATTTAGTAACTGAAGCACCTTGGGAAAATTCTTTAAACTTTCTCCACATTAGCAACTCCAGTACAACTTCATAAAGTTTGGTGACAGAACCATTTAGTAAGATTTATATTAAAATATATTTGAATGATAACCTGGCATATGGTAATCAGCACCCAAATGATGGTGGATAATTTTAGACTTCTGATTGTCCTATGTTCTTTCTTGTTAAGAAAATTCCCTTATCTATAATTTTCTGTGCATTTTTTGTGGTATAGTTATTATCTGTATTGTTATTTTTAATTATTTAAGTAGATGTACAAAGAGTAGACATTCATTTAACAAAGCAGTTTGTGAATACAATGAGAAATCTTTGATAATGCTGAATTTGATCCCTATTTTTTCTGTCTTTGAATTTCTTGTTTGATAGTGCATCTGCCATAATTGTTTCTTTTACAAATGAAGTCAGATACATTACTGCAAAGAACGAGGGTTATACGAGTTGGAATCCTTGCACACATTCTTTGCTTTCTGATTCCTCTTTCTTCCTTGCTTTGTCTTCCTCAATATCAGTAGCTAATACCAGTAGCTAATACAATCACGAAAATACAGCAAATATTTAATATTTATATTTAATATAAATATATATTTTGTTTTACTCAACAGGTATTAGACTCACAATACGGATGAGATTTTTATGAATTTTTAAATCTTTATTTTTAATTACAAAAATTTAAATTTCTTATTACTTTTCTATCAGTCTTCCCAGTTTCTTTTTTTTTGGAGGGGTCCGGTCATGGGGCCTGAACTCTGGGCTTCAGCTCAAGGCTAGTGCTCTACCACTTGAGCCACAGCACCACTTCCGACTTTTTTTTTATGTGGTACTGAGGAATCAAACCCAGGGCCTCATGCATGCAAGGCAAGCGCTCTCAACTGAGCCACCTTCCCAGCCCCTCTTCCCAGTTTCTTACTTCCCTTTTAGTCTCTTTTGTTTTTTGCAGGAGGACAAATATTTCCCTTTCTTTTCTGCCTTATTTATTTCTGTATATTTTTTCTAGTATAAATATGTCTGTTAAATTATTTCATCTATTCTATATTGCCTTTTATTATTAATTCCTTCTTTTAAAAGTTTCAGTGTTATTATATCTAAGCATTTGGTGTGAGAACCATTCCTGAGTCTCTTCACTGTTTCCCTAAATGTAGTTCAAGCTCCATCTACTTTGTATCTCAACCTTCAGAGGGTGTGTGTGTGTGTGTGTGTGTGTATGTGTCTGTTTATACTTCCATTTGTCCTCCTGTTTACATAATCAAAGTCCAGATAGTTCAAGGTTCTAGGAATCTTGTAAAAGAATTGCCACAATTTTTCATTGTGGACATTGTGTCTGTCTGGTTGACCTCTCTCTTTCAAAACTTTTCCAAAAATAGGCTAACAAAGCTTAATTTTTTTCTATTGTATACATTAATGCAGGAAAAGAATTTTCCACATTTCCTAATTTCCTATTAGGACTTTTCTTATTCAATATTGGCCAGTTCTGAAATTGTATTTCTGCTAATAGTGTATAAAACACAGCCAACAATTTGCAAACACTAAATAGTCAATAAGTAGATCTCTGTTTTTTCAAGTTGGAGGCATTTTCAGTAATTTTGCATTATATGAACCAAGTGTCCCCCTCTAGCCCTCTTTCCTCCTGTTCATATTGTCCTGTGGCTTTTATATGTGGATTACTTAAAAACCAGTTACTAGCCCCTTGGTTTTCCAGTGTAAAGCACAGAAATCTAGCAGAAGAGATTCTCGTGCTGATTGATGGTCTTGGTTATCTTGACGCTTGCCTATTGGATTTATTCTTAAATCTGGATCTATACAGGCGGCTCACTGGGACAGATCATCTTCTGAACTCTGAAGCAGCTTGCTTCTGGCCCTTGTATGTGTGTTCAGAGGATATGTAAGTCACCATGTGGGCTTATGTATTCTCATTGTCTTCGTGGAGTGGTTATGTGACGTATCTTCTAGCTGCTTGTGTTCCATTTGCCTCTTAGCTCCTCAGGGGGCAAAACTTAAATCTGAACTGCAATCAGAGTAGCTACTGCCAGTTGCCTTTCAAGCTCCTTCCTTTAGTTGCCTCTTCTGAGTTTTAGCCTGGCAAGCATGTCAGGATCACAGCCATTTCCAATTGAATCTGCAGCTAAGGATTTCCATACACAACTCGTTGGCTGATACTTTGTTCTAGCTCTTTGCAGTGCCTGTGTCCTGCCACTAAGTTATCTAATTCACCTGCAGTGGTATACAGAGAGCTGACTGGGAACCTGAACAAACCAGCTGAGCCTTTCACATTTAATGAAGGAGCTTTGTTGGTGAAGAGACACCTGAGTAGTAAGGCCCTGTTCAGCCATTTCTAAACTACCTCTAGAGAGACTCACATCTGCTTGAGTCCCACGATTTATGCATAGGTTTTCTAAGGTCATTGTTTTCTTGGTCTTCACTTGCTGAATCAGTAGTTTGCAGATTGTTCTAGCTATTTCCAATCCAGCCTGCTCCTCAACTATACTAATAAAAATCTCAGTGAAATATGAGAGCAATTGTAAACATGATTGGCATCATATGTATTTTTTCTTTTTTAATTGTTTTTTTCTCTAAAGGTGATGTACAGAGGGAGTGAATGTTACCTATGTCAGGTAATGAATACATTTTTTTTGGACAGTGTCACCACCTCCTTCACACTCTCTCAGGTTTTCCTGCCTTTATTCCCCATCCCCAAGTTGTATAGTTCATTTTCAATACTATGTCTACTGCTGCATTTGTCCCTTCATTTCTGTGACTCCCCCTAACCTCCTATATACAGATAAATGAACAAACAAGGCAAAAAGAAAAGAAAGCAAAAAAAAAGAAACAAAAACACCTCTTATTTCCAAATGTAATGTTTTGAAAAGTTATCTGTTGCCAGGTGTCACTGACTCACATCTGTAATCCTAGCTATTCAGAAGGTTGAGATAGAAAGATTGCGGTTCGAAGCCAGCATGGCAGGAAAGTCTGTGAGACTTGTCTCCAATTAACCATGAAAGAGCTGGAATTGGAGCTGTGACTCAAGTGGTGAAGTGCAAACGCCCCTGAATTCAAACCCGGGACCAGCATGTGTGCATTCATCCATGCACACGCACACGCTCGTGCACGCATGCATACACACATCTGTTAAATTAACTACAATGTTTTTTGTTTGAGTGCACCTATATTCTATCTAAACATTGTATCCATGTGTAGTCAACTTTCAGAGTTACTTTTCTAGCTAGTCGCAGAAACGCAGAAATCAGAGAATCTTCATTTGCCACAGGTTTTATCCTTGGCTTAGAATCTTTCCTACAAAGCTGCTGTTGTTGTAATTGGAAGAGATTTATTTGGGGGCCATTCCTGTGTCCTGAAGGTGCTATTGTTATGACAGCACATATTTTTGCACCCCGATTTTTTCTGGTTCATAGGATAAAATATCTCTGGTAGTACAAATGTCTATATTTTCTATGTTACAAATAATACTCTAGACCTCTCTCTGCTAGGTTAGAAGACTCTCATTTTGATTTAGGATAGAATTTACTGATGCCTGGGTTATTTCACACCCCTATTGGGAAGACAGTCAGAGTAAAAGCCAGCCACCCATAAACGTTTTCATTTATTGTTGCAGTGTTACAACAAAGCTATTTCATAGACACAAACATGGTTCTTATTGGAGGATGTAAATTTGCCATTGCCATTAACCTGCATCCCATCAAAATGTTTGCTTCCACATTTTAGGGATTTTAAGGTAATTTTTCTTGGTCTATTTCACATAAAATGGAAATGGTTTTGCAGAAATAAGAAATGTGGATTGGGAAATTTAAAATTTCTTCAATATGAAAGTTGTGAAAAAATTTCTCAACTCAGCAATGGGTAACAACCAGGATCTAATTTCAATACTAGAGAAAGGTCTCTGCTATATTATCTTTATTATTTTATTTAGTTGGGTGATATTTACTACATATCTTAGACTGTAATTCTGAGCAGTAGATTTCCATCTACTTCTATATGAACTCTTACTGTGAATAAATAAAATGGGATTATGCAGAAGTGAGGAAACTGAATGCTCTTCCAGACATGTATATCAGAAACTTAGGAAACAACGTCTCCAAAAAAGAACTATCAATTTAGTGGTTCTGGTAGCTTTAGTGTGGTCTTGTTTGTGATCATTAAGGTAAATGCCCAAACGTGGGATTCCTGGGTCATAAGGGAGTTCTATGTGGAGTCTTTTGAGGAACCTTTATAATACTCTCCAAAGTGGTTGAACAAGTTTACACTCCCACCAACAATGCAGTAAGGTTCCCTTCTGTCCACATTCCCTTCAGCATCTGTTGTTATTAGAGTTCTTGATTATAGCCATTCTAACTGGGGTGAGGTGATATCTCAATGTTGTTTTGATTTGCATTTCTTTTATGGCTAGGGAGGTTGAGCTTGTCTTCATGTGTCTATTGGCCATCCTTCTTTCCTCTTCAGAGAAGTTTCTCTGTAAGTCTTTAGCCCACTTATTTATTAGGCAGTTGTTTCTTTGAGGATTTGTTGTTTGTGGATTATTTTTTACCATAGCTAAGATATGGAAACAACCCAGATGCCCCTCAGGAGATGAATGAATCAAGAAAATATGGTATATATACACAATGGAATTCTATGCCTCCATCCAAAAGAATGACATTGCCCCGTTTGTTAAGAAATGAAAAGACTTGGAAAAAATTACATTAAGTGAAGTAAGCCAGCCCCAAAGAAACATAGGTCCCATGGTTCCCTTATTTGCAATAACTAGTATATGTCTGAGTCAAGCAGAAATGGTCAGATAAGTTGATGTTAGGTGAAATGAACATCAAGATAAGGACTTAAATGGTTTTTCTTGCTTGCTATTGTTTCTGACATATTTATCAGATGAATTCTTTGTTGTTTTGTTTATCCCTCCCGCATGCTATAACCCCTGTTTTCACTGTAATTGATGTTGGTATAATTTGTGGAGGGGAGGCGAAAAACAAATTGTTTAAAAAGGGATACAGGTGGACCCATTTCAACAATGAAATGTACAAGATGTTATGTTGAAAAACAAACTTTACAACTTTGGCTGGGGGGCGGGGGAGGGTGAAGAGGGGTGGGGAAGAGAAGGGATGGGAAGGGGAAACAGAGGAGGCAACAATGCTTGATAAGAAATGTCTCATTACCTTGCTCTTGTAATTGTAACTGGTCTGTAAGGTATTTTCACAATTAAAAAAGACTATCAATTTAAACATCAAATATTTGGGCATGTTCCTGAATATATAATGGAAATACAAATAGTTTGCTTTTTATCTAATTAAGAGTTGTTCCATTGGGAGCCTGAAATCCTAGGTACTCAGGATTCTGAGATCTGAGTACCATAGCTCAAAGCCAGCAGAATCATGAATGTTTATCTCATGAATGTTTTGCTCATGAATGTTTATCTCCAAATATTCACCAGAAACTAGAAGTGTAGCTGTCTCTCAGGTGGAAGAGCATCATCCTTGAGTGAGAAAGTTATGGGACAGCACTTATGCCCTGAGAAATTCAAAGCCTGGTACTAGTGTGCATGCGCACACGTGTGCACACACACACACAGCACTTCAAAATAACAAATACTTTTTGATTTATCACCTGTAAAATTCACACAATAAGGTCTTGGTTCCCTTCTGGACACATCCCCTCCAGCATCTGTTGTTATTAGAGTTCTTGATTATAGCAATTCTAACTGGGGTGAGGTAGAATCTCAAAGTTGTTTTGATTTGCATTTCTTTTATGGCTAGAGAGGTTGAGCATTTCTTCATGTCTATTGGCCATTCTACTGCGTAGTTGGTGGAAGTGTAAACTTGTTCAACCACTTTGCAAAGTAGTATGGAGTTTCCTCAAAAGACTCCACATAGAACTCTCCTAAGACCCAGCAATCCCACTTTTGAGAATTTACCCAAATGATCATAAACAAGATCATATTAAAGCTACCAGCACAACTATGTTTATCACAGCATTATTTAACATAGCTAAGATATGGAAGCAACCCAGATGACCCTCAGTAGATGACTGGATCAAGAAAATGTGGCACATATATATACATACATACATACATACATACATACATGCATATATATACATATATATATATATATGTGGAATTCTATACTCCCCATTTGTTAGGAAATGTAAAGACTTGGAAAAAATCATATTAAGTGAAGTAAACCAGGCCCAAAAAACATAGTTCCCATGGTTTCCCTTATTTTCAATAACTTGTATATGTCTGAGACAAGTAGAAAAGGTCAAAAGCTATCTACATATGACCAGATAAGATGAAATTAAGTGAAATGAACCCCAAGATAGGGACACAAGTGTTTTTTTTGCTATTGTTTCTAACATATTTATAATATACCATGTGATTTTTTTATGCTTTATATGTTCCTCCCCCACAGTATAACCCTTGTTTTCACTGTATTTGATGTCAGTATATATTGGGGAGGGGAAGGGAAAAAACAAAATGTTTAAATAGGGATACAGGTTGACCCATTTTAACAATGAGATGTACAAGAAACTATGTTGAAAAATGAACTTTACAATTTAGGTGGGGGCGGGGAGAGAAGTGTAATTGTGGAGATGGGAGGGAAGGGATGGTAGGAGAAATCAAAGGAGGAGGCAACAATTCTTGATAAGAAATGTTCATGTAACTGTAACTGCTCTGTTCAGTATTTTCACAATAAAAAACTTATTTTAAAAAAATCTTGGAAAGTTTGGAAACGTACCCTTGTATGGTAGACAACAATCACTTCTAACTCAGTTTATTTTCCTCAAATTCTCAATGCTTTGTTTCAAATTCTAAATGCTGGATTATGATTAAAAATTTGAATAGTCAGTAGTGATGCTAGACCAAGAAATGAGAAACTATCATTCCATAGATTTATATGTCATACCATAGTAAGAGCTGGTAAAATGGGAAGACTGACAATATCTAATACTGAAAGGCATTGTTCATATAATAGGCAATTTGCCATGCAAGGAGGAGTAGCATGTACACTGCTTCCACTCATTCCTCAGGAGACCTCAGAATTTAATGCACCATATGAAAAGATGTAGCTCCTTTTTTACTTCAAAATACAGTTACTCTATTTTCAAATCTTATTATTAAATTTTAAAGTGCTCTGTCTCATTTTAAAGCTGTCTTTATTAGCTAGGGACAACTATTCTCAAGGAAATTTTTCTAAAATATTATTAATATGTATTTCATAAGTTAATATTATTTTTAGTTTCTGCCTTTTCAGTTCCAAATTCTTTAGCCTCCGCTCTGTTCCCTATCACAAGGCTCATAGGGCAAAGGAATAAAAAAGAGATAGCATTCTGCCAAGTGTGCTGCATACAATATTGCACCATTTGCTTTTGAAACTCATGTTATTTTCCTTGGGAATTTTATTTAATTCATGTGTTCCAACAGTTGTTAAAAAAAACATACCCTCCACTTCTTATTCATAGAAAGACTATATTTTAAAGTGACAAATGGATTGTATGTGTAGGATTATACTGGAACAAATCCATGCTCAAGCTAAAAATTTCTATTAATAGTGCTGATCTTAAAATGTCTTATGCCCTGTCCCACCCCAGCTTTCCTGTAAGAGGCATGCTAATTCTCAGGTAAGAATCCACATGGACAACAAAATAAATAAATAATAATTAAAGTCACCTTACATATCTTTCAAAATGGTCATGAAATTATTCTTTGTGAAACTATAAACATCATTAAATAGATACTGATGATATTGTGTGCACAGACATATCTTAAATCCCTAGCACTGTATCATTTAGCCATAGGAACCTTTACTGCTTCATAAATTAAAATCTCTTTGCAATTATTTCTATTATCCAGGGGGAAAGACAAAGTTCCAAGAAAGTTCAGCAGCTGTCACAGGCCTTATGAACTGAGTTTAACTTTTTTCCAAAGATTATCTGACCAAACTATGTTTGGAACAGGAATTATACTAACAAAAGAAATTAAGTATTAAGGGATGGCTAGAATTATTAATTGCATTGCATGTAAAGCCTTCAGTTTTGTTATCTAAGCAAGTTATATTCTATTGTACTGAAAGCTATTCGTCTATTTTATTATATTCAAATTCAATTTTAATGAATATTATATACCAAAACTTTATTCCACTCATATTGTCAAAAAGTTGGTTCCAATTCTTTCATATCCTCATAGACTCCTTTGGTGAGTTATAGTGATGAAGTGTTCAAAATTGTTTTGTTTTGCTCAATCAATATAGAGCACTGCCATATGACAAGGAGAACTCATAGATAATTATCCAGCATTTGACCTCGAACAACTTAAAGTTATGATTCTTCCTTCTCTTTGCTATAAATCAAATGTATTTGACTAGGGTTTCTCTGCAACCCTACATATCATAACTATATAATTTTGTTTCTGAACTTTATTCCCTTCTCTGTGGACATTGCATTGTCCACTTTGCTATTCCTATACACCACAACTTGAATTCATTTCTGTAAAACAATGACATTTTCAAATAACGTTTTAGAAAAATAGTAGTATATTCCTCCTTAATACCTTGGACATTTTATGATAGAAATGATTTCTAGATTTATTGTTTTCATCTTAAATTATTGAAACATTTTTTTCCATGAGCAAGCAAAAATCTTGTCTTATGTTTGAACCATTATGTCTAACTTTAGGAAATAGTTTTAAGTTACTGATGTTCTAGAAACTTAGCTTTTACTACAGATGCTAAATAGTTTGACATGTGATAATTTATGTGGAACAGAATATGATGCCTGCTGATGATTGTATCAGTGACAACATCAGATATATAGCCTGCTAAAAGGCACATAATTTTCTGTTTGACAGTATAGGTTAATCCGTTCATTTTCTGTCCTGGTCATTCTTATCATTCTCACTATTTTATTTATTTTAGTATTTTATCTGTTATTTTTTTTTTTACTTTTTAAAATCTGTTTTTATCAACCCATAGATATTAGAGTTAGAATACAATAATTTCCAGTATACTTTATGCCAAGTATGGCTACAACCTATTTTCTATGTAAATTTTATTTTAATTAAAGAAAAGTTGGAGATGTATCAAAATATTTCTACCACTTGCAGCAATCATACTTTAAAGTGAAAAAAATGAATGCATGGTGCAAACAGCATGTTTTGATTTTTGCAAACAAATATCTTAATATATGAAAAATATGAACATATTCTTACCCAGTTAAGCTATTTTTATGATTGACTTTAAAAGAAATGTCTAATACATAGTCATTACATTTTCATTTTTCTTTTCTTTTCCTTTCTTTTTTTCTGGTCCTGAGGCTTGAACTACAGGCTTGGGCACTGCCCCTGAGTTTCTTTTGTTCAAGGCTAGCACTCTACCACTTGAGCCACCTCACCATTTCTGTTATTTTCTGTGATTTAAATGAAGATAAGAATCTCACAAACTTTCCTGCTTGGGCTGGCTTTGAACCACAATCCTCATATCTCAGCCTCATATCTAGCTAGGATTATAGGTGTGATCCACCTGTTCCCTGCAGTTCATTACATGCAGACTAGTTACTCCAGTTCTAGCTACCAATAGCCAGTTTTCTACAATGCTATAATTGATTTACAGAATAAATCTATATCTATTCAAACACTTCACCAGAGAATAAGGAAAAATGTATTACAGTTTAGGGGAAAATATTAGATATATTTGGAACTAGTGAAAGACTTGCTGTCATTGGTTTTATGTGATTGTACTTGCTAGCCTATATGCTATTGCTTTGATATTTGGCACGTTTTCTTAATAATTTTGAAACTGGAAAATGAATGTCCAAATCAAAAAGGATGCTTAAAGTAATAGTGAAACATTCTGACTTAGTCACCAATGCAATTTATGTTCAGTTGGAGGTGGCAGGGGATGCATGTGTCATTCTGTTGCAAATAGGGAATGGTTTTTTAAGGCTGAGTATGTGAGCTGCCACTCAGAGTAGGCATCATACTGATGGTAGCTCCCAAATGGCCAGTGAAGAGACAAGTCTAAAAGGGCTAGAAGCACAGGTCACTAGTAATTGCAGAAAGAGTAACTTGGCTCCCTTTTGTTGGGGGAAAATATAGTTTTTCAAGTTAAACTGATCGATGCAAAAATTCTGTGAGCAGCAGTATTTCTGCAAAAGTGACAAGTGCTTTAAAACCTCCATCATTTCTGCCATTCTCAAAACCCAGAACCGATTCCCTCAGGTTCCCTGAGGTCCCTTATCTCATGGTACATATGTCCTGGCGGGTCTGGATTTGAGGAATTATCTGCGTCTTGGAGTCATAGGAAGCCCTGGTTTGGTTATGATTTAGGGGAGCTTTTCAATAGTGATTAAAAATGGTTCGTGCTGTTTTGTTGTTACTGTTGTTTTCTTAATTTAAATGAATCCAATACTTCGCAAATTTCAAGACATTTTAGTCTCCTTTTATACAATTTCTTAAAGGGAGAAAGTGTAATTGTAGAATGCAACAAGAACGACTTTTTACTAATTGATGAGAAAACATGGCTAATAATATATCTCAAAAGTGAGTTCAAACCAAAATTAGGAAGAAATACGAGAAAATTATGTTTGGTTCTTTTCATTCTCATTCAATTTTCTTTAAGAAACGTTGACTTTCATGGCTGCTGTCATAATTTGCAATGCATAGCTTATGACACTGGGAAATTGGGCAGGCAGGTTTGGATTTGGAGAGATGGGGAATGATTAAAGGAGTGATCGTGGTGATCAAAGTTCATCATATTGATAGATGGCTTTGCTGAATGGTTACCCCTTTATACAACTACTTAAAGATAATAAAATAAAATAAAAATAAATTTTGAGCAATATATATTTGAGTTTCTATCACCATTAGGGACATTGTTACCTTATACCTTTCCAGGTATAGCAGTGTGATAGTTTATGCACACACTATTGACCTTGTGTATTTGCCTCAATGGGCCACAGCAGACACAGAATTGAGTGCTTCAGAGAATGTGAATAGATGAAAACTGTCAGGAGTCAAGCTAAACAATCCTTGCAATTAATAATCTAGATATAATTTATTGGTATCTTTTCCATGTATACCTAGCTGCACAATTTTAAAACATCACTGATATATACTTTCCACCTTTTGTGTTAGGATCAGTAGTAGAATAGCATGATTCTTGAGGGTAAAGAGAACTAGGCCATTATAGCACATTTTTATTTTAAATAGACTAGAAATTAAGCTACAGGTGAAAATTAGCACATTTATTTGTGTGCTGCAGATGAATTTTTTCCACCATAGAGGAATTGTAATGAGAATTGCCAAATAACTGTCCAGTTGAATTTGAATTTCAGAGAAAAGCAATAAATTTGAGTATAATTATGTACCAAATGTAGTATAAGACATAATTACACTTATGAGCAATCTATGCTATTTATCTGAAATGTAAATGTAACTGATGTTCTTGATTTCATTTGTTAAATCATCTAATCTCAGGTTGAAAGCACAAAGGCTCCAGCATGAGGTCATCCATAGTGCGCATAGTGCATGAGGAAAGAAATAACAAAGTGGGAGTATAAGCCTAACTGAATATTTTCAAATTTACCTTGGGTTAGTTTAGGGATCTGGGATCTCCAAATGTGACTTAATGAAATCTGAATTAATTTGGTCCAGTTATTGACTCATCAAAATACTTTAAATAGATGTATTCTTTTCTATAATATATTTACTTTATTGTTATTCTAAGGTGATGTACAGAGGCATGATGTTTACATGCATCAGCTAATGAGTACATTTTCTTTTGTACCATTTCTTCTGTTCTCTCACTCTTTTCCAGCCTCTCCCTCTTGTCTCCACCCAAGAGTTGTATAGTTCAACTTTCTTCCATGTCAGAGAGCTCCACTGCCACTATTTTTCACTTTGTCCCTGAATTCTGTACCTTCAACTCCACCCTTCTGAGATATACATTTGCATAGACTACACATAAAGAAAAGAAGACAGAATCATTAAAAAGTATAAATTTTAGTAAAGAGATCTCTTGTTTCCATATCTTGGAGTTCATTTTGATATGTGAAGAGGTACATAGCCATTACACCATTTTGTTTCTGTCCTAAGAATATCCTATTGTGGTCTCACTGTGTGAGTAACTAGAATCCTGTGTAATTTATCATACCCTAGTGTTTTTTAGATCTAATTTCCGAAGATCAGAGGGAACATGTGCCATATGTCACTCTGAATTTGGCTTACCTCACTTAATATGATACTCATAATCACTGGCCATAAAGGAAATAAAAATCAAAACAAGTCTGGCAACGAATATTGGTGGGGATGTGGGGGGAAAGGAACCCTAATGCACTGTTGTGGGAATATAAATTAGTACAATCACTCTGGACAACATTCTAAAGGTTTCTCAAGAAACTAAACCTAGATATTCCCTATGACCCAGGCATACCACTCCTGGGCATCTAAACTACACGTAATGATGATAAAGACGCTTGTACATCCATGTTTATTCCCACATTATTCACAATAGCTAAGGAAATAGCCCAGATGCCCCACAATAGATGAATGGATCCAAAAAATGCAATAGCTATATACAATGGAATTTTACACAGCCATT
This sequence comes from Dipodomys merriami, assembly GCF_024711535.1. NCBI lineage: Eukaryota > Metazoa > Chordata > Mammalia > Rodentia > Heteromyidae > Dipodomys > Dipodomys merriami. The sequence continues at coordinate 86,420,078 of NW_027203381.1, forward strand.
AGAATGAATAAAATAATGTCATTTGCAGGGAAATGGATAGAATTAAAACAAATCATATCAAGCGTGATAAGTAGATGTATTGTTAACTATGAATTTAACTGTAATGACTATGCAGGATACTAGCATATCTATAGTTCTATATCAGAGTATAGAAACTCAAACATATATTGATAATTCATATAGAGATCAATTTTTATATTGAACATTAGAACATTATCAAGAAATTTTATTTGTAATTTCAGATTATTTCACCAATGTTTCACCATTTATTCTCAGATGGCATGTGAATTATGAAATTATAATTTGTTAATAGGCTTTGTCATTTGAAGTAATATTTTTGAAAGATGAACTGTTTTGTTTCTTTTTTGGTTGGTCATGGGCCTTCACCTCTGGGCCTGGGTGCTGTCCCTCCACTAGTCAGCTCAAGGCTAGCACTATACAAACTTGAGCCACAGCACCACTTCTGGTTTTCTGGTGGTTCATTGGAGATAAGAGTCTCACAGACTTTCCTGCCCAAGCTGGCTTTGAACCATGATCCTCAGATCTCAGCCTCCTGAGTAGCTACAATTACAGGCAAGAGCCACCTACCCCTGGAAAGATGAACTCGTTGATTCCACTATTAGATACTCATTCACTAACTGCAAGCCTTAATCTCTTTCATAATTAGGATTAAGGATAATATAAGATTCAGATTTATTCATCTTTTCTTCAGATTTAAGCAACTTTCTAAAGATTTGATGGTATATGATAAGGTATATGCATATTTAATAGAAGAATTTATTAATTTATTAATCAAGCAAATAAGTAAAGTTTGCTTTTTGTTAATGGTTGGATGGGATATTTGTGAATTTAAATCATATATCAGAAGAAGAATTAGTAGTACTTCAAATTTGCTGATCTATAACATGCTAGGAACTCATTAGACACCAATGACACAATACTAAAAAAGTAAATTATCTCTGTTTGTAGAAGGTATTATTTTTATTGTGGAATACCATACAGAGGAGTTACAATTACATGGGCAAGATAACGAGTACATTTTTTATCAAGCATTGTTGCCTCCTCTTTGTTTCCCCTTCCCATCCCTTCCCATCCTCCCCCAACCTCCCCCTATTCGATCCTCCCGCACACACACCAAATTGTAAAGTTCGTTTTTCGACATAACGACTTGTATATCTCATTGTTGTTGCAATGGGTCTACCTGTATCCCTAGTTAAACGATTTGTTTTTGCCCTTCCCCTCCACAAATTATACCAACATCAATATAGTGAAAGCAGGGGTTATACAAAGAAATAATCTTATAAGTATGTTAGAAACAATTTCATGAAAAAAAATTTGAATACTTATCTTGGGGCTCATTCCCCTAACATCAATTTAAGAGACCTTTTCTTCTTATTCAGACATATACTAGTTATTGCAAATAAGGGAAACCATGGGATCTATGCTTCTTTGGGCCTGGCTTACTTCACTTAATGTAATTTTTTCCAACTCTTTCCATTTCCTAACAAATGGGACAATGTCATTCTTTCTGATGGAGGCATAGAATTCCATTATATATATACCTAATTTTCTTGAGCCATTCATCTCTTGAGGGGCATCTGGGTTGGTTCCATATCTTAGCTATGGTAAATAATGCTGCAATAAACATAGTTGTGCTGGTAGCTTTAGTATGATCTTGTTTGTGATCATTTGGGTTAATGCCCAAAAGTGGGATTGCGGGTCACAGGGGAGCTCTATGTGGAGTCTTTTGAGGAACCTCCATACTGCTTTCCAAAGAGGTTGAACAAGTTTTCACTCCCCCCATCAATGTAGTAAGGTTCACTTCTGGCCACATTCCCTCCAGCATCTGTTGTTATTAGAGTTCTTGATAATAGCCATTCTAACTGGGGTGAGGTGTTATCTCAATGTTGTTTTGATTTGCATTTTTTTTTGGCTAGAGAGGTTGAGCATTTCTTCATGTGTATTTTTAAAGTGAGTGTAAAATTATGAATAGCACTAATTATTAAAATCAGGAAGATATAAAAGTTGGTAAAATGTTCAATAAAATACACATAAATCAACAACAGAAGATAAAAATATAAGGACCACTAAACATTCAGTTTTTAGTTTGGAAAAAGAAAAGACACACAGAGAAAGACTCAAGTGAAGTAAGACCTGAAGAGCATAAGGCAGTATGCCACCTGGATATCTATGGGAATATATATTCGTAAATATATAAGATGGTGAGATGTTTTTGAAATAAGAATAAATCAAAGATAGATTCTGTATCTTGGCTATGGTAAATAATGCTGAAATGAACATAGTTGTGCTCAATATATTTAGTGTGGCCTTGTCTGTGGTCATTTGTGTAAATGCCCAGGAGTGGGATTGCTGAGTCAACCCATATGTCCCTTGGTGAATGAATGGATCAAGAAAATGTGCTATATATGCACAATGGAATTCTATGCTTCCATCAGAAAGAATGGCATTGCCCTTTTTATAGGGAAATTAAATGACTTGGAAAAATTATATTAAGTAAGCCAGACCCAGAGAAATACAGGCTGAATGGTGTCCCTCATTTGTAATAATTAGAAACATGTCTAGGATATTCTTAGCAGAGGATCACAATTCCTCAATGGCTATGTGCATATGACCATATAAAATGATGCTTTCTGAAATGAACTACAAGAAATGGAAACTAGGTTTTTCTACTGCAGTGTTTATGTTTCTTTGTTTCTTTCTTTGCTTCTTACTTTCTTACTTTCTTTCTTTCTTTCTTTCTTTTCTTTTCTTTCTCTCTCTTTGTTTCTGTTTCTTTTCTTTCTTTTTCTCTCTCTTTCTTTTCTATTTCCTTCCTTCCTTCCTTCCTTCCTTCCTTCCTTCCTTCCTTCCTTCCTTCCTTCCTTCCTTTCTTTCTTTCTTTCTCTTTCTTTCTTTCTTTCTTTCTTCTTTCTTTCTTTCTCTTTCTTTCTTTCTTTCTTTCTTTCTTTCTTTCTTTCTTTCTTTCTTTCTTTCTTTCTTTCTTTCTTTCTTCCTTTCTTTCTTTCTTTCTCCCATTGGTTTATTCCCTGTTGTTACTGATTTTGATTTCTGCACCCTTTGTCTTGTACATGTTTACCTGATTTGAGAAACAAAAGGGGAATAACAGAAATGGTGGGACAAAGGATGAACCAATGCAACAGTAATACTCACTACACATTGTGTTAGAAATGAACTTTACATGGTGGGTAGGGAAGTCACGGGGGGATAGGAGAAATTCAGGGAGGGGGTAACACAGTTCAAAAAGAAATGCACTCATTACCTTACTTACATAAATGTAACCTCTCTCTACATCATGTTTACAATAAAATGAATAAATAGAAGATAAGAACACAAAGAACAGTAAAATATTCCATTTTAGATGGGAAAGACATTGTAAAGGACTCAAGTGAAGTAAGATCTACATGGTATAAGGAGTAATAAGGATATCTAGAGACTATACTTGGACAGAAAGCCCAGGGCCTACAAATCTCTGTGGAGTGTACATACCTAGGCCTTTGGGATAGAAAGGAGTTCAGGGGAAATAAAAGGCGACTAAATTACAGATTAGTTGTAGATGTCACTGAAAGAAAGCAATGAACCTGATTATATAAGGCATTAGTTGGATTATGTACATGGGGACTAACATCACTAAGAAAGACAGTATCCATGATGGTAGAGAGACATGAACACTAGAAACAAGGAAATTAAAGACTTTGTGAATACTAGTGAATTCCCAAGTGACTTTACAGCTAATTAGGAAGAACAATGACAACATAATGGTATAATATCCATTATGTACTGGGATCTCCAAAAGTTAAGAACAATGTAGCCATTTCTACAGGTTTGTCTTAATAGTCATATTTTTAGTTCCATAGAGAAAGAATACAGGGTCGCATTTTCAAAAGAGATGAATAATTTGGGGGATTTTAGTTGATCACACAAACAAAGCAGAAACTGTCAGTAGCGCAAAGAAAGTTATGAGATTGGACAAACAAAATAATGTGGAGAAAATCATGGTTACAGGTATGGAGAAAGACCTGGTACTTTGTATTTTCTTTACTTTTTTGTTTAGACTAGAACCTTGTGCTTGATGATTTTCCTCATTGGCAAGTGCTCTACAAACTGAGCCATGCTTCCAACTGCATGTATTCTCTTGTGAGAGTGAATACATGATCAAAAGAGAAGTAGAGTATACATTAATATCTGTGTATTATGAACTTTCAGTTGCCACTTCCACTGGATCTCAGGGGTAGGGACCACAAAATGAAGGCCCCCCCCTCCTGTAAACGAACCCCTCTAGCACTTGACACAATGCAGTTCTCATGTTGGAATCTAGGTTGTTGTTTAATTCTTATTCTAGAACCTGAAATTCATGTTTTCCTTTTTTTTTTTTAACATTATCCTTCTTTTTTGTTTTAAAATTCTGGGCTACTCTCTGCTCTTTTCCAGCTCTTCTCTAGCTCTTCTCTTTTCTAGCTCTCTCTTAGCTCTTTTCCCCAGCTCTCTCTCTCTTTTTCCCAGCTCTTTCTTTTCCAGCTCTTTCTCTTTCCCAGGTCTTTCCCCACCGTGTGGAGGACCAAGATGGCCTGGTGCCAGCCAGAACGATGAATAAGCCTATCCCTTACCTGAATACAACGTGCATGGTGCTGTTCTTACTCGGCTCCCTCAGAATAAAAACGAAATAGAAATATAAAATTCTGGGCTAGCTAATGACACAATGTCCTTAAAATAAACTGACGTGGTCTAGTAAATGCATCCCAGAATAATCCAGTGAAGAACTAGCACATTCTTTTAAATAGCTAGGGGAACTTAGACATAGAAATATTCCTTAGTATGTGTGTCCATGTGTGTTTCTATATTTATATTATTATGTATATGTTGCATGTAAATGAATACCAGTTTCATTTATATGTATAGATAGATCCCTACATTTATGTACAATATAAGCAGATTTGTTAGGGAAGAAATGATGTCAGAGTATCACAAAGAAAAATGCATCTTTTTATCTAACACTTTGGGAACTACTCATTGACACTTTGGTTAAATCTAATCTTTATCATATTTGGAGCAAAAAAGAATTTTTAAAGATGAACTTGTGAGCTTTAATTGTCATTTCTTTTTCTTACATGACTACACACAAGTTGAATTTATTGTCTTTTTCCTTGTTGGAAGAAACTTATTTTGGGAAATGACTAAAACCAAGTTGATACATGATACTAAATTGTAACACCAAGAATTTTATGCAGTTATGATTATATTTGCATAATGGAGTGTCTTTAAATTAGTTGCAAAGATATTTATTACCTATAGAGGTTCTATAAAGCAAGTACAATGTACCACATGAAAAACATTGATCCCATCTGGATTGTAGATTGTCAACTGTGTGATGATACATGTGCTCTAGAAGATTTATGCAATATATTATATGGTTTGAAAGATTGTTAAGGTTTATGGGTTTCAGCAGGAATATGATCACTAGACCTCACTCACAGGGTCCCAATCTTGTTTTCACCTGTGCCTTGCTAGGAACTACATCTTTTCCTTAACTTTTAAGCTTCAAAAGAAATATCTACATGTTATCTTGGGGACTTTTAAGAGCAGTTAGGCTTTTTGGGTTAGTATTTATAGGCTTTGTGGGTTAGTAATTATAACAAAGAAAGAATATAACAATTATGCTTCATGGATTTGCTGTATGACCACCAGCAATAGTTAAATGTTATTATTCAAAGAGAAGTCATGTGCGTAGATTTTTAAAACAAAACCTGACATATGTTTGCCGTAAAGTTAAAAAATAAATAAGCTGTCCATGATTAATTATCATCCATGCAGTTACACAGTTTGGAGATTCAGTTCCACATCACATTCTCCTGGAGACAATGGAAACAAATTGTAATTTAATTAGTGACTTTAAATGAAAGCTAGTTAAATTTCATAAAAAGTTCTGCTGACTAGTTTCCAATGACTTCCATTTTTCTCATTTTATTCCTTCACTTGTTTCATCAAAACTTCTGTTGCAAGGATGAAGGGTATTCCTTGCTGTTGCATTCTATGACTACCTTAATTTCTGACTCAGAAACAACAAGAACACAGCAATAGAACAGGTTTAGTATGCCTGTTAAACTTTCACTCTCTTTTATAGGGCCAAGGACGGTTATCATTTCTATATCCTCCTAGATCTTCAAAGCTGACTTTCAGAGAGGTTAACTATGTCTGTCTTCACCAACAGGTCAACACTAGGTTATTCTCTCTCTCCTACTTAAAATAGGACATATTCATCATGTTTTCCCTGAAAGATTAACCTCACTTTTTAGTGTAATCTTTGATCCTCCATTCTTTGTTGTGATCCACGTTATTAATTCAAAAATGTATGATTATTTTATTATGTTATTTTTTATTATTAGCTGTAATACATTTCTTCAAATATGATTACCTTCATGGCATATTGTATTATTTTCATTTTTTGTACTCCTATGTCCAATACCAATTATTTTATTATATTTTAATTGTAAAATTGGTACACATCATTTCACATTTTTTTGACCTGTCCTAGGGCTTTTACTCAGGACCTGGGTTCAATCTCTGAGCTTTTTAGCTCAAGGTTTGTACTCTATCACTTGAGCCACAACTCTACTTCCTGCTTTTTGGCAGTTAATTTGAGATAAGAGTCTCACTGGCTTTCTTTTCCAGGCTGTTTTTGAACCATAATAATTAAATCTCACCCTCTGAGTAGCTAGGATTATAAACCTTGAGCCAATAGCAGCCAACCTTTGTTCATTTTTACCAATCTTATAAAATAGATTTAGAATTTTGAATGGCCTCATAACTATGTCATTCTACTGATGCTTTCTGCTTTTTCTTTTCTCTATCATCTATCATCTATCATCCTCTTTTTTCTATCAATAAGACCTTCCTATAATCTGATTTCTTCACTAGTGATTCTAGTTCAGGTAAAAATATTCATTCATTTATCTTCTACTTTTATAATAAACTAAAATCAATTTTCTCTCATATATATTTGCCTGTGCTTTATTGACTCTTTCACACAATACTTTTTTTAAATAAGTTTTTTTATTGTAAAAATACTGTACAGAAGAGTTACAGTTACATGAGCAAGGTAATAAGTACATTTCCTATCAAGCATTGTTACCTCCTCCTTTGTTTTTCCCCTACCATCCCTTCCCTTCCATCTCCACAACTACACTCCACCCTTGTCACCCCCCACACACACACCTGCCACACCTAAATTGTAAAGTTTGTTTTTCAACATAGTGTCTGTACATCTCATTGTTACAATGGGTCAACCTGTATCCCTATTTAAGCATTTTGTTTTTTCCCTTCCCATCCCCAAATTAGGAAAATGTATATTCAAGATTCAGGTCACCAACATCAAATACAGTGAAAATAGGGGTTATACCATGAGGGAGGAACATACAAAGAAACAAAAAAAAATCATATGGTACATTGCAAATACATTAGAAGCAATAGCAAGAAAGAAAAAGCCACTTATATCCCTATATTGGAGTTCGTTTCGCTTAACATCATCTTATTTGGTCATATGTACATAGCTTTTGACTTTTTCTGCTTGTCCTAAACTTATACTAGTTATTGCAAATAAGGGAAACCATGGGACCTATGTTTCTTTGGCCTGGCTTACTTGACTTAATATAATTTTTTCCAAGTCTTCCATTTCCTAACAAGTGGGGAGATGTCATTCTTTCTGATGGAGGCATAGAATTCCATATCTATATCTATATCTATCTATCTATCTATCTATCTATCTATCTATCTATCTATCTATCTATCTATCTATCTATATATATATATCTCACATTTCTTGATCCATTTATCTACTGAGGGGCATCTGGGTTGGTTTCATATTTTAGCTATGGTAAATAATGCTGCAATTAACATAGTTGTGCTAATAGCTTTAATATGATCTTGTTTGTGATTGTTCATGTAAATGCCCAAAAGTGGGATTGCTAGGTCATAGGGGAGCTCTATGTGGAGTCTTTTGAGGAACCTCCAAACTGCTTTCCAAAGTGGTTGTACAAGTTTACACTCCCACTAACAATGATTCAACATTACTACTAAAGTCCAACAACTTGCTTGCAATTTTCCCTTGCTCACCTTTCCTTTATATGTTTGTTACATACTAGACGGCTTAGTAGGGGAAATAATATGATTGACAGTTTTGTATATTGCACACATTATGATACTTTCTGGGGATTCTCAGGCAAATTAAAAATATTTTAGAAAATAAATTTCCTAATTCTTAAGTTCTAGTGAAGAACTTCATAGATGTATTTATCTGATAAATTAATAAAACATATCTCACTTCCTTTAAATATCAAGTGAGAAAAGAGATAGATTTGATTTTTTAAAATAAAGTATGTGACTGAGTTGCAAAATATGTTCACACATATTTCATACAAGATTAGGCAATCAGACATGTGCTTCTCAATAATACAGATGAGAAGCTGGCATTTGATCAACACAGACAGTTTCAAAGGAAGACAAAAACTAACAAAATATAACACTTCATAACAAATAAAATTTTTAAAATGGAAATTTTTATTCTGCAATGCTTAATTAACAATCAGCAACAAGGAAGAAAATGGTCTACAGAGATATGTAAATGCACATCAAAAATAAGAAGACATTTAGCAATTTTTTTTTTAGCATTGGCCAGTCTTTTTTTTTTAATATTATTTTATTTTATTTGAGAACATACTGTACAGAGGGGCTACAATTACATGGGCAGGATAATGCATACATTTCTTACCAAGCATTGCAGCCTCCTCCTTTGTTTACCCTTCACCTCCCTTCCCAACCTCCCCCCTCCCCCCACCCAATTATACCCCCCTCCCCCCCCCACCGACATTGTATAGCTGGTTTTGACATGACATTTTGTACTTCTCATTGTTGCAACAGGTCCACATGAATCCTTAAACGACTTGTTTGCCCCCATCTCCTCCACATGTTATACTGACTTCAAATATAGTGAAAGCGGGGGTTACACTGTGGGGGAGGGACATACAAAGCAACAAAGAAATAATCTTATAAATGCGTTAGAAACATATGCATGAAAGAAACGAAAACATTAAAATACATATTTAAGGGTTCATTTTCCTAACATCACATTATCTGACTTTTTCTGCTTGACTCATACCTATACTAGATATTGCAAATAAGGGAAACCATGAGACCTATGCTTCTTTGGGCCTGGCTTACTTCACTTAATATAATTTTTTCAGCATTGGCCAGTCTTAAGTGTCAGAAATACCCACTAAAGATACTTTGTGGATAGAAAAAGGAAATAGGTAAAAGTAGTCAAGGAGACCAGAATAGGTACTAGTTATCTCTTGAAATAGGTGTAAAAAAGTAATAAAGTATCAGCATTCATATTCCCAGTAAAAAGCAGAGTTATAAAATAGACTGATGAACTTAAATGTAAATTTTCTGATGAATTTTCTTCATCCCAATATATTTTGTTGAATTGGAAACTTGACAAAGGGAGCCAAAAGTCTATCAAAACACATAATAAAAATCAGTCATTATTTTTACAGTCTTCCACTTCTATATGTGGAAGGTAGTCGTTAAAGTTAATGGTGAGAGTACAGGACATGCATATTTGGGGGAGAAACGGAGTATACGTATGTGTGGTAAGAATGTAGCTTTATGAAATACCTCTAAGATCTAAATACTCTCCAATCAACTTGTGCTCTGATTAATTTTCCAATATGAATACTACATTCATTTTACAAAAATTTCAGGTTTACAGTCAAATTGAGAGGAAGGGTTGTAACTATGTATGCACAGCTCTTCCTATTCTCAATATCAAAATGACGCAAGTATATATTCACTCTCTAGAAAAACTCATTTCACACCCAATTTTTCAAATATTATGGCAATCAATTAAGAAAATATATCACCTAAGGAAAATATAGAGTATTTCCAACATAAGAAAGAAAAAAGAAAAATAAAGAAAGAAATATGACTATGCATTGGATTCTGGACTGCATTCTCTCCATCTTCTCCTCTTTTTCTACCATTTTCAGTACTTGCTTGCTGGTTTTTATTTTGCTGAACATTGTCTAAGAAATTCCTCTATTTGAGTTCTCCATTGAATCTACCATATTTCAGTGAGTATGTTCGTATACACTTGCATACCACCCAACATAAATTTATAAGTTAACTCTAACTTTCACATATAAAGAAAAACATGCATCTTTGTGTCTCTGGGGTAAATTTACTTTGCTTACTGAGCATAATTTTTCCAGGTTTCCATTCCTTTGCAAATAGTATAATATCATTCTTTCTAATGGGTGAGTGAGGAAAAGAGTGGGTGGTGGAGGATGGGTAAGAATGTTAGTTAGGGATGACTTTGATCAAGATGTATTGTATTCATAAAGTAGTTTGTTAAATGGCAATTACTTTGTACAACTGCTTAAGGATAATAAAGAGAAAATGGAATATGACTAAATATAATTAAGATATTGGAGAAAATTAGAAGAAAAATACAGAGAAAAGAAAACAAATGAGAATTTCCCAGCTAGTTGAGTCTATAATAAAGTGAAATTTTAGAACAAAAATCTATTAACAAAATTAAAACCAAAATTGATCAATTTAACAGACTATTAGACACTCAGCAGGAAATAGTAGGTTAATGAACTATAAACTAAATTGATATAAAATGTCCTAACTAGAAATAAGAGAGAAAAAATGATCAAACACACCAAGAATATTATTATAGACTGAAAATCAATGCACTCAGGTGATTAGGGAAATCTCACAGAGAAAATATCCCTATGAGATTAACTGATTTTAGACTTTAAGTAAAGCAGACTACAATTTACACTGAGGATGGCCATCATCCAGTTAGTTAGAAGTCTTATTGGCAATAGCTTAAGTTTCTAGAAGCTAAAACAATTCTACCTTAACATTACAACATAGAAACATGGCCCCATTTTCCAATTTGCTGTTCTTCCTTATTGCTTTCTGAGTCTAAATTCAACAATTCTGATCTAAACAGGTAGAAAATTAGGGAAGGGGTAACAGGTTGACCCATTGTAACAATGAGATGTACAAGATAGTATGTTGAAAAATGAACTTTACAATTTAGGTGGGGGGGAATGTAGTTGTGGAGGTGGGAGGGAATGGATGGTAGGGGCTAAACAAAGGAGGAGGCAACAATGTTTGATAGGAAATGTGCTCATTACCTTGCTCATGTAACTGTAACCCTTCTGTACAGCATTTTCACAATAAACAACTTAGATAAAAAGAAATGTAATCATTACCTTACTTATGTAACTGCAGCCCCTCTGTACATCACCTTGACATTTTTTTTAAAAAAGAATCCAGCCACCTAGTTTTCCCTACAGAGTTCAGACTTACCAAAACTCACTATTAAGAATCTAATAAAAGTTAATAGATAACTAAATGAGAGATAGATTTATATTTAGATTAAATTTGTATATCTCATTGGTTCTGTTTCCCTAATGAATCTAAGTTAAAATATAAAGCAATGTTTAATAATAAAACAATACTAAAATATATACAATGAAGTATTTCTAATAAGACAAGCTGAGTAAAATTGAGACTGAAATTGAAATAGCGAGACAATTGTAATTTTCTATAAATAGATTTAAAATTAGATCTATACTTGAAAGAAAACTACATAATAGTTTTTCTAATCTATATTGTTCTACTGGTAATATTTTAGGACTCTAGGTATAAAATGAGGCTAATCTTACTCAAAATATCATTGGAAAAGGAAAAATAAATGAACATCTAGAAAAAGAAGTTATATAGATGCCATCTGATATATTTTGTTAGTAAAAACAAGCTTTATTTAAAAAAAGAAAAAAACACAGTTTCTCTCATGAATAACAATGCTGAAAACCCAAATAAAAACTTTATTGTAGCAAGCTGAATCTTAATGGTTCATGTCCATAATCCTACGTACTTGGGAGGCTGAGATTGGGTGGATCTCAATAAAAGGTCAGCCTGGACACATGTTTGAGAACCTTTCTCAACAAAAGGCATGTGCGGGGCTGGGAAGGTGGCTCAGTGGTAGAGCGCTTGCCTTGCATGCATGAGGCACTTGGTTTGATTCCTCAGCACCACATAAGCAAAAGAAAAAAGCCGGAAGTGGCGCTGTGGCTCAAGTGGTAGAGCGCTAACCTTGAGCTGAAGAGCTGAGGGACAGAGCCCAGGCCCAGAGTTCAGGGGCCACGACCTTCCCCACCCCCCAAAAAAAAGAAAAAAAAAGGCATGTGCATGGGGAGGGGGAGAATAAAGGAAAGGGAAAATGTTCCATTACATGTGCTATTAGAGTGGCAGAGCATATCTGAACATCACAATGAACATTACAATGAGGGTATCATGGACTTTAACACACTGAATAACTGGAATTAATATACAAAAATATACAAGTTGCTAAAGAAGTAATGGGAAGGAAAAGGCTTCTTCACAACCAAATGAAAAATCACAGATGAAACAAAGGAAACAGTCAGATCAGATGGCCTCTGATTTTGAATTCACAGTGATTCAATTTTCAATAATAATTTTTTTTTTGTCAGTCGTGTGGCTTGAACTCTAAGCTTGGGCCTCTGCACTCTTCAGCTCAAGGCGAGCGCTCTACCACTTGAGTCACACAGTCACTTCCGGTCTTCTAGTGGTTGATTGAAGATAAAGAATCTCAGGAACTTTCGTGCCCGGGCTGGCTTTGAACCGTGATCCTCAGATCTCAGCCTCCTGAGTAGCTAGCATTACAGGCGTGAGCCACGGGCGCCCGGCAGTAGAATATTCTTACAAGGACATAATTTGAATTAAATTTTGAGAGCACAGCCTTGTTTGTGATCATTTGGGTAAATGCCCAAAAGTGGGATTGCAGGGTCGTAGACGAGCTCTATGTGGAGTGTTTTGAGGAACCTCCATACTGCTTTTCAAAGTGGTTGAACAAGTTTACACTCCCACCAACAATGCAGTAAGTTTCCCTTCTGTCCACATCCCCTCCAGCATCTGTTATTATTAGAGTTCTTGATTATAGCCATTCTAACTTGGGTTAGGTAGAATCTCAATGTTGTCTTGATTTGCATTTCTTTTATGGCTAGAGAAGTTGAGCATATTTCTTCATGACTCTATTGGCCATTCTTATTTCATCTTCAGGGAAGTTTCTCTTTAAGTCTTTAGCCCACTTATTTATTGGGCAGTTGTTTCTTTGAGGATTTGTAGCTACCAGCTACAAATACACACACAAACACACACACACACACACACACACACACACACACACACACACACACACAATGGAATTCTATCCCTCCCTCAGAAAAAATGGCATAGCCCTATTTGTTAGGAAATGGAAAGACTGGGAAAAAGTTCTATTAAGTGAAGTAAGCCAGGCCCAAAGAAACATAGGTCCCATGTTTCCCTTATTTGCAATAACTAGTATAAGTTTAGGACAAGGAGAAAAAGTCAAAAGCTATGTACATATGACCATATAAAATGTTGTTATGTGAAATGAACCCCAAGATAGGGACACAACTTGTGTTTTCTTTCTTGCTATGTGTATCAAAAATGTACTATGTAATTTTTTTGTTTCTCTTGTATGTTCTACCCCCATGGTATAACCCCTGTTTTCACTGTATTTGATGTCAGTGCCCTGAATCTTGTATATACATTTTCCTAATTTGGGGAGAAGAAGGGAAATAACAAAATGCTGAAACAAGGAAACAGGTTGACCCACTGTAACAATGAGATATATAAGTCAGTATGTAGAAAATGAACTTTACAACTTGGGGGAGAGGGGATATTGGGGAAGTGGGGAGGGAAGGGATGGTAGGGGAATAACAAAGGAGGAGGTAACAATGCTCCATAGGACATGTGCTCATTACCTTACTCAGGTAACGGTAACCCTCTGTATATTATGTTTACGTGAAAAACATAAAAAAAAATTTGAGAAAACTGGAAATCAACCCCCAAAAGTAAGACATTCTATGTCTTAAGTGAAAAGGAGATGCATGGGATAAAGTGGAATTTTTAATACTTGATTGATTCTACTTTCTTATTTAGATAATTATTTTATGGTTTTACACAAAAATAATGTATGTACGTGTGTCTATGTGTGTATGTATGTATGTGTACAATTCCTGAGGTTTGAACAGAGGGCCTGGGTACTTTTTCTGAGCTTTTGGCTCAAGGCTAGTGTTCTACTGCTGGAGCTACAGCTCTCCTTCTGGAGTTTTGGTATTTAATCAGAGATATTAGTCAGACAGATGTTCCTACTTTGATCTTCAAATCTCAGCCTCCCGAGTAACCAGAATTTCAAAGATAAACCACTGGTGCCTGGCTCTTTTTTATTTATTATTTTTTTAAATATATACAATGAATAACTAGAGGTAAGCTGATATTGTATCAATTCACTTTTACCTATGATTACTTTTGTGCCTGATAATGTCCATCTACTTACGATTTTCCTCTGAGAGTCACATGACTTTTCCTAGACAGAAAAGGGAGGATATAAAAATTTCCCCACTTTTGGGCATTTACCCAAATGTTTACAAACAAGACCACACTAAAGCTACCAGCACGACTATGTTTATTGCAGCAGTATTTTCTATAGCTAAGTTATGGAACCGATGAATGGATCAAGAAAATGTGGTATATATACACAATGGAATTCTATGCCTTCATCAGAAAGAATGACTTACCCCATTTGTTAGGAAATGGAAAGACTTGGAAAAAATTATATTAAGTGAAGTAAGCCAAGCCCAAAGAAACATAGGTCCCATGGTTTCCCTTATTTGCAATATCTAGTATTTGTATGAGTCAACCAGAAAAGGTCAGATAAGGTGATGTTAGGAAAATGAACCCTAAGATATGTATTCAAATTTTTTTTCTTTTTTTCATGCATTTGTTTCTAATGCCTTTATAAGATTATTTCTTTGTTGCTTTGTATGTCCCTCCCCCACAGTATAACCCCTGCTTTCACTGTATTTGATGTTGGTATAATTTGTGGAGGGGAAGGGGAAAAACAAGTCATTTAAATAAGGATACAGGTGGATCCATTGCAACAATGAGAAGTACAAGTTGTTATGTTGAAAACAAACTTTACAACTTTGGTGGGGGGGGGAGGATTGGGTGGTGGGGCGGAGGGAGGCTGGGAAGGGATGGGAAGGGTAAACAAAGGAGGAGCCTACAATGCTTGATAAGAAATGTACTTATTATCTTGCCCATCTAATTGTAACCCCTCTGTACAGTATTTTCAAAATAAAAAATAAATTAAAAATTTTTTAAAATTTCCAAAATTAAAAACCCTCCTCTGATACCCCAGTGAGATACTGGCAGTAGCTATATAATTAAATCAGTGCACAACGGATGCCAGCATTAAGTGGAGCTTTATTTGAATTGGACCTCACATTTCTTTCTGCATTAGTTTACTCAGCTGTGTTTTAATACCTTCAAGCTTCATGAGAAAATATGTAAATACAGAATCACCGTCAAAGTATTCTGTTTGTAGGCAGTTCAGACTGAGCCTGTATTTATGTGTTTATATCCATATTCTTGACATATTATTTATGTTGGAATATGCCACCTGAGTGTTGTATTGACTCCACAGAAGTTTAAAACACTGCATAGCCATTTAAAAAACAACCCATCTGAGTAATAGAAGGCAATTACCACTATTGCCTGCCAGTTACGCAAGTTCACTCCCACCTGTGAATGTGATCGGATAGAAGGTGATAGATTGCCTTTTTGTTAAATTAAGTGCATTCAAAGAATGCCATTTTTGTAAAGCATTGTCCTGCTGTTTCTTCACAACAGTGCCCTTCTGTTTCTTCTACTCCTATTTGTAATAAGTCTCAAGTACACAATTGGACAATCTTGCCTGTATTCTAGCCCTACTACAGATCTAGAGGATTTCTTTTGATGGATGATGTAACATCAGCAAGCCCATCTGGTAGCATATGGGAAAAGTGTAAAAAAAAATTAGACACATAAGTTACAAGTCAATAAGTAACCTACTTATCTTTCTATTTTCATAAACAGAATATTAAACATACTCCTAAGAAATAAAAGTAACTGGTGATGTGTGGCTTTATCTTTTTTTTATACATGCTGTGAAACAATAATATGGTTGATAAGGATGGCACACCTCTGTCATATACTGACCTCTGTGGGTATTTCCATAGCCATTGAAATTAGGACCTTTTGAATAAGGCGATTTTAAAATATGTAAATTATCTCTCCTCATTGTTACTGTCACAAACCAAGAATCAAGATAGCAATGTGGAACTTATCAAAACTATATGATCTTATATCAACAATTTCTATCAGAAAGCAGATTATTAAGGTTTTTAATGATCAATTTTGGGCTTATAATTTTACCTAATGTAATGTTATATATACAATTGCCACAATTTTAATTACATAAAAATATGAAATTGAGATAAACTTTATTTTACATGTAGTTCGCCACAGGACAGCAGGACAATTTCCCCCTTCCTTTGGAGTAGAAGTATATAATTATATGAATGAACCCAATTTCATAGACTAATAATATAATTTTAAAGACTAATAAATGCATTAAACAGAATATGTTCCCACTCTACATTATATAATATAAAACAATTCCAAGGAATAATATGCCAATATCAATACTTTGCTTATGTACTAATTTATTTTTTAATGTTGATTAATGTGGATGCTGGTGGTTCATGCCTGTAATCCTACTACTTAGTAGGTTGAGATCTGAGAATAACTGTTCAAAGCCAGCCCAGGTGAGAAAGTCTGTGAGATTCTTATCTCCAATGAACTACTCAGAAAAAGCCAGATGTGGCACTGTGTTTCAAGTGGTAAAATGCTACGTTTACAAAGAGGCTCAGAGACAGCACCCAAGCCTTGAGGTCAATGCCCAGGATTGACAAATAAGTAAATAAATAAATATATAAGTAAATAAATAAATATATGTAATATAATGTATATTATATAGAGATTAAATAATAAATTCTTTAATCGGTATTTTTGAGGTCTTTAATTTTGATATTCATATAGAGTTATAGAGCTAGCTAAAAATGTGTCTTATTCACAGACAGCATAATCTAATTGGGAATGTAAGACATAAATGGCAATATGGTTAGATTATATTGTGTCACAAACCTATATTTCAAAATAATAGAAGAAATGAAAACTGCCACTGAAATTAATTGTCAAACTTATTATCAATCTAATGGAAGTTGAGATGATGGTGACAGATGATTTGGATGATAACCAAACTTGGAAATATTTTAGAGTTATTAGCAGTGCACTCAACATATTAGAGGAATGTGAGTAGGCTTAAACATATTCAGGGTATCAACTAAAGTCAAAATTGTTAGAAACATGAAAAAATTAAGAATAAAGGAAAAAGTGAAATATTTATTTAATCTAAAGTTTTACCTATGTTAAGAAATTAGATAATTGATCATATGTATATAGCTTTTGAATGTTTCTGCTTGCCATATAAGATGATGCTAAGCAAAATGAACCCCAAGATATGGACATAAGTGGTTTTATCGTTCTTGCTGTTCTTTTCCATATATTTAGAATGTACCATGTGAATTTTTTTAGTTTCTTTTGAATGTTCTTCCCCCATGGTATAACCTGTTTTCACTGTATTTTATTCTGGTGCCCTGCATCTTTTATATACATTTTTCTAATTTGGGGAGGGGAAAGGAAATAAGAAAATGTTGAAATAAGGATACAGGTTGACCCATTGTAACAATGAGATTTACAAGCCACTATGTTGAAAATGAACATTACAAAGAGCAAAGACAAAACCCAGAAAACTGACATTAGTGTGATTTCTTATAAAAGGTTATGATTACATCTTTAGCCAAAATTTTCTTGATAAAAAACAAAGACAGGCAAGCCTTTGGATAATGCAGAAAACTAAAAAATCACTAAAAAGTATGTTTTCTACACCTTTCAGGCTCCCAGTTTATGATCATATTTCAGGAGTTTTAACAATAATACTAAACTATCTTTTATAAATTTTATGCAACTCAATGGACATTTACATATGACTTTTCTATCAAACTATAATCCATATAATTTGTAGCTATGCAATAAATTACACCATAAGTTATCACATCCATATATTTAAGATATGGTTCATAACAGCCCCATCTACAGTGGCTTAAACATGATAACTTCAGAGAGGTACATGTATTTTCAAATATTTGAATAAACATTTCTCACTTTCAAAATATTTTATATAGTTTTAACTGTGATATTATAAAAAGTTAAATCAATAAATTTAAATGGGATATTTCATCCTTTTCTACCATAGGAAAAACTTGTATTTACTGGTAAAAATCAATTGAGCATTATAAAACCTACTTAAATAATAATAAATTTCACAATCATTTTTATTTCCTTGCTTCTATGCACTACACAAATTTCTTTATGTATAATAGTTATTTTTTATAAATCAGAATGAAATAGTAAGCACTTCTAATTACCTGTCCTTCTCTGTGTTAAAAATTTGATGTGTTAAAGTGAATTAGCAAAGCAATATACTCTCTGGGGAAAAGCATCCATGGAATTCAATGTGTACTCTAGAAGCATCTTTAAAAACTTGTAAATTTAGTACCATTTCTCCTTTCTATTTTCCCATCTGATCATTTCAAAAATACATTGGGCAAGCCATAAATGAACAAATAGGTATTATGAGAAAATCCAGTCAACCAAATAAATATGTCAATAGTGTCTATTGACTATATAGGAACACACAATTAGTTTAATGATAAACTTCAAGTACATTGCTGAACAGAGAAAAAGACAGCGAGAAAACGATTTTCTAAATCTGTTTAAGCTGTGTTTCAGGTCTGAAGTCTTAAGAAATCTCTTGAGCCTGTATCAATAACACGATGGGACACCCATGCTCTGAAATTGAAGATCTCTACCATCAAAAGTATAAGGAAGCATCAGAAATATTTTCTTTACAAAGCTACCCAGGTTCTAACAGAGAAGTTCCTGATGGCATTAGCCCTTATTTTTTTAAATCTAATTTCTAAGTTAATATGAGTATGTGTCTCTGTATGGTATAAAGTAGTTCACTATTCCAAATCTTATTGTCATTATATTCAGGGTATTGTTATGATATAGTATATCCAGTAAATAATTATTTATTATGTTGATTTTTAGATTTGTATATGCCCCATTTCATTTAAAATTTCAAACAATATGGTCTGTAACCTAGGAATATGTATTTTCTCCACTTGAAACTACCTATTTAATAAAAGATGTAACATGCATATGTGCAATATATATACATTGTACACATATATATGTTTATATATATTTATATATGTATATATTTTATAACATTTAGGAAGGAGGCTTTTTAATTCACTAACAGGATGAGATCATATGTTATATGATTCAGTCAAAAAATTTTCCTTCAAAATTTCATAACATGTAATATAGACATGTCCTATCAGAATTGGTACATCAGTTAGAAATTAAATGTCCTTATAGAATGGAAAAGCACAAAAGGAAAAGGGGTTAACAAGGGATTAGTAAAGTCAAGAAAACTAAAAAAGAACAAAGGCAAAGCTACATTATATTTATCATGTCCATGAGAAGTTCACAATCAATTTTCAAAATGAACATTTTATTTACCCTTATATAGATACTATCAGAAAGCCACATTGTGGCTCCCTTCTAAACATTTTCCCTTAAAACAGGGAAAATGACTGACCATGCTTTCTGCTATTGCATTATATATTTTAAATTTTTCATTGTGAATGAGTTGCTTTTCTGTTTGATAGATACCTTATGTGTCTGTGTGTAATATTGGAGATTTCTGATGAAAGAGGTGGTGATATTTTGGAGAAAAGAGTTATTTCTTACTCCAGCCAATAATCATATAATACCTTTGTAACACGGGAGGATGATAGTAAATAAAAGCCAAACTTCTTCCTTAAAAATCTGACCTGAATTCAATTTCATTAAAATCTGGTATTTTCATTTCTCCAATGCAAAGATTATACATTGTAGTGATTGAACATTAAGACTATAAAAGCGAAGAGAACAAATTGCTTATTCCATGTTTAAAAGGTACATTTGGTCATTATTTTTTAAGTACTGACAATATTTTAGGGCTATTTTCTATAACTGGTTTTCAGTTATGAAAACTCCAAGAGATAACACAGATATTAAAGGAAAGACCTGAAAGATAATGGCCATGTGTTTATTCTTTTAAAACATATATTCACATTTAAGATAAACAACAGAAATAGCCATACGACAGTCAAGGAAATGAACAAATTTATCTTTTTAAATAATTTACTTCTATAACAAAATATCATTTCTAATCTGCTTTTAAATAATATTCTACATGTGCTATTTTAAGTTATTCACAAATTTTATAAAAAACATAGACACAAAGCCTCTAAATTAAGAACAACAACAACAACAAAATAGCACTTTGACTTTATTGATATTTAAACATTTTAAATTTGGCAAAAATTATAAATCGTATTTTCAATACGAATTCAGACAGTACTATATTATTATCATACCTTTCAGCAACCTAAAAGTTGAATAATTAAGTGGATATGGACTTTAATATTCTATATGTGAGAAATATCTAATCTTTATTGAATCTGAACTTGATACCTTTCATATTTTTTTTCTGCTTATGTGGTGCTGAGGAATCGAACACAGGGCCTCATGCATGCAAGGCAAGCGCTCTACCACTGAGCCACCTTCCCAGCCCGATACCTTTCATATTTTTATATCTGATTCATTTGTATGTACAGAACTACAGGATATTATGTGAGTAATTCAGAAAAGTAACACTTACCAATTATCTTTATTAATAAGAAATAGTATAAATATTAATAGATATTGATGGCTTATATTAATACTCTAGTGAATACAATATATTAAGAGAGTATTCTGTTAGTGTTTCTTTATATTTTATGACAGAAAAACATCCTCTATCTTCCATAATCACAAAAATGTCTTCTCATTCTATTTTTGTAGTTAGCAAAGGTTCAAAAGGCAAAGAAAATGTATACATGGTCTCTTAAAGTCTAGCCTACACCATTGATATTTCTACATTGTTATCTCAAAGGTACTCCTGGTGGAAGAAAAAAGCAGTGACATCTACCATCCTATAACTCAATATATACAACTTTGCTAGTTGTTCAAAACAAATAAAAATAAGCAATTTTTTGGTATTTCTTACTATTTGATGAGAATACTGAAAAGAAGGTATAAGTCTAAGAAAAATTTGATAATGGAACAAATTATTAAGTGCATTGCCTGCCCTGGATTCTCATCCACTATTCAAAATGTATGCAGTTAAATAATATACACTCTATATTCAAATATAAGTGAACAAAGGTTCCCACTTAAATTCCAAAATGGTTTGTTTGATGGCTGCATGGAGATGGGGAATTTAAAAGGCAAGTTCTCAGCAGGCAGCAGTGTACTTAATTATGTGAGTAGCATCCTGTCAGCTTTTCCTGACAAAAAACTGACATGAGCTGAGGAGGATGACACCTTTTAAAGTTTGAGGTCTCTGAAGTATGCCTGGTAGGCAGGTGCATCTGTAATAGATTGAAAGAGACAACTCGTAGTTAGAGAACTGAGTTGAATGTGAAGAAACATAAGACATTGGATTCTGATTCCCTTTGAAGGGAAGCCATGTAAAGAGATCTTGATATTTAAGAGGTTTCTCAGGGAAGAGTTTTGATTTCTTCTGAATCCTGAACAAAGGCTGATCTCTGTGTTACCCAGAATGTCTGTATCTGAGCTATCTTACAAGCAGTTTCTGATACAGTTTAATAGCAGTTTAATAGTAGATCTCTCATTTTGAGTAATCTTTACCATCTAATTCCTTATTTCATAATACTAATATCTTGCAAAATTTGATTTTATTTGTAAATTTCTTTAATTGGGTGCTTTCTTTTCCCTGAATCAAACTAACTTTGTCCTGAGCAGAGTGTATGTTGACTCAATTTATCTTCTTAGCACTTCTAATGTATCCACTAAAATGTGCAGAAACTAAATATTTTCTTTATCTCAGTGACTTAGTAAGGGTACACACTCATTGTGCTTAGACACCATCTTTAAGAATTGATCAAACCTCCAATGAGTTAGAAAAATCAATGTGGTCTTGACTATCACACAGTCAAAAGAAGAGAGTTTGTCCAAAAGAAGAGTTTGTCCAGAAAGATCAATCAAGCTGCCCAAGTTGTAGCAAGCATTATATTTTTCATCCATGTCTAGTTTAATATAAAAAATAAGACTCTTAAAATAATTTCAGACACCATAAGCAAGTAGAAATAGAAATAAATACAAGAGATGAAAAATAACAAAAGAGAAGTAACAGTATTTATAGAGATAATAACATTGAAATCATATATACTGTGAAGGGGGCTATTAATTCAAATGTAATTTGTTGTCAGACATTTAAATAGGAATGTAAGATCAGCAAAATAACTCACACAGCATTTACTAATAAAATTGCACAAATCATTGGAGCATAAAACCATGTTTTTATGTTATAAATACATTTCCCAAAACTGATAACAAGAGCATTGAATTATTAATAAATATACTTTTACAAGAAATGACAATGAGTCATAATATAAGCTATGATATAATATCTAAGCACAAGTTAGAAACTACATTTACATGAAGACTGACAAGGATACTAATTACTCAATATTGTTCTGATTTTTCTTTCTTTTTTTCAAATGCAAATTATTTACTCAACCAAAAAAAAACAACTTGTGTCAGGGCTGTTATTATTTTTTTAATTAAATATTTTATTTTATTTGTGAATGTACTGTACAGAGGGGTTACAATTACATGGGCAGGATAATGCATACATTTCTTACCAAGCATTGCAGCCTCCTCCTTTATTTACCCTTCATGTTCTGATTTTTCTGATTGATAGGCCAAATGTTGTTTTT
Source organism: Dipodomys merriami (assembly GCF_024711535.1). Taxonomy (NCBI): domain Eukaryota; kingdom Metazoa; phylum Chordata; class Mammalia; order Rodentia; family Heteromyidae; genus Dipodomys; species Dipodomys merriami. Next base: position 86,443,054 of record NW_027203381.1, read on the forward strand.
AAATTTGATATAGATAATTTTGTTATTTACAGTAATTTTTTCACAACTAACTGTGCCTTGTAGCTGAAATTTTACACCTGCTGAGTAGTCTTCAACACTAAGGTATCTAGTAAATGTGAAGAATTTGTTGTCATCAGTATATATTTTATTTGTCTTGATTATATGATTAAGTAAAAGCTTTTCTTTCATTTGAATTTTATCAGGAGTCATTTTGGAGAAAATTTTTCCCTACATAACTTTGTTGTATTGGTGTAGCTATATTAAGATACCTATAAGTTAGTCATTATAAAGAGAAATTAAATATTTTTGGATAAAACTACAATGTGACAGCAAATAGGAGGAAAAATAGATAAAAAGGGACTGCATCATATTTAAGTTTCTGCATATCAAAAAAATTAACAGAAACAAAGACAACCCATAGAATGAGAAAAAAGTACCATCAATTAAACAGATAAAAAGTGAATAGTATACACGAAGAACTCAAGAAATTAAATAGAAAAATACTAAATAATTGAATGATTAAATGCATAAGAGGATTGAGCTGACAATTCTCAAAAGAAACACAAATGGTGAATAAATATATAAATAACTGTTCAACATCCTTCACCATAAGAGAAATGCAAATCAATGGTGTATTAAGATTTCCTCTTACCCCAGTCAGAAAGACAATTGTCCAAAAACCAAACAACAAATTCTAGTGAGAAGCAGGGAATAGTGGAGAGGGAGGAACCTTCATAGGCTACTGGTGGGAATGTAAAGTAGCAAGGAATACATAGATCAGTATGAAGGTTCTAATATGAAACTAAAAATACACATACCATTTGACCTTATTTTAAATCTCAAACATATCAGCAGATAAAATATATGAAAAAGAAAACTACACACTCATGTTTATTATATCCCTGTTTAGAATAGCTATTCATAGAATCATTTGAAGTACCCAATGAACAATGTATGGATAAGAAAAAATATATATACATATATATACATTTAATATCTGCATATTTTACACACATAAATATACACATACTCTATGCATACCTTTTCACACTTTTTTGTATGTGTATATAAATATTAACTGTGTCTGGGGGAGGAGGGGGTTACAGACTGTGAATTATTACTTAGCCATTAGGAAAAAAAATGGATTTCTATCATTTTCAGAATAATGAAGGAACTAGAGAGGATCATGTTGAGCAAGATAGAGCTTAAAAGGTCAAATATCGATGCGATGTCTCATTTGTAGGTATATATATAATATAGATATCCATATAATATTACTTGAAAATTCTCTCTGTATATATATATATATGTATATATATATATACATACATATATATATATGTCCATATAATATTACTTGCAAAAGACAAGTGGAGATAGGGGGAAAATATCATGGGGGGATATAAATTTCTTCTAAGTACACAATAAGCATGCATAGCAATATTATAACTTCTTTCACATGACATATATTGTAATTCAGAAATTGAGTTAAATAAATAAAGATAAAAAAAGATATGTGGAGGTTGAGAAATCTAGTTATGGCCTTGTTATATCATCACCTGTTGGAATAGGAGCGAAAAGAAAAGGAGACACCATTCATAACAGCATCTTTGTGGGTGTGGAGCCTTCATGGCCTGGTCATCACTTAGAGGGCTGGCCTCTAATACTGTTCCAATAATCATCAAATTGAACACAAGTTCTGGAAGGAGGCAAATTATCAAGCCCTAGCACTGCTCTAAAGAGTGTAAGTTTATTCCTTATACTTGCTTTGTTCAATGGAATATGACTTATAATTCTTTTCATTTCTAATTAGAGGCCTTAAAGTTCTTTGAATCATCAATTTTCAGCCACTTGTATTCCAACACACTCTCAGAACATCATAGTCAAAACCTTCCTGACCCCAGATTCTAAAATGTTGAGCTTTTGCGACTGATTTGAGCTAAAGACCAAACTCTTAACTTGTGGAGTGAACTATTTAAATTCTATCATTTAGTTGCACTAACATATTATCACATGCCACAACAGTCACAGATGTAGTTACCTTGCACAGAATCTTATATTCAAATATGCATATACACATATACACACATATAAATATGTATTTATCTTATTGCATTTAGCATCATATATTTCAAAATGTATCAAATCAGTAGAATATCTGAATGAAAGCTTATCTAGATTCAATTAAGATTTGAACTGAGGAAAGTTACAGTGTGATCAAAAACTAATTTTGAGATAATTATGAATTATCTGAGATTGGATTGCACTTCAAGATGTTACCATTTCTATGAGTATTCAATGTAACTAAAACACGTGAGATGGATCCCTTTGGGGGTGGAATATTGTCATTAACCCTTCATTCTTTTTCAGGGAACACATTTTAGCTCAGTTACCACAGCTTTGAATTTCTCATGGATAATTCTTCTAAAATATATATTTGACCTAAACCAAGTGAGCATTTAAATCTGGAAAACATAAATTATGAAAATTAATAATACATGTTTGATTGGAAGCCTTTCCTTAGTTAAATTGAAATTCTCACTATATTTTTAAAAAATAGTTTTACATCCTCTATCATTTCCTACATGAATAAAACCTAGCTGAAAGATTTGCTAATACGCTCAGAGTAACACTAAATTATTGTCAATATTTTTTAATTGGTGTTCTTTTGTTACAGATCAATTTAGTAGACTGAATGTGTGTTAAATAAGGATAGCTTCATTTATATAATTTATAAGCCACATTGAGGTTTTTATTCTAAATAACCATTTTGCAGTAGAAAATTTGTCCTTCCTGATAAAATATTCAAAGTATTAAATATCATGTCTTATAAAAGATAAATGTGATATAAAAGAAAGATATATATATATATATATATATATATATACATACATATAATTATTACCAACAGGGAATCACACCTGGGTTGATTGTTTGAGCATATTTTGTCATAAAGAGAAATATTAGTTTCATGTTCTCATGTGTTTCAATGGCAAAGACCAGTAGTGATTGCCCTGACGATAGCACAGTCTCATCCAATCTTCTATTTGGCTTCAGGTACAGAAATTAATAGTGTGTAGCAAAGCTAATTAGATCCTATTATTACTCAGCTGACCTAATTTGACATCATATGTCTGGGGAAAAGTCATCTGAATGAACAAAATAGAGATTTTGCCAATATGTACGCATGGGGTATATGGATAATTTTGTCCTAATAAAACTTTCTTAGAGAAAAGGAAAATACTCATTGAGTTAAGATAATTTTTAAAAAGAAGAATGCATAACAAAGTAACATAACTGGCATTCTTTAATTCTACTAAATGTATTATACTTTTCAAATATTCATTTGTTGAAATTAAAAAAATATACTAATTTTATTTGTGTCAGACTCAATAAGTTCATGTGATGAGGTTATTGGATGAGATGATCAATAAATCTATCCATTTATTACATTTTTACTCAATTGTCATTTATTTAAAATGGCAACTATATGCAAGACATTCTTCTTGATTTTTTAATTTAGGCTTAGTTAATATAATCCATACTAATTCACTTAGATGAGTTCTGGGGTAGAGTAACAGCAATATATTTTAATGTCTACTGATTTTAGAAAATACTTTAAGAAATTTAAAAAGAAAAAGAAGCGTTGGGTGATAAATTCTACCCAGATAGGCTGAATATGATATCACTAGAGTGAGATCTTAGCAATTTTTCAAGGGACCTTTAATAGACCCATGAGAGAAATTCTATTAATCATATTTATATTTATTGGATTATTCTTACTCACTGTGAGAAGACAAGTGTTTTGAACCAGGGGATTTTTCTAAGGTCTACTGAGGAATGGTATATAGTAAAAACAAGATTAGACTATATTAATTAACAGACCTCAGCTGGTAATATAGGCATTATAGTAAGAGATGATAATGAAAGATGAAAAAGAAAAGATAGTTTACAATAACAAGCATTGCTTAGAATTATTGAGGACTACCTATTTAAACTAGTGTTAAAACAGGAAACAAAAACACTCTTTCCTATACTTTGTCTTCTATTCTTGATAATTAGCCCACTGTAAGTCACCCTGAAAGTCAACTCAACAAGACCTAGCAAAGCTGTAGCTTCTGTTTTGCTCACACAAAAAATGAATGGTTATGGTTTTTGTCACAGCAGGGGGTCAGGCATGGGCAAGCAGTAAAAGGGGAGCAGTGACATCTACAATAGGCACCAGATTTAATCTCCTCACTTTCAACTTTAAGTTCAATATTCCAAACAATTTTAAAGTTAGAGAAATCCTGAAAAACAATTAAGTTACAGTGGTTCTCTTCTGAGTGACTTCAGTTGCTTGTAAGTCCAGTTCTGAGGACAGTTTCTAATGAAGCTGAGTAGGAAAAAAATGAGGTATTTCAATAACATAAATAATGTGTAAGGCAATGGTACATACAGGATAAACAGATATGATATAAAGAAAAGCAGGTAGAGAATTAGTCTGTCAGTGTCATTTCTGACAAGCCAATATATCAGATACTTGACACATTTTTTTGTATGAAGAGGGTCATGAGTCTATTCAACATTATTAAATAGGCAGCATTAAACTACATGGAATATAAAACAATTTGGAAATATTATTCTTTTAAATTTTATTTATTGTAAAGATGCTGTACAGAGTGGGTACAGTTACATGAGTAAGGTAACAAGTACATTTATTGTCGAGCATTGTTACCCCTTCCTTTGTTTTTCTCCTACTAACACTAAAAAAATTCAGAACGTAAACATTCATATGTACTAAATATATTCTCTGTGTCCACAATGATAAGAAATGTATTGGAGTGAATTCGATCTGAATGTTAAACGCATAGATAGAAATATAACTATGAAAATTCTTTGTAAAATTAGCTTGTGTTAATAAAAAATATTATACATGAACAGCTAATATTGAATATAAAAGTTCTATCTGCCTCCTTGTGAAGAATAAAACAGACTAGCTTAGTATATTGACTGGTAAAGTTTTGGGTTCACAGATAACTTCCCTGGACTGTTTATTTAAAATGCAAAAGAAACAAATGCCTTAATCAGAATAGAAAACAGATTTGTTCATAGTAAACTCACTAGTACAATTAAAAAAATCTTATGCAGAAGATGTTTGACAGAGCAGCTTAAAATTGTACACAAATTAAGCAGACTCATAATATACTTAGGATATTTATTATCATTCATACAACAGCAGCTTTCTGTCTGTCTTCCTATTAGATAGATGGAAATTTTTCTGAAATCTAATTTTGGCTCTGAGTCACTCTGGAAAAACTGACCAGCAGTCCCCTTGATCTGATCAAATCAGCCAGCCAGCACAGATGCGCCTCCATCACCTCCTGTCTTTGAGTGCATTAGTGTCATCAGCCTCTAGATCCAATTACATGACTGCTGCTGAGCCAAACACCATGGACCTTCCTGGTCTTCCGTGTCTCATTTTTTGAAATATGTAAACATCATTTTGCCTCCTGGTGCTGGAGATGACCGCCTGGTTTACCTGATGGGGCAGAAAAATAATGTAACACAACCCATGTTGGCAAGGCCTTAGCAGTATTTTCATTGATGTTTTTTTCTTTTAACCATTGGTATATAATTATATTTCAAAATTAATAAAAGTAAATATTTGAAAACAAAGTAAATCCAGCAACATATCTTTGGCACTGAAAGTTTGAATATTTTCAGATGGTATTCCTCCTTTAGAATCAGTAGTACAGTAAATAATAAGTTATCACATAGCAGGACTTATCCACAAATTTTATGTTCTTTGCCTACTTGACCCCAACACATAATCTTACCATCCATATCACATTAACGATTTCCTTTAACACAAATTTTATTTAAATCTTTTGCAATTATTGTTAATTTTTGTGAAGTGAGAAAAAATCTCAGTAAAATATCTCAGATTAGAGATGGTAAGGGGAAACAAAGGAGGAGGCAACAATGCTCATTACCTTGCTCATGTAATTATAACCCCTCTGTATGGTATTTTCACAATAAGTTAAAAAAAAAGAAAACAAATTAGTACAGTGTCCGATTAGTAATATTAGTAAAATTAGTAATATTAGTAATATTGTTCCATGGTGGACAAAGAATATTTTTAACACCTGGAACAATATATGGCACATTGTGAATGCATAGAAATTAAATAAAGCTAAATTTCTAGTAAGAATAAATGGAATTTCTTTTTACATATTCTCTTGTTAGATGAAAGAGGTATTGTTTAAAAATAAGGACACGGTAATTTTAGCTGACTAGTTAGATATCTGTCTATGTGCAGTAACAGTGTGGGTTCCTTTCCATTTCAGATCATGGTCATAAAGGAAATACAGAGTAAATCTAATCACAAAATTTGCTAAGGATATACAAAATTATGTATCTTAAAAATATAGTCTGTGGGGGACGAAATCACACTCAATCTAAAAACAATGTATATACCTTAATTTAAAAAGTCATTTATTGTATAAATATTGCTAAGGATCTTCTGATCTTCAGTGAGTTATAATTTTGATCTGGAAAATTATAACTGAGAAAGGGATTTCACTCAGTGTTAATGACAATTGGAGGATCTGTAGTTAGTACTTTCTAAAGGTAGTAATTCCTGTGATATTTGTTTTAATAAGACAAGAATAAAGTTTGCTGCAGTAATAGACTGTTTCTTTCAAAATAGACCATTGTTTTGCAAGCCATATAATTTGATTGTTTTCCACAGTAGTACTTTCTAGAAGTAGGAATTCAATAATACCGACTTTGTGCTGGACTTCTCAAACCTGCCACTGTTTCATCCACTAAAATCATGCAATGATGTTATTCCTTATTTTCTGTAATGTTCACAGTAACATCAGCAGAAACAGATTCCATATAGACAAATTATTTCTTTTTTAGTATATATTTTTATTGTAACTATAATGTATAGAAGGGTTACAGTTACATGAGTAAAGTAATGGGTACATTTCCTATCGAGCAATGTTACCTCATCCTTTGCTTTTCCCCTACCGTCTCTTCCTGATGCAACTTCCCAACTCCTCCCACTCCCCCTGGAAAGTTTTACAGTCATTTTCAACAATTTGTACATGTACTTTTCTTGTATATCTCATTGTTATAATAGGTCAACCTGTATGCATATTTCAGCATTTTGTTATATCCCTTCCCTTCCCCAAATTAGAAAAATGTATATACAAAATGCAGGACACTGGAATCAAATACAGTGATAACAGGGGGTGTACCATTGGGAAAGAACATACAAAGAACAAAAAAGTCAAATAGTATATTATAACTACATAAGAAACAACAGCAAGACAGATAAAAGCTCTTGTGTCCCTATTTTGGGGTTCATTTCTCTTAGCTTCAACTTATGTGGTAATATGTACATAGCTTTTGACCTTTTCTGAATTTCCTAGACATATACTAGTTATTGCAGATAAGGGAAACCATGGGACCTATGTTTCTTTGAGTCTGGCTTACTTCACTTAATATAATTACTTCATTTCACCACCCCTAACAAATGGGATATTGTCATTCTTTCTGATGGAGGCATCAAATTTATATATATATATATATATATATATATATATATATATATATATATATACACACACACACACACACACACACACACACACACATATATACATATATGTATATATGTTTTCTTGATCCATTCATCTACTCCGGGGCATCTCAATTGGTTCTGCATATTAGCTATGGAGAATAATGCTGCGATAAACATAGTTGTGCTAGTAGTTTTAGTATGGTATTGTTTGTGTTCATTTGGGTAAATGCCCAGAAGTGGGATTACTGGGTCAGAGGGGAGCTCTATGTAGAGTCTTTTGAGGAACCTCCACACTGCTTTCCAGAGTGGTTGAACAAGTTTACACTCCCACCAATGGTGTAGTACCTTTCCATTTTGACCAAATCCTCTGCAGCATCTGTTGTTTGTAGATTTCTTGATAATGGCCATTCTAACTGGGGTGAAATGGAATCTCAATGTTCTCTTGATTTTCATTTCTTTTATGGCCAGAAAAGCTCAGCATTTTTTCATGTGTCTATTGGCCATTCTTTTAAAAAATTTTATTATGAAAATACCATACAGAGGGATTACAATTACATGGGCAAGGTAATGAGTACATTTCTTATCAAGCATTGTTGCCTCCTCCTTTGATTCCCCTTCCTATCTTCCCATTACCCCCGCCCCTTCGGACAAAGTTGTAAAGTTCATTTTTCCACATAATGACTTGTACATCTCATTGTTGCAATGGGTCCACCTGTATCCCTATTTAAACGGTTTGTTTATTCCCTTCCCCTCCACAAATTATACCAACATCAAATACAATGAAAACATGGTTTATACCATGGGGGAGGGACATACAAAGCAACAAAGAAATCATCTTTTAAATACGTTAGAAACAATAACAAGAAAGAAAAAAAAGCATTTGAATACTTATCTTGGGATTCATTTCACCTAACCATCAAATTATCTCACCTTTTCTTCTTGTCTCAGACATATACGAGTTATTGCAAATAAGGGAAACCATGGGACCTATGCTTCTTTTGGCCTGGCTTACTTCACTTAATATAATTTTTTCCAAGTCTTTCCATTTCCTAACAAATAGGGCAATGTCATTCTTTCTGATGGAGGAATAGAATTCCATTGTGTTTATATACCACATTTTCTTGATCCATTCATCTACTGAGGGGCATCTGGGTTGGTTCCATATCTTAGCTGTGGTAAATAGTGCTGCAATAAATATAGTTGTGCTAGTAGCTTTAGTATGGTCTTGTTTGTGATCATTTGGGTAAATGCCCAAAAGTGGGATTGCTGGGTCATAGGGGAGCTCTATGTGGAGTCTTTTGAGGAATCTCCATACTGCTTTCCAAAGTGGATGAACAAGGTTACACTCTCACCAGCAATGCAGTAAGGTTCCCTTCTGCCCACATCCCCTCCAGCATCTGTTGTTGTTAGAGTTCTTGATTATAGCCATTCTAACTGGGGTGAGGTGGTAACTCAATGTTGTTTTTATTTGCATCTTTTATGGCTAGAGAGGTTGAACATTTCCTCGTGTGTCTATTGGCCTCTTCAGAGAAGTTTCTCTGTAAGTCTTTAGCCCACTTATTTATTGGGCAGTTGTTTCTTTGAGGATTTATTTCTGGGGGATTTAATTTTTGAGTTCCAGGTATATTTTAGATATGAGACCCTTGTCCATTGTATGGCTAGTGAAGATCTCCCAATCCATGAGCTTTCTATTGATCTTGCTAGCTATGTCCTTTGCCAGCAGAAGCTCTGTAATTTCATGCAATCCCAATTGTCCAACCTTTCTTTGATTTGTGTTGTGTTTCTGGGTCTCTATTAAGAAAATTTCGGCCTGTGCCAAGGAGACCTAGGGTTTCTCCTATTCCACCCTGTAATGTTTTCAGGGTGTTTGCTTTAACTCTGAGGTCTTTCATCCATTTGGAGCTGATTTTGGTGCAGGGTTATATATATGGATCTAGCTTTAGTTTTCTACAAGTGATTAACCAATTTTGCCAGCACCATTCTTATTTCCTCTTCAAAGTAGTCTCTTTAAGTCTTAATTTTTGTATATATTTTATTATTGTTAAGATACTGTACAGAGGGGACACAGTTTTATGAGCAACTGCCATAAATTTTACTAAGTGACCATTTATACTTTACTAATCCTCATTTTCCTTCAGTGAAATGATTCTAAGAAAACACACTAGCAGGGTGGAAATATTATATGTGTAGATGAGATTTTATAACAACTCTTTGAAATAAGAGAATCTCTTCTTCCATACACCTCAGAATGTTATTCATGTTTTTGACTATGTCTCAGTGTTTTCCTTTTTGCCATAATTAGAATTGAATGGTATTAACTTTTTTTGTTGTGCAGTTTAAGAGAAGCCCTGTGTCTGTTTGTTATTTAACATTAGAGATATTCAGTGAACATCTCCTAAGAAGATGGCAAGACGTGCTATGGTCGAGAAATTACAGAAGGAGAAAAAGAGGAAAGAATCTGCAATAGAATCTTCAAATGAAGAGGTAAGCATAAAAATTACAGGTATTAAACAAAGCAAAAATTATTTTAATTATATTTAAGAGCAAGAGGAGAGTATTTGAAGAATCTGATGTAATTACACTCATTATTCATAGCAATCCATGTTTATAAGAGGCAGCACATAGTATTTCTCTATGTATCTTTTCGTAAATATTATTATTGAACATGTGTTTTGAATAAGTATGACATAGAGACAAGAGTCAAATTTACATAAGCCTAAACTGTTAAAGCCCCTCCACTCACACTTAATTGTCCAACTGGAACATACTTTCTTTTACTGTAATCTTGTGACTTCATCCATAAGCATTTTATTTAAACACAAACATACATGCACCTATTTTTCACTTAATATCCCAATATTCTACATAGAACTCTGTGCCATTTTATTTCTTAGTCAACAAGATATCTTAGAAATCATTTCTTTAATCCAGTACATTTCCTTTATTTTAGTTCATTGTGCTATTTAATGATGGCTAGAATATACTTAAAAGTGTGATACAGATATTCTTCATACTTATTCATCTCTGTAACAAATATCTGAGATAAACATTTTAGGGGAATGACCTAATTTTAGCTCACAGCTTATGAGACTTTTGGTACATGGTACTAAAAGTATTGAAAAATTCACAATATATAGCAGCCATGGAAAAAGAGAGAAGGAAGATAGAGAGAGGGAGAGGGGAAGGTAGGGATGAAGCAAGCGAGGATGATAAGAAAAGAGGAAGGCAGAGAAAACATACAACTTAGCTTTCTCCTTTTCACTGTTTTTTTTTTTGCTTTCTTATTTATTTATTTATTGTGAAAATACTATACAGAGGGGTTACAATTACATGGACAAGACAATGAGTACATTTCTTATCAAGCATTGTAGCCTCCTCCTTTGTTTCCCCTTCCCATCCCTTCCCATCACCTCCTGCCCCCACACCCAATCCTTTCCGCTCCCCCTCCCCCCTGCACCCCCCCCCAAAGTTGTACAGTTCGTTTTCGACATAACGACTTGCACATCTCATCGTTGCAATGGGTCGACCTGTATCCCTAATTAAACGATTTGTTTTTCCCCTTCCCCTCCACAAATTATACCGACATCAAATACAGTGAAAGCAGGGAGGGACATACAAAGCAACAAAGAAATAATCTTATAAATGTGTTAGAATCAATCGCATGAAAGAAAAAATTTGAATACATATCTTAGGGTTCATTTCTGCACTGTCCCTCATCTCTTCAGCTCAAGGCTAACACTTGAGCCACAGTGCCACTTCTGGCTTTTTTCCTTTTTGCTTATGTGGTGCTGGGGAATCAAACCTAGGGCCTCATGCATGCAAGGCAAGTGCTCTCCCACTGAGCCACTTTCCCAGCCCAGAAAGAAAAAAAAAAGTCTCCTTTTCACTGTTTAATTATGTTGGCTTAGGAATCGTTTCACCCATATTCAGGACAGACGTCTTCTGATCCCAGTTAAACCTCTTGAAATATCTTCACATAACTGCACATATAAATGCTTTCCTAATCTAGGTAGTTATGAATCCCTCCAAGTTGACAACCAGGAATCTATCACAAAATCAGTCCAAAATGTATTACTAAACTCAATGCAAAATTTTAGAACTATCACAGAAAAACACAGGGAAAACATTTCAAGACATTGACAGAGAATGCATTTTGATTAAGTTGCCAATTGTTTAAGAAAGAAGAGTAAGACTTTGAAAACAATCTTGTATCAAATTAAACAGCTTCTGCACATTAATGGAACTAGTAGCCTGGCGCTGGTGGCTCACACCTGTAATCCTAGCTACTCAGGAGGCTGAGATCTGAGGATCGCTGTTCAAAGCCAGCCCAGGCACGAAAGACCATGAGATTCCTAGTTCCAATAAACCACCAGAAAATCGGAAGTGCTGTAGATCAAGCGGTAGCGTGCTAGCCTTGAGCTGAAGAGCTGAGGGACAGTGCTCAGGCCCAGAGTTCAAGCCCCATGACTGACAAAAAAAAAAGGAACTGGTATATCAAATTGTATGTGTGTGTGTGTGTGTGTGTGTGTGTGTGTGTGTGTGTGTGTGTGTGTTGAATTATTATTTAGAAATAAGAAACAATAAAATTATATGTTGTATAGGACACTGTATAGAACTTATATAAGTTCTATAAATGGAATAAACAAGGCTCAAAAAGACAAATATGTAACTTCTCTCACAAGTAGAAAATTGATGTAAAGTAGCAAACATACATTTATATAAGAAATGAGTTTTCTGGAGAGAGAGTGAAAGGGACAAATAAGGTAATGGGTGATTGAGTTAAATATTATCAAAGTCCATTATGCATGTATGAAAAAACAACAATGAAACTCATTAAAGTTATTAGAGAGAAAGTAAGTTGGGGGGAGAGAGAGAGAGAGAGAGAGAGAGAGAGAGAGAGAGAGAGAGAGAGAGAGAGAGAGAGAGAGAGAGAGAGAGAGAGAGAGAGAGAGAGAGAGAGAGAGAGAGAGAGAGAGAGAGAGAGAGAGAGAGAGAGAGGCTTAAATTAGAGCCTGAGCCTATCCCTAAACTCTACATTTCTGGCTTTTTGGTAGTTAATTGGAGAGCCTCAGATCTCAGCCTTCTGAGTACCTAGGTTTATAGGTATGAGCCATTGATGCCTGGCTAAAAATATTTTTTTACAAAAACATTAACCATAGCATTAGAGCATATTAATTATTTCCAAGACCTTAGTGTTACAATTATGGATAAATATTCTGATATATATATACATATATTTGAAGTAATTTTGATTGGTATATATACATATAAATTCACATATGTATATATTGCCCAATTACCATCAAATGCAAAGTTGTCAACTTACATTCACTAGTCCAACAAAATATTTTATTTTATTATGGTCCTTTATTTAGTGAGTGTACTGAGGTTTAAACTCAGACCCTCACATTTGTTTGGCTAGTATTCTACCTCCAAGGTATGGTTGAAGTCATACCTCTAACCCAGTTTTTGCTGGTCATTTCTGGAGCTAAAATTCTGTGGTCTTCCCTGGGCTAACTTCAATAAAAATACTTCAGAAATCAGCCTTATGAGTACCTAGAATTTTAGGTGTGAGCCACCTCTGCCCAGATATGTAATCTGTCTATATTGTTTTGCCATTTTGATAGAAGAAAAAAGTGGCATTTGCTATGGCAAGAGTTTTTCATGTATTAACTGATGTGTGTATGTGTGTGTGTATGTTTATTTACTATTCACTTTTTCTTATATTTGTCATCAGTATTTTCATATTGTAAGTATTCATATTTTTCTTCTGGATTTATGGGTGGGTACCTTAAGCCACTATTCATTAGTAACCACAACCCTCCACTTTATTGCTTAGAAATTTTTTGGCAAGGACATATTTTATAGGCTTTTTTTGTTTTGTTTTTAGTAAGAATCACTAGGAGCTATAGAATGACACAATTACAATCCTGGCTGTGACTCTTTCTTTGTAACATTAGACTTCCTTGTTTGCTTGAATTGTTCTTAGCTGAATAATTAAAGTATTTTTTCATTTGTTTTCTAGGCATCACTGGTTATAAAAGTGTTTTGGTCATATTTCTCCTTACTTAGGATAATATAAGTTAATAATAATATTCAATAAAATTACTACACCTGAAGCAAACTTGTTTCTCATATCAAAATTAGGTTTGAGAGTCCCAGCCTCATAGTTGGTAAGGAAAGAAGTGCTCATATAATAATCTATTTGTTAAATTTGGGGGCTGATATTAATTTGGTAATACTTCATTTTATAAGGTTCATTTATAATGTTCCATTATAATATAATATATATGAAATTAAGCTATGTTTATGTTTCCTGACAACACTCATATCGCCAATATGGACAGTCTCAAATGGATCCAGTTTTGGAATAAAGACAATTATTGCTTTTCAAAAATATTTTTCTTGGAAGTGGCGCTGTAACTCAAGTGGTAGAGCACAGGGACAGCACCCAAGCCCAGAGTTCAAGCTCCATGACCGAAAAAAAAAATTCTTGTGATGATACAAAAGTCTCACATTTCTTTTCAGTCAGGATAAAGCTTGTGTACAATTTGGTTGGCAAGAGATGACCTGCATAATTAGAGACAGTAAGACTCTTCCTAGATGAATTAACAAATGCAAATTGACATGGAATAATACAAAGGATATTAGCTGAACAGTGCAGATGCCTAAGCTCCCATCCCACTTTATTCACAAATGTACAGAAATATTTTGTTCCCTTTTCTCCAGTAGCTTTGCTAATGTTTGGTCTTTCCATTCTTATTGGCATTAGTTTATTTCAAACATTGGTTTCTTACATTATGTTAAGAATTATTGTTGAAATTTTCCCTAAGTTCTATATCAGTCAACTTTATCTCCCAGTGCAGACTCCATACTACTAGTGGGGAAGCATTTCAGAAGTGAGATGAATAAATTCTTTATTTAAAACCTTTTTATTCCTATCTCCAAACATCCTCACAAATATGGGCTCATTATCATGATATGACAGTTTTAGCTATAATATGGCTTTATTCATTTAAAATTAATGGTTGTTTCCAAAAATTGCCATTAATCTAGGATCACCAAGCCACTAACCATTTGTCTACCTCCTAAACTCTCCTTTTCTAGACTACCATTCATATTGCATATTCTGCTCACTTGCAAGTCCCTTCTCTCTTAGTAAATTTATATTTACAAAATAGCTAAGGATTTACGAAAACTTGCTACATGATAGGCATTATTTTAAGTATTCTCATGTCTATAAGAAACATATGGTCTATGATCAATCATGTTCTACAAATTATTAAGTTGAAGAATGGAGGAAGTAAGTAGTTTAGTCTTAAACTTAAAGCTGGATATTAAACCAATCATTCTACTCCTAGGCCAGGACAGGAAGAGCCTGAGTCTTGATTTTCATTATCCAGCACAGCATGCTAAACATTATAAGTACAGAGCAGGTCCAAAATATATGTTTGTTAAATTGTTTCATTCAAATTATAATTTGGGCTTGAATGATCCAGAAAATTAGCAATTATCCTCTTGCAAATGTCAATATTATCTTGACCCTTTTAGGTTAAGATTTGCTTTTCCTTCTTTTATCTCTCTTCCAAAATTTCTATTTTCACATTTACAGTCAGACCAGGGCTAATCTGAAGAATCAAGAATCAAAACGAAGGGCAAGATAGCAGTGTAGAGCAATAGATGGTGCGCCTAAATGACAGTAATTATACAGAAGTGGCTGTAACTTTATTGCAGTTTACTAGTGACAGGCAAACAACTTCCTTTCCTTTGAGGGTAACTAAACAAGTAAAAGTAAAAAATTAGAAAAAGAAACAAAGTTGGGAACATTGATCCTCAAATATATGCACATGTCTATTTCTATAAAGTAATTGCAAGAAACAAGATCAGAAGAGATTGTGAAATATTATTTTTCATGTAATATTTAGGCAGGATAGAGAGGATAAGGTGATAGAGGACTTTGAAAAATAATCCCAAAATAAGAATCATGGCAATAAAGATTGAGGAAAGCAGAAAAAATAAAATTAATTACCTAAAATACATTATAAAATACATTATATTCTTATTATTGTAACTCCTACATTTTTCCTTCTCTAGAAGTTAATTAAAATACAATTTTCCTTGATCAATATTTCTTCCAACAGTAGAAAGGTGCCTGATACAGTAATTTTTAATTAAGTTTTTTATTGTGAAAATACTGTGAAGAGGGATTAGTTACATGAACAAGGTAATGAGTACATTTCTTATCCAGCATTGTTGCCTCCTCCTTTGTTTTTCCCCTACCATCCCCTCCCTCTCACCTCCTCAACTACACTCCCCAACGGACCCTCCATACCCCACCCTTCCACCCCCTGCCTAAATTGTAAAGTTCGTTTTTCCACATACCGTCTTGTACAACTCATTGTTGCAATGAGTGAATTGGTATCCCTATTTACACAATTTGTTTTTTCCCTTCCCCTCCCCAAATTATACCAATATCAGTCAAAACGGGTTATACACTGGGGGAGGGACATACAAAGCAACAAAAAAAAATCACATGGTACCTTATACAATGGCAAGGAATAAAAAACCACTTGTATCCCTCTCTTGGGGTTCATTTCGCTCAACATTGAGATTCTACCTCATCCCCGGTAGAACAGCTAAAATCAAGAACTCTAATAACAACAGAAGCTGGAAGGGATATGGACAGAAGGGAGCCCTACTGCATTGTTGGTGGGAGTGTAAACTTGTTCAACCACTTTGGAAAGCAGTATGGAGGTTCCTCAAAAGACTCCACATAGAGCTCCCCTATGACCCAACAATCTCACTTTGGGGCGTTTACATGAATAATCACAAACAAGACCATACTAAAGCTACCAGCACAACTATGTCTATTGCAACATTATTACCATAGCTAAGATAGCTATGATACCAGATGCCCCTCAGTGGATGAATGAATCAAGAAAATGTGGTATATATATATATATATACACAATGGAATTTTATGCCTCCATCAGAAAGAATGACATTGCCCCATTGTTAGGAAATGGAAAGACATGGAAAAACTTATATTAAGTGAAGTAAGCCAGGCCCAAAGAAACATAGGTCCCATGGTTTTCCTTATTTGCAGTAACTAGTATATGTCTGAGACAAGCAGAAAAGGTCAGATAAAATGATGTTAAGCAAAACGATACAATGATTTTTTTAAATTTTCTTTTATCTTTAATTTTCTTTGATATTGTTCAAAGTGGTTTCAACTCAACATGTCAACTTATGTGTACAACATATATGATGCATCTTGAACAATGAGTAATGTGTTATTCCTTTCATACCCTCCCCCTCAGTATATCCCAACTATATCTCCTCATTTTCACTTATTTACACTAACTATTATGACTGTATCCCCCACCACTCTCTCTCCAAGGATTCACAAACAGATCACAGGAACAAACTCCCATGTCTCATGATCCTTATAAAGCCATTGAGACTTATTGTCTCTAAGTTAAAGGTGATGGATCAAAGTAGGATGATTAAAAGTTGCTGATTGCTGGGCCCTGTTGGCTCATGCCTGTAATCTTAACTATTCAGGAGGATGAGACCTGAAGATAGCGGTTCAAAGCCAGCCCGGGCAAGAAAGTCTTTGAGACTCTTATCTCCAATTAAATATGAGA
Source organism: Dipodomys merriami (assembly GCF_024711535.1). Classification (NCBI taxonomy): domain Eukaryota; kingdom Metazoa; phylum Chordata; class Mammalia; order Rodentia; family Heteromyidae; genus Dipodomys; species Dipodomys merriami. Next base: position 86,460,274 of record NW_027203381.1, read on the forward strand.
AAACCAAAAGTGGGGCTGTGGCTCAAGTGGAAGAGCTCAGGGACAGCGTCCAGGCCCAGCATTCAAGCACCAAGACTGACCAAATAAATAAATAAATAAATAAATAAATAAATAAATAAATAAAAGGTTGTTAGTTGTTTGAATACAGGTAAAAAATTCAACCATACCAAGGAGCCCTACTGTTTCTCTTATTAGTTCCTGTTATGTTTTCAGAATATCTGTTTTTACCCCCAGGTCGGTGTTCCATCTGGAATTGATTTTGGTGCAGGGTGATATATAGGGATCTAACTTCAGTTTTCTACAGCTTTTTAACCAATTTTTCCAGCATCATTTGTTGAAGACGCTGTCTTTGTGCCATCCTATTTTTTGTCTCCCTTATCAAAGATTAGGTGGCTATAGGTCTGTGGGTTCATTTCTGGGTCTTCAGTTATATTCCATTGGTCCTCAGGCCTGTTCTTGTGCCAGTAACAAGCTGTTTTTATTCCTAAAGCTTTGTAGTACAGTTTGAAGTTTGGTCTTGCTATTCCTCCAGCACAGTTCTTTCTGCTAAGAATTGTTTTTGCTAGTCATAGTCTTTCATTATTGCATATGAATTTTTGGATTGCTTCCTCTATTTCATTAAAGAATGATGTAGGGATATTGATGGGTATTGCATTGAATTTGTAGATAGACTTCAGTAGCATTGCCATTTTCACGATGTTAATCTTCCCAATCCAGAAGTATAGCAGGCTTTTCCACTTCATTAGTTCTGCTTTAATTTCTAAGACCCCAAAACACAACAAATCAAAGAAAGGTTGGATAAATGCATTAAGCTTCAGAGATTCTGCATGACAAAACACACAGCTAGCAAGATAAATAGAAAGACCACAGATTGGGAAAAGGTCACTAACCATGCAACAGACAAAGACTTCATATCTAAAATATACTTTGAATTCAAAAAGTTAAACAAATCCTCAAAGAAGCAATCACCCAATTAATAAGTGGGCTAAAGAATTGAAGAAAGATTTCTCTCAAGAGGAAATAAGAATGGCCAAAGACACATGAAGAAATGCTCAATATCATTAGCCATAAAAGAAATGCAAATCAAAACACTTCACCCCAGTTAGAATGGCCACTATCAAGAAATCAAGTGGTTTTTCTTTCTTGCTATTGTTTTGAGCATATTTATAACGTGATTTTTTTGTTGCTTTGTATGTCCTTCCCCCATGGTATAATCCCTGTTTTCACTGTATTTGATGTTGGTATAATTTGGGAAGGGGAAGGGGAAAAAAACAAATTTTTTAAATAGGTGGACCCATTGCAACAAGAAATGTACAAGATGTTAGGTCGAAAAATGAACTTCACAACTTTGGGCGGGGGAGTGTAGTCATAGAGATGGGAGGGCAGGGATGGTAAGTGAAAAACAAAGGAGGAGGAAACAATCCTTGATAAGAAATGTACTCATTACCTTGCTCATGTAATTGTAACCCCTATGTACTGTATTAAAATTTTTAAAAAGAAATCTACTAACAACACATGCTGCAGAGGATGTGATCAAAATGGAAAGCTACTATACCATTGGTGGGAGTGTAAACTTGTTCAACTACTCTGGAAAGAAGTATGGAGGTTCCTCAGAAGACTACATTTAGAGCTCCCCTCTGACCCAGTAATCCCTCTTCTGGGCATTTACCCAAATGACTACATACAAGGTCATACTAAAGATATCTGAGCAACCATGCTTATTGTAGCTTTATTTACCATAGCTAAGGCATGGAACAGCCCAGTTGCCTCTTAGTAGATGAATGGATCAAGAACTATTTGTGTAATACACACACACACACACACACACACACACACACACACACACACACACACACACACACACACACACACACACACACAATGGAATGTTTCCATCAGAAAGAATGACATCTCCCCATCCATAAGGAAATGGAAAGACTTGGAAAAAAAATCATATTAAGTGAAGTGAGCCAGACCCAAAGAAACAGAGATCCCATGGTTTCCCTCATTTGTACTAATTAGTATCTGTCTAAGATATTCCTAGCAGATGAGCAGAATAGCTCCATAGCTAAGTACAAATGACCATATAAGATGATGTTAAGTGGAATGAACTCCAAGATATAGAAACAAGAGTTTTTCAATTGTTGTTTTTTATATATTATGTGATTTCTTTTACCTTTTGTGTTTCTTCCCCTAGGGTTTATTTCCTGTTGTCACTGTATTTATTTTGGTACCCTGGGTATTGTATATACATTTATCTGAATTAGGGAAGGGAAGGGGAACAAAGCTGGTGAGATAAAGGACAAAGGACAAACCAATGCAACAGAGATACTCACAAGACAATATGTTGGAAATGAACTGTAAAACTTGGGGGGGCATACTGGTGGGGAAAGGAAATTGGGAGAAAACTGAGAGGGGAAGGTAACAATTTTGACAACAAATATACTCACTACTTTAGGTATGTAACTGTAACCCCTCTGTACTGCACCTTGACAATAAAATTAAATTGAAAAAAATTAAACTGGACATCATCAGCCTACCTACAAAGTACAAAAATTCTTAAACATGATGCCATTGAGCCTTTACCTTCCTCTTTCTGCTTATCAGTAGGTATTCTTTCTCTCTACCTCCTTTGCCTTTTCTCTACTTTTTTTTTTAATGGAGTAGTGATAGTTTATTATATGAACATGGAGAGCACACTCAAGTGTTCTAGGGAGAATCAAGGAAAGTTGCCTTAAGGAAGTAATGTTTAGGTTGAGTGTTGGTAGAGAACAATGGAGAACTCCACATTTGCATGTAGTAAGGATACTTGGCAGCTTGTTTCCAAGATGGCCAAGGTAAAAGTTAGAATCTTTTCTGTCAAAGTGGTGTTTTACATAAGCACTGTCATTCTAAGGGTAGCTGCCATCTTAAAAAGAAGCTTTTTAAATTGAGCCACATCTTGTTATAAGAATTGTTTTTCTCGGGGCAGGATGCCTGGCTCACATGGTAGAGCTCCAGCTGAGTGAGAATTTTTTTTTTATTGTGAAAGAACCATATAGAGGGGTTACAATTACATGCGCAAGTTGTTGCCTCCTCCTTTGTTTCCCCTTCTCCTCCCTTTCCATCTCCCCTCCACCCCCCAACCCAGCCCTTCACCCCTTCCCAACCCTGCCAAAGTTGTAAAGTTCGTTTTTCGACATAATGACTTGTACATCGCATTGTTGCAATGGGTCCACCTGTATCCCTAGTTAAACGGTTTGCTTTTGTCCTTTCCCTCCACAGATTATACCAACTTCAAATACAGTGAAAGCAGGGGTTATACCGTGGGGGAGGGACATACAAAGCAACCAAGAAATCATCTTATAAATATGTTAGAAACAATCGCAAGAAAGAAAAAAACATTTGAACCAACCCAGATGCCCATCAGTAGATGAATGGATCAAGAAAATGTGATATGTATACACAATGGAATTCTATGCCTCCATCAGAAAGAATGACTTTGCCCCATTTGTTAGGAAATGGAAAGACTTGGAAAAAATTATATTAAGTGAAGTAAGCCAGGCCCAAAGAAACATAGGTCCCATGGTTTCCCTTATTTGCAATAACTAGTATATGTCTGAAACAAGGAGAAAAGGTCAGATAAGTTGATGTTAGGTGAAATGAGCCCCAAAATATGGATTCAAATGTTTTTTCTCCACTTTTATGAATGAATCTCCACTAGCTATTTACATTGTGAGTCCCATTCATGAACTGCTTTAAAATTCTTCTAGTCAATGATGTCAAGAGTCTCAGTTCTTGTGGGTAGTTTGGTGGGTGGAGTTGAGAAAGTCCCATAATTTTTCCCCAATGTCAATATTCCATATTCAGTGAAATCAATTTTTTGCCAAACAATTACTTATATTTTAATGGCAAGTAATGTTAGCAGAAAATTGTTTGCAGCTTTCTTCACTCTCATTTCTGTTGAGGACAGATTTCAAGTAAGGACTAAAATTTATTATATGGAAATGTAAATTTTTAAATTAAATCATGAATACTAAGGTCATTAGATTATTTTTACTCTGAGATTTACTTTCAAATTTCAGTATTAAATTGTGTAAGCATATACTCAAGTAGATTTTGCAATATTAAAAGAATTTTCAGTTGGAATAAAAATGTATTTTGTTATTTTTCGAGGTTAAACTTTCTTAAATATTTTGAATGTAATTATACTAGTTGTATTTTTTGTCTTTTCTTTTGTGGTAATGGCGATTGAACTCAGGTTGTTGCACTTGCTAGGAAAGTGCTTTGCCACTGAGCTACATCCTAGCTAATGAGAGAAATTTTTGGTTTTATTTCTCTTGTGGGACATATGGCTTGAACTTCCAGCTTATGTGCTGCCCCTGAACTCTTGCAAAAGGCTAGTGCTCTGCCACTTTGAGCCACAGTGCCACTTGCATGATTATTTTATAGAAGTGTATTTCACTACTTTTTTATACTGGCTTACTTTATAATCATGCTAAGTTACTTCAACCTAAGCTCTAATGGCATTTTGGGTAAGTCTTCCTTGTAAAAGACTCATTGTAAATTATATGATGATAAACATTTGGTTTCTAAACATTCAATGCCACTGTCATGTCTATACTTATCAAGAAAATGTGCTACTAACTTATGCTCACTCACTACGAGTAGAACTTTGTGTTTGCTATTTAAAAGGATTATTTAGGAAGAGTTGATGGACTTGGAAAATTGTTTGTGTTTCCTGTCCTTTCACATAATCTATTATTTGAAGACTTTGTCAGCATATGTCTCTTATCCTAGTTTGCATCAAAGTATAATTATCAGGAACACCATATCTCCATTTAATGTAATTCCTAACCACATACTAAGAATTTTATCCCATAAAGGCTTCTATGTGTAAATCATATTACATTCTTTGATCAAGTGAAAAAATGGTTATTTTTCTTACTTTTCAAGAACTCAATAGCAAGTAATTCCTGAGGAATTTTTTGTGCTATGAATTTCCTTCTCTCCAAAATGAGCAGTACTCATACTATTGGTTTAGATAATATGCACTTAAGCAAGGGAACATGAACTTTGACCTGAAATTTTCTGAAATCCCACCTTTTTTCCTAGACAATCTGCAACTACTAGCAGGATGGCAGATGTGGAGCCAGACAATTAAAAGGGAGAAAAGAGTCATTTTGCTTCCCATTTTGATCCAATTCCATAGCTAAGTAGCAGAGACTTAGAATTTTAAGAATGTAATCTGAATAGAAAATTGACAGATTGCATGGTGGTGCTACATAGGATTCCTGATACCTTTCATTGCTTACAATCTTATTCTTTATAAAGAATAAATTCAATATACATTAGCCAAGTATTCATCTCACAAGATTTTAGTGTAGGTGGATTTATTTCATAATCTTCCTCCCTTCTTGCTGTCATATTAATCTAGCCTTTTTAAAAACCATATATATACCAGCCCTTCCAATGCTGATCTTTTAAAATACTATCTGATGTCCTGGCAACTTAGTGGTCTCTGAAGGGGGCATTGACATTTTCCTATTTAAACCTCACTCCCTCAGGAAAAACTATATCACCAGGGTCATTAACTAGGATCTAGATCTAACTACTGCCTGGTACCATCTATACCCAGCTGATATAAAAATGGAAATTTCCATATTTTCAGGTGACCTTTAGGATGAAAACCAATTTCTTTCTTTTTATTTTTTTCACCTACATTGAACCTCTTGTTCCACAAGGTGATTTTATCTCTGCATAAAAAGCAATGTAATGATTTGTAATAGAATAAAAACAAAATGATGACCACCCCATGATTTTGTCAGGATAGATATTTTACCTTTGAACATTATTGTTTGATTTTTCATTGTGGTCTCTACATAATGTTATATAGCATATTCCAATAGATTATGTTGGCTATTTTTCTTATTTCCTGTCTTTAGCCTTTTGGCTTTGAAATCATTATTCTTAAAAAATGTAAATCATTTATGTTTAAGGGGTGGGGGGGAAGCAGGAAAAAAACAAAAGAGGGAGTAACACTGTTAACAAACAAGAAATGTACTCATTTGTTTACTTGTGTAACTAGCTCCACTATAATTATCATTTGAAATAAAATAAAATAATATAAAATAAAGAAAATATTTATGTAGCTTGGTTTTACAAATTAAGACAAATACTTAAATGACTAAGAGCAATGGAGGGTTGAAATGCATAGATTTGACAGTCAATACTTGGTGGTGATCCAGGTTTACCATTCAATGTTTGTTTGCATTCAGACACATTAACTGTTGACTCTAAGTTTCTTTTCTTTTTTTTAATGACTGAATTTATTGCACTACATAACTTTAAGTACTACTATAAATTTCATGAGACTTAATCCTGAGAGTAAATCACAAGACAATGTCAAACTAGGTTATCTTTAAAGTCTAGTTTATCCAGAGTGTTTTGTGATTCCAGCAATGAATTTATTTTAATTGGGATAATGTTAAAAAAATCACTGATATCTGCACCCTATAATGAAGCTAGTACCTCAGATGGCATCATAATGTCATTTTTAATTTTTTTGAATAATTTTCTTACTGATTAAATGCTAGAACTATAAGTAGTGCATTCTTCTAAATAGAAATGTAGTGATTGACTTTGAGGTTACATAATTATTTGGTTGCTTCCAGTTTGTTGAATCCCATGTTAAGAATTTCCAGTTTGTTGAATCCCATGACAAGAATTTACAGTCTGCTGAAATTTTATTTTATTTTATTTTTATTCTTTTGCCAGTATGGGGTCTGAACTATGAGCCTGGGCGCTGTCCCTCAGCTCTTCAGCTCAAGGCTAGCGCTCTACCACTTGAGCCACAGAGCCACTTTTGGCTTTTTCTGCTTATTTAGTGCTGAGGAATTGAACCCAGGGCCTCATGTATGCAAGGCAAGCACTCTATCACTGAGCCATCTTCCCAGCCCTGAAAATTTAATATTTTTGTGAATCAAATATGTGTATTTTAATTTGCTATTTTACTATCTCTATCTTCACTCCAACTTGTGCAAAATTTTACCGATACATTATCTTCAGTATCTGCCATAGCAAACTTACTATGCTCAAACCCAAATCTTCTCCATATCTGCTGTAATTCAAATATTATTTTCCTTTGATATTTTGTGTGTATTAATTCCATCTTTCTGGTTGCAATAGTATTATTGGGTGCTAAAATAAAATTCCTATTTATTAGTGTAACCAAGAGAAAAGTAAATTAATGCAAAACTTATTTCTTCACAATGCTACTTTATTGCAGATAAATATGTGGATTCAATTAAATGCAGAGGTGCCATGCGTCTAACTAATGTTCTTCCTACAGACTGTTTTGTTTACACACAAGTACACAGTACTGTAGCCTGCAGAAGTCATTTGTGTTCTCTATACAGCAAGACATCCAGGTCACAGTAAAGTCTGAGATTTATGAATTGTGGAAATATTTTTAGAAGATGGTAGTATTTCAATCGTAAAACAATAATATTGTGCAATTATTGACTTAATTTCAGAATGCATATTTGCAAAATCATTAGATTATTCTATGGCATTAAAGAAACATAAGTCCTTTTTTTGTTTGTTTGTTAACTTTTCTTAAAACTGACTTAATCAGGCCTCAACAGAAACAGATGTAAGCTGATATAAAATATGAAATTAATTTGTTGTTTTTAAATTGCATTTCTTTTGCCAAAAGCGCAGAGGAATATTTATATGAAGAATTACGTTATAAATCCTCACAACATTCCTCCAAGGCAGAGTCTCATTATTTTTTTCACATGACAAGTAGAGGTTAAACTGAGCTTTTAAGGGAAAGACCAAATAAAATGCAATGTCTTGGGGATATAGGCAAAATCTCTTTGCCTTTTGGAGAAACAGTCTCTCTTGTCTCTATGTTATACAATTTAAGAAACATAATCATCCCTTTAAGAAATACATAATGAGACTCACTAGGTTCCAGCAAAATATAGTACTGGGAACACACACACACACACACACACACACACACACACACACACACACACACACACACACACACACACACACACACACACACACACACACAGAAAAATTATAAACAGACAAAAAACAAGGCTTTTACACATTCTTCGTAATAGCTTTAAACTGGGTGGCCCACTTGATAAATAGGTAAGTTTAAATCTATCTATACCATAGAATATTACTCAAGAATAAATAGCACTTATTTAACAATGGATGCATTTTCAAAATATTTCAATTACAGCAAACCAAACATAAAGAGATAGTGTGCATTTCTATTTGTAAAGTATTTGATGTTGGTATATGGGGAGGGGAAGGAAAAAACAAATTCTTTAAACAGGGAGACAGGTTGACGAACTTTACAATTTAGGTGGGGGAGGGAGTGTAGTTGTGGAGATGGGAGGGAAGGGTTGGGAGGAAAAAAACAAAGGAAGAGACAACAATGCTTGATAAGAAATGTACTCATTACCTAGCTCATGTAACGGTAACCATTCCTCTGTACAGTATTCTCACAATAAAAAACTTATTAAAAGAAATTTAGTAGCCCCAAACTGACAGCAAACCATTGGTTACTTGGCACAGAATGTGAGGAGAAAAATCTTTCAGGCTAAACAAGGTTCCCATGTATTATAGGTAAGTGTTGGGGCTAATATGATTGTGTAAATTTGCAAAACACTTAATATTGATAAAATGTATTGTGGTAGATGACAGATCAATGAAGAAAAAAAAGTTATACTGTCATTTTACTTTTTTTTTTTTGTAGATTGTGGGGCTTGAACTCTGGGCCTGAGCACTGAGCTCTTCAGCCCAAGACTAGCACTCTACAACTTGAGCCACAGCACGGCTTCCAGTTTTCTGGTGGTTTATTGGAGATAAGAATCTCATGGATTTTATTGCCCAGGCTGGCTTTGAACCATGATCCTCAGATTTCAGCCTCCTGATTAGCTAGGATTAAAGGCATGAGCCACCAGCACCAGGCTTCACTTTGCTTTTCAATGTACATAGTATGCACGTTTTCTTGTTTCATTTGCTGTAGAAAAGATTTATTTCTGTCTTTCAACCTTTATCTTTTCTAATTAATCTCCTCACATGTTTCCAAGTTGATTAGTTTTTCCCCCCAAGAACCAAGTTTTAAATTTCTATTTGTGCTTTTTAGCATTTTGTATTATGTCCCAGCTTCTATTTTCTTGAAGACATTTTACTATTGTTTGAAACATCTTTACATAGATGATGTGGTCCTTATTTCTGCTCTTGTTCCTAACACTTTGTTTCTTGATGTCTAATAACTGTTAGGTTATTGTTAAATGGGAAATTTGGGGTCAAAAATTTATTTTATGGAGATTTTTGAATTCTATGTTTGAAATCACACTGGCTGCCTCCTCCCCGGAGTTTTTACTCCCTGAATAGAAATACTAGGCTAGCTTATTGGAGGTCTTTTAGGAAGCGGTATACCATTACAATGGCCCTCAACTTCAAAGATATTCTTGCATCTTCCTTTTGAGTTTACATTTTTTCTGTCTTCATTCCTTCTGCTATATTTTGTTGACAAAATATATCTGTATTTTAAAGAGAGTCTAAAAATGTTCTCAATTTTTATACAGGGTTGAAAATGGAAGAAGGAAATGGATGAGAGCTTATATCATTAGATTCTAATACAAAATTATCATGAGAAAATCTGTTTGATCTTTTCAAATATTCTGATATACTATTCCAACAAAGTTTGGCATTATTGTTACATAAATCATGAGAGCTACAGATGACTAGCCTTTTTTTAACTAAGTAATCTTTAAATAAATATGTTTCAAAAAGATGTTCTACAATTTTACTTGGATTCAACCCATCATTCCTAGAAGTTCAAAAAAATCAATTTTAAAAAACACTATATAGAAGCCTCTAGACTTATCTTCTTCATTCTTATGATTTGTGGTATTAATTACATACTGTGATCTGTAACTCTCAAATTATGTAAACCTGGTCCTTCAGATATTCTTCTATTGTACATTGTAATATGTTTAACATGCAATCACTAATCATTTCTGTAAGAGATTACATTTTACTCACTGTTGCATGGTTTTATTTATATGTCTATATGAATAATTCTTATCTCATGGTCTTAGACCAACTACTTAATGTGTCCAAAGCTATATAAGGAAGTAATGAATAGTCATTGTCAAACTTGTACTTACTGAAAATAAGATAGGTGCCATTCCTTTTGTCTAGACACGGGCAAAGAAATTATATGAAGCATTATTGCTCACATATAATTTTGTTATATGGCTGAGAAATAATATATTGTTAGCTGTAAACCAATGATACTAGGACATTGTTACAACATAGAACTATATTATATTACCACAATTACCCTTTACAACACTATATATTCTGGTTTGGTCTTTTAAAATTCTAACTTTTAGACTTTGAATTTGATTATTGGGACGAGAAAGCTTTTAGCTGATGATATTTTTAGACATTTTCTTCCTCTGGTGTGCTATTGATAGCATATGTTACATTAATTTCATGATAATATTGATCAAATATTTTGATAGCATGTCTTCAAAACCTTGACCGATTTCTAAGAATTGCAATTGCATTTCTTATGAATGGACTAGGAGACTCAATACTAACTAGAAACACTAACTAGTTTAGTATTGTAACTGTAGTTGTGTTATGAATTGGGTTCTTTTACACAGAATGAGCATGAAACTTATTTATCTGTTTCTCCTGCAGGAAATTCAGATCTTTTGCAAGCATGTGAAGTCAGGATGACACAGAGTATGGTGTTTGATGAGAACAATGACTGAAGACCAACCATGCTCAAAGCTGTCACAGTGTGTTAAGGTTATCTTCAAACATGGCTGAAGGAATTTAATTGTGCTAGCCTTGTCACAAAAGCTTCTATAGCTTGCTCTACACTCATGTTCTATGTAATTCTTGTATCTTTATATTCCTTAACTCTTACAATATATAGTTTTGCTCCCTATATGTCAATTTTTTCCTTTCAGATTGCTTTTAAAATTATAAGCTTAAAACTATACCCATTAAATAACAGGAAAACTGTAATCAATAGATGGTTCTGAATACATAAATGCGACATGTCTCTGAAAGGTATTTCCTGTGTTACTTTCTTTACCCTCTTCCTTCAATATATTTTATTTTGTGTGTTCTGTCCTAAAGAGTAATATGTACAGGGAACAAACAATAGGAAAAAAACAAAATCTTCCTTCTAGTAGATAAATTTAGTGTGAAAAATATAAGAATCCAAGATACACTGTATGTTTAATTTCATTTTCTCTAAAAGAGCATTTCTGGTTATAGATAAAGAAGATTTTTAGACCAAGAATAGGTGGAAGTGACGATGGGAAAAGTGAGAGCTGAGAACTATGAGAAATGTAAAGACAAGAGAAAGGATGGGTAAATTTAATGATTTCGGATGAGAATAGACTAAGAATCAAGTAGAGGGAAGGTCCTTACCTGATCAAGCCAACAGGTCCTAGAAAGGATTATATATCATGTTGTAGGAGCACAATTAGGTACTTACAAGTATCTAAGCCTGGTAGCAATATGAAAATTTCTTAAAGCATGTGTAATAAAATGGAAAGGAAATATAATTGATACAAGAAGAATGGCCGTAAATTAGATAGCTAGTCAAGAACACACCTAGCCCAGGTTAGCCTGCAAAATGATTTTTTTTTTACATTTTGGTCACGAAAAATTGCAAAGATAAGTGACTTCCATACAAAATAGCTTAAAATTTACCATAAAATTATGTCAGGCATTATTCAACAACAACAAAAATATCTCCTTCAAAATATCACATATTTTCTTAGTTCAGAACTGGTACAATAAAGTGTGGCCTGGCCCTGGGCAGAGGGTAGTGGGGTGAAGGGTTGTTGTGACTAATAACAAGAAATTTGTTTTTGAGGAATTTTTGTTGAGGAATAAGAGCTGTTTAGCAACATGGTTGGGTTCTTGTCTTCTTAGATTTCTGTGATTCTTCACAGCTCAAACACAAAGCTAATTGGCACTCTGGCTTCTTTGAATAACAGGTATATTCATAAATGTTCTCCCCCATGCCCTACCTCTCAAAAGCAATATATCAAAAAACCCATCATATTGAGAATAAAGTATTGATTAATATATTTGAACATAGGGCACGGATATAGAATCTTTTGCCAAGTTTTTTATCCTTTACTTTCATTTTTTTCTTTGTGATAGTATGTTAGTATTTTTTCTATGCTGGCCTCAAACCAAAGTATTCCTAACTCAGCCACTGGAGTAGCTGTGACTACAGGCATGCAGCACAGAGTCTGGTATTTTTACACATTTTGATTTTCTTACCATCATTGATAGAACAATCATCTTGCTGAGCTTCTTACCACCATGGTAAGGAAGTGATTTGACAAATTCACAGACAAATCTCTTATGGGAGTTTAATATTCGGGATGTTCTTCTTTACCTCACTTTTATGGTTTACATATAATGTGTGGAGATTACATATAAACCTGTTTTATACATATAAATATACACATGTGAGTGTGTATATGAGAGAGAAAGAGAGAAGGAAGGAGGGTGGGAGGGAAAAAAGAGAAAAAGCGACAATTCAGAATCCAAGCTGAGTTATTTATTTTCAATGGTATGGAATATAAGCTTCACTAAATTCATATACATGCGAAATTCGGAAATATCTTTATAAGCAATATACGTAAGCACTTAGTGAAACTTATCTATGGTTTTCATCTTCTAACATTCATTATCATACCCATTTGGAAAGTCATTGTAATAATAAATAAAACAGTCCTTATTCTATACATCCAGCTAGCATCCCTTGTAGTAACCTAGAACTAATACTTGGGTATAGATTTACTGCTGTTATACCAATTTGTCTCAGCTGAAGAATTAATTTCTGATTAAGGGACTGTCCACTACTGAATAGAACTATCAATAAATAGTAGTCCTCAGGCATATACAAAATACTTATGCTAACGTATTTTAATATAAAATAATGGTATTTTCTCAGATTTTCAAGAGATAAACAATAGAACCTTAATTAGAGTGGGGCAGTTGAGATAGAGGATGTAAAATTTTAGTGCAGAATTCTCTACAAGTTAATTAGACTGATATTATTAGCTAAATTTCTTTACCACCACTACAAATTTCTATGTTAAAATCCTGAACTCCAACATAATATAATAGGATGTGGGGCTTTTGGAAAATAATTAGGACAAGAGGGTGGGCAATTAAGATGGGAGTTGTAGCATTAATACAAGAGAATGGATAGACTGATTTCTTTCTGTTCTTTGGCTGCTAGTGGAGAAGCCAAAGAAGGTACATATCTGTAAAGCAAGAAGCAAGTCCAAATAAGAAGATTGATCTATTACTGAATTCTATAGCCTCCACAACTCTCAGACTTCTTTTGTTTAACCTACTGAGTTTATGAGGTTTTATTTGTTGTTATTGCTTTGTTGTTGATTAGCAGCCCAGGCTAAAAAGACTAATCAAGAGAAGTGGCTAGTTATGGGTGGTGATGAAGAATACAAATTGGAAACCATAATGGGATGGAAATCTGACTTATCTTATTCCATCTTATAGTTCATTACAAGAAGAAAGTAAAATGATTTGCTAACCATACAACCATACATGGTTGAGGATCATAATCTGGTCAAAATCCTAATCCAAACTATTGATTTTAACCCCAAATGCATTGCTGCCTCAATTGAGAGGCTTTTCTCTCAGAGCCATGTTCATCAACAAAATAGAGTGGAATATATACAAGTATTGCAATACACACTCAAAATCATATGTCTAAGGACTAGTGAATTTTCCATGTTAGATAGTCCTCTATGGGAGGTGATGCTACATATTGCTTCATCTCCTATTTCTCTAGATATTTCCAGGTAAATACATCAAATTAAATCTAAGGAGTCCTTACAAATTGTTCTCAATGACCTCACTGCTTCTATATTGATTTATGTGGTGACAAAAGAAAAATGGAGAGAAACCAACAGACATAAATAAAATCTGTCAGTATGAGGTGCTGTAAAAAATTTTATTGGCTCTTATCTGAAAGTAGCCCACATAAAAACAAGGTATTATTCTAAATGCACAGAAATAAATCTTTACAGCAGAGTGCATGCATAAACTATCAAAAATAAGAACTATAACTGTGTATATACATATATTCCATATATGCTTTTGATTTTAATATTTTAAATTCTATTTACTTTAGACTGAAATTAATTCATTTGTTTACTTTCTTTTTCTTTTTTCCTATTTGTTTGTTTATTTAAGTATACTTTGACAGCAAGGAGACTGATGCCCATTAGTTAATAAAGAGAATACCAATTATGTGTTCTATTTAATAAAGGGACTATAAGTATATATAATCAACAAGCTTGGTAATACCAAGCAAAGAAAATAATATTATTATATTTACACCATTCACCTTTAATCCTCTAGACATCTACCTAATACACAAAGATTTTTGCAGTTTTTGTCATTTTACCTATGTATACATTTACAAATTTCATAAACAATATTTTGGATACATGTTCCATTCCTGATCTTCTGAATAACAATTTATTGGATTGATGAACCATGATTTCCTTCATCATCTTCTGATTGGTTTTTCCATATGAACAAAACGATCCCTTAGCATTTTAATAACATTGCACTTCAACCTTGCTGACTACAATAATCATGTCAACAGCTAAGGATCACAGCAAAATGCACCTGTGCTCTTTTCACCAGAGGTAGGATTTGTTTCATGTATTTCATGTTACATGACATGTACTTTGATCAAATTAACTGTTCTTTTACTCTTATACCCACTCCCCCTTGTAAACCATTTTAATGTTTTTATTACCTGATTGTCCTAAGTGTATATGAAGTGCTTCAATCATATTTACTAACCGTTCCTTCACTCTTGGATATTTTTTGTTCTCCCATCTTCCATTGTGTTTACCACAAAATTGAATTTTATTCCAGGTTTCTACCCAGGCCATTCTTGCTTTTTGATGTCAAGATTTTACATAAAGTAAAACATGAAATACTTGTCCTTAATGGTGTTTTGTTTTACTTAATGAGATCATATACAGTTCTATTTATTTCCTCAAACAATAAAAATTCATTCTCCTTTATGACTGAATAATCTATCATTCTGCTTCTATCTGTGTCTGTGTATATATTTGTACATATATATAGTTTTTCTATGCATTTATTAGGTGATGAAAACTTACTCATACTTTTCTTAAGGATTTTCTTTTTCCTGTTAAATTTAATTTTAAAATGTCTGCATGTGTATTTTAATGTTTTTTTCTTTCATGCATGTGTTTCTAACGCATTTATAAGATTATCTCTTTGTTGCTTTGTATGTCCCTCCCCCACAGTATAACCCCTGCTTTCACTATATTTGATGTCAGTATAACTTGTGAAGGAGATGGGGAAAAACCAGTTGTTTAAGGATACAGGTGGACCTGTTGCAACAATGAGAAGTACAAGTTGTCATGTCCAAAATGAGCTTTACAACGTCGGTGGGGGGGGGAAGGGATCAGGGAGGGGGGGAAGGAGAAGGATTGGGATGGGGGGGAAGGGGGAGGCTGGGAAGGGATGTGAAGGGTCAACAAAGGAGGAGGCTGCAATGCTTGGTAAGAAATGTATGCATTATCCTGCCCATGTAATTGTAACTCCTCTGTACAGTATGTTCACAAATAAAATAAAATAAAATTTAAAAAATTGTCTGCATATTTTTATTAAACAATATAATTTAAAGATAAAATATCTACACTAATTTAAAAGTTTCTGGAAATAGTTTTATAATTTTCTTTGTATCTAGTACCGTGTATGCAGTTTTTTTAAAAAAATTCTTTTTTAAAGGTACAAAGTAAATATAAGCTCCTAAATGATACCTGTGTTGGTCAAGAAGCAAGCAAGGGATAAAGCAATTTGACTGAACAATGCCTTAGTTATTTTTAAACATGTGAGAAGCTGAAGAATTAAAAGAAATTCTATTTATTTTTTATTTGAATTGTTATTGCTTATGCATAGCCAAAATGCTTAAAAATATATAGAGTACATAAGCTCTAAATGAGTACTGAGGCAGAAATTGTGCCTTTGAGTCACCTCATAGGTCTTAGAGAACAAATGGAAACTTAAAAAAGAAAAAAATGATTAAAAATAAAGCGAAGGTAACTATTGATCTAAAAATATATTAAAACAATATATTTTTCTTACCACATCTGTCTGCTTAATTTTTCTGAATGGGTAGAAACTAACAAATATTAACAATATTTGACTATAACAACTTAAAATAAGACTGTTGTGGCAAGGTTTTGAAGTCTACTTGGTTGATGCGATTTAAAATATATTCTTTTTTGGAAGAGGAAAGATGATCTTTTAATGTGCAATTATATTTATAGAACTATATTTTCCCTCTTCAGCTTAAAAATGAAAATCATTATTTTTGAATTTTTCATTTTTGTTTCATATTTGCTACAAATTAATTAGGCCTTATGGGAAAATTACTATGTAACACATTGGGAAACACAATTCAATCTATAAAACACAATATATTTATCAAACTCAGATTTATAGCATCCTTAGTAGAGTAACATAAATACTTGAGAAAAAATGATTTACAAAGACACATAAGTAGAAAGAGTCATATTGAGATGAATATTAATATGTCACTCTATAATCTAGAATAGAAATTATGTAAATTTTTACAGTTACTCATAAAGGTATCTTAGAACAAAACTCCTTCAAAGAGAAGAAGGATATATATATATATATATATATATATATATATATATATATATATATATATATATATACACATACATGCATATATATACCTTTAAGATATTGAAGCAAAATAACTAGTGTTTTTGTATATATTTCATATTTCCTTTTTGCTTAATATATATTTTTTATTGTAAAGATACCATAAAGAGGGGTTATAGTTACAAGAGCAAGGCAATGAGTCTATTTCTTATCAAGCATTTTTACACCCTCCTTTATTTTTTCCCCTACCATCCCTTTCCTTCTCACCTCCCCAACTCCTCCCTCCCGTCGAGTCCCACCCCCCACAAACTTGTAAAGTTCATTTTCAACATATTGTCTTGTACATCTCATTGTTACAATGGGTCATCCTCCATCCTTATTTAAACATTTTGTTATTTCCCTTTCCCTCCCAAATAAAAAAAAATGTATATACAAGATGCAGGACACTGGAATCAAATACAGGGAAAATAGGGGTTGTACCATGGGGGAACAACACACAAAGAAACAAAAAACAAATCACATCATACATTATAAGTACATTAAAAACAACAGCTACAAAAATAAAACCTCTCAGGTCCCTATCTTGAGGTTCATTCCACTTAGCATCAGGTTATATGGTCATGTGTGCATAGCTTTTGACCTCTTCAGCTTGTCCTAGACATATGCTAGTTATTGCAAATAAGGGAAACCATGGGACCTGTTTCTTTGGGCCTAGCTTACTTCACTTAATGTAGTTTTTTCCAAGTCTTTCCACTTCCTACCAAATGGGGCAATGTCATTCTTTCCGGTGGAGGCATAGATAGATAGATAGATAGATAGATAGATAGATAGATAGATAGATAGATAGATAGATAGATAGATAGATAGATAGATAGATAGATAGATAGAGATATGTATATGTATGTATGAATACATATTCATACATATATGCATGAATACATATATTATAGGCCCATTTCTTTGATGAACATCAATGAAAAACTCTTCAACAAAATTTAGGCTGATCGACTTCAACAACTCATTAAAAAAATCATACACCACAATCAAACAGGATTCATTTCAGGGATGCAAACCTGGTTCATTATATACAAATCAATTCATATAATTCATCACATCAACAAGAGCAAGAATAAGAACCACATGATTATCTCAATACATGCAGAAAAAGCATTCGACAGGATTCAACACCCCTTTATGAGCTCTGGAAAAACTAGGAATTATGGAACATTCTTCAAATTAATTAAGGCTGTGTATGACAAACCTACCGCCAGCATTATACTTAATGGTGAAAAACTAAAGCCATTTCCTCTAAATTCAGGAATGAGACAAGGATGTCCACTTTCTCCTCTTCAGTTTAGTATTAGAATGCCTTTCAAGAGCAATAAGACAAGATGCAAACATAAATGGGCTTATATTAAGTGAAGTAAGCCAGGCCCAAAGAAACATAGGTCCCATGGTTTCCCTTATTTGTAATAACTAGTATATGTCTGAGACAAGCAGAATAGGTCAAATAAGATGATGTTAGATGAAATGAACCTCAAGATAAGGACACAAGTGTTTTTTTTTTTCTTGCTTGCTATTGTTTCTAATATGTTTATTAGGTGATTTTTTTGTTGATTTGTATGTCCCTCCTCCACGGTATAACCTCTGTTTTCACTGTATTTGATGTTGGTATAATTTGGGGAGGGGAAGGGAAAAAACAGGGATACTGGTGGACGCATTGAAACAATGAGATGTATAAGATGCTATGTCAAAAAACGAACTTTACAATTTACGCGGAAGGGGCAATATAATCATGGAGATGGGAGGGCAGGGATGGTAGGGGAAAAACAACGGAGGACGCAACAATGCTTGAAAAGAAATGTACTCATTACCTTGCTCATGTAATTGTAGCCACTCTGTATGGTATTTTCACAATAAAAATGTATTAAAAAAGAAATGGGTCTATAGTTCTCTTTCTTTGATGAGTCTCTTCCTGTTTTAGGGATGAGGGTTAGGATGGCTTCATAGAAGGAGTTTAGTAATGAACTTTCACTTGAAGAGCTGGAGGAGTATTGGTGAATTCTGCTTTGAAGGCCTTGTAGAATGCAGCTGTAAATCCATCCAGTCCTGGGCTTTTCTTGGGTGGGAGGTCTCCTATTGTCGTTTCTATTTGGATGCTTGATATGAGTCTGTTAAGTTAGTTTAAATCATCTTGATTGAGTTTGGGCATGTCAATATTTGCTAAAAATTTGTACATTTCTTCCAGCTTCTCAAGCTTATTAGCATAAAGGTTTGAGAAGTATTCCCTTATGATGGTCTGAATTTTGGTTGTTTCTGTGGTGATATTTCCATTCTCATCTCTGAGTTTGTTTATATGAGTGTGTTCTTTTCTTTTTCTGATAAGATTTACTAAGGTTCTGCCAATTTTGTTAATTTTTTTTGAATAACCAACACTTTGTTTTGTTGAGTCTCTCTATAGTTTTTTTTGGATTCTAATTAGTTTAATTCTGATTTAATTTTAATTATTTTTTTCCATCTACTGGATTGGGTTTTAGTTTGCTGCTCTTTTTCAAGGTGGTTCAGATGTCTCATTAAATTGTTGATTTCAGATCTCTCCAATTTGTGGACGTAGGAACTCAGAGCTATAAAATTGCCTCTCAGTACTGCCTTTGCTGTGTCCCAGAGGAGCTGGTGATTTGTGTATATTTTTGTGAAATATCATGTATATTTGAATTTCCTTTCTAATCTTTTTTTATGACCCAATGTTGTTCAGCCTCCATGTGTTACAGGATTTTCTTTGATGGCTTTTGATATTGCATTCCAATTTTATTCCCTGGTGGTCTGAGAGTATGCAGGGCATAATTTCAATGTTTCTGAACTTGGACAAATTTGCTTAGTGACCTAAAATCTGGTCTATTTTTGAGAATGTTCCATGTGCTGCTGAGAAGAACATGTATTATGATGTGGCTGAGTGAAATATTTGGTAGGTGTCTGTGAAGTCTAGTTGATCTATGCAGTTGTTTAGGTATGAGGTTTCTCTGTTGAGTTTTTACTGGGTTGACCTATCCAACAGTGGTGTGTTAAAGTCACCAACAATTAATGTCTTTGGATCTATGTGTGATTTTAGGGATGTTTCTTGGATAAATTTGGGTGCCCCGTTATTTGGTGAATAGATATTTAGAATTATAATATCCCCCTGAAGTAGAGATCTTTATCTCTTTTCACTAATTTTAATTTGAAGTCTATTTTATCTGATATTAGGATTGCAACTTCTTCCTGTTTATGGGAGCCATTTGCTTGGTAGATTTTATTTCAGCCTTTCACTTTCAGAATAGGTTTGTTTTTGTGGGCAAAGTGTGTCTCTAGAAGGCAACAGATAGAAGGATGTTGCCTTTTAATCCAACTCCACAGTCGATTAATTGGAGAGTTAATTCCATTAATATTGAGAGTTAGGATTGAGAGGTGTTTGGTAGTTCCTGCCATCTTATCCAACTTCTTTTGACAAATGGGTTGTTCCTATCCTTCTTGGATTCTCTGGAAGCTGTTTATTTGGCCTTTATTGTGATCTTGTTGGTTTGCTATGTGTAGGACATCTTTAAGCATCTTTTGTAGGGCTGCTTTCTTGGAGATATGTTATTTCAATTTTTCTTTGCTGTGGAAGGATTTTATTTGGCCTTCCATTATGAAGGAGAGTTTTGCTGGGTACAGTATTCTTGGTTGACAGTTATTTCTCTTTAAGGAGTGGCATACACCATTCCAGGCCCTTCTTGCTTTAATTGTCTCTGCTGAGAAATCTGAAGTTATTCTGATCAGTTTCCCTTTATAGGTGATTTATATTTTCTCCTTGACAACTATAAGAACCTTTCCTTGGTCTGAATTGATCCTGTGTGAATTACAATGTGAGAGTGGGATGTTCTGTTCTGGTCTGGTCTATTTGGGGTTCTAAAGGCATCTTGCATTTGAATAGGCCTATCTTTTTGCATGTTTGGGAAGTTCTCTGCTAGGATCCTGTTAAATAAATTTCCTACAGTATTAACTTCTGCCTCTAGGTGTTCCTCTAAACCCATTATTATCAAATTAAACCTTCTGATGGTGTCTTCTAGATATTGAATAGATCTATCATATTTCTTGGATTTTTCTTGAATAGTTGTCTTTTGTTGCTCTATAATATCTAGGCTGCTTTCAATCGCCAAAATTTGATCTTCTGCATGGTTTAACCTATTGTCAAGACTTTCTACTTTGTTTTTTTTTTATTTCTTTTCCTCCTAATTAATAAGATTTGATGGCTTCAAATTCTTTGTTGGAGCTTTGTTTTAGATCTTGTATGGACTTCTTTACTTCCTTAATTTGGTTTTCAGTGCTCATTCTTAAATCCCTTAATTGATTGGTAATGGTTTTATTGGACTCCCTTTGCTTCTGTTGGCTTCATTCAACATTCCCTTTGTGGCCTCCCTGGATTCCTCCAGTAGTCTGTTCATGGATTCCATGAATACTTCCATTAATTTTTGTCTGTTCTCATCCCACTCATGCAATCCCTCTATTAATCTTAGATTAACCTAATCACACTTACAATATTCCTGTATTTATTTTTGTTTAGCCTCATCACACTCATGCATTTCCCTATCATGCTCAGAGTGAGATGCTTGCAGGCTTTCAAACTTTTCATTCAACGTGTTTACCAGTGGTGCTTGTAGAGCATTTTGGGAACTCTCCTCTGGGTTATTCATTGACTGCTCTGTTGCCCAATTGACATGAATAGGAGTTGAAATACCTGGACTTGGCAGTTTTCTTGTGTTGCTGCTTGTTCTGCTCATTTGGGTATGATAGCCAAAAACATTCTGAGCTAGAACATTATTTTAAGTCAAGCATCAAGCAGAGCCCTGTTTGATCCAGTCAAAAAGGGCACAGATACAATCTAGTTCAACAGATACAATCTAGTTTAATAACAAACAACTAAGGATCAATGGACTAAGAAAGATTAAGGAAAGGGTCATCAGATCACAAATTAATAGGTTTAGGGAGAGTTGTGAGGAGAAAGTAAGATTATACGAACATAGGAAGGAAAATAAGAGAACAATTCAGAGAAAGGGAAAAGAAAGAAGGAAAGGAGAAGAGGGATAAAAAGGAAAAATTTAAAAAATAAAATGAAACACAAAAATTATATTAATATAAAGAAATAATTCTACAATTAATGGAGTTAAGGCTAGGAGTTTGTGAACTGAGGAGTAACAAGTATTTGAATTAAGTATGAATACAATAAATGATAAGGTCTAATAATCAAAAACAGGTATATATCTGGGGATGAACAGAACAGCAATGAAGTAAGGCAAAAAAAAAAAATTAAAAAATTAAAAAAGGACCAAAGGGGAAAAGAGTATAAAGAGAATATTTTAAAAATACATAAAAGAAACAACAACAAAAAAAAACAAAAAACAAAAAATAAACCTAAAATAAACATGAAAAAATAGACAACAGTTTAAAAAAATAGGTAGAAAAAAGTTCTTCAAATTTTTTTGGGGGGTGTGGTGGTGGATCTTGTTTATCCCCTGTGTGCGTAACCAGTCTCTTGGTGGTGGAGTCTCTGGTTTGATTGTGGTGTTTGGTTGTCCTCTGGCTTGGTTGGTTTCTTTTTTTTTTTTTTTTTTTGTCGGTCGTGGGACTTGAACTCTGGGCCTGGGCACTGTCCCTCAGCTCTTCAGCTCAAGGCGAGCGCTCTACCACTTGAGCTACAGCGCCACTTCTGGTTTTCTGGTGGTTTATTGGAGATAGGAGTCTCACGGTCTCTCCTGCCTGGGCTGGCTTTGAACCGCAATCCTCAGATCTCAGCCTCCTGAGTAGCTAGGATTACAGGCATGATCCACCAGCGCCCGGCTTTGGTTGGTTTCTTAAATCAGTTTGTTTGAGCAGGTTCAAGGAAGCTCTGCCTTAACTGGGAGTTTATGTCCCTCCTCCCAGGCTGGTTCAGTGAGAGGGCAATCTACTTTGTGTATCACAAAAAAGTGAGATGGCTGTTTCCTCTAGTTTGGAGTTGCTGTGAGGGGTGCTAGGTTGTAGGTAGGGCTGTGGCCTATCAGCAATCAGTGGCTTTACCCTGATGGGCAAACTCCTGACTCAATCAGCCCAGCCTGGAGCCAATCTCAGGATTTATGAGCCACAAGTTTCCAAATTGCTGTAGGGCTGGAGTTGCTTCCTATGAAGCAGCTGGCTCTGTTTACCCACCAAGGAGTCTGCCTTGCCTAGGCAGAGCTGGCTCTGTTTGGGAGGGGCAACCCTTCCCAGGGGTGAACTGAGCTCCGCTGCAGGTTAGATCCTATTGACCTGTTGAATGGCTCCTATTGTCTTCTTCCCAGGCCTCAGTTTTGCTAGCTGCTCTGGCTGGGTCTGTGTCAGTATCTAAGATGGAATTTCTCTCTGCTGGTGGGGAAGGGGCTACCTTCCCATTGCTGCTCCATAAGAAGGAGTTAGGATATCAGAGGTGTACTCACAGCTTTCCTTTGGTTTCCAGGCTATCCACATCCACAGTCTGTGATGGTCTGTGGTCATCCAATGAAGATTTCTACTCCTTGTCAAGTCTTGCTGGCAGTGAGTAGAATGCACTCGCACACCACCTCTGGCACCTCTGTCCCAGGCTTTCTCTATTGATATGGTGGCCAGCAGCAGCTGCTGCTGCTGCTGCCACAGCAAACCAGGGTTGCTGGAATCTGTGTCCTTAATTAAGCTGCCTGAGTATTTCTTTTCTGGCCAAACTCTCTGTACTATGATAACACACTTGTTATTACTCTCTAGGCTTAGATTTTCCACTGGAATACTAGTACTGGTTTCTATGGGAGAGCTTGGTTAGCCCCCAGCCTCTCCACTGCCATCTTCCTCTCCCACTTCAATTTCTATATGTCATATTTCTATGGACTATTATTTCAACAATAATGTATTTTATTTTATTTATTTATTTTTTATTGTGAGAATACAGTACAGAGGAGTTACAATTACATGGGCAAGATAACGAGTACATTTCTTATCAAGCATTGTTGCCGCCTCATTGTTTCCCCTTCCCATCCCTTCCCATACTCCTCCCCTCCCCCTACCCGATCCTCCTTCAATGTTTTTTATAATTTTCAAATATAGGGTTCATTTTTAATGTTGTTGAGAGAACATTAAGACATAGTGAAAAGTAAATTTGTTTTAAAAATAGCAAACAACAAACTAAATATTCAATTATATATCTCTAACACATTCTTTCATGATTATAGCGTATTTCCTGAGTAAGAAAATAAAATGATTTTATTTGCAAAGGAACAAGACTTTGAAATCATATATCTATACCATCACCTTTCTATTTCAGGCTTGGTGGCCAGGTGTGTTTCCCTTCATTTTTATTCAGCTTTCCATTCTTTAAAAGAAAAGAAAAAAACCCACTTGTGATAGGTCAACTTAAAGAGGAAACCTAGCCAGATGCTGGTGGTGGCTCATGTCTATAATGCTAGCTACTCAGGAGGCTGAGATAGGAGGATTGCAGTTCAGACCCAGCCCAGGCAGGGTCTGTGAGACTCTTATCTCTGATAAACCATCTGAAAACTGGAAGTGGCACTGTGGCTGAAGTGGTAGGGTTTTCACTTTGAGCTGAGAGAAGTGCCCAAACCCAGAGTTCAACCCCATGACCAACAGCAACAACAAAAAGAAACCAAAAAAAAAAAAAAGAAAAAAAGAAAAAAGAAAACTTTGTTTAGTAGATCAAGTTCAGTTGACTGTTTGGAGGCCTGAGTTGAGGCCCAACTCCATGGAAAGAAGGATGTGGTAGAGTCAGCTGCACTCAGAGCAGTCAGCAAGCCGAGGAGAATAGCAAAGGCTTCAGCCAGCAGCAAAGTGTATTTCTCAAGTGCAGGCCTCCAGTAATCTACTTCTTTTCATTGGTCCCAGTCTATAACGTTTCAACCAATTTCTACACTTATGACCTCAGAAGAGTGATACAATCCATAGAGGCATGGTTAAAGACAATAAACAAATTTATTTACACTATTTACACCAGAAAGGGGGCCTGCAACTACCTTGTACTGGGCTAGATACCCAGAACCACCAAACCTCCAAACCACAGACTTCCAAAGCTCCAAAGTTCTAAACCTCCAAAGAGGAAGGCTTTTTCTTTTTCCTCTTTCTCTGCAGGCCTTTCCACTCTCCACAGGCATGTCCTGCTCTGCTCTGGGAGGCCCGTCTCCACAGGCCTCTCTAGAGAAAGGTATCAAATGGCGTCTTGATGAGGCCCCAAATGACCTTCGGAGGAGGTCCTAAATGACCCTTCAGGGAGGCCCCAAATGACCTCTGGAAGAGGTCCCAAATGGCCTCTCAAGGCTTGTCCTGCCCTCCTCGTGCCTGCCCTGCTCTATTCATACAGGCTTTCTCCTCCTCCTGCTGTCTCTCTCTCTACTCTGTTTCTCCCCTCTCCCTCGATCTATTTCTTCCATGCTTTCTCACCCCTACACTCCTCAGGACTCCACTCCCGACTCCCCTCAGGACTCCTGGTTTTCCCCTCTTCTGCTCTCCTCAGAACTCAGAATCCACAGCCTACATGTCCCTCCCGCTTTCGGCATCATGACTCTCCCCGCTGGCGGCCGAGTCTGTGGAGCAGTGAAGCTCACCTCTTGATGCCCCAGCCCCTTCAGTATGGACAGGCCATGGGGTCACACTGATTATCGGCCCCCCTGGTTATTACATCAGGAGCATCTCAGTTTATGATCAACTATTAATGTATGGTCTAAAAGGCACATTTCATATCAAAACCATAATTCCTAAAAAGTTTTGCAAAACAATAGGTCTGGTTTACAAAATGCCAAGTGTTTATTCTTAAATTAATTTATAATTTATGAGGAAATAAATTCGTGCTAAAACGTTTCTTTTCCCCTTATGTCTATAAAGTTATGATGCAGTACAGTAAAATAAATAAATACTTAGTATGGCAAACTCAACCTGAAGAATGAAGAAAAAGTACAAGAATGTCCCAGATGTATAAAGATGCTGGAGTCAACTACAGTGAAAACAGGGGTTATACAATGGGGGAATAACATACAAATGAAACAAAAAAAAAATCTCATAGTACATTATAAATGCATTAAAAACAACAGCAAGTAAGATAAAACCTCTTGTGTCCCTATCTTGGGGTTCACTTTACTTAGCATCATCTTAAATGGTCCTATGTACATAGTTCTTGACCTTTTCTGCTTATCCTAGCATTTACTAGTTATTGCAAATAAGGGAGACCATGAGACCTATATTTCTTTGGATGTGGCTTACTTTTTTCTAAGTCTTTCCATTTCCTAAAAAATGGGGCTGTGTTATTCTTTCTGATGGAAGTATATAATCCCATTTTATCTATCTATCTATCTATCTACCTACCTACCTATTTATCTATCTATCTACCACATTTTCTTGATCCATTCATCCACTGAGGGGCACCTGGGTTGGTTAAATATTTTCTAATTTTCTATTTTCTAATTTTTAAGGGAAATAACAAAATCCTGAAATAAGGATACAGGTTGACACATTGTAACAATGAGATGTACAAGACACTATGTTGAAAATGAACTTTACAACTTCAAGTGGTAGGGGAGGGAGGAGTTTGGTAGGGGAAAAAATAAAGGAGGAGGTAACAATGCTCAATAGGAAATGTACTCAGTACTCATTACCCTACTCATGTAACTGTAACCCTACTGTACAGTATCTTTACAATAAAAAATATATACTAAGAAAGATAAAAAATAAAAATAAATAATAAAACAAGAATGTCCCAAATAACAGTACCATTGGGACTGTCACTTATATCCTCTAAGGGACTTCATTTATAGACACTGCTTGTAAACCAAGCAAACAAATTTCATTCCTATCAAATGATTATATCTATCTATCTTATGTGTTTGAGTATTTATGAGTAAAAATGAAAATGGATTTCTGTGGTAGCTCATCTTTTCTAATCTTCACAAGTTTCATTAAGTGCTTCAAAAAGAAATTATGCTCTCGTGGAAGTAACTATTCGGGATTTTCAGTTGTTTTGATTTATATGAAGCTGTACTTCATTAGAGAGAAAACTACAAGTATCTAATAAACTAAAAGTCGTAACTGAAAGTTGTAGTAGTGAAAAACATTAACATTCAGAATGACCTTTGGTGAGGTTTAGTCTGTTTTCATTCCAACTTGATATAAATGTGTTCACACTGAACTGACTGATTACTGGATAAAAATTCTATTGACCCTAGAAATAGCATTATAGAATAGGAATAAAATGAGCAAGTCCTTTCTATGATTTAATTAATAAATATATTCTATTAGTTTCCTGAATTAAAAAATCCTGCTTGTGAAAGTTGTGTAAGATAAATAAGAGATGTACTTACATTATCTTTTTGAATTCCATCCTAGGATAGTCTTCTTTATAGGGGATCAGAAAGAATGAAAAAGGAATCATTGATTAGGAGAGAAACAGACTTTAGTCATTTGCTACATTGGTTTTACAGCTGTAATTATGCTCCTATTTATTTGCATAGGGTGAGCTTTTCACTGCTCTCTGCTGTCTACATGAGGTAACAGCAAGATTTTGAATATGCAATCCTGTTTTAGCAGTTCTAATCAATATGCAGTCTATTTTGTCCCCCCCCCTTTGGGATATGATAAGATACGAAGATGTGTATTAGAAATATAATGCTAACCAAATTCAAATTTTGAGTAGCCTTAAACATGGCTAGATGTTTGGCTAGAGTATTATGAATCACAAGCTTAGTAAAATTTACTGGGAAAACCCATAGCAATATATAAAAAGCAAATTAGAAAGTCCTCACTTCAATAAATATAAGCTTAGTTTATCTACTAGGGAAAAGCAGCTGGAAGAAATAAAAGAGAACAAGACAGGCAGTAAGAGGTAAAGCTTGAATAAAAATGGTTAGCTCCTAATAAGATGAAGTAATAACTTTCAAAGTATGGCCACAGTTGTCCCTAGATTTTCAAAGTGCTTACATGAAGAGATTGCTATTGTATATTAAATGTTTCATACATGAGTGGTTGTAAATAGGATGTTTTATGTCTCATACTGAGTGGAATTCTTAACATCTTAAACCTCTTTAAAAATAAAAAAGAAAGATACTTAAATGTATCAATGTACTTGAAAGAGATTTATTATACTGAAACACAAAACAGTAGATCAGTTTTCCTTTTACTTTTTAGTAGTGTGGATTTAATTATACAGCTTTCAAAGGCCAAATCCCGGGGGCAGTTTTAAGCTTCTACAACTGATAGCAGCCCTGCACACACATCAGGGACTAAGTAGAAATGTACAATGTTAGGAGACAAGTCTCAGATGGTATTCTTAATTTTATCACATCCACTACAGAAGAATTCAACTATTTATTACCTGATGATGATATGAATGTTCATTATCAATAAAGTGAACATGTTCCATAACTCTTCTCTTTACAAGAGTAACCAACAGCTCATTATGGCCTCAGAAACAAGGGCAATTGGTGCTTTATTTTTTAAAGAAGCTTCAGTGGACTCCTGGTCATATGAATTTTATAACATAATTAATAAGCTGCTAAACAATTTATTACCACTACTAGAAAATAGTGGCATTGGATTTCGGACATGGGATTTCTCTGAAAACAAAGAAAGAACTGAGAAATCATTTAGAAGAATCTTGAAATCCCAAACTTGTACTTCATAAAACTCAGAATAAATTTTGAGCAAAATACTGAAATTTCCAAATTTTGTACTAAATACGTAACACTCTGTATATAGTGTTTGTATACACACACACACACATATATATATACATATAAAGTTTACACGTATATAATGTGTAGACAGCTCTGTTCTGGAAAGCACTGTAATGTGTAATTTGGAAGGAGACATTGCAAAAGGGCAAATATTTACAGATTACATACTTATATTTAATGTATATACTTATATATGTTATATATTTGTTTATATATATTATCATCACCATGGAAAGGAAAATTCCTCCTTGTATACCTAAAGTGAAACTGAGCTAGTTTTAAAAAGTGAAAAATTGGAAAGAAACCAGAACTCAAAGTATGCCTTCTTTGTACAATTATTATTATTATATTTTATTTTTATTGCTCGTGGGGCTTGAACTCTGGGTCTGAGCACTGTCCCTCAGCTCTTCAGCTCAATACTAGTGCACTACCATTTGAGCCACAGTGCCATTTCTGGTTTTTTGGTAGCTTATTGGAGATCAGAGTCTCACAGATTTCCCTGCCTGGGCTGGTTTTGAACTTATCTGAGCCTCATATCTCATATCTCACCCTCCTGAGTAGCTAGGTGCTACTGAGCCACTGGTACCCAGCTGTAGAATTACTTTTAATGTTTGATCTTTAACATCTGAAAAATAACATGTTCTCAGACTCCTCTGGCATATTTATCCTGAGATGTAATTAAATTTTATTTAGTGCAATATTTACATCTATCAAAGCAGAGGTAGGAATCCTTTCTATGTTATTGTGTACAGATTGTGGGCTAGCATATTAATGGTATTAATAAATATCAGTTCTAATTCTTATTCTATAAAGACATCTCCTAAATGATGAGCACAGTTAAAAAGTTTCTTTGTGATCTGACAGTGCCTTAGCCAGTTTATTAATATTCACAAAAATGCTAAGTTGTGCTAAGTTATGCAATTTTCCTCAGTAATTATTCTTCCAGAAATCTACAAAGTCAGATTATAAAACTAAGCAACTCAAAAAAGAAAGAAAAATTTCAATACCAGTTGAGGATATTTTAGAGAACATTTGATTATTACGTCACAAAATTGTAAGTTCATTGTACTAAGAGAATATTTAAAGATAGGTGCTTTCGGCTTGCTTCTATAATTTTAGCTGCTCAGAAGAATGATACTCAAAGGTTTATATTTTGAGCTCAGCCTGTACAGCAAATTCTCCAAACTTCCACTAGTTTTTGTTTTTTTTTAAAACAAATTTCTTGACTTTACTGCAAAAGAAAAATTGATGTAACATACTCAATTTCTTGCCTACAGGATCTTTACCCTTCCAAAGTAGTTTCTGAAAAGGATTAAAAAAAACTTCAAAATCAAATAAAATTTCTAAGAAAATGCATTATGTTTAGAAACCCCCAGTGCTTTAATTTTTTTAATTTTAATTTATTTTTTATTACCTAAACTTGGGCTTGTACTCTGGGCATAGGGTTTTGAACCAGCTATTTCTGCCCACAACAGGAAGCAACCCAAAAATTTGCATGGAATAATAAAAGACCCTGAAAAGCAAAAACAATCCTTAGCAGAAAGAACAGTGTTGGAGGAATATTAATACCAAATTTCAGACTCTACTACAAAGCCCTAGTAATCAAAACAGCTTGGAACTGGCACAAGAACAGACCTGAGGACCAATGGAATAGAACTGAAGACCCAGAAATGAACCCACAGACCTACAGCCACCTAATCTTCAATAAGGGAGCTAAAAAATAGAATGGAAGAAAGACAGCCTCTTCAGTTAATGGTGCTGGCAACACTGGCTAAACACCTGTAGAAAACGAAAGCTAGATCCTTATATATCACCCTGCACCAGAATCATCTCCAAATAGATTGAAGACACCCTGAAAACATTACTAGAAAGAATAGGAGAAACTCTAGGGCTCCTTGGCACAGGATGAAATTTTCTTAATAAAGACCCAGAAACAGAATAAATCAAAGAAAAGTTGGACAAATGGGATTGCATGAAACTCCAGAGCTTCTCCATGGCAAAGAACATAACAGATCTATTAAACCTGAGTTATGTGCCCATTTCCAGCTTCTTCCTCCTGGTTAATTGCAAATAAGAGTCTCTTGGATTTGTCTTCCCTGGCTACTTTTGAACTGTGATGTTCAGATATCAACACCCTGAGTAGCTCAAATTATAATTAGGAATCACCAGTGCCGTAATCCAGTGCTACTTCACCATTAGTAATGATGCATTTGGTTGTGTTGAAAGATGATCACTGGTTTGTTGACAATAATCTTAGATGGCTCAATTCTCAGAGTTACACAATCTGAATATGTCAACCAACCTAAGCCAGAAACAGGAAAAAAATCACAATGTAGTAAACTGTATTTTTGAAATGTTTGTAGAAGTTTGCTAAAAATAGATGAGGTCTGATTACAAGAATATATTCAAAATTGAATTCTTTAGGGCAGTTCTAAAGGCTGAGTATCTTTTTCTGCTATAAGCCTGAAAGTTCGCTATTTTGTAAACAGATACACATTGTCTAGGCAAAATTATTTGTGTGTGTGTAATTGAGCCTGCAGGTGACCAGTTGCAGGTGCAACTGAATATCTAATTTGTACTTTTGGCATGCAGTTCCAATGGCTAATTATGCCTTTAGCAACTATAGGTGAAATTTAGTTGGTTGTGCATTTTTATGCCTGTTAAGTGATTGTAGGTTCAAATCTTACATTTGGAAAGCTGCTGTGACTAAAAGGTCAGTTAAAAATCCAAGGAAACTTGGCTACTGTTGTAATAAACGAGGAACCAATTTGTAGATTGCATATTTATCAATATGTAGAAAAAAACATAATTAAAACAATAAGATTATAAGACCCTCATGGAATTACATAAGTTCCTAAATTTTAAGTCACATATTTTATTTTTATAGTCTACTATACATTTTTTATTGTTTCTGATAAGGAAAGAATTGGAATCATTCAAAACCTGTATCAATGCTTAGTGCATTGTGTAATCTTAGGAAAGTAATAAAAATGAATGGCACTGAAATAAACACTAATTTTAAAGTTCTAGGATCTGAACACAGAGCCTTGCTCTGGCTAGGCAGGCACACTGTCATTTTGTCCATATTTTCACTCATTATGGATTTCATGAATTATTGAATAAGATTCCACTTTTTTCTTGGGGCAACCTGGATCACAATTTCCACAGTAGCTGGATGACAGGTACATGCCACCATGCCTAGAGAGTTATTGTTTGAGTTGGATTCTCACATACATTTTTCCCATGATGTCCTGAAACCACAGTTACTCTGATCTCAGCATTCTAAGAAACAGAATTACAAGTGATAGATGATGCATGTTGCTAGGTTTTCTTATCGTAAGAAAAATGTAGATAACTAGGCTGGAGACATGGTTCCAGTATTAGAGAGCTAGTTGAGCAAGCAAAGCCAATAAGAACAAGGCCCTACGTACAAGTCCTAGTATTGTGCATATCTATCTATATATCTATGTCTATTGTATATATAAACATATATACATACAGAATTTAAATATATACTATATATAGAAATTGTCTACTTGCTCTTTATCAATTCAATATTTCTATGTACTTCTCTTGGTAACTAGTATACACTGAAAAAGTTTAGTGTGCTTAAGACATATTTCCTATTGATTATTTAATTAAGAAATGGTAAACGTATGACTATTTCCCCAAACATGTCTTTTTATATTTGTACAGGCAATGTTGCAGCCTTGTTGGCTTCTTTTGTGGAAGTGGTATGCATGACTGTCATTGCTGGTGTCATGCATAAAGAGAAGTCAGTTAATGTAACTGCTTATGCATATGAAGGTTACTATTGCTTTGTCATCTTTAATTTTTTTGTTCAAATCAGGTTTTTTCTTTTTTTGTATGTTTATTATTGTAAAAATATTTTACAGAGGGGTTACAGTTACATGAGCAAGGTAATGAGTACATTTCCTATTGAGCATTGTTGCCACCTCCTTTGTTTTCCCCCTACCATCCCTCCCATCCCACCTCCCCGAAAACCCTCCCCATCCATCCCCTGCTGAAGTTGTAAAGTTTGTTTTCAACATAGTATTTTGTACATCTCATTGTTACAATGAGTCAACCTTGATCCATATTTAAGCATTTTGTTTTTTCCCTTCCCCTCCCTGAATTAGAGAAGTGTATATACAAGATGCAGCATTTTCTTATAAATAATTCAAAGGAAAACTATTTGATTCTAAAATGGGTAAATCAATTAATGATTGCCTCAAAGTATTTATGCATGTTAGACTCACAACAAATGCCAATCAATACTGAGAAACTATCAACTACCTCATTTTGACTACATTATACAAGAGTACAATTTGCTCTATGAGTATGGAATCAATCCTTAGGTTTACAGATGCAACTTTAAGGCTATATGTATTTCCAGAGCTTTTCAAGTTATATATTTTTTAATTATTTATTTATTTTTTATTGTGAAAATACTGTACAGAGGGGTTACAATTACATGGGCAAGATAGTGAGTACATTTCTTATCAAGCATTGTAGCCTCCTCCTTTGTTTCTCATTCCCATCCTTTCCCAGCCTCCCCCTTCCCCCCATCCTATCCTCCACCCCACACCAAAGTTGTAAAGGTCATTTTCGATATGACAACTTATACTTCTCATTGTTGCAACGGGTCCGCCTGTATCCTTATTTAAACGACTTGCTTTTGCCCTTCCCCTCCACAAATTTTACTGACATCAAATACAGTGAAAACAGGGGTTATACTTTGGGGGAGGGACATACAAAGCAACAAAGAAAGAATCTTATTAATGCTTTAGAAACAAATGCATGAAAGAAAAAAAAAACATTTGAATACAGATATCAGGGTTCATTCTCCTAACATCACCTTATCTGACCTTTTCTGCTTGACTCATACATATACTAGATTGTGCAAATAAGGGAAACCATGGGACCTATGTTTCTTTGGGCTTAGCTTACTTCACTTAATATAATTTTTTCCAAGTCTTTCCATTTCCTAACAAATGGGGCAATGCCATTCTTTCTGATGGAGGCATAGAATTCCATTGTGTATATATACCACATTTTCTTGATCAATTCATCTACTGAGGGGCATCTGGCTTGGTTCCATATCTTAGCTATAGTAAATACTGCTGCAATAAACTTAGTTGTGCTGGTAGCTTTAGTGTGGTCTTGTTTGTAAACATTTGGGTTAATGCCCAACAGTGGGATTGCTGGGTCATAGGGGAGTCTTTTGAGGAACCTCCATACTACTTTCCAAAGTGGTTGAACAAATTTACATTCCCACAAACAATTAAGTAAGGTTCCCTTCTGTTCACATCCCCTCCAGGATCTATTGTTATTAGAGTTCTTGATTTTTGCCATTCTAACTGGGGTGCAGAGCTTCTGCATGGCAAAGGACATAGCTAGCAAGATCAATAGAAAGCCCATGGATCGGAAGAAGATCTTCACTAGCCATACAAGGGACAAGGGTCTCATATCTAAAATATACTTGGAACTCAAAAAAATAAATCCCCCAACAACTAATCCTCAAAGAAACAACTGCCCAATAAATAAGTGTGCTAAAGACTTAAAGAGAAACTTCTCTGAAGAAGAAAGAAGGATGGCCAATAGACACATGAAGAAATGCTCAACCTCCCTAGCCATAAAAAAAATGCAAATCAAAACAACATTGAGGTACCACCTCACCCAGTTAGAATGGCAAAAATCAAGAACTCTAATAACAACAGATGCTGGAAGGGATGTGGGCAGAAGGGAACCTTACTTCATTGTTGGTGGGAATGTAAATTTGTTCAACCACTTTGGAAAGTAGTATGGAGGTTCCTCAAAAGACTCCACATAGAGCCTCCCCTATGACCCAGCAATCCCACTTTTGGGCATTTACCCAAATGTTTACAAACAAGACCACACTAAAGCTACCAGCACAACTAGGTTTATTGCAGCAGTATTTACTATAGCTAAGATATGGAACCAAGCCAGATGCTCCTCAGTAGATGAATGGATCAAGAAAATGTGGTATATATACACAGTGGAATTCTATGCCTCCATCAGAAAGAATGACATTGTCCCATTTGTTAGGAAATGGAAAGACTTGGAAAAAATTATATTAAGTGAAGTAAGCTAAGCCCAAAGAAACATAGGTCCCATGGTTTCCCTTATTTGCAATATCTATATATGTATGAGTCAAGCAGAAAAGGTCAGATAAGGTGATGTTAGGAGAATGAACCCTGATATCTGTATTCAAATGTTCTTTTTTCTTTCATGCATTTGTTTCTAATGCATTAATAAGATTATTTCTTTGTTGCTTTGTACGTCCCTCCCCCCACAGTATAACCCCTGTTTTCACTGTATTTGATGTCTGTATAATTTGTGGAGGGGAAGGGGAAAAACAAGTCATTTAAGTAAGGATACAGGTGGACCCGTTGCAACAATGAGAAGTACAAGTTGTCATGTCAAAAATGAATTTTACAACTTTGGTGAGGTGGGGGGAGGATTGAATGGGGGGGGGGAGGCTGGGAAGGGATGGGAAGAGTAAACAAAGGAGGAGGCAACAATGCTTGATAAGAAATGGACTCACTATCTTGCCCATGTAATTGTAACCCCTCTGTACAGTATTTTCACAATAAAAAAAGACTTAAAAGAGAAACTTCTCTGAAGAAGAAAGAAGGATGGCCAATAGACACATGAAGAAATGCTCAACCTCCCTAGCCATAAAAGAAATGCAAATCAAAACAACATTAAGAGACCAAAATCAAGAGGCAAAAATCAAGTTATATTCTTTTCATTATTAATTTATTATTATACTATATAGGTGATATACAGAGGGATTCCATTTTCACCAGTCAGGTAATGAGTGCATTTCTTTTCATAGTGTTTTCTTTTTCCTCAAATCTTTCTTAGTCCCTCCTTCCCTCCTGTCTTCACCCACAAGTTGTATAGCTCACTCACATCAGTGTCCAGTGATCTCTCCACTGTTGCACTTTCCCTCCCTTTTTCCTTCAAGTTCTGGACCCTTCCCCAACCTTTCCAAAGATGTATACTTGAATATACCATACATAAGGTAAAGAAGACAGAAACATTAAAAATGAAAAACAGTAAGGAAAAAGGAGAGATGTCTCTTGTTTCCATATCTTGAAGTTTATTTCAATATGTATATTATTTTATATGCATGTTTTGATGAGGTCCTCTGTGCCTTTTAGTATAATGAAGAAAAATTACATAAAAGATAATTATTCCTTTAGAGCGAAGGAAAAGATAAAATTCCTTAGTACTAGTCCAACTCATCACCAACTCCACAAAGTAAAAGCTCTTTTTTCAAATGATGAAAAATCTATAGTAGCAGCTTAAATTATAAATTGTAAGTTAATTTTGTCATTGAATCATGGTTAGGTTTTGACTGATTACCTGTGTTCAAAGTCTTGGGGAAAAAATATCAATGACTGCCTACCTGTTCTAACAATATTCTTTTACTTCTAGGCTTTTATTTCAAATACCATGAATACAAAACTCTCTACAATGATTAAAGAGCAATCTGACAGCACATACTTTGTATATCCTAATATAAAAGTCTTGACTTTTCCCTCTTAAGTTACTAACTTCCATACCTAATACTTCCAGCTTACTTTTACTTTGTCATTGCTTTAAGTGTCCACCACTCTCTGAACTTGCATATAAAATACTGATTCTGGAATCAAATACCATGATACACTAAAAATAGATATTGAAATTTATTCTGATATAAACTCTGAAAAATTAAAATTATTAGAAGCATGAATTGCCTTCTTTAAGCAGTTGGCAATATTCTTTGTTGGATTCTAGCAACAAAGGTTTTGCTGTTTTGATAAGCTTTCAATTGGATTAGTTTAAACATTTTCTAATTTTCAGAAATTTCCAATCTCATATCAGTAGAAAGGAATCATGTCTTGTAATCAGACTTTATTTCTCATGTTATTGTTGTAAATAAGTTTTTTTAAATTTTCCCCTCATCCTTACTGAGCACCATTCTCCCATTCATTTTTTTATGAAAATGTCAAGGAACTCACTAAGATGTTCCTATTTAGAAGAAAATATTAAACATTTGCTATGTGCCAGTCACACAGCTTTGGAAATCTACCACAGCAAAGAATTAGGTGAGTTCTTCAATCTTGCAGATCCAAATAAACAAATAGATGATTTTCATCTCTCACATCTGAAAAGTATCAAAGAAAGGAGTATCATATAACTTAAATATTAAAGGTGGAGAAAATCAATTCAGTTCAACATAGTCACAAAAGACTTTAAGAAAATTGATATGTATGCAGTCTTTTTTGACCACAGTTGTTTTTAATTGAAGCAAACCTGGCAGTAGTGGCTTATGCCTATAATCCTAACTGCTCATTAGGCTGAGATATGAGTATTGATGTTCAAAGCCCTCCTAGGCAGGAAAGTCTGTGAGACTTTTATGTCCAATAAACTACTTAGAAAAAAACAGAAATGGTGCTGTGGCTCAAGGGATACAGCACTAGCCTGACCATAGAGGACCAGAGATGGAATTCAAGCCCCAGAACTGGCCAAAATAAAATTAAAGAAGTAAAAGTTATAAGATTTAAGATGTAAGATGTAACAAAGTAATGGAAAAGTCACAAATCTGTGAAGAGCTAATTATGGGACATACAATAAATTCTGATGGCTGGTCCAAAATAAGAAAAAAAGAGTTTCTGTATAAATGAGCTTGAAGATTTATGTTATGCTGAAGATTTGCTTCATGTTTATAAAAATGAAAATGATAAGTCATGTTAGAAGTTTGTTACCTGGACTTATAGATTTTTGATAATTGATAAAGGCCAGACAAAGTAGAAGCAGATACATTAAACCAAGCTGCAAAAGAAAAACACATAAGTATAATCTAGAAAATACCAAGCAGAATAGGAAAAACTTGAAAACCAATTCAAATGGAGTAAATCAAGACAGGAACCTAAATTCATATGCTTCTTATTTTCTGGCTTGGGTTATAGAGGGAATGGTGACTTCATTCTCTCTGTAAGGAGGGCAGAAAGAGGAAATAGATCATAAGTATTGTAAGAATGAGCCTAGTTTGCTACATTTCTAGTTAAGAGCATGCAAATTCATCTAATTCAAAAAGAAAGATTCATATTTGTGATAGCTTAAACAAGCATTTAATAAAGTAGTCAAAATATTTTTGGCCTGATGCTATATGTGATATAATTTGTAAAACAAAATAGCAGCAAGATGCAGGACTTCAGTGGAAAGAATGGAGGAGACCATTCTCAGAAGATGTATTTACATGTAGGTCACTTGGTATTTAAACGAGAAGAGAAAGTTACAATATTTATGTTGGTAAAGCTCAAATTGTTTTTTACTAACATCTGTTATTGCTATCTGCCCTCAGAAAGGCTGTATTTTCCTTAGTTATTATAATTGTACTCTGGTGCACCTTGCTATATTAAACATTTGGAATATTCTATCATTCCTTGTTATGTATGCAGATTGTATGTATTTATTAGTTCAACACAGCTTTATCATGTCAATTACAATTCAGAAGGTAATTATATTGCACTATAAAGGTATTTGTATTCATTTATGACTTTAGAATTTGAAAACATTTTTACTAAGTAGAATTATGTATTATGGGACTGTCTAAAATATATTTGAATTTCTTTAATGACTTCTGGTCCTGATTTAGTATCTTCCTGGTAAATAATGACTGAAAAATGAACTGATTGCCTAGAAATACAAAATTTAATGAAAATAAAAGAAGTCTCCTTCAGGATAAACTAATTTTATCTCATGAATGGGACTGTATTTGATAATACATATAAACTTTTATAAAATGATGCAAGGCATTTAATAAGCCATGTAGAAAATAATCATTTGAAATGTGATTGTCTGATACATTTATTTTTACAATGAACATACAAGAATTAATATAGCTTAATGAAAGACTGACGAGACAATGTGAGGATAACTGTAGACAGCCACCTCAATTATCATGTTCCCAAAAGACATTCCCCCTCAGGAATAGCACGAAAAACATGGGTAAAGTACAAACTCTCCTGGTATTCTCTGAGATGCAGATCATGCTTATGTGATCACAACACACACTGTCCTGAAAGCTGTGTAGAAGACATGTCCTCACCTTTCATTACAAGATGAGCTGCTGAACCTCCTTGCAGTTTGCCCTAGATCATAAGACACTGAAAGAAAACAAAGCCAATGTAAGTATGTCCATATAACTTTTTGTAAATACACCTCCAAAAATTGACTTTTCACCCATTTGTACTTCAAATGGGTAAATACTAGAGTAATCCCAGGACAAAAAGCAAATATCTATAAATACAAAAGTCAAGATTATATTTATTTTCCTTTTGTACTTCAAAACAAATATTTATTTTCCTAATGTACTTCAAAACAAATAGGTTTAAATTTTTTTCCTTTTTAAATTTTTTTGCTTATTTTTTTTTATTGTAAAAATACCGTACAGAGGGGTTACGATTACATGGGCAAGATAATGAGTACATTTCTTATCAAGCATTGTTGCCTCCTCCTTTGTTTCCCCTTCCCATCCCTTCCCATATACTCCCCTCCCCCCCTTCGCAAAGTTTGTTTTTCGACATAACGACTCGTACATCTCATTGTTGCAATGGGTCCACCTGTATCCCTATTTAAACGATTTGTTTTTTTCCCTTCCCCTCCACAAATTGTACCCACACCAAATAGAGTGAAAGCAGGGGTTATATTGTGGGAGAGGGACATACAAAGCAACAAAGAAATCATCTTATAAATATGTTAGAAACAATTGCATGAAAGCAAAAACATTTGAATACTTATCTTGAAAAGAATGTACTTCTAAAGGAAAAATCACTATTTCCAGGTTGTACAAGCAACATATTTTTACAGTAGAAATATAAAGTACCAAATTACAAAAAGCTATAATAGAAACATAAATGAATCTTTAATGAATATAATATGCCACTTAGTGCCACTAGCTACAAGTAGAAAACTCAATAACTTTTGAAACTTTATGATTGTGTTAGTGATCAATGTTAAATAATTTATAGATAGTAAACACAAACTGGAAATATATAGCTAGAATAAAATCATTGGGTGTCAAATGACCTGGGATTAAAATTAACAGTGCAAATAATTAAGCATGTTTACTATTTCCAGGTCATTTTTTTCTGGTGATTATTATTGCTGACGCTACTCTACAATGAATGATATACAACTTTTTTCTCTCAGTACTTGTGCTTGAATTAATTTCACAAATAAAGGTTTGAGTTACAAAGGGTAGAATTGTTGACGAATTTCTATTTGAATGAAGTAAAACTGGAAACAATGCTAGATTTAATTATCTCTTTATTGCATGTAAACAATCTTTGTATTTTCAGAAGATTTCACATTCCCTTTAGAGTCAATATATAAAGAATCAAAACATAATGAGTCAGATAAATTGTCATCTCTTAAATATTACATTTCAAGATATTTATATTTCCCTAAAGATTTGATGTTTAATTAGAGAAAACCACAATGATTATAGCAAATGGAGATTAAATGATATTTAATTAGAAAATCTGTAATGAAGGTTCATGGAAGATCAGATTACATTTGCAATGATTTCGGCATGCCCCCAGATGTGATAGAATGATTACATGACACTTGCTCCTTAGAATTTCCATTTCACATCATTTTACTGATGATCTAATTTATAGCACAATTAGTAAATTTTTCAAATGCCATAGGTAAGCCATGCCAAGAGAGTCCTTTTTATATACCCACCTGTCACATACTCTGTAAATTTTCCTCTTTAACATTTATAATTTTGTTGTGCATTTGTTTGGCAAATTATGCATCTAATGTATATGATATGGTGAGAATATGTCCTCTACAATTTATGTGTGAGAAAATCCTAATGGAACAATGTTGGAAGTGGAGACTTAATTAGAGTTGTTTTGATCATGAGGGCTGCAATGTCATGAATAGATTAATTCCATTATGCAATGGGTGCTGGTTGCTGGCCTACCATTGCTCATTTGCCAAGTGACACATAAGCAAGATGGTCCTTGCCAGATGCTGAAATATGAGTCTTGGACTTTTCAGACTACTCAACTGTAAGCAAATACATTTCTGCTCATCATATTACCCAGTGAGTGGTACTTTGTTATAGCAATATTAAATTGAGTAAGGCAATATAAAATTACTGTGAGAGTGCTAGAGGAATGGAATTTTATGTCATCAGAAAAAAACATGGAAGGATTATAATTATTCATGAGAAAAATTGGGTATGACACTAAAATATAAATATAAAACTATATATTATAGATAGACATAATCATAGTAGTTTTGTTTAGTGAGAAAAATTCTAATAAGGTAAAAAGATCAATTTTGTTTCTTCATTTATTATGACTACTACTTAAATTTGTTGTTTAAAAATGTTGGAAACACTATATTTGGTTTTGGAAGTTTGTTATATAGAATAATTTTCATAATTTAACTTCCTTTTCAAGAAATTATTTCTTTTATTTGCCTAAAGTTTTGGAAAAGTATTGGCAGTACTTGCTGAGATTAAAACAAATAAGATTGTAAAGTGACTTATTCACATTAGAATGATGAAAACCATATAAATTCAGCTCATGTTAATAAGTACACATTATTTTAAGAGTACAAAAACAATGAAGGGTTCAAGTAATCTGGATCTTGCTGTTTTAATGTCAGATATGAGAATTATATAAATATTACATAAAATATTTTAGTTCAGCATCTGAAAGATCACAAGAAAATTAGGTATTTGATAGAAACAGAATATATCTGGTAGGGATGCTGGTGAAGGGAAGGCAATGAAAAAAATTATAGCACTATTCAAAAATATATCAACAGAAGACAATAGTAGGCATAAAATATGCCAGGGAAAGCCAATTCATTTAGAGGATCTATCAGAAGTAAACTTGTTTAGGATTAGGTAGTAGTATATAAATTCTAAAGTTGTGTAGTTTAGTTTATCTCAAAAGTTTTGAAATCATGAAAAATGAGGTTTAAGGTTGTTATACTAAAAGATTAGAATAATATTAATTTTTATAAAAGCAAGTCAAAGTGGTATCAGAGTGTCAAATGGATTAAGAACAATGTGGCCAGTGATAAAGTTAAGTGTCATCATGTGCTACTATTTACAAAGTTGAGCAAGGAAAGTCAAAACAAGCGAAGAGGTTGGTAAAGGCACAATAGGTAAGTATGAGTGGCTGATTGCTTTAGCACTTTAGTATCAGAGGGGTGCACCTTTAATCCAAATAGTCCTTTGAGTCGTGTCAGATGTGATTTTGGTTCTATCTTTCTTCAATATCTACAGAAGATAAAACAAACCTGTGTAATGTATCCTATAGCAAAAAGTAAATGCTTAAGAGATTTGTGGTTCACTGTTGTATGAGATCTCCAGCTTGCACTCACATTGCTTAGGTATGAAATCTAAACTAGAAACTACTGTTTTCGCCACAAGATTTGTCTTGCTCACATGAAACGAAGTATATGTTTATGTAGTGTGTATTGTCACTCAAACCTTTGCTTGTAGCTGTAGAAATAACAAATATTGAGTATTTTACCTACTCATTTTTAGAAGAGCAAAATCTGGGAATAAATCTCTTCATATTTTTCTTCAACCACTCCATTTATCCTTTTTTTCCTCCTCTGCTTGCATTAAGAGGAAAAAGAAGCCTAAAGATGAACAGAAATTTCCAACTTTTCAAAACCTATAGATTACCTAACTCAGCTGTCTTTGGGTTTTGATTTTCCATATGAGATCCTAGGCTCTGGTTCAAGGGCTGTCTTTTCATACACATCATTTATTGCATCTTTTGTTTCATTAAAAATATAGCTCTTTAAAGGGTCCCGATATCCTCAAAAATATGTACCACGTGGACAATTGTTTACCAGTCCCATCCTTAAAGCAATTTCTAATTTTCACATTTAAATAAAACTATTTGTTCATATGATGAAGGAACTGAAAATTATCTGGATTCTTTACAAAAGGACTATGCTGTAATCTTCTGTATAAAGGGCATAACTGAATCACCAAATCAATATTTAATGGGATTACAATGTATATGCTGAAGTAGAAAAAAAGAAAAATATGATAATCTTCTAACTTTCTTTCAATGTAGACCTTCTTCCAATTTAGAATGTTCTATTTATTGACTATACATTGTCTGTACATATCTATTCATTGCTTCTCCTGAACTATAGGAAGTGATTTACATATACACATCACCTCTGGAACATAAGGAAATAACATGTCTTTGGACTCAGCGGTTCCAAATCTCATTCTGGTTCAAAAGTTCTGCTGGAGCTCTAAACAGTTTTAAACCAGTGTCTTCCAATTAAAGATGGAAGGAAGGAAGGAAGGAAGGGGGGAGGAAGGAGGGAATGAGGGGAAAATGAAGGAAGCAAGGAAGGAAAGAGGGGAGGGAGGGAGGGTGGGAAACAAGGAAAAAAGGAGGGAAAGAGGGAGGGAAAGAAGGAGGGAGGAAGGGAGGTAGGCAGGAAGGAAGGAATAAAAAGAAGGAAGGAAGGGATGAAGGGAGGGAGGGAGGGAGGGAAAAAGAAGGAAGAGAGGTAGGAAGAATGAAGATGGGAAAGAGGACCGAGAAAAACATACCACATAATGCCATTAACTCTGGCTCTTCATTCAATAAGTATATGCAAACTCTGAACTCTGGGTCTCCAATTTCATCTGTTTTACTTTCATAATGTCAGAATTTCTCCAAATAAAGTGAAATTGTGCTAACTCAGTGATTATAAAAAGCTCTTTCCTTGGGGGATGTAACCCATGAATCATGGGTACAGTGCTTAGCATAGAGAGAAAGCATCTGTTCTGAAGAATATTACATTGGTTGTAAAAGTTTATATTTATAATGCATGAGATATTCTATCATTTAAAATGGATTTTATATGAATTACTAAATATTTATATGAATTACTAAAACATTGGACTGGCAGAAAAAGAAAACAGTAATTGGATTAAACAAT
Organism: Dipodomys merriami; assembly: GCF_024711535.1. NCBI lineage: Eukaryota > Metazoa > Chordata > Mammalia > Rodentia > Heteromyidae > Dipodomys > Dipodomys merriami. The sequence goes on from NW_027203381.1 coordinate 86,503,782, forward strand.
ATAAATTGTGTTAGAATTGAACATGGGATCTCTAAAACCCTCTTAAATGTAATTTTTGTTACGCATACTAATTTTTCAACACAACTTCTAGGAGAGAAAGTATTTTTTCATTTAATGTTTTCAATTCTTAATAAGTTGTCACTTTGTATTCTGAGGTATTTCTCTGTGCTACATTGTGAGTGTGTGCAAGCATATGTTGGTAAATCAAAATATCGAATATTTAAAATGTCCAAGACCAAAAGTTTAGGAATCCAAATCAAACATATAAAACAGATATTGGACAACTCATCTTTTTACTTAGAATAATGATTTGTTAGTCGCTCCTATGAAACACACTTAAAGGATGCTTCAGATTCTGGTAGTAACACGAAGGAAGGAAGAGCAATATTATTGAATTTTGATAAATGTTGATGTAAATGAAAGCCAAGCAGTGAAGAATGTAATAGATGTGAAGTCTACAATGTAGTTCACAATTAGCATAAAAACTGACTGACTGAACACAGCTACCTCATTATTTGTCTGCTGCTCACTATAATATAATTACAGTGAGAGTGCTGCTTTTAGTGAGCCAAGTACATCTTAAGAGAGAATAAGAGTATTTAGCAGATATCTTATGACCAATAATAAAAAAAATAATGTGGTTCAAAGGATGATAAGGGTAATGGGCAGCCAGACAGTTTGAATTTGCCTGGAAATTATAGAATGAAATAAAGACTTTCTCTCTATTTTATTATCTTGAAGTTCTGTTTATACTTTGTCTTAGACATGATATTAGCTTCTTTTTTATATGTGATTAAACTTAACATACAAAACCATCTGTATAGTATTCCCTATAGGAAATTTTGATCTGAAACAAACACTAGTAGTTTACATATGTAACCATAGCTATTCAGAAAACTGAGATCCCCAGGGGATAAAACAAAGGGGAAAAATGAAAGAAAAAAGAAATAATTTCACACAGTATGTTAAAAAAACAACAAATAACCCTCTTGTTTCCATATTTTGGGGTGCATTTTGATTAGCATCCTTTTATATGGTCCTGTATTGTTATTGTGATCCTCTGCTAGGACTATCCTGGACATATACTAATTATTACAAATGAGGGAGACTGTAGAGCCTATGTTTCTACACTATTATCTAACAATCCCACTCCTGGGCATTTACTAAACCACAAGCAAGGCCACACTAAAACTACCAGTACAACTATGTTCATTGCAGCATTATTTACCATAGCTAAGATATGGAACCAACCCAGATGCCCTTAAGTTGATGAATGGATCAAGAAAATGTGGTATATATACAAAATGGAATTCTATGTTTCCATCAGAAAGAATGACATCATCCAATTCATAAGGAAATGGAAAGACTTGAAAGACTTCTGATGAAAGACTGCCATTACCTATCAGTCACTGACTTGCCAATTCCAAACTGTGAAATTATTATAGGAAAAATCTGAAAGGAAAAATGTTCTCACTTGCAGAAAGTACTTGATACTTTCTTGATATTGAAAGGTTAAAGTCATGTTTGAAACTATTTTGTTTCATACTGAGTTTCAGCATTTATTCTTGGCTCATGTCTGCATAACATTGTCTCATCAATTTTTTTTTAACCTATCAATACAAACAGGAAAAATTCTTTGAAATTGAACATTTCATGGCAAACCCCTAGATATCTAAATATATAAGATGGTAAGAGAAATTCAAACAAAATAAAGTGAATTTCCCATGCTATAATTTTCATCCTTTAACAGGATTCTCTCCTTTTACTTTGGATACTTCTAGATCTTCTTTTGAATGTGTAGTAGCCTTATAATCTCTTTCTTGTAATTGCTTGATTGTTCTTTACCTGGTGATAAAACTAGTATCTTACTGGATTTTTTTTCGGTTGGTTGTGGGGCTTGAACTCTAGGCCTGGGCATTGTCACTCAGCTCTTCAGTTCAAGGTGAGTGCTCTACCAGTTGATACACAGTTCTACTACTGGTTTTCTGAGTGGTTTATTTGAGATAAGAGTCTCATGGACTTTCCTGCTTTGGCTGACTTTGAACCAGATCTTCAGATTACAGCCTCTTGAGTAGCAAGGATTATAGGCACAAGCTACTAATGACTGTCACTGGAAATTTTTTTGCAATCTCAATTTATTTATCAAAGGGAGTCATTTAAAATCTTTGATAATTTTGTTTTGTAAGAAAAATATATAAGAATAATTAGTGATGAATAATCAGTACTCTAAAATTGGTTTTCAGATGCCCAATTTTATAATAATATCTACAAATTTTATTTGATGACTTGTGTGAAACAAGAATGTTCAACAATAATCTATCCACATTCTATGAGAAAACTTCATTATGTATATTTTATGGTAACACTGGAACTATTTTAAGCCTTTTTTTAAAATTTTAAACCACCTTAAATGATTAGTCCTATAATATAAGGAATAAGCAACCCCAAAGAAGAAAAGTTTATAATTTCACAAATATTAAAAGGAAAATAAAATAACTATGTATATTGTCCTAACATTTAAAATATATGCAAGAAGAGTATTAAGAAAAAATTATCAAAAAAGAAATATATATGGACATTTAAATTGGTCAGTGTTATCAAATATTTCAATAAATTTATTCTAACTTATTTTGACACATTCTCCTCATTTGCTAAGAGGCAGAAGGACTACTGTTACCAAAATCCAGTGGTTTCAGATCACCCATTTATGTATATGTGCATATATATCTAATATATAACATAATAAATTTCTTTATACATTTATACACACTTAAGGCAGATTTCTACACAATACTGACACAGTTGTTTAAGATCTGCACTAGAATATACACTGTGAAAGTGGCTAAGTGAACCCCAAGATCGGGACACAAGAGGTTTTTATCTTTGTTGCTGTTGTTTTTGATGTACTTGTAATGTAGTATGTGATTTTTTTTATTCTTTTGTATGTTCTTCCCTCATTTGATTCTGGTGCCCTGCATCTTGTATATACATTTTTCTAATTTGAGGAGGAGACGGGAAATAAAGTGCTGAAACAAGGATACAAGTTGACCCATTGTAACAATGACATGTACAGGCACTATGTTGAAAAGGTACTTCCAGGCAGGGGGGTGGTAGGAGCTGGGGCGGGTGGGGAGGCAAGGGATGGTAGGGGGAAAACAAGGGAGGAAATAACAAAGCTCGACAGGAACTATACTCATTACCTTACTCATGTAACTCTAACCTCTCTGTACAGTATCTTTACAATAATATATATACATATATGCACATGTATATATAGTGGCTAAAATTGTATAAGTTGAAATTAGACTCCTTTGTATATAGATTTGTTACGCTTTGATCATGTCACCTACTGATTTATATACTGGGAGCTTGGTTACTATTGGCAGGCTTTTGAGAAGTGATTGGATCTTAGAGTTGTGATCCAGTCATTTGATTAATCCCTTCAGAGATTCGTCTGGTGATGTTATTGGGAGATACTGAAATGTAGGAGGATCAGGGACTACTTGGAGAAAGTAGGTATCTGTGAGAGTGTCCTCCAGAGCTGAAATTTGCTCTGGCCCTTTCCTCTTTTTGTCCTTCATGAGGTGAAGAGTCTCTGACACTTGTTTCTGCCACCATGATATTCTGCCTTCTTACCAGAAATTATGTAGCCCAGGATTACATCCTCCAAAATGCACCAACTAAGAGATAATTTTTCCATTTAACTTGTTTTTCTAAGAGATGGAAAAGGTGACTAATTCATAGTTTTACGCTGTGATTATGATTGTTATTCTTTCCTTTTAATTGTACATTTTGTTTTTGTATAGTGGAGAAAATTGTACTTTTGGGTTGTTCATAAAACTTTACTCAGAAGCTGGCACTCAACAATCTCTGAGAACATATTGGCACTCAGATTTCCCCCACACTCCAAATAGCCCAACTAAGATCTAATGACTGAATGTGGGCCAATAGATGTTTGATATAGTAGGTGACTTTGCTTGAAATTTTTCTTTGATATTTTTATGAAACTTGTAGCCCATTATTTTCAGATTGTGTTGGAGAGTTCTTTCACTTAGTTTGTTCTATATAGTCTTGGATGATTTTGAACTTGTTTTATTTCTAAACATTATCCTTGGGTTATCTCATTAGACAGACTATAAGGTTTAACCTCTGGCATTGATTTGAAATCTACATGCTGGTTACTTAGTATTTCTAATTAGTACTAATCAAATCAATTCAAAATATATTGCATTATCAATTTCTCCACACAAGCTTGTTTTCTTTTTTCTTTTTTTAATGAAGGAGTTCTAGTGTATCCTCCCGCTTACACAATTATGAATTGTTAAACAAAAATTATGTGCACCTTAATTTTCCTCCCACAATGTCTCCTTCTAATCCATTTCTAAAATCTTCATTTAATACAACTTTATAGTTCATTTCCAATGGTATTATCTAAATTCAGATAACTATAATCTTTTTTGAAGTGCAAGCATCATTTCCTAACTTGTATCCTATTCTAGACTTGCTTCCTCATGATCTACTTTGTATAGTTTTAAAAGAATCATTCTACAAATTAAAAATATAATTCTTTTACTTTCTTCTTTAAAAAGCCTCTATATTTGTTATTATTTTCAAATTTCTTCAAATGTGTAACACCTATCTGACTCAGGTTCTAGCTTCAATTTATGACATAGCCATCTTTACACTATAAAAACCATTCATAACACAAGTCCTAAATCTTAGTTTTAATTTGTGATGTCATATTCTAGAGCTGAAGTAATATATGGTGTAACATTGCCTTTCAAAATGGTGAGAGAGAGAAATGGATCACAGAGAAGAAAGCCCCCTCCAATCTTCAGCATGTACAGTTCAGGATATCTTCTATGATTTTTTGCATTATAAGCTGAATACTGATAATACTAATGCAATGTATATTTTAATATGCTAAAAGAAATGTTTTTGTGTATTTTCCACATACACAACTTATAAATGAGTAGTTATGATTGACAAGACTTAAACATTACAGAAGCACACATCTGTTCAAATATACTTAGTATATTACAGCCATATACAATCTTTAGTTTTTGCTTTTGAATTAAAAATTAATTCTAAGGAGCTAGAGTCATGGCAAAAATGGTAGAGTTCCTGCCTTTTAAGCTGAAGGCCTTGAATTTAATTATAGGACTTAAACACACACAAGCATAAAACCCCAAAACCTAACTTAAATGAGTAATTGATAAATTTAAAATAAAACCATGGGAAAAAGGAATGATTAATATTTTATTTAGTTTAAGAATAAAGATGTGAACTACTAGCTAAATGTGGATTATGCAGTTATTGTATAAAAATCAAATACTTTTTTGTATTTCAACATAATTTTATTCATTGTTTCTAATTGTTTTTTTATTGTGAAAATACTGTGAAGAGTGGTTACAGTTACATGAGCAAGGTAATGAGTACATTTCTTATCAAGCATTGTTGCCTCCTCCTTTGTTTTTCCCCTACTATTCCTTCCCTCCCCTCCCACCTCTTCAGCTACACCCCCCAAGCCTCACCCTTCCACCTCCCCCCCCCCCCGCCTAAATTGTAAAGTTTGTTTTTCAACATAGAGTCTTGTACATCTCATTGTTGCAATGGGTCAATTTGTGTCCCTGTTTAAACAATTTGTTTTTTCCCTTCCCCTCCCCAAATTATACCAACATCATATACAGTGAAAATGGGTTATACCGTGGGGGAGGGACATACAAAACAACAAAAAAAATCATCAAATATCTTTTATTGTGTTGAAACTAAGCATATAAGCACCATTTGAAAATAACCTATATGCTTTAACAAAACTCCTGAACTCATAAGTAATCAAATACTGCTATCTCTTCCCTCTATTCTGAAAAATTTATGAATCATATAGACACAATTAGATTGTTAAGAGTAAGTAGATGAAAGGAACACTATACATTTCCCAGAAGACTTACCCTGTAATTCAATGTTTAGTTTCATTATTCATTTTATGCTATAAGAAGCTTTGAAATGAATTTATTATGTCATAGATTTTATTTAAAAGCACTGCAAAGATTCTAAAATGAGTTATTGATAAATTTTAAATAAAAACATGAGAAAAGGGAATGATTAATATTTTTATTTAATTTAAGAATAAAGATGTGAACTGACTAGCTATAGAATAAGCAAATTATTATCACAGATTGTACCAGTGTTGCCCTTCTAATATCATACACATCTGAAAAACAAGTGTATCACTTCCCTCTGGAAGATAAATGGTTTGATGAACCTTTCTTTGTAAGAAAACAAAATCCCAAATAAAATGAATATTTCAACCAGGAATAAAAATAGAAATACTTTATGCAATTGATATTAGATAGGTTTTTATATAATTTAGCCCTAATGTTGTCTCATGTTTTTCCTTAAATATACAAAGTTTATTTTAAGTTGTTTGAAAATATGGATACATATGCAAAAAAGTGATTGTACTGTAGACTTGCTTTCTTTGTGTATTATTGGGGAAAGCTTTTATTATTGGATTTGGACAACCAGAATAGAGTACTTGGTGGAATCTCACAATAAGTTCAGATAAACAAATCTTAAGAGCATGATTTCTATCTGAAGATGAGTTTTATTTATTCTCTATGTTTATCTTTTATTTATTGATCCAGTCTATGTAAATGGAGCCTTCACCTAAGGGCTCTGGAGCTCATGCACAGAGTGGAAATTCAAACTTCAACTTGAAGTCAATTCTCAATTATTTAGTGGATGCTTACCCAATCCAGTGCAAGTTTAATTCATGCCTCTGGCTGCCTCTCCTTCATCACAGAGGTAGGATTTTGGCTGCTATGCTTTCTGTGCTTTTTCTTCCTTAGAGGATTAACAGTGATGGAATACTCATGTGCATCGCTCTGAAATTTCACTTTCAAATCTGACTTTCCGGCATTTACACAAGTCAACCTTTTGCTTAAAGTATTTTACCTTTGATATCACCCACATGCTATGTGCAAGTTATGCTCCAATTTATAACCTTATGCAAATAAGCCACATGCCTTGATACGGAAAGCAGATTGCTGGGTGCATATGTCCCATGCTTACACTAGTGTGGGTTCTATAGATTTTTAGTAAGTCTTACCTTTGGAATGTACCACTTTCAATAGCCATTTTGACTGTTTATGATTTTTTTATATATTAATAGTTGGTCTTGGTATAAATATAATAAAAGTCCAATATTGTGTTCCAAGTGTCAGGATGTCTGCCTCCTAAGCATAGAGCCCTGAGTTTACCTGCCACCCCCCCAAAAAAATTAAGAGTTAAGTTCTACCAATCATTAGGCAGAAAATATAATGCAACAATAAATAAGAAATAGTACCCATACCTACATATTTTTATTAAAATATTTGTTACAAGGTTCTGAGAATGGTATTCACAGTAGATATTAAACATGGTATTATCACTCTAGGGAAATTAAAAATATGAAGAGGATTTAAAAATTTTAAGAGCTTGAAACATAATAGTGTATCCAGACTTGTAAAAATGAAAAAGCCATACAAAATCTAACAGTGGCACCTTACTATTTGAATCATCTCAACTTGTTTTCTCAAATCTAGAACCATCTGTCCATTCCAGACTCATTTTGCCACATCTTCAGCTTGTATCACAAACATGTCACTCTATATTTTAGCACAGAAGAAAAGGTTAGGGCTAGTTTGGCTTATAAAACAAAGCATTTTGTTTGATTTTAAAGAAGTCCTTGATTGATCTCTAGGTCCAGTGTCCTTTTTTTGTAATTATAATTTTTGATCATAGAAATAATATCAAATCAACTACCTTAAATTTTAATTCAGACAATGTACACATTATACATTTTATATAATCGGTATTTTCAGGGGAATTGGTCACTTTTATTGTTCATAACTTTCCAAATGATTTCAGAGACTTGACAATATGGGGTCCAACTAGCTTAGGAGAGGTACATTCATGTTACAAATTCAAAGAAGCATAGCAAAATCCGAGACAAAGACTCAAACTGTACTGCCAATGCTTCTGCTTCGACTATACAGTTGATTTTCTTGAACAAGGAAATAAGTAAAATTCTCTTATGACTACAGAAAATATATTTTATCTGATATAACATTGAAAATATACACTATGCAAAACTATTTAACGAATGATCTAGAAACATCTGATCAATTATTAAGGGGAAAGTAAAATCAGTTGCAGAATCTGAATTGGAGACATTAGTAGTAGTGAAAAACTTTAAAGTAGATGTTGCAAATAGACTTCATTAAATTAATAGAATGATATAAATTTTCAATGCAGAAACATGAGTTGCTACAAGAACAACATAGGGCAGTAGAATGAAACTTAAACACATAAAATAAAAAAAATCACTAGCTTAGCTCAGTAATGTTTGAGAAAAATAGAAAGTATTCAAATTGCAGAATATTGTATGTGAAATGTCTACTTGCTCCAAAATATCTCATCTTGAAATCCTACCCATGAAATAATAGTAGTATGAGGTGGGTCCTTTGGAAGTTGACTTACCATTACTAAGTCACAGAGACTAAGAAAGCTTCTTTAATGCTTTGTATTGGGGGAAGGTACAGAAAGAAAATGTCATCTGTGAACCAAGTTACTACATGGACCTTCCAAGGCTGTTGTCTTGGAATTCTCAACCCCTGAAATGGTGAGAAATGTATTTTTATTATTTAAAAGACATTTAGCTGATAACATTTTCTTATCACAGCTTGAATAGAATATGGTAAGAAGAATGGCAAACATTTGAAGGACGTGATATCTGTCAAGAAGTTTCCTCACAAGCCACTGGAGTGGCTTCTCCAACTTGTTGGAGCATCATTCAAGCCACTGAGGAACCAAACAAAAGGAATTTGCTTCCATTTCTTGCATCATTACTAGAGCTGAAGCATCACAGCTGAAGCATCTACATCTCCATTCTGGGATGTAGATCATTAGTTCCCATGAAATTGATTTGCACTATTGTCTATAGTGAGACTCCCATCTTGCAGACAGCATGTCATAGAAACCAGCCTGTGTGTATTTTCTCATGGATAAATATGGATCTGTTTCTCTGAAGAAGACCAGCTGATACATTTTTGAAGAAACTGAGGAAGTTCCAAAAAAGGGGAAATCCAATAAGATAAAGAAAATTGAAACCAAACAACTCTCCAAAAATCATAAACTTCTGAAAAACCAAATTGAAAAGGAAATCTTCAAAGAGACTAGATAAAATACCACATGGCGAATGACAACAATTCACAGGACTTCAGATCTCTCTTCAAAAACACAGGAGGCAAAACAAAGTGACAACCACTTCTTTAAAGGGCTTAAAAAAGTATTCTAACCTAGATGTCGATATCCTATTTGTCAGAAATGAAAAATAAGGGGACATCAAATAATAAAAAATAGAAAAAAAATTATAAATATAAAATTGAAAGTACTGCCAAAAGAAATTCTTTAACCTACAAGGCAATACTACAAAGAAATGCACACACACATACATATGTGCATATATACATACACATTTGAATAATTTGATTATACAATGTTTTGAGAGTGTGTTTTATATTATATCCATGCTTAATAACAATGATATACAAACAGGAGAAATGCATGTTTATGATTTCATGCTTTCTACGTTTTAGTCAAAATTATTAAATATAGACAGAAGAGTCAAAATAGCTTGAAAACTTTGCTTTTCAGATGTTGGAATATTGTAATTCCCAAAGCAATCACACTCTATAAAGAAATTTAACCACTAAGATTTTATAAGTCATTCAAATGATAACAAAATATAAAACCAAGAAAACAAAATAGGAGTAAACTGTTAGAAAATGAAAGATTTCCAGTGCTAGTGGCTCAGAACTATAACCTAAGCTTTTCTGGTGGCTAAGACCTGAAAGAATCATAGTTTGAAGCCAGCAAGGGCAGAATAGTCTGGGTGAAATTACTACTGGAAACATGGCTCAAGTGGGAGAGTGTCACTCATGGACAAGAAAGATGAACAAGGTCCGATATTGGGCACACACACACAGAAAGTAAATAAAACGTAAAACATTTATTAATACAATACCATTTGTCCAACCTTTCTTTTATATATATTTTTATTGTAAAAATACTATACAGGGGGGTTACAGTTACATGAGTAATGAGTACATTTCCTATCCAGCATTGTTACCTCCTCTGTTTTTCCCTTACCATCCCTTCCCTCCCCACCTCCCTAACTCCTTCATCATCCTGCCCCTCCTCAAAGTGGTAAAGTTCCTTTTCAACATAGTGCCTTGTACATCTCATTGTTGCAATGGGTCATTATGTATCCTTATTTCAGATTTTGTTATTTCCCTTCTCCTCCCCAAATTAGAAAAAAATGTATATAGAAGATGCAGGGCACTGAAATCAAATACAGTGAAAACAGGGGTTGTACCACATACAAAAGAAACCAAAAAAATTGTATAGTACATTATAAATACATTTAAAAACATCAAGAAAGATAAAACCACTTGTGTCCCTATCTTAGGGTTCATTTCACTTAGCATCATCTTATATGGTCATATGTAAATAGCTTTTGAGCTTTTCTGCTTGTCCTAGACATATACTAATTATTGCAAATAAGGGAAACCATGGGACCTATGTTTCTTTGGGCGTGGCTTATTTCACTTAATATATATTTTTTTCAAATCTTTCCATTTTTGATGGAGGCATAGAATTCATATATATATATATATGTGTATATATATATATATATATCTCACATTTTCTTGATCCAATCATCTACTGAGGGGCATTTGGGTTGGTTCCATATCTTAGCTAAATAATGCTGTGATAAACATAATTGTGCTGGCAGCTTTAGTATAGCTACCAGCTATACTAATCATGATCCTTTGGGCAAATGCCCAAAAGAGGATTGCTGGGATAGGGGAGCTCTAGGTGGAGTCTTTTGAGGAAACTCCATACTACTTTACAGAGTGATTGAACAAGTGTACACTCGAAGAACATTGCAGTAGGGTTCCCTTTTGGCCACATCGCTTCCAGCATCTGTTGTTATTAGATTTTTTAAAATTTATTTATTGTGAAAATACCATACAGAAGGGTTGCAATTACATGGGCAAGGTAATGAGTACATTTCTTATCAAGCATTGTTGCCTCCTCCTTTGATTCCCCTTCCCATCCCTTCCCATCTCCTCACCCCTCCCCTTCCTCCCCCCCAGCCCTCCCTACTCCCGCCCGGTCCACCTGTATCCCTATTTGCCCAATAAATAAGTGGGCTAAAGACTTAAATCAATTTCTTGATTCTATAATCTAACTGGGGTGAGGTGCAATCTCAATGTCTTGATTTGCATTTCTTTTATTGCTACAGAAGTTGAGCATTTCTTCATGTGTCTATTGGATAGTCTCCCTCCACCCTCTCCCCGTTGTGTGGCTTGAACTCTGGGCCTGGGCACTGTCCCTCCGGTCTTCAGCTCAAGGCTACCACTCTACCACTTAAGCCACAGAGCCACTTCTGGTTTTCTGAGTGATTTATTGGAGATAAGAGTCTCTCAGACTTTCCTGCTCAAGTTGGCTTTGAACCTTGATCCTCAGATCTTAGCCTCCTGAGTAGCTAGGATTACAGGTGTGAGTCACCACCTCTTGGCTATTGGCCTTTCTTATTTCCTCTTCAGCGAAGTTTCTTCTTAAGCCCTTAGCCCACTTATTAACTGGATGGTTGTTTCTTTGAGGATTTGTTGTTGGGGGATTTAATTTTTTGAGTTTCAGGTATATTTTTAGATATGAGACCCTTGTCCATTGTATGACTAGCGAAGATCTTCTCTCAGTCCGTGGGCTTTCTATTGATCTCGATAGCTATGTCCTTTGCCATGCAGAAGTTCTAAAGTTTCATGTAATGGCATTTGTCCAACCTTTCTTTGATTTGCTGTGTGTCTGGATCCCTATTAAAAAAATTTTAGCCTGTGCCAAGGAGCCCTAGAGTTTCTCCTATTCTTTCCTGTAATGTTTTCAGGGTGCTTGCTTTGACTTTGAGGTCTTTGATCCATTTGGAGTTGATTCTGGTGCTGGGTGATATATAAGGATCTAGCTTTAGTTTCCTACAGGCATTTATCCAATTTTGACAGCACCATTTACTGAATAGGCTGTCTTTCTTCCATTCTTTTTTTTTAAATTTTGGCTCCCTTATCCAAAGATTAGGTGGCTATATGTCTGTGCGTTCATTTACAGGTCTTTCATTCTATTTCATTGGTCCTCAGGTCTGTTTTTGTGCCAGTTTTGATTACTGTGGCTTTGTAATAAAGTTTGAAATTTGTTATTTATATTCCTCTTGCACTGTTCTTTCTGCTAAGTATTGTCTTTGCTTTTATTGTTCTATATGAATTTTTGGATTGCTTCTTCTATTTCGTTGAAGAATGAGGTTGGGATATTGATAGGTATCATACTGAATTTGTAGATAGCCTTTGGCAGTATTGCCATTTTCATGATGTTAATCTTCCTAATCTAGGAGCGTGGGAGGTTTATGCACTTGCTTAGTTTTGCTTTAATTTCCCTTTCTAGGTTTTTAATGTTTTCATCATACAGGTCTTTCATTTCTTTAGTTAACTCCTAGGTATTTTATTTTTTTCTGGGGCTATTACAAAAGGCATTGTTTTCCTGATTTCAGCTATGTTCTTCTCATTTTTGGCATACAGGAAAGCCACTGACTTCTGAGTGTTAATTTATACCCTGCTACTTTGCCAAAGGTTTGAATCAGCTCAAGCACCTTGGGAGAGAAGTCCCTGGGGTTCTTTATGTACAAGATCAGGTCATCTGCAAAGAGGGAGAGTTTTATTTCATCTCTCCTTTTATGGAGAGATGGATCCCCTTTATGTTTCCATATTTTCTGCATGGCAAAGAACATAACTAGTGAGATCAATAGAGAGCCTACAGACTGGGAGATCTTCACTAGACATATAATGGACAAGGGTCTCATAGCTAAAATATACTTAGAACTCAAAAATTAAATCCTCCCAAAACAAATCCTCAAAGAAACAACTGCCCAATAAAAAAGTGGGCTAAATACTGAAAAGAGAAACTTCTCTAAAGAATAAATAAGAATGGCCAATAGACATGAATAAATGTTCAACTTCTCTGGCCATAAAAGAAATGCAAATCAAAACAGCATTGAGATTCCACCTCAACACAGTTAGCATGGTTATAATCAAGAAATCTAATAACAACAGATGCTGGCAGGGATGTGGCCAAAAGGGAACCCTACTGCATTGTTGTTGAGATTGTAAACTTGTTCGACTACTGTGTAAAGAAGTATGAAGTTTTCTCAAAAGACTCCACATAGAGCTCCTCTATGACCCAGCAGTCCCACTTCTGGACATTTACCCAAATGTTCACAAACAAGGTCATACTAAAGCTACCAGCACAATTATGTTTATCACAACATTATTCACCATAGTTAAATATGGAACCAACCCAACCAAAATGCCCCTCAACAGATGATTGGATTAAGAAAAGGTGATTATATACATATATATTTATAAACATACACTCATACATATATATACAAACATATACATATATATCACACATATATATATTTATTTAATGGAATTTTATGCTTCCATCATAAAAAATAACACCACTTCATTTGTTGGAAATGGAAAGACTTGGAAAAAATCATATTAAGTGAAGTAAGCCAGACCCAAAGAAATATAGGTCCCATGGTTTCCCTCATTTGTTATAATTAGCATACGTCTAGGATAATTTCATCAGATGAGCAGAAAAGCTCAAAAGCTATGTACATATGACCATATAAGATGATGGTAAGTGGAATGAACCCCAAGATCTGGACACAAGAGGTCTTTCTTTGTTGTTATTTTTAATTCACTATATGATTTTGTTTTGTTTCCTTTGTGTGTTGTTCTTCCTATGGCATATAACCTTATTGTAACTGTACTTGATTTTGGTACTTGCATCTTATATATACATTTGTCTAATTTGGGGAAGGGAAGGGAAATTAACAAAATGCAGAAACAAGGACACAGGATGATTCACTGCAACAATGATACCCACAAGACAGTATATTAGAAATGATGGTTACAACTTCAGGGAGTTGGGAGGAGTGAAAGAGATGGGGGAGGAAAGAGAAAGTGGGAGAACAACAAGGAAAGGGGTAACAATGTTTGACAAATAATGTACTCATTGCCTTACTCATGTAACTGTCACCCTGTGTACAACATCTTGGCAATAAAATAAAATTAAAAAAAAAACATTTATTATGCTGAAATTCTAATGTATCAATAATTACATTAAATAATGTAATGATCCAAATTCTCTAACTAAAAGGAAACATGAATTTCACATGCTCAGAGTATAATTCAAAATACATGCCAAGGCACAGATTGAACAGAACATAACTATAATCTACTTATCAAAATGTATAATTTATATGTATAGCTAAGATATGGACAAACCAAAGTAAAAGAAAAGTGTCTGGAGATAGTGGGGAATGCCTGTATATCAGCATTAAGAAGCAAAAGCAGAAAGATTGTTAGATTTATCCTGATTACATAGAAATCTATGATGAGACTGATTATTAAATCACCATAATGATGTTGAAAATCTAATAGTAAAAGTATGATTACTACTCGTCCTAACATTGTTATTGCCTCTGCCAATGTTTTTTTCCCTTTTTTTGCAGTAAACAAGTTTTTTATTTTTATTTTTTGCTATTGTATTATAGGTTTTTAAAAATAATCTCTAATTAGTTGTACAAAGGAGTTGCCATTTAACTAAGCAGTTTATGAACACAGTGCAACCTGATCAATGTCCTCACCTCTTTTAACTTTAAATATTTTCATCCATTTTCCCCCTATCTACACTTTTGCTCACTTTGATTTTGTAGAATATATTTGAATTCTCTACTACATGCCCACTCCCTCTTCTTCATTCCTTTACCTCTTTCCCCCTGACTGTATGACATCCCTTTCAAGTACTTGTCTCCTTTATTTTGTTGTATTTTGACTTTCTTTTTCTTGAACTATCTCCTGCCTTATCTGAGTTCTGAATTGCTGGATTACATTAGCTCATTGAGAGTATTTATTTGTGTGTGTGTGTGTGTGTGTGTGTGTGTGTGTGTGTGTGTGTGTGTGTGTGTGTGTGTGTGTGTGTTAGTACTTTCTGTAATAATACCACAGATCATAGAATATCATGGTTCTGTAGAGACCAGGATTTTGAAATTGAATCACTAGATAGTACTTACCTTATTGTAAATTCAACATATTTATTGAGAAGATCTTATTCACTTTTGTATGTCAACTGTTAACTTATTACAAGAAGATTCAATTTATTCATTGATTAAATGAATTTAACAAGCTCATGTTTTCCTTTTAAAAAATCTAAAGAAATGAGCATGTTTAATATTTTTCTATTCTCGATTTTCAAGAAATTAGTGAGTATTCAAACAAAATGTAAGGGCTGGGAAGGTGGCTCAGTGGTAGAGCGCTTGCCTTGCATGCATGAGGCCCTGGGTTGGATTCCTCAGCACCACATAAGCAAAAAGGAAAAAGCCAGAAGTGGTGCTGTGGCTCAAGTCGTAGAGCGTTAACCTTGAGCTGAAGAGCTGAGGGACAGCGCCCAGGCCCAGAGTTCAGGCCCCATGACCGGACAAAAAAAAAAGCGCTGCCTTACCCAGGTCTTTGTGATCTTCCTC
This sequence comes from Dipodomys merriami, assembly GCF_024711535.1. NCBI lineage: Eukaryota > Metazoa > Chordata > Mammalia > Rodentia > Heteromyidae > Dipodomys > Dipodomys merriami. Next base: position 86,519,470 of record NW_027203381.1, read on the forward strand.
CCAGGCTAGTTCAGTGGGAGAGAGATCTGCTTTGAGTATCACAAAAGAGGAAGATGGCTGTTTCCTCTAGCTTGGAGTTGCTGATCTGAGGGTAGGTTCTGGGTAGGGTTGAGGCCTATCAGACAAAATGTAAATATTCAAAAGGACTTTGACATTTGCTAAAAACGTGCCAAGAATAAGAGCATTTCTGGCATCTAAATGTTTGTGCCACCCTTTTCTCAAATTCTCCTGTAAAAACCTTATGTCCTAAATGGTGGAATGAGGTGAGGAGAACTTGAGTAGGGATTGGATCATGGCTCCCTCCCATGAATTGGGATTGACATCCTCAAAGGAAAGGTTAAAGGAGATTGTCTGCCCTTGCCACTAGGGGGCAGACAATGACTCAGCTATGAGATAGGGGCCTTCCAGGGACACCAATTTATTTTTCTAGAGATTGAATTTTGGATATCTTATCCTCTGAAACTGAGAGGAGAACGTTTCTGTTTTTCATAAGGGCCTCTGCGGTACCTAAAGAATGTAAGACAAACATTTTCATAGACTTCTACAAGTACAAAGAGAATATCCAAAATATACCAAATATACAAAATAGAGACTGGTAAACATTCTCCCTAAGCTATCACCATACATGAGGACCAATAGAAAGCAAGGCAAGAAAAGTATGAGAAGTTCTTAATATTGCATCAAAACTGGCTTAGTTATGTGAGCCATTTAAATATTACGTGCAAAAGTTTTACAGACTCCCTTATGTCTGTTTTAAAATGCATGATTAGTTCTCAATTTAACATAGGTGTTTGGTAATAAAATTGTAATAATATTGAATATTTTTATCTCACATTTTTATGTAAAAATTAAATAAAGTTAAATAGCATAATGCTGTCAGTGAATTAAGTAATGGTAAGCTATTTGTCAGTAATGAATTTGGATAATATGTCCAAATGAGAATTCAGTTTTACAGTTCACTTTTACAGCACAATTAACTCCATAATGAACCATTTGATTTACTTGCTCATGGTTTTTTGGTATTTAGATGTAAAATATGCCATATACAATTGAGTTGCTTATTCACATTGTAACAATATTAATTCAGATGATACTGCATTAATTCCATACATCTAATTCACACATTTAGATGTATATATCAAGAGCTGAATTTATGTCAACTCCAGGCAATCATGAGTGCCAAATAATTGTGAATGCAATACATTAGGGAATTTTTTTTAATAAGAATGTTCAGTGATTGAGAAGGGTGGAAAATAGCAAGATATGTTAATATTCTCTCAACCATTTACCCAAATTAATTATTATATTTATTTTTATTTTTATTGCATCTGCTGTTTCTGAAATTCCCCATCTCTTTATCTCTAATAAAACAGGCAATGTTATCTTCCAGCTCTTAAGCCTGCCATCATTTCTTGGTAGGTATTTACTCAGAATAGATGTAAATACACCAAGTTGGAAAAATAAAATTAAATACAAATGAAATAGTGTTTACTATCAGTTGTTCCACTGCACAGTTTCCAAAGAAAAGAGTGTGAATTGTCATAAAGGGCTTCTGATAGTTTAAACGTATTTTACTGCTCTAATATTGTGCTGAATATCAGCACCATTCTTTTTTATGTGAATCTCAACACAAAAAACCCTTGCAAAGAAACTTACTGTGATTATATATCGATATTGTGTGTATGTGCACATGCGTGCACTAAATATTTGCAGTTGATATTTGCATAGTTACAAAGCTAAATAGCCATTTGGAAATAGATAGAAAATGATATTTATATTTTGTCTCTCTGTCCTTATTGCTTTTGGTATGATAGATAATGGAGTAATAATATTTAGTTCAGAATCTAGGAAAATGGAAGAGAGAGTTTATATTGGGAGGGATAGGGAAAAAATGATGAAAGGAATGACATCAATCAAGATGCATTGTACTTGTAATCTAATTTTGTTGAATGGTAATTCATTTGCACAACTACTTAAAGATAATAAAAATATAATTAGAAAAAGAATATAGACACTTAATATGTAAAACTCATCAGCATATGTTATAATAGGAAAACAATTGTAGCTTGAAGTACATTATGTTCTTGAATATTCTTTATTATGCATACACAAATTAAGATGCTTTGTCAACATATTGCCAATGATAAATTTGCTAATCTGCTCCAATTGCAATATAAAATTATTATCATATGTATGATTAAATAACAATAATTAATTTTCTCAAAGTTCAGCAGTTATAAGTTTACTTCAAGGTGTTAGCAACTTTGGTTTCTCCTAAGGATTCTCCTCTACATTTTCAGATGACCACATTCTGCACGTTTCTAAGGAATGTATGCAGTGTGAGCATGAAGACACTCTAGTAGTTTTACATATAAGTATCTCCTTTTATTGTAAGAGTATTAGTCAGATACACTGAGAACCTATCTCATAATTAAAGTGGAACTTAACCTGTAGAAAGTCTCTTTATCTAAACAAAACCACATTCTAAACAAGAGGTTAAAATTTCAACAAATTAATGTGTATGGAGGGACATAATTTAGCTCAGAATGATAACCAAAATGAATCCATGTGAAACACAATTCAGTATGATAGGACAATTTTGTCTTTCTGTGCTCTTTGGTTAATTTTGTCTTGAGTTTGGCTCTGTGTGAGAAGGCTAATGTCCTCTGGGGACATTGACAGACTGAAGAATTTGAAAATTTCCAGATCTGTGGTTCTTTATACTATGTCTAAGTAAAGACACAGGATTATGGGCATCTGGCCTTCTACAGTAATTCTGTCAAAAGCCGGAAGCCCCTATATGTGTTTGTCTTACTGGGTCCTGGTATCCTCTATCTGTTACTTACCTTCCTGATTTTTTTGTTATCTAACCCTTGATATGTAGTTTTTCCTGTAACTCCCTTTAAGTATCCTAAGGACAATCTGATCCTATAAAAGCAGAGTGCAAGAGACATGTTTGTGTTAGTTGTATCTGTGGATTAAACTCATTTCTCACCCCATAGTGGTTCTAGAATATTAATTATTAAATAATAAAATGTTACCAGATATCATTTCATGGGCATGTCCCCAGAATCTGTTAATCAAGACTAGGACATTAATTTTTTTCTAACTTTATTTTGTCTGAGACCAGGACTGGAATTCATTATCTGATGCTTTATGCTGATTTAGCAGGTGCTCTACCACCTGAGCCACAACTGCAACCCTGGAATGAAATATTTTTTTAAACTATACTTATGTATATCCTTTTAAAAAATATTCTCTACATAACTCAGTGTAACCATTTTCATACCAATTACATTATATTACATTATATTAGGTATCATATAATCTTGAGATAATATGGGCTATATAGCAGTAGCATGCAAATAAATTACAGTCCATTTCATGAAAATAATTGAGGCATCCTTGGATTTTGGTATCTATAGAGAATCCTGAAAATGCCTGTGGATACTGAAGAATCCTCACACATAATCCAGTAAAATTCTATTCCATGCTTCATTTACATATCTTTGTTCTTATTTTTTGAACAAGGAAAAGCATTAGGTTAAATTAAAAATGACGCACGCCACTATAACAATATAATAGGACACTCATTCCAAAAACCAATGATTTATTCTACTTGATATGAACATGAGAATGCATTTACAAAAAACAGATGTTGACATTCTTACAAAGATTTATTAAAAATCTAAAATTCATTATGAAACATTTTTTCATTTACATAATATCTTTTGCTGCATTTATTTTTTCAGTTGTGGGTCTTGAACTCAGGGCCTGGGCACTGTCCCTGAGCTCTTCTTGAACTACAGTGCCACTTCAGGTTTTCTGGTGGTTAATTGGAGATAAAAGTCTCATGCACTGGGGCTGGGAAGGTGGCTCAGTGGTAGAATGCTTGCCTTGCATGCATGCATGAGGCCCTTGGTTCAATTCCCCAGCACCACATAAGCAAAAAGAAAAAAAGCCGGAAGTGGTCCTGTGGCTCACGTGGTAGAGTGCTAGCCTTGAGCTGAAGAGCTGAGGGACAGCGCCCAGGCCCAGAGTTCAGGCCCCAAGATGGGACCCAAAAAAAAAAAAAAAAAAAAAACAGTCTCATGCACTTTCTTGCCCAGGCTGGCTTTGAACTGTGATCTTCAGATCTCAGCCTCCTGAGTAGTTAGAATTAGAGGTGTGAGACACTCACTGGCGCTCTGCACTGCAATGTTTTTAATTATTGCTTTTACTGAAAAGGTGTTGTACAGAGGGGTTGCAGTTGCATCATAAGGAAATGAGTACAATTCTTGTGTCACCCCCTCCCTGGTTTTCCTTTTTTCCCTCCCTCCCCCCAACTCCCCTCTCCACCAAGTTGTAAAGTTCTTTTCCAACATAGTGCCTCATGAGTATCACTGTTGCATTCACCCCTTGTCCTTTGTCTCACCATGTGTGCGATTTCCCTTCTCTTCCCCAAATCAGATAATCTTAGATACAAGACAAAGGGTACCAACATCAAAAACAGTGACAACAGGGAATATCATACTATCTTCGTTTTACTGATGTTATTATTTCTGCTCTTTCTAATTCTATTATTTAAGAAATATATTTTGGACAATTATTACATTATTTACTAGAAGTATTTTCAAATGCTATGTCACTTGAGACATAGACCTTTTAAGGCTAGACCTTATTTCAGCATTTTGTCCCTTCCCCAAATTAGAAAATGTATATATAAGATGCAGGACCCCAGAATCAAATACATTGACAGCAGGGGTCATACCATGGGGGAAGAACTTACAAAGAAACAACAAAAAAAATAAAATCTCCTGTGTCTCTATCTTGGGGTTCATTTGCCTTAGCATCAGCTTATGTGGTCATATGCACATAGCTTTTGAGCTCTTCTGCTTGTCCTAAGGATACAGGATGACCCATTGTAACAATGAGATGTACAAGAAACTATGTTGAAAAAACTTTACAACTTTCCTGGGTGGGGAAGGGAGGAGTTGGGGAGGTGAGGAGGAAAGGGATGGTAGGGGAAAAACAAAGGCGGGGGTAACAATGTCGATAGAAAATGGACTCATTACCTTGCTCATGTAACTGTAACCCCTCTATACAATATCTTTACAATAAAAATACATGTTAAAAAAGTACAAAGAGAATAGCTAGACCTAAACAGATTTCTTCCAGCCTACAAGAACACCAATTTAGGTAATCAGAATCCTGATTCTAATCATCATATATGCCATATAACTAAGAGAAACTACCCACAAAGATTAACTCTTGAGATTTTCTTAAATTCTCCATAAAACATATGGATACACAGCTATCACATATTTCACATATTTATATAGATGGCTATAATGAAAATCTAAAACTTAAATATATACATTAGAGCAGTTTATGAGAAATTAATACACTACTTCTAATTTTAATGTTCAGTTATCTTTTTTTTTTTGGTTGGTTGAGGGGCCTGAACTCTGGGCTTCAGTGCTGTCCCTCAGCTCTTCAGCTCAAAGCTAGCACTCTACCACTTGAGGCACAGAGCCAGCTTTTTCTGCTTATGTGGTGCTGAGGAATTAAACCCAGGGTCTCATGCATGAAAGGTAAGCACTCTACCACTGTGCCACCTTCCCAGTCCCCAGTTATCTCTTTGGAAGTGGCATTGATCATTACCAAGAGCTCTTGGACCACAGGTGGATTTACTACGTGCTTCACCTCACTGTGCATGTATCACATCAGCTAAGCTGGGTGTCTCCTTTCTATTTCAGAGATTAAGAAAAAAAAAACAAACTTATCAGGACCACTAATTAGAAATCAAACATGACCTGTTAGTTTTGCATCTCTCTTTGAAACATAAACACACCATGAACTTGTTGCGTTCCTTAGATTCTTTAAACTACTGTAGAATAAATTTGAAACTTGCTTCAAAGCTTAAATCTCATTTTATCAAACTTTCCATCTTAAAAATGTGTTCTGTTTCCAGAAATCAAGATACTTCCTATATACTATCTAAATATTTAAAAGTCGCAATGGTTTAAGCCATCGTGTGTATATTGTACTTTTTCCGAGTTCTTATACAAATATGCACAGTTCATTTGGAAATTTTATTGAAAATGTGTAAATGTTAAAGAAATGCATCAGCACTATCAAACATCCCTCTCAAAACAAAAAATGTGCCACGAGGGCACAAAATAACACCTTGAACAATAAACTGAAATCTGAAATTCCCTATTAACTGCATTTTAAAGACAGTTTTCCTTGCATTAAATCAACATGCCTGCCCTACTGTCACAAACACCAGTTCTTTATTACTTATCTCTGAGAACTGATACAAATTGTTGTACCTGCTTAAAAACTGATGGTAGACTACTTGTGTCAAGGTTCTTTTCATTGCTTATTATGACAATGTACTACTGTTTCTCAGTTTGCTGGGTCAGGAATAGGACAGAGTTCATTCAGTAGTTTTCTCTGTCCCACAGGACTTTGATGGGGGTCACTCACTCTGTAGTATTCTGTTGGGAGTTTGGATGAGTACAAAGGCCAAAAGGCATCTTAGAGGTCAGAACCTTATGCTTCTTTCTGTGAACTAGTCTTCTCCTCATCCAATAATCTCACACAATAAATTGTAACAATGTATGCTTTTGATCACAACTCAGCATTCTTCTATGCCAAGAACAACATTTTTAAACAGTTTCAAAAGACTTCCAACTGCTATGACAGAAAGCTTGAAGAATGTCTAACTACCACTAATCTTAGTGGTAGTTAGAAATTAAAATTAGTCGTCTAACTACCACTAATCTTTAGTGACCACTAATCTTGATCATCAAGGAAATGACAGCGTAACAACGTTGTAAATGGAAATACACTGATGGCAGCTAGGTCCAGGACAAACAACTGAAACTTTTCCTGTGCAAGCTGGCACTGAGATTGTGCATTGCCGAACTGACCTCACAGTCAAAAAAACCTCATAGCTTATAAACTCCAAAACAAAGGAGTGTAAATTGTAAAGAAGTGTTTCCACTTTAGCACAGGAATGCCTGACACATAAATATCTAGACTTTTTTTTTTTTTAATTCTGGGCCTGAGCGCTGTCCCTGAGCTCTTCAGCTCAAGGCAAGCGCTCTACCACTTGAGCCACAGCGCCACTTCCGGTTTTCTGGTGGTGTATTGGAGATAAGAGTTTCACAGACTTTCCTGCCCAGGCTGGCTTTTGAAGCAGGATCCTCAGATCTCAGCCTCCTGAGTAGCTAGGATTAAAGGCATGAGCCACTGGCACCTTGCTAATACCTAAACTTTTATTTTTTTTCTTTCTTTTTTTTTTTTTTTTGGTACTGAGGATTGAACCCACGATGTGGCGCTTGCTAGGCAAGCACTTTGCCACTGGGCTACATCCCAGACCAAATACCTAAACTTTTATATCAAATCCATTAGACTCAACCTGGGATGGGCAGATTTCTTCTATTCAAAAAATAAGTACCAATTTCTAGGCATGATGTTGACTCCGACCTCACTAATTTCGTTTGGAAAAGTTAACTACCTATGCTTGTACAAAGATAAATAAGCGGCAAATAGCCTACCATTCTGGCAGTGGTGAGTATGTAATGGAAGAAAAGTCCCTATAGTACTATCAGCTACAATGTCTATGATTGACATTGAAAACTTATGGAAAGTTTCTGTTTTTCTGAGCATTACTTACTCTTAGCTTTTCTTTTGAAGTTGTAAATAACAAGAAGTGAATTAAAAGATGGGGTGTGGGAGCCTAACCACTGAGGTTCTTGATGCTTTGGTGTGTTTATGGACTTAAGGAGCTGGATTGCTGAAGAGAGGTAACAGGAAGGCTAAATTCTTAGGCTTCATTCAATTCCAAAGTTCTAGGAATCAGATTATGCTAACACCACAGGAAAGAATGTACATATATATATATATATATATATATATATATATATATATATATATATATAATTTTAAACCAAATGTTGTGAAATACTTTCTTTGAAAGGTAAGTTTTAGTATTTATTTTTCCTACCTGGAATAAAAATGTATCTATTCACATGCAAAACAAAGTGCATAATTAAGTTTACATGGCATATAATGTGCTACATTGTCATAAGTAGAATAGTTGTATCTGAAATAAATAATTGACATGTTTGAAATGTAACTGCATTTTTTTAAATTTTGTAAATAAAGTTAGCATTTTGAAAGACCAAAGCACATTGTAAACCTTATCTAAGAGTAAGCTAGATTTTGCCAGTCACAAGTGATTTCATTTCATTACATTGGCATGTCTTCTCAGCATGGGAAGAAATGCAGTGGAAACTCTTGCCAAATAATATACTGCCATCCATCCGTAAGGAAAATGGCTTGGAATATCATTCACACAGCCCTCCTAGCAGGAGTCATTTGGAGCTGAGGAGGAAGCAAAATGAGCCTTTACGTTCTACTTTTTTTTAATGTCTCATAATTTCCAAGTAGCCTCCAAATAGATGTGTTAGAGGAGGCCAGAACATTTGCTGATGATCCATGGGCTTTCTGGAGTTGCAAAACTTTTTTTTAATAGGTTAAACTTGAATACTTTGTTCTTTAGTGTATGGTCCCAGGACCAGAATTATTAGATCACCTTAGAGTTGAAGAAACTCTGATCTCAACAGTATTAAAAATGAAACCAAAGCTGGATGCAGGTGGCTCACACTTGTAATCCTAGATACTAAGGAGTCTGAGATCTGAGCATAGCAGTTCTAAGCCAATCCAGGCAGAAAAGTCTGTGAAACTCTTATCTCCAGTTAACCACCAGAAAACCAAAAGTGGTGATGTGGCTCAAAGTGGTAGAGCACTAACTTTAACCAAAAAAGTTCAGAGATGGTGGGCTGGCCCTGAATTCAAGCTCCACGATTGACTCCCCAACCACCCCACCCCCATCCACACACAGAGAGAAAGAAACGAAAGGAAGGAAGGAAGGAAGGAAGGAAGGAAGGAAGGAAGGAAGGAAGGAAGAAAGAAAGAAAGAAAGAAAGAAAGAAAGAAAGAAAGAAAGAAAGAAAGAAAGAAAGAAAGAAAGAAAGAAGGAAGGAAAGGAAGGAGAGAAGGAAGGAAGGAAGGAAGGAAGGAAGGAAGGAAGGAAGGAAGGAAGGAAGGAAGGAAGGAATGAGAACTTGTAGTAGTGGATTTCTTGGATCATTTCTCTAACATAATGTCATTCAATGTTGTCCAGGGTGCTATAGTGACAGGATTTTAATTCATTTTTTAAATGGGTGAATAGTATCTCATTGTGTATGTGTTTTGTGTTGTTATTTGTGTGTGTATTTGTATCTGTGAAATGTTTTTAAAGTCCACTCCTTTTACATTAATATAAAATTTGAGAGTAGCATAGTGGTTGGTTAGAGGCTGAAGAATCTGCAAAGGATAGACAGATAACTAAAGTCCCATCAACAAGTAGTAAGTTATACTTAGCAGAAGGTGCCATGCATTATCTTAGGTAAACATATTAACAATTGAATTTCAAATGTGAATATGAAAAGCTTAAATGTTTTCAGTATAAAGCGTTGAGAATTATATCAGGTATATATTAATCAGTACATAACATGGTAGCCATATATTTAGTTATTGTTTATCATATAGTTATATATCAAAACAAATAAGTAAATAAATAACAAATGAAAAGTATATTGTGTTCATTTCACTGATAAGGCAATGGACATTCACATAATGAGAATCCCATTAATCCTAGACATTCCATTGTACACACAGTGCTCAGCAAGCAGTGTATAAGCGGATTATTTGCCCTTTTGCTCCTCAGCTATCCCTGCCACAGTTGATGTGATGGCAAAGCCTCTGCCGACCTCTCAAGCTGTATACAGATATCATCAGAGGAAAGTCTCCTCTTCTAGGACCCTTCACAGTTTAAGGATGTGTTTTCCTTCTCAGAGGTTTTGTAAATGGATATGAGCTGTTGACACTAAATAAATTCTGATAAAAGTAAATTAATGGACTAACGATTCAGCTTGGTATTAGAGTATACACTCCAGGTCCTGGGTTCAATCGTCAGGATGGCAAAACATGCAAAAAAAAAAAAATTCTCAAAACTTGGCTTATAAGATCGCAGCACTCTTCAAACAGAGTCAGGACCAAAATGAGTTTGAGATAAGGCATTGTTTCAAAGAAAAAGAAATATATATATATATATATATATATATATATATATATATATATATATAATGTTAGACTCGAACTCGAAACCCCGAGCGACTCCCAGAGACCTCCACCAATGCAAACAGCAGAAGAGTCGTTAATTTGCAAGCTTGAGCCTGGACTCACAATCCTCACCGACAAAGCAGGTCAGAGTTGTGATCCCCAGCCACATGTTCAGCAGGGTTCTTATAGGGTTTCCAGCAAATAGGAGGGGTTTAAGGTTCGCATGTTTGTACATAATTGGTCAGCATTTTGCGGGCAAATTTCCGAGTCGGCTCATTGGTTAGGGGCATAATCATTTCCAGTAAGGGTAGGGGCTTTCCAACTTAGTAGTTACAGGATTGATTAAATCAGACATAGCAAGCAGATCATTGGTTGGGATACATAAGACTGACCACAGGAATGCAGGCAACGTATATTTTTACACTGTTTATCTGTCGTGGCCGGGAGTTCACCGGTTAAGGTGGCTCCTGTGGTTGGGTTAGGTCGCCCTAACCCTAGGCTTCTACCAGGAATCTGACCATCCCGCCCATTTTCCAGTAACTGGGGTTGTCTTTCTCAACCCTTGTCTAACTGGCGGTTGCCAGGGGTATAATTTCAGTTTCGATTGCGGGCTTTCCGAGAACTTTTCGAGAACTGTTTTCTCCAATAACTGTTTTGTCCCTTAAGTTCAACCTGACCAGTTTTACAGGAAATGACAGCTTACTTTTAGAATGGAGTTAACTTAGTCCTTCAATTAAACTTATTTAATGCTGCTATGCATATAATAATATATTCTATAATATTAAATATATATAATATGATATATTCATGTAATGTATAAAAATCATAAATATATAATAAAAACAATCACATTTTAACTTTAATTGTTGTTTAATCTTTAGAGTAATACTACATGAAAGGATTTTTTTTTTCAGAGACCCGGGAACTCGGTGTCTGGTAGGCAGAAAAGGACCAAACTATGTGGGTATAGACAAAGTTTATTGAAACATCATACACCTACAGGGCCTGGGGCAGAGAAGGTAAGTCCCAGGACAGTCAGGAGACAATCACAGGTCTGAAAGTTGACCTTCTTGGGGGAATGTGGACAATTACCCTTTAATGGGTGATTGGTGATCCCTGATTGGAAAGAGTCTTTCAAGGTAACAAAAGCTGAAGCGAGGTGCAGGTGGGGCTCCATTAGATAGACAAAAGGAATCTTGAGGCATAGTTCTGTACAACTAACTAGGAGGAACACGAATGGCACTTCCGGAAAAACACCCCCTGAATCTGGCACTGGTGGCAGGACCTTTGTCCAGCATGGAGGAAGGGGCGAGGAAGGGGCGACCCCTCCCCGCCACAGATGAAGGCAAGCCAGCACACACCCACAAGGCACACAGAAACTCAGATGGGGTCTTGCTAGCAGATGCCTCTGACAGGGTGGTGCATATGGATTTAAGTTGTTACATACTTTGGTCACATACTCAAAGAAAGAAAGAAAAACATCTGTAGCTTTCAAGAAACTTTACCCAAAATGTCTTTTGAGGGGAATATGATTTGAACGCAAAGTATTTAGGTTGCTTGTCTTCCTTGATCTGCTGAGACTCTACCACTTGAGCTGTACATCCAATCTGAATTTGCTGGTTACTTTGGAGAAGGAATCTCATAGACGTTGCTGCCTAGGGTGGCTAAAATTATGATTCTCCAAATCACAAGATCTATAATAGCACAGAATATAGGGTTGAGCCACTGGCATCCAGCTTCTAGTTAGTTTTGGTATTTACCTATTGATTGAGATAATGTACTTTATGTAAAATAATTATTAAAACCTGTTTGTGTCTTACCTTTTTCAAAACCAAATGTGATCCAAAATTTTGCCTTCAATTTTAAGGGCAATTAGTAGTGCTTACTATTGAATTTTGATTGGATTTTATAAGGAACTATTTGGAAGATTACATTTCTTCCTTTGTAATAATCTGAACTCTTTGTTATTGTGATATAAAAATTGTGGTTAAACTATGATTTTGTTCAAGAAATTATGTTTTGGTCTGAGACTATCATTGTGATTGACGGCTTTGGACCTTAATCCTCCTGGATATAGTTTCCTAATAGCTGACATTGAATACATGCCTGCAGGTACCATCATGCAGGTTGCTTTAGAGCTTGGCTTTTGTTAACTTATTCCAGAGCTGAACATCAACAACAAGATTCTTGTGTCTGCCATTTAAGTATCTGGCAACACAGGTATGCATCAGGGTTCTCAGCTAAAAATATTCTGAACACTTACACTTCGACGAAAAGAAATGAATCTTTTTAAAATTACAAATATAGTCTATTGTAGGTTCAACCAATTCTATAGTACTAGTGCTAAAAGCATTTCCTTTTCATTTCAAAGCAAAAAATTGAAACCAAAGAAGTTTTGAATAACAAACTGAAAATCAGACAGCTGTAAAGATTTTCTTTCAAAAATATTTCAAATCTACAATAACAAAAATTGCAGCATGTCTTAATAAATTTCAGCAATTTGTTGCATTTAGTATGATTTTATTATGAACGTGACAGATTAGGCCTCATAAAATTTATTATAAAACAATATAGCAAGGGCCTAATTCAGTTCTCAAATGCCAAGGACCCAGCAATCAGAATTCTGTCATACCAGCGAATTATGGATGCCTAGGAAGATCAATAATCTCACAGTATCTTTGAGTAAACATGAAGAGAATTAATGCATGAACAAGAAAAATAATGGAAAAATAGAAAACTACATAAATTATAAGTACATTTTCAAATTTTATAATGAAATTATTGCATAATTGTTAATGAAGTTGAGATATAGATGATCTGATCTTAAAACAAAGCTAATTAATCAATTGGTGTATTTACAAAAAGATGGTAAATTGATTTCACATACACTGTCCTGTTTCTTGAAAAAATAATGCAGTTGTCAGAGGTATAACTATAAAATTCTGGAATGCTTCAACTTGAATAAACTCAATTTGATTTCACAATTTTATAAATATTATACATAATAGATGAGAAACTGAATTTTTCCTATTGAGATTAGCTGAATGTAGATTTCATGGTTTACAAAAACTGGTTCCACTTATTTTGTGTCCTATATTTGTTTTCCTGGTCAATGGAATATGATTTATTTTGGTTTTATAGTTGAGTAATGATTTGTGCAGTAGTTTGAGTTATACATCATTCTTCTTGACCACCAATGATATCAACATTTGTCAACCAAATCCACTAAAGCTAGTAAGCATGCAGTACTTACAAATTTTCTTGTCTTCAAATGGAAATAAACCTTATCAATGCTAGAAATTCAGTATGTGACCACATGATCTTAGTAAGCAGCAACTTAAATCCACATGCTCCACCCTTTTGAGAAAAAAATATTTCTTGTACTGGTACTCTAAAGATTGAACAACAATTAAAGTTAAAATGTGATTTTTATTATGTATCTAAATAATATATTGTTATACATCACATTATGCATTATACATTATAATAGAGTATATTATATATGTTATTTAATATTATATTATTGAATATATTATTATATGCATAATAATATCTAATATAATAAATATATATGATAAAATTTCTAACTTACCAGAGGCAAGTATTTGTAAATACCTAATTTATGTATAGAATATTTAATCCAGACAGAAAATTGCCTAATATGTTTCTTTTTCCAGTCACATCTCATCACATGTACAGATGTTATGAAATTTTGTGTGTTCATTATCTAGATTTTTTTAAACTTGTTTTAATTTCTTTTGGTGCTAGAAGAAGCTAAAAGCCATCAAAGTTATGTATTGCTATATGTAATTCTACCAAATACTATAGCATTAGAAGTTTATATGTTATGTTTTTTCTCTCAATAGCTTGTTGTTTAATGATCTGAAGATTATTAAGCAAATTAAATTTTACAAAGAGTGTTTTTGTTATTTTATGTATTATTTAAATTTATTTTACATTATACATAAAATGTTAAATCTTTAGGTATTTATGAGATACCATATGATATTTTACTACATATTTAGCTTCCACAATATTTAATTCAATGTAACATATCTGTAAGGTCTGCACAGGGACACCTTCCTACCTCTTGATAGCAGTCACCTTCCCCTCCTGCTAGGACACATACTGGGCCACCTCTGGTCACATGCCTCCCATCTAACCTTAGGAGGGTCCCAGACCCTCATGTACCCTCAAGTGTGACCCCACCTTTCCCCATCTGGCCACACCTCTTTCTGCCCCTGTCCTAGATAAGTCATGGCCCAGAGGTGGGTCACCACTTCCTTTTCAACCATGCCTCACCAAAATGCATGGCAGGGGCAGCAGTTCTGTAAATAAACTTCTTCTCCTGCCTGAATAGCACCTGGTGTTCTTTTCATGGGCTACTAATGAAACCTACCTATTTAACATACCTTACAATATCTATGTCATCAAACATTGACTCTTTCTTTAAATAGAACATTCAATTATTTTGGTAGTTTTATTTTTCAGGGTATTGTTACCTGTAGTTATCCTACTGTTGCATATACTGGAAATTCTTATTTCTACCTGAATAAAAAATTTGCACCATAAATGTAACTGAATATCTGAATAGTGATCATAAAGTACTAAAACGATTATGATAATTCAAAAGACTTGAAAGAGCCAGAGTAATTCTAGTACAAGGAGCAATGCTGGACATATCAAAATACTTGCTTTCAAACTATATTACAGAGACATAATTAGAATAAGGTTGTTTAATGCTGACATATGAACATTAACCAAAGGAATAGAACATAAGCCATAGAAATAATCCACCATGGCTATAGTCAACAAATTCTTGGTAAAGATGTCAAAATAGATGATTTTGGAAATGTTAGATAAACCAATGGAGAAGACTGAAACTAAATATTTATTTCTCATGTTCAATAAAAAAATCTACTTAAAATTGATCATAGACTTTGGCATAAGACTTGAATCATTGAAATTACTATTGTAAAAAAATAGGATAAACTGAGATATAGCCACAGACAACCATACATTTTTTCCCCTGAATACACCAATATTTCAAGAAATAAGAACAAGTACTGACAAATAGAATTCCATCAAACTATACATTTTCTGCTCCTCAAAGAAAGCAAATACCAAATGAGGAGACAGTTTAGAGAATGGGAGACAATTTTTTAAATCATTCATCTAATAAACTATTAAATTGATATCTGGAATTTATTTTAAAAACACTGAAAAAATAAGTATTAAAAGACCAAATAATGCAACTAAAAAGGCCAAATTAATTGAGTACTTTTCAGAAGAACTACTGGTGTTCAACATTCAACAAACCCAAGATATGTTTAATGCCCTTGAACATTGCCATAGCTATAGCTAAGGCCATTCTCATATAGCTCTTAGCTATAAAAAAAATGTAAATCAAAACTACACTGATATATCATTCATTCCAATCAGAAATGGCATCATCATAAATAAATAATAAATGCTTCTGAGGATGTGAGCAAAGAGAGACTTTTATACACTGTTTGATAGATCTAAAATTACTGTAGCCACTATGAGAACAGGCCTGGGAGGTCATAACAAAACAAACAACAAATTTACATGTAATTTTGCTATATCACTCTTGGGCACATATACAAAGGAATCTAAGCCAGAATGTAGTAGAAGTACTTGGATACCCACGTTTTTAAATTTACTAAGGCACAATTTACAACAGCCAGAAACTTAGAGGTTTCTGAATGTCTCCTCCACATAGCATTAGTCTTTTTTCTTCTGTAAAATATCTTTGAAGATATATACAGCCTCATATATTAATGAATCTTTAAAACAAATGTTAAGTTTTGATATAAGC
Organism: Dipodomys merriami; assembly: GCF_024711535.1. Lineage (NCBI taxonomy): Eukaryota > Metazoa > Chordata > Mammalia > Rodentia > Heteromyidae > Dipodomys > Dipodomys merriami. Next base: position 86,535,467 of record NW_027203381.1, read on the forward strand.
TTGGGAGGTGACAATAGTGAGACTTTTCAAAGCAAACTTTAAGAATATTTACTAGTAGTTTGAACAAGATATCTTCATTGGGTACAAATTGTAGGCTTGGTCATTTTCTATTACTAATAAATAAATCTGATTTTTTTCAATAAACACAAAATTTCTCTCTTTAATACAAACACATGCATAGTATAAACAGGTATCTTCAGGATCCATCCTTCTGCCTTTTCCTGTGTGAACAGGGATATAAAAATGTTGATATTGTGGTCTGTACTGCTAATAAGAATAATACAAAATATTTAGGAGTAAACAGCAAAATTGATGGTGAGATAGATAGATCAGCATCACATTAGTATTTGTTAGTTTTAAGTCTTGACTTCAAACCAAACATATTAGAAGTCTTGATAGTAATGAAAAATATATTTATGGTTCAATTTTTAATTATTTATTATAACTTTCACGGGGCTACATATTTTTAAATCAGTAATGTTGGACTCATTTCCTAAGAATCTGCTGTGGGTTTTTATTTGATATATCTAGTTTTGATATCTGGCTAACATTTACCTTATCATGAGCATTGGTAAGCATTCTCTCATCAAATATTCTCTGACTGAAAGTATTTGTGAAGTGTTGCTATACTTTCTTCCTTAATTTCTTTCTAGAATTTATCACTGAAGATATCTTGCTAAAGAGATGTTTTGTTAGACAGATGACACTTGTAAATTCAGTATTTTTACACTGATAGAAAGCCAGTAAGATTTTCTAACTTTACTCATCTTGATAATCTATTTTAAATAATGCATTTTACAAATATTACCAATTTTATGGATACAAAGTTGTTTGCAGTAACCTTTTCTTTCTTTCTTTCTTTCTTTTTTTTTGTTTTGTGCTGGTTCTGGCACTTGAACTCAGGGCCTGGGAGCTGTCCCTGACCCTATGTGTTCTGAAAGCTAGCACTTTACCACTTGAGCCATAGTTCCACTTCTGGCTTTTTCTGAGTAGTTTTTGGAGATTAGAGTCTCAGGGACTGTCCTGTCTGGGCTGGTTTTGAACCACAATTGTCAGATCTCACTCTAATGAATAGATAGGATTACAGGGATGAGCCACTGATTTTGGGCTTTTTTTCTACTCTTTTTAATGTCAGTATTATCAACAGAAACAGCCTCCTCTTCCAGATATGATACTGATATTTGGTATTTTATCATTTTTTTGGTCAGAATCTCTAGAGATTATTTTTACATTTTTAAGAACTATCTTTGGAGTTTATGTTCTAACTAGATTTGATAAGTTTACTTTGGGTCTTGTTTTGATTATTTTCTTTATTTTTATTCATCTCATTTGTGTTTCTCAAGAGCACAAATAATATCTACAGTTTAATAGCATCTGATATACACCTACATCTTGACTTTGTATCTACCAAATATTTGTGCCAGCTGTCATTAAACATTTTACTCATATATGTTTATCTGTCAGAACTTTCTAGAATTAATAGGATGGATACATAATTTTAGCTATGGTAGATAGAAGATAGATTGATTGATAAAAGTAGATTACAGAGATGGGCCTACAAAATGATAGAAGAAAAGACATCATTTGCTATGCTATCTGCAGTCTGGAAATCTAAACAAGCCAGTGGCACAATCCATAGGAGCTCAACAGCCTGAGAACTAAGACCTGTATAGGAACTATTGCAACAACAAAGTTCTGAAATCATGTTGAGGTAGATGAATTCTGTGCTTCTATAGTTATCCTAGGATCAAAGCCCTCTCCCTACATTTATTAGACTCACTCTCTTCATGAGAAACATTTGATTGCTTCATGTTTGGCAATTATTAAGAAGGTTTTTTTGTTTGTTTGTTTGTTTGTTTTTGTCGGTCATGGAGCTTAAACTCTGTGCTTGGGTGCTATCCCTTAGCTCTTCAGCTCAAGGTAAGCAAGCACTCTACCACTTGAGCCACAGCGCCACTTCTGGTTTTCTGGTGGTTTATTGGAGTCTCATGGACTTTCCTGCCAGGGCTGATTTGAACCGTGATCCTCAGATCTCAGCCTCCTGAGTAGCTAGGATTACAAGCATTAGCCGCCAGTGCCAGGCTGGAAAGTTTCTTTTTCATCTACCACTTATAGAAGAGTTTTTAGCCAAGTTAATGAAATCTGGTCTATAAAAACTAGAATTTATTGGTAATCTACAAAGCAAGTCTAGTTATTTAGGTGTGTGAATTTTAACTTGTGAGAATCGATCTTGTGTTTGACTTACTTTATGACAACTACCAACTTCTATAATATTGCCGAGTTATACATTTTAATGCATTGTTTTCTAGAAGAACAACCTAAGAAGTATTCAGTATATTTAAGAAGAAATTCTAGAATAGCAATCAGTGGGTAGTGGGAAGGGAGAGAAAAAAATGATTAGGGATGAATATTACAGAGTATATATGTGTACTTGCATGCATGAAAATAGAATAATAAAACCAACTAAAAATGTAGAAGGGTTAAGAGTAACTCAAATGGGGATAAACAGATCAAAGTAGAAATGTATATGTGTGTAAATAAAACAAAATCATTTACGCTAAAAAAAAGGAAGACCAGGACAGAAAAAAAGAAAATAGAGTAAGTATTTCACTTAGAACTTCTATTTAAAAAATTAAAAAAAATAATTCTAGTGACAGACACAAGGTAGTGAGTATATGTCTTATAGAACATTGTTAACCCCTCCTGTTTTTCTCCCACTTTCCCTGCCCTTGAACCCCCTCCAAGTTGTAAAGGTGATAGATAGTGAATATATTTCTTTTAGGACAGTATTCCCTCCTCCTCACTTTCTCCTGCTTTTCTGCAGCCCCAACTCTCCTTCTTCCAAGTTGTAAAGTTCATTTTCTCCTTAGTGTCTTGTGCGTATCGCTGTTGCATTGATTCACCCTTTGTCTTTTGTCTCACCATTTCTGTGATTCCCCTTCCCAAATCAGATAAACCTATATACAATAGCAAAAAAAAAAAAACAAAAACAAAAAAGGAAAAGAAAACAACTTATTAGCAGCTACTACAACTCTGTAAATGAACATTTCTTTATTTATATTCAGAGGTTACAAAAAAAGTGTTGTCTGGACCATCTCAAATTTGGTTTGGCAAAGTTAGTGTTCTATTGGAAAAGCAGAAATTACCAAATGAGCAGAGATAATTCCATTCTAACAGTGAAACTTTTGAGGGAATCAGACTTTTGTATGTCTATGACAGCTTTTCCCTTGTTCAGATTATGGTTTTGATAGAAGGGTAACAAATTCTTGCAGACCTGGAAACAAAAGAGAGGAGTCAGAATCCTATTATTCCAAAGGCACTCCCATGATGATGAAAATATCTCTCATCTGTCCTTCTTAAAGATCTCACCACCGCTTTGTAGTGTAGGCTGTAGACCCAAACTCTATTGCAAAAACCTGTGGGAGAACATCTAGCATCCAAACCATAGTTCAATATGAATATAAAATAACCAAACAAAATTCGTCTGAGTTAAGGGGACTGTGACACAAGTCTTTTAGTGACCTGAAATCCTCTTTCCAGCTTTATGAGAAAAAAATGGAATATTTTAGCTTTCATTCCAATATCATAATACAGATGAAAGTCTAAAAGTACAAATTAAAAAATAAAATTTATTAAGAGTATATTTGTTGCTTTAATATATAACCTTATTCAAATAACTGACCCTAGACAATTTTTATATTTCCAAAGCAATTCTTGGCATACTTATTTTATATGCACCTTGCCTATTACACATTTATTAGAGCCTAACTAAAGTGAAACAGATGGCCAAATAACTTTTAAAACTAGTTTCTTAATATAGCTCCAGTCAGAAATATTGACCTTAATACTTTCTTTCCTTTTAAGTAAAAAGAAATTAAAAGTTATTCCAGAGACTTTCTTCTCCTTACACACACACACACACACATACACACACACACACACACACACACACACACACACACACACACAATTCTTCTTATTCCATCATTAGCAAATATTGTTTTAGGCATGGAGGGAATAAATAAATTTGATTCTATCATGAAGAAAAGACAAAAGATGAATTGCTGATCCTTCAAAAGTAAATCTAACTCTGCCTACTATAAAAATTTGCTTCAAAACATATTATGCCCTTGCTTTTCCACAATCATCTTCAAATAAGTAGTAATTGGCCAATTTTCTAGAGTCTACCTTAGGTTAAGTGATCATTTCCCACTGCTAATCTTCCTCACACCACTGACCTTACTCTCTGCCTGCCCCTGCCCCTTATCTGCTCAAATGCTCTCTTCTGGATTCTCAGAGACTTGTATATAAGATATGTTGTATCCCTATACTTTTTTCAAGCTAAGTATTTCATCTTTTCCTTATATCAACTGTTATCAATTCAATCTGAGAATTCATCTGTTTTTTTTGTTTTTTTTTTTAGGGGGGGGTCCGGTCATGGGGCCTGAACTCTGGGCCTGGGTGCTGTCCCTCAGCTCTTCAGCTCAAGGCTAGTGCTCTACCACTTGAGCCACAGTACCACTTCCGGCTTTTTTCTTTTTGCTTATGTGGTGCTGAGGAATTGAACCCAGGGCCTCATGCATGCAAGACAAGTGCTCTACCACTGAGCCACCTTCTCAGCCCTTCATCTGCTTTTATATATGCTTACTACATGGAAGTGCTTACCACATGGAAGTAATTCTTTAACTGGCTATTTTAGGGTACTAAGGGTCCTTAAGTTTTCTGTGGTCAATGAATTCTATATAAATATTTTATGCTTTCCATTCAGTGATGATATGATATAATTATTGGACTAAACATTGAATCAGGTGTTCCCGCTCAGTTCATGATTACTATTATTTTTGCAGCATGTTAGCAAAAAATTATGTTATCATGGTTATTTCTATCATTCAAAACAAAAGAAAAAGGCAGTTGAAAAATCAAGCCATCTTGTCATACCTAGAAGGTGTAAATTAAATTCAAAATAATTTCCTCTGCTATCACTAGTTCTTTATTTGTATTTTTACACATAGCATGTTAATCTTAGTTACTTGTATACTAATTTATAGAAATTCATTGGTGGTGGTAAGTACTTTTCTCAAAAAAGAATGATCATTGTAGCAATCAGTCATAAATATTCATTAAAATTTTGGGAAAGAAATATGTCTAAATCTATGTTCAGTTGAGTTAGACAGTTTCTAATGATACTTTGCTAAAACTGGACTTTGAAACAGAAACACAAGAAAGCTTTGATTAAAAGTAATGATTATCTCAAATTAGTACATACATTTTAAGTCGCTGAAGTTTTTTTTATAGTATTCCTATATTTATGTATGTCTCCTTTCTATGCTTCAAATTTTCAAAAATTAAAATATAGTCAGATTATAATTTAAAGAGTTTTTATAAAATTTAAAATTCAAAGTTGCTGAATTTGTCTCAGTCAAAAAAATCTGGCATATTAATAACCTAAGTGAATTTGATTGTTTTAGTAGAATCATTTTTTAATATTGTTTTTGCTTTTTAAAAGTTATACTAAGGAGAGTACCTCATTTATTGTTAGGCCCATTATTTTTAAATAGTATTAAAATAACTATATTATGCATTGACAAAAAGGCTAGTACTAATCAATATGCTCACCTGGAAATTAAGTTTCAGGACCATTGCCACATAGATTGAAGCAAATAGAAGTCTCAGTTTTTGAGTAAGCTAAATAATTCATTAATTAGAATCATCTAGTTGTTTTTTAATCTGTCTCTAGGATCAGTACTTAAATTCAGAGTAAACCATTTTTAGGAGCAAAATTCTGTTCTGTGAGTATCCAGTTAACATAGATCCTTTGCAAATCTAAAATTAAACAATACATTTTAATCATCACTGTCCATAATATCTACTACCTATTTTCTTACAAATCAGGCCGATTAACAAGTTGAGTAGACCTACCAAAATACTGCACTTCAATTATTTTAAAATGAAATAACTTACAATCATTCAAAAGCTCTTGGTAGTTTTAACCTTGCTTATTTCTTGAGTTTGTCTATTCCATTTCATGTTAGTGACAAATTCCCTTCACAGCATTGGCTACTAATGCTGGTAGATGACAACTCTACCAAGTTTAATGCTACTAATAAAAAATTTTAAAACTTTTAGAACTTTAAACTAAATAAAATATTATACTAAGATGAAGTTTTAATCTTCATTATTTGAACTTAGTTTTTAATAGTATTGATCTTAATATAAACATTTTTATGTGGTATAGTCTAAAGGTAGTGCTGGTTTTTAAAATCAGTAACATTTGTAGCTGAAGCGTTACATCCTTTTGTAGACAGCTGCTATTACTCACATGAAAATGTGTTCATGTTAGCCATAAATAATATTTTAAATATGCTTTTAACTGGTTTAAATATTTATTATCATTATGGATTGTTGGCTTATCAAGAACAAATAAGTGGTGCATGCAGTATTTGTTCAGTTATACAAAAATATCTGTCAGGGCAAAATTGAAATAGATAATTGTATCAATACTAGTGATTAATAAGCATACCACTGAATCACTGAAGATAAACTAAAATGAGTAAGATGTAAAGATGATAAAATTTGACAGAAATGATATGACATATCACTTTTATCAGCTAGAGCTGGTTTATGATACTTGTATAGAGAAGTTTGATGACTGTTTATGTATGAATCATAATGTATCATTTCCATTATGACTCAGTGGGAATAGAAAAGTTTCAGGGCCATATATAACAGCCTAAGGAGAGTCTCTCATAAAGGAGTTGAAAATTAGAATTTGTCCCCCAGAAAAGGTAACATAGGAAGAAAGTAGCAAAATTTTAGTTGAGGAAACAGGAAAATGTACGTAAGTTCAGCAAGTAGTAACGATTGCAAAATTCTTTCTCAAATGCAGAAAAAATGAACAAATAACTTGTGTCTTAAAGCTAATATATAATACAGTATGTTTTTATAATAAATCTCAAGTTAACTTGTTCTATTGCTGATGATGAGTTTAAGGTGCTTATTCGTGTTCAACCTACTTAAATTCTGATATTTTTTAGATGTTACCATGAGTGTTGTTAAATGTACACATTCTCCTAAGCCATTAAGATGCTAGTATATTTAAGTACATTTCCAATATTTAAAATTTTGAATTTATAAGCACCAAGAAATTCTGAAATCCAGTGTTTACTGGCAACTTGCATGTAAAATATTGAAAGAGTAATCTCATCAGAATGGAGATATTTATGTTTCTATGTCTTCATGCACCCACGAGAATGGTATTGTACACTGAATGTGGCATTGTTCAATGAGTTCACTTTTGCCAGAAAGAAAAGAGCTTTACTCTTTGCTAGCAGAACACTCAGAGTGCAGACACATGAAAATGAAAAATAGAAAACCATAAATGTAAATAAAACATTACAGTAGTCTTTTCCTGCTGCTTTTTTTAAACATTTCTTCAGTCAGTATTAGTGACAAATGTTAGTTTCACTGCAACCATTAAGAATTGTTTTTTAAATCAGTCCTCTAGTGAATAATTTTAACAAGTGAAGATATGTGCATGTAGAACACTGAAAATAGATTTCTGTCTCTCATGCTGTACGATTATCAACTCAAAATGGATCAAGGATCTTCCCGTTATACCTGGATCTTTGAAACCATTGTAGGAGAAAAAATGGAAAACACTGTAATATACTGACATATACATAACTTTCTGAATAGAACTCCTGTTACTCAGCAAATAAGAGTGCAGATTTGCCACACCTACTCTGGTGGAGTCTGCTTAGCATGGAACACCTACTTTCAGAACAGAGAATGGGGCTTCAAAGAGGCCTACCTCCTGGAAAGGCTGGCAAGCCCCTGGAAAAGATGTGTTTCTGTTCCTGTTTTTCTTTTCTTTGCTGTATAGGCGTGCCTATTAATCTTTTACTGCTCCTGCTGCTTGTTCTACTTACTCATGCTCAACGTTCCCTTATTCAGGGCTCTTTCTTGGAAGTGTTGACGACTCCAACATCCAATAAGTATCCTGAGAATATGACTAACTCACCTGAGTTAAGTGCTACCCTGAAAGCCCCTCTTATGGAGGCTAGTAGACAAGTCATAAGTAAATATAAAAGTATTGGAGGCTTCATGATGTCACTTCAGCAAAAGGAATTATTTGTAAGAAATTTACAAGAAGCTGTAGACACGGCTAGAGCAGAAAGAGTGTATGGCTATTGGAGACTTCCCTTTAATCCTGAAGCATATACAATAGATTCATATAGATATCCTGTAGATAAGAAAGATGTAGAGGGATATTTAGACCAAAAGGTTGGTAGATAAAAGGTGGCAATGGCTTATCAGAGGAAAATGGTGGGATCCTCCATTATCTAGAGGACCCCAAAGACTTCCCCCAGATCCATAGCCTTTTACACGTGTGTATAATAAGGATGGCAACCATTGGGTAAACTACTTAGGAGAAAGCACTTCTTATTATTCTCTTTCATTTACTGAGAGACTTGCTAGATCTAGGCCTCCTTGATGTTTACTATCAAAGAAGGAACAAGAAAGACAGTTAAGAAAAGACAGTTAAGGCCTCTATGGAGAAGAGTAAATGATTATGTGAAAGGGTTACAGAAAAGACACTATGAGCTTAAATTTGATATATGGCCAGATTTAACTAAGTATACTGAATATCATTATTTTTGGCCACAAATTGGGGACCCTCTAAGAATGGCAAAGAAGCACAATTGCTTAGAAAAGATTTGAAATGTATAAAGTATAAAACTAAACAAAAGTAACTATGAAGTACTAGAATTCATGCCTTTCTGTTCAGCACCTTGCCCATATGCTCTGGTTAGTGGTTAATAGGTGATAAACATCGAAACCAATTGTATTTCTTAAAAATAGAGGTAAAGCCTGGAACAAGTGCCTATCGTCATAACTCGTCATCCAAAAAACAAGATCAGTTGACCAGCTGGTGACCACCCAAGAACGAAGCCTTGCAGCAAGATTGTGTAACCTTTTGCCTTTTCTCATGGAGACTTTTTTCTATAAGAGCTCGTCATCCTCTGCAATAAATCACACTCAGCATTCACTCCTCTTGTGTGTGAGTTGTCTGTTTGCCATCTCCCCACCTCCTCCACTAGGTGTCCTCCGTCGTCCCGACAGAGCCGGTCCATGGCACAGATTGACAAACGGGATTGCATTACACTTCCACAGATTGGACTAAGGAGATAGTCCACAGCGTGGGAGAAAATTGTTGCCAACTATCTATCTGGCAAAGAATTAATAACCAGAATATACAAAAGCTTCCAAATCAATACCTCATTAATAAATAAACAAATGAGCTGAACAGATATTTCTTGAAAAAATGTACAAATGGCCAATAAATATACAAAGTCATGTTCAACATCACTAGCCACGAATGAAATACAATTTAAAATAACACTTGGATTTCATTGCATTACTGTCAGAATAACATCCGCAAGAATACATTCAACAAAGATGTGGAGAACAAGGAACCATTCACATGACTAAGAATGAAAACTGGTGCAACCACTATGGAAGTCAGAATAGAGGTTCCTCAGAAAAGTAAAAATTGTACTGTTACGATATCCAGCAATGAGGCACTTGGGCATACTGAAGTATGGGTCTAACCAGACCCATCTTGACTACGTGGTGGGTGATAGGGTAGGGTTTAACTGGCACTATCTTGTTTTCATGGTGGAGGCAGGAAAGTCCTACCTCCCAGGTGATGGGTATGCCTGAATTACTTGAGGCAGGGACAGGGACTTGTATAATAGGGTGCTGGACTTGGGTCCTGAACTCTCAGGCTCCCTGTGATCCTGACCTCTGACTTGACCCTTTTTAGGGCCAGACCAGCTAAGGCATCATTACACTCTGCCATATGTCTCCGTGTTCCTGTTTTGTCTCCTATCTCTTCTCCAGTCACTATGGCATCCCACTTTAGCTCTTCATTGGAGCTGATCTGGTTTGTTGGTATTTTTTCCTACTCTTTCTTTCCTCTACTGTTCTCATGGCTCAGTTTTCTGACAGTGTTAAGTGTATTTGTGGGGCTGCTGGTCTTTGAAAGAGGAGTCTACCATACAGTCAGAACCTTTTAATAAATGCTCCCCATTCAAACACTCAAAATGTGGCTTCTCTCTTTTCTCACTGTATAACTATACATCCAAAGAAATGTAAGGTTACAGTAGAAACACTCATACACTCATGTGCATTTTAACAGTATTTATAATAGTCAAGCCATGGAAACAGCCCAGATACTCTACACCTGATTAATGGATCAAGAAAGTGCAAAGTAGTATTACTCAGATATGAAGAAGAATGAAATAGTGTAGCCTGCAGGAAAGTGAATAGAATTGGTTATCATCGTGGTCTGCAAACTAGACCAAGTGAAGAAAGATAAAGGTCACATTGTTTTCTCTCATTTATGGATACGAGGCTGAAAAAATAAATATGTATGTCAACACAAGTAGCATCATACACATACACATAAATAACATATTTGTTATTGTGAGAACGAGGAGATGGGGAGGTGGATGAAAAGAGAATTCTAGAGGATGAAAAAATACCAAAATATATTGCATCTGTGAATGAAGATAGCAAAACAAATCTCAGTGAAAGCTGTTGATTAGCAGTATGTCATAAGGACAGGGCACGTAAGAGGAAGTGCAGGTAAATCTGATTACAATACTAAATATGTGTGAGTAAGATGCAAAGATTAAACTTCTTTGAACAATTATCATACAATAAACAATGAATTATAGGAATAGAAATTGATTTGGAAAAGAGAGAGCAAAGACAAGAAAGAGTGATAGAGGGGATAAGTCTGATCAAAATATTGCATACTCATCTAGGCAAAATGAAAGACACTGTACTACTAACTGATGCTAACAAAAATTATGGTGAAATAGTCAAAAGTCAAATGGAAGTTTTTAAATATTAAATTTATACTGATTCTTTGATTCAGTGAGGCTTTCCAGATTATTTTCTGATTCAAAAGTTTTTTCAGCTTGCAAAATGTTATAGTTCAATATAGTAACTTTCTTTTAAAGTCAGGGGGAAAGTTGCCTATGACATTGAAAAGAATAAAATTCTTTCCATTGTTTAGTAGGCTCTCTGGAGATGATTCAAGTCAATAGTGTTGTACAAATCTGTCCTTGATTAACAGTTGAACAATGCTGGAAATAGAAGCTAAGCTGCAGAAAACATTAATGCTTAGGACAATGCAAATGATTCTTGTTCACTGTGATGCAAATGAATTTTATCCTATAGAGAATACAAATCTCTGTAATTAAACTCTCATTTGATCTGGTTTTAAAGTCTGTTGGCTCACTCATTAATCATCGAGTCAACTAAAATCTTTGACAAGTTTTCATTTAATATTTATAGGTGAATCGTGACTTTGACACATGAAAAAAAAATTACCTTACTTCAAACATTAAGTGAATCCATGACTGGAAGAAACAGACAATATGTCATTAACAGGGTAAATGTGTTTGAAAAATGTGTTCAGGTAAATGTTGGGCTCAATGTTACTACATTCTCTCTGTTTCAAGCACTGAGATTTTATTTTTAATTGAAGTAAGTTGGGTTAAAAAAAATTAGGATGCAGGCATCTTCCCCACTAGAGCAACTTGAGTTCATGTTGCTAAGATTTAGAATTATTTATGTAGATGAATATGGCCTTGTAAGAATTAGGTGAGTGGGGGGAGGGGTGGCAAAAAACTTGGTATAGAATGGTAGAAAGCATGGCTTCCTTGGGAGACAATCACAGGAGTGCTCTCTCCATTCTTTCTTTAATTATGCTGTTAGCATAATTAAAGGAGTAGGAAAGTAGATTGTGTTTCTATCTTGCTTTTAAGCTTTGCACGCAGTTGATTAATGCATTCTTTATGTTTGCATTGGGCTGCTCTTCATTTCCTTTGTAAGTAATGCTAATGAGGATGAGCAAGCAACCAGTGCTTGCAGAGCTGGTATATTAGCAGAGATATCTTCTCAAGGAGATCATGATCCTCAGGATGCAACTTAAACTGGAGGAAATTAGTATGCAAAAGACACATTCATTTATTTGTCACAATATAAATAATCTTTGGGAACTTAGTAAATGCACAGGGTGGGGGCAGGGAGGGGAGTATCCACTGAAAGTCCTGGATATGGAAATCTTCTTTCATATTCAAGTATGTTCTGGAGACAAATCTGGCTGGAGATCTGTAATGAGAGGAGCAGCAGGAGCTGACAGGAGGGTCATACAGGGACATACCTTGCATGTGTAAATCTCCAAATCTTCCTTCTTCTCTTTTACCTAGCTGGATTCTATTGAGAGTTTTATGCAAAACACAACGTCTGATATGTATAATTTTCAAACTCTACTATGAAACTCTATTAGAGAGCCAGTGATAGAAGCTGAGAGGTCTGTAATAGAAGAGTTATTCTGCTCGGGCAAGGGTATTCACAAAAGAAGCAGTGAGGAGCAGCCAGAGGGATTGGATGTGTTTTATGATAGACAGACAAGAAATAATACCACTTTGTTTGATTTATTTGCTTATATTTTCCCCGAAGAAGCTAGAGAAATGGAGTCATTATTGATTGCATATGATATTAGTTTGTTCAACTATATTTTATGGGGACATATAGAATTAAGAGTTTGGTTCTGAAGGTGAGTTCTTAATTAGCATTGAAGTGAAAATACTAAATGTCTACTTGGATAGAAGATCCAAATTCAGTGATTAATTAGAAAGGTTTAATGGGTTTTCACTTTCTGAATTGGTGTTTTCACACAGATTTTAAGTTATGCATGTGCATACATACACACACACACACACACACACACGTAAGTTCCTTAGTACCTTACCAGTACATTATTTCTCAACCACACCCTATCCCATTCCAGAGCAATTACTTCCTGAATATCCTCACCATTGGTTTTCTACTTTTACTACTGCATAAAATTGAAATGATATAGCTTGCAATTTTATTTTTAATTCATTTGCTTAGCAGACAGTGTATGAGACTTGATCTCACTAGTGCCTTTACAACTCATACTTCTATATAGCTACCTAAATAATTCAGCACATATTCATTAGGAATATCCTGTATTTTGCTGCAATCATTCTAAAAAGTAAATCCCACAAAATCCAATAACTGATTAGATGAACACAAACTTTTAATTTCTTGTTCATGTGGTGGCTTGAGATTACTCTTGCCTTAGTTTAGCTACACTGGGATTTGATTTTGGTCTGCTTAAGAAGATTTGTGTATTATCTTTTGTAGACCAAAGCAGAAGTAGCCATTAGTCTGTCTCTGAGGTGATAGGAGGAGGGCATGAAGAGCAGCAGACAATTGGAACTGATCTATTTCTCTGTCTCCTCACATCCATAGCTGAGTTCAACACTTGGCACAATGCAGCAAACTAGTGTCTAAGGGAAAATAGGAAACTTTGGGTACATGACTGAAAAGGGACTAGATCCTTGTATGGTAATCATTCAATACTATTGAATTATTGAGCAGGGAAAGACATATTTTTCATTTTTTCTATGAAAGTAAAAAGTAACAACTAAGAAGACATAACCACTTAATTTCATTTTTAAATTAAGATAAACAAATTATACAAAGTGGTTCTATGATACTCAAACTACTACTTTGTCATATTTAATCTAAAAATAAAACATGCAATTTAGTTTGTTAATAAATTGTGTCTTGTTTAATGACATGAAGAAAAATATTTGGGGGACCAAAATTAAGGAGAAAGAAAGAAAATGTAGGAGAAAGAAATGAAAACTTACCCTTTAATTTTCAATTTATTAGAAAATATACTTGACAAGATTTATGAGGAGATAGTTCCATTTTCTCAGGGACACTTGCTGAAGTCATCACTGAAGAAATAATTTTACAAATTCTAGAGACCTGGGTAGTGAATTCTTTCCCCCAAGATTGCAACCCTTCAAACAAGGAAGCAAAAACAACAACTTGTCATCATTTTCCTTGTGATAACTTTTCTCCAAGACACTTGAAATGTGCACAATTTATAAGCAGTAATGCTAGGAGCATAGGGTTATTTTAAATTACAAACAGGCTACCTGAAATTGAAGCAACCTGATCAGTTAGAGCTGTTAAGAAAATAGTGATGACCACTGAATTACCACTGTAAGTAGATGAGAACCATTTGACTGAAAATCTATGTTAAAATAAATACGAGTAAATGAATCCATGAAATCAAATTATGAGATCAGTTCTACCTCTGAAGAGGAAAGTTTGTGTTGTCAGGAGGAAATGATGAAAAACCATCAAGCCAGATTTCACATGGCCTTTAAAAGGATATCTAATAGTACTTGAACAATAGCTTTCAGGTAGTATGATTTTCCTGTTTTTAGAATACTTGCCTGATGCTAAAAGAAATATTTAAGTAATCTGAGAAAAGCATGCTGGAATATTTAAGAGGTAGAATTTGAAATCAATAACATTAATCAATGGAAAGCACTGAATAATCTGTATATAGCTCCTGAAGCTAGAAGCAATGGAAAGTTTTAGTAAATACATAAATTCACAATCATGATCTACGTCAGGTGATCAAAAGTTAATCATTTCTAAGAAGGTGAGCCGAAAAAAATTACTGAAACTTTTCAGCCTTAATTGCTAAGAAGTCTTAATCCTATATAAGTTTGTGAGAAAGGAAAGACAGATAGATATAAATTTAGTATTTTAGTGTCTTTAATATTGTTTAAAAAGAGCCAGTTAAAGCTATTTAGAATGGCTTACACGTGCAGCTGCCAGTATGTATTGCTGGAGAGAAAAGTGTGAGCTTTACAACAAGTAATAAAGTAAATGGAATGCTTATTTAGAGTCTATGAGGCCACAATAAGAAATAAAATAGATTGTTTTTTAGTCTATGAAGACTCTCTAAAACACTAAAGTACAAAATTTAGTATACTGTACCCTCTTCTTAGAAACCAATTATGTCAATTTAGTCTGTAAATTAGTATGCCCAGCAGAATGTTTGGTCATCATAGGAACACATTATTTTTCCCTTCATGCAGCATGGCTACTGTCATGAATCCCATGAAATTCTAACTGTAACGGACGAGAGGTGATCCAAGCTTTATTTTGCCTTGCATTAGATACGTAACAATCTATTTGATGTTTATACTAGCCCTGAATATGCAGAATGGTGTTACAGATATATTTCTTTTAGAAGAAATGATCACTGCTTTTCAAGAATTCAACCAATAATTTATTGAAACATTCTGATTGAGACACTGTAGATACCACTGTAGAAAAGATACACCACACAGTTTATCATAGTAGCAAAACAGATGAATCTTTACAGCAGAGTTTTGTAAGTGCAGTGATGGATCTATGCCCAGGTGCATTGGAGTTGTGCAAAAGGGTTGCAACCTGAGATTAGAGCATTGATGTTTGAAGAATGAATGAGAGTTAGATACAGCTGAAGTTGAAGGGACTGAAGAGCAGACAACATTCTTCTTGTTATAGGAAACAGACTAAAGAAGTAAGATGTGAGTTGAGAATTTCAAATAGTTCAGTATGCCACAAGTGAAAAGTGACTATGCTTCGTTGGCAGAATATCAAAGATTCCATGACATATTGAACTCACTTTCATTCACTTCGGATGCTTTCCTACCTCATCACTTCTCTGTCTTAGAAGCCCACGAGTCTCCTAGGATTTTCTTCTGTACCCTGAAAAACAAAATTATTGAAAACTACAAATATTAAAGCTTGAAAGCAATCTTCAATACAATATATGAAAACCTTCTCATTTCTTGATGAATGTCTTTAAACACATAAAATTGAAATAGAGTTAAAATCAGATTAGAAGCTAGATTCCTGATTTAGTTTCAGATTTCTTACTAAAGAACTGACTGATCATCTCCTCCTGTAAATAAATAGGAGTTGTTCAAGGTTCCCCCATTGCATGTTTTTCCCTCTTCAAGCTTAAATAAAACCAGTCTCTGGATCAAACCTTTTTTAGAGAAAACCAATAAACACCCCATTCTTCTGGACACAGTTGTACTTACTCAATTTTATAACTTTTGGAGGTTTAAATTAGTTCAGTGGGCAGCATTTATGACCTTTTTTGAGGCCAAATAAATATTGATTATAGTATATGTATTTAAATGATCACCTCAGTAAAGTGAGCCTATACCCTGGTTCTCCTAGGCAAGGCTCAGTTTACTGTTGTCTGAAGGTAACTACAAATTTCTAAGTGCACAAAATTCACAAAAAGGTGTACTTGTGAGATCTATGCCAAAATAATTTCAGAAAGTGTATGTTCATATTTGTGTCTAGAATAACTTGATTGAAACATTTGGAAAATGTTTCAAGGGACTTTAAGGGACTGGCTGTTCTTCTGTCTTCAGCTGTTAGAAATGCATCTTTTTGTTTATGTGAGCAAAATATCTCTTTCTGACTTTTCCCATACAGCATTAGAGGGGACTTAGCAGAATGAAGAGCCCTAGAGAGCACTCTACTGCCAGCCTAATAGCTCCTGTATTGCTCTTAGTTTTGTTCCACCTGTGTAGCTGCTGTATGTTTAATGCTTCTCCTTACTGAGGAACCAAATTTGACCTCCTCAGAGCCATGAGAAAACTTTTATGAGTGTGTCTCATTTCTAGATGAACTTACTCAGGGATAGACACTTTATTAAACTATGTTAAAGTACTATTTGTCTTTTGTAGAAGTGTGACTAGCTCTGTAATAGCAAAGAAACACCATATCTTCAGTGATAAATTAGTTATACACTCATATTTGGGAAAAGGGAAATATAATTATTAGAGACATTTGTGTCTTTGATATAGCAAACATTTTCTAGATAACTATTTTTTTCAGTTTAGGATAAGTTACCAGCTTTGAAGCATCAGAACACCACTATCTTTTATGCTCAACAATGAATAAGTCCACTTACCATACAGCTATAAGTAAGTTCTGGTTAAGATAGTGGTTGATTTAAATTGTTGGTAGTATTTTAGAAACATTGATGATATATAAACTTGAAGATTAGTACATTGACTTAATTGATAATACATATTTTTCCTAAACAAGTTGCTATGGTTTCATTTTGGTTTGTTTCCTACAAGTTTGTGTGTTGGAGGCTCACCTTTGATTTGACAATTTTACAAGTTAATGAGGCTTTCAAATAGTAGTCAGTAGGGGTTAGTTGAGTCCTAGGAGCTTTGCCAAAGGGATACATCAATCCAGTTCTTCTGGAATCCTATTCTCAGGAAAAAGTTGTGTTGTTATGGAGAGCTACCTTGGGCTTTTTACTGTTTTTCTGGTTTCCTGACCTGCCCCAGTGATCTTTCATTTATATGCTTCTACCATGATGCCATCTGCTGCATTAGTTAGCAGTAAGGAGCTTCTCTTCAGAGTTGGTCCCATATTGTTTGGATATTTCACTTCCAAAACCTTGAGCTAAACATCTCATTTTAAATAAGCTACCCTGGTAACAAAATTATCATAAAGGAATCAAGGCAAATAAAATTAACCTGATGTGTTGCTTTGGAAAACAGGAATGATGCATCTGTTCTCAACAGAAAGTTTATCTTTACTAAACTGTACTGAATTCCTTCTCCTCCTTCTCTCACTTTCTCTCCTGCTATGTGCTCTCCATCCCTTTTCTCTTATTCCTACCCTCCTTTTCTCTACCCTTTCTTTCCTTCCTCCTTGCTTTTTCCCTTGCTTCCTTCCTTCCCTCCTCCCTTCTTCCTTCCCTCCCTCCCTCCCTCCCTCCCTCCTTCCCTCCCTCTCTTCCCTCCCTCTCTTCCTTCCTTCCTTCCTTCATTCCTTCCTTCCTTCCTTCCTTCCTTCCTTGTACTGGTATTGATATCAGGGATTGTACATAGTGTGACAACATTATACTTTATTCTACTTGAATCACTTGTAGAGTTATTTTGATTTTTATCTTGGATAAAGATCTTCCTACTTGTACCATCTTTAAAATATATATATATATATATATATATATATATATATATATATATATATATTGTAAAGATGCTGTCCAGAGGGATTATAGTTACATGAGAAAGGTAATGAGTACATTTCCTATCGAACATTGTTACCTCCTCTTTTGTTTTTCTCCTACCATTTCTTTCCTCCCCACCTACCCAACCCCTCACTCCCCTCCACTGAAGTTGTAAAGTTCGTTTTCAACATAGTGTCTTGTACATCTCATTGTTATAATGGGTCAACCTGTATTCTTACCTCAGCATTTGTTATTTCCCTTTCCCTCTCCAAATTAGAAAAATGTATATACAAGATCCAGGGCACCAAAATTGAATACAGTGAAAATAGGGATTATACCATGGGGGAAGAACATACAAAGAAACAAAAAATTATATAGTACATTATAAGTACATCAAAAACAACAGCTACAAAGATAAACAGCTCTTGTGTCCCTATCTTGGGGTTTATTTCTCTTAGCATCATTTTATATGGTCATATGTACATAGCTTTTGATCTTTTCTACCTATCTTAGACATATACTAGTTATTGAACATAAGGGAAACCATGGGACCGATGTTTCTTTGGGCCTGGCTCACTTCACTTAATATAATTTTTCCAAGTCTTTCCATTTCCTAACAAATGGGGCAATGTCATTCTTTCTGATAGAGGCATAGAATTCTATTATATATATATATATATATATATATATATATATATATATATATATATATATATATATATAATTTTCTTGATCCATTCATCTACTGAGGGGCATCTGGGTTGGTGCCATATCTTAGCTATGGCAAATAATGCTGTGATAAACATAATTGAAGTAGCTAGGATTGCAGGTATGTAGCACCATGCCAAACCTTTATTGAATTTTTTAATTGCCTTACAGAATATCTGAAACATAGCCTTCTAAATACATATATTTAAAAACTCTTCAGAAATGTATGAAAAAATAAACCACAATCCAGCAAGCTAGAAATGATTTTTCTAAAGTGACTAATGCTAATCAACATAATACTTGGTCTTGGAAAAAAAAACCAAAACATGATTTGTTACTACCAGTGTCAGATTGCCTGAACTAACCACAAAGTTGATAAGTTTGTTCTTTAATTTTTTTAAAAAATGTTTTATTGTAAAGATGCTGGGCAGAGCGGTTACAATTACATGAGTAAGGTAATGGCTACATATTTGTCAAACATTGTTACCCACCTCTTTGTTTTTCTTCTACTATCCCTTCCTTCTCCTCCCTCCCCTACTACCCCTCCAAAAGTTGTATAGTTCATTTCCAACATTGTGTCTTGTGCATATCATTGTTTCAATGGGTCATCCCATTGTTGCAATGGGAATAATTTTGTTATTCCCCTTCCTCTCCCCAAATTAGATAAGTGTATATACCACATTCAGGATACCAAAATCAAATACAGTGACCACAGGGGATATACCATAGGGGGGAAGAACATACAAAAGAAACCAAAAAAATCATATACTACATTAAAAACAACAACAAAAAAGGGAAAAAAAACACTGTGTCCATATCTTGGGATTCACTTTGCTTAGCACCATATTATATGGTCATATATACATAGCTATTTCTTCTTGACAGTTTTCCTTGACAGCCAAACATACATTGGACCAATTAGCTTAGCCATGTGGTCTTCTCAATCAGGGTTTTCTGTGACCCATAGGCTGTCCACGTAATTAGTATATGGTTTGAAGTGCTCCCAGTGGCCTCAGACAACAAAGGAGAAATGCATCCAAGTGAGTTTACACCAGGATTGCTGAGTTAGCCCTAAAACAACCAAATGTCTGAAACCCACCAACAAAAATATGTGTCTTTTAATGCAGACTGGGACTTGCAAAGAGGGATGTCAGGAGGTGCTCTACTTACTGTCTTCTTGTCATCTCATGGCAAGATGGGAATGCAACAAGGTCAGACCTAGAAGCACCATGACTGTAAAAACTGTAGATAGACCCTGACCTTGACTCTTGTGGTCTATAGCTATTTTCTTTTTCAGAGGTTCTCTGAGCACTTGCTCAGAGTAAGACAAAATTGCATAGCAAATATAATTGGAAGAGTGTTTTATGGTAAACTCCCAAGTGAAAACTGTTTTTTTTTTTTATCTTTGTTGCTAAGATCTCTCAAATGGAAAGATTGGACTTCTATCCCAACTTTGAAAGGATGTTTTCCATTCCCCTGTAGTAAAGGTGGTATTGGCCAAATGGCATGTATATATTCTATTTTCTAAATGGCATGTATATATTCTATCTTCTATCTAGGTGTAAAAAGGATGTCTGTTCTCCTGAGACAAGAGAGAATGTGGGATGTTAGAATCTCACCCTCACTAAGAAATGTCGAGCCTTCCATTCAGTTACCTATAAATACTTTATGAGAAACAGATTTGTGTACTCTACTTGACAATATTAAGTACTTTGGATGAGTCAGAGGAAATCATCATAAATCAAAGATTTGAGTGCCTCAAAATATCATTTTAAGCGTAAAGATTTTAACAAAAATAATTCATCATACCAAGAATCAGACCTTGAAACTGAACAAAAAATGCTAACCAATACTTGCTGACACGGAGATGTCAGAGGTTCTAAGTTTAATTGAAAGAAATTCAAACAGGCATAATAAAACTATTGCTCCAAATTGGCTATTGCTCCCAGTGGCTTATGACTATAATCCTGTCTACTCAGATGGCTGAGATCTGGAATATTAAAGTTCAAAGCCAGCCAAAGCAGAAATATTGGAGCTATTCCATTTCAAAAGTACCTAATGCAAAGCTTGGCTGAGGTGCAGCTTAAGTAGTAGTGTACATATGATACAAGAAATCTGAACAAGAAAGAAGCTTTTACAAATCCTGGTACTGGTGGTGGTGGGAAAGCAGTAAGGCACATAAAGGAAATAAACAATACAGGTTTAGCAAACTTGAGCAAATAAATAAAAAGTGTCAACCAAGTAATTGAATATGTGGAGAAGAATTAACTAGAATAATGAGTAATCTAAAATGAGATTAAAATAAAAAAACTTAAGAACAAAATATAAAAGATCAATGAACAAAAGAAGAGAACAATTGAATTTTCCATATGAATGACAGAGATAAAATATATGGAAAACATTAAACAAAATCAAATTATAAAGACATAATAAGTAACAGGGACAACAGTAAAAACCACAATCAGGACCGTGGGGCCATATAGGGATAAGACAACTTGAAGCAGAAATAGAGAAAGCTAACATTTGTTTAGTTGGATTTTCTAAAAGAGCAGGAAAAAGGGGAATGGAGTTATAGAGTTCTATGAAATAATTATTTCAACTTAGAACACTCATTAAGAGAATGTAAAATTGTACAAGCACTCTTGGACAATGTTCAGTAGTCTTTAAAATTCTGAACATATATATTCCACATGGTCCAGAAAGTTGTGCTCTGGGTATGTCCTGGGATGAGGGAACAGATGACATTATGTGAAGGGAAATGTATTTATTACTGACATATGTTGAGGTAAACCCTGCTGTATATGCTATCTAAAGACAACTCTGCTGTATCTCTTATCTGAAACAACAATAAAGTAAATTAGGAAGAAAAAAAGATAAACTATGTTTGGTAGAGTTTAGGGAAAACAAAACAAAACAAAAAACAAGAAAAAATAGTGACATAAAAGTTTAGAAGCTTTCTCTATAGTAGCCAAAATCTGTACAAATTCTGCTGTTTTCTTCGGATGGTAAAACATTAAACAGAAATAATAAAGGCATATTATGAGATACAATTTGGTCATAAAAAAAGAATAGATTGCGTATATGCTTTCAACTACTTGGATGTACCACCAGAAAATTGTGTTGAGTAGGAAAAACTACAGTCCTGAAAGATTCTGAGACTGACAAGCAAACAGATTTGCTCATAGAAATCTTGCTTTGTCTAGAGCCTATGCCCCTTCCAGAATTTTATAGACAGCAGATATCAGGAACATACTGTTCACAAACTGCATATCACTGTATTTCTTGAATAAAGTTCCTATAACACCTATATGTGAGCAGTCTCCCTATAATAAATTATGGAGAAATATACTTTCTCCACAATAAATAAACAAAAGGGAAGTAGAAACTGTAAGTCTTTCCCTGTGCACTTATTCACATTCTTCTCACTGGCCTTGTGTTACTGACTGACGGTGAAAAGATGATCCAAACCTTGCATATGCTGCCTGTGTCCTTCATACTAGAACCACTTGGTGGCTTGTTAGCATTCATAGCTACAGCCTCAGGGTCCTTTAGGCAAAAACATAATCACCCAAATTCCTGTACATTCCCCCATATGAGGACCATTTCCTTAACATGTATCATACCTAAAAATGAGTGCATACTGCTACAGTAGACATTAACAGCAATCTGTATTCTTCATTCTGTGTAGATAAGGCTCTTTTCAATACTCACATTTATAATTTAGAGAATGTTTCTTTTGCTTCTTATGCTTTTCTTCAATTTAGTTATTTTCAGAGTAGTATGCTAGTCATCAGATGGAGATCCAGATCACCCCTGATTTTTACTTATTATCCAAAATGACTCTTTAAGAATATGCCTAGTCTTACATTTGTTTGAATAAAAATTAAATTATATACTATAAAACTACTTTTAAAATCAGACACCTTGTTCTTTTGTATTCCTGTAGAGAGTATTCAACAAATGATTTATAGGCACTTACGCAATCAACTTAGTGACTGTTTATAGAATTAGCTGGTAAGCATAATTCTTCTGGTCATATATTGTACATCATAGAGTTTAATTAAAAGTGCATCTGCTTCACTATGTAGTAAATGATGCATGCAATTTCTTCCCCAGTACATACATATTTCATGTTATAATTATGCATTTCACTATCTAAAGTACACATTTAATTAAAGAGAAAAGTTACATAATTTCCAAACTTGGTAAACACAGATGGAAATAGTAGTAAATACAATTTTTAGAGAGGAATTAGGGAATATGGACACATGGGATCTTCAAGCAATCAATATTTGAAAATTAATCTTCTTTGTCTCAGTTACTCTTACACTTAAAAAGTTAGGGCTGGGAAGGTGGCTCAGTAGTAGAGCGCTTGCCTTGCATGCCTGAGGCCCTGGGTTCGATTTCTCAGCACCACATAAGAAAAAAGAAAAAAGCCGGAAGTGGCACTTGGCTCAAGTGGTAGAGCACTAGCCTTGAGCTGAAGAGCTGAGGTACATTGCCCAGACCCAGATTTCAGGTGCCACGACTGGACTCACCCCCAAAAACAAAACAAAACAAAACAAAAACTCATAAAGATCAAAAGAACCTTAAGGATTTATTCAAAAAATAATGTAACTGATACTGTGAAGAGCTCAAGTATTGGAGTGCCTGCCTAAAAAGTCTGAGGCCCTGACTTCAAGAGTACTGCCAAAGCAAAATTTAAAAAGAGACAGAAAAAGAAATATAATTAAAGTTTGAAATAATTTTAATTGAATATGAGTAAAATGCACATAAAATTTTGAATGTATGTTACTTACAACAGTAACTAAGGAAAATGTATGGCACTAATTGCCTAGCTAAGAGCATATGAAACATCTCTAATCAATCACCTTAATTTCCTGTATTCAAAGTGGAGAATAAAGAAATAAGTATGAGCCAGTGAAAAAGACAAAGGAATGAATGACATAAAACCTATGAAAACAAACTTTTTAATGGGGAGAACAATAAAACTTGCAAAGTTCTGGCCAGACCAAAGGAAATAATTTAAGGCAGAAGTCAAGAGTCCAAAATGAGAAAAGATTAATGCATGTAAAAGTATGTATGAATAAAATGTTGTGAATAATAACATGAATAATAATAAACAACTTTGAAAAAATGAAAAAGTTCTTAAACTAGAAAAAGAACTATAGAATTTTATAGAAAAATGTGTAACAACATATTTTAAGAAATGAATATTTTAACATAAAACTCTGAAAGCATATGGTTTATCTGGAAATTTTTATTAGTATTATTGAGAAAGTAGAACTGCATAGTTATTCTATAAAACAGAATTAGTAGCAAATCACACTAAGATGTTACAATGATCCATTTTTACTCCTGTCAGAATGGTCACCATAAGTAAAAGCAAGAAAAAATCAAATGCTTGTGAAAATGTGATTAAAAAATAAAATACTAATGGGAATGTTAACTAGTATAATCATTACAAAAGCAGTAGGGAGGTTCTTCAAACCTAAAATGGACATTTCCTATGACCCCACCATATCCCTCTGGCTGTATTTATGAAGGACAATAAACCAATACGCAAGGAAGACACCTCAAGATGTAGCAAAGATGTAGCCAAAAAGGAATGCTAATGCAGTGTTGGTGGTGTTGTGAACTTGTTCAAACACTCTAAAAAGCAGTGAGGATATTCTTCAGAAATTTATAACCATATAGATAAGTATTAAAAAGTTAACTATATTTCTATATGGAAGTAGTAACAATTAGAATATAAACTTTAAGAAGGAAGCACCAGCTTAGGAATTAAGAGAAATGAAAATATCCATTAAAAGGCTTGTGAAAAAATATTTGTTATAGAAGAAAGCTGTGACAGTTTAAATTTCTATATGATTAATGGATGACCAAATTTTAACCTAACACTGGAGAGGGATATTATGTAAAAATAAAATGAAACTACTGTTGTTCACACAGAAAACTATGGCAAAACCTCTAAGTGAATATACTGAGTTAAGAAAGTCAAATCAAGCTAGGCAGGCTTAGTGATATAGATTAATTGCCTAGCATGTACAGTGCCCTAAGTCTGATATTTAACCTAGCTAAATAAATATGTGAGCCAGGCAAAATTTGTGTCAAATGATTGAATTTATACAAAATTCAAAGAATAATCTATAGTGACCCAAAATACGTTTAAATCAAGGTATGTTTAGGGTTTGGAGGAAAAAGTGAACAAACAAGGTAGTTCATTCTATCATTGCTTTAGACTATTGTATGTAGTGGTTCCATGCACAGGTTCATCATCTGGACTGTAGTCCTGGTTAAGTGAGTGTGTATGCACACCATGTAAAGAATTTGTCAATCTCAGGCTTATTGTTTGTGAGTTAAACTATGATGTACACATTAAAAATCAGAAGTATAAAATGTGTAAATGTCAGTATTTGATAGAAACGTACTTGTGTGATGATAAAAATAAGTCATGAGAGAATCAGTCATTGATGATGACTAATTGCAAAATCAAATGTCAAGCAAAATGATTTTTCTTTACAGGAAACAAAAATATAAAAGGATTATCTAAGTAGACTGAAAATTTCAGGATGGCAAATGAAAGCAATATCTTCCACAATGTAATTAGAGATTGTGAAAAAAGCAACATCTGAGAGAAAGTAAGAAAGTATGATTTTCGTAGAGCATGGGAAGAAAAATTACTGCAGACTAATTATAATTTAAATAGATTTTTGTATAGCACAATAGAAAACGAGAAAACTGGAGGAAATACAAAAGATTTTAGCATGGAAAAGACACACACTCAATGTGAAGAGGTTTTAAAGCTGCCAACACATAACAAAGGTCATATTGCTTTAAATATTATTTATATTGCAACTGTTGTTTTGCTAACATAAGATTATGATTTTACTTTTCTTTATATTATTAGATAGAGTAGGTAGACAGAAATGAATATTCTGATTCACATGAAGAAACTTATTAGGCTTTATTTTTCACCATCATTTTATTAAGTATGACATACATGTAATAATTCCTGAGACAGTTCTGCTGTCAGACATAGACTGTAATAAGATGGACGAGCATGGTAGAGCTCTTCTCTGAATAGTTAAGATGATTCATTTTAAAAATTATCTACTCTAACTGGAGTTGGTATTCACAGGTATTGTAAAAATCATAACATTAATGATTTCCTAAGTTACAACCACTTTTCATAACTTGAAAACAAGAATTTATTTTGGTAAATAATGACAGAATATAAGACAATAGAAAGGGGACATATACAAGCTAATTATCTGGCAATATTCATTCTTCTTTTTTCCCTTTTTTTTTGCTGGTCCTGGCACTTGAACCCAGGGCCTGGGTGCTGTCCCTGAGCTTCTATGTGCTCAAGGCTCTACCACTTGAGCCACACCACTACTTTTAGCCTTTTTTGAGTAACTTATTGGCAATAAGAGTTTCACAGGGACTTTTCTGCCAAGGCTAGCTTAGAACTGTGATCCTCAGATCTCAGCTTCCTGAGCAGCTAGCATTAGAGGAATGAGCCATCATCAGCACCCAGCTCTTGTTTCTTCATACTAGATGATTAGATGGTCATACAATCACCCAGCTAAACACAATATATACCATTTCATGTTGAAGAGCTTAGTTGGGTAAGAAGGTTTTAGCTACTGTAAATATGTATGATGTGATAGGTTCTGATCCCAGACCTTATTTATAAAACCATGAAGTATTTCCTTCTTTAATCCTTTCTTCTTTTCTACTGGTAGAAAAATGAAAGAGATTCCAAAAATAAAAGCTAGAAATAATAGAGAAACCAACATACCCTTAAAATGTTTCCCTTTCTAGTTACATAATTCAACTTTGCCTAAAATACTTTGCAATTTGAAGTTTTCTTTTTTTGGGGGGGGGGTCCGGTCGTGGGGCCTGAACTCTGGGCCTGGGCACTGTCCCTCAGCTCTTCAGCTCAAGGTTAGCGCTCTACCACTTGAGCCACTTCTAGCTTTTTTTCTTTTTGCTTATGTGGTGCTGGGGAATCAAACCCAGGGCCTTATGCATGCAAGGCAAGCGCTCTACCACTGAGCCACCTTCCCAGCCCCTGAAGTTTTCTTGTTAGAGCAATTTACCAAAACTTTTCTGCATGTTTTTATTGTTGCTGTTGGTAGTGGTGGTGATGAGGCTTGAACTCAGATGCTGAGACACAGCTCCTCTTCCAGTTTTCTGGTGGTTAATTGGAGATAAGAATCTTACAGACTTTCCAGCTCAGAATGCCTTTGGATGAGAACCTCCATCCTCATCCTCCTGAGTAGCTAGAATTATAGGTATGAGTCATCACCATCTGGCTGGATAATTCTTACTATGTCATCATCACAATGGTGCTATTTACTAAGATTTTATAATATGTTAAGTGGTTTCTTATACTATTTATATCCTTAAAACAACCCTATCCTCTAGAGCAAAAAGGAAACTAAGAGAAGGTAAGTGACATACATAAGCTCAAATGCCTACTATATCGTAGATGTTTAATAGAATTTGAACTCAGCTGAAGTTTTATATTCCTTTGCATTATATCACAGAGGCTTTTCAAAGGAAGAAAATCCAGTCTCAGAGAGGTAATCACAGATCTAACAGATCTAAGAATGAGGCTGAGGTCACGGCTTACCCATAATTACACGTTTGAAACATCCAAGACATTTTAACAACTGCTTGTTCTGAAACTATTAGAATGTAAAATTTCAAAAAATAATAAGTAAGTAAGGGGTTTTAAGTTCCTTTAAGTTATTTAAAAGAAGGGAAAAAATTTACTTTTTCTGCTTATGAGACCAGAAAAATCATTGGGTGATTTTGTAGGAGTTGTTTTTTTAATAACAAGATTAAAATCCAATTAAAAAAGATTTGTTATAGAACAAATAAAATTTGTGAAAAATAGAATAATGAGACTTTTCAGACTAGAAAGTAGGATAAGTATAGAAGTCTGTTCCTTATAGAGCTTGTTGTTAATGTACTTTAATTGATAAAGCAAATTTACTGATAATTTATATTTTCTTTTTTTTTCTGCTTATGTGGTGCTGAGGAATCAAACCCAGGGCCTCAGGCATGCAAGGCAAGCACTCTACCACTGAGCCACCTTCCCAGCCCCTTACTGATAATTTATAGCTGTTCACAGCTGCTGAATCAGTTCAGTCACAAACTTATAAAGGGTTGGAGGAGTACTTCCTCTCCTCCAGGGGGCATCTTGTGTTCTAGACAATCTCATGAACACAGGTGGCTGAGGATCAGTGGCCAAGAAGAAGGGGAACTTGCAGCCAGCTCTCTGAGAATAGTGTGACCCATCATGATGAGATAAACCAGCCAGACCTGTCTAGATACACCACACTATCCAGTAAACCTTCCAAGGAGCTCCACTTCAAAGACAAGGAACAGGTTAAAATATTTAGTTGTCAGGCTAAATGTGACATGATAGTGTCTTACTGACTGGGATGAAGGCTCAGAAAAATCTGTTCTATCCCTTCCGCTTCCCAAATTTTACCAACATACAGTGAACACAGGGGTTATACCATGGGGGAGGGTCATACAAAGCAACAAAAAAGTCACGTGGTGCATTATAAATACGTTAGAAACAATAGCAAGAAAGAAAAAAAAACACTTGGGTCCTTATTTTGGGAGATGCTATGTCGAAGAAAAAACTTTACAATTTAGGCTCATGGGGGCGGGGGGCCGGGAAATGTAGAATGTAGTTGTAGAGATGAGAGGGAAGGGATGGTAGAGGAAAAACAAAGGAGGTGGCAACAATGCTTGATAAGAAATGTACTTACCTTGCTCCTGTGATTGTAACCCTTCTGTTCAGTATTTACACAATTTAAAAAAAACATAAAAAAAGAGAAAAATCTGTTCTATATGCAGCACCTATCAGAAAGGACTGAGACAGTGTTGCAAAATAAGCTAATTCCCACAAGTCCTGTAAAAACCCAGGTTAAACCCAATCTTCCTAACCCTTCTCTCTTCTCCTCTCCTCTCCCCTACTCTATTCCCTCCCCTGCCTTTCTTTCCCCTCCCTTCTACTCTCCCTTCCCTTTCCTTCCCCTCCCCTATCCCCCTCCTGCTCTCCTCTCTCCTCTCCTTTCTCTCTTTCTCTTTCTCACTCTCTTTCTGTTTCTACATCTCCCTCTCCCTCTCTCTCTTCTTCTCTGGCTCTCTGCCTTTATCTCCTCTTTCCTCTCTCCCTCCCCCCCCTCTCTCTCATGTGTGCACAACATACACTTTCTTTATAGTTTGATGTGTTTATTCTGGAGGGTTAATTTTCATGCTGACAAATGCATTCTGTCAGTACATAGTTTGATTAATTTAGACAGACACATAGAGTTACATAAGACAGACAAAAGTACCATCACTGCTCCAAATCTCTCATTCCCAGACCCTGGCCAGTACTGATCAGTTTCCTACCCCTGTGGTTTTGCTCTTGAGAAAGCCAAAGTAGCAGACTCAACCAGTATAGCCTTTTTAATCTGATTTGTTCTCTTAGGGTGATATGTTTTGAGATTCGCTCATGGTGTGTGATCAGTGGCTCTCTTCTTTCTATTATGTAGAACTTTGTGGGATAGTTACTTTCATTTTTAAAAGTTGCTTCACTTCAGGTTTTTGTTTGGTTTTATTTTTCTGGTAAGGATATGTGACTGAATGAAATAAGGACTTAGATGAAATTTCAGAATAAGTTATTGAAACAAGTTTTAATGACTTTGCTAAAAGATTGCTTTGAGAGTGTAAAAAAATTCTGCTATAATGATCCACTATTGCATTTTCTTCAGAAAAATCTAATTTACTTCTCAGCTAGTTGTTTTTCCCATAAGTTATATTTTCCATTTTCCAGAAGAAAACACTTTTTCCCACACGAAACTGTTGCTACCACATGCTGGAAACTGTAGCCTTGAAAACACTGTATGCAGAAATAATGATTGTTTTTAAAAATAATGAGGCTTGTTAGGCATCAATGGCTCATGCCTATATTCCTATCTACTTAAGAGGTTGAAGACTGTAACCTGGACAAGAAAGTTTGAGAAATTCTTATCTCCAATTAACTACCAAAAGGTCAGAAGTGACGCCGTTGCTCAAGTGGTAGAGTGCTAGCCTGAAGAAAAATAAATAAAGTCATGAAACACATGTGTTATCTCAGCTACTTCTATGACCATAATTAATCAAATATTTCATATGAAGCATCTCATGCCATTCCATATCTGCTTGTTACATTAGATCTCCCAGCATAATTTTTCCCCAACTCATCTATTCATTGATGAAATCTCCTAGAGAAACACCTCAGGTAGCTACATCAAAAATTACAAATTACTTGAGTTTGCCATTATCTACTTGTAGTGTTCTACATATAACAAATTATACTATTGCCTAGTCTGTATGAAGCACTCAGAAAACACCTATAAATAACTTTTGACTACATGAGTTCTTTGAAGTACTTTAATTCAATGTCTGTGTGGTTAGAAGAGACTTTTTCCTTGCAGAAATAATATGTAAAGTTAGGTCAAAATTTATGGAGAATTTACATTATGAACTTTGACAGATCATGTGAAAGAATATCTTGAGGAAGTCCCAAAGATATGAGTAAGCTATTATGTTCAAACAGATGAAAAAAATCTGCAATGGATTATATATGTCAAATATGTTTTAAAAGTCAAGTTTTCAATAACTGGAGACGGCTTGGAACTGACTACTCAATGAAAACAAGAAAAAAAATACCAGGGAGGCAGAAAACACTTGAATCCTTTTTATTATTAGCTGAAAAATGTTAAGATATTAAGAGATTTTATCTTAACAGTAATGGAAAGTTGTTGGTGTATTTTAAGTAGGAGATCATGCTATTTGTTTGATTTTTTTTTCTCAAAATTGTTTTGAAGTCAAGCGCCAGTAGAACAAGCCTGTAATTCTAGCTACTCAAGTGGCTGAGATCTGAGGATCATGGTTCAAAGCCAGCCTAAATAGAGAAACCCATGAGACAATAATCTCCAATTAACCACCAAAACAACAAAAGTGGAATTGTAACTTCAGTGGTAGAATGCTAGCCTTGAGCACAAAAGCTCAGGGACAGTGCTCAGGTCCTGATTTCAAGTCCTGGGATTTGAACCCCAACACATTGTTTTGAAGAAGTAAAGATTGCTAAAAGAAGTTAAAATTTCTCTATACACAGTTGCATCATCTCAGAAGAATCGCTTAAGTGTTTATATGTCTGTACTCTATCATTGGTTTATAACTTTAAAAGTTAAAACCTCTTATCCGAAGCCTTTGTATCAAGCATAAGTGTGCAAACAAAATATACTTCAGTTTGTTCCTGATGGCTGTATTTATGCAGAAGTAAAGAAACGTCAAAGTGTTTGAAAGACTTCTAAGTATTTAGTCTTCTAAGACTTCTAAGTTTTTAAGTGTATCTATGACAGTAAGTTATAGCTATGTCTGCATTTTAAGTCAAATACACTGAATGTAATATGGACAGGAATGTAAATCTATATGAGGTAGGTATAGGAGAGGGGGTTATTAGTGGCTAGATACTGCTTGAATACATTTATTCTTGCTATAAAAAGGTAAATCTTCAGGTAGGAAAGGAAATAAGTGTAGAATTGTTACAAATAGACCATAAAATGATATAATGCATAAATGGTAGGGCTAGAATTATGGAACATTTTAGAAATAAAATTAATTGGAGGACTGAGGATAGTGTAAGTACAGAAGAATATATAGATTAATTCTATAAACCATTGGCTTGGGCAACTGGTGTGAATTAGCAACATTAATTCATATTACATCACAGAAAAATATTTAGCAAGTTTTGTAATATTTTAGCAAGTGTTGTAATATTCATAAGGGAAAGGTAATCCCTTTTGGTTACATGAAGTTTATGGGAACAACCAATGTAAAGTAAGAACCAATGTGAGTTTATAATGGAACTATGATTCATATTTTGTAGGTTGAACTACCAATAGAAATTTTAATTCATTTTTGAAGAGTACTTTTCTAAATATTTTAATTAGTGAACTTATTCAAAAAAATATTTTCTATCCAGAGCAACTATAGCTGGTGAATAAAGTTTGATATTTAATATACAGTATATACGTGAGAGCATATTGGCAGTCTAGAAAACAAAGGAGAAATACCAAATGTAATGTCAAAAGGACTTAAGGCTCAAATGGAAGCATTCATGATGAAAATATGAAATGTATTTTTATTATCTAAAAGAAAAATAACTGCAATGGATTAACCATATCAAATATGTTTACAGTTTTGAAATAAAATCAGGATAAAAATCATGTTTTCTATGAATAGAGAAAGGTCATACTGATATACCCTCTTGACAGGAACACCCAATAGAAAGAAAAAACTAGTTTGTAGGGCATTGTGGATTTGTATCAGAAACAGCTGGAATCAAATCCAAAATGAAATCAATTTTTAACCTGTCATCTTTATTTAAATTTATCCTTTTCTTGTGTCTGTTACATAAAGCTGTTTATAATGATAACTTATTTATGAAATTCCAATTCTTCTAGAAATAATATAATAATCTATTGATTTTTTATAAGAAGAGTTTTTTAATTAAAACTTAAAAGTAGCTATTGATCGATTTTAGTCAAATTTGTTTTGTCTATTGTTAACGCATTATTGATAGATTGGATTATTAAAATCTTACAACATCTATGGAATGCTCATTTCCTGGTAGGTGTTTCTGTGTTAATAATGTTTCATCTGCTTACAGAATAACTACCATAGTTTTCAAAAATGTTGTGTAGTATATGAAAATCATGTTATTTAGCTGCTTAACATTTTAATGATAAAATCATATTAATAATGTGACATTTCAGAAACTATGACTTCTCATTATTAAAAGTACATTATTAAGTGGGGAAATTTAAAAACATTGATGCCATCTAGACTGTAGAAAAATGGCTGTTGTTTTATCTTTGTGTGTGTATAAATATAAAATACGTATAAGAATGACATTAATCATCCAGCAAAAATTTCTCAGGTTCAGATTTAGTATATTTCTGGCATAGCCTGTATTTTCCAACAAATACTATGGAAATAAATTATGCCAGTTTCCTTATAAAGTCAGTATCATAAGGATTAGGATATCGGAAATTGTCTATCTTCTCCGATAGAAATCATGAATTTTCAAATTATTTCTGTCAAAGAGGAGTTATAGGTATTCATCTTAACCTGGAAGATATCCACAAGAGAGCTATAAACTTTCTCAATTAAAGAGGATATATTTCTCTTCTTGTATTTATAGGTGCTGTGGCATTGTGTTCCCAGGAAGCATAGTATTTGTATGTTTTCTGTAAAGAGATTGTTTACAGAATGTCTACTTTTCTAATTAAAATACTGTCCTTAAAACTGACACGACCATGAGATTACCGTAATGGCCAAATTATTATATGGTAATAAAATTCCTTCAGGGTGTAAAGTACCTATGATTTAAAGGGCATAAGTAATGGAGACATGGATCTATGCATTGTCTATGAAGGAATTCAGGAGGAATAATTACCTAACTTCCATCTGTTCAACTGACTGTAATTCATAACAGGATCTCATACAGTTGCAAAAATATATTGATGTTTATTACATCAAGTGTAGGTCTGCTCTGTCTTGCTGTGTATAAATTTTTATAATTTGAAAAATGTTTGTTTCTTCATGCATGTAATAAACTATATCCCATGCACTGTAATTTTGAATGATGCTTTGTCTATGCAAAAGAGAACAGCAGTTTTGAAGTGCAAAAATCATTGAAAGAATAATCTACTTGTGGAAGAAATCAGATTTTAATGAAATTGTCATTAATATTTATACTAAATGTCATGTAAAGAGACATGTTAACATTAGTGTCTGCATAACCAAGAATTGCTTGAAACTACATTTCCAAGAAAATAGTTTTGATTCCATTCAAAAGCCCTCTAATTTCTGCCAAGTGATTATTGTTTTATTTGAAAATAATTTCTCATCTTGTTCTAGATGTTTAGAACAAGGAGAGTCTTGTGGATAAATAAGAATATACAGCTGTAAGCATCAACTGAATGTTTCATTGACTAACAAGCTGCTCTGCCAAGGTCCTTTGATGATTGATAAGCAAAATTCTTTTCCCACAAAGCTCTTACCACTCATATTATTACATACTTACTCTGGAACACTAAAATTCTCCTCTCCTCAGCTAATAGACACAGGCTGTTTCATTTTATGCTCTTAGAGTGTTTTGGAATTCACTCACCACCATCTTTTAAAAAGTATGTTTCAGAAGAATATTTTTTTGGCTTGAAAATATCTTGGAAAGTCATGAAAGTCATAAAAAGTGAAAACATTAAAAAAAAAAGTGGGAGTGTAGCTGGACACCACTGACTCATCCCTATAAACCCAGGAGATTGAGAACTAGAGGATTGGGCTCAAAGCCAAACCAGGAAGAAAGATTTGTGAGATATAATTTCTAAAAACTGATTTAAAAATTGGACTGAAAGCTTGGATCCAGTTGTTGAATGTCCACTGAGCAAGAAAGCCTGGAAAGTAAAATAACCTGAGTTTAAACCCTGGTGCAAGCAAAACAAATAAATGATAAATAAATAATAATTAAAATGAACAAATGAATAAATAAATAAGGCTCTACGATAAAATGTTCATGACACTGTAACCAACACAGTAGAATAAAATTCAATGTTTAGGGGAAATTATTTGTGTCACTTATTTCATATATACCATTTGATAACATTGACCACTTGCTTTTATTTTATTGCTTTCTCTACAATGATAATGATTTCTATAGTCTTCATAGTAAACTGCTGTTTATTTTAGTGCTTCCTTTTTAAAAATAATCATTGTAGTACTTTCATTCAAAGCACTTTTAATCAGAATTGTTAGACTTTCTTTCAGCTCTTAGAGTTGCATTATGGAAAAGTGCCCAGAATTCTGATGGGTGTCAAATATGGGACATGACAATAAAATAATGTGTCTTAACTTATAAATTAACAAGAGAATAACCCACATTTTTTGAAAGTATTCAAGTGCAAAGTTTCTGCTGTTACCTGAATAGTAATGTTACGGCTCAATTTAATTTCAGAACTCTTTGAACTATCTGTCTTCACAACAAAGGCACTCTACTCAGAGAATGCATTATTACATCTGTATTAATCATTCTCTCAATCCATGATTCCTAGGCAAGCACTGTAAAAAGTGTAACGATAATGCTGTTCTTTTAATGGTCACATTCCTAGAAGGAAGTATGTGCACCAAAGTAAGTGCCTGCGATCATTCTTAAATAACATTCATGGGAGCCTATGTCCTAAATTCATCCTCAATGCCAGGAAAATGGTGATGTATGGGGTTCGACTCTATTGCAAAGTATAGATTCAATGCTTCTGAGACTTGTCGCTGAAAGCTTTGAACTATGTATTCATCTACATTCCATTTGCCAGTCTAATCTAAGAAAATAAGGAGAGATATACCTCATTAAGTGGTAATAATAAAAATATTTCACAAATTCTCACTCATCAAAATAGAATCAACAGGTAAAATATTCTTTTGGATTCTCTCATTTAGACACCACTTTTATATTTTTTCCTGTTACAAAGTTACTGTATTCTCATGTTGCACAGATTTCTATACCAAAATCAGTAAAGGATAATCTGCTAACGACATATTTGTCTGATCTTTAAATTACCTTCATTTGTTGAGCAAACATATAATGATGGCATTTCTGATATTTTGAGAAGTAGGTCAGGGAAATACTTTTTATTAACTGCTGTGTGGTGTGTCATCAAAATGATCATGATAGCTATCGCTTTTTCTTTGTGTTCTACTCCTCCCTGAAAGGTCCATTTATAATTTAGGTAAGCAAATAGATGCTGAACATGTGGGAAGAATATAAAAAAATGATGTAAACTAATTAATCTTTGACTTAACTTTTACTAAGCAAACTACATTTCTATTCAACATGTTTTTTTTTAATTTAATTTAATTTTATTTGTGAACATACTGTACAGAGGAGTTACAATTACATGGGCAGGATAATGCGTACATTTCTTACCAAGCATTGCAGCCTCCTCCTTTGTTTACCCTTCACATCCCTTCCCAGCCTCCCCCCTCCCCCCCAATCCCAATCCTTCTCCTTCCCCACCTTCCACTCCCCTCCCCCCCCCCCCCCCCCCCCCCCCCCCGCACCGAAGTTGTAAAGCTCATTTTGGACATGACAACTTGTACTTCTCATTGTTGCAACAGGTCCACCTGTATCCTTAAACAACTGGTTTTTCCCCATCTCCTCCACAAGTTATACTGACATCAAATATAGTGAAAGCAGTGGTTATACTGTGGGGGAGGGACATAGAAAGCAACAAAGAGATAATCTTATAAATGCGTTAGAAACACATGCATGAAAGAGAAAAACATTAAAATACACATCTAAGGGTTCATTTTCCTGACATGTTTTTAATACGTTTTTATTGTGAAAATACTGTACAGAGGGGTTACAGTTACATGGGCAAGGTAATGAGTACATTTCTTATCAAGCATTGTTGCCTCCTCCTTTGTTTTTCCCCTACCATCCTTTCCCTCTCACCTCTTCAGTCCCCCCCTCCCCCGCTACCCCCCACTCCCCCAACCTTCCCGCCTAAAATGTAATGTTTGGTTTTCGACATAACGACTTGTACATCTCATTGTTGCAATGGGTCCACCTGTATCCCTATTTAAAGGTATTGTGTTTTCCCTTCCCCTCCTCAAATTATACCAACATCAAATACAGTGAAAACAGGGGTTATACCATGGGGGAGGGACGTACAAAGCAACAAACAAATCACTAAATATGTTAAAAACAATAGCAAGAAAGAAAAAAAATCAACATATCTTAAAATATAACAGGAACAAAGCTTCGTTTCTTTCATGCATGTGTTTCTAACGCATTTATAAGATTATTTCTTTGTTGCTTTGTATGTCCCTCCCCCACAGTGTAACCCCCCCCCCCCCCCCCCCCCCCCCCCCCGCTTTCACTATATTTGATGTCAGTATAACATGTGGAGGAGATGGGGACAAACAAGTCGTTTAAGGATTCAGGTGGACCTGTTGCAACAATGAGAAGTACAAAATGTCATGTCAAAACCAGCTTTACAATGTCGGTGTGTGTGGGGGGAGGAGGGTATAATTGGGTGGGGGGAGGGGGGAGGCTGGGAAGGGAGGTGAAGGGTAAACAAAGGAGGAGGCTGCAATGCTTGATAAGAAATGTATGCATTATCCTGCCCATGTAATTGTAGCCCCTCTGTACAGTATGTTCTCAAATAAAATAAATTAAAAAACAAATTGAAATTAATAATTGCAGGTATTAAAAAGTATAGTCTTCACTGAAGTATTAAAATATAAATTACTTACGTGAACATAATGTTCAATCTACCTAAATTGTCATTGTATTAAATATTTGTTAACACATGCTTACATAGTAAATGAATGTAAGTAGTACTTATGGAATTAGTCAATATAGTCTAATATTTTCCTTAGCATAGATAAATATTAATTGCCCTTTATCTTGCAATATTAATGAACAATTACATGTATTATCATACCCTTAAAGACCAACAATTCTCAAGAAAGGCTAAATGGTAATTGTGTGTGTGTGTGTGTGTGTGTGTGTGTGTGTGTGTGCGCTAGATATAAAGTTTAAGAACTTGAAGTAGCTGTTTAAAAGTTTCAGTTATTTTCCTTTCTTTATATATGATTCCCTTTACCTTATATGTGCATTTATGCAACCCCTATCACCAAGACAGTGATTAAAATTACAGCCTGCTATCTATTTGGATTAAATCATTAGAGATAATGATATTGGTAATAGACAGAATAGTCTTGCAAAAGAGAAGAAATAAGGAGAGTAAAGGGATAGAAGAACCAGAGTAGGAGAAGGAGATGAGGGAGAATTAAGTTAAAGAGGAGGAAGGAAGGAAGGAAGGAAGGAAGGAAGGAAGGAAGGAAGGAAGGAAGGAAGGAAGGAAGGAAGGAAGGAAGGAAGGAAGGAAGGAAGGAAGGAAGGTGCTAATAGAAGCCCTTAAGTAAAACGTGATTTCAATCTTCAATTAGTAGACAACAGGAAAAAAAATCTATGCGACTTTGTCAGTCTTTTCAGTGTGTGCAATGTCCCTTCTGTGAGTTACGTTAAGTGATAATTAGTAATACTAACCTGAAGGCTGGTACTGTTCTCATGAAATGGCCAGTCGGTTGTAGTCACAGTGTTTCTATAGTATATTTTAGAGTTAAATTCCTGTAAATTACTTTAGGTTTCTTTGTATTCAAATGCTTTCCTAAAAAATGTTGCCACATCAATATAGTCTTTTTGTTGTTAGTTGTGGGGCTTGAACTCTGGGCCTGAGCGCTGTCCCTCTTGAGCTTAAGGTGAGCACTCTACCGCTTGAGCCACAGCGCCACTTCTGGTTTTCTGGTGGTTTACTGGAGATAAGAGTTTCATGGACTTTCCTGCCTGGGCTGGCTTTGAACCGCGATCCTCAGATCTCAGCCTCCTCAGTAGCTAGAATTACAGGCGTGAGCCACGGGCGCCCGGCATCAATAAATTCTTAAAAGACTTCTGTTTCTGTTTCCAAACATGAAAATAAGATGTCTTTTACTATTATTAATTTTTGATGTCCCTTATTAATTTTAATAAAAATATATTTAGTAC
Organism: Dipodomys merriami; assembly: GCF_024711535.1. Taxonomy (NCBI): domain Eukaryota; kingdom Metazoa; phylum Chordata; class Mammalia; order Rodentia; family Heteromyidae; genus Dipodomys; species Dipodomys merriami. The sequence goes on from NW_027203381.1 coordinate 86,573,794, forward strand.
TAGCAATCAAAATATACTCTTTTCACATGTGAGTAAAAAACAGTTTATTTATGGAAATTATCTGGAAACAGAATTTAAAACACAAACTGGAATCAATTAAAAGTCTCCCTATACAAACATTTTTCAATACTTGAGTACAAAGGTTGAAATGATTCACAGTACATGAGCCCTACAAACAAATACAGGTTGAGATTAGAACTAGCCTCTGGTTATGCAAAATACCTGACACGCTACTCTAGTTGGCATAGCAGAAACTTGAATTTGCTTTGTTGATCTTCATTGTAAATTATAAATGGAATGCAAGTGCAAAACTCTTATCCTATGAATCATTAATTTTTAGCTACATGACCTGGGAGAGTTGACAATCAGAGTTGACATTATAAATTTGATGTGGGATAGTATTATGGAACAATTGGTCATTTAAATATAGCCAGGATATATTTTACTGGGAGAGGATGAAATTAAATAATTACATTCAAATTATGAATCATTTATAAAAGTTAAAATTTTAATGATTGCAGATACAACATTCATCATTCAGTTTAAAAATATTTTGCTATTCAATTATTAAACATGACATACAGTATTGCATTTAAAATAAGTTATTCTGTGTAAACTAACATGCAAAGGTATAAGTACAGTCAGGATATGATTAGTTATGCTCGATTATACAGTTTTCTACTTTATTTATAGAAAGATAATGATCAATAAAAATTCTACACATAAAAATTCCTGCTGAAGCTTGTTGATATGTGATTATAGGAAAAACTGATACCTCGGATGGGAAATGGAATTTCCCTTCCCTCCAGTTCAGAACCTGTTGTTTCTCCTTTCAAATATGTGATTGTAATAGCTCTTTCCATATGAAAGAACTCTTCCTTATTTAAATTTTAAAAAGTTTAAAAAAATTCCCGCTGATTCTCATGCAAAGTGCCCTTGTCAACACCCAGCTTCATAAGGACATGGTTGAGTTGTAATTATTTTTCATTTAAAAATTATATATAGAGATCTTCTCATTTCAGAGTAATATAATCTGTAAGAGAGACTATTACTTAGGGTAAATTATACCATTTCAGAGTAATATAATCTGTAAGAGATACTATTACTTAGGGTAAGTTATACTATCAGGTAGAATTGTGGAGCATAAACTGTTAAGTATTTCATTGTTTGGACTTATTGATGATATTTTAAATTTATATATTAAAAAGTGAGACTATACTTTCGGTTCACCCATGAAGAAGACAAAACAAAGTTTTCACATGTGCATGACATATGTCTTAGAGATACATTTTACCTGTGTTTTACATGTCCATGTTCTAATCCCAGTAGCTTTTGACTATGCAACCACATGTTGGAAAGTGAACTTTCTCCATGTACTTTGGTTAAGAATGTTGATTTGGTTCTCTGCCAGGATTATCCTAGAAAAATACTAATTATTAAAAATGAGGGAAACCATGGAGCCTATGTTTTTTAGGTCTGGTTTACCTTACCTAATATGATTTTTTCCAAGTATTTCCATTTCCTTATGAAAGGGGCAAGGTCATTATTTCTGCTAAAAGCATAAAATTCAGCATTTTCTTGTTCCATTCATCTATTGATCTGGGTTGGTCCCATAGGCTCCATGGTTTCCCTCCTTTGTAATAATTAGTATATGTCTAGGAGAGGCCTGGTAGAGAATCATAATAGCTCAATAGCTATGTACATATGACCTTACTAAATGAAGCTAATTGAAATGAACTCCAAGACATGGGAAAACATGGAAACAACAGGTCTTTTTTTGGTTGTTGATCTTGTTGCCACCAATGTACTGCATCTAGCTCTTTCTTTTCATTATACTTCATTTTTCTTTTCCATTGTTTTATCCCTAGCAATCATTATCTTTGATTCTGGTACCCTGCATCTTATATATATATACATATATATATATATATGTATATATATACATATATACATATGTATATATATACATATGTGTATATATATATACATTTATCTTATTTCAAGAAGGGAAGGGGAATAACAAAATAGTGAAACAAAGACAAAGGATGACCCATTGCAACAAGGATACTCACAAGACATTAAGTCCAAAATGAGGGGGGGGGCAGGGGTGGGGGTTGGGGGAGTGGGAGAGGGAAGGGCTAGTGGGAGAAAAACAAAGGAGTGGGTAACAATGATCAACAAGGAATGTACTCATTACCTTGCTCATGTAATTGCAACCCCTCTGTACAATATCTTTATAATAAAGTAAAATTTTTAAAAATAAATATTGATTTGGGATGGTTAGGCAAGATTACCCTGTGGGCTCAGTGTAATCACCAGCATCTGTAAATGAGAGAATTAGCAAGATTAGGGTAGAAGAAATTTTGAGGGCAGAAGCAAGATTTGAGTTAATGCCATTGTTGGAAGGGGGCCACAAGACCACAAATAAAAGTAGCCTTTTTTTGTGCTGCTCGAGAAAGCAATAAATTTATATCCTCCAGCGTCAGGCCTGTTGATGCTTGATTTTTGCATTTGGGATCCATTTTCTCTCACTAAAGAAATAACCTTATAAATTTGTGTTGTTGAAACCACTGTGTATGAGACTTTAGTGAAAATGCTACAAGTAATGAATATAACTAGCTATCACATATAAATTGCTTTTCTTTTTTTATTTTCAGGGTGAGCATAAATTTAGTATGGAAATATTTATACTTTTACAGAATTTATTAAAAAATGAAAATAGAATAGGGTCAAGAATAGAATAACCAACACATGTATCATATGTTGCTAGCCCAACTTTATTCTGCATTCATAACATGCCTATGTTTCCTTAAATACCTCATTTTTATAATTTTATCTTCCACTAATTTAAACATAATAATTCATAAAAATAATATTAGCTCAGAAATATTTGTTAGTAAGAATATATTTTCTCTTCCAATTTATGTCATCATTTATCTTCGAATATTTTCCAGAATAAAGGGAAAAGAGCTCAAGGCTGAAAATGACAAAATATGGATTCAGTTTCTTTGTCTATCCCTCATAGCACTATATTAAAAAAGCTTTGTTTTGTATTCCTCTCACATTGAACTTTCTGTTTGCTATAATTTTAGATTTGCATGTAGCTTTACAATGTAGCAAAAAATAACCAGATGTATTCATCCATACCTAGGTGGGAAATTGTCATAGATAGTCCATTAACTTTACTAAGAATCCACCAGTTTTATAAGTACTGTGTGTGTGTGTGTGTGTGCATGTGTTTGTTTATGCATATTTAGTCCCACACCATTTTACCATTTTTGTATGTTTGCATGGTCACAACCACAGTCTTAGTGCAAAAAAATTATATTGCATGAAAGTTTCATGAACTTTTCATCCATAATTTCACTTTCTATTCATTATCCTGTATAAAACTCTGAATAAACCTTTCTTTTCTTCATGTCTATCAAAATATTCCAAGTATGCTATATAAATTCATGGGTACAGGAAGTAGCTACTCAACTCTATTCTTTGTAATTAACATAAGGTGAAACATTATTGTGGCATTTTATCAAGTTCACTTATGTCTAGGAATTAGTTGAGGGATGCCTTGAAATTTCCTACAATCATATTCATTTCTCCTTTGATAAATTATGGGAAGTGTACCTCTTTTTCTTGCCTCAAATGAGTTGACATTTGAGTATTATGTGGAATAGAAGTAGTGGAAGAATACACCTCTCTCTTGTTCCCACAGTAATGGTAAAGAATACAGTTTTTCAACATTAAGCATGCTGCTAGCTATAGAGTGTGTGAAGTTATTTAATGAGAAAATTCCTGTCTACTATTAATTTACTGTGATTTTCATATCGAATATATGTTGAATTTCATAAAACTCTTTATATCAATTTCTAAGAATAGAAGAATCCTTCCTGAATACCTTTGGTATGTCCACTAATATTGATTTTCAAGTGTTAAAGTATTCTAATATAGTTTTAATGAATATAATTTAAGTTTGAGCCATAATTATTTATTTCTGGCTGGCAACAAATAGTTACATTTTGTTGGTGATATTTTGTATAAGCTCATGAATAAAAGGTTTTTTAGTTTTCACATTTTAGCTATCTTTCCCTAATTTTTGCTGAGACAATGCTACTATCTAAAACAGGTGTGAAATAGCCCCTTCCTTCTTTTTTTGGGGAAACAGTATATAAAAGTGGTTTTACTTCTTCATTAGATGTTTGGCACAATTGTTTCCTGAAATTGTTTCTGCCTAGATAGTTATTTTCCAGGATTTTTATTTGATTATGTTTTTCGGAGACAATTAATAATTGGCATTGAAAATTGTGTTAATGGATATTTTGGTGTTTACATGACTTTTTAATTTAGATATTTTAGAACTCACAGACATATACAAATGTGGGATTTGCTTTATTCACAGACTTACTTTTGAAGTGAAGTTAAACATTTTTATAATTTTTTAATTGTAAAAATACTGTATAGAGGGGTTACAGTTACATGAGCAAAGTAATGAGTACATTTCTTATCAAGCATTGTTGCCTCCTCCTTTGTTTTTCCCCTACCATCCCTTCCCTCCCACCTCCACAACTACACTCCCCCATCTTAACTCCCCTCCCCAATTATAAAGTTTGTTTTCCAACATAGTGTCTTATATGTCTCATTGTTACAATGGGTCAACCTGTATCCCTATTTAAGCATTTGTTACAAAGTTGAACATTTTAAACTATTTTTTTCATTAATCTCATGGATTTTAACCAGACTTTTCAGTAAGTTACAAAAGCATTAAACAGTAGAAAAAAGTAGACAGTTTCAAATTTTTAATAAAAAATTTCCTACATTTTATTTATTATTTTTGAGTTGTTAACTTTTATTCATATTCCTATTGAATTTGATATAATACACAAATATTATTCTAAAGCTAATACAGGCATACATAAACATGCATAGTTACATATAAACATATATTCAAATATATTTCCCTATTACAATCATTTTATTACTTTTAGTTAACATTCTTTAAAATTGTATATGATAATTATATGCAAGATTATAGAAAATTTATTGTTCTTTTCTAGATCACTAAATTTCTATTATGAATTTATATATCAACTTATTTCTCACTTCATTAAAAGTTTTTAAACTTTATATATAACATTTTCCTAATTATTCTTACATCTTTTATCTTTCATGCTTTCTAATTATTTTGTCCTTTTATAGTTGACTCTTTTGATCAACAACTTCAATGTTTGACTTGTGAAGTCTCATTATCTAGAAAGGCACTTTCTAGATTATGCAACTCTCCCTCTGTCTCTCTCTCTCTATATATATATGTATGTATGTATGTATGTGTGCATATATATATATATATATATATATATATATATCAAAGTTATAACTTCCAAGTAAGAAAAAAGATCCTGACTCACCAACATTATGTACTAATTCTGTGTCCAAATCCTAAACTATAATGGACACTTGAATTTTTTATCACCTAAAAATTATCTTAAACATTGTTATGAACAATGTATGAGTAGCACTATAGAGCTTTAAAGCATAGGAAAAACTTTAAAAGTTTTGGTGGAGAGTAGAGCTCATGTCTAAGAGTCAAAATCTTGGAAACATATGCCTGAATCATCCTACATATGCCTGCAATGTCCTTAATTGTAGCTTCACAAAATGGGCAATTATAAATAGATTATAAGATGTTCTAATATCTTTAATAGCATGTATTTTCACAGATGACAGTTGAAATATGTTACTTAATGCAGGGAAAGCATAATGTTATATGCATAATTCAAAGAAAATAACTAAGAGAATTATGGTCTCAAGAAAAGCTGAAAGATTCTCCAGAGTTAGGTAGCAATAGTGGTTTTCAGTGACCCCTTACAATTCTTAGATGCAGCTGACACTGGAAGAAAAAAGGTATACTTGTGGAAATGCTGAGACAAATGACCACTCAAGAATGGGTTTCATCTATATGTTTAAACTATTTCTGTGGTTTCTCTTCTTCATTTGGCTTCTAGTTTGAGAGAAGAAAGTCAAGTTGGAAGTTTGGTTTCCCCCAAGTCTCAACAAGCCTTCAATTATGAATGTTAGCTATCCATCTCTATCTAGCATGGTGTGAAGTTATACTAACTCACATTTGGACCATTTGGACACAGGCACCAACTGTACCCCAAAATTCACAGGATTCATGGTGATTTTCAGTTACTAGATGACATGTGTTTTGTTTTCCACATGTGTACAGTTTAATGGATTTCATTTTCTTGAATTATCTTAGACACTCCTGAATCTTAATTCTCACATAATGTTTAAATTCAACTTTATAATAAAATATATTCTGATCATAATCAGTCATACAGAGAAGAGCTTTGCAAGAGGTTAACCACAACACAAATAAGAATAAGCCAGGCACTGATGGCTCATGCCTGTAATCCTAGCTCCAGGAGGTTAAAATCGGATTAGAGGTTAGAAGCAAACGGAGGCAGGAAAGTCACATGAGACTTGAGACTCTTGTCTCCAATTAACCACAAAAACCCAGAAGTGCCACTGTGGTTCAAAGTGGTAGAGCTCTAGCCTTGGCAGAAAATGCTCAGGGACAGAAGCCAGGCTCTGAGTGCAAGCCACAGGATTGACCATAATAATAATAATAGTAGTAGCAGTAATAATAATAATAATAAACCTGAAGACAACACATATGTCTGTGTTCATATATGTTTAATATTAACAAGAAATAAAACTAATTTAATTGTATAAAGTAGGAAAATTGACCACTTACAGTTGCTTTTCCCTCATCACCTTGTTGTGTTGTGTTTATTTATACACTCTTCTCACTATTGGATCATTTGTCCCTTTGGTCCAGTAATTTCCTTCCCTCTGCCCCAGTTTTATCATCTCTTGAATGAAAAGGCAACTGTCTAACTCCATCTGCCTTTCTATCACATGGACATATGTTTACTATAAAAGTAGACCTATCATTAAACGTTTTTCAAATGTTCTTAGATTCTCATCAACAATAGGGTAATCCTATTTTTCTCAAAGAAAAGCGATATATTTAATGATATATTTATATTTTGTAAATAGGATGAAGCTGTGACCAAGATCAGAAACTGTAGTTTGATGATATGAATTTCTTTTATGGAAAGTTAGTATGCTGCATATTGTGCATACTGACAATTATATCAATCAATGCCTGATACTTTGATAAAAACCTCACGATTTAATCATCAATTCATATATTTTAAGTATAAGAATTGTTCACATTAAAATAGGTTTACTGGTTACAAATCTACTGAAGAAATACCTTTCAATTTCAGCAAGTGGTAGAAATTCTTAAAAATCACTTAAAATGATAGTAAGATGAGGTGAATATATTCAGTGTTCTGTAGCCATATGCATGTATTTCCAAATATTGCCAAGATCAGACTTTCAATTTGGAAAAGAGAGATTTGCCAGTAATGTAGGAACTGAAATAATAATAATAATGATAATAATAATAATAATAATAATAATAATAATAATAATAATAATAATAAACAGAAGGATCTGAGAATCTTTATGTTTATTAAACACAAATTTAGTGTTTGGATAGTATGTTTATATATGTCATGTGAACTATTAAAGTTCTATATATAATTGGAAACATTGTGAAAAACCCATGTGGCATTTTCAGCTCTTCTTTGGTCATTTTGTCTTTAGAAAAGAAAAGGTATAAATGATATATTAGCTTTTATCATGATAGATTATGTGGATCCAAATGTTAAAAAGTGAGTTTTTACAAAATATGGATCAACATTATAAAGATTAGAAACCCATATTTGAGGCGAAAAATAAGACATGCAAATTTGCCAATAACTTTCATAGATACTGCAAAATGCATTACTTAGAAGCATGATACTCAATAGAAAAAGTAGTAGAAGTGGTGCTGTAGCTCAAGTGGTAGAGCACTAGCCTTGAGCTGAAGAGCTGAGGGACACCACTCAAGTCCAGAGTTCAAACCCCACGACAGACAAAATAAATAAATAAAATAAAATAAATAAATATCAGTCAATAGAAAAAGTAGAGAAGGCAAACTAAGAAAAGTATTATTTATCAATGGTAAAATTTGGTACTGATTTTTAAACCAGATGATATGATTTTTGCAGATATCACCAATATTTAAGATAATGGGTATCTATGAATACAATATAACAGGCCATCTTGCTTAAATAAACAATTTTATTCAAATAATTGAATAAAATGCGGTTAGTTACCAATGCAATCAGAAAAGTATGTAAAGTAGATAAAATTACAAGTTAGCACAACTTTCTAAAAGGACTATAGTTCCTTAATTGAGATAGTGTTTCAAGTTTGGTTTTAGAACACACTGAAGAAAAAATAGGGAAAAAATATGATTTTAAAGTAATTATGATTTTAATAAAAGCCAATTATGACTTTAATAAAAGCCAATATGGATATTTCACAAAGCTTAAAAGAAATTGGGAATATGTCATTAATGGCCTGGCATATTTATTGGGCAATATTGTTAATTAATTTGATATTTTGTCAGAATCCAAGGTTAATAATTGCTTAATTCTACTGACAGTACATCTAATGTTTTGACTATTACCTACTTTAAAGATCTACTAGAATTAACACATCATATAAAGAAAATTATTCCAAATCCCCAGTCCTACTTTTGTACTTCAGTGTATAATGTAGTCATTAGAATATGATGATAAAAATCCTTTTGACCAAAAATAAATGAATACATATGTTCTAAAGAAAAATTAAAATATTATTCATGAAAAGAATTACAGAAAATAATTTGAAATTTATAAAAACTAAAATATATTCTTATTATTGAACAAATTAGTGTATATATATATATATATATATATATGTCTGTGTACATGTGTTTTTATTTCCACATTAAATTACTTAAAGAAATATCCTAATATATTTATAAGGATTTTGAAAATATGGCATATACATGTATAATATAGTGTCATACATATATGAAATATATGTTCTAAAATCAGTAAACATTAATAATCAAAGTTCTTTTAGAAGAGTTATTTATCAATTTTGTATACACTTTATTTCTTTAAAATATAATTTAATTGATTTATCACAAACAATCTCTTCAAGTTTCTGAATGTAAACCCTGGAGTATGACTAATCTGAAAATTATGCCAGGTTTTATTTTTCTCTCTAGATATTTTAAGTCAAAATTCAATAAAGACTTAAATTAAAAATTGTAAAAGAAAACAGAAAAGAGAATTTAATAACATTAACTATGTATACTCAGGAAGATGAAGAAACCTTCAGAATGGAGAAAATTAAAAAAAGAATTCAAGGGGAAATGAGAAGAAATACCATGTGTCACAATCTCAAATAAGATGATTGAGAGAAAAGATGATTAAAATCAATAATGAAAATGGAGAAAACTTAATATAGCAAAAGCAAAGAAATGAAATAGGAAAATATGCAAAATCTGATGCATCAGAAATGGAAATACCATAAAGTATGAGATTCAGGGCTTGTTTTTAAATATTTATAGAAATTCAACTTGCTTTTTCCTATATTCCTTTACTACTATCCTAAGATGTATCCGTATTTTGGCATAAAATCTTATTATAAAATAGGTTGTATGTATTAATTTTATATTTAATATATTTTCTATTTTTTGCATTTGTAACATAAAATATTAGCATTCATTTCAGTGTTCACTTTTTTTACATATTTGACTTACCCATACAGCCCTGCAATTTTAATATATTTTTATTGTAAAATACTGTACAGAGGGGTTACATGAGCAAGGTAATGAGTACATTTCCTATCAAGCATTGTTGCCTCCTCCTTTGTTTTTCCCCTCCATCCCTTCCTGCCCACCTCCTCAACTTCCCCCCCCCCAAGTTGTCAAGTTCATTCTCAACATAGTGTTTTGTACATCTCATTGTTACAATGCAGTCCTGGAATTTTATACATCATTTTGATACACAAATGTATTGTTTGTAATGTTTGATACAGAATACTTGTCAACATATGCAATCCTCAGCATTCCAGTCCCCAAATCTCTCTCTCTTTCTCTCTCACAAACATTACAGAAAACAATAAATATTATAAATATACATTATTACTTTGAATAAACAGTATAAACTTTATTACCTCTTTTCATGTCTTATATATTTTTAATAACCAAACACTGATTTCTGAAAGATGTTTGAGGTTGTTTTTTACATGTGTTAAATAATTTTACCAAAGAATCTAAAATACGGGAGAACTAAAATATGAAAGAAGCTCTATTTACCAAGGCACAACTTGGTAAAAATATAGATAACAATGATAGTTTTCCTGAAAGGTTCAAAAAGAATACAATACTAGCCTCTTTAAGGTTAGTGTGGGTTGATTTACAGCATCATAAATACTTCAGAATTCTCATAACATCATAATTTTATTCTTATATATCTTATTTTTGACATCTTTTATTTTTTTCTCAAAGTGTAGGGGATTCTTTTACTGACATAGTACAAACTTCATATTTTATAGGTGTGAAAGTGTGTATAGTTAAATGGAAAAATATAATGTTTTGTTAGACACAGCAATATAAAATTTTCACTAAGGTATACATGATATTGTAAGGACTTATAAATATAATTTCATGTCGTGACTTCAAAAACAGTAGAAACCATTATTTATTAATTTACATATTCTCAACAATTATAATACAAATGTATAAATGGTGATTGCATAAGTCGAGATTATTGAATTCATTAATGAGATAAATGAAGAACTGAATATATAGATGGATGTTGCACGGAAATAGAAGCATTCATCCAAGCCAAGTGTTTGGGTAAAGAATTATAGAAAAATAATCTGTAAAAATAACTGATACACAAAGAGTTGAGTTGAAAAATACCATACTAAATGAAAGAACAGAGAACAGATCCATAAATTTCAGCATCTCACTAAGAAGTTTTGAATTTCATAGAAAATAAAGTAATAGAAGTATATTTTTGGTTAGATAGTGATTAAGAATTTCTGAGAAATAGAAAATGGTATGAATCATCAAGTTTCATATTCTAATGAATGATAATATCAAATGTTCTACACCAGGATATTAGCATTCTTTAAGAAAGCAATAGATAAAGTGAAAAAAATTAACCTCTTTTGAAAAACACATTCATTTCTTAAGCAAAGAAATTATCTTTTTTTTTTCAGTCACACTGACTTTCGGATTGAAGATGAGGTAACATATAACATATTTGAATCTATAATTTTCTATATATGGTTTTCTACATAGTATTGGAACTACGCATGTCTTCCTATGAGGAAATAGTGGTCATGATGGTGAATCGAAAGGGCTGCCACTCTGCACAAGTTTTACTCCATAAATGATGGAGAGTTTTAAGGCATACTGCTTAAAGGGTAAGAATTGACTTATCACACAACTACAGACTAGGTGGAGCTCTGAAAGCCTAAGAATTGATCCTGAAGGCTTGAGCCAGGAATGTGGGAACACAATGGTGTTTCCTGTAGAAAGGAAGAAAGGACACTATTGCCAGCTCTACTGCCAGTGATGAACACTACATACATTTTATGCCTCTGTTTCTACTGTTGAAAAAGTAACTACCTAAGAATCACAAAATGATGTGCATTAGAGTCAGTCCTAGACACTACCTAAGGCATATCCTTAATGTAGTGGGCTCAATGGGAAAATTAATATATGCATTACTAATTTTAATACATTTCTTGATATTCATCCATTTCCTAGAAGAAAAAGCATAGCTCTAAAGACTATTGTTGTTGTTTTAAATGTACCATGTGATTTCATTTTCTGTTTTTGTTTCCTTTGTATATTCTTTCCCCTATGGCATATCCACTGTTGTAACTGTACTTGATTTTGGTACCCTGCATCTTGTATATACATATGTCTAATCTGGGGAGGGGAAGGGGAAAAACAAAACGTTTAAATAAGGACACAAGTGACCCATTGCAAGAAAGGTACCCAGAGGGTAATATATTGGGAAGAACTTTAGTGGGGGGGGAGGGTAAAAGAGAGGCGGGGGAGGAAAGAGATTGTGGAATTACAATAAGGAAGGAAGGAAAGGGGTAACAATGATCGACAAATAATGTACTCATTACCTTACTCATGTAACCATAACCCTTCTCTACAGCATCTTAGAAGTAAAACAAAACAAAATAAAATAAAATAAAGGAGAAATTCTTAATAGATTGGCTATACAACTGTGCAGAAGAGACAAGGTAAATTCAAAAGACCATTTTCAGATAAAATTGCATTAACATTTTCTACCAATAAGACTTTGGGAATACAGGTAATGCAAGTGTAAGAAAATGTTTATATACAGAGATATTAAAAATTATGATTGAAAGTATCACTAAGGAAGCATACCCTGGATAGATTTATTTGTATTTTTAATTTTGTTCACTCATGTTTGGTTTGGACTAATATTTGTTTTATATGGAGAAGGATAGTAACTAATATTGTCATTGAAAGGAAATGAATAATAACAAACCACTGAAAATATAATTTATATGCCTAGGATAGAAACATATGTATCTGCCTAGAATGACTGTAGTGACATTTATAAAAAAAAAAATCAAAGAGAAACTACTATTCAATCTGCTTTGGCTTTTCAGTAAGATAAACAGGGACAAATAGCACACAAATAAAATGTGGGCATTATACTAGATCATGTTTGTCGACATGCAAATTTTTTATAAGACTAAAGCTTAACCAATAGAATTGCAAGTGATGTTTTTTGAGAAGTAAACACTAAGTCAATTTCTTTGTGAGATCTCCATATTTTGTCATTTAAAATATTGTAAAAAAAAACTAATTTTAATCTTCCTAAATCATAATTCTTTTTAAATATTGTTTTTAACCCATTTTTCCATTAATCCCATTTTCAAGAGTTAATTTCACTGCTCATATTTCTCCTAATGACATAGTTCACTGTTATTTTCTTTGTTTTTCTAGATCACCTGTATGCTGTGTCAATGCCATTAAATCTGATGGTTGTTTTTCAGGTTTTTTTACTTTTCTCAGTGCATCAATCACTGAGGAATCATTCCATTGTTTTCAATTGTACCACAGACCTCGGGTCTTAACCCCACTTTCCTCTTCACTGGTAGTGTTCATCAAGCTCCATCTAGCATTTAAATTCAAGATATTTTCTCCAATGTTTCAGTCTCCTTAAGAAAACATTAAAAGATATATAATCTTTTGCAACAGTATTATCTCCCATTGAAAATGTCTGTGTGTCTATGTCAGTGTGTGTGTGTGTGTGTGTGTGTGTGTGTGTGTGTGTGTGTGTGTGTGTGTACGTGTGTGCCATAACCTGGGCCTGACCTCAGGGAGGATTTGTGGATATGCTTTTTACTCTTCAGTTTAATTTGATCTTTCCAACTCTACTCTTTGTGTGTCAGCCTAATCCTTTTTCGATGTGTAATCTTTCACATGGCCAGATGAATCTTCGAGGAGAACATGCTGTTCAAACTCTGATAATACTCTCATTGACTCCAGAGACAGAATGCCTGGTTATAAAACCTTGAGGAAGTTATTGAAATTCTGTGTTTTAGCTTCTTCTTTCAAATGAAAGCCATTACATTACAAAATTAGTAACTATTTTGTTAACATTGCATTTACAAGTATACATATAATTTATCTATACATAAATATAGATTTATAATATATATAAGTATATAATAGAATTTAGATTATATATAAACATACATATAATTTATCTACATGGTTATTCTAAACTCAAAATTTACATGTCCAGATTGTTCTAATTGATGTCCATTGTAGACAATAGGAAATTACAAAATAATTTCTTATACAATCCATCTTCATATTACACATCACTGTCATATGGAAACTTATTTTATAAATAATACATATATATCATAGATTCAAAAATATGTTATTTTCTCAGGATGAAATCTATCAGTTTCAATGAGGTATATAGACTACTCATCATTTAGACTGATTTCTACAGAAATTTTTTTTTAATTGTGAAATCCCATACAGAGGGGTTACAAGTACATGAGCAAAGTAATGAGTACATTTCTTATCAAGCATTGTTGCCTCCTCCTTTGTCTCCATCCTACCATCGCTTCCCATCTCCCCCTCCACTCCGCCCCTCCCATCCCCCTCCTCCCTCCCCTCCTGCCCCGCCCCCTCTCCCCCCTGCGCCAAAGTTTTAAAGTTGGTTTTGCGACATAATGTCTTGTACATCTCATTGTTGCAATGGGTCCACCTGTATCCCTATTGAAACAATTTCTCTTTTCCCTATCCCTCCACAAATTATACCAACATCAAATACAGTGAAAACAGGGTTTATATTGTGTGGGAGGGACATACAAAGCAACAAAGAATTCATCTGATAAATATGTTAGAAACAATAGCAAGAAAGAAAAAAACATTTGAATCCTTATTTTGGGGTTCATTTCAACTAACATCAATTTATCTGACCATTTCGGCTTGTCTCAGAAATATACTAGTTATTGCAAATAAGGGAAACCATGGGACCTATGTTTCTTTGGGCCTGGCCTACTTCACTTAATATATTTTTTCCAAGTCTTTCCATTTCCTAACAAATGGGGCAATGTCATTCTTTCAGAGGGAGGCATAGAATTCCATTGTGTATATATACCATATTGTCTTGATCCATTCATCTACTGAGGGGCATCTGGGTTGGTTCCATATCTTAGCAATGGTAAATAATGCTGCAATAAACATGGTTGTGCTGGTAGCTTGTAGTATGTACTGGTAGCTGGTAGTATGGTCTTGTTTGTGATGATTTGGGTAAATTACAGTAATGCTTTCTAATGAAAGGTATTCTGACCCAGCTGAATTAAACCTTATTTGATTAAAAAAAATTTTGTTCCCCAAAATAGAAGGTGATGGGCTACTGTTAAAAAATCATCAATATTTCTTAGTATTTCTTTTAAATGAAGTAATATCAGCTTGCTAACTTGATTAGGCTTGAATGAATAACATATTATTGAGATATCTCATTAAAGATTCTTCTTTGCTGCTTTGTTTCAAATGAAATCCTGTTGGAAAAATGTGAGTTTTGACATTTAATGAGTTATTATTTTAGGGTTTTCCATAAAAACAGCTTACTTTCAAATAAATAATAACTTTTCTCCTTGAGAAAACAATTTAAAATGGAAGCCACCTCAAGGTTTGGAAATGAACAAATACACACACGTTACTTAATCAAATATACATTTGTACTTATATTTTCTGTGACAATGGGAAGGTTGATGAGGAGGAAATATATGTCAATTTGGGGAAAATCCACTTCTAGCTCTTGATTAGGATGTTTCAAATTCAAATAACATGTATCTATCTTATAAGTAATAGTATTTACTATATTCAAACACATTTACAATTTGTTTCATTGTAAAACAAGATATATAATTATTACTATATTTTGGCTATCTTCCACAAAAAGAACAGCCACATATAATCCCACAAGTGTTTTACATGTTTGTATGTATTTTTCTTACCAACTCTTCTTTTATAATTTCTGTTGAAAATCAATCTCTAATAGTCCTGAAAAATATCTATAGATTTATACACTCAGCAATTGGATAAAATAGTCTGTAGTATAATATCTTTCACAGTTCTACAAAAGACAGTAGTTTTTTGTTACATAAATTCATTTATAAAATTCTAATGCTATCATTGCTCATAATATAAAATGCTAATAATGTCTAATTCTAACTGAGCAATCTGACTTCTGAGATATTGGGGTTTGATAAAGCATTTGAAAAGAAACCTTCTGAGATTATTTTCTGTTTTGCTCGTTCTAATACAGTTTGAACTAGCAAATTTGAACTAGCAAATAATCAGGAGATTATTCCCCAAAGCTAAAATGTTCTAAAACTACAAATACAGTTATAGTGACTATTGAGGCAAAAAGACTTTAATCCTGAAAGCATTGCTGCAGACATCCTTGATAGCTTCCACCATACCTTTTCTTTAAGTATACTTCTATATTGCACCTCTTTTCTTTTCACTGATTACCACTGTTATAAAAAAAAAACATTGGTGCTATAACATTGGACTGATGCCTTCTTTTACTGTAAGACAGTTACCCTTGAAGAAACAAAGGAATTTTCTGAGATTTTGATATGTGGTTGATCAAACCAGTGTTTCATATGGCAGTATTCCATCTTTCCAATTACTCAGGATAAAGCGTTGGTGTAATTCTTTACACCTCTTTGTCTCACACTACACATCTTTAAATTCTCATACAAGTTGTATATTGATAAACCCATCTTTTATCATCTTTGCTACAGCTGCCTTTTCCTACTACTATCATCTCTAGTTGAAATTGATACTTTGGTCTTGTATCTTCTATTCCCAAGTAAACAACCACAATCAAAGGTTTAAGACTACTCATAAGTCTGTGATGGCTTATAATTTTCTTAAAAATAAAACTAATGTCTTTATAATTCTTTATGATGTCCTTATAATTCCTTCTTATGTCCTTATTATAGGTAAACTGACCTCAGTTACCTATCTGACCTCAGCTCTTCCCAGCTTACATGATTAGTTTGCTTTACCTTGAACCCAGTAATTTTATCCTCTAAATGTAACAATTCTGTATTTGCCATTTCCTTTTATGAGAAACTTAAAACGTATACAGTGAAAACCAAGAACATTTATCCAATATATTTGTTGTTCTATCCTTAGCACAAACGCATGAGGGCTGATATAGTGCCCCTTCTTAGTAGTGAATGTTTCCAATTGGCTTCATGAGCGAACAAAACAATTCATATATAGAGAATAAGATATGAAATTTTTCCTTCAAATCTTTCTACATTACAATTAAATAATTACTTATTAATCAAAATTAATGCAAAATGCAACAGTTAATACTGGATGCCATGTTTATGGTGCACTCAGGAAGTTGAGGCAGGAGGACTGTGAAGTGGAAGAAAGCCTGGAATATCGTGAAAGAATCTGTTTTGAGGACAAATATATGAACAAAAATATCAAACAAGCAAACAAAAAATACTTAATCATGCCATGGCCTACATTTCAAATTCAGAATTAAAGTAGACTTCTTAAACATGCACAATGGGATATTTTAGTAAGGCAAGACTTGTTAAAACAAAGCAATCTGCACATGATACACCAAATATTTGAGAGATAAAACGAAGGGTTGAAAATAATGAACTCCAGGTTCGTTTTACCCCGTTATCTGATAAAAGCTGCCATTAATGTCCCTAGCAACAGATAATATAGTAAAACAAACACCCTTAATAGATACAATAGATATTTACATTTTATTCTTTTTTTGTTTGTTTGTTATACTGGGAATTAAAGTCCTCCAAGGCCTCCAACTTTATCACTTAACCTGGCACATTTTTTTCTTTATCTTTTTGAGACATCATTCTCATAATTTCCCTGGGCTGTCTACAAATTTTTGACCATTCTACCTTCAGCCAAGTGAGTAGGAATACAGGCCTATACCACCACACATTTTATTAATTTTAAAAATAATCATTGAATAGGTTTAGTGCCGCAATATGTCACATATTAGTTGAGTTCGTCTGAGTTGAATAATTACAATCATCTGTCAGTATACAAAGCTATCTAAATACCCCTCTACTTCTAACACATTTCAAATTAATATGTACATGTTAGTTATCACTGAGATAGAGTTCACTGCATAGAGGTAAAATCGGATGAGAAAGGTTAAAAGACTTGTTCTGGGGCAAATGGTGAATTAAGAGTAGAATATAATGTTCTTTTTGAAAACTGCACATCTTATTGACTGTAAGATCTTCTCATTTGATACATCTTAATTCCATGTTTTTTTGACTATTAGAGGCATTTAATATAGCCTTTCACTGTTTTAAACATGAACAAAGAAAACTAAAAGTTAAATGGTAAACAAATGCAGCAGTGACACTCACTAGACACTATATGGAAAATGAAGCACACAACTTGTGGGGTGCAGGTGCTGGAACAGGAGTGAAAACCAGGAAGAAAACAAATGAACAAGTGACACTGTTCAAAAAGAAATTCACTCATTCTCCAACTTATGTAACTGTAACCCCTCTGTCCATCACTTTTATAATAATAAAAAAACAAATCAGGATTTGAAATATGAGAAATAAATTTGTTTTCTCAGTATTTTGGTATTTTCCCACATGCGCTATTATTTCCCAACTGCAAGGTGCTATGTCATCAAGTTTGAAAATGTTACCACAGAGCCACTTAAAGGTAAGTGTGAAATACACGAACTTCTGCCTGTATTTAAAAGCAGAAAGCTGCTCATTATGCTTCACATTCTCCACTTGTCTTCAAGAACAGTAATCTTGATGGATACAGCATCAACTGTATTTTATGAATATTTCTAGAAAGCAAATATAGCAACCTCCGGCAACTGCTGCTTAAGGGTGAGTTTAGTTCATCTTTCTATTACATTTGCCCGTTTGACAATATTATTTTCATAGCGATTTCAGTATATTCTGCATCATAGTGAAAGCAAAAAGCTCAATAGAACTATTTCATTTTGAGTTTTGCCATGCAATATACCAGAAAACCAATAAGCTACAATGTCCTAATTCATGTTAACTTAGAGAAATCACTCAATGTCTAGGCTACAACTGTGAAATTTGCTACATTTGTGTGTGTGTGTGTGTGATACAATTTGTTTTATTACTTTTCCCTTACATCTGTTTGGTTGGAAACATTTTGAATTTCTACATACAGACAGATAACTGTTTTCAGTTGATTAAATGGTGTAAATAAATGTCTGACTTTAAATATTTCCCTTAATTCTCTTTTTGTGCTGTTGGTAATACTCTGCACCTCTCACAGTCTTTTCAATTTATCTTGCTTTTGAAATAGTTCTGAGTCATATTTGATAACATTTCTCATCCTTCCCTTGTCTTACTATTATTTGTATGATTCCTTATCAAAAAACATAAACATTTGAAGAAAAAGTATTTTCTCAATTTTATATCATCAATAAATAGACTCTTAAGATTTAGGGTTTCTTTAACCTTTTTTTCATGAGACAAGGTATTGCTATGTAGAGGAGGCTGGTTTTGAACATCTCATAAATTCTGGAATTACATTAATACATAAGCCCACAAGCATTTTTATTATTTCTACATGAGTAGGATGCCTCTAGAAACATAAAATGTTTGTTGAATGAATAAAAATGTAATCCTATAATAAACTCTAATTGTATAATTACTTAATAGCAAAATTTTTGTTACTAGACAGGTTATAGAATGTTTTCTTTGCTTTTAGGAAATGTATCTTCTTTTAGATAATTATATCAATATTTTCAATCAATTTTTAATAATTCAATCACATATAAGAATCTTCATATTATAAATTTGAAAGAGCCCTTCAAAACAAGGAACAATTGACATAAAAAATGTTTAAATAATGATACAGGTGGACCCATTGCAACAATGAGATGTACAAGTCGTTATGTCGAAAACGAACTTTACAACTTTGGTGCGGGGTTGGGGGGGAGAGGGAGCGGGGAAGATTAGGTGGGGAGGCAGGGGGAGGATGGGAAGGGATGGGAAGGGGAAACAAAGGAGGAGGCTACAATGCTTGATAAGAAATGTACTCATTATCTTGCCCATGTAATTGTAACCCCTCTGTACAGTAGTTTCACAATTTTAAAAAAAATGCTTACAAGACAGATGCCTGGTACTCTGTTTCAACTCAGCCCAAAGCTGGAATGAATTTTATTGATATTTTGTTACATACTATACTAAATTTCTCTTCCCTTCTTTTCTCTCCCTTCTCCTGTTCTTCTCTTTATTTTCCATGATATGCATCATAGTAAAAGTAGCAAAAGGGTAGATTAGTTAGGACCCAGATGCCCTGGAGATCAACTGGTTCTGAAAAATGGAAATTATATGCAAAAGAGACATATAGGTTGCAAAAAAAAAAAGATTACAACTAAAACATCACCTACTGAACACCTAATTATAATAAAGGCAACCAGTCAGAGCACAGTTCCAGATCTAAAAACCCAGCCATCTAGACAGAGAACAGCAGAGACTTTTGACTGATATAATTCTCTTCTGAATAAAGTTATTTGCACTCAACATTTGTTGTTTATGGACTTCATTCATTGAAATCCTGTGTCAAGAACTAAAGATTACAATGACAAATATCTTAAACTGAAGTCTGAGAAGGCATTTCCTGCAGCTAGGCTGCAACGCTGGCGGGCATTGCCTTAGACAGGACTTCCTTCTACACCAAATAGGGTCTCTGCAGGCTCTGTCCACTGAAAACTGCAGAAGAAATCAATATTACAAAGGAATTGCTATACCTCCGAGATACTGCCTATCTAGAGTGTGTACGACTATTAAGCATGTTAGTTTCTATCTCTGTAAGAGAAATACCAAGAAAAGAGAAATAGAAGAGAAAAACGTTTATTCTGGCTCATGGTTTTGAAGGCTTCACTCCGTGGTGAGTTAGCGCTATTGCTTTGGTCCTGGGATGGGGCAGCACACTATGTGGAAGCCCATGGTAGAAGAATCTGTTCATCTCATGGCAGTTGGAAAGCAAACGAGAATGAAGGAGCTCGGTCCCAATCACAGCCTCAAAAGAACTGCCCGATGATTGGCGTTTCTTCCAATAGGCCCACTCTCAGAAGACGTGGAAAAATCAGGCAAATCCTCTAGAAAATAACATTCAGTTTTGTTTAACTGTTGATAGTATCTTTTCATTGTATTTTATTTCTCCCTAAATTAGAGAGCAATTGTGTTTTCTACTGAATAGTGGGTTTTATTAAAATTTATATATATATAAATATATATATACATATATATATATATTTTTTAATCCTGTCGTGGGGCCTGAACTCTGGACCTGGGTGCTGTCCCTCAGCTCTTCAGCTCAAGGCGAGCACTCTACCACTTGAGCCACAGCGCCACTTCCGGATTTTTTTTTCTGCTTATGTGGTGCTGAGGAATCAAACCCAGGGTCTCAAGCACTCAAGGCAAGCGCTCTACC
The DNA here is from genome assembly GCF_024711535.1 of Dipodomys merriami. NCBI lineage: Eukaryota > Metazoa > Chordata > Mammalia > Rodentia > Heteromyidae > Dipodomys > Dipodomys merriami. The sequence continues at coordinate 86,594,792 of NW_027203381.1, forward strand.
ACTGAGCCACCTTCTCAGCCCAATAATGGGGTTCTTTATCATAAAACATTATTGCATATTCTCTACTATAAAGGCTGGTAGGATTTTATTTGCATTATAAATATGCTCTCTTTCCAGTTAGGGAAGTCATAAAATATTTTCTTATCATATTCAGAGTATTAAGGAACATCATGAGGTTACCACAAATATTTTCCACACTGAAGATGGATGTGGTGTAAAACACATGCTGTTCTTGGAGATCTATCAGTTTAACCTTTGAAAATAAGCAAATATTCTCTATATCCTTGGTAAGGATATAAGTTGTTAAAAAAGACACAAATATACATTTTCCTCACTGTTCTCTTACTCAATACATAATAAATGTTTATAATATCAAAAGTATTTCATATATTTCCCTAATATGGAAAATTTTTAAGTATAGTCGCTTTTAAATCTATTAAAAATTAGACAACAAAGTCTACTCAAAAGTAATTCTGGGTAAAGCATTAGAAGACTGACTATAAAAATAATTCATTTTTAGATAATATTTAAATACTTGTACCTTAGAATTGATCAATTCTCAAGTATTAAAAGCTATGCTTTCAGAGTATACTCTTGAAAGAGTATACTTTTAAAGTCTGAAAAATATCCCATGATATTGTCTCATAAAAGTTTTTTACTTCTGTTTTCAACTTAATAATTCCTCTAAAGAGTAACCTGATTAGTTTATGTCTAAACTTATTTCCTTCTCAAAATATGTAACTCATTTATAAAATATTATATCAATCAGAGGAAAAACTTGAATCTCCTGAAAAAATGTATATTTCATTTTACTGCATGAATATGCGGATTTTCAGCTCAAAAGCAGATACTAAAATATATTGTAGACATTTCAAAAGTGAAGAAATAAATTACATGACATATATATAGGTATCTAAAATAATGTTTTATGTCATGTCTTCTTCATATTCCATTTTGTTTGTTATCATGTGAAAGATAAATGGCAATGAACAAATATTAATAGAAACAAAAATAGGAAATTTTACACAATAAATTTAGAGGTAGCTAGAATAATCTTTCAATATTTAATGTACATGAGAATATTTTTTAAAAAGCATCTTTTGATGCCCATTCACCTATCTTATCTACCCAATTATTCCTACAGATTCAGGAGACAAGGTTAATAACAATATATCAACTTAAAGGAATCAAATGGTGTATGGTAGCTTTTCTTTTCCTTTAATTCTGCTTAGATAGCAGCTAGCTTGCCTGGAGCACTAAAAAAAAATCTAAAAGAAAAGCTCACCAGAATTTCTTAGGGTATTAAAATAACTTTGTATCTTCTTTTCATAAACGTATTTCCTTGAGATTACTTTTAGATATAAATAGACACAAAATATCAACCATAAAATACCAAGTAGCCATTGATTCCAAATTCATTTTAATAACTATTTTACTATTCTACCATGTCATGAATTTCAGTATAAATAATTTTTACAAATGATCAGAAGAAGACATATATTTGATATTGGGGTTGAGTATTATTGGAAGCTCAGATACACACAATGCTCATATTTCTACATTTTCTACTGATGCTTCAGAGACCTTCTTTCCTCCACTGATTCTTAACATCTTCTTGGTGAGCAAATTAGCAGATTCAGAGAGTATGAGACAGTATATTTGTTTCCTATTTCTTAGAAACCTAAAGCAACACAAATATACTGGAGAAGTTCAAGATGTTTATCACTTCACTAAAATCAATATGTTATTAGGGATGCATTTCTTCTGGGAGATCTTGCTAAAAATGTAGCAATTTACCTTTTCCAGATTTTAAGAAGCTGTCACCTATATTTCATGGTTTATAGTCCATTTCTCTATCTTCAAGGGCAGTAGAGAAGCTTCGTATTTTCACATCTCAATATGATGAAATATATCTAGCTCCTCTCTTTGTATAACAATGACCATTGTGAGTGCATTAGTGCTCTCTTGGGATATCAAGACACTCTACTCATCTGAAGATCATGTTTTACCAAGCTTTACTGTAACTGTAACCTTAATTCTCTAATTCTTATGGAGTGGACTGAATGTTTGTGTCTCTCCACAATTCTTATTTTAAAATGGTAACTCCAAATAAGATGACATTCATAGGCAAGGTTTTGGAAGAAATTCAAACAAAATCTGTGGCCCTGATGAATGAGATTAATACACATATAAAGGGATCCATGATGAATTTCTGGCCTCATTTCTATCACATGAAGATATAAAAGGACAATTTTCTATCAACCAGACACCAAATCTGCTGGTATTTTAATCATGGACACCATATTGTCTAAAATTATGTGAAATTAATATTTGTTATTTAAGTCACATATTTTATGGTGCAATTATGTATCAACTGAATAAGCATATACATACTGAAAATGTATTTTGGGTCAATTTTATTGTACAAATTGGATACAGTGTACTTGCACCATAATTATAACTATGTTACTAGGCATTTAATTTTATGTTACTATCATACATATGATCTATCGTTGACTTGGTACATCATGATAAAGGATTTGTGCATTGCTATTGCACCCCAAACGGATAAATATACTATAAAATATATATTGACATAGTCTGAGCGTTAACATGCACTAGCTTAATTTGCATATACTTTACCAGCATATATGTTTGCTCAATTTCTAGGTACCAGTTAGAAGAGATTGCCAAAACAATAAAATAAATACCCAAAGACAGTATAAGGTAGCAGAATTTCAAGCAATCTGGAGTTTTCATTTTGCATGACCTAACATGCCACATTTTTAGTTATATGTTTATGGAATTTGAAAATTACATGATCAGAGAACTGGTTAGCAAGTAGTTTAGGAATAGAAGTATATGATGCAACTGCTCAGAGTGGGAATGACTGTGATAATAAAATACTATATGTATGTAGATTACATCAGTATTCTACAGTAAACGAATCTTCTCCCCTGGCATATAGGGGTTTTCTCAATGAACTTCTGTGAAGAGGAAATACAGTAGCAGAAATGCAGCTTACAAAGTAGCTGAGCAGTGTAAGCTACATTTCACCAAGTGGGTAAAATAGTTTGTTAACTCCTTGTTAATGTTTGTATTGAATCTATTAAAACACAGGTAAGGCAGGTGATTCTTAAGCCCCCATTTCAGTATAGTATATCGTCATAATAAAGCCATTTGTTGTCTCTACTGTTAGTTGAAGCAGCAGCACACAGGATATATCACTCCTTGTAGAAAATGAAATAATTAACATTTATGATAAAACTAAGCCATATAATCCTATAAATGATACAGATTGTGTGCCTTTTAAATCACTCTAAGTAATATATTATATTTAAACAAACAGAATCAAACAATACTTTGATATCACAGAGATACACAAGGGTCTTAAGCTGAGGCACGATCAAAATAAAGAGATTTCCTCAAAATTTAGTGAAATGCAAATGTTCTGAGAAGTTAGTTAAAATTTAGAAGTATTCTAAGACTGAGGTAGAAATTAAAGCTCATGACTTCATTTTAAAGATGCCTAGTGTCAGTGATATTGTTAGCACAAAGAGCATACTATAAATAGCAAAGAAGATAGAACAATATGGATGCTGCTGCTGCTGAAGATGAGGAGCTAAGTCACAAAAACATGTCAATCTTCAACTATCAGCAATGAATGAACATTTTATGCTTTACTAATATATTTCTTCTGATTTGAAAAAACTGTTTAAGAGTCAGAAAGAATTTTAAATTTATTATCAGTCACTTATAAAATCCATTTATGGAAAACTTAGTGATATCAGCATATATTAAACTCCTGTCAGAAAAATCATTATTCAGAGCAGGTTTATTCCATGGAAAAAACGATGAGCTAATTCTCCCATTTATTAAGTACAATAGCTCGAATAATTTAATATTCACAAGAATTAACCATGCAAAAAAAAAACAAGAAAAAGGAAAAGCTATAAATTTAGTCAATCAATCCAAGCTTTCACTTTCTGTAAATGTTGATACGTTGTTGAAGATTTTTTTAGCTTTGATATTTTAACTTACTATGATTTTTTAAATCCTCACTCATCCACTTTATTATATATATATATATATATATATTTGTTTTTGAGACTGAGAAGCACTATGTTTGTGATAATATTTTGCTTGTTTTATGACAAATAACTTCTTACATGCAAATTCTCCTGTGGAATCTGTCTATTGACAAGGACAAAGCTGTCAGAAGCCTTTTTTAAAAATAGTACCCCTGAGCAAAACTGCTATATTTAAAAATTCTAAACAGAAACAAGATGATAGCAATGATTTCTGGACACTGAATAATAAGGAAATTTCAGGGAAACCATAAGTATACCATCTTAATTGGCTTATTCCAGTCCATAATAAATAATCCCAGTCCATAATAAGCAACAACCAGATGTAAGATTTTCTTCAATAAGTGACCATTTAACTTACACAAACTAAATTAATCAAATTCTAATGTATCTAATTCTAACATTACACACACACACACACACACACACACACACACACACACACACACACACACACACACACATGGCTGATTTGCTTAGAGTATTCATCAAGGAACTAGGAGGAAACAATATGTACAATGAATACTTTCTCTTCTCTCTATATGCACAATGAATACTTTCACACCTCTATTTTAAAGGAAAGTATTACAGAAAGAAAGATTTAATTAGGAATGTCATCTATTTGTGACAATCCATCAAAAAAACCCAATTTAAATAAATGAACAGTATCTGTGGGCCAAAACAATTAGGAAAGAAGATTAAATTTAATTGAGCTACTTAGAAAATGGATATCTTTTTTGTTTTGTTTTGTTTTTAGTTTTTGGTTTTGGGGTGTTGTTTTTTGTAACAGACCAAATGTGCCATGGCTATTGTCTTCGTCTGTTTGTGCCACTATAAGAAAATATCCTAGAGTGAGTCATTGATAACAGTTCTGAATATTGAGATAGCCAGTATCAAAGGGAGCAGTAATTGATGTTTAATATAAGCTGCTTCTCCCTTAAGATGGAGTCTCACTATTGTTTCCTCAGAAGATGATAAAAGCTGCATTGTCACAGAGAGAGCTGTGGGGCAAAAGTATAAGACTGGTAAAGTGTCTCTAATGTCTCTTATGTAAGGCAATTAATCATTTATGACTCTTCTTGACTAAGTCACTTTTGAAAACATATCCCTTAATACTATCACAATGGAAATGAAGGTTTCACTTAATTTTGGAAAGCACTGTGTGTATGTGTACATGGGTACAGATGTGGCTACATACAGTAGATAGTTGTTCTGTTTAAATTTCAAACTTGAAAATGCATAGTCAACGATTCAGAGTGGCACAGTCATATTTATATATATTTTTTAAAATCAGCATTGAAAACTTAGTATATACCTTGTTTTCAGCTAAGTAGTGGGCATATATTGATTACATAGAAGGAATAGAAAAACTGTTTCAGGCAATAGAATTATAATACATAGTAGTGACTGAAGCATAGTAGAAGCATGGAGGATGTATCATTTGAATCAAGAAACTATATAAAAGACTTAGAAATAGTTAGATATGAATGTCTAAACTGGTGACTGAAATAAAATAGTAATACATAAATATTGTGTTATAGAATAGACTGTAGCAATTAGGGCCAGTTGTGTAATGGTAATTTAGGATACATTTTCCCTCCTTGTTCATATTTTACTTCTTGTATTGGGTTTATATTATGTATAACAAAGATTATTTATTTTTAATGATAATTTTGCAAATAGATTTGGCAAATATTTGCAGCTGGGTAGTATTCTTTGGTAAGCATGTATCCCTTTCTTTATTAAACATGTGTAAAGAATGTCTGATGTGATGTCTTCAGTGTTATTATAAACTGTGAAAACTAAATTTCTATTCACAATAAAACTTATTCATAAAAAAATTACATCACTAAAATTGTTATCTCAAGCATTTAAAACACTTGAATAATATATTTTTCTTAGTCTATTTGGTCTGATGTAATTTCTTAAATTGAGAAATATGAAATGTATTCTTGATGGTCATGGACACCACTATCTGATTTGGTATTAGATCAGTATCCATTTCTTCTCACATGACAGAGAGGACTAGAGAAGTGAGCTTCTTCATCGTAAGAACATCTAATCCACTCACAAAAGTTCTACTCTCATGAATCTGACTCCTTTCAAAGTCCTCACTTCTACCTACCACCCCGGGAGAGACATGGGACAGACTAGGAATTTTGGAGACCACTGACATTAAAAACACAGCAATAGCTGAGTTGGATAAGTGACACGAAAAAGCATTACAGATTTTATTTCTTTATGTGGCAAGCAAATTATGTAAATTTGTCATAGCGTCTACATAAAGGGTGAAATTATATTTTCTCCACATATGTATATATTTAGACAAGAAAGATAATTATTCCTTGTATTGGGAGTGTTGCTGAAGCCATCTGTGCTTTAAACTAAATGTCTTCTGAGCTCCTTAATAAGTGTAGTTTAAGTATATAAATTTATTGCAAAATAAAACACTGTGTATATAAAGAAATGTTTTCCTTGGGCCTGGCTTACTTCACTTCAGATAATTTTTTCCAAGTCTTTCCATTTCCTAACAAATGGGGCAATGTCATTCTTTCTGATGGAGGCATAGAATTCCATTGTGTATATATACCACATTTTCTTGATCCATCCATCTACTGAGGGGCATCTGGGTTGGTTCCATATCTTAGCTATGGTAAATAAGGCTGCAATAAACATAGTCATGCTGGTAGCTTTAGTGTAGTCTTGTCTGTGAACATTTGGCTAAATGCCCAAAAGTGGGATTGCTGGCTCCTAGGGGAGCTCTATGTGGAGTCTTTTGAGGAACCTCCATACTATTTTCCAAAGTGGTTGAACAAATTTAAACTCCCACCAACAATGTAGTAAGGTTCCCTTCTGTCCATATCCGCTCCAGCATCTGTTGTTATTAGAGTTCTTGATTATAGCCATTCTATCTGGGGTGAGGTGGTACCTCAATGTTGTTTTGATTTGCATTTCTTTTATGGCTACAGAGGTTGAGTAAAGGTTGAGTATTTCTTCATGTGTCTATATTTGCAATAACTAGTATATGTCTGAGTCAAGCAGAAAAGGTCAGATAAGTTGATGTTAGGGAAATGAACCCTAAGATATGTATTCAAATGTTTTTTTTTCTTTCATGAGATTGTTTCTAACACATTTATAAGATTATTTCTTTGTTGCTTTGTATGTCTCTCCCCCACGGTATAACCCCTGCTTTCACTGTATTTGATGTTGTTATAATTTGTGGAGAGGAAGGGAAAAAACAAAACGTTTAAATAGGGACACAGGTGGACCCATTGCAACAATGAGACATACAAGTCGTTATGTGGAAAAAGATCTTTACAACTTTGGTGGGGGTGAGAAGAGGATTGGATGGGGGGGGGACCGGGGAAGAATGGTATGGAAAGGGGAAACAAAAGAGGAGGCTACAATGCTTGATAAGAAATGTACTCATTATCTTGCCCATGTAATTGTAACCCCTCTGTACAGTATTTTCGCAATAAAAAAGAAATGTTTTCCTGATCTCTCTCTCTCTCTTTCTCTCTCGATATGTGTGTGTGTGTGTGTGTGTGTGTGTGTGTGTGTGTGTGTGTGTGTGTGTGTGTGTGTGTGTGTTATATTGGGTTGAAATTCAGGAACTCATTCTTGGTAGACAAGCATTCAGTCACTTGAGCCATGATCTCTCAGCTTTTTTGTGTGTGCTAGGTTATTTTTCAGAGGGGCTCTCCTGCCTTTTGTCTAGGATGGCCTCACACCACAGTCCTCTCTACACTTCTGTAGTATTTGTGATTACAGGTGTGTATGCTTCCAGATGATAGCTTCCAAGCAAAACTCATTTGTATATCTTTCTTTTTGATGAGTAATTTATTTTACTTTATTTTTAAATTTTTACTGTCAAGGTTATGTACAGAGGGGTTATAGTTACATAAGTAAGGTAGTAAGTACATTTTCTGTTTAACTTATTACCGTCTCCTTCTTTTTTTCTGCCACGTTCCCTTCCCCCCCAAACCCCCCAAGTTGTACAGTTCATTTCTAACAAATTGTTTTGTGAATATCTTTAGAAAACAAAATTGTCTGTTGTATAACATTTGTCTTGAATCTAACTTGGTACCCATCATTTAAACTTACCCTTTATGTGTCTATGTTCCAATTTCTCTATAAATCATGTTATTCTCTCCTTTTGAATTACTGTCTGGCTCATCAGCCATATGACATCATTACTACAATTTATAAGGAAGGCTAATAGTAGTTCAAAGTTGAGTGTCAAGCTTCGTTGGGTAGAAAATTTTGTTGAGAAAACAATTACCATTATAAATCTCCTTGACTTAACATTGATTGAATATTCTGTAATTACTTTTTTACCAAAAAAACAAAGAATCTTGGCAAATATGATCTACAAAACCTGCACATAATTGTTAGTCTCCAGTGGCTCCCGCTTGTAATTCTAGCTATATGGGAGGCTGAAAGTAGAAGGATGCAGGTTCAAAGCCACCATACTCAGAAAAGTTCATACTAAGAAGTATTCTATCACTAAACTATAGGCCCTGGCTTTGATTTCTAGCACTACAATGAATGAATCAATCAATCAATGAGTGATTCAAGATTTTTTTATGGGAACTATAGCCATCTACTTACCAAAAATAAATCTTTTTTTTTTTTTTTTTTTTGCTGACGATTCTCCTGCCCTTTCTGGACAGATCTGATAGATACAGAAACAACAAGGATGCCAATAAAAAGAGAATGCAAAATTTAAAAAAATTTCATAATATCTTATTCAAAAATATCCAGCAATAAAATTGGTTAATCACTTGTAGAAAACTAAAGCTAGATCCTTATATATCACCCAGCACCAGAATCAACTCCTAGAAATCAAAGCAGACACCCTGAAAACATTACAGGATAAAATAGGAGAAATCCTAGTCTCCTTGGCACAGGCTAAAATTTTCTTAATAGATAACCAGAAACACAACAAATCAAAGAAAGGCTGGACAAATGGGATTGCATGAAGTTGCAGAGCTTCTGCATGGCAAAGCACATACCTAGCAAGATCAATAAAAAGCCCACTGATTGGGAGAAGATCTTCACTAGCCATACAACAGACAAGGGTCTCATATCTAAAATATACCTGGAACTCAAAAAATTAAAACCCCTAACAACAAATCCTCAAAGAAACAACTGCCCAATAAATAAATGGACTAAAGACTTAAAGAGAAACTTCTCTGAAGAGGAAAGAAGGATGGCCAATAGACACATGAAGAAATGCCATAGAAGAAATGCAAATGAAACAACATTGAGATACAACCTCACGCCAGTTAGAATGGCTATAATCAAGAACTCTAATAACAACAGATGCTGGAGGGGATGTGGACAGAAGGGACCCCTACTGCATTGTTGGTGGGAGTTTAAACTTGTTCAACCACTTTGGAAAGTAGTATGGAGGTTCCTCAAAAGACTCCACATAGAGCTCCCCTATGACTCAGCAATCCCACTTTTGGGCATTTACCCAAATGATCACAAACAAGACCATACTAAAGCTACCAGCACAATTATGTTTATTGCAGCATTATTTACCATAGCTAAGATACGGAACCAACCCAGATGCCCCTCAGTAGATGAATGGACCAAGAAAATGTGATATATATATACACAATGGAATTCTATGCCTCCATCAGAAAGAATGACATTGCCCCATTTGTTAGGAAATGGAAAGACTTGGAAATAATTATATTAAGTGAAGTAAGCCAGGCCCAAAGAAACATAGGTCCCATGGTTTCCCTTATTACAATAACTAGTATATGTCTGAGACAAGCCGAAATGGTCGTTGATGTTAGGTGAAATGATCCCCAAGATAAGGACTCAAATGTTTTTCTTTCTTACTATTGTTTCTAACACATTTATAAGATGATGTCTTTGTTACTTTGTATGTTCCTTCCCCATGGTATAACCCTTGTTTTCACTCTATTTGATGTTGGTATAATTTGTGGAAGAGGAGGGAAAAAATAAATTGTTTAAGTAGGGATACAGGTGGACCCATTGCAACAACGAGATGTACAAGTCGTTATGTTGAAAAAACGAACTTTACAACTTTGTTGTGAGGCGGGGAAACACGAGGGGGGGCGCTGATGGAAAAGGATGGCAATGGGAAACAAAGGAGGAGGCAGCAATGCTTGCTAAGAAATGTACTCATTACCTTGCTCATGTAATTGTAAGCCCTCTCTGGTGGTTTCACAATAAAATAAATAAATAATTAAAAATATCCAGCAAAAAGGCCTGGAGAAATGTCTCAAGTGTTAAATGTCAGTATGATAAAAACAAGGAAGATTATAACTCCCAACAACAGATACACACACACAAAAACCTTTCAGATTTTTAAATTCTTTATTATTGTTATTATTTGTTTTTAGTCATTCCTCCCACTCACACACAGGCACAAGCTACAGTATACAACTAATTAGTCTCCTCTGATCAGCAATGCTTTTCCTAGAATAGTCTGAAAAATTCCTGGGTGTATAATTTATTAATAATTAAGTAATGAAGGGAAACACTGAATTTCCAAATTGAAAAATATTCCAATTAAAGTATGTTATTTAAGGTTATTTCATTATTATTAGGAAACTATCATTCTGGAAAAGCTAATTTGTTATCAGTGAGTTTATTAAATTATTAAGTTAAATTTTCTTAATTATGATCTCATCTCTGGGATATTAAGGAAATTGGATATTTTTTAAAAGCGGGGGAGGAAAGAAATTGTGAGCATAGGGCAAAACTATAGTGATCAATTCTCACCAAGTTAGGAATGACAATGCAAGCCATCAGGGTGTTGGGGATAAAGGAACAGAGGAAGTCTTTACTTTTTACTTGGGAGATCACACTAGTGATTATCTCACTGATTATTTCCATATTTTATTTGGTAAATATTTATTAGCTAGACATTCTACAGAATAGTAAGTCCAATTTGTTAAAACTTAAAAATAAACTGATAATCAGAAAGGATATAGCTTGATGTTATGTATGGAAGCAAGGTGAGCAAATTATAATTAAAATCTTTGTTGCTGCATTTATGTTTCCTTGCATATTTTATTATCTTTAAACTGTTGTACAAAGGAGTTGCCATTCAACAAAGTTGCCATTCAACCATCCTAACCCACTCCTTCTTGCTTTTCTTAAAATTTTAGAGTGCGAAATGAATTTTTGCCATTTAACAAAGCAGTTTGTATATACAATGCCTCTTGATCCAAGTCATCCCTTCAAAATTTTCATCCACTTTGACCTATCCCTTCCCTTTCCTATTAACTTTGTAGTCTCTACAATGAATTCTAGACTGTACTCTTCCACTTTCTCCCTTTAACCACTCTACCCTTCTCCCCTCTTCTTCCCCCTGCAATGGTTGCATAGTCTCTTCATTTGTGGGCTAAAATGTGCTATAAATCTATAAGTAAGCACCCTGGGTGGTATGCAAGTGGTAACAAATGAATTAATTGAAGTATAATAGATTCTAGAGAGAGAGCTCAAATAATATAATTATTTTGAATGACTAAGTCAAAGCTCAACAAAATTAAAATCTTAAATAATGAGAAAAATAAAAATTAGGAATGAGTGGCTCATGCTTATAATCCTAGGTAGTCAGGAGGTTGAGATCTGATGATCATAGCTCAAATTCATCCTGGGAAGACTGGAGAATCTATTCTCTAATTAAATTAATGAGCAAATTAGATGTTGCTTTACTGGTAGAGTGTCAGTCTTGAGCAAAAAAATGCTAACCAAGAATATGAGGCATTTCTTCAAGCCCCAGTAATGGCAAACACAATGACAAAAAGTTTGAGAGAAGTGATACATAATATTCAAGTATATTCCTTACCATGTACAAGAGTTATTATTTTCTACATACTTTATGGTTCAATATTATTTCTGAAGTTTGTTATTATCTTTGTGTCTGCAGTTTTATCCACCTGAATTATCTGATTTATTTGACACAGTTCTACACAAAAGACCCAGAAACCAAATAAATTGTGTCTGCTATCTTCAGAGCTAATCAGTAATATTTAAAGATTCTGGAAAACGTATTCTTGTTACTGGAGTAGTAACATCAGAAAATATTACTTACTTCAGAAAATATTTGCTTGTAAGTGATTGATATTTGTATAGAACAGATTTGTGACAATTAAAATGATCCTCAGAAAAATATTAAGACTAGGGTTTTCAAATTTGAGCCATATCATTGGGTGCTTTTAATCTACTTTTTACTTTAATTTGATTTAAGAAAACTTGACATGCAGGCCTGCAGAGGATGTTTGACTGACTGAAGTAAGTTTGTGCCCTAAAAATATTCATTTAGGGAGATGATAGTTTGTGGAATTGACTTTAACCCTCTAATATCTTTTAAAAAAACACTATAGTCTAAAAGGAACAGCAGTCCTTGAAAGTGTTCTTTTTAAAAAATTTTTTTATTGTGGAAATACTGTACAGAGGGGTTGCAGTTACATGAGCAAGGTAATGAATACATTTTTTTATCAAGCATGTTATAAAAAGTTACTCTCAAAAAGGAATTTGAGAAGTGCTTAACATTTGTGTCTATGATGTTAACAACTTCTTTCTTTCTTTCTTCTTCTTCTTCCTCTTCTTCCTCCTCTTCCTCCTCCTCTTCCTCCTCCTCCTCCTCCTCCTCCTCCTCCTCCTGCTCCTCCTCCTCCTCCTCCTCTTCTTCTTCTTCTTCTTCTTCTTCTTCTTCTTCTTCTTCTTCTTCTTCTTCTTCTTCTTCTTCTTCTTCTTCTTCTTCTTCTTCTTCTTCTTCTTCTTCTTCTTCTTCTTCTTCCTCTTCCTCCTCCTCCTCCTCCTCCTCCTCCTCCTCCTCCTCCTCCTCCTCCTCCTCTCCTCCTCCTCCTCTTCCTCCTCCTCCTCCTCTTCCTCTTCTTCTTTTTTTTTGTGTGTGTATGTTGTTGTTGTTGGTGATCTTGGGGCTTAAACTCTGGGCCTGAGGCCTGTGCGCTGTTCCTGAGCTCTTCAATTCAAGGATAGCACTCTACCACTTGAGCCACAGTGCCACTGCCAATTTTCTGAGTTTTATTGGAGATGAGTCTCACGGACTTTCTATGAGCCAGTCCAGGCTGGCTTTGAATGATGATCTTCAGATCTTAACCTCCTGAGTAGCTAGGGTTACAGGTGTGAGCCACCAGCACCCGGCTTGATCTTAACTTCTTATACAGTGAAAAATCTCTCTGAGCACAGCCTTGCTGAATTGGACATGCTACCAATAGAGCTTGCCTTGTAAAATATGATCAGCTCAGTATAGTTAACCAAATTTCTCTGTGTAAGCCTTCTCCCATTTATCCTGGGCTTTGCTATTGACTTTGTAACCATCTGCCTTGCTTTCCAAGGAGGCATTCATAAAAATATCCAAGATGTTTGGGATATATAGCTCAGTGATAGAGATCATCCTTAGCATGCCTGCATCCTTATTTAATATTCACCAACTATATGAAAAAAGTCACATTTCTCACTTCAAGGTGTACATTGTTTTTTCCTTAGACAACTTCTTGAGCAACCAAACAAAATTAGAAAGATTGGGATTCACAGTTACAGATGACTTAGTAAATTTGTGTTAAATTCTCTGAGTTGCTGAATCTTACTTTTGTTTTCTCTGTAAACTGAAGACAACGCATGTTGCTGTTGAAGTTGATGCTAGGTGAAAACATATATAAGAATAATTTTACCAAAATGCCGAATCATTATCAGATAACATTAATATGCTGCTCTTATTGCTTTTAATTTTTCCATTAAATTCCTTACAATGAAGGTGTTTCCCTTAGGCCATAGAAGGTCAAGAAGAATAGACAAAAAGAGTTTTAATTGAGGTCACAAAGATACCAGTATTAAAAATCTAAACTTCACATTCTGGAATCTCTCAATGTAAGCTAGTTATGTATGGGTATTTTGGTGGCTTTTCTTCTTTCCTTTGACACCTAATGGCATTTATAAGAAGCCCAGTAGATACTGAGTATCATTTAAGATGATAGCACAGCTCTTCTGGCAGTTTTAAAATGTCAACGTGCATATTCCTCCCTAGTATATATTCAGGACCACTTTCTGCCCTTTAGAAAAATAGACAAGGGCTAGAGTATTGGCAGGCCTTGGGTTCTCTATCCAACCAAAGCTGCTTCACTTGATTGGCCCTGGCTCTGGCTCTTTGACGACATTGAGCAGACCTTCAGCCTCTCACATCCTCTCTGCAGAAGGGAAGGCATAGCTCCTCCTGCTGGCCATATTCTGAAGGTTTTGTTTTGTTCTATAGCTTTTCCTGGCATTCTTCAGTGCATTCTATAAAATTTCACTAGAAATTTTCTTTAAAATTTCAGGGGAGAATATGATTCTGTTCCTCCAATGGATAAATGCTCCTCAGCTAATCATTCATATTTATCCAAATAACATATATTTCCCATGATTTATGTGGAATACTTTTTCATCAATAATGTAACTACATTAGAACAGAGACTTAGAAAGGAGATACTTAAAAGTATTTAGTGATCTACTGTAAAGTTTGATCCAATTACCCATCTCAGAATGTGGTAACGATTCCATTTTCAGAGTAAAACTTGAGAGAAAATGGAGAAGAAGCACTATAACTTAAGAATTTTTTTAATGGTTATAGACTTTTATTTTTCCTTTCATTTCTTTCTTTTTTCTTTTTTTATTGTGAAAATACTGTACAGAGGGGTTACAATTACATGGGCAAGATAATGAGTACATTTCTTATCAAGCATTGTAGCCTCCTCCTTTGTTTCCCCTTCCCATCCCTTCCTATCCTCCCCCCGACCCAATCCTCCCCCCACACACACAAGTTGTAAAGTTTGCTTTGGACATGACAACTTGTACTTCTCATTGTTGCAGCAGGTCCACCTGTATCCTTATTTAAATGACTTGTTTTTCCCCTTCCCCTCCACAAATTATACCGACATCAAATACAGTGAAAGCAGGGGTTATATGTGGGGGAGGGACATACAAAGCAACAAATAAATAACCTTATAATTGCATTAGAAACAAATGCATGAAAGAAAAAAAACATTTAAAATACATATCTTAGGGTTCATTTTCCTAACATCACATTATCTCACCTTTTCTGCTTGACTTAATATAATTTTTTCTAAGTCTTTCCATTTCCTAACAAATGGGGCAATGTCATTCTTTCTGATGGAGACATAGAATTCCATTGTGTATATATACCACATTTTCTTGATCCATTCATCTACTGAGGGGCATCTGGGTTGGTTCCATATCTTAGCTATGGTAAATAAGGCTGCGATAAACATAGTTGTGCTGGTAGCTTTAGTGTGGTCTTGTTTGTAAACATTTGGGACTGTTGGGTCATAAGGGAGCTCTATGTGGAGTCTTTTGAGGAACCTCCATACTGCTTTCCAAAGTGGTTGAACAAGTTTAAACTCCCACCAACAATGAAGTAAGGTTCCCTTCTGTCCACATCCCCTCCAGCATCTGTTGTTGTTAGAGTTCTTGAATTTTGCCATTCTAACTGGGGTGAGGTTGTATCTCAATGTTGTTTTGATTTGCATTTCTTTTATGGCTAGGGAGGTTGAGCGTTTCTTCATGTGTCTATTGGCCATCCTTCTTTCTTCTTCAGAGAAGTTTCTCTTTAAGTCATTAGCCCACTTATTTATTGGGCAGTTGTTTCTTTGAGGATTTGTTGTTGGGGGATTTAATTTTTTGAGTTCCAAGTATATTTTAGATATGAGACACTTGTCCGTTGTATGGCTAGTGAAGATCTTCTCCTAATCCATGGGCTTTCTATTGATCTTTCTAGGTATGTCCTTTGCCATGCAGAAGCTCTACATTCATGCAATCCCATTTGTCCAACCTTTATTTGATTTGTTGTGTTTCCGGGTCTCTATTAAGAAAATTTCGGCCTGCGCCAAGGAGACCTAGGGTTTCTCCTATTCCATCCTATAATGTTTTCAGAGTGTCTGCTTTGACTCCGAGGTCTTTGATCCATTTGGTGTTGATTCTGGTGCAGGGTGATATATAAGGATCTAGCTTTAGTTTTCTACAAGTAGTATACCAATTTTGCCAGCACTATTTACTGAAGAGGCTGTCTTTCTTCAATTCTATTTTTTTAGCTCCCTTATCAGAGATTAGATGGCTATAGGTCTTGTAATAGCCCCACAAAAAATAAAATACCTAGGAATTAACTTAACCAAAGAAGTGAAGGACCTCTATGATTGATGAAAACTTTAAAAACTTGAAAAAGGAAATCAAAACAGAACTTAGAAAATTGGAAAAACTCCCATGCTACTGGATTGGAAAGATTAACATCATGAAAATGTCAATACTTCCCAATGCTATCTACAAATTCAATGCGATACCTATCAAAATTCCAACTTCATTCTTCAAGGAAATAGAAGAGGCAATCCAAAAATTCATATGGAACAATAAAAGACCCGAATGGCAAAAACGCTCCTCAACGGAAAGAACGCTGCTGGAAGAATATCAATACTAAATTTCAAACTCTAGTATAAAGCCATAGTAATCAAAACAGCTTGGTACTGGCACAAGAACAGACCTCAGGACCAATGGAATAGAATTGAAAACCCAGAAATGAACCTAACTTAAGAATTTTTTGACTGTTGTGGTTTTGTCTTTTTGTTAGCACTGTTTTCGTATTCAGCCCTGGAATATGAAAGAACTCAGATCCACAGAAAAGAAGCCAAGGGAAATTTTAAAAAGCACAGTTTGGCAGAAAGTTTCCCATTTAGTAAAGTGGACTAAGTTCATAAACAAATTAAAGAAGTAGAAATAAACCTGGGAATAATGTATTCTGATTGTTTTCTTAATGTAACTTGTCACATTTTCCTTTTAGGTTACTCATAAGTATGCTTTTTTGAAATTTATCCATGCAGTAGGATGAAGTAAAATGAAAAGAAAGAATTATAAGTAGACCTAATTGTGGAAATAACAAAGATGATTCTAAACAGATGCAAATATGAATGCTTCTGTTATAAAGTGAACATAACACTCACTTTAAAAGGACTAGTTTACTATTATGATGTAACCAATTTGTAATTGTCCAAGTGTTTCAGTATCTCTATGTGGGCATATGTGTGTGTGTGTGTGTGTGTGTGTGTGTGTGTGTGTGAAATTGTGCAACAGTAATCTTTGACAATAGACAATTTCACAACACCTAGGAGTACTCTGAATAGTGGAAGATTTGCTAGGTATGTATGTGTCATTTAGAATCCATTCCTAGTACCATTTGTGGGATGGGCACAACATAACTTCTTAAGCCAAGAGAATAGTATGGAGCTCAAGTGCAGTTTCTTCCCAGCTTCAGTGACGTCTCCTTCCTCTCCCTTGGTTCATTTCTGTTATAGGATCCATCCTACCAACTTTACTACTGAAAAGGAAGACATACTTAAAGACATAATTAAATATATATCACTTTCACTGTATTTCCTTTTTCTGGTTATCCTGGTAGAGCTATACTGTGTCAGGCATTGAAAGTAGCAATTACCTGAACAAGGCCATCTGTCAGTAGACAGGCTTAGAAGATACCAGACCAAATATCCAGGAGCATATATCAAACTGGAATAAACCTGAACAGAAGCCTCCTATCAACATTTTTCAGCCAGATGGCCCACTGAGACTTTTCTGATCACATCCTCGGGTAACTTTGTGCCACTTAGTTGGTTGTAATGATTTCTAAGTCTCCAGTTAAATATAAACATAATTTTAATCACTTAAAATTTAAAGATATAAACTAATCTATGTCCAGTATGAGGACTAACCCAACACTTTCACTTCCTGTTGTTGCGATCTTTTATTTGGAGACTGTACATCCTTACACTTCTGATAACTCAGCTGTGTTATTAATGCATAAAAAGAATGGAATTTATATCTACTTTTCTTTCTGTTAGTTCTTGCTTTGTAATGACCAATTGATTCTCTTCCTCACAAGTTCATAGATCTTGTGTATGAGTTATTAACTGGGCTCTATTTGCCCTCTCAGAAATGTGTTGGCTTTTAGAAACTAACATGTGGCTAGCTAGCCTCACTGTTGACTCTGGGTCTAGACTGCAAAATCTTCCCTTAGCTGTAAGAGTAATTGATTCCAATATGAATAACAGAATTATATAGAGTAATTAGCAGGAATAGATGATTTTTACAGAGATCTTTTCTTTTTTAGACTATATATATATAATATGCTATATGTGTGTGTATGTGTGTGTACAGAGGAGTTACTATTTCATAAGTTAGGGAATGGGTATAATTCTTTTTGGACACTGTCACCCCTTCCTCCTACATTCCCCCTCCCATCTATGCCCACAAGTTGCATAGTTCATTTTGTACATAATGAATACTGGGGGAAAAGTAACACAATTTCATTCTTTTATGTCATGTGGGTTTCTAAAACTATAGTACTTTTAAATCTAAGAAAATTATTATCTTCTTGAGACTATTTTCTTAGATTTCAGTCTACGTTATTATTAGAGAAAAAACTCTAAAACCTTGAAACACAAATGAGAAGGTAAGAGGACACAGATACAATTTAGCAGTATGTCTTAAAATGTTCTTTTACTAACATTTAATTTGAAAACAAGCATCAATTTTCCCCTATCACATTGGAATATTTTTATTTAACCTTCTTTATGATGTCAAGTAAATATACTTCTGTCTGAATAAATGCCACACTCAAAAGCGACAATGTAATATAATAGGCAGCTCTAAGAAAAGTTTAAAAGTCCCTATGTTCCTTAAGGGGTCAGGAGTATATTTTCTTCATGCACCTAATTCAGTATCCCTGGAATAAAATTATATTCCTAATTTGATATGTTTCTGTGTTTTCATATAAACCCTAGTATTCTTTATAGTCCAATTAATAAGGATCTATTAAAACCCTTGTGAATTTCTATATATTTGAAACTCTGTTAAAGATTCTGTCTCAAAAGCCCTGGAATAGAGAGGGAAAATGACAAAAAAAGGTTGATCATGATCAAGATGCTTTGTACTGATAACATGACTTACAGAATTGTAACCTTTTTTACAACTACTTAGAAAAAGTTTTTAAAAAGTCTCAAATTATGTCACTTCCATTTGGTACCTCCTTTGACAATTAGCTTGTTGACCTCGTTCTTTTCCTTCCTTCCTTCCTTCCTTCCTTCCTTCCTTCCTTCCTTCCTTCCTTCCTTCCTTCCTTCCTTTCTTTCTTCCTTCCTTCTTTCTTTCCTTCCCTCCCTTCCTCACTTTTGTCTTTCTTTTTTTTCCTTTTTAAATTTTGTTTTATTGTGAAGATGCTGTACAGAGAGGTTACAATTACATGAGTAAGATAATGAATGCATTTCTTTATTTTATTGTGAGAATACTGTACAGAGGAATTACAATTACATGGGCAAGATAACAAGTACATTTCGTATCAAGCATTGTTGCCTCCTCTTTGTTTCCCCTTCCCATCCATCCCCATACTCCCCTCCCCCTACAAAGTTGTAAAGTTCATTTTTCGACATAACGTCTTGTACATCTCATTGTTGCAATGAGTCCACCTCTATACCTAGTTAAATGATTTGTTTTTGCCCTTCCCCTCCACAAATTATACCAACATCAAATACAGTGAAAGCAGGAATTATATTGTGGGGAGGGACATACAAAGCAAAAAAGAAATCATCTTATAAATATGTTAGAAACAATTGCATGAAAGAAAAAAATTTGAATACTCACTTTTGTCTTTCAATGTCATTGCTGGAGCTTGAATTCAGGGCCTTAATATTGTCCCTGAACTTGTTTTGCTTAATACTAGCACTCTACCACATGAGCCACAGCTCCACTTCCTGCTTTTTTTGGTAGTTCATTCAAGATAAGATTTGTGTTTATTGCAGCATTATTTACCATAGCTAAGATATGGAACCAACCCAGATGCCCCTCAGTAGATGAATGGATCAAGAAAATGTGGTATATATACACAATGGAATTCTATGCCTCCATCAGAAAGAATGACATTTCCCCATTTGTTAAGAAATGGAAAGGTTTGGAAAAAATTATATTAAGTGAAGTAAGCCAGGCCCAAAGAAACATAGGTCCCATGGTTTCCCTTATTTGCAATATCTAGTATAGGTATGAGTCAAGCGGAAAAAGTCAGATAATGTGATGTTAGGAAAATGAACCCTTAAATATGTATTTTAATGTTTTCATTTCTTTCATGCATGTGTTTCTAACGCATTTATAAGATTATTTCTTTGTTGCTTTGTATGTCCCTCCCCCACAGTGTAACCCCGCTTTCACTATATTTGATGTCAGTATAACATGTGGAGGAGATGGGGACAAACAAGTCGTTTAAGGATTCAGGTGGACCTGTTGCAACAATGAGAAGTACAAAATGTCATGTCAAAACCAGCTTTACAATGTCGGTGTGTGGGGGGGAGGGGGGTATGATTGGGTGGGGGGGGGGAGGGGGGAGGCTGGGAAGGGAGGTGAAGGGTAAACAAAGGAGGAGGCTGCAATGCTTGGTAAGAAATGTATGCATTATCCTGCCCATGTAATTGTAACCCCTCTGTACAGTATGTTCTCAAATAAAATAAAATAAAATAAAATAAAGATTTGCACAGAGTTCACTGCCCCACCTGGCTTTGAATCTCGCTTTTCAGATAGCTTCCTGAGTAGCTAGGATTACAAACTGTGAGCCACTGGCCTTGCTTGTTGTGTTCTTGCAAGTAACAAGATGGTCCAACAAGGAAATGGAAATTCATTCTTGATATGGTTCTTGCATACAACACTAGATTGCTATGAACAGTAAAGTAAGAGGTGTTTGTTAAATGCATAAAAATAGAATTGGTTGTTGTGTTGATATAATGCATTAAATAGCACTCTGTTTGGGACTTAATATGTATACCACCTAGAATTTGTATTTGCCAGTTGTTGGTTTTTATAACATGATTGCTTTATGCCCTAAAGAACTGTGTAATTTATGTACAGAAACTAAACATTCTGATTAGATTCATGTAGTGATTTTTGTCCAACAAACTCTTGAGGCTCTTATCCATATTAAAGATGCCCCATGCCCATGAATCTCCTTCACTGCAAAGCTGGCTTGTTAAATCACTCCTTCAAAGAACAACAGCATTCTTGTGACCTTCAATCCTCAGTACCAAGTATCATTATTACAATTTAATTTGCTCATTTTCTTTTTGTTCTTTTATAGTAATTGGATGCGGGAGGTGATAGTGACTGCTATATTTACTTCATGCAACTGCTCCTCTTTTATGACTTAAATATGCATTTAAGAGGTTCTCTTAAATAACATTTCCTTGGGCCATGATACACAATAAAACATATTATTGAAAAACTTATTTAAAACTCACGTCATGGATTCTAATTTATGACACATTTCTGTCAGAGGAAAACTTCTGGAAGCTCTCTACTTTAGAGACATAATCTTTGGCTGGATTCAGGAACCAACAAGAACTTTTTTGGTGACCTTTTTATGGGTAAAAATGTAAGTGAATGCAAGGAATGGGGTTTTGTCTTTAATCAAAATGTACATAGGAAATAATAATTATACTTAGAGTATTTAAAATAAAACAGTATAATATTTTCTAAAGATTGTTTCTGTTTTCACTTTATGAAAGACCTACATAATCTCACTTTTCATAAATCATCATATTTTATTCAGTGTATCTATGGGAAAACTGTTCATATTTGTGGAGGAAAAGCTAGAGTTTTCTGTCACTCAAATCTACATACAATTATGGACATAATTAGGCTAAAACACGTGATAAAAAGGAAAGAAAGTACTATTTAAAAGGCATTCATATGTATCTCCATGTGTTTTAGTTCTTCATTTTTACTGAATAATACAATGTGTATGGCAGGTTAACATAAGAAAAAATTATTATGTTGAACAAATTAACATAATTTGTTAATCAAATTAACAAATTTGATAAATGACTACAAAATTCTGTGAATTACTCAACAAAGAGTCTAAGGGATAATTTATATAGTATATTGTACATGTTTTAAATGTGTCCTTTAAAAGAAAGTCAATGAACTTAATTTTGGGTTACTTTAAATAATATGTATAATCAAATTTAATTGTACAAAATTCCAACTTGAAGTTATCATTGGTTATAGAATAGAATAAAGGTAGTGCAGTTTTTCTTCACAAGTTTTGCAAACATCTTTTTTTTTAAAAAATTATTGAGTCCTCTCTTAAGAAACTAACAGATGGACAATTCTTGTAATTCAAAGTTTCTGTATTTGTGAAGTCCTCTATTAACTGAAGCTTAAACTTTCAAATTAATAGGTATAACATTTTCAAGATAATTGCTTGTACAGATTGGAAAAAAAATCTTTGAATAGCCCAGCAAGGTCTAAGGTTAAACATGTTAAACAGACAAAGTCTAACATTAAAATTTTGCCTTATTTTTCCAGCTCTAATACATATTAGAGCCATATTTTCTATCTTTCAGTGTATTTGAGGATAAATTCGTTGTCTAATCTATGTATTTTGTTAGCAATTCTAATATATCCTGCAAATACTAGCCTGAAGTGCTGTCTACTTCTTCCTAAATTCAAAAGGGTTTTATTGTTCTTATGGAGAATTATGTTAGTTTTCAACAACCATGGACTCAAGTGCTCTTGGATATGAGTTCAGAGTTAGTAAAACAATAACATACATTCAGCTTGCCGTTTTTCCATACAAACATATAAAACCTAAAATCCTGTATGGATTTGTTGGTGAAATGTAATCATAGGCTTCTTCCAACTTCTCCATGAGGGCAATCCAATATTGTCAAACTTGGTGTTCCAGGCACCTATGCAGACCATTGCTCTACGAACAATGAGAGTTTCCTGCTTATGGTTTAAGACCTATGAGCCAGTGACTTAGGCTGCATTTTCTTATTTATGCAACTTCCTGTGAACTCATTTTAATAGTTGATATAATTGATGCAAGTAGTTTCTTCCATTTTTAGACCATGTTAGTGAATAGGTTTATTTCCTTTTACATTTCTCACCGCTCTGCTTTAATATCCTTTGTCTTTAAATATTTTGATATGGGGAAGATTATTGATTATGATGATACTTATAATAATTATACTATAATAATAACATTGTTGATATTGTTAGGAAAATAACCTATAACTATCTGTTGCTAGACTGAATTTTGTAATAATCCAATGGGAAACTGTCTATTTTGTACTTCATCATACCTTTGAATCCTATTATGTTCTAGGTGGCTTTGTTTTATGAGATCATGGGTGTGTTCAGATAGAGGAATTTATTTCTATGGAGGTCAATAGTACTACTGTGTTTACAGGATATTTTCCTACACACATTGTGTATAGCAATCTGGCTATCTTTTATCTACAGAAAAGGAAAAAAAACTATAAACATCATACCTCTCATTTCATATTCAGCAATAAGAGTTCATGAAATACAGATCTCAGAAACCTCATTAGCATGGCTGCAGTGATTGAATCCTTCCTACGATCAAAGAGAATCTTCTGTTGTTGCTACAGATGATCCATCACTCCAAAACTGAAGACAGATTTGCATTTGTCAAGCTACATAGGTAGTTAGGTTTTATGCTTTCTTTATTGATACCCAGAGGTTTGCTGGCAATTTACTGCTATCTTTGCTTCTGTTATATACCTGGAGAAGAAAAAAAAGTAAAGAGCTAGTTACAATTACTGCTTTAAGACTCTGGAAGCTGGTAACTTACCCAATATGCTTTGTTTGCTTATAACATGATAAAAATAAAAAGCAAAATGCACATAGGATATGGATGCTGGTTGATGGCCTCAGCCTAAGCAGAGTCTATGTAGCTAGTAAGCTAGTTTTGCTTTGAACATAGCAGGGAACATTTACAAAAAGGGAAAGTTTCTAAGATCCCTCAACTGGCTAAGGTATCTTTCACAATTAGTACTATTTTCTCAGTTGCTTCTTGAGGAAAATTCAGTGAGATAATATTTATAATTCCAAGTTCAGAAGTGCATTAAACTACATTAAGTGATTTTTTTAAAAAAGATCTCTGTTAATGATTAGAGCATAGTAGTCTATATTTTAAGATTTTGATTTGTCATTACAAAAATTCTACCAATGCAAAATAGGCTGAGATGCAAGTTGAATAGCTCATTTCTTTTTATGATTTCTGGTGAATACTTTCCCAGAATGCCAACGTACACAAAAGAAATGCTGATGGCTGTCGAAATTTTTATTGTAACTCTATAACTATAAAAAGTAAATATTCTCTTTTTAGTTGTCTTTGGCATTCAGATATCATAGGAAAATAGAGCTGCCTTTTGCCTGCCCTTCAGGGGAAAATGTGTGGATAATTATATCCAAAATATGATCACTGTGCTCAGGTAATTAGAATAAGTTTTAATTATGAAGAATATGGAAATGGAGACTATAAGAATATAAACCCTTGACTATTTTATCAAATGTTACCGTTTGTGTATTGTGGACTTTGAAGTTCAAATTTAGCACAGATACTTTTTCTTCCACATGACTACAATGATGATCAACTCGAACAGACCTATTGTTGAGTTGGCTGAGACTCTCAGCCAGTTAGATTATCTGTTCCCTCTGGATGAGGCTGGATTACCAAAATGCAATGGCAACTGAAACACTGACACCAATTTCAAGTATCTTTGTGAGTTTTCTTTGGCTCTTTCCAAATACCTAACACAAGGTAGCTTCTAAAGAGTTGAAGTTTTTTCCCAAATTACACCAACATCAAATACAGTAAAAACAGGGGTTATACTGTTGGGGAGGGACATAAGGAAAGGAAATATAGGGGGAAAATAATGGAGGAAGCAACAATGCTTGATAAGAAATGTACTCCTTACCTAGCTCATGTGATTGTAACCCCTCTGTACAGTATTTTCACAAAAAAAAACATTTAAAAAAATGAAGTAAGGTTTATCTAGCTCTCCATTCTGGCTGATCATAACAGTAGTACAAATGGACAGAGTCATGTGGCTATATGACAAGCAATCACTGCAGTCAGAGGGCATTTCTGGTCTCTCTTTACTTCTAAAGCCACGAATGCCATCATTGATATTCTGCTCTTGGGGCCTCAACTAATTCCCACCTACATGTACTATTCACATGTGAACCTTCAAGCTAGGTTTTCAATACAAGAAATGGAATAGACACACCCAAACCACAGCAGTGAGTAAAAATGTTTAAACTGAGTTTGAATATTTTTGTAAGTGAAGATCACCTTCCATCTCTGATTCTTAAAAAACAGATGCACAATAGCATGTGTTTTAAGTCTTAGCAATTTAGAGGCTTTTAGGTTCCTGTCTTAGACTTGTATTTGATATTTGAATACATTTTAGAGGATTGTTTTTCCTGTTACTGTCCATGAATCTATGTATGTAACTTCTGATTATTTCATTGCCACCCAATTCACCAGTCCTACTATATTTCCTCTGCAGAGCAACCTCCTTATTGCTTACAGTCTTTCCTGCATGCCACTTGCCTTCGTGAAGATTTACTAACTTGGGTCCTCATCTCTGTAAACACCTCTCAAGAAATTGTTCTCACAGGGCCTGTTGGCTCAGGTCTGTAATCTTAGCTACTCAGAAGGCTGAGGTCTGAGGATCATGGTTCAAAGCCAGCCCGAGAAAGACTGTAAGTCTCTTATCTCCAATTAACCACCAGACAACTGGAAATGGAGCTGTGGCTCAATGTGGTAGAGTACTAACTTTTGCTGAAAGAACCCAGGGACATTACTCTGAGTTCAAACCACATGACTGGCCGCCCCCACCTTCCAAAAAATTTAAAAAAGAAATTCTTCATGGACCACATATTAGGCCCAGAATTCTTCTAGTGCTTTATTTGTATTCATAACAGTTTTCATTAAAAATGTATTCTTTTTTTCTCTTATTTTTTCCTGCTTTATCCACTAGAAGCTAATCTCTTACAAATAAACCCTAGAGTTTTTTTTGTTTTTTTTTTGAGAGTTGGCTTGAGCGTCTCCCCCCACCGCTTTTTTAATTGTGAAAATACTGTACAGAGGGGTTACAATTACATGGGCAAGATAATGAGTACATTTCTTATCAAGCATTGTAGCCTCCTCCTTTGTTTCTCCTTCCCATTCCTTCCCATCCTCCCCTCCCCCCACCAAAGTTGTAAAGTTCGTTTTTGACATAACGACTTGTAAGTCTCATTGTTGCAATGGATCCACCTGTATCCCTATTTAAATGATTTGTTTTTTCTCTTCCCCTCCACAAATTATAACAACATAGGCAATAAGCAGGATGTGTACTGTCAAGCTTTCCAGAGGGGATGAATCTTCATTTATTTGCTTGCTGACTGTGCAAGCACGGGAAAATTACTCAACTACTCTGTACATTATCATTTCTTCCCTATGAGAAGTGGTTAAAAGTAGGACATAGCATTTATCTCATTGCATTGTTTTTAAAGATTAAGTCATAAATTTTAAACAAATCCCTATGTGCAAATGATTAGTAACACTTAATACTATTGTTAAGGTTTGAGGAAAAATGGTCTAAAGTGAAAGATAGGAACACTGGTAGCTCATACATATAATCCTAGCCACTCAAGATGTTAAGATTTGGAAGACAGTATTTGATGACAGACCAGGCAGAGAAGTACTTGAAACTACATCTAAAATAACTAGCAAAGAGCCAGGCTAGAGGTTGATACAAGTGAGAATAAATCACTGGAATAATCAATGTAAGTGTGAAACCCTGAGGTCAAATCACAATTCTAACAAAAGAAAAATTTTGACAATGAAATAGACCACTTTTGCAAGTTGCTGGTTAAAATTTTAATAATATTTGTATAAGAATGTGGTATAAAGTATGGTGATTAGACAGAATGACTAGAATGCATAATTTACATTTTTGCTAGTCAATAAGCTAATAATGGCTATGAGTTTTGTTCCAATTTTTTTTCAAAGATTTCCTACTGTTGGAAGAAACTGATAATTTCAGAATCTCTACATGTAAAAATCTTGGATCATATGTATGGTTCCAATATATGATTTCTTTTCTTTCTTTAATCTGTTTCTGATTCTGCTCCAAGTGTCACTGAGAGCCAAAACCACCTTATTCAAAGATAGTTCACCTAGTATGAGGGCCAAGCAAATATAACTTTACTTATGTCTTAGCAGGCTGAACATAGAATAAATAAAACCATCTGCATAGGACAAAGACATACACACACACACACACTCACACACACTCACATACACAATATTTTTTAAAATTTTTATTGTGAAAATACCATACAGAGGGGTTACAATTACATGGGCAAGGTAATGAGTACATTTCCTATCAAGCATTGTTGCCTCCTCCTTTGTTTCCCCTTCTCATCCCTTCCTTTCCCCACCTCCACCTCCGCCCGGTCAAAGTTATAAAGTTCGTTTTTCAACCTAACAACTTGTACATCTCATTGTTTCAATGGGTGCACCTGCATCCCTATTTAAACAGTTTGTTTTTGCCCTTCCCCTCCACAAATTATACCAACAACAAATACAATGAAAGCAGGGGTTATACCGTGGGGGAAGGACATACAAAGCAACAAAGAAATCATCTTATATGATATGGGAAACAATTGCAAGAAAGAAAAAAAAACATTTGAATACTTATCTTGGGGTTCATTTCATCTAACATCAACTTATCTGACCTTTTCTGCTGGTCTCAGAGATATACTACTTATTTTATTTCCCACAGTTATAGTCACCTAAATTTGTTTAATAATAAAAGTAGCATAGATATTAATGCATGGTTCCCATATCACTTACATTCACTCAGATATTTTAAACTTTTTCAGTGATTAAGACATATAAGTAGAATGTTCCCTCTTTAATCCCAAAGAAACCATTAATTACAAGAGACATTTCAGAACTAGTAGTCTATGCTGAAGAAAAATGAATAATCCATAGTGAATCCTCATTCAATGCATTGTTTAAAATATTAACAGAATTTCTAGATAATCTGTTAAGGTATTGCACAGCAGATTTTGTTGAGCTTTACAAAATTTTTGAGGGTCAAACTATAAGTTACTGCATTCATAATTAATAAGTAATCTCAAAGTATATCAAGGAGGTCATTGTTTAAAACAACACAACAAAAAAGATTGTGTTAACCAATTTTTGTTATAATAACTAAATATGAAGAGAGGTTACTTTATTAAACTTGATTTTAATTTAGCTCCCATTTTGGAGAGATAGAAAAACAAAATGCATAGCATAGGACACAGGCTATGGTGTTATATCCCTTGACTGTATCATAGTAGAGCAGGAGTGTGTGTGTGTGTGTGTGTGTGTGTGTGTGTGTGTGTGTGTGTGTGTTATTCTCTCTCTCTCTTCCTCTCTCTCTCTCTTTCTCTCTCTTTCTTTCTCTGTCTCTAGCTTTTCTCTAATGAGTAAGAGTTATTTTGTTCTCCTTTGGTGTATTTCACAATACATATTTGCTATCCTTCATAAATGCTTGTAAGACTCCTTAGAGAAATAGCCAATTTTCCAAATCAGTAAATGCACTTGGGGCATTGCTCATTTTTATTTTCTGTAAGGTAAAGTATTTAATTTAATCTAATTACTTCCAAAAATCTCATTTGTCAATACCCCACTCAGATTGTTTTCATGTTCTTGATTCCATTACATATGATTTAGAGGTTTAAGCTCATGTATAAGTCAAGAGTTCAGCCATATTTGAACCATTATCAGTGTATTTTAAAATACATTTTCGGGTAAGGGAATAGTGAGTCTTTAACCCTAGATACCTGGGAGGCAGAGAGCAAGGAGCAGAGTTCAAGCTCTGAGGGAAAAAATGCTTGCAAAACTTTTCAGTCCATGACTGGGCAAAGTAGCACCTGCCTGTTGTAGCAGTGACAAGGCAGTAAGCAAATAGAATACTGATTGCCCAGACCAGTCCTGGGAAACAGCAAGATCTTATCTCAAAGTTAACCAATTCAAAACAGAATGGCAAAGTGACTCAAGAGGTAGATCATCTTCGAAGTAAACATCAGGCTTTGAAATTACAAAAAAAAAATTGCTTCTGAATTTCAATTGCCACATTAATGTAGGAGCTTCTGAATTTCACTTGCTGCGTTAATGTAGGAGCCTCCTCTGTCCAGCACAATAACCCTAGAAGGTGTGAAGGTCTCATACCTTTTGTACCTTGCGTTCATCATGTACAATGCCTGTCAACATTTATTCATGCAGGACTTGCAAAGATCTAAGAAAATGATCCATATTAAGTACTTAGAAAAATGCTTGGAATAAAATTATTTCAAATATGATAGATATTAATGAATTTATCATTCTGATTACTATGTATGCATTCTAAATCACATATAAGCCTCAATCATTTTTCATTAATTAAATTTATAGAATGCATATGAAAGAAGTCATTTTCTCTAAATTATAACACATAATTCTATTTCTCACATAAAATTTTGGTAGAGGATTGAAGACAGCTTAAAGAGATCCTTAAATTCTTTTCTAAACATACCATTTTGGAAGATGAAAATGATTTTTTTCATAATTATACATAATATGGAGAAGAAAACAAAAGAAGTTGTTTAACTCAGAATAGAGGGTGACACTCCTAATGGTCTTTTTTTTTTTTGGAAATTTAAATCATGAAACATGAGTTGCACTGTAAACCTGTGGTTAAAGAATGCTTCTAAAGTAGAGAAAAAGGAGGAGCATGCTAATTTCATTTGATGGTTTCAAATAATTGTATTTCTTCAGGAATCCTTGTTTTTCTGATGCCAATATTGGGGTTTTAACTCAGAGTACTACAATCTTGTTCATCTTGCCTGCACAAAACTGACACTCTTCCACTTGAGCCATAACTACAGTCTAGCTTTCATTCTGGCTAGTTGTAGATGGAGTTGCATAGACGTTCCCCTGGGCTGGTTTTGAACTGCCATCCTTAGTATCTCAGCACCCTGAGTAGCTAAGGGTTACAAATGTGAAACAGCAGTAATTAGCTATTCCAGGATTCTTAATTTTGTGTGAACTAGAGAATGCTAGCATTGCATGAAAAACATAAAAAGAAATGAGTCTAATATTCATCAACATTTTTTCCTATCATTTTTGACAATAAACCTTGGTAATTGTTTCCTAAACTATTAGCTTTTATTCAACTATGATTACTTTTTTTGTTGTTGTTTTTATCTATCTATCTATCTATCTATCTATCTATCTATCTATCTATCTATCTATCTATCTAGTTAGTTAGTTTTGGTCAGTCATCGAGCTTGAATTCTGGGCCTGCACACTGTCTTTCTGCTCTTCAGCTCAAGGCTAGAGCTCTACCAATTGAGCCACAGCTCCACTTCTGGTTTTCTGGTGGTTTATTGGAGATAAGAGTCTTAGGAACTCTCTTGTTTGGGCTGGCTTTGAACTGTAATCCTCAGATCTCAGCCTCTTGACTAGGCAGGATTATAGGCCACCAGAGGATTGAGCCACCAGAGCCTGGCTAACTCTGATTACTTCTGACAATGAAAATACAAATGAAACTATAGGAGATGCAGAAGTCTTTATACTATATCATAAACTGGATTCTTTACTCAGGACCAGTAACAAATTTTGATGGCCTTAGGGCAAAATTTATAATACTAGATAAGTATTGTGTACCACAAGTAACTTTAATCACAGAACTCAGAATGTTGATGTAGGACTGCCAGGATTTGGCTGTGTTGAATAGTGCAGCAATATATACAGATGGCCCTTGCTCAATCCACAGAGTTCAGACCTTTGATAACAAATGGCTCCAGGTGGTTGTTGTCTATAAACAACACTGGAAAGAAAGCAAGGTCTTAAAAATGTTTTCAGACTGTGGTGAACTTCCCAAGATGCACACATCGTCATTCACTTAATTCCTCATCTTTCCTTTAAGCAGTCTGTATTGTGCTGTTGAAATAGAAATAGACATTTAAATTTTTGTTTTTTTTATGTAATATTTCTAACCACATCAGCGATGTGAATAGAAGTCAATGTTGACTTTTATTTATTAATTGCAAATAATCAGTCAGAATACATGTGATTAACAAAACAGATTACTACTACTTTTAAACCTATTGAGCTGGGATGAAGCAGTGCTCTCACCAGATGCAGAAAGGTCAGAGCTGCTGTTTTGATTTGGGTTCCAGGAGCTGAACCATTTCACTTCTTTTTTTTTATTCCCCCCATAATTTTAACAGTTGTAATTATCTGGTCTGGCTGAGGAAAGGACAGAATGGACCTGTCAATAAAGCAGGTACAATCACTATTAGCACAACACTCTAAAAGAAGTAGGGCTTCGTTTGTTTCCAGATGTGTGTGTGTGTGTGTGTGTGTGTGTGTGTGTGTGTGTGTGTGTATAATATATTAATTGTATCTTTTTCCTGAGGAGTTAGATATAACTATGTGATATAATGTATACACATATAATATATAAGGTATGATATACATACATACATAAACTATCTTATTGCTAAATCTATATATCTATCTATCTATATTATATATATATGTATATATATATATATACATATATATATATAATATGGATATAGGTGCCAGTTCTGGGGCTTGAACATAAGCACTGAGCACAGTCCCTGTGTTGTATTGCTCATGGCTTGTGCTCTATCACTTGAGCCAGCTCCATTTTTGGATTTTATAGTGCTTCTTTGGAAAAAAGAGTATCATAGACTTCCCTGCCAAGGCTGGCTTTAAACTGCAATCCTTAACCAGCATTGGTGGCTCATAGGTACTCAGAAGGCTGAGATCTGAGGATCATGGTTCAATGCCAGCCAAAACAGGAAAGTCCCTGAGCATTTATCTCCAATAAACCACCAGAAAACCAGAAGTGGCACTGTGCCTCAAATGGTAGAGCACTTATCTTGAGCTGAAGAGCTGAGGGATAGAGCCCAAGACCAGAGTTTAAGACCCATGACTGATATAAATAAATAAATAAATAAATAAATTGCAATCCTCAGATCTCAGCTTTCTGAGTCATAGGATTAAGACACCTGTTCCTGGGTTTCATTGCTTATTCTACACTTCTCTTTTGTTTTCCTTTATTCCTTTCCTATTAATTCCAACATGAATTTTCACAAACTGCATTTTATTCTGTTTTTTTTTCCTCAATGTAAATATTTTGCTTTGTAATTTTTAACTTTTTATTATAGAAAAAGGTAGAGAGGGAAGAATTATGGACAGGATGACACTGATCAAGATCAATTGAACTTATAAATTGACAGGTTGAATTGAATCCCTTTGCACAAGTACTTAAAGATAATTTAATGTTTAATAAATAATAAATGTTTTGGGAGTGGAAACAATTATATCTCAAAAAACCAAAGGACATCTGATCTGAAACAGATTTTTCTTAGATTTAAAAGCTCATTCCAAGCTGATAAGGCACATAGAAGAGAAGGAGATTTAAGAGACTGAACAAATTCAGTAAGACATGTGAAAATATAAATGCTAGGCTCCAAATTTAAGACAAAGACACAACAAAGCACTGGGCTTGTTCCAGCCCCAACTGCAGCTGTATAATTTCATTGCTACTGAACTTTCTCCTTTTATTTCTTTTTGTGGCAATCCCCCATGTGCTCTAGGAGATACCACATAATTCAGTATATTATTATAAACTATAATTCTTTGCTATACTATATTCACTGTTTTACATCTTCCTCTTTCATGAAGACAAAGTAATAAACATATTTTATATAAATGAAACAACAACAAAAACATCATCCTATATTTGAAATAGCAACACAATGAAAGAAAGAAATACAGCCTAAGGTATTACCACCACCAAATCCTGAATTTTCCCTCCAGCACTTAGCATCAATTTCCATTTCTTTCAAAGGCCCTCACACTGTAGGAGCTCTGATATATTCAAATGAAACTTCATGGAAATAATGCTCTGTCCCTTGCTCCTGCTGTGTCATAGACAGGCATTCCCAGGCAGATGTATGAATGGTTTTCAAGTTTACAAGTTGGTTACCTTGAACGTCAGACACTTTCCTTTGGGAAGGAAAAAGTTCAGTCAAGTCATTGGTTCATTCAGGTTAGATTATGATAGCAAAACATAACTGAAGATGGGTGTTTTGACATTTTAACTTGGTGATCCTGAAACTACATGACCTTACAAATTTACTTTTATAGCTTACTCAAATACATAAATTTTTGGAATTTCCATTCCTCTCTTCTATTGCAAACCTATCTCATGAAGGTAGTCATTATAATCATCTAAGAAAGAACTTTTAAACTATTTAATTTTTAATGAAAAAGATGTTATGCATTCTAAAATGATAGATTATAAATAATTATAAATTATATAAATTATAAATTTTGGCTCAATAGTGTATAGAGCTAAAAGAAGACTAGTAGAAACTCCCTTGCATTCGCCAATTTGCCTGAGAGAATACTATTACTTTCTTAGAGACATACATGATGCTCCTCAACCTGTTCTTTTCCCTCCTACTTTATAAAACAACATTGCTTGAATCTTGTCATAATCTCTTCTGTTTTTTACTTAATATATTACCAATCATATGCATACATTTTAATGCATACGTATGCATTTAAATATATATATATATAGTATGTATGTGTTAAATAAATACAAGTACACTTCAATTGTTTTATCTCTGAACTAATCCTTTCACATATTTTGGATCTTGAGAAGTATGATACTCTGAAGTATAACTAAGCATTTTAAAATATTCTACTTTGAGCCGTGTTCTGGTGGCTCACGCCTATAATCCTAGCTATCCAGGAGACTGAGATCTGAGGATCGCGTTTCAAACCAGCCCAGGAAGGAAAGTTCATGAGACTCTTAGTTCCAAAAAAAAACCCACCAGAAAACCAGAAGTGGTGCTGTGGCTCAAGTGCTAACCTTGAGCTGAATATCTGAAGAACAACACCCAGGCCCAGAGTTCAAGCCCCATGATCGACTCCCTAAAAAATCTTTATTATATCATATTAATTCATTGTATTACTAACAATTGTTTGGCCATACACCATTTGTACTGAGAAGTCAGTGCTTAACTCTAAGCACTTATTTTCCAAGCATGTTCATTATTATCTTCCCCCCTTCCCTCATTACTTCTTTATTAATGTGATTGTTTTGTTTGGTTTTTTTGCTTCTGGTGATAATGCCATAGATTGTGTAGAATGTGAAAGTAAAGCAGACACTCTATCTAAATAATTTTTATTTAGTGCAATAAGGAATTCAGAATTTGTTTTCAGGTTACTCATAGACCTGAAGTAAGAATTAGTTAAGTATAAGATAAGAGCACTAACATGGCCATTTCCTTAATAGAGCAAAATGGCAGCTTTTTAAAATTATTATTAAAGTACAAGGATTAAACTAGCAGCTAATGTTGCCACTTGTTACAGGATTCTCAACTCATCGCATTTTTATCATTAAGAAACACAAGCATTGGGGCTGGGAAGGTGGCTCAGTGGTAGAGCGCTTGCCTTGCATGCCTGAGGCCCTGGGTTTGATTCCTCAGCACCACATAAGCAAAAAGAAAAAAGCCAGAAGTGACACTGTGGCTCAAGTGGTAGAGAGCTAACCTTGAGCTGAAGAGCTGTGGGACAGCGCCCAGGCCCATAGTTCAAGCCCCACAACCAGACCCCCCCCCAAAAAAAAAGAAACATAAGCATTAAACGTTTGACTAGTTTGTACATTTCTCAGATGAGTTCATTTTAGATTCTGTACAATATATCTCTCTGTTCAGTAATGACTAGATTTGAGAAGACATAGGTACTGGAGCAGGAAAGATGAAGGGCAACTGTATGGAGGAACACACTGCAGTAGAGAAGGAAGGCTGAGAGAAAAGAAGCTTGTCTGGTGCTAAGCACTCCGCCATATGAACGCAAAGAACACAGATGCAAGTTAGCAGAGCACAACCTTGGTGATACTTTTCTCTCTCTCCCACTGAATCTTTGTGCTGATTATTTTTGGCTATCATTATGTGTGTGTTTGTGTGTGTGAGTGTGTGTGCACATGCATGCACACACATATTAATGGTGTTCCTTAATACCATCTTCATCTGAAACAAAAATATTAGTTTCAAAAATATTTTTGAAGTGTTACTGGCATGACTTAACATAAAGAATTCCACTCACTGCCAGCAGGTGTTACACATATTAACCTTTAGTTTAACTGTGATCAAATAGAGAAACACATCAGGGAATACTCTGCTATGATGATTGGTCTCTTTTTCTAGAGCAGAAAAAATAATCAAGAGGAAAATGTAATGTGGAAATGTTAATGTACAAAACCATCAGAGAATAAAGAAGTCATCTGGCACATACTACAACTGAATGATAATGAAGCACAAAAAAGGAGAATTACAAGATCAGCTTTATCATATTACAATAAAGTTAACAGGGGGCTACTAGAAATAAATCAGTTTCTAAATCATATTATAGTTGATATTGACCAGCTTCATAACCTCTCCTTCCACGTGGTGTAGATTAATCTCTCAAAATTCATTGACATGGCATTTTTATGGCAAGTCTGTAGTTTTCTTGTGTATTTGGCTTTTAAATAAAAGAATTTGGATTATTTATATTGTACTGACATCTGGTGGACCTTGGCCTTGATACAACAAGGAAGAAAGCAATGAGTGGAAACATCTATCAAGTCAAATGAACACATCCATGTCAGGTTTCAAGCCACACAAGAAGTCAAGCAAAAATAGAAATGTTATTTAAACACTATCAACAATCCTACTTCAGGAGAATCAGCCCTTAAAGTGCTTATGTACCTAAGACTTCAAGGGTAGTCTTCACCTTTATGAAGTTCATAATTTATGATGTAGGAAGAGAGCACATGAAAATTTTGTCACATTTTTGCTTCTTCAACCTTAAGAACTTTTTATGATGGGCTCTCTTTGTACACACATACATACACATATATGTATATATATGATATTTTTATATTGATATTTATCATGTATATTGTATATGCAATTAATGAAAATGAGACTCATATATTACACTCTTGTATATAGACATAAGTTTGTGTATATATACATATATATACACACACACAAAATTTTCAATAATTCCATCCCAGATAGAATCATTGATATTTTAAATGGCTAAGTG
This sequence comes from Dipodomys merriami, assembly GCF_024711535.1. Lineage (NCBI taxonomy): Eukaryota > Metazoa > Chordata > Mammalia > Rodentia > Heteromyidae > Dipodomys > Dipodomys merriami. The sequence goes on from NW_027203381.1 coordinate 86,630,948, forward strand.
CTTATACTGTACAGCAGAATGCTAATATGTAATATAATATTGTCAGTCTTAGAAATTTCAGATAATTTTGAAAACTAAAAGTCATTATTATTGTTTGGCAAAATATTAAAAGAGAAAACCTAGTTAAATTGATAACAAAAATAACCAAGAGTAGTATGACCTACTATTTATGGGGAACACATTTAAGTTAACTACATGGACTTAGTCATCTAAAGATTTAGCACATCATGTTACGTTACTTGTGTTTGCAAAATGTTATAAAATTAAGCATCTGTGAGATTTAGTTGAGGAATGTATATCAATGTATCATGGCTCACAAAGCAACCTAAACTAGAACATGGTTTATTATGTCATTAGTGGAAAAGGTCATTTAAGATTAAATGTGAGTTTAAAATATATATCACTTATATTAATCAGGTTGTAAATTGTTAAGTTGTAAATTGGCTTGATCTTTATACCTTTGTAGATATAACATTGTATATTTATATGCTTATATAAACCTTACATTTTCTTTGATCTAATAGAATCTGTTCAAAAATTTAAGCTGTTTTTCTTCTCTGTAATGGCAATTTTATTGTTTTATTGCTTTCTGTCCCAGTGCTTCTAGACATAATTGTGACAATTCTCTTTCTTCTCAGTTGTATTATACAATCCTTATGCAAAAATCCATTATATGCTACTTTGTCTGCTTTTCATGATCAAATGTAAAAATACTTAGATATCACATGAATCCCTTGGTCTTATAACAAAAGGAAATCTAATAAATATTTTTGAAAATACATCTCATGGCACTAAATATTAGTTTCAAGAGATAAGAGAATGTGGGGAAGGGGGGTATGTATATGCATGCACTTATCAGTATTAGGGCTGAAACTCTCATGTAAGGCTTTGGTCTCTCACTTGACTTATTTATTTCTGGCTGGTGTCAGAATACCACCAGTCTGGCATTCTGCTGGTTAATTGGAGGTGGAGTTTCACAGACTTTTCTATCAAGGCTGGTTTTGAATCATGATCCTCCAATTCTCAGCCTCCTGAGTAATTAAGATTATGGATCTTTGACCAAAGAAAAGGGTGTCTAAAACATCCGTTTTAACTGACATTGGTGAGACCATATTTACAAACTGTACATATTTGTGTGCCTCAAATAAAGACTTTAATATGATGAGCTTATTAATTGCTAATATTTTTCAGAGGATTGTAGAAGGAGAAATTTTATATATTAGAAAGTGAAAACTTGCTAATTTTTCTCCCATTTCCCCCACTATCCTCCTCGCTAAGTTGTAAAAATCATTTCCAACATAATGTATAGAGAGTATCATTGTTGAATTGGTTCACCCTTTATCTTAGCATTTCTGTGATTCCCCTTCCCTTCCCCCTAATCAGATCAACTTACATAGAAAACAAAGGGTACCGAAGTAAAAAAGTGACAACAGGGACTAAACCAAAGGGGAAAGAAGGAGAAAAAAAGAACTGTAAATGGTACACTAAAAAATCTCTTGTTTTCATTTCTTAGAGTTCATTTCAACAAGTATCCTTTTATATGGTCAACTGCACAAAACTATTGAACCATTGTGATCTTCTGCTTAGAATATATTAGACTTTTTCTTGTTATTACAAATGATGCATGCAGGCTATGTTCTTTGGGTCTGGCTTACTTTACTAATATTTTTGTTTACAAGTCTTTCCATTTCCTTATGACTGGGCCAATGTCATTCTTTCTAAAGGAAGCATAGAATTGCATTGGGTAAATATATCACATTTTATTTTTAAAAGTAATGATATTTCCTTGTATTTGATTCTGGTTTCCTGCATCTTGCATATACATTTTTCTAATTTAGGGAGGGGAAGCAAAATAACAAAATGTTGAAACAAGGATACAGGTTGACCCATTGTAACATTGTAACAATGAGATATCCAAGACACTATGATGAAAACAAATTTTTCAACTTGGGAGGGAGGGGGAGGAGTTTGGGAAATGGGAAGGACAGGGATGGTAGGGGAAAAACAAAGGAGGGGGTAACAATGCTCAATAGGAAATGTATTCACTACCTTACTCATGTAACTGTAACCCCTTTGTACAGTATCTTTACAATAAAAAATATGTATTAATAAGTGGGCTAAAGACTTAAAGAGAAACTTCTCTGAAGAGGAAAGGATGGCCAATATACATATGAAGAAATGCTCAACCTCTCTAGCCATAAAAGAAATGTAAATCAAAACAACATTGAGATACCACCTCACTCCAGTTAGAATGGCTATAATCAAGAACTCTAATAACAACAGATGCTGGAGGGGATGTGGACAGAAGGGAACCTTACTGCATTGTTGGTGGGAGTGTAAACTTGTTCAGCCACTTTGGAAAGCAGTATGGAGGTTCCTCAAAAGACTCCACATAGAGCTCCTCTATGACCCAGCAATCCCACTTTTGGGCATTTGCTCAAATGTTTACAAACAAGACCACACTAAAGCTACCAGCACAACTATGTTTGTTGCAGTATTATTTACCTTAGCTAAGATATGGAACCAACCTAGATGCCCCTCAGTAGACAAATGGATCAAGAAAATGTGGTATATATACACAATGGAATTCTATGCCTCCATCAGAAAGAATGACATTGCCCCATTTGTTAGGAAATGGAAAGACTTGGAAAAAATTATATTAAGTGAAGTAAGCCAGGCCCAAAGAAACATAGGTCCCATGGTTTCCCTTATTTGCAATAGCTAGTATATGTCTGAGTCAAGCAGAAAAGGTCAGATAAGTTGATGTTAGGGGAATGATCCCCAAGATAAGTATTCAAATCTTTTTTTGTTTTTTTTTTCCTTTCATGCAATTGTTCTAACATATTTATAAGATGATTTCTATGTTGCTTTGTATGTCTCTCCCCCACAGTATAACCCATGCTTTCACTCTATTTGATGTTGGTATAATTTGTGGAGGGGAAGGGCAAAAAACAAATCGTTTAATTAGGGATACAGGTGGACCCATTGCAACAATAAGATGCACAAGTCGTTATGTCGAAAAACGAACTTTACAACTTTGGTGGGGGGTGGGGGGAGAATTGGGTGGGGGTGGGGAGTTTGGGAAGGGATGGGAAAGGGAAACAAAGAGGAGGCAACAATGCTTGTTAACAAATGTACTCGTTATCTTGCCCACGTAATTGTAACTCCTCTGTATGGTATTCTCACAATAAAAAATAAAATAAAATAAATATGTATTAAAAAAGGAAGGATAAGTACATGAGTGATGGATCTCACTTTACAGGAAGAATCTATTAAAAAGAGTACCAATCAGAGGATACTATGAGATGATGTGAAATTGTAAAGTATAAAGTTGTGGAATTCAAAAATGTAAAGAATATTATACTGATCAGAAAGATGCTAAAATTTTTTCACCAATATGTCTTGTACTAAAACATTAAAAAAATCCCTTCGAGATTTCCTTTCAGTTTTTCTCTTAGGACTCAAGTTACTTTTGGTGTCAAACTATTAATGTCCAGGCCACCATAGAGCCACTAGATTATACTATTGACTACTGTTAAGAGGTTGGACAATGGCGAAGTTGTTTGACACAAATTATTCAGTTTTGCTTCACTAGCAAGAAGATAACTTTTTTTTCTACCATTTAGCAAGAGCCTGTTTACTAAAAGGAATTATGCATAGACCAAACACTATTTTTTATTTCTATTTCTGGCTAGCACAAAAACCATACCCAGGGCCCTGGACACTTTGAGTACTCACAAATGCCTATTTTTGCATGGTACCTTATAAGAATATTTTTATAGAATGCCTAAATCCATTATAATGGATAGATCCTTTTCAAATGTTGAGGTATAAGAAAATAGTATGAGGAAAATGGCCATGTGTAAAAACCCATTTTCAAACTTTATAATATGAATGATTGATCATGAATACTGAACATTGAAATCATTGACTAAGAAAATCAGTTTAAAGACAAAGTCTGATGTCAAAAAATTAAACCTTCATCAAATACAGTGAAAATAGGGGTTATACCGTGTCAGAGGAACATACAACGCAACAAAATAATCACATGGTGCATATAAATACGTTAGAAACAATAGTAAGAAAGAGAAAAGATATTTGTGTCCATTTTCACTGTATTTGGTGTCAGTGCCCTGTATCTTGTATATACATTTCTCTAATTCGGGGAGGGGAAGGGAAAAAACAAAATGCTTAAATAAAGATACAGGTTGATCCAGTGTAACAATGAGATGTACCAAACACTATGCTGAAAACAACTTCAAGGGAGGGGTTGGGGAGTAGTTGTGGAGGTGGGAGGGAAGGGATGGTAGGGGAAAAACAAAGGAGGAGGCAACAATGCTCAGTAGAAAATGTACTCATTAACTTGCTCATGTAACTGTAACCCCTCTGTACAGCATTTTTACAATAAAAAACATACAAGAAATTAACCCTTAAGTTTAGATAGTGGAAATAAAAGATATTTCTACCACAGGCAAATGAAAACAAAGTAATTTTCCAAAAGCTCACGTTCAGCATAAGGCTTTTCCTTATTGGAAGCAAGAAGAAATAATTCTAACAAACTTGAAATTAATCCTAACACAGTCTTCGGTATTCTGAACAATCTATGTAACCATTCTGAAGCTAGGTGTTCTTCTCTAAAGATAGAAATGAAACCTTAGACGGGGCAAGGTAGTGCATGCAGGGTATCATAGCTGGAGTCCAGCCCCTGGCACTAAGAGGAATGTACAAAGCCAGACTCAATGGAGATCCCAGGGATTTAGATTCCTGGAAGACTTCTAAAGGATAGCTTTCAGGCAATGAGTGCAGCCAACACAAAAGTGTCTATGTGAGTTCTAACTGATAAGGAGGTAGAATGGGAATGCTCAAGCCCTTAGAAGATCATGTCACAATGCCATCTACCCAAGATGCTGGAAATGGACATCAGGGATATACTGCTTGTTCAGTTTTGGTCTTGCACTGGAAATTGGAAAGCATATTCTGTGTAAAGAGGTATGTAATTTTATATTTTATTTCACAGGTGCTCACAGCTAAGGAATTACCTTAAGTCTCAAAGAAGATTCAGATTATTTCCAACTTGTTGTCTTGTGAGTATCGCTGTTGCATTGTTTTCCCTCTTGTCTTTTCTCTCACCATTCTGTTGTTCCCCTTCCCTTCCCTGATTCAGATAGACATCTGTGCAGTACCAGGGTACCTGAATCAAATGCAGTGACTACAATATATATACCATTGGGTGAAGAACATAAAAAAAAGACAAGTTGAAAATTATCTGTACAACTTTGGGAGGGAAACGAGGGAAAATGGGAGAAAAATGAAGGAAATGTAACAAGTTTGACAAGAAATGTTATCACCTTACTTATGTAACTAACCCCTCTGTACATCACCTTGACAATAAAAATATAAAATTAAAAAAAGATTCAGAACTGAATTTTGAGTAATACCAGAACTATTACTTTAATTAGCATCAAAGTGAGTTTCAATTTGACATGTTAATACAATACGTCTGATCAGACCCAGGTTGCATTCACTCTCCATCCTCTCTCCTCAAAATAATACCAATAACTTACCCTATCTTTACTTTTTATTTCACATTTTTTTATATTTTATTTTATTTTCTTTGAGAACATACAGTACAGAGGGGTTACAATTACATGGACAGTATAATGCATACATTTCTTACCAAGCATTGCAGCCTCCTCCTTTGTTTACCCTTCACCTCCCTTCCCAGCCTCCCCCCTACCCCCTACCCAATCATACTCCCCTCCCCGCCCCACACCGACATTGTAAAGCTGGTTTTGACATGACATTTTGTACTTCTCATTGTTGCAACAGGTCCACCTGAATCCTTAAACGACTTGTTTGCCCCCATCTCCTCCACATGTTATACTGACATCAAATATAGTGAAAGTGGGGGTTACACTGTGGGGGAGGGACATACAAAGCAACAAAGAAATAATCTTATAAATGCGTTAGAAACACATGCATGAAAGAAACAAAAACATTAAAATATATATTTAAGGGTTCGTTTTCCTAACATCACATTATCTGACCTTTTCCGCTTGACTCATACCTATACTAGATATTGCAAATAAGGGAAACCATGGGACCTATGTTTCTTTGGGCCTGGCTTACTTCACTTAATATAATTTTTCCAAGCCTTTCCATTGCCTAACAAATGGGGAAATGTCATTCTTTCTGATGGAGGCATAGAATTCCATTGTGTATATATACCACATTTTCTTGATCCATTCATCTACTGAAGGGCATCTGAGTTGGTTCCATATCTTAGCTATGGTAAATAATGCTGCAATAAACATAGTTGTGCTGGTAGCTTTAGTGTGGTCTTTTTTGTAAACATTAGAGTAAATGCCCAAAAGTGGGATTGCTGGGTCATAGGGGAGTTCTATGTGAAGTCTTTTGAGGAACCTCCATACTGCTTTCCAAAGTGGTTGAACAAGTTTACATTCCCACCAACAATGAAGTAAGGTTCCTTTCTGTCCACATCCCCTCCAGCATCTGTTGTTGTTAGAGTTCTTGATTTTTGTTGTTCTAACTGGAGTGAGCTGATATCTCAATGTTGTTTTGATTTGCATTTCTTTTATGGCTAGGGATGTTGAACATTTCTTCATGTGTCTATTGGCCATCCTTCTTTCTTCTTCAGAGAAGCTTCTCTTTAAGTCTTTCGCCCACTTATTTATTGGGCAGTTGTTTCTTTGAGGATTTGTTGTTGGGTGGTTTAATTTTGAGTTCCAAGTATATTTTAGATATGAGACCCTTGTCCGTTGTATGGCTAGTAAAGTTATTTCACATTTTTACATAAAGTCTTTTGACCAGATTCAACTTCCTTGGCCCTGTGTAACTTACCCCCTTCCAATAGTACCTTCACTCCACAAAGGACTGTTGCGCTGTCCTAACATTTTTGTTAAAGTGAATATTAATTAATTGATTTAGAAACTTCAAACTAAATTTGTGGTTGTTTGGAAAGATTAATATATTAACTACCCTGTTTTTTCAGCATTCAATATCTAATGCTTTAATAATCACAATGATTGTAAACATATAATCTGTTTTCATATAACCAAATGGGCCTCAAAAATCTTATCCAGGCAGATATTAATTAAGCAATATCTAATATGTAATATCTCCACCTATAGATAAGTACTTATGGCATAATAAAAAAAGTAGTATTTATTCATTCATTGGCAAATGTAAGAAACTACATTAGATTCAACAAATATGCTTCTGAATTTATCTGTTTATTAAACTGGCTTGATAAATGTAAAATTATCCTTTTACTACATATTTATTTTTATTGTCCTCATGAATACAGGCTTGAAGAGAAAAATTGTTTTGTTTTGCATGTGTGTACTCATATTTTGTGCTGGGTTCACTAGGAAAATAAGTGAGGTATAAATTTGCCTCAATGACAAAAGCTGTGAATGGTAAATGAATCTGCGGCTATAGAACTACTGGTGATTAAAATTGTCAAAACTAATGTTGCATTAATGAAATATTTAAATTGAATTCTTTATAAATTTGAGTTTGGCATTACATGGCAGGTTCATGGCAAGTTCATGAGTAAAGGGCTCACTTGAAATATAAACAGATCTGCATATGATAAGTTGTACAACACTTTTTCCGGTATATGTTAAATTCTTTTCTTAATATACAAATTGCAGCTATTATGATAAAATTGAGCTTTGAATTCTACGCCTTTGTTGAAATAAGATATGTTTTAGTTCTGTATCTTCTATTGACTGCAAAGTTCATGTGGGAAGAAAATAGCTACACAGTGACTAACTGGGTGTTCCTACTCTAGTTGAACTGTGTCAGCTGTACAAATGCTGGGTCTTGCTTCCAACCCTATCACTCTCTTGTGTTTGTACTTATCAGGTAATTGCACAATACAGAATTTTACTTCCTAGGCATAATGACCAGAAATAAAACTTGCCTATAGGTAATTATCAAGCTAAATCAACAAATACACTGCTTATCATAAGAATATAAAGATTTCAAAGTATAGACTGTGTCATAAAACTACTAGCCTGGTTCCCACAACCAATAAAATAATACCCAGTGACAGATCTGATTTCCTTTTGCTCATCTGGGTTCATTATTTGTAAATCAGTTTTCAAATACACTAAAAGCTTTTGTGAAAGGATTTCTTACTCTTGAGTAAAGACAAAGAATATCATAATGACAGCCTTGGCACATTACAGCTAGGCAATAGGTGTTTGTTAAAAAAAAAGAATGAACTTATTTCATTAAGAGTTCAACCTCTGCCTCTTTATTAAGGTTCTCCTAATAGTTTTTAATGTTATAAAGTAGCAGCACACTCTACTACAATTTGATTACTTCCATTAGTGTGCTCACCACTATGGAGAATGAAAGGAAGTAAAAGCCCGGGTCTCTGACCTGTACTGCATGCTCTAGTATGGATGAGCCAAGACACTCAATCATTTATTTAAAAAAAGAATGTCCCTTGCATCTTCTTCTTAAAACATCTTTTTTCTCATCTTATTCAATTCTCAAGGCATAATGTAGAAAGAAGACTTTCAGAATGCCTCACTTACAACTCAATAGGTATAAAACAGCACTACATTAAGTCTGGAAAACATTAAGATTTTGAATTGGCAAAGAATATTGCAGAATAGAATGTAATAGAAAAATCTCAAAGACCTTGAATTGTGTGTGTGTGTGTGTGTGTGTGTGTGTGTGTGTGTGTGTGTGTGTGTGTGTGTGTGTGTGTGTGTGTGTGTGTTTGCCAGTCCTGGGGCTTGACCTCAGGGCCTAGGCCCTGTCTTTAAGCTTTTTTTTTTCTTCTTCTTCTTCTTTTCTTGGTCATGGGGCTTGAACTCTGGGCTTGGGAGCTGTCCTTCAGCTCTTCAGCTCAAGGCAAGTGCTCTACCACTTGAGCCACAGTGCTATTTCCAGTTTCCTAGTGGTTTATTGGAGATAAGAGTCCCACGGACTTTCCTGCCTGGGCTGGCTTTGAACAGTGATTCTTAGACCAAGGCCTGAGTAGCTAGGGTTACAGGTGTGGGTCACCAGCACCCAGCTTGTCCTTGAGCTTTTTGTGCTCAATGCTAGTGATCTATTATTTGAGCCACTGCTCTACTTCTAGTGTTTTGGTTGTTAGTTGGAGGTAAGAAACTCAGACTCTTTTTTTATGGCTTCCAACTACAATCCTCAGAGTTCAACCTTCTGAGTAGCTAAGATTATGGTATGACACCCCTGGCACTCAGCTCTGAGTTTTGCTTTAAGTATGATAAAATAGTAGGACTTTTAGATGACAAATCCTATTATGAAAAAAAACCCTAATTCTCAGATTAAAAATATTATTCCAAGTCCCCACCAAACCAAAGGCAGCCCCCAATTTATGTATACAACATACTCCTCTAATCCATCCCTTGCCCATATTTACTATTTCAAAAATCCTCAGTTTCAGGTGTGTATTAATAGAAAGTTCCATGGAATTGTGATTTCTTGATTGATTGATTTCTTGGATCATCACTTATCAATGTTAGCCATGAGTTGGCCTCTTAGGCAGATACTAGTACACTTTTCTCTCTCATTATAAGAAAATTGCCCCAGTCAAACTATACTCTAGCTTAAATTCTTGTAAGAGATATTCTGCTAGCAGAGTTCTTATCCAAAGTTGAGGCATGGAGGAGAACCAAATGAAAATAGTCTTGAACCACTTCTGCATCACAACTTTCTTTCATGTCATGCTCTAAACAACTGGATTGTGAACTCACCGCAGCAGTGACAAGGCGCCACTCACTCCTTCCCATCTCCATACGAGGCTCAATGCAGGTGCATGCTAGATATTCACTGAAAAGAGGACAAATGTAGTTTATTGAATAACTTGCCTCATCACAAAACATTTCAAATTAATTATTTTTGACTTTCTGGTAGGTATTTTGTGTGCTACACAACATGATAAGAGTGATGGATGCTGAAGTCAGAATTCAGAATAAAATCATCTCACATATTTTGCTTGCACAAGGTGAAAATATAACCTACAATGTCTGAGATAAAAGATAACATGGTTTTATCTTTGATTATAACACTGTAGATGCATCAAAGGAATGCATCTACAGAAATTATGTCACAGCTGAAATAATACATTCACCTTCTGATTTCTTTGCATTACCAGCATTAGCAACTATGCTGCAAGGACAACTTTAATCCCTCTGCAACAATACTCTATAAATAGGTATTAATTGACTAATTAAAAATAAGACTGAGTTATTAACAACAATAATTTAAACATTGCCCAGTGTAGGTATAGTGCAAACATATTTTTAATCTTACTTTTTACCTTTCTTCCACCCCCTCTTTGCTCTTTTGCAAATATTAAACTTTCTGGAAACTACCCCTACATATTTTTTTAATTTATATAAACTTGATTTAAATTAGATTTTTTTCTTTAGTTTGATGTCTCCCATTCATCACAACTGAATTTTTATGCTTTAGGATTTACTGCTCCAGTCTATAAGTTTAGCATCTCTTATGATATTCCCAGACTGCTAAGTAATTTTTATATGCTTATGGAACATTTCCTTACTAATCTTTGAGAAAATAAATGTTTCAAAGTTCCGTTAAAGTATAAGGTAAGTTAAGCAGTTATTGTTGATTGCATGTAGTTTAAAATAATTTAAGGTGTAAACTTATGATTATATGAATTGAATTCTTATGCATGTAATCTGGGTTTATTTGATAAGTGCTTTTATCTATTTTTTATGACTCCCAAAAGATGGTATGTCAGAGTTAAAAGTAAATTAAATTGGAAGTGAAGAAGCCTGGATTCTAATATACAGCTGTATTGGTTCTGTTAGTCTCTTTTGAGAAGCTAGTGTTTATTTGAAAACACAAGATCAAAGAATACAACCCAGACAAGGAAACAGTAGACATCATAAACCATGACATATGTAAAGTAGGACATTTAGGGACATCTCGTTTGCTACCTACAAATGTTAAGGAAGAAGTAATCTGACCTTTGTCCTGACTACAGGAGAAGCCAGTAAGGAAGCAAAAGTGTATTAACTAAGTGTTTGAATCACCATCATCAACTTGACAGCATGAATCAGAAGGAAAATTCATCTAACTGCATGTATTTTCTTTCTTAATTATATTTTTATTGCCTTTATTACTTATACAAAGGAGTGATCATTAAACAAAAGTTTATAAGTTTGTAATGCATGTATTTTCATAAATAGATTGAGATAGTTTGGGTTACAGTCAAAAAATGAGGGTTAATAAATCAAATCTAATGTATTTGGCAGCATATGGGTTTTGATGCCAGAGATAAGGGATTATATCTTACCATCTAAAGGAAGAAACTAAAAATTGTAAAGTATATTTAAACTTGTTATCCTGAATCTATTAAAATATTAAAATATCAACATCAATTTAAAAAGATAGAAACTGGAAATGTTTTGAAAACAAGAAAGTAAAGAATTAACTCCAAAATGCTCTCCAGATTAGGAAAAGAAAGTCTTTTAATCAAAATGTAAGGCAAATGCTTAAGTGTGTGCAAGTGTACAAGTGTATATATATATATATATATATATATATATATATATATACATGCATATATATGTGTATATATGCATATATATTTATACACACAAACATATATGTGCATATATGTCCACAATGAGAAAGGGAATGATTTTACTCCACTTTGGTCTTATTTTATAACTGATATTTTGAAACCAATAAAGGCAGTAAGGAATAAATTAAGTAAAAGTCGCCCTTTCTGTATTTCTTGGACATATACAAAAATTTAAAAAATGTTGCATGAGTTGAGCAAATCCACTATAAATACCTATTGTATATCTTGAATAATATAGCAATAGGTGCTTAATTTTGCCCTCTAGATCATGTTTCTGTTCAAGCATTGTACATATCCTTTATGTGTGGTGTCACACAGTATGTGTCCTTACGTATTTTGTTTATTCCACTTAGCAAAATGCCCTCCTGAAAGAACTATGCTGCAACATGTGACAGAATTACAGGAACACAAAGATGTCTCTGTGATTGTGACCATATAAAATAATATTAATCAAAGTGGAAAAATAAGGTGACTTTTTAGATAGTATAATGTTTGGAGGTCCCATATTTGTAGATATTATATTTTATAACTACTTATTTACTTATTTTTATATCCATATGTTTGTTGATGGAATCTAACTTGTTTCTATGTATAGGCTAAGATTAATATTGTTGCTAATAAGCCAGTCACTGGTGGTTTAAAAGGCCTATAATCCTAGCTACTCAGGAGACTGAGATCTGAGGATCACGGTAGAAAGCCAGCCCATGAGACTCTTATCTCCAATAAAACACCAGAAAACTGGAAGTGTCACTGTGGCTCAATACATATCCATATATATGTATATATATAGTTGCTAATAACATGAATGTACTAATATCTGTTCTAGACTTGATTTTTTTATCTTTCCAGACTTGAATTTTTTTTAGCTCTCTTCGCTATTTTAAATTATTAAGTAGTTGTTCACAGGAGTGGCCATTTAACAAAGCAATTTATAAATACAATATATCTTGATCAATGTCACCCCTGTCAGCATTCTCATCCATCCCTATACTATCCACAAAGTCCCTGATTCTAACTCTTAAGGATGGAGCCAGTGATTTCCACCTCTGTCTTCATATCTTCCATATTGAACCAGGAATGTTCAATGAAGCTGGTTTCTCCATGTCTTTACAACTCTTGCTGTTTTCTACTTTTTGATGATACCCATCTTCCTGACTGTGAAGTAGGACTTCCATGTGGCTTCTGCTTGTAGTTCTTTAGTATATAAAGATGTAAGAAAACCAATTGTATTTTCAAACTAAGCTCTTCAGTGGGATAAACAATGTGAGAGAAACAGATTGCTTGATGGAGGTAGAAACTACTTGAAAAGTCCTGAGAGCCAGTTGTGTCTCCACCGTCTCCAGCTCCTTAAATACTATTTCAATTAGTGTCACAATTTTCAACAAATCCATTTGTAATGTTATATAAGGCTCAGGAGGAACAAAGTTGACAAGAGCTTTAATTTTTATAGATTTAGGCTTAGATTGACAAAAATAAATGTCAAGTATATAGTCACATAGCATCTTCCATGTGAAGGAGTCAATATTGTATTACTGGAAATGTTCAGAGACTTCATGGAACATAGTCAAATAGAAATGTCTGCATTGATTGGGGAATAGCTCCAAAAATATGTCAAGTTCTCTTTCACCTCTCACATTCTGCCTGTGCTTTGAGTTATCATACTTTCCGAATGATCATCACCAACTTTAAACATAAGTCTGCATTATGTCTTTGGCATATATTTCAACTCCCCAATAACATCTGGTTTCTCCAATCCCTTGATATTAGGTGTGGATAATTCAGGTGTATAAACTCTGGATGGGATGAAGTCAGTCAATTCTGTGCTGAAGCATGCATTCACAAATAAAAGAGATCCTGTAACCATGTGCTTTTCATGTCAGAAAAAGGAGGCATTAAGTGACATAGTCTCCATTAGCCTGAACACAAAAGTAATAGCAATATTGCTAATTGTCCACAAAGAATGATAGTCACCCTTTTCATAGCCTTCCCATTGAGGGCAATTGGGCCAGACTTTTCTGTTTTTTGTGTGTGTGAACGAGAAAAATAAAGTCTTATTTTAAGCCAGTAAGTTTGAGGGTTATTTTATTTTATTTGGCTTTATGTTTTTCCATAACAAAATCAAAATTATATTATAGTGCATGCTTGAAATTGGTGTTTTGTTTTAATTTCTTCAATTCTGTATCTTGGTTTTCTGAGACTGCTTATATATCCTAAGTAATTAAATCCAAAAATCTAAATTCTGATATATAACTACATTAAGTTATTGTCATTCCAACAAATCACAAAAAAAATTCTCCAGTTAATACTAGGGAACCCTTAATAACCACATCCAGATGTTGTAATGAAGAAGATGATTTTGAAGGAGTGTATCAAAGGAGAAGTCCTCTCACTTTGCTTTTGTAATGTTGGGTAAATACAAGTTTTCCATCTTATTTTTTATTATTGCTAATACTTTTGGTGGTTGATCTTAGGGCCTCATAATTGTTAGACAAGTACAAGAGCATTACAAACATTTACCAGACTTTTCTTTTTCTTTTTCTTTAAATATTTGTACTATCTTTAAGTAGTTGTACAAAGGAACTGTCATTCAGCAAAGCAGTTTATGAACACAGGGCATCTAACCAAACCCATCCCTCCTAACTCACCCCTTCTCTCATTTTGTTTGTTTGTTTTTTGTTTTTGTTTTTGTTTTTTTGGACATGTATGATTTTCCCCCATTTAACAAAGCAGTTCATGTACAACGTTCTTGATCTGTATCATCCCTTCTACATTTTCACCCCCTTCACCTCATTCCTTCCCTTATTTTTTTTTTAAATTTGTGGTATATACAACAAATTCTTGACTTCATTCTCCTTCCTCCCCCTTTCATTCATCAACACCTCTCCCATTGCCCAACACCCTAGTCCCCTGCCCTGTCCCTTGCTAATACCCATTTACTGCTATTTACTTTGTTAGGCTTTGACTTAGTCTTCTGAAAGAATCATACGATTTGAGCTCTCTATATATACTTTGAGCTCTCTATTATACTTCAGTTATTTAATTGGTAACCACTTGCATACCACACAGTGTGTTTACTTGTAGATTTATAGACACATTCTAGTTTCCACACTGAGAGAAACCATACATCCTATATTTCTCTGGGTCTGGGTTAAATACAGTTTTTCCTAAGTCTTTGCATTTCCTTATGAATAAATAGTACAATATCAACTTTCTGATGGGTGGGTAGAATTCCAGTGTGTGTGTGTGTGTGTGTGTGTGTGTGTGTGTGTGTGTGTGTGTGTGTGTGTGTGTGTGTGTGTGTGTGTGTGTGTGTGTGTGTGTGTGTGTGTGTGTGTGTATCACATTTTCTTGATCCATTTGTCCATTAAAGTTTTTTCTTCAATTATATTGTGCATAAGATTTCATATTTTTTTCTTCATCCTGGCTCAGCCTGATCTGAAAAATGATCTTCTTACTTGCACTTTCTATATAGCTATGGTGAGAGGTATGTACTACAATGCTCAACTATTAGTTCAGATTAAGTTTCACTAACTTTTTGCCTAGGTTGTCTTGGAAAGTGTCATCCTCTTTTGATATCTACCTCCTGGATTGAATTATTGATGTGTGCCACCATGCCTGCCCCAACCTCCAGTCTTAACTGAAAATCTTCAAAACTGAAGAATGTAATAATTATTTACATATCCCTTCCCCAAGTGACTGTATGGATTGAAAATATGGTATATGAATGCTATAAATATTCTAGAAAGATGAAGCCCACTGTGAAGATAATCTTATAAAATGTAACTATCTATGCATAGATAATTATGCAAAAATGTAATAGCAATTTAAAATAAGCTTTTAAAGCTTAGCACTTCTCTACAAGCATGCAGGGCATGAGATGGAAATAAACTGATCTCCTTGTATTTCAATTGTATATGGATTATTTCATCCTCCAGTCCATATTATTTCTACAAAATAGAAACAACGTGCCTAACTTTGTATTCTTAGAAAACAATTCATGCCAATTGAACAAAGTGAGAAAACCAATTCAGGAACTGGTAACCCTCTACCCTGTAGTGTAGCTTAAGGAAAAATCTGTTGAGTTTAAAATAATCACTCTCAAAAGCATGAACAAGAAACCCTAACTTGTATAATTTATAAAAGTACATTCACTGCAGAAATACTACTACTTGAAATATTACTACTTGTACCATGCTGTGAAACCATGAAGTACTGCATCCAATAAAGAGAAGATTGTGGTTTTCCAAACAGTCAAATTTAGCTGTCTGAATTTAGCTCTATAAACACCATTTGCTGGCTCAAGCTAAACATTTAGTCCTCCCTAGTTTGTCTGACCTCACACATTATGCTCAATGTTATAAATTATTGTTGATTTGTAATGATAACTCACTCATTTTATTAGATACAAAATGATTATCCTCCCCCAGCTATTATTACCTTTATCAAATTGGTCCACTTGTAGACAACTGATGCGAGATGTTCAATTGCTTTCATGGTGTGACAAATTTTCTTCACAATGCCTTGTCTATTTAAGCTATAGCAAATTCTTATAAATTTAATGGCTTATAAAGTTGTCAGACCTAAGTGTAAGTCACTTTCTCAGAACAGAAAAAACAGACAAATACGCACATCAGTTGAAATAATCTCATTCTCATTTGCATTTAGTTTTAAGACATCATTTTTGCTTGTAAAGTATTACAATGCATGTCCTTTGGGCATTCATTCAATTATTTTAAATGCAATAGTTCAGAGTAACAGAGAAGACAAAATTTATTTTTGATAATAGAAAACTAAGTAAATTTCCAGTCATATTGTTGACTTTTCCATTCAAAAAATTTAACTCTGTGGATTTTAGCTTAGATAAAGGACATTGTATCAATTTGCAAATATAATAAGATATGTTCTAAAGAAGAAGACGAAGATATAAACTGATTGCCTACCACCTTTCCATTCAATTAATAGTCTATAGTTTTGTCCTTGGGATATTGTCCCAAATCACAGCAGCTTAAAAATGACAAAAAAATATTTTTTCTTCTTTCTTTTAAAAAAGATTTTCAGGACAGAGTTTGAAACCAAGTTATTGGGACAGCTACTTGCCTGCAGATCTCTAGAGGAGAATTCTCTTTTGCTTCTCCAAATTCTTGTGACTCCAAGTGTTTACACGCTCAGACTGCATAATGCCAATTTCTCTTTCCATCTTCACATAATTGATTTCTTTGTCACTATTTCTAAAATATCATCTGTATTTTGTCTCATAAGGTCCTACAAGACATTTGTTACCTGATTAAAGACCTACCTTAAATCCTATATGATATCATTTGAGAATTTTTAGTTAACTCTGCAGGGACTCTTTACAAGGAGATTCCCATTCACATGTTTCAGGGATTGGAAAGTAGCCATGATGTTTTCCTAAAATATTCTTAGTATATTTCAAAACTCGAAAAATTATTTAGATAAAAGATTTTATTTTTTTATCAATAATGTCAACCTAGATCATAAATCAGGATGTTTGTTACTAGTCTATCTCAATTACAGAAATAATATTAGAACACATTGAAGAAACATAAAAAACTTAATAATTGACTCAATTACTTACTATTTGAAAAGGAGCTGCAGATGTTGGATAAATATAAAGAATAAAGTTTGCAGACTAATGCCTGTTGGCTCATGCCTGTAGTTCTAGCTACTCAGGAGGCTGAGATATGAGGATCATGGTTTGAAGCTAGCCTACCAGGAAAGTCTATAAGACTATTACTTAAGTTAACCAACAAAAATCCATAACCAGTGTCATGCTTAAGTGGTAGAGTGCCAGGCTTTGAACACAACACCTCAGGGACAGAGCCCAGGACAAGAGGTCAAGCCCCAAGACCAACACACACACACACACACACACACACACACACACACACACACACACACACACACACACACACGCACACATAAAATAAATGTAGCTAAAAAATGGAATGCAAGAATATGGGTAGACTGCTTTCACTATATTGTGGAGGAGATGGGGAAAAACCAGTTGTTTAAGGATACAGGTGGACCTGTTGCAACAATGAGAAGTATAAGTTGTCATGTCCAAAACGAGCTTTACAACGTCGGTGCAGGGGGAAGGGGGGGGAAGGAGTAGGATTGGGATTGGGGGGGAGGGGGAGGCTAGGAAGGGATGTGAAGGGTAAACCAAAGGAGGAGGGTGCAATGCTTGGTAAGAAATGTACACATTATCCTGCCCACGTAATTGTAACCCCTCTGTACAGTATGTTCACAAATAAAATAAAATTAAATTAAAAAAAAGAATATGGGTAGAATTATTTTTACTTTTTATGTTATCTTTAGCTTGATAAAGAAAGAATAAGACAAAGAAACAAAAGTCTGTCAATTTTAGCATTCAAATACAGCATTCAAATATGCATAATGTCTAAATTTATTCCACTCAAGTGAAAAAATAAATGTTCTAATTCTTAAAAAATCTTACTTAAACTGCCATTAAATTCCAACTACCCTGTAATAGTATATGATTTGCATGATGAAATAAAGGTTTAAAATGTATTATTCATGCCGGGCTCCGATGGTTCACACCTATAATACTACTCAGGAGGCTGAGATATGAGGATCCTGGTTCAAAGCCAGCCCGGGCAGGAAAGTCCATCAGACTCTTATATCCAATAAACCACACAAAACCTGGAAGTGGCGCTGTGGCTCAACTGGTAGAGCACTAGCCTTGAAGAGCTGAGGGACAGTGCCCAAGCCCAGAGTTCAAGCCCCACATCCGACAAAAAAAAAAAGTATTATTCAAAATAGGCAACCTTATGTTAAAGCCATAGTTTGTGGTTAGTATAGACTTCTGAACAATTTTTTGAATGTGGTGATTTTGAAAACTTGTTTACAATATCGGCTGATATGTTTAATTCCTTGCAGAATTTTTGTACCTCTGAATAGATAAATCCAAAATTCAGTATCAACATTAAAGACATTTTCACTCATCTAATAAAATAATTTTTATATATATTATACATATATATGGAAAGAATAATATCTCACTGTTGATGTTAAATATAATATAAAGCTCATTTGGAGTGATCACTCTGTATTTTGACACATTTTTGCCGCTGTGATGCTGTGATTTCTTGTGTAGTCTCTAGTGACTTAGATCCTCATACCAACATTTCCAAATGCATATTTTGTTATTTTTGTAAATAGGTAGAAAGAATATTATTCCCCGGGTGATATTATTTACAAACAATACATGTGTGTATCTGTGTGTGCTTTTATTTATCCTATCTCTTGAGATGTACTTCACATTCTAGTCTTTCTGATAACTATTGTCCTTGCTTCTACAAGTACCACCTGTATCTTTAGTAAATCTCAGTATATATGAAGACAGATGGAAATGTTTGCTATTCTATGTCTCCCTGAAAACTCATGTCCTTTATTCTATATGTAATCTTTTAAACTTTTGATGTCTGGATGAAATTTGGTGATTCTCTAAAGCATTCACAAATACATAGCTTAGAAAAACATTCTATTGTAAGAAGGTACTATTACAGAAGTGAGAGAAATGTTTATCATTTTATTTGTTAATGTGTCACTCAGTTCTATATAAGCAAAAACAAATCTTGACTTAATAGCTAGAATAAGACTTGGCTAAAAATTATCATTTGCAACCTAATTTTTCAGCCTTGGCTGAAAATGAAAGTAATTAATATAAGCTTTTAAAAATAAGCTAAACCAGCCACTTTTGAAGGTAAATATTGATGTAGGAGATTAAATGATATATACAAATCTAATAAAACAAATTTCTAGGTAAGAAACATAATAAGAAATAAGTGAATGAGTTAATGGCTCTCTTCTCTTTTGGTACTGTCCCTACATGCCAAGTTCAATAGAAGGACAAGTAAACTACCACCATCTAAAAAAATTGTTGACAAATGAACCCTCTACATTTCCTTCCTTGTTTCCAGAAGCTTGTAAATTTGCATTTCATTTTATTTAGTACTCCAAATATACAACACCTTATAGTACTTTGGAAATCAAACTTAGGGATGATTTTTCCTTAGCATAAACCAGGCAAAGGCTTTTATATGCTTCCCAGTTACATGTCATGCAGTCACTATTGGCAACTGATATTCTATTTCCATGTCTACTCTTTATTATTCTTCAGGAAATGTGAGCCCTATCAAGGTTGTCTCCTCATCTAAATTACTAGTAGAATCGAAGGGATATCCCTGCAATGTCCAGACAAGTTTTATGACTATGACATGATGAGCCAGATTTGGCTTTCCATTAATGATCCCCTAAATTTTGATCTATGTTCCTTCCCTACTTTCTCAGAAGATGAAAAAATCAAATAGGACAGACTGAGAAGCAGAAATGAGTGAATAATCAAGTAAATATCTTTAATTCGTGCCTATAGTATGCTATCCTATTGGAAAGATAAGTAAAAATCATTTTAATGAGTATCTCATAGATATCTGTCATGCGAGTATGAAATAGTGGCAAATAAACAAACAACTGCAGCAGATTGCCTCTTCTGCTTGTTATAAGTATATTTACAGTGGTATACTCTTGAACTGGAAAAGCTGACTCAGAAAAATCTCAAGTTCTATGCCAGTCTAGACTACATAACAAGACTTTGTCTCTAAAATATATAATTAAGTAAATATATTCAAAATCAATTTTAATTCTGGGAAAGAGTGGGTCATTCCTGTTGTTCTAGCTATCCTAGAATCTGAAATGTAAGGATCATGATTCTGAGATGTACAAATTGTTATGTTGAAAAACGAACTTTACAACTTTGGTGGGGGGGGGGAAGGGTAGGAGGGACGGGGGTGGGGGGAGATGGGAAGGGATGGGAAGGGGAAACAAAGGAGGAGGCAACAATGTTTGATAAGAAATGTACTCATTATCTTGACCATGTAATTGTAACCCCTCTGTATGGTATTTTTACAATAAAAAAAAAGCTAACCAGGAGAGGAAATCCTGTAACTCTTATCTCCTATTAACCATCAAAATTCTAGACATTGAGCTGTGGCTGCAGTGGAGAGAAACAATCTTTGAAACAAACACAAACAAAATAAAGCAAAACAAAACAAAAGACAGTGCCCAGGCCCTGAGTTCGAACTCTAATACCAAAACTAAATAAATAATCTTACAATAAATAAAAGTGCTTATGAATTTTTGTGAATGCTTATGCTTATGAATTCTTTGTATTTTCTTTTGTATTCGAGTATCTATAATACTTTCATT
This sequence comes from Dipodomys merriami, assembly GCF_024711535.1. Lineage (NCBI taxonomy): Eukaryota > Metazoa > Chordata > Mammalia > Rodentia > Heteromyidae > Dipodomys > Dipodomys merriami. The sequence goes on from NW_027203381.1 coordinate 86,651,814, forward strand.
TAAGAATTTATTTGTTCATTATTTCTATTGTCAGCAATATTGGAGTTTGAATATATGGCTTTGCACTTGCTGTGCAAGGAATCTACTTCTGAGCTATTTCTTTGGCCCTGTGTGTTCTTTTGATTATATTTGCTGATTTATTTTTATTTTCCACTAACAAATAGTAGTAATGTTACTACTAGGTTTGGCCTTAAACTTTGACAGTCTCTGATATAACAAAAGTAATTAAAATATAGTTCCTAGTATCAAGAAGTCAATTGCTGCAAAGCCTGCAAAAGGAAGCAAATAAATATCCATCTCTTTAAAGTTCAAATTGAAATAAAATATTCTATACATATGCATGTATTTAAACAGAGAGCTATCATATTTAGGGGTAGGGAATAGTTCTAGCTCAATAAAAGTAATATATATTTCAAACACAAAATTTGGATAGAACATGAATCCATGACAGTCCTCAAACTTAATTTTTTAGCTTCCAGGTAAATTAATCTCTACATATGACTCTGTGTTTGTGTGTGTGTGTGTGTGTGTGTGTGTGTGAGAGAGAGAGAGAGAGAGAGAGAGAGATACAGAGAGGAGGGAGAGGGGGAGAGAGGGAGAGAAACAGAGACACAGATAGGTATAGTGAGATGACAGAAAGAAATAGAGAGAAAAAAGAAAATATTTTGCTAAATGTAGTTCTTCTTATGGTTAGCACAATGACAACCATTGTAATATACTCTAATAACATTAAAGCTTTTTAAAAAAACTGTTAAAACAAATGATTTGAGAGCAAAATTAATATTTTAGCCATTCTAATCTTCAAATAAGAAATTTCAGAAATTTCATTTTCTTGCAGATTCCTAAAAATTCTGTGATATTTTTAGCTTCCCAGAACTATGAAAGCAAAATACCACTGATAGAATAAGTTCTAAAAAAATGGAAAATTATCTCCCAATGCCAGAGCCTCAAAGTCTGAGATCAAGATGGTTTCTTTGGAACCCTTTCCTCTTAGATTGTAGATGGTTATTCTCTCGTAGCTTGCAAAGTGACCATCAATTTACATCAAGGTCTTCTTCTATTTAGACTTGTCACACTTTAAGATGTATTTTGTATTACGGCCATCATACATGATCTCAATTTAATGTAACTATTGTTTTCAGGACCCCGTCTTTAAGTATAATCACATTGTGAAGTACAAGGAGAATATAAGGCACAAGTCAGTCCCTACTACATATTCCAATTTCTAATGGGGATATGTGTCCCTTATTCCACATACAAGATTAGAAGCATTGATTTAATTTGGATCCATAATTAATCAATGATTTTGAGATACTAAAAAAAATTTTGGGGGGGGTCCAGTCGTGGGGCCTGAACTCTGGGCCTGGGCGCTGTCCCCCAGCTCTTCAGCTCAAGGCTAGCGCTCTACCACTTGAGCCACAGCGCCACTTCTGGCTTTTTTTTTTGCTTATGTGGTGCTGGGGAGTCAAACCCAGGCATGCAAGGCAAGTGCTCTACCACTGAGCCACCTTCCCAGTCCGAGATACTAAAATATTTGAAATACCATGTTTGTTTGAAAGTATCATATACGTATAACTCCCCAAGGCATCAAACATTCTAACAAAACTATTAGGAAGTAATAGGACTGGCCAGGCCCTGGTTGATTGTAAGGCAATGTGCAAGGAAAACTACTTTTGTTTTTAGCTAGAACTCACAATAATTCTGTTATACAGGATATAATTTATCACTCAGGATAAAGGTCAGTTCTACATTAAAATGGAAAACTCACTAATCTTGTATGAAGCCTACATACGACAATAAATAAACATTCTATAATCGGCATGGGAGCATATTATGTGTGCATTATGATTTATTTGTGTCCAGCTCTGTAATTATTTGTTTAAAAGCAGTGCTTACAAGTGTCCTTCCCAGGTGAAAGATGAATACCCTCTAACCACAATATTAACACTGAATTATAAGTTAGTAATCATGCTGGCAAGAGAAGTCACATTATTCAATCATCTGTCTTTTCATTAGTGACATGGGAATGACATTACTGACACATTTCAGGAGGTGTTATTTTAAAATCCTCATATTTATGCTTCAGTTATTTCTGCCCATCCAAAAACATCATCAGTCAACATTTAACATAGAGGCATATTGAAAAATTTACAATGCAGATGTATACATACGTATAATTTGATAATATGTGTTTTCATATTATCATTCTAAAATATGAAGAAATATTCCTATTGTATATGTAGATGGATCTGTGTGTGTGTGTATGTGTGCTGGTCCAGAGACTTGAACTCCAATCCTAGGTGCTCTTCTTTTTTTTTTTTTTGTTCTAAACTAGTGTAGTCTACCACTTGAAGCACAGCTCCAAGTTAACTGGAGAAAAGAGACTCATAGATTTACATGCCTGAGCTTGCTTTGAACTGCTGTCCTCACTTCTCAGCCTCCTGAGTAATAAGAATTACAGGTGTGATTGACTAGTGCCCAGTAACTCACCTTTATTGGAAAACTTTTATTATCACTTTTATTATCTTTAAGTAGTTCAACAAAGGATTTGCCATTCAACTAGCAGTATATGAGTACAATACATCTTGATAAAACTTAGTGGGTTTAACCATCATTGCATTTTTAAAACAGTGTATTACGTTATACGTAGTGCATGCATTTGTGCCAAATGTAAAAGAGGGAGATAAAGGACACAATCCATTTTTCTGCTTGGTCTTTTGGTGTTATATTTGCTTTCCTTTGTGGCAAGAAAGGACTAACCTAACGATTCTCTACAACCACATTGCAATGTATAATCTCTTGCTTTCTGGGTGTCCAAAACTAGTTGTAGCATTAAACAATGTTCATTTTCTACTTTTTAAAAACAAATCTTTGCAGATCATAGGGAAAGGCAGAGAGTTTACATTTCAATTTAACTCCAATTGTAACTCCCTAGAGAAGACCCTCAGTTTCAGTAGACATCACACTGTGTTTGACAGACATTATTTGATAAATTAATGCCACTCAGTAACAAATACAAACTCATGTGAATAGATGGGGACACAGCAGAGCTTTCTATATGCTGACAGTGAAATTATGTTAATGAATAGTATACAGGAGCAATACAACTACTTGAATTATTTTCTTGGTTTCTGTAGAATAAATAACCCAACAAAGGAAAGTTCTGGTAGAATAAATGTATGATTAAGTGACAGCAAATGTGGTGATGAATGAAAATTGGATGACAGACAAGCCTAAAATTCTTCAGAAAAGAATATCTTAAGCAAACATTTAGGTGTCTTAAATGATCAGATCAAGCAAGATGTAGTCAGTGTAAGTCAGAATGTATAGGTTTCGGTGTCTATGTATATTAACATATAAACACACATACACATATCAAAATATAGTTTTGTAAAAGCAATAGAAACAACAAAAAAGCAGTAAAAGTGTCTAATTGTGTGTTGACTAAATCATTAATAAATTCTCATTCTTTTCAATTATTTTGTTTAATGTACTAATTTAGAAGTAATGTTAAAACTAAAATTAAGACATTCAGATTGAAAAAATACATTTTTGTGTAAATTCTGAATTCCTCAGAGCATATTAAATATAATTTACTAGTAAATTCCTTCATTCTCTGGTGAAAACTTCAATCCTCCCTTTGACATGTCCACTCACGTAATATCTTTTTATTTATTGTTTTTTGCTTTGTTTTAGCAAACTGATGATAATTTTCCTGATGGTTAATTTCCATCACTTCTCATTTATTTCAAATAACTAGACTGCAATTGAAATATCCTCTAACAGCACAGGTAGAATATCTTACTCAGGAGATAAAAGTTTCCACAGCAAAGTAATTGTAACATTGTGCAAATTAAAATGGACTATAATGCAATGATTATGAGCAAAAATATTTTTATAGTGCCTACATAAGTGGAACTAGTAAATGAAGTCAAGTATATTATTATGGGTAAACTTACCACAGTTTCTGGGAGAAATTTTAACAGATTGTTGAGCAATTTCCCAAGAAATCTGAGCTCAGTGGTATACTACACTAAATGAAGTGGTAATTCCAGAAATACACTGGTCTGCTAAAAGAAAGGCAGAGTATGTTCTTCAATTACTTTGTTGCGTGTTTACATCTGATAAGGGTATCTCCAAGAATATTCTTTTGGAAGCTGAGTATTTTTACAAGATGGAAATGAGGTATGACCATTACAAGTGAAATGAGACCCTTTATGGTAATGGAACCATTCAGTCCAGGAAGAACAGAAGACAAGTGCTAATGAAAACCACCAGGTCCTAGTTGAGTCTGATTATCATTACATGCAGCAGAAAAATGGCACTGACATAGCACTTTTATTTATATAACTTTTATTTGTTTAATTTTTTCAAAATATGTGCAACTTGTGTTCAATACCAACCAGAGGCAATAAGAAGAGATGGGAGGTACTGAGGGATCATTTTATTTTTATTTATTTATTTATTTATTTATTTATTGTGAACACACTGTACAGAGGGGTTACAATTACATGGGCAGGTTAATGGGTACATTTCCTATCAAGCATTGCAGCCTCCTCCTTTGTTTACCCTTCACATCCCTTCCCAGCCTCCCCCCCCCACCCAATCCTCCCTGCTTCCCCCCTCCATCCCCCCCACCCCCGCACCAATATTGTAAAGCTCGTTTTAGACATGACAACTTGTACTTCTCATTGTTGCAACAGGTCCACCTGTATCCTTAAACGACTTGTTTTTCCCCATCTCCTCTACAAGTTATACTGACATCAAATATAGTGAAAGCAGGGGTTATACTGTGGGGGAGGGACACTGACTTTAAGATAAGATGGTTGCTTCCCTTATTGTTCTCTGTAAATATTTATAAGTAAATGTTTAATATTGTATTGTGCTTTTAAAAAAATCTTCAGAGCTTATCAATGGAAAATAATTTTCTGGAAAAATTATTAACCAAACAAATTTCTGTTTTAAAACCAGATTCCATTACATATTTCCTTTCAAAAGAGATGTTCTTGAACTTCGGAAATAGCCCTCCATTTGCTATGGACTGTTATGGACTGGATTTCATGTCAAATAATATATAATTTGATATTATCTTTTAATAATCAGTTCCTTCTATTCAGTATGAAGGACTGTTTGATATTGGACAACTAGAATTGATTTGTATTTCTAAATGTTCTTAATATGAATAAATTTTAACTATGGCTTATTAAAATAACAATTCAGTAGAAATCTGAAGTTATTTCTTAGTTCTGAAGATATTACTTAAACATGGGGTGCTTGAAATTATTAGTATTTTGATACAACTACAAAAAAGTGTTGCTAGTCCTAAGTGAAATAAGTATGGAAATTTTAAGTTGAAGGTTTTCTTTTTTTAAACCTCTACTGGTCATTCTTGAAAATTGCTTTTTAAACTGAAGGATTCAAAAATTACTATAATAGTAACATTATTTGTCAAGGTATATTTAACTGTGTGACAGTGACAAATAATAGTACTTTGAGCATTTATCTACAAAAGAAAGAAAAATAAAGGCCTAGAATAAAATCTGAGCTGTACAGTTTTACCTGAAGCAAAGATTATAATCTTTGATCTCTCCACTCCATAGTAAAACTCAAGGGAATTCATAACCAAGCTCAGGAGATGTCAAGAATGATAAAGGTACAAATTCCTCAAATAACCTATTTGCCCTTGTCACCAATATGGTTACAGGACTTCATACAGATGAAGTGCACAAATTAAATATAACAAGTAACAATCAAAGTGCCATGTTAGTCCTGGAAAAAAATGTGACTATCCTTCTTGGGAAGAGATGGTCAATTAGTTTTATACTGTTTCAACAGTAAGCAAGATACTAAATTTTGTGTAAGAAAAAAGGTTACCAGCCAGGCACTGGTGGCTCAGGCCAGTAATCCTGGCAACTCAGGAGACAGTAATCTGAGGATCATAGTTTATAGCCAGCTGGAGCAGGAGACTATGTGAGATTCTTATCCCCAATTAAATACCAAAGACCTGGGTTTGACCTATTCAGTGGTTGAGTGCTAGCAATGAGCATAGCATAAAAGCTCAAGAACAGTATCCAGGCCCTGAGTTCAATCAAGCTCCAGAATCAGTATAAGTGTGTACATACGCTCTCTCTCTCTCTCTCTCTCTCTCTCTCTCTCTCTCTCTCTCTCTCTCTCTCTCTCTCTCTAACACACACACATTTCACTTGTACTTTTGTCTCTGTTTTTTCATGAGAAGAATTTTAAAAGATTATTGTATTATCAATATAGCTTTTTCCTATTACAGAAAAATCAAAATAACCAGCAGACATTATAGTCAAATTGGTGTGCATGCACATGTATGTATATGTATGTTTATAGCAAGAAAGCATTCATAAAAATAATTATATTCTCAGGAATTATAAAATATCTACTGAAATTACATATTTTACTAAAATTATGCCCTTGGGAGTTGTACACTCAAAAAATTTAATTAACATATATGCTATAAATCATATACATTGACTTTACTTTTCTGTTCATTTTTAAAAATAAAATTCTCCTTCATACACTGTTTTTCTTCTCTGTATGCCTCTGTATGGCAGACATATGATATGATATGGGAAAACACATGATTGAAGTTCAGGTCTCAATTGGAAACCTCATATTTAACCTTGTAGTTATGGTTGGATGTTGGATGTTGGATGTTGTGTAAAAATAAACTCTGTTGTTTTTATAGATTTTGCACATTCACACAGGAAGAACACTTCAACTGTAAATTTTGGCAGAACTAAGAAAGAATGAGGGTTTGTAAATGATTAAATCTATGATTAATGTTTCTGTCTCTGACTTTAAGTATATGGAGAACCACTTGTACTTTATATATAAAGTACAGACATCCAGTTCATACCTGAAAGAATTGAAAGAGTGAAATATAAAAGATATCATGGGAATGGTCATGAGGAGGTACAAGATGGCAGAGTAGAGGCTTTAAATAATTTAGCTGCTAACAAGTGGCCTGTATACAGACAGACTCAGATTACACAGCCTGCCACATGATCAGGTTACACAAACTGTTTGCAAGTAGCCTTCAAGCAAGCAGGATCCATGATTAAGAAGGACCTAGGATCTTACTTCCATAATTGTAACCCCTCTGTACAGTATGTTTAGAATTAAAAACATAGAAAAAGGACCTAAGAGCTTAAAATTCAAGGAACAAACTAATCGAAATCCAGAGCTCTTTGAGATATGTTTTCCATTGGTCAAGTAGAAAATATTCCCAGCACAGGTAGACAGAGAGTTTCTGACTCAGGTGAGCTATGGCATGGAATGGACGCTCAGAAAGCAGTGAGTGATTCAGTTGTCAGTGTTTCCATTCTCCACGATCCAGGAAATCTCAGAAGTCAATGCAGGATAAGAAAATCAGTCAGGGAAGATCCTGAGAACGTGATTCTATACTTCCTGACTTGGGCCAAATCCACATGGTTAAAGATCACTGAAGTAACTGCAGAGCCAGTGGCTGCAGATTGCTTAGCATCCTAAAGTTATCTCATGGTTTTAATGGCTTCGTTCCACTGAGAGCTCTGAGTGAGCACAGGACCTGGGACAAGTACACAATCTCCTGGCCTAATAAAATTATCATCTCTGCAAAAATGGGAGACATTAGGAAGGTCCCTACATGAACAGAGGCCATATGGAAACACGGAACCATTTCTTAGCCATAAACAGTGGCCTCACCAATAAACAATTTTACCCTCATATGATCTTAACACTTCCAGATTCCAGAACTGTGAGAATATATTTGTTGCTTAAGCACACCTGAGACATGGTATTATTTCAGGCTTAGGAGACTAGCACATGAAATACAGGCATTTTTACCAGAAGTGAATGGAAAAAAAAATCAGGGTTAATGTTTCTAATCTACTAAATGAATAATCACTAGAAACAATCAAGAAACTCAAGAGATATTTCTTGTATTGTTTATCAGGTACTATCCCCAGATAAATGAAACAACCCTTTGAATGAGTGCTATTTTCTTGGGATGTATAAATCTCACATACTTAGTGGATTCTTGTCAATCTCAGTTATCCCAGACTTAAGGACTTGGAAGACATGATAGCCCAGATTCATCTTTGCCCCAATAAAGCACAATATAATTCCTGAATAATCTGTCATTAATTGGGTCCCCTGTCAACTAACAAAGAATTGAAATCCTTTGCTTGGGTATATTTTTAAACTTATGAACAAAACTTCATATAACATGAGAATTTCATATATAATTCATATATGTAAATTTTATATATGAAAATTTCATATAAAATTTTTGATGTGTAAGCAACCAACTCAAAACCAAGGTCTCTCTCTTGTCAAATATAGATGCTCTAGGGTTAAATTCTCACCAGTTATCATTTTGGCAGTCCAGGAAGAAAGTAAGATATGATCCATAATCTATTGACTGTTTTGTGAGGATATGGTAACTCCAAAATCAGTATAATCCAGAATTGCTTATATGTTTTTATTAGTAATCTTAACCACAAAGGAAGAAGAAAGTTAAAAATTGATCGATTCAATCCTGAACAGCTGATGTAAAATGTAAGACATATATTCAGTAAATGATGAATTCATCTTCAAATCTTTTCATTTTTCTTTGTGAGTATTTTATAGAGATGTTTGGTTTCATCTGTTTTTTTTTATAGAAACACAGATTTAAGATCTATGAACCCCTATTCTATTTATCTCCCTTGATATTTTTGCCTCTTTAAAATTATATTTTATCATTTTATCCAATATATCCCCTAGCACAATTGTCCAGGAGAAACTTCAAAGTTCCACTAAACTATACAGTGCTGACCATAAGTCCAAATTCATGACAGAATGTCAATAGCAAAGTACATCAGAGAGGTCTTATCATGGGAATTAACTTTAAGAAACTGCATTTCTCTTTGATTAAATATTATTAAATATTATAGTACACTCTGCATTTCAAAAATTCTTTTCATGAAGAAAGAAAAACTTGGATGCAGTGGACTAGGGAGAGAGCTATTGTCGCTAACAAAGCAGACTGAAGGCTGTTTGCTTCACCTTTTCGCATGCTTTCCTGTTATTATGTAATCTGAAAGCTGAGGTCTTAACTCACATGGTGAATAGAAAGATGAGGTAGTCATATAAGTCAAAATGGTCTGAGTAAGCATTTTTAATATCAAATTTGTCTTGAAGTTTTCTTTATCTATCATTATATTTTGTTGCATAAACAGCACATTGGTACTTGCTTCACTTTCGGCACCTACTTTCTCATCTTCCAGATCCTAATTCCATTACCACTCCCTTGTGAGACAATATTTTCAAATTTTAACTGTGGTGTACTTGTGTCTTCATTTGAAACCTTCATGTCTATAATTCTGCTGAGGATAAAGATCTAAATTCTTAATATGCCAACCAATAAGTATAGCCATCGTGAACATCTCTCTCCTTCTTACACGCCATCCCCTAGCACCTCATACACCAAGTATGCTATATCTGATTCTCATTGCTTTAGTCCTGAGTGCCATTTTGCTGCAACACCATTCAGCTTTTATTCATGCACACAAAAACCTTGCATCTCTATGCCTTTCCCTTTCCCTTTACCATTAACCCTTATATTGCAGCTTAAATTTTAAAAACAAAACTAGTCTGAACTCCCCTTGTGAGACAGTAACCTTTCTTATATTTTCTTGTAGACTATAAATCCTTTCCTTTATGATACTAACAAGTATATGTTCACATACCCTTTAATGGCTGATGGATTCACTGCTGGTTCTCTGCCTCCTTCATGTTTAGCATGTGTGTTATCAAATGCATACACACACACAAACACACACACACAAAAGTTCAGCAGATATTTGCAGAATTTATGAATTTTTATTTGAAATATTCATTAAATGTACACATGATACTAATTAAAGAAATATATGCTATATATAATTAAGACTTTTAAAATGTTTTATTATAAAGGAGGTAACAATGCTCAATAGGAAATGTACTCATTATCCTACTACTCATGTAACTGTAACCCCTCTGCACAGTATTTTTTACAACAAAAATATATATGAAAGAAAAAAATATTTTATTACTACACATTAGGTTACACATAATTAATTGTTAAAGAAAGATGTGCATGTGCTTCAGAGACTGGAAAATTGCTCTAAGTAGGCTTGAATATGTTGTAATTAATGTTGACATTTATAATGTTTGGGATAAGAATAGGAAATGGTCAGAAATATGGTTATTGATACCAACATAATTATATTGGTAACATTTGTGATAAATAAACACATGAGGAAATACTCATAATCCCTGGCCATAAAGAAAATGCAAATCAAAACAACACTGAGATTTCATCTCAACCCAGTTAGACTGGCTGACATGGTGAGTTCAGACAACAAGAAATGTTGCCAGGGATGTGGAGAAAAAGAAACCTACGATGCTGTTTATGGGGATGTAAACTAGTACAACCACTCTGGACATCAGTCTGGAGGTTCCTCAAAAAATTAAACATAGACCTTCCCTACAACCCAGCCATCCACTCCTGGACATCTACCGAGAACATCGCCAGCCATAAAGATATTTGCACGCGCATATTCATTGCTGCTCTAATAACAATAGCCAAGCTAGGTGCTTGACAATAGCTGAGATAGATAAAAACTGTGGTACCTATATGCAATGGAATTTTACACAACTATTAGAAAGAATAATATTCTGTCATTTGAAGAGAAATGTGTACACATAGAACAAATCATGTTAAATAAGATGAGCCAATACAAAATGCACCTGTTTTCTCCCATATGTGGAAGCTAGATCTAAAATAAAATAGGGCACGATGAACTGTACAGGACTCTAGAATTCACACAGAGATGACCAAGGAAGATAGTATTAGGAGTGGAACACAAAGGCACAATGCCTATGTGCATCTGCTCATATAAAATAATTATCAAAATGAACTCCAGGAAATGGAAACGAGAGGGTTGTTTTTTCTCTTCTTTGTTGCTTTTTCTTTTCTTTTGGCCTTGTCTGCTCATTTATCTGTCTGAGGAAGGGTAAGGAGGGACACAAAAATGGAGGGACAAAAGGGTAAACAAATTCAGTAGTGGTACTCACTGGACATTAAGTTGAAAATGAACTATACTACTACTTATGGGTGGGAATGGAAGAGAAAGACTGGGAGAGAGCGAGGGTAGAGGTGACACTGTCCAAAAGAAGTACATTCTTTATCTGAGTTACTTAACCATAACCTTTTTGTATCACCTTTATAATTGCAATAAAAAGTTTAAAAAATAAATAACTTAGACAGATTTAAACTAAAATATTTCGTCATAAACAATCTATTTGTAGAATTAAATTGTCTATAAATATGTGTGTGAAGTATATTTATTAGTAGTATTAGTTTTACCTGAACCAAAGTTTGAGTTCAGGTCCTGACCATTGCTTGGCTGTCTTCTACAGCTCAGCTTTCTACTTGTAATTTTGTAGATGGAGTCATAGGGACTATACTACCTTGGCTGCCTTCAAACTATGAATCTCTGGATCTCAACCTCCTGAATTCCTAGAACTACAGGCACTAACCATTGTTGCCCAGCCTGAGTTAGCGGATTTGTATAATTCTTTATTTTTTTGTTATTATAAATCCTTCCTATAATCTTAACAAAGGACCTAGCTCAAAGTCTCAGTATATTGTGAGCATAATTTCCAAATGTGTAAATTAGACAATACTAGATCAAGAGATACATCATTCTTATCTTGATAACAAGCAGGGGTTCATAGCAACTTGTGTCCAATTATGATTCATATATTTAAAATCTACATTATTATACAGTCTTTAGTCTTCAAAATTAGAGGCAATGATGAGTGTGCTTTTTTCATGAAACTTATTTTAAGGCCTAAGCCATGGTGAAAAGGTAAGTCTCAGTGGTGACAGGTGCACACCATCTTAAGATAAACTTCCCACCCATGTTCCACAATAAATGTGTGGTGGATACATTTTGTTCATACTACTTAACCACAGTGGCCACAGAAACTACATGCCACCTCAAATACTCTTCTAAATAGCATTACAAAGTAAATGGCTCATAGTATTTCTCTTGGAACAATCACAGGATAAATTACTTTATGTTTGAGGATAACAAATCAACTACCCAGGGAAACAGCAAAAAGAGAAAATTAAGAACATACATTCCCCACATACTAACATTTCCTTACACTATATACAGCTTTCCTTCCTGCCATGCATATCTGTATGTGTAGCATGTGTGTAGTTTGTTATATTGGGGATTTCTGAACTTTGTAATATTTTATTTCAAAAGTTATCAGACAAGGCTTTTATAATCAACACTTTCCCAAGTGTTTGTGACATACCTCAAAGATAACAGTGATAGTCAGCAGACATTATGTCGGTAATGAACTTTACAACTTGGCTGGTGGGGAGGTGGGGGGAAAGCCAGGGTGTGGGGAATGGGTGCATACAAAGAAGAGAGTAACACTGTTCAAAAAGATATGTACTCATAACCTTACCTACCTAACTATAAACTTTCCTGTATATCACCTTTACAATTACATATTTTAAAAAGGTCAAAAGAAAAGATAAACTTTTATTCATATATATACTGAATATTGGTAGGTTGCATTTTCAATATATTTCATATTGACTATATTTACTTTCAACCATGAAGTCATGTAAAGTAAAATTCCCATTTAGTATACCATGAATTATGTATGAGTAAAAAGCTATTCAACTTCTTAGGAAGGATTGCCTTTATCAATCTTAATGAATGATCTTTTTCTTTCACTACAGTCTATACTTTTGTAAGATTCTCTCCCTTATCAAACAAGTTTTAGAATTAGTAACAATTAGTTGGGCAATTGGTTTACTTACTAAATTATTTAATTCTATTATGTTTAAGTAGATGTCCAAAAAGGTTGTCATTTAACAAAGCATTTATGAATACGATGCATCTTGATCTATGCCATCCCTTTCAACCTTCTCACCCATCTCTTCCTAACCTGCCCCTTCCCTCACTTCTCTTAATTTTGTAGGCTACATGTTGAATTTTTTTACTGCATTCCCCCTTACTTCTCCACTTCATTCGTCTACTCCTCTCAGCTTGTCCTCATCATACCCTTTTCAAGTACCACTTTCCAAGTGTTTATTTTTTTGAACTTATTTTTGTCTTTCTAAAGAATTACACTATTTTAGTTGTCCCTTAAATCTACCACATATTGGTGAATACATTTAGGTACCAGCCAATATATTTACTTATGTGTTTATAAACTAATTCTATTGTATCATTCATAAAGTAAACAAGGGACCTGGAAAAATTATGTTAAGTGGAGTAAGTCAAGCTCAACTAAATTCTTCAGGACTGAAGCAGGTGAATAGAAAACTCTTACCAAATTATGAAATGATTTTTGTCAGATACAAAGCTGGCAAAGACTTTTTCATATCTTATAGGTTTTACTTCAGTGTAGTGACTGTTTTCCTTTGCTCTGTCAAACATTTTAAGTCTAACGCAATTTCATTTGGCAAATCTTGCTCCTATTTATTGAACTACTGGTTGTCTTCTCAGAAAGCTACTGCCTAAGTGAACATGTTCTTGGTTTTTCTCCTATTCCTTCCTGAAATATTTTCAGAGATACAGGTCTTACATTAAAATCTTTGGTCCACTTTCGAGTCTATTAATACAGGGTGAGAGAAAGAAAAGTAAATTGAGAGTACTTCCTGTGAATATTTTTAATAGTACCATTTTTTGAAGAGTCTATATTTTATCTATTTTATTTCAAAGATCAACTGTCTATAGCTCTGTGAATTTGTTTCTTGGATTTCTATTGTGTTTCCTTGGTCCTTGTGTCTGTTTTTGTGTCAGTACCCAGTTGTTTGTGTGACTATAGCTTTCTTGTTTCAGTTAAATCTTGTACTGTGATGTTTCCAGCATTGCTCTTGTGTTCAAGATTGCCTTAGACATTCATCAATTTTTGTGCTTCCATATGCATTTTAGGATAGTTTTTTCTTAATTCTGGAAGAACTTTGAGGTTTTGTTGGGAGTTGTTTCTAGTCTCTTGATTGCTTTTGGTAGAATAGCTGTGTCCATAATATTGATTGTATCAATTCATAACACTGGATATTGTTATCTTCTTAGCTATCTTTCCTCAAAATTTATACCTTCCAATGTAAAGATCTTTCCCCTTGGTTAAGTCTTTTCTTGGGTATTCTTATGATTCATATTGTGAATAATATTACACTCCTCCTTTCTTTTTCAGCATGTGCCTGGTAATAATATGTAGGACAGCTACTGACTTGTAAAATGTGAATACTGCGCTACTTTGTCAAAGGTGTTTTTCAGATCTATTAGTTTTGGGATGGCATCTTTGGAATCCTTTAATAAGCATAGTTTTATATTACCTGAAAGAAGGAATAATTTAACTTCTTTGTTCCCTACTTGGGGAATGAAATCAATAGAGATGAAACAGTATAATAGCTAGAAATTCACTGTTTAAATAGAATGACATTATAATTTGTGGTCAGAAAGTCCCTATATATATATATATATATATATATATATATATAGCTTGCATAATTTCCTTTCTTTGCATCTATAACCAGCTCTCTTGTCAGAGACAAATATGTTTTTTGAGCTAAATCAAAATTCTCTTTTTTAACCTTATCTGTCTGAATTACAGAGAAGCTTTAAGGTTATTTGACTGTTTCCTGATAGTATGGTCTTAGGTTTAGTACTTTGGCCCTATTTTTGTTATGAAATTTAAAATTAAGAGAATCACATCATGATTTCCCCTCCAGGGGTATTTGAGCACATGAGTCCTGAATTTCACTTCAATGTCTAATCAATTCTGGAAATAAGTCTGGCTGCAAACAGACAAGTTCTTGCATTAATCCAGGTGGTAAAAGTTAATCATAGAGAATTGGCACTGAAGGTCATATTTGAGATATTTAGAAGACAGAACCAACAGGATTTCTTGATGGGCTAAATGTCATGTTTGAGAACAAAGCGAAGGGTCACTTGAAAGGCAACTCTTCAGGCCCCATGAAATGGCACCAAGTACTGGAACAAAATGATGAAATATTTGAAGTTAAAACAAATAAAACTGAAAGCACTTAACCATGTAACAAGAAGTAATTTAGCTATGCATGAAATACAAAAAAGTAGTGCTAGGGAGCTTCAACAGTATTTTTATGAGACTTAGAGGCAGAAAACAAAAAAAAACTGGCAGAATTTAAGAGAGCTTCAGGAGATACAAATTCCTTTACGAAAGAACATTATTTCTGTTAGGAAAAGCTATGGGGTGATCAGAAAATAATATGAGTATGAAAGACCCAGAAATACTAGACGATAAAAGCGAAGGGCTTTGGAAATTGGGGGAGCGAAGAGGCAGTGGGAGGAAGATAAGGTGGCAGACAGCATAGAGCATTTAAAGATCACACAGATATTGTCAGCAGGAGATAAAGATGTTCTGGAGGTTTGGTTCCTATTTTATTGACAGATATAGAAAGGATTTAAGACATCATGACCCTTCAAAATGATGTCATCTAAACATACATATTTTCAATATAACATATTCACTCACATAGAATATCCACCTGTTTCTTCATCCCTATTCTCATCACTGCTGGATTCTAGTTATTCTCTTTTCATCATGCCGTCCCACAAACCAATCATCTTTCAAGAGCTCTATAGCATTCCCTGAAGAGGGAATACATGATACTTTCTCTCTGAGCGATTGCTTCTGTTATGGCACTTTCTCACTGGTGCAGAGCCAAAGCTGAGGGAAATAGCTGTTTGTATTGTTTTCCCTTTGTGAGCCAAATGGAAAATAGCAGTGTTTTGAAACACCTGCTTTGAGATTTCTCCAGTTACAGGAAATAGTTGAGCATGATACAGATGAGCAGTGAGAACAAACTGAACTCTTAAAGAAAACTACAATGACACTCAACTGTGAAGTAAAATTAAAACAAACAGGAAAATGGGAGGAGCAGGTATGCTGAAATGTTAAATAAACCACTTCCAGAATTGATGCAGTTGCCTATAACCCAAGGTACCATCTGTTACTTCAGTGTGACACTGCTCTTTCTCAAGCATATTGATCAGAATAAATATATATAGAATAATTTTATATGGGTAAACACATAATCTAATTATATTTTCACATTTAACATTGAGGTAATATGGATAGATTTTTTAACTACCTAATAATGTCTGGGAATCATATATATATATATATATATATATATATATATATACATATATATTCAATTATTTTCTGTAAAGGGTTTGAACAGAAATAGACAGGAGTGACATTGACTGAGATGCGTTGTACTTATAAACTGATTTGTTGAAATGAAACCTTCCCTCCCCTCCTTTTTTTAACCAGTCCTGGGGCTTGAACTCAGGGCCTGGGCACTGTCCCTAAGCAATTCTGTGCTCTACCACTTGAGACACAGCACTACTTCCAGTTTTTTCTGAGTAGTTTATTGGAGATAAGAGTCTCATAGACTTTTCAGCCTAGGCATTCTTCAAACTGCCATCCTTAGATATCAACCTCTTTAGTAGTTAGGGTTATAGGGGTGAGCTACTGGCATCCAGCTGTAACCTCTTTTGGAAACTAGTTAAAAGCAGTAAAAAAAAAAAAAAAAGCATGCAAAATTTGAAAATGAATGTTCATGCTTCTCTAATGAACACAAACAAACATAATTTAAGTGTTGTTTAATTTACAGATATTTTGCAAATATGCTTCCTAACTAAAACCAGAAATGAAAATCTCACTATGTTACCAATATTGTCTTATCATCATCGTCATCATCATTATTAATTTGTGCTGGGGTTGAATTCAGAGCCTGGGAGCTGTCCCTGAGTTCTTTTGTTTTTTGTTCATCTGTTTGTGTCTCATGACAAATGTTCTACCACTTGAACTACAATTCCACTTACAGCATTTTGGTCATTAACTAGCATGAGGAACTTTTTTTTAACCTGAAATGGCATTGAATAAGGAGACTCAGATCTCAGACACCTGAGTAGTTAGGAGTACAGGTATGAAGCACTGGCACCAGGCAGTTTTTAAAGAGTTAACTTCCCTTGCCTTACTTTACTCAATATTATAATGTTCACCTTATAAACTTTCTTCATCTTTTAGAAATATACCATCAACCATTTATATAAAATCCCATTGTATAGTATAGACCTAATCCCCCACATTAAAATTAAATCAGTACCTGGTTAACTCCTGTTCAAATATATGATTTAATCATGAGCACAGTACACCCACTAGCTCCTACCCCAGGTTCCATTGCTGATTTTCTGGGAAGCTTCATTTTTTTTTTAATATTATTTTATTTTATTTGAGAACATACTGTACAGAGGGGCTACAATTACATGGGCAGGATAATGCATACATTTCTTACCAAGCATTGCAGCCTCCTCCTTTGTTTACCCTTCACCTCCCTTCCCAGCCTCCCCCCTCCCCCCACCCAATTATACCCCCCTCCCACACCGACATTGTAAGGCTGGTTTTGACATGACATTTTGTATTTCTCATTGTTGCAACAGGTCCACCTGAATCCTTAAACGACTTGTTTGACCCATCTGCTCCACATGTTATACTGACATCAAATATAGTGAAAGCGGGGGTTACACTGTGGGGGAGGGACATACAAAGCAACAAAGAAATAATCTTATAAATGCGTTAGAAACATATGCATGAAAGAAACGAAAACATTAAAATACATATTTAATGGTTCATTTTCCTAACATCACATTATCTGACCTTTTCTGCTTGACTCATACCTATACTAGATATTGCAAATAAGGGAAACCATGGGACCTATGCTTCTTTGGGCCTGGCTTACTTCACTTAATATAATTTTTTCCAAGCCTTTCCATTTCCTAACAAATGGGGAAATGTCTTTCTTTCTGATGGAGGCATAGAATTCCATTGTGTATATATACCACATTTTCTTGATCCATTCATCTACTGAGGGGCATCTGGGTTGGTTCCATATCTTAGCTATGGTAAATAATGCTGCAATAAACATAGTTGTGCTGGTAGCTTTAGTGTGGTCTTTTTTGTAAACATTTGGGTAAATGCCCAAAAGTGGGATTGCTGGATCATAGGGGAGATCTATGTGAAGTCTTTTGAGGAACCTCCATACTGCTTTCCAAAGTGGTTGAACAAGTTTACATTCCCACCAACAATGAAGTAAGGTTCCTTTCTGTCCACATCCCCTCCAGCATCTGTTGTTGGTAGAGTTCTTGATTTTTGCTGTTCTAACTGGAGTGAGGTGATATCTCAATGTTGTTTTGATTTGCATTTCTTTTATGGCTAGGGATGTTGAACATTTCTTCATGTGTCTATTGGCCATCCTTCTTTCTTCTTCAGAGAAGCTTCTCTTTAAGTCTTTCGCCCACTTATTTATTGGGCAGTTGTTTCTTTGAGGATTTGTTGTTGGGGGATTTAATTTTTTGAGTTCCAAGTATATTTTAGATATGAGACCCTTGTCCGTTGTATGGCTAGTAAACATCTTCTCCCAATCGGTGGGCTTTCTATTGATCTTGCTAGCTATGTCATTTGCCCTGCAGAAGCTCTGCAACCGTATGCAATCCCATTTGTCCAACCTTTCTTTGATTTGTTGTGCTTCCGGGTCTCTATTCAGAAAATTTCGGCCTGAGCCAAGGAGACCTAAGGTTTCTCCTATTCCATCCTGTAATGTTTTCAGAGTGTCTGCTTTGAGTTCAAGGTCTTTGATCCATTTGGAGTTGATTCTGGTACAGGGTGATATATAAGGATCTAGCTTTAGTTTTCTACATGTAGTTAACCAATTTTGCCAGCACCATTTACTGAAGAGGCTGTCTTTCTTCCATTCTATTGTTTTAGCTTCCTTATCGAAGATTAGATGGCTATAGGTCTGTAGGTTCATTTCTGGGTTTTCAATTCTATTCCATTGGTCCTGAGGTCTGTTCTTTTGCCAATACCAAGCTGTTTTGATTACTATGGCTTTATAGTAGAGTTTGAAATTTGGTATTGATATTCCTCCAGCAGTGTTCTTTCCGTTGAGGCGCGTTTTTGCTATTCGGGGCCTTTTATTGTTCCATATGAATTTTTGGATTGCCTCCTCTATTTCCTTGAAGAATGAGGGTGGAATTTTGATAGGTATCGCGTTGAATTTGTAGATAGCCTTGGGAAGTATTGCCATTTTCACGATGTTAATCTTGCCAATCCAGGAGCATGGGAGGTTTTGCCATTTTTTAAGTTCTGTGTTGATTTGCTTTTTCAAGATTTTAAAGTTTTCATCATAGAGGTCCTTCACTTCTTTGGTTAAGTTAATTCCTAGGTATTTTATTTTTTGTGGGGCTATTACAAATGGAGTTGCTTTCCTAATTTCAGCCACACTTTTCTCATTGTTGGCATATAGAAAAGCCATTGATTTTTGGGGGTTAATTTTATAACCTGCTACTTTGCCAAAGTTTTGAATCAGCTTGAGTAATTTGGGAGTGGAGTCCATGGGATTCTTTAAATACAAGATCATGTCATCTGCAAAGAGGGAGAGTTTTATTTCTTCTTTCCCTATTTGGATCCCCTTTATGTCTGCATCTTGTCTTATTGCTGTAGCTAGGCATTCTAATACTAGATTGAATAGAAGTGGAGAGAGTGGGCATCCTTGTCTCGTTCCTGAGTTAAGAGGAAATGGCTTTAGTTTTTCAACATTGAGTATAATGCTGGCTGTAGGTTTGCCATATACAGCCTTTATTGTATTGAGGAATGTTCCATGGATTCCTACTTTTTCCAGAACCTTCATCATAAAGGGGTGTTGGATCTTGTCAAATGCTTTTTCTG
Source organism: Dipodomys merriami (assembly GCF_024711535.1). Lineage (NCBI taxonomy): Eukaryota > Metazoa > Chordata > Mammalia > Rodentia > Heteromyidae > Dipodomys > Dipodomys merriami. Next base: position 86,671,659 of record NW_027203381.1, read on the forward strand.
CATCTATTGAGATAACCATGTGGTTCTTATTCTTGCTCCTGTTGATGTGATGAATAATATTAATTGATTTGCGTATATTGAACCAGCTTTGCATCCCTGAAATGAATCCTGTTTGATCATGGTGTATGATTTTTTGGATGAATTGTTGAAGTCGATTGGCCAAAATTTTGTTGAGAAGTTTTGCATCAATGTTCATCAAAGAAATGGGTCTATAGTTCTCTTTCTTTGATGAGTCCTTGCCTGGTTTTGGGATGAGGGTTATGATGGCTTCATAGAATGTGTTCGGTAGTGAGCTTTCTCTTTCAATTTCATTGAAGAGTTGGAGGAGTATTGGTGTGAGCTCTGCTTTGAAGGCCTTGTAAAATTCCGCTGTAAAACCATCTGGTCCTGGACTTTTCTTAGCTGGGAGGTCTCTTATTGCTGTTTCTATTTCAATGCTTGATATGGGCCTGTTAAGCTGGTTTAACTCATCTTGGTTTAGTTTTGGCATGTCAATATTTGCTAGGAAAAGGTCCATTTCTGTCAAGTTCTCAAACTTATTAGCATAAAGTTTTGAGAAGTATTCCCTTATAATGTTCTGAATCTTGGTTGTTTCTCTGGTGATGTTTCCATTCTCATCTCTGAGTTTATTAATTTGGGTGTGTTCTCTCCTTTTTCTGATAAGGTTTGCTAAGGGTCTGTCAATTTTGTTAAGTTTTTCGAAGAACCAACTCTTTGTTTTGTTGATTCTTTCTATAGTTTTTTTGGATTCTAATTCATTTAATTCTGATTTAATTTTGATTATTTCTTTCCGTCTACTGGATTGGGGTTTATCTTGCTGCTCTTTTTCAAGGAGGTTTAGATGTGTCATTAAATTGTTAGTTTCAGATCTCTCCAATTTGTTGATGTAGGAGCTCAGAGCTATAAACTTGCCTCTGAGTACTGCCTTTGCTGTGTCCCAGAGGAGCTGGTAATTTGTGTGTTCATTTTTGTTGAATAGCATGAACATTTGAATTTCCTTTCTAATCTCTTCCATGACCCACTCATGATTCAGCAGTGTGTTGTTCAGCCTCCATGTGATACCGGACTTTCTTTGGTGGCTTTTGGTGTTGAGTTCTAATTTTATTCCCTTGTGGTCAGAGAGAATGCAAGGTATAACTTCAATGTTTCTGAATTTGTACAAGTTTGCTTTCTGGCCTAAAATGTGGTCTATTTTAGAAAACGTTCCATGTGCTGCTGAGAAGAACGTGTATTCTGATGCTGCTGGGTGAAATGTTCGGTAAATGTCTGTTAAGTCTAGTTGATCTATGCAGCTGTTTAGATCTGCGGTATTTCTGTTGAGTTTTTGCCGAGTTGATCTATCTAGTGGGGAGAGTGGTGTGTTAAAATCCCCAACAATTAATGCCTTTGGATCTATATGGGATTTGAGGGAAAGTAGTGTTTCTTTGATAAATTTGGGTGCTCCATTGTTTGGCAAATAGATATTTAGAATTGTAATATCCTCCTGAAGGAGAGATCCTTTAATTAGTATGTAGCGACCTTCTTTATCTCTTCTCATGAATTTTAATTTGAAGTCTATTTTATCTGATATTAGGATTGCAACTTCCGCCTGTTTATGAGGGCCGTTTGCTTGGTAGATTTTGTTCTAGCCTTTAACATTGAAGATGTGTTTGTTTTTACGGGCAAGATGTGACTCCTGCAGGCAGCACATAGAAGGGTCTTGTTTTTTAATCCAATTAGACAGTCTATGTCGCTTAATTGGAGAGTTCAGTCCGTTAATGTTAAGAGATGGTACTGAGAGGTATCTGGGAGTTCCTGCCATGTTATCCACCTTCTTGGGGGCTGTGGAAACTGGGTTCTTTCTAAGGTTCTTGGATTCTCAGTTTGGGTGCAGTTTCTTGGCCTTTGTTGCGGTCTTGTTGGTTTTCTATGTGTAGGACATCTTTAAGAATCTTTTGTAGGGCTGGTTTGGTGGAGATGTATTGTTTCAATTTTTCTTTGCTATGGAAGGTTTTTATTTGGCCTTCAGTTATGAAGGAGAGTTTAGCTGGGTACAGTATTCTTGGTTGATAATTATTTGTTTTTAGGGCATGGCATACGTCATTCCAGGCTCTTCTTGCTTTGATTGTCTCTACTGAGAAATCTGAGGTAATTCTAATTGGTTTCCCTTTGTAGGTGATTACCCTTTTCTCCCTGACAGCTTTAAGGATCTTTTCCTTGGTCTGGGTTGATCCTGTGTGGATTATAATGTGACGGTGGGATGTCCTATTCTCGTCTGGTCTATTTGGGGTTCTAAAAGCTTCTTGTATCTGAATAGGCCTATCTTTTTGTATGTTTGGGAAGTTCTCTGCTAGGATCCTGTTAAACAAATTTCCTAGACCATTAACTTCTGTTTCTAGGAGCTCCTCTACACCCATTATCCTTAGATTGGGCCTTCTGATGGTGTCTTCCAGGTGTTGGATAGACCTATCATATTTCTTGGACTTGTCTTGGATGGTTGTATGTTCTTTCTCTATAATATCTAGGCTGTCTTCAATCCCTGAGATTCGATCTTCTGCATGGTCTAACCTGCTGTCAAGACTCTCTACTTTGTTTTTTATCTCTTTTCCTTCTAATTGGTCAGCTTTGATGGCTTCAAGTTCTTTGTTGAAGCTCTGTTTTAGGTCTTGTATGAATTTCTTTACTTCCTTAATTTGGTGTTCAGTGTTTGTTCTCAAATCACTTAGTTGATTGGTTATGGTTTCTTTGGACTCCCATTCCTTCTGTTGGGTTCCATTCAGCATTCCCTTTGTGGTCTCCCTGACTTCCTTCAGCTCTTTGTTAATGGGTTCCATGAATGCCTTTAGTGATCTTTGTGTATTCTCTACCTGGTCTCTCAATTCCTGAATTACTCTTTGATTAGCTTCTTCCCGTCTGTGGGATTCTTGCAGTTCTCTTTCTTCCCGTTCGTGGGAATCCTTCAGTTCTCTTTGAGTGTTCTCTGCCTGCTCACGCCATTCCTCCCTTTCTCTTTGAGCATTCTCAAGTTGTTCACGCAAATCCTGTATCAGTTTTTGAGTAGCTTCCTCACGCTTATGATATTCCTGTATAAACTTCTGGGATGCCTCCTCTCTCTCCCTATCATGCTCATACAGAGTCCTTTGTACCTTGTCAAACTTCTCATTTATCATGTTTGCTAGTAGTGTTTGTAGAGCTATTTGGGAACTCTCCTCTGGATTATTCTTTATCTGTTCTAATCCCTGATTATCAAGATTGGGAATTGAGATACCCGAATTTGCCATTTTTCTTGTGTTTTTCCGGCTTACTCGGCCCATTTGAGATGAAGATTGCACCAGTTTTATGCTAGAACACTATCTTAAGGCAACCATCAACCAAAGTTTGCGTTTGTACAGTCAATAGTCTACAGATACAATCTCGTTCAACAGATACCTCTATTCAACATCAAACAACTTTATGTTAAAGTACTTCGAACCGCAGAAAAGAATTTGGAAAACCAGAAATTATTAGGATTAGGGAGAGATGTGTGTAAAAAGTAGGAATAGATTGGTGTGGGGAGGCACAGGGAGAGTTAACTATGTCCTAATCACAATGCAGGAAATGGGTTGTGTAGGATGCAAGTAGAGAGAGAGAGAGACCAGAAAAAAAATAGAAAAGTAAAAATTAATGTTATTATAGAAGTTAAAAGACCGTCTATTTAGATAGGAATGTGAATATATTCCGAGAAGGGGAGGGACATAGAGGAGATGTGAAAAGCTTTAAGGATGGGAAAGGGAGAAGAAAAGATCAGAAGTTCAGTAGAGCTAGACAAAAAACAAAAAGATAATTAAGAAAGAAAGAAAAAGAGAAAGAAGACAAGAAAAGAAAGGAAAACGCTCATTCACATATTCCTAAAATAAAAATTATAAGATGAGAAAAAAAAAAAGTTACTGGAAAACAATTATTTTTTCAGAAGAGGCAAAAATTAAAGATTAATAAAAGTTTTAGAAGGAAAAAAAATATATATATAAGGTAGTAAAAAACAAAAAACAAGCAAAAAAAGAAAAGAAGAAGAAGAAGAAAAAAAAAGTCTTTTGATTTTTTTTTTTGGGGGGGGAGGAGTGGGAAGAATCCTGTATCTCCCTTTTGTTTGCAACCAGTCTCTTGTTGGAGTCTCTGGTCAGCTTGAGGTCCTGTGGCTTGATTGGTTTCTTAAGTCGGTTGGTTGGAAGAGGCAGAAAAATGCTCTGCTTTACCCAAGATTTTGAGATCCCCCTCCCAGGTTAGTTTTCTGGGAGGGTGATCTGCTTTGAGAGTCACAAAAGAGGGGGATGTGGTGATGGGGCTAGGTTCTGGGTAGAGTTGAGGCCTTTCAACGAACAGTAGCTTTTCCCTGGGGCTATTTTGTGATAAAGCTCACAGCGCCCAGCCTGGAGCCATTCTCAGGGTTTCTGTTTTTCAATTGATTGTGGTGGCTGCTAGAGGGAGGGGCAGCCTCTGGGTCTGGTTACCCAGTGAGGCAAGGCACTCCAATGGCTGTCGCCTGAGCTGGGTGACATTTCCCTTGATGGTGCTGAGTCTGGCTGGTCACTTCGCCGTTAAGTTCTTGTGACCTGCTAAACGACTCGTTTTATTCCAAGGCCTGAGCTGGAGCTAGCAGCTCCTCCGAGCTTTGTTGGTATCCAAGATGGAGATCACCGGTGCTGGGGGGGGAGGGGTAGCCTTCCCTCCTCTGCTTCCTGAGAAGGAGTGAGGATGTCGGGCTTGTACTCACGCCGAGTCTTGGATCCTGGGTCGTCTCTGGTCTGCAAACAGCAGGATGAAGATTTCCACTCCTTGTCGGTTCTTGTTGGTGTTGAGTAGAATCCGCTCATCCGCTGCGTCTGGCTCCTTCGTCCCGGACTCTCTGTGTCTCAGGTATGACCCCGCAGCGGTGGTCGCCGCCGCGACCCTGCTGCCATAGCGGCAGCTGATATGTTTCCTTGGCTTCCCCTCTCTTGTCTAACTCTCTGTCCTGTGATGACACACTTGGTGTGATTCTCTGGCTTAGGACTGTTCACTAGAACTCTAAAATTGCTTTCTATGCGAGAGCTTGTTCAGATTCCAGCTTCTCCTCCGCCATCTTCCTACTGGGCTTTCGGAAGCTTCATATTTGGTAAGGTCCCTAAGTGATTCAGATATGCCCTGAAGTTGGGAAGCATTTCTTATTATCTTTTTAATGTTTTTTATTATTGTGAAAATATTGTACAGAGGGGTTACAATTACATGGGCAAGGTAATGAGTACATTTCTTATCAAGTATTTTTAATGTTTTTTTATCGTAAAAATAGTGTTCAGAGAGGATACAGTTACATGAGTAAGGTAATGAGTACATTTTCTATAGGGCATTGTTACCTCCTTTGTTTTCCCCACTATCCCTTTCTCCCCACCTACCTAGCCTCCTTCTTCCCATCGAAGATATATAGTTCATTTTCTATACACTGTCTTATACATCTCATTGTTACAATGGGTCAACCTGTATACTTCTTTCAGCCTTCCCCTCTCCAAATTAGAAAATTGTGTAAACAAGATGCAGGGCACCAATATCAAATACAGTGAAACCAGGGGTTATATCATGGGGGAAGAATATACAAGAGAAAACAAAAAATCACATAGTATATTTTAGACAAGTTGTGTCCCTATCTTGGGGTTCATTTCACTTAACATCATCTTATATGGTCATATGTACATAGCTTTGGCCTTTTCTGCTCATGCTTGACTTATACTCATTATTGCAAATAAGGTAAGCCATGGGACCTATGTTTCTTTGAGCCTGGCTTACTTCACTTAATATAATTTTTTCCAAGTCTTTCCATTTCCTAACAAATATGGCAATGTCATTCTTTCTGATGGAGGCATATAATTCCAGTGTGTGTGTGGTTGTAATACTCATTTCTTCCATTGTTTTGAGTAGAAAGGGTCTGGCAATGCTATTGTCAGGAAACCCAACAGCCAGGTCTCCCAACAATCTCAGCATGTCTCCCTTTCTTCCAATTTCATGATAAGTTTTAATCCAAGATTTTCCAGATACAGCAGCCAGTAAACAAGGACATCTCATACAGACAAATCTCTATGTTTAAAATTTTATGTAAACAACATTATATGTGAAAATATGGTTTTACTTAGTAAATGGCAAAATACGTATTTATTAATTTTACATTTCTGTAAAATGTGGTAACCTCCCCCCCCCCACAATCTCTCAATGAAACTCCTTTTCTATATGTTCCAGACTAAAACAAGGTACATGAAAAGTAACTTGTTTACCCTGGAACTTGTGATCCTCTTGTCTCAGCTTCCCCAGTTCTGGGATTACAGAACAGTTGTGTCTTTATTTTTTTATTTATTAATTTTATGTCTTTATCTTACTGATGTAAGGAATTAGAATTAAATTATTTTTATTATGAAATTTCACTAATTTTCTTTTTTTATTGTGAAAATACCATACAGAGGGGTTAAAATTACATGGGCAAGATAATGAGTGCATTGCTTATCAAGCATTGTAGCCTCCTCCTTTGTTTCCCCTCCCCAACCCTTCCCATCTCCCTCACACCAAAGATGTAAAGTTCGTTTTTCGACATAACAACTTGTACAGCTCATTGTTCCAATGGGTCCACCTGTATCCTTATTTAAACAATTTGTTTTTTCCTTTCCCCTCCACAAATTATAGCAACATCAAATACAGTGAAAGCAAGGGTTATACTGTGGGGGAGGGTCATACAAAGCAACAAAGAAATCATCTTATACATATGTTAGGAACAATTGCAAGAAAGAAAAAGCATTTGTGTCCTTATCTTGGCATTCATTTTACCTAACATCAACCTATCTAACCTTTTCTGCTTGTCTCAGACATAGACTAGTTATTGCAAATAACTAATTTTCTTTTATTGACTGTAGCATTTTAGGGGAGTCTTTTTCATGTTTGCTGTGTAGAAAAATATTATAAACAAAGATGGGGCTGGGCACCAGAGGCTCACATTTGTAATCTTAGCCTAGCAGCTACTCAGGAGGCTGAGACCTAGAAGGCTCCCATTCAAAACCAGCATAGGTAGAATTGTAGGTAAGACTCCATCGCCAAAATAATGATCAAAAAGCCATCTGGAGTGTCCACTAAACATAAACACAAACACCAAATGAGTACAAGGCCCTACATTCAAGCTCAGAAAAAAGAAAGATCTTAAAAACAAGAATAAATATAGGACAGAATTGGTAAACCTGAAGAAAAATCAATATATCCCAATAAACATACAGCTTACCAAAGACTGAATGAAAACTGTAGAACATGATCTTCAGGTTTTTCCCTGCCATTGAATTTATGAAAAGAAAATGCTATGCAATAAACCAGGTAAAAGTTATCAGAATTCTCCCTAATTAAATAGAGAGCATAATTTGCTTAATCTAAGTGGTAATATTGAATTTTCAGTATGTTTTCAATACAATCTAACTGGCCTCATGGAATAACTTAGTTAAATATCCACCACATTAAGGGTTAAAAACACAAAATAAGATTTAGTTTTTGATGGTCAGTATATGTATGCACAACATTATTTTTTGTGACAGACATGTTTCTTACTCTATGTTCTCAATGCTCAGACATTTAGGTCATACTGTGAAGGTAAACTCCTGGGCATTTTCATTTCACCATCCACAGTGGTCTCGTTAGAATTATATTGTAGGTAACAAAAATCTCCTGTATATTATTAGAAGGTACTCAGAGGAACTGCAGCATATTATTCAATAACCAATTATTCAAAACAAATTGGAGAATATCTTCAAAACTATAAATTGATGCAAAGTATTCCTGATATGATAAATATTTCTTTAAAATTGGGAGATTCTATTCATACAATGAGTATTTCATGATACCTTGGAATTTTAACTCAGATGTTCAGAAATTTTTTCACACTGATAAATTTGAAAGCCTACTTCTATTTTGAAAGTTTAGTGTCCTAAAATATTGTGCAACACATGATAAACGTGACAGTCTCAAGAACTCAGAAGAAGATGCTCAAAGTTCGTTTTCTTAAATAAGTTTTTTATTGTCAAAATACTGTACAGAAGGGTTACAGTTACATGAGCAAGTTCATTTTTTTTAATTTTTTAAAAAATGTCTGTTAGGTTCTCAATGTTAGAATCTATCTTATAAGGATTTTCCATCATTCAGTTCAACGAAATATATAATACATTATTATGCTCATTGAATTACATTAAATTACATTGAGATGAGATGAGTGTAATTTGTTATTTACCCAAGAAAGCTGTTTAACCTTTATTAAATGTTGGTGATTATGCACAGCTTGCGAAATTGTTTAGCATTAAAAATATGAAATGCAATATCCATTTGTAAAGAATTTTTAAATGTCACTTTTAAATTGTTAAAAATAAATTAGTAGACTCAATTGTTGCAAAAATCTTTTTGCTGTTGTTGTTGTTAGCCAGGAAGTTAGATAATATGCTAACATCTTAGTTCCTAGTAAATCATTTATACCTCAGCTTTCATCTTGAGAAGACTTTCATAATTTTATGAAATGTAGGCTATGAATTCTGTTTATTATTCTTGTTAATATTACCATTATTGTTCAGTGTGAGTTCAAAAATATGCACCAGAGTGAATTCATAAGAGTTTTTTCATAATGTAAATGTGGGATTACCTATGATGATGACTCTAAAAACTTTTTAAATATCTTTTGAATCATGGTTAGGTTAACAGAAAACAAAATAATTGTACGTGCGGGTAAAAAGCTAAAAGGCAAAGGGAGCTTGCTACATCTATTTTCAAAGAAATTTTGAATAATAAAAATTGAAGTATACACAAGTATTAGATCTCAATTCAATTCAAATTCCAAAAAAGCCTTTGCCTATATTTAATTTGATACAATGTTCAAGCAAAGAAAGAAGATATTCCTGAATATAGAAGAGAAAGACAAATAAGCCAAAAATAAGCCCCTAAAAATTTAAAACCAACCAGATGTCACTTTTCCCCAGACCCTCTCATGTAGCAAACGCATATCTTCTGTAGAAATCTTATTTTTATATAAAGTCAGAGTTCATATGTCAGGGAATTGGAGTAATATGTGCTATGTATAAGTGAAATCAGCACAGTTTTCAATAAAAATGGTAATTAGATTCCTTTATAAAAGCTAAGAATAATAAAAGTCATCTGAAGAGAAATACACTTCTGGGTTTACCAAAACAGATAGAAGAGATGTCTCTTAAAATAAAAGAAATCAAAGACAAACTGATATACATAAAGCAAGGATGCATGTTGAATAATTGTCATTTTCCCCTCAAAATTTTCATTTGAAATTGTAAATTAATCAGAAGATCTCTATTTGAAAAGAAACCTCATAAAGGCTTGGTTTGTTTGTTTTCTGTCAGTTGTGGGACTTGAACTCAAGGCCTGGGCACTGTCCCAGAGCTTCTTTGTACTGAAAGCTAGCACTACTATGAATTAAGCCACAGCTCCATTTCTTGTGTTTTGAGTGGTTAATTGGAAATGAGAGTTTCTTGGGACTTTTCTGACTGGGGCTGTCTTCAAATCCCAATCCACAGATTTCAGCCTCATAAGTATCTGGGATTACGGGCATAAACCACTGGTGTCAGTCCTTCATGAAGGTTTGATCACAAAAAATTTAAGAAAATCTTAGCAAAGTATTCTATGCAGTCCAAAATAAGTTGACCTTATACTTTGCTTTCTCTTCAGATCATATAAATTTTTCACCTTTTACCAAAATAAGTTGCCCATATTTTGAATGGTGTGTTGAGATGAATTTACCCTAAAGATTCTTTCTTTCTTTCTTTCTTTCTTTCTTTCTTTCTTTCTTTCTTTCTTTCTTTCTTTCTTTCTTTCTTTCTTTCTTTCTTTCTTTCTCTCTCTCTCTCTCTTTCTTTCTTTCTTTCTTTCTCTCTCTCTCTCTCTCTCTCTCTCTCTCTCTCTCTCTCTCTCTCTCTCTCTCTCTCTCTCTCTCTCTTTCTTTCTTTCTTTCTTTCTTTCTTCCTTTCTGTCTTCTTTTCTTGTATTGAGATTGGAAGAGACAAGTGCTTGCTTGGCTGATGCTCTCACACTAGAGTCATATCCCCAGGTTGTTTGGGAGATTGAGTCTCAGACACTTGTCTTTTTGGACTGGCTTTGAGCCATGATCCTCTGGATCTCAGCCTCCTGAACAGCTAGGATTACAGGCATGAGCCATTGATGCCTGAGTAAAAAAAAATTAAATCAAATAACTCTCCTTTATACACTTTACAGGGCATGCTTGTAATTTTATATTTGTAGTTTTGTTATGTCAAAGAAGCCCTTATAAGGTGTACAGGTTTCAAGGTTTTCAATATCAATTTTCCATGGAAATCTAAGATGCTGTATTCAAAAGGAGAAAAATTGACACAAACCAAACCAAACCATTGATGTCACCTTTGTCAAGTACTGAAAGTTCTTCTTCATAATATTCTGTCTTCATGTTAATAAAGCTTTTTGAATCCTTCGTGTTCAAGGTGTTCCATGAGATGGCTTCCATCTCTCTGTAAGGCAGAAACTGAATAGGTGTAATTGCCTGTAGATCAGCCTTAGAAACACTCCTCAGGCATTGCTCACACAGGTGAATTTCAGGAGTAATATTCTTCCAATGTTGAAAGACTAAAATGCTTTTAAGAAAAACATTTTTATTGGAAAAAAAGAGATGCTACTTTGCTTATTAATAAACTCATGTCTTCATAAATAAAGAAGTCAAATTCAACATGTAATAGAAAATTAAATTTTTAATAAATTGAATACATTGTAATTGTTTTAAACTTCTCCTGGTAGGGTGTATGTATCTCTAGTGTGCTTCAGGAAGGGAGAAAATGCTGAAGAGAAAAGAAATAAGGAAAAAGAGAGAAGAAATAAGGAAGTGGTAATAAGTCATAAACAAGAGCAAGAGAGAAAATAAGCAGAGATGAAATTTCTGAGCTGCTGAGGTAAAGAGGCTGCTGTAATTTTTTATTGTGAAAATACCATACACAGGGGTTACAATTAAGCTGCTGTAATTTTTGTAAGGATTTCAGAGGTGAAAAATCTACCTTATGGCAGAATATGAGTCCTGAGGTACTTGGCCACATAGTCTTGTTGCTGAATGGAATATGCCTGGAAATTTGAAACTTAAATTAAATTCTAAAGGTCTGTCTAGAGAGTAACTCATAGTTTTGTAAGCATATAACACCATATCTGGCTCAAATCAGTCATCGTGATATTTAATAACATCTACCTGAAGAGTTCTGACATATTACATTGTAATAATCAAGCATATAGAGAGTAAAATTATCTGTTAAGAAAATTGCTTTTTATATACCTAGACATAGTAACACATGTTTATAATTCTAATAATGCTAGGATGGGAAAATATGAGTTCAAATCCAGCTTGAACTACATAGTAACTACATAGTAAATTCAGAACTAGCCTAGACCAAAAACCAAGACCCTGGATTCTACCTTTCTCCACTATAAAAATTAAATTCCATTTCTCTTATTCTAGATACTTTCTAGAGGGAGAGGTTATTGGATAAGGGCCTAATGAACAGAAGACTATTTTTTTCTTCATGAAATTCATCATTAAGTTTATTCCTTTTTGTCTTCAGGAACATGTGGCAAGAAATCATAGAAATATGGAGAACATGCAATTAATCAGTTTGCAATTATTTAGCTTTATATGAATTTCCATACATAGACACTCATGATTATCACCTAAACTTGGAGGTGGACTATTCTAGAAACCCACATGGATTCTTAGTATATATCACATGACCCTTCTGAAGTACTACTCTCTGCTGTGACCACAAATTAAATTTTTCTATTTTTGACTGTGGAATCATACAGCTCATTTTTCTCACTTTCTCACAATTAATTATCATTTATATCCTCTGATATTTCATATACTGCATTTGAATTGTTTCCTTTTTGACCTTTTATCTTTTCCCATGTTTTTGGCCATTAGGAGTAATGCTGATATAAAATTACTTAAACATGCCAGGGACTGGTGGCTCACACCTGTAATCCTCAAGAGGCGAGATCTGAACATCATAGTTTGAAGCAAGGCTCCAGCAGGAAAGTCCATGAAACCCTTATCTCCATCAACCACCAAAAATATTCATAAGTGGAGCTGTGGCTCACATAGTAGAGTGCTAACATTGGGCAAATAAAGCTCAATGACAATGACCTGAGTTCCAGCCCCAGGAAGAGCACACACAAAAATGCTTTTGTGTTATCCTGTAGGAATTAAACTGATGAATCACAGAGAAGGAACATAGCTGAAATGTAAGTTAACACTTTAGTGGATAATATAACATCTTCATGGATAAATAAACAATGTAGAGAAGTATATGCTATAAGCTTCAATAGGTGTAGGTTTTAATATTATCACTGTTTTCTTTTTATGCACATTTGAAACAGAACATGAAATACATTATCTCTGAGGAAACATGTAAACATTGTTTCCCTTACAAGCACTCTTCATCCCTCCAAGGAACACCAGCTGAGTGTCCTGTAATTTAACTTCATACTAACAATGTTTATCCAGATTTAGAACAGATTCCATAGCTTAAGCACTCACTCATACCAGACTACCACTCACTTCAACAATCAAGGACAAATACTAGATTTTCATCTGTATTTTTGACTGGTCAGCTACAATCCAAAATTTCTATTGCCTTGAGACATCAGTGTAGTAAAATACCAGTTAAAATAAAAGATACTACAGAGGATACAAATGGACACCCAGATAAAAGGATAAGTAGAGCCAGGAATGTGAGAAAGAGTGTGGAGTTAACTTCCCCTTTCTAGAGCACCATATCAAGCTGGTCCAATAATCAGCAATGTAGAACTTCTCAAACTCATATGTTCAGATTCTATGGTATGATGTTATATAGATATGGCCAACAAAATAATACTGTGGCTGAAAGTTTCATTACCTTTATCACATATTTTATTTATTTATTTTTTTCTGTTATCCAGCTCGAATCCTGACACTATGTAGGAATTCAACAAAAGCTGCTTCATGGAGATAAAAGAAAGTTTTAACACACAGTGAATTCTAAGGCATAGACCATCAGTGTGATAAACAGAGGTTTATGTGTAGACATGCATTTGTCAGGAGTTTAGGTGCACGCTGACTCAAGGATGAGGTCATACTATATATAAAATATGATGAAGAAATGAAAACCATAGTTCTAGTCATAGTGTTACCTTGGTAATGGAAATATGGACCTTATAAGAATAAACACAAGGTCAACTACTAAAGTCAGAGATTAGATGAAGCCACAGGCTTTTTGAGTTTCAGATTATCTATACTCTGAAATGATGAAAATGAGCCTACTCAATCTTAACCTTGAAGAAGAAAGACCAAGTTGAAGAACTAAGGTCTTGAGAAGCTAGGAGATATCCACATAGTTGTGGATATTTAGTGTGTGTGTGTGTGTGTGTGTGTGTGTGTGTGTGTGTGTGTGTGTGTGTAGATATATGTGTATATATATATATATATATGTATCATGTGTGTCTGTTTAAAAAGTGAGAATAACAAAAATATAAGGGCAAAATGGAGAGCAAATCTAGCAATTAACAACACAAAAATTAAATTTTAAATTGACTAGTCTTTACTCCAAATGACTAGTTGTGATATGAAATTGATTTTTCTACTTTTTATTGTTTATTTTGTTCCTGTAGCCTGAAAAAAACATAAAAAAGGGCTTCAAACATACTTTATCTTTAACAGGAGAGCAGGGATGTAATGCATATATAAATTTGTATGATTGGTTATACAATGAAAATGGCAGCTGACTTCTCAGGTTGTAAATCATTTTTTTCTCAATATAAAATCATAAAATCTCAAAAAATCATTTTTTTTCAGTATAAGGATATTGAAACACACATGTATGTCACTAAATACTTTTGAACCTACCATTTTGATATAAAAGGTTTAAAGCACACCAAAAAAATGGAAATACTTGCAAAAAGGTGAAGCCTAGCTGGGTGCCAGTGGCTCCTGCCTGTAATTCTGGTTACTCAGGAGGCTGATATCTGAGGATTGTGGTTCAAAGCCAATCTAGGCAGGAAAGTCCGTGAGACCCTTATCTCCAATAAACCACCAGAAAACACAGTGGCTCTGTGGCTCAAGTGGTAATGTGCTAGCCTTGACCTGAAGAGCTGAGGGACAGCGCCAAGGCCCAGAGTTCAAGCCCCATGACCAACCAAAAAAAAAAAAAGATCAATCCCACACTCATTGCACAAGTACTACCATGCTTTTGTCTTCCATTCCTTCATTATCCAATGTTTATCTATTTTCATATTTTAAATTAATGCAAAATTAAACTGAATTGTGTATTCTATACCAAAATAAGAAAATAACGTTAATTCTATGCTCTGACTACCTACACAAATTCAAGATCTCACGAATGATAGAATTTCTATTAATACATTAACGCACTACTATTTTATAATCTTGGAGAAATATAAAATGTTCAACAAGTAACAAATCCTTTGACAGAGTATAGCTCATGTTCTCACGTGAACAGTAATCCTTTACCTCACCATTTAGTACTTCAAATATAATAATATCTTTGCTTGTATTTACAAAGTTGATCTCTGAATCAACTTACACGATTAGTTTCCTGCCTTTATTTTAAATCTCTTGGAAACACTTCAGTTATTATAGTACAAGATGATGGCTATTCTTCTGATTCCAGATCCTGTTCTTTCACTATGCTGCTGTCAGCACTATTTCTCTGTAATAAGTTAAAAATAATTTCCAGTAAATGTGATATTTATTTCCCACTTCATTCTATATAAAACCCATCAATTTTTTTCTTTTAAAACTTGTCACCTCCTTCATATAACTACTCTAGAAGTTCACAGGCCTTTCTGGAAAATGCTTAAAATTTTCAACATTGTTAAAATTGTAAGTGTTCATAAAGTAGTTTCAATTAATGAGCATGCTGCTTAGAATTATCAGGTATTCTCTGCCAACCATTTTCTAACATCACCCTTTCCCCATAGAACATGCTGTTTTTCTTGGATACTGTAGACAGGTTGTCTTACATATAAAGCTCAAGGAAGACATTTTTCAGTGTAGGAGGAGAGTTTAGAAAGCCAACATTTTTGTCATTGTGAAATATCAGGAAAATCTCCAAATACTGGAGTCCAGGAACTTCATTGCCACAGAATAAGTCAAAAGTCCAAACACACAATCAAAAAGTAATGAAGATGTTAACTATCTTCCTGTACATGCTAGGGAGGCCAAGTACAATCTGTCTTCCAGAAAATGACACCTGGATAGATGAGAAGAGTATGCTGGCAGTCTCCCAAGAAAACAAAAATCATTCCTTCTGTATATTATCAAAATACAGATTTGAAAATAAACAACTCTAATGGTTGAAAGAGTTTCTCTCATTTCTCCAGCTAAGAGTGGGATTGCTGAGTCTGAAGGGAGAGGTATCTACAGAAGGTTTTACATATACAATTTTAATAAAAATGTTGAATTGACTTTTAGATGATTTACAGGATCTCAGTCCCTGTGAACAGTGAATAACTGTCTGGACTTTATCATATTTTTCCAAGCACTTGATGTAATTATAGATTTAAAATGTTATTATTCTCATTGTAGATGTTAACACCTTTCTAGGGATCACTTTATATATACTTTATATATATTTTCCTGCCATGTAGATATATATATATATATATATATATATATATATATATATATATATATAGACATTGAAGTATATACAAGTTTATCTTATAGTATCTATTTTACAGAATGTAAAGCCCTTCAAAATATGATATGAGCACTTGGCAATAGGATTCAATGATACTTTGGAATATGGAAGCAGTGGTGTAAAATACAAACATAGAGCTACTAGCTCCATACTTATGTATGCACTTATCTCATATCACCATGAATTTGGGGAAGTAATATGAAAATTATAAATATTATGAAACTAAAAGTACTGCCAAGTGTGTTCATTGGCTACCACACAACATATAAGAATTGGTAGTAACACCCTGTTTTATTAACACATGTTGTCTGGATATTCTAATAGAATGGTTGAAAATCTGAACCTCAGAACAAATAAGTAAGAGATATTTGGACTTCCTCCAGATATTTCTGGAACCAAAGTTTGGAAATAGAATACCACTTTTGTAAATGGCCTAGGTGCCAATATGGTTTTCATTTCAATTGATAACAATTTGTTGTGTTAATTAGCTGTTAATGAGGTTAAAAATAAATGAGAAACCATTGTTAGCATGGTGAGATATGCCTGGTATCTTAGAACAGGAGAAATTGAGGTTCAAATGTGAGTCTGGGCAACACAGAGACTATGTGATTTTTAGTTAGCCAAGCACTTTTAGAGTTAAAAGCATAGTAAACCCCCAAACAATAATAGTGGGAGATGCCAATAACCACCTTCAGTAATAGTTTGTCTAAACAAATATTCATTAAAGCCACCTCAGAATTTAGTGTCACATTTGACAAAATGGTTCTAAGATCATTTTAACCCTACATAATATTTTATCTACTAGTGGCAAAACGCACAATCTTCTCAATGACCAATGAAGCTCTCTCAAAATAAATAATATTCTATGACACAAAAATAATTTCAGTAAATATAAAAAAATGAAAGAATCCTCTCTATTCTGTCAAGCTACAGTAGAATAAAATTAGATGTTAACAGTAAAGGAACCAGCAGAATATATTCATGAACATAGAGGGATAACTTAAGAAAAAAATAGAAACATAAAAGTATCAGGAACCCGGTGAAAATTAAAACCTAACTTTAGAATACAGAAATGGTGTTTCTTACAAGAATGTGTACAGCATTGAGTGTTTATATCAACAAAGTTAAGAAATTTTAAATGAATACCGCAATAATGCGTTACAAGCTTCTAGAAAAATAAAACATACAAATCAGTCCTCAAACAAATGGACAGAAATAATATATACCAGGGCATAGATCAAGGAAATAGGACTAAAAAACTGTAAAAGAATTAATGAAACTATCAGTAAAGCTTTTAACTTACAGGTAACCAACCTCTTTCATATCAAGTATTAGTCATATTCTTACAGATCCCAGACTGAATTCACAGCTCACATTCTAAGAAATTTTTTTCCAATGCAATTCCTCTGTACTGAAATTTAGTACTGATAGCAAAATTCCTGTGATTGTCTCACAGAATCCAACCATTTTTCTAGAAAAGTCTTGTCTACTTTTGTGTCAATGAAAACCTAAATGAAGCTTCAAAATGTTAACTTTGGTTGAAACTAGGTTAATTATATATTCTTCTGGTTTTATATAAGGTCAATATACTAAATCACAGAAAAAATAAGAAGTAATTTTTACAAAACTTAGCAATTATACATGGCAACAAATTATAACATAACCCAATTTAATTAAATTGAATATACATTAAATTTTTCTATATAAAACTAAGAATTATTCTGAATAGCAGAGTAAAAAAAATGTTATAATTCTTCCTGTTAAGGAAGAAATGTTATAGGAGTCTATAAGACACTAACACTTGATTATATAATTGCTATAATGGACATCAGTAGAAGAGGACAAAGGAAAAAATTCAATGCATTTCACAGACTAGGTGAATTCATTTGTTAAATAAGTTTAAGTAGTATTACAAGGTTGGATGTTAAAGTCAAAATGCTAGATAAACTTGAAAAACAATTTTCTAACTTCTAGGATAAAAAGAAATTTCAAATACTTTTTTTTTTGTTTCGTTAAAACAAAACCTTGAGGGAAAGTTTAGGGAACCAAACTAAAAGGATAAATATCTACATTTTCAGAAGATTGCAATGAAAATATCTTGACATAGGATATTAACTGGAAATTCTAATTAAAAGTATGAAACTATTCTTATAGTCCACATATTGTATTTCCCAATTTCTGTGTTTAATGTTTTATCTCATTTACCTTTGATGCAGTGCTAATAATCCTCCTTTGTGGGTTGAGTTACTCTTTTCCCAAGACTTCTTTTTCTTTCTCACTTCTCTGTTTATATTGTTTCCCCCACAGAAAATGGTACTATATTTACAGACATTTCAGTTATACTTAGGAACACCAATGAATGCCCTAATAATTTAGTTCCAACATAAGAATCAATATTCATAGCCAGTCATGGTGGCTCAAAATACAATCCCACATCTTTAGGTGCAAGAGATTGAGAGGATTCAAAGCCAGAACCAGCAAAAATTTGACCAGGCCTCATTGCAACAGACAAGCCACAAATACTCTCAGCTATCCAGAAGGCATAGGTAAAAATCATGGTCACAGGCTAGCGCTATACAAAATTGCCAAGACATGACCAGAAAAATAGCAGACTAGAAATATAAAGCCAAGAAAGTACTGATAGCATGTTGAGTGTGTGTGTGTGTGTGTGTGTGTGTGTGTGTGTGTTTGTGTGTGTGTTGTTGTTGTTGTTGTTGTTGTTGTTGTTGGTTTGTTGGTTTATTTTGGTCTGTCATTGGGCCTGAACTCTGGGCCTGGGCACTGTCCCTCAGTTCTTCAGCTCAAGGTGAATGCTCTGCCACTTGAGCCAAAGCACCACTTCAGGCTTTTTCTGCTTATGTGGTGCTGAGGAATCGAAACCAGGGCCTCATGCATGCAAGCAGGCACTCTACCACTGAGCCATCTTCCCAGCTCCTGATAGCATGGTTTTAAGAGATAATGGAAGTGCAAGGAACAACTTTTAGTTCAAACTCAAGTAGGAGAAGTAGAGGGGAGGAAAAGAGAGGGAGAACAAAAGTCCTGTCTTGAATTTACAATCAGCCAAATGTGAGTGAACCTAATGACTAATAGTGTGTAGGCAAATATATAACAATGATCCCAAATGTTTTTTATTTCCAATTTGTTTTTCCTAGCTTTAATTTTAAATCTAAAAAACTTAATCTTTATTAATGTTTAGGAGAAATGTAACTTTTCCCACTATCCTTGGATAAAATCATAAGAAGTTAGAATTTTTAAAGAAATACATCAATTAGTGGGATCAATTAGTTGAGTTTAATTATTTTTCTTACTATGATAATTATCTACACCTTCTGGAAAGGTGAAATAATTCTATTTATACATTTAATTTTTCAGATGAATAGATATGAGATCAAGACCTTGCTGATATTTATTGATTTCATATATTCTATTTTTGATCAGATACCTTATGTCATTTAAGAAAACCCTTATGCTTAATTGCTAACACTACTAATGGTATGGGTATTTAATACATTAGAAAATGTGAAACCCTGATATTTTTATGCTTCTTTGATTGCCAACAATCATAATTTTAATACATTAGATTTTACATAAGGCTCCTTTTACAAAATATACCTAATATTAAAAAGATAATTATAAGCATATCTGACCTACAACCTGAAGGAATTATTAGATGAGAACTTTTATGATTAATCAATAAAGACATAACTCAAACTATCATCCAGACACACAAACAAAAATTGGCTTATTTCAATTACAACTGAATACAGTAACCAAGTTGAGGTATTATTTTAATCCAGGAATTGTATGAATTTTAGTTTTGACATAGGATGCTTATTTAAGAAAAATCTTACCCCAACTATATCATATTTCTAAATATAACTACTTTTTATCATAATTAAAGAACATATCCTTTACTGGGTAATTTTATGGCTTATCCTGTTACTGTATTTCACTTTTCATTTCAAGCCTGAGAAAAAGAATACAAAAGGAAACAATGAAAATACTCACACCAAAGCATTGTTCTTGAATCTGATTTATCTTCCTGCAACCACTTTCATAACTTTAAGTGTAGAAAAGTAAAGGTCATTTATGTTCATGAAAACCAACTGTGTGTTCTGAGGAAACATCAAGAAGAAAATTCTGCTAAAGAAAATAAAAGCATTTAAGTAATCTTAAGTGAATTGAACACCTGTTATGTTTTTGGCCTACAGACTAAGCAATTCTTAATTAAATTGTTCAAAGTGAACACCTTGAGGTAATTGTCTTTTTTAATGTACCCAAATAATTTTGAGAAAGTTGAATAATTCTAATTGAAAGCCATGCAAGAATAAGTCATGTCACGGTAACAATTACAATACATGATACCCGCACATTTTCTCAGTGTAGAATTCACTGATGATTGGACAAGCACCCCTCCAATTTCTATTTTATTTCCTACTCCTGGGGCTTGAACTCAGGATCTCCTGGCTCTATCCCTGAGACTCACTGTGCTCAAGGCTAACACTCTACCACTTGAGCCACAGTGCCATTTCCATACACCTCCAATTTCTAATGAATGAAATTAGGCCTTTATAATATCTCAAATTCTTTTGAGAGAAGCTGGAAGTGTCAGTTAAAACTCAGATCTAATATCTTCCATGGAATGTGGTATGTCCTCAGTCATTACCATGGAATCTGTTTCCATACCACAACCTTTGATATTTGAAAACACAAATACTCTTTCCCCTCAGACGCTACTTATCAAATACCTTTAGTACCCAGAGTGACGTCTGCTCCAACATCACCCATGGCCATTGTCCTTTGAGACAAAACTTCAATTTTGTTAATTGACCTGCTTATTTATTTTTCCTGCAGGCCATGGATGTCAATCAAAGTGGATACCAGTCATAGATTGAATATAATTAGACTAATCACAGGACTTCTATTGTCCCCATATTCAGTTCAGAAGTTCATGTTTAATTCAATCATCTTTTATCCTTCCACTCTTGGACATTAATGCATAGATAGACAGCTGAACTAAACCCATCACAAGGAGCTGAGTCCCATTCACCCCACGTCCCATTACCACTGCAGCAAACTAGGAGCAAGAGGAAAACAGCCTTGCTAATATGTGACCCTAAGGGAATGAGCACAGGAGCACAACATTGTGAAACCAATAAATGAATAAAAGATTGAAATCTCTTCTCCATGTGAATTCCAGGTTAAGCAATTTTGGGGTTTAACGAAGTTTGAGATTTAAAAATATATAGTTATACACACATATATATAGTTATACATATGCTATATATATATAGCCATATATTAATTATTATAGTAAAGGTGATGTACACAGGAATTACTATCACATGTCAGATAATGAGTACATTTCTTTTTGAACAGTGTCACCCCTTCCCTTGATCTCTCCCAGTTTTTCCCTCCTGTCCCCACTCACAAGCTGTATAGTTCATTTTCAACATGGTGCCTATTGAACACCATTGGCTGCACTGGTTTACTCATTGTCCCCCTATTTCTGTGCTACCTCACCTTGCCCTCCCTCAAACAGATAAACTTACAAACAAGACAAAAAGTAAAGAAAACATCTTCACTAGCCATACAACGGACAAGGGTCTCATCTCTAAAATATACCTGAAACTCAAAAAATTAAATTCCCCAACAACAAATCCTCAAAGAAACGACTGCCCTATAAATAAGTGGGCTAAAGACTTACAAAGAAACTTCTCTGAAGAGGAAAGAAAGATGGCCAATAGACACATGAAGAAATGATTAACCTCCTTAGCCATAAAAGAAATGCAAATCAAAACAATATTGAGATACCACCTCACCACAGTTAGAATGGCTATAATCAAGAGCTCTAATAACAACAGATGCTGGAGGGGATGTGGACAGAAGGGAACCTTACTGCATTGTTGGTAGGAGTGTAAACTTGTTCAACCACTTTGGAAAGTAGTATGGAGGTTCCTTAAAAGACTCCACATAGAGTTCCCCTATGACCCAGCAATCCCACTTTTGGGCATTTACCCAAATGATCACAAACAAGACCATACTAAAGCTATCAGCATAACTATATTTATTGCAGCATTATTTACCATAGCTAAGATATGGAACCAACCCAGATGAACCTCAGTAGATGAATGGATCAAGAAAATGTGGTATATATACACAATGGAATCCTATGCCTCCATCAGAAAGAATGACATTGCCCCATTTGTTAGGAAATGAAAAGACTTGGAAAAAGTTATATTAAGTGAAGTAAGCCAAGCCCAAAGAAACATAGGTCCCATGGTTTCCCTTATTTGCAAAAACTAGTATATGTCTGAGTCAAGCAGAAAAGGTTAGATAAGTTGATGTTAGGCAAAATGAACCCCAAGATAAGGACTCAAATGGTTTTTCTCTCTTGTTGTTGTTTCTAACATATTTAAAAGATGATTTCTTTGTTGCTTTGTATGTCCCTCCCCCACAGTATAACCCTTGTTTTCACTGTATTTGATGTTGGTATAATTTGTGGAGGGGAAGGGAAAAACAAATTGTTTAAATAGAGATACAGGTGGACCTATTGCAACAATCAGTTGTACAAGATGTTATGTTGAATAACAAACTTTATAACTTTGGGGAGGAGGGTAGATGGGAAGGGATGGGAAGGGGAAACAAAGGAGGAGGCAACAATGCTTGATGAGAAATGTACTCATCTTTCCCATGTAATTGTAACCCCGCTGTATGGTATTTTCACAATAAAAAAAAGGTAAAGAAAACAACAACAGCAACAAAGAAAACACAAAACCTCTTGTTTCTATTATTTGGAGTTCATTTCAAGAAATGTTACTTTATCTGATCATGTGCACATGGCTACTGAGCCTTTGGGATCTTCTCCTAAGAATATCTTTCTTTAGTCTCACTATGTGAATGTCTAGTGTCCTGTATAATCAATCATGTCCCAGAGTATTTTTGTCTTTTACATTTAGAGTGATTACTTATAGATTTATAGGCATTTTAGTTTACCACAAGTGGGGAAAACATGAAGCCTGTTTCTTTGGGTCTGGCTTACTTCGCATATATATATTTTTTCCAAGTCTACCTATTTCCTTACGAATGGTACAATATCATTCTTTCTGGTGAAAGAATTATCACTCCATTGTGTATATATACAATTTCTTGAACAATTGTTCCACTGAGGTATTTTATTGGCATTTTCTTAAAATGTTACATGTGAATGTACAAATGTATATATTTATACATATATTTTTATATTATTCATATATTATATACTATATGTATGCTTACACATGTGCTTGTAACTCCACTGGAATGGAGAGTAATTGAACTCCCAATTTGTGTGGATGACAGATGTATACACAACTTGATTTGGACAAGAGAATACAGTAGGTTAGCCATATAGCCATGTTTATGTGTATCTAGAAATGAAATGAAGCATTACATCAATATGCAATCTGCAAAAAAAAAATCAAGTGGAAAAATAAGGTTCACAAGTCTTTCTTCACACAAACTATTCTTACTGTCAGCATGTCGATGGGTGCTGTTACCCAGTGAGATGTCCCATGGTATGGAATGGGTGGGCAGTAATGTCATCCAGAAAATTCAGCCACTGGTTTATTTGCAAGTGTTATTTCTTTCAAATTATATATGGAAAGAACTCGTGATCATGTTCAAGCATTATCATGTAGCACAAAATTTTTGGTAATCCCCTTATCTGAATTGTTTTATTAGCAAAATTAACAGCCACTTAGATTAAATAGAAGACTCATAGAGGAAATTCAATATTATCTTTGTTAAAACTTTTCTAGGCATATATTGATTGTGACATATCAAGTTTTAATATTGCATGCTTTATATTGAAAGCATAAAAACCTTAAATTAAAATCTATTTGAAAAAACACAAAAGATAATAAACCATCGGTGAAATCAAAATAAAAAAATCTCAATTATGATTCACTTACTTCCTCACATAAGGATCCAGAAAGACATTATGTTAATGTGATGGCTTCTAAAACAAAAATCTTAAAAACCTTAAGTATACATTCAGAATTGCGACATTTTTTTTCTAGTATTAGGGATTTAGCCCCAGATCTCACCAGTGTTAGGCAGACATTCTACCACTTGATCTAAACCCACAGCTTATAAGTACAATTTGGTCTATGTTTTAATTGTATTTGTTGCATATTTATTTACTCTTTTTTGACAGATAAGTACACAACAGAATCTTTTGGGATTTGTGAATACTTTGCCTGGATACCAAGATTTCCCATGCATGAGAACAATCATATATAGCTGATATTGATCTTTGAATGGAGAGCATTTTTTTATTTTTTTTCATTTTTTATTACCACATGTGTTTGACTTACAAGTTTTATTTTGTCATTGCTTCTATTTAGAGTCACTAGAAATCATATATTCAAATAATACTTTAAAATTAAACAGCTTAATCAATAAATTCACAAGAAAAAATATACTTCTTTTTTTTGAAGTCCTTTTATATTTTTTGAGTAGTTGTAAAAAGGACTGGCCATTCAAAGAAGCAGTTTATGAATACAGTGGCATCTTGATCAGTTTCATCACTTTTAACATTTTTTTTTTGCTTATGTGGTGCTGAGGAATCAAACCCAGGGCCTCATGCATTGCAAGGCAAGTGCTCTACCACTGAGCCACCTTCCCAGCCCCTACTTTTCTTTTCTTTTTTTTTTTTTTTGCTTATGTGGTGCTGAGGAATCGAACCCAGGGCCTCATGCATGCAAGGCAAGCACTCTACCACTGAGCCACCTTCCCAGCCCCCTACTTTTAACATTCTTATCCATCCTTCCCAACCCATCCCTTCCTTTTCTTATCTTAATTTTAGCTTATGCATTAATTTTTGTCATTAAACAAGGCAGTTTATGTGTACAATGCATCTTGATCTATTGTATCATCACTTCAACATCTTCACCCCACTTTAGCCCACCCCGTCCCTTATCTCTCTCAATTCAATGGTATATACGATGAATTCTGGCCTGCCTTCTCCCTCCTTACCCCCTTCATTTTTCTGGCCCTCTCCTCTTGAGTTTTAAACTACTACCTCCTTAAGTTTCTTAGAACCTTAGAATTGAAGGCAAATTTAGCCATTGTTTTAATGGAGACTTTGAAGTGGAGTTATTTGAATTCAATCCCCAGAACAGAAAAATAAACAGCTGTATAATTCCTTTATATTAATCTTATTTCTTCTCAATAGCGTTTGAATAAGATAAAGCAACATCCAAGGTTATCACTCTAGTGTACCAATTATTTTAACAAAATACTGAGGAGAAAGACTTGAAATGGTAAATATTTGTCAGATTGATTTGTCTATTGATTATCTGAGCCACAATCCCATGATGAGCTGACTTAATGTTTTGATTAATGTCTCACATCTCTGGGTATTAGACTGTGATGCCTCTGCTAAATGTGTCTTGTGTGATCTTTCTTCACCAGGATTGTTCACATACTGCAGATAATTTTTTAAAGAATAAATACACAGAAGACATTGTGAAGTTTCTGATTATATCTTACTATCCCTACTTCTACTGAAATATAGACATGATAGAAAAGAAGAAAAACTATATTCAATGGATAGACAGATTTAAGAATGTGCTTATATTTGCAACCTTTCTAATACTACAATTGTGTACCTATTCAATCTTTCCATTTCATGAAATTGTTTTTATCCTCATCTACAATCACAACTTTCAAATTTTTATACTCCTTCTCTAAGTTCTCTGAATTTTACCAAAATAAGCAATGCTGCAAATCACTATCTCATGTGCTTTTGATCATGTTCTACCAAACAATTCTCATTTTTCTTGGAATTTGATTTTGATTTATTGATAAAATTTAATTCAATTAATATAAAACATGAAATTGTTATTGCTAATATTTTTTCACAAGATGGAATAGAGCTTTCCCAGTCTGACATCTGCCAGAGTAAGAAGACTGTCTTTGAAATGAAAGCCAAGCTTAAAACTTCTTAAATTTCCTCTGTATTCATAATAAGCCCTGGTATCTTTTATGCCTATCTGCAATTCTCCTGAGCTCTGTTATAATTAATAGGTTAAAAATGTACTAATGAAAAGACAAAAGTCTTATTTTTGCCATAAACCTGCTAAGACTTGAGTTTAGTGAACTATAAGATCTTGAAGTCCCTCTTTATCATTACAGTAGCTCTCATGTGTGTTTGTTAAATTAAGAAAACAGGAGCTGGAAATGTGGCTTATTGGTACAGTGCTTGGCTAGCATGCATGAAGCTTTGGGTTTGATTCCTGAGTACCACATAGACAGACAAAGCCAGAAAAAGAGCTGTGGCTAAAGTGTTAGTGTTAGCTTTGAGCAAAAAGAAGCTCAGGAGACAGCACCTAGTCCCCAAGTTCAAGCACCAGGGCTGGCAAAAAAGAAAAAAGAAAAAGAAAGCATGTTTCCATGCCAATACTATGATAGACTGCATGGTTGAATTTTGTAATTTCTCAAAAACTCTCTGACCTTTACTTCGTGCATTTCTAACATCAGTGGTCAGAAAATGCCTTATAGAGAAATAATAAGACTCATGCTTAAATACAGCAAAACACCTTAATCACATTATCTACCAGTGTGTTTTCATTATGTCAGGGACTTTTGAAATATTGGTTAGCTTATAAACCATGTTAGTTTTCAAAACTAGGAGGAAAAATGAAAGCAGCAAAAATTTCCTTTGTAGGTGTCTTGAAGAATTTTTGAGTAAATATAAATCAGTACTATGTATACATTTATAAGATCTTATTCCTGTCCTTCCTACAGATTCAGTAGTCTTAATACTGATGTAACCCATTTCTTTCTCTTCTGGGATGGAGAATTGGTCAGTGTCTAAAATCTAAAAAAAAAATCAATTTTGGAGTAAGAACCTATTTTCATACTTGATGTGCTACTTATTTTCTGTGTAATTTAAGAGAAATAACCCAATCTTTCCAATGCTTCAATTTCCAAACCAAGAAAAACAGGGAGAAAAATACCTGTTTTATGAATCTGATATGAATATGTCCAGTCAAATATATTAATATGCTAGCATATATCGTATAATCAAAATTAATGTTTTTATTACATTAATAGTGATAATTTTAAATAAATTGATCATGTACAAACACTAGGCCTGCAAAACAGATTTGTCTGATATACATTTGTTTCAGGCTTAATAAAAATGATTGTAGCTTTTAAACTTAATTTTCTCCATGTTAATGGATTTTCAACTTTTCTATTGTGATAATATCTGCTTTAATCTAATTATTTTGATCACTTACTAGATTATGTATTACAGACAGGAAATTGAATATACATTTTATGGCTAGTGAATGAACTTAAAATATTTGGTACATTGCCATAAGATGTAATATGGAGAAGAAGATTTAGGTATTATTTTATTCTATGATCCTACATTACTCTTAGAACTTTACAGTTCATATAATATAATTTATCTCCTATTTTATTTTTCTGAATACTATTTTTGGTTTTGTTTTGGGAATTCTTTTTGCCTTGCAGCTTTTCTTTTATTTTACACATTTCATTTTCTTCTAAGCCTTTGAATATAAAGAAAATTGAACCAACATAATTGTGCTTGCTGGGTACAAATAGACTTAGGAAAACACAAGGTAGTTATCAGGAAAAATTATAATTTTCAAGCTAGCACATACTGTGATTTTAAATGTGTGTGAAGCCTTTACTAGGCTCAGAATAAAAACATATTCTAGCAGTTGACTGTACATGTTCATTACCAAAAATGAAAGTTGGGGTAAGCCCATGTTTCTAGGAGATCTTTCCAGCTCCATGAATCCAGCTGCTAGTTTTAGACTAGTGATATATAATTTTCCCATTTATTAATAAGGCAACAAAATCTTGGAAAGCTCAAACGTTCTGGCTAGTCCGGTAGGTTTTAAATCACCCTAAGGCAGTCCCATAAGGGAAAAATGACTTAATACTAAGCTGTATCATTTTTATTAGAACAATATCAGACTTAATTAAGCTTCTTGCTACCTGAACGACAGGATGAGATTTTCTTTAAAGATACATTAACTCCTACATGTCGTCATTACTACCACTATCCATTCTAGTTGATTAAAAACCCCAAAGTCTAATGAATATTTATCTACACTGGAGAAGAGAGAATTTTCATATGAAATCTGACCCTGCATCTGCCCTCCTTGCTACTTAACTAAATAACTACATATCACTAAATAATGCTTTTAAGTTTCTGCTTATACATTCCCATAGACATGTTTTACAGAGCCTAGTAAAATATTGCTGTTTCATATGAAGACTTACTGGCTATGACTAATGTATGTATTATGTCATTTCAATCTAATCTGTATGATTGTAAAAAAAATCCTTGGCTTACCCCATTTAATCTGT
The DNA here is from genome assembly GCF_024711535.1 of Dipodomys merriami. NCBI lineage: Eukaryota > Metazoa > Chordata > Mammalia > Rodentia > Heteromyidae > Dipodomys > Dipodomys merriami. Next base: position 86,699,780 of record NW_027203381.1, read on the forward strand.
TATTTTTAAAACTCTATATCCTGGAAGATTTTAGTTATTAAATTTTACCACTGAAACATATGTGTGTGTACCTTAATATTTAAGTAATCTTCTGTCTGGTATATCTAAGAGGCAAACTTCATTTGAAAAATAAAACAGTGATGTTGACATCAAGGGAAATTTGAAACAAGGTTAGTGCTGTGGTTTGAATATATCCTCCAGAGTCGATGTGTTGGAGCTTTCATCTCAACACAACAATGTTGAGCTGTGGGAACTTTTGGAAGTGATTAGAAGTATGAATACTGAGCACTCATGAAAACTCAAGAGAGGGTTAATTAAATATTAAGAAAGTGAGTTCTTGATAAAAGGAGAGATTTGGCCTTCTGGCTCTCCATTACATATGCAGGTATCACTTCTGATCCTTTCATTTGCCTCTTTGGAATCATCCAATAAGAAGGTCCTTCTCAGAGTTTAGCATCTTGTTCTTTGACTTTTAATATTTGAGCCATGAGGAATGAGCTTCACTTATCAAGAAATTGTTGAGACTGTGGTATTCTGTTGTAGCCAGTCAAAGCAGACAGTTATTCAACGTTGATGGTTAGTGAAAACAAGTTGTCTTTACAAAAAAAAAAAAAAAAGGCATCCTGAGGCCTAATAATGGCATGAAAATATGTTGTATAAAAATGAGATTTTCTCTGTGAGTTAGCAAAGGACTGGCTTATTGTTTTTGCACTTTGTGACCATATATCTTCTGTCACTCATAGTTTCAATATTAACCAGAGTGCCACTCATAGAGAAGAGATATCACCGGCTATTCCATCCCAATTGCACATAAAAACTGAGCCACAATTTTCTGTGCATGCCTCTTTATAAATTCTTAATAGGCATTATTTTTACTTTCTATGCTTTGGAAATCTGGGCACAGTATCCTACTGTAAAGATCACTATTAATATTAATTTCTTAAAGTTCTTTGATAATGTCAGGGATAAAATAAAATTTGCCCCTTAAGTACAAACATTAAATATCACAGCTTTCAGCAACAAGGCTGTAAGCTTTTTCATTTTTATATCTGTGAGATTGTGACACCTTAGAAAATATATAGTTTTATGTAACCATGCAACAGACTCCATGATGTATTGTATGTGGACTGGACATTTGACATAAATTCCAGAGTGGGAGCAATCTAAATTCAGGACACAACATGCAAAGAGAACTATGGTAAATTGAGAGTGCGTGTTTCTCCAATGTGAGTCAGTGCCAATCTGGAGCAAACTGATGCCTGGGGAAACAAGAATTACATGAATAGCCTCTAAATCCAGAATTTTCACACATACTTATGTGAATGAGGATCACTTCAACTTGATCATACACAAAACCTCCTTCTCCTTAAACACACACACCACAAACACAAGACAGACAGACAGACACACACACACACACACACACACACACACACACACACACACACACACTATGTTACATAAACATCAATGAGAATAGAACATCATCTTCAATTTCTATGCTGGGATATTTGTGAAAAATGAAAAGGCACTGTAAGGTCTCTTGCCGGCCTTGCAGGCCCTGTGCAGACACCTCCCTACCTCTTGGCTAAGTTTCCACCCAGTATCTGTTACCTAGGTAACTGGCACACCTGGAAGCAGTCACCTCCCGCTCCTGCTAGGTCACATCCTGGGCCACTCCTGGTCAAGTCTCCAGTCTGACCACTGGAGAATCCCAGGTCTTGAGGTCACATCCTGAACCTCCACTGGCCTCTTCCTGGCCCTGGCCTACATAAGTCCTAGCCTGGAGATGGGTTGCCCCTTTCAGCCATGCCACTCCACCATGCACAGTGGGGCAGCAGTTCGGTAAACAAACTTCTTTTCCTGCCTGAATACCACGTAGTTTGCTCTTCATCAGCTACATAATGAAACCGACCTATTTATTTATTTAATTGTGAAAATACTGTACAGAGGGGTTAAAATTACACGGGCAAGGTAATGAGTACATTTCTTATCAAGCATTGTGGCCTCCACCTTTGGTTCCCTGTCCCATCCCTTTCCATCCCCCCCACCTCCGCCAAAGTTGTAAAGTTCGTTTTTCAACATAACGACTTGTACATCTCATTGTTGCATGGGTCCACCTGTATCTCTATTTAAACGATTTTTTTCCTTTCCCCTCCACAAATTACACCAACATCAAATACAATGAAAGCAGGGGTTATACCGACCTATTTAATATACTTTACAGATACCATTTGATAAAGAGGTGGAATTGATTGAAATGTGATGTGAACACACCCGTGGAGATGTAATAATGAAATCTTCCTATATAACTTATATAATCCAATAAAAAGGATGTGATCACAGACAAACATAAATTAGATTCACAGTAAAAGCCAAAGGAATTGATTTATTTCTCAGCACTTACTAATTGATACATATTGAAAAATGTATTTAATTTCCCTGATTCTCACTTTTATTATCTGTAAACGTCAGCTTTGTTATGATTTGAGGTCAGTTAGAGCTCAAAAGCTTTTAGGTAATTGATACATACAGAATAACTCCAAACTCACAAAAATCTGTCACACTTAGAAGATTTTCATTAGGTAAAATAATATAAAAAGGGCAAATACGGTACATGGATTATTAAGATGTGATTGTGGCTGAAAGGATGGTAGGGGAAAAACAAAGGAAGAGGCAACAATGTATGATAAGAAATGTAGTCATTTCCTTGCTCATATGATTGTAACCCCCTGTGTACAGTATTTTCACAATAAAAAAACTCATTAAAAAAAAAGAATTAGTATAAGTCGCAGGAGGTCGGTGGCTCATGCCTGTAATCCTAGCTACTCAGGAGGCTGAGATCTGAGCATCATGGTTCAAAGCCAGCCTGGGCAGGAAACTCGGAGAGACTCTTATCTCCAATAAACCACTCATAAAACCGAAAGTGCCACTATAGCTCAAGTGATAGAGTGATTGTCTTGAGCGGAAGAGCTTAGTGATAGTGCCCAAGCCCAGAGTTCAAGCCCCAAGACCAAACAAAAAAAAAAAGAAAAAAGAAAAGAAAGAAAGAAAGAAAAAAAATAGTATATACCAGCTTTAGGAATTAGTATAGTTACAAATTAATAAATTTTATAATATGGGGATACATTTAATCAAAATGTATCTTTTTCATATGATACCACAATTAAGAGTATTTGTCATTTTTGTTAATATGATAAATAGAATGTATGTACACGTTTGAAAAAAAACTTACCAGGAGGGGAGGGGAGCGGAAAAATAAATATAAATAATTAAAAAAAGAAAAGAAGAAAATTACCAGATTATACAATTATATATTTCCCAACAAAGTACTGTTTTTTAGGCAGAACTCCTGCATCATTAGAAGAGACTTGATATGTTAAAAAGACAAATTTTGGAATAAAAGTTTTTTTTCTTTTTTTTTTAATTTCTGGAAAAGACATTTAGAAAGCACTATAACATTTCTCTCTCTCTCTCTCTCTCTCTCTCTCTCTCTCACACATACACACACACACACACATACACACGCACACAACATTTTAGACATCTATGCAGAAAAGTCCTATTCAAATTTGAATGAACCAGAAACTTTTTTTTTTTTTTGTCAGTCATGGGGTTTAAACTCTTGGCGCTGTCCCTCAGCTCTTCAGTTCTAGGCTTACACTCTACCACTTGAGCCACACACCACTTCCAGTTTTCTGGTGGTTAATTGGAAATAAGAGTCTCATAGACTTTGCAAGCTGGCTTTGAACAGTGATCCTCAGATCTCATCTTCCTGAGTAGTTAAGATGACAGGTGTGAGCCACTGGCGCCCAGCAACCATTAATTTAAAGCTATTTGTCATTTTATTATCTATTACAATGATAAAAAAGCTTACTTTGAAGTCAGAGTCTCCAAAATATTTATTAGTTATTTGTTTTTTAAAGTTCCCCATAAATATATGTTTTCTATCTAGAAGAGAAGAAAGAAAATAACAAGCATATGGAATTCTTTAGATTCTAGGGAATTATCTTTATCAATTAGAGAGTATTTTAAAATAAGTTTTATTACTATTGTAGAAGTGATGCACAGAAGGATTACAGTTACATAAGTCAGGTAATGAGTACATTTCTTTCTTTCCCTTGTAATTTTTCTCCTCCTGTCCGCACCCACAAGTTGTATAGTTCATTTTGCACAGTGTTCAGTGAGTACCACTGCTCTATTTATTCACCATTTGTCCCACCTTTTCTGTGCAATCCTTACCTTCCCAAAGATAAAGTAACAATAAATACAAAAGGAAAAGACAACTGAAATTTGCAAAAATACCCACCTCTTTTTCCATTTCTAGGAGTTCACTTAGAAAAATATTATTTTATATGATCATATGCATATAGCTATTGAGCCTTTGTGATCCACTCCTGTGACTATTGTCCTTTGGTATCATTGTGTGAATGTCTGGAGATCTGTGTAATATACCATGTGTCAGTATATCTATAACTGATTGGTAGATAGATAGATAGATAGATAGATAGATAGATAGATAGATAGAGATAGATAGATAGATAGATAGATAGATAGATAGATAGATAGATAGATAGATAGATAGATAGAAATGCATACATATAATTACCATCCAGTGGGTTTATTTGTAGATTTATAGGCACATTATAGTTACCACAAATGAGGGAAATTATGCAACCTGTGTTTGTCTGGGTCTAGCTTGCTTTTTTAATATACTTTTGCCCAAGTCTTTCCATTTCCTTACAAATTGATCAACAAAATATGGTATGCATACACAATGGAATTCTACTCTTCTATCAGAAAGGATGATATTGCACCATTCACAAGGAAATACTGACTTTAGAAGTCTACCCATACATCAAGAATCCTAACCCATCAGTAAATTAGGACTGTGTCTGACTGGATGGAAGTAGAATGTCCTATACAGCAGCTCTTTTAAAAAAATCTTCCACAAGGTCTTAAATCTTGGAGCCATCATCAAGAGTGCTATGTATGATCAAAACTGCCTATAGGTTTCAGGGAATACTATTTATTGTACAATTTTCTACATGGAATTTTGGTTCTCAGGAGCATTTTTTCATACACTCTGATTTTTAAACTGTCAAGGAAAAGAAAAATATAGCAGCAAGATAACATTAGTCTCTACAGGATGAATCAGTCATGCTTCACCAAATGCCTAATGCAGCCTTTGTTTCACCAAATCCCTAAGTAACAGTTCACACTACATATGGTGTTCTCCACATCAGGGACTTGTTTGTAAACTGCTGCAGTTAAATCAATGTGCACATGTAAATGAGTGTGTGCACACGGGTATGCACGTGCATACACACACATACACACATAATTTTATTTGTGAGCAACCCTGAAACTATCTTATAATTAGAGAGAATTAATAGTTAATAGTTTGAGTATGTGCACATGTCAAATATCCATTTTAAAATGATGTATGTAATTTTTGCTTCCAAATGGCAGGTTGTTATTATTATGGCAGCAGACAAAATGGTGCAAAAGGAAATAAGTAGCTCTTGGGGGTTGTGTCATCTGCATATGCACTCCAACCATAATCTCTGAGAAATTATTATTTGCTCAGTACTTAAAAATCACAGACGATCAAATTCAGAGGTACTATGTTCAAAGATGAATACTAGTTTCAAAAATCCAATGGTGGGACCTGGGAAGGTGGCTCAGTGGTAGAGTGTTTGCCTTGCATGCATGAGGCCCTGGGTTCAATTCCTCGCGTACCACATAAGCAGAAAAACAAACAAACAAAAAAAAACCCACCAACAACGAAGTGGCGCAATGGCTCAAGTGGTATAGTGCTAGCGTTGAGCTGAAGAGCTGAAAGACAGTGTCCGGGCCTAGATTTTAGGCCCCATGACTGACCCCCCCCACACACACACACAAAAATGGTTCTGAAATGTTTAGTCCTTTTAATTATTTTATTTTTACTTACAATTATTTTTTAAGTAATATTTGAAGTAAAAACCCAGAATCAGTACTTATATTGTGGCAACTAGTATTTAAGAAAAATCCAAGCTGAAATTGATTGAATTCTGTAATGACAGCATTTGGAAGACTGATACAGGAGTATCAAGTGTAGGAGGTAGGGGCTGGGAAGGTGGCTCAGGTGGTAGAGTGCTTGCTTTGCATGCATGAGGTCCTGAGTTCGATTCCTCAGCACCACATTAGTAAAAGGAAAAAAGCCGGAAGTGGTCCTGTGGCTCAAGTGGTAGAGCGCTAGCCTTGAGCTGAAGAGCTGAGGGACAGTGCCCAGGCCCAGAGTTCAGGCCCCACAACTGGACCAAAAAAAAAAAAAAAAGAGTAGGAGGTAAGCCAGAGCTATGTAATGAGATCTTATTGCAAAAATTTCAACACATACGCATAAAATTAAAGATGGCTATATATGCTTTCTAAATGCTAGCCACATTATTTTTCTAAAGCTAGAATCCTAATATAAACCATTTTGTACTCCTCATTTCCTTGTTTAAAAATGATAGATTCTGCCGGGTGCCGGTGGCTCACACCTGTAATCCTAGTTACTCAGGAGTCTGAGATCTGAGGATCGCGGTTCAAAGCCAGCCAGGGCAAGAAACTCCGTGAAACTCTTATCTCCAATAAACCACCAGAAAACCGGAAGTGACGCTGTAGCTTAAGTGGTAGAGCATTAGCCTTGAGCGGAAGAGCTAAGGGATAGTGCTCAGACCCAGAGCCAAGAGTTCAAGCCCCATGACCGACAAAATAATATAGAGATAGCTAGCTAGCTAGATAGATAGATAGATGGATAGATTCCTATGATATATATTATTTACTAATTATTTACTAGTACTTGTTTATAGTGGTACATGTGAATTTTAAATTCTTATCATTTGGGTGTATTTAATTTTTATCAATTTCCTATATTAACTAGTTTTTGTTCTGCTAAGCAAAACAAATGATAGGAAATGTGGCTTCTTTTTACTTTTTTAATTTAAATTTTATTCTAAAGGTGATGTACAGAGGGGTTACAGTTACATAAGTCAAGTACTTTTTTTTTTTTTTTTTGTCGGTCATGGGACCTGAACTCTGGGCCTCGGCCCTGTCCCTCAGCTCTTCAGCTCAAGGCTAGCACTCTGCCTCTTGAGCCATAGTGCCACTTCCTATTTTTTCTGCTTATGTGGTGCTGAGGAATAGAACCCAGGGCCTTATGCATGTAAGACAAGCACTCTACCACTGAGCCACCTTCCCAGCCCCAACCACATTATTTTTATAAAGCTAGAATCCTAATAATATATCACTTTGTACTCCTCATTTCCTTGTTTAAAAATTATAGATTCCTCTAATATATATTATTTACTAATACTTGTTTATAGTGGATATACAGGAATTTTAAATTCCTATCATTTGAGTGTATTCTATTTTTATCAATTTCCTATATTAACTAGTTTTTGTTCTGCTAAGCAAAAGAAATGATAGAAATGGCTTCTTTTAATTTTTTAATTTAAATTTTCTTGTAAAGTGATACACAGAGGGGTTACAGTTACATAAGTCAGGTATATTTCTTTTGGAACAGTGTCACCATCTTTCATTTTCTCCTACTTTCCCGCCCCCAACTGCCTTCCCCACCGAGTTGTAACGTTCATTTGCAACATAGTGTCTAGTGAGTGACACTGTTGCATCCATACACTCTTTGTCCCAACCTTTCTGTTATTCTCCTAGCCTTCTCCAAGTCAAATAAACATATATACACTACAAAACGCACAAGAATTAAAAACGGTTGCATCAGGAAATAAGCTGAAGGAGAAAAATAAATAACTGCAAACCGTACAATAAAAGAAATAACTGCAGTTATTTACATTTCTTCAAGCTCAAAATGAGGCTTCTTATTTAAAAGAGAATTCTTAGTGCAAAAGAAAACTGTTACCTCACTAAATTATTATGGATAGAGAGGAGTTAGAACAGAAAATTAGAAGTAGTTGAAAAGGACAACTAATAAAGAATTTCTTATAAAAATAATAAAATGTATTATTAATTAATAAAATTAATTGAATGTAATGAAAAATTGAAACTAGATATTTCTATATTTCAAGTCACAGGCAGAAACTAGAATGGTAGTAGATGAAATGATAAAGCACATAAATGGCATAGTGATTTCATATTTAGCATTCCCAAAACTGGGCTTGCATATTTGTGTGTGGTTAGAAGTAGTTACAATAACATCAAGCATAGTTAATGATTAGATTAGTTTATAGGAATCAATTTGGCAAAGTGTGGAGGATTCACCTTTTACCATCCTTCCTGTCATAATGATTGAATGTTTAAAATTAAAATCACTGATAGATATCTCATTCTTATTTTTTTAACCTAAGAATTTTAAAACATAATTATTTCATAAGGATTGTTGCATAAATTATTACTTTTTTATTTTGTCAGTGCTTAAAAAGGAGTCATATATAAACACATATATAAAACATTATAACAATGAACAAGAAAACATCATATTCATGATTAACTCATGATGTCCTGTCATGCTTTACCAGGGCAACTTTAATGTGGTAAGATGATTTATTTACATTTAGTGTACCAATTTAAAGATGAAGTGAAATATAGTAAAATGTAATGCTAAAATACTTGATACAATGTTAATTAGACAACAAATCAGCTTCAATGGCTAATGTTCACTATACCTTATGAGAAAGCTATACAGAAGTGGGAAAAACTAGTCTAGTGACTCTCAGAACTCATGTGTTTAGCAGAAGAAAACAGTGATTTTCTGAGATGGTCTGAAGTTTAAAAAGAAGTTTCCAACAAAAGACACATAGTATCATCATCTCAACTGAATAGGATATATTTTAAAATTTTGCTTTTACAGGATGAATTATTTTCAATAACTGCTAAGATGAAGACCTAATTTCTGAAGGTGCTCTATTGAAATCACTTGACAAGCAAACTTAATTTGATTCTTAATGATTTAAGCATGTTTGAATTGTGCTGAACTCAATGCATGCAAGACATATCCCTTTGAACAAAAAGAAAATTATGCTATAACCTTACATTATTTTAAGGCTGAATATTTTCAGAGATTTTTCTACCTCAGTAAGCTGCTGTATGCATATAGAATTATATGCACAGACATATAGAGAAAATTGACTTAAAACGACCAGCCTCAAATCTTTCATTTTTATTCTTTTACTTTGTATATTTTCCTCTCAATGTTTTCATTTTAAGAAAGCTGAAAGCTGTGATATTTTTCATAAGTACTTTTAAATGTATGTGATCCTTTAAAAGGCATATTTTTGTAAAGCAGTTAATGTCATGGAAACGATCTACCATCCAAATTTGAAATTGAAGCAGTATACAAAATAATATATGCACTAGGATGTCAGTTTTGTTTTTGGCTTACTTTTTTAAATATGGGACCCATTTCTAAAGATTAGAATTGGGAGCAGGAAAAATAGATCATTGAGGATGCATAACTAAGGAATGAAGTTGGCAAAATAAAACTGATTGAATGTTGTTGATTAGTAAGGACTGGTGATGATGGAGATAGAGAAACGAGGGGTCAGAAGATGAATAAAAGAACTGTATGAGTTCCTGCCCATGGTGCAGAAACTTGGGGGGAGAACCAATGGCAATGATAAAGGATGAGTATGATCCAAAAACCTTATATACATGTATGAAAATGAACCGCTGAACCTTGTTGAAATTGCTTTGGGAAGGAAATGCCGAAGAGTGATGGATAACAGGATGAATCTGATCAGGGTACTTGTATGTATGTAGGACAGGTCAAAATCAAAAGTCCTTATATAGATAATTGATATAAAAAATCAAATAAGGTAAAATTATAACAAAGACTATGTATGTACACCCCTTTTTGCAACTTTGTATAATCTAAATCTTTATCTTTCCTCTTTTTCTGATTTTTTTATCCCATTTGTTATCTTTCCATGAATTCTAATCCCTATATTTAAGAGTTTAATAGAGGGAAAATAACTGTACATCTAATTATCAAAGGATAAGCACAATGTAAAGATACTCTATTTTGAAATGCACATACTATTTTTCTATGTCTAGATCCGCACAAAAGATAAAAATAAAACTAGTGTTTAAACCCTTTGCATCTGCATGTCATTTCATTCATCTGTAGTTACTATAATGGATGCCCACTTTGTTGTACATTTGGTGCAATACTTAAAGTATGGTGGTTGCTGAGAAATAGTTAATTGAAGCAAATGCAAGATAAACTGCAATTTCTCCTGTGATCGCTTCTCAATGATTTGCAAAAATCACTTATACTAAATACCGCTCAGATTGATGATGCAGTATCAATATTGAATACTGTAGGATGTCTATTTATCACAGCAAATTCAAATTTAAATCTTCAGTTTAGAACAACTCCTTAAGAGGATCCAGTTCTTCAACATTCCATTGGCTAAATATTTGAGAAGGCTTAATCACCTGGATTTTTCCATCAGTAGCTATTTGTGATGTTGATTTAGAAAGTTGAACAAACCTATCCAAAGCAAATTGTATGTACAGCACACAGAAAAACTCAAGCATTTACTTTATATGATTTGATTTGAGCAAAATATGCTGTCAGAGGTAGCACTTGTAGTGTTGATGTAAATATTTGGGGAAAATAAGGCTTTGGGGGAATAAATAATTCAAATAGTGAAATAAAAAGTTGAGACACCTGAGTCTAATCTAATCAAGGTAGGATGCTTTAGCCTAACGATAAAGAATGGCAAAATGGGTAATATTGAACCTTTTGAAAGTCAAAAAACATTTCACCTATCAACTTAAATAAATACTTCTTTCTATGATATGAATATTGCTAAAATTAATCTATATTTGAAGTTTAAATAGATTAGACAAATGATATTAAACTATTTTGATGTGTGTAGCAGTATTTGTACTATTTTATTATAAGATTAAAGTTTTGCCAGTTTTGTGTCATAGAAAATCAGAGAGAAAAATAAAAGCAATGAGGTTGAAAACAATCATCCACAACTAAGCAGTTGACAGCAAAACTTGGCTAATTATAATATATCATATACCTTCTATTTGCTGAGAGACTTGTTCTTCATGTTTTTAACCACATAAACAAAAGAATACCTATGGGGGATGATGTATCTAGCTTGATTACTATAATCATTGCACAATATACACAAATCAAAATTGCATGTTTTACCCTATAATATATATGTGCTTTTTAATTTGTCAAAGTTTAATACAGCTTAGGGGGGGAATAATAAAACACTAGAATGTAACATTAAAAAAATAGTTATGATTAGCTTTGAAGTTATACCAAGAACTCTCCAAAACCACAAGCCCTTTTAACAAGTCTCTGGTAAGTTTCTTCCTAGAAAGACTAGCATCATCATTAAAGGGGTGAGGGGAATTGCTATTTTCAAACTTCCTACAGCCTTAGAACAAACACATCTATTTACTTAGTGAAATAGCTCCTGATTTCTATCATAGGGCCCATTCTATTTCCTCATCATTTTAATTTGGGAGAGCTTTGTGATGCAATTTATTTAATACATTTTTACAGAATTAAAACTTTGGAGGGCTGACAACTAGGTGAGTTCTTATCCCTTTATCTTGGAATGATTCCCTACTGAGGTCATGTCATGAAATTGTTTTATTGGGAAGATCATAAGCTACTTGAAGGAATTTCTAGGAAGCACCTAACACCAGTGATTGTCTTATTCATGAATATACAGCTCAAGGATTTTAGTCAGAAAACTACATTGCCTGGATATTCAGTTTTGAAAAATTAATTGAGAGTAGCATGCCTGTTGGAACACTAAAAATAGTACTTATAGAAACCACATACACATTTTTTTTTTTTTTTTTGTCAGTCGTGGGGCTTGAACTCTGGGCCTGGGCGCTGTCCTTGTACTCTTCAGCTCAAGGCAAGCGCTCTACCGCTTGAGCCACAGCACCACTTCCGGTTTTCTAGTGGTTTATTGGAGATAAGAGTTTCACAGACTTTCTTGCCCAGGCTGGCTTTTGAAGCAGGATCCTCAGATCTCAGCCTCCTGAGTAGCTAGGATTACAGGCTTGAGCCACCGGTGCCAGGCAACACATACACAATTTTGCAAGTAGCTAAGGAAGAGATTATGAGATGGCTGGTCAATATAGGGGGAGACTGGTTGCTTAATGATTAAAACTGATAAATAACAAGAGCTAACAAGTTACTGGACAAATAATTTTTAAATTTGATTCACCCAGATTATTTGATTACTCTGTCTTTCTTGATTGAAATGTGGAAGAAATTCAGAAGAGGCCTGTAAAGTATCTGGCCATTAGAAAATTAGAAAGTGCCTAACAGCCTAAGAAAATAATTTAGCCAGATTGGTTGGAAGTTGTTTTCTCTCTTGACACGTGTAATTCTTCGGACAGTTAGTTCAATCTTTTCTATTGATATTTGGCTCTATATGGTTCTATATAATGATATAACAATATATGGTTCTATATAATGATATAAAAATCTATACCAAGCTGCCTACTCACCAATTTTGAGGTAAAGCTGTCTTATGTATTATACTGTGGACAAAGTAGACAATTTTACTGAGACGCAAGTGTTACTTATTAATACAAGAGGGTTTCCTGCTCTGTGTGTCATTGTAACTGTACAAGTCAGCCCTTCTCTCCCTTCATCTTACTATGCAGGCTGAGAAAATAATGCCAGCAAGACAATCTATTATTTAGTTGGAGAACATCCTTTCAGAATTGTATTCTGGGTAGCTACAATTTTGGAATTATTTAGCTCTCTGCATGGTCCTACATGTGATACAGAATGTGCAAAAAAGTATCTTCAAAATTTATCTCACTGAGATACAAATTTTCCTTGGTTTGCTAATACAAAAATCCATTATGTTTTTAATAAGATTTTTGTTGTGAAAATACTGTACAGAGGGGTTAGTTACATGAGCAAGATAATGAGTATATTTCTTATCAAGCATTGTTGTCTCCTCCTTTGTTTTCCCCCTACCATCCCTTCCCTCCCACCTCCTCAACTACACTCCCCCAGTAAATTGTACAGTTCATTTTTCAACATAATATCTTCTACATCTCATTGTGGCAATGGGTCAACCTGTATCCCTTATTTGCAATAACTAGTATATATCTGGGACAAGTAGAAAAGGTCAAAAGCTGTCTACATATGATCAGATAAGATGAAGTTAAGCGAAATGAACCCCAAGAAAGGGACACAAGTGTTTTTTTCTTGCTGTTGTTTCTAATGTGTTTATAAGGTACCATGTGATTTTTTTTTCTTGGTTTGTATGTCCTTCCCCCACAGTATAATCCCATTATATTTTATATGAAATATTACTCATGCTACCTATCACTAAAGTTGAATGTTTGAATAACATTTTTTGAGATCTGTAGGAAGACCCTAGGTGACAGTATTGTGCCATTTTACAAGAAGACTTAACCACGGAGATAACACAAGAATTCATTGACAATAGTGAGTGCTATGAATAGGAATGCAACATTGTATATTGTCACTTGCTCTGGCTTCCTATAATATCATGGATTTCTGCAGTTGCAAAGACCTTGACTATTTAGAGTACACTTCAAAGTTCATTGTGATTTTTCTATAACAGGTATCTATTAGTAGTTGGAATTATTCCAAAATGACTACTTTTCAATACAAAAGTGCCTAAAAAAGACAGCAAGTAAACAAAACATAGAAGAATTCTCATAACCAATTGAAAACAGCAGGAAATACTTCGTTTTGCTGAAAATGATCCAAGTTGTTATTTTTGCACAGTTACAAATAGCTTTAATCTGGAACTTTTAATTATAAGTCCAATAAATGAATCTTGATGATCAATGGCTAAAGTCAACCATGTAATTTAAACTTAAATTAACACTGAACAATCTAACAATCATAAAGACTCCTGTTTTGCTCATGATCTATGGATCTTATCAGAGACATGTAAGCTACTCAAGGAACAGTGACCTTATAAAGGAAGGGATTCCTTGTCATTAAACAGCAAACTACATGTCATATTTCTCAGAACTCAATATTGACATGCATTGCTTTAGTCAAGGACAAATGAATATACACTTCTAGATCTCAATTTCTTAATTTGCAAGTAATTGATATTTGAGCCAGATCAGCAGATTCAATGTTTCCCTTTTCATTAAAACAGAAAATTGAAAGTTACAAAAGTAATATAAAACCTTTGTTAAAGCAAAGTTGAAGACTTCTTTAGAAAACTGTTAAGTAGCAACTTAGTCCCTTTTGAACTCACCTAATTTTTGATTCAGTCATCCTTGGATTAACATAAACTTGTGTTAGTCTGTACTTATATATCTGGAATGTATGTCATGAGTTTCAACTCCCAGTGTCCAGTCTCCAATTCTGGGACTTCATTGCTAATGCTATGTGACAGGTAAACATAGCCTCTTTGAGATGAAAGACTCTGACTTATTTCTTCCCATGTCTGTTCTTGCTAAGATTAACTATAAACAGATATTAAAATAGTGTCTTAAAGTGAAGAAAAGAAGTCAGAATTACTACTAATTAGATCAGGCAATAGGTAGCAAAGAACTATGCCTTAACATTAGATATAAGAAATTGATTGACTTTCTTTCTGCCTGCTCAGAGTCTTTGCCTAAGACTTTGTTTCAGATTGTTTCCAGAGATACCATTAGCCAAGAGAATGCCCGAGTCATTTTATAAGTCCAAGAACAGCTATTTAGTTGTTTTTGTGAGAGGAAACAATTCTTAGGCCAACCTTTATTTTCATGTCATAATTAATAGCATGCTAATAAAATAATGTATTCTTTTAATTTAGTTCCCTGTATTCAAGTTTAATGAACCTAGTACTCTTAGTGACATTAACTATTGTCATTTCCCTGTATTGAATGTGAATTTGACAGGGTCAATGAGAACGCAGCCTAGATTCTCAGCTATAGGCCTGTGGGAAAATAAATGATTTAATCAACAGTGTAACTCAGGTACAAATCTTACATAGCACTTCAGATCTATGCCAGAAGGTAAAAAATGATTAGAAGTATCTTCAGAACTGGCCACCTTCACACTAATTATTAAATGTTATTTTACACAATCTCATCATTATTAACCCAATAAGAAGTGTTTCTTATTTCTTTTCATATCATTAAAATAATGAAAATTAAAATAATGAAAAATGTTACAACTTATTAATAGATTTTTTTGTGTTTTACAGATTCCAATTTAAATGCTATTAGTAATAATAGGACATGTGAAAAATAATTTTTAAAGTATAAGTAGTGCCCCGAGCATATCTAAAATGGCAATTTTATGTTTACAGGTCAAAATATTAAACAATATTTGTGAGACTAGAACAATTCGGGTTTAAAAATCCCTTTGGCTTTACACCAATTATTTTGAAGGTATTTAATTTATAGTGAAGTGCTTTGGAATTGTTGTATGATTAGTTCTCATAAAGCTTGGCATTTTATGGAAAGTACTAGAGATAAATTGAATAAACAATTACTTCTCATTCAACTGATTTTTAACCATCATGCTTTTGGTTAACTAAAAGTTTAAATATGTTAAGCTATCCATTAAGGATAGAACAATGATGAGTAATTTAGTAAATTCTTTAGAGTTTACTATATAAAATACAGACATATATGTCAATCTTATATATACTATATATATTATAAATATAATGCAATTGATCATTTTTCTCAAGGGAACCAACTGAAAAAGATGTAGTTAGCTCACAATAAAAATAATACAGGAATCAAATAAAATGAGAAATAGTATATAGGAATAAATACGTTTTTCAATATTCTAATACTCTATGATGCTCAAAAGATGCTTCTATTGTTTTCTTTAGAGTAAAAAAAAATCAAAGTCCTGTAGAACCTCATTTGCCACTATATCATCTGGGTCTTTTCTCATCTTGAATATTATTTGATATAATTCATTTTGTTCAAACCAAACAAGTAATGAGACACAGCAAGCTTTCTTCCACTCAAAGCTTTCACAGTCCTTTCCTCTAAAAAGCTGCATTAGTTTCCCTGTGGTTTCACCTCCATCCACCTCGTAATCATTTCCTGAAAGGCTAGCTTCTCCAAAAGATTTTCATGACATTTCCTAGTACTCTCCATTCCCCTTTTTCTCTGTGTATCTTCAGTATCCTTTTAACAGAGCATGTGTTTCACCTACATATTTTACCTATTTCTTCTACCTATAGAATCCAAACCCTGTGAGTCCTGAAGATTTTGTTTCCTTTGTTCTTTGACATAGTCCCAATTATGCTGAGAAGTTCCTGGCACAAAAGCAATGTTCAATGACTATTCAATGAATAAATGTATGAATGTAAAATATAAACTAAAAAGTTTTGTTTAGATTAATCATAAATAAAAAACCAGAAAGTTATTGAGTTGAGTTTGCTATACAAGTTTCCTAATAGCAAAAAAATGAAAAGCTGGTTGATGTTAGGATGTCAGCAGAGCCCTATAGGTAACAGAAAGCAGAGGTAGGAGGGGGAAAGATTTGCATGATCAGGCCTTTGCTTTGAACTTCACAGCAGTAGAAAGGTTGTCTCTGAGAGTAAGAAGTTCTGAGACAGGAAGACCAATTACCACAAGTTAATGGATATAAAACCTTGAAGAATGTGGTCACAACAGAGAAGATTTAAACTTTTCCACAGAATTACAATTGAAGTTGATTTTATGATATCATGCTCACAGACAATTTTAGTTAGGCAGAAAGATATTTGTTTCACTCCAAATTTCCACTTCCAAATTTGAAAGGAAATAGAGATTTTATAGCCAGGAAGCAACATTCATGAGCAGAAATAAATATGAATGCTTTAGCAACCCTGTAGATTATGATTCTTTGTCAATGTAGAACAATTTAAGCAGCATAAATCATGTCTATTCCAGGGACCAAGGTTTGTATTTACTGAATAATTACTGCAGATTATTGAGCTTTTTCCTGTTTTAATATGGAGGAAACTGCAAAGCTGAATTGGTGAACCTGCAGAGCTCTAACGTCTGATCTTACCCAAGAATATATTTTTTTTTACTTTTTTTGAATATGAAAAAGAACAAAAGAGAATAGGGAAATTTCCCAGATCAAAAATCTAATACATATTAACTTATCACTTTGTAAAGCTTCTTTACTTGGACATTTCCTATTTTGAAATTTATAGCTGGCAAAGCCAGCAGAGGAAATACCCTATATCCCTGCTTCGTCTAGTAGCTGGGAATATAGCCAATATATTTAGTGCTGTTGCTAATGTATGGATATTGGGTTGATTAAGTGGCCCACTTTATTTAGCTACAGAAAAATGCTTGAGTATGAAAATAAGGATAGATAACCTGAATATTTTCATAATTTAGAATAAAATTGGAAGGAAAATACCAGTTCTGAGCAAGTAGAATAACTTATTGCCCTCTTTATAATTTAAATAATAAAAATATAATAACAAATAATATCATTTACACACAGTTATCAGGAGCTGTTACAATACTGAAAAGAGGTAACAATTAAATCACAATTAATTTAATGAACAACTCAAAGTTATTAATTAATTTAATAGTCATAATGTGTTATGAGGTATCTATGTTTATAAACTAGACAAACAAGGCCTAAAGAAATTATAATATCTTGACAGTAGCAGAAGAGAAAATAGAAATATAAAAATAATTTGTATGCCTCTAATTCAAATGATTACCTGTTTGATTTCTATTCCTCTTAAACCTTGGGAATCCTAATGTATGCTGTCTAAATTAAAATATTTATTACATAATATTGAAGTTATACACTGGAAAAATTTAAAGACCTTCAACTCCTGATTTTTATTCCAAAACTTTTTGCTGAATTTGTGTGTGTACGTGTTTGTACATGTGTGTAACTCCTATATGTACTCCATACCATTCTCTTCATAAGTTAACTGAAAACTTGATCGTTTCACTACTGGGAAACAATTAAGTGACTTTATATGTTTCTTCTGAGAAGACATTAAGATAGTCAAAGTAAGCCTATTTCTTTGATAAATAACTATTTGAGTTTTAATATTTTAGGTACTTGTAATTAAAATTTAAAAAGCAGCCAATTCTAACTCTTCTAAGAACACAGAAAAAAATGTTATCAAACAATGTACTGTTCTAAAATATCCTATGGAAATTAGCTTTAGAGAGAGTTTTCCATAGGTAAGTAAAAATTCATACCTGAATAATAATATAATGATGTGTTTCTATTTGTGTATAATATGTACTTTCTAGAAAAAAAATTCAAAGAGTTCACCTTTTATGGAAATTTCCACCCTATACATTTATACATTAGATTTCATTTTTGGTAAGTAAAAGATTTTATTTTCCTCATATTTTATTGCTGTGAATTTAGCTGTAAAAGATGGTTTCTTTTTGACATATCATGTGTTCATACAATGTACTTTGATCAGACTCACTGCCTTCATCACTGTCTCTCATCTCTTTCCTCTGTCTCCAAATCAGTCTTAACAACTTCATTGTTCCATTTCCATACATGTTCATAAAGCATTTTTACCTTGTTGACTACCATTACTTTTTCCATTTGCCCTAACTTTCTTAAATATTGATAGTTGGTCCTATGAGGCATGGCAATTTTCATTCACTTGAAGCCATACACTGGAAACTCAGATCTTATAAGACACAATATACTGTTAATTGGTGAACAGTCAAGTTAACAGGTAAAATGTACATTGCATTAGAAGTGGATGTTAAGGAGGTCATCCCCTGCAGTATTGGTCCTGCTTCCTGCTTTTTGTAAACTGTTGTCTATTCCACATTTCCTCATATTCAATTTAACCCACGTCCATTCCAACTGCCTGGCTTTTCACATCACCTTCCTTAATAAAGTTTTACTAAAACCATCAGTGACTTTTATTTTAATTTACACATGAGTTTCTCAGAAATATTCACCAAAAATGTTCCTTCTTAAAGTACTCTCTTCACAAGTAGGATGGTGGTTTGCATCTGTAATCCCAGCACACCAGAAGCTGAGATAGGAAGATCATAAGCCTGGGTCAGCCTGGTAATCATAGTGAGAACCTGGCTCAAAGCTACAGAAAACACATGGTCATTCGTGCATAGCTTTTGATCTTTTCTACTTGTCTTGTAAGATTATTCTGGATGTATACTAGTTATTACAAATAAGGGAAACCATGGGATTTAGGCTTCTTTGGGTCTGGCTTATTTCACTTAGTACAATTTTTTCCAAGTCTTTTCACTTCCTAACAATTGGGGCAATGTCATTCTTTCTGATGGAGGCATAGAATTCCATTGTGTATATATACCACACTTTCTTGATCCATTCATCTACTGAGGGGCATCTGGATTGGTAACATATCTTAGCTATGGTGAATAATGCTGTGATACACAATTGAGCTGGTAGCTTTAGTGTGACCTTATTTCTGATCCTTTGGGTTAATGCCCAGGAGTGGGATTGCTGGGTCATAGGGGAGCTCTATATGGAGTCTTTTGAGGAACCTCCATACTGCTTTCCAAAGTGGTTGAACAAGTTTACACTCGCACCAACAATGCAGTAGTGTTCCCTTTTGGCCACATTCCTTCCAGCATCTGTTGTTATTAGATTTTTTAATTATAGCCATCTGTTGTTCTCAGTGTTTTTTTTATTTTAAATATATATGTGTGTATACATATACACACATATATACATATATATAGTAAAGATACTATATAGAGGGGTTACAATTGCATGAGCAAGGTAATGAGTCCATTTTTCCTATTGAGCATTGTTACCCACTCATTTTTTCCCTACCATCCTTTTTTATTTTTTATGGCCAGAGAAGTTGAGCATTTCTTCATGTGTCTCTTGGCCATTCTTATTTCTTCTTCAGAGAAGTCTCTCTTTAAGTCATTAGCCCATTTATTAATGGGGCAGTTGTTTCTTTGAGGATTTGTTGTTGGGAGAGTTAATTTTTTGAGTTCTAAGTATATTTTAGGTATGAGACCCTTGTCTCCCAATCTGTGGGCTTTCTATTGATCTTGCTCGCTATGTCCTTTGCCATGCAGAAGCTCTGCAGTTTCATGCAATCCCACTTGTACAACCTTTCTTTGATTTGTTGTGTTTCTGGGTTTCTTGTACTATGAGATTTCTTTGGTTTCTTTCGCATGGTCTTCCCCCATGGTATAACCCCTGTTTTTACTGTATTTGATTTCAGTTCCAGTACATTTTCCTAATTTGGGGAGGGAAAGGGAAATAACAAAATGCTGAAACAAGGATTCAGGCTGACACATTCTAATAATGAGATGTACAATACACTATGTAAAAAATGAACTCTATAATTTGCAGTGGGAAAGGAGGAGTTGGGGAAGTAGGGAGGGAAGGAATGGTTGGGAACAAAACAAAGGAGGGGGTAGCAATGTTCAAGAGGAAATGTACTCATTACCATACTCATGTAACTGTAACCCCCCTGTACAGTATCTTTACAATTAAAAAAATTAAGAAACCTACAGAAAACCCAATTTATTTTCTGTAATATAGACTTATTTTTTCTCCTTTCTTTTCTCTCTGGTATTTTTATGGCTAGCTTGTATTCTTTCATCTAAATTTATAGCTTTTATACATCATCTAATATACACTAGATCTTTAAAAATTATCTCTAGGCAAATTATTGTCAATTCCATTTTGCTAGTGTGTTGTTAACTTTATTTGTTTAATAATTGGTATTTTGGAAGTATCTAGTTGTCTGCAGATAGTATGATGATTGCATTCCTGTTTGGGGGAATGAAACATAATAATAAAACTACTAATAAAATATAACTTAATTATAACAAGATATGTGAATGAAAATTATAACACATTATTAATAGTATAAAACTCAACACTATCTTTGTAACACTATTGTAATTTTTTTCCAAATGTCCTTAAATAGACAGGGAATAAATCTAATATTATAATAAAATGTATTATAAAAATAGTATCACAACTATTAATTAAACAAGATAATTAGAAAGTCCTTCAGAATCCATGAACAAGTAATGTTTCATAATAAGCAATGAAATGATATTTTTGAGTCTATCAATAAACACATGTATTTTACTCTGAAAGTTGTATATTATGAGAATTATCATTTATATCTGGATTTCACATATAGCATCTCAGAATAGGTGAAATTCAAGCTGAAAAATTTATGTCGATTTTTAAACATTCATTGATATCTTCCCTTTTATAATATGATTCTCCTTAATAGTTTCTGATCAACAGAAAACATTCAGATATATTTTGTAGAAAACACCATGCCAGGGCTGGGAAGGTAGCTCAGTGGTAGAGTGCTTGCCTTTCATACATGAGGCCCTGGGTTCGATTCCTCAGCACCACATAAACAGAAAAAGCCAGAAGTGGGCTCAAGTGGTAGATCTAGGCTACCCTTGATCTGAATAGCTGTGGGACAGTGCCCAGGCCCAGAGTTCAGGTCGATGACCGACAAAAAAAAAAATACACATACCATGGGAATACACATACCATGGGGCTGGGAAGGTTGCTCAGTGGTAGAGTGCTTGCCTTGCATGCTTGAGGCCCTGGGTTCAATTCCTCAGCACTACATAAGCAAAAAGACAAAAGCCGGATGTGGTGCTGTGGCTCAAGTGGTAGAGCACTAGCCTTGAGCTGAAGAGCTGAGGGACAGCGCCCAGGCCCAGAGTTCAGGCCCCACGACCGGACCCCGCCCCCCTAAAAAATGCACATACCAGCATTTGAATAAATTTTTATTTTTTTATTTTTTTAAATAATCTTAAATTTATTTAATTTTCAAAATATATGTTATTACTAATTTTAAAATGTGGGCATTTTCATTTTTTTCCTGATTGTTAATGCATTGTTAAATTCTTTTTTTTTTTTTTTAATTTTATTTTATTTTATTTGAGAACATACTGTACAGAGGGGCTACAATTACATGGGCAGGATAATGCATACATTTCTTACCAAGCATTGCAGCCTCCTCCTTTGTTTACCCTTCACCTCCCTTCCCCGCCTCCCCCCTCCCCCCACCCAATTATACCCCCCTCCCCCCCCACACCGACATTGTAAAGCTGGTTTTGACATGACATTTTGTACTTCTCATTGTTGCAACAGGTCCACCTGAATCCTTAAACGACTTGTTTGTCCCCATCTCCTCCACATGTTATACTGACATCAAATATAGTGAAAGCGGGGGTTACACTGTGGGGGAGGGACATACAAAGCAATAAAGAAATAATCTTGGTATATATACACAATGGAATTCTATGCCTCCATCAGAAAGAATGACATTTCCCCATTTGTTAGGAAATGGAAAGGTTTGGAAAAAATTATATTAAGTGAAGTAAGCCAGGCCCAAAGAAGCATAGGTCCTATGGTTTCCCTTATTTGCAATATCTAGTATAGGTATGAGTCAAGCGGAAAAGGTCAGATAATGTGATGTTAGGAAAATGAACCCTTAAATATGTATTTTAATGTTTTCGTTTCTTTCATGCATGTGTTTCTAACGCATTTATAAGATTATTTCTTTGAATAAATTTTTAAAAGCACACAAAATGACTCAAGAAATATTCATGAAAACTGGATTGTAGTTCATCCTAATACAGAAAGTTTTGTTTTGTTTTTGGTTTTTTGTTTTTGTTTTTGCTTTGTTTGTCCTTGACAGATTGCTCCCAGCAGAGAGTATACTTTTAGGCACTAAAGCCACTTTTCTGGACAAAATTTACATGAATGTCATGGAAAGAAACCTCTAAGGAGAAGGAAATACAGACAGAGGTTGGAGAAAGGAGAGAAATGCAGGCTAATTAAAAAGAAAACGTAACTGTGAAATATTCTCTAAAATTGTTGGTTTGCTCTGTTGGACTAAAAGTGCTAGCTTCAAAAGACAACTTAATAACACAGTCTTATTGTTCTAAATCATCAGAGAAATTGTTTAGTCAATTCAACACTTTTTAACAGAATTCTAATTAAATAACCAATTATCTCTACATTCCTGATTTTTTTTTAACCACAATAAAGTCTTTTAAGTGGACTTCTTTAGATCTTTAGACTTTAAATCAAAAGTCGTCTTTGGAATTTGGTGTGATTTTTTTGGCTAATGTTCCAATGAACTAATAGGGCCTTTGACCAAGATATTTTTAAAATGGACAGTAGTCATTAGATCTCTGCATTATTAGTCAGTGTTAAAGCAACAAGTGAAATGCTCTCTTATGTTCATATGTTCAATATGAACTAATACAAAATACTACAATTAGACTAAAATCACCAATTATAGTGGAAAAAATAGAACTAAATCTGATTTCTCGGAGAAAACAATGACAAAGCAGAACTATTAGAGGAAAGGAAATTATCCTTGGAATAGAACCCATAAAAGAAAGAACTATCAGGAATAATAATCAAGGGAAGTAAAACTAAAATAATTGGGTATTTCTTGAGATACTTAGGAAAACTTCATAAAGATAATTCTTAAATACAGAACAATATGTTATATTTTTTTAAAGTTTCATGACATTCTTTCACTTTTTTGTCATGACTGGCAACTAAAATATTGATGAAAATTGTATCTATTAATGAACCCCAAGAACAGCAAAAACTGAAACCTCTAAATTCTGATCACTACATCAATAGTTAAATTGTAAAAGTCCTTTTTAGTCTTTGAGGTACCATCAAGCTTTGGTTTTTGGTAGAAGAGATCTAACCTAAAGGCTTTCATTTTCCATATTGTCACATAACAACTTCAAAATGTAATTCCAATTTGATAGTGCTTTGAATATGTGTTGGTACATAAGTGTTCTCTCAAAATTATCAGTGTGGTAGACTGAGTCATGTAGGCCACTCTTACCTTTTAAAGGACAACTGGCTGCTCAGCTTTGCAGAGAACTACAAGGATAATTTTTGAGGGTGTGTCTTAGTTACCTAAGAGAAAAGACTTGTTGAAAAACAAGCCTACACATGTTATTCAGTAATGTAGAAGGAGGGCTCCCAAAACTTTTCTGTAAAGGGACAGATAGGAAACTTTTAGAGCATGTGAGACATAAAAGTCCCTGCCATCAGTCCTCACCCCTGCTGTTTCCTCTCAAAAGCAGCCCAAAATACTACATAATTGATGAGTGTGGCTATGTTCCAAAAGAATTGTACTTATAGACAACAAAATGTGAATTTCTTGTAATTTTCTTATGTCAAAAATTCTTGTTTTGGCTTTTTCCCCCCTGCTATTTCAAAATGTAAATCCCATTCTTAGCTCATTAACTGTTTATCAGTAGGTGGCAAGCTGACTATAGTTTGTTGACCACTGGATGAAAACCTTAAGCTTACTTTTTTTCTTACTGTGGGAAAAACCTGACTTACCATCTTTAGGTTAAAGGTTTCACAAATACCCCAAAGGTTTGCTGGTCTGAGGCACTATGATTTCCTTTGTTCGATCTTGGTCTGTCTCCTCCCTGCCACATGGACATAATGAGTACAAGCCAACATCCTGTACTCAAAAACCTTGTCTTAGAATCTGCTTGAAAAGAACCCAAGATTAGAGACATAGGAATTGATGTGATTAGATATTTCTCCTCTAAAGGTGATACAAAACCCTATTTTTGTGACCATGTTTGACTCTGAGAGATAGTAAGGAAGGCAGTATTACTGTCCCACTACCCACAAACAGAGAAACTATATGCCTAAGAGAAAATGAAGTCAAAAAACATGTAACAGAAAGGGGCCTACTGATGCCCACCAATCCTTGATCTATTTTAATAAATTGGCATATGTTTGCTTCATTATAGTCTCCGCATATCAAATGCTGATTCTTCTGGTGGGACTCCCAAATCATAACACTTACCCTTTACCTATAGTTAATGTGTATTAGATTGAGCAATCCCAATTACTTATCCCTATAAAAATAATGAATGTTTCTATTATCCCCATTTGTACATGTTAGATCTTCACCTTTCCACCCTTCATGTTTACTCCAGCACTCTCTTCCTCTCATACTGAGGCACATCTTTATTGCCACACAAATTTTCAGTCAAAACTTATCTATATCAAAGCTTACTCCAAGTGAAAAATTATTCTTGGCTATCATCCACATGGAAAGTATCTGATATGTTTTAATTATGTAGTACATACAAGTAATATTTATTCTCTTCCTCATACTTAAGTTGGATGTTTTATTCTATATAAAAGAATTTCTATTAATAGAGTGGCATATTATTTAGTATCTACAAGAAGAACTATATTTAGGAAACTAGCTAGAATTCAACAGACCACATGTAGAGACGCCAATAAGAAAGCACAGCCCTCTTGGTACACAGCTCTCAGTCACAAATTATTTAACTTTGAAGTCTGGATACAAGCTGACTTACAGGTAGCAATGAATCTAGCAAAAAAACTGAAAGCAGAAAGAAACAGAGTGTTTCCTTTCAGCATCCCTAAAATCATTCCAATATAACTATGAAACACAAGATCAATTGTTACTTTCGTATTAGTTTCCTTAACTCATATGAGGCAATGAGTTAAGGAAACTAATATGAACTAGAAGTAGAATGAAATAGGAGCAAATGATAATATGGGAATCATATATATATATATATATATGACTATATATATATATATATATATATATAATGGATTGATATAATTAAAAGTGGCTTTGCTTTGCTTTGAGGTACCTGTTAACGAAACACAGTTTCAATTCTTCTTTTGGCTCTGATTGTTTACATGGTTGTTCCTTCTGTTATACTTATTACATAAAATAAAAACCTTTAAATTATGTGTTTAACTAACAGCCACTACAGTATTTTTCTCCTTTATTCTGAGTAAAAATTCTTCTCTTCAAATAAGCCATGTTATATCCAGAGTATTTGATCAACAAGTGCAGCAGGAAGCAATTGTTGCATTCAATTAGAGAAGGAAAAAATGAGAAACACCAGTTTATTGTCTCTTCAGCATCCAATGTCCCAAACTGTCCAGGCAAATTATTAGCATATCTGGAGACTACTGTTGAATCATGGCACATTTAAAACTGTGATATAGTCTCTGAAATTTTGCCTAGGAACTACTAGTACACTTCAAGCATGTTTTACAAATCTACTGTAGTTAGAGTAGCTGTTGAGGAAAACTCTTTTATAATACATTAAGAAGAAAAGCTAGGGTTTCTATAGTGTTTGCTTTGCTTGATTAAGCAAATAATAAACAAAGCTGTTTATTATGTATATTAACAATAGTAAAATACAAGAAAATAATCTGTAATTATATACTTTAAGGGGTTATGGATACTAATATACATATTTAATTATATTTGTATATAAATGCAAAAGCTATGAGAATCACTCCACACTCATTTCTCAGATTAACATCTTTTTACTATGAAATTAAATAGAATAACCCATCTGTGTATTATTTCTTGGCAGACACATGGAATTTTGTAAACATCAATCAATTATATACATAAAAAAAGAACTTATGAATTGGGTGGATAAATCCTTTCTTATATTTCATTTAATCATTACTCATTTTATTTATTTACTGTAAATATATTTACCTTCAATAAATGTGTTTTCTCCACACTGGGGCAAGGTCAATAATATACTAGCTTTCAAGTCTCCAAGATGACCAGACACAAACAATAAGTCCAGTGTATATCCATAGGTAAATATGAATGGTGATTAAAATATTCAATTAGGTTTTCAGTGTACCTAGGGTTGATGTAGGATTTGTGGTACCATAAATTTATACAAGTGAAGAACTTTCATTAAGTGATAAAAAATACGAAGAAATGAATGCAAAGATAAAACAAGGATAAAACATATAATGTTGGTCCTAGGAAGGAGAGTTTGCACAAGAGGGACCCAGACACTTAAAGCTTTATCTCCAATTAATTCTGACTTCTATTAGATAGATAGATAGATAGATAGATAGATAGATAGATAGATAGATAGATAGATAGATAGATAGATAGATAGATAGATAGATAGATGTGTAGATAGATCCATAGATAGATAGATATATCCATAGATAGATACATAGATAGATACATAGATACATAGATAGAAGATAGATATAATCTCTTGTCAGTGTTGTCTGTATCTCTGAACAATGTAGCTGAATAAAATACTACAATTTATAATCTGATATGTGAATTTACTAATTTTATATCTTAAAAAGTATTTGTATTGGTCTTCCCCATAATCTTTTTAAATTTTTATGTGTTTGTGTATTTGATGATTACTTTTCTGCATTCTCATGTTTAAAAAAAGAATACATGGACACCATTTCTGAAGTAAAGAACAAGTCTCTTAGAAATTCTTTTGTTTTCTGACCTGAATATTAAACCCAAGGGAAGATGTTTTACACTTAAATACACCATACTTATTCCCCAGTGCTCATCGGTGTTCTGCACAATCTTGTAGAGGCAAGGATCTCACTCTTACTCCACTCTTTCCTTGTTCAGAGCTAATCAGAATCATGTCATCATTCCTTTGTATTTTTTAAAAAAAAAAATGTTTTCCAACAGAAATACATAGTTGTCCTTTTGTACCTACAGAATCTGCAGTTATAAGTTCAAAAGTTTTTCAATGACTTTCTTCTCCCACAACTATAACTTGCTGCCTCAAGAATAACAAGCTTGTCCTCCATATGGACAATTGTTGTCATTCTTTATTTAGTCTATTATCAGCGTACTGAACTGATAGTATTATCTTTCAATATTTCACATGTAACAACCATTCTTCTTTGTATTTAAGGGTATAGCCTCCCTTTTAAGGATGGACATTTCTATTATTTTAGGTAATTTATTGTTTTTATTTTTGTTATTATTAGGTACAGATTTTGTAAGTCGTGAGACTTGCAAATGACCTCCATTTTACCCAGTAATCTGAATTTATATTTAAAACTCAGAAAGACAACCTGAATATACTTTGTAAAATGGTACTTCTTCTGGAAAAATGAGTTTTGGGGGTTTTTTGTACGTTTTTTATTGTAAAAATGCTGTACAGAGGGGTTACAGTTACATGAGCAAGGTAATGAGTAGATTTCCTATTGAGCATTGTTGCCTCCTCCTTTGTTTTCCCTCTACCATCCCTTCCCTCCCACCTCCACAACTACCTCCTCCTAGCGCCCCCCCCCCCCCCCCCCCGCATCGCAGAAGTTGTAAAGTTTGTTTACAACATAGTGTTTTGTACATCTCAGTGTTACAATGGGTCAATCTGTATCCTTATTTAAGCATTTTGGTTTTTTCCCTTCCCCACCCCAAATTAGAGAAGTATATGTAGAAGATGCAGGACACCGACATCAAATACAGTGAAAACAGGGGTTATACCGTGGGGGAGGAACATACAAAGAAACAAAAATATCACATGATACATTATAAATACGTTAGAAACAATAGCAAGGAAGATAAAAGATATTTGTGCCCCTATCTTGGGGTTCATTTTGCTTAACATCATCTTATATGGTGATCTGTTCCTAGATTTTGGCCTTTTCTGCTTGTCCTACACATGTACTATTTGTTGCAAATAAGGGAAACCATGGGACCTATGTTGCTTTGGGCCTGGATTATCCCACTTTTGGGCATTTACCCAAATGATTACAAACAAGATCACACTAAAGCTACCAGCACAACTATGTTTGTTGCAGCATCATTTACCATAGCTAAGATATTGAACCAACCCAGATGTCCCTCAGTAGATGAATGGATCAAGAAAATGTGGTATATATACACAATGGAATTCTATGCCTCCATCAGAAAGAATGACATTGCCCCATCTGTTAGGAAATGGAAAACACTGTGATTTTATTTTGCTATTGTTTTTGTTTTTGTTTAGTTTTTTTTGTAATGCCAGTGTCATCAAGGAAAATGAAACATTGGCTGCTGGGGATGCCTGCAGGCAAATAAGAAGAAGCCAATGGGAGAGCAATTGAGTGATGACCCACACAATAAAATTAAGACTAAGTATTAGTTTCTTTTGAAAAAGAAAAGACATTGTTTTTACTTCTTGAGCAAGGTGAAGTAACCATCATCCTTATACATTTTGTTTTAGTACTATTTTCATAATTTTCTGAGGGTAGAGTACTATATTTTTTTCAAAACTGGCAGAGTATGTGCAATATGTGTATTTTGTAATACTTGAAGAGATATATTTACTAATAGTAGCTTTGAAAACAATTGTATATAGCTCTATGTTCAGCATTCTAAAAATACACTTTAATTGTTGTATGCCATCTACACAAAAGGGTAGCCAGGTTTCCTAAGCAAAATCTAGAAGTGTGAATTGAAGAGTTATAGATCTTCTCTGTACTTACAAAGTATAGGTATTATTGATGGGTTAATATCTGGTTGTTATTTACAAAGTGCTTCCTGTGTAACTATTATTGTTGATAGATCACGGTACATAACATACACAATCACATTTTATATGAGATATTATTGTCTAGAAATGGAAATAATCATACTTTTACAAGGGTCACAGCCAACCTTCCTATAACAAGAAAAAAATAACAAGAGAAAAACCTCACAAATTTATTCAAAGTTTATATAACAAGAATACCTTAAAAGTGAAAGCCAAAGAACCCAGGTAAATTGTCTCTTCATGAAAAAGTTGGACAAAGAATTGACAGTCACTTAGTAATCCAATTGGAATAAAAAGATTTGATCTACCTGGCGCTGATGGTTCATGCCAGTAATCCTAGCTACTGAGAAGGCTGAGATCTGAGGATCAGGGTTCAAAGCCAGCCCACACAGGAAAGTCCATGAGACCTATCTCCAATTAACCACCAGAAAATCAGAAATGGCACTGTGGCTCAAGTGTTAGAGCTCTAGCCTTGAGGTGAAAAACTTGGGGACAGCGCCCAGGCCCAGAGTTCAAACTCCACAATCAACAACAACAACAAAAGGTTTGATCTACAGGCATCAGAATATGGGGGGACATAGAAAGTGTTGTTTGTTTAAAAAATAAAATGGGGAGTTGCTGTTGTTGTTGTTTTTTTCTGTTTTTCTTGCATAATATTTTCTCTCCCTCACCTCCAAGCTGCATTCTAAAGCTCATCGCAGATCCTCCCCATTCTCCTGGAGAGTCATAGTGCCTCGCAGACAAAGTTTGTCTGAGATTTTCTTGTGGTTAACTAGCACACAGAAAGATAAGAAGTCAGCATGATTTTCTTGCTCCAAAAACATCCATCTAATCACCTCCAATTAAAAGTATTTTGAGGTATCATATTCTGAGAACAATTTCTCTTTTCCAAATAAAAATAATAATTGAAGCAGGTAAAGGTCAAAAATATTGTTCAAAAATACAAGGTTTGTAGAGCTTTATTTGTATATCCTTCTAATATTCAAATTCTTTGTTCTCTTTCATTTTTTTAGTCTTTCTTCCATGACTTTGAATAGTTGCAAAAATAAAACGAAAGCAGACAGTATTTTTCATTGCACTTGTTTAGGAAGTAGCTGAAAGAAGTTAAAATATTATAAACGAAACACAGTTAAAAGTGATGAAAGCTTATATCTAGTCTGAAAATAGGACCATAGCAATGTAATGTTAATTCCATGCAACGCATGTCATATTTCTTGCAGTTAAATGGGCTGTTAAATTCTGTTCTTTGTTGTTTGTTATTTCTTTGATTATTGTCTGGTTTGATTAAAGCTTCCTGAAACTGAATTTTACTGTATAACTGGAATCCACTATGTAGCTCTTACAGGGCCTCAAACTCACAATCCTCTTACTTCAGGCTTCTAAGTGCTGGGACTACAGGTAGTTACCACTCTGATGGGCTTTTCTGAAAATGTTTCTTAAAGTTTTTCTTTAGATAAGGAAGAATATCTACATTGAAAAGAAATCATTAAGAAATATAGCTATATCATCCATGCATTAATATTTAGATGGTGTTTATGATGTTGTAGTTTGGATATTTTTCCAGTTTCCTTTTTATGTTCAACCTATTTTCACAATGTATACTACCCATTTGGTGTCACTGCTTATTAAATAACCTCGACGTGTTAGTCATGTGTCAGATTAACTGAGTAGCATATTAAAGACTATCAATGACAGTCCTCTTTGGAGAATTTATTCATTTAGATGAGCAAAGAATTGAGAATAGCAATTAGAATAAAATAAGAAAGTGGTGAAGGAAAGTAAAAAGAAAGGAAATCAAAAGATTAGGTTTTCATAATACAATTAAAATCATTCAAACTTTGGAAGCAGAGAATTTGAAATTGTATCAGATTTAATTTTAATTTCAAGATGACATTAAGTGCAGCCTTTCACTTGTCCTGTGTTTTCCAGCTGCCATTTTTACCACTTTCATTTTACAAGTCAATAGGCTAACAATTGCCCCAGCTGTTTCCCTGCAGATTGACTCCATTGGCATTATTCTTGGGTAATAGCTAGGTTCTCACAATTCAGCTGAAGAACTAAGAATTGCTTATCCAGGCTACTCAAATGGTCTTCACCCTCCTAGTGAAGATTAGAATCCACCTTATAGGCCATTTCTTCTCAGGCTACTAGCGGCAGAGCTGACTATTGTCAACTTGTCAGTAAAGTTTTTATTTGGTGGCCAATTAGTCCCCCAAAACATATCTTTTATTTCCCTGCAGCATAACAAAGCAATACTTTTAAGTCACTGATTGCTTCTTTGTAACTGAAAATGTTACCTGACCTGTGTTTTCAGCAGGAAACTTTCAACAGTTGGTGTAATAATGGTTCCCGTCTTTAACAGAAAGGTATAGAAATACTTAATGGCATTTGGACATTAATCTGTGTTAAACGGTGAAGAAATTCTTTTGGAATTGAAAATTACAGCCATACTAATACCTTTCTCTTGTGTGTGAACAATAAATGCCAAGAGTCTTTTTCCCATAGTGATTAACTGCTTTTTGGAAAGTGCTGCCATTTACCACATGCAAATTTCTTGCTTTGTAGATCAGATGTGACTAAGAACACTAGGTGGTTGGCTCTTGTGAATAGAAATCGAAAGTACTAATTATAAGACTAACATACCACAATCATGCTTAATTTGTGTAACTCCCTTAATGCAAGATGAGTGAACCCTGTGCTACAGAACTGAAATGGCAACAATGAGATTTCTTTTTTACCTTTGTCTGTTCACTTACTTGAAGCATTGAATTGAAGACAGGGAATAATACTTCTTGGAATGTATAACCTTAAAATGACTTATTTGTTAAAGTTCTAAAACTGCTAAATTGAATTGGAGCTTCCTATATTTCCTAAATAAAATTGCTTGTCAATTCAGTATTATATTTCATAAAGAGCCTAGGATTTTTTTAGTTTTAATTTTAAGAAAATTTTACTTCCAGTCCCCTTTTAAAGATCATGACACTAAATAGGCTAGAATTTATGTTATAATAAATGACAATCCTGTTACAAATAAAATATAAAAACAAATATTAAATATTAATAAAATGCTGAAAATGTATGACTTTTTGTTAGAACTTCTGTGTAGTATATCAATTTGAAGAGAAGAATTTAAGTAATGAAAGATAACTATTCTGAAGTGTAATTTCATCCCCACATACTCCCTCTTTATAGATTATGAAACATATGAAACAAAATAATAAACATCTATTAGTGTGAGATCTATAATTTTTAAAGAAAGAAAAATTGATTAATAGCAAATGTATTGTAGAAAGTAAATTTGCATTTTATATCAAGGAATGAGAGTCTGAAAATTTTCATGTTCAAATAAGCACATATGGAAATATAATTGCATAGGAATACATTTCTGAGTATAGATACTTGCCAAGCAGGCTTTTTTAAAGGCAATAAAAAGAAAACTGATCACTTAGCTATGAGAAGATACAAAATTTACTATAAAAATATCCATTGATAGGGAATAACAACACCGACATTGATCCCAAACAAATTTTTTAAACATTGTTTAAAAGATTTCTTTGTGCAAGCACAATAGTTATACCAATATGCATGCACCCACATGGATGCATGTGCTTTGACAATGTATTATCCTATAGTTTATTACCTTTTGAGAAAGATTCAAATCTTTTCACAATAAACAATGATAGAGTAGAATAAGCAAACTCTTACAGAATCTCAACAAATATTAACTGAAATTTGGTATATCCAAGGGAGGATTCAATTAGTGTAATTTCTTAGAAAGGCCAAATCAAAGTTCAACAAAACTAAACACTAAGAACTGCGTACCTGAAAGGGAAGGGCGAGGGCAAGGGAAAAGTGGTAGATGCATGAAGAGGAAAAGAGGGGGAGAATGCAGTCAAGAATTCAATGTATAGTCTACAAAATTAAGAAGAGTGAGGAAAGGGATGGGTAGGGGAAGGATGAATGAAGATATTGAAAGAGGTGACATTGATCAAGATGTGTTGTATTCATAAACTGTTTTGTTAAATGACAACTCCTTTGTACAATTATTTAAAGATAAAATAAATAATAGCTTTAAATGACATTCTTAAAATAATCAAGATGTAACTTAGATTATGTTATTAAGATATTATTTAGAATTCATATAGGAAATAGAAGAAATGTAAGTATCCCATGAGACAAATATTTCAAAGGCGTATAATCATTTACCCAGAAAACATTAAACCAGAACTCTGCATGTTAGGCAATGTACTAGGTTGCTGAGTGCTAAAAATAGCAAAAACATAATCACAATAAATGAAAATAATTAGATATCAAATATATACTATCTGCTCTGTTAAGACCTTTCTACATTTATCTCAATAAATTCAATATTTATTCATAACCATTCTCTATGCAGTACACATAATTGTGTTCACACACTAGATTATATATTTGACACTGAAGTGGTTAAATAACTTACACAAGATAGACATCAAGAAAAGACCAAGAAAGGATATGAAGGTTGTGACACAGTGTGTGTGATTTCAGAGCATGAAATATTAAGAAACAGAGTCTAAGCCATACAGAAGTACAGCTATGAACTGAAAACTCTGTCAAGAACAATGTTCACTTCTATAAAGTTTCAACTCTTTTTGAAATAGAATACACATTTTCACTGTTAGGAAAATGTCAACTTGAATGTTTTAAGAAATTTTGTGGGTCCACTAACGGGTCTAGAGCCCTTAAACAGCATGTTGGTTCAGCATATTGGAGCTTGTCCTCTGATTGTCTACAGGAAATTAATTCAGTTTCTGGAGAATAATTAATACCTAGTGACCATTGCTTCTCAACAGTTGCAGGTGAAAGTTCAAGGCTCTTTCCATCTGGTGTGCAGCTGTAGTAGAAAGAAGGGCAAAGGATACTGACTCTAGGTCACATAAAAGGGGATTGACACATAGATTTGTCAGGGTTCCTCAAATCAACCAGCTGGCTTTTTGAAAATCCTGAGGATGTGTGGTCACATATCCTATTATAGTAGCCAGGCCTCACAACCTCTGTCAGGCATCCAGGACTTTGAGAAGTAATGGAAATGATTATGGATACTGTATCTTTCCTAGTTTGTTGTAACCACCTTTTCTTTCCAACTGCCCTGACATTTCAAGGATAGAATACATTCTTTACAGCTACAACATAAATAAGGGCAGGGACATTTACTGCTTCCATATGTCTAGGTTAAAATGGACATTTTTTAAAAGATGGTAGGAACATCACTGCTGATTAACTTTTACTCATTCATAGAGATTATGCATCAAAATTTGACTACATTATTTGATTTCTTTTTTCACATTCTAAAAGAAATAATAGAAGGAATGTTTGCATGCTATAAGAATCTGTGAGGCTAGTGCACAGAAAATACTCGACTAGTTACTTATGTGCTAAAAACAAGTTAAGATGAATACTCTTTATTTTGAGGCAGTAAAATCCAATGTGCTGATGGATGTCCTGAGTAGACATATATGGGTAATGTGGATAATGGGAGAAATAAGCATGGTGACTTGTTCCCTTCTAGTGGTTGAGATTTTCATGATGATATGGACAAGGTGAAATCTAGGATGTGTTTTCTGATTCTTCACACTCAGAGACATATTTTTGATTTTAACATTTACACAAATGCTCCCAGAATGTTTATATTTTTTACTTATCATTATTCTTTCTAAAGCTTATGACAAAAGTAATCATTTGAACATTAAGCTACATTAAATGTACATTTGTTATTTCAAAATCAAAAGCTTCTATGTATTTTTGAAATTATGGAACTACCTAGATAGTTTCTATCAACAGTTTAATGCTATCTGTAGATAGGTGAAAAAATAGAAATTTATGATATATTTATTAAAATATAAGTTTGAAAATAATGTAATTAGTATAATATGGACTCTTTTTAATTTTTTTTTGCTTGTCCTGGGGCTTGAACTCAGGGACTGGGCTCTCTCTTTTAAGCTTTTTCCTTAAAAATTAGTGCTCTACCACTTGAGCCACAGCTCTGCTCCTGAATTTCTGGGTAGTTAATTAGAGATAATAGTCTCATGGAATTTCTTTCCCCAGCTGGCTTCAAACTGTGATCCTCAGATCTCTGCCTCCTGAGCAGCTAGGATTACAGGTGTGAGCCACCAGCACCTGGATATTGTGAGCTCATGAATACTAATTTTCTATGGATACCAACCTTAAAGCTGAGACTTTTGTTTCTCCTCTCTTTTATCTTTTTTATATATTTTTATTGTAAAAATACTTTATAGAGGGGTCACAGTTACATGAGTAAGGTAATGAGTACATTTCCTATCGAGCATTGTTACCTCCTCCTTTGTTTTTCCCCTACCATCCCTTCCCTCTTCACCTCCCCAACTCCTCCCCGTCCCTCTTCCCCTGAAGTTGTAAAGTTCATTTTCAGCAAAGTGTCTTGTACATCTCATTGTTACAATGGGTCAACCTATATTCTTATTTCAGCATTTTGTTATTTCCCTTCCCCTCCCCAAATTAGAAAAAGGTATATACAAAGATGCAGAGCATCAGAATCTATTAACTCCTATTAATGATATCTCATTAAAAGATGGGACTGACACAATACTAATTATATATGTATCCATCAAACTGTTGGATGGATTACCAGCACTACATATTCATTCTTCACTTTATGCAATGGCCCTTAACATTTCAATGTCCATCATACATCTAGCCTTTTCCATCCCTCACTGAGAAGAAAGATCTGAGTTCAAAAATAAAACTGCCAAATGGGAAGCCATACAGCTTCTATCAAGATCTGTCTTAACAAAACAACTTGTTCAGTCATCCAAAAACAATTTATTGTTTGGCTACGGAAACCCTTTGGTATACAAAAGAGACTCAATTTTTTTTCATGAGTGCTTTATATGATAGGAAAGATATCATTCAAATAGAGAAGAATCCTGTAGTTGTGATACATTAAAATACAAAGCAGAAGTTCTGTGGAAAGGCAACTTACAGGACCTTTTTTAGATTAGGAAGGGCTCTTGCAATTATTCTAGAGAAGTGACATTTAGGTTTAGCCTAAAGAATGAGTAAAAATAAACATGTGGATGGTGGGAGGAGAAGCCTCTAGGAGGCTGGAACAGCATGTGGGAAAGACTGAAAAGGAAAAGAGTTTGGCACATTGTAGAAATGTTTAAAATGCCAATGTGGTTAGAAGGTAGTGAGTAAGAGAGAAGTTTGAATTTGATGCCCAGAGTGAATAATGCTGAAACAATCTGCGTGATGCTTTTGGATCAACATTTCTAATCTCAGGGTTAGCTTGTGTTTGAGTTGTGACAGTAGCTATAATTGCTCCTATGAGTAAGATAGCTAATAATGTGTCCATTTGCATTTATAATGTTATATAACAGTATATATATATATATATATATGTATGTTCTTTATATAATATCAATTGTTTATTGTGTGCATACTAGTTTGAGATAGCGTCCAGCATAAGATAAAAAATGTAAAAAATGCAAGTTAATGGCTGTTATTTTATTTTGTGTTATTTTATTTTATTGTGGTTGTTTTAAGGCCTCTTACAGAATTTAATTTTCATTTCCAAAAGCATAGTCAGTCATCAGTAGGTTGCAAGTTGAAACATGGCAAGCTGCTTTTGCACACTATTGACATTTCCAAATACCATGTGGGCTGATTTTTAAGATTGGACCAAAAGTAGAGCCATGAAAGGGGAATTAAATAAAGGATACTTAGGAAAGCAATGCAGTAATCCAAAGGGGGAAATGGCAGCCAATTCACTGTGGCTGAAAACTCAATTGTCAGTAAAGCATATGTGCAAACAGACAGTAGTTGATTTGAGTTGTATTGGTGTTAAAAGGTACCATAATGGTACAAAGATACTTGTCATATTGACACAATACAGCAAATATTGGCATAATTAGTATTTCTAGACTTGTTTTAAATTCTAAGCCAAAAACAATAGATATGTTTCCTTCCTTTCTAGGGAAATGAGGTATATTTTGTATTTACTATAATTAGTCTTGTTATTTGCAAAAATTATCACATCCAGAACCTCCAGTTCCTGATACCTGAGGATTAGTACATAATTAAAAGTGGCACTAATATAAAGTCCACACTACAACAGCATTTATATACTGCTGCACAATACCACATTTTTTTTTCCTGAAAAATGACTTTTTAACTGAAAAATCCAGTTCTTCTTGCCTGGTTGAATTAAGAAACTATTAAATGAACCATGAATAAATTCATGTGCATTTTGGTTTACATTGGCTTCCAGATTAGAAAATGCTAGGATTCTAAATAGCATGTGGCAGACATTCCTCGAAGCAGATCATTGCTTTTCTTGCTCCTCTGTGTCTGTTCTTCTTTTTGGGAACATTCTTTTATTCATCAAAACACTCTCCTTGCAACAGATCTGAAATTATGCTCATTGAGGTTACACAGAGCAAAATGGGAAATGGATTGTGAAATCAAGTACTCATAGGGAAGGGTGCAGACAGGACCATGTAACAAGGAGAAGCAGTGTTCACAGCCAGGGTTCAACCACCTATTTTCCATGTGCCCAGATTTGGGTAACAATAAGTACTTATATTCATGAAACTCACTTCTATTAGAATATTTTGGTATAATTTTTGGTGATTACATTCCATTATTCAAGTATAAAAATGGAGACAGAATAATGAATTCATAACTTTTAGTAAATTGAACTACAATTTGGTACTTTCATTTATGGAATACTAGAGAAGAAAAAGAAATAGAGATGTTGACTTTTTTCCCAGGAAGGTGGACATGGGACATGGTAAGAAAAAAACATGGGCATTTTGATGTAGGAAGTGGTCTCTGTCTGTGTAAGTTACAATAGTGTTTTTCTTACAACTGATACTTTCAATAAATGCAGAAGATCTTTCTGGTATTTGGGGTTTATTTGGAACTCTAGAAAACCAACTATTACATTTTTACTGTATAAATTACAGTGTTTAAAATAACAAAAAACATATGCATGCACAGAGCAAAAGAAAATAGACCAATTTCCTCTCTGAATCCTGTTTCTTCCTCCCTTTTTGTCCTTCCATTCTTACTTCTTCACCTTTTTTTTCCTTCCTCCTTTCCTTACTAACTTTTGTGTGTATTTTCAACCTAATTTTATGCAAGCTCTTTTAAAGGTACCTTCTATGCTTCTGAATAAAGTCAGATATCCTTTTTATTTCTTTTGTTCAGTCTTGGGACTTGAACTCAGAACCTGTGTTTTATCCCTGAGCTCTTTTTCTCCAGGCTAGTTTTCTACCACTCTCAGCCAGTTTTCTGGTGGTTAATTGGAGATAAGAGTCTCATATAGGACTTTCATAGGAATCTAATATAGCCCGGACTTTGCTGCCCAGGCTAGTTTTGAACTGCTATCCTCAGATCTAAGCTTCCTGAGTAGCTAAGATTATAGGCATAGTGAATTTTTAGACAATATGACCTTCAAATCTTTAATTCTGAATAACTCATTTTCTTTTGTTGTTGTTAGTGGTGGTGGTCATTGTGGGGCTTAAACTCTGGGCCTGAACGCTTGTCTCTCAGCTCTTCAGCTCAAAGCAAGTACTCCACCACTCTACTGTGACAATTTGTGAATGGAGGGTACAATAAAATTTATCTTTGTAGTCCATTAAGGTGAATTTTAAAGGACATGAAGCAAGATTTGAATCCTGGTATGCATAATTTTCATTTTGTAAATAGTATCTTTTTAGCAAAGAGAAATCGCCATAATTGCACAGAAGTAAAATATGAGATAATTTCTTCTTCTAGGAGTAAATGTTGCATAAAGTTACTGATTGCCTCAAACATATAAGCTTCTTTCCTCTAGGTCAGGTCCATGTATTTCCCTTACTTTTTTTTTTTCCAGGAAGAATGCTTACTAATCTAAGCAGTCATAGCCCAACATATTCCTTCAACTTGGATCAAGGGTGAGCAATGATATTTGCTTCTTAGAGAAAGGAACACACATCCAGGTAGGAGCAGCTCAGTCCTATAATCCTATCCACTCAGGAAACTGAGATATAAACAGAATAGCCTGTGAATATCTGGCCAATAAACAAACAAAAAGCTAAACTGGAGATATGGCTCAGGTGATAGGTAACCAACCAACTGTAAGGGGAGAAAAAGAGCCAAGCATGCTGCTCTTACTTTCTTCTATGTGTTTTGGCTGACATATGCCGATCAGAGTTTGGTGTTTCCGGACAGTTCCATCAGGTATCATGTTCACTTAGCAGATAAATAAAGAAGTTTTGAGACTTCTCTGTCCAGATAATCATCATAAGTTGAAAAAGAAAAAAAATACAAACAAAATAAAATATGTTGTGAGTTCTTTCAAGGTTTTGAAGCCCTTTACTCAGGCAACAATGAAATGTTAATAGAGAATGTCATTATTTTTTAGAAATTGTTAATTGTTTAATGATTGTATGCAATAGTTGTATGCATGTATGTATATGTATGTATATATAAAACAATAGACTTTCAACTGTACGCTTAGCAAGAACCATTAGAATATGCAGAGATCAGGACACAATGGCAGAAAATAACTGGCAGATGCCAAGCTTACATTTGGAATTAAAACTTCATTCAAATTATCTTGTATATTAACCAAGGTAACTTTTTTACCTAAAAGTTATCAATATCTCTCCGCTGTAACAATTTGAAATATAATTAGATGCCTTGCCAAGAATATTTTGCAGACAATGATTTTTGGTTGATCACTAGTTAGGAATGTTCCTTATGGATAATTGTTGCTTAGGTAGTTGGTAATTTTGATCACCTCAGACTTGCATCAGAATTGAAACGCTGCTGAAAAATCTGGACTCTAGGCTCCCTGTTCCAAATCTACTGAGACTCACAGACCCTTAGCAACAACTTTCAAGTGCCAGAATTTTATGATAAAAAGAAATATAGTCATTTTAATACTTACAAAAAGCCAAACGGTTTCAAGTCATAATATATTTGTGAAACCAAATAGCCAATAAAATAGGATTTCATTGTTGAAAACCAAAAAGACCACTCAAAACAGTTCACCTTCTGTAAACATCAGAAGAGTCTCACTATTACAACAAAAAATGAAAATTAGGTTACTGCTTCAGAAGAGAGAAGCACTAGATATTTTGATCTTGAGAGCTTAGATTTAAATAATATATTCCAGTATGCAATCGTCAAAGTAACAATACTAGAATGCTTGGAAGCTATGACAGTGCTTTATCCATGACATTTCTTGTTACCACAGACTATATTCCAGTAATTTGGAATTATTATTTATTTTTAAATGACTGAATAGTTATGTATTTTCTGAGTATCTACATAGCTATTCATAACAGGAACAAATGGAATTAATTTTAAACTATATCTGTCCTAGTGAAAAAATAAAAACAAA
The DNA here is from genome assembly GCF_024711535.1 of Dipodomys merriami. Lineage (NCBI taxonomy): Eukaryota > Metazoa > Chordata > Mammalia > Rodentia > Heteromyidae > Dipodomys > Dipodomys merriami. Next base: position 86,740,482 of record NW_027203381.1, read on the forward strand.
TTATGAATATTTGTGTACATTCTGAATCAAAAATTGAGTTTTTAAATATTAATCTTTTTAACAACCAAAGCCAAACCTCAAATAATATTAGCTGATCTAATTATAAGTAAGACTACTTAGGAAATATAATTTATGTACTCTTAAAATATTAATGAATCTTTAATAGAAATCCTTTTTTCCAACATTTTTTGTGCCAGTCCTAGGGCTTCAACTTAGGGTCTGGCCGTTGGCTAGCAGCCACCATTGGAGCCATATCTCTATTTTTGGCTTTCTTTAATGGTTAATTGGAGATAAGAGTTCCACCAATTTTCCTTCCCTGGATGGCTTGAACCACTACCTCAGTCTTCTGAGTAGCTAGGCATGAACCACTGGCACCCAGCTATCATGTAAGTGAAACTTGAAAAGAATATTAGCATATATACACACTGAATTTCCCTTTATTAAGGAATACATTGGAAAATTTGGAATTCTTTACTTTGTATGAATCTTCTTTAATAGTCTGGGTTGTTCCTAAAACCTTTATGATTATTTTATATGATTCATACTTAAAATGAAAAGCTTCATGAGACATTTTGATTCAGTGTATGTGACAGGTAAAGATTTCATGTAAAAAGCTCCTCTCTCATTCTTCATTTTTCTACAATCCTTACAAGATAAATTTTCCTTAGCATCTGAACAACAAATGTGACTTTTACATCCAATGTCTTTCATTACTTTCCTATCCCAATTAATTCATTTTTCCCTCTTTTATTGAGCAAGTCTTAGTTGAATATCAACATTATGGTAGAAACTCCTTTATCAATAAAATACTATGGTAAAGTGTTTTTAAAACTTTTTAATTACATGAGATCATCTGTTAATCAACAATGAAAATTTACTTTCCTTTCAGTTATGTAATTTTTCTCCATTTTAATTTTCCTTTTAGTATGTATACTTCCTTTAACTTAGCCCCTTAAAATCTCCCAGACTTAGTTATTTTTGCAATATATTTACATATTTGGGGATCCTGTATAATCTTGTAAAGTAGAATGAATATCTTTTCTTTAAAATCCTTCTAAAAAGCAAATTGAGACATTTGAAGAAATTTCAATAGCTATTATTAAGTTAAAAGTAACAGATTATAACGATAAAAAAGAAAGACAAAGTAAAAGTGGAATTTTATGGTTATAATATCTAAGAAATAACCAAAAATACAGTTATTTTCTAAGATTTTCATTATGAAATAAAGGTACTTAAAAATAAAAAGGCAATGGTAAGAAAAATAGTAGGTGATTTGGGGGCAGGGATAGGGAAAATAGAGGGAGAACGATGAGGGATGATACTGATCAAAATGCATTGTACTGACAACTTCATCAATACATCTTATTGATGCTAGTCATCTAATAGATTTTAAGGTGAATATGATGATAGCTTTCATGTGCAATATCTATGATCAGTGATGGTGGGTGTTTTCTTGGGCTCATTATATATGTGTGTGTATATATTATATATATATATATATATATACATATGTGTATGCATGTGTGTGTATATATACATGTGTAAGTGTCCATATTTGGAGTTTTGCCAATTTTGGATCATATTCTGGTTTTGTTGAATTTGTGATGTTCTTTATGTTATGTATTAAGACATTCATCTTTTGTGAGGTAAAGATTTTCAAATATTGTTTTTATTCTTTGAACCATTATTTCATTATTCTGATAGTGTTCTGTGAAGCACAAATTTTGTTTTAATTTTCAGCTAGTCTAATTTAACTTTCAAGTCATATGCAAGAGGTAAATAAATTCTTTATTGCACTGATGTCCTCTTAGATTCCTAGTTTCCAAGACTTTCACTGTTAAAAAGATGTGAATTATTTTTATTAGTGTCTGTGAGCTCTTTTTGCTCAGTGCTACTGCTCTACCCCTTAGAGCCACAGATACACTTCCAATTTTCTGGTGGTTTATTAGGGATTAGAATCTCAAAGATTTTTCCTATCCAGACTGGTGTTGAACCATAATCCTCAGATCTCAGCCTCCTGAGTAGCTAAGATTACAGCCATGAGCCACAGGCACCCAGCTAAAAATTTGAATTTTTTTTAAAAATGCTTTCTTTACGGTATTAAAAGAAATGTAAATCATCTCTTAATTCTATTATTATAGTACATGAGAAACAGGTTTTTCCTTATGTTTTATTATCCTTTCTTTCCAGAAATCAGTGTTACTTGTTTATAATAAAGAATTATTCCAACAGGGCATCTGTGGCTCACACTTGTAATCCTAGCTACTAGGAAGCTGAGATCTGAGGATCACAGTTCAAAGCCATTGTAGGCAGGAAAGTCTGTGAGATTCATACCTCCAATAAACCACCAGAAAACTGGAAGTGGTGTTGTGGCTCAAGTGTTACAGTGTTAGCCTTGAGCTGAAGAGATCATGGACAGAGTCGAGGCCCAGGGTTCAAGCCAAACAACTGACACACACACACACAAAAGAATTATTTCAATTTGTAGTTTATTTGGTTTGATAGTGTTTTCTAATGATTTTTATATAATTTGTTACAAAGAATACTAACCTACACTTTTTATTTTCTTTCAGTGTCATTTTTACAGCTTTAGTGTAAAGGTCATCTAGACATCATAAAAAGAGTTACATCTTCAATTTGTTTTGGACAAGTTTGAGAATTTTTTATGTCTTTAAATGTTTGTTAGAATTTACCCATGAAGCAATACTATCTAGGGATTTTTCTTGCCAGGAGGTGTGTGGCTACTGATGCAATCGTCTTACTATTTATAAATATACTCAGACATTGTAGGTATATATGATTTAGGTTTGATATGGCTTGTGTTTCTGGGAATTTGTTCATTTCACTTAGACTACCCATATTTGTCATAAAATTGTTCATAATACATAACATAACGTTTGTTATTTTATAATTTGTGGTAATATATTAATATTAAGTTTTCATTTCTACTTGTGTACTACACTTGACTGTTCTCTTTTTTGCTAACATAATTAAAATTTGGATGGTTTGTTGTTTTTAAATAAGGAAACAAGTGGACCAGAGAAAGATGATGGGGAGAAGCTGGAGGCTAAACAAGCTCTCCCATAAAAAGCAATTTTAATGTTCCAGTGAACAGTCCTAGGCTAGAGAATCACACCAAGTGTGCCATCACAGTACAAAGAGTGTAGCCAGAGAGGGAAAATCCAGGCAGCTTGGTCAGGGAGACAGATCTGAGCACTTGCCAGTAGCCATGGCTGCAGTGGTGGCTGTAGCCACCATACCAACAGAGAGAGTCCGGGACAAAGGCACCAGATGCAGTGTGTGAGCAGATTCTAGTCACCACCAGCAATAAGTGACAAGGAGCAGAAATCGTCATCCTGCTGATCACAGACCAGGGTTGGCACAGGAACCAAGAGTCTGGCGTGAATAGAGGGAGCAGAGGAGGGAAGGCTGCCCCTCCCCCACCACCAGAGATCTCCATCTTTGATACTGACTAGGCCCCGGTTGAGCAACTACATCCAACTCAGGTCTTGGAAGAAAACAATAGGAGCCATTCAGCAGGTCACAGGAACCTGACCTGACCTGCCAGGTTCAGCTCCACCCAGGAGAAAGTCACCCCAACCAGACAGAGAAAGCTCTGCCCTGGAAGAAGTGACTTTCTTCACTGGTTAAACAGAGCCAGAGGCTGCCCCTCCCCACTGAAGCCTAGACAAACAATTGAAACTCAGTAAGCTTGAACTCTGAGAATGGCTCCAGGCTTAGTTCTGTGAGAGTCTCAGGAGCCCCTCAGGGAAAAGCTACTGATTGCTGATAGGCCTCAAACCTACCCAGAACCTAGCCTTATCACAGCAACTCCAAGCTAGAGGAAACAGCTATCTCTCTCTTTTGTGATACTCAAAGCAGATCTCCCACCCGTTGAATTAGCCTGGAAGGAGAATCACAAAGTTCTGGGTAAGGCAGAGCTTTTTGTCTGATCAAACAAACTGACTTAAGAAACCAATCAAGACACAAGAAAACCGAACACCACAAGCAAACCAGAGACTCCACCAAGAGACTGGTTTCAGACACAGGGCTGATACAAGATCTACCCCCACCCCCCAAAAAAAAAATCTTTTTTTCTACCTAGTTTTTATTATTTTTTAAAAATTGTTTTCTATTATTGTTTTTCTTCTAATACTTTTTTTTTCGGAGGGGTCAGTCATAGGACTTGAGCTCTGGGCTTGGGCTCTGTACCTGCACTCTTCAGCTCAAGGCGAGCGCTCTACTTCTTGATCCATAGCACCACTTCCTATTTTTTTCTTTCATAATTTTAATTTTAGGTGTGTTTGTGTGTATGTGTGCTTTTTATTTATTTTTTTTAATCTATATCGATCTTTTGGTCTTTTTACTTCTTTTTTTTCTCTTTCTTTTTTGTGTGTCTTAATTACTGTTTTGCTTACCCCCAGATATATAACCATTATTAATTATTAGACCTTATCCCTCATTATGTAGATACTTAATCCAGAAATTTATTACTCAATTCACAACCTCTTAGGCTTAATTTCTTTAATAGTAGTATTATTTCTTATACCTATATAATTTTCAAGTATTCACATTTTAAGAATTTTTATGTTTTTTTTTTAATTTTTCCTTCTTATCTCTCCCCTCTTCTCATCCTATCCTTTTCTTATCTCAATATCATTTTTTATACTTACATACTTTTTAAGTGTTTCATTTTTTATTTAAATTTTTGTTTTTCCATTTTTTCTTGTTTTTTTAATCTCTCTCCTATCATTCTGTCCTATCAATTTCCTTCTCTGAGATTAGGACTTGGTTAATTTCACTCTCCTTTTACCTCTCCACATCCCTGTAATCCTATTTTTCCCCACAATTCTTCCTAAATCTAATAATTTCTGGTTTGCTGAATCCCTCTTTGATGTTCTTAGCCCATTAATCCATAGTTGTTTGATATTGAATAGATTCCATCTATTGAACTAAATTGTATATGCATTTTGAACTAAATTGTATATGCATTTTGACTGTGCAACTACAAGACTCTGGTTAATGTTTGCCTTAAAATAGTGTTCTAGCACAAAATTGGTGTTACTTTCATACCAAATGGGCAGAACAAGCCAGAGAAACACAGGTAAAATGGCAAGTCTGGGTATCTCAACTCCCAGTCATGATAATCAGGTGACAGAACAGTTAATGAATAATCCAGAGGAGAGTTCCCAAAAAGCTCTACAAACACTACTGTTGAACATGGTGAATGAAAAGATTGAAACCTGCAAAGGACACAGTGTGAGCCTGGAATGATGTAGGCCACCCCCTAAAAATACAAAAACAAAAACTATCAGCCAAGAATACTGTACCCAGCTAAACTCTCCTTCATAACAGAAGGTCAAATATAAACCTTCTATAGCAATAAAAAAATTGAAACACTATATCTCCACCAAACCATCCCCACAAAAAGGTACTTAAAGATGTCCAACACATAGAAAACCAACAAAACCACAAAAAAGACCAAGAAACTGCACCCAAACTGAGAATCCAAGAACCATAGGAAGAACCCAGTTGTCACAGGCCCCCAGAAGGTGGATAACATGGCAGGAGCTACCAAACACCTCTCAGTCCTAACTCTCAACATTAATGGACTTAACCCTCCAACTAAATTACATAGACTGTAGTTGGATTAAAAAGCAAGATTCTTCTTTCTACTGCTTTCAAGAGTCACACCTTACCCATAAAAACAAACATATTTTGAAAGTGAAAGGCTGGAAAAAAGTCTATCAAGCAAATGGCCACCATAACCAGGTGGGAGTTGCAATCCTAATATCAGATAAAATAGACTTCAAAATAAATTAGTGAGAAGAGATAAAGAAAGTCTCTACATACTAATTAAAGAATCTCTCCTTCAGGAGGATATTATAATTCTAAATATCTATTCACCAAACAACAGAGCACCCAAATTTATCAAAGACACACTACTTTCCCTCAAATCTCACATTGATCCAAAGACATTAACTGTTGAGGACTTTAACACACCACTATTCCCACTAGATAGATAAACTTGGCAAAACTAAGCAGAGAAACAGCAGATCTAAACAAAAGGTAGATTTAACAGACATCTACCAAATATTTCACCAAGCAGCATCAAAATACACATTTTCCTCAACAGCACATGGAACATTTTCCAAAATAGACCACATTTTAGGTCACAAAGCAAACTTGTACACATTCAGAAACATTGAAGTTATGCCCTGCATTCCCTTAGAACACAAAGGAATAAAATTAGAACTCAAAACTACAAGCCACCAAGGAAAGTCCTGTAACACATGAAGGCTGAATAACACACTACTGAGTCACCAATGGGTCGTGGAAGAGATTAGAAAGGAAATTCAAATGTTCATGATGTTCAACAAAAATGAACACACAAATTACCAGCTCCTCTGGGACAGAGCAAAGGCAGTACTCAGAGGCAAAATTATAGCTCTGAGTTCTTACATCAACAAATTGGAGAGATCTGAAACCAACAATTTAATGAGATACCTGAACCTCCTTGAAAAAGAGCAGCAAGATAAACCCCAATCCAGTAGATGGAAAGAAATAATTAAAATTAAATCAGAAGTAAACAAATTAGAATCCAAAAAAAAAAAAAACACAGAAGGAATCAAATCAAAGTGTTGGTTCCTCGAAAATATTAACAAAATTGACAGACCCTTAGCAAATTTTATCAGAAAAAGAAGAGAACACACCCAGATAAACAAAATCGGATATGAGAATGGAAACATCACCACAGAAACAACCAAGATTTTGAACATTGTAAGAATACTTCTCAAGCCTTTATGCTAATAAGTTTGAAAACCTGGAAAATATGGACAATTTCTTAGCAAATATCGACAGGCCAAAACCAATCAGGCCCATATCAAGCATTGAAATAGAAACTGCAATAAGAGACATTCCATTTAAGAAAAGCCCTGGACCAGATGGATTTACAGTGGAATTCTACCAGGCCTTCAAAGTAGAACTCACAGCAATACTACTCCAACTCTTCAATGAAATTGAAAGAGAAAGCTCACTACCGAACACATTCTATGAAGCCATCATAACCCTCATCCCAAAACCAGGCAGGGACTCATCAAAGAAAGAGAACTATAGACCCATTTCTTTGATGAACATTGATGCAAAACTTAGCAACAAAATTTTGTCTAATCAACTTCAACAATTCATCAAAAAAATAATACACCATGATCAAACAGGATTCATTTCAGGGATGCAAAGCTGGTTCAATATACACAAATCAATTAATATAATTAATCACATCAACAAGAACAAAGATAAGAACCACATGGTTATCTCAATAGATGCAAAAAAAGGATTTAACAAGATCCAACACCCCTTTATGATGAAGGCTCTGGAAAACTAGTAATCCACAAAACATTCCTCAATACAATAAAGGCTGAATATGACAAACTTACAGCCAGCATTATACTTACTGATGAAAAATTAAAGCCATTTCATCTAAATTCAGGAACAAGACAAGGATGTCCACTCTCTCCACTTCTCTTCAATTTAGTATTAGAATGCCTAGCTATAGCAATAAGACAAGATGCAAACATAAAGGGGATCCAAATAGGGAAAGAGGAAGTAAAACTCACCTTCTTTGCAGATGCCATGATCTTGTATTTAAAGAATCCCACTTACTCCACTCACAAATTACTGCAGCTGATTCAAAATTTTGGCAAAGTAGCAGGATATAAAATTAGCCCTAAAAAATCAATGGCTTTTTAGTATGCCAACAATGAAAAGAGCACAGCTGAAATCAGGAAAACAACTCCATTCATAATAGCCCCACAAAAAATAAAATACCTATAAAAAATGTACTCATTATCTTGCCCATGTAATTGTAACCCCTCTGTACAGTATTTTCACAATAAAATAAAATAAATTTGCTATATAAAAAAGTAAATAAATAAATAAATAAATACGTAAGAATTAACCAAATAAGTGAAGGACCTCTATGATGAAAACTTTAAAAAGCTGAAAAAGGAAATCAAAGCAGAACTTAGAAAGTGGGAAAACCTCCCATGCTCCTGGATTGGAAGGATCGACATTGTGAAAATGGCAATACTTCCCAAGGCTATCTACAAACTTAATGCAATACCTATCAATATTCCAACTTCATTCTTCAAGGAAATAGAAGATGAAATCCAAAAATTCATATGGAACAATAAAAGACCCTGAATAACAAAAACGATCCTTAATGGAAAGAACAGTGCTGGAAGAATATCAATACCAAATTTCAAACTCTACTACAAAGCAATAGTAATCAAAACAGCTTGTACTGGCACAAGAAGAGACCTCAAGACCAATGGAATAGAATGGAAATCCCAGAAATGAACCCACAGAACTATAGCCATTTAATCTTCCATAAGGGATCTAAAAATCTAGAATGGAAGAAAGTCTCTTCAGTAAGTGGTGCTGGCAAAATTAGCTAATCACTTGTAGAAAACTAAAACTAGATCCTTACATACCACCCTGCACCAGAATCAATTCCAAATGGATCAAAGACCTTGGAGTCAATGCCGACACCCTAAAAACATTACAGGACGGAATAGGAGAAACCCTTGGTCACCTTGGCACAGGCGGAAATTTTCTCAATAGAGACCCAGAAACAACAAATCAAAGAAAGTTTGGACAGATGGGATTGCATGAAGCTGCAGAGCTTCTGCATGGCAAAGGACAGAGCTAGCAAGATCAATAGAAAGCCCATGAATTGGGAGAAGATCTTCACTAGCCATACAATGGACAAGGGTCTCCTATCTAACATATACTTGGAACTCATATTATTAAATTGCCCACCAACAAATCCTCAAAGAAACAACTGTCTGATAAATAAATATGCTAAAGACTTAAAGAGAAACTTTTCTGGAGAGGAAATAAGACACGTGAAGAAATGCTCAACCTCTCTAGCCATAAAGGAAATGCAAATCAAAACATTGAGATTCCACCTCACCTCAGTTAGAATGGCTATAATCAAGAACTCTAATAACAACAGACTCTGGAGGGCTTATGGCCAGAAGGGAACACTACTGCATTGTTGGTGGGAGGGTGAACTTGTTCAACCAGTTTGGAAAGCAGTATGGAGGTTCCTCAAAAGACTCCACATAGAGCTCCCCTATGACCCAGCAATCCCACTTTTGGACATTTACCCGAATGATCACAAACAAGACCATACTAAAGCTACCAGCACAACTATGTTTATTGTAGCATTATTTACCATAACTAAGATATGGAAGCAACCCAGATGTCCCTCAGTAGATGAATGGATCAAGAATATGATATATATATATATATATATGTATAATTTATTTATGTAATGGAATTCTATGCCTCCCTCAGAAAGAATGACATCTCCCCATTGGTTAAGAAATGGAAAGCCTTGGAAAAAATAATATTAAGTGAAGTAAGCCAGGCCCAAAGTAATATAGGTCCCATGGTTTGCCTTATTTGCACTAACTAGTATATGTCTGGGACAAGCAGAAATATACAGGTAAGTTGATGTTACACAAAATGAACACTAAGATAGGGACACAAGTGGATTTTTCTTTCTTGCTATTGTTTCTAACGTATTTATAAGGTACCATGTGATTTTTTTGTGTGGCTTTGTATGCCCCCCCCCAAGGTATAATCCTTGTTTTCACTGTATTTGATGTTGGTATAATTTGGCAAGGCGAAGGGAAAAAACAAATTGTTTAAATAGGGATACAGGTTGACCCATTGCATCAATGAGATATAAAAGATGCTATGTGGAAAAACAAACTTTACAATTTAAGAGGGGGTGGGAGTGGGGATGGGGTTGGGGGATGTTGGGGGGATGAGGAGTGTAGCTGAGGAAGTTGGAAGGAAGGGATGGTAGGGGAAAATTCAAAAGAGGAGGCAACAATACTGGATAAGAAATGTACTCATTACCTTTCTCATGTAACTGTAAGCCCTCCGTACAGTATTTTCACAATAAAGAAACTTAAAAAACAAACAAACATAAATAAATAAATAAATAAATAAGGAAACAATTTTTCAAACTTTTTGTATTATTATGCTGGTCTCCATTTTGTTCATCCTATCAACTTTGCTACTTCCTTTTATTAGTGGAGGATTTAATTTGTTTTTCATTCTTAATTCCTTGGATAATAAAACAGTTTTTTTAAATTGAGAACATTTCCTTTTCCAAATCTATAGCCAATGTATAGAAAATGTGGACTGGGTCTACGGCCATACCACCCTGAACGCGCCCGATCTTGTCTGATCTCGGAAGCTAAGCAGGGTTGGGCCTAGTTAGTACTTGGATGGGAGAAAATGTGGACTGGCATAACATTAATAGTATAGCATACATTTTAGTTTATACTTTTTATTTCATATATTTCTATATATGCTCTAATTTTTCTTATGTTTTCCATTACTTAAGAGGGTGTTATTTAATTAGCACAGTAATTTACCTTCTGTTTTTCATTATTTAATTCAGTATTTAATATTTGTCAAAACTTATTTTCTTAGACCTAATATATATTGATCAGGAAAATATTTTGTATGCACTGGAGGAGAGTGCATATTTTATTATATAGGGCAGAATATTCTGTGAATGTCCATTACTTTTAGCTTCAGTTTGCTAACTTATCTTATTGTCCTGTCCATTATAGACTCTAAGGTCTATAATGAAAGCTCAAGTCAGCTGAGAGTTTCCTATGCTGGAGGAAAAGAATACTGTGGAAAATTAAGAGCTGAAATTAGAATAATGGCATGACAACAATCCAACAAGACATCTTTGTCTTTAGTTTACAAACATATTACATTTACCAATTTTTATTATATTGACAAACTTTAGTTTATGCCTAATTGTCCTTGATCATTAATTACTTGGTCATAAAATGTATTCAAAATTAATTTAGTTAACATAGAAGTAAAAATCAGCAGTAAGAACACAGTTCTTTGATACATAGAATTAAGAAATATCATTGCCTCTGCTAACTTTTACCAGTTAAATCCAGCTATTATTACTGAATTACATAAAATCTCTCAGAGGAATGTGACAAGAGTAGCTATGGTAATAAATAAGACTAAACAAAATCTTCCACAATATACTCCAAGCCTTGAGTCTTGGAGATGCAATCCTTCAATGGATGCCAGAGTTCCGAAATAGTTATATCTGATAGATTTTTCTAGGTGGGAGGACATATTCTTGTACTTCCTACACTTGTCATCTGCCTACAATCCTCTTACCTGTTTTTAGTCTTCTGAGTAAGAAAATTGTTATTGAATTTTGTGACATAATAACACATTTTTATTAAGTTGTCTTTCAAAAAATAAAAGCACATGCCGGGCGCTGGTGGCTCACAACTGTAACCCTAGCTACTCAGGAGGCTGAAATTTAAAGATTGTAGTTTGAAGTTGGCCTGGACAGAAAAGACCGTGAGACTTTTACCTCCAATAAACCACCAGAAACCCAGAAGTGGTGTTGTGGCTCAAGTGGTAGAGCACTCTCCTTGAGCTGAAGACCTTCGGAACTGTGCCCAGGTCCATAGTTCAAGCCCCATGATGAACAAAAAATAAAAATATAAAAAGTAAATAATAAAAAATAAAAACACAAATTTGTGTTTATAGATATTCATTATTAAATATATTTTGTCAAAAATAATATTGGAGCTGGGTGCCTGTGGCTCACAACTGTAACCCTAGCTACTCAGGAGGCTGAGATCTGAAGATCACGGTTCAAAGCCAGCCAGGGCAGGAAAGCCCATGAGACTCTTATATCCGATAAACCACCAGAAAATCAGAAGTGACTCTGTGGCTCAAGCGGTAGAGTGCTGGCCTTGAACTGAAGAGTACAGGGACAGCATCCAAGCCCGGAGTTCAAGCCCCACGACCGACCAAAAAAATAAAAATAAAAAAATAATTATATAAATAAAGAGTATACAAAAATAATATTGGTAGTAAAGTAAAAATTCTAATGAAGCTGATAAAATTTTGTCAATCATGTTATTTAACATTAAGGCCAGAATTTGTGTCAGTTCAAGTAAAGATTGGTAAAGTGTATTGAACTACAGGTTACATTGTATTTCATCAAGGGAAAATTCTTTTTCAAGATTACTAGAGTAAGAACACCACACATTACCCTAGGTCTCCTTGTCACAGGCCGAAATTTTCTTAATAGAAACCCAGAAACACAACAAATCAAAGAAAGGTTGGACAAATGGGATTGCATGAAATTGCAGAGCTTCTGCATGGCAAAGGACAGAGCTAGCAAGATCAATAGAAAGCCCATGGATTGGGAAAAGATCTTCGCTAGCCATACAACGGACAAGGGTCTCATACCTAAAATATACTTGGAACCAAAAAATTAAATCCCCCAACAACAAATTTTCAAAGAAACAACTGCCCAGTAAATAAGTGGGCTAAAGACTTAAAGAGAAGCTTCTCTGAAGAAGAAAGAAGGATGGCCAATAGACACATGAAGAAATGTTCAACCTCCCTAGCCATAAAAGAAATGCAAATCAAAACAACATTGAGATACCACCTCACTCCAGTTAGAATGGCTAAAATCAAGAACTCTAAAAACAACAGATGCTGGAGGGGATGTGGACAGATGGGAACCTTATTGCATTGTTGGTGGGAGTGCAAACTTGTTCAACCACTTTGGAAAGCAGTCTTTCCAGGTTCCTTGAAAGACTCCAGATAGAGCTCCCCTATGACCCAGCAATCCCACTTTTGGGCATTTACACAAATGTTTACAAACAAGACCACACTAAAGCTACCAGCATGACTATGTTTATTGCAGCATTATTTACTATAGCTAAGATATGGAACCAACCCAGATGCCCCTCAGTAGATGAATGGATCAAGAAAATGTGGGATATATACACAATGGAATTCTATGCCTCCATCAGAAAGAATGACATTACTCCATTGGTTAGGAAATGGAAAGGCTTGGAAAAAATCATATTAAGTGAAGTAAGCCAGACCCAAAGAAACATAGGTCCCATGGTTTCCCTTATTTGCAATATCTAGTATATGTCTGAGTCAAGCAGAAAAGGTCAGATAAGGTGATGTTAGGGAATGAACCCTAAGATATGCATTCAAATGGTTTTTTGCTTTCGTGCAATTATTTCTAACACATTTATAAGATTATTTCTTTTTGCTTTGTATGTCCCTCCCCAACAGTATAATTCCTGCTTTCACTGTATTTGATGTCGGTATAATTTGGGGAGGGGAAGGGGAAAAAACAAATTGTTTAACTAGGGATACAGGTGGACCCATTGCAACAATGAGATGTACAAGTAGTTATGTCGAAAACGAACTTTACAACTTTGGTGGGGGAGGGAGGGCGGGGAGGCTTGGGTGAGGGTGCTGGGGGAGGATGGAAAGGGGAAACAAAGGAGGAGGCTACAATGCTTGATAAGAAATGTACTCATTATCTTGCCCATGTAATTGTAACTCTTCTGTACAGTATTTTCACAATAAAAAAATAGACCAGTAAAAAAAAAAAAGAATACCACACATTGCTGAACTTTTTTTCCATATATATTTTATTGTAAAAATACTGTACAGATGGCTTTCAGTTATATGAGTATGGTATGAACTTGTTTTTTAAAAGTTCATTTGACTAATGCTTCTAGAGAATAAGAAATTTAGAATGGAAAGAGGAAAACATCCATATTTGGCTCTAAAATTTACTGGTAAATAAACAAAGAATACTGTGATTTGAACTCCCCAAATTCATGTGTTAAAAAGTGATGTTCAATGTAATATTGTTGTCAGGAATAGTCTAATTGGTGGTGATTATGTCTTGGGATGTAATCTAAGAAAGGTGCTAATGTTACTATCATGGTAGTGAGCTAGTTAACATGAAGCACACTGTCATAAAAATAAGTTTATCTCTTGCTCCAACCACCATGGGGTAAAGTTGCTCAAAGGTCATTGTTAACTGCTGAATGGATGCCAGCACTAAACCTGTAGTTTCTAATCTCCAGAACCATGAGCCAAATTAACTTTTTAAATACAAGTTAGTTCAGTAATGTAATGTATTTTTCTGTGACAAATAAAGATACTCTGTCAGAAAATTGGTACTTAGAAGTAGGTTTTCTATTATAATTTTATCTAAAAAGACTTGAAGAAACTTAAAAAATAATTCCATTTACAGGTGAATGCGTAGAGGAACAAGAAAAGAAATATAGGAAAACTCCAGAACATTATAGAAATTACTTAAGTAATCATATTGTTTACATACTGCATAAGTATGAAATTCCTATGGTGAATAGTGCCACTCACATTTGACTGATGGTTTCTTATTAATTTTATGCTGAGCCTTGTTCAGTTGGATTTTAACTAGAAGTTCAAGGAGCTGGGAAGGTGGCTCAGTGGTAGAGTGCTTGCCTTGCATGCATGAAGCCCTGTGTTCAACTCCTCAGCACCACATAAGCAAAAAGAAAAAAGCTGGAAGTGGCACTGTGGCTCAAGTGGTAGAGCACTAGCCTTGAGCTGAAGAGCTGAGGGACAACTCCCAGGCCCAGAGTTCAAGCCCCATGACTGGACCAAAATAAAAAAAGAAGTTCAAGATTCAGAATAATGAAGAGCTTCTCAACAGTTAGAAAGGAAAAGACATCAACTGAAAAGGAAATACTGTACAATCACCATATTCAAATGTAAGTGAAGAGCCAGGGAAAGAACTATATTTGTCTATGACTAAGAAGGTGTCACAGGAAGATGACTGTCCAGTGGCAATTATTGTCACATACTTTCATCCTACAAATCACTTCTTGGATGGCATTATTTAATTCATTAGTCACAGCCTCCCTGATTTCTGCTGACTAACAAACATATCCTATTGCTTTTATGTGGCAATCTCACTAAAGGTCAATTACAAAGATCTTTCTCCTAAAAGAGTAAAGTGAAATAAAACTTGTAAAGTGAAATGATGATACTAAGATCTTGGATGAAGGATGAGATCACTAATAAAGTTACCATCAGCTGCAGTTTCCACTTGGCTCTTGAACATTTTTAGTGTTACATACAGGATCCAAAAGAATTATTATGCACAACTTCACAAATCTGAGCATTCACTCGGAAATGCATATTAATGCACGTTGTATGTTGGGCACAGTATGGTCTACATGAAGCAAACATAAACAAACAAAAAACAATGGTTTTAGCTAAAGGAGGTAGTTAGTCTTAACATCTCAATGTACTGTCTGCTACCCTGTTAGCAGGGAATCTTTCTAATGAATTCTCCTCAGAAATAATCCTTCATTCCCCCTCATCTTTCCTCCCTTTCTCTCCCCTTTCTTTGTCAGTCCCTCTGGCCTCCTCCTCCTCTTCCTCTTCTCCTTCTTCTTCCTCTTCTTCCTCTTCTTCCTCCTCTTCTTCTTCTTCTTCCTCCTCCTCCTCCTCCTCCTCCTCCTCCTCCTCTTCCTCCTCCTCCTCCTCCTCCTCTTCTTCTTCTTCCTCTTCTTCTTCCTCTTCTTCTTCCTCCTCCTCCTTCTCCTCATCCTCCCCCCCTTCCCCTCCTCCTTCCCCTCCCCCTATATCTCTCTCTGTCTCATTAGGGTCTATACCAAACTCTAATATCTATTACTGAACTTATGAAACAATTCAGCTCTCCCTGCCTTAATCTGAAATTACCCTTGCTTTACATGTCAACCATATAATTATTCCAATTGTCATGAGTATAAAATAGTGTCTGCTAATCCAGGCCACAGCTGATTGCTCTCCAAGGGAGAGAATTTGACTCATGTATGGAAATGAGATGCCTTCCTGTGATATTTGTAAAGAAAATGTAGAAATAAAAGTTCATCTCTCTCTCAGTACTAACTATAAAATATCTGAAAGCTATTGAAACCATGTCTTCATGGATCATTTAATAAAAATTAAAGTAGGTCTCACAGAGAAAATTAGTGAAATAAGAGATAGAGTTGTGACAGTTTCATAATAATTTGCTTCTATTATTTATCTATAAAATACACTTTTTACTTTGTGGTATTTTAAGAATTGTTTTCTGAACAATACTTCATTAAAAGAAAATTACAAAATTCCTAGTTAAACATTTAGCACCTTTGTCTCACCATATATATATATATATATATATATATATATATATATATATATATATATATATATATATTACCTTATTAACTAAGTAAAGGAAACAAAAGTTAATGAAAATCACTGCAGTTATCAAGGTTCACCTACTTGTCACAGAGCAGATTCTCAAAAAATAGATGCAGATTTGTGTTTTAATTTTTAATAGGACCTATACTCAACAGCAGTGTTTATAGGATGGGGAGGAAAGCATTTTGGTTTATTAAGGTGAACCACGCTGTAGTTACAATGGAGGGTGGCATCTGATAGATACTACAGGAAGCCCTTACGACCTGAATAGTCTTTAAAGAAGTCTAAGACCAGCAAGAAAGTGCTGGGGTTTATGACTATGTCACCTACCACTGAAAGCCAGAAATAACTGATAAAATTCCTGCAGCAGGATTTAGTTATGACTTGTGAATAGTGAAATGATCTGAGCTAATTAGGAAATTGTAACAAAGTCCTAAAGCAAAAGTTCTGATTAACATATTATATGCTATGTTAGATAAAGTGACATTCCTGGTTCCTATTTACTTTCTATTAAAATAATCAATTCCAATTGCCAATTAGCAATTCTATTTTCTTTAATGACTGCATAGTAAAATATGTGTGTGGGGTTGACAATGGAGAATGAATAATCAAACCAATAAGCAATTCCTTTAATGACTATTTTTCACTTCTATATCTGAGAGTCAAAGACAGGTAAAAGATGAAACAAACAGAGTGAAATGTTAATGAATTTGTAAATATTTCATAAATCCAATGAATTGATTATTATATCTAATCTTAAGAGATTTTAAATCTTAACAGTTATAAATACTTTTTAAAAAATTGTAAGTAGTTGTACTAAAGGATTCTGGTTCTCCAAGAAAGATCATGAGTATAATACATCTTGATCAATGAAAGTATAATTTTATATGAGAGATTTAATTAATTACATAAAGGGATTGTGATCAAATCTAACTCCTCTAATACTCTTTCTTATCCCTTTTTTTTCTTCGAAAATGGGAGGATAATGGTTCTTTAAGGTTGCTATCAAAGGCACATACTCAGTGATAGGGGAAGTTCTACTTTCTGTTAGAACAATGTCTTCAAATATTTGGTATATGCCCACTAACTTTCACCAACATTTTTTTGATGTTATTGGTCGTGGGACTTGAACTCTGGGCCTGGGCGCTGTCCCTCAGCTCTTCAGCTCAAGGCTAGCACTCTACCACTTGAGCCACAGCACCACTTCCAGTTTTCTAGTGGTTTATTGGAAATAAGAGACTCAAGGCCTTCCCTGCCTGAGCAGGCTTTGAACCATGATCCTCAGATCTCAGCCTCCTGAGTAGCTAGGATTACAGTCTTGTGAGACTCCAATTAGCCAGCAGAAAACCACAATTAGAGTTCTGGCTCAAAGTTCAAGCCCCAAGACTAACAAGCAGAAGGAAGGAGGAGGAAGAGGAGGAGGGGGGAGGGGGGGGGGAGGAGGAGGAGGAGGAGGAGGAGGAGGAGGAGGAGGAGGAGGAGGAGGAGGAGGAGGGGGGGGAGAGGGGAGAGGGGAGAGGCGGAGGAGAAAGAAAGAAAATTTCAGATAATTGTCTCTGTGAGAGGCTTTCAAAAAATTTCAAAGAAAAGGTAAAGTGTGGTGTAAAGGGACAAAACTATTTGTTTCCATTAGCTTTCCTTTTGGCTTTAGCAATGTTATTTTGTACAAGTTCTTTTTGTTCTTTACAGCTCTTCAAAATAAACATTCTAGTATATATCAACTCTGATACAGAGTCATGAATTTCTGTTAAGATTCATAGTCTGGACTCCAGTTAGTATTCAACAAAATGTTTTGTTCTTATGGTACAATCCTGAACAAAATTTGATGTTCTTAAAAAAAGTGGTTCCCATAAACACTGAACAATATTGCTTGGCATAAATAAATGCCTATTTATTTGTCCATATATAGTGTTGAGTGGTGTTGGAGATACACACCAGAATTTACATATTCTAAGCAAGTGTCCTAGTACCAATTTATAGCCCAAACCTTTTATTTTATCTTATGAAAAGCATTTTATGAAGCATGTTCAGGAAAAAAATTATACAATAAAATTTTGTAATATTATACAATACTTCTCAAAGAATTATAACTGTTAAAAAGACATTGTATCTTTTTAAATATCATTCCAACATAGCCAAATTAATTATATAATTTTTAAGTAGTTGAACTTTTTCTTGTTTGTTTTGTTGGTGGATTGGTTGGTTTTGCTGAATTATTCTTCTGAAAGTTGTATTTGTTTTGTCCATGGCACTCTGAAGATATTCTTAAATGTGTTGTCTATGTTTAACTCTAGGAAATTACAGACTTCACGTGACTATATTCTATATGTTCCTTAAACTTTAATGTCTCTCTGTGATACATTTTTAAAAGTAAGGTAGTGGAGTGACTGAGATCGTCTTTCCATTGGTAGAATTCACTCAAAGAGAATGGATAAGAAACCAGTTCTTTTATAGAACAGGGATACAGAAAAACCAGAGTTGGCTCTAGGCAAATTGGTAAATATAAACTCTTTTGCTAGGTGGAGGCACCATCGACATGCATTGACAGTGTGAGGTACACTTTTCATTCAATGTCTTCTGTGGGGTATCAAGTACACAGTAAAAGCTGTAGCTTCTGGACTGATAAAGCATTAAATTCAAGATTGAGCAGATTACCATATTGACTATAGATGCTTCCTCTTCCCAATTAATGTAACTTTCTTTGATGAAGAAACTTTGGGATTGTTTTCTGTATTGATGACTTGGATCCAATCATTCTGTCTTCAGGAGAAGTGAGAAAGCCAAAATGTTAACAAAGCAAACATAATTTAGGCCTCAGTTTTCAGAAAGATTTCTTCTATTTATTACACTCAGTCCCTGGGGTCTTTGGATCTGCACTTTATTTAAGGTTCTTCTATTGGCTCTCTATTGCTTTAAAGAGGCTTTCTGAGAATTTATTTCTTCAAACTGTATCCTGAATCATCACTGTCTAGAACTTTCCTTCTCCTCAGAATAAAAGAAATGGATTTTTCTCATAACTATTATCTTTTTTGGATTTATATTTGTATATTTCTATTATCATTTTAATGAGCCTTTAGGAATAAGAAAAGGTAAAGCACTTGTTCAAATCACTTGTTTTCAAGAAGCCTGCTAGTCATTTTAAAATGTAATCATACATTTTCCACCTAATATACCATTTACAAATATCAGAGAGTAACATTTCATTGTCATTTAACACACATACACAAGCTATACAATAGCTATACCATTGAACTTTACCACCGTTGAAGTGCTGTGTTTTTGGTGTTTATTCTTTGTGGTTATTTATGTGATGACTAAATTTTATATTATATATATATTGATTACTAACTGAGTAATTAAATTCAATTTGGAAATATGTTAATACTTACATTATGTCTTAAAATTTAGTTGTAACTTAAGAGCACAACTCTTTCAAATAATATAGAGTTGAGACAGCTTCCATACACTAAAGGGGATGCTAAAACCAATCC
This sequence comes from Dipodomys merriami, assembly GCF_024711535.1. Classification (NCBI taxonomy): domain Eukaryota; kingdom Metazoa; phylum Chordata; class Mammalia; order Rodentia; family Heteromyidae; genus Dipodomys; species Dipodomys merriami. The sequence goes on from NW_027203381.1 coordinate 86,760,089, forward strand.
CCTTACCTTGTCATGTCCTAAGAGACACCCATGAGTTTTATTTCCTCCCTAGTACCTCCTATGGACACTCCTCTTTGGGCATAAGTTAGTGGTCAGTTTGTAGCTAGGACTTCTCCCCAGGGATAGAAAATCCCCAGGCAACTTCTTAAATAAATGAAGGTGCTTGCACTGTTAGGTCTGCTAGTCTTCATATATTATTCTGTGTGTCAGTAGCCTAACCACTGTAGAACAAACTCCTACTTAAGATTTATATATGTAGGTTGCATCCCATATATGTGGATGGCAACATCCCTTCCATAAATCTTCTACTGGAGCTTGAACTCAGTGCCTGGGCATTGGGTCTGCTTTAATTTTTTTTTTATTTATTCATTCATTCATTTGTATTCACTTAAAGCTAATGCTCTGCCTTTTGAACCACAGCTCCACTTCTGGAGTATTAGTGGTTGATTGGAGATAAGCATCTTAGGGACATTCTTGTTCAAACTGGCTTTCAACCACAGTCCTCGGATCTCAGTCTCCTGAGTAGCGCTGATGACACTGGTGCATGATGACACATACAGGCTTCAGTTCTATCTAGTTCATTTCACCATTTCCCTTAGTGATATCTTTTCTCCGTCTCTGTTAAACTCATTGCCTTGCCGCTTTATTTTATGTGCATATCCTGTTTCAATTCTTTATTAGAGAAAATAAGAATCTTCATCTATGAGACCTCCTGAGACTGTGTATTTTAAATTTTATTCATCCATCCTTAGTGCTATAGTTATCATATATTTTAGTCATATCACTTATTTTCCAAACTTTTCAAAACAAATTCAGAATCTATAGAACTAAATATTGAAATCAAACTTTCTCATTTATCACTGTGTCTAATTAAGTGACATCTTAGGAAAGCTTTTTAATATTTCCATCTGCACATGTGTATGTACTTAAAATTCAAGTTACAATGCTTTACATATTTTGGATTCAATTCAAAAGTATAGTTTCATTTGACATTTGGAAAGTGTTCTTCATGAAATGTAGCAACAATTAATTAGTGCAAATAAACAGAGTTGCTTTAAACATTATCCTTCTCTGTGTGTGTATTATGTATGTATGTGTATATAAATACATACAGAGAGAAAGAGAAAGTTACACGGTGAGAAGAGACAGAGAAAGATGGATCTACAATATATATCCTGAAAGATTTAGCAATTGATACAACGTGTAAAGAGAACAAATTCACTTTCCAGGGTAAATATGTAGGTACAGAGCATTTCCCAAGGTGCTTATCTATTTCTGATAATACTAGGACTTTGAAAATATTTAAATGTTGACATTAAATTGTAGAGAAAATAAACAATACATTAGCAAATTAGGGAATAAATTCTTAATGAAAATAAATTTTCAACCTTTTTCTGAAATGAAATTTAAAATAGTTTTTAACCAAAATAAACCTTAAATAATTAGAAAACTCACAAATCATTCTATCTGATAAAAGAAAAAAATATTATTGTTCTAAAAGTCTGTGAGCACTTTTCCCTTTGTGAAGGAGATGTAATTATCCCTAATTTCTATCTTAGAATGACTTTGCAAATCACAAAGAGTACATTCAAACATCTTCATGAAAGTAACATACTAATCTCACAGTTCTCATTATAGGAAAAAAATAAGAATTTTATTTCATGTACTTTCCCATTCTCTTTTCTTTATACAAAGTAGCATTGAAACTTACTTTAGCTTGAAAGACCCCCTAGGAATTCAGAAATGACTTCTGGAAAGTTTACTTATTAAACATCTATTTAGAACTTTAACAAAACCTTATAGTTATTTTGTTGTTGTTGTTGTTCAATAAAGCAATTTAAAGTAATTTCTTATTCTAAAATCATACAAAGTACAATACAAAAAGATCACTTTTATGCTGGCCATTTTTTTCTTTATTTATGTGACTTTTGCTTGCCTAGAGAACATTAAATATTTTAGTTCTAAATAACATGGCTAATGAAAACAAAAGTTCACGACTTATTTGGGTTCGTGCATGTAAATCATATAAATGGGTTTTGTTCTTGTTTTTGTTTTTTGTTTTGGTAAGAAAAATCACAGTTGGAAGTGCTAACAAGAGAAACAAGAGTGGGATACCTCAGAGAAATTCAAAGGCAGAAAACTACCAACTGCAAGGGATCTGAGGGATGAAGGAAGTGCTCCAATCCCAACAGGCAGGCTCTACTCTGCTGATGGGACAAGTTTGTGCATCATCCCTTGAAACCTGGATTAGTGAAGAGATTCAGTCACTTTAAGGGATTCCATGAGACAAAGATTCTTCCTATTCGGGCCACAGCTTACCTACTAACTACTACTGAAGACCAAGGGAACCCAGCTACATCAAAATTTTTTCAGTTCCAAAGTTAAAAACAAGAAGGGTAGGTTAGAGATTTGAAAGCAAACAGGCAATAGATCAGAAGCACTCAGAAACCTAATTTGTCATGATTACCTTTTGTAAATTTGATGTAGCTCTAATTTAACTCAAGAATATTTAGAGCTTTTGCTGGTGGCTCAAACCTGTAATTCTAGTACTCACCAGGCTGAAATCTGAGGAATGTGGTTCAAAGCCAGCCTAGCAGGAAAGTTTATGAGAATCTTCAATCAACTACCGAAAAAAAAAACCAGCTCAAAATGGAACTGTGGCTCAAATAGTAAAATGCTAGCCTTGAGCAAAAATGTTTGACAGTGCCCAAGCACTGAATTCAAACCCTAGGACAAAAGAAAGATTATTCAGAAATGTGTGCCATTAAAATTCATAGTTGGCTACTATGATTAAGGAGCTGAATTTTTACTCTATTTAATTTTAAATAATTGACTATCAGTAAATTTTATTACATTTTAAAAGCCATGTACATGTATTAGTTAATATACCTGAAGATTGATCTCAGCATAAATATAACCATACTGACTCAGATCACTTGATCCATATATCTTTGTCATTTGCTTTTTAACAAAATAACTTCAAATAAATTGGTAATTCTGTCAAACTCCAGCAAGCACAATAATCATAAAATAAATTCTCTACTATGTAACCAAAGCAAATCCTTTAAGTGTTGTTCTTTCCTGATTTCTCTCTCATTTTCCAAACATTTAAAAGAGAGCACTATTCAGAATTAAGGACTGTCTAATCTTTCTTAGCATAGAAATACTTTCATTGCCATTATTTGTTTCTAAAGTTATTAAAGAAAAACATTTTGTTTTCTTTCAGGAATATTGTAAATATACTTTTAAGGTCCCAACATCAAATTAGCATGACCAACTCCATTTTGTGAAAGACTTGGTATTGTCTGACAGAAAAGTTGTCTTACTTTGTATTAGCACATGGATGTTTCTTGTTTTTATACCAAGAAATGAATATCTTTGCATTAAAGTCACCTTAGAGGAATTAGCCTTTGCTGGGTTACTACATCTCAGTGGTGGTGAGTTCAAATGTTATTAGTTGAGTACTAAAATTATTTTGAGCCACCTTAAGCTTCTTTAGCCATTTGCCTGAACTTTCATATTTGCCCTAGCATTGTTCTTGATGTTGAAAACTTTGGGGAATATGTCAACAAGCCTAATAGACTCTAGGCTCTATATACTAGAGTTAAAGAATGCTAAGGTAATATTGGAAATATGTAGAAGAGATTTTCCCACCTCACTGAGCTTGTGACCTGATTTTCTTACCAACATAATTAGTAAATGCATTCATTCACAACTTTCTTTTGTACTGTGACTATAATAAAAGTTCATGTAACCTATGATAAAACATGTTATTCTGTATAAATTGAATCCATTTTCTGAGGGCCTTGGTCACCCAGACTTTGCTTATAATAAGCTACTTTCTTATTTCCTTTGAAGCAGAGTTGTTGCTTGGCATCAATACTGGGTTTTTTAGTTGAAGTAAATGAAAATAAATATACATATATTAATAAAAATATGCTCAACAGAGGAACATGTTTTAAGTCTTTGTTTTCCCAGGGAATAATTCTATGTGTGTCAAATACTAGATATTCTTCAAATATTGTAAGAAAAAGAATGCATATGGCCTAATGAAATGAAAGCCTTATTGTTCTGCTAAATTTTACCACCTGCTTATTCCTGGAATGAACACATTGTAAAAAAGATCAACAAATCAATAGTGCATAGTACATCTGCCAGTACACAGAAGCAGTTATACCTTGAGGACTTTCTTTTACAAAGCAATTCATTGAGATAGGTGTTTGCTTGAAATATCAATGGGAGTTATATGATTTGAAATAAATGCTAAATGAATTTCTGGATTGTATTCCATCAGGGATTCATTAAGCACATTTCATATAGCAGTTCATTATGTATTTCATGAAGAGTGAGAAAATGAGATGAGCTTTTCCCATAAAGAAGTCATAAGTTGTTTGTCTTGAAAAGACTGTTGTGTAGAACATAACTCACTATTTGATATAATTACCTAAGAAAAACTCAAAAATACATGAAACTGACACCTAAGTAATCAATTAAATATTAAAATTGGTGTAATTTACTTATTTTCAAGAAGCTTACCATTTGTTGCTAGTAAAGTTCAATATTGAATATCATTGATCTAAAACTTGAAAGTCTTTCAGTCAATATTTAGTGAATGAATAAGTTTTTGTTTAATAAATTTAATGAATAAATACTTCTCAAATTAAAATACACTAGAAAGATTAAGGCTGGACATTTTTTTGTCGGTCTTGGGGCCTGAACCCTGGGCCTCTGAGCTCTTCAGCTCAAGGCTAGTGCTCTACCACTTGAGCCACAGAATCACTTCCAGCTTTTTCTGCTTATGTGGTGCTGAAGAATTGAACCCAGGGCCTAATACATACAATTCAAGTACTCTACCACTGAGCCACCTTCCCAACCCCAAGGCTAGTCAATTATTAAGTAAGTATACTAAATTTGTATTGATTGATTGATTGACCCAAGTACTAGTATTCTTGCTCTCACACAGTTTTTTTCTCACAACTTGAGTTACACCTCTAATTCTTTTTTGTTGTTGTTGTTGCTGTTTGGTTTTTTTGGGGGGTCACTCATTAATTAGAGATAAGTGTTGTATCTGGATATATATTCTTTGTCTGGTTCTGAAGAATGAACTTTGATTCTCACATCTCAGCCTCCTGAGTAGTTATAATCATAGGCATGAGCCTCAGGAACATGTCTTGTAGAAATTACACTTTTTATCTTTTCTAGTAATATAATGATGATGCCTAAGGTTTTAAAATAGTTATTACATTAAATTATTGGCACTTACAGAATAAATGAATCTATGGTGTTACCAGATGTGAAAGGAAGCCATTGATCTGTCAGAAAATGAAATCCTTATTAATTCTAAAATGATATCGTGGCAGAAAACGTTTGATAGAACTTAATTCAAAATAGACTTACAATTGCCAACTTTAGTGCAGGTTTCCAAAAGAAGTCAATAGAATTCTTTGAGCATGTGTAATTGGCAACCAACATGCTTTTATACATAATTACAAACAAATTCTAGATAGTGTATATTATTCTAATATTTAGGAATAAATAAAAGTATGGGGAGCAAATACACAAAATTTTGATGGGTCAAAAGTAGCCAGATATCTCTTCAACTGTGTGACATCTAAGAAAAGATTACTAAATATGAGTTTAGGGAGTTGGAGCTGTTTTCTTTATAATTGGATTATACACAATGTAACACATCAATGCATGTATATATATAAAGTAGTGCATGTGATAACAATTTTTCTGCTATATGTTACATTATCTATTAATATGTTAGTATATAAAAAAGTATTTTTTTAGGATTTGGAGGTAAATTTTCATCCTTAAGCAAAAAAAATCTCAGCTAGGGCTCGTGGCCCTGTATCTAAGCTCCAGTTCTACCATAAAAAACATATGCAGTAAATATGGTAAATATTACATTTAGTACAAACATGATTACAGTATGGAAAGTGTGTTCCCATTTCATATTATGTATTTTAAAGTTTATTTATTTAAAAAGAAATTGTAATTATCTACCACATCTATACTGGATGTTTTTCAGTTAAATATATGCTATCAAAGGAGACAAAATACCATCTGTATGATCTTTAATATTAAGCAAGGAGAAATAAAAAATAGATATACAAGTTAAAAAATCAGTTTGTCTCAAAGTAAAGAGTAGAAAAATTTTTAAGTTAAATAAAAAGGCATATGTAAACTGGGTGCTGGTGGCTCACTGTTGATATCATAGTTCTTCAGGAGGTTGAGATTCAAAGATCACAGTTCAAAGCCAGCCTGGTCAGGATAGTCTTTGAGAATTTTATATCGAGTTAACCATCAAAAGCTGGAAGTAGAGCTATGGGTCAAGTGGTAGAGCATAAGCTTTGAGCAAAAAGGGCTTAGAACAGCTCCCAGACCCAATGTTCAAGACCCAGGATCAACATTTAAAAACAAAAAATCCACAACATGTGTATGCTCAGAAAAGTAAAATCATGTATCTTCTGTTTCTTGAATTCAGTAGATATTTTGGGGGAAAATTCAAAAACCAATGAATGATTTTATAGTTTTTTAAATTAATTATACCTATTTCAGTTCCCATTAAAAGTATGCTTGGAGAATGTTATTTCCACTAACGCTTCTTGAGTCATGAAAATGGAATGTGCTATCTGTCCTGTGAGTTTACTCCAGATATGTGCAGCCAGGAATTATCATGAAAATCCCTATTCTGTTCTGACATATTTAAGTTTAGCGAAATGGAGAGACAGACAGACAGAGATTGTCAGTCCTCTGGCATGAACTCCAGGCTTGAGTACTGTTGCTGTTGCAAATGGTCTCAAGTGCCTTATCCCACCACCACCAGGAGCAAGGCAGTAATAGAAACTCAACCATGAAACTGGTTTGGGGGCACCAGTTTTGGGGCCTGTGCCTCTTCAGCAATAGAGGAAAATGTCCCTTTAACAGGCTTTTTATTGATTATCAGACAGGGGAATGTGTGCAGAAAATAAGGTAACAATATCTTTGAAGTTGCAGACATGAGAATGTGAAACAATCCCAAGATGAGTGATTTCCTTATCTTAGGAAGCAGAGGTAAGCAAGGAACAACCACAATTTGACTTAACTCCAAGGTCCAAGGAAGTTTGGATTTTGATTAACTTATATTTAGGGTAGATTCTTGGGTCTTTGTAATGCTAGGAGTGATTGATCTTTCTCTGGCCACTCCCAGCTTCCTGAGAGTCTGAGCATGGCATTGCAATTCTCTTTTTTAGACCTCACAGCCTAGCATTCACAGGTTCCCACAGCCCCTAAATATTTTTGCTCAAGGTTAGCCCTCTGCCACTTGAAACACAGTTTGACTTCCCATTTTTTGGTAAGTAAATGAAGATAAGACTCTCAAGGACTATCCTGCCCAATCTGGCTTTGAACCATGATCCTCAGATCTCAGTCTCCTGAATAGCTGGGGTTACAGCCATGAACCACTGGCAACTGACTACATGCTCAGTTTTAAACTCATAAATCTGCTTAAGGGAAAAAAAGACATCGGAAATATTTAAATAATTAATCCACAATAAGTATAGATACTATAGTAACATAGACTCAGAAATGTATCTTGGAATTATAGTTTGTCATTACCAAAATCTCACTTTAGAGATAATGCTTAAAATTGCTTATACATTGTCTTAAAAATAGTAGGAGACATTCCAAAATTAGTAGTGGTATGACTTTATAAGGAAAATATACCTATTATGAAGCCTGACGTTCTTAGCAGCAAGATCTCATAATCTGATTATTAATATGCTTCCTTAAAATTCATGAAAATGACTATTAATGGTAAAAAGTAGTCAAAGTTTCCCTACAGAGATCAAAGCAGATATATTTGTGGGAAAAAGGTATAAAATATTGTTTCTGTAATGCTTTTATTCAAATTCTATAACTCTACTTAAGCTAATCTTTGGATTCGCCCTTTATTCTTTAGAATAGGCCAAAATAAGACAACTTTTCATAGACTGAAGGCTAAATACAGTTGTTTTAAGTTTCAAATGATTATTCACTGGGTTTAAATATTCACTGATATTTCCTACTTATAGAACACACCATCAGCCCGCCCAACTTACCTGTCTTCTCTCATGTTCTTATACAAGCTCATTTCTCCCTTCAGCTTTGTATATTACTTTACTGGAAAAACCACTCAAGCATGAAATACATGCCTGTGTTACTATGGTTAACCTTCTTATGCTGCTTTCAATGAAGTTTGCTTAGAAGGATCAGGGGAAATTTTAACAATGCCTTTTGCTTATCAGATCACTCTATGCACACTGCATACAGACAGGTCTATTAATCAGCTATATAAATCAGAAATTGGTTAGTTAATTCTGTAGTACTCGTAGGTATCACAGGAATGGCTTTCATTTTCAAGCTCCTATTTCCTGTTTATGTTTTCTATTGTCTCTGTGATAAAAAAAAAATTCCTTGAAAACTATGAGGATGTCCTTCATTTCACATGATACCATAAACTAGTATAAACTATTATGGGCTCATAGAAAAGACATGCTGACTAGGTAGCATAAGACCATAATACATCCTTAGCAAAAGTTCAGCATAGTATAACTAAATTGACTCCAATATAACAACTTCCATCATTTTGTGAAATCATTTGTATAGAATGTATCATTAATTTAAAGGTGGTTTAAACTTGTTTTCTGACGAAATAAGCATTTTTCTTTGATTTCAAAGTTCAGAGCTCTAAAATTGCCACATCAATACATAATTGGCTAAACTGCTATAGTTTCAGAATGAAATGTACAAAAGAAGCCATAGAGGCTTCCAGAAAGAGAGGTGTTTCTCTTAATTCAGAGTGTGGAAATGGTTAAAAGTTCTTGCTTGGAGGTCAAAAAATAAGACTTTGGGATGGCTGAGATGAATAGAGAAGCAGGTAGTCAACTGCAAAAAAGGCTGAAGAACATCATCTAAAATACAATAGCATGTTTTGGAGAAAATATTTATTTGTATGATAAATTAAGGTATACATTTATTCATAGGTCCCATATGGTTTCAATTTAAAGCTAAATTTGTTTGGCACCTTTTTTCATTCAATATCCTGTACTATTTAATAATATTTATTTGAGAAGTACAACTTGATAGATGGATACTAACAGAAAGCCTGAAACACCAACATTTCTTTCTTACTTGTGTTGGTAAATTCTGATAATATCATCTTTCTGCTATGCTTTATTCCAAGAAAGTATCCATAGAACTTTGTTAGATAAAAGAGGGAATTGAACTTGTGACTTACTGATGTATGAGTATGAAGGTAAGAAAAGGTAAGAGAAACCATCTCTGTGGAAAGAGGGACGTTATGCTCAAAAGATAGTGGATCCAGTGATGGCCCTCAGGTGTGTGTGTGTGTGTGTGTGTGTGTGTGTGTGTGTGTGTGTGTGTGTGTGTGTGTGTGTGTGTGTGGACAGAGAGAGAAAGAAATCCCTTTCAAATCAGTTTAGTGTATGTAATATACCTAATTTATAAACACATTATATTTTTGCCCTCACAACTTCTAAATGATACTAGCAATAATTTTTTTGCACATAAGAAAATGTGTCTACTCAACACAAGTAAGTTTGCTGAAGTATCACAAAATTTACCTGCTTAAGCCAAGACTGAAACCTAAGCAGTCTTATTCTAGGGGTGTATTTCATCTCTTATTCTGTATAATCTTTCTGATAAAAAGATTAGCAACATACTAGTTTTGTTTTTGTTTTTGTTTTGTCAATTGTCTGAACTCTGGGCCTGAGCACTGTCCCTCAGTTCTTTACCTCAAGGTTAGCTCTCTACCACTTAAGCAACAGTACCACTTCCTGCTTTTTCTGCTTATGTAGTTCTGAGCCTCATGCATACAAGGCAAGCATTCTACCATTGAGCTACCTTCCCAGCCCTGCAACATACTATTTTTAACTATTTCACAATTGCATTTGTATGATAGTTTAGGATCAAAACATGTAAGTTTCAAATGATGAGAAATAAATATGTCCTCTTGGATTACTTATTCAATAATCTGAAATAATTTTCAATATTTGCCTTTCTATTAACTATTATATTTCATGATGAGATATAAATATCTCTAAAAACTACAAGCATTCTAATACCAAGTCTATAGGAAAAAACTGCATAATGTAATATACACTTCATGATAAAAACTGGCATCTAGAATTTTAAGGAAAGAACTTTTTCTTTTTGAAATTTCTTTTAGTTTATATCACAGAATGGTAATAGGAACAGATTGTGCATATTAAAGAGAGGTTAAACTAAGCATAGTGACAGTTTTGGGAATGTGGAAAACGTAATTGCTCTAACAGACTTGTGTTAGTAAATAAAATATCTATGATAAATCATCAAAAAGTTACCAGTTTTTATCCAATCTTGTGGCAGATAGCAGAGATGTCCTTGCTCTAGTTGTAGAATCAGGCAGTTGAAGAATGAGGTAGTCTTTCTCAACAATATTAACTTGCTCTGAATTTTCTTAGAGTTGTCGTCTTCTACCATTACTTGCTTTTTCAGCTGGAAAACATGTATTGACATGTATTTGCTCCTTCTTTTGAAGATTGTATTAAATGACATTGAAGATATTTCTGAAGTTTAGAGTAGGATGAAGTGAAGAATCCTCAGAAGGACTCATTTGTGTGATCTGTAATTGGTAGTGATAAAATGTCCAGGAAGCCGGGTACCAATGGCTCACACCTGTAATCCTAGCTATTCAGGAGGCTGAGATCTGAGGATCACTGTTCAAAGCCAGCCTGGGCAGAAAAGTCCATGAGACTCTTATCTCCAATAAACCACTAGAAAAAAAATCGGAAGTGGCACTGTGGCTCAAGCGGTTGAGCACTTGCCTTGAGCTGAAGAGCACAGGGATAGTGCCCAAGCCCAGAGTTCAAGCCCCACGACAGACAAAAAAAAAAAAAAAAACAGTTGAGGAGTACAGGCTAGATTATTAAACAGATCTGGGTTTACGTCCTGTTGTTGCATTTTCTAGATCTGGTATGTAATGTATTTATGTATGAATTTATTCAATGTCTAGTTTGGCTTCTAAATGTTTCACTTGACACCTCAGTACTGAGATGCAGGTATGATCACCTAGGCTGGTATATCTGTATATGATATATACAGATATATTTTTTAAACTGAGTCTATTTCTTCATCTGGGCTATGTTGGAAATGGTCTGTATTTCTCTTTTAAGAGGAACTGAGTGATGTAACTGTTGGAAATTATTGAACACAGAGTAACAGTCATGTAAGCACAAAAAACACACCAATCTGTAGCTGATTAGACATATTTTTTTGAGTCTAGATTTCTGATTTCATTTGTGCACAAGTACTGCTTCCTCTTGCATCTCCAATTGTATGTTCACTGCATTGCAATCAAACAATAATCTTTTTTATTGTGGCAGAGATTTTGTCTTTGTAATTGTAAATCATACATAAAGAGGGTAGTTGGTACTTTTATAGCATGCCGAATTGGTACGAAAATGTTCAGATATGAATTTAGACTGATTTAAAATGAGAAGAATTATCAAGAATAGAGCATGAAGGATTGTTTTTTTTTAATAATCAAATTGCAACATTTTATAATGTTGCACTGAAAAGAACAAAAAGGTCAAGTTTAGACAGCCTTTACAAATCACACAAAAGATGAGATTTTGGAATTGTTGTGATATATTGGAATGAAATATCACCCTTAAAATTTGAAGGAAATATGCAAAAGAATTAGGAGGAAAAGTGTTATATGTTAAGAAAGAATGATGGAGCCTTGTAAATAACCATTAATAAATTGTAACAAATTTTTTATTTTTACTTTATATTATGTATTCATCTATTATATCACAAATTCCTTTTATTTATTAATAAAGCAGATATCTAAAACTTTCTGCACTGGACATTATGTAACTCTTTTATGTTTAAACTCAAAACTCAATATCCCAAGTTGGGTATTGCTAGCTCATGCCTGTAATCATAGCTACTCAGGAGGCTGAGATTTAAGAATTGTGGTTCAAAGCCAGCTCAGGGCACAAAAATCCATGAGACTCTTTACCTCCAACTAATCACACACAAAAAAGCCAGAAATAGATCGGTGACTCAAATGGTAGAACAACAGCCTTGAGCAAAATAAAAACCTGAGAGAAATCCCAGGCCCTGACTTCAAGAATAAGGACCAAAAAACAAAACAAAACAAAACAAACAAAAACTCTCCTGAACACAACAGCAATAAATATGAACTGAAATGGTTAACCTTAACCTATATTGCTAAATTCTTCAAAACCCATCTTAAAATAGTGTTACTTTAAAAGTATATCTCTTTTAAATTCACAACAATAAATTTATCTTCAAAGAGAAAATAATGGTGACACTCCTAATTGAGAAATTGTTCAAGAATTAACATTTGGGGTATCATTAAAAATTCTTAATTGTGTTTTTGAATGAGAACAGATTTCCAATGCATTATATATGCAGCAGACTGTAGCCACTCCTTCTGCTTTCTCCTGTTCTTTCTCATCAACTCTCATAGACCTCATTTTTCAAAATACACATTAGTTTTCCCAATAAATCAAGTTATCTCTATGGGATCATATTATCTCCTTTCATGTAGAAAGAGTACATGGAAACAATACCTAAAAGTTACTAAGTGTAACTGATAAGCTCTTTTTATTGCTGTAAATTTATAATTACCTAGTTATTCGTATTTTCTGAACCATGTTTTGGCTTATCCAGATAACAAAAAAATGGTTCAAACCATACTGTTTATTATTAATCTTATCATTTTTGATATTAGCTTCTATTTTTCTTCATGTTGTGAGAAATATTTTGTTTCTGTATTTTGCTTTAGGGGAGAAACAAGAAGATCAATAAAGGAAGTGGTAGAGACATTTGGGATATTGTATTTGATAATATTTTCATGTAAAACAATCTACTTTTTAATTGAAAGCTAATTGAACTTTTTTTAAAATTTAAAACATGCTACCCAAGTGCTTTGATTGGATCTGGCTTCTATAAAGCCTATGAATTCACAGAGAGGTTGATGATTTATCCAAAAATAACAGAATTCCAAAATTGATCAAAGATGAATTTCATCTCTTAGGCATGTGCTGATCCTCACTCCCTCAAGGCGTAGTGATGGGAAATGGAAACCTTTATGTAATTCTCATTCTGCCCAGTTTAGTTTGGAGACTTGTTTTACATTAGCTATTCAGTAAGTAGAATGAAAGAGGATCCTACCATATACAAGAGAAAACAATTGTATTAAATTTACGTTGGGTAAAAACTGGATACTAATGAAAGTGAACTATAAAATTCATGGGTGGTGATGGGGAGGGAAGGACTAGGAGAGAACAACACTGTGTGAAAGGAAATATACTCATTACCTGACTCATGTAATTGCAATCCCACTGGATACTACCTCTACAATAACAATGGAATCAATTTTTTTAAAGGACAAAGACAAAGGACAAGAGGGGAACAAATGCAACAGAGACATACACAAGACAATATGTTGGAAATGATCTGTACAACTTTGTGGGGGCAGGGAAAATAGAAAAAATGAGGGAAGGGGTAGCAAGTTCGACAAGAAATATACCCATTACCTTACTGATGTAACTGTAACCCCTCTGTACTTCATCTTGACAATAAAAAATATTTTAAAAGAAACAAAACTTTATGTAGAAATGAAAGATAGGGTTGTCTTTTTATGATTTATATAATGAATCATATTTATGTTAAGTGTTTGATTTTGAGAAAAATGTTAGAATATGGTAATATTATTGTTGACAGAACCTGTATGACTAAGCTTATGGATCTAGAGTGTCACTGTATTTTTTTTTTACACTATAAGAAACTTTGATTTTTATGTGTTTTATTATATTAATTGATTCACCATTGTTGAGTAAACCATACTTGCATATTAGAAACAAAACAAACTTAATCATGATGATCTTTTAACATATTTTGGACTTATTTCTCAAGTATTTGAAATAAGACATTTTAATCCCATTTTCTCCACTGGGATTGCTCTATTACTTTCTACTTCTGTTTTTTTTTTTTTTTTTACCAAGTTTTAGCACTATAGCAATATTATGTTCAGAGTATTATCTTCAGCAATATTATCTCCAGAATGAGTTTGGTTCCATTTCTTTCCTCTGAATATTTTGGAAGTTTGAGAAATATTTGTGTTAATTCTTTAGCGATCTGATAGAATTCAGCAGGAAATTCATGTGGTCCTGATATATTTCTTTGTTAAGAAATTATTTATTACTTTACCAATCTTCTTATTCATTACAGATCTGTTTAATGTGTTAATATCCTCTTGGTTCAGTTTTGGTAAGTCATATACGGATAGAAACGTCAAGATTTTCCAATTTTCTAGAGGGCAAGTCATTTGAAAATGCCCTACTGGTTTTCTGAATTTTATTGGTATCTGTTGTAATATCACCTTTTTTCACCTGTAATTTTAAAAATATACATTGTCTGTTCATCTGCCTAAAGATTTGCCTACATTGTTTACCAAAGAAGAAACTCTATTTTATTGTTTCATTTTATTGGTCTTTTGGTCTCCATTTCACTAATCTCTTCTCTAAATTTTATTTCCTCTTTCCATCTACTGCTTTGGGAATTTCCTTGTTTATGTGTCCCATGGGTTGCTATAGGTTGTGCTTTTCATTTCATTTGAATCTGAATCCATCTCTAATTTCTTCAGTGACTGATTATTTATTCAGATGTGTGTTCTTTAGTGCCCATGTGTTTGGTTTTTTTGTTTTTTTGTTTTGTTTTGTTTTTTTAGTTTCCTTCTATTGGCTTCTAATTGTTTTCTATTGGGATAGAGAACATTACAAATTTGTTGCCTGTTAAGATTTGCTTTAAGAAAGAAAGCATGGGACCTATGTTTCTTTGGGCCTGGCTTACTTCACTTAATATAACTTTTTCCAAACCTTTCCATTTCCTAACAAATGGGGAAATGTCATTCTTTCTGATGGAGGCATAGAATTCCATTGTGTATATATACCACATTTTCTTGATCCATTCATCTACTGAGGGGCATCTGGTTTCCCTTATTTGCAATATCTAGTATAGGTATGAGTCAAGCAGAAAAGGTCAGATAATGTGATGTTAGGAAAATGAACCCTTAAATATGTATTTTAATGTTTTCGTTTCTTTCATGCATGTGTTTCTAACGCATTTATAAGATTATTTCTTTGTTGCTTTGTATGTCCCTCCCCCACAGTGTAACCCCTGCTTTCACTATATTTGATGTCAGTATAACATGTGGAGGAGATGGGGACAAACAAGTCGTTTAAGGATTCAGGTGGACCTGTTGCAACAATGAGAAGTACAAAATGTCATGTCAAAACCAGCTTTACAATGTCGGTGTGTGTGGGGGGGAGGGGGGAGGCTGGGAAGGGAGGTGAAGGGTAAACAAAGGAGGAGGCTGCAATGCTTGGTAAGAAATGTATGCATTATCCTGCCCATGTAATTGTAGCCCCTCTGTACAGTATGTTCTCAAATAAAATAAAATAAAATTTAAAAAGAAAGAAAGAAAGAAAGAAAGCATGTTAAATACTGTGAACTGTCAAGTAGAATGTGTAATCTGCAACAATAGGATGGTATACTCTATACTTGTATGCTAATTTTATTTAATCAACAGTGTTGTTTAGTATTTGGGGCAGTGTCTTAGTTCTAAAATACAGCCAATTAAAATATGGGAACCTTATAATTAGTAATCAGATTAATTGTGTTTACATGAAGAAAGAAAATTTCATATATGTAAAAAAAAAAACTTCTGTTCTAAAAATTAGTTATTTGTAGGATTTAAGTAGGTATTTACATAAAATGTGTGAGTTTGTATCAGTGGTTCAAATGTCTAGTTAGACTACCCTTCTCTAGTTTGCAATTACATTTTCATTAGAAGTACTCAAAACATGTAACGAAAATGCTTATTTTTAAGACGTGCAATGCAATTAAGGAAAGTTATCACTTAAATCTATAACTATTGCTCTCCAGTTTAGTTAGTTCATCCCAAGGAGAATTCTAGTTGTTTAGTTAAAATATGTAAGTGGCTGCAACAGAACACTATTTCAATCAGTGCTTATGATAATATGAATACAAACACAGAGAAGAAAACTATTGAAAGCCAACCCTCTGTTTTAGAAGACTTATAATATATAGTTTGGAGATTCTTAAAACTTTGTTAAACAAATGTGGAGTACAGAATTCAGAAACATTTATATGAGAATATCAGACCAACTTCTCTGTATTTCACTGATTTCACTGTATTTATCAAAACTGTGGTGTTAACCTTCTGGTGGTCTTCAAGATAATATAATGTCATTAGACAAGAAGAGAATATTATAATATTTCACTTTACAATACTTGTAAGTGATTGAAATGCTTTCCTAGTTAAATTCTAGTGATGTTAACAATTATACACTTGTCTCAATGCTACCCAGCAGTCATAAGTACCAATAGAGATAACACTGAACTCAATATTGTTCTTGTTCAGTAAATAAATTATAGATCATGATATCTAAATAAGCTGAACAAATAAATATCAATATAAAGCATAATACAAGCTGTGAACTTGGATAAAAGCAAATTTTAAGTTATGCACACATGGTTGTAGATCTTCTTTCTCTATCAGAGTGGGCTGTTTAATAACCACATTAGATTTACTGTTTCTAAATAAACATGAATATTTAGTATAAAAAATTAAATTAATACATTTGTGCTTTCAAGGTTTCTGTACTGAATATATAATTCTCAAAATTATGAAAAACAACTCTACTTATTATTCCATCCTATATTCATAGAAAAGCAAATTAACAACAGAGTACAGAAGGTAAACCACAGGTTATTTAGTGCAGAAAAATATTAAAGATACATGTAGCTTTTAAGATTTTTAGAATTGATCTTTCCTATTATTTTAATATTTCATGATGCAAATTGTTGCGAATTATTTGTTAAAATAATTTATGATTATATAACCTTGAAATATATGTATATTTATATGTGAAGTTGGATTTATTAATAAAAATAAGAAGGTTTGTTGTTTTTTATCAGAGCTGTAAGCTCTAATGGTTCTTCACCTAATTAATAGTTGTAACTTCCTTCTGTTACCACTAGGAGGGAATTATTTCTTCTCTTATCTAAGATATATGATGTGAGAATCACTGGAGTTATATAAAAGTATATACAACCATACTGTGCATATTAGTACAATATACCTGTTATTAGGAAACATTATAATTTCCTTGTCAACAGTGAAATAATATTTAAATGTATTGCTAACTTCCTGATAAACATCTGTAATCAACATCAGGATTTTTTTTTACAATTTTTTTCTTTCTTTTCAGTAAATTAGCATATAATCACATTTTAAGGAGCTAGAAATGTGAATGATTGTTGTTGAAAGGCCAGCCCAGGCAAAAAAGTAGGGAGACTCCATTTTAGCCAAGAAATTGGGCTTCATGTCTCATATTTGTGGTTCTGGATATTTGGAAGGCCATTGTTCACAGAATGGTAGTCTGAGTTCACTCTAGACAAGATGCCTGATTCAACCTGAAAAACATCTAAAGCAAAAAGGGATTCAGTATAGGCTTCAAGTGCTTTGATGCCTGCCTAGCAGATATAAGATTTGATTCCAACCTCCAGTCCTACTAAAGAACAAAGTGAATATCAAGGATGCAAAAGAGATTTTTGCATGTTTCACACAAAAAAATATAGTTCTCTAATGAGTAAAAGAAATAACTTAGACCATAGATCTAAAGGCAAAATCAACATATTACAAGGTATTTTTGGATAAAAAGCATCCTTCCTGAGAGGAAGATGGTATAAGTAATACATACCATACTGCTTTCCAATTCAGTGCTATTAGTACTTCAGTTGGTACCCAAAATTACTGCAAAGAGAAAATACATATGTCAATTTTTCAGACACTTCTTGATTATTCTCAAATACAGTACAAACCTGTATACCTGGAAAACAGGAACCTTCAATTACAGGTTTTCTGGATTGTTTTTAAAAATAGTTGCTAAAGTGAATCTTTGCAAATGAAAATACATTTCAGAAAATTGGAAATTTCAACAAAGATTTTAAAGTTAATTAGAGCACTTGTTAATAAACATGAGTAGGTGCTATATTGTGTACGGAGATAGTGGCTATTTGAACAAGTTGAACAAAAATTTGCTTGTTACCGAATCACATACAGTGACAACAGGGAATATTGTATATACACATATCTGAATTATGAAAGCGAAGGGGAACCACAATGGTGAGACAAAGGGCAAGGGGGAACTAATGCAACAGTGATACAAGACAATATGTTGGAAATGATCTGTACAACTTGGGGTGTGGGGTTGGGGGAAGGAAGTGGGGGACAAATGAGGGAGGGGCTAACAAGTTCCACCAGAAATGTACTCAGTACCTATGTAACTGTAACCTCTCTGTACATCACCTTGACAATAAAATTAAATTTATAAAAATACTGCTTGTTAAAAAACTTGATCTCACTAGGCACCAATGGCTCATGTTTATAATCCCAGCTACTCAGGAGGCTGAGATCTGAGGATCTCAGTTCAAAGCCAGCCTGGGCTGGAAAGTCCACCAGACTCTTATCTCCGATAATCCGCCAGAAAACCAGAAGTGGTGTGTTGGCTCTAGTAGTAGATTAGTAGAGCACTTGCCTTGAGCTGAATAGCTGAGGGATAACGCCCAGGTCCAGAGTTCAAGCCCCACGACCAACAAAACAACAACAACAACAACAACAACTTGATTTCTCATAAGAATATCATGATGGCTTAGCAAATTTTTGGTCAATCCAATCTACAAGATTAAAGGAACACTTTTTTTTTTTTTTTTTTTTTGGTCAGTCATGGGGCTTGCACTCTGGGCCTGGGCACTGTCCCTGCGCTTGAGCCACGGCACCACTTCCAGTTTTCTGAGTGTTTATTGGAGATAAGAGTCTCTTGGACTTTCCTGCCCAGGCTGGCTTTGAACCGTGATCCTCAGATTTCTGCCTACTGAGTCGCTGGTAGCCTATTGGGCCACTGGCATCTGGCCTAAAAGAACATTTTTAAAAAGAGAGTTTTTTTTTTTTTTTCAGTAATTGTTTAAGGGAAAAAATACATTATACTTGTAATGGTTTCATTTCACTTTTTAATCATATTTAATTTTCTGCACGTTTAACAACGTATTGTTTCTATTATGTCAATACTTCTATCATTTAATATAATTGGATGTAGATAAGCATTTGATAATAATGTGAATGATCTGACATTGTATCTTTTGTTGCAAATTAGCAAGTTTTCCTTACCTGATTTCTGAAATAAGGAAGTATTTCCAACTCAGTAGCAGATCTGTGCATTTCATAGCAGGAAAACAACATGAAGGTCACAATTCCAATTCCAATAAATACATGAATGTGTTACTTTACTTTTCCATCATGGATTCCTTCCATTTTTTCCAGAACCCAGACTGTTTGTATCCATTGTTGTAGAATTATTGACTTGTTACTCTGATCTAAATTAATTCTGAGTTTTTCCTTACAAACACACCCACCTAGGTACCCAACATGACTGATTGCTTACATGACACCTAGTCACAGGGAGCAGAACAAGAGCATTAATCATAGTGCTGGATGAAGTAAATCATGACAAGAGACTTTTTAAAACATTGTCTGACCTATTTTTCATAACAACTCCATGATATTAATTTCTTTCCTACTGTTTTTAGAGGAAAATGCACATGGAAATGGAAGAAGATTAACTCAAAATCAAGGTTAGGAGAGAAATCTGTGTATTGATGACAAGATATTAAGCCCTCATTCAGACTTACCCAATTAACCCTCAGTTAAATTTACATTGTTTTTTGGAGGGAAACACCAGTTTCAGTTTATCCACTAGGTTAGTATGTATTAGCCTTACCTTTTATGAATGGGTGTTAACATTCTTACATGTCAATTCTCTGAAACAGCAGGGGGGTCCATGTGTTTCTGTGTCACCTTGGGAAAAAAGAGGTACTGCATTTCAACATTCCAATTCAACAACTTCCTCCTAAGATGGGAGAATGTCAGAGAGAACATTGGTGAGTACTTCTGGTCTTATATTTTCATAACGAGATAGTTTTGTTAAGTTAGAAACACTGAGCTATAAATAAAAAGATAAAAATTGATAATAGATTGGGAACATTGGAAGATAATCACCAGGGGAATGAATTTACAATGTTGAAAACATAATTACTGTCTAATTGAAATATATTATTCTCTTACATGCAGTTATTTTTAATTCATTAATTGCAATGTTCATTACTATAACTCTGATTACTCTTTCTTTTGGGAGGCTATACGATTTGAAGTGCCATTCATTCTGTTTATTATTTTTATCAGAAACTGTACATAGGACTCTAGTTCAAGTCTATTACACTTCCCCTCTCTCAGTTTCTATGTTAAGTTGAGTGTCTTTGGGGGAAAAATAGTGAAGAATGTCTCATGGTTACAAATTACCCTTTGAAGAATGAGAGCCTTTTTTCAAATGATGGCATATCCACCTTGTAAGTTTTACTTTTAATGTAATTATGGATTAGCCTTGAGAGTCAAGAAAAATGTTAACTCACCTGTTAATTGTAACTATATTATAGTAATTGCTCTTGTGACTTATAAAGAGTAATTGGTAGTAACCAATTTATTATTTTTAGAAGAATAATTTTCTTAAATAGTAGAAAGAACATAAAAATACTACTATTTGCAGTGTTTTAGACTGAGCTCTCCCAAACTTCCCTTTTTTACACTCTATACATGTAATAGGTTCATTTTCAATACAATATTTTGGCTCTTACTCTTTAACGAAGCAATAGACATGTAGAGAGCTATGATGTGCTATCATGTGACAGCTGATTCACTCATATTTTTGCCTTTGTTTAGGCCATGGTTGGGAACGATAAATATGTATGTACATGCATGTGCATGGAAAATAATACATTATGTAATATATAAAGAAGTGCTACTGGTGTTAATGATTAACTTCTTGAAAGATAATGAAGAACTAAAGTGTTTTAAAAGTGATTGCAAAACCTGAAATGTTAGATGAACAAAGGATAGCCATATATGTCACATTTGATAATAAAATAATTTCACATTCCTTATGAAATTGTTGTGATTATTCATGCTTACTAATTGTATAATTAATTGGGTTCATTGTATCATATTCATACATGTATAAAGAGCATGTAGAATTTGAACACACTTCCTCTTCCTACCGTCCAAGTCTGTTGCTCTCCTCTATCTGCCTTTCCTGTCTCTAGAGAGCCTCTTCTAAATTCAGGTCATCTTTTTGTTTCAGTAAATTTTAACTAGCAATCTTTTCACTAATTAATTTCTTACTGCTATTTCTGGTTTTAGTATTATAACAAGTGACAGGTATACTACTTTCTGGTTGTACAGAAAAGTGGAACCTACACACAGCTATTGGGCCCTTGTGATCCTCTCCTAAGAATAACATCCTTTGGTTGGTGCGTATGATTATATAAAATGATGTTTATTGAAATGAACTCCAACAGATGGAGTTCTTTTATTGATTATAGTTCTTTTTTTTCTTTTTCTTCTGGGTTTTTTTTCCCTTTTGTACTGCTTTTTATTTCTGTACATTTTGTCTTGTATGTAATGTATCTGATGAGGGCAGGAAAAAGGGAAACACAGAAATGGTGGGACAAAAGGTGAACCAACTCAACAGTGATACTCGCTAGACACTATGTTGGAAATGAACTATATAACTTAGGAGAGGAAAATTGAAAGAAAATGAGGAAGGGGTTGACACTGTTCAAAAAGAAATGTACTCATTACATAACATATAACTGCAATCCTTTGTACATCATCTCTGCAAATAAAAGAAAAAGAAAAAGGAAATTACAGTGATTTTTTTTCAAAAGTAGGACCTGTAGTCAGTCTATGGAGCTTTCCTGCCACAGAGCTTGCACAAATGTCAGTTTTACATATTAATAATAAAGAATGGCTGGGAATGTGGCTTAGTGGTAGAGTGCTTGCCTAGCATGCATGAAGCCCTGTGTTCAATTAGTCAATACCACATAAACAGAAAAAGCCAGAAGTGCTCTAGTAGTAGACTGCTAGACTTCAGCAAAAGAAGATCAAGGACAGTGCCCATGCCCTGAGCTCAAGCCCCATGATTGGCAAAAAAGAAAAAGAGAAAGAATAATTTATATAAAGTTTATTGTGATAATAATGCAAATTCATGTGAAGGGTTAGTTCAAAACATGTTTCTTTCTGATGGAGGCATAGACATCCATTGTGTATATATACCACATTTTCTTGATCCATTCATCTACTGAGGGACATCTGGGTTGGTTCCATATCTTAGCTATGGTAAATAATGCTGCAATAAACATAGTTGTGCTAATAGCTTTAGTATGGTCTTGTTTGTGAACATTCGGATAAATGCCCAAAAGTGGGATTGCTGGGTCATAGAGGAGCTCTATGTGAAGTCTTTTGAGGAAACTCCATACTGCTTTCCAGAATGGTTGAACAATTTTACATTCCCACCAATAATGCAGTAGGGTTCCCTTCTGTCCACATCCCCTCCAGCATCTGTTGTTATTAGTGTTCTTGATTATAGCCATTCTAGCTGGGGTGAGGTGGTATCTCAGTGTTGTTTTGATTTGCATTTCTTCTATGGCTAGAGAGGTTGAGCATTTCTTCATGTGTCTATTGGCCATTTTTATTTCCTCTTCAGAAAAGTGACTCTAAGTCTTTAGCCCACTTATTTATTGGGCAGTTGTTTCTTTGGGGATTTATTGTTGGGAGATTTAATTTTTTGAGTTCCAAGTATATTTTAGATATGAGACCCTTGTCTGTTGTATGGCTAGTGAAGATCTTCTCGCAGTCGTGGGCTTTCTATTGATCTTGCTGGCTATGTCCTTTGCCAAGCAGAAGCTCTGCAATTTCATGCAATCCCATTTGTCCAACCTTTCTTTGATTTGTTGTGTTTTGGGTCTCTATTAAGAAAATTTTGGCCTGTGCCAAGGAGACCTAGGGTTTCTCCTATTCCTTCCTGTAATGTTTTCAGGGTGTCTGCTTTGACTCCAAGGTCTTTGATCCATTTGGAGTTGATTCAGGAGCAGGGTGACATATGAGGATCTAGCTTTAGTTTTCTACAAGTGATTAACCAATGGCATTGCCCCATTTGTTAGGAAATCGAAAGACTTGGAAAAAATTATATTAAGTGAAGTAAGCCAGGCCCAAAGAAACAGAGGTCCCATGGTTTCCCTTATTTGCAATAATTAGTATATGTATGCGACAAGTAGAAAAGATCAGATAAGATGATGTTAAGCAAAATGAACCCCAAGATAAGGACATAAGTGGTTTTTTTTTCTTGCTATTGCTTCTAAAATATTTGTAAGGTGCCAAGTGATTTTTTTGTTGCTTTGTATGTCCCTCCCCCATGGTATAATCCCTGTTTTCACTGTATTTGATGTTGGTATAATTTGGGTAGGAGAAGGGAAAAAACAAACGGTTTATATTGGGAGCAGGTTGACCCATTGCAACAATGAGATGTACAAGATGCTATGTCGAAAAACGAACTTTATAATTTAGGCAGGGAGTGGGGGAAGTGTAGTTGTGGAGATGGGAGGGAAAGGATGGTAGAGGAAAAACAAAGGAGGAGACAACAATGCTTGATAAGAAATTTGCCCATGTAATTGTAACCCCTCTGTAGAGTATTTTCACAATAAAAACTTATTAAATACAAAAAACATTTCTATTTGTGAAATACAGTGATTGCCATGTATTGTCAATACTTCCACATTAGGAAACAAAAGGCTAATATGTCTTAGGACTTTGAAGGAAATTATGTACCATGAAAGAATTTGCATCACATTTAAGGATTTCTGAATTGCTCTATCCACATGGGAGTCTCCATTTCCTAAACTACATTTACATTCAACATGTCATATAAATGTTAAGTATATTTTGACGTAACTTATAGAATTAGAAATATATTTTAACTCATCAAAGAGTAAAAGTGTGTAAAAACTGGAACTAATGATCAGTAACTTCTTAAGCTTTGAGAAACTTTGAAAAACAGCATCATATTTAAAGCCAAAAATCAATTGTCACCCTCCAATAAGAAAGAGAAAAAAAGTCGATTTAGACAGTCTAGCATATTAATGAAATTTATAACAAGTTTTATCCTGATAAGCTAAGAAAATAAAATTCTGCTCTATTTTGTTTTATTATGCATTCTGACTCAAACACATAAAGGTAGCCATTTTCAAATCAAATGGTCAAAATGATATGTGTGTAAGATTGGGCTAGCTAATTAGCCTCATACATGTGTTTATGTAGAAAAATGGGATGTACATCTCAGGCCAGGATTGCCAGTCCAGGTATATATAATTCATAAAGGATCACTTAATTTTCATAAATCACATCTTATAAATAATATATCAGATTCCTCTTTTATCCTTCAAATTTTTCTACTGTAAGCTTAGCACTGAGAGGTCTAGTTTCTCTCACCCCCTTCCGGCCATTTTATATTAAATCATGTAACTAACTGACTAAAGGGAAAAAAAGCATTATATTTTATTTTTACTGGAAAAAATAAATTTAGCATTCTGAAACAATAAAGTAAAGCTTTAAATGAGTTGGATATCTCATCAAGATTAATCAAGCCTTTCTAATATGCATGGCCCAATCAAAGTTCCTTCTTGGTCTAAATAATTTTAATTAAGCAATTCTACCTTCTGTGGTGGTCATTACCAGGAGATAATTGACTGAATCAGTAATGAAGTATTCTGTGAATGCTAAACAAACAGCAAGGTTAATTATCTGGCAGAGATGTCCGTTGTGGAAATACAGGGCTAGCCTTCCAAGTTCCTTAATCCCCTGCAGCACCTCTTTGTAAATTATAATAATCCTCATTCAAATAGATTGTGCAACTACAGTTGCTGCATACCACCCAGGGTCAGATCAAGTGATCAAGAACCTTATTTAAATAAAATAATAGAGAAATGTGCCTTTTAAAATTAGCCTTATTCTTTTGGGTAGACTGTTTTCTTTCTCTTGTTTAATTATTCCTTCAGCTTAAATTTTGAAATTACTTTCCAAATTCTGCAGCTTGGTGCCCACAGAAGTGACAATGAAGATATATTTTGCTTCAAGACACACTCCAGGAGGTTTATATGATGCAATATATAATCTCACAACTTGTCTGATAGTTTTATATTCACTCTGCTATTGTTTTCTTCCTTCCTTCCAACTTGCCAATAAATCTGCTTGTCCTGGGCTACCTGATGAACCAGATTGTTTTCAAGAACAATGCTGCAGATTGCATTAGATATTTTTTTTGCATTTAATTTCATTCAGTGGATTTTAGGCTTTAACAGATGAAAACAATTGTGTGAATGTTCTGATAGAGTAACATAGCTTTGGAAATTCAGATCCAAACAACTCTTTTTTTTAAAGAAAGAAATATTATTGAAAATTGCTTTCTAGCTTTGATGATTGCACTTTGGACTACAGAAATGCCAGATAGTTCCACTGTATTCAATAAGATTTCAGCATGTTTTTCTATACCATGTTCCTAGGTCACTAGATTTCTACATTTATTTTTTTTCCTAATGTAGTAATTGGACTCTAAGAGGTTTTCAAAAAGTAGCCTAGGGTTCTTTTATTAATTTATCTTTCTCTGACTAGGAAGTCAATGTATATATGTAGACATAGATATATATGTAGATAATTTTTAAATGTGGAGAAATAGAAAATATAAGAATAAATATATAGGAATAAATAAAAATATAGGAATGCATTCAAATGCATTCCATTAGGTACTATATTCCTGTACAAATTTATTTTTGTGAGAATAAGTTTAGGCACATTGCCAGATGTATATTTTTAGACACTGTATGCTAACTATCTACCATTGTCCTTATTACTGCTCTTACTATGCAAGAATCAATGGACAAGGAAAACCGACTTTGAATCCCTACAAATTTTCCCAAACTTAAACTATATTTAAAAATCAAATAGAAAGACAAGCACTAGTATCTCATGTCTATAATCCTAGATAATCAGGAGTCTGAGACCCTAGATTGATGTTTGGAGTTAGCCTAGGCAGAAAAAAATCTACCACAAGACTCTTACTCCAATTAACTAGCACAAAAGACAAGAGGAAGTATGGTTCATGATTAAAAAGAAGAAAAAAAACGAAAAGAAGAGCTCAATCCTATAGTTCAAGCCACAGAGATGGAACACAAAACAAAACAAAACTGAAGCAGGGAGTAAGAATTTTATCCTATTCAACTGTTTAAGATCTTGATACCATTTCCAGTAAGAGATGTTCTTGGTTACCTGGAAGCCAAAGGAAATCATTTTGCTCATGAGAATGAAAAGACTGCAGATGATTATGGAGTACAAAGTCCCTTTGTCAGTCAGAGCAGCACCATGTAGTTTTTCTTCCTTCCATGGAGAAGTTATTGAGTACTTGAACCTTGGCCAATCAAAGCAAAAGGAAATCCAGTATCTGCTAGAAAGATGGTGGTACTTATTTAATGAAACAAAGATGAAGAAAATTTCTTAGAAATATTTCTCCTGAAATGTAAAAGTGAAGATATTTACCCTGTTGACTGTGTACTTTTTCCTAAGAGGAAATAATTTGCTATGGTATCTTTTCTCTAGTGGACCATCTTCACTGGTATGACTGAATAAGAACATGTATGTTACAAACAAAACTAACCTAACTTCCTCAAATATTACTGTCAACCAACACTCGTGGAAAAACAACATCTAATAGAAATCACAAGGAAAAATACAAGCATTTATGATAATTGGCTAAGATTCGGATGTATAAAGGATTTTGGCTAGGTATGATTAAATGTTTATATTAAGATAAAATTGCTATGAAATTTGAGGGTTTGGATATTTCTTTAATATGAATAGATTTGTTTTCTGTAGTCTTATGTTGGTACTGCGATTTCAACTCAAATCCTCAATTCTTGCATTCAAATTGTTATGCAAGGCTGGCACCTTACCATTAGTGCTACACACATCACTTCCAATTTTCTGCTGGTTAATTCAAGGGAAGTTTCTCAAGTTTGTTTGCCCAGGCCAGCTCTAAACATTGATGTTCAGGTAGCTAGGATTACAAGTGTTAGTGATCCATGCCTACTCACTCTATTTAATAAATAGAAAGCATCATAGGTTTTATTCTACGCCTGGTTCTGTTAGTGGTAGCTAACAAATGCTTAATTTACCATAAATAATTGATACTCTATCTGTTTTTAACCAAATTATTTCATGCAGATTCATAATAGTGCCAATGACAAAAGAATAATAAGAATTGAAAAAAATACTTACTTTTGAAGAGGAATGTCATTATAACTTTATAAAATAAAATTTATGAAATAAAAATTATAAAATAAATCCCATCAAAAAGAGCAAAAATATTGGCCAAAATATAAGCACTTTAGTATGTTTTATAAAAAAGAGGATTAACGTTTTTAAAATATATTTTATTGGAAAAATACTGTACAGAGGGATTACAGTTACATGAGCAAGGTAATGAGTACATTTCTATCAAGCATTGTTACCTCCTTCTTTGTTTTCCCCTACCTTCCCTTCCCGTTATTTTAATGTATGCATTGTTACAGAAAAAAATTTTGAAACTATCTTTCATTTTGATTTTTCTTACAAATATTCAATGATATCATAAACTCAGGTTCTCACATTTGATATCTCAAACAGTTATGCTTCCATATAATTACATCATATTGTGTATATTCTCATTGTGTTCATGAATTAGATAAAATAAATTAGAAAATTAGAAGTAGCTTGAGAAGATTGAAAAAAACAAGATTTTGTATATAATACAATATATATTACATAAGTATATAATATACTTGTAATATACATTTATATAGTATATAATATTTATATAATATACATAATATATAATATTTATTATATTTAATAATATATAACATTGTATGTTATTTATATATTATAGTTGTATATTACACAATACATTATATCTCATATAATTATGTATATCATATATATTATAGAATATATATAGCAATATAATATATATAGCAATGGCATATTGCTATATGCTCTTGCTAGCAATGTACAAACAAGATTTTAAAAATGATTATTACAATATCTGTAAGAGTTAAATTTGTTCAAATATGTTTGTCTAAAGATCTATGCTGAATTTACTCATAACGAACCAAATCACATTTATTTCTGCCTTACAAGAATAATCTTTGTAAAGAAGCAAAATTAATAAAGATACAGAAATTTCACCCACACAACTCAAACTAGCAAATTTTGATTTGCAGATAATCACATTTTCCACAATAAGAGCCATGTAAAGCCTAAGTTTGAGTCGCCCAGGCTATTTTTTAAAATTATTATTATTTTTTTTTTGGTTGGTTGTGAGGCTTGAACTCTGGGCTTGATCGCTGTCCCTCAGCACTTCAGCTCAAGGCAAGTGCTCTACCACTTGAGCCACAGTGCCACTTCTGGCTTTTTCTGCGTATGTGGTGCTGAGGAATCGAACCCAGGGCCTCATTCATGAGAGGGTAGCACTCTACTACTGAGCCACCTTCCCAGCCCCTTTCCCCCCCCCCCCACCGCACAGATTATTATACGCAAATTCTATCCTGAGTCTTGCACTTTACTGGATGATGGCTCTTGCTATGAAGTATTTCTCCCAAGACCACAAAGAAATGGGCAGGGAAGATTTAATTTTCTCAGAAAAAGTTTAGCATTATTTTTTCCCCTGGGATGGGTGAGGAAATCTCCACCTCCACCCCACTCAGCCTTCCTAGGAATCTACGAATTATTTGGTTATAATTTCTTTCATGGTATGCTTATCTTTCTTGCCTTTCTGTTCTTTAATTTGTAGAGAAAATGGGTCCCATCCCTAAAGATATCCTCTGGAATTTTTCTGAAACCACTACCAAGACTTGAACCTTTGGTGCATTTGTAGTCATGTTCACAGAAGAATGACTTTTAAATGACTTATTTGTCCAACTTAGCTTTATAAATTCAGTAATTCTGATTAGGAACTATTTCTATTGATCTCTCTGTGGCTGATATTTGGAGGAGGGGAAAATGGGCGTATTGGAACAGCTTCCCCTCCCCCTCCAAAGTGGGATGTTATCCCAGCAATGAGCAAAATCACTGGCTGGAACATTATCCCAGCAAGGAGGAAAGAGGTAAGACCTACCGAGAAAAAGCGTATCCTGGCGATGAGGGACCACACAAAGGCAATTGGGAAAGACTGCTTGGAGAGGAGAGAATGAAGTCCGATTCCGAATGGAGTTACTTGTTCTTGCCCCTTCAAAAGGAAACGCCAAGAAGGGGGAAAACAGGTTCTGAAACATCTGTCTACCCTCTGACTGCATAAGAACTTTCTTACATGCTTGCCTTTCTTTTACCTGCTGCTCCTATAGTGCCAGGAAAAACTCAGATGCCTTTTTCCACATATGGGCATATATAGCTTTTTAGGTCTAAAAAGGCTATATAAGTTATATCTCTGCTAGTATTCTATACAATTTCACTGAACTAAAATCATGAATACACTGTTCTCACTTGATGCTGTGTATGCCAACCTCTGAACCCCCAATGTCTGGAACATCTAACTCCACTCTGAAAGTCCAAGAGGAGCACTACATGTGTAAACCCCTGGAGGATTTGCACCTGCTATTCATGAAGCAGCTGAGTACATCGCCAAGCTAAATGCACCTGCCCTCAGCTTCCAGAAAAGGGAGGTTTCATAGAAGTCCATTATTCTGGATTATTATTTTCTACTTGCTTTCATCCTATTATCTGTCTGGATGTGTATAACAACTTGCATCCTCCCATCTGGGTAGAATGATGTCCTCCTGTGCTCTCTCTAACTTCAAAAATTATGTCCCATTTACAATCTAAAAAATAAACATTAACTTCAGAAAGAAGATAAGTAAAGCTAAAACAGATAGCCAGAAAGACATGGAATATGTTGGGAATAAAAGCATTTTGAAGCAGCTCACATAGATGGGATTAATTCTAGATACTTGACATTAACTAGAATTATTTTATCTTTAAAAAAATAACTTCACTTAGAATGTTCCACTTTTTGTACATTTTACACTCCTAAGAAATTGCTGTGCAGATAAAAATAATTCTCTGAGAAACAAAGTTAGCTAAAAATTAAAATATACAGAACTTTTTATCTAAATAAATAACTCTTGGAAAGGATGCAATAAATGTTCAGAAAAACATAAAATTTGGAAAAGATGTTTTCCAAACTATTGATATACTTATAAAAGATGATATTGTGTGGGAATCTATCTTTCTGCTTTTGCTATGTTATGTATTTCTTCACTGTGGCTCCCAAATAAGAAATTTATGAGCCATTCAAAATTGAGCAACCTAACCTATGTAAGACCCACCTTGTAAGGATGTGCCCATTCACACAAGACCTGCCAATATATTGGTTTCAAATAGCTCCATGTTTTCACTACTTGAAAATAATATACTAGAAATTATTGCTGGTTATAATTCCAAGAAAATTCGACCCTCAATAAGCCTACCAAAAACAAGTGTATTAACAGTGTTCTGAAAAGAATTTGCTCTAAACAGAAAAATAAACCAAATTTCCTCAAGGATCACCAAAGTGATAGTTATACTAAAATAGGCAGATTGATAGTTAATATTAAAAAAATGAAATTGTCATGTCTACTATTTCTCTACTGTAACAAATATTGCTTTATATTTATCCTACTGGCAATTATTTATTATATATAAACTACAATGAACTGTGTTGTTATTCATATATAAAAATTCAGTGCTAATATTTTCTGATTAGTGGCCAGGGTTCATTGATTAGTTATAATTTTCATTACCCTTTGTCTCTATCCTGGCTCATCACAATATATATAGTCCCAACTTTTATAAGTAATATAACTTTGAAGATTGTACATAACCCCAATTATTTCAGTTGTTCCTTCCCAAATGTCTACCAGTGGCTAACAAACAAAATGATCAAAATATCCCTTCTTGATTATATTATGACACACAGTGGAGTAAGTTGACACTTCAGCAGAGAGTATTATATTCAACACATATTTCATGTAACTGTATTTAGTATGGTTAGGATGTGTGTTGGGTCAGAATTGTTGCTAGCCCAGGGTGGTATGTGGAAATAAGGAAATAGGCACAATCTTCCTGCAGAACAAGTATAGGTCTTTCTGAGTTTAGAGAAAGCAGAATGTGATCAGGAGGAGTGTTAAGAGTATTTCAGGCAACTTGTGCTAAAATACAATGGCACAAAGGTGTGAAATTAAAGTGCAAAAGAGCATAATTCTTGGAACTGTGTGTGATAGGAACATATGGAGAATGTAGAGGAGATTTTGGAGCTGAAAACCAGAAGGGACAGATCTAAGAGATCTAGAAGAGATGTCAAGGAATTCAAACTCCATGGTGAAGGACATTTTATTTTCTATTAATTGTACCAGCAAAGGAAGTTTAACTGCTAAGCATTGTTGCATATTGTTGGGTTGGTTCTGGTGTTTGTACTGTAAGAAAATTTTGGTTTCAAATCCACATAATGGACCCAGGAGTATGGGCTTCATTTTACTTATTCAGCTCTGAGTAGTATAAACTAATATATATGTATAATACATATACATACTATATTATATACATATATTATGGCATTTTAGTGAGTTCTTCCTGTTATCTAAATCTATATGTTTAGTACAACAAGGCACTAGACACACAGAACTTCAATGTGGTTATTCTGATTTGAGATTTGGCCTAAAATTAATTAAACACCTGATTATATAATTTGTACAGAAAGAAAAACAATAAAGTAACAAACATCACGAATACTTTTAATATGCTTGCATTTTTGAATAACTTAGGTTTGGTTAATAAACTGCATTATTAAAATTGTATCACCTATTACTTTTTAAATGTGTCTAACATGTTTGTCCAATATGTTCTGAAAATACAGTGAGCAGGTCACCAATGACTTTTTATTGAATAAGAATAAATTCACAACTATATCAACTTTGTTTCTTGCTATTAATTTTCCAAGTGCTTCTGATTTGTTGATAGCGAACAGTCAACTGACAAAAGTTTTTTTTCATTTCTGCTTTTAATTGCTAATGATAACTCTTCAGATCATATCTTACATTTCACAATAATATACAGGTAAAAAAATCACTTAAGGAAATGTTAAAGTGGCTGCTGGGGGGCTCAAAGAAGCCTGGTAGAAGGCAAGAGAAAATTCAGATATTGCTGCAAATCTACATAGATTTGACACAGATGAAAAGGGAAATCACTACAGCTGGTTAGGTAATATAGTAACATAAGGATCCCAGCCACAGAGCTGTCTGGGGTTAGTGGTTTTGAAACACAGATTGCCAAGTCACAATGCTGGTTCAAGAGTCAGAGCTGTTTCCTGGAACAGGACAGGTGGTGATTAATTGACATCCATAAATTACATCAAGCAGCAAGCAGTTATAGCAAGCTGAGATGAAAAAGCTCTACACACAAAGTCAGATCTGACAGTTGATTGCCCCGATGCTCATTTATGCACAGGATGATAGATAATAAGTAGCCAGCTGGCAATGGTGGCTCACATCTGTAATCCTAGCTGTTCAGGAGGCTGAGATCTTAGGATCACAGTTCAAAGCTGATCTGGGAAGGAAAGGCCATGAGACTTTTTAATTTTTTTAATTTTATTTTATTTTAAAGATGCTGTACAGAGGGGTTACAGTTACATGAGTAAGATAATGAGTACATTTCTTGCCAAAAATTGTTACCCACTCCTTTGTTTTTCTTCCACTATCTACTCCCTCCCCTACCTCTTCCACTCTTTCCCACCAAAGTTGTAAAGTTCATTTCTAACATATTGTCTTGTGTGTTGCAATGGGTCATCCTGTGCCTTCGTTTCAGCATTTTTATGCCCCTTTTCCCTCCACAAATTAGATAAATGTATATACAAGACACAGTGTACCAAAATCAAATACAGTGAAAACAGGGCATATATCATAGAGGGAAGAACATACAAATGAAACAAAAAAACAAGAACAATGAAGAAAAAGCTCTTGTGTCGATACCTTGAGGTTCATTTCACTTAGCACATCTTACATGGCCATATGTGTATAGCTTTTGAGCTTTTCTGCTCATATGATAAAATTATCCTAGATGTAAACTAATTATTGAAAATAAGGGAAACAATGGGACCTTTATTTCTTTGAGTCTTGTTTACTTCATGTAACATGACTTTTTCCAAGTCTTTCCATTTCCTAACATATGGAGTGATATCATTCTTCTGACGGAATATATATTCATATATATATATATATATATATATATATATATATGAATTTTCTTGATCCATTCATCTACTGAGAGGGATTTGACTTGGTTCCATATCTTATAAGTGGGCTAAACACTTAAAGAGAGACTTCTCTGAAGAGGAAATTGGAATGGCCAATAGACACATGAAGAAATGCTCAACTTCTCTGTCTATAAAAGAAATGCAGATCAAACAGCATTGAGATTCTACCTCACTCCAGTTAGAATGGCTATAATCAAAAATTCTAATAACAACAGATGCTGGATAGGATGTGGCCAAAAGGAAACACTACTGCATTTTTGGTGGGAGTGTAAACTTGTTCAACCACTCTGGAAAGCAGTATGGAGGTTCCTCAAAAGACTCCACATACAGCTCCCCTATGACCCAGCAATCCCATTTTAGGGCATTTACCCGAATGACCACAAATAAGGGTATACTAAACTACCAGCACAACTATGTTCATTGCAGCATTATTCACATTGAGACTCTTTTTTTTTTTATTGTGAAAATACCATATAGAGTGGTTACAATTACATGGGCAAGATAATGAGTACATTTCTTATCAAGCATTGTTGCCTCCTCCTTTGTTTCACTTTCCCATCCCTTCCCATCCCCCCCCCCAAGTTTGTTTTTCCACATAACGACTTGTACATCTCATTGTTGCAATGGGTCCACCTGTATCTCTATTTAAACGATTTGTTTTTCCCTTCCCCTCCACAAATTATCTCCAACTAACTACCAGAAAATCGGAAGTGGACATGTGGCTCAAGTGGTAGAGAGCCTTGAGCACAAAGAGGCTCAGGGACAGTGCCTATGCCCTGAGTTCAAGCCCCATAATCAACAAACAATAAAGGTTAACAAGTAGCCAAGAGATAGAGAAAAGCACAGGAAACCTAAAGAATGTTATCACAAGATCTCTGAAATAGACACTGTAATTAAACTTCTCAACTCACAGGTGACCCTTGACCTAGGGTTAGAGAGTTTCTTACAGGCAATAGCTGCAAGTCGTCTACTCCAATGATGAAGGCTGTTGTTCTCACCCTAGATTCACAGATTTTCAGTCTGTGGAAAGTGTGTTTGTTAAGAGGAATTAAGACAGTTTCATGAGTTAATGGAAAAGTCAGAAATAAAGCTTAGCATCTCTTTATCTCTTTTGTGATTGTCATAGTTCTCAGCATTTCTCTCTATTGTCACTTTGCACTCACTTTGGTTTCCAGAAAAGATGGGATTAATGAATAACATCTTGAAGATATAGGACAAAAATTACCCCTAAGGAACAGTAGAAAACACTCAAAATGAGAACAATTACCTATAATGATCAAGTTATGACCTGGAACCAAAGGAATCATCTCATGGGAACCAAACTGATGCCCACAAGTGAAGATGCAGATAGTGTTATGCCAAGGTCGCAGGACCACCCCCTCTTCTGCAAGAAGACCACCAAGAGTCAGACTCTACAGTTGTTTTATTTAAACGGGCTGCAGCTCGGGCCTCGTCCTACACTCCGACACAGCGGAGTCTAGGAGGAGAGCCCGAGCTAAGGATTTGCAGGTCTTACATAGGCACACAATCAACCAGGTGATTACCACCACGTGTTGCTTTGCTAGACAGAAACAAGCAACAAGTGGTCACTGCCTCAAACCTTAACCTTTCAGATAGCGTTTCTGGGCTAGGAGAAACAGACCTGAGATCATGATCAACCTGGCAAACCTGTAACTGATATGCTTTAGACTATGTGCACCTTTACTGCCTGCCCCTAATTTAAAGCTAAAAATGTCTACATTTTGAAGATGGCTGAACTAGTGTGCTGTCTTCCTTTGTCATCATGCCATATACAAATCTCTTTTTATCTGCCATATTCTTTCCTAATCAACTTATCTCTTTCATTATATTTTAGGTCTTGCCTTCACTATTCTGCCTGACTGATGCAGATCGCTGGTGCTGTAGCACTCTGATCACAATTTGTAACTTCCTGCTATATAGTAGAGTAACGGTGGGGCACATGGCTCCATCTCTACACTCTGACTGGCTAACAGTGCTATTGCATACTGTGCTTGCAGAATTCCTATTACATGGGCATCACCAAAGTTTAGAGCTTGTGCTCTCCAGAGTGGAATCCCAAGGTGTCTCAAGTCACCACTGAAGCAGTCAAGCAGCACTGAACTGGAATCCAGAGAGCAGAGTCTTTAGACATTTCTGGTAGCAAGCCCTTGCCAGATATCCCAAAGCCCAGATATCTCAACCACTCTCTGAACTCTAAGTCTGTGATGGGAGTAGCAACATGAAAGATTTCTGAAACTGCATTGTATCTTTTTCATTTTGTCTTCATAATGCCTTCATTTGGTACTAATCTGAGCAAGCATCTTCCTACCTGCTCTCCCGAAAACATTCTTATTTTCAACCACATGGCTGAACTGAGAAATTTTCAAAGCCTGAGAATTTTTCACATTCTGTTTCCCTTTTAACCATATATTCAATCTGTAGTCATCTGTGTACATCCTCATTTCACTCTAAGTAATTAAAATTATCCATGCAGAAACTAGAATGTTTTGCTTTTCATAAATGTCTTCTTCCATGTATCAGTTCTTCATTCTATAAAGTCTCATGACATAGACACAATGCAATCAAGTTCACTGAAACTTTCTAATTTTGCTCTAGCTTCAAGTACTTCGTTCTACATTTCTGTGTAGGTGTTTTCAGCCTAAAATACAGCCCCACTATCCACATTTCTATCAGTATTCTGGTCAAAAACACTTAAGAGATATGTAAAAGGAAAACCTATAGCTTTTCTTAGTATGATGGTATTTTCAATTTTCTAGACTTGCCCTGGTGCTCCATTCCTGGAGGTAAATTGTTTTACAGCCTCTGACCAATAACCAATTTCAAGTCCACTTCTCCTTTTTAAAGTACCACAGCTTTGATCAATTGTCTATCACAGTCAATTTTATTGGTCACCTCTGAATACCACAGATGAGGTGATTTATAAAGGAAAATGTTTACTGCACTTACTATAATTTTCCCAAATCTTTCCATTTCCTCATGAATGGCACAATAGCATTCTTTCTGATGGAGGAATAGAATAGTGTGTATACATACCACATTTACTTGACCCGTTTGGCCCCTGAAGGTCATTCCCCTTGGTTGAATCCATATGTTGGCTATTGTAAAGAATGCTATAATGAACATGATTATACTGGTAGCTTTAGTATGCCCTTCTTTGTGGTCTATTGTAGTAGAATTTCAGGGTAATAGGGAAGTTCTATAATTAGTCCTTTCCTGAGTGGTTAGAAAATAGATGTGATCTTAATTTTACTGCCATTATCAATGAAAATTCATATTGTCACTGAATGCAATATTTTATTACATATTCATAAAATCTGAATTTAAAATGAGAAAACAAATACATTGGTACTGTTATTATAAGTTGTAAGATTTGCAATATTATGTTGTTACTGTTCAAGAAACATACAAAATTAGTTAACATTGTGAAGTACATTGTAAAAATAGAAGATATTTTTTAAATTATTTATTTATTTATTGTCAGTTATGGGGCTTGAACTCTGGGCCTGGGTACTGTCCCTGAGCTCTTCAGCTTGAGCCACAGAGCCACTTTTGCTTTTCTGGTGGTTTACTGGAGATAAGAGTCTCATAGTCTTTACTGCCCAAGCTGGCTTTGAACCTCAATTCTCAGATATCAGCCTCCAGAGTACCTAGGATTACAGGCGTGAGCCATCAGCATCCCACAAAGCCAATAATTTTTAAATCAGTGAAAAAAGCAGAAAAATTGGCCTGTTAAAATATATCTGAAAGGAAAACTTGCTCCTTGCTTGTATAAGAAGTTGTCCCAGAGGTCCATGGCCAATGTATCACACCTTCAAAGGGCCTCCCTCCTGATGAATACTCTGTAGATTCCCAAGGCAGTTACATCAGGATGTTACATGGAGAAATCGCTCTCTACTGACTTCCTGTACATTTTCCATTTTATTATTTTATGTTCTGTGTTTGCATAGTATCTTCAATTAATATTCTACATTTCTATACATATTGACAAGTGAATATTTATTGGTCATAAAATCATCCAGAGAATATTTTTATGTGAGAATGCCAAAAGACTCCCCCCAAATAGTAAATATCCAAATATTCAAGAGACATAAAAATTGAAGCAACTAATATTTTATGACCATGTCCATATTTTATTGACCATGTTATTTATATTTATGCAGTTTCAGATTTTCATCAGGACAGTGTATACTCTAGACTATTTAAACACACTTGAAATCAACCTGGTGTTTTATTTTTTAAGGAAAAATGTTAATCCTTTTACTAATACAATTGTAATAAACGAGTTTCTCTCCATTGCTAAAGCTTTAAAACAAAGCTTCACATTGACAGAGTTCTAGTTCACCTGTCTCAGGGCTTTAGAGATAGGAAGCAGATGTTTGTTGGAGAGCTTGTTCCATAGCAAATCTCTGTTTCAAGATGTTTAATCTCTTATGAGAATGAAAATAAAGCAATTTGGATATATTTACAATGGAAAGCAGTACTTAAAACCTAGACATGTTGGCAAATTATCATCATACCACTATAAATTCAATTTATTGAAATTCATCTTGCAATCAGGCTCTCATAATTTCTAATTGAACATAGCATTCGAACCAATAACACAGTCCATAGAAGAGAGGCAAGCCTTATCTGAAATCACTCTCAGAAATGTGCACTCATCCTGCTAACGTATGGACACTCCTTTGTATTGATAACAACAGAAGTATTATATCTTTAATTCAGGTTTGACTGTCAAGTATTTAAAACCTTGAGAAAATGAAATTAACATGTAAGTTTGAGAAAATGAAAAATACATCTCAGCATATTTAATTGGAATATTTGCTATAAGATAAAATTGACATGTTTGTGATTAAAACATAATTTATTAACTTATACTCATAACATTCTGAATTGTTCTAGGCACAAAGCAACATGATAACAGAAATCATGAATTCTAGATTATTCACTTGAAAACTGAGAAATAGGCCCCAAATCTAAAAGAATTTGCTTAAAATATTACATTTTCAATATTGTTTATAAATTATCTGACACCATTTCATGTAATATAAATTAAAGAGTAAAAATAAAGAACTGAACTAAATTTCACAATCAATATCTCCATAAAAAGGACACATTTTTCTGTTTCTTCTAAAATCTTTAAAAGGGGAGAATACTCAGTCATGGGTAATAAAAAATAATCCTAATTAAAATATTGATAAGCCTTCTAGAAATGCTCTCTCCTTTTTATCATTTTTCTCTATTAATTAAGTTCGAGCAGCTCTTTCAGCATGGAAGAATATTTGCCCCTTTTCTAACTTACTTACCCCAAGTCTATTTTCCTAAAGCCTATGAGTTCTCTAGAAAAAGGGACTCTGCTAAATTATTAGCTAACAGACACATGAAGCTCCAAAAGAAACTGAAAATGAATAAGAAAAGCAGCTGACAAAATTAATGTAGTCCATGATCTCTTTTTCAGGCCCAATTTTATATCTCTGCAGATTCTTTTCTGTTCCTCATCCATTTTGCCTACAGTCTTTCCCCATCGTCATGACATGAAAAACCAGAACCTCAATAAAAGTTAATTTAGTTACCAGACATACAGGATCAATATTGAGAGGTTCACAGAACTTTTGCTTCTAAGAGCCTGAGGGGGAGAAAAAAAAAGAAAGGAAAAAGTCAGTAAAACATATACTGCAACTTCAGTATCTCAGGAAATAAAAGATAATTTGAAAAAAATTAGAATTAGAAATATGATAGTCTTAATAGAGGTCATAGGAAGGAAAGGACCTGGATTGGTTTAATTAGTTTTGACACAATGCATCACATACAAACTATGAGTCTAGATAGAAGTTCTTAACATGATATTGCTCATTTACTAAATAATGTCCCAGATGGACAAGTGAAAAACAGTTTGAGGACTGACCTAAAGTTTCACACATACTTTATTAAAACAGTGAAAACATCCATTCCTTTTCTAATCTTTCTAAAGTTTAGCTCCATTGCTATTCTAATAAATTATAATTTTTGCTTTTCTCTCTTGAGGTACATCAGAGAGATCCAGATAATGTCTTAAAAGACCAGAAAGTAGTAGTATTAATGTTGTATAAACTAATTGTTACAGAGTTATCAGATATATTCATTCTTGGCCTATACATTTCTACTTGTTTTATATTGTTTTCTTCCCCGAGAGTAGGAAATTGAATCCAATGCCATGCACATAGTAAGTTAATGCTATACTACAAAGTTCAACCCTAAAATGGATAATTAGAAAATCACTCTACCCTTTTCAAATGTTAGAAAATATTTTGTAGGTCTATAAAAGAACATAAGTCAAATAATACACTCAATAAAAGATAGTATCTATACAGGATAATACTTATAAAATAAACTCTAGAATAAGTGTGAGATGATATATATCATAAGGAAATAGAAGGTGACAGAAACATATTTATTCCACTTATAAGATGACTAAGATATAATTATGAGCAAGTAGTATGTCAAAGAAAGGTGGGTCAATTAAAAAGCTCCAAAATATAGAAACATTTAGAATCACTCATCATTAAAACTAGCAAGCACAGCTGCTAAATAGTCATAAATACCAAATGAAAGAATAAAAGTATGCCTCAAATTACTAGTCACAGTGTTAATAGTAAGTATCCATCAATATTTTAATTAAAACCAGAAACTGATGAAAATGTCTATTAACAGTATTGGTATTTTGCATTATTTGGCATTTTTGTGAACATTACTTTAAATAGTAACAAAGCTATTGCCTCTAGAAAAACTTTCTTACAGATGATACAATCATTGATTTAATTTATTAATACTGAACACACAATAAGAAATTTATTGTTCCTACATATACATGCACCAAAATATTTTTGCTTCCTAAAAGTACAAAATTGTGTCCTTCAGAAAAACAATCCCATTTATAAAAGCAAAAAATAGGTATATAGTGGCTTATGAAGAAAAGTAAAGAATCTGTGTGAGTCATAATATATATTCATAAGTATTACATGTAGGGAGTAACTTATTAAATTACAATAGCCAATACCAAAAAGATATCAATTCTCCCCAAATTATCTATATATAGACATGAAATTATTCTTAAAATTTGATTCTATCTTGCAACATAGACAAAATTCTACAATTAATTGCATGAATAAATGCATAAAATAATCAAGAAACAACAATTACATACAGATTGGAGAAACAATCTATTTTGAAAATGATTGTTAACCATCATAGGAAAGACAGAGATGTCACGATTGCACATGAAGATGTTTATAACCCACTCTGGGTACTTTGAAGATTAGTACTAAGTATGGGATGAGGAATTCATGTTTTGGAAGTCCAGTTTAAATAGCCAATATTATGTCCATATTTATAAGGCTCAAGCTCCAAATTCTAATGTATCCATGAAGGGAAATATGAACATGATGCCACTTAACACATGGAAGAGAAATACAGAGTAAAATAGAAAAATTATAAAATATATCTTGAGTAATCTTGGGGCTTGAACTCTGGGCTTCGACTCTGTTTCTGGGGCCCCTTTTGGTCAAGGCTAGTGCTTCTACTACTTGAGTCACAGCTCCACTTGTGGCTTTTTTTGTGACTGATTGGAGAAAAGAGTATCATGGGCTTTTTTACTAGGGCTGACAGATCTCAGATCTACTAATCATTCAGATCCTGAGTATTACAGGCATGAATCACTGGTACCTGGCTTCAATAGGCTTTCTTTATGGTATAAAATATAGTCTTGGGTCTAAAAATTCCAATAATATGCCTTGAATTATGTTTTTTAACCTCATGGCATTTCAGTCTCCCTCTCCATCTGACTTGTAGAATTTAAAATATTTACTATCCAAATTAGATTCGAAATGAGAAAAAATGCTGTGAGTACTATGAGACATTGTTAGTGAAAGAAAAGTTCTTAGTATTTACATTTAATGAAATGCATAGTATTTCAGCTATGAAAACACATTAATACTGGTAATGTGAAATATTATACACATATATCTTAAATAATACAACTATCAAACACAGAATCATATATGCATACATACATGCATACACTTATACAGACATACATGACATTTTCTTTTTTTTAATTATTGTGAAATACATGACATTTTCTTGATCCATAGTAGGACTTCTAGGATGTCTCTGTAATTGGGCGATTGTGAACAATGCTACAATGAACATGGGCATACAGGTGCTATTGTTTTACTTTGTTGTATCAGAGACAGGATATCATATAAATATCTTGGAGTGATATCTTTTGAACACAGGATAATTCTATATTTAGGGTTTCTTTTTTGCTTGTTTGTTTATTGGTGGTGGTGGTGGTGGCGGTGGCGGTGGTGGTGGTGGGTGTGTGTGTATGTGTGTGTGTGTGTGTCCTGGAACTTATGCTTAGAGACTGAGCATTGTACCTGAGCTTTTGTTCTCAAAACTAGCACTCTACCACTTTAGTCATAGCTCTACTGCCAGCTTTTCAGTGCTTAATTGGAGATAAGAATCTCATGGACTTTGCTGCCTGGGCTGGCTATGAATCCTCAGATCTCAGCCTCCTGAGTAGCTAGGATTACAAGCCTGAGT
The DNA here is from genome assembly GCF_024711535.1 of Dipodomys merriami. NCBI lineage: Eukaryota > Metazoa > Chordata > Mammalia > Rodentia > Heteromyidae > Dipodomys > Dipodomys merriami. The sequence continues at coordinate 86,802,091 of NW_027203381.1, forward strand.
CACTGATACCTGGCTAATACTTAGTTTTGTAAGACTCTCCATTCTGATTTCCATACTGGTTGCACTAATTTACATTCCTATCTTTACCTGCATTTATTGTTTTCATTCTTGATAAGAGCTGTTTTTGCTGGAGTAATATGAAATCTTAAAATTATTTTGATCTGCTTTTCTTTTATGGCCAGGGAGACTGAGCATTTCTTCATGTATTTATTACTCATTTGATCTTTTTCTTCTGTGAATTATCTATTTAGCTCTTTTGCCCATTTATTGACTGATGTATTGATTCTTTGGGTTTTTTTTTCTTTTAAGCTGGTTATTAGACCCTTTTCAGATGTATTGCTGGAAAAATATCTTCTAGTCTGTCAACTGACTTTTTAGCTTAGTGACAATGTTCTTCTCTGCAAATAAGCTTTCTAAGTGTGATGTAATTCCATTTGTCATCCTATTTCCTATTTGCTGAGCCCCTGGGAAGTTACTGCCTAGGCCAATAAGTTCTAGTGTTTCTCTTACTCTTTCCTACAATGGTTTCCCAGTTTCAGGTTTTGTGTTAATGTCTTTGATTCACTGTGAATTGACATTGGTAAAGTGTGACAGACAGGACTTGATTTCTGTCTGTCTTTATGAGGAAATGAGTACAATAATTTTGTTATAGTCTACATTGGGTAAAATTCAGTTCACTGAGTATCTAGTAGTTACACATTCTTCTTTAATATTCATAGATTGAAACTGTCTAAGTTACTTTTTATGTAAACATTTATCTACCTTGTTTTCTTAACATTTGCACCTTCATACACTGGTCTCAATTTTCTTACATTTCCAAGCTACCAAAAACAGAAGTTCACATAGGTTTACAATCAGCATTCATTATGTGATAAATTTTCAAAAAGTTTTAGTAGTCCTTCTTAGTTTGATTTCACGTCATTGTTACAAAGGAAATCAAATTGGTTTTCTTTCCAATGATTTGTTTTATGTAGAAATATTGTATTTGTCATAGTTTTACACAAACCTAATACTGAAAATTAACTTGAATTTCATTGTATTGACTAATGCTAATATTATACAGATTGATCTATTTGTTAATCTGAATAATCTTGTGTATAAACCAGTTCATTGTTTTAGTTAATGGTCATTTTGAACTTCACACTAAAAACAAACAACTGGGTGTTTTTGACCTTATATTAATGAGAAACCAAGTTTCAGGATCACAGAGCAAAAACAAAGCTCCACAGAGTATTTATCTTCTATTATTTCCCACCACCACACATATCAATGTTCTTATTTCTATGAAATACTAAAGCAGGTAATTGAAAAACAAAAGCTTATTCAAGCTAGTCCTATATAAGCTTACTGTTTAAGTACAGGTTTAGATAAAATGTAAAATTTATTTTCAGTTGTGTAGTTATATGTATAATGTTCTTAATTTTCAAATGAATTTATCAGTGATGTAATAAACATACATAATATCAGTTGTGTGTTTTGATTATGACATGGAAAAAGTCAACTTTCTAAAGTATTTCACATCAGTACATCATCCTAAGAAACCACATTTAATCATCTTTGTCAACCAAGTATCAGTTTGATATTCTTTTCTTCAACGTATAATAGTTGGGGCTTTGGTATCAAATAACTATTCTTAGAATAGAGCTAATAGAAATTTCAATAATAATAACTCAGAAAATTCATTGTATAGAAGAATCCATTAATCTGTAGCACTAGGGTTTTAATATCTATAACACCTAACCCTCAATGTAACTTATAGTTCTATCTTTGTTAATGAATTCTAAGTCAAAAAAGATTCACAGTTATTGCTGTTATGATATAAAACAAAAGTATGTAATGATCAACATCAACATCATACTTTTAATTGCATTATGTGGCATGAGATTAAAGCCATATTAATACTCATGAAACAAACTACACTGAACATAGCCTATTAAATATCAATAATGTGCATGTAGGTGAATCTAGATGTGTGCATATTCAAAACTCTCATCACTTGCTTGAAAGTATGTATTCAGTGTGGCTCATCATTGTAGAACTTACCATGTCTCCTCGTTGGAGGCCCTCATATACGAAAGGACATTCAGCTATCACATATGAATATTTATTTGCAAATATTCCATTTCCTTTAAAGTGCCAAACAAGCCATATAAAATTGTGTCATCTGAACATCAAAAATATTTTATATTATAGTCGTTATTAGACATAATGTCATCTATTATAATAGATGGAGGGGACCAGTGTCTTGTGATGCCTCATCAACACTTTACTAAGACCAGAGAACTATGGTATCCATCACACCATGCATGCCTGCAATGGATACACAGCAAGGCTTGGGCAGTCTAGAGTAAACAACCCTCCCCTTTCCGCCTCATAGATGCAAACATAAATCCAGAGCCTTCTTAGCTTTCTTCAGGGTCTGTCATCCTCATGTGCTGTTAAGCAGGATTTTGTTTCACTGACAGGAGTATGAATCCCCCACAACCAGATCATCAGATCATCACTAAAATATCTAAAGTGCTTTAGAGGCTCCTTTGAGATAAAAAGAACTGTTATAAATATTGCTATGATTTCTTTTTGGGTTGTTATTTTGTGGGAGAGATACCATGATTTGCAAGGTTTTACTTTTTTCCTCCTTTCTTTCTGGAAAATATTTGTCTTGTTGATTCATTCTTCAGCCACTATCTATGAAGAAAAATGTTTGCATCTCTCTCTTTATAAACAGTGGGCGGAGATACACTTCAATTTGAATTAAATACACATCAGTGAGCCCCAAACAAATAAATCAGACTCAAAGCTGAAGTGGTACCTTTTATTCTTTGGCCAGTAATTGACACAGAGTATAAAGAGTAATTTATAAAACACAGTCTATGCAATGCTAGAATATTTTATTACAGCAAACAATCATTATATTTATAGTCAAAAGAAGCAAAAACACCTTGATCATTAAGCAATATTACATATGCTACTTTGACAGTAAGATTATTTGCTGTGAACACATTTGAATAGAATTTAATAAATTAGTGTGTGTTTTTTTTCTGACCTGAAACTGAAAAGCTTCTCATAATGAAATTCCCAGGAATTTCATTTTTATCTTGGACAAAAAAAAATCATGACAGTATCTTCAGTAAAATTAGAAAGTAGAGAAACATTTGAGAACACTGGAAATGATATGTTCCCACACAAATTTTGAATGATAATATTTATACACACTACTCATGTTTTAGAGGTCTTCCATTTCTTAATTTCTTAACATCTAGGAAAAAAGATTTAAAAGAATGAGCTTCACAAGTGGTAGAGTGCTAGCCTTGAGCTGAAGAGCTAAGGGACAGCACCCAGGCCCAGAGTTCAGGCCCCACGACTGGACCCCCCCCAAAAAAAGAATGAACTTCAATTATTTTGTAAGCTATGTCCAAGTTCAGCAGAAGTAGTTTGTGCCCAGCCTAGACCCAAGTTTATCTAGGAGTTGATTTTCATTAGAATTATTAGCTGCATTCATTATGCCAGTATGATGTAATATAGGCTGAGAACCTAGGAGAATGGCAATATTTTACATAAGTTAAAATACTTTCCATTAAAAAATTTAAATTTTTTCCATTTTTTAATTTTTTTACATTTTTAAATGTTTTTATTGTAAAAATAGTGTAGAGAGGGGTTACAGTTTCATGAGTGAGTAATAAGTACATTTCCTATCAAGCATTGTTACCTCCTCCTTTGTTTTTCCCCTACCATCCCTTCCCTCCCTACCTCCCCCTTTCCCCCCAAGTTGTAAAGTTCATTTTCTGGTGTCTTCTACATCTCATTGTTACAATGGGTCATCCTGTATCCTTGTTTCAGCATTTTGTTATTTCCCTTCCCCTCCCCAAATTAGAAAATGTATGTACAAGATACATTAAAAAATTTAAAATTTTTAACAAAAATAAAATTTCTTATTTAATGTGAACAATTTTGAAATAAGAATCTAGAAAGCAATTAATATTCTATATTTGAGCAGTTGGCATGTGTCTATGCTTATCTATATCATGCTTATTTATGTCAGAGTTGTTAAGTTCTTAAGGAGAAATTAACAATAAGAAAATTGTTTAGTTATTAAGCATCTAAGTAAATTATATGAGATATGTTATGTAAATTTTTAACCTACAACACTAATTAATTATCAATCAAAAAGCAGCCATGAGTATAATAAACAAATATGATCTTTGCACAACTGTGGTTTAACTTCAAAACATGGGAAGAGAAAAATGGCATGATGTCACCCCTATAAATTGCTTATTTCATCATATTTTTCTAGTATTATTCCTTTTACAATTTTCCTTCCTTTTTTCTTCCTTCTGTCCTTCATTCCTATCTCCCTCCCTTCCTTCCTTTCTTTTTCCCTCCCTCCTTCCCTTCCTCCCTCCCTCCTGCCATCTCTCTCTCTCTCTCTCTCTCTCTCTCTCTCTCTCTCTCTCTCTCTCTCTCTCTCTCTCTCTCTCTCTCTCTCTCTCTCTCTCTCTCTCTCTCTCCCCTAAGCTATTATGTAGGCCATAACTCCATCCTAATTTGTTTTCTTTTGTTATATTGAAAAAATAGGATCCTGTTTTGATCAAAGCTGATCTGAACTGTGATCCTATTCATGTTTTCCACTTAGATCAGATGGCAGTCACCCACTACTGTACTCAGGTTATTACTGATTGAGAAAGATGAAATATGATCTTCCTATTCCAGCCTCCCAAGTAGACTGAGATAGCAGGCTTGAGCATTAATGGTATCCAAGTTCAATTCATAGTTTTATTTAATCAAGTTACAATTTATTTGTTAAACTTCTGCATATATTTACATCATTATTATTTATGTAATGTGAAATTCTATGCTTGCTGCCTCAAGATTATTCTTCTCTGATGTATACTTCTCTTCTGAATTCTTTTCAAATAATCCCCGCACACACATGCACAGTACCAACTAAAACATGACACTATTTTCTACAAAAATATTGAATGCAAATTTTAAATACAGACAATTGCCTCATTATATTAATATTTTCTTGCCAAAATTAAGCAAGTTTTATTCAAATTACTTTAGCCACGTGAGAGTATAATTGGATGTCCAAAACAACAAATAAACTTAAAATTATAAAATAATATGCAACCACAAATTATTTAACTTCTCAGAGTATCAAATGTCTAGAAAGTTGGCAAATATGTAAAATATCACAAGTGTATTTACATTGTTTTTTATTCATGAGTTTTTAAAAAGTATAACTCATAGAAACAAATTTGGAAAGAGAAAGAAATGGATTTCAGGAAAATATTTATACAAACAAGGACCAAGATCCTCTACCCAATAAAAGGGCTATATCATATATGCCCTAGGCATATATACATAGACACACAAAAGCTATCAATACAGAAAAAAGAGGTAGAAAATTAAAGACATTACTTACATATGATGGCGTAAAAAAACATATTCTCTGGTGGATAATCAATAGAATCTGTAGATTTTTTAATTTCAAATATTTTTGAAAAAATCAAAACAAGATGGTATAATAAACAATCTGGAGTAAGACAAAATGTATTAAGAGAAAAAGACCTTTTTGAGTTCTGTGGTACATCATTAGATGTGCTCACTTTGACAAATATAGAAAATAGTACTTCCTATCTCCAGCATTCTGTTATCAGACAATAGAATAGTAGATTTTACTCTGACATTTTACTTCCTTTACTTTTTTTTTTTTTTGTCAATCATGGGGCTTGAACTCTGGGTCAGAGTGCTGTCCCTCAGCTCTTCAACTCAAAGCTAGTGCTCTACCCTTGAGCCACAGCACCACTTCTAGTTTTCTGATGGTGAATTAGAGAAAAGAGTCTCACTGACTTTTCTGACTGGGCTGGCTTTGAACCAGGATCCTCAGATCTCCTGAGGATATGAGTAGCTAGGATTACAGGCATGAGGCACCAGTGCCCAGCTTCCTTTACTTTTCTTTTACCCCCTCGTTGTTATTTCAAACACTTATACATTGGTAGTCATTAGTATAACTCTTCTTTAAACAAATCAGAGTGTTCCCAGAGGAAAAAAATACAATTTTAAGAAAAGGAAAAAATTTAGATAAACAAAACTTAAAAATAAGATGCCTCAAATTCTACTGAAGGGTGTAATATCTTTATTAAAACTTAAATGGCTATTTTTCTGTTTTCAAAAGAAAAAACATGAACAATATTTACAGTTTCATTAAACACTGAAATTATTTTTAATTTATGCTAAAAATTGTAACTATTATATTATTATAATGGGAAACCTTTAAAACTATGTTCTATTGATGTATTTAACTTGATTAGGTTTTATTCCTTCCCTCCCTTTAAACATTTACCTTGCAATTCTCTTCATCAGATTCATGGATATTCTAAAGAATGAAAAAAGTATAGCAAAATGTTTGTTTTAAAGCCCTATAATTATTAGCTTCAACTTTTATTCTTTTTTCTAAGGTTATATTCCTATTATAAAATGTCTCACATAAAATATTCAGTAAATAAGGAAATATAGGATTAAGGGAAAATGATTAAAATATTTAGAACTTGCACATCAATTTATATATATTATATAATAATATATATTCACATCAATTAATATTCAAACTTATTAATAATTTCTAATATTTGTAATTCATATTGTTTAACTGTCTTTCCTTCTAGTAGCCATAGTAATTTGGACTATATTTGTTTTCATTATTTAACAAAGTTATTAGATTCCTATTTTGGAGTTATACTAATTTAATTCATTCATTTATTCAGATAAGTGTTATTAAAAACTCTGTAACAATTGTTCTATGTGATTTACAGTTAACTTAGAAAGTATCAAAACTTGTAATGTCAGGAAGAGCTAGTTTGACCACCACTTAGGAACTCTACCTTGTCCTTTTATAAAGCTTGTGCTCCCTTTTACTCAATCAAGAAACATGTGATTTCTGTTTATCTGGGAAAGCACAAAATCCCCACATCCAATAAATACTCGTAAGTTAATACTGTTTACATATTTCAGGCAAACTCCCTACTGTTCATAGCACATAATGTTAACTCCCCTGGACACATGCAATACTCTCCTTCATCCCTAAACACACATGTTCAACATCCTTACCTTCTCTTAAACTAACCAGAATTTGTTGTTGTTATTTAACCTTACTCTTTATTATAGTGAAACTCACATTCTACTCTTGCTTTTATTTTAAATGTAGTTACTTAGAATTTGAAGATAGACATTCAAAAATAAGTTGAATGAAGAAGATAAATGAAAAAGGGAGTAATAAAAGAGAGAGGAAAACAGAAAGAAAAAAATGAGAGAAACTTAAACACAAAAGGATCTAAGATATAAAAATCTCCAAGCTGGGCGCCGGTGGCTCACGCCTATAATCCTAGCTACTCAGGAGGCTGAGATCTGAGAATCAAGGTTCAAAGCCAGCCCAGGCAGGAAAGTCCGAGAGACTCTTATCTCCAATAAACTACTAGAAAACTGGAAGTGGCGCTGTGGCTCAAGCAGTAGAGAGCTCGCCTTGAGCTGAAGCACACAAGGACAACGCCCAAGCCCAGAGTTCAAGCCCCACGACCTCCAAAAAAAAAACTCTCCAGGGTTTAGAAGGCAATTTCTTCCCACTTTGATTCACATTAAGCAAGTTGTCTCAAAAATAAGAGATATATAGTGGTGTGATCTTGAAACTTTATTTTATAGTTTCCATAAGATAGCAACATACATACTGTCTTATTTTAATATCAATTAAATAGTATTGGTAATTCAAATAGTTCAAAGAAATTTTTTAGAGAAGACTGAGGAATTAAACTGCATATTATTTTCAGGTTAGTGAGTCAATTTACAGTAAGAATACTATGCCAAAGAGGGCAACTGAACAGAGGCCAAGTATTACTTAAATGCTATTTTCAAGAGCATGTCAAAGCTCCTTCAGGATCGTTCCTGATAAAAGCATCAAATTGTAATCTATTTGTTTGCACCTATTCAATTATCTCTCATTATATTACTTTTAGTAATTTAGCTTCACTGGAACAGAGAAGAGTTAAATTGGACAAAGATAGCCCTCAAGACACGATTATTCCTATTTTCCAGCTTAAACTTAATTTCTGATAATAAGAATAAATTATACTCAAAATTTGACAATTTCATGTGAGAGTAAGGCCTTCATGTCTTGATTTTTCACTTAAAAATCTCCTTGTTGGTTCAGAAAATGGACAATATTGAGATTGGTTGTATTGACATTTTCTTGTTTTTAATGCTCACTTCTTTTATATTATAGTATATATTTCTAATGATTTTCCAGTGTGTATTAGACAAATACTGGAATATAAACTGTGCTATTTAAACACATCTTGATAATCAACATCATAATATTTATAGTACAGAATATTATTTGCAAACTATTTTTAAAAACTTTAGACTTTCATCTGCATATTAAATGTCCTGATATATCTGAATAAAAGTTCTAAAGGAAAGTTATAATATTATGAGATATACATTGTAATTATAAAAATACTGATTAAAGTAGTAACATAGAAAATATTTTAAATATGACAAGGTTTGCTGTATGTGTGTTATTAAGAAGTAACTAGCCCACTTTTAAATTTATACATTATGTCTATTAAGATATGCATATACACACATATAAGAATATATACAGGTATGCATGTTATAATGTATAAAGAAAAAGATATGCATGTGTCTTATTGGTAATTTGTATATTTTATAGTCATATATCATTGATTTATTTTGTATACATATAAAATATACATATATATATATACATATACAAACTTGTTTGTATTTTTTCTATTATTTGACACGTAATAAATTTTCATTCCACTTTACTTTTCTTTCTTGGCAATTAGTGTTGTATTGGTTAGAATTATATTCTCTGTTCTGCTTGCTTCCACCTTGTGTCTTAGAACTTCCACATATCCAAGCTAATATTACTCCATCAGGAAGGAAAGTGTTGGGTATAGGAAGCTCTTGCCACCTGAACTCCCATCTCAGCAGCCTAAAATCTGAGGATAGAGGTTAAAAGTCAGTATTAACAGGAAAAGTCCACGAGACTCTAATCTCCAATTAACCACCAAAACCAAACAAACAAAAATATCAAGAAATTGAACTGTTGCTCAGATGGTATATTAGTAGCCTTGAGCAAAAAAGGACAATGCCCAGGCCCAAGTTCAAACCCTAGGTCCCACACAAATGAGAAAGTAAGAAGGAAGTAAGGGAGGGAAGGAAGAAGAGAGAGAAACAGAGAGAGGAAGGAAGGAAGGAAGGAAGGAAGGAAGGAAGGAAGGAAGGAAGGAAGGAAGGAAGGAAGGAAGGAAAGGAGGGAGGGCAGAAGGAAAGGAGGGAGGGAGGAAGGGAGGGAGGGAGGGAGGAAGAGAGGGAGGGAGGAGGGAAGGGGGAGGGAGGAGGGAAGGAAAAAGGAGGAAGAGAGGGAGAGAAGTAGAAGAAAGAGGGTTAGAGGAGAAATGATAGAGGAGAGAAGAGACAAAAAAAGAGTACAACAAGAAAGAAGGAGCTAGGTACAAGAGACACCAATCAAAACTACACAATAGTGACCTAATATTTCAAACAAGGTTCACCTTCTAATTCTAGGACATTATAATTCTAGGACATTCAGCTCTAAATGCGTTAATGGAAGAGTCCAATGCTGAAGTCGACATCCTCATAGACCACTTACCTTCAATAGTCATCAGCTGCCTATCACACATTCTATGCAGAAGTCTTTATTGCAAATACTTCATATCAAAGCCATAAACATTCAGCTGGGAATGGTGACTCATGACTGCAATCACAGCTTCTGAAAAAGCAGAGATCAGGCTTAAAAAGCAGAGATCATGGTTTAGGTCAGGTAGGGAAAAAGTAAGATTCCATCTGAAAAAATAAGGTCAGCATGGTGATATATAGCTGTAACGCCAGATATGTAAGAGAAAACAAGTAGGAAAATAAGGTTTACAGTAAACTCCTGGTAAAAATTCTAAATTAGCTGGAAAGTAATGAAAGCAAAAAAGGGTTAAAGTTATCACTGGAATGGTAGAGCACATGCCTGGCAAACACGAGGTCCTGAGTTTAAAACCTCATACTGCAAAAACCAAAACAAGAAACACAAAATCTATAAACATTTCAAAGTGTTATGGCTATCTCTGAGTATATCACTGATTACAAATCAATCTTGAAACACTTGAGTACATTTATACATCTGTTAAAGGAAGCTAGGCCATGTATCTCTGTTGGTATATGTGTTTTTTGTGCATAAAGTCATCTACATGCTTATACATTTAAAAGAAGAAATTGAGCAGATTTTTTAAAGCGAAAGCTAGTTTGTCTATAAGAGGATTATGGGAAGAGAATTAAATGACTAATGTAGAAATTGAATACCTCTTAATTAAAATTTTTGTAGTTGAGCCTCTGTATTATTTAAATGTTTTTATAAATTTTGTTTTATATAACTAAAACTAATAATAAATGACTTTTTCCCCTCAAATAAGAAAATTTCAATAGAACTAGATGATCCTATTGTACATGAACTCAATGATGTAATTACACAGAGAAAATTTATTATAAATGTGTTAGCTATACATGTCCTTCAAAATAAATCATAATATTAAAGATTGTCCAAAATTCATTTGCTAATCTCTATTTTTTGTTGGATAAATGGATATTGATGTTTTAAAGTTAGATGAACGTTGCCCATAATGAAAGTAGCAAAAATGTTATTATAAACATAATTTAGATATTCCTTGAAAACAAGAAGCTACAATACATAATTAATCCAAATAAAAAGCCCGAAATCTTAATTTTCATTTGGAAATGCTAGTATAAACATAATTTATTCTCTCTACTGAATACATGTTTGTTGTTGTCTGCGCTGTCTGTTTTTTGTTGTCTGTCTGCGTTCCTTCCAAATTCATATGGTGAAATCTAATGGTCACATTGGCTGCTGCATTTCATCATATGGATTTTGTTTATGGTATTTTTTATAAGAGCCAAAGAAGACTAAGGCAATGATGTGCTGCATTTCTGTTAAAAAACATCAATGGCAAGGCACCCATAGCTCACACCTTTAACTGTAGCTACTCATAAAGCTGAGATCTGGAAGATCATGTTTTGAAACAAGTTTAGGCAGAAAGATTTACAAGATTTCATTTTTAAAATAACCAGCAAAAGTTTGGCTGGAGGTATGGCTCAATGGTAGAGCACCACTAGAGAAAGTAAGCTTAAGACAAAACTGAAAGTCCCTGAATTCAAATCACAGTAAAGGATAAAAAACACCACTGAGGAGAGAGGAAGATGACTGGCAGAGGAGATGCTGGGGGTTAAGCAAGCTCTCCTGTGGAAACCATATTCGTTTTCCAGTGGAAAATCTAAAGCTAGAGAGACACACTAAGTGTGTTATTATAGTACAGAGAGCTTGGCCAGAGAGGAAAAACTCAGGCAGCTTAGTTAAGGACACAGATTCAAGCAACCGCAGTTGGGGGCAGCCACTGGCCTCCATATTTGACACAGAGAGGCCAGGACAAAGGCACCAGACCGGATTCTACTCACCACCAGCAAGAATGGAAAGGAGCCTGACCACAGACAGTCCCAGACCATGGACTTAGATGACCCGGAAACCAAGGGATAGGTGTGAGTACCCTCAGTCCTTCTCACAGAGGAGCAGTGGGTAGATAGCCCCTCCCCCACAACAGGAGGAAAAACTCCATCCTATTTTTTTAAAAAACTGTTGTCTATTTTTCTCATTTTTATTTTAGGATTGTTTTTTGTTTTTGTTTTTGTTGTTATTGTTTCTTTTTTGTTTTGTAAAAATATTCTCTTTATATTCTTTTCCCTTTGGCCCTTTTAGGTTTTGTTTTGTTTTTTGTTTTTTTGTATTACTTACTTGCTGTTCTGTTCATCCTCAGATATATACCTGTCTGTGATTATTAGACCTTATCCTTCATTGTGTGCATACTTAATTCGGATATTCATTACTCAATTCAGAAACTCCCAGCCTAAACTCCATTAATTTTAGAAATATTTCTTTATATTTATATAATTTTTAAGTGTTCCATTTTAATTTTTTATCTTTCCTTTTTATCTCTCTTCTCCTTTCCTGTTATCCATGCCCTTTCTCTGAATCTCTTTCTCACTTTGCTTCCCTATTCCTCCAATATTATTTTCTCCTCACAATTCTCCCTAAACCTATTAATTTCTGGTCTGCTGACCCATTACTTGATTTTTCTTAGTCCATTGATCCCTAACTATTTATTGTTGAACTAGCTTTAATCTGTTGAACTACATTGTATCTGTACCCATTTTGACTGGATCAAACAATCTGTGCAACTACAGGGCTCTGGTTGATGCTTGCCTTGAGATAGTGTTCTAGCTCAAAATTGGTTTGGTTATCATACCCAAATGGGCAGAACAAGCAGAAACACAAGGAAAATGGCAAGTCCAGGTATTTTATCTCCTGCTCATGACAATCAGGCAAGAGCAGTCAGTGACTAACCCAGAGAAGAATTCCCAAAATGTTCTACAAACACTACTGGTAAACATGCTGAATGAAAAGTTTGAAAGCCTGCAATGGTCTCATTGTGAGCTTGATGAAATGCGTGAGTGTGATGCGGCTAATCAAAGATTAATACAGAAATATCATCAGTGTTATGAGGCTAATCTAAGATTAATAGAGGAATTGCTTGAGTGGGATGAGAATAGACAAAAATTACTTGAGGCATTCATGGAATCCACAAACAGACAGCTGGAGGAATCCATGGAGGCCAGAAAGGGAATGCTGAATGAAGCCCAACAGAAGGGAAGGGAGTCCAATGAAACCATAACCAATCAACTAAGGAATTTGAAAATGAACACTGTCAACCAAATTAAGGAAGTAAAGAAGTCCATAAAAGGTTTAAATCAAAGCTACAACAAAGAATTTGAAGCCATCAAATCTGACCAATTAGGACGAAAAAAATAAAAAGCAAAGTAGAAAGTCTTGACAGTAGGTTAGATCATGCAGAAGATCGAATATCTGAGATTGAAGACAGACTAGATATTATAGAGAAAGAACACACAACTATTCAAGACAAATCCAAGAAATATGATAGATCTACAGATCTATTCAACATCTAGAAGACACCATCAGACAGCCTAATTTGAAGATGACGGGTGTAGAGCAGCACCTAGAGACAGAAGTTAAGGGTCTAGGACATTTATTTAACAAGATCTTAGTAGAGAAATTCCCAAACATGCAAAAAGATAGGCAATTTAAATACAAGAAGCCTTTAGAACTCCAAATAGATCAGACCAGAACAGGGCATGCCAAAGTCACACTGCAATCTGTACAAGATCCAAGAAAGACCAAAGAAAGGATCCTTAAAGCTGTCAAGGGAAAAGATCAATGATATATAAAGAGAAATAACCAGAATAACTTCTTAGCAGAGACATTTAAAGAAGGAAGAGCCTAGAAGGACATATGCTATGCCCTAAAAACAAACAATTATCAACCAAGAATACTGTTCCCAGCTAAACTCTCCTTCATAATGGAAGGTCACATGAAAACCTTCCAGAGCAAAGAAAAATTGAAGCTAGATATCTCCACAAACCATCCCACAAAAGATATTTAAAGATGTCGTAAATAAAGAAAACCAGCAAGATCACAATAAAGGCCAAGAAACCGCCTCCAAACAGAGAATCCAAGAAGCATAGGAAGAACCCAGTTGGCATAGCCCAAATAAGGTGGATAACACGGCAGGAACTACCAAATATCTCTCAGTCCTAACTCTCAACATTAATGGACTTAACTCTCCAATTAAGTGTCTAGTTAGATCAAAAAGCAAGATCCTTCTATCTTCTACCTTCAAAGATACACCTTGCCCAGAAAAATAAACATATTTTGAAAGTGAAAGGCTGGAATAAAATCTAGCAAGCAAACGGCCCCCATAAACAGGCAGGAGTTCGAATCCTAATATCAAATAAAATAGACTTCAAATTAAAATTAGTGAGAAGAGATAAAAAAGGTCACTACATACTAATTAAGGGATCTCTCCTTCAGTAGGATATTACAATTCTAAATATCTATTCACCAAACAACACCCAAATTTATCCAAGAAACATTATTTTTCCTCAAATCTCATATTGATCCAAAGACATTACTTGTTGGGGACTTTAACACACCACTATGCCCTTTGGATAGGTCAACGTGGCAAAAACTCAACAGAGAAAACCCAGACATAAACATTATGCCCTGCATTCTCTCAGACCACAAGGGAATAAAATTAGAACTCAACACCAAAAGCCACCCATGAAAATCCTGTAACAATGGAGACTGAACAACACTGTTGAACCACTAGTGGGTAATGGAACAGATTAGAAAGAAAATTCAAATGTTCATGATATTTAACAAAAAAATAACACAAATTATCATCTGCTTTGGGACACAGCAAAGGCAGTACTCAGAGGCAAGTTTATAGCTCTGAGTTCCTGCATGAACAAATTGGAGAGATATGAAACCAACAATTTAATGAGACACCTAAAACTCCTTGAAAAAGAGCAACAAGCTAAACCCCAACCCAGTAGATGGAAACAAATAATTAAATTTAAATCTGAATTAAATGAATTAGAGTCCAAAAAAACTATATAAAGAATCAACAAAACAAAGATTTAGTTCTTTGAAAAACTTAACAAACTTGACAGACCGTTAGCAAATCTTATCAGAAAAATAAGAGAACACACCCAAATAAACACAATCAAAGACAAGAATGAAAACATCAGTACAGAAACCACCACGATTCAGAATATGATAAGGGGATACTGTGAATCTGAAATATATGGATTCATTTCTAGCAAATATTAACTTGCCCAAACTAAACCAAGATGATTTAAACCAACTTAACAGATCCATGTCAAGAATCAAAATAGAAACAGCAATAAGAGACCTCCCACCCAAGAAAAGCCCAGGACCAGATTGGTATACAGCAGAATTCTACAAGGTCTTCAAAGCAGAAGTCACACAAATACTTTTCCAACTCTTCAATGAAATTGAAACTGAAAATTCACAACCAAAATTTCTATGAAGCCATCATAACCCTCATCCCCAAACCAGGAGGGACTCATCAAATAAAGAGAACTATATACATTTATAAGATCATTTCTTTGTTGCTTTGTATGTCCCTCCCCCACGGTATAACCCCTGCTTTCACTGTATGTGATGTTGGTACAATTTGTGGAGGGGAAGGAAAAACAAATCGTTTAAATAGGGATACAGGTGGACCCAATGCAACAATGAGACATATAAGTCGTTATGTCGAAAACGAACTTTACAACTTTGGTGGGGGGGAGGAGGGTTGGGTGGGGAGATGGGAGGGGGGAGAGTGCGATGGGAAGGGGAAACAAAGGAGGAGGCTACAATGCTTGATAAGAAATGTACTCATTATCTTGCTCATGTAATTGTAACCCCTCTGTACAGTATTTTCACAATAAAATAAGAGAACTATAGACCTATTTCTTTGATGAACATCAACACAAATCTTCTCAACAAAATTTTGGCCAATCAACTTCAACAATTCATAAAAAAATAATACACCGTGATCAAACAGGATTCATTTCAGGGATGTAAAGCTGGTTCAATATATGCAAATCAATTAATATAATCACCACATCAACAATAGGAAGGATAAAAACCACAAGATTATCTCAATAGATGCAGAAAAAAACATTTGACAAGATCCAACAGCCCTTTATGATGAAAGCTCTGGACTAGGAATCCATGGAACATTCCTTAATATAATAAAGGCTGTATATGACAAACCTACAGCCAGCATTATACTTAATAGTGAAAAGTTAAAGCCATTTCCTCTAAATTCAGGAATGACACAAGGATGTTTGCTCTCTCCACTCCTCTTCAACTTAGTATTAGAATACCTAGGTAGGGCGAATAAGACAAGATGCAAACATAAAGGGGATCCAAGTTGGGAAAGATGAAGTAAAACTCTCTCTCTTTGCAGATGACATGATCTTGTATCTAAAAAACCCCATGGACTCCATTCTGAAGTTACTTGAGCTGATTGGAAACTTTGGTAAAGTAGCAGGGTATAAAATTAACCCTCAGAAATCAATGGCTTTCCTGTATGGTAATAATGAGAAGAAGGCAGCTGAAATTAGGAAAGCAACACTTTTGTAATAGCCCCACAAAAATAAAACCCCTAGGGTTACCTTAACTAAAGAGATGATGATGAAAAATTTAAAAACCTGAAAATTGATATTAAAGCAGAACTAAGGAAGTGGAAAAACATCCTATACTCTTGGATTGAGAGAATTAACATCGTGAAAATGGCAATACTGCCAAAGGCTATTTACAAATTGAATGCAATACTTATCAATATCCTAATCTCATTCTTCAATGAAATAGAAGAAGCAATCTAAAAATTCATATGGAACAATAAAAGACCCTGAATAGCAAAAGCAATTCTTAGCAGAAAGAACAGTGCTGGAGGAATATCAATTCCAAATTTCAAGCTCTACTACAAAGTCTTAGTAATCAAAACAGCTTGGCACTGGCGTAAGAACAGACCCGAGGACCAATGGAATAGGACTGAAAGGCCAGAAATGAAAGCACAGACTTATAGCCACCTAATCTTTGACAAGGGAGCTAATAGATAGATAGATAGATAGATAGATAGATAGATAGATAGATAGATAGATAGATAGAGATAGAGAATAGAAGTAAGATAGCCTTTTCAGTAAATGATGCTGGCAAAGTAGGTTAAACAGCTGTAGAAAATTAAAGGTAGATCCATATTTATCACCCTGCACCAGAATCAACTCCAAATGGGTCAAAGACCGCGAAGTCAAAGCAGACACCCTGAAAATATTACAGAAAAGAACAGGAGAAGCCCTAGGTCTCCTTGGCACAGACCAAAATTTTCTTAATAGAGACCCAGAAACACAATAATTCAAAGAAAGGTTGGACAAATGGGATTGCATGAAACTACAGAGTTTCTGTATGACAAAGGACATAGTTCACAAGGTCAATAGAAAGCCCACAGACTGGGAGAAGATGTTTACTAGTCATACATCGGACAAGGGTCTCATATCTAAAATATACTTAGAACTCAAAAAATTAAATTCCCCCAACAACAAATCCTCAAAGAAACAACTGCGGGCTAAAGACTTAAAGGAAGACTTCCCTGAAGAAGAAATAAGAATGACCATTAGACACATCAAGAAATGCTCAACTTCTCTAGCCATAAAAGAAATTCACATCAAGGCAACATTGAGATTTCACATCACCCCAGTTAGAATGGCTATAAACAACAAATCTAGTAACAGCACATGCTGGAAGGGATGTGTCCAGAAGGGAACACTACTGTATTGATGGTGGGCATGTAAACTTGTTCAAAAAACGCTGCAAATTTGTCTAAACAGTTGTCTAGTTATCTTTTAGGTAATTGAACTGGGGAGTTCAACAGCCTGATGGAATAGCTCAGGGTTGCCATCGTCATGGTGAACTCGACCTGAGTGGATGCCGGATTGGCGGAGGGGTTGTCTTCATGGATCTCCGCTGCTATGAATCATCTTAAGGAGTGGGCGGGTTTGGGAGCCCTGACAGGCCTCCTGGTGTTAGGCTCCTTGGTATGTCTGTGGTGCATTTGCCAAATTAGAGGTTCTCAGTGTCGCAGTACAGCCATGATTATCCAAGCCTTTACAGCCATTGGAGCAGGTCAGTCCCCCCAAGCATGGCTTGCCACCCTAAAACAATGAACACAGATTGCAAAGCCAAAGTACTGCAGTCGAGAGGCATGAGTTTTGCCCTCGAGGAGAGCATGTTTGATTGCACACGGGTTCGATTCACCTTTTCCTGTCCTTGTGAAAAACGAATCAATGGACAGGCTGAGTCATCCCTAGAGAAGGCGCCCTCTGGGAGAAGGCTTGTATGCAGTCCTTGCATTGCACAACAGGGATCAGACCTCTGTTCTCATCTGTGTTCTTTAAACAAAAAAGGGGGAACTGTAGAGAGCTGCGTGCAGCCTCACCTGGAAGATGGTGCCGGCTTCTGCCCTCCGCCTTCTCGATGGCGAGTGCTCTCTGTGGTAAACAACTCCTTATATGGCTAAGGCAAAGAATCTGGCTTGCTTCTGCGCACCTGAACCTATTGGTGGTTCCCACGTGGTATATCAGGGTTGGCTACCCAGCGGGTACTTAAGGCTGTGGGGAATTCTCCCCGTGGTTGGGATCAGAAGATTACTCAAAGGTCCTGAATAAACTGCAGAGAGAAGAGCTCGGTGTCGCGTCTTCCTTACTGGTCGAGGCGGTTGCGACACTCTTAGTTACAAAAAAAGGATTAATTCTCTTTTCTGTAAGGCCAGCATGAATATATATTTTCTGTTGCTGGAGATTGAGGCTTTCCCTTAGTTATTCCTCCATAATTTCAAGTAAACTCTAAGCATTCTTTTGCCATTATCAATGCTTCATTTTCCTCTAGTGTTCTTTTATCGTAAGCTTTTCCTCTCTTGTCTTCTCTCTGTTTTTGCTCTCTTTCCCACTCCTACACTTTCTCAATATGATTCAATCTATAGACTAAAAGCTATAGGCTGCTATTCTTGATATTCTCAATCAAAACTTCTTCCTTCTGTAAGCTCCTATATATATTATCAGGCTCCAAAATCTCATGTATACTCACTTTTAATAAATTATGATTTTCTACAAGTTGGTTATGTGTGCAATTCATTTTAATCTTTCCCTAGAAATCCTGACAAAATGATTGAATCATACAGGTGGCCCTTAACTCGTCTTAGAATTTACCTTATATGAGTGCATAGTTCTATAAATTACTTGGCAAATCAGTTTTGTCCAGAAAACTTACACTGGGATTTGTCTCTCCATCTACCTAGCTACTCTAAGTGCCACTCCCAGGTTCCATTTCTCTTTGTTACAATGGCTCATGCTGTTCTTCCTCTATTTTAAAGATGTTCAATCTCCACATTTCTGTATTATTCTTCCAAAACAATTGCTATGGTCTCGCAGTTCTCTATTTTACAACATCCAATAGCATATCAAATATGAAAGAATTCAAGTTTATTTTTAGGAACGGTTGCCTGTGCA
This sequence comes from Dipodomys merriami, assembly GCF_024711535.1. Classification (NCBI taxonomy): domain Eukaryota; kingdom Metazoa; phylum Chordata; class Mammalia; order Rodentia; family Heteromyidae; genus Dipodomys; species Dipodomys merriami. The sequence goes on from NW_027203381.1 coordinate 86,821,177, forward strand.
ATATATATCATGTTTTCTTTTCAGAAAACGATGTCTTTATTTTAATTGAAATGTCCATTTGCTCCACTGAATGCTGAGCAGTAGGGCTTTTCCTTTAAAATAAATGTTTTAAAGACTGCTCTCTCACTAGGTAGTGAAGAAAACAGATAATAGAGACTGTTATTCCAATAGGAAAATCTCCAAAAAGTAGAGTTGGATCATGAACCCTGAGCTTCGAATGAGGGACACAACAATATAGATTTATTATATGAAGAAAGGGAAAGAAAACACATAAAAAGAAAAGTATGCTTTGGAGAAAATGCCTGGCAATGAATTCAGTTATATGTTTTTTTCCTGCAACACAAATATAAGATAGTTTCAATAGTTTCATGGTTTTGTATTGACACTTAATATAGTTTGGCTCAGGCAATCAGAAATCAGATCATTAATCAACCACTTTCTTGTTTTTTTTCAATCACCTTCTTAAAACTACAATAAATAAAAGTCAAGTCATTGTGAATGGATATAGTAAAGAGATTAATATAAAAGGACTTCTCCCTACCAATCTCAGTAGTCAGAAAAGAACACAGTAATAATCAATACATCTAACCAACTTAACCATTATTACTCTTTTCTACCCTCCCACTTCTCCCTACCAATCTCAGTAGTCAGAAAAGAACACAGTAATAATCAATACATCTAACCAACTTAACCATTATTACTCTTTTCTACCCTCCCAAAAGTGTGAGCATGTTTGTTTGTTTTTAATGGAGATGCTTAATATAGAAGAAAACATTGAATCTGGAATAGACAACAGAGTACTTTATAATAAAAATCAAGATACATGAGCAAAACACTATAGATTTGTTTTGTGAGTAATTTAGTGAGATATTTTATAGGCTCAGAATGTATTCAGCATAAAGAAAACAGAGCCAGGTGCTGGTGGCTCATGCCTGTAATCATCCTAACCACTCAGGAGGCTGAGATCTGAGGATGGTGGTTCAAAGCCAGCCTGTGCAGGTAACTCCGTGAGACTCTTATCTCCATTAAACCACTCAGAAAACTGGAAATGATGCTGTGGTTCAAGTGGTAGAGTGCTAGTCTTGAGCTGAAGAGCTGAGGGACAGTACCCAAGTCCAGAGTTCGATCCCAAGACTGACAAAAAATAAAGAGAGAGAGAACAGAGACAGATAGAAAAAGATACCATTAGTAAACATTACATTTTTAAATAAATCTTTTTATTTAAAAGGATTTTAACTCATTTTAATTCCATAAGACTACAAGATTGTCTCACATGACCACCTGATCCATGAATTTTATGGAACCGAATAAGTATGGACATGATATTTATTTATCTCAAAGTATGCACAAGTATTTACTTATTTTAAACGAAAAGTTATGCCATTTCCATGTTTTTATGTGTTTTGGAAATAAAATTTTTCTTCAGATCGCATTCTGATATTGCCACATATATATGCTGAGATTTATATGGTCACCCCTTGAAAGCCATAGGGGACTGATTTCAAGACCCACAATGATATCAAAGCCTTTATATATTCAAATTTTATATATAAATGATGTAGTATTATTTTACAACATGCACCTATCCTCCCTTATGCCTTATTATTCATACTGGTTAATACAATGTAAATGTTATGTAAATCATTATACTATGGTTTGGGAAGTAAATACAAGTTTAAAAATGTGTACATGCTCAGTAACTTGAAAAAAAATCTGGCCATGCATTCTTGTGGACCTCAAATTCTTGATCTGTCTGCCCCTGCCTCCTGAGTACTGTGATTATGGGCATGAGCCACCATGCCCAGACTCACATTTTTTCAAATCATTCTGATACATGTAGGTTGAATTACTGGGCATGAATCCTTTAAATATGGAGGACAAAATATATTTTACCTGAGTAGGAAAAAAAAAGGCTCCCTCAAGCTATCCATGTCCTAATCCTCCAAAATCTGTGATTATGCATTATTACATGATGAAAGAGATTTTGAAGATGTCACTTGGTGAAGAGCCTTGAAATTTGGAAATTGTTGAAGAGTATTCAGCCACATGTGACTTTATGAAGGCCTTCCCAGTGCAATCAAGGAGAGATGTGATGGTTCAGCAGAATTAGAGGGATATGTCTTTGATGAAAGTAGAAGAAGAAAGCTAAAAATCAAGTAACTGGGCAGCCTACAAACGCTACAAATACATCTAAGAGACTCTCTCCTGAAGTTTCAGCATACTGATTTTAGTCCAGTGAAACCAATGATGCTATGAAAAACAGTGATGTTATAAACCTATACCATGTTAAGGAACTACATTTTTGATTACGTATTAGTGACTCAGTGAAATCTCAGTACAGTAACATGGTGGTCAGTAAATCTTTTGTTACTGTATTCCTCCTAGTCCAAGATATTCTTGACACATTAATAACCTCGTTATTTCTGTCCTATTAATGTAATATTGAGTGTGTTATGACATTCTGGTTCACAAAATTGCAAAGATAATTCAAAATGGCAGTGAGAAATAGATTGAATTAAAGTCAATTTACTCATTGATACAAAAACTAATTTGAATTTAATTGACAATGTATAAGGCAATGCATAAATTAATGTAGAGTAAAAACTAAAATTAAATTGATTAGCTATTGTTAGTGGTATAGACAAAAACAAGCCACATCTGACAATATTTTTTAAGCCAAACCATAAAATTAAGAAGAAAAAGAGATCAACTGATATGGAAGATTTGGAGAGAGAAGTCTTCCCCAGAATTTCTGTGTTCAGAGACAGAAATAACAAGATGAGTATTTGAATTATCAGGTTTAGGAAGGGTATTGCCACCAAGACTAAGGATTTATTTCTAGTAGAAAACAGTTTCATACAGAGATATGGTAAAGTACTTAAATTCTAATCTTTCCATACAGAGAAAATCTACTGCTGAGTTTACATTGATTCTCTCTTATTTCACTTCTAAGCATATTTTTAAAATTAATCTCACAAAGAACTTAAGGAAAAGCAGCCAAAATTGAAATTTAAAAAATGGAAATAAAACACAGAATTTTAATTATGTACCGTTTATATTCTGCATATAAGATATGATTGTATCCACATCTTAGCTATGGTAAATAATGCTGCAATAAATATAGTTGTGCTGGTAGCTTTAGTAAGGTCTTGTTTGTGATCATTTGGGTAAATGCCCAAAAGTGGGATTGCTGGGTCATAGGGAAGCTCTATGTGGAGTCTTTCGAGGAACCTCCATACTGCTTTCCAAAGTGGTTGAACAAGTTTACATTCCCACCAACAATGCAGTAGGGTTCCCTTCTGTCCACATCCCCTCCAGCATCTGTTGTTATTAGAGTTCTTGATTATAGCCATTTTAACTGGGATGAGGTAGTATCTCATTGTTGTTTTGATTTGCATTTCTTTTATGGCTAGAGAGGTTGAGCATTTCTTCATGTGTCTATTGGCCATCCTTCTTTCCCCTTCAGAGAAGTTTCTCTTTAAGTCTTTAGCCCACTTATATATTGGGCTATTGTTTCTTTGAGGATATGCCTCCATCAGAAAGAATGGCATTGCCCCATTTGTTAGGAAATGGAAAGACTTGGAAAAAATTATATTAAGTGAAGTAAGTCAGACCCAAAGAAACATAGGTCCCATGGTTTCCCTTATTTACAATAACTAGTATATGCCTGAGACAAGCAGAGAAGGTCAGATAAGTTGATGTTAGGTGAAATGAACCCCAAGATACGTATTCAAATATTTTTATCTTTCTTATGATTGTTTCTAAAATATTTATAAGATGATTTCTTTGTTGCTTTGTATGTCCCTCTCCCATGGTATAACCCCTGCTTTCATTGTATTTGATGTTGGTATAATTTGTGGAGGGGAAGGGAAAAAACAAACCGTTTAACAGGGATACAGGTGGATCCATTGCAACAATGAGATGTACAAATCATTATGCTGAAAAACGAACTTTACAACTTTGGTGGGGGGAAGGTGGGAAGGTGGGGGGGAGATAGTAAGGGATGAGAAGGGGAAACAAAGGAGGAGGCAGCAATGCTTGATAAGAAATGTACTCATTATCTTGCCCTTGTAATTGTAACCCATCTGTATGGTATTTTCACAATAAATAAAAAGATATGATTGTAAGTATACCATATTATTTATCTGATATATCTCCTAGAAATTTGTATATGTACTTATCAAATATTTGGAATGCTTGGTGAATTTTCTGAACTAAATTGATTTCCTAAGCATTATAGACTAATATTGTTAAGTACATTAGAATGTCATATTTAAGTTGATTTTTCAAGTTCAGTATTTCATAATATAAATGAGTAGACAATTTCTAATTTGCTCAAATATGCTTTATTTTGAATGATGATAAAATCCCTGCATGTATCTTTTTCTCAGTCATTAGTTATTTCCAAATACTTTAAAATATGTAATTCATTATGTTGTTTGATGGTAGAGAATCTTTCAAAGGCAAAAATCAAAAATCAATCATTGTGGGCTGGGAAGGTGGCTCAGTGGTAGAGTGCTTGCCTTTCATGCATGAAGCCCTGGGTTGGATTCCTCAGCACCACATAAGCAGAAAAACCTGGAAGTGGCACTGTGGCTCAATTAGAGTGCTAGCCTTGAGCTGAAGAGCTGAGGGACAGCACCCAGACCGAGTTCAGGCCCCATGACTGGAAAAAAAATCAATCAATGTAATGAAACATGGGGACCATGATGCTCTGAAACACTTTTAAAGAATAAATTATTCATATTTTAAATTTGCTTTGCTAAGAAAATATAATACTTGTGTAAATGTAATTTTCTTTCAACTACAGATCAAACCTAGCCATTTTAACATTGTATATAGATTTAAAAACTTCCATTGTGTATCTCATTGTAAGTCATGTATAGTATACCTTCCCTTTAATACTCGTATGAATAGTAGTCAAATAGAAGACATATTATTCCAAGTTGAAACATTAATTATTTGATGTTTATGTAATATCCAAAAATTCTGCTCCAATCCCTGTTGGCAAATTTAGCATGAAAATACACAGAAATAATTTTTCACAAGTATCTCTTGTACTAAAAATGCATAGATTTTCAAAATTCCATTTATAAAAATAAAAAACACAACAACTTGAGGGGGTATGAATAATGGATGTTTCTAATCTGAACAATAGTTTCTATTTAAAACTACTTAGGAATATCATCCCTATGCTACAAATCAGGAGTAAAACTAAATTGTTAGGTATAGGAACCTCAGATTTGCTTGGGAGAAGAAATATTTCTTGTATGCACAAAGTATTGTCATTTTCTTATTCATTTAGATGTTGGTGTATGTTCTGTAGCATCCATTCTTCTTTATATGTTCCAGCACACCCACATAGTTCTGCTATTGAGAATTTCTCCCCAAATTGTCTGCATTTTCCCTTTCAAATGACATTTCAGATTAGACATCACATTTTTTAGAATATTCTTCTGCAAAAGAAAATGTAAATTTTGCTAGCAGTGTATCTATATATTCATTACTTGTCAGATTTTCCATCAGAGGACCATGAGAGAGAGAAAAAACAATATGAATGAGAATATAACATTCAGTACTAAATTCTTGCACTTTGAAGAGCTCACTAGTGGTAGGCTAAAAATATTCATAAAGTAGCAATTTTATTTATGAATCCTCATTGATTCAGTACCACTTAATTAAATAAGTCGGCTTTATATGTTATGTGCTATGAATGCCACATAATGCACATCTTAATGAGTATTTCTTTTATTGCCATGAAATAAAGAGTTGCCTGAGTATCTCAGTTTTTAAAAGCAGTAATCACATTGGTATGACTGCTGATGACAAAATACATATTTTATGCATCCAGAATTTTAACAAAAGCAGTTGTTGAGTTTAGAACTTCATTAGTCACCTCATACATCATTGGCTCATTATTTTTTCTTCTTCCCATATCAAGAAGATATCCATAGCAGGTGAAAAAAAGGCATAAAAGAATTATCAGGTACCTGTGGCACACATAAAAGGAAAATGTACATGAAGAGAAAGGGAAAGAGAAATAAACACGATGGAAAAAACACTTCAATGACACAGTGATAATGACTATTAACGTAGTGCGAAGGGACCAGCCATCAGCCATCTGCTCCTGAAGCTGCATAGGAAAAAAAAAGTCAAAGGGAAGAAAATACATAGGAATTAATACTTTACTAAATTTTCATTAAAAGCCTTTTTAGTTCACACATTCTTTGTTTAAATGAAAAGAAATCCTCAGAAATGAAGCTCTGTGTGTTCTTATGAGCAGTGTTGAAGATCTCAGCAAAATCCCATTGGGCAAATGGTACAAGAAGGAGGATATAGCCATGCAAACCTGGGTCAGTCATGATGACATTGTTTATTTAATCTACTCAGGAAAGGATCTGACTTGTTCTTTACTCAGTAAAGTATAAAATTAAGAAGGGTCTATTCAGTTATAAAGAGCATCCTGAAAAGTGGGTAGTAGTATCTCAATAAAACTTAACCAACTGAATTAACTTTATTGACTTTTCTCCATAGGCACTGAACCTAGGCTTGATAATTTTCTTTGAGTTTTTCAGGCCTATAAACTATTGTCTCTACCCTTGATTCTTGGTTCTTCTTGTCTGAATATCTGATTAATCAGTTTTTGCAATATTATGCCAGAATATCTGAGACTGATTCATAAAAGGATGGTTTTTATAGTAAGACACTTGTTGATAGTCAATATATGTAAAATACTTATGTATATACTTTGGTTTTATATCAGAAAAAAAGAGTTACTTCTTCATAGTGACAGACATAACATCTGTCTCCCAGGTCTCTGGAAATTGTCTTTAAAAATTAAAGAATAATAGAATAGAATTCCCTTAAACTTCTTAGATTTAACATGACAACCAATTTTCTCCCTTTCAGTGATGGAAAAGAAGGGACACAAGGAAAGGACTCGAGGCAAGGCAGAGGTGAGTTAAAAAGAGGCAAATGGTGGTTATCCCAAAGCTTGGGAACCCTACCGCCCCTAAGCAAGGAAAGAAGAGGTCAGTTTTCCTAGCCCTGTTGGTGATTTGCTCATTCTCTGGCTGTGATGACTCATATATTGATTTTCTTCAACTACTCAAGAATTAAGCAACATCATTAACACACTATATATGTGAGTTACAGAGCTTCTTGAGCCTTTTCAGAGTTACACATTGAGGCAAAGCATTATTTACTGATTATACAAACGAGTTCTTTGTGATTGGTGTGGACATCTTGTCATTCAACTGTCATTCAGCTATGGATGAGTTCAGGGCAACCTGACCATTGTAGCACACAGTCCACAAAGCAACATCCACATGCTGTGAATGTCCTCATAAAGAGATCTTGGAAAAGATCATGTGGGCTTATAAAGAAACATGAAAAGGAGCCGAGTCAATTATTTGCACTCCAGTGAAAACTCGAGCAAAACACAAGCAAGCTTAAAACTTTGAAAGCATCTTGGACAAAACAAAAGGAGAGTTCAAATTCATTGGTATTCAATTCAGAGAAAGTAGAAGGTTTCCCACAGGTTTCTCTAACCCCAATTTCAATGTATATGTAGAGGTTCTAAAACATAAATACATACATTGTTTCCTACAGCAGCTACAGGTAATCATTAAGCTAGGATATAATGATCTTCATATTATCCTTTTCTTATTTTTTCCTTTTTTTTCTGCTTCAGCCATATACATACTTCTATATTTCATTGCCTGTGATGATCTGTTGTTCTTTCTTCCAAACTACTGACCTACCAGCCAAACTTCACTCAAAAAATCCAGTATATTTTTACTCTGAACGATGCTACTTCCAATTGGGTCATGGCCTTATAAGTTGTTCAAAGCCCAGTTGACTGAGAAGATTACTCTCAACACTTTCAGGACTATGCCCATGCAGTGACACAGTACAACTCAAGTTCTTTTCAGCCCTTCCCGAAGTATTGGTCTGCCAGCATGAGGAAATTTGGAAAAGAGAAGATTTCCCCTACCTAAGAAGGGAGCTTTTCACTGGATTTTCTATGCCCACTGTGACTTCCTCCACTCACAGGAACATGGAAAAAGCATGAAATGACTTTCCAAGCAATCCATTAAGAAGGCACACAAGGTAGCAGCCAGGAGAGATAAAGCAGGGTGCTAGGAAAGAGAGGGGTAAGTTACCAGCACCTTCTGAAAATCTGCAGATAATGAGAGAAGAGTTCAAAGGATGCATCTTCTACTCTTGACTCTTTATGCCTTCTCACTGGGCTGAGGGGTTCCTGCTCATAAATGATCACTTGGATGTTTGGTTTCCTAGCAACTCCCAAATTAATGTTTTTCATATTATCACCAAAGCCTGGAAACAAAGGATTTAGACTGGCCTTACCATCAAAAGGTTTTTGTATGTTAGTTAGTTGGTTTTATTGACATGGTGTCTGTTCTTTATGGTTGTTTCTTAGATATTTTTGCCAGGGGAAGATTTATAAAATGTAGATACTTTCTCTGTATAGGCTTATATACTCTTCTGTGCCAGTATATACCACTTAACATTTAAATGAGAAGCGAGAGTGATAGGAAGAGTGGAGATCTGTACATTCTTGAAGACTGGATTCAGTTTCTTGCCCTCCTGGTGATATTTCACATTATTCCCAGGTTTTCCTTTGCTCTTTGAAGCTACCTGAATATTACTTAGAAATTATAATATAATTAGTATATGTATATTATTTATTTATATAATTAGTATAATTATATAATATACTATAATATAGTTACTAATTACTAATAGAATTTACCTGAATTATTTACTAATTTCCCTGTCATCTTAGCTTAATTATCCTGTCTCTCAAACCATTCCACCCATGAGCCTTATCCATGATATCACTTTACTTCATCTACTGATAGTAGATAATACCCCAAAAGACCACAGAGTGGTAGGTGATTTGTAAATCTTTAATATGTTGCATAATGCTACTTAAATCCCATGTCATCTCAGGCCTGGTATAGAAGGAACTATTTTTTAAATAAGTTTTTTATTGTGAAAATACCGTACAGAAGAGTTACAGTTAAATGAGCAAGGTAATGAGTACATGTCTTATCAAGCATTGTTGCCGGCTCCTTTGTTTTTCCCCTACCATCTCTTCCCTCCCACCTCTTCAACTACATTCCTCCCGCCACCTAAATTGTAAAGTTCGTTAGAAGAAACTATTTTTTAAGATACTTATCGTGGTTTATTAATGTCAGTAGCCAATTATATGAGCATTTGATGAGAGAATATGTTCAGTATATTCAAGGGATTAAAGGTATGACATAAAGTACCTTTCAGAGAAAAAAAATGTATATTTATTGTATATGATATTGCATTCCAGAACTTTTAAGAGTCTCAATTACAATTATTCACTTAGATTTCAAAAATTCACAGCATATTTCATATGCCACAATAATACCATGAGACCTATTACACTAATTAGTTCAAGAAATATATTTAATGTTATGTTATATTTTCAGGGTGTGTGTGTGTGTGTGTGTGTGTGTGTGTGTGTGTGTGTGTGTGTGTATACTGGTTGTAGAGCTTGAATGCAGGAACTGGCTATTGTCCTGAGCTTTTTTGTTCAAAGGTAGTGTTCTACCACTTGAGTTACAAATCCACTTTTGTTGGTCAATTGGAGAGAAGAGTCTCTCTGACTTCCCTTAATGTAATCTGACTGCCAGGTTAGGTTCCAATCATGGTCATCAGATTATATATACTCAGCTTGTTTTGTTTTGTTTTTAATAAACATGTTCTAATTTTCTAGAGCTGGAAAAAATGAAGAGGATTTGCACACTCTTACCATTTATCATCACAAGGTTAATAAACTGATGTATAGCGATGATACAGAGTAATCAATTACTTTAAATGTTATAAACATGTGTATGACCAAAAAACACCCAAACTGAAATAACTACAGGTAATTTTATCTAAACTGCTTTCTAAACCTTAAAACAAATCTTTAAAAAATCATAACTTCAGAAATGATTACTTCTATTGGACTTTTAAAACTCACCCACTTTTGCATTTCCATAAAACTTAATATTATAATTGTTACCAAACCAGTACAACATAGTTGCTCCTTTAAGACAATGAAATCTCTTTCTATTTGTATCTAAATTCTAAATATTAGCTCTCTCGAAAATGTTTGTGATTCTTTTTTTTCTCCAGCTGATTGGATTTTGCCTAAGTGAAGCATACTGTAAAGCAATGAAGTGATTTCCAAAAAATAAATAAACACCATCTATTGATGTCTTTAGATTTGACTTTGGAGGTCACAAAATAAAAGGCAGTATAAAGAAGGGTAATTATTTCCTGCATTTTGGTGAAGACAATAAAGACAAGAGTAAACTTTTCCTGTTCTGTCCTGAGTGTGTGTGTGTGCGCGCGTGCACACATGGGTGTGCATGCCTGCACTTTTATATACACACTTGTGTCCTGAAACTGACCTTAAAACCTTCAGTGTGTGCAACCTCAGATTCTTCGAGCCACTCAGTTACTTCTAGCACTGTTAACGTTCTTCTACCTCTGTTTCTTTTTTAACATCTGTGCAGTGGATGGCTGTCTATCAGATCCAGGCAACCTCCTACTCTGATTAAATTTGAGATAATCTTCTATAGGAATTCAATCATGAGAAACAGAAAAGCCACATGTTGAGAGGTTGAATTGAGAGTGTTTATTAGGAAACCAACAACTGGAGGTGGACTCCTGCCTCAAAGACCTGCAGCTCACAATGCTGCTTGCACAAAGCTTTTAAAGACAAAAATGACATGTTTGAGGTGGAGACCCAAGACCAACAAAAGCAGACCATAGAGGGGAAAACTCAGGGACAGGCAAAACTTTCCATCTATGGAAATACCCACAAAACTTTCCATACAGGGGAATACTCAGAGGCAAGCAAATCAAATCATTTAGGTAAACAGTCAGGGGTGAGGATTCTCCATGGCAAAGCTTTCCCAGAGCTGAACAGCATGACATCTGCAATTTAAAGAGTGGCTTATCTCACCTCTAGCCTTCAGGAGCTGGGTGAAAATCTACTACCAAGGCAAGGCACCAGGATGGCTGTGAGAACAAGGCCATGGTACTGAGCCCAGTATCCTTACTTCACTTTAATGGTACATGCTGTTGTATTAGGATCAGCAAACGACTTTCATGATGACCTTTGATATTCAGCCACAAATAGTGATTGAAAAAGTCTCTGAGAAACCTAGCACAATAGTTAAAATGCTCTCTGTATCACAATATATAATTTTATATAAATAATATATATTTTCAGGTATTGAATGGGTCAAACTTGGTGAGGTCTGAAATTTTATCTCAGGTTATAAAATGTTTTAAATATTTGACTAATTATCTAAGGTGGATTCCTATTCATAGAGTATGAGTCTTCCATTTTAGTTAGGAGTTTATGTTGTTCTACATTCTTTTTATGTTAATCATTTATGAATGTTACATGTTAAGAGAAAAAATTATATTGCTTCTTTGTGTCAGTGGACAAGCTTGTATCTGCTTGTATGCCACCAACTTAAATAAGGCATATAAATATCAATATTTTTTAATTTTTATTTATTTTTTATTGTGAAAATACAGAGGGTTTACAATTACATGGGCAAGATAATGAGTACATTTCTTATCAAGCATTGTAACCTCCTCCTGTTTCCCCTTCCCATCCCTTCCCATCCTCCCCTTGCCCCCCAACCTTCCCCGCCCCCCCCCAAAGTTGTAAAGTTCATTTTCGACATAACTTGTACTTCTCATTGTTGCAACAGGTCCACCTGTGTAGTCTTTTGAGGAACATCCATACTGCTTTCAAGGGAGGTTGAACAAGTTTACACTCCCACCAAAGTGCAGTAGTGTTCCCTTTTGACCACATCCCCTTTGTTATTAGATTTCTTGATTATAGCCATTCTAACTGGGGTGAGGTAGAATCTCAATATTGTTTTGATTTGTATTTCTTTTATGGCCAGAGAAGTTGAAAATTTCTTCATGAGTCTATTTGGCTTTTCTTATTCCCATTCTTGTTTCTCTGAGGATTTGTTTTTGGGGGATTTAATTTTTTAATTTTTTTTATTTTTTATTTTTTATTGTGAACATACTGTACAGAGGGGTTACAATTACATGGGCACGATAATGAGTACATTTCTTATCAAGCATTGCAGCCTCCTCCTTTGTTTACCCTTCAGATCCCTTCCTCCCCGGTCCCCACCAAATCCTCCCCCCCCCCCAACAAAGTTGTAAAGTTCGTTTTCGACATGACAATTTGTACTTCTCATTGTTACAACGGGTCCACCTGTATCCTTAAACGACTTGTTTTTCCCCTTCTCCTCCACAAATTATACCGACATGAAATATAGTGAAAGCAGGGGTTATACAGTGGGGGAGGGACATACAAAACAACAAAGAAATAATCTTATAAATGCGTTAGAAACAAATGTATGAAAGGAAAAAAACATTTAAATACATATCTAAGGGTTCATTTTCCTAACATCATATTATCTGACATTTTCTGCTTGACTCAGACATATACTAGATACTGCAAATAAGGGAAACCATGGGACTTATGTTTCTCTGGGCTTGGCTTACTTCACTTAATATAATTTTTTCCAAGTCTTTCCATTTCCTAACAAATGGGGCAATGTCATTCTTTCTGATGGAGGCATAGAATTCCACTGTGTATATATACCACATTTTCTTGATCCATTCATCTACTGAGGGGCATCTGGGTTGGTTCCATATCTTAGCTATGGTAAATAAGGCTGCAATAAATATAGTTGTGCTGGTAGTTTTAGTGTGGTCTTGTTTGTAAACATTTAGGTAAATGCCCAAAAGTGGGATTGCTGGGTTATAGGGGAGCTCTATGTGAAGTCTTTTGAGGAACCTCCATACTGCTTTCCAAAGTGGTTGAACAAGTTTACACTCCCACCAACAATGAAGGTTCCCTTCTGTCCACATCCCCTCCAGCATCTGTTGTTATTAGAGTTCTTGATTTTTGCCATTCTAACTGGGGTGAGGTGGTATCTCAGTGTTGTTTTGATTTGCATTTCTTTTATGGCTAGGGAGGTTGAGCATTTCTTCATGTATCTATTGGCCATCCTTCTTTCTTCTTCAGAGAAGTTTCTCTTTAAGTCTTTAGCCCACTTATTTATTGGGCAGTTGTTTCTTTGAGGATTTGTTGTTGGGGGATTTAATTTTTTGGTTCCAAGTATATTTTAAATATGAGACCCTTGTCCTTTGTATGGCTGGTGAAAATCTTCTCCCAATCCGTGGGTTTTCTATTGATCTTGCTAGCTATGTCCTTTGCCATATCACTATTTTTATAAGAATTTTCCTATTTAAAATATGATATATATATCTATTATTTGTTTATAAAGAACATTTACAGATCATCACTCAGTCCTTACCTTACTTGACCTAACAACCATGCTTGGCCCTAATAATCATTATTGTTCTTAAAAATTTTTCCTCTCAGGAAATCACATTTGCACAGATTTTTCTCCTAAATTTCTGCATAATCTTATTTCTTTTTATTGTTTCCCCAGGCCTCTATAAACTGCATTGTCCCAAGGCCTCCACTTTGAGTCTCTTTTTACTGACTCAACCATTCAGCTGCTTTTATCTATCTGTATTTATTCAGCTTGTAAACAACAACAAGCTATTTGTCTTCTCATTTCTTGTTTATACTCCTCAACTCTAGAATCAAGTATCTAGCTCTCACTTGATATTCCTGACTTGATATTCAACAGAATCTGAGATTTGCAAGTACAAAACAATTTTTTCACATCTTCTCAGGATCATTTATTAGTATTTGTTTCAACTTGCCCAAATAAAAATATGACTGCTACTTCTAGACATCTAAACTAACTCCATTCCAGTCAGTCATAAATCCTATTTACAGAATCTTTAATTATTCAGAATCCTTCTACTTCCAATTAGAGAACTGATTCCATCCTACTTGAAGCCACCAGTATCACCTTTTAATTGGCCTCTTGCAGTTTGTCTTTGAAATTTCAACTATAGTATTCTTCTTCATATGTAAATCTGACCACATTGCTGCCTGGAAACTTCCTAATGCCAATGGGAGGTTCTTCCCAATGAAGGAAAGAAAAAATAGCTGTCATTATTACTGATAGTCAGCAGTGAACCATGAGCAATGGAAAATGCAAAGAGAACCTAAAATAAAGGATAACAGGTCTGTGGGAGGAAGGATTTTAATTAAGCTTCCCAACACAGGTAAATGAGCTATGTGGCCACCAAGGTCATCAAATGTCACAGGATGGATTTTCAGTACTCCACCCACCTGAGGATTAATAATAGAAATCAATACAGCATGAAGTGGGTCAACAGATAGTTCTCAAAACAGATCTTTAATCAGGCCAGTAAAAACCATTCCCTGGAGGCCAAATGTAATGTAATAAATTTCCCCTATTTTGGGGAGAGTAATTATGACTCTATGGGCTGGACTTAAAGAAGGAATTTATCCAGAACCATTCTCTTCACCAGTCCTTGGTTGGAATTTTGGAATCCAGGAAGGGCCAGACAACCTGCCAGGTATCAATGACTATTATTGTAACAACAATCCATCTTACTAAACCTGGACAATGGACTATCCAGCTACCTGGATACCTCTGAACTTGGCTGAGATTTAGAACTCTTAAGTATGTATATTTTCTTAAATCCCCTTCCAGTTCTTCCTAATCGAAGCAATATATGTAGCCCAGAAGATGACTGTAATTGAAGTGTTGTCTTCCTCCAGCAGGCCACCTAGTCTCTTTTCTCTGCCATATTTTTTTTCTTATTATTTTTGGTACATAGGTGTCTTGCTTAAATTCTTATGTCACATGTAAGGATTGAGGTTGATTTACTGAACAACTTTCCCAGTAAGTTTGAGATAGGTTGAATGGTTATGTTTATATTGATTTCCCCTGTAATCTATTTGAAATCCTGGATCAAGTCATAATTATTTCTGAAATGATCTTTGATTTTCCTAGGTACAATACAGAGAGCTAAATTCAATTTAAATGTCAATTATGTCACACACAAAATTAACACTTGTATGTCCTATCCAATGTTTTAACATATTTATCCTAACAATTGTAACCATGATTTTCATAAATTTTAATTCCCATTTTAGAATCTGTACTCTGTATTTCTATTAACCAAATCTGGAATCTATATCTATGTTAGCACAAATATTTCCCATTTTATCTCATTTTAATCTGGCTTTTATCATATTCTAAAGTTTAAGTTATTTGCTTCTGCACTGGTAGTATTAGTCAGGTCTTATTACCATAAGCAAGCAGAAGCAGAAGCATTCACTCAATTGTTTCTCATGATCAGAAGCCTGAGGGGCACATTTCTTGAGGAACATACCAGCCCCAGAGATTCTCAAAGAAGCCAACCACAGATACTTTGTCATTGAAGAATTCTGAAATCTGCCAAGCTTTCCAGCTAAATATGTAAGTTGATTATATACATGGTTGATAGATGATAGATGACAGATAGATAGATGATAAATAGCTTTAAAATATTGCTCTCTTGTTATAATCTTTAAAAAAAAAATCTAAACAGGGTCATTTATCAATAGTTAAGCTGACAAATCATGAACTTTTTAGAGCTAATTTATAGTAACCCAGTATACTCCTAATTACTTAACATAAAGGTAGGATTATGGAGGGTTTTTTTTGTACCATAAAGTTGTATAATGGAAATCCTGAGACACTAAACTTAAAATCAGTAAAACTTTATCATGACACCCAGAATTCTCTAGGCTTTTCCTGTTATCCAAATCTCCATAAGATGCAATGGGATAACAGGGGAAAGTTTTCTAGGTCTGTTTTCAAATTTAGCCGACTTCAAACTGCCATGATTTAAGTTTTAATGCTATGCTTGCTTCACTCTAAGAGATGTCAGTGTTAAAGATTTATATAATGAAATTCATGTTTTTGAATACATACTTTTATATGTGTATTTAAATATTCAATAAAAGTTAAAATGTGACACAAATAAAATTGTCACATGCTAATCAATTAAGGTAAAACTGTTTTAATGTAGATAAAACTTTTCAGGAACTAATATTTGTTATAATATCACTCACAGAAAGTAATTTGTAAATTATATGTTTTTTAAGAAAACACTCTTCCTGAACATATTGCTAAGGCTGAAGCTTGGAAGCCTAATTTTTTTCATCACAGAACAGATAAATAATAATTAAGACAGAATGTCCTACAAGCAAAACATACCTGGTAGAAAATGTCACATAGGCAGATATAAGAATAATGAAAACAAAACTTACCTGTCAAAGTAAGCCTAAAACGTGGTTGCACCAAAAGTGTTTTAGTGCCAGATGTGCTGTTATTATATAGCTAATATAGTGGCTGATTTGGGAAGGGTTGCATTTCAAGGACCACCGGAGGGAAAAAAATCACAAGAATCCATCTCAACTCATGATGGTACCCTGCTTTCATCCCACTGAAATGGGAAGCAAAAATAGGAGGATTGCATTCCTGGATGGCAGAACATAAGTTTAATACCCGATCTCAAAAATAACAAAAGCAAAAGTAACAAAAGCAATCTAAAGTAGTAAAGTACCTACCTAAAAGGTCTTCAATGCTTTTGTGGTCATTTGTTGTATTTTATTGTTCTATACATTGTTTACAATTAAGTTAATGTGCTGCTCCATTAATTACTTTTTGATAAATCTCTTCATGTTACAAATGGACAGCATATTTTAGTTTTTCAGTTTTAAAAAAACTTTTCTTTTGTGTCTTATATCAAAAATCACTGAATGTTGGAGAATATTTGCATTGGATGCATCTTACCAATTGTTCTAAAAACTTACTCATGGTATTAACTACCTAAATCTTTGCAGTTCGTCTCCATTGGTTATAATCAAGATGAAGAAAATTTTCATCTTCACATTTTTTTCAAAGTGATAATGTTTATTGAGATAATTGTACATCTGATTTTTAAATACTTTTGCATCAGTCTGTCACAAAGCAGATTTTCACACAACTACCAGTTGCAGAAAACAATAAGCAAATTTCCATATAATGCCATTAAAGGTATTCTTTCCTCTATTGTAAGAAAATAAACTAATCTTTTGCAAGTTGAAGCTATTAAGTTTACACTATTCCAGTAGAATCAAAACCCCTGAGTCCCTTTCAGTATCATTTAAGACTTGAACCACTTCAACTTTCAGATAAAAAAGTCCATTCACATATGAGTTGGGCAATCTGATCATTCTCTGGTGGTGCTAGGGCTTGAGCCCAGAATTTTATGCCTTTGAAACTATCATTCTACCTACATCTCTAGACAATTTGTTACTAATTCTACTGTATTCCTCATATTGTTCTTTTGTTCTTTGACCTGTGATGGTTTTTGTTTATCCATCCTAGTCCTATTTTAAGCATCAGAGAAATGATGCTTATTATTGTAACACCTAACCAATAACAAAAAGAAAGTTCTGTCTCCTCTTCAGTATTTATTTTTATATAAAAGGCAATTTCCAGTCCTTACTACCATTCCTTACATGGCAATTTCTATGAGAAAAGTTACTGCTATGAGTTTTTATTTCCCCATTTAAAGTATCCTAATTAGATCTTTCCTGTGACCTAGAAATTAAATTGTTAAAATAAAGATATTTTCTACATTTTCATCCCTCCTGGGCTGAATATCATTGAATATTTTTGTGCATAATTAGGTAAATAGTAGGCATGGAAAAAAATCCTAGCTGGGCCAAAGAAGAGATTTACTCCGAGTATTTCAAATAGTACAATTAATTAAGGTAATTGAAATTACAACTGCAATATGACACCAAATACCCTGGTAGTTTACAATATCAAGTTAAGAAACTATAGCAAACCATTTTAAAAAAAGGAAATTTCAGAAACGTAAGTCAGAACGTTACTAGACAAATTGAAGTATTGAGGATTCATCAGAACAACCAGCTCTGCTGTTTTTGTGATGCTTCTCCATGGTCCTAAAGCAGACCTCCAGGTGGTATTGCTCCTGAGTGACCCCAGCTTGGAGCAACTCTGCCGTATGATGTCATGTGTATCAACTCATTTAATCTTCACAGTATTTAAAAGAATATGATATCAGATCATGAAGCATCTAAGTTTATAAATCCATGCCAAATTCACACATACAATAAACTACTTTAAACCCTACATATATACGTGAACTTTCTTGTCATTAACTTAAAAGATATAAAAGGAGGAAGAGAAACATTTAAATGTACTAAAATAACAATTGCTAAAGAGATATCCTATAGGTATTTCAAATTGGATTTTTAAATTTTTTATGTTTATCAAAAGAAATCATTGACAAAATTTAACTGAGTAAAAATAATAAAAACATAATCAAACACTTACCATTTGCTCAGTATGTGTTAGGTAATTGAATAGAACACTTCACTCTCTAAAAGAAGTATCATAACCTATATTACATACACAGATATATGGAGTAAGACTCTGGTTCAAGGTCTCAAGTCTTTTTAACACAAGCAAGAATAAAACATCAGTAAATTTGAGAACATTTAATTATATTGAGAATGGTTTAGAAAGGTGGGGGATGAATTTAATCAAGACACATTGCATGCATATGTAGGCTATCAAAACTATACCTCTTTATACAACTAATTAATGCTAATAAAATGTAGAAAAAATAACAAAAATTGTCTACTTGACTCAAATGACTTTATTTAGCATGTAATAACAAAATTTCTGAAAATACTCTTTACAAATATATTTTAAAGTATTTTAAGTTTCATATTATATATACAGTAACTTTATATAAAATTGCAAGTCTGACATATTAATGGCTTAAAGGACATCTAGAATACCCATTCTCTCTTTATTTCAGAAATTTCATTTTGACTTTGCAACTGTTCCCAAAATTGTCACAGAAATTGAAAGTTACAAATTATAATTTAGGAACTTAGAAA
Source organism: Dipodomys merriami (assembly GCF_024711535.1). Taxonomy (NCBI): domain Eukaryota; kingdom Metazoa; phylum Chordata; class Mammalia; order Rodentia; family Heteromyidae; genus Dipodomys; species Dipodomys merriami. Next base: position 86,840,129 of record NW_027203381.1, read on the forward strand.
GTGGAAAGACCTCCCATGCTCCTGGATTGGAAGGATCAACATCGTGAAAATGGCAATACTTCCCAAGGCTATGGAGAAATTCAATGTGATGCCTATCAATATTCCAACCTCATTCTTCAAGGAAATAGAAGAGGCAATCCAAAAATTCATATGGAACAATAAAAGATCCCTAACAGCAAAAACAATTCTTAACAGAAAGAACAGTGCTGGAGGAATATCAATACCAAATTTCAACCTCTACTACAAAGCCATAGTAATCAAAACAGCCTGGAACTGCCACAAGAACAGACATCAGGACTAATGGAATAGAATTGAAATCCCAGAAATGAACCCACAGACCTATACCCATCTAATCTTCGATAGGGGAGCTAAAAAAGTAGAATGGAAGAAGGACAGCCTCTTCAGTAAACGGTGCTGGCAAAATTAGTTAATCACTTGTAGAAAACTAAAGCTAGATCCTTGTATATCACCCTGCACCAGAATCAACTCCAAATGGATCAAAGACCTCGAAGTCAAAGCAGACACTCAACATTACATCAAAGAAGAGCAGAAACCCTAGGTCTCCTTGGCACAGGCTGAAATTTTCTTAATAGAGACCCAGAAACACAACAAACCAAAGAAAGATTGGACAATGGGATGGCATGAAATTGCAGAGCTTCTGCATGGCAAAGGATATAGCTACCAAGATCAATAGAAAGCCCACGATTGGGAGAAGATCTTCACTAGATCTTCTCTAGACCCAATGGAGAAGGGTCTCATATCTAAAATATACCTGGAACTCAAAAAATTAAATCCCCCAATAACAAATCCTCAAAGAAACAACTGCCCAATAAATAAGTGGGCTAAAGATTTAAAGAGAAACTTCTCTGAAGAGGAAAGAAGGATGGCCAATAGACACATGAAGAAATGCTCAGCTCTCTAGCCATAAAAAAATGCAAATCAAAACAACAATGAGATACCACCTTACCCCAGTTAGAATGGCTATAATCAAGAACTCTAATAACAACAGATGCTGGAGGGGATGTGGACAGAAGGGAACCCTACTGCATTGTTGGTGGGAGTGTAAACTTGTTCAGCCACTTTGGAAAGTAGTATGGAGGTTCCTTAAAAGACTCCACATAGAGTTCCCCTATGACCCAGCAATCCCACTTTGGGGCATTTACCCAAATGATCACAAACAAGACCATACTAAAGCTAATAGCACAACTATATTTATTGCAGCATTATTTACCATAGCTAAGATATGGAACCAACCCAGATGCCCCTCAGTAGATGAATGGATCAAGAAAATGTGGTATATATACAAAATGGAATTCTATGCCTCCATCAGAAAGGATGACATTGCCCCATTTGTTAGGAAATGGAAAAACTTAGAAAAAAATTTATTAAGTGAAGTAAGCCAAGCCCATAGAAACATAGGTCCCATGGTTTCCCTTATTTGCAATAACTAGTATATGTCTGAGACAAACAGAAACTGTCAGACAAGTCAATGTTAGGTGAAATGAATCCCAAGATAAGGGTTCAAATTTTTTTTCTTTCTTGTGATTGTTTCCAACATATTTATAAGATTATTTCTTCGTTGCTTTGTATGTACCTCCCCCAGAGTATCTTCCCTGCTTTCACTGTATTTGATATTCATATAATTTGTAGAGGGGAAGGGGAAAAAATAGCTGCTTAAATAGGGATACAGGTGGGCCCATTACAACAATGAGATGTACAAGATGTTATGTGGAAAAATGAACTTTAAACTTTGGGGGGTGGAGGGTGGGGGAGTGGGGAATTGGGGAGTGGGGGGTGGGGAGGGGAAGGAATGGTACCAGGAAACAAAGGAGGAGGCAAAAATGCTTGATAAGAAATGTACTCACTATCTTGCCCATGTAATTGTAACTCCTCTGTATGGTATTTTCACATTAATAACAATAATAATTATAATTTAGATAACACATATCAATGAAAAATGACATTGGATCTTTAAATTCAATTTCATAGATGCTATTCAAAAAATCTGTTTGTCTTTATTATGATATAATAGGTATATAGAATAATACGAAGAAAAGTTTTTGCCATGCAAGCAGAATAATTGCCACACAAAAATGAATAACAGACTGTCATCTGAACACAGAACACATTAGGCAACTGGGAGTTGCAAGATAAAGAATTGATTTTATATCAAAGAATAAAGGTATGGCTAGCCAAAGATTCAAATGAAATATATTTAAATCATAAAGAAACTGTTAAAAAACACAAATTAAAAACATTGTTACATTTAATATCTTTAATATTTGGTAACCAAAACTACTTGGATACAACTGAAACTTAAGAATCAAAACCATAAATCCTCTCAGCAATGAAAAGTTCACAAAAATGTTCTGTAGTAAAGTATTATCAATCATGAAAGATATCATTGCACACAATATTACAAAAGCAACTACCTCTATTTCCCCAGCTAGAACATATTTGAAGAAGTTAATCTGTAGTTCTGAAAAAAACTCGTATCAAACAGAATCAAGAAGTAAAAATCTTCATCCTGAAACTGTAATGTGAAAGTAATAATCAAAACAAAATACAAACAAAAAGATGTATCTATTCATTATAAGACAAATATTTCTTTGTTCCTCTATAGCTTCTGTGGACATTATAGTATACTATAACATACGCTTATATTATCGCACATTATATTATTCCATATGACTTTATATGTATCTATAGAACAAAAAATAACAAACAGTTATACAAACAGGAAAACATGAAACACTTTTAGAAGATTTTTTTTTCCTATCAGGAACGACTTAACTGGGTAGTTAACAAATAAACATGATCTTCCCCAGATCTGACCTTTAAAAGACAAGCCTCAGTTAGCAAGAAATGCACTTGGAAAATAACACATCTTTACAGGAATGCACAGCGTGCAAACACATATCAATAAGTATGAGCATGAGAAGGTTAATGAGATACTGAGACACAGTAGGTCATCTTGAGTAATAAATCAAGATTAGTCATATTCACTACCTGTTTAATAACTCTTTCTTATAAGCCTTTTTTTAAGACAAAAAATGCTTTGCCTACTTAGATTCTTTTTTCCCATCATCTTTGTGTTTAATCACTTTGCTTACCTTCCTTTCTTAGTCCTCCTAAGGCTGTTAATAGAGTGGAAAGCACCCCATGAAACAGACATAGCTATACTTTCAGTGATCAGCTCTTTTGTCAAGCAAATCCATGCTGTAAATCTCTCAGAAGAGAGATTTGTCAGTTGTTATTGAAACAGCCTTCCAGCTCTCTACTCAAAGACCACAAAGAGCTTAGGGAAAAGTTAAATGTGAAAGTTACCAATATGGGAAATGCATTTGAAAGCATCAGGTCAGAGAGGCGAGAACTCAATTATAATCCCCAAAATTGAGATGACAAAAATCTCAACTGACCCAAATTTCTTGGCTCTTACCACAAGCTGCATTTATAGTTGAAATGAGTTGAAATTCAGGCTGTGCTCAGGCAGCCTGACACCTGCTCCCTCCTCTACCCCTTGGGTAGCTGAAGTAATTACCCACCTCTACCTGCACCAGCTTGGAATCTGTGAAATGTTGGTCGATGGAGTTAGTCAATCTCATGTTCTAGGGTGCCAAATGATCATCTGTTCTCATCAGAATTGTAACATTGCTGGCAGGCAAACTTATTAGTTCTTCCATTCATCAGTCTGCTCATGTCCATGTCTTTGCCAGTCAGTTTGCATAAGTATGTGTGCCAGTCGGGTTTCAATGGTACCAGCCCTATGGAAATGATATAATTTATTTGAACTGAACTTTCTATATGTCAGGCTTTAAAATAATTTTACATGCAATAACATTTTAGAAACACCTTCAATTAGGCCTGTTGAATACAGTCATGATTACCACAGGGCAGATCTCCACACAGTAGCGAGAATATTGTTTCTCTTTACAAACACACAGTTGTGCCAACTATGGATCCTTTATCAGATTAACCATGACAGACTTTAATTTATAGTTCAGACCTCCACCATAAATCTGTCCTACCTGGGTGAAATCATAAACAAAGGGATCAGCCAATGTATAACATCACTGTATATCATTGTGAGCAATGTATCTGGATAGAAAATTCTTACAACTTTGTTTTCTATTTACAAACTGAATAACTATGGAGGAAAAATGCCCAATGTTTCCTGTTCTGTGCCACATTCTTGACTTGTAGAGTAGAATCATCATTTCTCATGGGAGAACTTTTTTACGATCACACTGACAACCACACACACATCTTTTCCTTCATCTGTAAAGCAGAAAAAAATGAGGCTCAAAAGCTTACAGCACAAGTTTGCATAAATAATGATAATATTGGTGCATATGAAATGTAAAAAGTCCATATACTACAGATCTTGTTACTTGAATCTGTTCATAAAAGATGTAGTAATCACATCTACTCTAATTATCATTATTGGCTTTGTACTGAGTTATATTTGAAGGAAGAGCAATGTTGCAGTCTCAGTGGTAAAAGGAGACTCTTTGAAGAGGAGCTGGTTGATCACTACTAGTCAATTTACACACCAACTTTAGTTGATGCTCAAGCATTTAGTAGAAACATAAGTGCAAGAAAATGCACTTTGTTAATATGTGATTGTTAAATTTAGTCAAACTATTGATGCACTATGTTGGACCTTCTTGGACAGTGACATTATAAACAGAGATAGAAATGTTAAAATAATGCAAAGGTAGAAATCTGTCCATTAAAGAGTATCCAATATGGTACCCACATGTTGCTAAAGACAGTCTACTCAATGGATTTAACACTTTTCTAAAATTTATATAATCTTACATAAATAATAATAAAAGGCCTGCAAAAATAAATTATTCTCAAACATACACATTTAATGTGTTAGAAGTCACTATTTGTACATATAAGAAATTGGACAAAATCATATAGGCAGAACGATATATAGAAAGAACCATAAAATGAAGAACTAGATATTTAATATACGCTAATCAACCAAGCATGAAACCTATTTCTTCCATATCTATTTTTCTGTTAAAATAACTTATGTACATAAAGGAATTATTAGGAAATATTTCTTTAATGTGCTTTCGCCATTAAGGAAAAAAATACAACTTCCTAAAGGGTCAGATGAACATAACGCACTTAGAGATGTATTTCTGAGGAACAGCAAGACTCACTTACTGAAGCATTTTGTGAAGAATAAGTAATTAATTAGTGTACTTTAAGCATTTAAAGCCATTACTGATGAAGTACTTTCAAATAATAATCACTCACATAAAAGCTTAAAATGCCTAAGTTTGAAATGTTTTTACAGAAAAGCAATGTATTGGCACCTTACAAGTTGTGTTTGTATAAACTATTTTGATATTTTTGTCCCTTTTTCTATTTAACCATTAGTTGTAATAATGTAAGTAGAAGAAACCATGAAACCAAGTGACCACTGCCTGAAACCATGCAATAAACATTTCCTCTTTAAGTTGTTTCTGTTAGGTATTTTGTCACAGCAATGGAAAGCCAACTTACACACAAATGTATAACTTGAATAAAATTTTAATAAATATATGCTTTATATATACATAATAAACTTACAAATATGATAAAATTTGACATTTATAAAATATATGATATACAGTATGTAATATGTATTTTTATTCATGTACATAATATGTATTTTATTCATTTACATGCAGACCAGATATAATTAGATTTACAGTTGCAAGACAGTGATTTTACTTTAAACAAATTCTTTTTAAAATTTTCTTCTGTTGAAAACATTGAGAAGCTTTTTAGACTCCTAATTCTGCAATACAAAAATTGTTTTCAAGATGCTGTCTGTTTTAAACATTTATGTGATACAAAGGAGAAATGAGTGTTACAGCTTCTGAGATTTTATCTATTAGCAAAGAGAGCAATTTAGATTAGTTACCTCATTCTGCGTCAGGAAGATGCCTAAAGTAATGTAAGTGTGATAAGTCAATGTTACTTATGAATTGAACATGGTTTTGATTAAGCACAAATAATAAATAATAAATGATATTTGAAAATAAAAAGAAAGTTAAAAAAATAAATTCTTGCACATTCAATATCCATTCAACAGATGTGGGACTCTAGACCAGCTCCATGTTTTCATTGACCGATCATTGGCTGTGTGAAAAAAATATGTGCTGGTAACATTTTTCATTTACATTGGTAACTCTTGTGATGAGGTACTAAACTCTCATTATTTTAAATCACTTATTTTACAGAAATAGTTTAAGGTAGTTACTATACCAACTAACACACAACCTTTAAAAAATGTGAAGTAAATACTATGAGGTTTGAAGAGCAAATTAGACAATCTAGTAATAAGTAGAAATTTTAATATTTTGTCTTCAATACATCATGGAGTATCAACCATGAAAAAGAACACTCTATCTACCATCAAAAAATAAATATTCCTACCAGATGCATTCATTATAGAACTCTACAAAACTTTCAAGAGGAACTCTTCTGAGAAATAGAAACAGAAGGAGTAATCCCAAATTCATTCTATGAGGCCAATATCACACTTATCCCCCAAACAAGCAAAGACCCAACCAAAAAAAATAAGAGAAAAATAGACAAATCTCTTTGATGAACACACATGTAAAGTTCCTCAATAAGATTTTAGGCAACAGAATCCACAAACATATCAAAAAAATCATACGTTATGATCAAGTAGGCTTCATTCCAGAGATGCAAGGATGGTTTAACATATATAAATCATTAAATGTAATCCATCACATCGACAGATCCAAGGTCAAGAACCACATGATTATCTCCATTCATGCAGAAAAGGGTTTTGATAAAATACAACATTCATTCATGTTAAAGCTCTGGAGAAAATAGGAACAGAAGGAACATTCCTTAAAACAATAAAAGCTATATATGGCAGACCAATAACCAATATTGTACTTAGTGGGGAAAAACTACAACAATTCTCCTAAAAACAAGAACAAGACAAGGATACCCACTGTCAACACTCCTCTTCAATGTAGTTCTGGAATCATTAGCCAGAGCAATAAGGCAAGAAAAAGACATTAAAAGGATACACGTAGGGAAGGAAGAAGTTAAACTATCCCTTTTTGCAGATGACATGGGATTATACTTCAATGTTCCCAAAAAACCCACCCCTAAACTCTTAGAACTTATAAACCACTTCGGCAAAGTAGCAGGATACAAAACTAACCCACAAAAATCTTCTCTCTGTAAACCAACAATGTACAAGCAAAAAGGGAAATCAAGGAAAGAACCCAAATCACAATAACCTCCAAAAAAAATTATCCTAACCAAAGATGTAAAGGACCTATTTAATATAAACTATAAAAACTTAAGGAAAGAAATTATAGAGAACACCAGGAAATGGAAAGACCTTCCATGCTCTTGGGTAGGAAGACTTAATATAGTGAAAATGACCATACTGCCAAAATTGATATAAAAATTCAATGTAATTTCCATTAAAATACCAATGATGTACTTCACTGAATTACATAAAACTGTCCAAAAATTCATATGGAACAACAAAAGATCTAGAATAGCCAAAGCAATTCTAGACAAAACAAAAACAAAAAACCCTGGGGGGATCATGATGCCAGACTTCAAACTCTACTATAGAGCCATAATAACAAAGACAGCTTAGTATTGGCACAAAAACAGACCCAAAGACCAATGAATAGAATAGAAGATCCAGAAATAATACCACATGTTTACAGTCAGCTAATATTTGACAAAGGAGTCAAAGACATGCAGTGGAAGAAGCATAGCCTTTTCAACTACTGGTGCTGGGAAAACTGGGTGGCCACATGTAGAAAACTAAAAGTGCACCCCCAGCCTGTCACCATGTGCTAACATCAACTCAAAATGGATTAAAGACCTTAACATCAAACCTGAAGCTGAAACTACTGCAGGACAGAGTAAGAGCAACATTTGAATTTATAGGCACAGGCAAGAACTTCTTGAACAGAGTCCCAGGGTCAAAACAAATTGGAGGGAGACTCAACAAATGGGACTACCTTAAAATAAAAAGTTTCTGCACAGCTAAAGACAGTAACCAAAATGGAAAGACAGCCAATTAATTGGGAAAAATGTTTACCAGCAATATATCAGACAAGTGCCTAATATCCATTATATACAGGGCACTCAAGAAACTAATCCCGCCCCCCAAACCAAACAAACCAATTACTAAATGGGTAAGGGAACTAAAGAGGGACTTCTCAGAAGAAGAGATAAAACTGGCAAAGAAACACAGAAGGAAATGTTCATCATCCCTGGCTGTAAAGGAAATGCAAATAAAAACAACCCTCAGATACCATCTTACCCCAATCAGAACGGCCCTATCATAAACTCAGCCAGCAACAAAGGCTGGAGGGGATGCAGAGAAAAAGAAACCCTACTGCATTGCCAGTGGATACACACTAAACTTTGGAAAGCAGTCTGGAGGTACCTCAGAAACTAATACAGACATCCCCTATGACCCAGCCATACCACTCCTAGGCATCTACCCTGAGCAATAGGAACCAGGATACAAGGACACATGTGCTCCCATTTTCATCGCAGCACTGTCCACAATAGCCAAGATATGGAAACAGCCCAGATGCCCCACTACAGATGAATGGATCCAAAAAATGTGGTACCAATATTATGTAGTAGAAAAGACAAAATAATGGCATTCTCAGGAAAATAGATGGAACTAGGAAAAATAATTTTGAGTGAGGTAAGCCAAGAGCAAAGAGACAGCTGCCATATGATTTCCCTGATATGTGGATGTTAAATACAATATTTAAGGAGATACAACAAAGCAAACAGGACTTGAGAAAAAATAAATTAATTAAAAAATTAAAAAATGCTAAGCAAAATGAACCTCAGATATGGACAAAAGAGGGTTCTCCTTGTGGTTGTGGTTTTTAGTTTCTTTTGTATGTTCTTCCCCCTATGGTATATCCTCTGATGTTACTGTACCTGATTTTGGTACCCTGCATCTTGTATATACATTTATCTAACTTGGGGAGGGGAAAGGGAATAACAGAATGCTGAAACAAGAATACAGACACCCATTGCAACAATGATACCCACAAGACAGTATATTGGAAATGAACTTTACAACTTTGGGCAGGGACGGTGGAAGGTATGGGGGGGAGGGGGAGAAATGATAATGAAAGAACAAAAAGGGAAGGGGTAACAATGCTTGACAAGAAATATGCTCATTACCTTACTCATGTAACTGTAACCCCTTTGTACAGCATCTTTACAATAAAAAAATTACTGGTAAAAATAAATAAATAAATATTCCTCCTACATACAGTCACCAGGACAGGCCAATCATAGAAAACTGAATTAATTGACTTAATTTTTAAAATTATGTTTTGAAACATAACATGCAAAAAGTTAAGCAACAATGTTGGGGTTGAGTTCAGTAGCAGTGTTTATTCCAGTGTGATTTCCAGGTTCAAGTGCCATTCTCAAACAAAGCAAACCAAAGCAGAAAGCCAAGGGAAAATTCCTCTTGTTTGAACATAATGAAAACTCATGATGAAGCTTGGTTTTGAATGTAAGAGTTGAGAAGCAGTGAAGCCTTTTTGAAGGGAAAATTGAGGGTGGATTAGTATTTATGGAAATGCATTAATGACTGAGATACTGTCCTTTGAAAGACTTTTGATCTTGCTTTCTCCCTGTACCTGCCTTCCACAGATGCACATTGTGCTGCTGTGCTCTGTCATTATGTCAGGATTAGAAAGTGAGCTGCTGCATAATCATGTTTATCTTTGGCAAATCTAGGATCCTGGGCCAAAATAAACTTCTTTTATTTATAAATTACCCGTGTCAGATGTTCTGTTATAGCAATGCAAAACAATTATGACAGAAATCTAGAAACTATTTGTACATCATCCTCATAAAGATATTATATCCAGAACATATAAAAATCTTCTGCAACTCTACCGCAAAAAAAAATAGATAATTTAAATATGGGTGATATACTTGAAGAGATATTTCTCCTTATACCTTCCCCCTCAAAAGATTTTAGAATAACTAATAAGCACATGAAAATATGTTCAATACAATTAGCCATTAGTAATGAAATTAAAACCATGAGAAATGGCTTCACATCTGCTATGATGATTAAAATTAAAAAAATAATAACAGCAGCATCAGGTGTTGGGTAAATACACAGATAAAATCTGTGAGCAGGTGAAATTTTGCAACTTCTTTGGAAAACAGTTTGGTATTTCATAAAATAAATGTCACTTTACTACCTGACAGCAGTTCTATTCCCAGATAGTCAACAAACAGAATTGAAAATACATTTATAAAAAATCTAATAAAGGACTATCCATGATAGTAATATTGACAGTAGCTAAAAGTTGAAGTGTAACTCTCAAATGCCCATTGATTGGTGAGCAAATAAATAAAATATGAAATATCTGTATAGTGGAATATTTTAGCCACACAAAGGGCTAAATTACACATCCATGGTAGAATACAGATATAGCTTGACAACTTTAGCTTAGTGAAAACAAACTTCATAGGAGACCACATATTGTATGATTCACTTTCCTATGAAATATCCACTAAAGACAAATTGTAGAAGCAGAAATATCATAGAATTTTCCAAAGGAGATTGAAAATTCAGGAAGAATGTATTCTAATAGTATCATATTTCCTGTCAGAGCTTCATGAAAATGTACTAGATTTACTTGCAAAGGCTGTTAATTCTGAGAATACAGTAAAACTACACTATGTTTTTCACTTTAAAAAGTTGCATTTCATATGTTACAGTATCATAAAAACTGTATGAAATACTATGATAATTAGTTAAAGTTAATAATGCAAAATAAATATTTGAAACTACATAGGTTTACTCAGATGCAATTTGATTGATTAATTTCTTTGTCAGAATTATGCGATCAGTTTTCAGACTTCTGCTTTTCTTGGCCTCTAAACATTCATTTCATATTCTATATGAAATTATAATGGAACATTCTAAAATCTGCAAGCATGCAGTTTTAAATCTTTAAAATGAATTTTCTGTTTACTTTTAAATCTTTTATTTTGATCTTTTAAAAAGAACTAAAAGACAGCTTTGTCCAGAAGAAGGTATTATTTCACATAATCCTTAAATCCACACATTCTCACAAACATGTTTTTTTAGAAAATGACATATTTACTATCAGTGATAGGAGATTTTAAAAGATTATATTTTTCTAAATCCCTCCAGTATTTCTTAGTTTGACTTAGCTACCTAGGTACTAATTTTAATATTCAAGCAATTTTCTTCTAAGAATATAATCAGCAACATTGTCATGAAACCAAGAGAAATAAAAGAAAAGTTTTATTTGTGTCAAAGTCTCAATCTGGTTTTAAATTTCAACTAGGAGTTTCTGGAAAACTATCACCCCCCCCCCAGTTTATTACTGCTAAGCTTCATAGATGTCATAAGTAAACTTACCTACAATTAGGTCCAACATCTGCTGTTATCTAAATCTTTAATTTAAGAATAGGAAGCCTATGACAGAGAAGTGAAAATGAGCTTCCAAGATATCAGTGTGGTTTTTAACCTTGAACAGCAGTTACTTATGTAATTCTGAAGATGATGATGCATGTTAGGAATTTGTAAATACTTGAGAAGTAATTCAGTGTTGTAATCAGAAATCTTAGCACTCTGTTTGATGCCAGTAAAAATGGTTATTTTATGACTCTTTGAGTAACTTTCTTTTTGACTTCTGTCTCTGACAGCATCTCCAAATTACATAGTCAGAACCCTGAACATATAACTTAGATGCTACAAATTTACTGCTACTTTAAACAAAACTTTTTCCAATAAGAAATAATACAATATAGAGACAATGGATGCATGTTTTCACTTATATGTGGAAGCTACATTTAGCTTATACATTTATAAGTAAATTCATGGGTGATACACAAGTATCACCTACAAAATTAACTAGCGTGAGGGAAGAGGTGGATTGGGAGGAATAGTTGATAATATTAAAAGGTTGACATTGATTAAGATGTGTTATATTCATAAGCTCCTTTGTTAAATAATAACTCTTTGTAAAGCTACTGAAAGACAATACAAAAATAAAGAGAAAAGAACCAGGGATGAGCAAAAATGGAGAAAAAATATAAATATTTATCTTTTTTTTTAATTTGGTGCTAGGCTCGAACCTACATTCTCATGTAGGTGAGTAAATATTTTATCAGAACTATACCCTCAGCAGAAAGAGATTATTTTTAAAATAACTTCATAGTTTTATTTATTAAACTAAATTTCATTAAAATTTTAAGTTATTTCTAGTTTTCAATTTTAATATTCTTGGACATACTTGAGGTGAGACTAAAGAGAAGTTATAAAAATAATCATGTTTCTCTAATTAGACTTTCTAATTCAGAACTTGATGGTTTTATGACGATGATCTTATTCCTCCAGAAAGAGAGCTGGTCACAGTCAAGGAAAAGAGGCTTTTGATGAAAAAAAAAAAAAAATCCAGCCTCCTTCCTCTTGGATCAGTGGTCCTCTGTGTTAGGTCACACTGGTTCACAGTCAATACTGGGGCCACACATTATAATGGAATTATGATCAGTCCCAGAATTTCATCTATGTTTCCACACTCTTTTGCACATGTGGCTTCCTGTCCTTTTCTCTGACAATCTTTGACAACCATCCCCACTTCTGATTAGACTCCTTGGTAAATTCCTTATCTTCGTTTCAATAAATTCCCAAAAGCTCTTAGGAATGGTACATTCCTTTTTTATTATTTGTTTTTCTTTTAATGTGTACTACATTTAATTTGTTAAGTGCGAAACAGATATGTGTTCATTATCCATGCAAAAATAAGCTATTCACCAATGGGTTCTCACTAGTGAGGTAATGTTGGATGCCCTGGCTCCACTCAGGTGATCCAATAGGCAGGCCACAGGTGCTTAGAACACCCACAAGTAAACCAAGAATGAGACAAAAGAGTGATCTTTTTTTTTTTTTGAGCTGAAGATAGTTTTTTTTAAGTAACTTACTGTTATTATAGAGGTGATGTGCAGAGTGCTTACAATTACATGAGTCAAGCAATGAATACATTTCCTTTTGTACAGTGTTTTCTGTTCCCTCAATCTCTCCCAGTCCCTCCCATTCTTCTCCACCCACCAGTTGTACAGTTCACTTTCATCTGTGTCCAGTGACCTCCACTGCTACACTTTTCACACTTCACCCCTTGAGTTCTATACCCTCATTGTCCCCCTTCCTAAGATATAAAACTTGAATACACTATACATAGAGAACACAAAATAATAAAAAATTAAAAGTATTTTTAAAAAGAGAGAGACCTATTGTTTCTATATCTTCAAGTTTATTTTTATACATATATATACATAATTTATATAAAAATAAACAGGCACAAAAGCATAGTGCCTTTGAGTTTCTCTCCTAAGAGTATCCTCTTTTGGTCTCATTGTATATATCTACAACCCTATATAATTTATCATTTATCTGTTCCATATGGACTCCACTTGCTTATTCTTTTGTTATCTTTGGTAATCATTTCTAAATTTTTTTCATTTTATGGTTTTTAGTATTGGTTCTTCTGAGCTCTTGGGTGGAAAAACATGAAAAAAAAACCCAAACTCACTCATTTTACTGATTGTTATATTCAACTAAGTCTTAGGAGTCCATGAATAATGAAAAGGAAATCAATACAAAAGATACGATACCCCATTTCTAGCTTGTGCTACATATTTGTGAAAATTAAGCATTTATAATTAGAATTGATCATTTATATTCTACCCTGCTTACACAACTGTTCCACTTACAAATGCATCTTGTTGTTCTCCATTTAATTCTGCCGGCCAAACCACACAATTTGCCATGAGTGTCTTTATCTAATACCTTAGAGACTATTTGTATTACACATGCCATTTAGAATGATAGTATATCTTAAGATTATAATAGAAATGTTATATTTTATATTATAAAAAATGAGCTAAGGTACCAACAGTTAAATTTAGATCAGTGTACTCCTACACACGATTCTGTGGTCATTGTTAGACATTTCAGACATTTGTCACTAATGGATATTGAAAGTTGTGAGACAGAATTGAAATGAAACACAATAATTCCATAATGAATCATAAAATGAACTATAACCAGAGGTTACAGTAGCATTAACATTTTAGAAAAGAAACCTGGCACATATAACCAAGTAATGGATTTAGTATCATAAACAATGCAACTAGCCAACATCCTCCATCTTGGGACAGATTATATTGAGGAAGTATTACTTTCTTAAATGTGTCAAGGCTGGTGAATATGAATTTTTGTATAAGGAAATATCAGCTGACATACATCAAGTTAAAGTTCACTCAATAACCTGTATTGCTTGAAAATGCCACTGTCATGAAAAACAAAGGTTGTATAAGTATTTTAGGATGAACAAAAGTCTCACATTGAATAGAGAATCAGTAGTCTAAATTACATTGTGTGGATATGATGTAAATAAATATATACATACATTTCTGAAACTTAAATCTCAACATTAGAATTAGATGAAGACTATAAATAATTATTTCTTCAAATTTATTTGTTTTTTTTTATTTTATATGTTTGGACTCCAAAACAAATAATCTAAATTTGCTAATAGACATTATTGTGGTCTGCTTTGTTGAATCTTGACTTGGACAATGCAAAATAAGCCGTTAATATACAATAATACCATCTATAGTTTCTGAGACCTCTATGCTTTTAAATTTTCATTTACTATAAAATTTAATATGAACACTTATTATATTATTATTCCATTAAAAAGTAAAGTAATAAGTATAGTTGTGTGTTTATCAATAACTGGGTATAATGTAAGATGTGGTTTATATTTCTACTTTCTTTGTTTTTTCATGTGCATTTCAGTCATTTCATCATGTAATTTTGAGTGTTGGCTAGTTTTATAGTGATTATAACATAGGATGGGAAGGAGAAACAAAGGAGGAGGCTACAATGTTTGATAAGAAATATACTTATTATCTTGCCCATGTAATTGTAACCCCTCTGTACAGTATTTTCACAATTAAAAAAAAGTTTTGGAAAAGAAGATTTCTTTTTTATTAGGTAAAATACAATCAAATTCTCTAAAATAAATTTTGATTAATAAATTTTATAGAAGATTTGAGGTTTGGGTGATAGGTAAGTAATGATTATAGCTTCTCAGTTCAATAATTTTCTCTAAGTTTTGTCTGTTACCACTATTTTGTTTTGATTTTGGATTTTGCGGTTTCTTTCTTTTTTAAAAAAATTGTACAGATGGCTCCTAACAATGGTTCAATTTGTGTTGGAACAAACATGGTGTAAATTCTATAGAAGCTATTTTTTAAATAGAGATTTTTTTTTCTCTCCTCAGACTGCAGATATGTTATGATATTCTTTCTGTGCTGGGTAATGACAGCTCCCACTCAGCCTAGGAAAACAAAGGGTAAACAATTAAGCCCGACAGTGTACTGTGGGGCTGGATACTGTGTTTTATATATTTGCATCACATCATAGCTACAAAATACAGTCAATGTGTGTGCATAAGACACAGAACACTTTATTGCAAAATTGACATTATGTCAGATGATTTTAAACAACTCTAGCCTAAGGATCAGTTTTGATCTTGTTTAAGATGGACTAAGTACTGTTGTATGTTCAGGAGATTGAAGTGTTTAACAAATTTTTAATACATGATTTTTTCAACTTATGAAGGGGTTTTTAGGACATTTTAAGTTGTGTTTGTATATACCTGCATAAATATCATTATGTATTTATGCAATACAAAATGATGGTTTGATATATGTATGCACTGCCTCATTAAAAGAAGCCAGTTAATGTCTCTCCTCACATACTTATATTTTGTGATGAGAACATTAAAAATACATTATTCTGGCAATTTTCATACAATAACTAACTACTAATGATAGTCACCTTGTATTACAATAGTGTGTTAGACCTAATTCATTCTTTCTTGTTAAAACAATGCACGTTTGGAGCAATGTCTTTATTAACATCTTTGACAAACCTCTTAACCTCCACACCCTTGAAACTGACATTCCTTTTATGAATGTTTATTCATATTTATGCTGTTCATATAAGTAAGATCATGCAATAATTTCTTTTGGGCCTGGCCTAAATTACTCAATACTGTTATCTAGGTTCATTCATGTTGCTTCTCATAACAAATTTTCCTTCTTTTATTTTATTTTTTACTTTTATTGCAAAGGTATGTACATTGGGGTTACAGTTACATGAGTCAGATAAAAAGGAAATTTCTTTTTGAACAAAAAAGTGCTGGAGCTCCCTCCCAGTTTTTCCTTCCCATCCACACTCATAAGTTGTAGAGTTCATTTTCAACAGTGTCTATCTGTGTCCCTCTTACCCTTATTAAGACAGATAAACAAACAAAAGGAAAAGAAACCAAACACAGAAATAAAGAAAGAAACCTTTTATTTCCATTTCTTGGAGTTCATTTTAATAAATACTATGTATATGATCATATGCACATAGCTATTGTGTGCCTTTTTGATCCTGTCCTGAGAATATCCTCCTTAGTCTCACTGGGTGTGATTGCCTAGATATCTGTATATTTATCATGCCCCTGTGTACTTTTTCTTTTACTGTTTAGTGTGTTTAATTGTATATTTATAGGCATATTCTAGTTACCACAAATGAGGAAAACCATGTAATATATGTTACTCTAGATCTGTTTTACTTCACTTAATAATATTTTTTCTAATTATTTCCATTTCCTTACTAATGGTACAATATCATTCTTCCTGATGGATAAGTACAATATATGAAAATGTGGCATATATCTCTATTATATATCTATACTCTATCTTTCTATCAAATTTTCTAGATCTATTTATTCACTGATGGGCATCTAGATTGATTCCATATCTTGGCTATAGAAAACAATGCTGCAATGTAAATGATTGTGCTGGTAGCTTTAGTTTGGCCTCATTTTTGTTCTTTTGGATAAATGCCCAAGAGTGGAATTGCTGAGTCATGGGGAATCTCTATGTTTAGTCTTTTGAGAAACCACCATACTGCTTTCCAGAGTGGTTGAACAAGTTTACATTGCCACCAAAATTTCTGTCTTTTTAAAGGTTACTATTACATTGTGTGTATATGCTACATTGTGTGGATCCATTCCCTCTTTGATGAATGCCTCTGCTAATTCCTTCTTTTATGTATTGAGAATGTTTGCATTGAACAAGCTAGTAAAGATATCCTTTCCAAATAACTGATTTCATTTCCTTTTAAATAAACTGACAAGTAGAATTGCTTCATTCATGTGGTCCTTCAATTCTGAATGATTTGTGAAACCTCTATTTCACAGTAACTATGCTAATTTGCATTCCCACCAGTATTGTGTAAAGACTCCTTTTTTTGTGTATTCCCCCATACTTACCTATTGTCTCTTTTAGTACACATATTGAGTATGACTTCGATTTGAATTTCTCTGATGATCAGTGGTCTTTCATGTTTTGAATTTTTTCCTGTTCTTATTGTTTATTTGCATGTTTTTTTGTTATTTATATTCTTCATAGTACTGAGTTTGAACTCAGAATCTCACAATTGGTACATTTGAGCCATGTCTTTTGCCCTTTTCCTTTATTGTTTAGATTTTTGCCTGGGGTTGTCCTCAGAGCTTGATTCTCTTATCTCTACCTCCCAGTAACTGAGATCACAGACATATTACACTGCTCAAGTTGTTAGTTGAGATGATTGTGATATTTTTTTCCCTGAGCTGTTCTCAACTTGTGGTACGTCTAATCTGTAACTCAAATAATTAGGGTTGCAGTTGTATAGCTCCACTCTCTTTCTGCATTCTCTTTTCCTGAGAAATATCTGTTTTGGTTATTTGGTCATTTGCCCAATTTTCCATATGATAGTTAGTATTTTTTAATATATTGATTATCTTCAAGTAGGTGTACAAAGGAGTTGCCATTCAACAAAACAGTTTATGAATATAATTCCTCTTAATTAATGTCACCCCTTTCAACATTTTCACCACTTCTCCCACCCCTCCCTACCATCACTTTTCTTAATTTTTAGGTCATCTATTGAATTTCTTTTGCCATTTAACAAAGCAAGTTATATACACGGTGAATCTTGATCTGTATTGTTCCTTCAACATCTTCATCTCCTTTCTACACATCTCTTCCTTTATTTTTTGATGGTTAGCATTCTTGCTACTGCTTGAGTTATTCAAGTTTTTTTTTAATGTTCACTTTTTAAAGAATGCCTGGTTTTAAAATATTTTCTCCTATCCCCTAGGTTATCGCTTCACTCTGGGGATTGATTACTTTTCTGTGTAGCATATTGTTATTGTAACAGTAGTAATGGTAGCTGTAGTATTATTAGTTTTTACTTTCTGACCTGATATACATTGTACAGGAAACTATGAGTGGAATGCATTCTCTTTTGGTCTGGGCATCATTTTCTCTTTTGTTTACTGTTTCAATAGCATAAAACTTTGGACTTATTTTTTTTAAGTAAAGAGAGTTTTTTATAAACTGTTACTATACAGTTTTCTATTTCTCCTAAATACTGCATGAGTTTTAAATATTTTATTGTAAAGATACTATACAGAGGGGTTACAGTTACATGAGTAAGGTAATGAATACATTTCCTATTGAGCATTGTTACCCTCCTTTTTTCCTCTACCATCCCTCCCCTCCCCACCTCCCAGTCTCCTCCTTCCCCCCCCCCCCACCAAAGTTGTAAAGTTCGTTTCAACATAGTGTATTGTTCACTCATTGTTATAATGGGTCATCCTGTATCCTTATTTCAGCATTTTGATATTTCCCTTCCCCTCGCCAAATTAGAAAAATGAATCTACAAGATTCAGGGCACTGGAATCAAATACAGTGAAAACAGGGATTATACCATGGAGAAGAAGATACAAAAGAAACCAAAAAAATCACATAGTATATTATAAGTACATTTAAAAACAATAGCAAGAAAGATAAAACCTCTCATGGCCCTATCTTGGGGTTCATTTCGCTTAGCATCATCTTATATGGCCATATGTACATTTTATGCTTGTCCTAGACATACACTAGTTATTACAAATAAGGGAAACCATGGGCCCTATGTTTTTTGGGCCTGGTTTACTTCACTTAATATAATTTTTTCCAAGTCTTTCCATTTCCTAACAAATAGGTGGTATCATTCTTTCTTTCTGATGTAGGCATAGAATTCCATTATATACATATGTGTGTATATATGTGCATATATATATGTAAAAGATTTTCTTGATCCATTCATTTACTGAGGGACATCTGGGTTGGTTCCATCTAAGCTATGGTAAATAATGTTGTGAGAAACATAGTTGTACTGGTAGCTATAGTATGGCCTTGTTTGTATACCACATGATTTTAAAAGGCTACTATTGTTAGAATATTAAATGTATAGAAAGTGCACAAATTCTCTGTGTGTATTTAGCACAGTTCAGTATCTTAACCCCTGAAGATCTCTATGGCTTTCTGAATCTTCAATTCCTTTAAAGAGCTTTTATCCAGTTATATCATCATTTTAAGCAATATTAAAACCATTTCTCCATACTTGGATTTAGATAAAATTTTCATTGTACATTCATAGCAAAATTAGTGCCTTCCCACACTAAATGGTAAGCAAGGTTTTTAATCACATGAGAAAATATTTTGTTGTGATTGGCTAATATATTTCAAATCACTGATATTAGTTTTTAGGTCTTTACCTCAGTTTTAACACTTATTTATATTTAATCTGGTCATAACCACTACTAATCATGCTATTTTCTTCATGGAGATAGAAATTTCCATCCAGCATCATATATCCATTTTTTAAAATATTTCTAGCAATGTGATTAATTGTTTCAGCCATTAATAGTCTGAAAGCATGTTTCTTTGACCTTGATATTTAAAGAACATTCTTCTGGGGTAAAGGATTTGATATTGACAAGATTGTTTGCTTGTCTGTTCTCCTTAATTCTTTATGCTCATCATTCTACTCCTTTTTTGCATGTTTCTGTGTTGGAGGAGTCATCTGTTGTCACTCATGTTGGCCTGTTCACCTGCTGTGTCCTTTTGTTGTTTGGTTTCTTCTGAGAATTCTTTTTTTTGTGTGTGTGTAGGAGGGGTGGGGGGGGTCTGGTCCTGGAGCCTGAACTCTGGGCCTGGACACTGTCCCTCAGCAGTTCAGCTCAAGGGGAGCACTCTACCACTTGAGCCACAGCGCCACTTCCTGCTTTTTTCTTTTTGCTTATGTGGTGCTGAGGAATCAAACCCAGGGCCTCATGCATGCAAGGCAAGCGCTCTACTACTGAGCCACCTTCCCAGCCCCTTCTGATAATTCTTTTGTTGGTTTAAACATTTTGATTATAACATCTTAGTATATTCTTCATGGTATGTGCTATAGCAAATATTTTTCTCACATCTGTGGATTGCAGTTTCATCAAATATTAGCATTGAATTATTATTTTTCAAAATATATTTGTCATACTCTTCTGGATAAAAATAATCACAGATATAATAATCACTGAAAGTTATTGTATAAGCATAATGATGCTAGTTTTTCTTTGTAATTTTTCTTGACTACATTACATGTGGCATCATTATAATAATTTGTTCTAAAGTCTATAAATCTTATCTTTTATAAAATACAAATGCTATGACACTCTGAAAACATTACAGGATGGAATAGGAGAAACCCTAGGTCTCCTTGGCTCAGGTCGAAATTTTCTGAATAGAGACCCGGAAGCACAACAAATCAAAGAAAGGTTGGACAAATGGGATTGCATAAGATTGCAGAGCTTCTGCAGGGCAAATGACATAGCTGGCAAGATCAATAGAAAGCCCACTGATTGGGAGAAGATCTTCACTAGCCATACAACGGACAAGGGTCTCATATCTAAAATATACTTGGAACTCAAAAAATTAAACCCCCCAACAACAAATCCTCAAAGAAACAACTGCCCAATAAATAAGTGGGCGAAAGACTTAAAGAGAAGCTTCTCTGAAGAAGAAAGAAGGATGGCCAATAGACACATGAAGAAATGTTCAACATCCCTAGCCATAAAAGAAATGCAAATCCAAACAACATTGAGATATCACCTCACTCCAGTTAGAACAGCAAAAATCAAGAACTCTAACAACAACAGATGCTGGAGGGGATGTGGACAGAAAGGAACCTTACTTCATTGTTGGTGGGAATGTAAACTTGTTCAACCACTTTGGAAAGCAGTATGGAGGTTCCTCAAAAGACTTCACATAGATCTCCCCTATGATCCAGCAATCCCACTTTTGGGCATTTACCCAAATGTTTACAAACAAGACCACACTAAAGCTACCAGCACAACTATGTTTATTGCAGCATTATTTACCATAGCTAAGACATGGAACCAACCCAGATGCCCCTCAGTAGATGAATGGATCAAGAAAATGTGGTATATATACACAATGGAATTCTATGCCTCCATCAGAAAGAATGACATTTCCCCATTTGTTAGGAAATGGAAAGGTTTGGAAAAAATTATATTAAGTGAAGTAAGCCAGGCCCAAAGAAGCATAGGTCCCATGGTTTCCCTTATTTGCAATATCTAGTATAGGTATGAGTCAAGCGGAAAAGGTCAGATAATGTGATGTTAGGAAAATGAATCCTTAAATATGTATTTTAATGTTTTCGTTTCTTTCATGCATGTGTTTCTAACGCATTTATAAGATTATTTCTTTGTTGCTTTGTATGTCCCTCCCCCACAGTGTAACCCCCGTTTTCACTATATTTGATGTCAGTATAACATGTGGAGGAGATGGGGACAAACAAGTCGTTTAAGGATTCAGGTGGACCTGTTGCAACAATGAGAAGTACAAAATGTCATGTCAAAACCAGCTTTACAATGTCGGTGTGTGGGG
This sequence comes from Dipodomys merriami, assembly GCF_024711535.1. NCBI lineage: Eukaryota > Metazoa > Chordata > Mammalia > Rodentia > Heteromyidae > Dipodomys > Dipodomys merriami. The sequence continues at coordinate 86,862,053 of NW_027203381.1, forward strand.
GGGAGGGGGGTATAATTGGGTGGGGGGAGGGGGGTAAAATTTGGTGGGGGGAGGGGGGAGGCGGGGAAGGGAAGTGAAGGGTAAACAAAGGAGGAGGCTGCAATGCTTGGTAAGAAATGTATGCATTATCCTGCCCATGTAATTGTAGCCCCTCTGTACAGTATGTTCTCAAATAAAATAAAATACAATTTAAAAAAAATACAAATGCTATTAATTCTGCTCAGTGTAAACTTTGTCTTGAGAACTACTATGAGTTCTATTTTTATCAGTTTAATATGTCTATGCCCCTGAGTAAAATATTCAGCCTTTATCCTAATTTCACAACCTTGCTAGATATAACTGTAGTAGTTGTTTACATGTACAGCCTTATAATATTAATAACACATAGGTTATTTCTATTGGTCTGACAACCATGAGTCATTATTTTCTTATTAACCTGCTTAGTAGGTTTTATTTTATCACACATATCTAAATTTACCCCTTGAGTACTAAGCATTATAGTACTTACATAAATCATAGTAAGCTTTGTTCTTGAGCATTAAATTATATGGAAATAATTTGACCCTTTGGGGTCTTGTTTTTTATGTTTTACTTTTAAATACTAGAGTTTCTCTAGTATTTAAAGGAAAGGAAATAATAAACACATTACCAGAAAGAAATCTAGGCAATGAATTTGGGGAATATATAGAAATAATTGTCTTTGATTTTCTTCTTTCAGAAACTACTGTTTATTTAATGCCTAGTTAAAGTCATTATGTTTTATATTATGTATTTTTATGTTTTAAATGAGAATGTAAAACTCACTCAGCACTTAGATACAAAGATAGTGCTATATTTTTTTCTTATGTCATTTCTACTTATTGAGGAAAGTATCTGAGATTCTAGGACTTTTCTCCTATGTACCTCCAATATCCTGGTAAATGCTCATTGTATTGCAATGATCTTTTCCTTGGAATCTCACAACTTCCAAAGGATTAAAACAGAATCATCTGAATGAAAATATACTTGTAACAAAGGAAATTTACTTCTTCAATTATGTTGCTTTTTACTAGCATATATTAATTGTATAAAAACTACTTTGTGATAATATTCTATATAATAATGTACATTGATTAAAATGATCATTTCCATTACATTTTTATTCTCTTTCTCCTTCTTATAAATAATTTTGATATGCTATATTATTCTATTTTTTTATTTCCATACATTCATGTAAGTACCCACATCAGACTTAACTTTCTTTCACCCTCTCCTTATATCCTCTAATCTCCCACCTTCTAGATAGTCCCCAAGTTTTCAATATTTGTCTTTCTCAGTCTTATTTTTCTTAGTAGGATCTTCTAGAAAGGCTTGGATTTTAAGAAAGGCATAACTAACTTAAACCCTAGGTCACAGTATTAGAACAAAACTTCACTTTCTTACATAAGATTCTGCAGCATACCAAAATGAACGGTCATGTTCAGAGATGCAAACAAATTCTTTTCCAACTCTCTCAGAAGATACTCAATAAATGGTTTTTAAGACTCAAGTTTGGAACAAAAGTAGACATAAAACCAGGAGCCATTTGGGGTTTACTAAAGTGTTTACTAAAGTGTATGTTGATAAGGTTTCAGATCATTTTCTATTTCAAGTTGATGAGCTGTGAAAAATGCTCGAGAGGAAATGTACTCATTACCTTACTCATGGAACTGTAACCCCTCTGTACAGTATTTTACTATATATATATATATATATATATATATATATAAGGAATTTCCCAAATGGCATGGTGTCCTTAGGATAGACATGTGTGTACAAATTCAGACAATCCATCCTGCTTTTCCCCTTGCAAACTTTTCTAAAATAGTATAAAAATAGGAGTAGATGAGTAACATTCTGTTTCTCATCATTGGAAAGATAGATGGAAAGGACATGAAACATTATTTTGTAAATAACTTCATTTTCTAACTTTGTAAAAAGAAGAACTATAGTTTGGGGGATCCTTCCCAATAACTCTTAGCTCTACATAGCAAAAGCCTACTGAGAGTTGGCCCAAAATAGAGCATGGGAATATGAAGAATAAATATAAAGTCATGTAAAAGAGTTTAACATATCTATGATGAGACAGCAAAGTGAAAGGAGTTGGTTTTTTTCACTTTAAATAGAAACTTTCAGAATCTTCATACTTTACCAAAACACGTTTTATGGAATGGTTCAAAAACAGGTGTTAAATTGCATAGAGAATATATAATGATCTTTGTCAGGAGTTTATATTTTTGAAAGATATCAAAAATTCAGGAGCAATTTTTTAAAAGTGTTTCTTGTTTAGCTAAGGGAATATAAACTTTAGGTAATCCATCCTAGGGCAAAAGAATTCTGCAATGTCGGCATATTTATACTCACAAATAAATGACATACTAGCCTCCTCTCCCCTGCCCCCAATAAGAGAATCTGAAAGTGAATGAAAAGTGCCAAAAATGTGTGCCTTCTCAATGCTCTTAAGTTTATTTGCTTAAATTCATTTGCCTCCCTAAAGAACTCACTTCACAATTATCATCATCTCCCAATTACACTCTAATTTATACTTTCTTTAATAGGCAACTAATTAAAGAATATGAGAGAAAATACAGAAGAGAGCTAGAATAAAAACGATAGGAGGAGAGGGAGACAGAAGAGAGATAGCACACAGACATACATAAAGACCCATAAACACATGTTCTACAGAACAGGCAAAGCACTAACCTACCCACCTGAGGCTCTGAGTCAAACTCTAGCACCATCAAATGAAGTCAATAGTTCCTGAAATGAAAACCAATCAAATAGTTGAAGACAGAAGGCAAACCGATGAGCCTGCCCAGTGGTATTTTCCTTCAGGGACAAACCCATAGAAGAGTGGCCAGGCACCGGTGGCTCATGCCTATAATCCTAGCTACCAGTTAAGAGGCTGAGATCTGAGAATCGAGGTTCAAAGCCAGACTGGGAAGGAAAGTCTGTGAGACTCTTAGATCTAATGAATCACTCAAAAAACCGGACGTGGTGTTGTGGCTCATGTGGTAGAGTGCTCGCCTTGAGACCTGAGGGACAGCACCCAGGCCTAGAGTTCAAACCCCACAACTGACAAAAAAAAAAAGAAAGAAAAAAGAAAAAGAGACACAGAAGAGTAAATGTAACTGTTACCCCTCTGTCCCTCTGTACAGTATCTTTACAATAAAATATATGTATTTAAAAAAAAGTAAATGTGTTTGATAACAAATTTACCACTAATGTGAAAGTTAATCTTTGAGCCCTGGAGACTATTTCTACTACAGGTATTATCTTTGAGAAATAAAAAAAACTTCAATATAGGCATGTGTAATTGCATTAGAAATTAATTTCTGTTAACTAGCAAATTTCCAAAGGAATTTAACATTTCTTATTATCAAATAAGTTTAAGTGGTCTAACCCAATTGCTAATGATTGCTTTTCACTGAAAAGCAGAAGCTACTTGATAAATCTGTTCTTCTTTTAGAACACTAGGACAGAGACTTTACTTTGAGGGCAATCATAATTTATTGCAATTACATTTAATGCATGGTAACGATACTGGCATTATGTGTAGTCTGAGTTTTTCTAGTGATTGCTGTCTTGCTATTATCATCCTGTTGTGTAGGCACAAAAAGCATGCTATTAGTCATAAAACAAAATAATGGTCAAAGAAATGGGATCTCGTCTTCACAAATGAAAGAATGGCTTGTTTGTAGTGTTGATGGACTCAGAAGAATTCTCTTTTATGCAGGGCATCCTATTATAATAGAAAAATACCAGACATTCTATACATAGTGTGTGCTTTTCTGGAGTGTCTATTTTTCTTTTCTTAGGAATAAGCATTGGTCAAAACATATTTAAATAATTAGAATGCTACTAAGCATTTAGTGAACCCTTATTCGTACATGGAAGAACATTATATCTTGTTCTTATTCTTCTTCACATCACGAAATGTCATCATAAGAATTCAGCACATTGAAAAGTACAAGGGACAAAGATACGAAGAAAGCATAGTGTCTTATGTCTTATCCCGAAGTTTTATAATTATTTTGAAACAAATATCATAGACTACTAGATACCTGGGATATGGGATCCCAGGAGATAGTTAACTTGCACTACTAAGGCTGATTTATAAGTAGAACCTAAGCATCCATGACTAGTCTCAGTTCACTATAACAAGTCAGTTCTGTGCAGGAAGCATGGGTAAGTACGGAATGTAGTAGATAGTATAAGCAAATCACTGCAGAAGGAGCACAGAGTAATCTATAAAAGCCATTCATTTAAATGATGTTGTTAAAGGAAAAAAATAGTAGAAAACTATAAAAAGTTCAATTTTGATCTGAGGGTAAATACTTTTTCTCTTTTTATATTATATTTTGTTTTGATGTAAAGGTACAATACAGAGGGGTTACAGTTACATAAATAAGGCAATGAGTGCATTTCTTGTCAAACATCATTACTTCCTCCATTTTTCTCCTACTCCTCCCCACTTTTGCTCCCCCCCACCATGTTGTAAAGTTCATTTCCAGCATAGTGTCTTGGGAGTATCATTGTTTCATTGGGTCACCTTTGTCCTTGTTTCCCCATTGTTGTTTTTAGGACTAGAAAAGCATTTGTTTGCATAAGCAAAGTTTCTTTAAAAATATGTTACTAGGAAGTGGCACTGTGGCTGAAGTGGTAGAGAACTTGCCTGGAGCTGAAGAGCTGAGGGAAAACACCCAGGCCCAGAGTTCAAGCCCCGCCACCAACCAAAAAAAAAATCAAAAATAATATGTTACTAAATATCACAATAAAATCTAAGCCTTATGTACTTGTTTGTTTGTTTGTTTCACTTTATCCTGTAATCATGTCTACTGGTCAAGTTTTTATAATCTTTTACAATGGCCAGCTGTAGTCTGCACAAGAAAGAAAAAAAGAAAAAAGTGAATTTCTTACAAACTGGCCTACATTATATATTTCATTAAATAGTTATGGAAATATTTCTTTAAATATTCAACATTATTTGATTCCTAGAATACTGATTTTTATATCTGGAAAAGTTCAGTTGTTAATGGCTGAAATATCCCTCTGAATTTTAGAGCAGCCACAGAGGCTTTTAGTTTGTTCTTATTTATTCTTAGTGGAACTGAATGCTGTAAGTTACCACCCCACTCTGTACTCTGAAAAGTAAATTACAGTGCTTTGCCACCTCAGAAGCACATTTTATTTGAGTAACAATCACTCATTTGTGACAACATGTGCCATCCTGTTTTCAATGCCTTCAACCACCTCAAAAAAGATTTCAAATGTATGATATTATCAAAAAATTTCCACCTTTTTCATTTTTATGAATACAAATCAAGAAACACACATGCTTAAATATCCCTCAAACAGATGTTTTAAAAATGGGACTTGGTTTTGGTTGATTCAAAAGTTTAGGTGTTTTATTTTTAACAATAGTACATTTAAAACATGTTTGTAAATCTGCAGCTTTCCAGTTAAGAATTTTTTTCATTGAAATAATACTATTTTTAATATGGGCGTAAGTCTCCTACAGTAAACCTAACATATAGAGTACTTAAACTGAGTGCTATGACATATATCTAATCTTACTTACCCAGTAGATGGAGTTTTTGAAGATCAATGTCTCTAGAGCTCATCTCTATCAATAAAAGTCTCGATACCATTTTCTACGCCTGCTATTTCACCTATATGAAAAGAACTAATAGGATCATGGCTTGGACAATCCTCGGCAAGAAACAAAACCATATTTAAAATAATAAGCAAAAAGTTATGAAAACATGAACCAACTAGCAGAGCGCCTAGCAAGCAAAAAGCCCTGAGTTCAAACCCTCGCTTGGCCAAATTAATTAATGCATTAATTTATTTTAAAATCTGTAGGTATTCATTTTACTTCAAGAATCACAGTGATATCAGAAATCTTAAATAACTTCTCTGGAATTTTCAGAATCTTAAACTTCAATTCAATGCCCTCTATGTATGGGTTTGCTTACCTGATTTTTTTTTAAATTTAAAAATCTTTGTATTCTACTCTATAGCAGTAATTTGTTTTGTTTTGGAAGAAATGCATAAAATGGAAGGTCATTTAGGGTGATAACACTTCAAATTGTAAATGAACTCTTTTGGTATTTAATTAGTTATTTCAGATACAAAGAGAGCTCCTGTGATTTGATACAAAAATTAGCTATCTTTCTGGAACATGTTAACAACGCTTGATATGGCCCTAGTGAGGAAAGAGAAGGTATTTCCATCTTGTACTTGAAAGTACAGAAACTGGTAGGCATGTTCTTCCACCCCTCTAGTCATTTACTTATTTATTTTACTATTTACACACATTCATTCCTTCTTCCAAAGAGGATTTTTTTTTTTTTTTTGTTGGTCATGGGGCTTGAACTCTGGGCTTGGGCGCTGTCCCTCAGCTCTTCAGCTCAAGGCGAGCGCTCTACCACTTGAGCTACAGCTCCACTTCCGGTTTTCTAGTGGTTTATTGGAGATAGGAGTCTCACGGTCTTTCCTGCCCGGGCTGGCTTTGAACCGCGATTCTCAGATCTCAGCCTCCTGAGTAGCTAGGATTACAGGCGTGAGCCACCGGCGCCCAGCGAGGATTCTTTACAGTTAGTAAATATCTAGGAAGGACAAGTTTAGTCTCAAAGTGTCATCAAGGTCAGATGATAGCATATAACAGGCTCTGAATTTTCTGCCCTAGAGAATTTCTACAGGACTTGGGAAATGAGCAGCTAGTAATCTGAGAGGAGAATTGAGTCCATTAGAAATTTCTATCATTTATATAATTCCTTTCATTTATTTCTTCTTCAGAATGCTTTGCAAACATTAAACTAAATAATTAAGTGAAAGCAATTTGTAGGTTAAGGCATACTTACAAACAACTGCTTGTCACAGGGAAGAAATACGTGTCCTTGTTGTTTATTATTTCATTACTAGACTTATGGGAGGCTTTTTAGTTTTAATAGCCTTATTCAAGATATCAAGGCCGCTGGGCTAGAAGTCCTCCTGGTAAAGTCACCTTTCAGGGGACTAAACAATGATGGTCATCATCGATACAACTTAGCTTACTTGAGAAGAGCTGCTAGGTGAGGCTTAACTGAAGATACTGAAGGTATTTTTTTGTTTGTTCAGAGAACTAAAATTCCCTTAACTTTATATATTTTTAAATCTCAATCTTTTGTAAAAAATGCAAAATTGATTTCAAAAGCAGATCATCATGCAATTTATACATTTCGAAGAAATCTGTAACTTTTAACCTCTATAAAATGCTAAGTAAATTCATAGGAATTGTGAAATGTCTCATAAAGGAAAATTTGTGGGCATATATAAATTTTTTCTCAGGAGCCCAAATGTCTTCTTGAAAAACCAAAGGCTTGCAGCCATAAAATAGGCCTCTAATTTGCCAAGGTTTCAATATTAAAATGTGCATACCATTATGAAACTTGAAAAAGATGATTGAGAGAAAGAAAGCTAGGATTATACAGGTATGACATTAACCTTTCCTCTGAAAGCTCAAAGACAAAGATTTTTGTCAATTATTAAAATTTAGTTTTTTCTATGAAGTATGTAAAATTTTACATATTTCTAACCAAATAAAAAACTAAATTTTTTCAAAAAAATCATCAGTTCACAATAGAAAAGATCTTCCCAGTTAATTAATAGCTGGGTTATCTTAACACCTAACTTTGGTTTTAGGAAGATAGACTGTCATTGACATCTAATCAATTCCAAATGAAATGAAGGCAATCAGTATTTTGAAGAATCATTAGAATCAGATCTAACAACAAAGTCCCTTTGTTTATACATTTGATTATACTAGCAATAAAATCAAGAGCATTAAAATCTAGAGACTATACTTACCTGCAGTAGAAGCTTAGATTTGGAGGATCTAAATTCCAATGAATAAATCAGTTAGTTTAGAAAATTTAGGTAACAGCAACAGTAAGGAATAACTGTAACAGACATAAAATACAATTATGTCAGGTGTTTCCTCTACTTCTCTAGGCTGGTTCAATGTGCAATCTGACAAATCTACGAGACTGGCATTGGTCTAGCATATTTTGATATTAAGACACAGAACTATTTTTATGTGAGGTGATGTTATTTTGGCTTTTCATATCCTTGTTTGAGTTGTAAATTAAAAGAAAAAAAAGACTGTCAGTACAGAATCTGCTTTTAGTCTGAAATTCACTGATAGTTTGTAAATGCTAAGGCTTTGCTTGTTCAGAAGTTGCTTACCCTCTACAGCATGTCTTTGTTACCAGTGTTCTGACAGTTCTTACTCTGTGGGCCATTACATATTTGCCTGTATATTGAATACTGTAGTTTTTTAAATGCCTGTCAGTTTGTTTTCATTAAAAATCTAAGACAAATCATATATGACCACAAAGGAAGCAAACTATGTTAAAATGCAATTACCAGTATATTGAAATGTTTATCATAGAGTGTATTATCATGGAGTGTATTATCATGGAGTGCTCCATTATTAGTGCTATACAAGAAGGTATGACTAATGTTAGATGTTGTCAGGAAATTCATTGATAGAGTGACTGTTGAACATGTTTGGTGTTCTGCATTCAGTCACTAACAGTAAAAAAAAAAAAGTCAAAATAACATTAATTTTTAAGAAGTAATGGTGCAAAACAGCCTTAAATATGAGAATATTTTATGTGTGCATGTGAAAAGATGTATGATATTTTTGGTAGCACAGTTATAAGCATTACTACACATCATGAATTTTCTACATTCACAATGGAAAGGAGTGATCAATCTAATTGGAAATTCATATATATATATATATATATATATATTCCTTGCCTAAAATCATAATTTTTTAAAAAATATCTAACCTCACAGATCATCAAAGTTCTCACTGGTCTAAAGTACTGTATTTCCACTGGTTTATGTTTTAGACCACTCTATTTTAATTCTTCAAAGTCCAGTCTTTCTGTGTCTGTGACCCAGGACCCTTGTGAAGATTTTTACCACTGTACACATTCCTTCTCCAGTTCATTTCTGGACAATCACTGAACGCCACATCTTTGAAAAATTGATCTTGTTCCACAACATTGTAGCAATTTGCTGCCAGCCTCATTAATACCTCAAGTTGCTGCAACTCCTTTTGTGCCTTTAAAGAAATAGTCTTGGCAACTCAAGCTCTTTTGAAATACAACAGCATGATAATGACAGCAGTCACTAACACCGCTAAGCTCCAAGGAGTTACAATGGTAAATCACAGCACACAGTATATTTTAGGCTCAGTAGGGGTCTTTGCATGTAGGTCTGTTACTATTTGCATTTTCTAACCCCAACAGAGGACTGTGGCCACAACACTGCCAGACGCCAAGCCAGACAAAGACATTTCAAAACATCATACTAAGAACTCATTCCAAAGAAATTGTTAGCTAGTCCATCTCTGTCAACTCGAAAAATAAGAATTCTCTTACCTGGCTTCTCACCGGTGGCTTCCTTTTCCTTGTGTTCATTTTCTTCAATATGGGTTTTTATGATGCTTTAGCTATTGTTTATTGTTATTATCTCACTTTAATTGTATATTTGATGTCCCTAAAACCTTAACCAGCAGCATACAATATAAATAAAATTATCTTGATGTGTGGAGACTGCAGGTGGTGTTTACATTTGTTTTTCTTTCCTCTACTTGAAGTCAGAGAAGTATTTAATTCATTTCCTTCTCTTTCACATATTTTCTTTTTCCCCTATGGCCACCAATTCAGAGAGCTTCTACAATTCACCTCCTGTTCCTACTGTCTCTCAAATATTGTTTTTTAATGTAACATAACTTGCATTGATCTTCAAATGTGTATGAAAGACTTTGACCAGTTTTCTTTCCCAACAATTCTTTTTGAGAAACAAGGATCTCTTCGAGAAAAGATGAATTACATAATTATATTTACAGTCTCATGTTTTAGTGTGTTTCAAATGAGAATGTGTGCATATATTCTGTAGATAGACTCAAAAGTAACTGAAAACTAGATTGCCTACACTTTGCTGAGAGATATAGATCCAGACATTAAAAACAGCAATGCTCATATGAGATTCAAATTCTCCCTTAGGAAATCTAAAGTAATACAAATAACTAACCTTCAGCCCATTATATGCAAGGTCATGTGTGCATTCTTAATGTATCATACCTTCTCAATCGTTCTGTTAGCAACATTTTCTCCATTTTACAGATGTGAGAAATGGTTTAAGAGTGATTGACATATCTGATTGCAGAGCTGGCAAATGACAAAACTAGAATTCAGACTCACAATTTTGAGAAGCCATGTCTCCATCAGGCCTACATGTCACATACTGGTCATGTGAAGATTTAGCACATTGGAGTTTTGGAGTTCTGTGAAAATGTCTGGAGGAATGTTGATTTGAAGTACCAATTTCCTTATAGAATGAATAAAAATCAGCCATTTATCAAACATCAATGGACAAATAATAAACATTTCTCAAAAGAATTACATATGGCTAAAAATTACTAGAAGAAAATCTCAACTTTTTTAGCTATGGTGGAAATGCAAATTGAAAAGGGGGATTCCATCTTAATCCAGTCAGAATGGCCACTATCAACAAAGCAACAAGCATCAAATGCTGGATAGAATGAGAGAGAAAAGGAATTCTTATACACTGTTAGTAGGAAGGTAGATTATTGCAGGCATTCATGAAAATCAGTAACAAAGTTCCTCAAAAGACTACAGATAGAGCTATTATGAAATACTATTATATCACTACATGGCATATGCAAGAAGAAAAAAACAAAGTCACCTTGCTATAGAGATTACAATTAACCATGTTTGTGGTGACAATCTTCAGGAACAAATGAGAAGCTAAAATTGATTAATTGGATATAAATTGTCAGTCACTAGCCACAGAAATGTTCTCCCTAAGATCTGACTGCCACACACTCAAAATTTAGATAGTCTGTGCCACATATAAATTAGGAGCCCTACCTATTCACTTGAACAGTACCATATGTGTCTATTGACATGACCTCATTTAATTGTATTTATTGTTTGGTCTCATTTCTGTGCTGAATCTACTAGATCGTACTGTCTATAAAACAGACCAAAAGACAATGAACATTTACTAAAATTTCATTGGCAGAATTGTCTAAGCATGGTTCACCTTGAACTGATAAAGACTATTTTTTTAAACTTATGCCATCGTTGTAACAAGTATATTCCAAGTTCTGTCAAACACTAACCTACATTTTTTTTTCTGACTCTTTCTGTGTTATGTCCCTGACAACAACTTTGGATTCAGACTCTGGGGTTCTGTACATCTTCAGAATGAGTTCAATATTTATAAACATGTCAAGTAAGTTAAAATAACACCAAGGAAAGCAATAAAGTATGTCACAACATCAATGATCAACCAACTAAACATTTATGGATAGAAAAGGCTAATTGTTATTTAGTCAGAGAATAACTACAAGCTGCTTGACTTGTTTCGTTTCTGTGAAAATTATATTCCCCACAGACTGCCTTTTATCTCCATAATCATACCCAGTGTTTAAATCAAGGCAGATCAATAGAACTCACATTGATATCCAGACTACAAACAGGAACAGCGTTGATGATCTTGGCAAAAGCATTACAGTCACCAATATTCTTACTAATAACATTCTACTTGGTACCAGGAACTGCTAAATATAAAATATATCTCTGTCAAAGTGGAGCACTTTAATCTTGGTTTCAACGACACCATTGCAGGTTAAAGTATAACTAAAGTATGATCTATCCAATGATTCCTTAAACCTGAAATTTATATAAAGCAAAGATATGGTCATATAATTACCATTAGAGAAATATAAAACATGCAATTTTATAGCACTTCTAATTTTGTTGTTTATGCCTTTTACTTTACATCAGGGAACAGGATTTATTAAACAAGCACATTGAGTTGTCCACAAAACATAATTAATTTTGTTTGAAATGCTACTCTACTGGGTACTTACATGAAATTCTATGTCCCTCGTTTGCTGGAAAATGCATTTTGCCTTAGCTTTTATTAAAATCTATCACCCAGCTTCCCTTGTGTTTACCCTATAATTTATATGCCTTTCTAATCACTACCTGCTTCTCTTAGTTAATATATATGCTTGTGTATACATGTTTAAAATTATGCCATTTCCTTTATAAGGCAAAACAAGCCAATTAAATTTAATACTTAATTAAGTACTCCAATTGTCTCCAATTAAATTGTAATGTCTAATAGTTCTTTCTATTAAAACCAAAGCATCAAAGTACACCAAAATGCATTAATCTCAGGAATGTTATTATTACCTAAAATTCTAAATAAATGAATATTTCAGCACTTTTCTTTAGAGAATCTAACATAAGAACTCTTCCTTAAATTGAGATAATATCATAAAGTAGTTTATAAAAGCCTCTACAAATCCTGGGCATGAATAAATTGCCAGGTTAGCTGGATGCACAGTAATTTCAAACATATCTTTCTAAAGTAATTCATAGAGTCAGAAATGTGTTTTGGTAGATGCAATAGCACCAATGACATTGTGAAGATTTATCTGCTTTTTAAAATCTATCGCCAAACGCAAAAGTAATTGTATAATGAAGATAAGATTGTCCATCTGAGATTATTTGTTAGTATTTTCAGTTGCCATTCAAATTCAATTTCTTGTTAGGTAAGTTCTAATTTACTTCATATTGTGTATCTCTAGAATACCAAATTCTAAACTTGCACATGCTTTATACAACACACCTTCACATTGAGATCCCTTGTTGTGATAATCCAGAAATAATTTAGAAGATCACACATAATGAATAGTTATGCAACAGTGGTTCACACCTGTATTCTTAGCTACTAGGGAGGCTGAGATCTGAGGATTGAGGTTGGAAGCAAACCCAGGTAGGAAAGTCCATGAAACTCTTATCTCTGATTAATAATGAACTGAAGCTATACTAGCCTAAAGCAATAAAGCTCAGGGACAATACCCAAGGCTTGAGTTCAAACCTCAGTATCAACACACACACATATAGAATTGATGAATAGGTGAAATGTTTTACAAAATCAATAGAATGTAGCCAGCACTTCCAGAAAATTCTGAAATTCTACACTCTTTTTGATGGAAATAGGAATTGGCCCATAGTTCCATCTCTTTGTGATCATTTAGACATGTTCTGAAGTTCTCTGGCCTGGCAGAGCATGTTATACAATATAGCATGTTACACAATATTTACCTCTAAGACAGCTGGAGTCTCCTCTATTTTGCTGTGTTAACAAAGACATTAGAAAACATTGATTTGGTTCATATGAGCTCATGTATGTAGCCCTCAAACCATTAGATCCAGGCTTATCATTCCTTTAGATAAACTAGTTTGAAGATTCTATGACTAGCAATGGGTTATATGCTAACTTTGAACCAAAACACAAGAAAAAAAATTAGTGTAAATTTCATGTCATGTAATTGAGGCAGATGACTAGAATACTAGTAAAGGCACTCACAAATATGTGCAAGAAGTTGACTTTCTATTTTCCATATAATAAGTACAACCACTTGAAGCTTGACTTTGCCTGATATTTTTGCAGAGTGTAACTCTAGAACGTTAAAGCAGATATAGAAATGTACACAGGAGACCTGGTGAGGACAATTGACAAGGATGCTTGAGAGAATGACTAACATTTGCAAATGTCAGAGGTGAGGAGAAAACACTGTGAGACTGAGATTTCAAATCTGAGGCTATTGAGATAGGCTAAATATCAAGACTTGGGAAAATAAAGATATCTCCCTGACAACATGATGTACTTTTACCTCTCTCTGTAGTAAAGTAACTGATTATTCACTGTGTTAATAGAACTCTATTTCAGAAAACTAAACTTTTTGAGATTTGTAAGAAATGACTTAGAGAGAAAATATATTACTATAATGTGTATGATATTACAAGCAAATTATACTTTAAAAGATTCTATCTCTTTTGTGAAATTGAAACACAATAACTGTGGCCGTTTGAATGTCAGCATCTGTCTGAGTGAAAAGAAAATATGTCTAATACCCACTCCAAACTTTTGCAAGAAAACCAAGAAAATGGTGTTGATGGAAAATATTACTAATGTTAGTCCAAGTTAACTAGTGGTAAGTCTTTGGCTTTGTCTTCCTTTATTTTATTTTATTTTATTTTACAGTTTTAAAAACATCTGTGATTGACTCATTTAGCACAGCTAGACTGTTAATCTTTCCTTTTCCCTTTTTCTTCACAAAACTCTATTTTTTATATCCTTATGTTTATTTCAGCAGTAAATTTATTTTCTTAGTTAAAGCTAGCTTTTCAAAATCCAGTCCATGGGCTTTCTACTGATCTTACTAGCTATGTCCTTTGCCATATAGAAGCTCTGCAGTTAAATGCAATCCCATTTGTACAAACTTTTTTTGATTTGTTGTTTCATTATTTATCACAGCTAAAATGTGGAACCAACACAAATGCCCCTCAGTAGATCAGTAGATGAAATGGATCAAGAAAATGTAATGTGTGTGTGTGTGTGTGTGTGTGTGTGTGTGTGTGTGTGTGTGTGTGTGTGTGTGTGTGTGTGTGTAGGAATTTGTGCTTCCATCAGAAAGAATGACATCACCCCATTTGTTAGGAAATGGAAAGACTTAGAAAAAATAATATCATGTGAAGTAAGCCAGACCCAAAGAAATAAAGGTCCCATGTTTTCCGTCATTTGAAATAATTGGTATATGTCTAGGATAATTTTATCAGATGAGCAGAAAAACTCAAGAACTATGTACATATGACCATATAAGACGATGCTAAGCAAAATGAACCCCAAAATATGTTGTGTTGTCGTTGTTTTTAATGTACTATGTGATTTTTTTTTGTTTCCTTTGTATGGTCTTCCCCGTTTTCACTGAACTTGATTTTGGTACCTTGCATCTTGTATATACATTTGTCTAGTTTGGGGAGAGGATGGGGAATAAGAAAACACTGAACCAATGACACAGGATGACCCATCGTAACAATGGTACCCACAAAACACTATTTACTATACTGGAAATGAAATTACAACTTTTGGGGGGGAGGAATGTGGGAGGTCGGAGAGAGAAGGGATAGTAGAAGAACAACAAAGGAGTGGGTAACAATGCTCAACAAGAAATGTACTCATTACCTTACTCTTGTAACTGTAAATCCTCTGTACAGCATCTTTACAATAAAAGAAAATTTGAAAAAAAAAGAGTCACCTCAAGCCGTATGGAATAAGGTCATTCTTGTAATCCTGGTTTTTCAAGGGGGGGAGGAAGATCATAGTTTGAGACTAACTCAAGGAGAAGAGTTTGCACGACTTTATCTCCAACGAACTAGCAAAATGCTAGACTGGAGGCCTAGCTTAATTGGTAGACCAGCAGATTTGAGTCAAAACTCAAGTAAGATTACAAAGGTGAATCAAGTCCTAGTATCAGCATAGAAAACAAAAATACTCAGTTCAATAGTACACCAATAAGCAAACAATTCAAATAGCCTATTGACCCATAAGGATGACATTACTACAAAGTTCCTGTCCACTCCTGTTGTACAGTGGCAAAATTCACTTTGCTTTATACATATGATCCCCCAAACCTTACTGTTCATTATCAATCCCAGACCAAATTAGGATGAAAGCAAATCTGACCTTTAACTTTCTTTACAACACATCAGTCCAGGAGACATTGTTTCTGGGCCACAAGCAAACATTCATATGCTTTACAATGAGCCATATTGAATGATTTTTGTCTCAAAGTCATGTACACATAAGAGGATATGAGGTAGTGTGGGTGAGAAAGCATGGTCAGACTACTTGAACCCTATTCTTGAGTACTGGATTACGGCTGTGACCTTCACCAAAGTTTCTGGTTGTTTATATTTTTGTCTCCTTTCTTGTCAAAGAAATATGGTGATTGTATGTTTATCACAGTGTTGTCAGGAAGATGAAGGACATAGTATGGTTCATTTGAGGTACATTTACAGCTGATATTTGCATTAAAGGTCAGTTGATAAAGTGCCTTAAAACCTAGTTTCATAGTTCTCCAGGCATTATTTCAAGTATTATTCTCACAGCACAGATGAATCTCAAACTTAACACTTTCCTGAAGCATTTTCTAAGCATTGCCTATTGTCTCAGCACTGCAGATTTCATCTAATACTAAAGTTTTGCTCTTTCATTGCTCTGTCTGTCTCTGAAATCTGGCACTTAAAACTGAACAGATCATATTTGTAAACATTTGGGTAAATGCCCAAAAGTGGGATTGCTGGGTCATAGGGGAGCTCTATGTGGAGTCTTTTGAGGAACCTCCATACTGCTTTCCAAGACCACACTAAAGCTACCAGCACGACTATGTTTATTGCAGCATTATTTACTATAGCTAAGTTATGGAACCAACCCAGATGTCCCTCAGTAGATGAATGGATCAAGAAAATGTGGTATATATAAACAATGGAATTCTATGCCTCCATCAGAAAGAATGACATTGCTCCATTTGTTAGGAAATGGAAAGGCTTAGAAAAAATTATATTAAGTGAAGTAAGCCAGGCCCAAAGAAACATAGGTCCCATGGTTTCCCTTATTTGCAATATCTAGTATATGTATGAGTCAAGCAGAAAAGGTCAGATAAGGTGATGTTAGGAGAATGAACCCTGAGATCTGTATTCAAATGTTTTTTTTCTTTCATGCATTTGTTTCTAAAGCATTAATAAGATTATTTCTTTGTTGCTTTGTATGTCCCTCCCCCACAGTATAACCCCTGCTTTCACTGTATTTGATGTCGATATAATTTGTGGAGGGGAAGGGAAAAATAGCCCATTGCAACAATGAGATGTACAAGTCGTTATATCGAAAACGAACTTTACAACTTTGGTGAGGGGAGGGAGGGTGGGCTGGGGGGAGAGCATGGGAAGGGATGGGAAGGAGGAAACAAAGGAGGAGGCTACAATGCTTGATAAGAAATGTACTCATTACCTTGCCCATGTAATTGTAACCCCTCTGTACAGTATTTTCACAATAAAAAAAAAGAAACATTCAAATAAAAAAAACTGAACAGATCATTTGTGACAAGGGCTGCACGAACCTAAAGACTCGATAAAGAGGAGGAAAACAATCTACATTTTATGATACACTGCATATTCCAGGCAACAAGCTCTGTTCTCCTGAGTCACCCTACTGACCCACGGTAAGGTATGTTCACAAGATACAGTGTAACAGCCAAAAATGTCCGTTAAAAGAAAGAAAAAGAATTGGAGTGCAAACCAGAAAAAAAAAGTTTGTTCTTATAGATATCGCTCCTCCTGATTATATGGTAGAGGTTGTCTTCTTTTTATTAAGTCTGTCTTAACCTGCAATTTCCTTCCCTGTACTATGGTACTCACATTTAAAATGCCATGACATTTACAATATAGAAAGCTTGCAATGTAAAAAAGAAAAAAAATGAGTCTGATTGGGAAAACCAGAGCAGGCTGGTACATACAAGTTGAAGCTACACATAACACATAACACTGTTCCAAATACTTCATGGTAACAGCAAAAAGGGAAAAAGACAACATATTGCATTAACACATGGGTACGCCAGTGCCATAGCCTACTCTTGGAAGGCAGATGTTAATTTCTAGGCATAAGTATTTTTCAATGGGAACTGTGTCTTCCATGTTTGCCTGACATTCCAGTAACAAGATGACTGAAATTCTGGAATAACATTGGAATCATTTTCCTTTTCAAAATTGTATCTTTCCCTTATTCTGGCTACTGTATCCAAGAAAAGGGGAGGTAAATTCATCTACACATGTGATTAAAACCAAAACCAATTAGGCATTGAGAAACTAATTAAATATAAATCTTTATTTCTCTACTATTCATTCTGATTTCTGCATCTTCAGGTGGCAGGAATTTGTTCATGGTCAAAGTGACCATATATCTACTAGTAAGTGGAGAATTG
Organism: Dipodomys merriami; assembly: GCF_024711535.1. Taxonomy (NCBI): domain Eukaryota; kingdom Metazoa; phylum Chordata; class Mammalia; order Rodentia; family Heteromyidae; genus Dipodomys; species Dipodomys merriami. The sequence continues at coordinate 86,879,994 of NW_027203381.1, forward strand.
CAAAGAGAATTGTAGAAGAGGAAAAATAAGTGAGAATTATCTTTTTTCAGAAGCAGATATTCAAATGTGAGAATTCATAATACAGTTCACTTGACAGGTTAAGGTATAAGGTGTGGCTTTCATCCCTGAATAACACTAAATAAGGCCCTGTTTTTTGTTTTTTGGGGGATTTTTGTTTTATTTTGTTTTGTTTGCTTGCTTGCTTGTTTGTTTTTGGTCCTGAGACTTGAAGTCAGGTCCTGGGCTCTGTCTTAGAGCATTTTTTGCTCACAGCTAGCACTCTACCATATGAGCCATAGCACCACTTCCAGCTTTTCCTGAGTAGTTTACTAGAGAGAGGAGTCTTATGGACCTTGCTGTCCAGACAGGCTTTGAACCTTGATCCTCAGATCTCAGCATCCTAAGTAACTAGGATTACAGGTGGGAGCCACCAGTGCCCTGCTGAGACTCTGTTTTTTTATATTGAATAGAGGAAATGTTATGCATGTATACACTGTGGAAATACTTGCTCACATCTAGTTAGTGACTTTCTCCTCTCTCTTAGACATATTCCTTTTTTTCTTTCATTTTAATTTTCATTATAAGTCAGGTAAATTGTGGCAGAAATATGGGCTGGAGAAAGTTAAATGGATTCTCAGGAGTGAAGTAAATTTTCCAGAATGGTAAAATATATTGAAAATGTAGGATGTGAATATTAATTTACAAAATAGAGTTTATAATAATATTCAAAGATAAAACTCAAATATGTTTATTTAAATGACACTCACCTTTACTACTTTAAGTACTCAGAGTTTAGAGCCATCTTTTTAATGTAAGTAAGTAGTACATAATGTGACTTTAATATAACTGCTTTGTTTTTAAAGCCACATTTAAGCTTCATCACACTCTCTAAATTTATCATGCTATTGAGGTATTAAACAGTCCTTAGGGACAAATAAGTACTAAGCCATCAATGTCATCAGTTTACAAACATTTTTAATATAAAAGTATTATCTTTCTGTCTGGCAATTCATTGAAAACTCTGACTCCTAAGAAATACAAAGAAAATACAGCTCTTCTACACACATGAAATTTATAGTGGAGAGAGACAGTACATTCTGAAAAACTGTGGAAGAAGAACAAAAGTTGTCAGAATCGGAAATGGAGTCACTGTGTCAATCCCAACAAAAAAAGGATGAAAAGCCAGGGGATTATGAAGAAAGGGCTCTGAAGCATCTTAGCCTGGTAGGACATGTCTCAGACAGACTCAGTTCTGAATTTTCACAGAGAACACCAGAGCCTTCCATAGAAAGTTCACTTGGAAAGACATCTTCTCAGCAACTATCTTTTCAACTTCAGACTAACATTGATTTAAAAAAAATTAATTTTTAGGACCAAGTATTATTGTTTTTATAAAACTTGTATCAAACATAAAACTAATTAAAACTATTTTTTAAAAGGAGAAGGTACATAAGAAAGCATAATAGGGTGAATTTGTTCAGAATACATTGCATGCATGTAAAGATATATCAGAATAAAATACCTTTGTACAATTAATTTATGCTAATTTAAAAGAAAAAGATTATTGTAATTAGTATTGTTAAAATGCAGCATATTAGCTTAGATTATTAGAGATTGCATGGGTCTTGACACCCAGGAGTATAGTATAATGAGGATATGTAAGGAAAAGATGTAGGTTGGAAGGGATATTAAGAAGTCTCATGGCAGACACACATCAAGCTGGAGAAGCACAGAAAGTTTGTGGTTCATGCTAGGTTTGAAAGCTTCAGAGCCAGGAAAGCTAAATACATAGGCCTAGGTCCAAAAAGGCTTTGGATATAGATTAGGGAAAGTGTCAGAGTCTGAAAGCTGAAGAGCTGATGTCCAAGATAAGGAGGAAAAAGACAATCCAATCCAGGAGTGAGCGAGTGAGGGTGGGGGGCAGAAAGAGAGACAGACAGAGGACAGAGACAGAGAGGGGATTGCAACAGGAGAATTGAAAGAGGGAGAAAGGGGAAGAAGAAGGGGGTAATGAAAGAAGGAGAGAGATAGTGAAATATATTATGTATATATTACACATATCTGTTGCATAAATAATACTCATAACTTTATCTATACGGCATCATAATGAAACCTCAAATTCTTTGATCTGCGAAGGAGGAAGGAAGGTATGTATTGGCATCTAATGGAGTAAACTTGTTTAAAGTACACTTTATCACAATGAAACCCTTTTGTGCTCTTCATGTATGCTAATTTAAATATTTTTTTTAATCCATAAGGACATTAAAATCTTGGGAAATATAGTTATTGCGGTTTGGGTAGTGTGTGGATAAAAGAAGTCTTCTAGTTTTTTGGTTTTTTTAATATACAAATGAAACCCACACTACCCAAACCGTTAAACAGGAATACAAGTGGACCCATTGCAACAATAAGAAGTACAAATTGTTATGTCGAAAACGAACTTTACAACTTTGGCCAGGTTGGGGGGGGGGTGGTGGGAGGGGCAGGGAGGGGAGATGGGAAGGAATGGGAAGGAGAAGCAAAGGAGGAGGCAACAATGCTTGATAAGAAATATACTCATTACCTTGCCCATGTAATTGTAACCCCTCTGTATGGTATTTTCACAATAAAAAAATATGATAAAAAATTGAACAGAACAAAAAAAGAAGTCTTCTGTGTCAAAAGGACTAAATATGTGTCAAATAGGTTGTTTCATAAAGACTAAAGCCATGAAGGTTTGGTTTTTGTTGCTTTTGTTTGTTTTGTTTGTTTTTTTGTTTGAATTCTGGGCCTGTGCCCTGTCCCTGAGCTCTTTTGCTCAAGTTAATGCCCTACCACTTGAGCCACAGCACAACTTCAGACTTCTGTGATTAATTGGAGATAAGACTCTCACAGTCTTTTCTGCCTGGGCTGGTTTCCAAATGTGATCCTTGTATCCCAGCCTCCTGAGCAGCTAACTTTATAGGCACTCATCAATCCATGAGTTTTGATGTATATAAAGAGATTACTAAGTATTTGTTACTGGGCAAGATGAAATTTATAACATTATGTGAAGATTCCTGGAAAAAGTGTCCACTCTTATAACAGAATCTTGGGAATTTAATATATTTGTGCTTATGTATTTTAAAATATTTCCTTTTACTTTACTTTACCCCCTGATTTAAAAGAGAAAAGTTAAATCCTCTAGTAAATATACATACATACATTCATACAACAAACAGTCATTTTAGAAGCTTATTTTAATACTATGTTTTGAAGGGTAACATAAGCCACTATATTAATATAAAATACATGATCCCACTCAAATATCTTTCTCCTATAAATTAGAAAGTGCAGGAATCTCATGGGAAAGAGTTCTATTTATTAAAGTGTTATCATTCAAATAAAGATCATCAAGAAAAATACAAACAGTATTCCAAGCATGGTGTCATATCCTTAGTTAATGTTACTTAGAGATAGAATAGAAAGGCTGCTAGTGAAGGCTAAACCAAGCAAAAAATTAGAAAGAAGTACAAATAAGCCAGGTATACTCATTCATTCCTTCCTTCTATTCTACGTAAACAGGAGGCCATAGATAGGAACATCTTGATTGGAGGCAATCCCCAAGCAAAATCACAAGTTCCTATCTGAAAATTAGCTAAAGTATGAAGGGCTGATGGAGTGTGGAAGTGATAGAACATTTGAACAAGGACTTCTTTGAGTTTATAAATTTATAAACCCTAATAATGACACAGTAAAATAATCTAAACAAGCACTACAGAAATAAAACAATAAAAGAATACAAATAATGCTATGACACATTTTTTTTACATTGAAGCTACTACAAGATACTATAAATTATAGAAGTAGAAAGTGAAAAAGATAGGAAATCTCAGACACAAAAATGCAGGTATTGAAATTAAGAGGCTGATAGATGCGATTCAGCCTAAGAAAAACTTAATTAACTAGAAGGTGTATATTGGCAAGTAATCAGAATGAATCTAAAAACTATTAAGATAGTATCTAAACCTTAGATTCTTCCATTATAGAATGTCAAAGACAAAGAGACAAATTTAACAACCAGTGAGGAAAAAATATAATTATATATTGAAATAATTAGGTAGAAAACTGTGTTTCAAAAGGAATAATAAATTTCTTCAAATTGTCAGAGAAATTGATTGTCAAAATAAAAATACATCCAGAATCCTAAATATAATTTAGGATTAGGGTGAAGTCAAAATATTTATAGTCAAAACCTGCAAGATTTATAACTTGGAATAACTTGTGAAGAAAACTACTAGATATGACATAGAAAGGAAATAAGATTATAATTCAATAGCTAAGGATAGAAATTGTTTCATATTTTGGTAGATATTATATTATATTTTCTGTGAATTAATGACAAGTATAATAATGATTTTACTTGAAAGAATTAAACCAGTATTTAGCATTATGCCAAGGCTGGAGTAGAAATCAGAACTGAGTAATTTTAAAACCATTACATTGTGTATAAAGCACAATAACACATGCATTACAATTGGATCTTTCGTTTGTTTGTTTTTTTGGTCAGTCGTGGGGCTGGAACTCTGGGTTGGGCACTGTCCCTCAGCTCTTCAGCTCAAGGCAAGCGCTTTACCGCTTGAGCCACAGCGCCACTTCCGGTTTTCTAGTGGTTTATTAGAGATAAGAGTCTCATGGACTTTCCTGCCCTGGCTGGCTTTGAACTGCGATCCTCAGATCTCAGTCTTCTGAGTAGCTAGAATTACAGGCGTGAGCCACCGGCGCCCAGCACGATTGGATCTTATTTACTGTGCTATGAAGGTTAAAATTGGTTCACTTAATTGAGATATGAAAATTTAATTCAAACCAGGTGGCATTATCCTAGCTACTCTAGAGACTGAGATCTGATGTCTGAGGATCGTGGTTCAAAGCCACCGCAGACAACAAAGTCAGTGAGACACTTATCTCCATTTTAACTACCAAAAATCAGAAATGAAGTCGTGGCTCTTAAGTGGTGCATCACTAGCCTTTAGCAAAAAATCTCAGGATTGTAACTAGACCCTAAATTCTGGAACAGCACACACACACACACACACACACACACACTCAAGCTAGGTGCCAATAGTTAATGCCTGTAATCTTAGAAACATAATAGACTGAAGAGGTCTGCAATTCAAAATAAGCCTGGGCAGAAACATTCTTTGAGACTTTATGTCAGAAATAACTAGCAAAAAGCCAAGTTAGAGATGTGGTTCACGTGGCAAAGCATTGGCTAAACAAACAAGCTATGTGAATGTGAAGCCCTGAGTTCAAGCCCAGTACTGCCCAATTTAATAATAATAATAACTATTATTATTATTATAAACTGCATATAAACAATTTTAAACAATCAAAATACACAGAGCATTATAAACTTGTTAAAATCTCTATCATATACATCCATAGTCATTGCCTAGACAAGCCCAAAGCCCAAAGTTCAACTTCTATCACTACTCTCACAAATACTGTATTATAAAAAATGTGATTTTTTTCCCCTTTATATGTTCTTCCCCCATGGTACAATTCCTGTTGTCACTGTATTTGATTCTGGTGTCCTGCATCTTGTCTATATTTTCTCATTTTGAAAGGGGAAGGGAAATAATAAAATACTGAAATGAGGATTCAGGATGACCCATTGTAATAATGAGATGTACAAGATAGTATGTTGAAAATGAACTTTACAATTTTGTGAGGGGGGATGGAGAAGTGGAAGGAGGAGTTGGGGAGGTGGGGAGGGAAGGGATGGTAGGGGAAAAACAAAGGAAGGTATAACAATGCTCAATAGGAAATGGACTCATTACCTTGTTCCTATAACTGTAACCCCTCTATACAGTATCTTTACAATAAAAAAAATATTAAGAAAAAAAATTAGTTGAGGTAAATAAAGGCAGAGAGCATGGGTAATGTGGCAGAGCACTTGCCTAGAAAATACAGTACAGTTCAAACATAAATTCTGCATTAATATATACACATAAATATATATACAAATATACACACACCTATAATATAACTTTATGAAAACTATAAATTTATTTCTAAAGATTTATTTTGAGAATTTTCCATGGCAAATTGGTGGTTAAGGAGAATAGGTACAACGTAGGAGAAAAAAATTTACATTGCAGTTCAGTTTGAAATAGGCCATAGTAACATGAAAAGAAAATCTAAAACTTAACAGTAGCAAGTCAAAAACGCAGAATTTAAGAAAAACTATCAAAACATCTTTTGATGTTGTTGTTGCTTTAGTGAATCAAACTTTTTTGGGGGTAGGGAGGCTGGAACTCTGACCCTGGACACTGTCCCTCAACTCTTCAGCTCAAGGCAAGCACTCTACCACTTGAGCCACAGCACCACTTCTGGTTTTCTGGTGATTTATTGGAGATAAAAGTCTCACAGACTTTCCTGCCCAGGCTGGCTTTGAACCCTGATCCTCAGTACCCAGCCTCCTGAGTAGCTAGGATTACAGGCCTGAGCCACCAGTACCTAGCTTGAATCAAACTTTTATAATAACTAGTACCAAAGAAAAATCTAAAAATTTTAACTTCTCTGGTGATTACATCATCCACTGTTACCAAAACAAAACAGAACTTACTAGCTGTAAATTAAACACACACGTGTTACACATACATACACATAATAGTTCATTTTAAAGTTAATTTGTTAGTGAAAATACATAAAATAAATAAAAATTTACAATCTTACCCATCAAAACTTGTACAATGCAGCTACTACAATGTCTGAGGTACATTTAAAACCTTAAACTTGTATATATATAAAAAAAAGGCCAGCTACTGTGTCTTATGCCTATAATTTAATACACCAGAAAAGCAGCATGTGTGTACACATATATGTGATGAAATACATAATAAAAATATCATCAGAAGATAATGGAATAGAAACAATGGGAAAAATAAAGTCAAGAGAAATAATTGCAATTGACATATATAATTTGTATTGGATTTTTTGTTATATTCATGGGATAATTGTGGAGTCATTATTTTAGCAGCATTTTTAATACCAGGGTAAAGTGTCCTCTTATCTATCAGAAGTATGATGACAAAGTCAAATGCACTGTAGCACTTCTGGGCATCCTGTTGACTGGACAAAGTGCTCTAAAGACTGTTAAATGGGCCAAGTATGTGAATCTCACTGTTCATACGAAATGAAAAACGTTGCAGGTACATATATGAAGAATGAATAATTTTATATAGCATTCAGTTGCAAAACTAATGGTAGAATATTTGAATATGTAGTCTTGTATAACTCAACAATAAAGGAAATCAAGAGATTTATAAAAAGAAAAATTCAATGACAGTAATCGCTTCAGGAAAAGGAGCAAGACATGATATTTTGCAAGATAATGAAAGCATACCACATAAAGACAATTTTCCTTTTGGATTATTCATTGAACAGTAGCTATGGTAGATTTTATAAGACTGTAGAAAGGATATTGGATTGGAGTAGAGTAGCATTAATTTCACTATGAAAATGGATATTAATGTAACTTGTAATCATGTAAAAATTGTGTGCTGATTGTGCAATCATTGTTAAGTTTTTGAAAAAATAAATTGAAAAGTAAATGCCATCTGAAACCCAATACCTTGAAACAACAGCCATGAGCATTTGGGGAGCTAAATGTACAACCACCCAACAACAAATCCTCAAAGAAACAACTGCCCAATAAATAAGTGGGCAAAAGACTTAAAGAGAAGCTTCTCTGAAGAAGAAAGAAGGATGGCCAATAGACACATGAAGAAATGTTCAACATCCCTAGCCATAAAAGAAATGCAAATCAAAACAACATTGAGATATCACCTCACTCCAGTTAGAACAGCAAAAATCAAGAACTCCAATAACAACAGATGCTGGAGGGGATGTGGACAGAAAGGAACCCTACTTCATTGTTGGTGGGAATGTAAACTTGTTCAACCACTTTGGAAAGCAGTATGGAGGTTCCTCAAAAGACTTCACATAGATCTCCCCTATGATCCAGCAATCCCACTTTTGGGCATTTACCCAAATGTTTACAAACAAGACCACACTAAAGCTACCAGCACAACTATGTTTATTGCAGCATTACTTACCATAGCTAAGACATGGAACCAACCCAGATGCCCCTCAGTAGATGAATGGATCAAGAAAATGTGGTATATATACACAATGGAATTCTATGCCTCCATCAGAAAGAATGACATTTCCCCATTTGTTAGGAAATGGAAAGGTTTGGAAAAAATTATATTAAGTGAAGTAAGCCAGGCCCAAAGAAGCATAGGTCCCATGGTTTCCCTTATTTGCAATATCTAGTATAGGTATGAGTCAAGCGGAAAAGGTCAGATAATGTGATGCTAGGAAAATGAACCCTTAAATATGTATTTTAATGTTTTCGTTTCTTTCATGCATGTATTTCTAATGCATTTATAAGATTATTTCTTTGTTGCTTTGTATGTCCCTCCCCCACAGTGTAACCCCCGTTTTCACTATATTTGATGTCAGTATAACATGTGGAGTAGATGGGGACAAACAAGTCGTTTAAGGATTCAGGTGGACCTGTTGCAACAATGAGAAGTACAAAATGTCATGTCAAAACCAGCTTTACAATGCCGGTGTGGGGGGGGGGAGGGGGGTATAATTGGGTGGGGGGAGGGGGGTAAATTGGGTGGGGGGAGGGGGGAGGCGGGGAAGAGAAGTGAAGGGTAAACAAAGGAGGAGGCTGCAATGCTTGGTAAGAAATGTATCCATTATCCTGCCCATGTAATTGTAGCCCCTCTGTACAGTATGTTCTCAAATAAAATAAAATACAATTTAAAAAAAAAAAAAAAAAAAGAAATGTAAAAAAAAAAAAATAATAAAAATAAAAAATAAAATGCAGTGGGAAAGATCTATATATACTCATCCTGAGTGACTCTAGGGTATTTGAGAAAGTTAAAAAAGACAGCAAAAAATTCAGTATAGAATGCTATTAAAAGTATATTAAAAAGTATTAAGTATATTAAAAAGTATATTAAAGGATGAGAGAAGAAAAGGCATGGAGGCAAGAATTTTTTTTAGGTTCATTACATCATTTTCATTTTCTAAGCCTTTTTAATATTTTCAAAAATTAAAATAAAAATATAAATACTAACTAAAAATGAAATAAAGATTAAACAGTTGATATCAAAAAAAAAAAAAAAAAAGAATCTTTTCAATTATGCTTTGCCTGGTGGACACATGGTAAAGGCCCTCCACTTGGAAATGCAACCTCCACGCGCCTGCTGTCTCTCACTTACGTGTCCCTGGAAATGTCTCTTCGTTCTAACAGCTGTAACTCTGAATAAATACTTATTTAATGCATGTCTGTTTTGAAACACAGGCAAGTCTTCTGTTGAAAGGAACAAAGCCAGATTTCCATATTGGCTTGAAGGCTTGAACATAGCTCTCTGAAAGCAAAAACAGCGGGAAACTGTAAGACTAGGGACAGGCAGTGGAAAAAATACCCTGCCCCTGGGTATAGAAATTGAAATTCATGAACTATCAACAAGAGCTTATCTTCATAGCCCTATGGGAAGAAAATGAAGGGAAAGTAATGGAAGGGTAATAAGCAAAGCAGAGATTCATTCAACAGTACAAAAAGGGGAAAACTGTTCTACATTTTCCTTCGTTCTTTGAGGGGGTCTTAGGGTGGGGGGTGGGGGCTCTGTGTGTATGTATGTGTGTGTATATATGTGTGTGTAATAATATGTTTGTATACAATCCCTCTTTTAAATGGACAAAACCAGGACATGAGTTAAAGATGAATATAATAGCAGTTAATATATATTTACACATTGCTTTGAACGTATTTGTCACAGTTACATGATTTCTGACTAATTCAGATAGTATAATGCCTCCTGAATTATTCTCCTTTTCTCAAAAAAGTTTGGCTACTCAAGGTTATTTGAAATTCTATACAAATTTTAGAACTGCTTTATTTGAATTCTGTGAATGATATGGTTGGTACTTTGATAGGTAGGTCATATAATTTGTAAATTTTGGGGGGCAGTAGAGAACATTTTAACAATATTTAACTCTTCTGAAAAATTCTATAAATGGGAACCTGAGCATCCTCTCCACTCCCATACTCATCTCATCTTTTCCTTTTTTTTTCTTTCTTTTTTTGTGTTCCAGTTCTGGGGCTTTAATTTAGTTGTATCCTTTAGCTTTTTTGCTTAAGGATGTTACTCCACCACTTGAGCTACAGCTCCACAGTTTACCCTTTGTCCAATTTAGAGTTGTGTTTCATATTGACCCCTACTATATATGCTTAAGATTTACCCAGTCCACAGATTCATGAATCATTTCCTATAAGCTAGATAATATGCAGGTATTGAAGGGAAACTGTGGCTCGAAAAGAGCTAGTAGAGCTTTGTAAATGGTGCTCTGAAAGAGGAGTCAGGGATTCTGTGCAAGGATATCCAAAAAGTTCCTAGCAACAATCCTCTGTTTGAGCTGCACAAATAAAGAACAGAAAGTACCTGAGCAGGAAAGATAACAGCTAGTGTCTATCTATACAGGGAAACAAAAAGAAATGAGTGAAATAAAATAAATGGAAATGGGTGCTGATATAAAATAAAGGACTGAAAAATATCTACACACCATTAGGAATTTGATAACATGGTCTGTATATAATGTCACATGCAGAGCTGAGAGAGAGAGGGGATTGGGCAAGTACACCCAGGTGGCAATCAGAGCAAGGCCAGCTACGGTAATTCTTTCCTGACATACTCCCTTCTGATATCTCAGCCAAAGGTTCTTTGTATATTTTTCTTTGGGCAGTTTTTAAAAGTTGAGGCTTGAATCCTTTCCAAAAGGGCTGTAGTGTTTCAAAAGAAACAAAGAATAAAAGAAGTGGGTATCTGTAAAGTCAGTGCCAGCCTCTATAATTTGAGGCTCCACCCTCTCCAAATTTTCTTGAGAATTTTAAGAGTTTATTAATCCTTTGTCTTCAGCATTGATCATTTTCTGAAGTCTAACTTAAACTTTCAAGTATTTGTGAAGTTTGATAAGAAATACATAAAATGAATGGATTTCTTTAGATTGGATGATGAGAACATTACTCACCAGGACAAAAGGAAGTTGGAAGCTTTAGAAAATAAATAAATGGAATTCAAGAGAAGCGACAATTTTTACATACATCAATTTCTACTAAAAGCTTGAAGAAAGGAATGAATACAATTTCATCCAAAGACCCATTAATATTTCATGAAGTTTTAACAATCATTTTGTAGGGAATTGAAAAGAACTTTGGAGGCAAGAGCAAGAAAATGAGAGGTTAGTTTATTTGCAAAAAAAATAAAAGATGGTATTCAGAGGGACCTCTTAGCTCAGCAATAGGAATATTTAGTAAAAAGAAACCTATTGTATTATTTTTAATTAATTCTCACATGAAGCACATATTGTGGTACATATAGAGAGAGAACATTCATGATTACACACACAAAAATGGATGGTTTTGTCAGTTGTGGTTACTGTGACCACATGCCTAAACATGCACCTTAATAAAAGGACAAGTTTGATTTTGTTTCATAATTATAGAGTATACACTAGATTTCACTTTAGTGTTGTTTGGCACTTCAGGTTTGGTCATTAGTAGCATATGATAGAACCCTGACCAGGCCTTATTGTTATCAGTAGAGAAAAAGAGAGGGGAGAAGAAGGGAGATGAACGGAGAAAGGGAGAGGGGGAAAAAGGAGAGAAGGAGGGAGAGAGAGGGAGAGAGAAGGGGAAGGAGGGAGACAGAGGGAGAGAGAAGGGGAAGGAGAGAGAGAGAGTCCAAGTATGTCCTTCAAGTTCATGTCCTAAATAACACAAATTTCCTCCAAAGGCCTTACCTCTTACTCTACCTCTTCCCAGTAGTACCATTGACTTGCAGACAGAATCTTTAACATGTGGACCTTTATGGGTCAATCTAGGGCCAAACGGAAATAGTTGTATAGATAATATAACTGATGTAGAAAAATGGAGAGATTGTACAGGTGTATGAGTGTATATATATCTTAACTTACTATCATCTGTCTATCATGTCTCTATTAAAATGGTCAAATTGTAGTCATTTTCTGTTTTCTTTTTTTCTCCCCCCACCACCTTGCAATGCTGGAGATCAAACCAATGACCTTGCACACATTCTAGGCAAATACTAGATAGCCAATGCTGCATTACCAACCTATGTCAACAGAGTAACCCAAAATTAAAGTCAGTGGTGACATCTCATTTCTTTCATCTGGGGTTGTTTTAGATACTTGAAATCTTAGGGAATAGCTCTTATTAAGTTATTGACAATGAGTGCAGCATTCTTGTCAAAGACTGTAGAGTATAACATTTTCCTTTTATTTTTCTTGAACATACTGAGGTTTGAGCTTAAAGCTTTGTGCTTGACAGCAGATGCTCCAGTATTTGTGCCATACTCTAGGTTGTTTTAGCTTTAGATACTTTGCAAAAATATTTTCTGTGCTCAGGGAGGCCTAGATAGGGATCTGCCTATTTATACTTTCTGCCCAGCCTGGACTGCAAGCATATACCATTATTCTAAACTACTAGTTTAGATGTGGTCTCATTAAATTGTTGACCCTCTGGATTAGAACCCTGAGCCTCCCCCTTTCATCTTCCAAAATGGCTTGGATTAAAAATGTGAGCCAACGTGCCTGACGTGAAATATGTTTTGTTTTTAAACAGATTTAATGTATATTTTATATGTCTAATTTGATGGAACACTAATGTAAAAAATGCAATAGGAGAAAATTTCTAGTGAGGTATCAAATGAATCCTCATTCTATGTAACTGCATAATTTTAAAATAAAGGAAAAGTGGTCAATAAGAAGAAAATGATCTCATATACCAAAAATATACTAATTGAGCTATCACAAAAAGGTATTTTGAGAAAAACGATGCCTTAAATGAGGTGACAAAAATGATTATGAATTAACTTGTTAAGAGACTAAGAGCAGCAGTAATATACTAGCAAATGACTGCATATGGGTACCAAAGCCATGAAATATTTGCACCAACTGAGAGCAAGGCAAATGTAAAATATACTCTGGATTTCAAAGACAAAATGGATGAATATAAATTATACAATTAAGAAGTTACGTGGGCTGACCCCTTTATGGCTGTCAGCTTCTTGTAACTATAACTTAGGGTTACTCACAGATAAGGAGAAAAGCTCTTAAAATGCATTTTTCTTGAGTACAGACTATGCATGCACTTTGAAGAAATATATAACTGAGAACTAGGAAATATATGACTAAGACATAGAAACTAGGAAATTACTTGGAATCTAGAAGATTCTTGGATATAGTTTGAGGAAATTTTTAAACCACTTTGGAATAATTAGAATAAGAAGCGAAATATCAAAAAATGTATAAATTTAAAAATAGTGAACAATTTTTTAAACGATTTGACTATGAATTGAAAAGGGAGGTGTTCTAGATCAATCACCCCATTTACTCTCAGCATACTGTATCTTCAGAATGAGCAAGTACACACACACACACACACACACATACACACACATACACACACACACACACACACACAAATATAGAAATGACTCCACTATATCCTAAAAAATGTTCGCTCGCTGAAATAACCAAGTATGTCTCATAAGACAATCAGCTAAACATGTCCTTCATATGCAAGATTTTGACACCCAATTAACAATATATTATGTTCAAATTTTCCTCATCCCAGAAACATAGCTTTTATGAACTTGACTTGATAACTTCCTGTATGTGACAGATCTTAGATTTAGTATTATGAAGACTTGGACATAACTATAATTGATTTTTAAGTTTGCTTTTGTTGTATTTGTTTTACCATAACTGCTCCTTCTGTTATTACTAAGAGTTTCTATTGGATTATAACCAACTGCAAGAAGATTGTCTGTGGATTTCATATAGAATTAACTGTGAGAATCTTTGATTGCTATATTCTTCTTACTGTATTCTATAATTATTATTTAATCATCAATTCAATATTATAACAAACACCTCCTCAAAACCCCAGAGGGATTTGTACATAGTTAATGCCTGTGAGAACTTATTTCCCCACCTCTAAAATTCAGAATTGATTGTGGAAATAATTATAAGTGCTCCCAAAACATTATATTGTAGTTAAGAAGAATGGACACCAGTGTAATTCTAGGTGAGAAGGCTTCAAGAAAAAACTAGAGGGGGATAATAGCATTGAGGGAAGCAGATAAAAATCTTTAGCATGCCATTGGTTATTTGTACACTATATCAACTTCAAATTGTTTCATTTAAAAGTTCAGTAAATTAATTTGAATTTGCTTGAAAATACCAATCAGAAAATGGTCCAGATTTGCTTAACATCCTTCACCAAGAGGAAATTTGGAAAACTCATAAAGGTTGCTTACTTGACAGTTTGGAGATCTGATATTGTCTGAGCATGTTGATAACATGACTGCAGGGAAGTTAGCATTTCCTTTGGAGTAGCTTCTCTCTGTCAATTACAGAACTTTTCAAAAAGCACAGAAGAAAGACTGGTGATTTAGGGCCTCTTCACAAGATCAAAGCTGAGAAGGACAAGCAGGCAAAGGCGACCAGCTTTTCTGTACACCTTCCGGAGTCACCTGAATCTTCTTTGTAGCACTGTTTATTTAGAAGCTCATTAGAAAATAAAAAGATTTCATAACAGTTGTTTTCAAGCACCACTTCCTATCAATAAAGAAGTTCAAAGACTGCCAGCTCACAATCTAACTGAAGTGGAGGTAAAAAAAAAATCAAGTTTATATTTTTAAAAAGTTGGTTCTCATTGAAAAGTATTGGAAGAAAAGACCCTAACACATCAGTCACCTTTGTCAACCTTGACTGAGTCTGGTGCTAAGTGCATGACTGTAGACAGGGTGTATGCTTCCCATCTTTCTTTTTTTTTTTTTAAATTTTATTTTATTTTATTTGAGAACATACTGTACAGAGGGGCTACAATTACATGGGCAGGATAATGCATACATTTCTTACCAAGCATTGCAGCCTCCTCCTTTGTTTACCCTTCACCTCCCTTCCCTGCCACCCCCCTCTTCCCATCTTTCTACAGGCCAAAATATTCCTTATTGCCTTCTGAATCGCATTTCAGTGTTAAAGTCCTTTTTTACTAACCCAGTTGAGTGACGTGTTTAATTGCTTCCATTCTGTAAGTACCTTAAGGACTAATTTCTAATGCTAATTAGAAGAGATATTGTAAAGGGAGCTCTAAAGTGACTATAGACTTTGCCATCATTCTAAAATCAAACACAGTTATATGAGCTAGCTTCAATCTACCTAGCAGACAAAAAAGAAGTGATAAGTACCATACAACTGAATTAAATAGGTCTGCACACATGCATCTGTGAGCTAACAGTGAGGTACTGACTGTTAGGAGAGATGTTTTTATCATGTGTATTTATGACAATAATAAGAGAACATTTTTGTTCTAGGTTCATGGTCTTTTTATTTAAGCAGAAATACTCAGCGTTACTTTAGTTCTGCTGTGTTATATTTACTGGATGCAGTCTTTTCAGAGAGAATCTACTTAGGATTAAGTCTTTTTCTAGCCCTTGTACCTCAGTACAGCACTTTCCAACTAATACTGGCTGTTACCACTCTTGCTGAATTAGGAACATCTCTTTGGAAAAAAGAGAAGAGAAGAAAGAGGAGAAAATGAAAGGAATTTCTCTAGAAAACTTCAACACAGATTTCAGTACAATTTGCATTTTCATCATTTGTTTAATTAGGAGAAAAAAACTAAACACACACCTGAGCTTTGTAAAGGCTTTAACAACTCTCAACCTAGAAACTGGAAAATTCAAGGTATTTAGAGGAAAATCAGAGATAGCAAAGTGAATAACAATTAGAGATGATACTGAGTGCACAAATAACTCAAAATGTCATGGCAGATCATCAAGAATATCACCACTAAATGCTTGCCAGCAGAATCAGGACCACGTGTGCAAGATAATTATATAAAATGCCAAAAGACAGAGCCGATGGGGAAAATGGTATTTAGAAAAATTAGAAGAATAAGCATTCAACATTTTGAAATCCACCCAAGATTTGAAAAGTAAACTAGGCAAGGGCATGTGGGCTAATAGAAAGTTTCTGAGGACAGGAGCACTTTGGGGAACAATTCTCCATTGATCTCCAGGCTCTCTGCAGTGCTATGCACAGAGGCACATTTGTTTTCTACTCTCTATTCAAAGATATTTACACTGCAGATGGCCTTGAAAAAGAGAGACAGTGTCTCCATGCTGGAAGCAAAGATTGGACAGATTTGCTTGCAGCCCAATATAAAAGATTAGCATTAACTAAACTCTGTGGCGTTCAGCTGTGGTACAAACCCACTGTGTAAGTCAGTATCTACCTGGAAAGCTCTGCATTCCTCCTGTAATACTTGTGAAACAAGGAACATTGATGAGAAATGAAGGTAATGGTACTCGCTGGGGAATAACAATGAAGCTTTCTCTCTGAACTACATGTCTCATGTCTTCTGCCATCATCAATAGAACTTTGGCAGAGAAAAATGTGAATGTCCAATAGAGTAACAGCTCCGATCATTTTGGACAGAGCAGAAGGCTTTCAGCCACTTTTATGTCAATAATTGGATCAAACATTCCTATCTTGGTGACAGAAATGTTGAATGAAATTGACTTTGGCACTTCTCAGAACACAGTTATAGAATTATTACTCAATTATTCCATCTTGTTTTATCTTAATAAGTTTATATTTTTGTCTAGCTAACTGAGCAGAATAAATGAAACTTCTGAATTTTAATTCTCTAACAAAATTCCATAGAACACATCTCTCGGAACTCTTCTGCTTTGATCCCATCCTATGATTCAAAATTAGTCACATAAATAGGCATAGTTGAGATTATTGGGTGTAGATCCCATTAAGTCAATCAATTTGGGGCACATATCATAACAGACTCCAACACTGACAATAAAAACTCTTGATATATAATAGTTAACTTTTAAACTTTCAGATGTTCACAGTAGCTCGATGGCCTCTGCTTACTGAGCTCTTCTTACTGAGGGTCTTTCCATAGTACTGATGTTGAAATTATAGTTTTCATTATCAAATCCACGGAGCCTATAGTTTCATTTTTGCTCATCCTTTGATTAATAATAGCCCAAGTTTTCATTTCTACTATATCATCTGTAATTCTGTCAAAATAGCATTGGAAGATAATATCCATGTGGAACTAATTTCGCAAAATGAATAAGTTAAAGATTAAAATAAGTCATGGTTCTCTTCTTTTAACCTGAGCATATTTAAAGTATTTATTTTTTCACACTTGGGATACATTTTCCTACACAGTTTTTTGATAATGTAAAAGATCCCAGGTCCTTTGGTTCCATATTAAAGAGAAATATGAAAACTGGATTTTGTGACACAGGGATCCAAAGCTACAGCGTTGCTACTAAAGCTAACAACAAGAGTCACCAACATTCTAGTAAGTCATTAGAGGCAGTTCATAAAATACAGTATTATTGAGAACACCCATCTCTTTTAAATTACCTAAAAGAATTTACTTATGCCAAAAAAATAATGATTTTCCATGGTTATGTCTACCAAAATAAACATTGGTATTTAAAAGAAATATTACAAAGTCCTAAAGTTCAGTTTTAGGAAACATCTTGATCTACATCCACCTTCCACTCATTCTTTCCCTTATTTTTCTCGATTCTGTCATATACTTATTGCATTCTTGTCTGCATTCAACTCCTTTTGCCTTCTTTCCTTCACCCTGCCCCCACCACCTGCATGTACTCATTTCCTAGTACTTATACATAAAAAAGTAAGAAAAGTGAGGGAATGAATGGGTTGGGAGAGTTGGGTGTGAATGTTAAAGGAGGTGACATGGACCAAGAGGCCCTGTACTCATAAACTGCTCTGTTTAGTGGCAACTCCTTTGTACAACTACTGAAAGAAAATAAAGATACTAAAAAAAAAAAAAAAGAAAGAAAGAAAAAGGCAATGCAAAGCAGCCTGAGCATTTCAAAGTTACTGCCTTTGCAAAGCTTACATGGGGCCTGAAAGACAAAACAAAAGAAAACTTACTGGATTTTCAGATTTTCAGCACATGGTTAGTTCAGGTTGTGTGTGTGTGTGTGTGTGTGTGTGTGTGTGTGTGTGTGTGTGTGTGTGTGTGTGTGTGTGTGTGTGTATAAATATATTCATGTGAATAACACCATTTTTACTTTTAGTCTGACCTAGTACAGGAATTCTGTCTGAAAAATAGCCTTCTTATTTAAAAATATAGTGACTAGTCCATTGTTCCAGTAATCCACCACACCTTTAAGAGACCACTTCTCTCCAAAGTTTATTCTAATTTTAGGTAATAAGATTTTTGTAAATTTCTGGGTGTACTGATACACAGAAGAGTCCAGACAAAGCCGGACGCTGGTGGCTCACGCCTGTAATCCTAGCTACTCAGGAGGCTGCGATCTGAGGATCATGGTTCAAAGCCGGCCCGGGCAGAAAAGTCTGTGAGAATCGGTTTTTTTTTATTATTGTGAAAATATTGTACAGAGGGGTTACAATTACATGAGCAAAGTAACGAGTACATTTCTCATCAAGCATTGTTGCCTCCTCCTTTGTTTCCCCTTCCCGTCCCTTCCCATCCCCTTCCTCCCCCCCACCCGCTCACCCCTCCTACCGGACTCCCACCCCTGGCCAAAGTTGTAAAGTTTGTTTTTCAATATAACGACTTGTACATCTCATTGTTGCAATGGGTCCACCTGTATCCCTATTTAAATAATTTGTTTTTTCCTTCCCCTCCACACTCTTATCTCCAATAAACCACTAGAAAAAGAGTGCAGACAAGAAATCCTTTTTACCAGCTCAAAAACCATTTTCTCTAGGAACATTACCTTACTAGTGCTTAACTTCTAGACTACCCCTATTTCCAATTATTCTCATCCTACTTTTCTCTGATTCTTCCAACTCAATTCCATTTTGAAGCATAGGCAGACACAATCATTGTCTAAAGATGATTTTAATATCACGATGAGATCAGTTGATTTAAATTCATGTGAACATTTGGATGATGGATAGTTTTTGTTTTTTGCATTTCTTAGCTGTAAATATCTGTGACTAAACTGTGTGTGGTTTAAAAATAAGAGTTATATAAATGCATAACTCTTAGGATGAGTATAAGTTTAGTGAAATTGTAATCTCAAATATGTCTGACTTTAACCTTTTTAAGAATAAAATGACTTAAAAATCTAGTGTTAGAATAAAACATTGAGTTGTTGGGTTTTTCACATTTTCCCTCTTTAATATATGCAATAGTGTCTATGAACAAAATTTTTCCAGGATTGCCTTAACTTATAGAGAAAATTGCAACTTTTTACATAAGTGTTACCGAAAATTATTGGGGAAAACTCTTAAGTGCCCAAATTATCACCCTTGTTAAATCTAGCTCTGACTTGGTTCCTTAGCTTCAAAATCTTTCCTTTTTCCAAAAGTATGTGTTTTCTTGATCTTCTTTCCTCAAGGTAAGAGGGACTTCTATTTAAGTCTTCCTTATTTTAAGGACACAGTCCTTTCATACTGCAACATGACATACGATTGGTATGAAATTTTCAGAGGAGCAATATTTCTTTTCTTCTTTTGAAATATATAAGTTTGGGGCTTTATGAAATGTGAATATAAGAAGCATGGGATAAACAAACCAGGTAATGTCCTATTTTGTCATATCGTATCAGTGTCACACATATCTATGATGGAAACTATCATAAGACCAAAATAGGGAGCTTGTTCATTATGATCTATCAGTGGCAAATGACTTTGTGTAGTATTGTGCAGTGCATTCAGATTCCAGCTGCCTTTATCCCTCTCAACCACAGCATGCAATAATCAGATAAATGGAAATTATAGAATACAAAGCTAAAAGATACAATGTGATGGGGAGATTTGGGTTACTTTTCTGCCTTGTATTCTACTAGACATAATTGTAACTTTTCTAGGATTATTTTAAATTTTTGTATTTCCTGCTAGTACTCATCAATCTATGCTAAATTATCCTATATTTTCAAAATTCCTACAAATTCCCAATGCACCCACTAAGAATGTACTGAATATGACTTTGCATTGTAGTGAACAAATTTAAGTATCCCAGGCATCTAGCTGCAAGCTAAAGTTTTTTAGCATATGCCAACCAGGGGCCAGGTGTTATATTTGCAAATTAGGTCATGCAAAGCACCTTAAAGATTCTATATTTTCCCAACAAAGACATACTAACCTGGAATGCTTCGTGACCATGGATTAATTGCATTAAGTATGCAGTTATATTCTATTTGTATTTCATTATTGTGTCTAGCTGTCTAAAGCTTGAACTAAGAAAATTAAGGGCTGGCCTAGAAGGAAGTAGAAAGTCAAATTACAAAAATTATACTTACTATGGTTCTTGATCCAATGAATATTATATATCAAAATGTGTACATGAACATCAGTTTTTTTCTCCTCTTTCTTTTTTTTCATCATTCCTTTCTTGGGTAGAATCTTGAAACCTTTCAACTCTCCCAAATTCAGGTTTTCCCTTTGCTGTTCAGTCACTAAGTAGTGCCAGAGTTGATAAAGTCTGTTCTTGATTTTTGTTGTTGTTGGTGGTGGTCCTGGGGCTTAAACTCTGGACCTGAACACTGTCCCTCAGCTCTTCAGCTCAAGGCTAGCACTCTACCACTTGAGCCACTGTGCCACTTCTGGTTTTCTGGATGTTAATTGGAGATAAGTGTCTCACGGACTTTTCTTGCCAGGGCTGGCTTTGAACTGCTATCCTCAGATCTCAGCCTTGTGAGTAGCTAGGATTACTGGCAACGTCAAATGTTGTTATTGTTACCTCATTGTAAAATGTATCATGTCTTATTACTATCAGGTATGCACATTTAACATTAATATTAATAGAAAATTATAAGAACTTTTTAAAACATACTATTCTATGCTTTCCTTTTTAAAAAATAGACTTAAGGTATAAAAAAGCTAGTTAACTTATATACAGTTACTTAGCTTAATGAGTAGGAGAACCAGGTAGTCTGGCTCTAAAATTCATGTCTTAGCCACTTTAATAAACTGGTGTCACAAATGATATTAATTAATATAAGACAAAGTATAATGCATATCAGTATTCAACAACTAATACATGTTTTAAATACTTTAGAACAAACAACAATCATTGGCTAGGAATGTGGCTCAGTGGTAGAGTGCTTGCCTAGCATGTATGATGCCCTGGGTTTGATTTCCCAATACCTCATAAGCAGAAAAAACTGTAAGTGGCACTGTGGCTCCAGTGGTAAAGTACTAGCCTTGAGCAAAAGAAGCTCAGGGACAGAGCCTGGGCCCTGAGTTCAAGCACCTAACCGGCAAAACAAATGAACAAAACAAAACAAAACAAAAAACAACACAGAAATGGTACAAGTAAAACTAAATATCATTGATACCACATAACTCCCAGGCAACAGTTATTAATGCCTTGGTATACTAAAAGTTATTAATATCTTTTATAAACTATATACTTACTTCTAAATTTATTCTTTTTGAGATGTGTAGTATTAATTGATTAGGCCAAATAAGATCTTAAAAATATTTGATAGATTCCACACTTATTCCCACAAAAAAATATAACACAGACTTAAAGTCTCACGGACATTTATGAAAATAATTTACCATCCATGGATAACATATTTTAATTTAATTTCAAATTTTATTTATTGACTCCATACTGTTTTTATTTTGGGGGGGTTGTCGGTCGTAGGGCTTGAACTCTGGGCCTGGGCACTATTCCTACACTCTTCAACTCAAGGCGAGCATTCTACCTCTTCAGCCACAGGACCACTTCTGGTTTTCTAGGGGTTTACTGGAGATAAAGAGTCTCACGGACTTTCCTGCCCAGGATGGCTTTGAACTGTGATCCTCAGATCTCAGCCTCCTTAGTAGCTAGAATTATAGGCATGATCCACAGGAGCCTGGCTCATACTATTATTTTTATTGTAAATTTTATTATACTTAATCCAAACTTGCCATCAAACAAAAAAATGACTTTTATGAGTTCACAATCTGTTTTCTTTTGAATTTTGTTTCCTCAAAAAAATATAGTACCCTAACACTGCCTTTAACTTTAAAAATAGTTTGTAAATAGCCATAACAGATTAACATGGGTCACTAATTTGATATGGACAGTGTCCTTTTATAAAAGAGACATTTGCATGCAGACACACAAACAGGAAAATGCCATGGCAATGCTGGTGAAGAGCAACTGTTGCTACCAAGCTACTATCTATCAACTAGGATTAAAACCAGAAGAATCTCCCTCATTCTTTAGAATAAACCAGCAGTGTGGACACCTTCATTTTGGATTTATGATTTCTAGATATGAAGGACAATAAATTTATGTTGGTCTAAACCACTCTATATATGGGAACTTGCTATGACATCTCAGCTTGCTAATGGTGAGGAAAAAAGTCAATGGTGATCCATTTATCTGATCCATTTATAAAGTCAATGTATCTAACCCTGAGTAGACAGTTACTAGGAGACTGTTTACACAGGCCTACTGTAAAGTCAATGCACCTGGAAGGTCCCTAGACACACAGGATAGATAAGCAAGACATTATAAAAGGGGCCAACAGGCTGTGGGGGAAAGGAAGACTAGGATGGAATGAGAAACTAAGTGCCAACTGTGTACAGAAAGCACATACTCAGAATACCCTTTCCACCACCAGAGAACAAAATTGGGTGGAGACAACCAAGACCCACTTTGAAAATTCAATCACAAGAAGGGCATGGAGGGGAAGGGAAATAACAAAATGCTGAAATAACGATACAGGTTGACCCATTGTAACAATGAGATGTTCAAGACACTATGTTGAAAACGAACTTTACAACTTTGGAGGGGGGAGGAGTTGGGGAGTTGGGGAGGGAAGAGATGGTAGGAGAAAAATAAAGGAGGAGGTAACAATAATCCATAGGAAATGTACTCATTACCTTACTCATGTAACTGTAACCTCACTGTACAGTATTTTCACAATAAAAAAACATATAAAAATCACCCAATTAAAAAATAATAAAACACAGTCAAGGTCTGAGAAGATCTGTACGTCCCATAGTACTCAGCCAATGAGGAACTAGGGGAAAGGAGACTTGTGAATTAAGGACTTAGGGTTTGCTGAAACTTCACTGAGTCTCTCTGCCCATCAGATAACTAGTCTTGCTAGACAACTTGTAACCTTTTGTTTTCAATGTGCTTTGGGATTATGAATTCATTTCTTCAGCTTGGATAGGTGCATGAGTTTCTGACACCAATATTCTTTCTATTGGTATTTCTTCTTTAGTAAATGAACTGTGTGAGTTTTTAACTTATTTACACAATAGGATTTCTGTGTATTCCTTTTGTACTTGCCTTTCTATTTTACATACAACACTGTACTATAATCACTTTTTAGCTCTCAACTAAAACTTGGATCATGTTTTGGACCAACTACTGCTTCTTTACTTCAATTCTCAATCACACCGTGATTAATTTGTTTTTATTACCATGGTTAAAAAGTACCATAGTTTTCTTTTGCTTTTCATAATTTTAATGTTATTTTGACCTACTTTCATATTTTTTAGGTTTCCTCTTATGATTTTGCTTCAAATTTGTTATCGTATCTTAAATTTGATTAAATATTTAGTCTGAGATTTTTTATGACAGGGAAATCTGGCACTTTTTTCAGGAAGGACGATGTCAGTTTCAAAAGAAAAATAGAAATTATTTTATAACATTCACCTTCAATCAAATGTAAAATTAATTTCATGTTCATATTAGAGTTTGACAGAAGTGACAACTACACATGTATTTGAAATGAAATTATAATACAGTTTTGAGAGGAAATAAATGGCAGTGGTTAAATATAGCACATTTATTTACATTTTTGGAATGCACAGAAATTTAAATTGTAAACTATGCACTAATTTAGTTAGACATTATATGCCAGCTGATGCTGTCTTCCTCATACCTTTCAAATATGTACCTGGTATGAGATTTTTAATGTATCACTCTAATTAATGATTTAATTGTCTGAAAATGTGGGATGTTATTTCTTCTTGTTAAGAACATTTACTATTTGATTTCAGTTAGGGAAAATCAATGGTAAAACTTTTCATTTGTTTGATGAATAAATAAGTATGGATATTTGCATAATTCCAAACATGTTGGAAAAGTAATACTGCTTCTTGCTGAAAAGTTAACAGCAGAGAAGTTGATTTAGAATATGTGTAATGTGATAGGTGGAGTTGTTATAAAATCGGAGTGTCTTTTATGATTTCAAGAAATCGAATATGTAAATTGTGAAGTTGAAGGTAAATCTTGTTTGACACAGGTATATATCATTGAACTAAAGTTTTCAAGGTTTCTCTGATAGAAATAAATCCACTCCAAACAATGAAGCAAAGATTATTAAAAAGAAACCTTTCAAACACTTCACAGACAACATGTAAGCTGTTCTCAGCAAAATGTCAAATCAAAAACCAATCACTTGATAATTCACAAAAGTAAGAAAATTCTACAAGAAAAAAAATTCTACAAGAAACAGGAACATTTGTCTATCATATGTGCACCCTGCTGAAAATACTGAAATTCAACATTCTAACACAATATTTATTTCCCATGACATGGATACACAATTTCATTCTGAAACTTAGTTTTTCAGCTTGATATGATCTAATGAAGAATTTTTTCACTCTCTAATAAAAACTATATCCATTCCATATATAGTGATATATTATGTTCAATATAAGATCTGATAAGGCAAAATGTATGCTACCAAAAAGTCAATGAACCATATTGGTTTATGCAGCAAACCAATTTTACTGGAAAACTTCAGATTGTATTGTATGGTGAATATTTTTCTGCTATTGCTTCTATCATTTGGATTTATTACATTTTCTATTACAGCTTCTCTTTTAATACTTGTCACAAAGATATTCAGATGGAATCTCATGACTTTAGTAATAGGTATAAAGAAAAGGGATTTAATTTACTATTTTCTAGTTTCAGAATGAGGAAGAGTTTATTTCTCCTCCTCTCATTATATATGCATAACTTTTTAAAGTCCTTATGTCCTTCCATTCTTTTCATTGAAATATAAGTGCTATTCCTGCTACTCTAAAATTCAAATGAATTACTTTTTTATATTCTGGGATGTTCTAAGCAGCAGAATGACCAATATTCAATAAGTGGGGGCCTGTTCCTTTGATTGTCATACCAGAATAAAAATAATAATAAAACAACAGAAATACTAATGTTTCTAGTCGCTTAAAGATTATCTGTTACTATGTCATGCTGATGCTTAAAAATACTATTATAACTATATAAAATAATATTTTATGAAAGCAACTCCAAGAAAAGTAAACAAGACTCTCTTGAGTTGCTGTTGTTGCTGCTGTTGTTTTCTTTTCCCTTCAACTTGTTGGTTAGTTTAGGAGAGTAAGGAGGAGACACAGAAATAGTGGAACAAAGGGTGAACAAATACAACAGTGGTACTCAATAGACACTATGTGGGAAATGAACTGTACATCTAGTTGGTGGGAACAGGAGGGAAAAACTGGGAGAAAGTGAGGGAGGGGGAGACATAGTTTAAAAAGAATTGTTCTTATTACCTGACTCATGTAACTGTAATGTCTCTGTTATCACATCTACAATAACAATAGAATATAAAAAATAACAAAGAGAAAAATTTTTATAACTTAACAGTCAATGAGATCCTGAGTCTAACAATGAATCTTCCCAAGCTTTGTTGTTTGGTGCTAATGAGCAAATGAATGGACTATTCCTATAATCGATATATACTATTTGCCATGTTTGGATTAATCTTTGTTTAAAATATGCTTCTCCATCATTTATGTTAAGTAAAATTCCAAATGATGGTCAGTACATGTTTCTACTGTCCAAACAATAACCTATCAATGGAACTGTAAGGTTACTTTTGCCATTGTAAGAAGCGTGTCCCTATGCCATTTTAACCTCTAATAATTGGGCAAATAGTTTTAGAGAAAATGACATAGAACTCCATATGTAGGAGCCACTATACTATATTAACATAGTATAATATATAATTCAGGGTATTTAACCTAAACAGAATAAAAAATTGCATGCCTTCTTTCTGAAAAATAAAATGGAGTTCAGTAGAAGAAAAAAAAACACTCAAGAAATTTCCACATTCCATGCAACTCTACATTTCTTTCCTCAAAAATAAATTCAAAGCTTAGTTATAAGAGGTAAATTCATTTTTTACACTCTGTAAGAAATTTTACAACTAAGATAGAATCAAAACTGAGCATTTTGTATTACCTTGATATGCTAGCCACACTCTGCCTTTCAAATCATTGTATATTTTTTAAAAAATAGTAAAGTTTGCTTTCTGTTAAATTTCTCATGTTTTATATAATATTTAAGATGCATTGGACATTCCATAACAATTAAATGAAAATTCAGTTTTAATAGCTTTCTTCCTGTTTTTTTTTAAAATAAAAAATGATTTCTTCTTTGGTCACTTACAGTTCAAGAAAATTTTTGACACTGAAGTTAGACAAGCTGTTTCTGATAAACTAATGTGTTTTTACTTTATCACAGTCCAATTTTTTATAATTGGATTTTGGAAATAACAAATACAAGCAAAGCAGGAAAATAATTTTATTTTTAATATTGTTTTTTCATGCCTCTGTGGGCAAAACAATAAGAGGTTCAATAATGTTTTCATTATTAAAAAAGAACACTTTTACTGGAATTTATAATGACCTGTAACAATGCAGCTGAATGAGATTTATTATAGTTCATTGCTACATTTCTGTAACAACATTTATGTTAATTTTGAAAGAAAAATGTAATTTTGTTAGAAGAAAATACTTGCAAAATATGTTATCATCTCTTTAAATTATATAGAAGATTTATGGATACTTTGAAAATATTAAAAGCATGAAAATGCATCAAAATGCACATATAAGACTTAAAGTATGTTTCTGCCATGAAATTTACTGGTTGCAGAAAAGATGTTGATAAACATTTTTTTTAAAGGAAAAACATCTTTTGATAAGATGTTACTTTGAATGTGAAAGATTTCATGAGGAAAAAACCTTAATAACTGACTATACCCAATATAGGTTTAAATATTTTAGCGAATTTAACTTAATTTAATGTTGAGTTTCATTCATTTATACTTGGGAGGAAGAGACAGAAGATTCTCAGACTGAGGCAAATAGACCCTTTCTAACAAACTCAAATTGAAAGGACTGGAGTGATGAGTCACAAAGTAGAAGGCTTGCCTAATAAGAAGGCCCCTGTATTCAGTCCCCATACAGGGGGACTGAATTATTTGTATCCTCAACTTACTTAGAGTCTAAGAATACCAGAACACAAAAAGGCAATTATCAATATAATTTCCACACTTGAAAATAAAAACCTTTAAATCCAGAGGAAGATGGTGGAGGAGAAGCTGGAGGCTAAACAAACTCTCACATAGAAAGCAGTTTTAGTGTTCCAGTGAACATTCCTAGGCTAGAGAATCACACCAACTGTGTCATTACAGTACAGAGAGTTTGGTCAAAGGGAAATTTCAGGCAGCTTGGTTAAGGATACAGATCTGAGCCCTTGCCTGTGTCCATGACAGTAGCAGCAGCTGTGGCCTCAGCCACCAAATCAACAGAGAGAGCCTGGGACAAAGGTACCAGATGCTGTGTGTGAGCTGATTCTACTCACCACCAGCAAGAACTGAAAAGGAGCAGAAATTTTCATCCTGCTGATTTCAGACCATAGACAGCCTGGAAGCCAAGAGACTGGCATGAATTACTCCAAGACATCCTCACTCCTTCTCATGGAGCAGCAGTGAGAAGGTAGCCCCTCCCCCACCACCGGAGAAGAACCCCATCTTTGATAATGGCAAAGGCCTGGTCCTAGCAGCTAGCTCCAACTCAGGCCTTGGAAGAAAACAATAGAGGCCATTCAACAGGTCACAGGAACCTGCCCTGCCCTGCTCACTACACCCAGGGGAAAGTTGACCTTTCCAGGCAGAGATAGCTCTGCCTGCAGAGGAGTGACTTTCCTCACTGGGTAAACAGAGCCAGAGGCTGCCCCTCCCCACTGCAGCCTAGGCCATAGATTCAGCAGCAGGAGGGGTAAAAGAAAATCAATTGAAACTCAGTAAATATAAATCCTGAAAATGGCTCCAGGCTGGGCTCTGTGAATGTCTCAGGAGCTAGCCCCTCAGGGAAAACCTACTGAGTGCTGATAGGCCTCAATCCTAACCAGAATCTAGCCTTATCACAGGAACTCCAAGCTAGAGGAAGCAGCCATCTCCCTCTTTTGTGATACTCAAAAATATCTCCCTCCCACTGAACTAGCCGGGGAGGAGGATCACAAAGTCCTGGGTAAGACAGAGCATTTTTCTGCCTGTTCAATCTAACAATCTAAGCAACAAATCAAGCCACAGGAAAAGCAAACACCACAAGCAAACCAGAGACTCCAGAAAGAGACAGGTTAAGGACACAAGGGAGATACCATATCCTCCCCACACACCCAAAAAATTAAAGAACTCTTTCTACAAAACTGTTTTTAATTTTTTTAATTGCTTTCTATTTTTTCTTTCACAATTTTTACTTTAACTGTGTTTGTTTGTTTGTTTTTAAATTTTTTAACTTTTTGGTCCTTTCTCTTTCTTTTTTGTGCGACTACATTGCTGTTCTACTCATCTCTAGATATATACCCATCGTCGATTATTAGACCTCCTTCATTATGTGCATTCTTAATTCAGAAATTGATTACTCAATTCACAACCTCTTAGCCTTAACTCCTTTAGTAGCAGTATTAGTTCTTTATACTTATATAATTTCTAAGTATTCCATTTTACATATTTTATTCTTTAATTTTCCCTTTTTCCTTTGTATCTCTCTCCTCTCCTATGAGTATTATTTCTTTACACATACATACTTTTTAAGTGTTTCATTTTTTTTAATTTAAATTTTTGTTTTTTTCATTTTTTCTTATTTATCTCTTTCCTTCTTTCATTCTGCTATATCTATTTCTTCTTTGAAATTAGGGCTTTGTTAAATTCACTCTTTCCTTTTACCTCTCCACATCCCTACAATCCTATTTTTCCCCACAATTCCCCCTAAGCCTATTAATTTCTGGTCTGCTGAATCCCTCTTTGACATTCTTAGCCCAATAATCCATAGTTGTTTGAAGTTGAATTAGATTATATCTGTTGAAATAGATTGTATCTGCAGCCATTTTGACTGCATCAGTCAATCTGTACAAATACAGGGCTCTGGTTGATGCATGCCTTATAGTGTTCTAGCATGAAATTGATGTTACTTTCATACCAAATGGGTAGAACAAGCAGGAGAAACAGAAGAAAAATGGCAAATCCAGATATCTCAACTCTCACTCATGATAATCAGGTGACAGAACAGTTAATGAATAATCCAGAGGAGAATTCCCAAAAAGCTCTACAAACACTACTGGTAAACATCATGAATGAAAAGATTGAAAGCCTGCAAAGGACTCAGTGTTAGCATGATAGGGAGCTAGAGGAGGCTAACCAAAGGAAATTTGTGAGCATAATGAGGTTAACCAAAATTTGAGATAGGAATCTCAGGAACATGATGAACCTAATCAAAGATTAATATAGGAATTGCATGAGCAGGCTGAGAATAGTCAAAGAGTAATACAGGAATTGTGTGAGCATGAGGAAGCTAATCAAAGAGTGATATAGGAATTGTGTGAGCAGGATGGTAATAAACAAAGATCAAGGGAGGAATTCATGGAATCTACAAACAGACAGCTAGCTGAAGGACACCAGGGA
This sequence comes from Dipodomys merriami, assembly GCF_024711535.1. Classification (NCBI taxonomy): domain Eukaryota; kingdom Metazoa; phylum Chordata; class Mammalia; order Rodentia; family Heteromyidae; genus Dipodomys; species Dipodomys merriami. The sequence goes on from NW_027203381.1 coordinate 86,909,831, forward strand.
AGGAATGCTGAATGGAGCCTGACAGAAGGAATGGGAGTCCAAGGAAACCATAACAAATCAACTTAGGGATTTGAGAATAAACACTGAACTCCAAATTAAGGAAGTAAAGAAGTCCATTCAAGAGCTAAAACAAAGCTCCAGCAAAGAATTTGAAGCCATCAAAGCCAACCAATTAGAAGGAAAGGAAATAAAAAACAAAGTAGAAAGTCTTGACAGTAGGTTAGACCAGGCAGATCAAATCTCTGGGATTGAAGACAGCCTAGATATTATAGAGAAAGAACACACAACTATCTAATACAAATCTAAGAAATAAGATAAGTCTATTCAACATTTAGAGGACACCATCAGAAGGCCTAATCTGAGGATAATGCGTGTAGAGGAGCACCTAGAGACAGAAGTTAATGGTCTAGGAAATTTATTTAGCAGGATCTTAGCAGAGAACTTCCAAACATGCAAAAAGATAGGCCTATTCAGATGCAAGAAGCTTTTAGAACCCCAACTAGACCAGACCAGAACAGGACATTATAATCCAGGTCACAGGTCACATTATAATCCACACATTATTGACCCACACAGGATCAATTCAGACCAAGGAAAAGATCCTTAAAGCTGTCAAGGAGAAAAGATCAATCACTTATAAAGGAAAACCATTCAGAATAACCTCAGATTTCTCAGCAGAGACAATTAAAGTGAAAAGAGCCTGGAATGATGTATGCCATGCCCTAAAGACAAATGAGATTTGAATGATTTAGAATAAAAATAAACGTAGAAAGAACCAACAAAACAAAGAGTTGGTTAGTCGAAAAATTTAACAAAATTGACAGAGCTTTAACAAATCTTATCAGAAAAAGAAGAGAACGCACCAAAATAAACAAACTCAGAGATGAGAATGGAAATATCACCACAGAAACAAACAAGATTCAGAACATTATAAGGGAATACTTCTCAAAACTTTAGGCTCATAAGTTTGAGAATCTTGAAGAAATGGACGATTTCCTAGCAAATATTGCCGAAACTAAACCAAGATGAGTTAAACCAATTTAACAGGCTCATATCAAGCATCAAAATAGAAACAGCAATAAAAGACCTGCCAACTAATTAAAGTTCAGGACCAGAAGGATTTACAACAGAATTCTACAAGGCTTTCAAATCAGAACTCACACCAACACTCCTCCAACTCTTCAATGAAATTGAAAGAGAAAGTTTACTACCAAACTCTTTCTATGAAGCCAGCATAACCCTCATCCCAAAACCAGGCAGAGACTCATCAAAGAAAGAGAACTATAGACCCATTTCTTTGATGAACATCAAAGCAAAACTTCTGAACAAAATTTTTGCCAATCGACTTCAACAACTCATCAAAAAAATCATACACCACAGTCAAACAGGATTCATTTCAGGGTTGCAAACCTGGTTCAATATATGCAAATCAATTAAAATAACTCATCACATCATCACAGCAAGGATAAGAACCACATGGTTATCTCAATAGAAGCAGAAAAAGCATTTGACAAGATCCAACACCCCTTTATGAAGAAGGCTTGGAAAAACTAGGAATCCATGGAACATTCCTCAATACAATAAAGGCTGTATATAACAAACCTACAGCCAGCATTATACTTAATGGTGAAAAACCAAAGACATTTCCTTTAAACTCAGTATTAGAATGCCTAGCTACAGCAATAAGACAATACACAAACATAAAGGGGATCCAAATAGGGAAAGATGAAGTAAAATTCTCCATCTTTGCATATTACATGATCTTGTATTTGAAGAATACCAAATTACTAGGGCTAATCTGAAACTTTGGCAAAGTAGCAGGGTATAAAATTCACCCTCAAAAATCAATGGGTTTTCTCTATGCCAAGATTGAGAAGAGCATGGCTGAAATTAGGAAAGCCAGTCCTTTTGTAGTAGCCCCACAAAATATAATACATAGGAATTAATTTAACTAAAGAAGTGAAGTACTCTACAATGAAAACTTTAAAAAACCTGAAAAAAGAAATCAAAGTGGAGCTTAGGAAATGGAAAAAACCTCCCATGCTCCTGGATTAGAAGGATCAACATGGTGAAAATAGCAATACTGCCAAAGGCTCTCTACAAATTCAATGCAATACCTATCAATATTTCAACCTCATTCTTCAATGAAATAGAAATGGCAATCCAAAAATTCATATGGACCAATAAAAGAACCCGAATAGCAAAAATGATCTTTAACAGAAACTACAGTGCGACAAAGCCATAGTAATCAAAACAGCTTGGCACTGGTACAAGAACAGACCTGAGGTCCAGTGGAATAGAACTGAAAACCCAGAAATGAAGCAACAGACCTACAGCCACCTAATCTTTGATAAGGTAGCTAAAAAAAAAAGAATGGAAGAAAGACAGTCTCTTCAGTAAATGGTGTTGGCAAAATTGGTTATTCCCTGTATAAAACTAAAGCTAGATCCTTTTATATCACCCTGCACCAGAATCAACTCCAAATGGATCAAAGACCTTGGAGGCAAAACAGATATCCTGAAAACATTTCATGAAGGAATAGGAGAAACCATAGGTCACCTTGGCACAGGCCAAAATTTTCATAATAGAGACCCAGCAACAAAACAAATCAAAGAAAGGTTGGACAAATGGGATTGCACGAAGCTGCAGAGCTTCTGTATGAAAAAGGACATAGCTAGCAAGATCAATAGAAAGCCCACGGATTAGGAGAAGATCTTCACTAGCCATACAACGGACAAGGGTCTCATATCTAAAATATGCTTGGAACTCAAAAAATTAAACCCCCAACAACAAATCCTCAAAGAAACAACTGCCTGATAAATGAGTGGACTAAAGACTTAAAGAGAAACGTCTCTGAAGAGAAAATAAGAATAGCCAATAGACACATGAAGAAATGCTCAACCTCTCTAGCCATAAAGGAAATGTAAATCAAAACAACATTGAGATTCTACCTCACCCCAGTTAGAATGGTTATAATCAAGAACTCAAATAACAACAGCTGTTGGAGGGGATGTGGACAGAAGGGAACCCTACTGCATTGTTGGTGGGAGTGTAAGCCTGTTCAACCACTTTGGAAAGCAGTATGGAGGTTCCTCAAAAGACTCTACATAGAGCTCCCCTATGACCCAGCAATCCCGCTTTGGGCATTTACCTAAACGATCACAAACAAAACAATACTAAAGTTACCAGCACAACTATGTTTACTGAAACATTATTTACCATAGCTAAGATATAGAACCAACCCAGATGCCCCTCTTTAGATGAATGGATCCAGAAAATTATATATATATATAACATATTCATACATATTATATATATATATATATATATATATATATGAATTCTATGTCTCCATCAGAAAGAATGACATTGCCCATTTGTTAGGAAATGGAAAGACTTGGAAAAGTTATATTAAGTGAAATAAGCCAGGCCTAAAGAAACAAAGAACCCATGGTTTCCCTTATTTGCAATAACTAGTACGTATGTAGGACAAGCAGAAATGGCCAAAAGCTATGTAATATGACCATATAAGATGATGTTAAGCGAAATGTACCCCAAGATAGAAACACAAATATCTTTTTCCTTTCTTGCTATTGTTTCTAATGTATTTATAATGTAGTATGTGATTTTTTTCATTACTTTGTATATTCTTTCCCCACCGTATAACCCCTATTTTCACTGTATTTGATGCTGGTACCCTGCCTCTTGTATATACTTTTCTCTAATTAAGGGAAGGGAAGGGAAAAAACAAAATGCTTAAATATGAATACAGGTTGGCCTATTGTAATAACGAGATGTACAAAACACTATTTTGAAAACGAAATTTACAACTTTGGCAGGTGGGGGTATGGGAGGAATTGTGGAGGTGGGAGGGAAGGGATGGTAGGGGGAAAGCAAAGGAGGAAGTAACAATTCTCAATAGGAAATGTATTCATTATCCCTCTGTACGCCTCTGTACAACATTTTTTCAATAAAAAGCAGTACAAGAAAAATAAAAGAAAAAGAAAATAAAATCCTCTTAAAATATAGATGTAAGAATTATTCAAATAACTTATTAATGTTTAGGACGTTAGAGTACATAAATTATCTAGTGGCTACAAATGCAATACATAAAATATAAATGCAATATAAAATATAAATGCAATACATATTTCATATATAAATAACCACCATAAATATATTGGTAACTATATTCCACAAGTCTTACAAAAGACAGCTCATACTCCTTAATATACAGATCATAAGAGATCCAACCTTCTCATATGCTGGCCTGGAAACAAGAGACAGTGGTTGACCCAGTGTAACAATGAGACATACAAGACCATATGTTGAAAATAAACTTTACAACTTGGAGTGGGGGAAGGAAGGAGTTTAGGGAGTGGGGAGGGATGGGATGATAGGGGAAAAGCAAAGGAGGGGGTAATATGCTTGATAGGAAACATACTCATTACCTTACTCATGTAACTGTAACCCCTCTGTACAGTATCTTTACAATATACATACATACATATATATATTTAAAGAGTTCCCACTAGACTTAACTACTACCTCCTAAACATGCTAAGCTGGAAACTAACCCAAAATCATTTCGGACATTCAAGACTCAAACAGTAGCATGAGTTAAAAGATATAAAGACTGCCAAAGGTGGCTCACACATGTAAACCTAGCTACTCAGGAGGCCGAGATATGAGGATTGTGGTCCAATGACAGCACAGCAAGAGATTCTTACCCATGAGATTCTTTTTTTTGGGGGGAGGGGGGTCCAGTTGTGGGGCCTGAACTCTTGGCCTGGACGCTGTCCCTCAGTTCTTCAGCTCAAGGCTAGCACTCTACCACTTGAGCCACAGCGCCACTTCCGGCTTTTATTCTTTTTGCTTATGTGGTGCTGAGGAATCGAACTCAGGGCCTCATGCATGTAAGGCAAGCGCTCTACCACTGAGCCACCTTCCCAGCCCCACCCATGAAATTCTTATCTCCAATAAACCACCAGAAAACCAGAAGTGGTGCTGTGCCTCAAGTGGTAGAGTGCTAGCCTTGAACTGAAGAGCTGAGGGACAGCGCCCAGGCCCAGAGTTCAAGCACCAGGACTAAAAAGAAGCAAAAAATAAAAAACAAAAAACAAAAAAATAAAGACTTTTTTTTTAAATGAAAAAGATATATAGGCACTTTAATAGTGTTAGAAAGTAAAAAAAAATCAAAATGTATAGGAAAAGACATTGAAAAAACTGTGATACAATAGACATACTCTATACTTAAAGAATATATCTTCTTTTGATCAAACATAAAATATTTACATAAATAGCCAATTTACTAAACCACAATAGGAGGCCCCCAAGGGCCAATATCTCACTAATACAGAGATGACATTTTCTGATCACAAAGCAAGAGTCAAAAGTATACCCTCTTTATTTGGAATTATCAAAATATGTTTCTGTAGAACTATTTGGCAATGGAAATGAAATAAGTGGAATGGAAGGGAATTGAAAAAGCATCATATGTCACTGTAGAGAAGATAAATCAAAGCAAAATTTGTGGGAAATTTGTAATGTTATACTTGTAAACTAAAAAAAGAAACATATATAAAACTGATTGAAGCCTTTATCTCAGATAATCAGTAAAAGAGAAAAACTGCAAATTTTGAAGAATAGAATAGGGCTGCACTTTACAAACTGAAACCCATAGGTTTGTTGAGATAGCTCAAGGAAGCGCAGGTAGGATACTTCTTCAAAACAAAATAGTCAGCTATAAAACTAACGATTGGATCGATTCTTACAAGATTTAGCTAAAGCTTTTTCTGGGTGGTAATTATATGGTGGATATAGGTGTGATATAACCACACACACCACAGATGTTTGTAAATGTCCATAAGAGCACACTGACACAACCCTTAGAGGAGTTTCTGAGCAGCAGTTATCTACCATTAAGGAACTTGATGACTCACAAAAATGTCATGAGTTTTCAAACCCTTAATGGTATATCCCTTCTTCCTCCACATCTTTCTCTTTTCCTCGCTTCTTCCTTATTGTTGACTTACATTGAGGCGTGTTTATAAGAAGCTATTTTCCACATATATCCCTTCTTCCTCCACATCTTTCTCTTTTCCTCGCTTCTTCCTTATTGTTGACTTACATTGAGGCGTGTTTATAAGAAGCTATTTTCCACATATTTGGATCATTTGGGTGTAAGAGGGTTATTTTTTATTATCTTTAGACCACATCCAGTAGAGTACATATTTTCATAATAGGCAAATGCTCTGATGTTTCCTTCTTTGAGTTATGAATTGAATCACCTCCTTTATCTTTCCTTCTCTCAATTGACTTCCAAATATTAAATTATTTTAAAGATATGCTCCAAAGGGGGGAAAATGAGGCTAAATCTGTAATGAATATTACAGTTTTTCAAATGGTTTTATTTTCTTGCGATTGTTTCTAACATATTTATAAGATGTTTTCTTTGTTGCTTTGTGTGTCCCTCCCCCACGGTATAATCCCTGTTTTCACTGTATTTGATATTGGTATACTTTGTGGAGGGGATGGGAAAAAAATTGTTTAAATAGGGATACAGGTGGGCCCATTGCAACAATGAGATGTACAAGATGTTATGTCGAAAAACAAACTTTACAACTTTGGATGGGGGGGAGGGGAAGGGGGGCAAGGAGATGGGAAGGGATGAAAAGGGGAAACAAAGGAGGAGACAACAATGCTTGATGTGAAATGCACTCATTACCTTGCTCATGCGATTGTAACCCCTCTGTACGGTATTTTCACAATTACAAAAAAATAAAAACAAACAAACAATTTTTGAATCTTGAAGCACTTTATCAGTGTAGCGGGGAATGGAAACAGCTAGACCACACAATCCGCAATTAAAACTTAGAAGATTTTATTGAGCAATGAAGCACTGATGCACCTGAGATGGGGTTCCCAGGAGAATGCCCCAGGTGCTGCCCATCTTGGCTTTTTAAACATTACTCAGCAAGGGCATGCGAAGGGATGGACAAGGGGAGGTACTATCATATGTCATAAAGCTGTTTTACAGATTCCAACCGATGACCGCGCCAGTTTTAAGTATGACCTTCCTACCCAAGGATATCTATCATTCGCTTCCCTCAAGAGGTGGGAGTGAATTGGATTCAGCGGGAAGCTTAAGGAACAGAACTATCAGTAGATAAATGGATCAAGAAAAAGTGGTATATGTTCACAATGGAATTCTATGCCTCCATCAGAAAGAATGACTTTGCCCCATTTGTTAGGAAATGAAAAGACTTGGAAAAAGTTATATTAAATGAAGTAAGCCAAGCCCAAAGAAACATAGGTCCTATGGTTTCCCTTATTTGCAATAACTAGTATATGTCTGAGTCAAGCAGAAAAGGTCAGATAAGTTGATATAAGGTGGAATGAACCCCAAGATAAGAACTTTAATGTTTTTTTTCTTTCTTGTGCTTTTTTCTAACATATTTATAAGATATTTCTTTGTTGCTTTGTATGTCCCTCCACCATGGTATAACCCTTGTTTTCACTGTATTTGATGTCGGTATAATTTGTGGAGGGGAAGGGGAAAACAAAATTGTTTAAATAGGGATACAGGTGGACCCATGAGATGTACAAGATCTTATGTCAAAAATGAACTATACATCATTGGCGTGGGGAAGGGGAGAGAGGGGGGGTTAGAGTGTGGGGGGCAGATGGGAAGGGATGGGAAGGTGAAACAAAGGAGGAGACAACAATGCTTGATAAGAAATGTACTCATTACCTTCCCCATGTAATTATAACCCCTCTGTATGGTATTTTCACAATAAAAAAATTTTTTTAAAGCGACAATAGGGACAATCCTAAAAAAAAAAAAAAGAATGTTAATGGCTCATCTTAGTTGGGGCACACATGGTTCAGGAAAGTTCAGTAGTAGGGTTACAAAAGCTAAAATAACTAGTTAGGTACCAAGAAAGTCTTATCCACAGGAACCTTAGTTACATTCCTATTTTAAATCTTTTCATCAGTCACTTCACAGTTCAAGTCAATATTACAGTTCATTTCTAATTCCCCATCATATCACTAAATTCATTCATTGCCCACCTTATACAGTTCAAGACAAATACTATAATTCATCTCTCATTCCCCCTCATTTTATTAGATGACATTCCTAAAACAAACATGGATCCAACATCATCTTGTAAGAAAACACTTCAAGAAGCTCAACTTCCTTTGGAATAGAACAGAAAAAGAAAATTGAAGAGCTTCAAGAAATAGAAGTGTTAACCAATGTAGTTTCATCTGTGTTCCTCTGTGTTCACAGGAGAATTCCAGGACTGACTACATAGGAAGTTGAACGCCAAACTGGAAACTTGCTCAGACATCATCATTTCAAAAACAAAATAGACAACAGTAGCAACCAAAAGCCTTTCTAAGTGGAGAAACCTGTATCGTGGGAGCACTTTGGACCTTTTATAACATTTTGTGAAAGCTGACTACGGAAAGGCATAATTCAGCGGTCTCTCTGAATCGAGGCCTGGCTGTGAAACTGATGAAAGCCTATTAGCAAAGAGTTGGAATGAATAAAACTGCTTCTTATCATAGTTCTAACTCTATGGAAGTGTTAGTAATTATGAAATGTAATCTGAATAGGCAAAGATATAATGGCAAATGGAAATTTTCAACTCTTTCCTTTGACTAATGAGTTTTCACAGTCCTGACAAACAAACAAAGTTACTACTTTATTACTAGGTGAAACTCTCTTCTCTAATCTGACATTCCAGCACCCTAAATGGTGCTTCTCAGATTGTTCTCAAACCACATATTCCTGAGGGATTAGCTTCAAAGCAAGCATTTGCTGTTGTTGTTCTTTTTGCCAGTCCCAACAAATAACCAAACATAGAATCTAATTTTTAGTATCCACTTAGAGAAAATTTGGAAGAGGAATATTCAAAAGAAATGGAAAACTAATTTCAGTGATGAGTACATCACTCACCTGAAGTTTCCTTTCTTTTTTCTTTTTTTTAAATTTAATTTTATTGTCAAAGTGATGTACAGAGGGGTTACAGTTACATATGTAAGATAGTGAGTGCATTTCTTGTCAAACATTGTTACCCCCTCCCTCCTTTTTCTTCCACTTTCCTCCCCTAAATCCCCTCTTCCTCACCAATTATAAAGCTCATTTCCAGCATATTGTCTTGTGAGTATTGCTGTTGCATTAATTGAGGTCTTCTTCTTCTTCTTCCTCTTCTTCCTCTTCTTCCTCTTCTTCCTCTTCTTCCTCTTCTTCCTCTTCTTCTTCTTCTTCTTCTTCTTCTTCTTCTTCTTCTTCTTCTTCTTCTTCTTCTTCTTCTTCTTCTTCTTCTTCTTCTTCTTCTTCTTCTTCTTCTTCTTCTTCTTCTTCTTCTTCTTCTTCTTCTTTCTTTTTAACCTGGAGCTTATTGGGAGGATCACAGTCCTAAAAGGAAATTTATACATGTGAGCAATACTCATGGACTTTCTACTAAGACTTGCACAGTTCCAGTCACAGAAGACCAAAATGAAAACAGAGAATTCAAGCTTGTCTAAATGATGCAGGAAGTTAAAAATGAAGGAAAGTACAAGAAATGCTTTCCTGTGGAGCAAAGAAACAGATCTATACTTTTTTTTAAGTGTTGACTCATCCTCTTGAGTTGTGATCATTAGTTTCTTCAATACTTTAAATTATCCTGGCCTTTGGACAATATTGATTAGTAGTTCTAATCTATAGTGATAGGCTAAGTCTTCCTCATTTTATGTTATGAACTAGAATGTTAGCAATTAAAAAGAATACGACTTTCTAATGGACAATTTAATAAATTTCTGTAATCTACAGTTTCTCTGAACACTTCCATTCATCTAAATACCCTACATTGTTATACCACGATTGGGAAAACTTTCAGATTTAGGTACATTTCTACTTCTCAGAACACTGTGCCTACTTGTCGGCGGCTTTGTATTAAAAATGAATAATAAAGGTTAAAGATGTCTTTCTTCTTCTTCTTTAGGCTAAGAGAACACAGGAGTTGAAATACATAGAACTATGACCCCTTTCAATTAATTTCTTTTCTCTCTTTAACAGTGGTCTGTGAAGAACTCCCATTGCTCCCGACAAACTCAAAAGAAGTGAATTTGTATGTCAAAGTAGTAACTTCCAGGAGAGCTCTGAGAGCTGATGTGTGTCAAGTGCAGACAGTTTCCAGCCCTTTGCTGTCAAGAGCATCCTCGGTCTCCTGTCCATAGTGCAATGGAAGCAATGGGTTCTAACCTAACTTGCTTATGAAACAGTCTGGATGCTATGTGAAACTCCAAACTTAGACCATGGCCCAATTACATCTTGTGCTAAATTCCTAAATTATTAATATGACTATGTAAACTTTTCTTTAGGAAAATACTTTGATGAATTGGAAGGCACTGGAAAGATTGAATTGTCAGATATACATTTGTATTTTTGTATTTTGTGCAAATGTGTGTGTGTATATGTGTGTATGTGTATGTGTTGGCTCATAACATCAGAGTCAGATAGGGACATCTAACATCTATGTAGCATTATTTGCATCAATTTGTAACTGAGTATTTGAGTGAATATTAGAAACAAGCTTAAGTATCAGCTGCTTTTATAAAGTCAGGAACTGAAAAGAGCTTTCTCTGAAACACGAACAGTTTCAGTTAGAAACATAATAGAACCGAGAATATTGGACATAAAGATAATATGACACATCACCTCAATAGCATCATGTTGTAAGTTGTAGCAAGTCTGAGAAACAGTGCCATGTTAAATGCTCTCTATTTGAGACTCAGAAATCAAAGGGAATTATGGTTTCTGGCACCTGGATGTAAAGTCCACAGTCAACCCAGAAAACTTGCTCTGGAGAGATATAAGAAAACGTCTAAGGAATTACTGGGAAGGAAAGGGCAGATAAGAAAACAGCAGAGCCCTTTCATGTTGGAAACACTTCTTTCCACTCGTGGCCCCTTAATCTCCACTGTTGCTTCAAGGCAGCGTGCTGAAGGAAACCTTTGCAAACCTTAGGACAGTTGATGCTTGCTTATTCTTTCAAATAGCAACCCCAAAAAACATACTGAGCTACAGTGGACCCATTACAACAATGAGATGAGATGCACAAGATGTTATGTCGAAAAACAAACTTTAAACTTTGGAGAGGTGGGGGGTGGAAAGAGGAAGGGATGGGAAGGGGAAACAAAGGAGGAGGCAACAATGCTTGATAAGAAATATACTCCCTATCTTGCCCATGTAATTGTAACCCCTCAGTATGGTATTTTCACAATAATAAAAACAAAATCAAATCATCTAATGGAAATTAAATAAAGTTTGTTCCTTCATAATGTCTTCCTTAGTTTTGCAATTTTATTCAAGTTTCATTATAAGTCCAATGTAATTACTATTACTATGTTGTAACTTTTGAGCATGGATGGAAATGATTTATTTAAGCCTTTGGTTAGAATGTGTGTGTGTGTGTGTGTGTTTGTGTGTGTGTGTGTGTGTGTGTGTGTGTGTGTGTGTGTGTGTGTGTGTGTGTGTGTGTATTCAAAGGACCACACACACATATACACAGAGAAATATTTACAAGGTCACCAAAGGAAATCTTCAGACTGGTGAGGGCCTGTTTAAAAAAAGATATTTATATGCACACATGCATATGTGCACACATACAAAAACAGTCTAATGGCCTAAATGATCTAATCTTAAAAAAATAGAAAATTAGAATTTTCTGACAATGAATACTTTCTTTCTTGGAACTCATAGTAAAGGCAATACAACATAAGCTGATGGTTACCTTATTCTAACGTAAAACCCTAATGCTTGTTCCACAACAAGTAATAACTGCAACTTAGGACTATCCCCTTTCCTCTAACACCCTTCCTCTTCCTAACTTGTGAACACTGTGCTACAGTCTTTAAGAACACTTGGTTTATATCCATGTTTGTATGCGAACATGCAGCATTTGTTATTTTCTATACTTCCTTGCTTTTTGAAAGATCTGATTCTCTTTTGAGAGTTCTCATTGTAATTTCTGATGATAAAACATATACTAAAAAATTCGTACATTTAAACACCAGTTCCTGAAATGCTCAAATCTGCTTAATTTCTTATCATTTATTTCACATGCTTTTTTGTTCTGTTAGCAGTTGTTGATGCTGGCTAACTTCAGTTAGCAACGCAACATGATGTCAGCGCAACTTCCCTTTCAACCTAGTAGTGAAACTATTTTGCAGTTTTATTGAATTCCTGTATTTTGATGTTTCACTTGGATGTTCTTAGTCTACTTGTATAGATTCATTCACAAAGTCTGGTATAATAAAACCCTAAGATATTCCTAATACAGTTATTTTGTCATGCTCTACAATTTGAGAGTACAAGTAAATATTGAACAAGTTCTAGTTTCTGTATTGACTTCTGCAACTGACCAGAAATCTTTGTTTGTGGTGGAAGTTGAAGCTAGAAATGCACTCTTTGCTGAAGAACACAACACAAATCATTTGACTTACTGTGTAACACCAAATGCCTCCCATAAAACACAGAAATTTAGAATGTACATTAATAATATTCCATAGTTTCTTGAAAACATGTGCTTAGTATTAAAACAGTTGAACTTTAATTTATATGTCATACTACCTATGTTTTTTTTGCTTTTGTTTTTGGTTAGAATATAGGCCTTGTACACAGAATGCTACTGCTCTACTGTGTGAACCACATTTCCTTGTCTTGCATTTTGCCGGCTATTTCAGAAACAGGTGTAGGACAATTTTCTTCCCATAGTGATCATGAATCCTGACTCATGATCCTCCTGATTATCTAAGATAGTAGACATGACCCACCAACACCCAACTAACAATGTAATTTTTAATAAGAATAGACATGTTTATTTTGTTAAGGAAAGCCATGACTACAGTGTACTTGTTGAAATATAGCTAAATTCAAATTGATGAAGTATGCTCTGCCTCATCTGACCTGCCTCACAAGAGTTTTAGAGTATTTCAGTATTTAGCAAACTTGGAATAATATGAAATCACTATAATTCCAAAGATGTGAACAATCATTTTCTTTCTGATTCCTATATCTGATGTCTATATTTATTTTTGTAGCATATTTAATCCTTCTCTTTTTATTGCATGTCTACAAGGAGAGTGAAACAATGAACTAATTATTATTCTAGTGTTGTATTCCTTTATTATGCTTGGTGATACTCTCTAGCTATTTTCTCTTTTTACTATTTTCAAAGCATTTCTTCAGCACATCCTTTAGAGGGATTTGCTGGAATTTAAACTGTGAATTCTTATCTTACACCTTTCTGAGTCTCTCAAGTCACTGACAGTGCATTAGAAATGCCACCAGGAAAGAACTAATCTAAAGTGTCTAGCACTTCCACTTTAGTGACCAGAGTTAAAAAAAAAAAGTTAGTGAGGATAGAGAGCTTGGGAAGTCCTCTTATCAGACGATAAGACTTGGGAAGTAAGAACTTGGTACACACACTCAAGGTGTTGTTGAAAAAATATTCTTTAGTGACTTACAATATACTGTTTAATTTCTTAAGAGTTCATATTTTTATTATAAGAAAGAAAAATCTCAATATTGCAAATAAGTGTTACGGAAAATAGGGGGCCTATTTTCCTTGACTTGAAAATTTGTACAAATCACCCTCTAATACTTTATCCCTCAAATGTTTACAAGACTATTACCTAAGATAAATGAAACTTTTAAAATCTCTTTTCACATTTTCAAGCTCCCAGTTTTACAGTGCTCAAGTAAAACAAAATTCTTTCCTTTTCAATTTATTTTATTTGTGTGACAAATTTATTTCTCCTGTCTTTCTATTAGATAAACATTTTACACTTTGAAGCAATATTCTATCTCAAACAGATCGACAATAGTTCCTTTGTTTCTACAACAGAAAATATAGCTTTGTCCACAAGAGCAGCAGAGGGAAAAAACAATACAAATAGAAAAGATTACAATTCTAGTGGTGGACACAACTTTTATTAGAGAAAGAGAAAACAAACATTATGTAAAAACAGAAATACAGATTCATAATTAGGCTTAACTTTGCTAGTGTTAAGAATGAAAGTATCTTGCTATTTTGATTGCATTCTATCTCACTCTTTATTTCTCCAGTTCAACTAAGATTGGGAAGAGTGCACAGCTGGAAAGAAAACAGAAATGCATGACTGTGAACTCAATGCTCGACAGATGTGGAGGTTACAGAGCTGCCTCACTACTCTTCTGGCAAGAATGAGGAGTGAATTTGAAGTATTTCTAGCAAACTGTAAGGTCCGCTCCTGGATGGCCAGCAGACTCCACCCTCCTCGCAGCAAAGTCTCTACCCAGTACCTGCGTTACCTAGGCAACTGGGACACCTGGAAGAGGTCACATCTGCATCCACTGAGGTCACATCTGAATTTGATGTGGCCACACCTTTCCCCGCCCATACCCTAGATAAGGCCTAGCCCAGGCGCAGACGCTCTCTGGCTGCTCTTTTCTTGCTCTCTCTGTTCTATTCTAGCTCTCTCTCTGTTCTTTTCTTGCTCTCTCTTTCCTCTCTTTCCCAGCCACGTGGAGTGCCAACCTTGCCTGGTCCTAGCAGGTCTACCCCTTACCTGAATACCACGTGAGTGCTGCTGTTCTTACCCCTCTCTCTGCTCTTTTCTAGCTCTTTCCTCTCTCTTTCCTCTCTTCCCAGCTCTCTCTAATTCCCAGGCCTTTCCCAGCCATGTAGAGTGCCACCCTTGCCTGGTCCCAGCAGGTCTACTGAATAAACCTACCCCTTACCTGAATACCACGTGCGTGCTGGTGCAGTTCTTACTCGGCTACCTCTTTTTAAAAACCTAACACAAACAAGTATTTAAGCTCAATCTAAACAGGACAGATTTGAACCTTTTTATTTATATGTGCCATTGGCATATAAAATTATTAAAAATATAAAAATATTAACTACTTAATATTTTAAAATATTTAAGAAAACAAAGACTGGAGAACAAAATAGAGAACATATAATCATAAATAGTGAATCAGAACCTGCATCAAAAATGAGAAATCTTTCTGCTTGTCTCAGACATATACTAGTTACTGCAGAAAGATTTCTCATTTTTGATGCATTTTCTAATTCACTATTTATGATTACATTTTCTCTATTTTGTTTTCCAGTCTTTGTTTTCTCCAAGAACTAACTATAATTGTATACATATATATCTGTATTTCTATAATTAGTAGATTTTCAAATGATCTCCCTGGCCAACCTTATTTTACACTAATTTGTTTAACAATCCTATTGTTAAATAAAAAGTTTACTGAAGTTTATATCTCGTTTATCTTTATTTCCTTTGCCTTTATTTCTCTTTTACCTCAATGCTGCAAACAATATACACCACTCTTTGACTTAAAATTTTGATATCGTTGGGTGCTGGTGGCTCATGTCTGTAATCCTTGCTACTCATCAGGCTGAAATCTGAGAATTGAAGTTTGAAGCCAGGCAGAACAGAAAGTCAATAAGACTCTTGTCTCCAGTTAATCACAGAAAAAGCTGGAAGTAGGCTGTGGCTTCAGTGGTAGAGCACTAGTCTTGAACAAAAATGTGCTCAGGGACAGTGCCCAGGCCCTGAGTTGGAACCCCAAGACTGGCCAAAAAAAAAAAAAAGAAGTTTCATAGTAAGTGTATGCTACTCTATATCCCAACACACACACACACACACACACACACACACACACACACACACACACACACACACACACACACACACTCACGTGTGCGTGAGAACATTGCTATGATGCTTAATTTTAACTAATCTTTCTTGTTAAAGCAATTTGTATTTACGTAATTGATTAAGATAAAAAGATACATGAAACAGGAAAAATATCATCCTTACATGTGGGAGAAGAAAGTAGAGAAAAAAAACAACAAATTACAACCCCAATTGCTGATTCTGGTCTGAAGGGGATGATAAGTACTGCTCTTGTACTCTTTACAAACCCCTTTTCTACATTCAGTCAACCTAAGCCAGAATTTTCTGTTGATCCTTTGACCTAAATGACTTGATTTCTATTCACCACCCTTTGTCAAATCGTGTGGTCATTGTTAGCTCTTGAAATGTTGACAGAAGCCTAGAAAATGCTTAGCACCCTACTTCAACAGTCTATTCACAGATTTGTGATCTATCTTGTCTTCCTGGATACAGAAACACTCTATCTATAATCTCAGGAGGTAATCAAAGTACAAATGAAGCTGAGAGGTGTTTTACCAAAGATTTAAGGTACTTTGTACACCAATGTAAACAGATTTTGACGAAGCTAACGAAAAACAAAATTCTGTATTTTGGTAAATCACATTCTCTTCAGTTATTTTGTAGTAATAAAAGCTTACTTTTCTTAATACATTGACTTGCTTACAGATGTAAGATAAAACAAATCTTAAAAAGGAAAGTGTCTAATCCCATAATTAGATATTAGTTCTAATATAATATAGATTAATATCTATATATAGATATTATAGATATCTATAGACATTATAGATATCTATATATAGATATTAATTCTATATAATAATTCTATAACTTCTGAAATACTGAATACATGGAATTTTAAGTTGAATATATGAAGATAATAGAATGAGCTCTAATTTTATTCTATTGACTTTGATGGTGATTGTTACTTTGCTAAGAATGGTACGATGCATGAGACTATAACAAACCTGCCTGCTCATCTCTTAAATACTATTAAAAGAATGGAGGTCATTACAAAAAAGAGTGTGAGAAAAGTATCTCCTTAAAGTGGATAAAAATGCTTGGTAATTGTTTTACAAGACTTGAAAGAGAAATGTTACCAAACACTTAACAATCATTGTGCTCTATCAACACTTCAAACCGTATAAGAATTATGATAATTTACTAATTATTTAACATAGTTCTTGCACTTGCATAGAATTCCATTGTATATATATACTACATTTTCTTGATCCATTCATCTATGAGGGACATCTGGATTGATTCTCTATCTTAGCTATGGTAAATAACACTGCAATGAACTTGGTTGTGCTGGTAGCTTTAGTGTGGCCTTGTTTGTGCTCATTTAGGTAAATGCCCAGGAGTGGGATTGCTGGGTCAACAAACAGAGGCTGCATGGTTTACCTCATTTGTAATAACTAAAATATGTCTAGGATATACTTAGCAGATGATCATAGTGACTCAATACCTATGTGCATATGACCATATAAAATGAATCTTATCGAAATAAACTCCAAGAAATGGAAACAAGAGTTTTCATTGTTTTGTTCCATTGTATTGTTTGCAGCTATTTTTATTTATTTTTTCTTTCTTTCCCCACCCCTTTGGTTTATTCCCTGTTGACACTCTTTTTTATTTCTGTACCCATTGTCTTGTATATAAGTTTATCTGATTAGGGGAAATGGTGAGACAAAAGGTGAACAAATAGGGCTGGGAAGGTGGCTCAGTGGTAGAGCGCTTGCCTTGCAAGCATGAGGCCCTGGGTTCGATTCCTCAGCACCACATACACAGAGAAAGCCGGAAGTGGCGATGTGGCTCCAGTGGTAGAGCGCTCACCTTGAGCTGAAGAGCTGAGGGACAGCGCCCAGGCCCAGAGTTCAGACCCCACGACCAGCAAAAAAAAAAAAAGGTGAACAAATACAACCATGATACTCACTATATACTATGTTGGAAATGAACTTTACACTTGGAGAGTGGGAAATTGGGGGAGAGAGGTTGAGAGAAAATCAGGGAATGGGGTAATACTTCAAAAGGAAATGTACTCATTACCTTACTTATGTAACTGTGACCCTTTTGTACATCACCTTCACAATAATTTTTTTTTGGAGGGGTCAGGTCGTGGGGCCTGAACTCTGGGCCTGGGAGTAGTCCCTCAGCTCTTCAGCTCAAGGCTAGCACTCTATCACTTGAGCCACAGCACCACTTCCAGCTTTTTTATTTTTGCTAATGTGGTGCTGAGGAATCGAACCCAGGGCCTCATGCATGCAAGGCAAGCGCTCTACCACTGAGCCACATTCCCAGCCCCCACAATAATTTTTTTTAAAGTCCACTGAACTTGGCCTATAAGCAAGTCTGGAACATGATATTGAACCGGTATGCCCTCTGACTTTAGAGATTAGAAACCATTTGTATATTGCTGATGTTAATGAGAGAGTTGTTCCTTGTTCACTCACATTTATGCATGTCTTGAAAGTATAACAGAAACCAATTTCCCCCCCAGAATATATGACAATTTTGTCGATAGTAACTTGATCTAATCAACACTGTCTTCCATTTCAATAAGCAGAAAGAGTAGTCCTCTTTGTATCACTGTGGGAATTTGACCTCAGGAAACCAGACTCCACCTCAAAACAAAACACTTTTCTACTACTTGTAGTACAATCAGTAATAAACTATCCTTTGTTTCTAATGTGTGTCATGTGACTCCTTTCATGGTCCAGGAAAACTTGCAAGCCAG
The DNA here is from genome assembly GCF_024711535.1 of Dipodomys merriami. NCBI lineage: Eukaryota > Metazoa > Chordata > Mammalia > Rodentia > Heteromyidae > Dipodomys > Dipodomys merriami. Next base: position 86,928,291 of record NW_027203381.1, read on the forward strand.
TCAGGTATCTTACAAGAAAGGCATGCCCTGAATCTTGCTATATTTCTAGATATAAAAGAAATCCTCTGCTTTTTAAAACATGCTTTTCAAATATTAAGCATATTTGACTTTGCATTACCTTTTCTAAATAAACATATTATTCCTAGGAATAGACATGTAGGGACTTCTTTTGTTCTGTTTCATTTTCTTTCACATTTCTGTATTTTGAGGACATGAAGGATACATATACATGGGAACTGTTTAGAAACAGTTGAATAAATATATGAATTAAAATACATCATAATTTATTCTAGACATAGGAACCTACTATTCATATACAATAGTGTGGTATGACATGATATTTTCCCCTTATCCACACAGATTCTGGAAAAAAGAAATGAAACAGATTTGGGCTTCAAAATCATGTGGACTATCCCCCGCTTGATGTCAGAAGTTAATAGGCTAGTACAATTTTTGCAAGTGTGAATTATAAGGATGGGGAAAACTTGCTTACATACTCCATTTTTCAAAATTCTCCACAGAATCAACAGGTGATATACACACATGTTTTATTACCTGGATTTATTCCCTATGCTAATGGATACTGATAAATCTCAAGCTCTTCAGAGAAAATTGGTAAACTGGAGACCTAGAAGAGTGGTTTATATCCGGGGTGAATCTGAACGCATGATAATAGGAAGAACAGATCAAGTATTTTTAGTCCAAATCCAGCATGCTAACAGTTCAGGAATAGCTGGTAGATCACATTAAATTATAAAGTCCAGATCAAATGATAGATTTCTAAGGAAATAAGACAGAAGGAATTTTTTCTTTTCTGGAGTAGGAAAAGTGTTATGAGGGATGGAAAATAGAAAGTGCCAGTCTTTTTGTTTTTACAGGTACTCTACTGATTAGATCCGACCTGCCCATATCATGGAATATCTTCTACTCTATTCAATCCATTGGTTTAAATGTTAATATTCCCAACAGCCCTTACAGAAATACCAGAATAATGTTTGACCACATAAAGAACATGTTATGGGTCAGTGAGGCTATCATTTAAAGCTTTGCTATTATTAAAGCTTTATCAAAACAAGTCTTAACAAAGACCACTGCTAAGGACACTCTACTGACCATAGCTAACATGAGTTATTTATTTCTTCTCCTATATGATCTTGGTCAGTGAGATTAATATATTATTCTGACACAGTTAATACTTTTCTGAAAATTCTTTACATATTCTATGTTTTACCTTAGCCTTTTCAATAAGCTTATTAAATCTTCACTTTTTACTTTTTTACCTTGCAATTGTGTCATAGTATCCTGCATCCTATCATATTGAAACCTATAATCCATCAATTAAAATATTATGATTAGATGAAAATATGATTACATTTATCTACAGAGAGTAGTGGGAAATTTACAAAAAGGTCAATGATTAACAGTATAATAATGCACTAGAAAAGTTAAAAAAAATCTTTGCACACAAGTTTTCATCCTATTCTGGAATTCTTCTGAAATGGCATATGGCATTAGTTCTGTCAAAGTTCCTGTCTGTGTTACTTAGCTTGGTAAGTGAGTGTTCACGCTGCTTTTGAAAAATATCTCTTTGAAGAGTGAAAAATGTAAGAGCTCTTATTTCACCAGCCTTCCAAAGCAGTCTCAGAATAAAGTGCATTGTACAGTTCATGTTACTAAAAGACCCAGGGCATGTAGCAGTTACTTTTGCATGGTGTAGAACTTAGAGGCAGCCCAGATTTTATGTAATTGGTGATGGTCAGATAGTTGTTGTAGACTTATCAGGATTGGCTGATGAAAAGAAAACCAAATAAATATTTCCCGAGTAAAATGCAGAGGTATTAAAAAAACTCTATTTGATAAACCTCCAGCAAAATAAAGTAGAAGCAAAAACTTCAGCATTCACAATAGCATTGAGTAAATAAACCAAACTGCTTAGATATGTTCAGAGTTGTCTGTGACATTAAATAATTGTTTTGTAGTGTACATTTTCTTTCCTGTCCGAATAACTGAGACTACATACATCTTGTTAAAGTCAATAGACAGTACTTGAAAGCCATCTACTTAACAACCCAAGTAAAATGTATATCATGTGAATATCCATAAACAGATAAAAATAAGTTTTACTAACATTAATTAAAATTATTTTGTAAGGTCCAAATCCAATCCATGAGTGTGCATGTACTTATATATTGACTTTGATTGCTTCTATTGCATACTGAGGGGTAGTATAGCAATTTCATAATAATTTATTCCTAGAAGTAAACATCATCATGTTAAGCACAGTAAGCAAGTATCATATACTTTCACAGACAAAACCTCGATCGGAAAGGACAAAAGATATGAATGTAGAAGGACCATTCAGGAAGAGTAAGGAGATAAATGTAAGATGAGAAGAGCAATAGAGAAAGTAATGAAGGCACAAGTATAATCAAAATTCATTATTTAAGTGTATTAAAATATTATAATAAATTCTATTATTTTGTACAATCAATACATGCTGATAAAAATAAAAAACATTTTTAAATAGTGTATCAAAGAAGACAACAGGTGACATTAGAAGATATATAGATGAATGTAAACAAAATACAGAGTAGAAAAAATATAGAAAAAGTAGAGATAATGAAGGAATTTATAGCTATGAATTGTTACATTAAAATATTTTAAGCCTCCAACTTAAGTGAGCAATATAAATAATAGAAAAAATACCTAGGACAAAAACAAAACAAGAATAGCACAGAAAATGGACAAAATTGAAAGCTGATTCTTCACAAAGATAAAAAAAAATTGACTCAAGTTAGAAAAACTGGAAGGGAAATGTGAGAAGAGACTCTGATTTTTAAAATCAGAAATAAATCTTAGGCCCTTACTTATTATCATATAATAACTGCATAAGGTAGGGTTCTTATTACATTTCCAAACATCATACAATACATCCAGATAAAATTCATCCACTTTGGCACCTTCTAAAACCCTGTCCTATTATAACAATTTCAACAGATTTCACTGTTATTTTCATACATGCAAATAAGCTACTCTGAACATATTCATCCTCATTCACACTCTTCATTAGCCCTCCCACTGAGAACCGCCTTCTTAATAGACTGTTCCCATTTTGAACACTTTCTGTTCATTGCTTGTTCATAACAACATTTCTTCCATTTAATCTCCAATATCATTTGTGCATGGCTCTATGGAATATATATTTTGGATCCACTGTACATATGTATTTGCATTCAGCTACAAGTAAATCTGTAGAATTACTTCCTGGATATAGAATTACTAGGGCAGCTGGTGATTTAGACATATACATATTGGTAGATTCAAATGAATTGCTCACTAAAGAGGCTATGCAGGTTATTTGTTTTGCTCAAGATATATGTAGTTTATTTTTCATTGCCTTCATTGATTATTATCAAACTTTCTGATCTTTGGAAATATAGGAGGTAAAAATGCTATGTTTTTAGTTGATTATTTTTTGTAAAGTTGATCATCTTTACAATTGTTATTATCCAAATTACATATCGTTCTTGGTAAACTATTAAGAGTCTCTTTATACATCTTGATTTTTGTCATTAAATCACTACTTTTTATAAAATAAAAGGATTCATTTATCAATCAAGTGTCATCAGCAAAAATAATGTTACATATAATGCATGTACAAATATATTTTCAACATTTGATTATATGCATGTATATTATATAGACATACAGATTCACATATTATATATAGTGTGCAGGTGATGTATATATATATATATATATATATATATGTATGTATACATTTATACAGGACAGAAAGATTTAGTTAAGTAAGGAATATTCTCCTAGTATTTTATTTACTCTTAGGTTGATATCACTGTTAAATTTAACTTTTGCCTTCAACATGTGTATTTAATCACAGAATTCTTATTTATATACTGGGACTTTTATATTGTATTATTTATTTGACTACTTCTTTTGTTTAGAATTCCAGATTTAGGCAGCCTGGATTCCAATCTAAATAACAAATGATATGAAGGATATGTACATATATGTACAGTAATGTGGTATGTGAATAGGAAAAGTAACATATAAGTCAAATTTTAACCAGGGGAAGCCAAAAGAAATCATTTGCTAGTTTGATTGTAGGCTTTCTTAGGCAATAGCACTCTTTCTGCAAGTTCAGATTTCTGCTACTAATGGTCCCGCCAATAATAGCTTTAAAATGACCTTACATTGATTTTAAAGTATTTACTTGTACTTTTATTAATCACCAGCTCTCACATGGCTTTACTGCTTGTTCCTCCCCTCTTCTCTTTCTTTTGCCCTGAATTCTTTTTTTTTCTCTTTGTTACGACCATTTATAAGTCTTTCATGTGTGGAGAACAACTCCACAAGATACATTATTCAAAATACTATGGGTTTTTTTAGAGTAACATTTAAGCAGTGCAGCACTTACTTTGATCATCTAGAGCTATTTCTTTGCCTTTATACCATACAATGAAAGTGCAACATTCATTATCCAGACACTTATAATTTTTCTTTGTATTTGAATATGTATTTCTGCTCTAACGTCTGAATGTTCTACAATGTCTTGATCTTAAAAATATGTAAGCACTGCATATGAACAATTGAATATGCATTTTAAGTTGTATGATACTATCTAGCAATACCTTCTGAGAATGTTTTTCAACCAATATTTTCTTCCAGCATGTGAGTAGTGTAGTTTACCTATTAACATTCAAATTAGGTAACAAGGTAGAAATTGCCACATGAATGTCTGCCTTCCCCTTTTGCAAATTCTTCATCTTTATAGCTCTCTCTGTTACTACTATACTTTTCATGATGCAGAAATTTCATACAGAATTACTGTGCAAACACAGTGGAGAAGTTTGCAAATGAGAAGACAGCAAATTTCCATGCTGTTGCCTTTGAAATGGAAACTTGATTGTTTAACACACTACAACTAGAGCACAAGAAACTAAGTAGGAAATCTGGAGGGTGAGTTCCATAAAGATGTGTAAGTCAGGTTTCTGAGCTCTTAGTATCACATCAGCGAAGTTTCTGATAGAGGCCGTGAGGTGATCTCACTCCCGAGGCTCATAGACGTAGCCTAAGTTGCTTATGAAAATGTGATTTCTCAAGGCTTTGGGCAAACCTGATAATAAGAAAACCAGGGGATTTTGGATACAGCACTGCAGTGACAGGTTAATATTGCTGGGGTAAGAGAGTGGAAATGTACATTTTCCCATTTCAGTACTTCCATTTCGTCAATAGGATTGGCACTGTAATTACTTCTGCATTAGTCACAGGTCTCTATACTTGTTAAAAGTGAGCATAATATAAATCATAACTTGAGAGAAAATTTATTTTAAAAGGTATGACAGGAAGAGGGCAGGAAGTTCAATCGGAAAGAAAAGGCTAGAGGTCAAACATTTTCAAACTCAACTGGTGAAACCATACTATTTCAGAAAACATTGCTGATAGAGGCAGCTGTGGTGAGAGTCTGAATTGTCAAGATGTGACAAATACAGAATTGGGTAAATTCTAGCAGTAACCATTGTACCAGTGTCAGCTATTAAGTCTAGGCAATCCCAAGGGATTTCACTGCAACTTCCACTGAGTCCCTGGGGTTTTTGCTATTCTGAGCAGAGGAGAATAAAAAGAACAAAAAAGAAACCACAGAGTGAGAAGGAGTAATAGGGAGAATTTCCCTCTGCTTCATTTTTGTATTCATTGATTCATTGATGTACTTATGAATTCATTTCCTAACCATTCAATGAGCATTCCGTGTGTTTGATGTATCTTACTTGCTTTTGGTTGCTTTGTTTAACTGAATTGTTTTCTTAGAGAGCAAAAATTTCATTTCTATACAAAAAATAAACAATTATAAAATACAACAAAATTAAGACAAATAAACCTATGATAAAACTCAAAACATATTTATTTAATACAATTTTTAAGTATGTTAAACACCTTAATTTTTCCTTCCCATTCATTGTTCTAGCATCTACAAGACAAAATTATCAAAGACGTTATCGTTGTAGGCTAATCACAAGGTATAAATAAGGAAAGGAATGAGAAAACATTATTTCTTACATTTTTTTAATCTATAGAAGCCAAAGATAAAAGCTTATGAAAACTTTAGAGCACCCATTAAAACATAATACTTCTTTTGAAAATATATCCCAAAGGAATAATTATTTGCACAAATATGTAAAAACTTACCCACCCTAAGGGTAGTTAAATGTTTAGCAGTAAGGAATCCAATGAATAAATGAATGTGTCTGTAAGACTTTAAAATAAGGTAGTAGTGAAGTATTTATTAGAATGGAAATATATTCACAATATATCATTCTATTAAAAGCATGGGCTACATATATTTGTAGTAGGTAAAAGCTAAAATTCGTTGCTGATTTCTTTAAAATATTCTACATATGTTATTCCAACTTTAATTTTAAATATATATTACAAATTAAACTTTTCTCAATATTTATTTTTCAAAATGATGACAGACATTAACACAACAAAACACTAGATAATTAAAAATAATGGCTGAGTAAATGAAGTTTCAAAATGTCATTGAACAAATAGGACTTAACCCCTCAGATTACTCACTTATAAATTGAATCCCAAGGCAACTGCTGGCTCATGACTGTAAGTGTAGCTACATGGGAGATTGAGTTTGGGATGACTGAGTTTCTAAACTAACTATTCAGAAAATACTGAGAGTCCTCTCTTAATGGAGCTCTGGATTCCTAGGCATGCACCTGTATATGCAAGTAGAAAGGAAGCTTAACATAATTCAGAGGATACCAGCCGATCACCCCTGAAGGAAATGAGACCACATCTCAAAAAATAACCAACAAAATTAGGACTGGAAGTATAGCTCAGCAGTAGGAGAGGCTCTTTACCAAAGCCAAACACTAGATTTCAAACCCAACATGCCCCCTCCTTCTACTGAAAACATGACAGTGTAAATTACATGAAATCATTGTGTTAGATAACAGGAAAAGTTTGAAATGTGATACTTAATATATAGATATAATCTACACATTATCATCATCACCTTTATCCTACACAGTACTGTAAAAAACAGAAAGAAGCAATATTATATGCACTGCAAAATAATAAATGCCATGGCCAAAACAACTAAATCATTTTATTTGTTGTTATTTACTCTTCTAATCCCTTAGACTATCTACATCTACTATATTTTCCAACTTTACAAATAATACAATATACATTGCACCTAAATGTCTCATCTAATTTTTCCTATTCTAACTTTTTCAAGTATATTTTGATAGTTTTACTTCACTATTTGAGATATTAAGTATTGTTCTATTTACTGATACTCATGTATCATTTAACCTTTTTTCCAGAATTTAAAGTCTTCTATAAAGTTTTAAATATATCTCAAATTATATTTCTATTCATTCCATTTTTAAAATTCAGTCATTGCTCAATAGGATTTGATTCACATAATTTCCTCTAAAATTTTCTTTGCTAGATTAAAGAGCAGATATACTTTACACATGATTAAATTATACCCCTAATATATAGGATATTAATTAATCTTAACCAATTTGCTATTAAATATTTTAAATGTGGAATTATGAGGCTCATATAGTCCATGATCTTCTGTAGATAGCAGTAAAATCCTCATTATGAGTATAAATGCTAAATTAAGACTCTTTCAATGAAATAGGCTCAGTTTAATACCATTACAGTCTCTGTATTGATCAAGTCTTGTTATTTTACGTAAAAAATGTTAACTATTAAAAAAATAACTCCAAGCAACTCATTTTTCTATTTTACATAATTAAGGATAGTATTGACTATACCACATAATAAAACATTGCTATAAGAATAAAATAAAATTATTTTTCTCCAATTTCACTGATAAAGTTCCAATTCCCTGCAATATTTTTTCTCAGTACTATTAATCAGAAAACTAGTTATGAAGTTACCATATTTTGTTACTAGTATTTTTAGCCAGGTTATTGCCAATATTTGTTCCATTGTTGCCCTTCAAAATACTCACTATGTCTGGGATATGACTAATTGTGTCCCCCAAAGATTCCTATGTTGGAGAATTGGATTTCATGAAGGCAATGTTGAGAGTTGGGCAACCTTTAAGACTGGGTCATATAGTGGGGTCCTTAGGTCATGAGGAGCATTTCCTTGGAGGAGATGCCAGATTTCAGTCTCCACAGGTTTCCTGCTTGGGAATAATCTACCTCTGCAATGATGTGATGTAGCCAGGAAGGTCCTCACTAGAACTAAATCAATGTTTGCACCAATCTATTGAGCTGAACAAACCTGTTTGCTTTGTAAAGTTTGTCTGCTTTGAGGATTTAGTTGTAATAGTGCAAGAATAGATTACTTTTATCTTTATTTTTATCTTTATTTTATTTTTATTTTTTTTGCCAAAAGTTACTTATGACATTCAAAAGTTCTCATCTAATGATTTTATTGTCATCTCATATTAAGTACTTCTGTAAATCAACCAAAATTAGGAATAAGACAAGCTATAAATTAATAATAACGATGAACACACTTAGTTGTGTATCATGTTGAGATGAAAGACAATAGATGGAAATCCAGGCAATGCAAAATCAACATAAAATCAACATATATAGAATTATCAAATGTAATCAAAGAATTCAGACTGATAAGCTGGTTAGGAAATCTTTCATGGAAGAAGTAAGAATTCTACTTTAGTTTAATTCAACGATCTGTCAGTTTCAGTTATGAAGAGGATTGGAGGTCTATTTTTGTTAATAGAAAAATTCAAAGGAGAATGTTAAAATGTATCTTTGAGGATTAGCTACAATGTCTCCTCCTGCAACAAAGTTCCCATAAGAAGAGAGTAATAAATTTAAAACAATCATTGAGACAAGAAAAGGTCAAGTTGTTAGCATCAATTAATAAGTATGAACTTTACCCTACTTGCACATGGATGTAATTAATTGTTGAGGAAAAAAACTTACATGTTATAATTCACTTAACAAAATTACCTGGCAATAATATCTAAGAAAAATTAGAAAATGCATGGTGGCCAACAAAAAAAATCTAAGTTTTGATATAGATGTTTGATAAATATTCAGTTGATAACTTATGAAGAAAAAACAAAGAAACAGGCCCTCAAAAAAAGGGAAAAAGGGAAAAAAAACAGAATTTTCTGAGATACATATAATAATTACCACAACGCTATACTGACAGAAATGGAATTCAGTTTATAAGCCTTTTAAAAGGAAGATAAAAGATTAGAAACTGACTTCAGATGTTTGTAGTATTTGAAACAAAAAGAAAGGTAAAAACGATAAGATTTTTATTTAAAAGGATTGTCTTGATTTTAATAATAATGAAGGAAAAATCGAGGTGAAAAGAACTACATTTGGAATGCAAAACTACAAAAAATTTCTGACATCAATATAGTAAAATTGCAATACATTTTCCTCTTGAAACAATATATCCATACAAATGGTTGAATAGTCTGAATTATTGAAAAATTATTGTATTTGTATTCCTCATGATTGAAAAGGAAATGTGTGCTTGGTAAGAAATGTACACATTATCCTTCCCATGTAATTGTAACTGCTCTGTACAGTATGTTCACAAATAAAATTAAATTGAATTAAAAAAATAAATGTGAAAAGGAAATGTGTAAATGTGTAAATATATAATTCTGTAGTAATATCCTCAAATGCGTGTATTGTATATGTAGCAATCATTTAGCATTAATGAAGGTTTATAACAATTTCTATTGTTATAAGTATTGTAAACACATAAGACATCACAAGACCAGGGAAAGTGAACCAGGGAAAGTGAGCTGAGTGTGCTCTGAGCTTCACGGGAAAAACGAACTCAGGAAACAAAGAAGTTGCTGCAAAAAGTCATGCCTGACATCTGCCAAAGTCACTCACCAGCTAGCATCTGCTAGTTGAGAAATAATTGCCTCTGCTTTTCTTTTTGTTGTTGTTGTTGTTGTTGTTGTTGGTCATGGGGCTTGACCTCTGGACCTGGGCGCTGTCCCTCATCTCTCTAGCACAAGGCAAGCGCTCTACCACTTGAGCCACAGCACCAATTCCAGTTTTCTAGTGGCTTATTGGAGATAAGAGTCTCCCGGAGTCTCCTGCCCAGGCTGGCTTTGAATCGTGATCCTCAGATCTCAGCCTCCTGCATAGCTAGGATTATAAGCGTGAGCCACCAGAGCCCGGCTCTGCTTTTCTTCTATCTCACAAATATTCTGAAAATATGTTTCACTGGTCATATCTAACTGTATTGACAGGAAATCAAGTATCTACTTCCTCACATGGATAAGCTTCCAAGAAAAGGCTTGGTAAATATGATATATGAACATTTCTTTTTGTATAAATGAACCCCTTTAGAAGAATTTTTATCTAATCAAACCTCAATCTATAATTTAGTTTATTTTTGCTAAATGTAAAGCTTGCGTAAGTTTTAGTTTCTCACATATATGTTTTAATTCTTATATAACAACTAACTTTGTCATTGTTTTCTTGAAAGTTACAATATGCATGGAGAGATTTGAAGCAGTATTTGTGATAAACATCTGAAAAAATGAAAGTTTTTGGACAGATGTTATAAGAGTCTTGTAGAAAAAGCTATCAGCATTACAATCCCAATTCTAATTTACTTTACATCAGGCATTTAAATTTATTATCTTTAGGCCATATGTTCCAAATGAAGCTTGGTTCTATATTCATGAATCAGTTGACAATGAATAGTTAAGTTCTGCTAATTCAGAAAGGTGAAGTTGAGTGAGCTTATTTAAACGGCAGAATATTTGTAACTACAAATTCCGCATACCATTAGAACACTTCCAAAAAAGATCTGCCATATGTTTTAAGCCATGATGAAAATGGTTTAAGAAAAAAAAAATCTGCAACTTTTATACAGCTATAGTTTAGAATATCTTAGCGTGTCCATTAAAATTCTATTTTGAAACTTTTAAACTTGGCTGTAAAATTCATTGTAGAAAGATATTTAGAATTTGAAGCAGAAGGGAATCATAAGTAACATGATATGTTAAAATAACTTAATGCTAGAGGATATTTTATGTGTATTTAATATCTTAGCAGAATAGTTTAAGAATTATTTTTTAAAGCTATATGTCTCATGGACCACCACTGTGACCCATGTAAGTATAATAATGAAATGTTCTCACATGCCACTTACAATCTTCATGAACATTTCATTCTATATTCTAGAAAGAACAAAATGTCTCCAAGGTAGAAAAGCCAGAAATAGAAAGGTAGCATTCATTGGACTTGCAAAGACTTTAATTCAAATGTTAATGATGTATTATAGATTCTCTAGACAAAAGCCAAAGCCTAAGTGGGAAACAGCATTAGTGAAAACAGAGAATAAGTTCCAAAATCTTGAAAACCAGTCTAAATATATAAACCAAAGAATTTTACATTGGAGGAATCAGTAAAAGTCATTGGAAGAACATGTTCTCACTTATGATCAAACTCATAACCCTCACCCCTATACCCTTTCAAGGATAAATTATCAGCTCTGAAAGACTATACAAGCATAGTCCCAATCCTCTCCAAAGAATGGGCTATCGAACAATTGTTCCTTGATGAAACATGCCATCCCTAGAGCTTCATCGCAATTAAAGACATAATTCAGACAAATAGAGAGCCTCTTTAAGCTTCCATTTTCTATCTATGAAATGAATGGAAAAGTAGGCCCCACAGACTAAAAAATTTGGATTATGAGATAAATATTAATTAGCAACAATATTTTTCATTTGCAACAGCACTCAAAAAATTAGCCCTTTTATGAGATAAGGAACTTGAAAATTATTCCACTAAACAGAAATATCTCAATGCTTTATTCACCAATTATCAAAAGGAAGGTCCACCTGTTTACTTTTGACTAACTCTCATAGTGATATCAAAACCCATGAATATAATAAAGGTGACAACCAGACAGAAGATGAAAGTATCATGTTTTAGGACAAAATTCATCTTTTACTGAAGCATTCAATATAAGACAAAGAAGTTGCAGAAAAGAAGTTCAGAACTATATTGCTATGACCTTCAGCATGTACCTTAGAAATGGTTAGATTTTTATTTCACTCACTTTCTAGACTTGGTCATTTTATTATTGCTCTAAATTTGATCTTCCAAATTCATCCAATTCCCCTTAGGTTATGGTCTACTTTAAAACATAGTACAAAACAGAACATGATACAAAACAGTACAGCCAAGTGCTGTACTGAAAAACGATGAGAAAGAAAGAAAAAGAAAACACACTTCTTACTCTCAACATCTTACGACATTTATTTTTATACCATGGGGCAAGAGGGAGATTCCCTAAATAAGACAGAATACTCACACCAGACTGAGATGTTTTGTAAGGCTTATTACACAGGGTGATCAAATAGGATTTCATTAAAGAACTGACCCTCAATGTAAGAATAAAAAGAGAGAAAATGTTCTAGCAACAGAAACAACACATTAAGCAAGCTATGAAAAGAAATCAGTTAGTACAGAAGGGATCAAAATTCATGGTTTCCCTTATTTGCAATAACTAGTATAAGTCTAGGACAAGCAGAAAAGGTCAAAAGCTATGTACATATGAACATATAATACAATGTTAAGTTAAATGAAACCCAAGATAGGGACACAAGGGTTTTTTCTTTCTTGCTATTGTTTTTTTTAACGTATTTTAAATGTACTATGTGTTTTTTTGTTTCTCTTGTATGTTCTTCCTCCACGGTATAAGTCCTGCTTTCCCTGTATTTGATTCTAGTGCCCTACATCTTGTATATGCATTTTTCTAATTTGGGGAGGTGAAGGGAAATAACAAAATGCTGAAATAAGGATACAGGTTGACCCATTGTAACAATGAGATGTACAAGACATTATGTTGAAAACAAACTTTACAACTTGGGGTGGGGGAAGAATTGGGGTTGTGGGGAGGGAAGATATGGTAGGGGAAAAACAAAGGAGGAGGTAACAATGCTCAATAGGAAATGTACTCATTACCTTACTCATGTAACTGTAACCCTTCTGTACAGTATTTTTACAATAAAACCTATAAAAAAAACTTATAGTAGAAAATGGATATGCAAGGACTTCCTCTGAAATAAATGGGGGAACTTACAGGATTTTTAAGCAGGAAACTGGTAGATTAATTTTTCTAAATTAAAATGTCTGGTTGCCTCATGTACATACTAAATTGAAAAGCAATTTTTAAAAAGTTACCATGTGGCTTTTCAATAATCATAGTATAACAGCTCAGTGTTTTCTAGTCTATAATCCTGGAAGGGTTACTCAAACCAATTAGTTGCATCTGTATTAGGTAAGTATATATCTTAATAATGATAATGGGAGTCACACACTCTACCTATCAAAGATTGCTCTAGCAATCAGAAAAAAAGGTGTTGATGGGGAAGCATTATGCATGTGCCCCTGTTGTAATGGAATGTGGTTGTTTACATTATTATCTACCTTATTAGTTCATAATACTCCATGGGCATAAACATATGGAGGTAGAGTGAATTGTCACATGTTTTAATCGTGATTATAATGAAATGTAAAGGAAAAGAAAGTGAAAAGTTTTTTTAAAAAAATCCCTACAACTGTTCTCGAAAAGTGTTTAATGTGCACAAAGACCACCTGAGTATTTTGTTAAAAATGAAGATTCAAAGCATGTAAGTCTGGAGCGGAAAATGATAAGTCCTTCTCCTAAGTTCTCAGGTGATATCAAGACTCTGTGTCCATTAATTAAGTTTTGAATCAAGCAAGATAGTATTTTAGGCACTGTAGGTAAAAAAACCAAAACATTTTTATATTTCAACTATTCCTTTTAAGGACAACATGTTTGAGAATAATTTTCTAGATTTTATATGTGTGTTAAATAAACTTAATATGAAGAATAAATGTATTACAAAATACAAACTTAAAAATGTTTTTGTGCCTTGCTTTCCATGAAGATTCAAAATTTATCAGTTTCAAAGAAAAGAAATTCAGTGTTTAGAATTAAACAAAATGTGTCATTTCTGGAAAAAAATGTCTTTTTTGTATATACTTCGTGATTTGTACATCTGTGCTTTTATACAATAAAAACTAGTTTTCATGGCAACTAGGAGAGCACATAGCACTCAGAGCTAACATACTCCTTTTGAGAAATATGTTCAATGTACTTGGATATGTATAATATTATATTCAGAAGAGGTGATACTTTATTGCTACCACATTATAAAACAATTCAGTGCACTTTGCTTAAGTGTTTTTGGCAATAAAAATTCATTTTCAGCTAAAGAAATATTAATAAAATAAATAAATTAAGCTTAGAAGTGTTACATTGCAAAAGAATCAAGTGACAACTGAAAAGTACCTTATTTCAACTAGAAGTATATTATGTTTTTTCTGAAATATGTTCAAATTGTCACAAATAAAATGATCACAACAATATTACTAACAAAATGCAAGTATATAGCTTCAAATTCATACTTATTTTACTGACCTTTTATATTGCTCAAAATTATTCATGTGATAATTTAAAATATATTAAACATAAATGGAAATTATAGATTTACTTGATCAAATTTTAGCAGAGGTGAAATACATCTTTCCATGAAGATGACCAGCATGAGAATAAGGTAGTCTATGAATTTTTGTTTGCCTTTTTTTCTCTAACCTACATCTACAACAGTTTGGGTCTCAGGTTTAATTTTTTTAACAAGAGGAAATAATTCCCTTTCTGAGTCAACCTACATAGATAAAATCAAAGTAGGAAATATAATGTTTAAATACTTTGCTATTGTAAATATTGAAAATTGGAAAAAAAAGTTGTAAAGAACATCACAGAAGTTTTATATGTTGGATAGATATGAGCAAAGGTCAATATATGTGTTTTCTATAAAGAAAAGAAACAGAATTGGAGAATTTCTCTCAAAGACTTGCCATTGTATAAGAACTTTGCCTACATATGTTAACTAAAACCTGTGCATTTTTCATGCAGTTTCTTATTATGCTTAGAAAAGCATGTACTGCTTCAAAACAGTAATACATGGTCTCCTTTGGGATTTTAGAAGTTCTTATCATAATCTGGGTGTGACTTATGATATTCATGTTCAAAAACAAATAATGCATGTGGGCAAATAATTGTGTATACTTTCAAGTAGAAAAGTACCAGAAAGATTTTTACAGTCAACAAATATATCACAAAGCTAAGGATATATTTTTCCTAATAACCCAGTCTACATTCTTATGGGTGGTAAATTTTCTACTTAGAGAAATTTAAAGAAAATTATCCTGTGCTGTTTATGATAGTGGAAGTATGCATTCTCCATCACAGTCATCTTCAACTTTGTTTTGTTATATATGCGGACCACTCCCAGGGAAAATATAACCATAATACAAGGATTTAAGTTTAATGTATACTCAGGAGTTATAATCTAGACAACTTAAATGATGTCAAGTGCTTTTCCACAAAAGTGGCATTTATAATTAAGGAAAAATTACATTTAAAAGTTGTTTCTCACAGTTACTTGTTATTGCAAAGATCAAAGATAGTACTATAACCAAACTTGAAGGTAGTAATATCTTACCTCAAGTCAAACAATTAGAAACCTTTAAAAAAGAAATTACAAAATATACTGGAGAAAGGAATAAAAGAACAGAGAACTAGTGAAGCAATAAAATTATTCTGTATTTATCACCAATAGAAAACAGTAATGTAATCTATGGTGTTGCATGACTATATTAGGCAACTACATGTTTTTCAATATTAATGAGTGTACTTTTCAGGAGGGAGACGTTAACAATGGAGGAGGCCATGAATATTTGTGGCAGATACATAGGGAAAGTTGTACCTTACTTTCACCTTGCTAAAATTTCCCTAAGCACAATTACTGGAAGCACTAGTAAGGTTGAAAAATTACAACAAATTTCATCTTGTCAAGATGTCAGCAATATCACTCTGTTGAAAGCATCAACACATAATATGTGTATTGAAGGATTATTTCCCAGGGACTAAATACTCCTCAAATATTATCTCATTCAATGTTTGCCAAATGACACAAGGGGAGTGACTGTGATCATTTCTGCTTCCAAATTGGAAGGGATTACTAAAGATGTGAGATGAATTGTGCTAGAATAGAGATCCGTCTAAATCCAACAAAATTTTCCCAAGTGGTATCTGTATTGGGAAGTCTGGAAGGAATTTGGGATAATTTGAAAATGTATTTAATAGTAACTGAGTGGTAGAAAAAGGTCAGTGCTAAGTGCAATTTTATCTTTGGGGAATACAGCTTGATACAGTAACCATTGACTTCTGAAGTCTTCACTCACTGAAATCAAGCTGGGTAATGAAAGCCATGACCTTGTTGGCTATTCCCTGTTGTCGGCAATAAAGGGCTGCTAAATATTTCACTTAATGGCTAAAGTATCTTTAGAGTAAGTAGTAACTTCGACGAAAATTTAAGGTTTCCCCTCCATCTCTTTCCTTCTAAAGTAGGGATTAGAAAACTTCATAATTTGCCATTTAACTTCAAAAGTTAAATCAAACAAACATAAATTTATTGGCTTTAATATGAAATAATTTGTGTCAACCTTGCTAGGTATTTATTTTTGTAAATGTTTGAGTCATATAAAAGTTATTTACAATCCTCTCTTTAGTGGTTTTCACACAACAAACTCCAGAATTCTTTGTACAATAGTTCTATTACCCAAAAAAGTATTTTTTCCTTAACATATTAAAATATGTTGTTGGAAAAGATGATGGCAAAATAGTTGCAAACTACTTGAGGACACATTCTAAATAGGAGTAAATTAAAGAGCTCCTCAACTCCTATTTTGTGGTGCTGAGATTTAGCCTAGCATCCTGCCCTTTATTTGCGAGTTGCAACTAAAATGCTTTAGGGTTTTTTGGTTGTTGTTTTGTTTTGGGTAAAGGTGATGTACAGAGGGGTTACAGTTACATACGTAAGGTAAGGTAAAGAGTACATTTCTTTTCGAATAGTGGTACCCCCTTGTTTTCTCTGGCTTTCCCTGCCTCCTGATTCCCCTCTCCAGCCAAGTTGTGAAGCTCATTTCCAACATAGTGTCTAGTGAGTATCACTGTTGCATTCGTTCACCCTTTGTCTCACAGTTTCTGCAATTCCCTATCCCTTCCCCGAACTTATATACAAGATAATGGGTACCAAAATTAAAAAAGTGACAACAGGGAATAAACCAATGGAAAAAAAATGAAAGAAAAAGAAACAACTGCAAACAGTACACACACACACACACACACACACAAACACACACACACACACACACATACACACACACACTCTCTTGTTTCCATAACTAAGAAAAAATGTATGTATATATGTGTATATATATATTTATCAAGGTAGCTTGATTTCAAAAATTAAGCTGGCATTAGAGCATACCAGACTCCTATATTTCTCGTGGAATCTCTTGAAGGATTGATACTCCTTGAACTGTATTCTTCAGACATGTTCCATGCTTGATATAATTTTACCTGTATTCATATAATTTCCAAAAGATTTTTTAATTAACTAGAATGGAAAATCAGGATATTCTTTAGCTTTTCTGATTTTCCCATTTCTTCTATTAAACTTTCACTCATTCCTTAAGAACAAGATCAGATATGTCTATATTAGTTCTCATTTTTATTAAATTTTCTTAGTAACCAATAATTTTAGGAAGGCAGAGAAAACTTTCATCTGTGTTTATATTTCAAATTGTCTAGGTACACACACACACACACACACACACACACATTTTTTTTTTAATGTGAAGACTTTGCCTTATTTGTTTTGATATCCTCTGCCTAGGGTAGTACAGCATTCAAAACTTCCAGGAATATAAAGAAAAAAGGCATTCAGCTGACTAATTTGATTAAGAACTAAGACCTATTTAGGGAAGTAGTCAGACATAAAAAGAGATACACTGATTGACACATATTTTCAAGTGTTTTAAATGTCTTGATTCCAAGTATTTTTAAGTTACTAGACAGAAAAGAAGGTTTCTGAGCTGGAAATAATATAACTCAAGACCAAAGCAGTCCTTCGTGGTGAGAATGCTAGCCAATAATTTACAAGAATTTGTAGTCAAGTGGCTGATTTGAAAATGATTCCAGTGATCCAACTGAGAGAGAAAGTTGATCTAGACAAGTGACAAGGAGTGGAAAATAGGATTAAAGAGTGCTCAGATAATAAATACACTTTCTTGGTAGAAAATGAAATGAAGCAAGTGATTTATCATCTTAGTGCATAAGGAATGAGAGGAAACAGGGATGTTTTTGATGCTTCATCAAAGGGTTTACATAAAATAAATGCCATGAAATAAAATGAGTAGTTTAATTAGTTTATATTATAATATGCAGCAGAGCTAGGTCTTGATAAGAAATATAAGGCACAGAAGCAGTAGTAATTAGTAAGTAATAAAGTAATAAAGGTTTATTTTCTTGTATATACTATGAGCAGTAGATAGACACATAGTTTTCATTTTTTTATAACCAGCCCAGTATCCAGAAATAATTTGAAATCAAATGCTGAGTATAATTACTATGCATTTGTTTAAGGTTTTAATTATTGTACAGGCATGTCATTTTTACTTTTAATTAATGTATATCACTTCTAATCAATAGTTATATTTTTCCAGCTACATAATTATAAAATAGTTAAAATGAGAACAACTAAACATTAGATACCATTACTGCCTAGTAGAATTAGATGTCTATCCATGCAATTAACTTAAACAATATTATTTAACTAAGTATATCTGTAAAATAATAAAACTCAGTCTATTTCCTATCTTTAAAATCAGAGGTAGTACGCATGTATATCTTTGGGTTATAGAAACAAAAATTGAGTGGCTATTCTTTCTACAAGCCCCTATTTTTTACTTGAAATAGAACTTAAAATAGTTATGAAAATTGGAGAGCATAGAGTCACATACCTAAGAATTCAAAAGTTCTAGTTAATTCATAAAGTAAAATGAGTAGGTTTTTTAATTTATTGAACATCCTTACTCATTTTATTTTCCCCAACACAGAACTGAAAACAAAGAGGAAATTTTAAAAGGGCCCTGTTCATCTGTAGCATACAACAAGCGATACAGTGTGAAATAATTATTAATCTTATGAAGCTGCTTTGTACCAATAAACCTACATACAATGCAAAAGGAATACACTTGTTTACATACCAGTGTTGCCATTAGAAAGTAACTTTTATTAGATTCTATAAATGAGCCTCAGGTCCAAAGTGGTCATATTTTTAAAGTACAGACTTTCTTTTAATAATTTCAGATGTACATATTTTTTCATTTTATTGAAATGGTTTTGTATCTGTCCTACAATAAACACTATCAAAACAAAATATTATAAAGTTTTCAGTTATAGATACATTGAATGTTATAAAATCGCAACAAGAAAACTATATAAAATAGCAGATTAACTAAAATAAGAATAAAATGCTTCCTAGAATTTTGGGGGGCTCTTTCAAATATTCAAGCATTTAAAAACCTTTGATCAAGAATTTCATCTCTTTTGAATTATGCTGTTGTAAGAAATCTCTCTGTTATTGTGAACAATAACAGGTTTGATTTTGTGTTAGTACTGTTTGAGACGATTGCTATTTAACTTTTGTAATTTATATACATTCTAGTTATTTTTAATTTAAACATATGAACATATAACACCTATATTATGAAGGGTTTGTGGAATAATATTATTATATGATATAAATAAATTCCAAAGATAAAAATGATTTATATAGAATGTTTGCTGATGTATTTTAGAACAGTTCATTAGACCCAAATCAGTATGAAAATAAGTCCATTTCTTACTAAGTGAAGAATCTATAGTAACATATTTTTGTTTTCATGATCTCTCAGAAAACATGTCAACCAGAATTCATTTCCCTATATCTATTTACTGTCTCTGTGCAGATATAATAGTTTTCCTCCCAAAGTTCATTTCTGACAACTTCATTAGTTTTCCATGAAATTTTTATAATTTCTCCAATAATAGAACAATAATCACATTATACATTTGAATTCAGTCCTCCAAGAGTCCTCTATCAAGACAAGTTGTTCAATTAATGATGGTTCTGTTGATCTATCTTTCCCTCTCATTCCTCCCACACACCACTCTTCAAGTCATTTATGCAGCCATAAGCGTTTTCCTCCCAAGAGTTTTGCATAACTGTCCTGTACTCTCTGCCAGACTCATGTTTTTGTACTTTAATCAAAGCTACCATCAGATCATCCTAAGGCTATTGCCATTATCTACCAATTGAAATTCCTCCCTTAAGATTCTTGATAATGCAGTCCTTGGCATAAAGTATTGCCTGATTAATCGTCCCAAAGTGGTATTTTGCTCATGTCAATTGCTTTAAAATATTCACTGTAACTCTACTAGAAAAAAAATCCTGGGCTAGGAAGGTGGCTCAGTGGTAGAGTGCTTGCCTTGCATATGTGAAGCCCTGGGTTCGATTCCTCAGCACCACATAAGCAAAAAGAAAAAAGCTGGAAGTGGCGCTGTGGCTCAAGTGGTAGAGTGCTAGCCTTGAGCTGAAGAGCTGAGGGACAGCTCCCAGGCCCAGAGTTCAGGCCCCATGATCGACCCCGCTCCCCCCCACAAAAAATCCTAAGTCATAAATGTAAGACCTGTACAATTTAGGTGCTAAGTCTTTTCATTCAAAATATGTTTATCAAAGGCATAGCACCTCTCAGCACTACAGTGGAAGAAGTAAGACAAAGAACTTACCTTCCAAAGGATGACATTCAGAGAAGCTTTGCTGTTCAAGCTCCTGGTCTTAGACAAGGACAATCCCCGAGCAGTGAGTGGCTATTTCATCAACACTCCTTTATAGAACAACTCCAATTCTATGCCATCCATAATGACTTTATTGAAAGAAAAAAAGTTCAGTCCTCATCCTCCTGATTTCCTGGACGAATAGAAATACACACACACACACACACACACACACACACACACACACACACACACACACACACACACAGAGAGTAAAATATTTTGGAAGTGTCCTTTGATTCCTTTGTCTCTTTGGACTCAACTCTTTCTCTTTCCTCCTTCCATCTAGAAAGATAAGTGATTTAGGTGATGATCAGTGATACATAGATAAGTATACAAACCTCTGTCTTAAGCCCTTTACAGATATTGATCTTTAGAACTCTTTGTTTTAGAGCAATACTCTTCCTCCTCCATTTTACAATAATTACCTTGTCCCTGAACAGAATCAAAATCTCTATTTTCTTAACTTTGCCTGACATGTACAGAAAATATTTAACAAAGATGATCACTATGTCTACTTCTAGGCTCTAGTTCCTCTCCCACTTTCTAGATACATTATACATAGTGTTTGATCCTTTCCTCTTGTTATTTCTGATTTCATGTTTTACCATAGTGTGTCTGTCTGATAGAGTCTATAGATAAACAAGTTCTGTTATTGTTGAAGTATAGCAAAAACAGTCTTCCATGTTCATTGTATAGTTTGGTATTTACAGGCAGAATTTTCCCAGACATAAGAAATATGTTCAAAGAGCTTAGGGATGAATCTTCAAATTGTCCTGCATGTTCACATGCACGCACACATACACACACACAAACACAAACACGGACCAGTTATTATATCCATAGTTGTGTTTTACAAAATTAATATAGGTTAATAAACATTAAAGGAAAGGAGAAAATATGTACATTACTTAAGAGATTATATAAGCACAGCCAACATGACCCTAAAAACAAATAATATAATCTTTATGATTCTGCCTTGAAAAATAAAATGGTGGTTACTAAATAAAGGGGGCATTTAGAAGGTTCAATTTAAAAAGAGTAGGAAAATAACTGAATCACAGGATTGGACCAAGTAACATTCAATGATCATATAAAATTTAAACACATATGCTTACATAGAAATGAATGTAGTAGTATAATGAGAGTTAATAGAAAGCTCCAGGTGAAGAGGTGCTGGTGTGAATCTCTAGTATGTAGAGCTTTGTATGAAATTGTGGAGACAAGTTTTAAAACAAAACACATTCAGAAAGTTTGTAGAAAATATACAGTCATTATTTTGTCTAAGAGCATTTCTAAGACAAATCAAGTTTAAGGGTGACATGTGTGATTTAGTTTCAGTCGCATAAACAGGGTCTAATTTAGCTATCTATATTGTAGACATTTATTGTAGGTTATGATACTATGCTGTTTCCTCGTCCCATTGGATAAAACCAGAGGAAATAAGTTTCCTGGGAAGAATATTCTCAGCCTGCTAAACTCCAGCAAGGACTCTGTAGTCTATTCCCTTTGTAAGCAATGAGCTGTCCTGTAAAGACTTCTTCACCTGTCTGGCTTTATTTAAAAGTGATAAAAGTTGAAGTTAAAGGCTGGGAGACAATGTGTTAAGCATACTTTTAAAACTCCACAATATTGTAGTTCTATAATACTTCTGAAAGATTTCCCCAATTTTTGTGAAATTGCAGGTGTAGATTATGAAAGCCATTTCCTACCTCTAAGAATCTCCAATGATTGCTTAGAGAACTTGCCTTCAAACTATAAATTGCTTTTTAATGAAAAATGATCTAAGTATTCTCCAAGAATAGGAAAAACTTTTAAGTCTCCTATAATTTTCCATGTAGTTCTAGGTGATTTTATTTAGTTTCTCAATAACAATAAGCCAAAATTAAAACAAAAGAAACTATTCTTTCATTGGATAGGAGAAAGGTGACCCTTTAAGACCACTATCATCCTCAATTTAAATTCACTCAATATCTGTATTGTTACACAGTTGTAGATATCTTGGCCATTATCCTTCATGAACCAAGAATATAGAGAAGCAACAGAATTTTTAAAAAGCCAGAGAGCTCTTTCTTAGTAATTTGGGAATGTTTATGGGACTAATTCTGAGAAATACAGATATGTAAGTAGTTAACATTTAATTTAAGGCTCTGTCACTACAAATATGAGGAAAGAAAAATGAGGATATTTACACATATAAGGTCTATATTTAACACTAAATAAAATATGACTCAATGTCAGAGTTTATGCAAACAAAATTAGGAAGTATGTATATGACAGCTTCTGAGATAAAATCTGCAATGAAACACACATTTTTTAAGATGAGCTCCCTGATAGATAACCATTCTCACAAATCCTAGCTGAGTAAATAAGCTCAGTAAAATACCAATAGGAATAGAAACCTTATTTGTGGAGTTCATATGTCTGCAAGTCCTAAATTGGTCAGGTTAAATTAATTGAAATGGTGATGGTTAAAGCTTTCCATTTGTTTCAATAACTTCAAATCTGATAGAAAGGGATTTTCCAAATGCACACTAAGAGGGGACCTACAAATTCATGGAAACAATCATTAATAGGGCTATGCCATCCCCAAATCCGTTTAAAATCAATTTGGAGCAAGTAGAATAGAAAATGTTGGGTTTCATGAAGGAATAAACTATGTTTAAATAATAAATTAAATTTAGCGCACAGTGGCAACATTAATGTTTACAAAATACCAGAGTGTTTTTATTTTTACTAAATAATAATTATTTTCTGTTTTTCAACACAATTTATCCCGTAGGAGTAAAATAGTTGCTTAGAACAGTGGTATGTCTTCCACACATTGTGACTACACTGCTTCTGATGCTAAGATTCAGCTAACTGGAATCAAAAAGCAAAGTAGGTATTCATTTTCTTGAGATCACCTGTCAGAGAATTATGAGCACCCACTAGATGCAGACACGCTGGCACAAGGTAGTGCACAGTTGCAGTTTCACTGAGTTGTGTAGGACGGATCACTGAGAAAGATGACGATAAGGCATATTCCAAGAATGTCCTTGGAACAGATGTGTTCATTCAGGCTTTATTCCCTCACTCTATCAGCTCCTCAGAGAGAACCCCAAGCAAAGATTAAGATTTCACCTATGCTGAAAAACATCTGTTTCTAATATTGAACACCATCTACATATACTTCTGATTTTTGCACAGCTGCTTTTATTGCACAGTTGGATCAGTGACTCTGGGAGTTTGTTTTGAGCTGTTTTGATTACTTGGTTTCTGTTGTAGACAGAACAATACCACATATTTCTCATTTCTCCACCCTGATCCACAGAAATATCTACATCCTGATCACCAGAACCTGTGAATATTTTTCATTGAATGGCAAAAACATAGAAGATGTAATCATCACAATAATTCAAAAATAGACAAATTAATCTAGATTACCTGGTTGTGTCCATTGTCTTCATGTGGTTTATATGAAAGGGTAGACAAGATCTAAAGTCAGAAGAATTCCTAAAGATGGAGCTATGATGTTGAAGTGATGATTTGAAGATGGAGGGAAAAACAGTACGTGTGCTTTTTATAAGTTGATAAGGAAATGACTTCCCTCTAGAATCCCTACAAAGAGCACAATGTTGTTCTGTACACATAGTTTACATGTCTCTCCCTAGACATGTAAGATTGTCTTAAGCCACTAAATTCGTATTTTAAAGGAATGTTATTTTATATGCTTGTTGTTACCAGTGTTTGAATTCAAGACCTCATACTTTTCTGGGATATTTGATACTGTTCTATCATTTGAAGTACACTCCTGCTGTACTGCAGTTTTGCTGGTTAATTGAAGATAGAGATAGTGTCTCTTGGGCTTTTTTGCATGGGTGGGCTTTAAAACCCCATCTTGAGATCTCAGCCTCTTGAGTAGATAGGATTACAGACATGAGCCAATATTGCCTGGCTACTGCTTAATAATAACAATAGGAAGCTGATACAACCTCCATCAAATGGCAGATAAAAATCCAATTGTTTACTTTATACTTGGGTTTTGAGATTGAAGGCATGTGTCAAAAATCACTGATTTATAGATATATTGTAAAATGATTGCCAAGAAAGGAAGCTAATTAACCAATCCATTACCTCACATACTTACTTGTTTGTGTATATCATACTTAATATCTACTCTCAGCACATTCTAAGTACATTAACTTCAGTCACCAGAGTGCATGTTAGTTATTCAGAAATTTTTATAGCAGAAAGGTGACACTTTTGATCAGCACATTCCCTTGTTCATATCTACCCACACTATTTCTTTCCATGAATATTTATCTAAGCATAAAATAGTGGAAAGTAAAAGATATAACCGATAACTTTATTTGTAATTATATCTCCATAAAGATGGGGGAAAGTCATAGATATTGTGAATAGGTTTATAATTTTTGAAAAATTGTTGTTTGTTTTTGCTGGTACTGAGGCTTGAACTCAGGAATTATACTCTTTACTTTGGGCACAGCTTAAAGCTCTACCATTTGAGTTATACCTTTACTTCCAGAATCCTGTTGATTATTAAAGGTAAGAATTTCATGGCTAGTCTGCCTGGGGTTAGCTTGAAACTTTGCTTCTCATCTGAAAATTAGCCTCCTGAGGAATAAGTGTGATAGACATGAGCCACTGGTATCTGGCTGGTTTCTGTAAATGGTTTAATTAGTAAACAGCCATAAGCAACAAAACATACATATTGCTGTCAATATTGCTGAAGTTTTGAGTTTAAAAAGTGGCATATTTCTACAATTATAGATATATCAAGTCAAACAGTTCTATTAGCAAAGGGAAGAAAACACAGGGCATATATTTAATAAACTATATTGAGTTTCAATAAGTAAATATTATTGAGATTAAGGAGTGTTACTACAGCAGTTCCTATCACTGAACTACAAATATTCATTCCTGCTTTCCAGAGTTAACAAAGCTGTAATTCTATAATGAGTTCCAACATATCCAGACTAATATCTATGTATTCTGGTATCTCTTAAAAGTAAGGTTACTTCCGTATAAATTCTGATCCATTTTGTAGAGACTGAAGATTCTCTCAATTTTTCTCTTCCCAGTTTTCCCATGAACTTTGACATAGATATAAATATATTGTTATAGGGATACTGTACAGAGGGGTTACTGAGCAAGGTAATGAGTCCATTTCCTTTTGAGCATTATTACCCCTCTCCAGTGTTTTTCCCCTACCATCCCTTCCCTCTCCACCTCCCCAACTCCTCCCTCCCTCCACAAGTTATAAAGTTCGTTTTCAAAATATTGTCTTTACATCTCATTGTTACAATGGGTCAACCTGTATCCTTATTTAAGCATTTTGTTATTTCCCTTCCCCTCCCCAAATTACGAAAGTGTATATACAAGATGCAGGGCACCAGAATCAAATACAGTGACAACAGGGGTTATAGTTTGGGTAAGAACATACAAAAGGAACAAAAAACATCACATAGTACATTACAATTACATTAAAACAACAGCAAGAAAGTAAAAAAACCCCACTGTGTCCCTATCTTGGGGTTCATTTTGCTTAGCATCATCTTATATGGTCATATGTACATAGCTTTTGATCTTTTCTGTTTGTCCTAGACATACATTAGTTATTGCAGATAAGGGAAACCATGGGACCTATGTTTCTTTGGGCCTGGCTTACTTCACTTAAAATAATTTTTTTCCAAGTCTTTCTACTGTCTTTTTTCTTTTCTTTACTTCTTTTCAGTTGACTGAAAGAAAAGTGTCACTTTACATATTCATAGGAGTAATCACATGTTTTGAGATAAAAGCTACAGGGCTAAGCAAACCCTAGTAACATCCACCATTGTTATATGCTTAAGCTGATTATTGCAGGGGATCTTCATTTCCAGTTTTCTTGTTAGACTGGGAAAATAAATCCTTTGTTAGTTACTAAGAGTCAAGCACAGTGTTAACTAATACGATTGCCTAAAGGTATTTATAATCTTCAAGCATATTAGAACCACAGCCAAACAAAAAGGCTAAAAAGAAATAGTTCATAATGAGATAGAAGTGACTAACATTTTTATTAATTGTTACACATATAAGAGATTTCTACTCATGCAGAAAAAACTCATGCAGGGAAAATAACAACAGAATCTAGGCACTGCACTGAACTAGGGAAAAACTAGAAAAAACATGAGCAGGAAACAAACAAACACACACACACACACACACACACACACACACACACACACACACACACCACATACCACACACACACAAACGGCATTCAGTATCTTCAGTAAAACTGAAGGAGTAACAGTACGGAGAAATGCATTATTCAGCTGCGCTTGGAAGCCTAACTAATCATCTTTCCTAACCTTCAAGCCTGGCATTTTATAAACTCATCCCCCTCTACAGAGTCTTATCATTAAACACTGTAATTTTATAATATTACCTTGTAAGATTTAGAACTCCATATTTCCTACTTATTTTCCTTGGTACTTGAATGTGATTTTTATGTTTTGTTCATCTTTACTTTCTGAGCTTTAACAACATATCTGAGACATCACTAATAATCGTTCCCCCCCCTGCCGTGAATGAATGAAAACATGAATGGGTGTGGAGAGGAAAATGGAGAAATACTGTATTTTTATTATTGTGGAAATATTCAACATGTGATATTCTAAAGACAAAAATATTTGTTAAGGTGGAACTTTTAAAAATGTCTGACAAGAACTGTACTCATTGCTTTAAGTATATTATTGGAAGCCCTCTGTATATCACCTTGACAATAAAATTAAATTTTTAAAAATCTATATTGGTATATTTCAGCAAAG
Source organism: Dipodomys merriami (assembly GCF_024711535.1). Classification (NCBI taxonomy): domain Eukaryota; kingdom Metazoa; phylum Chordata; class Mammalia; order Rodentia; family Heteromyidae; genus Dipodomys; species Dipodomys merriami. The sequence goes on from NW_027203381.1 coordinate 86,955,902, forward strand.
CAAATTATTATTATTACAATAATGCATCCAAAATAAGCCATAGTTAAGGAACCATGTAACATTCCAATCATGAAATAAACATTTCCCAGTTGATTGACAGTGACTTGCCTGTAATCCTAGCAACTCAGAAGGCTGATTTCTGAGGATTACAGTTTGAAGTCAGCCCTGGCAGAAAAGTCTGTAAGACTATGATCTCCAATAAACTACCCCAAAACCAAAAATGTGAAGCATGACTCAAGTAGTAGAGTGCTAGCCTTGAACAAATAAAAAAGCTCAGGGATTGTACCCAGGCGCTGAATTCAAGTCCTAAGACTGGCACAAACAAACTTTTTCCTAAATTATGACAATAAAACAAGGCACAGAGGGGCTGGGAAGGTGGCTCAGTGGTAGAGCGCTTGCCTTGCATGCATGAGGCCCTGGGTTCGATTCCTCAGCCCACATAAGCATAAAAAGAAAAAAGCCAGAAGTGGCATTGTGGCTCAAGTGGTAGAGCACTAGCCTTGAGCTGAAGAGCTGAGGGACAGCGCCCAGGCCCAGAGTTCAGGCCCCACGACGGGACCCCCCCCTCCAAAAAAAAACATGACGCGCAGAAACTAGGAAGCATGTGCACAAAATTCATATTAAGAGTCATCAAAATAGAATATGTATATAAGGAGAGTAATAAGACATGTTTTTCACTACTGAAATTAGAAAAAAATGTACAAATATTACTGTTCCATGATGTTCAAAGGGAATTAACTCCAGAACCCTGCCTTCAGTTAAAAAAATTCACAACAAGCAGTAAAGGTCAAAAGCCATGTACATATGACCAGATAAGATGATATTAAATGAAATGAACCCCAAGATAAGAACACAAGTGTTTTTTTTTTCTTGCTTGCTATTATTTCTAACGTATTTATAAGGAACCATGTGATTTTTTTTTGTTGCTTTATATGTTCCTCCCCCACAGTATGACCCCTGTTTTCACTGTATTTGATGTCGTTATAATTTGGGGAGGGGAAAGAAAAAAACAAATATTTAAATAGGCATACAGGTTGACCCATTATAACAATGAGATGTACAAGACACTGTTGAACAACGAACTTTACAATTTAGGGGGGGGGTGTAGTTATGGGAGTGGGTGGGAAGGGATGGTAGGGGAAAAACAAAGGAGGAAGCAACGATGTTTGATAAGAAATGTGCTCATTACCTTGCTCATGTAACTGTAACCCCTGTACAGTATTTTTCATAATAAAAAACATAAAAAATTCACAAACACTCAAGGCATTGCATTATACTTATTTATATATATGTATATATACCTGTCTTATACACAACAAAATTATTTTGATTACTTATAATATACCTAAGACAATGTGAATTCTATACAAACACTTATTATGCTGTATTGTTTAAGGAATAATGACCAGAAAAAATAAGATGTACCTGCTCTTTACAGTGGCATTTTTTCTAAATAGTTTTGATTTAATACATGAATACAGAAACATAGATATAGAGACACAATTGTGATGCTTTTCAGTCCAGAATTTGATTCACTTTGTAACATGTGTAAGTATATGTATTGAGTTTGAAGGATTGGATACATCAATGGTAGGTAGAAGTAATGAGAAGACAGAAGAGGTAAAATATTTTAAAAACTATAAATATGGAGACATAGTATTAGCTGAAGATATTTTAAGTGATTCATGATTTATATGAAAATAACATGGAAAACAACTTTTATGGTCTGACAACACATGAAGGTCATTTCTGATGAGATATTAGTGAAAGAGAGGCCATTGTTTCCCTAAACAAAAGAAATGATAGTCTTAACAAAGGTTGTTTTAAGACCAAAGAAAATTAAGAGTTGTTCCAAGAACCCTAGATTCACTTCATGTTATCAAAGATGGAGATTTCACGAACAGGGCTGAAGAAATTGAACTTCATTGTATTAAGGTATAAATGGTTTCAGCAGAAATGACAGCAGTCTATGTCAATGTTGTAAGGAAATAGAATAAACAAGATGGTATCTTGAAGGCTTGTTCACGTCCAAAAATTCTGTGACTCTGAGCATTTAGTCTTTTGCAAGCTAATAACTTAGCCTGTACTAATTTAGCTATTTCATGGATGCTGACAGAAAACATGGCCTCCTGGGAAACAATTTTATTACTCACCTCAAGTACTGCCTCGCACAGTAACAGCATTTGAACTAGGTCTCTGAACTCCAATTCACAGAGAGCAATGTGATGGCACATACAGAAAATTTAATTAGAGAAGAACACAGAGCTAAGAGAACCTGTTATAACACTCTATGAGCTTGTGTGACCTTTGTCATGATATAAAAGACATTGTAATTATTACACTGCAAAAAAGTGTGCTTTTTTCTCCCAGAGGGAGATTTATCTCTTTCCCCAAACTGTTTGCTATCCAAACATCCTTGAAAAGATAGTTCAGTACAAAGTTAATCAATGCCATGACTTGCAAGACATTTGGAAATGTGAATGATCCATAGAGAATTACCTCTCAGTAATTGTATTGGGAAATCAAACTTTAATATGTGAAAATCCTTACATTGTCTTTAGTCAAAAAGTAAAATCTGTGATGATAATATTTATTGATAGTGGGAAGAGACTCATAGCAAAGTCCTGGAATAGATAACTGGGATTACTGTCAACAAAAATATAGTGAAATAGTAGTACAAAAATGAGTAGATTTTGAGCAATTTTCCTTTGAAAAGAAAATAGACTTTCTAGCCATATCTGTGGTTTCACAAAAATTGGAAACTGAAACAATTTTCTGTTAGCCCATGTAGAAAAAAAGATATACTTCAAGGAGTATGTAATCATATGTCCAACTTATTAGACTAACTATGAGCAGTAAAAAGATTGCTAAAAATTATGTGAATTCAGAAGCAAGAAACCCTGTTGGATTATTACTGAATTTCAATATAGGACAGGGATTACTTTCTTGAGTTCTTGCAATCATATTTGTGAATAAACATGGATTTCACCAGTAATATAAACTGTATCTGACACTCACATACCACATTCATATAGCTACTGAATTACAAGGAATAAAAAACACTTAACTGTAGAAAACTTCAATTCAAACATAAAGGAAATCACCAAACACACACACACACACACACACACACACACACACACACACACACACACACACACACACACACACACACACACACACACACACACACACACACACACACACACCAGAAACCAGATTTTGCAGTTAACAACTTTATATTGTGACAATCATTAGTCTTTAGGTTTATTTAAGAGTAGAGATAAAATTCATTGGTGTTAAGTTTCTCTATCAATTCAACAAGGATACTCACTAGACATTATGTTGGAAATGAACTTTACAACTTGTTGGGAGGGGAAGTGGGTTGAGATGGGGTAAAGTGAGAGACTGTGAGGGAGGAGGTAACACTGTTCCAAAAGAAATGTACTCAACCTACTTATGCAACTATAACTCCTCTGTACATAACATTTACAAGAAAAACTTTTTAAAAAGCAACTAATTCAGCAGTCAGACAGTTGTATAGCCACCTGGATCATCTCTACTTCGTATGTTATCAACTTTATTTTCTTTAGTTACAAATTAAAGTAAAGGTAATTAGTTTGGAAAAGAAACTTAATTGTGTTACATATACACAAAAGGCAGATTGAATGTTAGCTTAAAATTCTCAGCTGGTTGGCATACTCACTTAAGAAGTGAGCTTTAACATTTGTATTGATGGTTCAATCTCATTTCTTCTTGGCACTTGAACTCATCCATGTACATGGTGGAAGAAATTTACTAAAGGCCCTATTGGCAATAGTTTCCACGCATATTATTCTCCCTGATGACTGTAAGCAGGCTCCCATTTTACCCAAATGTAAGTGGCATAAGCAGACTTTAAATCCTGTCTAAACCTATGATGTGCTGTCATTTCTATGGACCATATGTTCTGAAAAATAATATTTTTTGAACCACAGTTTTCATCCCATTCCTTCTTTAATTGCTCTGCAATCCAACATTGTCCAGTACTCACAATGGAATCCTTTCATGACAACATCTCTAGAGCTTGTTATGCACTTGGTTTTGTCCATGTGTTGCATATGTTTAGATCCATTTTCTGAAACCCTTGAAATTAAGAAATCCTAGCGTAAATGTACATGTATGTCTTGAATATTTATGCCATCATATTGTAGCACAGTTTCAAAAGCTTTTTAATTTATTTAATATTCCTTTGAATAGCTTTGCTGCTTTTCCTGAAATTTCTTAAAATCACATTTTGTCTTTCCATATTCTCTGTATTATAGCATTCAAATGCGTTGTTCTGTCCTATGTGTGTTTGTATGCAACTTTCTGCACTCACATACCTTCCTTCCCTATGTGTCTCTCGAGTGTGTGTGTATATGTGTGTGTGTGTGTGTGTGTGTCTGTGTGTTTATGTGCGCGTGTGCGTGTGTGTGCCTCCCTGCTTCTCTGTTCCTTCCTTTGTTCTCTCTTTAGCTCACCCCCTTGTCTTCTTTACTCAGGGTCTATTTTGAGCTGCCACTATGCATGTTGCCTGCACTGAAGGCTCCATAATTTTTTTAAATTTTATTATTATAATGATACTGTATAGAGGGATTACAGTTACATGAGTAAGGTAATGAGTACATTTCCTATTGAGCATTGTTGAAAACAAACTTTACAACTTTGGGAGCAAGGAGGGAGATGGGAAGGAAGAGTTAGTAGGGGGAAAACAAAGGAGAGGGTAACAATGCTCTATAATTTCTTATCTACATTTATTTCATACTTATTTTTTCTGTATGAGTTTGTTTATAACTAATACATATTACTTTTAACTAATAACTACCAACTTTCCTTTGAAATACATATTGTAGTTGGAGGGAAAAACAAACATTTTAGGCAAATAAAATCACTGAAAGTAAAGTAACATTTGCTATGTTGTATTCATCTATTTCTGACCTTTATACTCAGCAACCACATGCAATCTTGCTCCAAGGAATTTGGAGAAACTTCTGTGGGTTTTATTAAACTTTTGTCTTGATTTGGGACCATGATATTCTACCTAGCACCTTATGTGAGAGAGGCAACTGGTTCATATAGAAAAACTTCTCTTGAATCCTGCACGTGACTGACTTTGTTACCCATTGCAATTTTTTATTAAAGTAGGAAGCAGAAGCACTTGGAGAGTGAGATCAAGGATTTGCTGCAAGGGATAGCATTTGTAAGGCTGATCATATACACTTTAATGTTATAACTTCTAGTAAATTCTGGCTAAAATCTAGTCCTGTTTTAAACCCCTGCTATTTCCTACCTGTGTAAAAAAAATCTAAACAATCATTTTAATGTTTTTCAAACTTGCCTAATATCAAAATTCACCTGGATATTCTTTCAATATTTTAGTATAAAGATAAGACATCTACTAGTCTCTGTCATGATTTTTAGGTTTAGATTCATCCAGGTTGCAGCTTTCATAATTACGATGGCAGGAGATCCCCTTTGCCCCATTAAGGAAGTTCCAGTTAGTGATTCTGACTTCAAGCTTATAAATTAGGTAGTACAAACATTATGAAGAAAAATGGAACCACGTAAAAGCTATATAACTTGCTCAACATTAGGCCTAAGTCTTCTGTTTCTCATTATTAATAGTCTTAAAATAAATATATTGGATGACTTCCTTTGACTAAGGATTTTTAATGGTAGCATTTCTCCTTAAGTTTTATTTTTGCATGCTTATGTGACTTGTTTCCATGTCATTTTTATTTCAGATCATCTATTAAAAAAACACTTAGTATTCTTTGTATTTGTCCTCTTCGAAGCACACACAAAATATTGTCCTCATTAGCAAATATTAGCAGCACAATTTTATCATTCAAGATTCTTTTATATGTGAAAACTAAAACAAAATGGAAGAGATTTAATTTCCCTAAAATGCACATGAATTTAGAAGTAAAATGGAAACAGCATCAGGAAATGTTGGCTGCCTACCACTGCTCTCTGCATCAATTATGTCTGCTAACAGAAAGGGTTTGTTTCTGGTCAGCCTTTTGGAAATAATCATGGAGAATTTGTTAGCCTTCTTACAAACGATGTTTTTTTCTTCTCTGTAAAGATAATATATATTGTTTTCATCAATAAAAGTCTATTATGTGTTAACTATATACAAAGGATAATAAACAGCATGAACTGACAAAATGAATGACTGAAACTTGGCAAAAATAACACAGACTGTTAACTTGTGGCATGTCAAGCACTGAAAAATATAAAGATGGTAATGGGTTACTCATATGTAAGCCATCTGCTGGAGGATTCAAGCCAAGTGGCTTTACTAATAAAAGAAATGGTCAGAAGCATCAATAATCACTTGGAAGACAGTCACTGCAGTAAAAGACAGATATTGTGATTGTTCCAATAGAAATACCACTATTTTTACATTGTCAACTACACCATATATGCAAAAGAGGAATATCAACACTAATGACAAGTGATGTTTAGAAAATAGAAATTTCTCTTTATAGACCTCATTTTGTCTCAATAAAGGGATTTGAAATTGGGCTCAATAATACAGAGTTCTCCCAAAGACCACATCTTTAGTGCAGATATAAAAAGTGTTTCTGTGGCTAAATATGTTGGGCAATTAGTTGAGTGTTTTGGGGAATGCTGGGAGGTATCTATATACAAAGTCACAATTTTAGTCCACCTAGGAGAATGCTACTTATTTGTTCTATGTAAATATACAATCCTGTTTTCCTAAAAGTGATTCACTTAAAGCCTATCGAGATTACTAGAGTGCAGGTGGTAAAGTATATTACTATATTTCTACCAAGTTAACAGTTACCTCTGTATAAATTGTGACCATTGTTGATACTTCTTACAGAGGTGTTAGAAACCACTGCTTTCGATTTATTAAGCCATGGTATAGAAACATGTCTAACAAATTTTGTAACTTCTCTTCATTATTGAACTGTTTTTAATGTAGTATACTTATGACTCATTTACATAGGTAAGTTTGTTTGAATTAAAAATAAATAAATAAATAATTCAGAAAGAGCAGGAAGAAATTTAACTCTACTATGTGTTAGATAGCTGTATAAATTGCTACCTGCTTACATAATTTTACAGCATTTAATTATCTCAGAGTTCATCTTGGGTCACTCAAATTATTTGATACAGAAGTCATCTCACTTTCAGTTGTTAATGAAAAATTTAAAAATAAACAGCAATAGCAACAACAGCTAAAATTATGTGTTTCTTAAACTTGTTTTTGTTTTTAGTTTTTGCCAGTCCTGGGGTTTGAACTCAGGGCCTGGACACTGTCCTTGAGCTTCTTCTGCTCAAGGCTAGCACTCTACCTCTTTAGCTCCAGCGCCCCTTGTTTATGTGGGACTGAGGAATAGAACCCCTGGCTTCATGCATGCTAGGCAAGCACTCTACCACTAAGTCACATTCCCATCCCCTAAAATTATGTTTTATACCCAGTGGTAAACAGCTTTTCTGTTAATGACATACACGTATTTTTCTGGAGTTTTAAAATGACATCTGAGGGCTGTTGATAAAGCCTCAGACATAAAACAAAAAAAAGGAACATTGTTGAGTTCATATAGGAGTTTTACTCTAAATATTTATTGTATGATAGAGAAAGCAGGTTCCATTTCCTTATGCCAATCATGGATGAAAAGAATTCAAAGTTGCATGATCCATTAACAAATGATGAAGGAACAATCATTACAATTCACATATATTAGGAAGTATTTGCTTATTATTTTGCTAATATATTTTGTGTGGTATATACTCTCAGATTCTGTTTGTGTACATGCACATGAATAGCTAAGTAGAGAAACCTTCACTTGCAGCTCAGTCACTTACATGTTGCTCTCCTTGAATCAACATTCCAAAGCTTAGAAAGATCAGGTTTTCATGTGGATTAGCTTAGACTTTACTTCTTTTTATTTGGACAGACTTCTTGGGGAATAAACATCTGTCCTTTAAAACTGAAATTTTAAACTGGTATTGGTGACTCATGCCTGCAATCCTAGGTTCTCAAGAGTCTGAGGTCTGAGGATTGTGGTTAGAAACCAGCCCAGGCAGGAAAGTCCTTGAGACCCTTATCGCCAATTAACCACCAAAAAGCTGGAAGTGGAGCTGTAGCTCAGGTTGTAGAATGCACACACACACAAACACACACACACACACACACACACACACACACACACACACACACACACACACCTGCAATTTTGTTTAAAGTTAATGGAATAATATGAATTCGAAGTAACAAAATGAGCCAAAATGTTTACATAATCAGATAGAAACAAAAAGAAAAACCAAAGGAATTTCTGCTCAATATATTTAGCTTAAAGTTCAAAAGAAAGCACTCATACAAGTTTTACATTTAATTTTCCTAGAAAGACTCAGCTTATAAACGTACCAGTTAATCGTATTTAAAAGAGGAAATTATATGTCTTTATGCACAGTTTTCATGTAAATAGTTGACTCTTTCATGGTTTGTTTTAATTATCATTGAAATAATTCAGCAAGAAAATTTAGGTGTGGGCCCTGTGTTGCTCACCATAATCACAGCTATTTAGTTGATAGAAATTGAAAGGACTGAAAAGCTATCCCGGAAAAAAATTAATGAGACCACAGTTCAACAATCTGGGCATTGTGGTTGCACATCCATAATCTCAGCTAATTTGGAAGGTATAGGTAGGCAGTATTGTAGTTTAGATCCAGCCTGGGCAAAACATGAGACTCTATCCAGATATATTTAAAACAAAAAGGGCTAGGGACCTGGGCCAAGTGGTTCCTGACTAGCAAGGACAGCCCTAAATCTAAACCCTTCTACTATTTCTCACAAAATTAAAATAACAAAAAAGAAGGAAAAAGAACATTCAAAGAACTTCCAATTAGCAACAAAAGGGTATACTCATGATCACATAGGAGCTTGGTTTATGACCAATTTATGTATTGTTAAGAATTTTGCATTGTAGTCTTCACTGTTTCAATACATGACTATGGTTGAGGCATATAATATTAAATTCATTCTTTAAATATATTGTTTTTATATTTTAATAAACAGTAACCTTTTTCTAAATAGTTAAAATTTCATAAAGAAAGAACAGAGAGAAAGAAAACAGCAGATAACTTCCAAGGGGAGGGGAAAATTTTCTCTTAAGTGCTTGAGCTGGAGTTCAGGGGAGCACAGGAATTTCTAAGTTTCTACCTCCACATCCAAAATTGTGCTTCCAGTCTAAAATCTGCTGGAGCAACTTCTCTTCTGTGGGTCAATATCAGACAAAGCCTGTAGAGCCTGTGAGTGCTCTAGAGCAGGGAAGCCAGTCATAGATTGGCGTTCTATTTGTGCTGAGTGCCCTGGGAAACTTTAGAGATTGAGGTCCACTGGAATGTGCCTTTTCAGACTGGAAGAAGAGGATTCTCTTCACACGCCGTGGTCAGAGACATCTCCTGATGCCAAAGTGCTTTCCCATGGAATGGATTTTTCTCTTCTTCCTCTGGTGGAACAGAGCCTATGTTCAGATCCAGGTCGGTCATACCGAGTCGTGGCTCTTCACCCTCTGACACAGATGCACGAGCATCTGTCTTGAATGTTGTGGACCTGAAATCCTCCCCGTGCAGATCGGCTGCCCTGTGTGGTGGCTCTTTTTCTGGGCCGCAGGTGAAGGCTGTGCCCAGCAGAGGCACAACGAAAGCCACGTCGACTGTACCCCTGAGCTCGTTCTTCATTGTCTGACGCCGATGGAATGGGTGTCTTCATGGTATGGCATGGGACAGATGCACAAAAAGACGGAGAACTGCACAAGAAGAAAGCACAAGTCTTGTGTCAGACGATGTCCCTGGTGGGGTTGGGGCTGTCTCACCGGCCGTGGAACAGATCCACTGGGAGATTCACGTGGGTCCACGACAGTGATTGCTCTTCCAGCTGGAGATTCAGGGATCTGCGTGTGAGGCAATTTCTTCACGAGCAGATTCTTCAGCTGCTGTCAGAGCACAGCTTCATCTTCAGCAGAGGGGCCTCAGCCCACTGGGCGTCCACCGTGCTTGGCACCTGGGATTGATTGGCTTGGAGGAGTCAGAGCAGTGTCTGCATCCTTCCTGTCCTGGTCTGGACTGCCAGGTTGTCTCAGGCAGGTCTCTCCATGTACACGGACAGAATCTTCTTCTGGGTCTGGGTCTGGGTTGGGGTTGGGGTCTGGGTCTGAGTGTAGAGCAGTGTCAGTGTCTGCAGGTGTAGAGCAGGCGCTCTCTGCAGGATCTCTTGGAGTTTGGACCAGGAAAACATGGAGTTTCTTCTCTATCTCAGGATACGGTGGCCAGTTGCAGCAGGCTCTGGAATGTGTCTGTCTGGATATCTGGGTTCTAAGTTGTCTTTGTTCTTTCATGGAGACTAAAGTCACTTCCCAGGGTCCTCTTACCCAAGTCCCTTGCTTCAACTGGACTCTCACAAAGTACCCTGTACTTCTCAGTGCTTCTCCTTTGCACTGTTTGTACAACCGGATAGTTTTATCAATATATCCCACATCCCTGAAGAGGCCTGGGTGCAATCACAACCTCTATTTTCAGGAGAGAGGAGTAAATCCAGACTATTAATATCTAGGTCTTGAAGTTTGTCATGGGGGCAATGCTTGGTGTTAATTGTTACTAAAGCAAAACAATGGCAGGAAGTGATTCAATTAAACGAATTCCTTAAAAGTTCTTAGTCTTTATTCAGGTAAGTACAAAAGAATGAGCAGTAGTAGAAACTGAAACATCATTTTTATTATATTTTATCTTGCTGTCAAGGTGCTGTCCAGTGGGGTTACAGTTATATATGTAAGGTAGTGAGTACATTTCTTGTCAAACAGTGTTACCCACTCCTTCATTTTCTTTCCTACTATCCCTCCCCCCCCCAACTCCTCTAAAACATCATTCTTTTGCAATTACATGAATCAAAATTAGATATATTCTCCAGGCTGAAAATAGTAGGCGTTCCCCCAGAGATAGCTAATTTTTTATATAAATTGTAAAGCAGATTTTTAAGTAAGTTTATTTATTGTATTATTTATTTGTTGTAAAAATAGTGTACAGAGGGGTTACAGTTACATGAGTAAGGTAATGAGTACATTTCCTATAGAGCTTTTTTACCTCCTCTTTTGTTTTTTTTCCTACCATCTCTTCCCTTCCTTCTTCCCCCAACTCCTCCCTCCCTCCCACAAGTCGTAAAATTAATTTTCAGCATTGTGTCTTGTATATCTCATTGTTACAATGGGTCTACCTGTATCTCTATTTAAGCATTTTGGTTTTTCCCTTTCACTGTATTTGATTCTGGTGTCCTGCATCTTGTAAAGCAGATTTTTTTTTAATAATGGTTGAATATACTTCCACAAATGGTGAATAACAAAGTGCCTGAGAGTGTTGTCCAACTTTCAAAACTTAAAGAAAATATGCCACACACACACACACACACATACACAGACAATGGAATACTACTCAGTCATAAAAATACAATTATGTAATTATATATTTTTGTTTTGTTTTGTTTTGTCAGTCGTGGGGCTTGAACTCTGGGTCTGGATGCTGTCCCTCAGCTCTTCAGCTCAAGGTTAGTGCTCTACCACCTGAGCCACAGCTACACTTCCAGTTTTCTGAGTGGTTTATTGGAGATAAGAGTCTCACAGACTTTCCTGCTTAGGCTGGCTTTGAACCACGATCCTCAGATCTCAGCCTCCTGAGTAGCTAGGATGACAGGTGTGAGCCAGCAGCGCCCAGCTTGCAATTATGCATTATGTTAGAGATCAACAAAGTAAGTGAGAATGAGAAAGACAAATATTGCACATTGTCTTTTACTATCTATATCTTAAAAATGAATGAAAAGAATGTAAAACAGATTTTGTTTGAATATCAGTACAAGGGATAGGTGAAATATCATGATATGGGATGGAGTTGAACATGATCAAAATAGGTTATACACATATTTGAAATATAACAATGAAACCCACTGAGATTAACTTAAGAAGGCAATGTGAGTGAGAGAACAATAGAGAGGGGATGACTTATGGAAAAAGCCAACGAAACCTCTTTATAAAACTAACATATGCACATTAAAACATAAATAGACTTGAAGGAAACCAATAGAGACACAAATGAGAATCCTCTAGAACTGGTGTTCTTGTGAATCACAGAAAATGGCTACAGAGCAAATCAGAAGGACTATTTAAGAAGGATTCTGGAAGCATACAAAAGTAGCTGTGAGGTGGGAAACCTAGGCTTGAAATTTTAGATGGCAATTGCACTCATTTTATAGCAGATGCAATTGAACCCTGAGAGCTTTTTCTGTAAAACAAAACAAAACAGAATAGAATAGAATTTGTTTGTATTTACTTTGAGACATATCCATGTTTCTGATTCTGGCTTGGCTCAGAAGGCTGTGATGTGTCAAGGGATGAACCATGCAGGTAATTAAAGAGATGCATCATGTTGTATAACAGAAGGGGGGAAAGACAGATGCAATGAAAGGTGAAGAATAAGCCAGGCACCAGTGGCTCACGCCTGTAATCCTAGCTACTGAGGAGGCTGAGATCTGAAGATCGCGGTTGAAAGCCAGCCTGGGCAGGAAAGACAGTGAGACTCCTATGTCCAATAAACCACTATGTCCAATAAACCACTATGTCCACTAATACCACTCAAGTGGTAGAGCGCTCGCCTAGAGCTGAAGAGCTGAGGGATAGCACCCAGGCCCAGAGTTCAAGCCCCACGACTGACAAAAAAAAAAAAGAAAGAAATGTGATGAATAGTGATGAAATGAACCCCACCCAGAAATCCAACTATAAATGATGTATTTTGGCTCATAGCTAAGCTTTTTTTTTTTTAATTTTATGAGCAAGAATTAGGAAACTCAGGTATTTCTCTCAACCTTCGTTAAACTCTCATGGGTAACAGAAGCAGGAAATGCATTCTGTGTGAGAAAGAGAATAGAAAAAATATTTTAGAATAAATATATTGAGAAATAACAATTTAAAATCCTTTTCTTCAAGCTGGATTGATAATTAATTCTGAATTCTCTGTTATCAAGTTAGAAGCTAAAAATAAGTCAAACCTCCTCTATTATACCCAGACAGTTGACATCCTCCATTATGATAAGATACACAGAATAAATTGCCTGAGATTTTATTTAAGTGCAGTTTAATATAAAGCAAATTATAAAAATAGAAAATATCTTTTGTGAAAACTACATTATATTAGTAAATGATTAATATTTTACTTTATAGATGTCACTCAGAGAACTTCAATAAATTTAATTGTTATACCTCCTCATTAGTAATTTTATAATCATTTAATGATTATCTCTTCATAAGGCAAATTGTTTTAAACTTTTCATATGCTGATAAACAGAACCCTTTCTATTTTTCATTTTCATAAATGACATCTGCTCCATTTTCACCTTGCTTTTTCAAAATGATGTTACTTTAGAATGTTATCTTATTTTGTCAAGTAATTTTGTCAAAGATGGTAAAAAAAAGATCATAAATTACAGAAATGTAAAGATTTTGCACTTGGTACTTATTTATGTAACAATTACATGACAGTATTTTACAGTCCCATTCCTCTGTATATTTTTCTTTAAAATTTACTGGGAAGGTGGTTCAGTGGTAGAGTGCTTGCCTTGCATGCATGAGGCCCTGAGTTCGATTCCTCAGCACCACATAAGCAGAAGAAGCCAGAAGTGGTGCTGTGGCTCAAGCGGTATAGAGATAGCCTTGAACTGAAAAGCTGAAGGTCAGTGCCCAAACCCAGAGTTCAGGCCCCATGACTGACAAAAAAAATAGTAAAACTTTAAGCAATAAAATTCCATTTAGCATGGGGTATCCTGCCCATTATTTTAAAGGATAACAACAATGTAGTGTTAACTGTATAAACCAGATTTTCTGTCTGATTATCTAAATATTTCAGTATTTTTGCTCTTTGAATTCAGGAGCAAGAAAACTAAAACCCTCTTCACAGGTAAGATGCTGTGATCTCCAGATCATCTCCAGATCAAACTCTTTCCATGATCTTACCACTTCTAATCATTATACAACATCTGTACACATGTGCATGGACACTAAAATGTGAAGCTTGAAACTATAGATTTTAATGTCAAAATCCCCCAATTTTACAACACCTCTATCATTATTAAGAGGATAATTAAAGTGAGTAACTTCATTTCTCTAAGACTTCATGTCTTGTCTTGGAAATAGAACATACACATTCTCAGAAAGTACCAAGTGCTCATGAGGCAGTTATTGCTCTCACAGTAATGTTAGGAAGTGCCATATTTTATACTCTATATTTGAAAAATTTATTCCCAATTATAGACATATAGAAACTGACTGATAGGAGAACTTTAATAGAAGAACATATATCATAAAGGGCAATTTTGAAGTCTTGGATGCATCATAAGTGTGCTCAATCTTCAAACAATCCTGTTATTCCAGATGCAGAATCCAGCTTTCCATTACATCTACACACACTTAGAGACACAGAGCATTAGGAAGAGCCTCAGAACTACTGACTACTAATGAACTCTATCAGTGTTGGAGGGAAGCAGGACAACATTTTCACATTTTGTTACCATGAATACATTATTTTTATTATGCATTGAGAATATAATTAATCTAGGCTCAAATACAAATAGAATTTCTGAAAGTAGTGATGTAATCTAAACAATAAGAAATTGGAGGAACCAATTCTGTTTTGTTGATTCGTTCTATGTTTTTTTTGGATTCTAATTCGTCTAATTCTGATTTAATTTTAATTATTTCTTTCTGTCTGCTGGATTGGAGTTTATCTTTCTGCTCTTTTTCAAGAGGTTCAGATGTCTCATTAAATTGTTGGTTTCAGATCTCTCCAGTTTGTTGATGTAGTAACTCAGAGCTATAAATTTGCTTCTTAGTACTGCCTTTGCTGTGTCCCAGAGGAGCTGGTAATTTGTGTGCTCATTTTTGTTGAATATCATGAACATTTGACTTTCCTTTCTAATCTTTTCCATAACCCAATGGTGGTTCAACAGTGTGTTGTTCAGCCTCCATGTATTACCGGACTTTCTTTGGTGGCTTTTGGTATTGAGTTCTAATTCTATTCCCTTGTGGTCTGAGAAAACACAAGATATAACTTCACTGTTTCTGAATTTGGACAAGTTTGCTTTGTGACCTAAAATGTGGTCTATTTTGGAAAAAGAGTTCCATGTTCTGCTGAGAAAAACGTGTATTCTGATGCTGCTGGGAGCAATATTCGGTAGATGTCTGTTAAATCTAGTTGATCTATGCAGTTGTTTCGATCTGCGGTTTCTCTGTTGAGTTTTTGCCCAGTTGATCTATCTAGTGGGGAAAGTGGCATGTTAAAGTCCACAACAATTAATGTCTTTGGATTTTTGTGAGATTTCATGGACAGTAATGTTGCTTGGATAAATTTGGGTGCTCCGTTGTTTGGTGAATAGATATTTAGAATTGTAATATTCCCCTGAAGGAGAGATCCCTTAATTGGTATGTAACGACCTTCTTTATCTCTTCTCACTAATTTTAATTTGAAGTCTATTTTATCTGACATTAAGATTGCAACTTGCACCTGTTTGGGGGGCATTTGCTTGGTAGATTTTGTTCCAGCCTTTCACTTTCAAAATATGTTTGTTTTTATGGGCAATGTGTGACTCCTGAAGGCAGCAGATAGAAGGATCTTGCTTTTTAATCCAACTAGACAGTCTATGTCGCTTAATTGAAGAGTTAAGTCCATTAATGTTGAGAGTTAGGACTGAGAGGTGTTTGGTAGTTCCTGCCATGTTATCCACCTTCTTGGGGGCTGTGACAACTGGGTTCTTCCTATGGTTCTTGGATTCTCAGTTTGGATGCGGGTTCTTGGCCTTTATTGTGGTCTAGTTGGTTTTCTATGTGTAGGACATCTTTAAGTATCTTTTGAAGGGCTGGTTTGGTAGAGATATATTGTTTCAGTTTTTCTTTGTTATGGAAGGTTATTATTTGCCCTTCGGTTATTAAAGAGAATTTAGCTGGATACAGTATTCTTGGTTGATAGTTGTTTGTCGTTAGGGCATGGCATATATCATTCCAGGCTCATCTTGCTTTAACAGATGCTGGAGGGGATGTGGCCATAAGGGAACCCTACTGCATTGTTGGTGGGAGTGTAAACTTGTTAAACAACTTTGGAAAGTAGTATTGAGGTTCCTCAAAAGACTCCAGATAGAGCTCCCCTATGACCCAGCAATCCCACTTTTGGGCATTTATTAAAACAATCACAAACAAGGCTATAGTAAAACTACCAGCACAACTATGATTATTACAGCATTATTTACCATATCTAAGATATGGAACCAACCCAGATGCCCCTCAGTAGATGAATGGATCAAAAAATGTGGTATATATACACAATGGAATTCTATGCCATTCTATGACATTGCCCCATTTGTTAGGAAATGGAAAGACTTGGAAAAAATTATATTAAGTGAAGTAAGCCAGGCCCAAAGAAATATAGGTCCCATGGTTTCCCTTATTTGCAATAACTAATATATATCTGAGTCAAGCAGAAACAGTCAGATAAGTTGATGTTAGGTGAAATGAATCCCAAGCTAAAGACTCAAATGGTTTTTCTTTCTTGCGATTGTTTCTAACATAATTATAAGATGATTTCTTTGTTGCTTTGTTTGTCCCTCCCCCACGGTATAAACCTTGTTTTCACTGTATTTGATGTTGGTATGATTTGGGGAGGGGAGGAGAAAAAACAAATTGTTTAAATAGGGATACAGGTGGACCCATTGCATAAATAAGATGTACAAGATGTTATGTCGAAAAACAAACTTTACAACGTTGTCCCAGTGGGGGAGAGGATGGAGGGGGTGAGGAGAGGCGGGGAAGGGGAGATGGGAAGGGATGGGAGGGAAAAAAAAGGAGGAGGCAACAATGTTTGATAAGAAATGTATTCATTACCTTGCTCATGTAATTTTAACATCTCTGTACGGTATTTTCACTATATATATATAGATAGATATATATATATAAAGAAATTGGACTTTGACTTCATTTTTAAAAAGAAATATTACTCTTTGTGCTCTCCATAGTCTATTATACTTCAGTTAATTCATTTGTAACCCCTTGCTTACCATCCAGTATGTTTACTCATATTTATAAAAGCTCATCAATTAATAATTACCAGAAATGAGTACTTGCATGAGGAGAATGTAGTGCCAAGGAGAAAGGGATCAAAGAATGAAAGAGGGCATTATTTCTGATGGAGGCATAGAATTTCATCATATATATATATATATATATATATATATATATATATCACATTTTCTTGATCCATTCATCTACTGAGGGGTATCTTAGCTATGGAAAATAATGCTGCGATAATGCTGATAGCCTTAGTATGGCCTTGCTTGCGATCATTTGGGTAAATGCCCAAAAGTGGGATTGCTGGGTCATAGGGGAGCTCTATGTGGAGTCTTTTGAGGAACCTCCATACTGCTTTCCAAAGTGGTTAAATAAGTTTACACTCCCACCAACAATGCAGTAGGGTTCCCTTATAGCCACATCCCCTCCAGCATCTGTCAGAAAGTATGACATTGCCACATTTATTAGGAAATGGAAAGACTTGGAAAAAATTATATTAAGTGAAGTAAGCCAGGCCCAAAAAAACATAGGTCCCACAGTTTCCCTTATTTGCAATAACTAGTACATGTGTAGAACAAGTAGAAAAGGTCAAAAGCTATGTACATATGGCCATATAAGACGATGTTAAGCTAAATGAACCCCAATATAGGGACACAAATATTTCTTTTTTTATTTCTTGCTCTTGTTTCTAATGTATTTATAATGTACCATGTGATTTTTTTTTGTTTCTTCCTGGACAGTATAATCCCTGTTTTCACTGATTGATGTCAGGGCTCTGCATCTTGTATATACACTTCTCTAATTCAGGGAGGGGAAGGGATAAAACAAAGTGCTTACAATAGGTTGACTCATAGTAACAATGAAATGTACAAGACACAATATTGAAAATGAACTTACAACTTTGGTGAGGGGTGTAGTTGTGGAGGTGGGAGGGAAGGGATGGTAGGGGAAAAACAAAGGAGGAGGCTACAATGCTCTATAGGAAATGTGCTCACTACCTTGCTCATGTAACTGTAACCCCTCTATACAGTATTTTTACAATAAAAAACGTACAAAAAATCCACACTAAAAAAAGAATGAAAGAGGAAGGGAGAAGAAAGTAGGTGAGAATTTAATGCATAAATCAAACAAGGTAAAGGACAGTTCAAAAGGGGGTGAAGATGTTGAAGGGATGACCAAATCAAGATGCTCTGTTCATATAAACTGCTGTGTTAACTTGCAAAAAAGATTCAATATATAACCTGAAATTAAGATAAGCAAGGGAAAGGGAGAGTTGGGAGAGGTGGTTAAGAATGTTTAAGGGGGAAGAACATTCAAAAGAAACAAACAAAAATATCACATAGTACATAAAAAACAAAGAAAACAATCTTGTGTCCCTATCTTGGGGTTTCTTTCACTTACCATCATTTTATATGGTCATATGTACATAGCTTTTGAGCTACTCTGTTCATCTGATAAGATTATCATAGACATATACTAATTATTGCAAATAGCAGAAACCATGGGACCTATATTTCTTTGGGTCCAGCTTACTTCACTTAATATGATTTTTTCCAAGTCTTTCCATTGCCTAACAAATGGGGTGGTGTCATTCTTTCTGATAAAAACATAGAATTTATATAGATAGATAGATAGATAGATAGATAGATAGATAGATAGATAGATAGATAGATAGATAGATAGATATAGAAAGAGAGAGAGATCACCACCATCCACCAACAGCACAGTAAGGTTCCCTTTTGGCCACAATCCCTCCAGCATAGAGTTCTTGATTATAGCCATTCTAACTGGGGTGAGATGTAATCTCAATGTTGTTTTGATTTGCATTTCTTTTATGGCCTGAGAGGTTAAGCATTTCTTCATGTGTCTACTGACATTCATTTTTTTGTTTGTTTCTTTTGATTGTTCTTCCTTCTATGGTATATCCCTGTTGTCACTCTATTTGATTTTGGTAACCTATATATACAACTATCTAATTTGGAGAGAGGAAGGGGAATAACAAAATGCGGAAATAAGGACACAGGATGACCCTTTGCAACAATGATACCCACAAGACACTATGTTGGAAATAAACTTTACAACATCTGGCAGGGAAGAATGAGGGAGGTAGGAGAGGTAGGGATAGTAAGAGAAAAACAAAGAAGGGGGTAACAATGTTCCACAAGAAATGTACTCATCACCTTACTGATGTAACTGTAACCCTTCTCTACAGCATCTATATAAGAAAATAAAATTTAAAAAAAAAGAATGTTGGAAAGGGTGACATGGATCAAGATGCACTGTATTTATAAGCTACTTCCATGAATGGCAAATCCTTTGTACAACTACTTAGTGATAATAAAAATATTTTAAAAATAAGAAATTGTTCTGTTTTAAAATTAGGCACTTGCTTCCAACTTGTCTTTACTAAAATTCCTGATGGTGACATCACAACAATCAACATGCAAACAGTAGATGTTAATCTCCATGTCTGTCTTAAAGAATATTCTCTGAGGAAGATGAAACTCCTCAAAGCACATCTGAACTAAAGATATCAACATTTTTCTCCCTTCTAGTCTCACTCCTTCTTGTCTAGGCTTCAGGCTATTGCATACATAATTCAGCTTAGTCTTCTTGATAAAATGAAAAAATAATATTGAGGCAGAGTAGCATAGAACTAACACTTAGATAGAATCAGAAAATCTGGTTGAGTGCTGAAACATTATTTACCTTTGTGACCTTGAGAAAAAAACAAAAACGAAAAAATGAAGATTTTTTTGTAAAATAAGAAAGTTCAGTTTAACAAGTTCTGAGCATTATCATTCCTATCATTTTAATTGTAATATTCTTCAGGGGAAAACTCCATCATCATGTTTCATCTTAAGGTGATCAGTTTCTTTTTTTTGCATAACAGATATATACAAAGTGTACATATTATTATACTGTCTTACATGTACCAACATATAAACACACATGCTTTTTTAGCCAAATGTTCTTCCTTAGCCATTATTCTTGTCTTACTTAGCAAGAATTTATCTAAAAGTATTTGTCACTGGATAAAGAGAATTCCATGGCGGATTTATTTCTCTAGAGAAATACATATGCCAGTGATAAAATTCTAGGTCTTCTTTATCCTCAGTGATAAAATATTATTTTTTCCTAGAAAAAGAAAAAGTCATTTATCTTTCAGCAGCATAAAAAGTACTCAGTAATGCCTCAGTAAAATCCCCCTCCCTATCTGAGATGTAGATCCTCCTAAACCTGCATCTACTTTTATTATTGATTTTTATCTTCTTTGCCCCCAAGAAATAGTAAGAAACATGCTCCATGCTAGCCTGTGAAAAAATGAAAGAAGAAAATGTATTATCATCTACCTACACTAGTCTGGAGAAAGACTGACTTGGATAACCTAATAGGCCCTTCTGAACTAATTTGTCAGACTGAAAATTGAAACCCTCTGTGCTGGATGAAAACAAAGTTGGTACACACAGAGAAGCAATAAACAAGTTAGAAGGTAAATTACATGTAATTATCTGAATCTGAATATGTCAAGTTTCCTCATTTTCTTTTCTTTTATTTTAAAAAAATTATTGTAAAGGTGATATGCAGAAGGGTTACAGTTACATAAGTCAGGTATTAAGCATCATTTTAATTTATAGCAATGGGTATTTCCATCTAAAATAAGAAAAGAGGAGGTAAAACCATCAAGAAATATCTTCTCACCTATCATCAGTAGAAGTGGATAATTTCATGGATCTATTTCTTAATTTCTAAACAATGAGGTGCCTATTATGCTAGTAGACCTCTTCCTGTGTCATGTTAGTGAAGAAATTTGTATGACTGTCTTAAGAAATCTATGTTAATGGCCAAGTTTAGATGATGGCAGCCATGTGCTTTTGAGTACTCGGGCTCTTTAGCTAGGGTGAAGAGTTGCTTGAGATGGCATCAATTATATTATCATATTGGTTCAAATACAAGCAGGAATTGATTTATACAAAGAAAATGTATTCATTATAAACTCAAGGAAGTTTTACAGACTTCTTGAGAAGGATTTTTTAATTAAGTAGTTGACCAAGGACAAATATAAGTAAATGATTGTTTTGCTAATTTCAGCTTTCTCAGCACAGTAGTTAGTGGATCAGGGCTTAGAGTTGTCCTGGCCATCTCACCTTATTTTTTGGATTATTTTCTACTTTTTTTTTTTTACTAAATTTATCAGGGAAATGAACTACACAGTGTGCCAGATTTTACATATCCATCCAGTCAACCTTTTTTAAAGGATAGACATGAATAATAGTGTGTTTAAAATAACAAACCTGCAACCAAAAAAGTTACAGTAGTTGATTTAGTATTAGAAATTTTAAATTTGATTTTCTCAATTCGCTTCATAACAACTTTCAGAAGAAGAGACTACTAAAATCCACATTTTACAAAGGAGGAGACAGAAGCAAAAATTTATTTGAGAATACTCATGACCAGGTTTTCCAGTTCAAGAATCGGTACCTTTAAAGTGTTTTGCCACATTGGCACACACACACACACACACACACACACACACACACACACACACACACACACACACACACACACACACACACACACGCACACACACGCACACACTCACACACATATATTCGAGAGTATAGCTTGTATATAGGTTATGGATTAGAGTCTGTTATGAGATATTTTACTCAACGAACTGCAATGTAAATTAGAGAAATCTTTAACATCTTAGTTGCAATGTCATTAATTAGAACTTTGTTTCTCCAGGGATAATAGTAGCCCACTCTTCCATGAGCCTCGGGTTTATATTTTATTGACAAGTATGAGACCTCTTCCATAAATCACTAGTAAGACTCTTCGGAGCTGGGAAACAGAGTCACACCTGTAATATTAACTATCTTCTTGTCCCCTGAACATTTTGAGGAACAAAGTATTGTTCTCAGGATACAGGTAAAGAGAGAAAATAGTGGAAGAGACACTTGAGATCCTCAGAAGGTGCCTCACTGGGAAAGGATTAGAATCACAAGACAAAGATACTCACAGTCTTGAGAAGCAGGAACTTATTGCTTACCTAAAAATAAATCAGCATCAGAACTATGATCTCCACATCCACTGCCATGTTATTAAGCATTGCATGACAAATAATAGAAGTTGCTTTTGAAATAACTACTTTGTAGAAAAAATATACTGATGGCAAAAAGAAATAGGGAAGATATTGATTTTAATACCCTAACAAACTGGGCCTTCACAATAAACAAAAGTCATATCTAAAAAATTAAAATGAGTACATTTCCTATCATGTAACTGTAACCCCTCTGTATAGTATCTTTACAATAAAAAGTTAAAAATTAAAAAACTTGAAGTAAATAGTACAAAAAAGTAAACAATAATAGTAAGAAGGGAACCACTATTCTCAATAGAAAGACTTGGAAAAATACACATTGTAGCACATGCTTTAGTCTCTATGTTTTTTTAATGAATATCTGATTGTCAATTAAAAATTTTCAAGATACACCAAGAAGCCAGAAAAAAACTATACTACTAACAGACAGAGAAATACACAGAACTATACCTATATGTGATTACATTTTGAGAACTATCAGGCAAAGAATTCAAACATTACATTGCTTCAATGTAGGTTATTATTCACATCTGCCGAGAGCAGAGTCAAGGATAACAAACCTAGACAGAAGGAGGTTCACAACACAAGGAGTAACTAAGAGCTAATATAATAGAAAAACTTGGAAACAGTAGATATTGACATCTTTGGTGGTGCTATGAACTGCATGTGGTCTCTGCCTCCAAAATCCCTATTCTGATTTCTAATAATCACAATTTTTGGTATTAAAAAGTATGTATTTGGGATATACATATGCCATGAAAGAGCAGCTTCATAAATAAGATCCCTATGTGCACTCAAAAAGGCCTTAGAACTACCTCACTTAGCGATGCAAAACTTAGTATCTACCTAGGAGAAAATGTTCTTTACGACATACAATGTATTGATTCTGGATTTAATACTCTCCAGATCTATGAGAAATAATCCTCTGTTATTTAGGCATACCAGTTCTAAAACATTTTATTGTAGTTCCCCAATATAATTAAGAAAGGTGGGCTCATTAACCCAACATAATGAAACAAAATTACCAAACATGAAGATAGAACAACAAAATGAACAGAAGAAAAGCATGGGAGAAAAATACAAAATGAAAAGTAAAATAGAGCATTTCAAAACTGTAAGATACTTTCTAAAGTATTGAATAAAAATTATAGGACACAATGAAAAATATAATGAATCAAAAATATTTGGACATCTAAGGCCTCAGACACTAAAGCAATGCACCAGAAATTTAACAAATATTAAGTAGATAAATTTAAAAGAAACATACAAAGTAATTTATTATTTTCACAGTTATGAAGCACAAAGCAAAAGAAAGGCTACCTTACCAATTGCCAGAAAATGAGAATGGGAATTATGACAAACTTCTTTTTAAAATTATATTTTATTATCTTTAAGTAGTTATATAAAGTAATTACTATCAACAAATCAGTTTATAAGGACAGTACATCTTGATCAATGTTATCCTTTTACATCATTGTCCCCTATCCCTACCAACCTAAACTCGTCCCTCGCTTTCTTAGTTTAGTAGAATATGCATTAAATACTATGTAGACTGCATTCTTCCTTCCTAATTTCATTCATCTATCCACTTCAATTTGTTCTCTCCTCCCACCCCCACCAAGGAATTACACCATTTGAATTATCCCCTGCTAATACCATACTTTAGTAAATTCATTTGTATGTACTTGCATACAATTCCAAATTTGTTAACTTGTAAATTTCTAAATTAGGTCTAGCTTCTACATATGAAAGACAGAAAAAACATTCATCCTTCCTGTCCCTGGGCCTGACTCACTTCACTTAACATATTTTTTCAATGTCCATCATTTATTTGCAAATGATACAATGGTCTTCCTAATGGAAGAATAAAGTTCCATTGTGTATATAAACCACCTTATCTTGATCTATTCCTCCATTGAGGGACATTTAAATGGATTCTATACCTTGGCTCTAGTGAACAAGGCTGTGATTAACATGATTGTGCAGGTGGTTTGACTGTATCCTGCTTTGTAATCTTTTGGATAAATGCTCAAGAGTGGTGTTACTGGCTCATAGGTTAGCTCTATGTTTAGCTTTTTGGAAGAATCTCCAAACTGCCCACCAACTGAGTATTAGGGCCCCTTTTTCCCCCACTTCCACAACATTTTTTTAAAAATTTTGTATCGTTGATGAAGGTCATTCTAATTGGAGGGAGATGCAATCTCGATGTTGTTTCAGTTGGTATTTCCTTTATGGCCAGAGATATTGAGCACTGATTCGTATGTCTATTGGTAATGTTTCCTTTTTCTTCTGAGAAGTCTTTATGGTATACAGCCAATTTTTGAATTAAAACAAATGAGATGGGGCTGGGGCTTAGTGGTAGAGTGTTACCTAACATGCATGAAGTCCTGGGCTCCATTCCTCAGTACCACATACACAGAAAAAGCTGCAATTGACTCTGTGGCTCAAGTGCTAGCCTTGAGCAAAAGAAGCTCAGGGACAGTGCCCAGGCCCTGAGTTCAAACCCCAGGACTGGAAAAAAAATGACATTTTACAGTACTAAGAAGGAAGGAGTCTGTTCAGAATTTGCTGCAACAAAAACAAGGATGTGTGTGTGTGTGTGTGTGTGTGTGTGTGTGTGTGTGAGTGCTTGCGTGCCTGTGTGTGTGCCTGTGTGTGTGTGTGTGTGTGTGTGTGTGTTTAGCTATGTTGGAGTTTAAACTCAGAACCTTGCAATTGATTGACTGGTGCTCTGCAAAGTGAAACCCAGCTCATTTTTTATTTTAGTTATTTTTCAAATAGGGTCTCAATTTTTGCCCAGGCCATCTGGACAGAGAACCTCCTATTTATGTCCCTAGTATAACTATCCAGCTTTATTGGCTGAGATGTTATCTTGCTGACTTTTTGCCTGAATCGGTCTTAAACTATGATTCTGCTGATCATTGCCTGTCAGATAGCTTGTGTTATAGTCGTGAGGCCTCTGTACATCACCTCAAATGTAGTTTTTAAACCTGTAAGAGAGGATCCTCAGAGAAAGAGTTTTGAAATTTAAGGAGTATAAAAGGAGTTGGAAGCTCTCCTTAATAAAACAACCAAGGTGATTTATTTTTTTCACAATCCTAGAATAAAAAACAAACTTCATATATTATCCTAATGACATGTTGCATTTTTCTAAAATAGATATAACAAAGGAACATGAGCCTAATGGCCTGATGCAGTACATGTTTATGTCAAGTTCCATGGTTTGGGCATCCAATAGTAAGTACTGGTAAATGTGTATTCCTACTGAAGAGGATAGGAAGATTTTATTTCTTCACCTTCCTCAATTGGTAGAGATCATTGCTGATCCTCACTACATAGCTTTCTTCCATCTTCAAAGCCACTAAAGGAGGTTCTGGCCCTTCTTGCTTTTAACCTGTCTGACTAACACTACTCCATTCCCATTTCACTCAAAGGTCCTTTGAGATTATTTGGCTCCAATAAAATAATTGAGGATTATACCACCATCTAAATGTAAGTTTACTAGCATTTTAGATATATTTGTAAACTAAGTCTTCCTTTGTTCTGCTAAATAACATCTTCAAAGGCAAAAACAAACAAACAAACATGAAGACATGTAGTAAGGATTATTCTTACCACAGATCCTACTGGCATCAAAATATCTATATCCATCCTTTTACCAAGTCCCAATCCTTTAAAATCTCAAGAATCCCAATTTCATCACAATAGTTCTCAAATCTTGTTTAATTATGATTGTTCTGTCCTGGAGAAAGAGAAGAAAATATAGAATTCAGTTAAAAGAACAACTACAA
This sequence comes from Dipodomys merriami, assembly GCF_024711535.1. Lineage (NCBI taxonomy): Eukaryota > Metazoa > Chordata > Mammalia > Rodentia > Heteromyidae > Dipodomys > Dipodomys merriami. Next base: position 86,981,947 of record NW_027203381.1, read on the forward strand.
AGACTAACTCAGAATGCTCTAATATTGTCAACATGGTATATTAAGCTTTCATAATTTTAATTTAATTATTGCAAAATCAAAACAAGTATGATTAAGAGTAACTATATTAATATGTCAAAATAAAGACAAAATAAAAATATCCAATCAGACATCAAAACTTGAAAATGTGGGAAGTAATGACAGGAAATGAAAAATTAGTTTTACATTAATATTTTAATTTCATTTTGTTTTCCTTCTTATTATTAAATGTTTAGGTATTATCAACCAAAATAATAATCAAGTAATAACAACACATTAATAGGAAGTTGGCTTAACCATGAAAGAAAATTCCAAAAGAATGAGAAAGAAAAGAACTATAAAACTAATATCAAAATGGCAGGGATAAATCTCCCATCCATAATTTCCCTCAACATAGATTCATTAAATTATTAAATTTAAAAGAGTAATTTAATGAGTAAAAGGCAAGACCCATCTGTATGCTACATACAACAAATATAGTTCACCTCTAAGAATATACATAAATTGAAGCTTTGGAGAGGAAATAGGATAGTTCATGCAAATGGAATCTGAGGGAAAACAGGAGTAGTCATGGAATAACAAATAAGTCTTTAAGCAGAGACAAGGACTGTCACTCTATTGCAAAAAATGACTCAATTCAGCAAGAGGAAGTAATTCATTCTACATATATTAACTAGTATTAGGACATCCAATCCTATGAAATAAATATTAGAAAATGTAAATGGAGAGATTGATTCTAACACAATAATAATAAATATCATCTTCTTTTGTTGTCAGCAACAGGCAGAAAGTTGACAAAGAAACACCAGGGTTAAATGGTATAATAGCTTACTCTTTCTAGTAGATTTTTGCAGAGCAGTCTGTCAAATATTGAAGAATACACATTTATCTTAATAGCATATAGAACATTTTCAGGAAAAATATCTATAGAGAATAATAAACAAATGAAAGTCAAGAAATTAGAACCCCTGAGTAAAGGATTCTGATGAGATATAAAGCAAGTCTCAAAACATGTGTCCAAAATAAAAGCATAAAAGCAAATCTCAAATAAATTTAAGAAAATACTTAAATCATGTTGCTTGTATATGAGTTTGGGCCACAGTGCCACAAACATTAAAATGAATAATAAGAAAATTTTTGCTAAGTATACAATAGCATGAAAATTAAACACCTTCTTTATGAACAATCAAAAGATCAAGGCAGTAATTAAAAATCATTAAAATGTTTCATTAAATAAATAAAATGGAAATACATAACAGTCCATAGAATGCATCAAAAGTAGCACAAACAAGGGAATTTATAACAATCCATACCCATCTCTAAAAAACAGAAGGTCTCAAATAATTAAGCATGTCAAGAGACATGAAAGAAAAAAGCACAAAACAAATCCAAAATTAGTAGAAAGAAATAATAAAAATAACATTATAAAATATTGATAAAAGAGATTGAAGATGTCCCAAAGAAATGGAAAAGTATTTTATGTTCATAGAGAGGAAAAGTCAGTATATTGACATGTCCATGGCAGCTAAAGCAACATGCAGGTTTGATAAAATTTATATCATAGTTTCAATGGTATCATTCACTGAACTAGAAATACATCTTAAAATTTATATGGAATCACACACATACACACACACATACACACACACACACACACACACACACACACACACACACACACACACACATGCCTAACATAACCCAAGCAAAAAGAAGAAAACAAGGCATTTTATTAGCTAAATCTGAGTGTAGTATAAAGCTAGAGTAATCAAAGTAGTGTGTTGATCTCATGGAAGGTGTTAGTAGATAGTGTTTACAAAAGGCTAGAGAATACACATACACGGGAAATAAAAGGTCAGATTAAGGATTACTGGGTATTAGGGTATAATCAGATAGAAGTATGAAGTCTTGGTGTATTCCTGAATAGTGGGGTGATTATGCATAACAACACTATTATTTTATATTTCAAAATCAAGAAGAAATGGTTTTGCCTGTTTATATCACAAAAGCAGAGGTGACTTTGTGGAGGTAGATGGAACATTATATCATGTGTACACAGATTAAATTATGATACACATAGCCCGTCATAAATGCATATGGTTTTATGTGTCAATATTTTAAAAACAATTGACCATTTTATAGTTCTTCCTTGCAAGTCTCATGGATTCACTCCATTAGGTAAAAGTTACTCATAGAGCTCTTCCATGGTTAGCTACATCTTTGTTTCTGGCATCTACTGAAATTGTCTGAAAGGATCTACATGTTATCTACAAATATCTTCTCAATGTGGTCTGTGTGTTTGAATACTCTGACCTTTTCTAATCCTTCTGAAGCATTGAATTACATTCTAGCTTTCTCTCCAAAGAATACGTTTCCAACAGTAAATTCATAGTAATGTACCTTGCAATCTAGGGAGCCTAACATGTTCCCAGATCATCTCGTGTTAGTTGTTTCTAGCCTAAGAGCCATTCCTCCAATATACCTCCTTGCTGTCACTTTTTAGTGTTAGCAGACACACACACAAAAAATTGAGACTATATTCTCAATAGCTTTCTTGGAAATTAGTAATCTAGAAGCTCTACTGATAGGGGATTTTAATCTATATCTGGTCAAAACACATGAACTATAGGCAGTATTGAACAGGGGCAAGAGCAAGGAATTCATAGGTTAAAAGACAAAAAAAAAATATTTCATGCTTGTAACCCTAGCTACTCAGAAAATGTAGCTCTTGTTGACAATAGTCAACAAGATTCCATCTCCAAAAACCAGCAAAGAACAGATTGGAGCCATGTTCCAAGCGGCAGAGCACCACCCAAGCAAACATGAGAGCAAGATTTCAAACTCTCATATCAGCAATAATAAAAATATCCTATTCATACCTGACAGTTTGTTACCCTTTTATCTATAAATGGCTATAGTTTTACAGAGATAATTATTGAAGGGAAGCTCAATTTTTTTCTGTGGGATGTACAAAAACCAAACCAAAACAAACCACAGACAGTAAAACAGCATTCCTCACATTTCTAACCCTTGCCTCTGAATGAAATTGATCTAAAACTATAATCAAAGATTCCAATATAATGAAAAGACTCAAGAAGTAATTTATCCTCTAAACTTTTCCAATGAATAGGTAACAAATATAACCATAGATCACAGGTAATGGGAAATTATTTTTTTTTTTGGGGTCCGGTCGTGGGGCCTGAACTCTGGTCCTGGGCGCTGTCCCTCAGCTCTTCAGCTCAAGGCTAGCGCTCTACCACTGGAGCCACAGCGCCACTTCTGGCTTTTTTCTTTTTTCTTATGTGGTGCTGAGGAATTGAACCCTGGGCCTCAGGCATGCAAGGCAAGTACTCTACCACTAAGCCACCTTCCCCTCCCCCTAATGGGAAATTATTGATACAACAGAACTATACCACTTCTTTAACATGACAAAATTCTTCCAACATACATTTAACAGGTGCACTTAGTTCTGTTAATGGGAGTTCCCAGCGCTATCTTACTTCTATCACTGGAAAAAATTATCAGACACTTGAGACCCTTACTATGCTTTGACTAGTCTCTGTAATTATCTCATCAGCCCTTTCTAAGTTCCCTTTGTGATAGTATGATTTTTCTTCTTGATTAATTTTTCTTCATGTTTCATGCTCTTTTTAATCCTGTAACACATTACAAGTTTTGGCACATTCTGATCACATTCTTCAAAGTGTAAAGGGTTGGATTTTCTCATTAGTCATCTTTCATGTTTTCCTATGTTTATTGATTTGGGACTTGAAACACTCTTTTCAACATTCTATAGCCAGAATTCTAATTTTGTTGACAAGAGTGTTGCCTAATAACCTGTTTTATTATTTTCCTAATAATAAAGTATTAAAATCATCAAATCATTTCTGACATGACACAGCTTTAATTTAAAAAGTACACAGCTTTCCACTTTATTTTGTAATGGCATGATAAAATAAAATTAAAAGGGCATGTTAAACCCTGTGACCCAAACTATGTTTTATGAATACTTATGATTAGACTTAACTTTGGTAAAGAATGCTTATGTTTAGCAATTAAGAATGATGGTGGTAAGGGGGATTAACTTGATTTGAAATTGAGAAGACTGAGGGAAGACAGAATTAAAGAAGAATGCTATAAGGCATTACTGAACATTTCTGGCTGCAGACGATAAACTCAGCTGTTGAAAGAATTTAAGCCACGCACATATTCAAAGAACACAAAACAGGACTTAGTTCAAACTAAATTGAATGGAAGTATTATTTATTTACTTTTCTATCTCTACCATTCATTTACTTCACACATATTTCCAGTTCTAAGGACTAGAATTAGGAAGGGGTGGGACACAATACACAATGACATGCCATGTCTTCAGTGATAGTCTTCAACGGTGTCGGTTAAATGATGAAATTAAACAAGTTCCATCATTTAATACAATCATTAAAAGAAGACAAAAACCCCACACAACGTTAATTTGAACATCTATGTTAGAAGGAAGGGTCACTGAATCATGTATTTTGTGATTAGCAGTACAGAAGATGCACCAGCAATATTTTAGCAGGGAACTGAGATAGCGCCCTGGCATTCTAGATGCTGTGACCTTATGCCTAAGGGCCTCTTTCAAGATCAGCCACTGTATTCCCCCAGGTACTCACTTGTCAAACTCTTTTGGAAGTTTTCTAAGCTAAAGGAGGCTGCCCTCAGAAACACATCCTAGGAATTCCTAACATAATGCTCAAGAACACCCAGGCTCATTGCCTCTTATAGAATCACCCTCAGGGTGTCACAAATTCAGAGTCCACATAGACAAGACTCAGATCTTCTCATCACTGTCCAGGGTCTATTATCACATTTTGCCCAATATTGTCCTTGTCTTCCTCTTCCTTTCTTCTCCTCTCCTTTTCCTCCCTCCCTTCTTTCTCCTTCCCCCCTCCTCCTCCTTCCTCCTCTTCCCTCCTCCCTCTTCCTCCTCTTCCTCCTCTTCCTCCTCCTCCTGTTCCTTCCTTCAATATATGTGTATGTGCTGAAGTCAAGACTTGAGAGGATCAAAGGATCAAAGGAGATGGTTTTAAAAAGTGATTAGTTGATATTTACATGGTAAGCAATAGGTAGAGATTTTTATTGTAGAACAAATTCTTTTCTCAAGGCTGAGACTTTTGGTATATTTTTAATCACAAAACTTAGCATTTTTATTGAGAAATCCTACTGAAAGTTTTGGGAATGCTTTCTAAGTCAAACTTACTTTCCCTGCAGAATTTGAAAGTTATTTTTATGATTGTATATAATTAAAAAATTCCTTTTATAGATTTTACTTCAGCTTCTTCTTGACAAAGTTTCTTAATACCTGTAAATTAGTCTGACTCACTTAAGAAAATGAGGGTTATGTTTATTTTTCCTTTATTTAGAATTCTAAACTTAAAGGTTACTAAATATAATTATTTCATTTTACTTGTTGGTAATAGAGGAAGAACCCCCTTGAGAAAAAAATTAAGCATTTGCTCTTATCTTCCTTTTATCCCCAGTAGACATAGAGATAAATGGTAGGGTCAATATTAGCCCTTCTTCTCTCCTGGCAGAACAAAGAAACCCAATAAAAGAGAGTATGTGAAAGTTCTATAATTAAGTCAAAATTTCCCTCTTTTAACCCCAGCTGGATGTTAACAAAGTCTGAGTGAGGCATCTCTTCTTCATGATTTTGAGATGTAAATAAAATAAGGGCAGTTGGGAAGTTGATGAAGGCAACAAATACAAAGCAAGGCCTCTTGTTTCTCTTGGGGCTAACCATTTTCTCAGGGACAATTTCTCAGGACAATATTAATATGTGGTAGACAAAAAGCTCGTTACATAAAATGCTCCAAATAATGGGGCTTGAATTCCAATTTGCTTCCTCATGCCTTTATTATTATAGTATATAGCAAGAAATTAAAGAGAAAAAAAGAGAAAATACTGATAATTACAAGATTTCTCTCTTCCATCTTTGTAACTATCTGACTCTTGACACTTTTTCCTTTAAGTCTTTGCACATATATTACAAATATTTAAAGAGTAAATGTTTGATCTAGGTACTGGTAGTTCATGCTTGTACTCCTACTCCTGGCTGCAATAGGTAGTACAGTACAGACTGCTGAGATTTTAGGATTAGCAATTAAAGTTAGCCCAGATAGGAAAGTCCATGAGATTCTATCTCACCAAAAATCTAAAAGAGGTATTGCTTAGGTGTTAGGGCATCAACTTTGGGCAAAAAGCTAAGGGACAGCACTCAGGCCTTGTGTTCAAACCCCAGAACCAGCACACACACACACACACACACACACACACACACACACACACGAGTAAAAAATGTAATGGTCTATAATAGTTTTCTGTAAAATCATAGCCTTGTAAACTTGTGTTTTAAATTTATCTCATATAAAGTTAAACGGGACAATGTAGAGACAAAAATCTTTTTTTGGGGGGGAGGGGGTCTGGTCATGGGGCATGAACTCTGGGCCTAGGCTCTGTCCCTCAGCTCTTCAGCTCAAAGCTAGCGCTCTACCACTTGAGCCACAGTGCCACTTCCAGCTTTTTTTTTGTTTATGTGGTGCTGAGGAATCGAACCCAGGGCCTCATGCATGCAAGGCAAGTGCTCTACCACTGAGCCACCTTCCCAGCCCCTAGACAAAAATCTTAAAAGACACAATCTCATGATTTTTATAAACAGGATGAAATAACTATTGCCTCTTTAGCTGAGCATGATCAAGACAAGATAATAAGTCAATGTTGTACTTGTCATAGAGCAGTTGATATGGGCTGTAAATTTTGTCTGTCTTCCAATGTTGGAAGCTACCACAGCCTTTGTCCTTTGATGATCTAGAATGCTTCATACTACAAGCAGTTTACCTGAGACCAAAAGGAGATAAAATTTAAAACAAAAGATAATGGAAGAAAAAAATAATTGTTATTAATTTTTTTATTTATTTGTATTTTTATTTTTATTGTGAAAATACTGTGCAAAAGGGTTACAATTACATGGCAAGATAATGAGTACATTTCTTATCAAGCATTGTAATCTACTTTTTTTTCTTCAAATGACTTTTTTACCAGCTCACAGAATGTGGCAAGAGTCAGTGTCTGTCACAAGTCCTCACAGGTTTGTAGAGAGCAAGAAGACCTAGGCAGAAGTACAGAAGGTGAGGTGATAAGATACACTTGACAATTTAGAGAGAAAAAAATAGAATGTTTTATATATATTTATATATATATATGCATGTGTATATATGTGTGTATATACACATATACACATGTGTATACATATTTACACATGTCTGTTATAAATAGAACAGATGTAATATTTCTTTTTATTTTTTATTTTTATTTTTATTTTTTAATTTTTTATTGTGAAAATACCGTACAGAGGGGTTACAATTACATGGGCAAGGTAATGAGTACACGTCTTATCAAGCATTGTTTCTTCTTCCTTTGTTTCCCCTTCCCATCCCTTCCCATCTCCCTCCCCATACCCTACCCCCATCCCCTAGTCCCCCAGGTCAAAGTTGTAAAGTTCTTTTTTCAACATAACGACTTGTACATCTCATTGTTGCAATGGGTCCACCTGTATCCCTATTTAAACCGTTTGTTTTTGCCCTTCCCCTCCACAAATTATACCAACATCAAATACAATGAAATCAGGGGTTATAACATGGGGGAGGGACATACAAAACAACAAAGAAATCATCTTATAAATATGTTAGAAACAATCACATGAAAGAAAAAAAAAACATTTGAATACTTATCTTGGGATTCATTTCACCTAACATCAACTTATCTGACATTTTCTGCTTGTCTCAGACATATACTAGTTATTGCAAATAAGGGACATTGCCCCATTTGTTAGGAATGGAAAGACTTGGAAATTATATTAAGTGAAGTAAGCCAGGCCCAGATGTAATATTTCTACAATGCACATTTTGTATACACCTTTAAAATCAGTAGTGCCTCCTGTTCTTTCCTTTTCTTTGCCCTTATTTAATGGAGCCTAAAAAATTGCATGTCTTCTGAGCACTGCAATATAATTATGGCCAACGTAATTGGTGTTCACACTATGAAGACATGAAGTAAGTTCAAGAAATCTCTGAGCACCAGCACCTGAACAATATGTCTAATGGTACTGCTGTAAATGATCCTTAAATTTAACAAGCCTAAAAGACTCTTCTTCTGCATCTCTGTTCCAGTTTTTTTGTTTTTGTTTTTGTTTTTTGCTTTTTATGGTCCCACACCTTCCTTATGGTACCATATACCCAAAATTTACTAAAGTACCAGTTGAACTAGGAGTGGTTTTATTTTTATTGATGTACTTCTTTATACACTTTCCTAGGTACTGTTGCTATATGTGCACATACATGTATACATACATACATACATACATGCATACATGCTGGATAATTCAAGAATTTGGACCATCATCTGCGTCCAACTTTAAGATCAGTTCAAATTAAAAGATATGTCTCTTTGCCTCACAGAAAGTTTCACATTGCTGAATTTTAAGACATAAATTATCAGCTTTATGTTTCTGCAATTCCCTGTAGGGATTAGGAAAGGTCATATGCAAATTCTTGAATGGAAAAAAGAGAGAGTAGGGAGATCTATAAATACTCCTTTTAAAAAGTAAGAAAGCACAAAAGTATTTTCTGTAAATACACATTCCAGGATGTCCATAGTACTCCACTGATAAACTTTTTGATGTACTTTATTTTGCAAATAAAATAAAATTAAAATGCACAAACAATTCCACACCCAAACCTGCATGCACCAGTTGATTAAATAACTTGAGAAGTGTTTCAAATGTGTTCATGGGAATGGTATGTTTTGGTTAAAGTTCTCAATGGCAAGTGACTAAATATGCAACTCTACGAATTTTAATATGCATTTTAAATGACCTCACTGAATTAGCTAAAAGAAAGCTCAAAATGAGATTCAGAGATCCAAATGATATCTGGAGCAGTAATTTTTGACTCTGGAAATCACTTATTCTTGCTCTTGTTTCCGTTCTTCAGACAGCCTATTACAAAAGAATGAAAACTCATTGCTCCATTATTGTGTCAACATACACAAGTAAGAGGTGATAGTTATTGTATCGTCTTGAGTTCAACTGAAATACTCAAATTGAGGCTAATGATCCCTAAATAGCCTGCCTGGATTCAGGTACATTAACCCCTATTCACTTTGGTCAGGATTTAGGATTTTTTTTTTTAACAAAGCCTGGACTTTATGCTCAACTCTATACCCAAGGTTTAAATCAGGTCCAAAAGTACAGTGAAACTCAATAGGAAAAGGAAGGAAAATGAGTGCTATGTTATCAATAAAAGGAGAAATGATTATATATTCAGCAAATAGTGGATTGATCTCTTTTAGAATTTGTCTTCGATGAGTCATATAGTAGAACATGAATGCATGTTGTTAGTTTATCATGTGAGTTCAGAAATTTTACATTACACCAAGAAACATTTCTCCCATCATCAATATCACTTCAGTCATGTAGGCATATATCACCTCATACCTTTGCTTCTCTTCTGCTCAGCAGTTGTGTATTTCCTAGGCAGAAAAGTGAAATTGACATCCCCTGTCTAATTTCCTCCATAAAAGAGTGTGCTTCCCTGATGTTACAATTTTAAACTAGCTCAATTTCATCTATCAAACATTCAATGATTTTCTTTGGATATTTTAGGCATTAGGCACTGTGTAACGCAATGCATTAAATATAAACATTATTAAGTCTCAGTTCCTGATTTTAATATTTCAAAAGCTAATGGGGAAATAAACACAAGAATAGCATAGGAAGTTCTGAATCCTAAGAATTAAGGACTTCTACAAGCTTTTCCTGATACACACACACACACACACACACACACACACACATATAATATGTGACAAAAAACCAATTGAATCCATAAAGGAATAGATATAGATTGTGGGATAGACAAGGAAGCCTAGAAACATAAATGCATATGAATGAATTCAACATCGATTTCATTTAAAGTTAACATGAGTAGTAGTTTAGGCAAACAGATCAAGAAGTTGAAAACATTAAAGGCTGTATAAGTGCAAATTACCACCTTCTATAGCAGTATAGCAATGCCTTTACAAGTGCAAATTTATATAATGTTTCATCTTTAATTTCAGAAACAGATTTTATTTTACCAATAGACTCTTTCAAAATAATATACATATTAATTTTTATTTAGAATTACATACAATTAAATATTGAAAATAACCTACACAGAGCAGCAGTGAAATAAATTAAACTATATCTTCACACACACAAAGAATGTCCTAATCCCTATTGTGATTATCTCATTACATGAGTCGATACACACACACATACACATGCACACACACAGTATATATGATCTTGTTTTCTACTTTCTTTCAAATGTATTAATTTAATTTGTCTAAAATTGAAGAGTCCCATGAATTATCTATTCATTCAGAGATCATAAACATTTCTGTGATAATTTAAAGAAAATCATGCTTAAGCCTCCTTGGATACTGTGATACTTGGTACCAGGGCATAGCTATCAAGTATCACTCCTAACAAAGAGTTTTTGACTCCCAGGAAATTCTGGTGATGATATGCCGGAGAAAGTAAGAATGGAATATAATATTTGACTTGGATTGTATAAAATGGATAATGAATGATTTTTAAGATATAAATGTAACTGTGCTTTCTGTGGATAAGACTTCCTTGGTAACTACTAGCTATGTGAGCTTCTGTAACTCTGCTTCTGCTGTTTTCTGAACAATTTGTGCCCTAACCCAGCTGAGCCATCACCACCTTTGTTCTATTCCCCAGCCTCCTGCCAGCAAAACCTTGGCGGGAAATTTAAAATTAAGGTGCAAATTTCCTGTAACAATCACTGGCTAAAGCTAGCACCCAACTTCCCCCTTTCCCCTGCCTTAGCCAAAAATGCTTAAAAGCCAAGATGGACTGGTGCTTGGGGCCGTTTCCTGGGATCTTGACTCCAGGTAAGTTGCTGGCACTCACTACTTTTCGCTCGAAATCTTTTACATTTTCATTGAGGACTGAGTGGTCTCACTGCCTGTCCACCCTACAACAGTGGTACATTGCCTGCTCCTTGGTAAGGACTTGTGTTCTGTGCTTCTCCTTTCCGTGCCCATTTCCCACTCAGGAGCACTGTGCTAGAGAACGAACAGAGAGACACTGGCTACCTAACCAACACTTCCTTAACAAGTACTATCTGATTCCAGGACGGGCAAAGTAAAACAAGATAATTTGCAAAATTTGGTCTCATAAAAAGAATTGAAGAAAAGATATAACAGTGAATATAGTCATAAAAGCCAACATAGAAAATTTCTTAGGGATGAAAGGAAACACATTTAAAAAAAAGTATTGCATAAGGCTTCACAGAAGACAAGAAAAGTACATGATTTTTAAAATTTTTATTTATTTGTTGTACGATTGTTTTATTGTAAAAATACTATACAGAAGGGTTACAGTTACATGAGCAAGGTAATGAGTACATTTCCTATCGAGCATTGTTGCCTCCTCCTTTGTTTTTCCCCTACCATCCCTTCCCTCCCACTGCACAACTACTCCCTTCCCCCGCCCCATCCTCCCCAAGTTCATTTTCAACATAGTGTCTTGTACATCTCATTGTTACACTGGGTTAACCTGTATACCTATTTAAGCATTTTGGTTTTTTTCCCTTTCCCTCCCCAAATTAGAGAAGTGTATATACAAGAGGCAGGGCACTGACATCAAATACATTGAAAACAGGGGTTATAACGTGGAGAAAGAACATAAAAAGAAACAAAAAATCATATGGTACATTATAAATACATTAGAAACAATAACAAGAAAGAAAAAAATGTGTTCCTATCTTGCAGTTCATTTTGGTTAACATCATCTCCATCATCTCATGAGCCATATGTACATAGCTTTTGATCATTTCTTTTTGTCCTACACATGTACTAGTTATTGAAAATAAGGGAAACCATAGGGCCTATGTTTCTTTGAGCCTGGCTTACTTCACTTAATATCATTTTTTCCAAGTCTTTCCATTTCCTAACAAATGGGGCAATGTCATTCTTTCTGATGGAGACATAGAATTCCATTGTGTATATATACCACATTTTCTTGATCCATTCATCTACTCAGGGGCATCTGGGTTGGTTCCATATCTTAGCTATGGTAAATAATGCTGCAATAAATACAGTTGTGCATGTATCATTAGTAGGATCATGCTTGTGATCATTTGGGTAAATGCCCAAAAGAGGGATTGGTGGGTCATAGGAGAGCTCTAGGAGTCTTTTGAGGAACCTCCATACTGCTTTCCAAAGTGGTTGAACAAGTTTACACTCCCACCAACAATGCAATAAGGTTCCCTTCTGTCCAAATCCCCTCCAGAATCTGTTGTTATTAGAGCTATTGATTATAGCCATTCTAACTGGGGTCAGGTATAATCTCATTGTTGTTTTGATTTGTGTTTATTTTATGTCTAAGGAGGTTGAGCATTTCTTCAATTGTCTATTGGCCATTCTAAACCTGAAAAAGGAAATCAAAGCATAAATTAGGAAGTGGAAAAACCTCCCAGGCTCCTGGATTGGAAGGATCAACATCCTGAAAATGGCAATACTTTCAAAGGCTTTCTATAAATTCAATGCGATACCTATTAATATTCCAAACTCATTCTTCCAGGAAATAGAAAAGGCAATCCAAAAGTTCATATGGAGCAATAAAAGACTCCAAATAGCAAAAACGATCCTTAGCAGAAAGAAAAATGCTGGAGGAATATCAATTCCAGATTTCAAACTCTACTACGTAGCCATAGTAATCAAAACAGCTTGGTACTGGCACAAGAACAGACCTCAGGACCAATGGAATAGAACTGAAAACCCAGAAATGAACCCACAGACTTATAGCCACCTAATCATCAATAAGGGAGCTAAAAAAAATAAAATGGAGTAAAGACAGCTTCTTCAGTAAATGATGCTGGCAAAATTGTTTAATCATGTCTAGAAAACTAAAGCTAGATCCTTACATATCACCCTGCACCAGAATCAACTCCAAATGGGTCAAAGACCTCGAGTCAAAGCAGACACCTTGAAAACATTACAGGACAGAATAGGACAAATCCTAAGTCTCCTTGGCACAGGCCAAAATTTTCTTAATAGAGACCCAGAAACACAACAAATCAAAGAAAAGTTGGACAAATGGGATTGCTTGAAATTGCAGAGCTTCTGCATGGTAAAGGACATAGCTAGCAAGATCAATAGAAAGCCCACTGAATGGGAGAAGATCTTCACTAGCCACACAAAGGACAAGGGTCTCATATCTAAAATATACCTAGAACTCAGAAAATTAAATCCCCCAACAACAAATCTTCAAAGAAATAACTGCCCAATAAATAAATGGGCTAAAGACTTCAAGAGAAAGTTCTCTGAAGTTCATGCTTTTGTACTAAGCTAAACAAATAATTAAATAAGTAGAAAGGAATGACAACTAAATGGAATGCGATATCCTAGTTTGGGCCCTGGAAATAAAAATATAAAAGAATTAGTTTTAAATAGTACCTTAGAAAGCATTCTGCAGTTGAGTCAACAGTACTGAATCAATTTAATTTCTTAGTTTTAGTAATTGTGCCACAATCATGAAAAGATATCAATATTAGGATAAAATGGATGGCTGGTATTTGAGAATTACTGTACTCTACTTGTAGTTGCTTTGAAGCCAAAAATGACTTCAAAGTATTAGGTTAAAAATGTTCCAAAACATATTTTAAATTTGCATTTTTCAAGTATTGGACAAATAAATTTCAAAGTATTAAACATAAATAAAAGTATGATTGCAAGATTATGAACAGAAGTACTCCCCAAGCGTTATTGAGCTCAAAGAGACACATAGAACATTGCCAAGGGTAGTGTTTAATGATACCATGAAAAAATATTTATTCAAAACCATTTTCAAATGTAAAACTGAAGAATCTGGTAATAAAAAGAATGTATGAGATAGAAGTAATAATGCGAGTAATTGGAAGTATGTAAGAAATAGGCTTATTTAAATATCAGTAAATAAAATTTTTAAACATGTGAGTGGATGGTAAACACCAATCAAAAAAATCATATTAGAAAATCAAAGCCACACAGGCAAATCTCACTTTACATTCAAATAGTTTTGAGAGAAGAATATTTTTATAATAATAAGTCATTCAAATTTTGAAGTGTGTGTGTGTGTGTGTATGTGTGTGTGTGTGTGTCTGTGTGTGTGTGTGTGTGTGTGTGTGTGTGTACCCATCCTGTGTTCAAATTCAGATCCTGGGTACGTCTCTGAGATTTGTTGCTCAAGGCTGTTTGGTCGTTAATTGGAGATAAGAGCATAGTAGATTTTACTGTGTGGGTTGGCTTCAAGCTGTGATCCTCAGATTACAGGCTCCTAAATAGCTAGGACTAGTCATGAGCCACCAATACCAAGCAACTTTGAGATTTAATGTATATGAAAACTTCCTTCTTTGACTAATCACCAGTAGCTTCTAGTCCCAATGGCTTTGGTATATAGGTATTTTTCACAGAGCATTTTATCTCAACTTCATCAACAATCCCCTTCCATTTATAACTTAAATACTTTGTAGATGAGGATAGAAAATACAAACAATTTGTTTGCCAACCTGCAGCCATTCTGTAAAAGAACTAGACATCATATCATCTTTCTTATTCTATACTTCCTTCCATACATTACACTTCCTTCTGTTTTACATATCAGCATTAAGTAATAGCCCTTATCTGAAAGAAAAACAAAAAATTAACATCTGATAATCATAAAATTTAAAGTTGTAATGTCAGAAAAGGTTACGTGTAATTATAAATTGTTAGAGCTCAGAGCATAAGAATCAGGAAAAGGAAATACAATTAGTTACCATGATTAGTGACGAACCATGGTTAACTGATAAACCTGTGACCTTGTGAAAAGTTGGCCCAACTATGTCAAATGTTTTATTTTCCAGAATACTGGTAGATAATAAAAGTAGAGATAAAGCTATTTCCTTGATTGATTTACTAGAAAATATTTCCATTTACAAAAATAAGATTTAATATGATATTGTAGCCACATTTTTCCAGAGAAAAATACTCAAGTTAAAAATTTTCAATCTATATCATCCTCTAAATACACAAATGGTTAAACTCAAGTCTTATTGTAGTAATTAATTTGTGTGAGTATAGGCATCAGTGTCTCATAAATATAATACCACAGATATGGTGGGAACAAAGGGCACATACACAGAATCACTATGAGACATCCATCGTATCTTGCACCACTCATTCTAGAAGAAACTTTTAACCCTTTCCTCCTGTGAATCAGAAGTCAAATCTGAACTACCTGGCATGGGCAACTTTAAACTGTACACAGACTTTGGAATCAGTGAAACATTTGACAAGGAAGAGATTGTCTGAGAACTTGAACTGTGTTTCAAGGACAGAATTGTACGCATGCTGTTAAACAGCTCAGGCACTCATTGTTGAAGAATATCTCTGTAAACACAGATGTGGGGCGTGGACAGTATGTCCACTTTTCTCTTTTTTTCCGCTTCTTTTCCTGTACATTCTCCAATTTACTGTCTCAGTTTCTACAACCCCAAATTTTATATATTGCTGATAAGCTGCACTTGGCATAATATTGAGAAAGCTATCTCCCTTTTAGTATCTCCATTTTAGTAACCATTGCAGGGCCCTCCTCTAATGACCCAGGTCAATATTGTTAGAAAGTATAATATGAACTTTGAGAAGTAAACCAACTCTTGAAGAAACAAGATAAACTATTGCAATTCTGCCTCAAAGGAACATAATCATATTTTATAGAATTATAGTCTACTTGTGGATAAAATTTAGACTAAATAACAAACTAACACAGTTTTAGAAAGTTGTACATACTCCTCACTATGGCCATTATTATTTTCATATAATCCTCAAGACTTTATTGAAAGTAAAGTCTTAATTTACCCCCAAACAAGTTCAAAGTCTTGCCCAAAAAGTGGAACATAATTGTAGTTGTCTTTGTCATTTATTTACTCTAGATGAAATGTCTTTGAAGTCATGAAGAATAATATAAATGAAATAGTATCCCAAGTTAATAGTAATAATAATAGCAATAATAATTTTTATTTTTCTGTAAGAAAAATCTTATAATAATAAAATGCATATATCATAAGCTACATCATGTTACTATCTTCCTTCAAAGAAGTCATTTTTCTCAAGGCACTTGTAAAGATTGTATTTGGATATTCAGAAACTATAAACTAGAACAATATTTTGTAGCCCAAACTGTAGAAGTAGGACTGAACTTTACCCTAATAACACTATGCCACTAGTTGTGTGTTTATATTGGGTTTGCCTTCATTCTAAATGTGTTCATGGGTGAACTTATGTAATGATTACAATGAAACTATCAAGGTAATATTATTATCACTATTTCCTCTAATTAAAGTGTGATCTGATCCAGTCATTGAAGTCTGAGAATCTTTCCTCTCATGGATGATCAAATAAAAGAATAAATAAATAAAACATAAATAAAAAGAATAAAATAAAAGGACATATTTTCAATCAGTTCCTAAGGTCATGATGCCTGCCATTCATTTAATAACAGAAACAATCATTGTAAGATGCATATTTTTAGTATAAAAGATATGTTTATTTGAATGAAATCTTCCCCTGTGGTGTGATATCATGAGAGTGAGTGTGTGTTGTTTGTCCCTTCCAGGCTCCCATCTTCTTTCTTTCCTGTGTTTTCTCACCATATGGTACCCTCTGCCATATTCAGGTGAAGCCAAAAAGCCTTTGCCCAATGCAGGCAGGACTTTGAACTTGCACTTCCTAGCTTCTGGAATTCAGAAGACCCTGTTATAGCAGCAAAAAGTAAACTTAGTCATCCACTCAAAGTGTTTTAAATGTTTGATGATTAGATGGAATTTATACTAGAATATTCAATTAGTATGATACACACAACAACACACTGTTGTGGTTGTTTATTCTTTGTATTGTTACTACTAGTGCATGTCATAGATGTAGCAACTGTGGATTATTCCTTAAACTTCTTCTCATGTAAAGAAAATTAGAATGATAAGTATATTAATTTACAACACAAGGGATCAAACCCATGGCCTTACTCCTGGTAGGCAAGCACTCTATCACAGAGCTACCACAGGCTCCTGACTTGAATCCTATTTTGACTGTGTTTTATTCTTATTTAATACATGACAAGTTGAAATCAATGACAAAAAAAAAACTTCATCTCAGTTAACTATGTGTTTTTGTCAGTGACTCTTCACTTTTAGTTCACATGAAATCCAGAATGATTAAAGCAATGATCATAACTATTTTACATTTTTTACAAAGCTCTTAAATTGAAATTATATTGAATAATAACTATATAACATAACTTAGATACTCACTTATTCAGAGTAAAAACTGAGCAAAAACTGAAAGGAAAATAGTTGATAAAAGTTTCCTGAGGCTGAGTTCAGTGACTCCTAGCTACTCAGGAGTTTGAAATCTGAGGATCTCAATATGAAGCCAGCTTGGGCAGTAAAGTCCATCCATGAAACTCTTATCTCCCATTAACTGCCAAAGAGGCTGGAGGTAGAGCTGTGGGTCAAGTGGTAGAGTACTAGTCTTAAAGACAAAAGTTCAGGAACAGCACCCAGGCCCAGAGTTCAAACCCTAATACTGGTACAAAAAAAAAGTTTCTTGAGTTACAAGGCCTTGGGAGAAAATTTGAATTAAAGTTGATCGACAGGGTCATGTTAATTTTAAATGAATGACTTACTGTGTTTGGGACAGTTCTTTATTTATATGACAATGGTATCAGAGGTATATACTGTGTTTATCCTGTTTTTTACATAACTCTTAGAAAATACATATGTTTTTAAGGATTCATTTTAAGGCAGACTATCAATGAGAGGTTATGATGAGTTAGAAAGAAGCATTTTGTCATGTGACTGTTTTAAACTTTGAAGTTGCATGGCTACTCTGCTAGATACGAAGTTACAAATGGAAGGAAGATATCATTTATTCATTCAACTCTATTAGTTATTCTATAGCTTCAGGGAAAACATTCAAATATTATCTTCAAGATTTTCCTATTCTTTTTCATTCTTTCCCTTGATTATTAAAAAAACAAGCAGTAACAGAATTTGAATTATATCTAAACTTTATTGAGAATTCTTAATTTTTTGGTGAAACAGATTTTTCTCAAAAGACCCCAAGAACCAAAAAAAGCATACTAATATGGAATCTACCTTATTTGTATTTTGCCTCTGAGAATTTTATGAATAGTAGTATTCACTGGCTGCTTTTAAACTAAAAACAGAGAAGGGAGACATATTTTAAAAATATTTAAGTAGAAGCATCAGAATTCTCTTCATGTAAACTTATGCAATCTTACTAGAAAATACCTCAATTTTCCTTAAGAAATTCAGTTGTTTTAAAATGTTGTAAGTAAAATAGTTAGAAGTTGCTTTATTCAATAATTAACAATAACATAAAGTTCTAGTTTTAATAAGATTAGTATAAAATGTATGTCTGTAATCTCTAAATAAACAAAAATTTTCTATGAAATCATTTGGGCTGTTACCCTATAATATCCTATGCATATATACATATTTGTATCTAAGCATTTAGTATTCAAGCACCCACATTATTAATTACAATTATTATAATTATCTTTATTATTTTAATATATTTCTAATAATTTATAATAATTATTTTAATATTTATAATTATTAATATTTAAGTATTTCAAGGTATGAGGCTACATATGCCGTGTATTCCTTACTTCATATAAATTTTTGTCACAAGGAAATGTAGGCTAAAAGCATACGAATCAAGGTAGAATGCTGAGCGTTTCTCATTTCTCTAATCAAAAAATATCATGTACTGAGTGTGAAGATGTAGCTCAATGTTAGAGTACCTGGCCTAGCAAGTGAGCCCCTGGGTTTTATCTAGAGCACAGAAAACAATCAATAATATCTACTTGAGGAGATAGATATGCTTATTCTCAAACTGAACTATTAGATTGCATACCATAAAATGTAATTTTTTGTGTATCAATTAAAATTTACTTTTTAAATGTGCTATGATTTCCACAAATGAGTGGAATGATTATTAAAGTCTTTAAAATATTCACCTTAGCATTTTATCTCTTAGATTTTCTACACTTGAGCTGAATTATGCTTATCATTTTCAATTAAAAGAGTTAAAACACATACTTAGTTCAGACACGTTATGCATTTTATGGCCTGTACCTGCGATGATTTCCCTCTAGCAAGCTGGTGTGGATCATCATTTCATTTTCTGCTCAAATATCATTCAAATGTCATCTCTTCTGAGGTGTCTTCTCTGACCAATTTATCTCAAACACATTTTTAGCTTCTGCCCATGAGCCGGGATTCCTTTATCATGGTACCCTGCTTTCCCATTACTACTTATCACTGTCTAAAAGTTATTTCCTTCTTCCATTATGCATTTCCCATTTCCCATCATCTACTATGTCCCCACGAAAGACAAACATCTCATACTGAGAACCCTAACACACTGCCTGTCACGGGGCAGAAAAGTCCCTCCATTTGGAACATGATTATGTGAACTTGCAGAAAATTTACCCTTGTATTTTAGTTAAGTTCTTAACAAACTCGATTTCTTAACCAACTACAATAGATAATCCATTTTCATTTTGCCTTGAGTGAATGGTTTTTATCATGTAGCTTCTAAGTGACTGGGAATAAAAATAAACAACAGGCTCATATGAGCAATTGCATTTCAGTTCAAGCTACTATTTTATACATATGTAAACTTAACACCTATTGCTTCTTGACATCCTGGTAGAAGCTAAACATGCTTTCAATAATACCATTCAGAAAAATATTATACTCCACTTACGTTAGCATAAGTTATCAAATTTGTTTTATGTGAAAATTGGAAAGTGAAAATACAATGTCAAATGGCACTTTGTTTTCATCTAATGAAGTGCAGAGTTCTTTTCTGTTATGGGAACGCTGTCAGAATACCCCGCACTTAGCCCAGTGTTCCACATTGAATAGCCGACCCAAATTAAGTTGGTGTTAGGCGAAATGAACCCCAAGATAAGGACTCAAATGGATTTTCTTTCTTGCTATTGTTTCTAACATATTTATAAGATGATTTCTTTGTTGCTTTGTTTCTTTGATTTCTTTTTTTTATTGTTAGAATATCGTACAGAGGAGTTACAATTACATGGACAAGATAACGAATACATTTCTTATCAAGCATTGTTGCCTCCTCGTTGTTTCCCCTTCCAATCCCTTCCCATACTCCTCCCCTCCCCCCACCCCATCCTCCCCTCACCCCCCACCGAAGTTGTAAACGTTCACGTTTTTCGACATAACGACTTGTACATCTCATTGTTACAATGGATCCACCTGTATCCAGGGGGGAAAAAAAACAAATCGTTTAACTGTTTCTTTGATTTCTTTGTTGCTCTGTTTTCACTGTATTTGATGCTGGTATAATTTGTGAAGGGGAAGGGAAAAAACAAATTATTTAAATAGGGATACAGGTGGACCCATTGCAACAATAAGATGTACCAGTCATTATGTCGAAAAACGAACTTTACAACTTTGGCAAGGGCTCCGGAGAGGGGGGTGCAAGTGGGAGGGAGATAGGGAGGGATAGTAGGGGGGGGGGGAAGGAGGAGACTACAATGCTTGATAAGAAATGTACTCATTATCTGGCTCATGTAATTGTAACCCCTCTGTACAGTATTTTCACAATAAAAAAAAAAAAGAAAATAGAAGATACTTTATTTTCTTCCCAATTGTCATGTGTTCCTTATTATAACATTTGACAAAATTCATTTTCATTTCCAGCCCCTTTGGCTCCACTAGACTTTCTAGTAGATACATAAACAGCTAACATGACTGCTTGTCCATGTTATTTTACCTTTTGAATCTAATAGAGCTTTGGCATAGAAACATGAGTAAGGGGTGAAAAAAAATACCTGTTATTTTTACTGAACTATGATTTCTTTAGAATACATTCAAACTTATCAATGTATCAAACTATTTATAACTAAAAATGATAGTTTGTTAATTTGTGTGTGTGTGTGTGTGTGTGTGTGTGTGTGTGTGTGTGTGTTGCACATGCACATTGCTGTGCATTTAACCTTGAGCCCCATGCTCGGGCTGCACCCATACATAACTGGATAGCTTACTATACTTTTCATTTTCTCCCAGTGACAAGAGAGATGGGATTGGAAAAACTATTGAAAGAGGCACTTCCCTGGCAATGAAATCTCTTTCGATTTCTGAGTTTAATGCCTAAATAGTAAACTGAACCTAGTGCTAACAATTATTTTAACACCCACCCAATAATTTCAAACCTGAGTTTGTTTTTCTAAATAAATAGACATTACTCATTCTGTTCCTATTCCATATAATAATACAAAACATGACAGTCAAGTGCTTATAAAATATTGCAGGTTTGAGTTATGTGTAAGTACAAGTTGAGATACAAAAAGTTTGAACTAGAGTTGAGTTGATTTTAATTGGCTTTAAGACCATTTTTATTTAAGTATTGCTGTAAAAAACACTGAAGCATAAAAGGATCAAAACTTGACTATGTATACTAAGATATTTACATCCATCAGAATATTTTTCAACTCAAAATCAATATCTAAAGCCATCTTAAATTTTACCATGTATTTTAAGTGTCTTACCTCTATGCATAGATTCTATTTTAAGTCCATGGAAATAAATTCCCATAAAGAATTTACATTTTTACTCTGACTATAAAATAATATCATCTTTTTTGCAGTTTAAAAATTAAAGGTTTTTAAATTATTCTTTTTTGTTTTATCTTTAAGTAGTTGTACAAGGAAGTTGCCATTAACAAAGCATGTTGTGAATACAATGTATCTGTATCCATGTCAACTCTGTTCAGCAGTCTCTTCATCTCTCCCCTTTTCATCCTTTTATAAGAAAGCCAAGATAATCTGCAAGATTATTTTTCTTGGGCCAATCCAAGAAAAATGTAAAAGCTTGAATTGAAAGGAGAAAAATATTCTCTCTGGAAAGGTCTAGATCCGTAATGGACCATGAGACAGAGCTAATCACCGTAAATATTCATAAAATCAAGTCAGCTGATGTTTATAAATGCTTGAGAACTGATGCAGATTTACACAGTGGTTTGGCATACATGAGGGCCCTGTACAAAGAACAGTTTATCATTAATGTCAATATAACTCCTATCCCAAACTGTGATTTTGGAGATGTGCCACAGAAATGATAAAGGATGAAACAAAAATATTCTTTCAAAAGAATAGAACATTATATAATGACCTATTTTCTGTAAATGGAGATCTGGAAGAATAAAAAAAAACAGGATGAGGTTTATTAAATATTTGATGACATGATAGCAAAGAATATTTTTAAATTAATAAAACTTAGACAATAGATATTTTTTAAAAAGCCTGTAAAACCCAAAGTTGGAGCACTACATGTTTGGCAAATAAAAGATATGATATATTCCTGATTAGTACAGCAATTTGAAGGGCTTTTTTTCTCTGGAAATGGTTTTTCTCTAAAATTCATTAACTAGATATTAGTATAGCTATTTCTGTTTCCCTCAGTATTTGTACAACATCCTGGCCCTTCACGTATGTCCCTTTAAACCATTAAATTTGAAACATGTTACTTGTATATAAGACAGTTATGCCTTAATTTTATTTATTCATTCTATCAAGCTGTTAATTATATTTAAACCATCTGCATTTAATATTATGTTGATACATCAGAAATTAATTCCACCCTGTCATTTTCTAGTTTCTTTTTCCCATCATGTCTGGATTAGTGTATGTCTTTTACTTGCTTGACTATTTGAAGGTATTTAATGAATTATTAAAATAAGAAATAAATATTATTTCCATATGGAAGAATCATATATGGCCTTCAGCATTATTTTATCTAGATCTAATTTTCTGTTTGTTTAAACATCCTTTAAATCTTCTTTGCAGTGCGGTAAGATAATGATAAAAAAAACTTCATCTTTTGTATGTCTTAAAATCTTTATTTTCCTTTTTCATGAAAGATGATATTACTAATATAAAAGTCTTTTTGAAGGACTTTTACCCAAGTAACTTAAAAGATGTTCCTCAATTTTCTTGCTTGCCATTATGTCAGGTTTACTTTCCTCAGTTTACATTTCTCAAACTCTTTAATTGACTTTTGTTTCATTTGTGGTTAAAAGCAATTTAATTGTAGTATGACCTGGATTTATTTTGCCTTTGTGTTTCTTTTGCTCAAAGCATAGATTCAGACTTCTATTTTAATTCTATGATAGTCATCAAATTGATAACAATATAAATTATTTCTTTATTTTACATCTACACTTCTCAATTTTGGGAATTTCTATTACAAGTGAATTATATCACTCAATGTTAGAGTAACTGATGCTCTGTTCACTGTGATTGTATCTTCTTGTATCTATTTCTGTTTGTAAAATTTTTATTTCCATCAATTTAACTTAGTTGGCTCTTCTTTTCTGTAAATCTCATCTAGCATGGTTTCTTCTTAAATGTTTGAAATTTAATTGATAGAATTTTTCTATAAATTTTCAGGTTACTAACTTTTGGACATAAAGAATATATAATAATTGATTGCACTTTTTATTTCCAAATTCTAGCAACTTTCCGACTATTGGGCTTCTTCCTTCACTTTTGCTCTTATTCTGCATATATAATATTTTTATTTATACAAAATACCGTGAAATTTGCTTTTATGTTGGATATTTCATTCATATATATAATATATATTAATTTTGGCATCAAATTAGGTTTCTAGAAGTACTTTTTTTTCCTTTTTAAAAGTTTTAACTATGTCTGATGGGGTTGGAGTAGTTCCCTGATTAGGGTAATTGTTACCTTCTACTGAAGTAACATCAGATTGTACTTCTGCTTATGCTAGCTATTTAAGTTTCACTGACTTTAGGGAGCTTTGTGATTCTTCATGGGAAAAAGCATCATCCCTGTCCTCATGCATTCATTTATCCCATTTACTATTTCTTTCCCCAGCTTCAAGTTGTTTGTTCACACTGTGGAGAAATTGATACTTGAATGACCTTGTGTAGATGACTGAAATTATGTTTCTGTCCAGCCCTTCTTTTTGTTCACTTTCATGAGAAAATATGAAAAGGCTGAGAATAACTTTTTCTAAATGACCTCATTCAGTTCTAATAGCTTTTTGTTTCTAATTTATATACATTATTAATAGGATTAATTATTTCCCATCAGATTCAAGACAATATGTGTTGTATATAATTTCAATCCTGATCTATCTCATTCTCTCTAGCCATGGCTTCACCATCTCAGTGATTTTTCTAAGCTTGGGAGTGAATAGCATCTGTCTGTAATGTGGCCTGAAAACACTCTTAGTGGAGAACAGCTTGAACAATCCTGGTATTCCCCTATTTATATCAGCTTACAAAGACATCACCAACTTCGGTCTCAGAAATGTTTGTTTTAATTATTTCAAGTAAGAAGAGTAATTACAGATCTATGCTTTTATCTTTCTGGGAGCATTAATAATCTATTTACTTTTCAGCATATACCCATTGTATTTATTATAAAAGTAGACATATTTCATTCTGAATTAATACATTAAACTATGTAAAACCATAACAACCCTTTGTCAAACATATATAGATTAAAAGTTTTGACAAGACATTTTATCATATCTTTTAGTATTTTGATATTGTAAAGACGGTAGCTATAGTCATCTTAATTTTACATAAATAAAGTTTATTATAATTAATAATGAAGCCAAGTGCATGTGGGTTATAGCTATAATCCTACCTACTCAGGAATCTGCTATCTGGAGGACTATGGTTTGAAACCATCCTGTGCAGAAAAGTCAACTAGACTCCATCTATGAAATGACCAGCCAAAAACATTACTAAAGATATAGCTTAAAAGTAGTATGTCAGATGATCAAGGGAGGACCTGAGTTCAAATTTGTGTTAAATAAAAAGAAAGGAAAGAAGGAAGGAAGGAAGGAAACAAGGAAGGAAGGAAGGAAGGAAGGAAGGAAGGAAGGAAGGAAGGAAGGAAAGAAGGAAGGAAGGGAGGAAGGAAGGAAGGAAGGAAGGAAGGAAGGAAGGAAGGAAGGAAGGAAGGAAGGAAGGAAGGAAGGAAAGGAAGGAAGGAAGGAAAGAAGGAAAGATGAGAGGGAGGGAGGGAGCCTGGTGCAGGTGGTTCATGCATGCAATCCTAGCTACTCAGGAGGGTACAATTTGAGGATTGTGGTTCCAAGCCAGCCTGGACAGACTAGTCTGTGAAACTCTGAATCTCCAAGTGGTAGAATTCTAGCCTTGGGCACAAAGAGGCTCAGGGACAACACCAGGGCCCTGAGTTCAAGCCCCAGGACCAATTTTTTTTTAATCATAATATCACCAATTAATGTGTTTCACTATGTTATTTCCATACATAATATTACATTTTTAAATCTGAAAGAAATTCCTAATGTTTGTTAGATTTGATATGAATATTTTCCATATATTCCTGTTCTTCTGTTCTTTTTTTAAATTACAAGTTGTCTTTAAATGCCATTAAAATAATGAATCAGACTTGGGCTATAGAAGCTTGATACTGAAGTTAACATTGTAGCATTTGGTAGGAATAATAAAACAAGGATCATCAAAACAACATCATGTTGTCATTGCTTAATAGCTGATGGGACCATGACAGCATCTCATATCCTAGACAACATGAATATTCATTCATATCACAGTGTGACATCAGAATGAAGCTTCAAGGGTATGCCCTTTACAGTCTTTTGACTTCAGATTAGACAGGGTGTCAAAACATTACCATATTGTGATAGGAAGCTCACCTGTTTTTCTCTGAAATTTTTATCAAATTGTGGAGTTGGATGTATTCATCCCTCTTAAGCTTTGGATGTTGCATTTGTCAATAGAATATTAGCAAACAAGCTAAAAAATCAATAAGCTGCAAGCAGAGTCTATTCTAATAGACTACTTTGAGGTCAACTACTGGCTTATTAGCAGAATTTTTCACAGCAGTTTTAAAAACTGTTCAAGAAGTTATCTTTATTAAATAAATTAGAAGTTCACTTTCATGAGAGAATATGAAAAAGCTGAGGATCATTTTTCTCTTTCCTAATGGCCTAGTTCAGTTCGATTAGCTTTTTGCTACTATGTTATCTACATTATTAACAGGATTAATGACATCTGGTCATGTCAAGACAATATGTATTGTTACTTTTTTTTTTTTTGGGTCCGGTCATGGGGCCTGAACTCTGGGCCTGGGCACTGTCCCTCAGCTCTTCAGCTCAAGGCTAGTGCTCTACCACTTGAGCCACAGCGCCACTTCCGGCTTTTTTCTTTTTGCTTATGTGGTGCTGGGAATCGAACCCAGGGCCTCAGGCATGCAAGGCAAGCACTCTACCACTGAGCCAACTTCCCAGCCCCTGTATTGTTACTTTTAAAGACGTCAAATATGTGTTTCTTGAGCAGGTTTAATAATAATCCACCAAGTACATCTAATCGTCTAGTCTATGAAGATGTTACCCCATGTGACACAATTTGTTTTGGTTTCCACAATTAAATGAAGGAACCTGATGGAAATTGGAGACAATTCTGGATCAACTGTGTGATCCTATTCTCCTTGTTCCAGTCCATATAAAGCAATTCTTATAAGCAGGACAAAACAGAGTAGATGGGAGATGGGACTGAAGTGATGACAGAACACAGGAAGAACAGAAAGAAGAAAGCTGAGCAAAGAAGAGACCAGAGAGCTTACAAACATGATTTGTGAGTTGAAGTGCCTAAGACTTCATAGAATGGTCTTCCTGAAGTTTGGAGATTGAAGTTGCTTTGGAACTAAACTGAGGGGACATCTTCTTACCACATTCAGGAAACTTCAGGATTTGGAGAAAATTCTTCATGTCTCTCTTCAGAGAAGGGCAAAAATGAACAGGTCACACTGCCAGTGTGAGGGCTTTATGATTATACTTTGTAAAAATGGAAAATTCTTCCAGGCACCAGTGGCTCAGGTTACTCATGAAGATCAGATCTGAGAAACATGATTCAAACCTAACCAAGGGCAAATAAGCCCATGAGATTCTAATCTCCAACTAGTCAGTAAGAAGTTGCAAATGGAGGTATGGATCAAGTGGTAGAGTACCAGCTATGAGTGAAAAGCCTGAGCCAAGAGCAAGAGGCCAAATATTCAAGTCCTAGTATGATCTAGGATATGTAGAATGAGAGGCGTGAACCTCTGCTTTAGCATGTTCTCTCATAAGGTGAATTTTTTTCCCAGTGGTTGGCCTTGAACTCAGGACCTAGGTCCTGTCCCTGAGCTTTTTTACTCAACACTAGCACTAGACCACTTCGAATTACAACAACACATCCTGTTTTCTCAAAGTTCTCACAGAGTTTCCTGGTGATACTCAGATCTCAGCTTCCTGAGTAGGATTACATGCTTGAGCTATCAGTGCTCAGTAAGAAAAACACTTCCTTAAGTGATAATTTCCAATTGATAATTAATGTGTATGTATTTGTAGGTTAAAATTTTAGGAATGTTTGAGAGCTAAATAACCTTGAAAGATTCATAGAAACGGTATGATAGAATGAAGTTGAGAATAATAAAAATATTATCTCCATATAGGAGAAGGATATTTTTTTTCTTTGTCAGCTCTCTTATAAAATGTTGGGATTTTTTTACATGTTTAGTATTTACTGGTACTCTGAAGTTTAGGGGCAAGGGGACTGGGACAAGCGTGTACTCATATTGTTGTCTGTGTAGTGAGTAATAATATTATTCATGTCTAACTCAAAAGAGCATATCTTCTGCCAATATCCACAAAACTATAACAGGCTAATATTTTTGGCAGGGAAAAATGTCAGCTCCTATGCATTTCACTGAGATTTCCACATGTGTCTGAATTGCTACTTTCATTGGTAAATTAAGGATTCACACTCCTTGGTTTCATTTGAATTTATAATATCAAGCATATGGACTATACAGAAAATTTAAAAACATGGAGACTGACTCAAATCTTAAAATATGCTCTCCAGAACCTTTTCCCCAGAATCACCAGATAAATAAATATATATGTATATATATGTATACGTATACATGTGTGTATGTGTACACATACACACACATTCTCTCTCATTCTCACTTTCAAGTTGGTACATTACTTTGCTTTTTGAAGTTAAAAATTTTAGATGTGGTTTATTGGGAAGCATGTATTAGACAAATTAAGTTGCTTAGAAAAATGAATTAGCAAGAAGGAATTATCAGCTCTCTAACACTGTCAAAACAAACAGTAGGCTTCACACTTAAGAAGTTTCTTTCAAGTTTCTAAGCAGTCTATGATAATACTGTCATCACTTTATATTTTTAGGTTTGCAAGTTCAGCTCAAGGCTTTCTGAGTTTGAAAGTTATTTTGAAAGCAATTGTTCACTCCATCCATAGTGTACACCTTTCCACCACATCAGTATAGCAAATTTGTCTTTAAGAACTCAAGTCCAAACAAAAACATAGTAACACTTGCAGAAGCAAGTAGAGATATATAAATAATAGACATAAATATTCTTTTTAACCACGAATCATCTTTTTATTTGTGCTATGATGTTAAATAATTGTTTTTATACAAACGAGTAAAAAAGTTTGTGAAAATGGATTGAATCCTATACCACTCACTTTTCTGGTTTTCATATTTAAGGAAATAAAATATTTTAGTTAGTCATTATATTTAATGGTTTTAAAGAAGTGGCATGATGTATGTAACCTACCTTAAAAATCAGTCTTTTTGCTTTAGTATAATATTCAAGCTAAGAGATATTAAGAAGATATTTTAAAATTATTATTTTAAATATATATTGCACTATATTAAAGAAAAATAACTAAATGCACCTATATGATTATATAATTCCATAATGAATGTAGTCCATCATGAAAGTAGTTGATAACATTATATAGTAACTTTGACATCCGTTCTCACACATATGTAGGCATAGATTTAAAGACAGAATATTTTCCATTTTTTTTCCTGTCAGGCTAATCTCAAAATTAAATGTCTACAGAAATATTTGGATAGGACATAAATCTTTGACTAATTTGGCAATAACTGTCCCTTTCTCCAACATATAGTTGAAATTATGAAATCCAAGCTCTTTTAGTGCCTTGAATTTTATTCCTATCATTTAGATAGAGTGCTTGAGTGCTTTAGATATTTTTGCTGCTATTGGTAATATCTCTGCTTCTATAAATACCAGGTTCAAAAAGCCTTGGTTAAAATATTTTTCCTTGATAATGTGTTTCTGAAACTTAAGAATTGAATGAAATAAATTTGATAGAACTATGTTATTGATTATTTAAGTAAAATATAATGATCATGCATGATCTTTCCCATCTTTTTTTTTTGTGGGTCCGATCTTGGGCTGTCCCTCAGCTCTTCAGCTCAAGGCTAGTGCTCTATCACTTGAGCCACAGCATCACTTCCGGCTTTTTTCTTTTTGCTTATGTGGTGCTGAGGAATCGAACCCAGGGCCTCAGGCATGCAAGGCAAGTGCCCTACACTGAGCCACCTTCCCAGCCCCAGATCTTTCCCATCTTTATAAGCTTCCTTATCTAGTAAAATATTTATGTATTTATGCCACCAAGTTTTACAAAATTCTTACTAAAATAACTATTATTAAAACTGTAGTGTGTGTTAAATTTTGAAATCAATCCATGAGTTAACAAGGTAATTGCACAAGTTCATTTTTATATTTAATATTCCATTTATAAAAAGTCATCCTAAATTGCTTGCTCATTTTCTCCCACTTCACAAATAGTGTATTTTGTATGAATTGAAAGTTTGTGGAAGGGGAAACAAAGGAGGAGGCTACAATGCTTGATAAGAAATGTACTCATTATCTTGCCCATGTAATTGTAACCCCTCTGTACAGTATTTTCACAATAAAAAAAAAGAAAGTTTGTGGCAAAACTGAGTTGAAACTAGTACATTGACACAATTTTTTCTACCTGCTTGTCCTCACTTGAAGTTTCTGTGTTACATATTAGTAATTCTCATACTCTATCAAACATTTTCATTATGATTATGTTGAAATGGTAATCTGTAACCAGTGATTTTTTTTCTGGTATCATAGCTGAACTCAGGGCCTAGTGCTTACTTAACTTGCTTATTAGGCTGGTGATCTATCACTTAGTGATAAAGGCACCACTTGGTACCTCCAGCCCTGCTTTGGGCTGGTTATTTTGGAGGTGAAATATAGATTTTTTTTTCCTACCAACCTTTATCTGGATTCATTTGTCCAGATCTCAACCTCCCAAATAGCTAACATTACAGACCCAAGTTACCAATGCCTTGCTTGAGATTGGTAATGTTTTGATGTTACTATTGTGATTGTATTAAGGCATCATAAACTCTACCTATACAAGGTAATGAATTGAATGGATAAAGGCTATGAATGTCACCAGCTCTTTAATCAATTCTCCCCAGATCCTCGGGCTTCCCTTTTCTCCGAGACAAATAATATTGTCTTTTAAGATTTAGCCCCATCTAAATTCACCTTTGTCTTACATATCAAATTGTAGGAACTTATGAGTATATCATTCATAGTAATTCCCTTCCATTTGTGTAGGGCATGTCCTCCAACCATGGATGTGATATATTTTCTAAGATCTTCCTGTATGCTCTACAATGGTGCCACATGACATCATGTCTCTTGCATGTTGTGTGCCCTTGTCCTTTGTATGATTAAGCTTATAATGACTGGGAAACTGATTGAAGAAAATAGGGGTTACTGGAAAACAAACCTGCTTATATAGTGGTTGATGATCTTTTTTTTTAATTTTAATTTAATTTTATTTTATTTGTGAACATACTGTACAGAGGGGTTACAATTACATGGGCAGGATAATGCATACATTTCTTACCAAGCATTGCAGCCTCCTCCTTTTGTTTACCCTTCACATCCCTTTGGTTGATGATCTTATACATAAGATAGCCACTAAATTTGGCTGTCGAATTTACAGCATGCATACACTGAACAAAGGGATGATTAATGGCCTGGGTAGGATGGAGGAAGGCAGGGCAAGAATTCTTCAGGCTATTCCCACACACTTTAAAAAATAAGGAATTGTTCATTGCTGAAATTTTTCTACTTAATAATTTCAGATTTCAGTTGAATTTCAGAGACTGAAACCACATAAAGTAAAAGCATAAGTGAGCACTATTATAGCACAAAAGGGAAAAAAAATCTTTAGGATGTACATATTCCTTCCATTTTAAGGAAAAGAATTTTCTCCTAACACCCCAGTATATTACTACTTACCTTTCATTAGAATAATTTAGTCTAATGTCCACATTTAGCTGCTAAGCCCTGAGTGATCAGGGAGTGACTTTTATCAGATGATGGGGTTACATGCTAATAACAGCAATTTTCTAAAAGAAAATAGTTAATGTAGAGGAATCTCTTAAAATCTGCCTAAAGTTGTTAAATGAAACTATTAAGGGAAGCAAGAAGGCAAGGAAATATGAATAAGTATCCTTATTAGAAATTTCTTATACATTGAGAAATTAGTCTATATCATCAAGAAATTTAATGTCTTTGCTGAAAGCAGTAATCTAGCCAAGTTAAAAATAAAACAAAATGAACAACAAGCGCTCTGATTAGCCTTAAATCTTTCTCTTCCTGGATGTAGCAAAAAGTCTGATATATTGATGATATTATCTGGAACATTTGTTAGCACTTTAGGTAAGTGACCAGATGTGAAAACTTCAGTGGATAATGGAGGATAAAACCTTCTAAAATTCTGAGTTTTTTTCATCTAAAGCTATGTCTGACATATGACACTCCCTATTGTTTTATTAAGCAGAAAAATGAGGACTATATTTGTTTTTTTATTTTTGTGTGTATGTGTGTGCATGTGTATGTGTATATGCCAGACTTGGGGCTTGAATGCAGAGCCTGGGTTCAAGCCCAATGCTAGCTCTGTACCATTTGAACCACAACTTTTGGCTTTTTTGTTGTTGTTAATTGCAGATAAGAGTGTCAGCCCTTTCTGTTCCAGTTTGCTTGGAACAGTGATCCTCAGATCCCATCCTCCTCAGTAAGTAGGATTCAGCTGTAAGCCACCAAAGCCTAAGATAAAACTAGTTTTTATCTCATACAAAAATCCTGATCTCTGGAATTTGATAATACTATTTTTACATGTAAATGTTTACATAGGATGTTTCGCAAGCTTTCTCAATCTCTCTCCTTCTGTTTCTCTCTCCATCTCTCTCTGTTTTTCCCCTTCCCTTGCCATATTTCTCTTTTCCACCCAGTATTGTAAAGTATTATTGTATACTTGAAGACTGTGATATGGTTCATAGTTATTTTCAAAGCAAATTTTAGAAAGTAAATGCTACATGAAGTAATAATAAAATATGCATTCTGTGTTTTCTAGAATACTAACAAGGGAAAAACTCATTCATCTTCCATGAGAAAGATTCAATTACCAAGTGATTATTGTTGTTCAGTTTCCTCTGAGCTGGTCAAATTTTAATACTAGGAATCATTCTACGCCATGCTTGTAGACTGGGAACATGTGGGTTTATTTGCATGGCTCTATCATGTTGTTATTAGCTGGAATCGAAGCCCTTTATTTTTCTGTACATTTTAAAAGAAAGAAAAGGAACACACACAAAAAATTGAGACAGTCATTAAATTAACTCATATTAAGACATTTTGTTCTCTAAGTCTTATTAAGACATTTTGTTCTCTAAGTCTTATAGAACCATTCTGGCCATAAATTCCTGGCTCAGGATTAGCCACATGTCTACAACCATTTCAAAAGAAGGATTGGAAATGAACTTTGGGGGGTTTAGCAATCCTGAAGAAAGCAGAGCTCTGTTTTCTTCTTTTTGAAACAGAGAAGCCTGGACACTAGGATTATAAGTGATATATTGGCCAGTGTCATGATACAAAAAGAAATTGATGGCATCAACAATAATTTACTTACTGAAATGTCTCTACAGCCCAATATGTTTCATGGAAATGATCAGACTTTGGGATCTCAGTGGTAATTTAATCCCATTTTCAGCAGTTAACTAGTATAGAGCAGTGAGATTAAATTAAAACGAAAGCATCTATCAAGAAACAAGAGGATTATTATTCTTGCGAGTTTCTCTCTTAACCTTTCTAGAGAAACAAATAGTGAAGCCAATTATCTCCTTTTGGAAAAAGAATAGAGAATGTGGTTTTTAGAGGAAAGAAAATTGTCCAAGACCTTGGGAATACATTTCTCATTTTCTTAAAGAATTGCCAAATTGAACTGAACTCTTCTGTACAGTCCCATATCTGAATCCCAAGCCTTCTCTAATGATTTTTCATACCTGTTACTATGAATGACATTCAGAATTTCTTCTCATAAATAATTTTCAGTAAATTTGTAGTCAATTTCCCTTACTGAAATCATAGTCTGATAAATAATAGGAGAGTCACTGTTTCCATGGAAACAGAGTTTTCGAAATGAGTTCTGATTATGATCATAGCTTGCTAACAGGGCCATTGGACTTTAAAAAATGGCTCTCTTAATTCTAACACTATACAAAGAATATTGAAAGTGTTAAATGTACATATGTATTACCCAATACTTCTGGCTGAAAATGTATATAAAAGTTAAGAAAATGTACATGTGAATTATTTCAAAATAAAAAATTAAATCGATATTTATTTAGACTTGTATCCAAGTACAGATGGTACTATGGGTTTCAAACAAATTAAGAATCCAAACTTCAATAGGAAAGCTTCAATTTTAAAGACAAAATTGCCTATAGACATCAAGCTGGTTTGTTCCTTATATTCTCATTTCTCAATGAAGGAAGAGACGAAGCTATATATTTTAACTTATGCCACATAGTAGAAAAGTAAACCCAATTTTGCGAGTCACATTACAATAGTATTTAATTAATTAATTAGTTGTTTATTTGGTCACATGTATACACTAATACTCAGCATGTCTCTTAGGCTTTGATTCAGTACAATAGGTTGAAGAAAATCTTATATAGAGAGCATCTATATCCGCCACTTATTTATGTCTCTCCTTGAAGAACAGTACCTTGGTTCCTTGCATTCACTCCAGCTCCAATATCAGACCACCAATTTTGGAGTTGATACATAATGTTAAATTGAGTATAATCCAATGTTAATATCTTTGTCACAACTAATAAGTGATCTTGAAGGTCAAAATAAGGAATTCAATATGGATTGAAGTTATTTGGGAATTTGACAGTGGCTATAGAACTCTGCACTGGTATGAAGGGTGAGGAGGGCGTCTAACTGAGGAAAGCAACCTTAACACTATGGCTAGTCTATTAATGAAGAAAGAATACTTCAGTAAAACTAAGGCTTATAATATGGGAATGGTCTTATAAAAACAAAACATAGACAAGGGTAAAGTGCTCTTTATTTCAACAGAATATTTTGTTAAAAGGTCATTACAGAGCTCTTATTATTTATGGAAATAAGACAATGGGTCAACCTCTGCATTAAGTGACAAACATAGGGAAGAATGGAAATTATTAAAGTTTAAAAGTTCATGACATTCTAAGACCAAGGAGCCATGTGAATGATAAGCCAAAGCAAGATGAGTCAGGTAGCTGTAGATCTACCTGATAGTGATAGTGAGTCAGGTAGATGTAGATCTATATATTAAAGTAGATGAAAGGTAACAGAGAATCGCAGAACAGGCTTTGTTATGTATGTATGATGGCTATATTGAATTGCAAAGATCTATGAAAAGAAGCTAAAACATTCCCTCTCTCCCAGTATCACAAAATCCTAAAATACCTTCACAATTTCATGAAATTGAAAAGGCTAACTCTGCATGACTATGAGAACTAATGCAAATAGTTTGCAATCCAATTTCAATATGTTTCAGCATTATGAAATTTCACTTTTGAGCAGTTGAAATAGTAGTAGATGCATAAATTGTTTATTGATAGATATTTTATGTAAGTTATTTGGACTTTAGAAAATCATATCCATATGTGAGAATTCCATATAGATAATTTGTCATCTTTAATATAAAATAATGATGTTCAAACATAGTTGTGGTGCATCGAGTAACACATTAGGTCTCATAGAAGAATGTTAAGTTGGCATATTATTTGGACAAAAATTATGAATATTTCAGACAGCCAGTATATCTGGAAAAACATGTTTCTGCTTAAATCTATCAATAAGCTCTCTTCCAACCTAGTTGAATTATATATATCAATTAACTAAATTGACAATAAAAATAAATGCTTGTGTATATGTCAATAAAATGGGAAACATGGGGAGGAAAAAGACATGTTGCAAATCATTTTATAGAGTTTAATTTTCTTTAGTATAAAGAACCTCTGATTCATAGAACAAATAAGAATTTCAATTCAGCTTGAATACAAATTATATATTTGTTAGAGATACGACTTGGGTAAAACCAACACCAATGTATAAATGTCTTGCGCAGAATGGCGCCAGATCGAATAATAGTTTTAACATAGTTACTTAGGTGGCAGTTACAGTGGTGATATATACCAGAAATGAGCGCATGTTGTCTCATACTGTCATGTAAACTGTGAGAAAGGAAAGCAACAAAAGAACCAAAGAGCATTTTCTGAGACTAAGCTTGAATGATCATCAATGATACTGGCTCATTTTAAATATAAATATGGAAACTGATGACTGACTTTTTGATTTAGGGTCCAGAAAACAGAACAGATGTCTCTGCCATTGTTAGGTGAGAAAAGAAATATGCAAAGACAGAATAAAGTGGAAGAGAAGATAAAGATCTCAGTTACTGACAATCTGAATTTAGGCATGGTTTCATTTAGAAATGGACTACTCAACCAACTTCACTCACTGAAGACTTATTGAGAATGAGGTTAAAATTTGAATTTGAGAATTTCAAATAAGAAGCTAAGTATAAAATAGACTCACATTAATTCATGGAAGAAACATGTAGGTGAAAAATCCCCATTGTCGAAGACTTGAAGTGAATGAAGCTTATTATCATCAGTGGTTAGGAAGTATGTGGAAGGCAAGAGCTGAACAGATAATAAACAGTCAATTACTATGCAACCACATTTTCACATTTCTTTCATGTATAAGTCTTGTCTCTTTAGTTCTTAGAAAAAGAAATGCATTATGTAAAACTTAACTTCTATTTTCCCATTTCTATTTCAAGGGTGCTTGACAAGGCATAGGATAGGTGCTTTGTCATGTATTCTGGGCATTCCTGCTTATTTCTAAATAGTTTTTTTTACTATATTGTCCTTACTGACCTCATGGTTTTATTACTGAATGAGGCATTCTCTTGAGGTAGTATTTAAAAACAAGCTTTTTTCTATCTTGGCTGCTAATGAGGTAATGATCAGGACAAAAGCAGACCATATGGACCCATTTTGGATAATAGTTCAAGTGAGAGATAATCAGGGGTAGGGGAGAAAGGGTGAAATAAATGGGAAAAAAGAAATGTGTTGAGATAGAACAGTGAGAAACCTCTGCTCTTGGAAAGAGAACATCTTATACCCAATGAGTCCGAGAAGTGGTAGTGACCATGGATTTATCCCTGAGATCTTGGACCAACTTTTTGAACTAATGAATGGCAGGAGCTGGCAAAATGTTCGTTGTCTTTGTTTGTGTGCTATAACAGCCAGAAAGCTCCTAGGGCATTACTGGTGGTAATTACTGTTATTTATTTATTTATTTTCTGAATAGAGTTCACAGTGGTAACTCATACAGGTAGTGTAATAGAGACAGAAACAAGTCTGTTTCTGCACCGATGATATAAATTTAAATAATTATACTTTTTTTCTGGTACTGAAGTTTTTAACTCAAGATGTGGACTTGCTAGAAAGGCACTCTACCATTTGAGCCATATCTCCCAGCTTCTTTTGCTTTGGATATCTTTGAGATAGAATCTAATTCTTGCCCCAGCTGGCTTGAACCACAACCTTCCTATCAATGCTTCTCACCAAATCTGGGACAACAGACACTTACCACTATGCCTGGTTATTGGTTGAGATGGAGGTTTCATAACCTTTTGTAAGTAGCTAGGATTACAGGCAGATGATTAGTTTATATCTGAGCATCATTGTATTATGTCATGTGGTATAATTCAGGATTTCTTCATATGATTTATCTAAACCAACGTAAGAGTGACAACAAACTGTTTTCACTTTGGATCATTTATTTGTATGTGGGGAAAGATGGCCATAAAATGCCTTTTCTTTAAAGATGCAGGGCTTTTTATTCCCTTAATTACTGATAATGACATCAAAGATCTCTCATATTGCCTGGTCACAGTAGATAATAATAACCTGGCCTCAAACTGTATCCAAAATCTCTAAAATAAAACTTATTGCTCTTTTATGGGATTTACCCACATGCATCCTTATCTATCTATTTTTCTATAAATGATGTAATTTCAGGGGCTGGGAAGGTGGCCCAGTGTTTGGTAGAGTGTTTGCTTTGCATGCATGAGTCCTTAGGTTCGATTCCTTAGTACCACATAAGCAGAAAAAGCTGGAAATGCTGCTGTGGCTCAAGTGGTAGAGCACTAGCCTTGAGCTGAAGAGCTGAGGGACAGCGTTCAGGCTCAGAGTTCAGGCCTCCACGACCAGCAAAAAAAAAAAAAAAAAAAAAAAAAAGTGTACTTTCATGCTTCTTTACAGCTAAATAATATTCAATGGTATATTGTTATCACAGTTTCTTTATCCATCCATCAATTGATAGACACCAAACCGGACTCTGCAATTTGACTATTGCAAGTGGAGCTGCAATGAATATGGATAAGCAAGATTGTTTCTCGTATATTGATTTATAGTTCTTTGGATATGTGACCACTGTAGTGTTGTAAGGTTATTAGATAGATCTATTTTTAATTTTTTAAAAAGCTTCCATTCTAATTTTCATGGTGTTTGCCTAATTTATGTTCCCACCAATATATGATTATTTCTTTTTCACTATATTCCTTTTTGTTTGTTTTTATGTTTTTTGGTTGGTCATGGGGCTTGAATTCAGGGCCTGGGTATTGTCCCTGAGCTCTTGCACTCAAGACTAGCACTCTACCAATTTAAGCCTCATTGTCACTTCCTTCACTACATTCTTTTTTTTTTTCTTAATTTATTTTAATTTATTTTATTTTTATTGTAATGTGGTATACAAAGGGGCTACAGTTACATTGATCAGGTCACGAGTACATTTCATTTTGAACAGTGTCACCTCCTCCCTCATTTTCTCCCAGTTTTTTTCCCTCCTGACTCTTCCTGATAAGTTGTATAGTTCATTTCAACATAGTGTCTGGTGAGTATCAGCGCTGAATTAGTTTACCCTTTGTCCCACAATTTCTGTGCTTCTTCCTACCCTCCCCAAAACTTACATATAAGAAAAAATACAGAAATTAAAAACAGTGACAAAATGGGAAAAAGAAACTAGAAAAAATAAAATAAAAACCTCTTG
The DNA here is from genome assembly GCF_024711535.1 of Dipodomys merriami. NCBI lineage: Eukaryota > Metazoa > Chordata > Mammalia > Rodentia > Heteromyidae > Dipodomys > Dipodomys merriami. The sequence goes on from NW_027203381.1 coordinate 87,020,504, forward strand.
GTTCCCTTTCTTATAATTCATTTCAATAAAGATCATTTTAGGTTACCATATACACATTGCTATTGAGTTTTTGTGATCCTCTCCTAAGAATATCTTCCTTTGGTCTCACTGTGTGAATGTTTAGACTCCTGTTTAATTTAGCATGTCCAAGTTTAATTTTTCATCTTTCAACATCCATTTTGTTTATTTATAGATTAACAGGCACATTCTAATCACTTCAAATAAGGTAAACCATACATTTCTTGTTATTTGTTCTCTTGATTCTTAACTTTGACTGTAATAAGTTAAAATCTTAGTGTAGCTTTAATCCAAAATTCCTCTAAGGTAGGACTAAGAACATAGAGTATTTTTTTCAGGTAACTCTCATCCAATCATGTTTTTATTTGAAAACTACTCAATTTGTTATTTATTAATCTATTACTTGTTTTATACTATTTAATACTTTTAGCTCTTTTTACCTTCTACATATTAATTTCTTTTTTCTTTTTTCTTTTGCCAGTCATGGGGCCTGAACTCTGGGTCTGGGCGCTGTCCCTCAGCTCTTCAGCTCAAGGCTAGCGCTCTACCACTGGAGCCACAGCGCCACTTCCGGCTTTTTCTGTTTATGTGGTGCTGAGGAATCAAACCCAGGGCCTCATGCTTGCAAGGCATGCACTCTACCGCTGAGCTACCTTCCCAGCCCCTACATATTAACTTTCTATCCACTGAATATTTGAGATGTTTTACTATTCCTTATGTGTATCTTAGTTCTGGTGTTTCTTTTTCTGTGAAGAAATAAATATTTGTTTATTTAGTGCAAACCTATTTGTCAGTTCTTTTTCTTAAGTCTTTGACAAGATAAGGTTATGTACTTGCTCCAGTTTTATTCAAATAGTGCTGGAAATCTTATATAGAGCAATTAGGCAAAAGAAAAAATAAAATGGGTTAAAGTATAGAAGGAAGAAGGTAAATTATCCTTATGTGCAAAAGATATGTGAAGATTACTTCTTACATCTGCATGAGCTGCAAAGTCAACAATATTTTCTCTCTGGGTAGCTCCTTTCCCAATCAGCACCAAATCACCACCCACCCCTCAGTGGGGTCAGCTAGCAAACTGCAGTCCTGTTATATTTCCCTGACTCTCAGGCAGGAGAAAGTCCAACCTCAGGATAGCAAAAAAAAAAAAAAAAAAAAATTCCCCAAACAGATTAAACAACATAGAAAGATATAAAATAGCCATACAAATATCAACAGACTTTTATATACTAACAGTTAATAGGCGAAGAAAGAAATCAGAAAAACAATCTTCTTCACAATAACCTTAAATAAAATTAAAAATGAATAAATAAAACATACCTAACATAAATAAAATATACCTAAGTATAAACTTAACCAAGGAGTAAAAGACTTTACTATGAAAACTATAAAACCTTGATGCAGTCAAAGACATCAGACAATGGTCATACATTTGCAGAGTTAATGTTTGAAAAATGGCCACACAGCCCATGGCAGTGTGTAGATTCAACACAATACCAATCAACCTTCCAGTATCATTTTTTCACACATAAAGAAAAATGATTCCAAATGTTTATATGGCAGCATAAAATGAAACCTCAAATGGAAAATATAATTCTAATAAATTGAGTAATGCAGAAACTTTCATAGTATCATACTTTGATTTATACTATAAAGCTTATAGTAACAAAAGCACCATGACACTGACACAACAGTGGACATGAAACCACACAATTAAGGACATCTAACTTTTGACAAACGATTAAAAAACATACACTGGAGAAAAAGATTCCCCTTCAACAAATGTTACTGGCAAAACTATATCATCATGTAGATGGCTCAATCTAAATTCTTTCATCCTGCATTAAAAACTCCAAAAGTATTGAAAATCTTAATGCAAAATGTGAAACTTTTTGTTGTTTGATAGTATGAGGTTTGAATATAAGGCCTCATGATCACTTGGAATTTTTGCTGACAGCTGACACTGCTTCTTGAGCCATGCCACCAGCCCTGCTTTTTGCCAGTTATTTCAAGATGGAGTACTCTTTCCTGCCTGGAGCTAGTCTCAAACTATGATCCTGAAGTTCTCAGTGCACTGGATAGTTGTAAGTCATCTGCACTAAGTTAAGATATGAAATGTAAAAACATGTGCAAGAACACAGGACTTTACAATTTAGACGGGGGAGGGAAGAGTTGGAGAGGTGGGGAGGGAAGGGATGGTACGGAAAAACAAAGGAGGGTGTAACAATGCTCAATAGGAAATGGACGCATTACCTTACTCACGACTGTAACCCCTCTGTACAGTATCTTTACAATAAAAATATATATTAAGAAAAAACACATGGAAAACTCTGGAGTATATGGGATGAAGAAGTTATTTTTCTGAACAATAACCCCATTTTTCAAAAAAAATAACAAAATGTCACTCAATGTGAAGACTGGGGTCTAGAGAAGGCTCTTGGAATTTAAAATTCAGTTGTTTTTAAAACTTATTAAACTTTAAAATAAAGTGGGTGAGTTTCCAAAGGATATCTTCTCATTTTTCCAGAGACAAATGAGAACCTTAATTTATCAGCATAATACAAAAATGTATGGATTTTTGTATTCACAAAGACCTTAGTAGCAGTTCCCGTTTGATTTGCTTTACAACCATAGAAATAAACTAAAATTCTGAGCCTCTGTTATTGGGTTAATAAAATCAGAAAAAAAACAAAAGTTCTATAAATAACTTTAATGTTAACAATTAGGTTTACTTTGTGTAAAAATATTTTATAAGGATTGAATATAAAGTTAATATTATTTCTTTCTGTTTGAAGTATATAGCGCAGTTTTAAAAGCTCAAATAAACTTTGCTAGAAAAATACAATGGTATTCCTCCTTGGAAGTCAATTGAAATTATGAATACATTATTTACTCTTGTGTTTCCTACAACAATAAGTGTTATAGATGATTCACAATTCATTTTCCTAGCCTTTCCTTGCTTAATTTGTCTTTGATTGTGTGTTTTTCCTCTCCATTTACTGTGGGTATATACACTATTTATCTTTGACTATTACCAATTAGCATTACAAAAAGAATGCTTGATTTTGTTATAATGATTATTAATAACAGCAAAGATAAAATGAGATAAAATCGAGACCGTTAGAGCAAAATGGACTAAGACATGTGTCTGGACTCTGAACTTTCTGAAGAAAGACAAAATTGGTGGTTTAGAAATATTAATGCCATACATAATTGAATATACATAAAAGATAACTTCCATGATAAGAAAAATTGACAGAAACCAAATGTTATGTATTATTTATAGAATTATAAGTAATGATCACACAAATAATAATATATGTTTAGTCTCCAGGATGTAGCTTTAAAAAGTAAGAGACATGTCCTTCTTAATCACACTTCTACTCTGTTGACAGAATAGAGAGATGGAGCTGGAAAAAAAGACATAACAAGAAAATGGTGTATATATACACAATGGAATTCTATGCTTCCATCAGAAAGAATTGCATCACTCCATTTGTAAGGAAATGGAAAGACTTGGAAAAAATTATATTAAGTGAAGTAAGACAGACCCAAAGAAACATGGACTCCATGGCTTCCCACATCTGTAATAATTTCTTTTTTTTAATGTATTTATTTTTTTATTGTGAGAATACCATACAGAGGAGTTTCAATTACATGGGCAAGGTAATGAGTACATTTCTTATCAAGCAGTTGCCTCCTCTTTGTTCCCATCCCCCTCCCTTCCCATACTCTCCCCGCCTCCCCCCACCAGATTCTCCACGCCCCCACCAAAGTTGTGAAGTTCGTTTTTCAACATAACGACTTGTACATCTTAATGTTGCAATGGGTCTACATGTATCCCTAGTTAAACGATTTGTTTTTGCCCTTCCCCTCCACAAATTATACCAAAATCAAATACAGTGAAAGCAGGGGTAATACCGTGCTGGAGGGACATGCAAGGCAACATAAAAATCATCTTATAAATATGTTAGAGACAATCGCATGAAAGAAAAAAACAAACACTTGAATATTTATCCCTGAACATCAACTTATCTGAACTTTTCTGCTTGACTCAGACATATACTAGTTATTGCAAATAAGGGAAAACATGGGACCAATGTTTCTTTGGACCTGGCTTTTACTTCACTTAATATAATTTTTTCCAAGTCTTTCCATTTCCTAACAAATGGACAATGTCATTCTTTCTGATGGAGACATAGAATTCCATTGTGTATATATACCACATTTTCTTGATCCATTCATCTACTGAGGGGCATCTGGGTTGGTTCCATATCTTAGCTATGGTAAATAATGCTGCAATAAACATAGTTGTGCTGGTAGCTTTAGTATGGTCTTGTTTGTGATCATTTGGATAAGTGCCCAAAAGTGGGATTGTGGAGTCATAGGGGAGCTCTATGTGGAGTCTTTTGAGGAACTTCCATACTGCTTTCCAAAGTGGTTGAACAAGTTTACACTCCCACCAACAATGTAGTAAGGTTGCCTCTGTCCACATCCTCTCCAGCATCTGTTGTTATTAGAGTTCTTTATTATAGCCATTCTAACTGGGATGAGGTGGTAGCTCAATGTTGTTTTGATTTGCATTTCTTTTATGGCTAGAGAGGTTGAACATTTCTTCATATGTCTATTGGCCATCCAACATAATTCATCACATAAACAAGAGTAAGGATAAGAACCACATGGTTATCTCAATAGATGCAGAAAAAAGCATTTGACAACATCCAACACCCTTTTATGATGAAGATTCTGGAAAAATTAGAAATCCATGGAACATTCCTCAATACAATAAAGGCTGTATATGACAAACCTACAGCTAGCATTATACTCAATGGTGAAAAACTAAAGCCATTTCCTCTGAACTCAGGAACGAGACAAGGATGTCCAGTCTCTGCACTGCTCTTCAAGCTAGTATTAGAATGCCTAGCTACAGCAATAAGACAAGATGCAAACATAAAGGGGATCCAAATAGAGAAAGAAGAAGTAAAACTCTCCCTCTTTGCAGATGACATGATCTTGTATTTAAAGAATACCATGGACTCCGCTCCCAAATTACTCTAGGTGATTCAAAACCTTGGCAAAGTAGCAGGGTATAAAATTAACCCCCCAAAATCAATGGCTTTTCTGTATGCCAACAATGAGAAAAGTGTGGCTGAAATTAGGAAAGCAGCTCCATTCTTAATAGCCCCTCAAAATATTAAATACCTAGGAATTATCCAAAGAAGTGAAGGACCTCTATGATGAAAACTTTAAAAACCTGAAAAAGGAAATCAAAACAGATCTTAGAAAGTGGCAAAAACTCCCATGCTCTTGGATTGGAAAGATCAACATCATGAAAATGGCAATACTACCCAAGGCTATCTACAAATTCAATGTGATACCTATCAATATTCCAACCTCATTCTTCAAGGAAATCGAAGAGGCAATCCAAAACTTCATATAGAATAATAAAAGACCCCGAATAGCAAAAACAGTCCTTAACAGAAAGGACAGTGCTGGAGGAGTATCAATACCAAATTTCAAACTCTACTACAAAGGTATAGTAATCAAAACAGCTTGGTACTTGCACAAGAACAGACCTCAGGACCAATGGAATAGAATTGAAAACCTAGAAATGAACCTACAGACCTATAGCCATCTAATAATTTCTATTTATCTAAGATAATCCTAGCAGAGGATCACAATAGCTCTATATCTATGTACATATGACCATATAAAATTATGCTAATCCAAATGAACTCCATGATGTGGAAACATGAGAGTTTTCTTTGTTGTTTTTTATGTACTGCATACCTTTGGTTTATCTTCTGTTGTCACTGAATTCGATTTTGGTACCTTGTGCCTTGTATATACATTTTTCTGAATTGAGGAAGGGAGGCAAAACCACAAATGGTGAGACAAAGGACAAAGGGCAAACCAATGCCACAGCCATATTCCCAAGACAATATGTTGGAAATGACCTGTATAACTTGGAGGTAGGGGGAATTGAAGGGGGAGGAAAAGTGAGGAAAAAAGTGAGGGAGCTGGTAACAATGTTCTGTAATGTAACCCCTGTCCATCATCTTGACAATAAAATCAAATGTTAAAACAAGGAAAGATGTAAAGTATGAAATTATCCAAGCTGTGCTGGATAAACTGGAAATCAGAATATGTACCATGAGATTGTACAATACTCTGGCTATGTCCTCTATACTTTTCTTTTTCATCTACCATTTAGTCAGAGAAATACAACCATAATTGATTACTAAGACTCACAGTTTCTGAAACCACACACACGCACACACACACTGCCCCCAGTAAAGTCAAAGAAAGATCCTTAGTTTGATTAGTATCTACATTTCTACTTTTTTTTGTTTCTGTTGTGCATTTGAAAAAGGAGATACATTTGTAGAAATATGACAATTGTTGTGAACTATTAAGGGTGACAAAATAAAATTTAAATACTAAAATCTATTCAATTTTGAAGTAAAAGTTTTTTGTCACCTATTTTGATATACAGAAGATATGATTTTTAAAAAGGGCAGGTTTACAAGAAATACCAAAAGTATCTGCAATGACATTTTCATTGTAGAAGGAATCAGAAATAAATGTGGAGTATTCTCCATTTTAATTTCCTCAATTTATATTTTGTATATAATTTTGTACTTCTGAAACTATATTTATCATCTGTGACATAAATTATTTCATAGTAATATTCAAAACATCATTGCAGCTTACAAAATCCTTTTGTAATAAATATTATAATAAATAAAAATAAGATTATGTAATTAAAATTTACTTAAAAAGCCAAAAGCTTGACACAATTTTGATAAACTTGTTAATAATTGCATCATTTCCTATTTGATACATATTATTACATAGGAAGAAAAAATATAAAAAGAAGGCAATCTACTAAATTGAGGGATTAAGATGTTGTAAACATATTTATTTGATGGAACAAGAATGCTTTCATAGCCTGGCTCTGGTGGCTTACACCTCTAATCCTAGCTACTCAGGAGGCTGAGATCTGAGGATCACAGTTATAAGCCAGCCTGGACAGGAAAGTCCATGAAACTCATCTCCAATTAACCACCAGAAAACCAGAAGTCCAACTGTAGCTCAAAGTGATAGAGCACTAGCCTTGAGCTCAAAGGCTCTGGGATAACCCAGGTCCCAGAGTTCAAGCCTAATCCCACAACTGACAAACAAACAAAACAAATTGCCTTCATAATTGCATGCTTTTGTAACTTAATGAATTGAAGGGATAAGTCATTAGACTATCAGGTTGATATATTGGAACTGAAGGAATGGCACACAGAAAATCTGAGATGGAACCAGGTTTATATTGTTCTAGTAATTTAACAAAGTGATTAATGGGCCTAAGTAGAAGGAAGAAGAAACTGCTGGGGATAGAATTAGAGCAATAATTGAAAGCAAGTTCATGTAGGGTCATATAAACCATCAAAATGACTTTGCACTTGCTGTCCTGTTTTAATAGCAAGACCTTTCCTATTTGTTTGAAGTTACCTTGCTAGAAATAATTAGTTGTTTCAAGTGTGACACAAAAAGAGATACTGGTGAACTTATAGGACTCTGGTCATTGGACATTTTTAAGGCTAGAGAAGCAACACTGTTTCCTCTAATTCAATCTGATTTTCACATGCAAATTATTTAATTTGCATAAATTCAGTTGTTACCATGTGAAACTGAGAAGTGCCAGAAAGTCCTCAAGCCTGCAAATGCTTTCAATTCAAGTCTTAGATAGTCTAAAATTTAGTTCTCTGAACACCATTGTCAAAAAGATTGGGAATGGGTTCATAGATGTAAGAACACATTTACCTTAGAAACACAGCTCCTTACAAGATTATTGGTTTATATTTAAACATCTGAAGGTTTAAATTTAAATTTTATTTGTGCTTAACCCTTCATGTGTCATCAACCATAGTAAAGGAAATTCAATAGTCCATGATATTAGCATTAAACTGAAACCTGTGCATGTAATAAGAAAAAAATGTAGTTCTGCCACTCTCATTGAAATTAAAAATATTAGTAAAGATAAAATACGCAAATGAGATTTTTCCCAAAAGAGAAAAAAACAGGCTTACATAAATTTAGTCATTTTTATCTTTCTTTGTATCCAACAGTTCAATTTTATTGTTCATTTAGAAAGTTAGATCAAGATAGTCAACATTTAGTTTACATTCTATGATTCAATTTATATAGCATAAATCCAATGATAAAAAAGATATAAAAAAGCAAAATGTGAGTTCAGACATAGAATAATAGAAGTTTTCTTTGCTTTATGGAATCTTTTCTTTCTCTGAGCTTGCTCCTTCATTAAACAGTCATAAAATTAATGTCATGGTTAAGTATTTACTTTATAAAATAATTTTATATACTGAGCTTGAATTAAAAAAAATCTAAATCTCTGTTGCTCAAATCTTGTTTGTCTTTGCCTGACTTCTCGGTGGTACCAATTTCTTTCCACCTCCCCAGTTCTATGTTATACTTTTTCATGATCCAATAACCATCCCTACTCCAATTGAAAAAGACTAAAGCAACTCTAATTTTATGTGATTGAATATGCCCAGCTACACTGAATATGCTAGTGATAAATTTCTCATAAATCTTTTATTAGATCAATAATCCATGTTCAAAATTATTACTGATTTCTACCAGTGAGCTAGTTTAGAATACATACTGAAAACTGGAGCAGAAATAAAACCTTGATTTGCATCAGATAACAACTGTCTATGAAACTGTAGAAGTTTTCCTGAATACTGAGATTCGAATATTGCAATTGATATCTTAAAAAAGAAAATATATATGTACATAGGAATTTTGAGTTATGATTACATGAAAACCACGTACACTATAACTATTATGAGTTGCATGTGATCACTTCTATACTTGGTGGCTCCATTTGGGGAATTTTACTGTCTTAAATATCAGTTGAATTAACCAAAGACATTTTGATAGTTCCCCATAAAATCAAAAGTCGTAATTGGATTTTATGAAACATTTTGAATGCCAACAGAGAAATACTTGCAAATGGGATTTAAATAGATATTAAAAGAAGTATTGGTGTAACACAGTTAAACATATTTTGTAGTATCTGTTAATCAAAATGGGAAGTGTACAGGACTTAAGAGTAAAGTCAGTTGATTACTTGTGCTAACCTCAATGCTTAAAATATGCTCTCAAAAATGTAACAATGTATTTTAAGTGGATTTTAGACTCTATTGTTTTGTTTTCTTTGACAGTTAATGAATACTTTATATATATATAAGCTATAATAATTTGCTCCTTTCCTCTGACTTTTCTATGATTCTTCATCCTGTCATTATGCTGATATATATTTTTCACACATCCTAGTTACAAATATGCTATGCTAAGATTCCACATGCTTTGTAAGGAAAACATCACTGGAAAGATTGTGCCAATTTTGTCCAATTATCAAACAATTCTATATGGCATAGCCTTTGCTGTATAACAAAAGAAGTATAAATATTAAAGTATAGTATTAAATTTCAAAATAATATTACTGGATTTATTATACAGAATATTTAACTTTTTCTGAGTTCTTATCATCTCAATTTTTAAGTATCAGAAATAAGCACCAAAAGGAAGATGAAAAAATAAAATACATAAAATGTGATATTTATATGAAATATTAGTGTGAGCATTGTAAGGATTTTAAGACTTTTCATTCTTTTTAACATAATGGTGAGGCAAACATTCATTTCATGTTCATGGAAATAATATTAATTGTGCACTTACTCTGTTTAAATCACTGGACTTGAAATTGAGATCAATAACCAGATAAAGACAAATGACAAAAGTTTAATAAAGCAAGATTTTGTCTGATTAAATACTTTATGATATAACTGATTTAAAATATGTATATAGGTTAATGAAAAGATTTACACAGAGGACACTGATAAAAGAAATTCAACGTGTGGCTGATTATGAAAAATAAATTGTTTCTAACATATTTATAAGGTGATTTTTTTGTTGCTTTGTATGACCCTCCCCCATGGTATAAAACCCCTGTTTTCACTGTATTTGATGTTGGTATAATTCCTGGAGGGGAAAGGAAAAAACAAATTGTTTAAATAAGGATACGGGTGGACCCATTGCAACAATGAGATGTACAAGATGCTATGTCGAAAAATGAACTTTACAACTTTGACAGAGTGGGAGGGGAGGGGGGAATGTAGCCATGGAGATGGGAGGGCAGGGATGGGAAGAGAAAAACAAAGGAGGAGGCAACAATGCTTGATAAGAAATGTACTCATTAACTTGCCCATGTAATTGTAACCCCTCTGTACAGTATTTTCACAATAAAAAAACATTAAAAATAAAAAATCATGTTTATTTCATACTTATTAAATAATAGCTACATGTATGAAACTGTGCTGATTTTTAGGTTATATCTATATCCCAGAATCCAACTGCCTTAAACAAATCAGACTTTTTCTCCGAGGTCTGTAAGATTCGTTAGCTTCCCGTTACTATAGAAAAATACTCAAGGCAATCAACTGGTAAGAAAAATGACAGTTCATGGTTCTGGATGTTCCAGTCTGAGAATGAATAGTCCATCATTTGGGATTTCTGGTAAGTATAACACATCATGGAAGGGGCACACTGTAAAGTACACTGGTTACCACATGGACTAGTATACAAAAGGCCCAAAGACCCTTTCAAGGTCACATCCTTCATCCAAAAGACGCCTGGCTTTTTACAAAACCCCTACTTCCCAAAATTCCCTCTATCCTAATACTGTCACCCTGGTAACCCAGCATCAAGGATTTTTTGCATTAACTCATCACAACCACAGCAGTCAGAGACACAGTAAACTGTAGAGCTGAAAATGGAACAGAGTTACAGAGTGAATACCTTTTCCACTTTAGCATTTAACATATAATATTTTGGTAAAAGTAGACACATATGACAACCACATAATAAGATGAGGAATCAGTTGTTGAACATTTGAGTTCAAAGGTATGGACTGACTAAGGTCCAAAAGAAGAAAATATAGATTACAGTGTATGAGTGAGAGGGGTAGAGAGCAAAGTCATTTCAATCAAAGATATTCACTTGGAAAGGGAAGTAATAAAAAGGCTTGAATATTATGTTGAGGTTAATCAATATAATAGAAGAAATATGGATCCTTCTGAAAGTGATAAAACATTAAGTATTGTATTAGACAGAATGGAGAGCAGAGGAGACTGTCCAACTTGACCTCTGTCCTTGAAGATTACAGTGATATGAAAAAAGGTTAAAAATTTTTAGAAGATGCACAAGTGATAGAGGTGTGGAAATAAGAATGTGGTGTCATGATTTTTGTAAGTCTCAGTAGTTAACCTGATAGATATTTCAATCTTCTGGAATTTAGAAGTGGAAAATGGCCTGGAAATATAGCTCTTGATCTAGATTTGCTGCACATCTAATACCAAAAGCAAAAGATTGAACACACCCAAGAGGAAAGTAACCACTGATGCTGGTGTGAACAGTGTTGACCAGTGTGTGCTGCCAGTCAAATCAGGGTCTTTTCAGAAATATGGGATGTCAGTATGAAAAGAAAACTGCATGTATATAGGTGTATAGATACATAAGTGGACATACGAACGAAGTGTCTGAATAATTCAGCTTGAGATTGTGCAAATCCTATGAATTTGCTATGATTTTCAGATGTAGTTATATGTGGAAATGTGTTGCAAGACTGTTGCAGATTATGTAAACCTGCCTAACTAGAGGCATCAGATAGTTGAAAATAAACCCCATAAAAAGAAACTGGGGCACATTATTCAGAAAGATACTCTATGCAAAAATATTTTTGCTGAAAAAAAAAGAGCTGACCAGAGAAAGTTGTGTAGAAAAATGAAAGAGCTAAAGTAATGAATAGGAAACATTTCTCTGAATTCCTCAGGTTTATTTTCAGAGTCTGCAGAATAACAAAATTCTAAAGAATTGTAATCTTATCATGAAAGATGAGAATGTAAAGCTATATAAAACATACCAATTATTCGTGTTTTTAGGCAAGGAAAGAGAATCTCTAAAAGTTACTGATGCAGAAACAAAAGGAAAAATGTTCATAAATATTCCACTCTGCTGAGATATCTTTTTAAATAATGAATATATTGACCTAAATTATTGTATACAAACTTTATTGTAACTAACAGAAAAGAGAAGAAAATTTGATTGACTATGCCTATTTATCAAAAAAAACTTTAGAAAGCACAAACTGGGTGTTGGTGGCTCAGGCCTGTAATCCTAGCTACTCAGGAGTCTGAGATCTGAGGAACACGGTTCAAAGCCAGCCCCGGCAGGAAAGTCCATGATACTCATCTCCAATTAACCACCAGAGAACCGGAAGTGATGCTGTGGCTGAAGTGGGAGAGCGCTTGCCTTGAGCTGAAGAGCACATGGACAGCGCCCAGGCCCAGAGTTCAGGTCCCACGACTGACCAAAAACAAAAGAAAAAAAAAAGCAAAGAAGGGAAAACCTTAGGTTTGTTAGTATTATCCCCACGTTTGGTCCTCAGCTCCACCCAGCCCTGAGCCCCTCCTTAGCCTGGAGTTCCCGCCCTACCCCTGGCCACTCCCTACCTCACTTCCTGTCCCCTAGACTCTCCTGCTATCTGGATAAGGACAAATGCCATGCATTCCCTCTCCAGAGAAATATGGCCTCTCTAATAATAATCTTATAATAATCATTCTCCTGAGCCTGCTTGCCTCTGGGTGGTTCCCTGGGATGGACAGTGAAGGATCCTTTCTATGTATGCATACCTTGAGGAAATAATAGAACTGCAATGATGTTTACGACACAAAATGTCCTGAAGAGTTGTCATCTATGTTTATCATGGCCGTATTTACCATAGCATTCGGTTGTTAGTTTGGGACATGCTGCCCAATGGATGGTTCACTGAACTTCTGAGAAAGTCCAAGTAGTTGAATGTTAGAAATTTGTGTGTATATTGCTGACCTTTCATTGGATGTATTAAAGCACTAATATGGACAAAAATCATTTTTGTTTGCTTTGTTTTGGTTGGTCATGGGCTTGAACTCAGGACCTAGGTACTGTCCCTGAGCTCTTTTGTTCCAGGTTAGCACACTACCATCTGGAACGTCAGTGACACTTCCGGTTTTCTGGTAGTTATTCGGAGGCTGGTTTTGAACTGTGATCCTCCGCTCTCAGCTTCCTGAGTAGCCAGGATTACCGATGTGAGCAACCAATGCCCAGCTTTAAAAACAAAACAAAATGAAACACTTTTTTTTTTTTAGGTTTTATCATGAAGATGTTGTACAGAGGGGTTACATGAGTAAGGCAATGAGTACATTACTTGTCAATCATTGTTACCTCTTCCCTTCCTGTCTTGTTGTCCCACTATTTCTCTCCTCCCCTACTTCCCCCACTCTTCCTGTTCCCAACCCTCACCCCACCCCACCCCCACCAAGTTGTAAGGTTCTTTCTAATATATTGCCCTCTGGGTATCCTTGTTGCAATGGCTCATCCTGTGTCCTTGTTTTTGTACCTTATTTTTACTATATACAGCTTGAGTCATTCATAAGTCTAACCAAACACCAAGCTGGAACATTTTATGAAACATCAGTATTGAACCATATTTCTCCAATGGTGCCGGACCTAAAGCAACAATGGCTCAGAGAGTATTCAGAAAACTTTTTGGTGTATCTAGACAATTATGTTTCAAAACCACTGATCTGCCTACTAATGGAGGTAAAATGTGATTCCACATGCCAATCTCAGTCCTACCTCATGGTCAATTCTTTGCACGAATTAGTCTTCCTTTGTCAGTATAATTCAATTGCCACTTTTGTTCATCCTCCTGTCTTCTAACTTGCTGTTGAAAAAGAGAGAGCACTCCAGCTGCTTCAGCACATTTCTGTGTTTTGTGGGTTCCATGAATGTACACAGGCCTGTTTAATGCTCTACCCGCGATGCTCTGTCTTCCCCCACATAGCCATATATTTCTTCTAAACAATCTGCAAAGGAACATCTCTGAAAATAAAATGAGATGAAAAGGAATTAAACAGAAGTGCTCGAGATCCATAACACTCACTAAAATCCACCCCCACAGGGATTACTAATGCCCACATGCTCAGATATAAAACCAATCCTCCACATGGAACTCCTTACATTTTACACTCAGAAGTAAAGTTCTTTACTTGACCTTGACAATGCACAAAAATTATATCTCTATACATATAAATACATATTATATCTTGTAAATGCTTTTCTTCAATTTATAGCTCCTAGGACCTGATATACATTGATGCATTGTACAGTATTGTACAATATGTATCAGTGAAAGCAATTCCCACATGTAGACATATGGAAGCAAGATAACATTTTCTAAATTCATTCACTCACTAAATACTTCAAGTATTTATTTGCACTAAGCAAATAAAGAAATGGTTTCTGATATCAGTATTGAGTTGTAAAGAAGCAATAAACAGCATGAATTCTGTCCTTGATGAAGCCGTATTCTAAAATGAATGGTAGTGATTATTCCCTGGAGTTTTGGCAAATTCAAAAGACATTTTTTTTCAGCTGAAGCAAGTGAACCATGTTTTGAGTTATGAGCAGAACTCAACATTTATATGTTACTATCATTCCCATGCCAATCTTTTTCTCTTTGTTCATGAGTGATATACATCAGGTATTTGTATACTTTTATTTCTCTAACACAAGTATGTGTGTGTTTGTGTGTGTGTGTATGTGTATGCTGGTTATGCTGACACTGGGACTGGCCCTCAAGACCACATACTCTTAGTACTTACCTGTAGTTAGCACTCTATTAATTGAGCTGCAGTTCCAAGGTTTTATTTGTTTGTTTGTTTTTTGGTTAATCGGTAAGCTGGGTTTGAAACATGATCCTCTGATCTCAGCCTGCTAAGTAGTTAGGATTACAACAATATGACCTTTTTTTGTTTTATAGGTAACATATAAATATATTCTCCCTAAAGAAAATATATATAAATATACATTATATATAATATATTGTTCAATTATTTGGAATTATCATCAATGCTTACATTAGCTATTTATATTTACAGAGGACTTACATAATCAAAATGCTTCTTTTAAGTAAGTCATCTTTCATAAAAAGTGATTTTATTTATTTATTTATGTTTCAGACAGGTCTTACTAAGTTCTAGTCTAAGATGACCTAGATTTGGTTTTCCTACTGCAGCTTTCTGGGTGTTAAGAATATAGATATATGCCACAATCATCAGATTTTTGAAAAGTGACCCATAGATATCTAATATTTGATAAAAATATTGGGAGGAATGGAAGCCATAAATTCCTGCAGTTAAATATGAAGAGAAATAAGCCATAATAATGAAGCCAATACCATGTGCTTCATGGAAAGGATGAAAGCTGAACCAATGCACAAAATTTTTAACTTATTAGGTTGGTAGAAGAAAATGAGAACAGAATTCTATATATATGAAACTCAAGCAAAAGTAAATAAATAAGGAAAAGAGTTTGCACTAGATTGGAGAAAAGAGGGTAAAATAATATCTGAGAGAAGGTTTCTATCACTGTCACATGCTCTGGTTAAATGCTTGTATAGTCAATGACCTAAAACAAAACAAAAAAACCACAAATGGCTTTAATTATATTATTATTATTAATAATAATTTGCCAGTCCTGGGGGTTGAACTCGGGGCCTGGGTACTGTCCCTGAGCTTCTTTTGCTCAAGGCTAGCACTTTACCACTTCAGCCACAGCACCACGTCCAGCTTTTTCTGTGTATGTGGTACTGAGGAATGGAACCCAGGGCTTCATACATGCTAGGCAACCATTCTACCACTAAGCCACATTCCCATCCCCAGTTACATTATTTAATATAATTAGCTTTGTATGCTCCCACTTAGTCTTTCCATTTTAAGTACCCACAGCAATTTTGTGGTAGAAGAAGGAAGTGGGGCTCAAACCTCTATGTAAGGAATAATACCAGTTTCTGCTCTGCCCACTACTCCCAAAGCAATTGTGAGCTTAGATTTTGAGCTCCAGACTCAAGACTTTCTTACCAGTTATTGAACTGGTGAGAAATCTTGCTTCTGAATTTAGTTGTAATATATAGAAATTTCTTCTGTGAGCTCTTTAAAACCTTTGTACTTTAATTGCTGTGCACATGACTAAATTATTTTTCATTTGTACATTTAGTGAAATTCACAAAACAGTAGCCCCAAGATTAGGAAAATTTGTAAATGGAAAGTCCGAGTTTTGTCTCATTTTTAATCTCCTTTCTTTCTGAAGATTAGGATCTGAAAATGTAACTTTATTATAGGTGAGAAAAACAGAAAAGACAATAGAAAAACAATAGAAAATCATCTTATTTTTTCAGCTGTCTAAAATTCTGAGCTTTTAAAAATTATACAGAACCCAAATTAGAATTCTATACTGACAGGAGTGAGTTGCTATATCATCCATTACTTCATGTTTTATTTCTTGAAACGGACTCTGAATTCCTAGCCAGTTCAACTCAGCCCTCAAGAGGGATGGTTAAGAGACTAGCATAGTCACACTGACAGGAAGTATGAAACAAATAGCAAGGTTGACAAATAGGTTTATGAGGTGCAATGAAAACAATGCCAAGAATATCTTCACAGAGTCTTTGAATGACTTTTCTCTAAGTAACTTCAGATATTGGCATGGAAATAGCTGATTGCATTGCATAATTAAAATAATAGCTAACCAGCTGGAATCTCTTCACTATTCAGATCCTTTTCTCATAATGACCTTTTCATAAGCCAATGCAAGCAACCAAGAATCCTGACAACAAAACATTCTGACCCAATTATATACCATTTGCAGCTGTTTCGATGTGGAATTATGTTAGACTCAGTAAATGAAACTTAAAATTATGTGTGTATAACCGGTTAGAGAAATCAGGATATGTAATGATGTTATGTTCCTTATGGATGTGCATCCTCTGAGATACTTTGTGAGTATCATTTGAAATCCTATATTCTTTGAATTGAAAACCTTTGAACCCATTCAGACAAGGTTAGGCCTTCATCCTTTCATTAACTGTCACAATGCTGATTAGTTTCTCCAACCAGAAGCTGTTGACAGTTCTTGCATCTCCAATCTCTCATCAATTCATGCATACATGACCTGAATAGGGCTTAGTAATTTGCATGCCAACTTGCCAAAATGCAGCTGTTGCCATTTTCCTGACTGTACATAATTATCTTAAAATACAGGTTCTTCCAGTAAGACATGAAAAACTACAGGGTAGAAAATGACCACTTGTCCTAGACTCCTGCCCCTGATGTAATACATCAGCTTCTTTGTCTCACTGACTCCTTGTTCTTTTACTCCGTTATCAGCCTAACATTCTCTTGCAATAAAAATGTCTACTTTCCTCTTAAACTTATTTATACCATTTGCTTCAAGTGCCGTATGTTCCTCCTTATTTCTTATATTTATTATCCATTGTACAAAACCTAACTAAAATGAGTCACACTGAACTGAGATATGCACAGGAGTAAGGTCTGTGTCCTATCTTACTCACCTGAATCACACAGAATGAACACTTCTTCCCCACTGTGCCCTGTAGAACAAGTGCATTTCTGACAATGAAGAAAATTTAGAAATCCTCAGTAGTTAATAAAGCTCCAAGACCTATTTATTATTGAGCCCTTTTGAAATAGAAAATAAAATACAATAGCTGTTTTAAGTATTCTCTGACCCCTAGATGAATAACATACCCCTTTCCATTCTGATCTAAAAAAGTAAATATTTTAAGAATATATCCATCATTTCTACCTCATTTTCATACATGTATCTATTTGCACTGACCTGGAAATAAACACGCCTGTGGACATTCTACTATTTCAGAAGAATGAAGTCAAGCTATACAAAGTATAGTAAAACAAAACACCAAAACTATTACCAAGAATTTTATTCTTCAGTAATTAGTTTTTGTAAAGCCTGTAAAAGGACTTTTTCATCACTCACATTTCAAAAAAAAAATTCTCAATTTAAGAAAGTTGTGGCCGGGCTCACACCTGTAATCCTGGCTACTCAGGAGGCTGAGATCTGAGGATCACCATTCAAAGCCAGCCCGGGAGGAAATTCTGTGAGACTCTTATCTCCAATAAACCACTAGAAAAGCAGTAGTGGAGCTGTGGCTCAAGTGGTAGAGCACTCGCCTTGAGCTGAACAGCGCAGGGACAGCACCTGAGCCCAGGGTTCAAGCCCCACTACTGACCAAAAAAAAAAAAAAGTTGTCATTACAAACACAGGAACTACTTTCTTTTGCCTTGTTTTTAACTTTTTTTTTCTCTTTTGTAATTTTAATTGAAGCATTCCTACTCATTTTGAACTCTTCCTCTTATAAGCACCAAATTTAATACCTAAGTCAATTTTGTGAGAAAGAACTTCCCTCCAGAACAAAACAAAGATATTCATTCCTCCAAATGTCCAAATTGAAAATCTTTTTAAAATTAAAAATAATTCCTAAAAAGAAAAAAAAATTCATTTGCCTGACTCGTTTAGAGGTCATATACAGAATATGGAGGTCAGGAAGGCTATTTGCAGCACATTCGGGAGATCATCTTCAAGGTTTAGCTTTCTTCCAAACAGTGTAAAATACCCATAATTCCAAGTATGAAGGGACACAGATAATCTCCTTGGAGAACTCCACAGGACAATACAGGCGCCCAAGCTGTTCTTCAAAGAATGTCAGGACTTCAGTCAAATTGACACAGTTCCCCTGTGTAAAGTACTTCTCATCTTGTTTCAGTACACTCGTCGAGAGGTCAAGAATCGGTTTGAGAACCTCGCATGTGGAATCTTCTTCTGGAGATGTGGAGATTGGAACTGTTGTCAAGTCACTAATCACATAATCAAACTCTCTCCCTCTTCAGTACTGGAATACAATCTTCTATTAGAACCTGGTAGCAGTCTCCTTTAAGATTGTCTAGGATGTCGCCACATGTTTTTCGCACAAAGGTCTTACATCCATCGATCACCATTTGGTCAATCTCTACCATAGTGACCATCTTTGGTTTCAGTTGGACTATCTCACATAATATGCCTCCATCTCCTCCTCCCAGAATCAGGACATCTTTGCCAGTGTAATCTTCTTTGCAACTTCCCATGATGGCCTGGGTATATGCAAAATCACTCTCTGCCAAATTAACATCCCCATTCAGAATGAGAATATTTCCCAACTGCTTTGAGTGCAGAATTTTAATGTTCTGATGAGGTGAATCTTCATCATACACCACTTCATCTATGTCATACTCAACAAGGCGCCCATCAGCAGAGAGCCAGTATCTGTCACTGGTGCCTCCTCGAACTATAGGCCAGAGCTGTTCCAGCTCAGTTCTTTCATTCTTTCTTCTACTTGGTTCGGAAGGCTGTCAATTTCATCTTTGCCCTGCGCATTTCTGTCGTAACTCTGAAGGTCCAGCAACACCAATCCATGTGGACCAATTCTCAAGTTGGCAAAGATGCCATTTTTGTTTGTGTAGGTTGCTAAATTGCCATGGTCCTGCCAGGTATGCACCAACTCTGCCATTCTTGCTCCTGGAAAATGGACTGGAGCCTATTAGAATAGTCTCGCCATCAGCTTTAGCCCTGCCTTGCTGCGGCCATAGTGAGAAGAGGCCCTGTGCCATGCCTGGGAGGCGGCCCCCCGGAGACAGGGGGCTGCGCAACTTGTCAGACTGTGGCCGGTGGGAAGTGCTCCGCGCAGGGGGGAAGCTTGCTAAAGTTTTTCTCCTGAAGCATTGGTGACATATCACGCACTAAGGGTTAATACCCTCACATTCTCAAATTAGAAATTGGAGCACCTTTGCCGTCTTAATTATAGAAGACAACTGGTAAAGGCATGTTAACCACAGAGCCATTGGGAGAAAGTTTTGGTATGCTGGCTTGTCAGAACGATTCTTTTACAAATCCAGAGATGATCAAAAGGCTTTACACCAAAATGTCCATCATAGTAATTGCAATCAAACCCTGAACCAGTGGACAGATGTTTAAACTGTGTATAGTGTATAGAGCATATGCGCATATTTCGTATAACTTGATAAGCCTCGTCCACACAAAATTCCTCCTTATTAATTTTAGTTTGATTCCAATAAAGAATATTAAATCATTGTTTTTAAATTTTTATTGTAAGGGTGATGTACAAAGGGGTTACAATTACATAAGGCAGAAAATGAGTTGATTTTCTTTTGAACAGTGTCACTCACTCCATTCTCTCCCAGTTTTTTCCCCTCCCATCTTTTCTCCCCTCCAAGTTGCATAGTTCATTTCCAACATAGTGTCTAATGAATATCATTCCTGAATTGGTTCACCTTTTATCCCACTGTTTATATTAAATCATAATTATCTTGCCTTAAAATTCTTAAGTTCAAACATTGCAAAAAATAAAGTAAAATAAAATAAGGAAATTTATACCTAATTTATTTTATTTATACCAAATTTACCTCTAGGAAGATATTCCACTTCAAAGAGTAGGACTGGTTAAGGAATCAAAACAAGTTTTCAACATTTATGTTATTATTTTGTTTATTAATATATTCTGGTATTAAATAAGAATTTGCAATTTAATTTATTTAACTCAATGAAAATCTACCATTGCTCTTTTTAACCTATGAAAAGAGGCAGAAAAATATAAAGGACAATAAAATCCAAATGATATATTTATCTATAGTGGCTGCAGAAATTC
The DNA here is from genome assembly GCF_024711535.1 of Dipodomys merriami. Classification (NCBI taxonomy): domain Eukaryota; kingdom Metazoa; phylum Chordata; class Mammalia; order Rodentia; family Heteromyidae; genus Dipodomys; species Dipodomys merriami. The sequence goes on from NW_027203381.1 coordinate 87,041,214, forward strand.
TATAGTCCTTGGTTTATATTATATATATATAATATATATTCATATATATATATATATCATTAGCCATGATCTGTCTTATAAACAGGTTGTATAGCTTGTTTGGAATACTTTGCCAATTTAGAAAGAAAAAATGATTTTTGTATTACACTCTTTATCTAGACATGATCAAATGATAGATTGATATTGAGGTTCTTTTGAGATTATCATATAAATCCCAAATCAATTAGTTAGCAGAAAATTAATTATAAAACAATAAAGGCATGTATTTGAAACTCAATTGAAAATTAGTTAGGCTTTGTGGTATACACTTATAATTCTAACACTCAAAAGGTTGAGCCAAGATGACTATGAGTTTAAGGCTAGCCTTGGCTAGATCATAATGAATCCTTGACTCAAAACTAACAACAACAACAAACAAAACAAAAACAAAAATGGTTACAACTAAAATATCAGCATTCTTATTCATTTTTTTGCAAATAAATTTAAGAATATATAACATACACATGTTTTTAAATGCAATTTTTAAGAGTACAATGAAAACCAAATTTCTAATATGAAGACCATTTGAGAAATATGAACTAGAACAAAATTGTAAAGGTTGGCTATCTGGTGGAAACAGAACATGGAAAATTACTCATGGTCATTTATATTGCATTACTCAATTACTCTATTCTCAGAAATAACATTGACAAATTGACAAAAAAATAATTCTTTGAGTCTCCTAGGTTCCCTTTCATAACACAACAATGGCTTATTTAAAAAAAAGTCTTAGTGGACCTGTGTTTTGTTATTATTATTATTATTATTGACTTGGAATACTTCTAAAGATAAATTTATGCATTAGGGAAATTTAGTTAATTATTAAATTGCCCGTTTTGTATATCTCCAGTGAGTCTATTCTCTTTGAAAGATAGAAGGCTTGTAAGAATTATTTAAAATGTAACTAATTATTTCATTATTATTTTGTAATTTCCCTATTAATGACAATGATGAGCAGGAAAAATAAAAGAACAGTGAAATGGGTTTTGTTTCAGATTTGTGTCTATTTCATAGCTAAAAATATCCTTATAATGCCTAAGATCCTTTTCCTCTTTCTTTATGCCAGTAGAGACACATTTACAATTGAGTCTCTGGTGACTTTGGCATTTGTGATTTCAAATTATCTGCTCAACAGAAGCCTCTCTCAAACAAACTGGGTTTTAAACTCTTAATTTAAGGAATCAGTTAAGTAGAAGATATAATCAAAAGAGTTTTTAAAAAATAATTACATGAGTGATTCACATGAAATTATCAGGTATTATATTAATGTATCAGCTTTTGAAACTGTTTTGGATTAACATGATTATACCACATCTGTTGTCAGGAATCAATATGTACTCAAGAATCATAATTATCCAAGATGATGACTAGTAAATACAATTTTTCTTTTACATGTACTTCCTATCATATTGTCGACAAAGCTTTATTGATGTTTTACCATGCTTTCCTCCTGTTCTTCCATTGATGTAAAAATTAAAATTTAATCACCAATCTCACCAAATCCTTAAGCAGTCTCATAAGAAAAGGCAGTTTCAAGAACAGTTTCTTTTCATCTTTCATTTATTCTTAGACATGACATACTGAGCTTAACCTTTGCTTCTAGACCATATGTAACATATTTTATAAACAAAAAATAATGTTTTATTTCATGTTTTTAACAATAGGAGTGATTTCTCAAACTTATCTCAAAAGTGAATATTTTATAAAACTCATATCACCATCTTTGTACTACAATTCATTTGCATGCTGCAGAACATATATATATATATATATATATAATATTAAGTTACAGTGAACAAAATGAGAACATGCCTTTATTCCTTTACTCCAATTGCTTAACTCTTTCCTATCTTCTTTTTCTCTTACATATCTACTCTGCATGAAAATTTAGTAAGCAAAATTGAATAAGTAAGTAAATATGTCAATGAATATTAAGCATACAAGATGATAGCTGTAATCCCTTCAAATGTTTAAATGTATAAATGTGTAAATAAGCTGATCATCCTAGTTTCTTATGGGCCTGAGGCCTGGAGGATCCATTGTTTGGGCAGAAAAGTTTCAGAGATGCCATCATCAATCAACCACCAAAAAATTGGGCTAGATACATGGCTCAAGTGATTCAGTGCCAGCCCTGAGCAAAATGCCAAACATAAACAACAGGCTTTGAGTTCAAACTTGGTACTGAAATAATAATATGTTTTGTTTTGTTTTTAAGTATGCTAAATAAGACAATGGAAAAATTATGAGTCCAGATAAAATAAGATTATTTCAAAAGCATCATGTGATGGTATGGGAAAAATGAAATAGATTGCCATGCAATAATAATGGATAAAAGATGAATCCTTTTAATATTAAAATACAAAAACTAGAAACCTGTAGAGTACAAAATGATTTTTAGACTAAGACCATAGGCAATGTTGGGATATGAACCTGAGCAATGGCATATTAGAAACCACAATGCAAATAGGGGAAAACAGATAGAGAATAAATGGGACTCACTGATGTGAAAGATAGAGGTCCATGTTCAAGAAGCATCTAGCAGCTAGGATGGGTATGTCTAGAATATTAGACAGAAAAAATATATACCTTTGTAGACATAGCTCATGAACAATGCAGGTTCTACAACTTGACCTAGATACAAACACACATGTTAATCTACCATGATTTCAGAAACACTAGATATGAGATGTCTGATTCTGAGATAATGGACAAATGAAAAGAAGATAATTAATTGTTGATACAGAATTATCTTCTTGATATACAGGGACAAAAAAGGAATTTAAATAATTATTTTCTCAATATTTTTAGTTATCTATATAAAATAAAATCATAGGTATTTATTTTGTGTTTACACCATAGTGGTGTGTTATTTAAAGTTTGCACCTACTTAGAGATGCTAATTTCAAATTATAAAAATTAAAGCATTGTGAGTCCCATGAAGTGGCTCAAGCCTGTAATCATTAATTTACCTGAGAGGCAGGGATCAGGGGATTGTGATTTAAGGCCAGTCCAGATCAAAAGTTCCTGAGACTCCATCTCAACAAATAACTGAGTGCAGTGGCTCATATCTGTCATCCCTGCTACACAATAAATCACAGAAGTATTGCTGTACATCTCAGTCTTGTATACAATAAGACCCTATCTGAAACATAAATCCAAAATGAACTGGCAAAATGGGTTCACACAGTACAGTTAAAAATCTCTTTAAAATTAAATAATAAGATTTTAGCCATAAAATCCATAAAATGCTCAAACTACAGTTGATAAAGAAAACAGAGGTAAAGTAGAGTTCACAGATACCACATTAAAAATGACTGACTAGTAGACTTTATTTCAATGCTATTAATAATCACATAAAATAAAAAACAATTAAAAAGAAGTTTGATAACATAATAAAGATTCTTATACATAGCCTCTCAGGAGACTGAGATCTGAAGATCATAGTTCAAAGCCAGCCTGGACAGGAAAATCTGAGACTCTTATCTCCAATAAAGTAAAAAGCCAGAAGTTGTGCTATGTCTCAAATGGTAGAGTGCTGATCTTGAGCTCAGGGACAGTGCTCAGAGCTGAGTTCAAGCCCAAGGACCAGCAAAGAAAGAAAGAAAGAAAGAAAATTCTGGCATTTTATCTAACTCCTCATAGATTAAAATATATCCACATCAAAGAGGACTAAGATTCAAAATTGATCTTTTCCTGTTAGGAGAAACACTCAAAATTAGAGTTTTGGTCTTCATCTCATGGTGATGCTTAATATGTCCATTTAATTTATCTCCATCTTATTAGCTATAGTATTTGTTAATTAATATGGAATTCTACATTCCTAAGTCATGTAGATGAAGATAAAATATTTCTGAAGAAAGAGAGTAAATTTTTCATGGCCCATATAATTTAACTGACTTCCTAACAGAAGAGTCTGAATCATTTTTCCTTAATATCATGAGACTATCTTCTATAATTTGAATTTAATATTTATGGTTCAGATTGTCATAGTTTGTGATATTTTAGAAAGGATTGTGATAGTCTTTTTTCAAAAGTGTATGCTTCCATAAAAATTAGGCTTAGTCAACCAGGAAATAATATCTAATGCAAGATCTAAATTTGATAATTCAGAGTAGTTTTACTAATACTTTATGAAGCAGTAGACTATTAAACTACATCAAATAAGTGATTTGCACTGGCCATTTCCTGCTAAGTAGCTAAAGTTAAGAACACAGACTCTGACAATTTCATCTGAAACTGGAAGTATGTGTATAAGCAGTAAGTATATATGACAAAGGAAGAAACAGACATAAAACTTGGGAGTTTGAACAATAGGCACAGTAGCTCATTTTTGCTACTCAAATTCTAGCTTCTCCAAAAGTTAAGGTTTTAGGATTATTGTTCAAAGTCAGCCTAGAAGGAAAGTCCAAGAGATTCTTATCTCCCATTAACCACCAAAAAGGCATAAAAAGAGGTGTTATAATTCAAGTGGTAGAGTGTCAGACTTCAGCAAAAGAGCTAAAGGTCAGCTACACAGGTTCTCACTTCAAGCACCAGTACTGCTACAAACAAACAAACAAAAAACTTGAGAGATTAAAATTATTGTAGCTACAGAAAAAAAACAGGATGAGTTGACTTTGGGTAATCCATGTATTTATTAATTCACCATATATTTAGAGTCTGTGATGTTTCGTACATAAACTAGTCTGTATTTTAGGAATATAGTAGCAACCCAAATCCTTCCAAAATGTAGACTATATTCTCATGGATAGAAGTAGACAACACCAAATATAAAAAGCTACATATAACCTACAGTTATAAATCAAAGTAGGTTTAATAATAGAGAGGAGACAGTATAGTTTGTGTCAGCAAAGTTGATATTAAAGAGGAATGAGTAAAACCTGGGGGGGGGAGTATATATTTAATTGCTAAAAGAATGCTTGCAATGGATTTTTGTTGTTGTTGCTGTTGTTACTGTTCTGTTGTTATTGTTGTTCTTCGTGGTAGTGATGTTTGTTTCTGCTTTTAATTTTTTTTGTTAGGAGGAGCAAAAGGGAGGTGCAGAAAAAGGGAGGGAGGGAGTATGGTTCAATGAGCTCTTCAGTATACACTGTGGAAAATGGGCAGAGGAAGGAGGGGGAAATGGGGCAGAAGCAAAAGGAGAGGTGACATTGTCCAAAAAACAGAAGCATACTCATTACCTGACTTATGAAATGGTAACTCTGTATAGAACCTGAATAATAACAAGGAAATTAGGTTTTAAAAAAATAATAAAAGGCTTGGAAAGAGAGATAACATTTAGTTTCAAAAAATGGAGAATAGAGTACTATGACTATATTTTGATACGGGACTATCAAAGACATCATTGCAATTGTAATGGGATTTCTCAACTTAGTCCAAGTAAGGGTTGTTGGGACTCTGTCCTCTGTACTATAGGACACTTAGCAATATCTCTGTCTATGCCCTGCGAGGTTCCAACAGCAACCCCACACACAACTCTAGTCATAATTGACAAGAAGGACTCAAGAAGACATTTTTGTGTAAACTTATTGAAATTACCTTTTTCTCCATCCCACCCCTTCTAGTGTAAGAAGTGATGTAACCAGAGGAACTAGATACACAATAATAAGAGATGTGGCAGGAGACAGAGAGCTGGAGTTTAGTAACATGAACGGCCTAGCAGAATCTTTTAAGAATCTTGACTGCAGCACATTGAACAAAGGCTTCATCTACTATAATGTAGATATGTTCCTTTCTAGTTTTCTTACAGATACCTAGAGATAGATTCTTCACAACCTCACAGTTACCAGGGGATTAGACAAGCATTCAAAGTGAATTATGACAAATATTTAGATTTCCTTTTTACTCAGGTTCTTTTAATTAGTCACCATGAACACATTAAAATAAATCCTCTTCAAGAACCTGATAGAAATGCTTCAGATAATGGAAAGAATTAATTAAATCTAGCTTATGTGTTCTTTAGGATTATTGATTCAAATCTTTTCCAGATTTTTGCACACTTTTGGGAGAAGATTATCGATGACACATCATTCTTTTAAAAATATAAAAATGTAAGTAAAACAAAGTTAATTACCTAGTGCATGAAGTTGCATATATAATTTGCAAAGAAGGCTCTTAATAGTCTAGTAATTTGCAATATACATGGTATTCTTAAATCATATAATGGCATTCTAACTGCAATGGACTTTCCCCAAATACATACAGAGCAAAAAATTATGCAGAATGATCTTTCCAGTTTATTTTCTAGTAAGTTGTTATGAAAGTAAAGAGGCTCCCTTGCCAATTCTCAGTGTTTCATTGTCTTCACAATCCATACTTTAACTGCCATAATACAGAAATTTGTATTCCATTGTTAAGTTCTTCACACAGTAGAGATACTTACCAGCAATCACAGTATTTTATTCTGTTTATTTTATAGAGCTCTCAAGCGCATGCTTCTCTTATTATATTTAAATTATTATCCATATAACAATATTAATAATCCATTTACTAATTTATCACTGGGATCTCATTTTTATGTACATGATTGTAATACTTTTGTGACTGCTCACCTGATCTACACCAGGAAACACAGTGGGTCATACAATTACAAATTCTATTGTCTTGTTAGGCACTATATCTCATCTGCTTATTTCATCAAGGAAGTTTGTTCTCATTATGTACTTGCAATAATTTTTAGTGCCAATCAACCTATCGTGAATTGCAATCACACACCCTTCAATGGTGCCAAGCATTGTATGCTACATCACTTACAAATTAGACAATTTATCCCCTATAATTTTGGTTAAGGTCATGCATGCCTCAAATGTGAATTTTCTGAATACTCACAAAGTAATTTTGCCCTTCACTTCTGAGATCCACAAGCTTGTTATATTTACGTAGTAATCAAAATATAGAGTTATTCTTTGATGAATATGTCATAAAAATGGCATATTTGTCTACGCTAGTGACATGAATTGGAAAGCAAAAATGACTCATTTTGGTAGACTCTGATTCTCAGAACTCTAATCAGAGCTACAATACTGCAACATTTTCTTTCCCAATTATGCTCATCTGTATTTCTACCAACCAATATATGTCATAGGAACACCTTCTTTAAATGATCAGTGTTCAAATTTTCTACCTTTTCTCCACAGTAGGGCAAAGGTGATGATTCTAACAGTTCTGACTACAATGTAGCTCAATATTAAACAGATATTAAACTGATTGTATAGTATTTGAACATCTTGTTACTTGCACTGTTGAACTCCTATTAACCTAGAATAACTACTTGCTTAAGAAGCAATGACTATGTCCTATTCCCTTAAATGAAGGCCTCTCCTATTAATCAAGCAGCTATTTCCAGGATTAACAGGTGGCTTGGTTAATTTTATTATAGAATGCTTCTACTGTCATAAGAAATATTCTAGTTCCATCACCAGCAGCTGAGTTATTCCTTTTCTTTCTTTTTAAATTTTCTTCTAAAAGTGATGTACACAGGGGTTACAGTTACATATGGTAATGGTAATGATTACATTTCTCTTTGAACAGTGATACCCCCTTCTTCATTTTCTTCCACTTTCCCCCACCTCCCTTACCCCCACCCAAAGTTGTAAAGTTCATTTCCAACATAATATCCAGTATCACTGTTGAATTGGTTCAACCTTTTCCCCACTGTTTCTATGATTCCCCTTTCCCTCCCCAAAGCAGATAAGCAGATACAAGATAAAGGGTACAGAAATCAAAAACAGTGACAACACAGAATAAACCTAAGGAGAAAAAACAAAGAAAAAAAATGAAATAACTGCAAACAGTCTACTCAAAACTCTTGTTTCCATTTCTTATAGTTCATTTCACTAAGCATCATTTTATATGGTCATATGCACATAGCTATTGAGCTATTGTGATCTTGTGCTAAGTATACCCTAGACATATTCTAGTTATTACAAATTAGGGATATCATGCAGCCTATGATTCTTTGGGTCTGGCTTGCTTCACTTAATATATTTTCTCCCAAGTCTTTCCATTTCCTTACAAATGGGGTGATGCCATTTTTTCTGATGGAGGCATAGAATTCCATTGTGTGTGTGTGTGTGCGTGTGTGTGTGTGTGTGTGTGTGTGTTGGTGTGTGTGTGTGTGTGTGTACGTGTGTGTGTCTATGTCTGTGTATCACAGTGTAAGAACATTTGCTTGGTTTGTGAAAGACCCTGAGTTCAGTCCTCAGGTGGGGAGGAAGGAAGCTATAAAAGACCAAAAAATAAAAAGAAATAAGACAACTTCCTTTTCTTCAGTTAGCTCTTCTTGGACATTTTTCCATTTCAATTGAATTCATTAGTGGAGAATAAAACAAAATAAATGAATAAATAAATAAATGAAAAACAGCCTTTGGTTTCAGGTTATTCATACATCTCAGAAATATGTTGAGATAATGGGGAAAATTGTGCTTAATATGACATACATTTTATAGGATGACATTGCAATTCCCTTTGCTGCAGTCACACAGTTTTGTTTTGTTTTGTTCTGAGAAGACGAAAAAATCTCACTTTTACCTTCGTGCCTTTGTGCCTATGGGAATAAATGTTGAAGCTTTTAGTCCTGGGTCATCTGGAGCTTCAGCCCTTGAGAGAGGGATGATTTCATGGGTGTTGAGCCTAGATAGCTGGCATCTTCAGCCCTTCATGCATAGAAGCTCTCTGAAAGTACCCCAGTGTCCAGTGCTTGTGTTTCTCTTCTCTGGCTGTTTGTGCCTTCTTTTTTTCCCATCCTCCCCTCTCCACCCAGTCTCACTTCTCTCTATTTTTGAAACCCCTAGTTGGCTCTGCCACCTTTGCTTCTTGCTATTAATGCCCTGGCCACTGTGAAAATCTTCAGTTGCTTCTTATCTCTACTGCCACTGCTGGCTCTACTACATCCAAGGCTGGCTGGGCCACCACATTCACCACCGACGCTCCCTATTTCCTTCCCATTGCCACTCAGCCTGGTCTAATGATGAAGCCCCAAAACAAGCAAAAGAAAGGAAAAGGACCACTAAGTCTATATGAGTGCTGTAAAGTACAGTTTATTGCTACATAAGAGGTGTCCTATTAAGAAAGAATTTTGTCTTTTTTTTAAAAGAAAGACTTTTTTTTTCATCATTGGGACATTTTTCTGAGATGTAAATGACAGTTTTGCTCACTGTGCTTCCAATAAAAACAGAAATAGATACAAAACAAGATAAAGTTGCAAGGCAAGGGTATCGCAGAAGAGGCTATCTCCCAGCTGGCTGACAAAATAAGCCAAATAGCCTGTCTACATAGCCCTTGAAGCAAATGTGTTTATATCCATCATGGCACGCCCATGCTTGCAGCAGTGTTCCTCATTCTAATGAAGGGCTGTGCTCCCCAAAATGCTCCTCTCCGCTGCATCATCTCGAATTCACAGAGGCTTGTGATGGGAAAATGTCAGGCATGCGCTTTTCGACACAGTGTGGCTGATGGGCTCTCAGAAGGCCAACTTGTGTTTCATGTAGCTGCGGTGTTGTGAGGCTCCCTCAAAGCAGCGGCGGGTGCTGGCACAAAGGCAAGTCTGTCTATCTGAGTGCCTGATACTCCTTTTCACTCAAGAAGCCACAGCACCCAAGGCTGGGTTAAATAGTTATCAATTCAGTCAAATCATCCCAAGCCTCAATATCATAGCATATTTAAGGGAAAAGTAAGTATCTGGAAAGGTGCTTGTAATTAAAGCTTCTTGTTAGCAGTGATTTAACAGTATTTAGTGATAATTTATCAATGCCTAATTACTGGCCTGGTGCCCAAGGAGAGAAAGGTCCCTCTAATCTATCTCAACATTGGGGTGGCACAGCAAATAACAAATGCCTTTTGGCTATGCTCTGAATGAAATATGAACTTACCTAGGCTTTGATATGAAAAATGACCTACTCAGAATTTCGGCAAAAAAAATCTCTCTGGATGCTAGCTAGTCAATAGACCCTAAGTTTATTTAGCAAAATCACTCTTAGTTTGATGAGGAGGCAGATACCACAGAGTAATTTAAACAGTGGCTATTTGTCCTAAGGAATTATCACCTTGCAAACTATAATAGAATTATAAACATAATGAGCTTAAAAGAACTTGAAAAAAAGCAGATTTAAGTATGTATTTTGAAAGTAGGTTCCTTCCTCTCAACTCAGATTTGGACCTATCCCAAAATGGCAGTGTTGTTTGCCTATGCCTATAATCCTAACTACTCAGAAAGATGAGATTTGGAAGATAATGGTTTAAAGATAACTAAAGTCCATCTGCAAAGCAAAAAGCAGGGCTGGGGACATAGCTAAAGTGGTACAGCACCGGCTTCTAGCAAGGAAACTAAGTATGGCATCTTGAATTCAAGCTCTGCCAGTGGCCAAAAGTAAAAAAACAGAAAAGAAAAGGGGGTAGCTCATTGTATAGATAAGGAGTTTATTGGATTGTCTTGGTTAGAATCAGATTCACAAGAAAATAACAGTCAGAGACACAAACAAAGCTTAGGGGAATAAATGGATAAACAGGGAGTAGTTATAGACACAAGGCCTAGATCCTGCATCATCCATGATGCATGATGGAGTCACTGGGGCCAGGAAATGAGCATTTGTGTCACATTACTGAGAAGATGACCACTAGATGTCCCTCCATTCACACACCTCTGACTGAGCATACTCTAGAAATAAATCAAAATTCCAATATTGAGAAATGATGAAGATGTAAATTATATATAATACGTATTATATATAAATATATAGATAGATATAAACTGCTCTGATAAATGGAAACTCCTTTGTACAACTCCTTAAAGATACTACTACTACTACTAATGATGATGATGATGAAGAAGAAGAAGGAGGAGGAGAAGGAGAAGGAGGAGGTTAAAACCCCTTAAATTGTCCATCCAGCATCCTGTGCTGAAAGAGCTTATTATGCTCAATGGGAAAGAGAAAGGCTAGAGTTCTGAATATTTTCACAGTTCCCAAACAGAACCTTTAGGCTCAAGATATAGGAAATACTTAACTGTTTTGAGGAAATAAGGAGAATTAGAATAATTTTAGAAACAGCAAATGTTGGATTCAACTAGAGTGGTAGTAAGGCCAGTGAGATGGAAAAACCTTCTTATGTTGGGAAATAGAAACCAATAGGTTTTTCTGATATGAAAATACTAGAAAAAAAATATTAATTTGTGTGTAGTTAACTGCAATGATTACCTTATAGAAAATCTCATGGATGAAGCAGGTTTGAAAGGGACAAATTTGGACATGGCTATGTGATGTCTAATTTATATATAAGAGAACCACAGAACAAGGCACTGAAAGACAAGGTATATAAGTTGGCAGTTCAGGAGACAGGTTTGAAATGGATATAAAAATATGCACATCATCAGAAATAGATGTTTAAAATGAAAAATAGAATGACATAACTAAAGGTCAGGTGGAAGTAGAGAAGAAAATATACTTCGAGATTAAGCCAGGGAATACTAAAATTTTAGAAGGTGAAGAGTTGTTAAAAGACTTCAAAGAAGTGTCAGTATTACATGGTAGCCCTACACATAAAGGCCTTTATTTAAAAGACACGTAAGTCCTCACTCCCAGTGTACCTCTTAGTTTCACTGAGCTGTCCTACTTTAGGTGCAGGAACAGCCTTTGATGTCAAAGTAATACTAATTAGACAAAGAGATCATCTTCACACATTAAGTGAATTGACATCAGGGACTGTAAATTATAACCATGAAGAGCCTGGCCTAGTCTAAGCCTCGGCTTTTGCTCTAGCATGATGTTTTGTTTTCCCTTGTCTTCTGAAGAAGATTCTTCTTTGGGTTTTCTTATAGTTTCTTACTATGAGTTGTGGGTCTCCTTTCATCATGAGTGAAAGCTTCAAAAACTTGGACACTACACTTGTAGAAGTGAAAATATGTGTAAATTAGATCAATTATACTTTGTAAGTAGGGAGAAAGGATTTGGGACAGAGACTGAAACTTGGCTTGAAATAGTACTGGTGTGCTTTGATGGCCAGTTTGTTCATTGTTGGTCCCAGAGCCAGCACATAACCCACTTTTCCTGCTCTTTGATTAGTGTTGACTTTGTAGATTGCTTCATTCCCTTCACTTGCTTTTACTAACAAAATATATATGCTTATTATTTCAAATAATAATGTACTCATTATTGTACCCATAAAATGTACTCATTAATGTACTTACCTTGAGTAAAATAATCTACTTATATGGCTCATAAGCTTCTGAGTTAGAACAATGGAATACTAGGTAAGAAACCATAATTGGTACAACAATTGAAAACTGATCAATTGCATTATGATTTTGAACCAATAGTAGGAATAATAGATCAAAATAGGTATTTTCAAATATACTAAAGTTACAGTCTTTGACTACTTGGTAATTCAAAATGTAGTTACTGGGTTGCATTGGCACAACTTAAAATTCAAGCCACATGTTTTATAGTTAAGAATTGAAAGGAAATGCAGATAAATACAGAGCAATTTCAAATAATAAGGCCCATATGGACATAGAGGAGAAGGTGAAATCCCCTAAGTTAATAACAAATGCAGGCTATTTCAGTAAAGTGAAAGAACCAAACACCGGGGCTTCTCTCTGTAATACTACCTGTTTAAGATAGCATTGGAGTATATGGAGTTCTGGAGTATTAAAAACAAATCCAGCAGAAAAATCTGAAAGGCTCCGTCTCTGGTTAAACAGCAAAGAGCTGGACTGGAAGCGTGATTCAGGTGGCTGGTGCCAGCAAAAAATTAAAAAGTAGAAAAAGAGAGCATCTTTCCCTCAATCCAAATACTCATATCAGTACACACACACACACACACACACACACACACACACACACACACCAAATACACACACAAAAGAAATAGTTTTGGAGATGAGCAGCTGATCTGAGCAGAATTAAGGAGCAATCATTGTTTACTGAACAGCAATTATATCAAATCAACTTGACTTAAATTGAAAAGTTGTATTGAAAAGAGAATCCTAGGATACTGCTTTAAAAGGATGGAAGGATGTATTTAAAGAAAAATCTGTAAAGTTAGTTGGGGGATAAGATTTAAAGAAGCTTATAGACACAGCTTATTCATTTTTGTGTCTGTGTATATTTCATGTGTGTGTGTGTGTGTGTGTGTGTGCGCGCGCGCGCATGTGCCAGTAATGGGGCTTAAATTCAGAGTCTTACACTCTTGCTTGGCTGTTTGTTTTGCTGAAGACTGACACCCTACTATTTTAGGTACATCTCTACTACCATCTTTTTGCTGGTTAATTGGGAATAAGAGTCTCATGGACTTTTCTGCCCAAGTTGGCTTTGAACCTCATTTCTCAGACCTCAGTCTCTCTTGAGTGAGTAACTAGATTACAAGTCTGAGTCACTGCCTCCTAGCTCCTATTTATCCTTCTTAACACACAGTGGATTTGAAATTTGAGAAATGTAAGTAAATAAAGATAGTTGGAAGTGTTTAAAATAGTTTAACAGCATCATCCTTGATATAGGACAATTAAAATGAATATGAAAATATGTCTCCAGAATCAAACCAAGGTGGACCTGTCATTATCTGAACACAGCTGATGAGACAATAAAGGAATGAAAGGTTTATTTAACTTCTAGGTGACATACTAAAGAATAATTTGCTTTCTCTGGATTATCTGTTAAATGTTCTTTTGACCTTTATGATATTTCCTACAATTGTACCTAATTAAATACTTCAGATCCTGCTTTTTGTTTTATTTTTTCTTCTACTTTTGAGAGCAGGCACTGGGGAAATAACCAGCACTGTCTCTTCCCTTCACTGCTGTGTTCTCCAAGTCAGTCCAGCAGCTGGCATGTAGAAGTCACTGAACAAACGTGCATCTTTGAATAAATCCATGAATAAAGTAAAACTAATTTGCTCCCTCTGGTGGAGGGAGCAAATTTTCTTAGAAGTTTACTATTGGATGTTCAGAATTTAAAATCTTGTTGGATCTTTTGTACAGAAATATGTGTACATTTTCCTGTATTTGTAGTCATTGTTTTTTGGAAAACAAAACTAACAGCATTATATACTATACCCTGATTGAAACAGTGGAGATAAAAGAGTGGGAAAACTGCCTTAACAAGTCCTTACTATCATCAGGGAATTTATATCCATATGTTTCTACATTTTATTTTTTTCCTTCTTTATTCAACTCTAGTAGCATAAAACAAGGATTTTCCTCCCAGTACAAGAAACTGAACAGCAAAACTTGTTTGCTAAGCAAACACTTGACTTCTTAAACCACATTCCCTAGCCCTTTCATATTGTTTGTTTTTCCCATAGCATCTCAGGCCTAAAGCTCCTATCTCCACCTCCTGAAGAGCTGAGATACAAGAATTTGCTACCACACATCAATTATTTCATAAACAAATTATGTTTGAATTTCCCTTTGTCTGTATTGGCTTTAAACTAAGATTATTCTATCTCTACTTCCTGATTAGCTGGGACTACAAGTTTGAGCTATCATATGAGGCTTGTTTTTGAAGATATGGTCTTACTATCTTTTGTCATGGAGAGCTGGAAGCACTACAGGCTTGTATTCCCATCCCTAGCTCATATTTTGATTTCTTAAATGTGTTCTTAGTCCCATGCTTTTCTTTAGGTACTGTCCTATTTCTCCACTGTACTTGAGGGAAACTATACTACTAAATTTCATGTGTGCTCTTTAGGTGCTGTCTATTGCTAGATGGTAAGCTATACCTAAATTAGTGCCATAATACAAAAAATTTTAAAAATTCACAAGTCCTTGTAGATACATTTTTCTAATTTGGGGAAGGGAAGGGAAATAACATAATGCTGAAATAAGGATGCAGGCTGACCCATTGTAACAATGAGATATACAAGACACTATGTTGAAAACGAACTTTACAACTTTGTGGGGGGAGGAGGAGTTGGTGAGGTAAGGAGGGAAGGGATGGTAGGGGAAAAACAAAGGAGGAGGTAACAATGTTTGATAGGAAATATACTCATTACCTTACTCATGTAACTGTAACCCCTCTGTACAGTATCTTCACAATAAAAAAAAGTTACCAAAAAATTCACAAGTCTACATTCAGCTGCCTCTAATAAAGTTACTACAATTCTCAGAGAAGAGCTGGTCAAGAACTGCTTCATTGAGCCATAAACAATGATGCATGCCTCTACTCCTAGCTACTCCTGGAGCTGAGTTTAGGAAGACCTAGATTTGAAGCCCATCTTGTAACAATGAGATGTACAAAACACTATGTTGAAAATGAACTTTACAACTTTGGTGGGGGGGTAGTTGTGGAGGTGGGAGGGAAAGGATGGTAGGGGGAAAACAAAGGAAGAGGCAACAATGCTCAATAGGAAATGTACTCATTACCTTACTCATGTAACTGTAATCCCTCTGTACAGCATTTTTACAATAAAAAAGTACAAAAAATGGTGGGAAAGGGTGAACCAATGCAACAGTGATACTCACTAGATATTATGTTAGAAATGAACTTTACAACTTGAAGGGGAGGAAAGTTGTGGGGGAAGTGGTAGAAAAGGAAGGAGGAGGTAACACTATACCAAAAGAAAGGAACTCATTATCTTATCTATGTAACCATAACCCCGCTGTACATCACCTTTACAATAAAAAATTTTTAAAAAAGAATACCTAGGAATGCAAGAAAGGCTGAAGGTTTTTCTCTGGTCATAGAATACCTACCTAACAGAAATAAATTTTCTATTCCTACTTTATACACACCTCTCTTCTGTACTCCTTTCAAGCTTTATCACTTTGTTAGTAACTTTCTGCCAAACTAGAAATTTTCCAAATTATAGATTCTCTCTTACTCTAAGTACTATTCTTAAAATCTTTATCTCCATAGGCTTACATAACACATTTGAGTTTACCTATCACATTTTAAACTGTGAGCTCTATGTGAACAGAGAATTTAAACTGTTTTGTATACCAGAGGATCCTTCAGTACTGATATACAGATGATCAATAAGTACTTGTAGACCAGTGTATTTATGGGACATCTTACAACTTGTTACAAAAGTATATTATAGTCTTGCCCAGCAGAAATTTTTACTTTACCCTCTTACGGATATTTTGTTTTCCTTACCTAGTGGTATATTCTTTATCTTGCTCTGTCCTACTGATGAGCAAGATCAGCATTGCCTTTGTGACTTTTTGACATGTTTATCTGTTTAGGCTGGCTTTATCCCTGGGATGCATGTAGAACTGAATTCCTCACCTTAGATTTCAAACAGCTAAAGCACCTATCCTAGAGTAACAGCATCATAGTTCTTGAATTTTATAATGTTACTTACCTTCATCTTATTGCACTATTTATCTAACTTTTGTACATTTGGCGACTCAGGACTCTCATGATCATTTCCTCACTTTATAAAGACCAATAAATATGTATAAAAAACAACACATTTCTTCATTATACAATCTTAACTCTAAACTTGACTGGCGTCTGTGAGTGTTTCATGATACAGTTAGTTTGGGGGATGTTTAACTAATAAATTCATAATACATCCACATTTTGAATAGATTATTTGTCTACCTAGACAAACTGTAGGCTGTTGATCCAGGTTGGATGAGATAGCTCACTGAATGGTGTGCTTTTGAGGGTTCTGTGTTGACCTAGATCCTTCCTGCTATTTCTCCATTCTGTTTTGTGTCCACCATAATATGAGCTGCTCCACAATGCCCTTCCAACTATGATGGACTGAAACTTGTGAAATGGAGAGCAAAATAAGGTATTCCTCTGTTAATTTGCTTCTGCCTCAAGTGTGGTCATTGCTAGTCAATAAAGCTATCACATAGGGACTATTCAGTCATCTCCATAGCCAAATATATTGCAAGTTGTACCTCACTTTTTTGTCATATCATCTTGTTTATCACCTGAGAGAGTGGTTGTGAAAAAGCATTTGATATTAAATAGTAGTCACTAATAAATCTGAACAAAGTGGAGAAAGTTATCCCTTTTCCTATAAAATAGTAAAGAATTGCTTTGGGGAGGATGGAGGAGTTTGGGTGGGAGGGAGGCAGGTGGGAAAGGATGGTAGGGGAAAAACAAAGGAGGGGCTAACAATGCTGGATAGGAAATGTACTCGTTAACTTACTCATGTAACTAAAACTCCTCTGTACAGTATATTTACAATAAAAAATTTATATAAAAAAGAAAATTTTAAAAACATATTTAAGTGGACAAAAATAAAAATAAAACAGAATTCAGAATAGGTTAAAAGTTAGGACAGAAATTGTAGAATGCTATAGAATTTATGATAATGAGATCAATAGAAAGCCCACGGATTGGGAGAAGATCTTTACTAGCCAAACAACGGACAAGGGTCTCATATCTAAAATACACTTGGAACTCAAAAAATTAAACCCCCCAACAACAAATCCTCAAAGAAACAACTGCCCAATAAATAAGTGGGCGAAAGACTTAAAGAGAAACTTCTCTGAAGAAGAAAGAAGGATGGCCAATAGACACATGAAGAAATGTTCAACATCCCTAGCCATAAAAAAAATGCAAATCAAAACAACATTGAGATATCACCTCACCCCAGTTAGAATGGCAAAAATCAAGAACTCTAACAACAACAGATGCTGGAGGGGATGTGGACAGAAAGGAACCTTACTTCATTGTTGGTGGGAATGTAAACTTGTTCAACCACTTTGGAAAGCAGTATGGAGGTTCCTCAAAAGAATTCACATAAAACTCCCCTATGACCCAGCAATCCCACTTTTGGGCATTTACCCAAATGTATACAAACAAGACCACACTAAAGCTACCAGCACAACAATGTTTATTGCAGCATTATTTACCATAGCTAAGATATGGAACCAACCCAGATGCCCCTCAGTAGATGAATTGATCAAGAAAATGTGGTATATATACACAATGGAATTCTATGCCTCCATCAGAAAGAATGACATTGCCCCATTTGTTAGGAAATGGAAAGGCTTGGAAAAAATTATATTAAGTGAAGTAAGCCAGGCCCAAAGAAACATAGATCCCATGGTTTCCCTTATTTGCAATATCTAATATATGTATGAGTCAAGCAGAAAAGGTCAGATAATGTGATGTCAGGAAAATGAACCCTTAGATATGTATTTTAATGTTTTTTTCTTTCATGCATGTGTTTCTAATGTATTTATAAGATTATCTCTTTGTTGCTTTGTATGTCCCTCCCCCACAGTATAACCCCTGCTTTCACTATATTTGATGTGAGTATAACTTGTGGAGTAGATGGGGAAAAACCAGTTGTTTAAGGATACAGGCGGACCTGTTGCAACAATGAGAAGTACAAGTTGTCATGTCCAAAACGAGCTTTACAACGTCGGTGCGGGGGTGGGGGGGTGGGGGGGGGAAGGGGGGAGAAGGAGAAGGATTGGGATTGGGGGGAGGAGGGGGGAGGCTGGGAAGGGATGTGAAGGGTAAACCAAAGGAGTAGGTTGCAATGCTTGGTAAGAAATGTATGCATTATCCTGCCCATGTAATTGTAACCCCTCTGTACAGTATGTTCACAAATAAAATAAAATTAAATTTAAAAAAAAGAATTTATGATAATGAACGTGGATTGGTAAAATAAAGGATGAGATTTTTAAAAAAAAAGAATTGCTTTTTCTGAGCAGGAAAATGGATTCATGAAACTACAATGATGAGTGTAAAACTGAGAAGGAGAGAGAAGTATAATCTCATAAGAATTTAATAAACTGGTTCCTTTTTCACATATGTACATTGAATATGACTCTATTCCCCTGCCCCCATTTCTGTCTCCATTTATCCAGCCCTGTCTCCTTCAGCCCCACTCCCCATTAGACAAAATATGTTTCAAGTTCCTAAAATTCATTTGGTTAAATTGTCAGTGACTTCGCAAAGAAGTCAATCTTTCATATACCATACTTCGGGTCTATTAATCAGAACTAAGTTATAAAGGAAATAACCTTTTTATCCTTTTTTTTCTTTGATTTTTTTTCCATATATATTTTATTGTAAAAATACTGTACATAGGGGTTGCAGTTCCATGAACAGGGTAATGAGTACATTTCCTATGAAGCGCTGTGATCTCCTTCTTTGTTTTTCCCCTACTATCCCTCTATCCTTTCCCTCCTAACATCCCCAATTCCTCCCTTCCCACCCCCCAAAATTGTAAAGTTCATTTTCAACATATATATCCGATTCTGGTGTCCTGCATCTTGTATATACATTTTTATAATTTGGGGAGGGGAATGGAAATAACAAAATACTTAAATAAGGATATAGAATGGCCCATTGTAACAATGAGATGTACAAGACACTATGTTGAAAATCCTTTTATTCTTGATGGAGAGCTTGAAAACTAGGAGGGAACATGGGCAAGCACTGGGACATGGTTATTCTGAGGTACTATTGTCCTTCCCAGGTGACAGTTCAAACCTATTGACTGTTCAAATCCATTGAAAAAAGCAGAGTAAAGAACCACTACAGGGAAGCAAGTGGCTTCCGGTGAAATTAATGACAGGATCCTTTCTGGGTTAGTTACTACTAGGAGGTAAGTAATAACAATTTTGTTGAAGGCCCTGAGGACATGAACAAATCAATATTCTCATCCATTTGTTTTCTTTACTGGAAAGATGTGAACATAACCAGGGCTAGTGTGGAGCATGAAAAGACTTTCAGATAGAAGGCTTTAATTCCCATGTTTGAGTCTTTTCTATGCTTTCTGTCTCAAAGGATTTAGGGGTGGCTTAGAGTGTGAATAACTAGTTTATATGGACCTGTGTGAACTTTAATGGGTTCTGCTTAAATTATTATTTTTATGAAACCTTTTACCCAAATCTAATCAATATAGTACCAAGATAAACATCTGTAACATCCATCATCCATCATCCATGACAATGAGGAATGAAAAGGTGTAGTGAGAAATGTCTTAGCTTGAATACAAATAGTAGATATTTCTAAGACTCCAGAGATAAGGTAGTATCTCCCTTGTATAATTAGTATTGCAATGGCATTTTCAAAGGAAGTTAAGCTTTGTTGTAATTGTACTGATCAGAAAAAAAGTGTTTTTCATTAATTTACTTTGTTGTGATTGTAATAGTGATGTGCAGAGAGATTACAATTACGTGAATCAGGTAGAGAGTGATTTCCTTTTGTGTGGTGTCTTTTGTTCCCTCATTCTCTCCCTATCCCTCCCTCCCTCCCATCTCCGCCTATCAGCTATATGGTTCACTTTCGTCAGTGTCCAGCGACCTCCACTGCTGCACTTTTTCACCTATTTCCCCTCAAGTTCTACACCTCCCACTGCACCCTCTCAAAGATGGACACTTGAATACACCATACATGCATAAAGAAGATGGACCAGCAAAATAATAGAAAAAGGGTTCTTTCAATCTACAATTGAGTGATTAAAGTAAAAGGGGTGAGATAAGAAAATTATATTGCAAATACATACCAGTTGAAGGGATATCTGAGCAAACAGTTCACTATAGAATGAACATACTCACCCATGTCTATGAAGAACTGATGAAACTAACCACTTCTACTTCCAATTAATTCATCTTCAGTGTTTAAGGGAAAGGTAGGAATAGAAGGCATTTTTCCTTTCTTAGAGCAACCTGAACTGAGGGAATTCTTTTTCCTTGGCTTATGTTAAAAGGTATAGCAATCATTTATTTGTAGTTCAATAAATACCTATGAATGTTCTTTATTGGTGATAGCTTGATAAGTAAGCAAAGTAACCAGCTATATGGTCTATACACTTATTTTGGAACTTATCTTCTTTTTGTCTTGAAGCTATCTCAGAATGTTCAGTTAAGGTAAAATGGATAGTTTTTCACTGGAGAATCAACTTTAGTCTCCAATTTCATGCTTAACTACTTAAAATGATAGGAAAAGGCTATTATTGCATCCACAACATCCTTAATTCTCAACTGTTACTGACATTTTTTCTAGTATATCTGAAAATTTTCTTATATTTATCTTTTCTTTTTCCACATCTTAATTTTATAGCCTAATTATTGTATTAAAACTGTTCCAGACATGGAGTTTCAAAAGTTTGCATCGATTGACTTGGAGATCATTTTTTTTAACTCTTAAGGTAAAAAATGAAGACATAGGTCCCTGTCTGTTTCAGTCCAAATAGCTTTTGCCATCCATACCACAGTACCTGAGGTTCTGACCATCATGGCTGTAGATTGTGTATGTCTATATCACATATATCAAAAATGATCATATATTTGTAATAATTGATGCTGTGAATTCATGAAAATCCAAATCAGCTTTACATTCATCCTAGGTTCAAGACAAAGCCTGAAATTGACATGGCTCAGGGAAAAATGAGTTGCTAAAGGTTCTAACTTATTGAGGCAAGAAAGTCATTCGGAGAACATAACTCACTACTCAGGAGTCTGAGATCTGAGGATCACGGTTCAAGGCCAGCCCAGGCAGAAAAGTCTGTGAGGCTCTTATCTCCAATACACTACTCAGAAAATGGCATAAGTGGGGCAGCGGCTCAAGTGGTAGATGACTAGCCTTGAGCACAAACAGACTCAGGGAATGAATTCAAACACCAGGACCAGCAAAAAATTTAAAAAAGGAGGTTATGAAGGAATATAAGGCAAGGGATATTAGATATAAGGAGAATTGAAAACAGGTGAGAAAATTAGCAGAAATTTTATTAAAGAAATCAGTCAAGTCAAATGGTGATAGCTGAAATATAATTGTAGCTACACAGAAGGCTGAAGTCTGAGGATTGTGATTCAGAATCAGCCTGGGAAAGAAAGTCTATGAGACTGTTGTGTCTGATTGACCATCAAAAAGCCACAAGTGGAGTTATGGTTCAAGTGGTAGAATGCTAGTCTTAAACACAAAACATCAGGGACATCACCCAGGCCCTGAATTATTTAAGCACCAGGTCCAGCAAAAAAAAGAAAAAAAGAAAGAAAGGAAGGAAGGAAGAAAGGAAGGATAGTAGGGAGGGAGAGAGGGAGGGAGGGAGAGAGAGAGAGAGAGAGAGAGAGAGAGAGAGAGAGAGAGAGAAAGAAAGAAAGAAAGAAAGAAAGAAAGAAAGAAAGAAAGAAAGAAAGAAAGAAAGAAAGAAAGAAAGAAAGAAAGAAAGAAAAGGGTAGAAAGGAAGGAGGGAGAAAGAAAGAAAAGGAAGGAAAGGAGGGAGGGAGGGAGGGTGAGAGAGAGAGAGAGAGAAAGAAAGAAAGAAAGAGAGAAAGAAAGAAAGAGAGAAAGAGAGAGAAAGAAAGAGAGAAAGAAAGAAAGAAAGAAAGAAAGAAAGAAAGAAAGAAAGAAAGAAAGAAAGAAAGAAAGAAAGAAAGAAAGGAGGCAAAGAGTCTAGTTTACTATTGCTTAAGGTTTGAAATCACGTATTACTCTTGGAAGAAGAATCATTAAGTGAAACAACTTTTATTCAGAGTTTGATTTGGATGTCTCTGCATGCCAATCTCCTGTGCACTGAGACTGATAAATGTAATTCCCTTTCTTTACTAAAGTGTATCTCAGATGGATAGTTATTTTTATGTGTAGTGTTCCCTTGTGTGACAACTGAAGAATCAAATCATTCTTGAGATAGTTATACTATTAGAAAATTACATTTAAGAATTAAGTTTATAAGAATATACATAAGACATAACATATATGTCGAGGAGAGGATTTAAACCTAGTTGTCTCCAATGAGAACTGCCAATAGCAGATACAAAATTCCCCATTTTCTTTTGTACATTAGGGGCACTCAATAGTTGGAAAAGCTACCATCAAAAGTAGAGTCTACCATGTATATATTTCTATTCTCCTGGCAGATAGAAAATCAAAGCAAGGCATACTCTCTCTAAATCAAGTGCAGTGCACAATCTTGAAACAAAAGCCAAAGATGAAGATAGCAAGAAATTCTCATCTTGTTTCATTGATTATCTATACCAAACTTGATCCAAATGGATGGTAGTTTAGGGAAAAACCAAAGGGAAAAAATAGGTGAAAGGCCAAGTCAAACAAAATATTTGAGTGTCAGTGACTGTGTTCTGTCCTATAGCTCCTTCTTTGAATAAAACAAAAAACAAAAAAAGCATAAGTATAGACAATACAACATCAAAAGTACACAAAAATATTTGGATTTCAACAAGCATATAAAGTGAAGATTAGGTATATATTAATATAATATATTATAGATTATATATGAATATATATTACACTGAGACTGAAGTGAAGAAATTATTGAACAGAGTAGTGCTGTGTTACACACAGATACAGATCCACTAAGCCAGAAGCAGCACACTAAAAAGCCTTCCTGGTAGTTGAGCTAGGTGAGGGCTGGGTTCTGTAGCAAGGACCACTATGGATCATCTCAGTGAAGCTTCCAGGAAACTTGAAAGGTAAAACAGTCACTCAAATTAGAATAGATGCTATTTATTCAGACTTGATATAGCAAATGAGTGAAAATACCATCACTTTGTCACATGCGTTTGGCAGGCACTCAGAAAAAGAGTAGTTGAGAAACTTTATAATAAGAAGAAAGAGAATGAAGGATTTTAGACATACTTTGACTGGAGAATGTTGGTATGAGAAAGAGGAAAGCAAGCTATAAGGAGAGGCACCTTTTTGTACATTTTTATTGTAAAAATACTGTACAGAGGGGATACAGTTACATGAGCAAGGTAATTAGTACATTTCCTATCCAGCATTGTTGCCTCCTCCTTTGTTTTTCCCCTATCATCCCTTCTCTCCCACTTGTGAGTGCTTTACTCTAGTTAGACTGCTACCAGAAGATATTCAAAACAGTAATTATAGAAAATGCAGAGTGAGTATGATAAAAATTACCCTTATTTGCATATATGGAAAAATTATAATGAAATACATTAAACTCTATGGAGAAGATCAAGAGAATAAGAAAGATTAATAGTATGAAAAAAAAGGAAATCATCAAAGCAAATTATATATGTATATGGAAATATCAAAATAAGGTCTGCTGTATAATTAAGTTTTTTGTTTTTTGAAAGGACCTTAAGCTGGATATTGATGTCTCCCGCCTATAATCCTACCTAGCTACTCAAGAGGCTGAGATCTGAGGATTGGGGTTTGATGTCAGCCCAGGCATAAAGTCTGTCAGACAAGGTTTTTTTGGTAGTTAACTGGTCATTAACTACCAAAAAGCTGGGTGTAAAAGCTGTGGCTTAAAAGGTAGAGTGCCAGCCTTGAGCAAAAATAGGCAGGGACAGTGCATAGGAAAGGCACAGAAAGGACTGATCAGGACTGTATTCTTCAAAGAGGCAACTTCTATTTCCTCAAATGGCTGAACACGTGGAAGGAACAAGGACCTACCTTTACATCTCTTTTATACGGGCACAAATCACATAAACATGTTCTGAAAAGAAAGTAATCTATTCAAATAAAAATGCAAACAACATTATGTAAAAATGGCTTATGCTATGTATTGCTTACAACATTCTACCTTCCGTCTACAGTATGAAAGGCATGTCTTTATTCTCAACAGACTATTCACACATCATTAAAATTACCTATCACCTGTGAGTCAAAGGAATTCCAATGAGAATTATTTGGGATTGTGTCCATGAAAGCACTATCACTATTTGTGTCCTCTGTGATTAAGGAAGTGCCCAGCCAAATACCTCATCTCAAACATGTTACCTTTTCTGCCTAAATTTCACCTTACCCTATAATTGAATAAGCCATTTGTTGGACTAGTTTGTTTCTAATTTATTGAACAGTACTGCACTGAAACATTAGCATTATATGGGCAGGTGCTTACTACCAATTCAGCATATAACAGAGGAGCCATTTCATTATGCCTTTGCACATAGCTTTTCATTCTGTGAATGGATTTAATCTTGTTAAAAGTTCTGGGTGAATCAATGTATGTGATTGGTAAGAGAATTGTGTGGATGGGTAAGACCATGTATAGAGCTGAAATAAACATCTGAATTTTAGCATTCAACCCAATTCTAATGTTTCAACTAAAACAGTCAAAGAAATAAGATTGTGGCTATAAGTACAAATAGTCAATAACAAATATTTCGTGAATTAATGGACTCAATTATCTCAGCAAGAAATGTACTCATTACATTACTCATGTAACTGTAACCTCTCTGTACAGCATCTTTAAATTTTTTTAAAGACTCAATTTTACATCAAATGTTATTATATATAAACGTTTAAAAACTCATCTTTTCATTTTACAAAGCATTCTATTTTGTGTAACCCACCTAAATTATTAGATTTTAGAATATGAATGTCAGAATCAGAAGGGAAATATGTAAGATTAAATATATTATAGGACTATATAGACCAAGCATCAGATAATGATAACACAGAATAATAAGTAGCTCTTTGGTAACTCTTTTAATTATCTTAATGAGATAAGTCTTGATGAGATCTGACAGAAAGGAAATTGGAAGCTTATAGAAAAATAATAAATAATATATTTTAATAATAGAAACACACCACCAGAAAATGAAGGTCAAGAATTTATTCTGAGCCAGTCACAGGTGGATTGTACTTGTAATCCTAGCTACTCAGGCACCTGAGATATAGAAGATCATGGTTCAAGGCTATCCAGGGAGAAAATTAGCTAGATTCCATCACCAAAATAAACAGTGAAAAACATGGTTCATGTGGTAGAATGCCAGCCTATCAAGTTCAAACCTCAGAGTTCAAATCTCAATACTCACAAAAAAGATGTATTTTTGTAAATCAGACACCAAAATAAAAATACTGATAGTTGAGAACTGAGAAGTCATGAGGGTCCTTGGTAAAACATGCTCTCTCTTTTTTCTGTGTTTCCATATTCATGTATCTCGTTGGTATTGTTTCTGAGGAGCCAGACCTTTTCTATTTGTGCATACATTGCTAAATCTGGATGTTAATATATTCTGAGATCACATGCCTTGCTCAGGTGCATTAACTGATTCTCTCTTGTCTCCTTTCTAGCAGAAATCATTTTGATTCAAGAGCTGTGATCTTTATGTCTGTCCTTAGCTCTTCCAACTATTAACTATGTATTGTGGTCATCCTGAACAAACAGGACTACAAATGGTAAACACAAACAGAGGTTCCAAAATCTAGTTTAGGAAGATATTGAAGACACAGCATATATTCCAGATGAAAACATTATATTGTCTGTCATTTAGGTATCTGTTTCTTCTTGCTCTGTTGAAAAAGAAAAAAACTCTCTAAATGCCATCATGTGTTATTTTACTTTTAGTGATTTAGTAGGCATATATCATATGACAGCAACTAACATATATTGTTTTACCTTTTCTCCTAACACCTTAATTAGATTAAAATATTGGATTAGTACTAGAGCTAATCCAGGCTTGGTAAGATCTCATTACTGCTTTTAAGTAGGTATGATATACCAAGTTGACTAAGAAACACGCAAAGGTAATATTTATTATAGTGGTATAAAAGTATGTTATATGCCACAGGAAGGAAAAACATATTTCTCTCTGAAGGACAAGAGATATCTTTTAAAGTTGTCACTCACCATTCTCCATTACTCTGACATCCTTTGATTCTTCCTTGAAGTTGCTCTTCTCCATGGGATAATGTAATTATTAACTAGGATATGAAATACATTGTCTTCATATATTCATATTTATTCTGCAGATCACAATATCATATACTTTATCCTTTTCAGGTATTTCTGAGTATCACCTACTCTATTTTGGAGGACTCAAAATACCACATCCACCAGCCCAAGTGTCTTCCAGTGTCACAACGTGACTTGTGAAGATTTAATATATAGCATTTGGAACTAAACAAAGATTGGACAAATGAACTACACATTAGATTGTATCTTTTTCAGCTTATAAAATAAGGAAAACCAAATAAAAACAATTTTAAGTGTTGAAATATTCTACACACTGATGGTTGTTCAATGAGTACCTCAGTATTCTAAGAACCCATATAATGCAGAAGAGATTTAATTCAGATACTATACACTATGAAAAGATAATGGTAGTACCTGCTGAATATTATGGTTCTAATTTACAAGTGGACATACTGACACCTATTCTCTTTTGTTTCACTGAATATATTTGATAGGTCCACCTGCTTTATCTTAGAACTTCTGAACATAAGCAAAATAAAGACATTTTTTGGAAGACCTACTTAGAGCGATAGGAATGAGTATATGATAGGCAGGCTATTGACAGAGGTTTTTTAGTGTGTCATCTGACATGAAAATATCAGTAGAAAAATAATTAGTGTGGGTTTGATTTAGTTACTTTTCTGTCACTTCCAGATATATGTGAGTGCGCACTCACACACACACACACACACACACACACACACACACACACACACACACACACACACCATATCTCATCTTCCCTGTGTTTTTTGATGACCTAGATAAATCCTATCCAATTTTATATATCCTATCAAATGGTTTTTAAAAGATCAAAGATAGGATCCATCAAAAATGCTAATGAGGAGTCACATAAAAGAAGACAGAGATACATAGAGACATACGTTGAGATTTCTAGGATCATTGAGAGTTATTTATAACCTACAAAATTAAGAGTGAGAGAAAGGGTAAAGGAAGGGTGAGTGAGAATGCTGAAAGGGGTAGCATCGATCAAGATGCATTGCATTCATAAAATGTTTTGTTAAATGGAAACTCATTTGTACAATTACTTACAGATAACAAAAAAATAGCCTTTATCTACTAGTTATTTTGTGATGTGTCTTTAATATGCAAGAGGGCCAATATGGTCAACATACTTCATGAAGTAGGGAGAAAATTTTATGGTGAAGATTGTTGAGATTGGTGTGGAAGGGGGAGAAAAGAAAAAGGAGAATCATAGAGGAGGTGACTGATGAAGATACATAATATGCTATGTATAAGATAGCTGGGGGAAAATACATGTACCCAGGAAAAGATGTGTTGTGGTAAATAACTTCAGCTGTAGCTGAGATTTAATCTAACACATCCCACTCCAGATCTGGTTAGCCCTTTTAAGTCTTTCTACCTCCTTCAAAACTCAGCTGTACAGTTTCTGAGGACAAAAAGCTTTTTATAAAAGTTGGGTTCCCTTTAAGCTCACCTCTCGTCCTTAGGGCTTTCTAACAGCCAAGCTTGTGAAATTTCACTCTACTCAGTTGGGTATTGTGCAGATATGACGTGAGCACATGGTAGAAAGTGTTTTGTAGAAGCATGAACACAACCTGTGTCCTTCATGCCTGCTGTTTCTTTGGCTTTGTTTATACTCATGCTTTCAAAAGAGTGTACAATAGGAAATGCCTGTCCAGTGTACTGGCTCTGTTGAACTGCTAGTGTGGAGTCAGTGCGTTAATGGAGACCCCTCCCTTCTTCAACTGTGTTATCCCATGGCCTTTTTAATTCAATCTGGTGGGAAAAGAGTACACAAACCCTCCATGTTCCACCTTTACCATAGCATATTGCTCAAGTAATAAATCCTTTCAAAAGTGCACAGTAGGAAACATTTTCAGTGGGAAATAATGGCACCCACGTCTTGTGCTGAATTTTTCACTTTTCTAGTTCTATGATGACTTAATATTGAGGCCTATTCAAAGGAAAGATTTATGATGGAGGCTGCCTGTTAAAACTGCAAATGCAGAACCTACTTTACTCTCAATATTTTGGTCTTATAATTTGGATACTTAACACCCCCATTCATTTGGATTTCTTACCCAAGAAATGGCATTTCAACACATATATTTAGACGCATATATGTTGATGCCGCAAGTAACATTATGTCTTGCCATCAGCAGGCTAATAAAGAAGTACTACCAGTGATTTACATTTGACACCTATTCAAAAACAGATATTTAGCAGAAAGCTCTGGCGTATTCACAGATTCACTTACATAATTTCTGAAAATATATTCCATATTCACATATTTTATTCTTTAGAAGTAAAAGTGGGAATTGCTTTTTTCAAATAAATTGACAAATGCTTACCCCAGAGTCCACCTGAAAGTAGTATGATTTGCATATCACACTTCTAAAAGGGGGATATTTAGAATGTGATAATGAAGCCCACACAAGAAACTGAAAAAGATTGTAATGCCTCCCAGCATTCAGATGCTAAAGGGTTTGGGGGGGAGGGGAAAGCAATAAGGATTGTTTTGCTGAGAAACAGGCGTGTTTAAGGTTGAACACAGAAGCAAAGTGTTGGATGTCAAATTAAGTAATTACTATGTAAATAAATTAATGCACAACTTTGGCATTTTTGGTCAGTTTTTTAAAGGTGTTGTCCGGAGAGGTTACAGTTACATAAGTAAGGTAATGAGTGCATTTCTTGTTGAGTATTGTTACCCCTCTATTTTTTTCTCTCACTTTCCCTCTCCCAACTGCCCTCACCCCAATTGTAAAGTTCATTGTCAATATAGTGTCTTATGAGTATAACAATAGTCAGTCTTAGTGCTTGAATTCAGGCCTTGAGTTTTGTCCCTGAGCATTTTGCTCTCTACCACTTTGAGCCACAGCACCACTTCTAGTTTTCTGAGGCTTAATTGGAGATAAGAGTCTCCAGACATTCCTGCCCAGGCTGGTTTTGAACTACAATCCTCAGATCTCAGCCTCCTGAGTAGGTAGGAGTACAGGTGTGTGTCACCAGTACCCGGGAACTTTGTAATTTTTATAAATATACTGTCTATATTCATAAATATAGTGTATAAAATAACTACAGGTTCTATATGTAATACAAAATAATAAATACAAAATTAGGTCACTGCATTGTTCAAGTCATTTAGTATTTATTAAGCTAACTCCTCAGAATTATTATTTGCTCTCCAAAACGTGTTGAAAAACTATATACCTCACACATATTGTTGAAAGGCAAAGTTTTAGTGGTATGTTTCACTAATTATAAATTCTATATTTCTGCAGTATTTTACATGACACTTTAAATTTTCAGTTTTCTTTTACTGGAAAAATAATCAACTGTATACCAGTTCGTTCATGAAATAAACATAATATAAATTGAAAAAAATATATACTTACTCATGACTAAATATAATCAATCCATCAGTTTGGGTTTTTCTTTATCTAATTCTTTTTCCTTTTTTGAGGTATTCTAGAATTACCAGAAATTATGTCACGTGCTCATATTTTGATATACATTTCTAAGGAATACATTGTTAAGATGTAATATATTAATAACATTTTATTTTAACAAAGGCCACACTTGACTTAATTAATGATAAAATAATTTCATCTGACTAGAGCTTAGTCTAATTCTCCATTTTTCTCAAGAACCTTTTACAGTTATTGTGTTTAAAACTAGATCCATCTGAGGACTCATTTTGTTGTTACATCTCATTTTGTTGTTATGTCTCTTAATGTTTTAACTATAAAATGTGTCCTTTACTTTTTGTGAGCTGAATTGTTACAGAAATAGAATCAATTTTGCTGTACCATGATCGAAAACTCACATTTGTCAGTTTGTTTCCTTGAAGTGTCACTTAACTTCTTCTTCTACTTGTGTACTTCTGATAAATTGTAGAAGGCAATAGCATTTTGGCACAGAGGCCTCAAAGAACATCATGTCAGGTGCTATACATAACAGATATTAGGAGAAAAAGAGTGAGTCCTTGCATTATCTTTAGGGATGCACAGATTTCACACTGAAAACAGTTGGGATAGCCCAACCTTCTGCCAAATTTCCCATACTTCCTTCCTTTTAAAATTTCATCCATTAGTGATTGATATCTGGAAACTATTATTAGAGGCTGTAAAAATGCTTATTTTGTAATTATGACAGTCTACCATATTTACGTCTGTGAATTCTTCACCTAATACAGAACTTGTGTAAGAAATGCAGGATGAATGGTTAATAACTTCCTCTAAACACTCAATACCAGAATAAGCCATCAGTAGTCCAATTAGCTTCAAGAGTTAGATATGGATTTTTGTTTGTTTTTGTGGGCATGTATTTTTTATAGCTTTTGCACATTTGTTGATAACTTTTAAAATATTTCTCCAATATTTATTAATTTAAAAAAATCCTGTTTTTCTTTTTGTTTTTTTAATTTTGGCCATGACAATCTGCCTTTGGGGCAATGGTTTTGCTTTGAGGGTTTTTTTGTTTGGTTGGTTTTTTAGGTGCCAGTACTGGAGCTTAAACTCAGGGACTCACAGTCTCACTTCACTCCACTTTTTCAATGACAGCTAACATTCTACCACTTGAACCATGCCTCTAGTTTCCAGCTTTTTACTGATATATTGGAGACAAGAGTCTTGAGAATTTGTTTTCCCAGGCGGAATCTCAACACCCTCAAAAGGTAAGATTAGGCCAGGTTCCAGTGACTCCTGCCTTTAATTCTAGCTACTCAGGAGTCTGAGATCTAAGGATCGTAGTTCAAGCCAGACAGGGCAGGAATGCCCTTGAGATTCTTTAGCTAAGATAAGGAATCAACCCAGATGTCCCTCAGTAGATGAATGGATCAAGAAAATGTGGTATATATACACAATAGAATTCTTGGCCTCCACCAGAAAGAATGACATTGCCCCATTTGTTAGGAAATGGAAAGACCTAGAAAAAATTATATTAAGTGAAGTAAGCCAGGAGCCAAAGCTACATAGGTCCCATGGTTTCCCTTATTTGCAATAACTAGTCTAAGTCTAGGACAAGCAGAAAAGGTTAAAAGTTATGTATGTATAACCTTGAGACTCTTATCTCCAATTATCTACCAGAAAACTGGAAGTGGGGCTGTGGCTTAAGTGGTAGAGCGCTGGCTTTGAGCTGAAGACCTTAGGGACAGCGCCCAGGCCCAGAGTTCAAGACCCATGACTGCAAAAAAAAAAAAAAAAAAAAAAAAAAAAGCTAAGACTAGAGGCATGAGCTACTGCCCCTAGCAGATGCTTTTTCCTCTATCTCCTCTCTCTCTCTCTGTTTCTCTCTTTCCCTCCCTCTCTCTTTCTCTCTCTTTAACATGTCCTTGCATATTTCTTTTATTTGTCTTTGTGTTTTTACAACTTACTTGTTTTGTATCAAATGGAAAAAGCTACTCTGGTTTTCTGTATTTCCTGTCTCAGACCTAAGGCAGGAGAAACTTTGTTCCTGTTGTTAATAAGGAATTGAAGTTACAGTATACTGGATTTATATTACTCTTAAGTGCATCTGATGGAGAGTAGACTATAATTATTACTGTGATTTTATACTTACAATCATCTATTTGTCAACAAACATAAACAAGCTTTTATCAGTCCCAAATTTCATCACCTGTGTTCTGAGATTCATATTTACAATTCAATCACTCTGTGAAAATTTGTCCTAACACTCTGCTCATGTGCTGAAAGGAATTTTTATTGATCAGCACAACATAACTCACAGAAAAAAAATCCAAATGTGTTCAGGTTAATAAAATATTGTGTTTTATTTTGAGTTATTGCTATAGCTATTACCAGTACACAATTATAACTAGCACAAAACTCCTCAAAACAAAATGACAGTTTGATAAAAACAATTAGGAAAAATTACTGAAAATGCACCCATTAAAGATATAGCTCAGTGCAGAGCAATTTGAAGGACTTGATTAAAGACACTGTGAAACTGATCATTTCAATTCACCCTCAGGAGACAATGCAAAGTAATATGTTTTAAGATGGCTTAGATTAATGCTTTTTTCTTATAAAGTGGAGAAGGTTGTAAAAGGGCAAAAAGAACAGTGCAAAACCGTTCTTCATTTACTCCTGGCTTATCAGATAGATAGCACCGAGGTAAGGTAAAAATGTCGTTCGGTTCTCTTCACTCTCCACATATTGATACTTCATGAAAAAAATGGAGTCTCCCCAGAGTTATACAAAATCCAATTTTAACACCAGTGATCAAAGTCATGAATATTATCAGGGCATAAGGATTGGCAGACATAAAAATTAAGAGATTTTTAGAGGAGCATTGCAGATCATGAAATAGAAATATATATATATTTCTATATATATGTATATATATATATATATATATACAAATATATATCATAGAGATCTCCAGTCATTCACACACAGTGAGACCAAAAGAGGATATTCTTTGGAGAGGAACACAAAGATAGAAAACCTATGTGCAGGGGCTGGGAAGGTAGCTCAGCGGTAGAGTGCATGCCTTGCAAACATGAGGCCCTGATTTCGATTCCTCAGCACCACATAAACAGAAAAAGTCGGAAGTGGCGCTGTGGCTCCAGTGGTAGAGCACTAGCCTTGAGCTGAAGAGCTGAGGGACAGCGCCCAGACCCAGAGTTCAGGCCCCATGACCGGCAAAAAAAAAAAAAAAAAAAAAAAATGAAAACCTATGTGCATCTGATCATATAAAACAATGTTTATAAAAATAAACTCCAAGAAATGGAAACAGGATATTTGTTCTTTGTTGCTATTCTTGTTTTCTTTTTCTTTTGTCTTGTTTGTTCATTTATCTGTCTTTAGGAAGGTAAGGGGAAGCACAGAAATGGTAAGACAAAGGATGAGCAAATATATCAGTGAAACTCACTAGGCACTATGTTGAAAATGAATACAAGTTGGCGGTGGGGGGGGGCAAAGTTGGGAGGGGAAAACTGGGAGAAAATGAGGGAAGAGGTGACATTGTTCAAAAAGAAATGTACTCATTACTTGATTTATGTAACTGTAACCACTCTGCAATCATCTTTACAATAAAAATCAAAAAATATTAAAAAAGATAAGATTCTATGATATATGTGCCTTAAGATGTATACACTTTTAGTATTCCCTTTATTTATTTATTCTAAAAGAATAGAGAAAAAAGGAAATAGCAGTACTTAGATTTATACAAAGGATACTCTCTATTTTTAGAATATATCATTGGCATTAAAGTTTCCTTGATCATTGACCATTGAGTATATGAACTGAATTGCTTCTTATAATTCCTTAGTGATACACAAATGTATTAAAGCATTTGATATTTTTTTCTGCATGAAGTCAATAATAGAACGATTCATGAAACAGCCCAATATAAATGGCCTCCCTCTTACACCAACTGCCTTCTTCCCTCACCTCTCAACTCTTAACTCATTTCTCTGTCTCTGTCTCTGCCTCTTTCAATCCCTACTTCCTCCTTCTGCCCCTGTCTTTCTCTCTCCATCCCTCCATCTTATTATTAATATTTTAAAGGCATCTTTCTTCAATGGTCACACTTCATAAATTATCTGAAATTATTATTAGGAAAGCCACGCTATATCTAGATAGATAGATAGATAGATAGATAGATAGATAGATAGATAGATAGATAGATAGATAGATAGATAGATAGATAGATAGATAGATATAGATACAGCAGGAGCTCTCTCCAAACAAAGCAATTGCATTTCAATCTGAAATTTCCTATAATTAACCACTGCTTTGTTTTATGCATTCCAAAGTGTATAATTCTAACTAGAATCCAACAGGACTTCTGCAGGAAAGTAGCTTGAGTTGAGCCCTTCTAGGAATGTTTTATGAACTAAAGGACTTTCAAAAGCCTTGAAAATTGAGTACTTTTGGATCAACAAATCTGCCTTACCATTGCATTGTGTCAAGATCGGATCACAGGCCAACATATAGCCAATAATGATTGCTCAGCACACCACACAATGTCCCAGAGAATATTTTGTTTTTTATTCTTAGATATGATCTCTAGGAGAAAATTAGTTTGTATATAGTGTCATATCCTTTTCATCACTTGCCTTAAGCTCCTCCAAAGAAATGTACTATGAGAATAAAAATTATTCCTATTCTGCTTTCCTTATAAGCTTATACATTTCCTTTTCTGCTTAACTTGTCATAGGACGTATCAGATAAAGGGTTAGCTAGCTTATGGTCTGTGGCTAGATTTTTAAGAATAATATATTAGATGAAACTAAATAAATAACTAAACTATTTTTCTTCTCTTTTCTTGACTTCTTACAGATTCATGTAACCAGAAGAATAGTTTTCAGCATGAATTGGATAGCTCTGAGAACACAGAAAGTGTTAGTTATCTGGTAAATATATGAACAATCTATTTTAATATATGCATTATCGCAAAATTTTTCACCTGGTTTCTTTAGAAAAGTTCATGATTTTTTAAGAGCATACTTATGTAAAGCATCTGAAAAGTGACAGGTATAAACATTCCACGTGGGTCATAAATAAAGTGTCTGGAGATATAATTTTCCTTTCTATCAAGCTATTTAAGAAACATCAGGGGGCTGGGGGTTTAGCCCAGCGGAAGGGCTCCTGACCGGCATGCGCAAGGCCCTGGGTTCCATCCTCAGCCCTGGAAAAAAAAAAAGCTACAAAAGACCAAAAAAAGAAAAAGAAACATCACTCAATTTCTACGGTTTTCATTTAATATACATAACCACTAATAATGTTGAATAACAAAACAGAATACACCATTGATATATACATTAACTAGCACTTCATAGTATAACCTCTTTCTGTTTCACTCTTAATAAATCTAAAACAATAACTACCTGACCACATCAGCTTACATAAACAAATAAATATCACTGTTTTAAAGAATAAATTTGAAAATAATTTTCTGTGTGTTTGTTGCTGTTTTATATTACTTTTGCTTTTGAATTTGTAATTGCATTTCCCCGATATATATATTTTTTACTGATGCATAATTTGCATATATATTTTTTAAAAGTCTTGAGGTTTGGGGATGTAACTTTGTGTGAATGAGACACTAGGCTTGATCACTAGTACTATATATACAATAAAGTGAACAAACATAAGACATTTAAAGAGGGAGAGAAGAATTTGACTAGATATGTCAAAAATAATATCGCAGGCAGTCTAAAGTGAAAAGCATCTGCTTTTATGTATATCTCTTTAAAAAAACAGAAAGACTGAAAATAAAATGGCAAAGGACATAAAGTATCAGAAATGAGTTTTTATATTAAATTAACATTCAAAATGTTGGCTAAATAAAGGAACTGGACAGAATTTTAAGAATTCATCACTCTAGGTCTTGATAAATCTAAATCTAAAATATCTTAGTTGTCTTGATAACCTTTAGCTAATTAGGAAAGCTCACAAGCTCTCACAGTGATCCTAGTCTGGGTTTCAGACTCTCAGGAAAAGTAATATGAAATGACAGCCACAGTTTCTGATTAAATCCTATCATCTTCAATCTCCTCCATGACATCAGGAAGAGATAATGACTAGCAACTAAAAATGATTTGTAAAAAATAGAGTACTAATAGCTCATTTGCATTCTTTCATTGAACCAGCAATTCCTAGTCAGTAAAGTATGATGATATGGGTGTGTCTTTAGATATTTCTTAGGCTCTATTCTTCAGTCATTTCCCATCTTTTTATTTGAGCCATTCATTTGTTACAATACAATGTTTTGGTTTGGGGAAATACAAAGCATATGTATATCTCTAGTTCTTTAATTTTTGTCTCATGTAGAAAAATTACGAATTGTTAAAAAAAAAGAAAAATTATGAATTGTTATATAATGGTAATGTATGTTGTCCAGATGAAAAGCTGTTGTTACATCCCTTGAACAAACACATCGTTCACACTCAGATATATTTATAAAGTCATTTTTATATTTTTCTTAAAGTATTTATATTTTTAATATATGAAAATACAATATAAATCCTATGACTATGTAAATCAATATGTGTAAATAAGCTAATAATTATGTTCATGCAAGCAGTTTGAAAAGTTGATATTTTTTAAATTTTATTTTATTTGTGAACATACTGTACAGAGGGGTTACAATTACATGGGCAATATAATGAATACATTTCTTACCAAGCATTGCAGCCTCCTCCTTTGTTTACCCTTCACCTCCCTTCCCAGCCTCCCCCTCCCCCCCAAGCCTTCCCCCCCTCTCCCCCCCACCAATATTGTAAAGCTCCGAAAAGTTGATATTTTTTATTTAATCATCCAAAAAATCCTTTCTAGTATCTTCCCATGTACCAGATATTGCCAAGTACTGAATACAAGATAAATAAAGTATAATCCCTTTTCTCATTAGTTTATATGAAGTGAAAGTAAGAACAAATATAATCATTCTATGAAGCCAATATCACACTCATCCCCAAACCAGGCAAAGACCCAACCAAAAAGGAGAATTACAGGCCAATTTCCTTGATGAACACAGATGCAAAGATCCTTAACAAGATTCTAGCTAACAGAATCCAGAAACACATTAAAAAAAAATTATACACTGTGACCAGGTAGGCTTCATCCCAGAGACACAGGGCTGGTTTAACATATGTAAGTCAATAAATGTAATCCAACATATCAACAGAGCCAAGGTCAAGAATCACATGATTATCGCCACAGATGCAGAAAAGGTTTTGATAAATTCAACATTCATTCATGCTAAAAGCTCTGGAGAAAATAGGAATAGAAGGAACATTTCTAAAAATAATAAAAGACATTTATGACAGACCAATAGCCAATATTATACTTAATGGGGAAAAGCTACAACCAATTCTCCTAAAATCAGGAACAAGGCAAGGATGCCCACTGTCTCCACTCCTCTTCAATATAGTCCGGGAACCCTTAGCCAGGGCAATAAGGCAAGAAAAAGACATTAAAGGGATCCGCATAGGGAAAGAAGAAGTTAAACTATCCCTTTTTGCAGATGACATGATACTATACCTTCACGATCCCAAAAAATCCATCCCCAAACTCTTAGAACTCATAAATCACTTCGGCAAAATAGCAGGATACAAAATAAACCCAGAAAAATCAGTTGCCTTCCTGTACAGTGACAATGTACAAGAAGAGAGGGAAATAAAGGGAGCAACCCCATTCACAATAACCTCCCAAAAAATAAAATATTTAGGAATTAACCTAACCAAAGATGTAAAAGAACTATTTAATGAAAACTATAAAAAGTTAAAGAAAGAAATTGCCAAAGACACTAGGAAATGGAAAGACCTCCCATGCTCCTGGATAGGCCGA
The DNA here is from genome assembly GCF_024711535.1 of Dipodomys merriami. Lineage (NCBI taxonomy): Eukaryota > Metazoa > Chordata > Mammalia > Rodentia > Heteromyidae > Dipodomys > Dipodomys merriami. Next base: position 87,079,106 of record NW_027203381.1, read on the forward strand.
CTTAATATAGTAAAGATGGTAATACTTCCAAAACTAATATACAAATTCAATGCAATTCCTATTAAAATCCCAATGACATACATCACTGAAATACAGAAAACAGTCCAAAAATTCATATGGAACAACAAAAGACCTAGAATAGCCAAAACAATTCTAGGGAATAAAGACAATATGGGAGGGCTATCCATGCCGAACTTCAAACTCTACTACAGAGCTATAATAACAAAGACAGCATGGTACTGGCACAAAAACAGACCTGAAGACCAATGGAACAGAATAGAAGATCCAGAAATAAATCCACAGGCCTACAGCCAGCTGATATTCCACAAAGGAGCCAAAGACATACAATGGAAGAAACACAGCCTCCTCAACCGCTGGTGCTGGGAAAACTGGGCGGCCACATGCAGAAAACTAAAAGTGGACCCCAGCCTATCACCATGCACCAACATCAACTCAAAATGGATTAAAGACCTTAACATTAAACCTGAATCTCTGAAACTACTACAGGACAGAGTAGGAGAGACACTTGAACTAATAGGCACAGGAAGGAACTTCCTGAACAGAGTCCCAGGGTCACAACAAGTTGGAGAGAGACTCGACAAATGGGACTACCTTAAAATAAAAAGCTTCTGCACAGCTAAATCTATTGCAACTAAGCTAGAAAGACAACCAACTAATTGGGAAAAAATATTTACCAGCAATATATCACACAAGGGGTTAACATCCTATATATACAGGGAACTCAAGAAACTAATCCCTCCCAAACCTAACAAACCAATTACTAAATGGGCAAGGGAACAAAAGAGGGACTTCTCAAATGAAGAAATAAAAATGGCAAAGAAACACATGAGGAAATGTTCATCATCCCTGGTGGTGAAGGAAATGCAAATAAAGACAACCCTGAGATACCTCCTTACCCAGTCAGAATGTCCCACATCCACAAATCAGCCAATGACAAATGCTGGAGGGGATGTGGAGAAAGAGGAACCTATTACACTGCTGGTGGGAATGTACACTTACACAACCACTTTGGAAAGCAGTCTGGAGGGTCCTTAGAAAGATAAAGATTGACCTCCCTTCCGACCCAGTCATACCACTTCTAGGCATCTACCCTGAACAACAGGAACCAACAATATACAAGGACACGTGCACCTCCATGTTTATTGCAGCACTGTTCACAATAGCTAGGATTTGGAAACAACCCAGATGCCCCACCACAGATGAATGGATCCAAAAATTGTGTTATCTATACACAATGGAATATTATGCAGCCATTAGAAATGACAAAATAATGGCATTTGCAGGGAAATGGATGGAGCTAGAAGGAATCATGTTGAGCGAGGTAAGCCAAGAACGAAGAGACAAACAGTACATGATCTCCCTGATAAGTGGATGCTAAATCCAAAATGTTAGGTGATACGACAAAACTAACAGGACCTAAGAAACAAAGAACTCCCACTCATCTGGTTGAACCACTACTAAATATCCCCATGCTGCTGATCACATACATGGTATATAACATGTGAACACCATTATATGTTACAGACTGTGATAGAAAATTTGCTCCAGGAAAGTTAGAATGAACTTGTGACTTTAAATGAGCATCATTATTCCACAATACTGTAAAAATCCAGAAAATATGTAATCACTTAATCACAATTAAAAAAAAAGAACCTCGGGGAAGGTAGGGAGGGAGGGGATGGTAGGGGGAAAACAATGGAGGGGATAATAATGTTCAAGGGGAAGTGTACTCATTACCTCACTCATGTAACTGTAACCCTCTGTATAGTATCTTTACAATAAAAAAGAACAAATATAATGAATTATTATAAATTACTACAGTAGATGCACATCAGATTCCTCAGAACATTTTTTAAAAGGTTTATTTTGTGTACTAAGACTATTTTTTAAAATATTTAAAAGTAATGTTGAGCAGAGCCTAAGGGAATGAGCAAAAATGAACAGCACTTCTCAGGAACACTGGAAAACAGGGAGAAGACCTCAGACACAGTAACATTCCATGCACAGACAGGCAGACTAGCCACACAAATGGTCTCTGTTCTATTTGAATGACTTTAAATGACTATCACTCTTTATACATTCTTCCCCTGTGCAAAATACACAGAGCCTACATCTTAAGAAATGTAATTGTGCGGAATTCCGGGAAGATGGAGGAGGAGAAGCTGGAATGTGAACAAGCTCTCGCATAGAAAGCAGTTTTAGAGTTCCAGTGAACAGTCCTAAGCCAGAGAATCACACCAAGTGTGCCATCACAGGACAGAGAGTTAGACAAGAGAGGGGAAGCCAAGACAAGGAGACACATCTGAGCGCTTGCCAGCAGCCGCCGCGGCGGTAGCATACCTGAGCGCAGCATACCAGCCGCGACCATACCTGAGCGCTCACACAGAGAGTCCGGGACGAAGGAGCCAGAAGCAGTGGGCAAGCGGATTCTACTCAACACCAGCAAGAACCGACAAGGAGCGGACATCTTCATCCTGCAGTTTGCAGACCAGAGACGACCCAGGATCCAAGACTCGGCATGAGTACAAGCCCGACGTCCTCACTCCTTCTCAGGGAGCAGAGGAGGGAAGGCCACCCCTCACCCCAGCACCGGTGATCTCCATCTTGGATACCGACAAAGCTCAGAGGAGCTGCTAGCTCCAACTCAGGCCTTGGAATAAAACGAGTCATTTAGCAGGTCACAAGAACTTAACGGCGAAGTGACCTGCCAGACTCAGCTCCATCAAGGGAAAAGTCACCCAGCTCAGGCTCCAGCCATTGGAGTGGCTTTCCTCACTGGGTAACCAAAGCCAGAGGCTGCCCCTCCGTCTAGCAGCCTCCACAATCAATTGAAAAACAGAAACCCTGAGAATGGCTCCAGGCTGGGCTCTGTGAGTTTTTCACAAAATAGCCCCAGGGAAAAGCTACTGTTTGTTGAAAGGCCTCAACTCTACCAGAACCTAGCCTCATCACTGCATCCCCCTCTTTTGTGATTCTCAAAGCAGATCACCCTCCCATTAAACTAACCTGGGAGGGGGATCTCAAAATCTTGGGTAAAGCAGAGCATTTTTCTGCCTGTTCGAATAAACTGACTTAAGAAACCAGTCAAGCCACAGGACCTCAAGCTGACCAGAGACTCCAACAAGAGGCTGGTTACAGACAAAAGGGAGATACAAGATTCTTCCTACCCCTCCCAAAAAAATCAAAAAAAAAAAAATCAAAGAACTTATTTTTTCTTCTTCTTTTCTTTTCTTTTTTTTTTTTTTTGGTACCTTATATATATATAAAATTTTTCTCCTTTTCTAAAACTTTTATTAATATTTAATTTTTGCCTTTTTTGAAAAAATAATTGTTTTCCAGTAACTTTTTTTCCCTCTTATAATTTTTATTTTAGGAATACGTGAATGTGCGTTTTCCTTTCTTTTCTTGTCTTCTTTCTCTTTTTCTTACTTTCTTAATTATCTTTTTGTTTATTGTCTAGCTCTACTGAACTTCTGATTTTTTTCTCCCTTTCTTATCCATTTCACCTTTACCTCTCTTTTGTTCTTCTGTATGTGACTTAACTCGTCCTGCTCATCCTCAGATAAACCCATAGTTAACTAGTAGACCCTATCCCCCATTGTGTACACACTTAATCCACAAATTTATTACTCAATCCAAAACCTCTGAGACTTAAATTCCTTAATAGCAGTACTACGTCTTTACACCTATATAATATTTCAAGCATTTTTTTAAGTTTTTCGCATCTCCTCTATCTCCCTCCTGTTTTCTCAATATATTCACATTCCTCTCTAAATAGATGGTCTTTCAATCTCCATAACTATATTAATTTTTACGTTTCTATTTTTTTCTGGTCTCTTTTCATTTCCCTTTCCCTTTCTTCTTTTTCTCTCTCTCTTTACTTGCATCCTACCCAACCTATTTCCTGCATTGAGATTAGGACATAGTTAACTCTCCCTGTGCCTCCCCACACCAATCTATTCCTACTTTTTACCCACATCTCTCCCTAACCCTAAAAATTTCTGGTTTTCCAAATACTTCTCTGCGGTTCGAAGCGCATTAACATATAGTTGTTTGATGTTGAATAGATGTATCTGTTGAACTAGATTGTATCTGTAGACTATTGACTGTATAAATGCAAATGTTGGTTGATGGTTGCCTTAAGATAGTGTTCTAGCACAAAACTGGTGCTATTTTCATCTCAAATGGTCAGAGTAAGCCGGAAAAACACAAGAAAAATGGCAAATCTGGGTATCTCAATTCCCAATCTTGATAATCAGGGGTCAGAACAGATAATGAACAATCCAGAGGAGAGTTCCCAAATAGCTCTACAAACACTGGTGGCAAACATGATAAACGAGAAGTTTGACATCTTACAAAGGACTCTGTATGAGTGTGATAGAGAGAGAGAGGAGGCATCCCAAAAGCTTATACAGGAATATCATAAGTGTGAGGAAGCTACTCAAAAACTGATACAGGATTTGCGTGAACAACTTGAGAATACTCAAAGAAAAAGGGAGGAATGGCGTGAACAGGCTGAGAACACTCAAAGAGAACTGCAGGAATCCCACGAACAGGAGGAAAGAGAACTGCAGGAATCCCACGAACGGGAGGAAGCTAATCAAAGAGTAATACAGGAATTGAGAGACCAGGTAGAGAATACACAAAGATCACTAAAGGCATTCATGGAATCCATTAACAAAGAGCTGAAGGAAGTCAGGGAGACCACAAAGGGAATGCTGAATGGAACCCAACAAAAGGAATGGGAGTACAAAGAAACCATAACCAATCAACAAAGAGATTTGAGAACAAACACGGAACACCAAATTAAGGAAGTAAAGAAATTCATACAAGACCTAAAACAGAGCTTCAACAAAGAACTTGAAGCCATCAAAGCTGACCAATTAGACAGCAGGTTAGACCATGCAGAAGATCGAATCTCAGGGATTGAAGACAGCCTAGATATTATAGAGAAAGTACATACAACCATCCAAGACAAGTCCAAGAAATATGATAGATCTATCCAATACCTGGAAGACACCATCAGAAGGCCTAATCTAAGGATAATGGGTGTAGAGGAGCACCTAGAAACAGAAGTTAATGGTCTAGGAAATTTGTTTAACAGGATCCTAGCAGAGAACTTCCCAAACATACAAAAAGATAGGCCTATTCAGATACAAGAAGCTTTTAGAACCCCAAATAGACCAGACCAGAATAGGACATCCCACCATCACAGTATAATCCACACAGGATCAACTCAGACCAAGGAAAAGATCCTTAAAGCTGTCAAGGAGTAAAGGTTAATCACCTATAAAGGGAAACCAATTAGAATCACCTCAGATTTCTCAGCAGAGACAATCAAAGCAAGAAGAGCCTGGAACGATGTATGCCATGCCCTAAAAACAAACAACTATCAACCAAGAATACTGTACCCAGCTAAACTCTCCTTCATAACTGAAGGCCAAATAAAAACCTTCCATAGCAAAGAAAAATTGAAACAATACATCTCCACCAAACCAGCCCTACAAAAGATTCTTAAAGATGTCCTACACATAGAAACCAACAAGACCGCAACAAAGGCCAAGAAACTGCACCCAAACTGAGAATCCAAGAACCATAGGAAAAACCCAGTTTTTGCAGCCCCCAAGAAGGTAGATAACATGGCAGGAACTCCCAAATACCTCTCAGTCCTATCTCTTAACGTTAACGGACTGAACTCTCCAATTAAGCGACATAGACTGTCTACTTGGATTAAAAAACAAGACCCTTCTATCTGCTGCCTGCAGGAGTCACATCTTGCCCGTAAAAACAAACACATTTTCAATGTTAAAGGCTGGAACAAAATCTACCAAGCAAACGGCCCCCATAAACAGGCGGGAGTTGCAATCCTAATATCAGATAAAATAGACTTCAAATTAAAATTCATGAGAAGAGATAAAGAAGGTCGTGACATACTAATTAAAGGATCTCTCCTTCAGGAGGATATTACAATTCTAAATATCTATTCGCCAAACAATGGAGCACCCAAATTTATCAAAGAAACACTACTTTCCCTCAAATCCCATATAGATCCAAAGACATTAATTGTTGGGGATTTTAACACACCACTCTCCCCACTAGATAGATCAACTCGGCAAAAACTCAACAGAGAAACCGCAGATCTAAACAGCTGCATAGATCAACTAGACTTAACAGACATCTACCGAACATTTCACCCAGCAGCATCAGAATACACGTTTTTCTCAGCAGCACATGGAATGTTTTCTAATATAGACCACATTTTAGGCCACAAAGCAAACTTGTCTAAATTCAGAAACATTGAAGTTATACCTTGCATTCTCTCTGACCACAAGGGAATAAAATTAGAACTCAACACCAAAAGCCACCAAAGAAAGTCCGGTATCATATGGAGGATGAACAACACACTGCTGAATCATGAGTGGGTCATGGAATAGATTAGAAAGGAAATTCAAATGTTCATGCTATTCAACAAAAATGAACACACAAATTACAAGCTCTTCTGGGACACTGCAAAGGCAGTACTCAGAGGCAAGTTTATAGCTCTGAGCTCCTACATCAACATATTGGAGAAATCTGAAACTAACAATTTAATGACACACTAAACCTCCTTGAAAAAGAGCAGCAAGATAAACCCCAATCCAGTAGATGGAAAGAAATAATCAAAATTAAATCAGAATTAAATGAATTAGAATCCAAAAAAACTATAGAAAGAATCAACAAAACAAAGAGTTGGTTCTTCGAAAAACTTAACAAAATTGACAGACCCTTAGCAAATCTTATCAGAAAAAGAAGAGAACACACCCAAATTAATAAACTCAGAGATGAGAATGGAAACATCACCACGGAAACAACCAAGATTCAAAACATTATAAGGGAATACTTCTCAAAACTTTATGTTAATAAATTTGAGAACTTGACAGAAATGGACCTTTTCCTAGCAAATATTGACATGCCAAAACTAAACCAAGATGACTTAAACTATCTTAACAGGCCCATATCAAGCACTGAAATAGAAACAGCAATAAGAGACCTCCCAGCTAAGAAAAGTCCAGGACCAGATGGTTTTACAGCGGAATTTTACAAGGCCTTCAAAGCAGAGCTCACACCAATACTCCTCCAACTCTTCAATGAAATTGAAAGGGAAAGCTCACTACCGAACATGTTCTATGAAGCCATCATAACCCTCATCCCAAAACCAGGCAGGGACTCATCAAAGAAAGAGAACTATAGACCCATTTCTTTGATGAACATTGATGCAAAACTTCTCAACAAAATTTTGGCCAATCGACTTCAACAATTCATCCAAAAAATCATACACCATGATCAAACAGGATTCATTTCAGGGATGCAAAGCTGGTTCAATATACGTAAATCAATTAATATTATTCATCACATCAACAGGAGCAAGAACAAGAACCACATGGTGATCTCAATAGATGCAGAAAAAGCATTCAACAAGATCCAACACCCCTTTATGATGAAGGTTTTGGAAAAATTAGGAATCCATGGAACATTCCTCAATACAATAAAGGCTGTATATGACAAACCTACAGCCAGCATTATACTCAATGGTGAAAAACAAAAGACATTTCCTCTTAACTCAGGAACAAGACAAGGATGCCCACTCTCTCCACTTCTCTTCAATCTAGTATTAGAATGCCTAGCTACAGCAATAAGACAAGATGCAGACATAAAGGGGATCCAAATAGGGAAAGAAGAAATAAAACTCTCCCTCTTTGCTGATGACATGATCTTGTTTTTAAAGAATCCCATAGACTCCACTACCAAATTACTCAAGCTGATTCAAAACTTTGGCAAATTAGCAGGTTATAAAATTAACCCCCAAAAATCAATGGCTTTTCTGTATGCCAACAATGAGAAAAGTGTGACTGAAATTAGGAAAGCAACTCCATTTGTAATAGCCCCACAAAAAATAAAATACCTAGGAATTAACTTAATTAAAGAAGTGAAGGAACTCTATGATGAAAACTTTAAAATCTTAAAAAAGGAAATCAACACAGAACCTAAAAAATGGCAAAACCTCCCATGCTCCTGGATTGGCAAGATTAACATCGTGAAAATGGCAATACTTCCCAAGGCTATCTACAAATTCAACGCAATACCTATCAAAACTCCAACCTTATTCTTCAAGGAAATAGAAGAGGCAATCCAAAAATTCATATGGAACAATAAAAGACCCCGAATAGCAAAAACGCTCCTCAATGGAAAGAACACTGCTGGAGGAATATCAATACCAAATTTCAAACTCTACTATAAAGCCATAGTAATCAAAACTGCTTGGTATTGGCATAAGAACAGACCTCAGGACCAATGGAATAGAATTGAAAATCCAGAAATGAACCTACAGACCTATAGCCATCTAATCTTCGATAAGGGAGCTAAAACAATATAATGGAAGAAAGACAACCTCTTCAGTAAATGGTGCTGGCAAAATTGGTTAACTACATGTAGAAAACTAAAGCTAGATCATTATTTATCACCCTGCACCAGAATCAACTCCAAATGGATCAAAGACCTTGAAGTCAAAGTAGACACTCTGAAAACATTACAGGATGGAATAGGAGAAACCCTAGGTCTCCTTGGCTCAGGCCAAAATTTTCTGAATAGAGACCCTGAAACACAACAAATCAAAGAAAGGTTGGACAAATGGGATTGCATAAAGTTGCAGAGCTTCTACAGGGCAAATGACATAGCTAGCAAGATCAATAGAAAGCCCACAGATTGGGAGAAGATCTTTACTAGCCATACAATGGACAAGGGTCTCAGATCTAAAATATACTTGGAACTCAAAAAATTAAACCCCCCAACAACAAATCCTCAAAGAAACAACTGCCCAATAAATAAGTGGGCAAAAGACTTAAAGAGAAACTTCTCTGAAGAAGAAAGAAGAATGGCCAATAGACACATGAAGAAATGTTCAACATCCCTAGCCATAAAAAAAATGCAAATCAAAACAACATTGAGATATCACCTCACTCCAGTTAGAACGGCAAAAATCAAGAACTCTAACAACAACAGATTCTGGAGGGGCTGTGGACAGAAAGGAACCTTACTTCATTGTTGGTGGGAATGTAAACTTGTTCAACCACTTTGGAAAGCAGTATGGAGGTTCCTCATAAGACTTCACATAGAACTCCCCTATGACCCAGCAATCCCACTTTTGGGCATTTACCCAAATGTTTACCAAGAAGACTACACTAAAGCTACCAGCACAACTATGTTTATTGCAGCATTATTTACCATAGCTAAGATGGAACCAACCCAGATGCCCCTCAGTAGATGAATGGATCAAGAAAATGTGGTATATTTACACAATTGAATTCTATGCCTCCATCAGAAAGAATGACATTGCCCCATTTGTTAGAAAATGGAAAAACTTGGAAAAAATTATATTAAGTGAAGTAAGCCAGGCCCAAAGAAACATAGGTCCCATGGTTTCTCTTATTTGTAATATCTAGTATATGTATGAGTCAAGCGGAAAAGGTCAGATAATGTGATGTCAGGAAAAATAACCCTTAGATGTGTATTTTAATGTTTTTTTCTTTCATGCATGTGTTTCTAATGCATTTATAAGATTATCTCTTTGTTGCTTTGTATGTCCCTTCCCCACAGTATAACCCCTGCTTTCACTATATTTGATGTGAGTATAACTTGTGGAGTAGATGGGGAAAAACCAGTTGTTTAAGGATACAGGTGGACCTGTTGCAACAATGAGAAGTACAAGTAGTCATGTCGAAAACGAGCTTTTCAAAGTCGGTGCGGGGGGGGGGGGGGGGGGGAAGGGGGAAGAAGGAGAAGGATTGGGATTGGGGTTGCGGGGGGAGGCTGGGAAGGGATGTGAAGGGTAAACAAAAGAGGAGGCTGCAATGCTTGGTAAGAAATGTACGCATTATCCTGCCCATGTAATTGTAACTCCTCTGTACAGTATTTTCACAAATAAAATAAAATTAAATTTAAAAAAAAAAAGAAAATAAAAGAAATGAAATTGTGTGGTCAAAGAGTTTTCATTTTAATTTTGTAGATCCTGAAGACACAGTCCCAAATGTTTGCACTCTCTTCTTTTAGATTTTGCATTTGTAATGAAATTCTAAATGTTTCACATGTAGTAAAAATCAATTATATTTAATTTTTGAAGTCTACATGGAAAAATCTACTATAAACCAAGTTAAAAAAGGAAAGAAAAAACTGGAGGAGGAGAATATGTTGCTAAAATTCCATTTTCTAATGGAAAAATAGTCCATTTTCCTTTGATCTAGAATTACTCTATCATCTCATTTTCAAGAAAGATTCCCTTCATATTAATATACATACTTATAATTTTCATTGGTGAAAATCTGATAATAAACAAATGGGTACAGTGAGAAATGAAGGTACATATGCATAAACTCAAACCTGAAACTTACATTATTAATTTTTTATTACCTAAAAAGATAAAATAAATGAAGGTCAGCTTCCCTGTAATGAATGTCACATATTGATATATAGATAGGTAAATTTCAGTTTTATTTTAAGGGATGACACTTTAATGTGATTTATAAATGAATCAGAAAAAAATGCATTAACCCTCAAAATCAGCCTTCTTTGAGTGCTAAGTTGTCAGGGTAATAAAAAGGTCAGTTTGCTGATCATTTTCAGTCTCATGGGTTATGAAGGTTTCCTGAACATCACAAGATAATTGGAACAAAAGCTGTGCTTTTTTAGACAGAAAGCAAAATAAAAAATTAAAAAAGATGCTACCAAGCATTCTGGTCAACAAGAGGAAAAGTATGGCTAAATAGTGAATAACAGAATAAATGATAAACTCACAAAATCAACTTAGATACATTGGTACAATACAAAGCAATATGATGATATTCTGTTTCAGAGTATCATTGAAATAAATGGCACAGCCATCTCGTCCATTTCCATAATATATTCTTGCTTATTTAATTTCAAATGTAAATATTCTGTGTTGCCAATTTTACTGCATAATAAAAATGTTTTAATGCAGCACTGAAAACTCAAATATGCTTTGGCAATATATTTTTGAAATGTCCTCAATTGGTAACATGAAGAAATAAGCGAACTTTAAGGTGACCTGATTTGAAAGAGCCAAGTCATGAAACTATTCAGAAATCATAAAGTATGTGGCATGCAAGGTGTGATAAGTAAATCATAAGGTTTTAACACAGCACTAATGATTCGGCCTGAGGCTACTGCTAGTTCAGCAATTAAACAATTCTTTGTTAGATGCCAGGACCAAGTGGACGTCACCCTGCTGGATGTCCAATCTTTGGCCAACACACTTTCCAAACACAGTGAGAAATTAAAAGCTTTCCTGATTGGATTAATGAAATACATAGTGCTCAAAATGAATGACAAGCTGAAACTATTGCAGAAATTCATCCTTTTTCTTGAATACAAAACTAAAGGAAGTAAAATACTTCAGATTACTTAGGCCAGTTCTCCTAAATGCATATATATATATATATATATATATATATATATATATATATATATATATACACCATCATTCCTATCAATTTTATGCCTATTTAGAGTTCAATATGAAGACCAATAGTAATATTATATCAGTTTATTGTTTGGTTCAAGGACATCCATGAGTTTTCACTGATTCATTTATACTCCTAAAGAGATAAAAGGTGCTGGATACCAGTGGTTCACACCTGTAATACTAGCTACTCAGGAGGCTGAGATTTGAGGATCACAGGTTGAAGCCTGACTAGGCAGAAAAATCATGAGATGTTTGTCATTTCTAATAAGAACTACTAAGAAAAAGGCAGAAATGGTGCTGTGGCTCAAGTGGTAGAGTACTAGTCTTGAGTACAAAGAAGCTCAAGGATAGGACCCAGGCATTCAGTTCAAGCCCCTGAACTAGCAAAAAAATAAGTAATGAGAGAGCGAGCGAGCGAGCGAGCGAGCGAGAGAGAGAGAGAGAGAGAGAGAGAGAGAGAGAGAGAGGAACAGCAACAATAAAAATGCAAATATCACTGCATTTATTGGTTAAAGAGCTTAGAAAAATCCTAGTAGCTCGATCAGTTGACAGACAACTAGAGCTACTTGGATTTATTTATGAAGTTTGTCAACCATGATAGTGGTACTGTGCCCTCTAAAAGGAGTTTAAATTAGCCTTCATGGCTTGAGACTGCTGCTCATCTTCATTAGGTACTAACCCTTTTTTATGTTTTTTTTTTTTAATAATTGTAAAATTAGCGTACAGAGGGGTTACAATTCCATGAGTAACGTAATGAGCACATTTCCTACCAAGCATTGTTTCCTCCTCCCCCTTGCCTTTCCCCTACCATCCCTTCCCTCCCCACCCCCCCAAATCCCCTCCTCCCAAGTTGTAACGATCATTTTCAACATAGTGTCTTGTACATCTCATTATTACAATGGGTCAACCTGTATCCTTGTTTCAGCATTTTGTTATTTCCCTTCCCCTCCCCAAATTAGAAGAATGGATATATAAGATGCAGGGCAGGGGCTGGGAAGGTGGCTCAGTGGTAGAGTGCTTGCCTTGCATGCCTGAGGCCCTGGGTTCGATTCCTCAGCACCACATAAGCAAAAAAAAAAAAGAAAAAAAAAGACGGAAGTGGCGCTGTGGCTCAAGTGGTAGAGCGCTAGCCTTGAGCTGAAGAGCTGAGGGACAGCGCCCAGGCCCAGAGTTCAGGCCCCATGACCGGACCCAAAAAAAAAAAATAAAAAGATGCAGGGCACACTGAAAACATTACAGGAAGGATTAGGAGAAACTCTACAGCTCCTTGGCCCAGGCCAAAATTTTGCTTCTTTCTTTCTTTCTTTCTTTCTTCTTTCTTTCTTTCTTTCTTTCTTTCTTTCTTTCTTTCTTTCTTTCTTTCTTTCTTTCTTTCTTTCTTTCTTTCTTTCTTTCCTTCCTTCTTTCTTTCTTTCTTTCTTTCCTTCTTTCTTTCTTTTCTTTTCTTTCTTTCTTTCCTTCTTTTTCTTTTTTGGCAATCACTTGAGCCATAGCACCACTTCCGGCTTTTTCTGCTTGTGTGGTGCTGAGGAATGGAATCCAGGGCCTCATGTATGCAAGGACAGCACTCTACCACTGAGCCACCTTCCCAGCCCTCAAAATTTTCTTAAAGTCCCGGAAGCACAATAAATCAAAAAAAGCTTGGACAAATAGGACTGCACAAAGTTGCAGAGCTTCTGCATGACAAAGGACACAGCTAGCAAGATCAATAGAAAACCCACGAATTGGGAGAACATCTTCACTAGCCATACAACCCACAAGGGTCTCATATCTAAAATATACTTAAAACTCAAAAAACTAAATCCCCCAACAACAAATCCTCATAGAAACAACTGCCCGATAAATAAGTGGGGTAAAGACAAAGAGAAACTTCTCAGAAGAGGAAATAAGAATGGCCAATAGACACCTGAAGAAATATTCAACTTCTCTAGTCATTAGAGAAATGCAAATCAAAACAACATTGAGATTAACACCTCATCCCAGTTACAATGGCAATAATTAAGAAATCTAGTAACAACAGATCCTGGAGGAGATGTGGCCAAAAGGGAACCCTACTGCATTGTGGGTGGGAGTGTAAACTTGTTCAACCATTTTGGAAAGCAGTATGGAGGTTCATCAAAAGACCCCACATAGAGCTCTCCTATGACCTAGCAATCCCACTTTTGGGCATTTACCTAAATGATCACAAACAAGACCATACTAAAGCTACCAGTACAGCTAACCCTTTTTGCTGCATTCTACAGAGTGTCACCTTACATCACCACTACCAAATCCATTCCTAACCATGGAATGTCAAATCACAGAAAAGCATTTTTGCTTCATGTTTGTGTTTTAAATACTAAATACTAAATTACACTACTGTGATTTTTATTTTGTCTTATAATAATTATTCTTAGACTATCTCTAGGGAAAAAAACTCTTTTCACTCCCTTTCCAGAAAATGAAATAAATGTAAATAAAGAGTCAATTGTTTTTCTAAGACTAACTTAAAAAGACAGTGCCAAACTTGAAGGCCAAAGTGTAGATGATAACATCATCCTATATTGTAAATATAGCACATTCTAAATATCTATATAAGTGATTAGATTTGATGTGAAAGTTAATATAATTTATTTTATGAAATTCATTTGGAGATTTTCAAGTAATGTAAAATAATCTAGAGGAAATCGACAAAGAGTATAAATTCGTGGATTAGGCCAATTAAAAGTTGCCAATATATCCATGATATCCCTACGTCAAACCTTTCAAAGACATTATTCAAAATTATAGTAAGGTTTCCTAAGATGTAATACCTGTTATAAACAAATAAAATAGCACTCTCAGAGGTTGTTTGAAAAATAATCAAGCTCTTTCAGATTCATCACATACACAGGTGTCTTTTACAAAAAAATGGCCTTTACCACCCTCCCCCTGCAAAGTGGAACTACCCTATAAATCAAAGCTATATTTAATCTCAACTCTTTTTTTGCTTTCTATATCTCTACCAGACTAAATTTATTGCTAAAAATTAAACTTGAGATATTACAATAGTAATAAAAGTGTCATGTAGGATTTGCTTATATACTTTTAAATGATATTAAAAGTGAGTTGTAAACTGGAATGCATAAAAGAAAAATGTGCACAGCTATCGATCTTCCCTAAATGAGAGTGCTTTGCTGTTTCTGTGGTAAGAAGACTTGCCACAGAAATGTAGACAGTTCATTAGTGTCCTAACTTATGATGAACTGGACTATTTTTAGACAATTAGAGTTAAAATACTTGTTTTCTAGTCCTTGCATTCTTCAGAATACTCCTACAAAATTCATTCTAAAAGGTTGAGTAAATCTTGACCTTGAAGTTGGAGTTGAATGCATGCAAATGAAGAAACTGGGTTGAGCATATGTGTGTATGTGTGTGTGTGTGTGTGTGTGTGTGTGTGTGTGTGTGTGTGTGTTGTGTGTGTGTATCTGAGGAATTCAACCAGAAAGATGACATAAAGACCATAGTACCAGTCAATGCATTTCACATTCATAATGTTACTAAAATTCCAACAAACAAAAAAGCCTTGATACCATCTTCCATTTCCTTTTATCTTTGTGGGTATAACACAAACTTGGTTAATCTCATGTACTCAATAAGAGAATGACAGAGAATATACAGCAGTCTTTTCAAAAATTAATTTTGTTCTCAATGAATTAAAAAAATAAATTTTTGTTATCAGACCTGTTTGTGTTTATATTGTGTTTCATTATATATTAGTTATCGTGATCTTTTTCCATATAGAATTATCATTCAGTAAGCAGCAGAAAGGATTTCTAAAAATAATCAATGTGCCTAAATTTAAATAAAGAAATAAAGTCCTTGTTTCCAGCAAGTGAATCCCAAATAATTCTCACAAGAATAACACTATGAGTGTTTCATTTTCTTGTGCAGCAATTTAAAAAAAAATTTGCTGGTAACCTGTCGGTCCTTTAGTTGGATCCTTTTTCTGTTTCACTGTGAAATATAACCCGTTGGTGACTTTCAGTATTTTATACTTCTGATTTAATTATATGTTCCTATTTTAATCAGCTGCATTAGATTACAAATATTATAATAACAAATGCACATGTTTATATTTATCATGTTACTATACATCACAGCATTCATCACCACAAGACTCACAGTTTCTGTTTTAGGTCCTTCTGAAATCCTATTTGGTTTGGGAAATTCTTCCTTCTTTAAACTTTTCTTTCTTTCTCTTGAACCTGTTTTAGTCTTCACTCTACGCTCCACCTACTGGTCCCTGGGAAAGTTTGCTTTCTCATCCTCTCAGTCTTTGCGGGTCTTGTTCTTGAGCACCAATTGGAGGACACAGCACTGTGAATCACATTACTGTAAAAACTTCCCAATCCTCCCTTGCATTTATACCTCCATCACAAACACTTTCAAACCTTCCTGAATCCTCATGACAGGTAAATCCAGTAAGAAGTACGTGATATCAAGATCATATTGTGCTAGATCAACAGGAGCACATCTCAGGGAAAGACACTTTATTTCATTGAAGCACGCTTCTACATCTACAACAAGATTTTTAAAGGCAATATTATAAAGGTACATGGGTGAAACATACACAATACTATTTTTAAAATAAATTTGTTATTGTGGAAAACTGTACAGAGGGGTTACAGTTACATGAGCAAGGTAATGAGTACATTTCTTATCAAGCATTGCTGCCTTCTCCTTTGTTTTTCCCATCCCTTCCCTCCCAACTCCTCAACTACACCCCCCACCCCCACTTAAATTGTAAAGTTCGTTTGTCAACATAAAGTCTTGTACATCTCATTGTTGCAATGGGTCCACCTGTGTCCCTATTTAAACAATTTGTTTTCCCCCCTCCCCTCCACAAATTATACCAACATCAAATACAGTGAAAACAGGGGTTATGCCATGGGAGAGGGACATACAAAGCATCAAAAAAATCACATGGTACGTTATAAATAGATTAGAAACAAAAGGAAGCAGGAAAAAAATACTTATGTCCTTATCTTGGGGTACATTTTGCTTAACATCATCTTAATTGAACTTTTCTGCTTGTCCCAGACATACGATAATTATCCCAAATAAGGGAAACCATGGGACATATGTTTTTTTGGGCCTGGCTTACTTCATTTAATATAATTTTTTCCAAGTCTTTCCATATCCTAACATATCCTGATGGAGGCACAGAATTCCATTATATATACTGAGGGGCATTTGGGTTGGTTCCATATCTTAGCTATGGTAAATAATGCTGCAATAAACATAGATGTGCTGGTAGCTTTAGTATGGTCTTGTTTGTGATCATTTGGGTAAATGCCCAAAAGTGGGATTTCTGGGTCATACGGGAGATCTATGTGGAGTCTTTGATGAGCCTCTATACTACTTTCCAAAGTGATTGAACAAGTTTACACTCCCACCAACAATACAGTAGGGTTCTCTTCTGGCCACATCCCTTCCAGCACCCATTCCCTTCTGGCCACATCCCTTCCAGCACCCGTTTTTGATTATAGCGATTCTAACTGAGGTGAGGTGGTATCTCAACGTTGTTTTGATTTCCAATTTTATGGCTAAAGAGGTTGAGCGTTTCTTCATGTGTCTATTGGCCATCCTTCTTTCCTCTTCAGAGAGGTTTGTCTTTAAGTCTTTAGCCCACTTATTTATCAGGCAGTTGTTTCTATGAGGATTTGTTGTTGGGGGATTTAATTTTTTGAGTTCCAAGTATATTTTAGATATGAGACCCTTGTCCATTGTATGGTTAGTGAAGATCTTCTCCCAATCTGTGGGCTTTCTATTGATCTTACTGGCTATGTCCTTTGCCATGCAGAAGCTCTGCAGCTTCATGCAATCCCATTTGTCCAACCTTCTTTGATTTGTTGTGTTTCTGGGTTTCTATTAGGAAAATTTCGGCCTATGCCAAGGAGACCTAGGGTTTCTCCTATTCCGTCCTGTAATGTTTTCAGAGTATCTGCTTTGACTCTGATGTCTTTGATCCATTTGGAGTTGATTCTGGTGCAGGGTGTTATATAAGAATCTAGCTTTAGTTTTCTACAGGTGATTAACCAAGTTTGCTATCACCATTTACTCAAGAGGCTATCCTTCTTCCATTCTAGGTTTTTAGCCCCCTTATCGAAGATTAGATGGCTACAGGTCTGTGGGTTCATTTCTGGATTTTCAATTCTATTCCATTGGTCTGGAGGTCTCTTCTTGTGCCAGTACCAAGCTGTGTTGATTACAATGGCTTTGTAGTCAAGTTTCAAATTTGGTATTGATATTCCTTGAGCACTGTTTTGTTGATTCTATGGTTTTTTTTGGGGGGGTCAGTTGTGGGGCTTGAAATCTGGGCTTGGGCACTATTCCTCAGCTCTTCATCTCAAGGCAAGCACTCTACTGCTTGAGCCACAGCGCCACTTATGGTTTTGTAGTGGTTTATTGGAGATGAGTCTCATGGACTTTCCTGCTCGAGCTGTCTTTGAACCTCAATCCTCAGATCTCAGCCTCCTAAGGAGCTAGGATTACAAGCGTGAGCCCCAGGTGCCCGGTTTTCTATGTTTTTTTTAAATACTAGTTCGTTGAATTCTGATTCAATTTTAATTATTTCTTTCCATCTGCTGGATTGGGGTTTAGCTTGCTGTTCTTTTTCAAGGAGTTCAGATGTCTCATTAAATTGTTGGTTTCAGATCTCTCCAATTCGTTGATGTAGGAACTCAGAGCTATAAACTTGCCTCTGAGTACTACCTTTGCTGTGTCCCAGAGTAGCTGGTAATTTGTGTGTTCATTTATGTTGAATATCATGAATATTTGAATTTCCTTCTAATCTCTTCCATGACCCACTGGTGATTCAACAGTGTGTTGTTCAGACTCTATGTGTTACAGGACTTTCTTTGGTGGCTTTTGGTGTTATGTTCTTGTTTTATTCCCTTGTGGTCTGAGAAAATGGAGGGCATAACTTCAATGTTTCTGAATTTGGACAAGTTTGCTTTGTGACCTAAAATGTGGTCTATTTTGGAAAATGTTCCATGTGCTACTGAGAAAAATATGTATTCTGATGCTGCTGGATGAAATATTCAGTAGATGTCCATTAAATCTAGTTGATCTATGCAGTTGTTTGATTCTGCGGTTTCTCTGCTGAGTTTTTGCTAGGTTGATCTATCTAGTGGAGATAGTGGTATCTTAAAGTACCCAACAATTAATGTCTTTGGATGTGTGATTTGAGGGATTGTAGTGTTTCTTGGATAAATTTGGTGATCCAATTAGTGAATAGATATTTAGAATTATAATATCCTCCTGAGGGAAAGATCCCTTAATTAGTATGTAGTGACCTTCTTTATCTCTTCTCACTAATTTTAATTTGAAGTCTATTTTATCCACTATTAGGATTGCAACTCCCACCTGTTTATGGGGGCTGTTTGTTTGGTAGATTTTATTCCAGCCTTTCAGTTTCCAAATATGTGTGTTTTTATAGGCCAGGTGTGACTCTTGAAGGCAGCAGATAGAAAGATCTTGCTTTTTTAATCTAAATAGATAGTCTATGTCATTGGAGAGCTAATTGGAGAGTTAAGTCCATTAATGTTGAGAGTTAGGACTGAGAGGTGTTTGGTAGTTCCTGCCATGTTATCCACCTTCTTAGGGGCTGTAACAGCTTGGTTCTTCCTATGGTTCTTGGATTCTCAGTTTGGATGCAGATTCTTGCCTTTATTGTGGTCTAGTTGGTTTTCTATGTGTAGGACACCTTTAAGTATCTTTTGTAGGGCTGGTTTAGTGGAGATATATTGTTTCAGTTTTTCTTTGCTATGGAAGGTTTTTATTTGCCCTTCGGTTATGAAGGAGAGTTTAGCTGGGTACAGTATTCTTGGTTGATAGTTGTTTGTCTTTAGGGCATGGCACACATCATTCCAGGATCTCCTTGCTTTAATTGTTTCTGCTGAGAAATCTGAGGTTATTCTAATTGGTTTCACTTTATAGGTGATTGTTCTTTTCACTTTGACAGCTTTAAGGATCTTTTCCTTGGTCTGAATTGATCCTGTGCGTATTATGTGACCGTGGGATGTCCTGTTCTAGTCTGGTCTATTTGGGGTTCTAAAGGCTCCATTCATCATTTTCTTTGTGGCCTCCCTGGATTCCTTCAGTGTCTGTTTGTGGATTCCATTAATTCCTCTATTGATCTTTGTCTATTCTCATCCCACTCATGCAATTCCTGTATTACTTTTTGATTATCTTCCTCACACTCATATAATCCCTGTACTTCTCTTTGAATGTTCTCAGCCAGCTCATGCAATTCCTGAATTAGTCTTTGAGTAGCTTCCTCATGCTCACAAGATTCCTGTATTCATTTCTGGTTAGACTCATCATGCTCCTGAAGTTCCTATATTAATTTTGGGTTGCCTGGTCTCACTCCTTATCACGCTCACACTGAGTCCTTTTCACGTTTTCAATCTTTTCATTCATCATGTTTACCTGTAGTGTTTGTACAGCTTTTTGGCAATGCTCTTCTGGATTATTCATGAACTGTTCTGTCACCTGATTATCATGCCTGGGAATTGAGATACCCAGACTTGCCATTTTGAAAGTAACACCAATTTTGTGCTAGAACACCATTTTAAGGCAAGCATCAACCAGAGTCCTGTAGTTGCACAGTCAAATGGCTGCAGATACAATCTAGTTCAACAGATATAATCTATTCAACATCAAACAACTATGGATTAATGGGCTAAGAACATCAAAGAGAGATTTAGCAAACCAGAAATTATATCAAAGAGAGATTTAGCAAACCAGAAATTATTAGGTTTAGGGAGAACTGTGGGGAAAAATAGGATTATTGGGATGTGGAGAGGTAAAAGGAGAGTGAATTTAACCAAGTCCTAATCTCTGAGAAGGAAATGAATAGGACAGAATGATAGGAGAGTCATTAAAAAAATGGAAAAGAAAAATTTAAATTAAAAAAATGAAACACTTAAAAATTATGTAAGTATAAAGAAATGATATTGAGAGAAGAAAAGAATAGGATGAGAGGAGGAGAGAGATAAAAACAAAAAATGAAAAAGTAAAAAATAAAAAATAAAAATCTTAAAATTGAAATACTGGAAAATTATATAGGTATAAAGAAATAATACTACTATTAAAGAAATTAAGCCTAACAGGTTGTGAATTGAGTAATAAATTTCTGGATTAAGTATGTACACAATGAGGAATAAGGTGTAATAATAGATGATGGGTATATATCTGGGGATGAGCAGAGCAGCATTTAAGTCACTCAAAAAAGAAAGAAAGAAAAATAAAAGGACAAAAAGGTCAAAAGAGACATTAATAAAAAGTCCACATGCACACATACACACCTAAAATAAAAATATGAAAAAAATAATAGAAAACATTTTTTTTAATAAAAAAGAAAAGAGTTCTTTGATTTTTTTCTTTTTTTGGTGGGAGGAGGGAAGATCTTATATCTGCCCTGTGTCTGTAACTAGTCTCTTGGTGGAGTCTTTGGTCTGCTAGTGGTGTTTGGTTTTCCTGTGGCTTGATTTATTTCTTAAGTCATTTTGTTTGAGCAGGCAAAAAAATGCTCTGCCTTACCCAGGACTTTGTAATCCTCCTCCCAGGGTAGTTCAGTGTGAGGGCGATCTGCTTTGAGTATCACAAAAGAGGGAGATGGCTGTTTCCTCTAGCTTGGAGTTGCTGTGATGAGGCTAGGTTCTGGGTAGGGTTGAGGCCTATGAGCAATCAGTAGCTTTTCCCTGAAAGGCTATTTCCTGAGACACTCACAGAGCCCAACCTGGAGCCATTCTCAGGGTTTATGTTTACTGAGTTTCAATTGTTTGTCTAGGCTTCAATGGGGAGGGGCAGACTCTGGTTCTTTCACCCAGTGAAGAAAGTCACTCCTCTGGGGTGGGGGTTTCTCTGCTTGGATGTGGTGACTTTCCCCCTGGGTGGAACTGACCCTGGCAGGTCAGGTCAGGTTCCTGTGACCTGCTAAATGGCTCCTATTTTCTTCCAAGGCCTGGGTTGGAGCTGTTCGGCCAGGCCTTTGTCAGTATCAAAGATGGAGATCTTCTTTGGTGGTGGAGGAGTGGCAGCCTTCCCTCCTCTGCTACCTGAGAAGGAGTGAGGATGTCAGGGTTCTACTCACACCAGACTCTTGGTTCCTGGGTCGTCCCTGGTCTGCGATCAATAGGATGAAGATTTCTGCTCCTTGCCAGTTCTTGCTGGTGGTAAGTAGAATCCGCTTGCACACTGGATCCGGTGCCTTTGTCCCAGACTCTCTATTGATATGGCAGCTGTGGTAGCCGACATTGCTGCCGCCTCAGCTGGGGCTACTGGCAAGTGCTCAGTTCTGTCTCCTTGACCAATCTAGCTGGATTTTCCCTCTCTGGCCAAACTCTCTATACCATGATGGCACACTTGGTGTGATTCTCTAGCCTAGGACTGTTCACTGGAACACACTTTCTATGCAAGAGCTTGTTTAGCCTCCAGCTTCTCTGCCTGGTTCTGGCCCCTGGTTCTCATGCAATACTATTAATATCACTAAGATCCCACCTGAAAAGCCTTAATGTATCCTTTTTATTAAATTAAGAAATTGAATTATCTTATTTTTCTGCATTGAAAAATAATGAAAATAGTCTTAAAATCAATCCCATCTGAAAAATATACTATTGAGTATTTATACAATTTTTTTAAGGACAAGGCCTATTGGAAGCACTGTAACATTTGAGAAATTGTTAGATACTATTATTTGAATTCTGCATAGATCAGATTTTTTAAAGTTTTCAAGTAAATAGTAGTACCTGGATTTCTTGTCATTGTAAATTCATGCCACAATGTCATCTTTCTTTAAATCTTTTGATTTAGAAGCTCCTTCACATAAAAATTATATAAAGAATTAGTGTTACAAACTTAGTGATGCATCAGTAATGATATATTCTTTAGGCATCTTTGATTGAGTTGAACCAGTTATCTTCAGTTAAAAAGTAAAGAATACAATCAGTGGATGGCTTCTCTAGGAAACACAACATCAGAATTTGAATTTATCTATTTTTACCATAGATTTTTTTCATAAGAACTAAGGGGCAGTATATAAATTCAATGTAAGAATTAACTCTAAAAGTCGAAATATTCTGTTATGATTTAAACAGGAATGTCAGTTGTCAAGTCAAGTGAAAAGTGGTGGATTTAAGATGATTAACTGATATTGTAAACTTGTCATCATTGAGAGATATATAGTAGATTAGTAAAGCATATCTCTAGGTATGCCTATAGTTGTAATTTTTATATGACCTAATCAACGAAGTAATCACTTTATGGATTCAAGATACAGTGGCAATAATGGGAGGTGGTGGAAAGTAGCAGGTCTGACCGAGTTGGAGGGAAAGGGTCACTAGAAAAAATGTCCTTAATCATAAAAATTGTCCTGTTAGCTTCCTGTACTTATCCTGTCTTTGCTTTCTGGCCACCATAAGGACAGCTCTGCTCTGCTCTGCTCTGCTCTACTTGCCATAATGAACTGACCCCTCTGGAACCATTATCCACAATATTTTTTCTCCTTTAAGTTGATTCCTCCTTGTGTATCATAGCCTGACAATACAGAAAATTATCCCCCAAAATGGGGATGACTGTTGTGCTTAAACATGACCATATGGTATTTAAGCCTTTGGCACTGGTGCATGAAAGGAATTTAGAAGAGTTTGGAGAAGCAAAATATAAAAAGCCTACCATGCTGTAAGATTAGCTTAATCAGCTTTGGTGGCAGCTCAGAAGACTAAAATGCCTACAGGAATATACAGAGTGAAAGCTATTCTCAAGATATTTCAAATGAGAATGAAGGCTCTATTGGAAACCAGACTAGAGATCACTCATGTAACATTCTGGCAAGGAATTTGTCTGTATCTTGTCTATGTCCAGAAACATTGAATGAAGCTGAATTTAAAGGCAATGAACTAACAAATTTAGTGGAAGAAATTTCAAAAAAGTGCAGTATTAAGTCTGTGGTATAGCTATTGCTCGATGGGTCTAACATCCTAATATTGAAAATTTATAACAAAGAGTACAACAAGAAGATTTGAAAAAACATGTCACTCAGACAAAAAAGGAGCATATAGAAAGTTGAGGCAAGGATGGTTTATTCGTTAATAGAGATTAGGACCTTTAGGGAGGCCAACACTTTGCACTGAGACAAGAGAAAAGATGCTTTGAAGAATTGGCAGGACAGATTCTGCACAACCATTCAGGCCTCTGGATACAAAGTCGTAAATTCATTTAATAGACTTTCCCTTCGGTTACTGAGACATTCCTGGGATTGGGGTTTAAAACTAGGAACCTCGGATTGGCCATGAAAGTATTCTCCATGCTTAGCCTCCCTGGACTCATGGTTTCCCCGGCCCAAGTATCCCAGACTCCGATTGAGCTGGCATACACCCTAGCATCATGTGCCACATACATGCAATGCTAAATTTGTAGCCATGAATAGTAGAAGATTTATAGGGTCATAGAGCCTTCCAGCAAGATTTCAAAGGAAGGCTTGGAAGGCTAATGTTTTGAAGAGCCAAGATCCCTTACAAAATCCTTAAGAAGGCAATTCATGAAGCTGTGAGAGAAGTCTAAACCACAGATACTGCTGATGCCAGGATACAGAGCAGCTGCCAAGGACAGCCACAAGCAATGAAGAGAGCCAACTGCAAAGCAGGAGTAGAATGCAAATGGCAGGGCAACAATAGGAAGAGCTACTCAAACCCATCACATCTCACGGCATGATGGTAAGTACTACATATGCTAGAAGCAGAGCTACAGAATACTCGCTCTGTTTGGTTTTTGTCTTGCTTTGGTCCAATCCTTCCTCTGCTACTCTGCTGTTTCCCTCTCTTTATAACTGGAATATTTACTCTGTGCCATTACCTATGAAAATAATTTTCTCTTTGACTTTGTGCCACAGAGGAGATCTTAAAGTAAGACTTTTTAAAGAATATCAGATGAGTTAAGACTTCGGCGACTGAATGATGTAAGCAGAATATTATATTTTGAACATGAAATATCTCCCACAGATTCATGTACTGAGTGTTAGCTGTCCAACTCCTGCTATTTGGAGAGTTCCAGAAACTTTTAAGTGACACTTGGCTAGAGCTCACTGGGTATATAGGTCTTTAAGGAAATCTTGTCTCTGGCCCATTCTTGCACTCTCCCTATGTTTCTTGCCCAACAAAATGTGAAGAACATTGTCCACACTAGCTCTCATCACCATGATATTCTGTCCAAGCACTTGGGATCAAACCAAGATAGAATGGAACTTTCAAAAGTGTGAGTAAAAAACAATTTTCTCCTCTCTTAGGTTGTTTGTATCAGGGATTTTGTCACAGCCATGAATAAAGTTGATAAAATGTGCTAGTTAGTAGAACTATACATAAACATATTCCTAAAGGCAAGTATGGCACCTCATGCCTTTAATTCTAGCTACTTGGGAGGCAGAGATGGGGAGGTTCAGTTCTAGTCTATCCTAGGGAAATTGCTTATGATCCCATCTAAATCATTAAAAGCTGTATAAATGAACATACTTGTCATCATAGCTACAAAGGAGAAATAAATAGGAAGACTGAAGTCTAGAACAGCCCAGGCAAAAAGTAATCCTATTTTAAAAAATGACAAGTAGGGCAAATAATGAGGTACAGTCTTGGCTCAAACAGTAGAATGCCTGATTAACAAGTGTGAGGCTCTGAATGTAAACTCTAGTACCAACAAATAATAATAATAATAATAATAATAGTAATAATAACAATATAATTTCTTATATCTGCAAAAGATAGAATAGCAGGTCAGAGAAAAGATGTGCTTAAAAGAAATATATATTCATACAGAAAAATAAAATTAGATTATCTTTCACTATATAAATAAAGGGAAACAATGATTGAAAGTTAAAAACAAAGAAAACTCAATTTCTCAAGTGAAAAAAAACCTGAAAAAAAAGCTTGATATATTTGTTTAAATGAATATGAAAATTTTCATCAATCCAGTTTAAAACCATACCACATATTTGAAATATTTGCTACACATCTTACTGACAAAATAGTTTACAGAATATAAAATAGCTACATACTAAAATGTTAAAAAAGCAAGCAACTTAATAGCTCAGATAGGCATTTCATAAAACAAGCATAAACATTAAAATATGTAATGATTTTCAAAATAAGTAACCAGAAAATGTAACTGAATTCTGAAATAAAGTATCATTTGATACACATCCAGTCTGGAAAAGTTAAGCAGTAAAACCAATTCAAATGTTGATAATATGTCTGAGACATAAGCTCACTAAGACTGAACTTAAACAGGAAATTATATATGTTCTCCATAACAGATCAATAAGCAACAAACTAACAACAATACATTAAAGCAACAAATCAGAACCTTTTTAAGGAAAAATATTAAATAGAAGCTCTAAATCCAAGAGAAGACAAAAACAGACAGAAAAGAACATTGAAACTTTTGGTACCTGTAGGTTTAACAATTAGTAAGTACATCCAAACTCCTAGCAATACTGCCATAAATCTTTGCACTGAAGGCCTATTTATTCATTAAAGTATCTTTGGATTTAAACAAAAAAGAGAGACATTTTAAAATCAAATATATATATATGTATATATATATATATGTGTGTGTGTGTGTGTGTGTGTGTGTGTGTGTGCTGAAAGAGACAACATAAATGTCATATCCAAACTCAGATATAACACAGATGTTGGAATTATCAGATAGGAAGAGTAGGTAACATTTAAACCCAGATGTATAATGTCAGTTGGGACATGAGAACTCTGTAATAATTTCAAAAGAAAGCTCTAAAAATAAAAAAGTATCTTAAAAGTGACTAATACATAAGCAAGCTTTTCCCTGGACTCTGCAAAAGTGAGAAAAGAATAAAAACATGAAGCCTGTTTGCAAGTGGATGATCTTCTATGTAGAAAAAAAAAAAGAATTTGTCAACATACTGTTGGAATAGATAAACTTAGTAAAATTGTAAAACCCAAAATAACCTACCGAAGAACAGCAGTATTTTTAGACACCAATAATGCCCTGGCTAAAGAACACAAAATAGTCAACACTATTTTTTTTAGTAGGTTCACAAATTAAACCAAAATAATTAGGAATAAACATAACCAAGGGAGTCATAGCTCTCTGCCTTGAAAATTATAAAACTTTGATGAAAAGTAATATCAGAGGACATAAAAAAATGAGATGGTATTTTTATACTTTCATATTGGAAGAAATAATAATGCTGAAATGGATAAGTAGGATAATGTCAAGATTTACATGGGATCCTGTACACATGCATTCCCAAGGGTCATGTGTGGATCCACTTGGATTCACGACCTCCCATTGATTTAATAATTTCACATTATATATATATTGCATATATGTATATATATATTCATATACTATATATATTCATATACATATATGCATATAACATATATATGTATCAAGTGACTTTAACAAAAAAGAAACATAAATTTTGTCTTAGTTAGTATATATGTTGAGAGGTATGAGAACTGATGAATTCTTATTGAACCCAATGAAGATATTCAATATTGCTTAAAACAATACACAAATTACCCAAACGCATTTAAAGACAAACAAAAACCTGAATAGATATACGCTTAATAAAATAAATGGATTAGTTCACAAAAGTCTTTAAAAATAGCCTGAGATCAATTCACTAGTAAATTCTACTAAACACTTAAAGGGAAAATAATGCTAATTCCTCATAAATGTTTTCCTGAAAGTAGAAGAAAGTGTAGATTTTCCTGACTCATTTAGATGCACAGGTATCTAAGGCAAAGAAAAAGAACAAAATGGCAATTTTTCAAAGTGATTTTTCCCCATATACCAACAATAGGCTCTTGGAAATTCTATTTTCTTTTGTAATTGTATAAAGATGTTTTATTTCGGTTAAATCAACATAATATCTATAAGATTTTTCTAAAGAAAACTATAAACATCTGATGAAAAATTGAAGAAAGTTTATGGAGAACTCACTCATGTTCAAACATTACTAAGCTGAATATTTTGTTAGGATGTCACTTCTTCCCATATTGATATATGGGTTGAACATTATTGGTACAGCTCTTTTTTAAGAATTTGACAGTTAATTATCAAGCTAACCATACTCTTTTCCTGACACCCAAAACTGCCATTCTAAGTACTTACCATTTGAAACTAAAAAATGTTCAACCATACAAATCTCTGAGCACAAATATGTACAAAGCTTGAAGCAACCAAGATATTTCATATTGTGAATGCCTAAAATAGTTCAATTACACAATGGAATACTATTCAGCAATAAATAATGAATTAAATATAAATCAATATAACACAAGTATATCTTAAATACATATTGCTAAATGAAAGAGAACAGTAAGATAAAACTCTATAGTTTATGATTCTATTAATATGACATTTCTAAATAAAGCATACTTTCAAGAAGTTAAATAGATCATTGATTGCTAGAGGCTTAGGACAATGGGAATGTTGAATGGGTGAACAATAGGGAGAATACTTTTAGGGTGATAAAGATGTACATGGGTGTGTGTGTTTATGTGTGTGTATATATATATGCAATTCATATTATGTAATTCATTTGGAAAACTTCAATGAATTAACAAATCTTAAATAAGCTTAACAAATCTAAAATAATAAGTTACAAGTTATCAAAACACAGAATGAAATAATATATTGTATTTTAATACCTTCTTTTCCAAATATCAAACATAACTTCCTAAAGAATGGAGAGAATGTCTATATATTGAAAACCAGACATTCATGCATTTTCTAGCTCTGCTGCCCACTGAGTTCCTATAGCTCATGGTAACTCAAGAACAATGAGTACAACTGGCATTTTAATATTCTTCAATAATTAGAACCAGCTCTTCTGGACAAATAGCTGGTTCTAAGACTAAGATTAAACTAGTCTTGACTATTTTTTTCTTATGTGGTACTGAAGAATCTAACCCAGGGCCTCAGGCATGCAAGGCAAGCATTCTACACTAAGCCACATTCCCAGCCCTGAGTCTTGATAATTTTACAAGACAGTAAGAAAACTAGAATCAATGAAAGGGATGTTTCAGAAAACACAATGGGAATCTTCCAATGTCCCAAAATTTTGAACAACAAAATTGTAACATTGCATTTTAGTCCATCATATAAGTATCCATAATTCCAGAATGATATAAAAATTACAGTAATAAAAATGGCAGAGAATAGTCCTATCACCTATGCTGAAGTATTCCACTTTGTGTAAAGACTCTTCTTTTAAGGAAGGAAGCATAACTCTCTTGTCTTCAGAGAGAGAGATATACCATGACTGCAAGGGGATAAAATTGCAAGTAGCTTTGAGTGGAATGATCTAGCAATCACACCTCAGTGAGGCCATCAAGACTAATATTACCATTCACAAAAGAGTTTAGTACCTAAACTCTTGATATTATAGCAATTGCCACAATATTTACCTTTAATACATTCCTCCTAAAATCCATGACCTCAACTAATCAACATACAGTCATATTTGAGGTCTTTGTAAAGAAAACTAAAACTCTGAAACTGCCCTGGATACCAAAAAGAAAAAAAATATTATAAATATGTTAGAAACAATAGCAAGAAAGAAAAAAGATATTTGTGTCCCTATCTTGGGGTTTGTTTCACTTAACATCATAGTATCTGGTCATATGTACATAGATTTTGGCCTTTTATGCTTGTCCCAGACATATACTAGTTATTGCAAATAAAGGAAACCATAGAACCTATGTTTCTTTGGGCCTGGCTTACTTCACTTAATATAATTTTTTCCAAGTCTTTCCATTTCCTAACAAATGGGTCAATATCATTCTTTCTGATGGAGGCATAGAATTCATATATATATATATCTACTGAGGGGCATCTGGGTTGATTCCATATCTTAGCTATGGTTGGTAAATAATGCTCTGATAAACATAGTTGTGCTGGTAGCCTCAGTATGGCCTTGTTTGTGATCATTTGGGTAAATACCCAAAAGTGAGATTGCTGGGTCATAGGGGAGCTCTATGTAGAGCTTCTTGGGAAACCTCCATACTACTTTCCAAAGTGGTTAAACAAGTTTACACTCCCACCGACAATGCAGTAGGGTTCCCTTCTGGCCACATCCCCTCCAGCATCTGTTGTTTTTAGAGTTCTTGATTATAGTCATTCTAACTAGAGTGAGGTACAATCTCAATGTTGTTTTGATTTGCATTTCTTTTTTTTTTTGGCCGGGGGGGCGGGGGGAGTTGGAGGGGTAGGGTCATGGGGCTTGAACTCTGGGCCTGGACCATGTCCCTCAGCTCTTCAGCTCAAGGCTAGTGCCCTACCACAGCGCCACTTCCGGTTTTTTGGTGTTTAATTGGAGATAGGAGTCTCAAGGACTTTCCTGCCCAGGCTGGCTTTGAACCATGACCTTCAGATCTCAGCCTCCTGAGTAGCTAGGACTACAGGTGTGAGCTAGTGGAGCCCAGCTTGCATTTCTTTATGGCTAGAGAGGTTGAGCATTTCTTCTTGTGTTGACTGGCTGTTCTTAGTTCCTCTTCAGAGAAGTTTCTCTTTATGTCTTTAGCCCACTTATTCATCAGGTAGTTGTTTCTTTGAGGATCTGTTGTTGGGTGATTTAATTTTTTGAGTTCCAAGTATATTTTAGATATAAGACCCTTCTCCATTGTATGGCTAGTGAAGATCTTCTCCCAAACTGTGGGCTTTCTACTAACCTTGCTAGCTATGTCCTTTGCCGTGCAGAAACTCTTCAGCTTCATGCAATCCCATTTGTCCAACCTTTCTTTGATTTGTTGTGTTTCTGGGTTTCTATTAAGAAAATTTCAGCCTGTGCTAAGGAGACCTAAGGTTTCTCCTATTCCATCCTGTAATGTTGTCAGGGTATCTGCTTTTACCTCAAGGTTTTGATCCATTTGGAGTTGATTCTGGTGCAGGGTGATATATAAGGGTCTAGCTTTAGTTTTCTACAGGTGAATAACCAAGTTTGCCACCACCATTTACTGAAGAGGCTGTCTTTCTTTCTTCCATTCTATTTTTTTAGCTCCTTTATTGAAGATTAGGTGGCTATAAGTGTGTGGGTTCATTTCTGGGTTTTCAGTTCTATGCCATTGGTCCTCAGGTCTGTTCTTGTGCTTGTACAAAGCTGTCTTGATTACTACGGCTTTGTAGTAGAGTTTGACTGGTTTGTAAGGTATTTATAATGTACCATGTGATTTTTTTTCTTGCTTTGTATGTTCCTCCCTCATGGTATAACCCTATTTTCACTGTACTTGATGTCTGGTCCCTTGCATCTTGTATATACACTTCTCTAATTCGAAGAGGGGAAGGGAAAAAAACAAAATGCTTAAATAAGGATACAAGTTGATCCATTGTAACAATGAGATGTACATAACACTATGTTGAAAACGATATTTACAACTTGCGGGGGAGGTGGTAGTTGTAGAGGTGGGAGGGAAGGGATGGTGGGGGAAAACAAAAGAGAAGGCAACAATGCTCAATAGGAAATGTACTCATTACTTTGCTCATGTAACTGTGACCCCTCTGTACAGCATTTTTACAATAAAAACGTTCAAAAAAAGTTGGTATGACTAAAAACAAACTTTATCACTTTAGCTGGGGGCTGGAGGGGGGACGTGGAGGGGGGGAAGGGATTGGAAGGGTGGAAGGTATGGGAAGAGGAAACAAAGGAGGAGTCAACAATGCTCGATAAGAAATCTACTCATTACCTTGTTCATGTAATTGTAACCCCTCTGTATGGTATTTTCACAATAAAAATGTGTTAAAAACAAAGAAACATTGATCAAGATGCATTGTATTCATAAACTGATCTGATGAATAAGAAGTCCTTTGTACAACTACTTAAATCTATAATATTAAATATTTTTACCTGGCATGACCTTATTCTTCCTTATCTTCTGATTTTGAGAACATTAAAAATGTTATAAGAAGTTTACCAAGTTATTCTATCCTTTCTGTTTATGTTTTCTCTGTCTTTCTGACTAAATATAGACATGTCACAAAGAAACTCCTTTGTGCAGTTCATATTCATAAGAAAAACATATACATTCTAATTCACTGTCATATGCAGTTATGCTTACTTGGAGTTTTATTGACTAAATTGGAAATTTTAAAATTAGAAATAATGTGGTTTACCTGATCTTGTTATGGAAGTTATTTTTTTTTTGTTATGGAAGTTATTAAAGGTTAACATTTGTATTAGTTTTAGAATTGCACTTGTGCTAACTTTTAATTTTCAGAAATATGTTGATGTTCCATTGTTCATCATATATTTAGTTGTTTTATTTTTTAATTACAAATATGTTTATTTTAGATTTGCATCTGATGAGTCCACTTTTAGAATAGCAATTCAGTTTTTCAGTTCAACTTCTCCTGTTTGCCTATGGCTTTATGATTTTTAATATCTTTCATTATTTTGAATAAAGACTGCTTTTTGGAATTTCATCAAAAAGAAAAATTTGGATATTTGGTTTAAAATATGTCACCACTCAAAAGCATTTACATTTTTTTCTTCAAATTCTTATGGAAAAACATGGCAGATTTGTTGGTTTTGCACTTTTTAAAAATTTATTTTTGTTTTCAAGACCAAAGGAAGGCTTTTTCCCTGTTTTAAGCTTACACAGACTTCAAATTTGCTATCTTCCTTTTCTAGCTTCCCAAGTGTTGACATTATAATTTTTGTACCTTTAAGGGAAAATATACATTAATATCATTACTCAACCCAAGTTTGTGTGATTATGAGTGTCTGGCTAGGGAAAATTTTTTTCAGTGTCTGCAAAAGATGTACATCAAGAATGATGTACTCTAGATTTTACTGGAAACTATGCTAATGAATGTAGCCCAAAGAAGTGTATACATGTCCTCGTGGGAGGGAGGGATATCACCAATATGAGAAACTTCACCTAGGACAAAAGAAGGCTAAATGCTGAAACCTTTAATAATTAATTATTTTCAGTGCTGGATTAAACCTGAGCTTCACAAGTGCTAGGCAAGTGCTTTGCCACAGTGTTGCACCTTAGAATATAACTTAGATGGAAAATATATTAGTAAATAAAGTGAAGTTAGTATAAAGAACAGTTAAATATGTAGATCACTGTCAGCAATTTCAAGCAAAGAGAGCACAGTGATCTAGAGAAGCTGTCATGAGCTTTTAGAAGCAAAGTTCTGTACTGCAAAACTGAGAGGAGAAGGAAGCAAGCAAGGAAGGAAGGAAGGAAGGGAAGGAGGGAGGGGGGAGGGAGGAGGGAAGGAAGTAGGACAATATACATACATAAAGGTTGAATTTAAAGTTGACAAGTGTCAGACAAAGCTAAATAAACAATAACTTGATCACTTTCTTTGTAGTTACTCAACAATCCTATTAAAAAATGTTCAGTTCATCCCCTGAAATACATCAAATGACATAGTCCAGGTTTCCCTAAAGAGCACTGCCTTCATATAGTCTCATTCTCTTATCCCAAAGAAGAAAAAATTACTCTTGCCCAGCAAGGTTACCTCATTTAGTGCCCTTTGAGAGCTTTTTCAGGTGAGCAATATGTCACACACAGTTTGGTTTCTATACTCCAAACGTCGCTGAACAAAACAAATCCATTCAGGAAAATAGCACTGGAGGGATTAGAAATTGCTAAGGGGAGGATCATTCTCAGAGATTGAGTGGCTCAAACCTTTGCTTTCATTCAGGGTCCAGAAAGGAAGTCATTTTATAAATGTCAGGAAAGTCTACAGAGAAGAGAGCTAAGGCAGATGTAAGTTGTAGATATATACATTTGGAAATAGTGATTAGGACCATAATTTTCTGGAAAAAAATAGATACTAATTTTATTCTGGGGACATTTATACAAATGTGTAAAATCAAATACCAATATGTTTTGAAAATACATAGCGATTTCTTAATAATTAGCTCACTACAAAAATCAGTATAATTCTTTGTATCATCAAAATAATCATTTCAGTTGTGCACTTTTCAGTTGGTCTGCAAAACAGCCACAGTAGACTGGCTTCAAAGCTAACGCTGTAGAGTACAGCACCAACATTGCAGTGGGAACAACAAAGTTGTCTAGTAGAGCATTCTCGAAGTTAGATGTGCTAGTAAATAACACGGTAGGACACAAAACTGTCACAGATATAATACTCAAACCTCTCTATGTCAGGAAAAAGAACTGGGGATTTTGTTGTTCTTATGGTGTTTGGGTTTTTTGTTTGTTTTGTTTTTATTTTTGATTGGCATTTCTTTTATGGTCAGAGATGTTGATCATTTCTTCATGTGTCTATTGGCCATTCTTATTTCCTCTTCAGAGAAGTCTCTAAGTCTTTTCCCTACTTATTAATTGGGCGGTTGTTTCTTTGAGGATTTGTTGTTGGGGGATTTAATTTTTTCAATTCTAAGTATATTTTAGATATGAGTCCCTTATCTGTTGTATGGATGCAGAAGCTCTGCAGTTTCATGCAATCCCATTTGTCCAAACTTTCTTTGATTTGTTGTTGTGTCTGGGTCTTTATTAAGAAAATTTCCGCCTGTGCCAAGGAGCCCTAGAGTTTCTCTTATTCCTTCCTGTAATGTTTTCAGCGTATCTGCTTTTACCTCAAGGTCTTTGGTATATTTGGAATTGATTCTGGTGCAGGTTGAAAGGATCTAACTTTAGTTTTCTACAGGTGTTTAACCAATTTTAATTTTTCCAAATGTATCCTGTCTTAATAAACTCTTGGTGAGATCTGATGGCTGCTCCTGAGTAACACTCTTGGATCCTGTAGAAGCAGCTACACTGGGTGTGTTCTTGCCTACAAAATCTTTGGCATGCATGTCAAGGCAACCCAAAAGATTGATTGTAGATTGTGCAGCATTAAATATTACCAATAACAATAAAAATAGGGAAAAGTATGGATAACTTGGAAAAATCTTAGTCAGATCCCAAAAAATGTACAACAAAAAATTTGTAGAACTCACATTTACTAAGGTTGTGGAAATCGATTACCAGGAAAATTATTCCATAACAACTCATAAATTTTCTATGGTTTTCTTACTGAGAGACTTTCATTAGTCAATAAATTGTACTGGTTTTCTTTCTAATTTTATTATAGAGAAAATTAGTCTATCATATTCAGTGATGAGGGAAAAATAAGACATTTAATTTAAGACTTGGTAAGCATTTCTTTTTCCTGAATTAGACAATTGCAGTACCCACAACTAAGTACAGACTTTGCCTCTGGGAAATTCAGCATCACATGTGCATTTTTGAAAATGCTACTCTTTCTTCTCTCCCTTGTTTGTGACAGTCTCTTACCTGTCTCCCAAATTCATCAGGTTCTCACAAACATAGACCCACATGATGTATTTTACCAATAGAAAGTTGAAAGCATTATTCACCCCCTTTCATATTCTTTATGATGACTCAACCAAGCTTTCCAAAATTTTGTCTTTCAGGTAGGAATTTACAGAGACAAGAAATAAAAGGAACAAAATGCTGAGTTTATCTTATTATCCAGAAGTTGTCTTAGGAGGAATCTTTGTCATAAAACTGCCTAGAGCTTGACATGAAAAGTTAAAAGTTAATATATGAAACTGATGAACACTGATATGAAGATAAGAAATGATTCTACAACAACAGCTGCATTCTTGGATTATTCAGTGATAGTGAGCATGGTACAGGAATTAATAAAGCAGTATATTTGTTTAGACTTTTGCTCACTATCGACATAATTTTTCTACTCTAAGAAGTAATGCTTTGATATTTGTGATAATTTAAAAGAAAGGACAGGAAATGACAAGGAAAGATTTTAATGGATTCTTAACAGCATGAACTTAGTTGAAGATTCTCTGCTTCTAGAAAGTTTCTCTAAAATGTGTTTTCTTGGTATTAAATTATTTTTTAAAAAACTATTAATCATACCTCTTCCAGTCAGAAAAATGATGTGATAATTTTTAGCCTAGAATAACTTAACCTGATCAGAATACCTTGTTTGTAGAAAATGTAATGAAAAACTCTAGGATATAATAAAACTATTTTTTCCTATTTAAAAAAATCAATTTTACTCAAAGGTTATATGAAGCCTCTGGAAATTTGATAGTAAAACTCATTTGCAGACAATTGTCTCACACTCCTGACCTGCATGCATATAAGTTTATTATGGTCAGCTATTTATTTCTTTTGTGTATTTGTGTACACTCTCTGTCCCTCTGTTTCTCTTTCCCTTTGTCTCTCCGTGTCTCTGTCTCTTTCTCTCTGTCTCTCTCATACGCACACAGATACAGAAAAACTCACTATTAAAACATATAATTTCATGGTTTTATAAAAATAGATTACCCTTTTACCCAAAAAGAAAAGTAAATCAAATTGTAGTCTAATGATCTTGTCCAGCTCCTGCAGGTACTATTATATGTTGTGGTAGAAAACACATTTATTACACTCTTTGCAATTCTAAAATTTTAATTTTCTGTGGCAAACCATCTGAAGTCTGTGTGGGATAGTTGGAAATGTATCTCTAATTGCTTTTACTGTGCAAAAAAAGATACAATAGATTACCAACAGCAGGACTATTAATCATCCATCTATGCACAGCTTCTCTCTTCATGCAATATTTATAAGTATTTCTATACTTCTGGTTAATGCTAACAATCAATGCCTACTTGATGAGGCAAATGACATAATTGTCAAATGCCTGAAACTCATCAAGAGATAGGTTTATTCCTTGTGTATATTCTAGATTATTAGTGACAGAATCCTTTTTGTAGTTTTCATTAAAAATGAGAAAATTGTCCAATTATATTTTTCTTTTATTTTGCGGGAGTCCTTTTATTATGAGCTATTTTTACACTGACAATTCTAACCAAATAAGAGAAGATTATTTTTTCTACTTCTTTACTTAAATGAATGTACATTTTAGCAATGCTGGAATTTAAAACAAAATCTCATTAATAGTTTAATGGAGAACTTTCAGACCTTAGAAAACTTTAGCTGAGTCCTCATCAAGTTGCGAATATGTGAGCATGTCCTCTTTTATATTTATAATGAGTTATTTTTGCTAGTAATAAAAATAGCATTCTTAAATGGCATTCATTAACCATTATATACCTTCTTCTTACTTCTCTCTTTTAAAAATAGTTTGAAGAATGAAGTTCATACAAGGTATTTCAGTCAACCAATAGTATTATGAATTTTCATTTTATATATTTAAATGTCAAACAAAATGTGAAATTTTAAGGTAATATTTTATTTGAAATTGTATCAATTAGTTTTATTTATAAGACAAACTCATATGTATGCTCATAGGACAGCTTGTTGTTAGTATTTATTACACTCTTAATTTGAAATGCTTGGTTGTCAGACCTAATTTTTGACTGTCAATGTTTATCCTACAGTCTGCAAATCAAAATAATTTGCTAATCTATACTCATCCATTTAATACATTATAAGCTTTTCCCATTTATATACCATGCCAGTTTCTGTGAATAATGAAAACTTCTGTTTTTAAAATTTGTGTTTCTTTAGAGGAAAAAGTGACCTGTAGCAAATGTAGCATCACTAGACAAGTGTTACATAAGAGATAATCGAGGAAAGGCTTTGGGAATTCAGAAATCACCCTAGGGAGAATGTGATCAGAGGAAGGGTTCCCAGAGAAGCTCTGGAAGAAATGGTTGAAATTCAGATAAACCAAGAGGTGGGGTCAGATTAGAGAGACCGAACTTGGGAATAGAAATACTTGCAGAACTCCCTAGGCAGATTAGATGTGGTGGAATTACAGGAATGTTTAAAAATATCTTTGCAATGGCAGGCAGTGGGAAGACTTTGTATACAGAATAGTGAATTTCAGATTGCAGAGTTTCTGTTCTAACTTTTGACAGAAATCCATTTTAAAGTGATCCGTAAGTGATCAGAAATTGACTTTTATAAGCATTTATCTAAATACAGTAGCAGGTTTAACACACACAAACCAACCAACAACCAACCAACAAACAAACAAATAAATAAATAACCTCTTTCTGGAAGGGATATCCTACTGCAGTTGGAATATGGTAAGAATTTAAGAACTCTGATCTACTTCTTTTTTAAAATTATGGCTGGAATTTTAATATGAAGGAACATTTTAAGAATGGAAATCCATCTAAGACTTGGGAAGGCTGCTTGTTGTACCTAGTGGTATGAGTCTGATATGTGGCTTCTGATGTCTTAAGGACTTTGTGTCTTTAAAGGTATCCTTAATCTATGGTGTACTAAAAGTGAAATAAAGGCAAATATGAAGAGATCACAATAAGCTACCCTCTTCTCTGTACTCACAATTTTTCTCCTTTTTTCTTCTTCCACTTATCAGTCTTTTCTTTCTTCTATGACTCTTTTACTGTTGTAAATAGAATAGCAGTAACATATAAAAGAGCTAAAGAACAGGGGAGAAACAAAAGAGATAATAGTGAGTTAGTTATAGAAGCCTTGTGGGGTTTACTATTTCCTTTAAAGTAAACTGACTTCATTTAGAGCAAGCAGAGTAAAGGGCAATGACTACAAAAGCCAAGAAATATCAATATTTGTCTTGATACTTTGATTTGATCCTGGGTCCTTAACACTAGCTAAGCTGACACTCCACCACTCCACCACCTGTCAAGCCACTGTGGTCTTAATGAAAAGTTTATTCTTTGGATCAAGAAAATGTGGTATATATACAAATAGAATTCTATGCCTCCATCAGAAAGAATGACATTGCCCCATTTGTTAGGAAATGGAAAGACTTAGAAAAAATTATATTAAATGAAGTAAGCCAGGCCCAAAGAAACATAGGTCCCATGGTTTCCCTTATTTGCAATAACTAGTATATGTCTGAGTCAAGCAAAAAAGGTCAGATAAGATCATGTTAAGTGAAATGAACCCCAAGATAAGGATTCAAATGTTTATTTTTTTATTGCTATTGTTTCTAACATATTTATAAGATGATTTTTTTGTTGCTTTGTATGTCCTTCCCCTGTAGTATAACCCCTGCTTTCACTGTATGTGATGTTGGTATACCTTGTGGAGGAGAAGGGAAAAAACAAATCGTTTAAATAGGGATACAGGTGGACTCATTGCAACAATGAGATGTATAAGTCGTTATGTCGAAAAACGAACTTTAAAATGAACTTTACAACATTGGCTGGAAGGGGAGGGTGGGCTGGTAGTTGGGGGGAGGGAAAGGAATGAGAAGGGAAACAAAAGAGGAGGCAACAATGCTTAATAAGAAATGTACTCATTACCTTGCCCATGTCATTGTAACCCCTCTGTACGGTATTTTCACAATAAGTAAATAAATAAAATTTAAAAAAAGTTTATTCTTTCTCATGCCAACTATTCATGGCTTACAAATTTGTCAGGTGCCTTAGACATGAAGGATGAAGCTTGAATTATATTCAAGTGAGAAGCCTTCTCAATGTATTACAAACTGCTGCAGACTCAAGAGCAGTTTTGGTGACAGATATTTTGGGTGCTGTCACTTCATCAATCACCTGCTGGGAGAATGGGAGACTACAGTGGGCAGAGGGCTTGATGATGGGGAACAACCTACTTCCACACAAAGATCCAGTGTGCCTGCGCTTTCAGTGAATATGATGTGAAATGTTAACATTTTTTCACACTTACACTTCTAATTGTGTGGACTCTGAAAGTGATAGCCATCTGGAGTAGAAAGGTGTAAATACTAATTATCATGTGCACATCAGTATCTATGACATAGGCTTCAAAAGGAAGCATAGCAGTATGCATATTTTGATTTTTTTCTCAGTAAAAACATGATGGACAGGTATTTACTGTGCATCTGTTTTCTAAGATTATTCTAATGACACCATAGCATTAACCATTATTTACATATATTATACCATCTACATTCATTTTAAACTTTAAAAAGGGGGAAACAAATGGTCCTATGTAGCAGAAGAATGACTCAAAGTTACATCTTACCAAGCAAAACTTAGCCTGTTTTTCACAACTTTTGAAAGTGACATATCCTCTAGCAGAAGGCTATACATACTGATTGAGCAAAGTCTTTGGAGTTTTTCAGCAAAAGAATCTTCCCTGGTATTTGTGCATCTGTTCACCATTGCTGCTAGGTATGTACTCTCTCTGATGGGTAATGGAATTTAATTTAACCTAGCACATGTTATATTTTCAATATTTTAACTGTAGAATCCAGAGCAATCATACTGGTATTTCTTCAAAGATATTTGCATTATTCTTTGTTGGGTAGTTTGAGCATTGAAATAATATGTTAGCTCCCTCATTAAAATGTAAAGGTACTGTGACCATAAAACAACTAACATTGCTCAAATGAAATTTAAAATATTTGGGTTAGATTGAATAAAAAAACCTCCCAAACCTTCAGAGACCCTTAGGCCTTTTAGTTGCAGTTCTCATTTAAGAGCATAGGATAATTAAAATGAATGGTCACACCTACTATTCTATGAGGCTGACGCTTTGTATTGTGGTACAGGAACCATTTAAGACAGGACTCCTCAACTCAAAGAAACCTTATAGTAGCCAAAACAGAAGATGTATCATCTTGATTAAGTCCTCACTGATTTTATATGGTTAAAAGCTTCAAAGCAAGATGACTTCGATGTAAGTTCTGAGCAGTATCTCATTTTTCTAATTATATTTTTATTATTTTTAAGTAGTTGTACAAAGGGGTTAACCACTCAACAAATCAGTTTATAAATAAGATGTAGCTTGGTTGATATAACCCTTTTCCTCATTTTCTTTTTTTTTTTTTTTTTTGGGGGGGGTCCGGTCCTGGAGCCTGAACTTGGGCCTGGGCGCTGTCCCTCAGCTCTTCAGCTCAAGGCTAGTGCTCTACCACTAGAGCCACTTCCGGCTTTTTTCTTTTTGCGTATGTGGTGCTGAGCAATCGAATCCAGGGCCTCAGGAATGCAAGGCAAGCGCTCTATCACTGAGCCAACTTCCCAGCCCATCCTCATTTTCTACCATTCCTCCCAACCCACATATTCCCTGCAGTTTTCCTAGTTTCATGGGGTATATACTGAGTATTATGGTTAGAATCTCCTTTTCCTTTTGCTCTTCGTTTGTCTATCCCTCTCCTAGCCTACCCACACACACCATTCCTGTGTCAGTTACTTGGTATTCATTTTGTGGGGCAGTAGATTAGTTAGTCTAAGGAATTACACTACTTGAAGTATCCCCTGTAAATGCCATACTTTGATTAATACATTTGTGTATACAAATTCATGTGCATTTCCTTGTGTAGTTATAAATAAGCTCATCCTTCCACTATGAGAGAAAACATTTATCCTGTGTTACTCTGGGCCTGTTACTTCATTTAACATAATTTTGTTCAGGTTTAACCATTTCTTTGTAAATGGCATAATATCACTCAAACATAAATTTCCATCATAAATGTTTATCATATGACTCTACATGCAACAATGCAGATGGACATCTAACAGGAAATGGGCATCAGTATTGGAAACCAAAACATTCAATGGTAAACTACAAAACTAAATTAATCAAGCAAATGTCAGGAAGAAAGGCTGATTTTTATAGAAGTTTATAAATTTAAAAAAAAACTAAGTAAAAGTGTCCAAAGGGAAATACCACAACAATACATGAATTTATTCTTAGTTTACAATAAGCATATGTTTAAATATGTTTAAATAACCAGCCCATAACTGATTCTGATCAAAATAAGGTTCATAAATACAATGAAAACTTCTCTTCATGTATGTCCTGGAAATGAAAATCTTTGAAGGAGTGCTTGGACCACAATAGCTTACTTATTTTGTAAAGGTGTTTGGTATTTTTTTTCATTTAATTTTATTTTATTTGTGAACATACTGTACAGAGGAGTTACAATTACATGGGCAGGATAATGCGTACATTTCTTACCAAGCATTGCAGCCTCCTCCTTTGTTTACCCTTCACATCCCTTCCCAACCTCCCCCCTCCCCCCCAATCCCAATCCTTCTCCTTCCCCCCCCTTTACCCCCCCCCCCCCCCGCACCGAAGTTGTAAAGCTCGTTTTGGACATGACAACTTGTACTTCTCATTGTTGCAACAGGTCCACCTGTATCCTTAAACAACTGGTTTTTCCCCATCTCCCTTTGTAATATCTAGTATATGTATGAGTCAAGAGGAAAAGGTCAGATAATGTGATGTCAGGAAAATGAACCCTTAGATGTGTATTTTAATGTTTTTTTCTTTCATGCATGTGTTTCTAACGCATTTATAAGATTATCTCTTTGTTGCTTTGTATGTCCCTCCCCCACAGTATAACCCCTGCTTTCACTATATTTGATGTCAGTATAACTTGTTTGGTATTTTTTGTTGTTATTCCCCTACAAAAATTTTCCAGAGTCACATTTTAGAATGATTATTAGAACTTCAAAATATATTATCTATTGTACAAATGCAACCATTGTTTGTTTGCTCATTTTAATTTATCTATGTTATTCTACCCATCAAATATCACAAAGCATGTTTTTCAACCTAACCAAAAACAACTTTCTAAATTGCCAACTGTAGTGATAATTCTAGTGTTAATTTCTCTACTAGCTTGCAACTACAACTATTTAGATACTTCCTATTAAAAAAATGGGGGGAGATTAAGCTTTCTTTTTATGAGATGGTTATTTTTTCTTTCTAAAACTGTTTACATGTCCAAATCAAATGTAAAAGCATTGTCAGATTTCTCACAAGCACCACTTCAAATCCAATCAGATATTAATCTTTTCCTTAACTGTCTGGAAAATGTTAGACTGATATTCTTCCTAGTTGTGTCTTTATTTGTCAAAATTCAAAAATTCTTCCTGTACTTGGTCCTCATGAGGTGAAGATAACTTGGAC
This sequence comes from Dipodomys merriami, assembly GCF_024711535.1. Taxonomy (NCBI): domain Eukaryota; kingdom Metazoa; phylum Chordata; class Mammalia; order Rodentia; family Heteromyidae; genus Dipodomys; species Dipodomys merriami. Next base: position 87,121,490 of record NW_027203381.1, read on the forward strand.
TGTTTCATGTGTGCATTGTTATAGTCATTATTGTCATACTTTTTCATTCTTGAAAAATCTATCCGTTCTTGGATTCTAAACCTGACATTTTGAGCGATCTATTCATGCAGGATACTTTGGTAATAATGCCAACTTGTATTCAGTTATCACCATTTTATAATATGATGTAATGGGGAATGCAACTGAAGTAAAGATTAGCTTTATCTTCTATTTCCATTGTGTGTGTGTGTTTGTCATTCTCTTTCCAAGTCCGAGAGAAGCACTGCTTATGTTTTTAATGGTTTGTAGAGATTTTAGTGGGTTGACCATTTTTCAAAAGCCTCTAAACAACTTCTGATGGAAAGAGGATGATGTGAGTTGACAAACTCAGACTAAAACGCCGATGCATTGCTGATGAGAATGTAAAGTGGTGCATCTTTGAGAAAGTGATTGACAGTTCCTTACTTATCCTATCTCCAAGCAATTGAACCTCCAAGCACTTAACAGAAATAGGAGGAGAAAATGTGTCTGTAAAAGGACTTGAAAAAGAATGATCACAGCAACCTTATATGTAATATCCTAAACCTGGAAATAACCTAAATATCTACTGAGAGAGATTATGTAAACAATTTGTGGTACATGCATACCATAGGAATGAATTGCAGTTATAGAAAATAGGATAAATCAATATCAAAAACACTATTTAGAGGGGGAAAATGCAGACAGAAGAGTACAAAGAATGTGATTTTGATTATATGAAATTCAAGAATAAGCAAACTTATATCCAAAGAAAGAGCTAATTTGAAAGTACACAAACATAGTTTTGGAATTTTATGAATATTTTCTATGTGGTTTTAGAAGATAATTTTACTGCATAGTAATAAAAGGCTCATTCAACAGCTAATTAAGATTTGTGCATGTTTTCATTAAGATTGTTTTGGGAATAGGAAGAGAAAAGAAGGGAAAGTGATGGAGTTAGTCTGATCAAGTTACATTGTATGCACATAAGTATATGTTAATATAAAATCCTCCCTGAACAACTAATTGGTGTTTATAAAAATTTGAAGAGAAATGACCCATTGCATTGCATATAAACCATACACATACTCATATACACATATGCACACACACACACATACACACACACTCACTCATAAAGACTGTAATGTAACAAAAGGTAAACCTTCTAGTATATCAGCAAAAGAATCCTGTGATTACAATGGAAAAAATCTTTTGGCTGGCTTTGGGATCAAACTCAATGCTCATTTTACATTGTTCTTCAATATTGCCATAATCTTTCTAATCATAATGGATAGCCACAATTCCTATACAACTTTTCACATTCAAATGTAATTTTACAAGCCTAAGTGTACATATACATGTATACATGTTGCCACATATACACATATATACACATAAGGGCTGCCAACTATGTATACACATAGTAATACCTTGGCTGGTAGGACTTTTAAAAAACAAAGGAAAATTTGAATCATAAGACTTTCCTTCTGATAGGTAAGAAAGATCTCAAAGCAAGGCAAAGAGAGCAGGTTCATTTATAGTTCATATTGTCAAGCATTTCAAAATCTGTATTCTGTACTATCTGAACTCAAATTAGATGATTAGATAGATGATCAGGATCTAGACAAATAGCAGTATCTGTTGATTCCCCAAAATTTTACACTGTAAACCTTTTGTAGTTTACCAACAATATGAATTCTAAATGTTTCCAAAATATATTTAAACTTAAATTAAATATGCAATAAGCATCCATAAATATAAATACATTTTTCATGAAGATAATATAAAAACCACATATAAAGACCAACACTTCATTTTGAAGATAAAATATTTATAGAATTATAGAATTATTTTATAGAATTATATCATTTCATTATTTCATTTATATCATTTCATTAACTTTGTACTAAGCCAAAACTAATAACTTACTGTGAGGATTCTCTTCATCAAAATTCTTAAAGCAGGAGAAGGAATGCATTTTAGAGGTAGATCTCCTGCCTAGAATGTACAAGGTGTGAACACCTTTTTCAACACTGAAAAAGAAATTCCAAAAATGTATGTCTTTATTGTGAGTTGCATTGTAGTCCCAAATTCATATGTTGAATTCCTAATGCCCACTGTTTCACACTGTAACCTTGTTTGATAATAGGGCTTTTACACAAATACTGATATTAAAATGAAGTAATCATAATGAGCACTAAGCCAATATGACTGAAGTTCTTTTGAAAAATGGGAAATTCAGAGCTTCATGTGCATACAAGGAAAAATCTAATGTAAGCATGTGGAAAGCCCACATATAAACGAAACAAGAGAGTCTGGAATTAACTCTTTAAATTTAATTTTTTTTAATTAAAGTATTTGTACAAAGGCATTTCAATTCAATGTCAGTTTATGAGTACAATGCATCTTGATCAATATTACTTTCATTATTCTCTCCCATCCTTCCCAACACCAACTACTTCAAATTACCTGTTTTCACCTTCACATATGTAGATTGAACTAAACCAGGATTACTCACACCTTGATTTCTGTCTTTAGGCCTCTAGAACTATGAAGCTATGAGGTTCCATTTTTGTGAAATAATTCAATCTGTAGTACTGCATTCATCAACAGCAGCAAATTAACAGTCACATTGCTAAAAACATTTATACTTTTATAGCCAACTTTATGTGAAATCTAAATATTAACTTGTGGTTTAAACTTGTATTCAATATAACTATATTAGTTTCCTAGTGTTGCCATAGCAACAACATACTGGATGTCAGACAACAGGAAATTCTTTTTTCACAGGGCTGAAGCTGGAAGACCAATATCAAGGACACTGGTCATATTGGACTAGAGTTTTTAACTTATGACCTCATGTAACTTTAATTTATGGGAATTCTAGTTTTAAATACACCTGCAATAGAAGTTAGGATTTCAACACACAAAATTAAAAACAAAATTCAGCCTATGTATAACGTTATCTAAGGGAGGTTCTACTACTAATAGAATTAAGCATTAGTAAACATTATTTCTAAATTACCATGTAACAGAATTTACTTCTCCCTTTGAAAATCAAAGCACTGTTTAAATATGAAAATAAAAATAAAGAAATATTTAGACAAGATAATATCTTTAAGCCGGGGGCAGGTGACTCACTCCTATAATCCTTTCTACTGGGGAGGCAGAGATCTGAGGATCATGGTTCAAAGCCAGCCTGGGCAGAAAAGTCCGTGAGACTCTTATCTCCAATTAACCACCAGAAAACAGGAAGTGGTGCTGTGGATCAAGCCGTAGAGCTCTCGCCTTGAGCTAAAAGCACAGGGACAGCACCCAAGCCTAGAGTTCAAGCCCCATGACCGACCAAAAAAAAAAAAAAGATATCATCCTTAGAATCTATTGAAATGGAAATCATATACTGAAAGTCCCAAGAAGCAAATTATCATTGCAGTTTGAAATCATGAGCCCACAGCATATCACCTTTTATAATTGCTTAAAAATAATATTAGGGATAATTGTCCCTCTAGCCTCTCTATTCCTGGCTTTAGACTACATTCTGAGTAACAATCTTCAAACACTAATGGATCAAGTAAACAATCCATTGTAACAGCGTTTCCCATTTGGCCACATCCTGGCCAGCATCTGTTATTATTTGTTTTCTTGATAAAGACCATTCTAAATGGGGTGAGGTGGAATCTCAATGTAGTTTGCATTTGCATTTCTTTTTTGGCCAGAGATGTTGAACATTTCTTCATGTGTCTATCTGCATTTATTTCTCTTGTTCATTTGTCTTTAGTGTATTTTTTCCTCCTCTGATTTATTCCCTGTCGTCATTGTTTCTGATTTTGGAACCCTTTATCTTGTATGTAAGTTTATCTGATTTGGGGAAGGAAAAGGGAATCAAAGAAATGGTCGGACAAAGTGGTAAACCAATGCAACAGGATACTCACTAAACACTATGTTGGAAATGAACTTTACAACTTGAAAGGGGAGGGAAAGGGAGGATGAGGGAAGGAAAGCAAGAGAAAACGAGGGAGGAGGTAACACTGTTCGAAAAGAAATTTACTCGTTACCTTAATTATCTAACTGCAACCCCTCTGTACCTCACATTTACAATAAAGGAAAAGAAAAGAAAAACATTCCAATGTGTTCATGTTACATGAAGAGGTCTCTCCAAGTGAGGGAGACCTTCATGGTTGCTTCCAAAATGCAAATCATTAATACTCAATGCGCATTTTTATTATGTTTAAAATTGATATGTCAATAGTTTTAAGGATAAGCTTTTTCTGTTTGTGATTGCACCCTTCAGTTATTCAAATTTTTAAAGAGTTTTCAAAAATTTGCAATTTCATGAGAGAAATGCATAATATTCAAGTCAATACAAATCTTTTCTGAAATATAAACAAATATTACCAAATATTAAAGTTAGAAAACAAAATTAAAAGATATTAGTGTCCAGAAGAATAAAAGAACTAATGCATAATGCATATCAGAAAAGCAAATGAATTGGAATTTTATGCATAACAAATACTATTTTAAATGACAGTACTCATTGCCTGTATAATTCAGTGCCATTCAACACTGTATTATTTTCCAATTTATTCACTTTCAAATCCACATTTCCTGGTAGTTCTATGTTCAGCAGAAACTCTTGCTAATAAATGTTATGACATGGGAAAGTTTATTGATAACAAGCATTTGCAAACTCACAACTTTACAAGTATAAGTTATATCTCACTGATAAAATTCTGAACAAAATTGACTATAAGTGCTTTTTAAGAAGAAGATAGTTCCATTCTTAGAAAAGTAGCAACATTATTTATTATTGGAAGTAAGAACATAATGGATATATAGAGTCATTCAATTTTCTTCACTATATTTAGGTTTCAGGGTGGAAATTGTTAAAAGTTCCAGCAATGACTATATTCTAGAAATAAACATAAAATTTCTGGATTGTTTCAGTTAATATAATTTTTTCCAAGTCTTTCCATTTCCTAACAAATGGGGCAATGTCATTCTGATGGAAGCATAGAATTCCATTGTGTATAAATACCACATTTTCTTGATCCATTCATCTACTGAGGGGCATCTGGATTGCTTCCATATCTTAGCTAGAGTAAATAATGCTGCAATAAACATAGTAGTGCTGGAAGCTTTAGTAGGGGCTTGCTTGTGATCATTTGGGTAAATGCCCAAAAGTGGGATTGCTGGGTCATAGGGGAGCTCTATGTGGAGTCTTTTGAGGAGCCTCCATCCTGTTTTCCAAAGTGGTTGAACAAGTTTACACTCCCACCATCAATGCAGTAAGGTTCCCTTCTGTCCACATTCCCTCCAGCATCTGTTGTTAATAGAGTTCTTGATTATAGCCATTCTAACTGGGGTGAGGTGGTATCTCAATGTTGTTTTGATTTGCATTTCTTTTGTGGCTAGGGAGGTTGAGCGTTTCTTCATGTGTCTTTTGGCCATCCTTCTTTCCTCTTCAGAGAGGTTTGTCTTTAAGTCTTTAGCCCACTTATTTATTGGTCAGTTGTTTCTTTGAGGATTTGTTGTTGGGGGATTTAATTTTTTGAGTTCCAGGTATATTACAGATATGAGACCCTTGTCCATTGTATGGCTAGTGAAGATCTTCTCCGAATCTGTGGGCTTGCTATTGATCTTGCTAGCTCTGTCCTTTGCCATGCAGAAGCTCTGCAATTTCATGCAGTCCCATTTGTCCAACATTTCTTTTATTTGTTGTGTTTCTGGGTCTCTATTAAGAAAATTTTGGCCTGTGCCAAGGAGACCTAGGGTTTCTCCTATTGCATCCTGTAATGTTTTCAGGGTGTCTGCTTTGACGCCGAGGTCTTTGATCCGTTTGGAGTTGATTCTGGTGCAGGGTGATATATAAGGATCTAGCTTTAGTTTTCTACAAATAGTTAACCAATTTTGCCAGCACCGTTTACTGAAGAGGCTGTCTTTCTTCCATTCTATTGTTTTAGCTTCCTTATCGAAGATTAGATGGCTATAGGTCTTTAGGTTCATTTCTGGGTTTTCAAGTGAAGTAAGCCAGGCCCAGAGAAACATGGGTCCCCTGGTTTCCCTTATTTGCAATATCTAGTATATGTATGAGTCAAGCAGAAAAGGTCAGATAAGTTGATGTTAGGGAAATGAACCCTAAAATATGTATCCAAATGTTTTTTTTTTCTTTCATGCGATTGTTTTTAACACATGTACAAGATTATTTCTTTGTTGCTTTGTATGTCCACCCCCCACGGTATAACCCCTGCTTTCATTGTATTTGATGTTGGTGTAATTTGTGGAGGGGAAGGGAAAAAACAAATTGCTTAAATAGGGATACAGGTGGCCCCATTGCAACAATGAGATGTACAAGTCGTTATGTTGAAAAAGGAACTTTACAACTTTTGGGGGAGGATTGGGTGGGGGAGCAGGGGAAGGATGGGAAGTGATGGGAAGGGGAAATAAAGGAGGAGGCTACAATGCTGGATAAGAAATGTACTCATTATCTTGCCCATGTAATTGTAACCCCTCTGTTCAGTATTTTCACAATAAAGAAAAATTCTGGACTGTGCTCACTTAAAAGTTTTGTTACACCAATGATTGATACATTTTACAAAATGTAAAGATTAATTTCACTTTTGCTATTAGTCTAGTGGTTCTATGTAGAAACTCAAGTAAATTGAAAGATTGAAAAAGAAAACAAGGGATCAATTGTTTAAGAATATTCCCTCTCATCTTTTCTCTGCCCTTACCATTCCTCCCCTCTTTTCCGTTCTTCTCTCTTCTCTTCTTCACATTGTATGTGATGCATATCTTTTCAATTGAAATTATTTCAAATATTAAGAAAAATGAAATATCTCTTCCTTTTCTCAATTCTTCCCTTTTGAAGTAACTAGCTGATATTATATTATTTACACATTTACAATCTCATCCACAGGGAGAAAAAAAAACCATGTACTCCTACGTAGAATGTACTGTCTCCAAAAAAAATTTTGTTCTGCAGCCATTTTACAGTATAGAAATACATGTCATTCCAGTAAACATGACTTCAGTTCTAATGGTAAAATTTTCAAAAAAAATCTGTTCAGAAAACATTAAAACAGAGGAAAAAAATCAAAAGAAATGAACAGACTCCTGGATAGCCATCTCAAGGAAAACAGCAATAATGGGGTGGTTAATATTCTGACATATTCAGCTGAAATTCAACTCTGTTAATCCTTAGCCAGAGCATTTGTTTTCAAAGCAAATGCTATCTTGCCTGGTAGAAATGGATATGCTGAAGAAATTGATAAATGCAATTTTTTTCTTTCATTTTCAATAAAAGTTTCTGGGTTAACAATTTAGGTAACTTATGGTTCATATTAATACACAGAATCTAGTGGATAATAGTCTGGCTAATCAACAATCAAAGAGTGATATTGTTTCATATTCAATCCAATATAGCAATTTTCCTCCTTGAAATAGATGAAAAATCCAAAGGCCTTTTTGACAATCTAGTTCTTATTACAATCCCAAAAAGAAAATAAGAATTAATTTTCTGTTCTATAATGTGAATTCATACTGTTCAATATTATAAAAATCACTCTGTCTGACTGTCTAATGTTCTTATTATTCTAAAATTTTAAATAAATGATGAGGAAAAGGAGGGAATATAGTCATAAAATCCAATGCATATCCTACAAAAATAAGAAAGTTGAGGAATGGAGTGGGGTTGGAAGGAATGAGCAGGGTTGGGAAAATGATCAAAGGGGTGACATTGACCAAGGTTCATTGTATTCATAAACTCCTTTGTTGAATGTGAACTTCTTATACAACTACTTGTACTTATTCTGAAAAGCAAAATATAAATATGCACTCAAATTAGTTAATAATAATAATAATAATGCAGATATTCCAGCCCTGTTCTGCACAGAGACTACAAAAGAGGACTGCATCGACCAAATGCTGATTGCCTGGCACAAGGAGGTTTATTATAAGATGTAACAAGTTCATTAGTTTATCAGTTTCCAATTGCATGTTATTAAAATATTGCCCTGTGGTTTACCTTTTAATCAGATGAAGCCAGGACTTGGTGGCTCATACCTGTGATCCTCACTACCCATAAGGCTAAGATCCAGAGGCACATAGTTCAAAACTAGCCAAAACAGAGAAGTCCATGAGACTCCATCTCCAAATTAATCAGCAAAAAGCCCAGCTGGAGACATAATGCATATATAGAAGAACACCAAACAGTGAAGAAAGAAGAGAACATCTTTTCTTCATTTAGACAAATTTTAAAACTTCAAGAAAGAACTCTCTTCAAAATCCAAATACTTATAAGACTTAGAATCAATATTTTTTTCATTCAGAATTACAATTAAATTTTTGATTTTTGTCTAGTTACTTTCTTTTAACTAAATTGCTTTAATTCTCTAAATTTTTCTAGTAGCCAGATTACATAAATGCATGTAAACTGTCATCTATGCGTCTAGGTTGTTTATCATGTGCAATGTCTGATTTCAAATGACCAGGAGCTGCTTTCTTCTTTTTTTTCCACTGACCATGCAATAAGAATCATGCTTCTTGCCAATGAATTTGAAGTTGAACAGACAAAAATCTGCTTCCAAATGTGAGTGCCTTTAAAACAGATACTTTCTGTGGCATGTATATTTTTCCACAGTGCCTAACATTAATCCTTAGACATCTGTGACACAACAAATGCTAGATTTTAAGCATATAATTAATGGGATGACAGAGAATATATTTAGAGCAATATGCATTTAAATTTTATGTGCCTAAACTTTAAATAATCAAATGGTTAGAACAAATGCAAAGTAAGACACACTAAGGGGTGAAAAATAATTTTGTACCTCATCTCATTTTCCTCTTCTATAAAATGGGGAAATTTAAAAAAGCTTAAAGTAACTTTATGACACTTTTGTCAGGACGATATAAAACAATCTGGTGTTATCCAGCACATAATATATACTCAGTGAAGATAAGTTATTAAAAAAGCATAACAACTCTAAGACTTCTGAGAGAAGAATTAATTTTCTGAATACATATTATTCCTATTAGGCATGATGATAAAGGTTTTGCTTAGGATATTTTCCTCCATTAAAAAATCTAGTAGCTGTATCATAAATACAAATGGCAACTTATGGGAGTTAAAATTATTTATTAATGACAGATTTAATAAGGTTAAAAACATTCTACTCCAAAATGAGGTATATTGAAATCTTAGAGATCGGCAGAAGAGAGCCCAAGGTGGTGGTATGTGCCTGTAATCCAAACTAACTGGCAGGTGAAGATAGAATGATTACAGCAGTCTGAGGATGGTTAAAAGTAGAAGACATGACCTAAGGTGGGGGGAGGAATCTATAAAACAAATGACTACCACCATGTTTAAGGAGTAGAGCATTTTGCTAAGTATAAAACTTTGAATTTAATTCCCTTGTTCTGATAAAGGAAAATAACAGAAAATATCCTCAAACATAACAGAATTTATAAACAAAAACAAATGGGAGGGGGAGAAAAACTAACATCTTATCTCTGAAGACACAGAGAAGAATCTGAATAGACTTCATTATTACATCATCCTTCTTCACAGCTATCTACCTCTTCATCAAAGTAAGCATGAAAAGCATGAAAGTGGGCAGATATCCCTGTTTCCTTAGGTTTCTAAAGGCTCATATGTTATATATAACCATCACAATCATGTTCATTGCAGCACTGTTTACACCAGCCAACTTCCAGAATCAACCCAGATGCCCCTCAATGGACAAATGAATCAAGAAAATGTGGTACGTATATACGATGGAATTCTACTCATCCATCAGAAAGAATGATATTGTTTCATAAGGAAATAAAAAGACTTGGAAAAAGTTCTATTACATGAAGGAAGTCAAACCCAAAGACATATAGTTTGTGTGCTTTCCCTCATTTATGGTAGCTAGAATGTGCTTATAAATATATAAGTAAACATGCCAAATGATTAATATATATACATATATATGTACACATACACTGGGACATGATAAATTATATAGAACTCTAGACATCCATATACTGAAGCCAGAAAAAGATATGCATAGGAGTGGTTGACAAAGGCTCAATAGCTATGTGCAGATGATCATATTAAACAACATATTATGAAATGAATTCCAAGAAAAACGAGATTTTTTTTAGTTGATGTTGTTGCTGTTTTTGTTTTCTTTTCCTTTTGTTTTTTTTTTTTTTGTATTTGGGAGGATAAGGGGGACACAGAAAAGGTGGAGCAAAGGTGACCAAATACAACAATGGTACTCACTGGACACTATGTGGAAAATGAACTGTACATCTTGGGGCTGGGGGAGGGAAACCTGCGAGAGAGTGAGGGAAGCAGAGACATGTTTCAAAAAGAATTGTACTCATTGCTCATGACCTGATTCATGTAGCTGTAACCTTTCTATACATCACCTCTACAATAACTGAAACAAAATCTAAAAAAAAAATTAGATATAGGCAATTTAAGTTATATAATTGGGATTACAAATAAAAAAGGATAGTAGGTGCTAAATGTAGTCTAGGAGCTTTAAAAAGAGAATATTAATGATGGCCTATTTTCTTCTAAATTATTTTATAAGACTTTATTTTAGGTCTGCGATGTAGCTTAGTGGCAAAGCATTTGATAGGCAAGTCCTGGGTTCGATCCCCAGTACTGAAAAAGAAAGACAAAAATAAAAAAAAGATTTCATTTTAAAATGATATGTTGATGATTTTGGTACTTTGCAAACTCAATAAATGTCTCTCTAAATTATGAAAAATAAAATAAAATAAAATGTATAATGAATAAATGTTTTTATCTTGGTCATCTGTGATTTATTATAGGATCCCGGATATGAGCCTATATTAAGGGTGAAATGAAATCTTTCCTCCTTCACAGAATTCAAAACCAGATCATAATATGTTTACATCCATGCCATTCAGCACTTAACACATTCTAGTCATTTGTAAGATTTTTCTGCGGAAGCACTGATTGAAGTATAATTGCTTATCATAAAGTTCTGCAAACAATGGTAAATGCCTACAACCTGGTGTGGTCAAGTGCCCTGCAGAGCTACTTTGTACTTTCATTCCTTTCCCATTGCTACTCATGATAATGACAAACTGATACCTTGAGGCTCAGGTCCTTCCATCAAAAAATAGTAAGAAAATATTTCATTTTATGGAAATGCTAAATGAAACAGCCAAACCTCTGTGGCTGAGGACAATAGACAGCTCTGAGTGCCGCATCTGATCTAGTTTAAACCAAAAATTTTAGCTGTTTATGAAAATTACTTGCAGCAAGTTTAATTTTAAAGATTTTAAAATGCAAAGAACCCCCTAATGAGAAGCCTTTTCCCCTTCAGTTTTCAATATTGTTGTTTCATTTAAAACAGCTCCTAGGATTTTTTTTATTTCCTTTTCAAATTCCTAACAGGTTAGAAATTTATTGTGGATTAATGAAAAAATATGACAAACTCATTTTTAAATGTCATTTTCATACTTATAGTTAACATCTTTTCCATGGGAGTTTTCAGTAGCACAATAACAAAAATAAAGCTAAAATGGCACATTAAATTTTCTTAGGTAGTTGTTCTTTTAACAACAACAACAACAACAAAAAACTCATGCCTAACATTAAACCCCTTTACCTAAAGTAAGAAAAAACATTTATAATATTAGTTGAATAATTAGGACAGTCTAGATCATAAAAGTATGTTTTGTAGAAATTCTCATGATGCTTTTTTTTGGGGGGGGATCCGGTCATGGGGCCTGAACTCTGGGCCTGGGAGCTGTCCCTCAGCTCTTCAGCTCAAGGCTAGCACTCTACCACCTGAGCCACAGCGCCACTTCCGGCTTTTTTGTTTTTGCTTATGTGGTGCTGAGGAATAGAACCCAGGGCCTCAGGCATGCAAGGCAAGCACTCTATCACTGAGCCACCTTTCCAGCCCCTCGTGATGCTTTTTTAAATTGTGTTGGTAGTAGCCTTAGTGACCTAACACATCCTAGACTTGAATTCTCATAATGTCCTCTAAATTCCACACACGAATAATATCACACTCCTGGCCATTTACTCATGTGAATGCTGCATCACCCAATCAGAATGAAGCTTTTTTTATGTTATCATCTTTCTAGAGAGATTGACAGTTCAAAAGTGCATTCAGACTACAGGAGCCTTATGGATGGGCTGAGATTTATTCATGGATCAGAAAGACTTCATGTGTTATCACTAGGTTCTTACAGAAGAACTACAGCTTTAAGCAAAATTTATATATCTATGTAAATCATATTTATGTTTTGTGAAGTAGGTTGTAATCTACATATACATTTTTATTTTCCTGATATTTTAATATATGTTGGTGCAGGTGGGTGAATATGTGTGTGTGCATATTTTTGAAAAATGCTAAAAAGAGAACATCATCATGTGTACCTATTTTTGTTGAGAATGAATGTGAGCAGTGCAGGTTGAATTTGAAGTTCTACTAATTTTGAGCATTTATTTGTATAATTTCCAAATATGACAAAGTAAATTTTATATTAAACTACTAGAATTCAAATTTCACCACATATATTTTCTTATGCTATTTACTATCATAGTGGGGTATGATTTATAAGAAATATATATTTAAAGTCTACATTGTTAGAATTTCTATACTTTTACATTATACATTATATATTGCCCAAATCAAGGTAATTTCCTTATCTACATCTTATATAGTTAACATTTTTGGTCATGACAAATATTCACTTTCTCAGCAAATTTTTGTACATAATATCTTAATATTAACTGTAATAACCAGACTCCATCATAGGTTTCTAGAACTCATTTGATTGATAATTAAAAGTTTGTACCGTTTATCCAAATTTTTAATTTTTTCTTTCTCCCTTTCTAGTACCCTTCACTCTATTTCAATTGACTTGACATTATGTATTTCAACACATAATTTAAATCACAGACTACTTTGTGTTTACATACCTATCTTCTTTCACTTCAATATAAAGTCCTCTAATTTAATTCACTTGCTGCAAATGAGAGCTTCTCTTCTTTTATAGGCTTCATCAGTCACTTCTTGAATGAAAATATATGAATGGTCTGTAAATATATATAAAGTCTCCAAGATCATTAATTACCAAAGAAATTCAAATAAAAATCACATGCCCAGGCCCAGAGTTCAAGTCTCAAGACCGACAAAAAAATCACAGTAAGTTATCACTTCATACCTCTTAAGGCAATCATGATAAAAAGAGAAGGGATAATGTGTGCCTGTGAGCATATGGATAAAAAGAAACCCTTTGACAGTGTTGGAATTAGTATAGTCATTTTGAAAGCCATGTAGCAATTTCTCAAATTTTGAAAATAGAACTGCCATATGACGCCAGAAATCTAACTTTTGGATCTAAATCTAAATGAAATGAAATCACTGTCATATATATATATATATATATATATATATATACATATATATACATATATATATTCTCATGTTCATTAAGCATTGTTGAATAAATAAGGAATAGACTCAATCTAACTGTCTGTTAATAAGCAAGTAAATAAGAAAATTGTCTCATATTTCTTGTTAAATCTGGCAACCACAAAATTTTCTAGACAACAATTGAAGCAGAGCTCAATTATTCCATTTGTAAGCCTCTATTCTACATAAATAATACTAAAAATGTGGACACAGATGTGTTTCTACAAAGACATTCCAACTTATCCACTGAATATTTATTACACACGTTTTCTAGGCACTGGGAATAAAGCTGAGAAGCATATAATAAGATGTTTATTTTTACGGAGCTTGTCCTATCACAAAAGGCAAAAGAAAAGAAAAATAAAACACAACAAATAAATGAATAAATGGGACCATCATTCCTGTGACAAAAATAAAACCAGATGTTGTAGTGAAGAGACTGAGGAGCTACTTCTCAAAGAGAGTTAAGGAAAGCTTTAGTGGGCCAATGGCAGACAAAACCTAAGAAATGTATAAATAATAAGAGCTAGGCTGGAAGAGGGCAAGATGTGCCAAATGCAGGGAACAGATGTAAAAGTTATGAGACTTGGCAATTGAGACAATGTCAAGTAAAACAAAAGTAACAGTGAGATTGAAATTCATAAATGCAAGGACAGTTACATAAAATAAATTCACTGAAGTGAGTGGGGTCTGACCAATACAGGATCCAAAAGACCAGTTAATGAGTTTAGATTTGGTAGTAAAAACAACAGGAATCAGAGACATATGAGGGGTAGGGAATAGATGAATGAAAACAGTGACTTTTTTTGGGGGGGGGAATAACAGTATCTTACTCTTAATAAGAATTTCCTCTAAAAAATCTAGAATCCGTATAAAGTTTGTATTTGTTTATTGTATCATTGCTTGTCTGTTTGAATTTATTCATACATAAATCCACATTTAAAAAAAGAATGATTTGTATTAATGATAATGATAGGTAACAGCCAGGTATGAGCAATGAGGAAAGGCAAAAGAAAGCTAGAATAAGGTGAGATCACAAGGTATCTGAGAGGAAATATTGTATTTAAACTTCCCACTCACAGATGAGCTCTGCTCTGAAGTCTGGACCTCGGAGTAGGACCAGCAATCTCAGTAAATACTCAGAATTGAAGGCTAATGCTGCCGTTGTTCTCATCCTAGAGAAAACCCACATTCAGTTTATTAAAACTATACTTTAACAGGTCCTTCATCTGTTTTTGCTGCCATGAATTAACTACAGGCAGGAGAGAAGCTTGGCCTCTCTGCCTCCATTTTGTATTTCTTTATCAGCCATTCTGTCCACTGTCACTTCGCAATCACCTTGGGTTCTAAGGACTAATTGATAGCATCTTCATGACAAGAGAATAACAGTACCCCTAAGAGCAGCAGAACCTTGTAGAACAGACCACCCCTAAATGAGAATAATCACCTAGAGTGGTCAGGCTGCGCTCTGGAGCCAGAGAAATTATCTCATGGGAACCACATTGCTCCTCTCAAGTGATGTCATTGATAGCAATTTCTCCAAAACCAGGGAGAACAAGAACTGAGAAAATAACCAACTGGGTCAGACCTGTACTTGGGACTCGAACTATGTATGTCATTTCCTTGTTCCCAGAATTCTTCTGCTATTGAAGCCTCACACTCATGTCTATAGCCTCAAAACATAGCTAAAGATGAACCAAAATTCCATTCCCCGTGGCATCGTGGCATGCAAAAATCCCCTTTGTTTACCTTATTTCTTTTTAAAATAAATGTTCCCTTGTTTTTCAATACATTTTGTGCCATAACTAGGCATTATTTGCCAGATACAAGGGCTTTCAAAGGACAAATCTGAGCTGCCTTTCTGGGGACAAGAATAGAGTGAGGGAAGAATTATTGGTAGAGGAAAGACAAAAATTTCAGGAACAATGACCTCACAGGATGAAGTAAGATAGGAACTGAGGTACAACGGGAAAATACTTGTCTGTGCTGAGTAGAACATGCTTTCTTAATGGTAGCAGTGATCAGATGACAGTAAGAGAAAGAAGAGTTTGAAATTTAAAAAAAAATCAAGTACTTGATACATTGAAAGATGAATTCCACTTAAAAAAACAAGAACAGAGAAATTAATCTTTATCATGCAATATAATACATGAACTAAATATGAATCTTTGAATGAGATAGGAGAAAATTCATAATTCAAATAGGAAGATGAAAACTACATGTATAATATGACATTAAGCATGCATGAAATATCTAAGAATAGAAGTATCTGTGCTAAGATAACTAATAATATTTCAATGCAGCTTTTGTTATGAATAAGGAGTTTTAAATTTTATGTTTATATAATAAGTGAAATAATTTTAAAGAAATTTCATAGTAACTGATTAACATACTATTAAGACAGATTCTCTATGCCATTTTATAAATCTCTGCCTGAGAACAGACTAAATTTAGGCATTAATTAGTGTAGCCTTTTTATAAATTTCTGAGGAAAACCATTAAATAAATGGTGTATAACCAAGGACAACTTCTATTTCAGAGTCTCCTAAAGGAAAATTATAGGAGAAAATCAACTTTGTGTCCATTATTTTACATTTCTCTTATAGTTTTTGCATATTTTTACTATAAGAAGAGGAAGAAGGGTTGAGAGCTGTATATAAGCAAGAGCCAGAATGAGGAGGTAGTTTACAACTAAATCTGGACCCAAGAACTACTTTCGTCCACATAAAGGAAACTATAGAGGAGAGGCAAGAGATGGAGCTTGACATTTTTGCTTAAAATTCAAAATTCTTCAGTTTTAGTTATTTCATGCTCTATCATATTTTCTTATTTCTGTAGTTTTAACTACAAAGAAGAAACAACTTCCATTTTGTTAAATTTAAAAATACATTTTCTGTTATTAAAATATATAGTTTTTGATTATACTTTGCTTCTTAGTTGGATGCCAATACTTCATACGTGTAATCCTAGCTATTGAGAAGGCTTCCATCTGAGGATCACATGTTGAAGTTTGCCTTAGTCAGAAAAGTCAATGAGTCTTTTAAGTCCAACTTGCAGACAATGGAGCTGTGGACTTAGTGGTAGAGCCAGAATATTGAGGGAAGAAAATAATAAATACATAAATAAATAAATAGCCAAGCAATATTGTGAGGCCTTCAGTTTAAGCTCCAGTACTGGCATGAAAATAAATAAATAAATACATACATACATAAATACATAAATACATAAATACATAAATATTTTTTTCAGGACCTAATGTGGATGTTTGATGAATCAAGTATAGTATTATAATTACTGTATGATGAGATAAAATTTTATAGCCAGTCACCTTGTGTTTTACACCTGTAATCCTAGCTACTCAGGGGCCTGAGACCTAAGGATCACAGTTCAAAGCCAGACTGAACAGAAAAGTCCTGGTGAGACTCTTATCTCCAACTAAAGACTCAAAAACCAGAAGTGGAGCTGTGGCTCAAAGTGGAAGAGTGCTAGCCTTGAGCAAAAGCTGCTCAAAGAGAGCTCCGATGCCCTGAGTTCAAGGCCCATGACCAACAACAACAAAAAGAAGAAATCATTAGAGGAGCTAGGAATGTGCCTTAGTGGTAGAGTGTTTTGCTAGATTGCATGAAGCCCTGGGATCGATTCCTCAGTATCACATAAACAGAAATGGCCAGAAGTATATATTGTTTTTTGTTTTTATTTATTTATTTTTTTGGGTCCGGACGTGGGGCCTGAACTCTGGGCCTGGGCGCTGTCCCTCAGCTCTTCAGCTCAAGGCTAGCGCTCTACCACTTGAGCCACAGCTCCACTTCTGGCTTTTTTCTTTTTGCTTATCTGTTGCTGAGGAATCAAACCCAGGGCCTCATGCATGCAAGGCAAGCGCTCTACCACTGAGCCACCTTCCCAGCCTATAAGTATATATTGTATATGATATATATTGCCAGTATATGATTTCTATTAGGAATTTTTTTCTTTTATTCAATAGACCTTGTAGAACAAGAGCTGTGTTTCATTTGTACTTCTATATCTACAATGCAAATCTCAAATATTGCCTACTATTGTATAAACGTTCATTATAAAGAAATAAATAAAAGGAAAAACAGGAAGGAAGGAAGGAAGGGAGGAGGAAGGAAGGAAGGAAGGAAGGAAGGAAGGAAGGAAGGAAGGAAGGAAGGAAGGAAGGAAGGAAGAACAATCTATATTTCAAAATGTAATCTTAAAATGGAGTAAGTATTTAAAATAATACTTCTTTTTATGGCTTCTGAATATATCATTGTCCAAACAGAAGTGAAATTTCATGGAGTGTTTGTATTCTTTGTCCATGTTTGAGAGATTTTAAAGGCCATAAGTTTTTAAGGCTGTGTGTTGATCTGGAACATTTCATCAAAAACAATAGTTTTGAAAATTAAAGGTGATAAAAATCATCTTCCATAGTATCCTAAGGGATAAATTTCTAATCGATCACACATGCTTGAGAGCATTCTTAAGTCTTTATAGTATTATTAAAATGATAACTCATCTTGTAGAGACATGATAAGCAACATCAGTTATGAATATAGAAGAAACAGAGCCCCTGTAACATCATCCTAGAGCAACTGGGACATATTTTAAAGTAGTTTACATTAATAATTTCATGTTGTTGAATTACACAGATGAACATAAGAAAACAACGTTCTGAATTTAAATAACTTAGGACTTGTATTTAAGAATAATAAAAGAAATTCCAAAATTAAATGCTTTCCTAATATTTTTCCACTTCTCATGCATGCTATAACAACTAACAGAACTAAATGAAAAGCAATTGTCTTAGAGAACGAGAACTGGAAAAGGAGCTCCATTTCTCACCATTAAGACAAAGGTACCTCTCATATGAAGAATCAATAAATTGTTTGGATACTTTCACAGGGCTACTTTTAAAGCAACTGATGTATAAATCCATTTCTTAGCTAAGAAATCTGTGTAATAATCTGAATCATTACTTTTCCTTATGAAATTGAAAATAATATCTTCCCATGTACATAATTATCTGTGTTAATCCTGAGTAAAGCCTGTTCGACATAAATAAAGCCCGTTAAACAAAAACCATGAAAGTTTAGACATTTTGTATACTAAATCAACAGAAATTACAAGTCACAATTCTACATAAAAAATACAACAATTAAAATACAAAGTAACCTATAAAATATTGATATTCTTTATTAAATAATTCTTCTAGATTGCAATATTCTCAAACTTTCTTACATAAGATATGTCTCTTGAACTAATCTTCAAAAGACATATTTTCTCAATTCATTTTACATACATTGATGAGAGCTCAGGCCATATTAGCTTGTGGAAGGCAACAGGGAATGATTCCCCTTTTTTGCTCAGAAACAGTCCAGTTTAGAATATTTAGAAAGATAAGTAATTATCACATTAATAGAAATAAGTATAAATTTTTTCTATAGCAAGGGTAACAATAGATGTGATAAAGCTCTCAGCACCTGCAATAGGCATTTCACCATTGTAAAAGTCTCCTGTCACACACACACACACACACACACATACACACACACAATTGAAACGAATTTTTCCACATTCAGAACTGAAAGGTACCTTTTTGTTTTTCTTCTTTTATTTTTATACTTTATTTTTTTATTGTGAAAATACCATACAGAGGGGTTACAATGACATGGGCAAGGTAATGAGTACATTTTTTATCAAGCATTGTTGCCTCCTCCTTTGTTTCCCCTTCCCATCCCTTCCCATGTTTTCACTGTATTTTTCTTCTTTTAGTCACAGGACTCGAACTCAGGGCCTGGGTATTGTCCCTGAGCTTTTTTGTTCAAAGCTAGCACTGTACTACTTTGAGCCACAAGGCCACTTTTGGTTTTCTGGTTGTTAACGAGATAACAGTCTCATGGATTTTACTGCCCAGGCTGGCTTCAAACAGCGATGCTCAGATCTGAGCTTCCTGAGCAGCTAGGTTTACAGGTGCGGTGAAGGCTGGCTTGAAAGCTACCTTCTTATTATTGGTAGATGACCTGCCCAATTGCAAACAATGCAATGAACTCACCTACTATGTCTCTTCCTTCAGATTGTTTTTCTTTAATATAATTTTCTTATGTCTTTAAGTAGTTGCACAAAGGTGTTGCCACTCAACAAAACAGTTTATAAATGAAATGCATCTTGATCAACATTACTCATTTCCTTGAGATTCTTTAATATTATATATATAGCTATTCCATTGTTACGTGTATATGCACTTACATTATTGTTGTATCTTCTTGATGAATTAACTTCCTTGTCATTATATAATATCCTTCTTTGTCACTTTCTATAGTTTTTGGTTTAAAGTCTATTATTCTTTCTGCTAGAAATAATTTCACCTCTTCTCTATTTTAGTTTTCCCTGTAAAAAATATCTTTTCCCATTCCTTAATATTCAGTTTGTATATTTCCTAGAGGTAAAATTAGCCTTTTGTAGGCAAGGGTATAATAGCATCTTATTTGGTTTATCAGTTCATTTCTTCTGTTGACTAGAAAATTCAAATGTTTACCTTTAGATCTTTACTGACAGGTCAGTATATTTTATTGCGTTTTTTAAAAAAAATCCCCATTGTATTACAAATACTTAATTTTCATCTACTCTTCTTTTTTTGATTTGAATTTCTGTAGTAGTATGTTTTAAATCATTTTCATTTTGGTTTTGTGCATACACCATAGATGTTTGGTCTAGAAAATCAAAGGGTAGAAAGTTTCAGGTAGATAGGAAGAATAAAGCTTGATTTTCTTTGAAATTACACAAGGCAGCAAATGTAACTAATAACTGAGTCCTTTGCATTTCAATATTATAGAGAGTGTATTATAAATTGTTCCATCACAAAGAAATTCAAATATTTGAGTTATTGTGGAGGTTAATTAGTTAGATTTAATCATTCCACATTGTATTTAACAATAAATATTGCTTTGTACACCCACAAACATATACAACCATAATTTGTCAACTTATAATTTAAACATTGCCTTTTTTCTCATTCTATTGAATGAAATTATATGCAGTTCCACCCGGTTTAAAAATCTTAGTAAGCTAAAGGTGAAGGAACTACATATGTATGTAATGGCAGACTGATATTTTAAGAACTTCATTTCACTTAGGACAAATTTGTTTAGTTTTAGTTTTTGTTTTTTTGTATATATTTTAGTGTAAAAATACTGTACAGAGGGGTTACAGTTACATGACTAAGGTAATGAGTACATTTCCTATCCAGCATTGTTACCTCCTCCTTTGTTTTTCCCCTATCATCCCTTCCCTCCACACTTCCCCAACTCCTTCCTCCCTACTCCCTCCCTGAAAGTTGTAAAGTTCATTTTCAACATAGTGTCTTGTACATCTCATTGTTGCAATGGGTCATCATTTGATCATTTCTTTGTTTTGACACAGGGTCTCTTTGTGTTAAGCATATTGGCCTTGAACTCAATGTTCCTACCTTTAGGCCTACCCCTTGTATATGGTAAATTTAAATTTAAGGAAAGAATTAAGATAACATTATTGATTTTATTGTGTTTCCAAGGAATTTGTATAGGCATTATTGACATGTTATTGCCCTAATCATAAGCCAGTAAGATTAAACATCTATCTACTCCTCAATCACTTAATTATACAGAAAAACACATTATTCACCTAGTGTTCTAAAGATCATCTTTTGCAATATACTGATTGTATTTCTTATGTATTATTGAATAGAATAAAAGAAGTAGCTGATAAAAATTGATAGTTCTGAGTCTAACTACCATCCTGTAAAGAACAAACAAGAGTTACACATAAATCATTCAGTGTGGGGGCGGGGAAGGCTGGGAAGGGATTGAAAGGGGAAACAAAGGAGGAGGCTACAATGCTTGATAAGAAATGTACTCATTATCTTGCCCATGTAATTGTAACCCCTCTGTACAGTATTTTCACAATAAAAAATAAATAAAAAATTAAAAAAATCATTCAGTGTGTGCTCTGGTCCTGGGGCTTGAACTTGAGGCCTGGGAACTGTCCCTAAGCTTCTTTTGCTCAAGGCTAGCATTCTAGTACTTGAGTCACAACCCCACTTTCAGCTGTTTTGGTAGTTTAGTGAAGATTAGAGACTTAATGAACTTTTTTGCCTGGACTGGCACTGAACTTTTATCCTTAGATCTCAGCCTCCTAAGTAGCTAGGATTCCAGGCACAAGCCAACCACCAACATCTAGTGATCGGTCATTTTTTTTTATATCACTTTCATACCAGAGTCTACAACTGTGGTCTATGGACATTTAGTTCTTGATCAATATTTTTCTTAAGCAGATGTTGAATAAACAGAACCAATCGTAAAAAAATCCCATGATCCCCAGCTCTTCCATGCCAATAATTTTTGGGCCAAAGCTATATATTGATACAATACTGATTTGATTGCAATCAAATAATATCCCTTAGAATCTTTCATGGGTTGAAACATAACATTTCTGAGCTGGAAATTTCCTTGATATCTGCTGTTTAAAATATAATGGGGGTATCCATTTAAGAAAAGAGTATAAGCAATCTATCATACAAAAAAAGGTTAATATTTTTGAGTAGTTGAGGGGAAGAAGAAATCAATCATAGATGACATATTAAGGGAAATCTTCAAGAAAACAGCATTAAGAACTGAGCCTTTAAAATATAGTGTAGGAAAAACTTCAATACAGAAAAAGAAGAAAAGAAGGTAGAAGAAAGGTAAGAAGAAAGGAAGGGAGGAAGGAAGGGAGGAAGATGAGAAAGGAAGGTAAATATTGCAAAAACAACTAAGATGATACAGAATACAGAGAAAGTTTGATTTATTCCATACAAGGGAAAAGTAGTGGGGATTTGACATGAGGAACATGATTACATCAGGTAGGAAAGATAAAGACCAAGTGATTCTTTAAACTTGATCATAAACTTGAATATCAGGATTAAAATACACTTCAGCAGAAATTCTGGACTTCTCTAAAAGCATTTTTTAAATTGATGGTCCATTACAGATACACTAGAAAATTTTGCATAAAAATGATCCTGTAATTTGTAGGCACAACACAATAAATTTCAATCAGTACCATAGGGTATCAGAGAACATTTGTACTAAATTTTTATATAAAACCATAGCATGAAATTTCTGTACCATTGCATGACATTAGCAACTTCCAATCCTTACTGAAAACTTCTCTGACCCTGAAGAGATCAGCCAAATACATAAGGAAGCAATGTAGAAACCAATCCGAGAAATTATTTTTTAACATAGAGAAAATTACTTGGGAAAATAATGAGATGTATATCCAAGCAATTTTTCAAGACAATGTTTAACCTAGTCTTTAAATTCTAATAAGAGCAAATACTTTCAATATCCTTCATTAAAGAAGTGTTAACTAAGTATTAGGCTATCATTTCCTTCATGGAAAAGTCACCACAGCAACAGGCTTAATTTACTATTAATTAAGCTTATCTAAACTGTGTGTACCAAAGGTTGGCCAAAATCTTAGGAACTTTAAAACTCTATGGAGTCTAAAGATAAGTTAAATAATAATAATAATAATAATAATAATAATAATAATAATAATAATAATAATAATAATGGAAAAAATAAAAATAAAAAGTCCTTTCTTTCAAAGCTGACCTTTTATTAGACCAGGTATGCATCTAAAAATAATGTTCTCTAGTTATCTCCTTCATCAATTCTATTTTCTAGGTCAATTTTTTTTAAGATGAACTCAGGGCCTGGGTGCTGTCCCTGAGCTCTTTTTTTTCTCAAGGTTAATGCTCTACCACTTCAGTTTTCTGGAGGTAAGAGTCTCACTTTCCTTGCCCCGGTTGGCTTTCAACCAATTCTGAGATCTTAGCCTCTTAAGTAGTTAGGATTACAGGCTTGAGCCAATAGCACCCAGCACCAGTATTTTCTTGACAATATAAAGCTTTTAAACACCTAATAACAAATATACATGAATGAAAGAATTTAAAAGCACAATGGTAAATTATTATGAGTAAATATATTCATGATTCCAGGGTTATGTATTTCATAAAATATTGAGATCTAAAAACAACTCTTGAATGACAAATTTCCCAAGCATTTGAGTAAAAAAGATGAACAAAAATTCACAAACTACCATCAAGACAAACATTTGATGTCTTGTTTTATATATATCAAACTTTATGTATTTTAACCTTCATGCCTATAAAAATAGGCCACACATTCAAAACTCAGCCAACCAAGAAATCCAAACTCGACTTACTCTCAATCTTATTATTTCTCCAAATAAAATTTTCTTTCATACCAAAGAATCGTAATACATTTAAAGTCCTAACAAGTCATCAGATGAGGTACAATATAATAGACCCACAAAAAAAGATTTAAAAAGAAAGGTACATACTAATTGAATCTTATTGCAAATTTTCACATCAGTATACTAAGTACAGACAACTTAATGTGCACTTTATCTGTTGCATTATGCAAAGTTATTCCATATAGTGTCTCATAAAATAAATATTTTGCTGAGTATGGTGGCAAATGCTTATAAACCTAGCTTTTTGGAGGCTAAGTCAAAAGGTTCATGAGTGCAAGGTCAAAAAAGACTACATAATTTCTAATATACAGAGGATACTCTATCTTTAAAAAATGAAATTTATACTATACTAAGTATCAGTAATTGACTTGGTAAAATTCCTGGTAAAAATGTTAGTGATATGGCCATAAAATTAATGCTACCATAAAATTTAACATTCATTGTTTTCCATCAAATCACAAAAGCCACTGAATATTCTTAATTATAGAAAACTAAACATTTTCAATATTTTTAAAGTCTCATCAGTACTATAACTTGATATTGACAATTATTTCTTTGCCAATGATTTTTATATTGATGGTAATAAGCTTGAACTCAGGACCCTATGCTTGCTAAGCAAGAACTCTCCCATTTGAACCTCACCTTTAGACCCTTTTTTATTTGAAATTAATTTCAGAAGATTGATTCAAATGACAAGTTTTTATTATTATTTCCTTTTTTATTATTCCTGAGAATAGGAACTTTGATTTTCTAGTGCCACTATAAATCACCTCTAATACCTTCTTAGAAAGATTCCTAGCAGTGATTATATCAAACAAGTTATGTCATGTCATTTACTGAATTTAAATATCATATGAATCTTACCTTTGGATATGAATATCTTTTATTCTTTATATCTTTCATATAATCTCATATTCTTTACCCATGCTTTTTCCTAATACCACTTTCTTATATTATTTCTCTCTCGGTGTTTTACCTCTTATAAACTTTTTAATACATTAAACAAAATTTCTCAATAATTTGTAAAATAATTGAAATGGCCACTATTTAGAATGTGCACTTCAATAAGCTCTTTAGAGTCCAAGTAACTAACCCCAGACTATGAAGTGATGAGTGGCATAGTGGTAACTAGGAACCCAAAAGAACTAAAACATTAACAGAGAATTCTAGTGTGAAAAAGATTAGGAAACAAAGTCTGACAAAACCTATAAATAAAGAGTAATTACTCTTTATGTTTACTATGACAGAAATTATTCATTTGAGTGAAGTATAGATCTTATAAAATAAAATTTACAGATTTTACAAAATTATTTCCTGTGAAATTTTAAGATGTGATTACTATAAAATCATGAGTTCAAGAGTTACTATGACATTTTTTAAATTATAGCTTCTATGCCTGTACTTGTAACTACTGCTCCACAAATAAAGACATTTTTGTTAACATTAAAGAGTTTCTAGATGAAATTGTTTGAGCTTCCATTCTTTATACTACTACTTGTAGTAGTTCATGTAAGCTACCCTTCAGCAAATCTTCTAATGAACCCAATAGTTATCCTCTTGGTAACGATTTGTGTATTCATTTTTAACTGAGACATTTTGAAGGGTCCAGCAGAAAGTGCATAAAATGCTGTTGCAATATTGCTGATGACAAAAAGTGCAAAATTGGTCTCCTTAATATACCTTAATTATGATTCTTAAAATTAAACTGGAAGCTCATGAGTAGATATACATGAATATCTAATTAACTTCTTTTTTTTCTTTCTACATTTTTTGTGAAAATACCGTACAGAGAGATAACAATTACATGGGCAAGATAATGAGTACATTTCTTATCAAGCATTGTAGCCTCCTCCTTTGTTTCCCCTTCCCATCCCTTCCCATTTCCCCCCACCCCATCATCCCCTCCCCACCCCGTGCCAAAATTGTAAAGTTTGTTTTTCGACGTAACGTCTTGTACATCTCATTGCTCCAATGGGTCCACCTGTATTCCTATTTAAACAATTTGTTTTTTCCCTTCCCCTCCACAAATTATACCAACATCAAATACAGTGAAAACAGGGGTTATACCGTGGGGGGTCATACAAAGAAATATCTTATAAATATATTAGAAACAATCGCATGAAAGAAAAAAAAAACATTTGAATACATATCTTAGGGTTCATTTCCCTAACATCAACTTATCTGACCTTTTCTGCTTGACTCATACATATACTAGATATTGCAAATAAGGGAAACCATGGGACCTATGTTTCTTTGGGCCTGGCTTACTTCACTTAATATAATTTTTTCCAAGTCTTTCCATTTCCTAACAAATGGGGCAATGTCATTCTTTCTGATGGAGGCATAGAATTCCATTGTGTATCTATGCCACACTTTCTTGTTCCATTCATCTACTGAGGGGCATCTGGGTTGGTAAAGGAACCCCAAGATAATTAATTTCTACCTATTATATTCTATAAGAAAAAATAGGAAATGTACTCATTACCTTACTCATGTAACTGTAACCCCTCTGTACAGTATCTTCACAATAAATACATATATATATATATATATATAAGAAAAAATACTAAATTGACAGTGAAAGTTTAGTGTGCAAAGAAAAAGGGAATGGCAAATGCACATTTAGACCCATACAGGAAATGAACACAAAACCATAGTTATTCCTTAATTATGGCGACAGAATAAGTATGTCTTCCAAATCTGGAAGCATGTTCTAGTTACTAGAAAAATATTCTGAGATTGTTTTGATTTGATACAAATTATATTTGACATCAAATAAATTTTAGATGATATTGAATATAGTATTACATATATATGTAAAATATGAATCTTACATGTATGAGTTGATATATGAGTATGTATGTGTGTTACACACATATATTTAGGTATATATGTGTGTATATGTGATCCTGGGGTCTTTATCTCAGGGCCTGGGCACTGTCTCTGACCTTTTGCACTCAAGACTAGCACTCTACATCTGTATCAGCTTGCAATCCTCAGATCTCAATCTCTTGAGTAGGTAGGATTACAGACATGATCCACCAGTGTCTGGTTATAATTTTATATTTTATGTTTCCTCTTTTTCACTAGTCTATTTCATAAAAACTTTTCAATTGGAAGACTAAAATAAAATTTATCATGTTCATTTACATTGAAATTCACCTCTATAAAAATCCACTGATTAAGCACCTAAGGTATATTTCTTGCAGATATCTTATTAAATATGCAGGGCAATGGGACATGAATAGCATACCTATACTCTTTTCAATAATGTAAAATGTAATATGGTCAATGTGTAAAATCCAGAGGTAGCCAATTGTATAATGAAGGAGATTCATTTGAAAATCAAAATCAGATTGGGTTCCATAATAAAATACATTTGGAAGCTGTCCCTGTAATAATGTGATATTTATATTCAATAGTATTCTGCTTACATTGGCTTTTATGTTTCATTAATATGAATATAATTTTAAGTCTATATCTGTGAGTTAAGCAAGGCAACTCTCAGGCTAACTCTACTCAAAAACTTGTTTTAATGATGTATAGTATACATATGTTTTAATAAAATTAAACAAAAACTATTTTTATTTTTTCTTTTGAAAAGGTGTACAAAGGGATTTGAAGATAACATGACATTTGGATACTGATCAGAGTTACAACTTTCATCATTCCCTGTGTTCCAATCTCTTATATCTTAACAGTTTGCTCAAATTTCTTAATTCATTTTCACATATGTACATTGAATATGATGGCCTTCTTCACCCATAACTCCTCTTTTCATTCATGTTTCCCCTCCTGAAAGTCCTCACTATATTCAGTTGTCAAGACATGTTTCAGCCTCCTGGCATTTTTTTAACTGCTAGTAATTTTTACACATCTAAACATTTCTGGGTGGCCTCCTTTCTGTGGGATCTGTATGATTGCACATTTCCAGCATAGTTTAAATTAGGATAGTAAAATAAAAATCTACCTTTGGTTTTTATTTTATTTTATTATATTTGTATAATAAAGAAATCCAAATTGGTTTCTAAAGTCTACAGATCCTCCTTCAAGTTGTCAGAAGTAGGGTGTCATTTATCAGAATCTTGCCTTTTCTGTTAATCTTTTAATGAAAAGGGTACTGCTAAGACCCCTTCTAGATTACTGTAGTCTCCCTTTCTACTGACAGTTTGGCTTTCTTCGGCAGTTCTAGTTATCCAAAGTCAACAAAGGTCCAGAAACACACAAGAAATACACACACACACACACACACACACACACACACACACACACACACACACACACACACAAATATTGAATGTGATTTAATGAGTAAATTAATAAAATATTGCACCATGCTGCTCCCTCCTGCCCAGTTCATGAATTAAACCTTGTGCAGCATTTCCACTTTGTGTATACCACCTGCTCATTAATCACATAGTAGACTTTTCCATTAGCAGATTCGATTGCTTGATTCTTTGGGGTGTTTACATAACCCTTATTTTGCTTAATACTTATGAATATCTACACTGAGAAGCTATAATGTGCATTCTTTAATAAATAGGTGAATATTCTCCACTTAATAACACTGATGTTACTAAGGGTTTCGCCTCACTGTTGATAATCTCTTATTGTACAAACTAACTATTATCATAGGTACTGTGAGCAGTAGACCATGTGTGCAATTCAGAAGAAAATATACTTAATCCCTAACTTCCCAGCCCATGTACCACATATGTTACCAGAATGTTTAAATAAAGTAAACAATTCAGACCTTCTGTCTGTCAAGAGGAGTATTTGAGCAAGACATATATGTAAGTACAAGTGATAAGAAAGTTTATTAGAAAAGAAATACACCAGTGAATGAGAGAACCTGGCCCAGACATACTATAGGAAAACAGTACTACTTTTCGCCCATCTCAGATATCTCGGACATCTTCCTTCCTAGAGAGCATGGCTTTGGGTTAAATAGTGATCATTGAAGGCCTTGAAGACAGCTTTCTGACAGGTGGATCTCCCTTTTGTTTCCTGTAAGGTTGTGATGCCAAAGATCTATTATCCTACTCTTATTTCCTCATTTTTTCCCTTTCATATTTTTCATATTTCCTCATTCTTCTCTAGCCCCCATTTTGTTGTCAGGTAGATTATGTTTTATTGGCTTATCCTACCACTGCAACAATTCCTACATTGGCTACATTTCTACTAACACCTATAAGTTAGTGGAAAGAAAGTTTTATATATATATATATATATATATATATATATATATATATATATATAAACATATGCACATATATGTATATATGCATAAAGTCATGTGTACATACATGCATAAATGCATAAATACATATGTACATATATTTATAAGTCTATATTGTACTGCAGATAGCATTAAATATCCATATCTATATCTTGGAATATGTCCCCTATAAATAAGATCTATTGTAAATCATTTTAAAATAAAGGAAATAGTAAAAGACAAAAAGTTACACTTGGACATGGTAAGTTAAACAGGACTTTAAACATTCTCACAGTGAGACCAAAAGAGGATATCCTTAGGAGAGGATCACAAAGGCTCAATAGCTATGTGCATATGACCATATAAAATGTTGTTTGTCAAAATGAACTCCAAGAAATAAAAACAAGAAGTGTTTATATAAAAAGAAATAAAATAGAAAGTAGAGTTCTCAACACAAATATTCAATCTTCTCACACAGAAAAAAATATAACTCCAACTCAAAAGTAAATCTATCTTTTGCAATGTCAGTCCATTTTTAATAATAGAGCATTTTAGTCATAAAAGACAAGAAATGGATATCCCATTTAAAAAGTCAGAAAAAGGAATAAATGGAAAGGCTTTTGTTATGGGTTTTATTGCTACTTAGAATCAGCCTTGCTCATGATTTCTCATTCTGCTCTAACATAAAGATCAACAGCCAAGTATAGAAACCAAGTCAGAGGTGATTTTTCTCTCTGATGTTTCATATTATTTATTTACTACTTTAAAAGTTTTCTTTTTCTCAAAAGTAAGATCATTCCATTTAAAACCCATGCAGATACTATTACCAAAGAAGATTCATAAGCTGTATCCATATGTGGCAAAACTGGATGAAAAATAAGCTTATCATGAAGATGCTCTGTAGCCTGAAGGCAAAACAACTGTTTGCCCAGCTTAACTTGCAAGGCCCACTCTCTAGAGTCAACATTTTCTATGTCTCTATTTGTAAAATATAGATCACAGGATAAGAAGAAAAAACAAAATTTTAAATAACAATGTCATTGCAGAATAATATTTTTACCTTTTCCATTTGAATTTTGTATTGGTTTACACAATTTGACAGGCCACTTATGCCTTCATTTTCAAAAAATATTTTCAAGTTTAGCTTTCCTAAAACCTTGAATTTTGAACTGCTAAAAAGAAAGAAGAATTAGGATTGTGGAACAACAATAAATTTTCTGTGTACCTTTTCCCCTAGAAGAGATCCACTTAGCTAGTCTTTTTAGACAAATCTCATAGTTTATCATCTCAGTGGCTATTTAAAGACTTCAATCTCCATAAAAACTATCAGAATTGACTTTTGTGCAAGTGGACTTTCAAGGAAGTCAAATAATTATACAAGCAAAAGGATTTAAATATATAAATTAAATTTTTAAGTAATTTATTCAATTAATAATAAGCAATACTATGATTATAAAAGGAAATTACACATAATAAAATTGTTTCTTTCATAGATATTATGGAGTTTCATTTAACTAAGTTTTTTTTAATATGGTTATGGATTGAGACATAAGAAGTTATACATTTGGGTTCATGCAATATCATTTAAAAAAGAAATAACTTTTTCTCAAGCATTCAGCTAATCATTATATTCTATCAAAACATATTCCAAAGGTATTTCAGATGATTTTTTAATAAGCACATAGTGAGTGAAGTGTAATTTGAATATTTGCTAGCTGTATAGTAATAGCACAATGTTGTGACTAGCACTATCTCTAATGCATGTTTAATTGAGTACCCTTGTACATTTACAAAAAAACATGACATTTCTTTAAAGTGAGTTTGCATATTTTTTACCTTAGTACTTGAAGAATACATTTATTTTTAGCCTAGTAAACTTGCTTGAATATAACCTTGGTATTGGACTAGAATTTGAATAATCCCTTCATCTATACATTATACAGATATTTTCACTGGCAATAAATTTTTGTGGCTCATATTGCTATTAGTAAAACATCAAATGGTATAGTTTGTTTTACTGTAAAACCAAATGAGAACCTAGCTCAAAGAACACTACTTATTCAGTATGTGGAGCTAGGAAGACTATGACTCGGTCATGGTCATGACTCGGTAACGTAGAGTAATTGCCTAGTAAGCATAAGGCTTGCTGCCTAAAGTTAAATACAAAAACATAAACTAAAGTATACACTGGACTTCAATACTCTAACCTATTTCCTACAATACTGAGGTGCAGATCTACAACTGAGAAGTAGACACATGCTAAAGACACCAGGCAGGATCTCAGACTATAACTGTGCTATCTATATCTGCAATAAGAAACAACCACTCACTTTATTAACGTTCTTTTTTTTTTCCAATGGCTTTTGTAATCTACTTCTTTTTGTTCCTCATTCAGGTGTCCAACTTTATGATCTAAAAGTTTCAACCCCAATTGCAATGATTTTGCTGAAAATAGAACCTGAAACTATTGGGAAAAAGATTATATACACATCTGTTTGATCCACAGTACACATAAACATCAAACTCTATGTACTTCATCTGAAAAAATTAATCAACTACTTAGTGATAACCTCATGGAAACAGAGGATTATTTTTGTCAATAAATAGACAGGATAGTCTCCAGATCTATTAATACAGAGAAGTTAAGAAAGGAAAATAAATCTGTGATTAGAACAAAAAGTATTCAGTAGCCAGTACTGGGGCTTAATTTATATTTAGAGTTTATCTACTTAAAGTGAGAATTTGAAGTCTTCGTTGTAGCCTCACAAATTATTGTATAAATTTAAGCAAGCTGCATTACTTGCACTTCATTTTCTTTGTCTATAAAGTAATAATAAAAATCATAAACTACAGTATTGTTGTGAGAATTAACTGTGGCTAAAGCTGTGAGAATAGAACCTGGGTCCCAACACTTCCCTTCCTGGTGATTGAAGTTATTGTTTACTTGTCCAGGTCTCTGTCATAGATAAGCATGGCTTTCTCTACTGAAGTAGGACCTGATATATGACTAGATCTATTAAAGTAGGTTCAGATTTGAAACTCAACCTGCCAATAATGTCATGTGGGGAAATAACTGAGAGGAGAGCTCAGGAACAACGGAAACAAAGTCAATTAGAACTTGACATCTATCTAGACAGTAAAGCCACGGATACATATCTGGTACTCAGTGGGTTTATTTTACCTGTCTTGCAAGTGGTCACAATGAAGCAACTAAAGTCAAAACTAAGAGAAAATGCAGATGCAGACACTGATGCGGAAACTGATCCAACCCTGAACTATGATTGTAAAGTCAGTAAATAAAGCATCAATACTCTAGAGTCCAAAACACCCTTCAAACAATCACAGCATGACACAGACCTGAATATTGTTTGCCAATACAGCAAACTCCCTGCCTTTAAAATGTATCCCCTTCTTCGGAGCATCTAATGAAGCATTTTCAGTGAGACCAATTCTGCACTGGACATTCAGAAGTAAAGTCATCTTCAATGTGATTAAATTTTAAGCAATATGAGAACCGAAATGCATCCAGGGAACAACAAATTCATAATTCCTCGGGCAACACATGTATGTCAAGGTTTATATTGAAAAACACTGAAATTGCTTCTCTCTTTCTCCCTTTATGTTTTGTGTGTGATGTGATAAAGCTCTTTTATATTCAGAAATATAAAGCTATATTAAGGAATTAAAGACTTTTCTTCAACAAAAGTGACCCAGGCGTCTTGTTTGCAGTTGTGCTGTTTCCTTGTGAGATAGAACTGCCTGCAGAGTAGAGCTCATTTCTCATCCCTCTTTCCCATCAGACAACCAGCACCAAATTCTTACAAGCTACTTCAGCATAAATTTCCACTTCCTTCCCACATGCAGCAGAGCAGCATGTGGGGTGAAACATACAATCATCTGGACCCTGGAAACCCTGTATGTACACGAGGCAAATCTCTCTTCCAGGGAATCTGCGGCAGTGAACACAGTTCCTCAAAGCCTGTGAATTCTCTGCTGCTTTCAGCCCAAGGACACACATCCTCCAGACAGCTCGCAGGCAATAACTGGGCCTGACAGGAATGCTAGCAGTATGCCATTTCTGCCCAAGCTTCTAAAACCCAGCTGTTCTCAGAGTGACCTTGGCTACAAAACTCCACATACTTGGCCCAACCAAGAATTTCCTGCAAACTGCAACAACGGTCTCACACATTTTTCTGCCTTTTCTCTCTTTTTTTCTGTGCGTCAGGCCTGTATCACAGCCACTTTCCGTCTTTGCCCATCACCCTCTTCATCTATCTTAGATATTTTCCCCATGCTAGCCTCAAAGAAATCTCTACCTCCCAAATAGTTAGGATTACAAGCATGAACCACCATGCCTGGCCTCCCTGTTAATTGTTGACAGCTATTTTTCTTTTAACCTCTTAAAACTTTTATACATACATGAGCAATGATACAGCACTGTTGAAACCTATAAAGGCAGGCAAACTTAACCTATCTCACTTGAAATCTCATTGAAAATTCTAATAGAAAATTTCAACCAACGCTTTTGATTGCTATTTAAAAATGAAGAGGTATTTGTAAAAGGCGAAAGAGTTATGCAATCTGGGGAGAAAACAGAACATGAAGAGGTATTTGTAAAACACAATAGTTTATTTTACTCACATGATAGTATCTACAGTTCCTTGAATCTCATTAATCATGTAAATCTCTTAATTAATGAACTATCTCTATCTCTTAAAAGAAATAAGGACCAAATGGCAAAATCAATTTACACTATGCCTGTGTCTTCATCTAATTTTGGACAATGACAATATTCTAAGATAACTTGGGCTCTAATACATTCACGTTCAGCAATTGTTATTTATATTTTTCACTGTCACTTTGATTCTAATTTTCTGATGTAACTGGGTAAATATAGAACACTCTGCTTCTCATAACAACTTTGAAAAAAACTATTCTTTTATGAGCACATTAGACTATTACTTTTTTCATTGGAATTCAAGAGTACATTAGGTTCTTTTATTATATATAAACTGTACTCTCAAATTGTTTCACACTGATTAAGTTAAATGTGATAAAATGAAGCTTAATGGAAATGATGCCATCCATTAGAATTAAGAGTCTGATGTACTGAAATTAATTGTTTGGTTGTCTAAGAAAAAAATTTGCATGCATTTTGAAATGATCCAATGTAAATAAAATTTTCAAAAAATTAAATGAACAGGTACTAAAATCAGCTTTCATGCTGTGATATTATGTTCAAGTATGTTTTTTTTAATAGTTTCTGGTATATTTGTACACATAAGAACATCCATTTAGTATACCATTTTATGAATAAAATAGAAACTCCAAAATTATGGCATAATAAGGACATAACAGGGGCACAATTTTTATGATGAGATATTATTTCCAATATGGCATGAGATATATTTTGGTCATAGAAAAATTTGCTTTGGCCTTTTAAAGAAGACAATTTTTTAAAGAAGCAATATAGCTGATAATAGAAGAACTAATCTCAATAGCCTAATATGAGCAAAAAGCACTTTCTTATTAGACACAGGAGGCATCAGTTTTAATGCCTCCTATCTGAACAAAATGTTTCTATAGAAAAGGTTAACTTCCAATGTAGATATAAAAAGCAAGATTGTCATTGCTACTCAAACAAGAAAAAAGGCAAATAATCAGCTGTGTTATTACTTATTTTGAGCCAATCAGTTAGGTTAGGTTATAAAGAAAACAACCTAAAAATCTGAAGAAAAATATGTTCCTGCTTATCTTAGGTAGGATAAGTAAGAACACTGGACTGACCTATAAGCAATAGTTTTACTCTAAAAGTTTTAACAAAATGTTAAAGACCAAGTATGGATGAGCCATGTAGCATGAGATTCTCAAGAGCAAGTAGCACCATGGGTTACATATACCATCTTACACTATTTTCCCATGGATTTCTTTAAGAAGACCCAAGAGAGATTTGAGGACAAGAGAGACACTGGAAAAGGTTTACACCACAAGTTTATACCACTGAAAAAAGAAAAGTAATTGGAAGACAGACTGTAAGAAAGCATCTGGTATCTTCTCTCTGACAGAAAATAAAATTCTCAAGCCACAAAATGTGGAGGTGATGTGTGGGGAATGCTAACCACAGGAGAAGGAACCAAAAGAAAAAAATGTTTTCCTACCATGAAAGCTTAAACGCTTTCCAGTCAGTCCTCTGCCATTAGAAATAGTCTACACTTAGCAAAAGAGCAAAATCATGCCAAAAACCAAAGATCCAGGGGCACAATGCCAACCCAATACTGATTTTGACTTAGAACAATGACAAGAGAGGTCCTTCCTTCCCCGCTCCCTCACCAGTCAGTACCTGCTAGCAAGCAGCAGGAATGTGAGTCTGAACAGAGAATATGGAGAGAGATGTATTTTAGTTTAAAACAGGAAGAATGAGAAAAAATCCTTCTGACAATTCAGTATGTATATTATGCATAGAAACCATAAAAGTATTTGAAAAAGCAACTCTGATGGTATTTTAAATAGTTATGGCATGAGAGGAAAAAAAATCTCACAATAAATATTATTTTCATGCAAACCAGAAAACAACAGCATGACAATCTTAAAGTTCTGAAATAAAAATTGCAACACAAGAATCTGAAACAAGTGAATAGATTTTATAAAGAATTAAAAACTAAGAATATTCCACAGCAGCAGAATTTACTTTGTGGTTACTGAAAAACTAATTCTAGAGTGTATGGGGAGGGAGAAAGATTCACAATATTTAAGAACAAAAGTCATAAAATCAACACTACACCACTCAGTACTTACTATAATGCTATTGGAAAGGACAGAATGACATATAAATCAATGGAATAAAGTAGAAAGTACAGAAATAGATCCACACAAATATGGTTGGCTGGCTGACTTTTGACAAAAAAAAAAAAACACAGCAAAGATAATTGCTACAAAAAATAATTTGTGGACTGAATGCCCACAAGTAAAAAATAAAATAAAATAAAATTGAATCCAGACAAAACCTTCTGGCTTCCTCAAAAATACTGAGTACAGAACTGAAAAAAATCTTACAATATAGAGGAAGAAAAAAAATTACCTTGTGCATGTCTATGAAAATTTAGGTTTAATACTAAAAGAAGAACACATAAAAATGGATATTTAACTTATAATTTAAAATTCTACTCTATAAAGGACATGGTCTAAAGAAGAAGAAGACAAGACCAAGTCGGGAAGAAAAAACTTGCAAATGATATAGCTGGCAAAAGAATATTAACCAATGACAGAGAGAACAATGGAATTAACAATACAAAAGTGAATAATCTGATTTAAAAATAGGAAAAAGACTTGAGCAGACACTCACCAAGGAATATATACAGATGACAACAGGCAAATGAACTAAGTGATCCGCACAAGATGCCCTTAGGAAAATGTAAATCAAATAATAAGATGCCATGACACACCTGTTAGAAAGGTCATAGGGGCCAGTGCCATGTAAACAGTAAATGGGAGCAAGGATATGGAACAATAGGAATCTGGCTCATTGCTTTGGAAACACACAATGGTTATAGATATGGGAAAGTCAGTTTGGCAGCTTCAAACAAAACCAAATAAATAATGGCAATACAATCCAACATGTATTTCCCCTAATGACATGAAAACTTTTGTCTATACAAAACCCTGCGCATTCATGTTTATAATGGTTTTATTCATCATCGCCAAAATGTGAAACAAATTAGATGTCCCCTAATTGGTAACCATGGTCTATACATATCAACACGGGAATTGTATTCAGTACTAAAAAGAAACAAAATATCAAGCCAGGAAAATAGGTAGAGAAAAGCTAAAAAGTGAAAGATGCCAGGCAGAAATAGCGCCAAACTGGGATTCGACCATAGAACAATCTGTAAAAAGCTCAGAGATGGTCAATGGAAGATAAATGAAGTACAAAGGACTTTTAGGATACTGAACTATTCTGTATGATACTATGATGGTGGATACTATATCATCCATTTCTGAAAAGTCATGAAAAAATAGCTTATCCCTATACATATATTAATGTGTATTAATAGTTTATATTTATATCTGTGCATCAGTCTAGTCTTACAAATTGTAAGAACTGTATCACTGTGGTGGGGCATGTTGGTTACCAGGTAGGCTGGGGGTGGAGGTAGGGAGAAAACACCTGCTTAGTTTTGCTGTGAACCTAAAATTTCTGTGAAATGATTTAAATAAAATTCACTTACAGTAGGAGTATCACGACAAACTAAACTTAGGAAGTAAAAATAGAATGATAATTTTTTTTATTTTGATGTTTATTTATTTGCCAGTCCAGGGGCTTGAACTCAGGGCCTGGGCTCTGTCCCTGAGCTGCTTTTTCTCAAGGCTATCAACCTTGAGGCTACCACTGTACCACTTGAGCCACAGCATCACTTCAGGCTTTTTCTGTTTATGTGATATGGAGGAATCCAGCCCAGGGCTTCATGAATGCTAGGCAAACACTCTACCACTCAGCCACAGTCCAGCCCAACAGAATGATAAATATTAAAGGAAAAAATCATTCCTTAAAAAGAAAAAGTGCCTAAGAGACAAAATGAGAAGAGTAACAGAATAAAAATGTAAGAAAACTCTAATTGCCTCTAGTAGAATCATATGAAAAGAGCAAAATTGCTAAGTAACAATGTAAAGTATGTAAAGGAAGACACAGTATTTTATGGAACTGGACACTATAATAGTCATATGAGAATATTATGAACTATTCCATATAATTTGTTTATTAATGTTATTAATATTATGAAAATTAGAATAATTCTTTAAAAAATAGAATAGACAATTCCTGAAGGAATACAATTTACTTTTATCTTGTCATAATAAAGACAAACAAAGAAATAAACAAACCGTATCTTTAATCAAAAATTAAAAGTTTTGTCTCAAAGCATCTCTAACAAAGCAATATACTCAAAACTTTCCAAGACATAGCAAAAAAGATATATTTGTTTTCATTATAAGGCAAGTGTATTAATGATAGTTCTTGTTTAGAAAAATATTACAAGCAAGACAAATTACATTAAATACTGTAAACTGGAGTTAGAGCTAATTAGATATGATACAGATGAATATCTTCCAGCTATATTTAAAAAAACTACTTGGAAAGTAATGTGTTGAAGTTGGAGAGATTTAAGAAAGAGAAAATAAGTGATTCCCCAGAAGCATTATGAAATAGTAGAGAGAAGGCATGGCTGTTCTATGTGATTCCTTCGGTCAATATTTTGCACTCTAGTAAGGAATAAAAGCTATTACTTGTAAAAGAGAACACTGAAATATCAATAGTAAGCTGTCTAATGCAAGACTTCGAGAGTATAGGAATTCAATGAAAAAGGATTCAATGTGATTATTTGGAAGTTAGAGAAAGCTTGGGGAGTAAAAGTGGAAATGGAGTTCATCATACATAACCTTAGATGACATCTTATAATTAAGTAGCTAGAGAATATGAGAAAGATTTTTCTATAAGAGAAAAGTAATGTGAGGAATGTGAGGCTGTAATAATCTGTGGGCTTTCAGGGCAATATGTTACCTATAAGAGATTTCAGTACAATTTTAATAAAAGAACTAAAAGATAGCCACCTACATGAAGCAGAAAGTTCATACAAGTAGAGTAGAAAGTCACACTGGAAAATACAAAGTATGTGGAAAAGTCATAGAGAACTCAACATCAGGCAAATGAGTTGGGAAATCTAAAGCTGAGTTAGGTTTCCCTTTCTAAACCCCTAAATTCTACCTAAATTGTATCCTAAAGCCAAGTACCATAGATGTAAACCTTTTGGTCCCTTAGAAATTTACAAAAAAAAGATAATTTACTTGCGTTGCACTGTAAAAAAAAATTCACTGAACATAGGTAATACTATTAACTAAAAGCTACTTCTTAAAGACTAGGCTATTTTGTTTATTCTGTCCTTCAAAAAAAATCAATGTTCTCTATCAAGTAAGTGTACAAAGAATGTTTCTTAAAATGATGAATAAGTATGTTTTAAAAGGAAGAGAATTGATTATTTATCACTTGCCGGACTTTAGAGAGCCAAGGTAGGACTGATAGCAACTCTACTTCCTTCATTTGCTTCTTGCAATTTGCCCTCCTTGAAACTTAGTAAGCTAAACTTTTTTTGCATCACAAATATTGCATTTATTATGTAGCATGTTTAATATTACCATAAATTAATTGTACAAAGAGGTTCCATTGTGGTATTTCCAAAAATGCATATAAAGTACTCTGATGAAATTTATTCCTTCTATTACTCTTTCTTAACCTCCATCCTTCCTATGCTTTTGTTTTTAATGGGTTTCATTATGCTATTTCACACAGAGAGATATGTTGAATCATATCTCTTCTGACCCTTCTTCCCACCACTGGTTCTGCCCACACACAATTCCTTTTTCTATAATCCTGTCATAGTATTTTTTATTTGAATTTCTGCATTTGAGCCAACATGTATCATATTTTTCCTTCTGAGGTTGGCTTATCTCATTCAACATGTTCTCTAGTTCCATTCATTAACCTGTGAAAAATCCAATTTCATTCTTGTAAAGTTTTCTAGATTTTCACTTTTCTTTGATACTATCAGTGAAAAGACAAGTAGGAGATTAGATGAAATCCAGCTATCAATCACACTGGATAATATATATGTAGAGCCTCCTATATTTCAAATATCAATCACAGGTCAAAGATGAAATAATGTGCTGGTTTGTAAAGTATGGAGTGTTTAAACTTTGAACAACCGCTCAAGATCACTCACAGTCCTTCTATTTGTCTTATGGTTTCAGTGATAGTGAGAGCAGTTGTCCTTGTAGCTTGCATGGAGGGAAGTGTAGTAGTGCTACATCCCCTTGAATAAAATCATAGAGCAATGTAGGTCACTCATTTCTTCTTTCACTTTCTCATAAAAATGTCTATTAAAATAAAATTGGGAGGAGAGATCTAAACCCGATGTTAAATTCTAGGGAGTTAAATGCAATAATTTATAACTATAATGTAGGTTGAAGAAAATTAAAAACGAGGTGATATACATCCAAGCTTTTCCAGTGAAAATGAGACATGAGGGAAGAGGTGGAATAGAAGACTGTCTGCAGTAAATAGTAGGTCAAGCAATCTTTCATAAAAGAAAACCTGTTTAGTTTTTTCCCCAAAAGAAACTTGTTCCTCTTTCTAGAAAATAGACATTGTTTCTATGCTTTTCTAAAAAGCAGAAATCGTCACTGAGTCCTCTATTTGTCACCATTTGTGGTTTCAGAACTTTAGATTATTTTATTTATAAATTAGCATACATTTGCAGAATGATAAGGTCTTTTTCTGTGATTTTCCATACTCACATCTAGTGTACTTTCAGCAAATTCACCCCTTCTAACTTATCTTTTTCCCATTTTTCCATCCTCTCTTCTGTCCTCTTTTGAGTATCTTTTATTTATTTTTCTTGTAAAGATGATGCTCAGAAGGGTTATAGTTATGTAAGCCAGGTAATGAGTACCTCTTCCTTCATTTTCTTCCAAGGTTTTTCCCTTCAGACCACCCCCCTTAAAGTTGCACAGTTCATTTTCAACATGGTGTCTGGTGAGTATCACTGCTGCATTTGCTCACCCTTTGTCCCACCATTTCTGTATTTTTCCTTCCCCTCCCCAAGACAGGTAAACTTACATACAAGACAAAAGGTACAGAAATCAAAAACAGACAAAGGGGAAAACAAAAGAAACAAAAAATAAAATAACAAAAATATGTTGTTTCCATATCTTGGTGTTCATTTTGATAAACATTTTATATGCTCATATGCCATATATAAGTATATATGTATATGAATATATAGGAATATACATATATAGTATATATATCAGAATATACATATTTAGGAATATATAATATAGAAATATATATGTACATGTACATATACATTATAATATTAATATACATATTTGTACTGTGAATATCATCCTTTGACTCTTTCACCCTTCAGAGTTCCCTCCTTTTTCCCCCTCCAGTTCATCTCTTCATATAAGATCCTTTTTTAAAATTTATGTCTCAATACCATTACTGTCATTATCGTCATCACTGTACGGCAATACTCCACAAATGAACAAGAACATGCTATAGTTGCTTTTTGAGTCCAACTTATTTTCATGTGATAGGCTTCAGAACTATCCAATTTTCTACAAACAATAAAATTTCACTTTTCTTTTGTGCCTGTGTAGTATTCCATACTATATATTACCATATTTTCTTTATTCATTCATTTTTTGTTGTGTACCTCACTGATTCCTAAGCTTGATTACAGTGAACAAAACTGGGATTAAGGTGGTTGTAATGCAAGTGTCTTTCATGATTTATTGATTTACTCTTTTTCAGAAAGTATGTGGTTTGGCAAGGTCAAAATGTAGAGGGTTATGTGTTTGTTTGTTTGTTTGGTTTGGTTGGTTATTTTTGATGTTTTGACAAACACACAAGTTAGAGTCTCTTCATTAAATATCATATCTTCAGGGAAGTCTTCCTGTCTTCATATAGAAAAGTATGGATCAAGCCTATCTTGGTTTTCCTTTTTTACTTCACCTAAACAAGGATACTCAAAATAATAGACATTTTATGAGGAAAGAACACAGAATCAAAACATAGAAAGTATGGCCAGAAATTACTTCAAGAAAGATGTTAAAAAAAGATGATATCAAGTGATGTTAAAGGGGCTGGGCAAAAGGAAAGTCTCTTATGCTCCATTCTTGGGAGAACTAAAAATCTTAAATGCCTTTTTAGTTAATGACCTCCCACTGAGACTCAGGAAAGATTTTTAGACCAAGGAATGGAATAGGGGGTCATTCTTCTACCATTCTTGTGGTTAGAAAACAAGTTCTGAAAGATGGGTGTTTCTAGAGGCTAGATACCATAGTTTAGTAGCCAGTGACAAGTATCATAAGTAAAGTTAATTTTGGAAGCAATGTAATACACAGCATCAGCTTCCTGACTTGTAAATATGAACAAAAATGATTTGGTCTTTAAAACAAAGGCTGAGTGACTTTCTTAGTAACTTTTCTTACACAAATACTTACAACATTTAAGCATCTAATTCCCTTAATTAAATCCTTTTCTCTGTCAAGTCCCTAGAACAATGCCTAACAGAATACTTGGTACTTAGAATGATTGCAGGTAACTTCTCCACAGATAAGAATCTGAGATTGGTTTTCCTGAAGTGGCTGGTTTCTAAAGTTGGAAAACAGGTTACCATTAGTGAGAAATGACCTAACAGCATTCCTCAGTTGTATACCAAAATGGTAACATAACTTACTGTTTTATAATCCCTAGGATGCAATACTTGTTCAAAGCAACTTCTGGCAGAGGCTCTGGCTGCTGTGACAGATGGTTAGGGTAATATCAAATATCACAAGTAACATATAATCGGTTTCATACTCAGGGGACTCTGCATATTTTAATGAAAAAAAAGTAAATTCGAATTGTTCAATCTTCATTCCAAGTAATAATGAGTAACAAGAATGTGCCATGTTTGTCCCAAAAGAATCTTGCAGATTCAAGATTTGGTTGCTGAAACTGATAACAAGAACAGAACTCTTTTTCTATGCATTATTAAATTATAGTCAGAAATGATTTATTCAGCATTCTCAAAGAACTTAAGGGATGGACTAAACCTTAAAAACTGAATGGGGCATTTGAATGAATTATCATGAATTTGAGGACTTGAGACCACAAATCACAAAACCTTTTTTAACTGTGAAGATATATCTATATGTCTTCCTCTCTCTCATGACAGAAGCTCTGATTTGTCCAAAGATTTACCCGAAGCTCACCAGAGCCAGTTACCTTGAAACCAAAGAGTGGTTGTTTTCATCTTCTACCTTTGCCTTCCCAATCTGACTCCAGGTTTTGAAGTGGAATAAGATCCAGTATCTAGAAAGACAAAGTTCAAAAAATAAACATCAGGAATAAAAAGAGATGAAGTGGGGTCAAGAGACAAAAGGTAAATGAATGAAGAGGAGAAGGGGAAAACGCAGTCAAGAATTCAATTATCTCCTACAAAATTAAGAAGAGTGAGGGAAGGGGTGGATAGAAGAGGGAGGGATGCGTGAGAATGCTAAAAGGGGTGACACTGGTCAAAATACATTGCATTCATAAATGCTTTGCTAAATGGCGACTTCTTTGTATAACTACATAATGATAATGCTGTGAAATCTACTTTTCTCAAGGTGGCATTTACAAATTCTGAAGCCGGAAAAAATATTTTATAGAGTAAAAATGACGTTATTTTGCTGGTTTATATAGACAGAGACATCTGACATCTGTGTACTATAGAAAGAAACAGATTTGACTCATTTCATTAATTGAAACAGAATGAATACAAGGAAAAGGACCAGTCTTCTCCAAATATTGGTTCATAAGGAATCTGTGGCTTTTGTTGTAACAAATCCACATTTGATAGATGAAACTTTCCAGACATATGTTCAATATTATAAGGAAAGTTTCTAGAGGCATACCATATGAAATGCGTTAAACAACTTTAGATACACCAAGAATACTATAAAATAAAAAACCCTCATTTCTGATGCTGCTTTTTCCAATAACAATTCAATCTCTAATAATTAAACCAGAGTAAATGAGCAAAATATATATCTATGTATGCTAATTCCAAATTGAAATAATTCAATCACTACATGATATGCAAAAGTTCTGTACAATTTATAAATACAAAGTTGAGAATCCTAAATAAGCAGAATGCACAAAGGTACACATGATGTTTCACATACAATTTGGGGCTATTCATAAAAAGACTCTTAACCCCCTCACAGGATACTTTATGATAGATAGCTTAGAGTAGATGCCCCTGTAAGTTTATTGTCATTTTGCAGCCCTTAAAATGAAATAAGGTTGGCCGCATGAGACAAACAGCTCTCATAAGAAGGTTTTTATGAAAATGCAAGACTAGCCTGGTGCTGTCTACCTTGCAGCTCTCACCAGAAAAATCAGACACACCCATGCTGTTTAGTGACGACTCCAATTATTGGTGTTTTACAGATGAGGAAACAAAGCCAGACATAAATTGCTCAGAATCTGATAGAGGAAGAGATTTTAAAACTATAAAACTGTAACAGCAGTGATTTACTATCACTTACATGCTTTCCCCCACATATACATGAATGTGTGTGTTCAGAGTAATTCTTTAGTGTCAATTTTTGTTTCTAATTCAGGAGCTGAGCCAGTGTCCATAGAATTGTTACAATGTTACAAAAATTGCATTTAACCAGCCTCAAATAATCTCATCTTAAATGGCTCCATCTCACTTATCCAAATCAGTTCCACCACCCAAATATGTTATTAGACAAAATTTCACTGTCCAATCTATTGCATACAATGATCCTAAAAATATAAGGTTCAACATTGTTAACTTTCCTCTCACCATGATACAGCTATCATGGGCCTATTTGGAAAGAGAATTTACTAAAAGTGTAGGATGTAGGAAGTTACACAATACAATCTTAAGATGGTATAGACTGATGGTACAATAAACCATAAAATCTGCCATGAATCACTATTTAATGAAGTTTCATTCTAATCTTATTAACAAACTTGTCTGAGTCCTGAAAACTCAGAAGGGAAAGGGACATTTTCAGAACATTAAAGGGAAGAAAATTTGGAAGGCACAGCCGCATGTTAGTCCATCATCCATTAAACCTCATAGTTGTAGTCATGAAGAACAGGTTTTTTAAAAGTTGGCATAAAATTAGTCAGTGATAGCAGCTACCAAGAGAGGAAATCCTAGGCTTAAGAGTTCCATTTATTCTTAAATCAGCTGATTGTGTCTAGATATCACTCTGAAGAACATATAGAGTAATTTTCTCCTTTAAAGGTGAAGCAGCAAATCATTGAGACATTTACCAGACAGCCATTGTCTGCTTTTTTTGTTTTGTTTTGTTTTGTTTTGTTTTGTTTTGGGGGGTCATGGGGCTTGAACT
The DNA here is from genome assembly GCF_024711535.1 of Dipodomys merriami. Taxonomy (NCBI): domain Eukaryota; kingdom Metazoa; phylum Chordata; class Mammalia; order Rodentia; family Heteromyidae; genus Dipodomys; species Dipodomys merriami. The sequence continues at coordinate 87,166,430 of NW_027203381.1, forward strand.
CTGGGTCTGGGTGCTGTCCCTCAGCTCTTCAGCTCAAGGCAAGAGCTCTACCACTTGAGCCACAGCACCAGTTCTGGTTTCTGTTTTTTATTGGTACTAAGAGTCTCACGGACTTTTCTGCCCAGGCTCAGACAGCTATTGTTTTAACAATGTTAGGGTACTAAACAAAGTTGTACTCTCAGCTCAAGCCATGCTTGGTGTCTGCAGTGAAATAAAAGATAGAAACATGTTGAACCCTCATTTTCCTGAGTAATGGTCATCATTACCTTCTTCCTGGCCCTGGGACACAAGATAATATTAAGATATGCAGGGCTAACATTGAAAGCATTTACATCCAAACTCAGACTAATAGCAGTTGAAGAATCTTTCACATAGACACTGCACACACTAGTTGTAACCCAAAGTAACAGCCTGGTGTTCTTCCAAATGACCTTTCAAAGAAGTTAACATTGTATTTTACTACCTACCGTATAATGAGGAATTATGAAGAAAATATTAAAACAATGGGCTTACAAGAAATAAGAGAACATAAAGTTAAGACAAAGTTACCACAATCACTACTTTATTGTGTTCCATAGTATATGAAATAAAATTATACTTTAGGGCTGGGAAGATGGCTCAGTGGTAGAGCACTTGCCTTGCATGCATGAGGCTCTGGGTTCAATTCCTCAGTACCACATAAGCAGGAAAAAAAGCCAGAAGTGGCCCTGTGGTTCAAGTGGTAGAGCGCTAGCCTTGAAGTGAAGAGCTGAGGGACAGTGCCCAGGCCCAGAGTTCAGACCCACTACCAGACCCCCCCCCAAAAAAAAGAAGTAAAATTATACTTTATCCTGAGAAATTTTGAGTCTTTGGGAAATTCTCCTGTAGGTAGTTTAAGGTTCATATCATGAAAAACTCTGTTAAGCCATGTCTATTTAGAATGGTTATTATGCTTAGGAATGTATGGCTGCTGACTTTAAAATCAAATCAACTGTAAACTTTTGTTTTTGTTTGTACTTAAAATAAGTCAATACTCATTGAGAGCAACATGAAGATCAGTTACTTTAGGTAATTTTAGAAAGAGAAAAAGATGGGTGTATTTTAGACATGCCATGTTAAGAAAGAAAAATCCATATTAAGTGAAGTAAGCCAGAACCAAAGAAACATAGATCCCATGGTTTTCTCATTTGTAGTAATTACTATATGTCTAGGATAGTCCTAGCAGATGAGCAGAATAGCTCAAGAGCTATGTACATATGACCATATAAGATGATGCCAAGTGAAATGGATTCCAAGAAGTGAAGCAAGAGGTTTTTTTCTTTGTTTTTGTTGTTTTTAGTGCACTATGTGATTTCTTTTTTTGTGTGTTTCCCCGCTATGGTTTATCCCCTGTTGCCACTGCATTTGATTTTGGTACATGAGTATTGTATATACATTTATCTGAACTAGGGAAGGGAAGGGGAACAACAAAGTGGTGAGACAAAGGATAAAGGGGGAACCAGTGCAACAGTGATACACAAGACAATATGCTGGAAATGATCTATACAACTTGGCAGGTGTTGGGGGCTGGAAAGTGGGAGAAAAATGAGGGAGGAGGTAACAAGTTCGACAAGAAATGTACTCACTACCTTATGTATATTTCTGTAACCCCTCTGTCTATCACCTTGACAATGAAATTACATAAGAAAAATTATATTATATTCCATCTTTGCTTAGCAGATGCCTGGACTGCCTATCATAATTCCTCAACTAGCCTCTGACCTTAACTATAACTCAAATTTACCTGTGGCCTGCTTCTGGTAATGCTCTACTTGTCTCAGACCTTGGAGATGCTTTTCAACTTTTAGTAGGGGCCTTCTCCAAGAGCATGGGAATTTCCATGAGCCTTGTGCAAAGCTACCCTAGAAGTGCAGAAAAAATCCCCCAGAGATCATCCTGCCCAATGCTCCAGCTGTTATGGAGGGGTACTTTATGCTCCTCAAGAGACTCTGGAGAATCAGACCTCAGTAGCTAGCAGCAACTTAAAACTTTATTTGTATAGAGGTCTTTCTCTTTCTTTCCACTCTTTAATGCTTATTTCCTAAGGAAACCAGGGTCTTCTCCTCAGGCTCCCTTTATGGGAAAACAAATATACTTTTAAACTTCTGTTCTGCATTCTACTTCTGTTTCTCTAATCTGTAAGCTACTTTTAAACTAGCAGTTCACAATTTATGCCTTGCACTTCACAAATTATGTCTTATACTTTCAGGCCCAATGTGATTATTCCTAAAGATCATTCCAAATTAGTGAGATGGCATACATTACATGATAGATTTTTTTCCAGAAACCAAAGAAATATAATTGTCCAATTGTCCAGTATTTCTTGTAGAGCTGTTCTGCCTTTGCCCAGATGTCAAGTATTGATTTATCTCAGCCTGTGTGTGCTCAGAAATGCCACAGTTCTAACAGTAAGTTTCCTGGTGACACATACAGAGAAGACTTTATACTACAGGATGATTTGGATACCTGATGTGATAGCCTGATTGTTGTGATTTGATATTACTTCAAACAGCTCCTCTATTTTAGGGGCTTTGTAGAACAAGAAATTCTGCTTAATTGGAACTCTAAGTAACCAATCTAAAATATCATATGCACTTCAACAACCTATCATTGCCTTTTTTTAAAATGGTGAATGTTTGGGTTTATGTTATTTTTTCCTTGACAGTGAGAAAAAAAAAAAAAACTAATGTACTCAGTTCTTTCTATCTGAGAAAAAAACGAATGTACTCAGTTCTCTCTCTCTTTTCTTCTCTCTCTCTTCCTCTTTCAATGTCACATCCTTTCAGATTTATTTAAGGTACAGAGTATGCTGCTAATTGTAGTTAAACTAAGAGGAAGTGGTGATACAAGTTACATGATTTAAGATCACAAAGCTGGACTTTGAAAAACTAAAACTGAACCTGATTCCCAAGACTGTAAATTCACACATGGACTAAAATAGTCACATAAATGCTTGTAAAGATTATAATCTGTATACAGCCAGCGATTTTACCTCTTCACATTGTTCCATCTCAGTTCTCTCATAGAACCAAGCAAATAAAGTTCCTCAGAAGAAATCAGTTTTTTAAGGACTGAATGAAGATCCAATAGACACTGCATGCAAAACACCAATGATATTTCCAAGATGCTTTGGGAAGAACACTATATCTACATTTGTGCTTAATTTCTGAGTCTGAAAGAACAATTTGTAGCTATTTTACGAAGTCATCCAAGGAAAGAAGGCAGTATTTGTTAGGAATGACATTTTCAATGCTAACTAAAATGAACTCCAAGACACAGACACATGAGGTTTTTCTTTGTTGTTGTTGTTCTCAATGCTACATGATTTCTTTTTCTTTTGTGTGTTTTCTCCCTATGGTTTATCCCCTGTTGTTACTGCATTTGATTTGGGTACCGTGGGTATTGCATATATATTTATCTGAACTATGGAAGGGAAGAGGAACAACAAAATGGTGAGACAAAGGACAAAGGGGAACCTATATAACAGAGATACTCACAGAAAATATGTTGGAAATGAGCTGTAGAAGTTGGGGGAGATTGGAAAGGGAGGGAAAGAGGGAGAAAGCTGAAGGAAAAGGTAACAATTTAGACAAGAAACGTAATCACTACCTTACTTATGTAACTGTAACCCCTCTGTACATCACCTTGACAATTAAAAAAATGAATGCCATTTTCAAGGTGGGCCCCAGAGAAGAAACAGCATCTGAAAACTTACTAGAAAAAACTTTTTGCAAGATTTACCCAAAATCACTCAATCAAAATCTCATGAAGTAGAAGCATTTAAATCTACATGGTTCTAATGCATGCCGGTGAGAAATTTCTAGCTATTGATCACTAAAAAAAAAATCATTCCCTAAGGCATTTCTTGGAGTGTGAACTTACCAAAAATAAAATATGGTTATGGTATGGGGATCAGATTAGCAATATAAGCTATAAAAGGTTTGTAAAGCATGTGTATAGATTTTCTTGTACTAAAAGGCTACCTGTGGAAGAATTTTCAGTATACTGGAAATCCAGAGTCCATTTTAGTTATATAATGTTGAATTATGCAAACAAGAGGAAGTCAATAGACCCTTGACATCAGTCAGAACATACAGTCTCCTCGGCCTTTCTGCAGCAGCCTCTCCCTCCCCCACTGCTCTTGTACTGCATAGAGACTCAGTTCACTGACAGCCTGCCATGGTCCCCGCTCCTGTAGGATTCTCTAACTCATTGAGAGAAAGTAGCAGATAAACAGTAAATATTTAGTCTTCAGTACAACCCTTCAGAAGTATAGATTATTTAGTATGATCATGAGGACGCTACAAGGAGCTTAAAGAGAGCCTTTATAAGTCACCATAGCCTGAGCTAAGACACAAAATATGAGTACATGACAGAATTGCAGTGGATAAGGGGATTTTATAGAGAGGTTAAAGGTCACAATACAGACGGATAGTTATCAAAACACACAAACACCGAGAGGGATTGATGAGCATGAGGGAAAGGCACAGTTAGAAAACACCTTGCTAATCTTGAGGCAGATCTTTAATTGAATCATGGTAGTCCTGGTACAATGCTACACCATGGTTTTCAACTCAACAATGTTAACATTTTGGAAGGAATAATTCTTTCTTTTCTTTTTTTTTTACACTTCCCTGATAACATGTATTTCTTTTCTTTTTTTTATTGTGAAAATACCATATAGAGGGGTTACAATTACATGGGCAAGATAATGAGTACATTTCTTATCAAGCACTGTTGCCTCCTCCTTTGTTTCCCCTTCCTATCCCCTCCCACCCCACCCTACCTGATCCTCCCCGCCCCCCCACCAAAGTTGTAAAGTTCGTTTTTCGACATAATGTCTTGTTCATCTCATTGTTGCAATGGGAACACCTGTTTCCCTATTTAAACAATTTGTTTTTTCCCTTACCCTCCACAAATTATACTGATATCAAATACAGTTTATACCGTGGAGGAGGGACATACAAAGCAACAAAGAAATCATCTTATAAATATGTTAGAAACAATCGCAAGAAAGAAAAAACATTTGAATACTTAGCTTGGGGTTCATTTCCCTAACATCAACTTATCTGACCTTTTCTGCTTGACTCAGACATATACTAGTTATTGCAAATAAGGGAAACCATGGGACCTATGTTTCTTTGGGCCTGGCTTACTTCACTCAATATAATTTTTTCCAAGCCTTTCCATTTCCTAACAAATGGGGCAATGTCATTCTTTCTGATGGAGGCATAGAATTCCATTGTGTATATATAGCACATTTTCTTGATCCATTCATCTACTGAGGGGCATCTGGGTTGGTTCCATATCTTAGCTATAGTTAATAATGCTGAAATAAACATAGTTGTGCTGGTAGCTTTAGTATGGTCTTGTTAGTGATCATTTGGGTAAATGCCCAAAAGTGGGATTGCTGGGTCAGAGGGGAGCTCTATGTGGAGTCTTTTGAGGAACCTCCATACTGCTTTCCAAAGTGGTTGAACAAGTTTACACTCCTACTAACAAAGCAGTAAGGTTCCCTTCTGTCCAAATCTGGAGGGGATAATTCTTTACAATGGGAAACAAGCCGTTTTAGAATGTTTGGTAGCATCTCTGATTCCTACTTGCTAAGATGCTTGTACCACTCCCCAGTTGTGACAATCAAAGAGGGATCTAGATGCTGTCGAATGTGCAATTGAGAGATAGAAGGGTGAAAATTAACCCTGGGTGAGAAATCCTGCCTTAAATGTCTCATAAAATAAGAACCTGGAAGAAGCAGGTTTTATATTTAGTCAAGATTAAGTAGCAGATAAATGATGATGTTAAAAGACAAGGATGGTTGACACTGATGAAGATATATTGTGTTCATAAACTGCCTTGTTAAATGGCAGCTCCTTTGTATAACTGCTTAAACATTTTTTAATATTCTATTGTAAAGGTACTGTACAGAAGGTTTACATTTACATAAGTAAGGTAATGAGTACATTTCCTACCCAGCATTCTTACCTCCTCCTTTGTATTTCCCCTACTATCTTTTCCCTCCCCATCTACCCAACACCTCCCTTCCACCCCAAGATGTAAAGTTCATTTTCAACATAGTGTCTTGTATGTTCATTGTTACAATGAGTCAACCTGTATCCTTGTTTCAGCATTTTGTTATTTCTTTTCCCCTCCCCAAATTAGAAAAATGCATATACAAGATGCAGGACACCAGAATCAAATACAGTGAAAATAGGGGTTATTGCATAGAGGAAGAACATACAAAAGAAACAAGAAATATCACATACTACATTAAAAACAACAGCAACAAAAAAAATCTCTTGGGTCCCTATCTTGGGGATCATTTTGTTTAGTATCATAAAGACAATTTTTTTAAAAATCAAGAAAATACAAAGATACCTGAAGCTGGTGTGTTTGAATTGAACCCTAGATGTGTCACTTACTAATTGTTCAAAATTTTGCATGTCATTTAACTTTCTTACTTGCTATTTTCATCCATAAAATGAGTCAAACACTGAGTTTCATCAAGTGGTTTAAATAAGATATTTAGAGTTTAAAATAAGTGCTTGTAGGAACTATAGGATTTATCAGGAGAATAGGGAAAAATAATGCAAACCAAAGGCAAGAGAAGTACATGTTGTTTAGTTGAACCTTGAAGCTTTACATAACATCTTCAGAAAAAATGGAGTCATGTCCCCCTCTTGAATTCAGTTATAAATATCATATTGGCAACAGTGGACTGATCTACTCACATATCTACAAATGCTTAAAAGCAGAATTCTCTCCCACCGGTAGAAGAATAAGGGATGGTTGGGAGCTTAAGACCTAATGTGTTCTGGCTGGACAGAAGTCCCAAGAATAACTTCTAGGATGGGGAAAAGTGACCCTCTGCCAGCTGCAACAAAGAAATGGTATTTTGGATTCATAATCGCAAGATAATGAGCTATGCCAACAACTGGAGCAAACTGGGAAATGAGTTCTGCTGAACTCTAAATCAGAGACCACTCAGCTAATTCAGATATTTTCCAGGGTATTCTGGGAACAGATAAACTAGCAAGATTTACCCAAAGGACTTTCAGAACTGTAAGATAATAAACTGATTATTACTGTTATTTAAGCAAATAGACTTATGACCATTAATCACATAGCACTATAACCTAATTCAACTCCTTTAAGTGTAGATGAATCTTCATCTTATTTGGGATTTTAAGAAATGGTACCTAAAAATGTATATCCTGTTTGTTCACATATGTGAAATGTAAATAGCTACTAGAATGAATTAAGGAAAAACGATAGGAACCACAAACAACATACTGAATGGTTTCATCAATAATATTACATTACTGGGGGTAGGAGGGAAAGCAAAGAAAAACCAGATACAAAATAATACTTATCAAGTAATTCCACTTACAGAATGCTAAGATTGAGTAAAAAACTATGCTGGTCACAAAATATATACCTAGGTTCTAAACACACAAAGAACAAAGTGATTTCCAAGAAACTCAGGACAGATGAATTCCTTTGACAGAAAGAAAGGAATCAAGATGGAGAGCAACTAAGTGCGGATGAGGTGCTATGTCTGGTGAAGGCTTTCTGAAATGGCATGCAGTAGGTGATGATTACAGGTGTGTTTATGATTATTCACTGCAGGTAAAGTTTATTTTCTGTCTTTTTAATGGCTTTTTTAAAGATAATGTTTCAAAGTCAATAAATCCTGCAGGGCATTGTGCTGTTTCAGCTTATTTTAAGGAACTTAGTTGGAAGCTCATGAAAGGAAGGGGAACGTGTGGGAAGCTCCTTGTAATAAATACTGTGAGCCCAGATCCCTTGTCCTTCTCCAACAGGGATCTTCTTCACTGACATGTATGAGGAATATAGCTTGAAGACTCACTCCCTTTGCCCAAACACCCATATTTTCTCTTAGGTACTCTGCGCTCCTAAAATGAACTCTTTTCTCTCCCTTTATTTATTTATTTTACTGTGTGCTATTTTAGGAAGGTGTCTCCATTTTTTTAAAAAACATGAACATAAATTATCTCAGAAGGAGCTTGTGACTGCTCTGATTCACCATCTCTCCTATTTTCTGGATTCATTTCATTTGCTTCCTATCATTTGCTTCTCCTCAGAAGGCAGCTAAGAGTTTGCCAGGATGCCAGTACTAATGTATCCTGCCTTATTACTTCTCTCATGTACTACCTACTTTTATATCAATATGAGTGGGAAGAAGCAGATAAACTGCTGATTGCTTTGTTCCTTCTCCAAACTAGGCCCCTGGCTACATGAAATAGCCCTGCTTCCTTCCATATAACTCTTAGATTTTTTTTACCTTTCAGAAATATCTAAAATGGAAACTTCCTCACCATTCACGGTGTTCTACCTCAGAGGGTTCCAACTATTTGGCTTTAGAGAAGGTGGTTTTCCATTAGACCTGGCTTTCAGAGATGAGATACAGCTTACCCATAAATGTGTAAGATTATGAACTGATTGCTCTCAAAGAAATGAAAATTAATGCTTTTTTTGTTGAAGCTAATGGGTATGCTACAAACGGTTTCTACAGAGTTTTACAAATAAAAAGAATGAGACCCACTTGCCTGACTATTCTAATTCAACTTTAATCCCAATTTGGTATCAACTGATCCTCTTCCATGTGTGTCCTGTTCATGCCTATTTCTAAAAGTATATAATGATTTTTTCCAGTGTCCCCTTAAATTGAAGTATCTTACCTCATTTCCTTTTTTGTTTAAATTGTGTGTGTTCTTCAAATTACAGCTCAAAATTTACTTACTTCCTAAAGATTTTTTCCAATCACATCAACACATAGCTTTCTTACATGAGTTCTTATTATTCCTTAATTGAATCTCATTAGGTTGATGTTTGAGCATGCTATACTTCTTAGACAAGCCTATCAGCTCACAAAACACGTCTATGTGTGTGTGTGTGTGTGTGTGTGTGTGTGTGTGTGTATTTAATTGTGTGTATCACTTGAAAACATGGTAGGTGCTGAAAAGAAAAGCAGTATAGAATCATGGGGCAATTAGTCTTTTGAAAACAGCTTTAGGGGGGAAGAAAAGTAACCTCCTCCAACCTTAGCGCTATAAATTATAAAAACTCAGGGAAAAAGCAATTGAGCCAAGGGATTCCTGGCACCCATAATAGTGAATAATTGGTAAGATGGTCAGAATGTGCTTGTTAATTTGATTTATTAATTTAATGTGAAGTGAGGATACAACGAGTTCTTCCTGGAAACACAGAAAAGGCAGAGAATTTATGATCTAGGAAACAAGTTGGAACTAGAAAATGATAGAATTGATCTACAGTTGAATGAGCTGGGGATAATCTCTACTTTTAGCAAAAGCTGAGGTTCTGCTCATCTTTATCCACAGCAGGATGCATCATTATTTCTACTTTTACATGTTGATTCTCACTTAAACTGCTCAAAAATTCTAGAGAATAAGAGTCATATCCAGGAAATAGAGCGTAGGTTTTTTTTTTCTTTGTTGTCTTTGTTTTCTTTTTTCTTTTTTCCTGTTTGTTCCTTTTTATGTCTTTGGGAGTGTAAGGGGAGGCACAGAAATGGAGGGACAACGGGTAATCAAATGCAGCAATGGTTATCACTGGACACTATCTTGAAAATGAATTATACAACTTGTGGGTGGGGATGGGAGGGAAACGCTGGTAGAGAGAGAGAGGGAAGGAGTGACACTATCCAAAACAAAATGTACTCTTTACCTGACCTATGTAACTGCAAACTCTTTGTATATCACCTTTTAATAATTTTTCATCAAAATAAGATATGATCCTGCTATAGTATATTACTACAACTTTATTGATACAGAATAACAAGAAGTTATTACCTTACATTTCTGAATGTCAGAAATCTAACATTGGTTTCCTTTTTCTTCAAATTGCAGTGCCAAATGTTAGTATTTTGGAGATCCAAGGGAGAATTTTTTTAAATCTTTTTTAGAGGTTGCTCCTATTTTTCTCTCTCTCTCCTACATTTTTCCATTCCCTTATTCTTTCCCTCTAGTTCTCTCCTCCCTCTGTCCTTCCTCCTCACCTTCCCCACTCCACCTCTTTTGCCACATCTCTTTTTATGGATCCAACCCTTGTGATTACATTTGACCCTTCATGCAATTCAGTATAATCTCTGGATTGCAAACTCTCTAATTAAATAATATCTACAAATTCCCTTTTGCCAACAAAAATAACATTCATAAGTTCAATGAATGAAGACACAGAAAAGTCAGAGGATCATGATTCTGCACACCACAGAAGGCAAATAAGTCATTCAAGAGTCTCACAACTGGGAGCTAACAAAGCTGGAATTCACATTTCATCTGTTTACCACTGTTAGAGTATGCTTATTTCTCTTCCTCATTTTTCTTTTCTGCTTTTTATTTTTAGAAGGATCCACAGTAAATAAAGGAAACATATGGAAATAAAACAAGTAAATCTAAATTTATTTCTGACTGCCAGATTTTTCAACAATAGGCCATTCAAAATAGGAAAAAGTGCTATCATTTACTGACAACTTCACACAAGTCAATAGGTCACACCCAAATTGACCTGGGAGACATCCACGGTACCAAGAGTAAGACGCACTTAACTTAGAAAATGCAATATTCCTCACAAGAGAATATAAATAGTTATTAATCCATAAAATGAAAAAAGTTAGCATCTCTGAATGACCTCTTTGAATTCATGGTTTCTATGCAACTCAGTTGAAAAAGAACCTTGGTTTGAGCTCATGATCCTTTAAACTGAATACATAAGCTAAGAAAGCAGAAAGAGAAAGAAGGGCAAAAGACGAGCAAGAAAAAAGGTAGCAAGTAATTCCTGGTTATTCTTCAATACACCATTCTCACCAGGGAGTGACTTGATATGATACAGGTAGCAAGGAGTAGGTCATCTGAGAGCTCTAAGAATTGGCATTCACCCAGGAGGGTGAAAATCTGGCTTTATGCTAGTCAGAAGAAAGATGCTACTCATATGGTCTAAATTATGTGTCTTGAACTGTAGGAAACAGTTCAAGATTAAAAATTCACTGGAATATCCCAGTGTATATATTTCTAGTGCACTTCCTGAGAACTTTGTAGCACACTAAGTTAAAATCTCATCATAACAAGTATCCAAGGTGGTTTGTTCTCTGGTAAAGCATGAGTGCTTCCTTAGAAGGAAATGGAGATTCATGTAAGACAGGGATGGAGCACATTAGTAGGTATCTGAAAGCTAAAAATATATCCAAAACGTGACCCAAGCTACAACAGTGAATAGATAATGGAAAAATGAAGTAATGCTACCAGAGTTCCTGTGGACTGTTCATTTTAAATATTGCCAAAAGGTACCTCAATGACACTCCAATTTACTTGGGCAACTGAACACAGCCAAAGCTCTGTGACATGTGTGAGGCCCTTCTAGTGCATACAAGTGTGCCTGAGAATCTTCCTCAACCCACTTGTAAATTTGGGGAGGAACAGTGTTCTCTGACTTCAGAGAGATAAAATGTTCTTTGTTGATTTGGTCGCCTTCATAAGTGAATGGATTTAAAATAATCTAGGGTTATCTTACCCCTTTCCCTGGAGGGCTCAATATATTGACAAATCCTTTTATATTGCTCTTTGTTTAATCCCAAAGATTTACCTAGAAGAACTTAATATTTACTAATGTTCCTTGAAATATTTATATCACTAACAAATATCCCATACTCATGTATGTGCCTGCAGAGACAACTTTGTTCAGTAATTGAGATTGACAGGAAACCTTGAAGAATAGGACCTGATTTCTTCACTCTTGTTTAAGGACAATCCCACTTTATGCCAGAGGGTAGTTGAAGTCATCGGTATTAATTCTTCCAAAAGAAGCACAAATTAAAAACCTCTTTTCAGCTTAATATGTCAGTTTTATTGACCCTTTAGTAAGTAATGTTCTTAAAGACACTCACTGCAGATTGGAAATAAGTTTTCCATTAAATTTCCTGTGCTCTAATAAGCAAAGTTCTTAAACAAAGGCAAATTCTGGGTAATTGGTTTGGATTTCTATAAACTTTTCTCCTTGCCTTCCCTTCTATTCCTCTGGCTACTGAATGCATCAATTGTGCATTGCAATTTATGGCAAGTTTTCTGAGAGACCAGCAAGACTTAGACTTTCTTCTCATAGCCTTGGCTAAGTGCCAAGGGCATTTAGGAGCTGAGAAAAGACCAGACAGAGATGGTTGGTATTGCATCCTGCAACTGCTAAGGTCACTCTATGCTGGTGAATGTCACCCAAGGTCTTTCTTGCTTCAGAAATTCTTTCTCCATTGATTCTGTTAGGAAGACAGAACAGGAAAAGAGAGAAAGAAAGAGGGAGAGAACTAAAGATATTTTTGTTTTCTGTCCTTAGTGCTTTATTTTCAGTATATCCAGAGATCTTATTATGAGTCCTTGAGTAGGAAAAATTTTACAATAACCTCAAGATGTTAATGGCCATCATATGCCATGGTGATGTGGTAACATCCTACAGTGACTGGGCCCGCGTTGCTGATCTCAGCCAGTATCATCACAGATCCTGATGCTGAGGGAACAATCCATTACAGTCAGAGCTGTTCACCACTGAGAAAGCATTCTTAGTTTTTACGTAAATTTGTCTGCAGTTCAATGGAGACAGTCAAATTAAAAAAAAAAAAAACACCTAAGGTCCAAAAACCAGCTGTGAAAGTAAAAGCCAAATGTGACTATATCTGAATAATGAGAGAAGAGCCATTGTATGAGATGCTATGCACTCAGAAAAACACCAAAACTACCTGGATGCACCATCTCCATTTGTAGATAAGATTTGTGAACATTTTCTGGCTTCTGTGACTTGAAAGCTCAGAAAAGATACACTCCAATGATGTGAATGTCAGAAGACATTGAGGCAGCTGCTCATTCCCACACATAATATTGCTGGAGGCCTACTAGGTGAAGTTCCTTTTGAGGACACACAGGATACTGCTACAGGCAAAAGACGCCAACCTCTTACTCCTGAATTTGTGAATCTTCCAAGGTCCTGATTCTATGCCTAAAATCAGTTGTGTCTCTATTAATAAAAGAAGCAAGTTCACAGTTTCATTTGAAATTAAAACCAATAATAGATACAATACAGCCTCAGGAGCAAAACCTTTTGAGGAGGACACAAATGAGCAGGAATCTCAAGGAAGGGTATGGAGGAGATGAATTTACAACAGTCCAGGTGAGCAAAGCCATACAGATTCCCTGCTAGTGGTGTTTATTCAGCAACAACATATGAACAATATCATGTGTATGCCACACATACCTCCATCTGTGTTCACCTATATACACATCAATTAAGTTCTTTTAGATACTCACTAAGGTAGATTATCTGTTTAAAGGAATTTATCAGGCATAGAAAATGAATTTGAGGAATGGAAATAATTTTTTTGCCAAATGTGATAAGCAATCACCAATGGTGCTCTGCCTTTCCAATTGATGAGTAACTGGTACTGAGAAGTCCTTCATATAGACACACCCATTCCCTTAAGAGTGGGGCTTAAGTAAAGGTTTATGCATTCCAACAAAATGTCAGATTTACACAAATCAAATTATAATTAACTCATCTCTTTAATTTATCTCTACAATGTTAACAAATGCATTTTATAAAGCACACAGTCCATAGTCCAATATTCATCTCAAGAGTAAATGATTAGCATATATTACATACTTTTAATAAAATTGCCCAATCAGTGTACCTCACAGTAATTTGTACTTTTTAATCAATAAGAAACAACTTATGGAAAATATCAGGAAAAATAAAGTGCATAAATATGCACTTTATTAATATTATTAATATGCTCTATGACTATTGTCTGTAGACTGCATCAAGTGCACATTATATATTCTACATTCATTGTTGTGTACATTAAAATACACATTAGCCCATACTCAAACACATTCAAAGTCCTTGCTAAAGTTATGTTATAGCTATCATCTCAAGTGGATCACACAAAGAGTGATTTACACAGTTCCATATTGAAATCCTCCACTCAGACCTTGAGACCATTCCACTTACACATCACAAGGCAGAGTCCATTGGCCAAGAGGCATGAAGAAACAAATAAATATTCCAAGACTTCACAGTTAAGCTTTTTAAAATTAAAAGATATCCCAGCAGGCCTGTAATTGATTTCAAATATCTAGCACAGCATCTCAGAGAGATTTATCACCTCTTGCCCTTAGACACTTCGGTACTCAGATCCATATTGGTTTTGTGCTCTCAGAACACAAGCGCAGTCTGACCGCCTGATAAGAATGGACCTCTCCGTGTTTGCAAGCATCACCTTTCCTTGAATGAGGGAAAGTAATAAAGAGAAATTTCTGGTACCTGAAATTTACTGATGAGGAATCTAATTTGAGAGGGAGAAAAAATCCCTAATAAGTGATGAAGAAGGGGGGAAGTAGACAGTATAGTTGTTTTTAGTGTACTATGTGATTTTCTTTTGTTTTGTTTTGTTTTGTTGTCAGTCAAGGGGCTTGGGCGCTGTCCCTCAGCTCTTCAGCTTAAGGCGAGCACTCCACTGCTTGAGACACAGCACCACTTCTGGTTTTCTAGTGGCTTATTGGAGATAAGAGTCTCAAGGACTTTCCTGTCTGGGCTGGCTTTGAACTGCAATCCTCAGATCTCAGCCTCCTGAGTAGCTATGGTTATAGGCGTAAGCCACGAGCCCCGGCTTTTTCTTTCTTTTTTTATTATTGTGAAAATACAGTACAGAGGGGTTATAATTACATGGGCAAGATAATGAGTACATTTCTTATCAAGCATTGTAGCCTCCTTTATTTCCCCTTCCCCTCCCTTCCCATCTTCCCCCTGAACCCCCACCTAATCCTCCCCACTCCCCCTCTCCCCCCCCCCACCAAAGTTCTAAAGTTCGTTTTCAACATAATATCTTGTACATCTCATTGTTGCAATGGGTCTACCTGTATCCCTATTTAAACAATTTGTTTTTCCCCTTCCCCTCCACAAATTAAACTAACATCAAATATAGTGAAAACAGGGATTATACCGTGGGGGAGGGACATACAAAGCAACAAAGAAATATCTTATAAATATGTTAGAAACAATAGCAAGAAAGAAAAAACATTTGAGTCCTTATCTTGGGGTTAATTTCGCCTCACATCAACTTATCTGACCGATTCTGTTTGTCTGGGACATATACTAGTTATTTCATATAAGGGAAACCATGGGACCTGTGTTTCTTTGGGCCTGGCTTACTTCACTTAATATAATTTTTTCTAATTCTTTCCATTTCCTAACAAATAGGTCGATGTCATTCTTTCTGATGGAGGCACAGAATTCCATTGTGTATATATACCACATTATGTTGATCCATTCATCTACTCAGGGGCATCTGGGTTGGTTCTATATCTTAGCTATGGTAAATAATGCTGCAATAAACATAGTTGTGCTGGTAGCTTTAGTAAGGTCTTGTTTGTGATCATTTTGGTAAATGTCCGAAAGTGGGATTGCTGGGTCATAGGGGAGTCAAAGCAGATACCCTGAAAACATTACAGGATGGAATAGGAGAAACCCTAGGTTTCCTTGGCACAGACCAAATTTTTTTTAATAGAGACCTGGAAACACAACAAATCAAAGAAAGATTGGACAAATGGGACTGCATGAAGCTGCAGAGCTTCTGCATGGCAAAGGACATAGCTAGCAAGATCAATAGAAAGCCCACGAATTGGGAGAAGATCTTCACTAGCCATACAATGGACAAGGGACTCATATATAAAATATACTGGAACTCAAAAAATAAATCCCTCAACAACAAATCCTCAAAGAAAGAATTGCCTAATAAATAAGTGGGCTAAAGACTTAAAGAGAAATTTCTCTGCAGAGGAAAGAAGGATGGCCAATAGACATCAAGCCAATAAAAGAAATGCAAATCAAAGCAACACTGAGGTTCCACCTCACCCCAGTTAGAATGGCTACAATCAAGAACTCTAATAATAACAGATGCTGGAGGGGATGTGGACAGAAGGGAACCTTACTGCATTGTTGGTGGGAGTGTAAACTTGTTCAACCACTTTGGAAAGCAGTATGGAGTTTCTCAAAAGACTCCACATAGAACTCCCCTATGCTCCAGCCATCCCTTTTTTTCTTTTGTATGTTCTTCCACCTATGGTATTTCTCATTGTCACTGTATTTGATTTTGGTGCCCTGCATCTTGTATATACATTTATCTAATTTGAGGAGGGGAAGGGGAACTACAAGGACCCAGGATGACCCATGGCAACACTGAGACTCACAAATCACCGCGTTGGAAATGAACTTTACAACTGGGGGTAGAAGGGGGGTAGAAGGGGTGGCCTGGAGGAGAGGAGGATGTGGGGGAAGAACGGATAGTGGGAAGAAAACAAAGGAGTGGGTGACAATATTTGACAAGAAATATACTCATTATCTTACTCATGTAACTGTAAACCCTCTGTACAGCATCTTTACAATAAAAAGAACTATACACAAAAAAGGAACCAAATCTTAAACTTCTCAGTCAAATTCAATATGTATTCCTTTTAAGAGAAATGTTCAGCTGACGTAAGTGCTATAATTTGGATACAGTTTGTGTGTCCATTGCAGTTAAAGACCTGTTAAGCCTTATAGTATAGATTTGAGGACTAGTGAACCTTGGGAAACAGGGCCTAATGAGAGCCCATATGTCACTGGAGAGGCACATGTAGCATGTTCTCCATCATAATGTGACATTTCTTGATGCAGGTGCAGTGTCCTCTAACCTCCTGACCTGAGCTACCTAGAACTGCTCTGGATTTTATGCACTGTCTGTCTCAAGTACTTCGTTGTGCCAATCCAAAGCTGACTGATAGGTAAGAAAGTAGAATCTGACAAGCTCTTAAAAGGAGAACAAGAAGCCCTAACAAAATCCTGTGAAATTCTTAAAGAAAAGTAGGAGAGGAACATCCTAGAAGATTGCAAGCCCATAATCCAAAATTTATCATTCTTGAGATCAGTTTTAGTCAAAAATGTCTTTACCATGGGGGATGCCAAAGGCTTAATCCATGTTCTGGCTATGTTCATTCTCTTTATCCTCTAAAGCAGGGAGAAAAGTAAAGTATTATAAATTTAAAAGAAGAATTCAGAGCCCTCTCCTCCTCCACAGGTGGCCTAGAAGAAAACCTATGTGGGGCACAAGTTCATTTGACAGGAGCCAGCAGGAGACCCAGCAATGGGGTGTGTGAAATTACCATGTGACCCCAGAAGTCTTACCTCTTCAGAAAATAGCATGGCAATTAGCACAAATAATTACACTCAGAGACAAAGCTTCTTTTGGCAAGTGAGTTAATTTTTCAGTTTGAAAGTTCCTTTTACTACTGTGCACAGTACCAAAAAAAAACCCATGATGTACAATGAAAACAAAATATTGGATTGAATACAAAAGCTTTGAAATTTTCAGACTTAAGAACTACTAAAATTGTTCAGTATAAAGTTGCTATTCTAATTAAATCATCTCTCAAATATCCTCAAAGCAAGAGGCAAAATGGTGCAACTTTTAAAGTGAGATTCAAGTTCAGAATAGATAGCACAGAACATGCAAACTAGGCAGTCTTCAGCTTATAGGCAATGGTGTCCCAAAGCACTTTTATAAAAATTGGAAGTTTTCCTTTTGTCTTTTAAATTTAAGCAAATAGAATGATTATCTTGAGAGACCTCTTCTGTCCCGAAGCTGGTTTAGATTTAAAAAAAAAAAAAAAAAGTCTTGATGCTCCCAATGCACTCCCAGCTTATCTTCAATGAAGACAATCACATGACCGCAACTGCGTAAGAGGAGGGAGAGAGGGAAGACAATCACATGACCGCAACTGCGTAAGAGGAGGGAGAGAGGGAAAGATATGAACAGGGTCAAAATACATTGTGTCTGTGCATGAAAATTGCATAAAGAATTCCATAGAAAGCTGTTGAAAGACAGGAGGGAAAAGTGGACGGAGGAAGAAATAAACAGTGGAGGAGTTTAATCAAATAACAATACAGGATACATCTATGGGAAATAAAACAAAGAAACTCCTTTATGCAATTAATACATGGTAATGTTTTACTGAAAAAGTAATAAAGGAGCATATAATAGTTAATCCCATGTATTTAACTTCCTGAGGCTAAAGTGACTGCGATATTAGCCAGGGAATCATGATAATCATTCATTATGCTATTTGTACAGGAAATGAATTCCAAGCTCTAGAGCTACTCACAAATGATTTTTGGAATGCTACCCACTTATCAATTGAGAAATATCTTTAACATAATGATATTTTTAACATAGCATAATTGCTTGGAACAAAGGAAATGACCCAAGATACATCTAGGTTAACAAGGAATTTTATTAATATATCTTAAGTAGTTCTTTATATGAAATGTCCAGATTTCTCTTGAGGTAAATTATAGTGTAGTTCCGTTGTCCCTCCTTTCATTTCAAATACATACCAATTTACAAAACCCCTGAATGACAGGTGATAAGGTGAAAGAAAGAGCAAGTAATATTGTTGAGATTCATGACATGACACTATATAAGCTCTGCTCAAGCCATGGTGCTGTTCACATAACTGAGCATGCTTCTGTTCATGAAAATATGAACTATTTGAAAATCACATTTTGAAATACTCATTGGACAAATATTAGCTATTTAATTTATCTATACTCTGATGAAATAAGATTTTATTAGGTAGATTCTAATTAATGTTCTTTTTTCTGATATTTGATGGGTCCTCCATCCATTCTTGATGAAATCTAAGTTACTCTGAGAGTCAAGTAAACACTTTTGCTCTTTTGGAGCAGCAGTTATTCAGTGTATAGCAACTTGTGGAACAGTTGTCCCAAGTTCTCTGTATTCATAGTTGTCCTCTCTTCTCAGGAAAGAGAAATTACCTTGAATATATAATTTATACTGTAGTATACTATGGACCCCAATGAACCATGTGCTATTCAAAAAGCAGTATATATGTCTAGGTTAGAGGTTCCGTCATTTTAGAAAAATAACAAAGGTCATTATAGAATCCTCATAAAAATAAACAAAACTCAAGATACAAAACTAAGATACAAACATCTGATTGAGGACAAAAGGATTTTATATATCTAATTATAAAACAGCTCTTCTATTGCTAATTGGTAGGAAATACAAAGGATATATGTGGGTGGAAAAGTAAGGCAGAAATATTTCATTTCAACATAGGTCATATACACTGAGTGTACCAGATCAAAAATTACAATGGTGAGTTTGACATTTTTCATTATTTTCTTATTATACAAGCATGAAGTAATACATCTTTTGCAGTTGAACGCAATTTTAAGTTATATTAATGGCCAAATTAAAGCAAGCATTAAAGCAATAAAAATTGATCACTTGGCATTCAACATAAACAATTGATCATCAAGACTGAAATTCTCACAAAAAGAGAAAGATTAAAAGGGAATAATATTTATAAAATGTAAGTATTTGCATTTTTCCGAAAATTGCACCAGACAATATACTGAATGATATGATCTCTCATAGCAGTGATGGTTTGCAATAAGGTAAAAATTGAGTAGTATTTCAAAGGATAGTTGTCAAACAAATGATTATTAGACTATATACACTGCTAAGATTAATTAAGAAGCAGAAAAAAAAATTAAATGAAGACCACGTAACAAGTAGGGCCAAATAAGTGAATGGTAGGAGTCTAGAGTCATAGAGGTTATTTTCAGATAAAAGGAAAAACAAGACAAGACAATGATTCAGGTGTGAATACTGCATCCATTGAAGCCTGAATCTTTATGCTTCTGATGGATAAAGCTGGACATCACAGGGAACATTAAAGGACAACTCTGGAGAAGGTGATGAAAAGACCAAGAAGCAGCCACTTTGTGGTTCTCTGTTGGCCAAGAAAATACTTTTAAGTAAATGCAGGCTAAGGTTTCTAAAAAAAGGGGAAAAAAACCAACAAAATTAGTTTTAATATGAATTTATGTAATTAATTTAAGAAATTAAAAAATTTGTTGAGCTACCAACTACAAATAATGAGAGAAAAAGAAATAATAGTTAAAATGAGAACTTTATGCCCACTTACCAAAGAACATATACTCTAGTGTTAAGCTGAAATGAGACCCTCAATAAATGCAGACATTACATAGGTGGATCAAGGGGAAGTGGAAAATGCTTGGATAAGCAGATATTCTGATAATTTCAATTAAAGTAAAAGGGATTATTGCTGCAGAACAAACCATTCCAAATCTCAATGGTTTAAAAAAGTAGTCATTTATTTATGACTTTCTCGTGTTGTTGTATAACAAAATCCCTTGAAAGTGTAACTTCTTGGAAAGTAAAAAAAAAAAAAGGAAACAAGACAAAGTAAGCATAATATATCAGGTTCATGTAATGTACTATGCATATAGTGAAAATGAATGAATTATAAGCATTTACAGGACAAAACACTAAAATGTGAAGACAAGTTACATTTCAAATGAGCAATTCATTACATTATAATAACCCTTATAGACTTTCACCAACACTGAATATTATTTCAAAACAGTCACCTAATAAAATGTAGATAATAAGTAGATCATTAATTATTTCTTGAAAGAAGAAGGAAACAGAACTGAGTGGACAGAGCCAACTGAATCTGCAATGTTTCATTCAAATACCAGAAGCAGATATGATATAAAAATAAGATTCATCAAACTTGGCTGATGGTAGATATCCATCATGATTTTCACTGTGCATTTCTCTATGCTTAAAACATTTCATCATGAATGATGTGTGTGAATGAAGTAGTTCTTCAGTCGGAGGACATTATTATTGACAGCACAAGGAGCTTAATGAAATTTGTTAAAGATGTTATTATCAAAGGCAGCATATTTTCCACTCAGCTTGACACTGTTCTTGACATAGTCATAGCTATTGTTTGTTCAATGATACTCAAACATGTCAGAATTTTTTTAATTCTAAGATGCATAGGGAGCTTAAAATCAAGCACTGGAGAAAATATGTTCCAGGCTATTGCAAATGTCCTCAGCTCAAATAATATTTTAATGAAAAATTGAATACAGGCTAGAGCCTGGAGCAAGGAAGGCTTGCTGAATGGATTTGCATCATGACTTTAAAATACATGTCTGTGTGTGTATGTGTGTGTGTGTGTGTGTGTGTGTGTGTGTGTGTGTGTGTGTGTGTATGAGCGCGCATGCTTGTACGCCTGTGTGTATGTGTCTGTATACCCATACAAGTCTGTTCATGTGTCTTTTAAAAAGAATGTTTTAGATGATGTGAAATTCTGTCATCTGTTAAAAATTTAGCCCAAATATTGGGAAAATGCAAGGGTTTATCAGGCTATTCAGGTTAACTAAAGAATCAAGATTATGTCCTAAATACTTAGCTTTGGGGGAAACAGGTGTTAAAACAAATTCTTATCTATTGTCTGTCTGGCTTCTCTGTCTGTGGATTCTGCATTATGGACTCCCCCAACTACAGACTGAAACTATCTGGGGAAATAATTCTCTTCTAAAGTGAATGTGTATGGAGCTGTTTTTCTTGTCATTATTTCCTAGACAACACAACAAATATTTACGTAGAATTTGCTGTACATTTTACTGGGTATTGTCATTAATGTAGAAATAGCTTAATGTCTATGGGAGACTATGGATAGGTTATATGCAAATTCTACACTCTTTTGTGTGAGGAACTTTAGTATCCACAAAATTTTATAACCATAAGAAAGACCTGGATATCCCCGATGGCTATCTAGAGACACCTGCATTCTTTTTGTCAAACAGAAAATTTCACCATAATACCTACTAATTTTCACAAATGTTTGCATCTCTGAGAGCCTAAAGCGTTAGAGAATTATGTACATATGCCAAGGTATGAGCAAGCACCACCTGAGAAGAGTCCTATCTAAAATTTCTTTACTGGCTATCTCCAAACCAAAACGTCCCCTCAAACAATAATTTCCCAAGGTATTGGTTGTTGGTTTGTTTTGTTTTGATTTTGTCAGTAGTGTGGCTTGAATTCTGGGCCTGGGTCCAAGGTACTGGTTGTGATTGATAAAATGAGGGAATCTCTGAGTGAATAAACCTCCCTTACAGGAAACAAAGTGAGTGAAAGATCCTAATGGGCTAAGGTGTGGTAAGCACAAGCCCCTGGGTTTGAACCATAGCACCACTGAAAAGAAGAAAGAAAGAGAGACTGAGAGAAAAGGTTCTAGAGGAAGAGAAGTAAAGAAAGATGGTTTTGGAAGGCTGATGAGGGAACATACCAGAAGGAAAAGTTCCCAAGGGGCTTTAACTCACTGAAGAAGCACTCCAGGCTTCTACAAAGAATCCTGTCCCAGAAGAGCTAAGTCTTTTTAGAGAAATGGCCATAGGCTAGCAGAATATCGAAGGAAAGCTGAGTGGTTTTGGGTAAACTTATGAAACTTGCTATGTCATTCTCCATAGACAAAGGGTAAACTGAGGAGTAAAGAAAGCCATAGAGACTTGAAGACCTGGTGAGGTCAAAGACCAACAGGACTATGAGGCCTGTGAAGCAAATCAAAGTGAAGTTCACTAAAGATGTTCATCTCATCATTTCCACTTGCATATGCTACTCCATGGAACTTCCCACCCCACTGTACATGTCAGAAAAACAGTCCACTTGGAAATATGTAGCAGCTCTCCATCCTTGTCTGTTCTTCTGTTCCTCCCTTTTGATTCCCCACCCACCAGGTCTGTGTGGACACTTTCTCTTTGCTATTTCACATAAAACCACAATAAAAATATTCCACCCAATCCAATAGTTCATTATGTTTGTAAAACAATATGACTGGATTGTTAGAATCGATTTTATTA
This sequence comes from Dipodomys merriami, assembly GCF_024711535.1. NCBI lineage: Eukaryota > Metazoa > Chordata > Mammalia > Rodentia > Heteromyidae > Dipodomys > Dipodomys merriami. Next base: position 87,189,263 of record NW_027203381.1, read on the forward strand.
TTTAAATATTAAGTTCAAGAATTCTGCACTCAAGCTATAGTGAATATTTGTAATAGAAATTACCATTACAAAAAGTTGACAATGGCTGAGAATGGACCTAATCAAAACATGTTTTTCATTAAATTTGTTAGGAAAAAATCAGTTTTGAATAAAATTTCAATTTGGGAAATTAACTCAGCCAAAATAATTACTAAGGACACGAGTTACAAAAGAAAAATACGGAGCTATATTTGAGATGAATAAAAGTATTGATTTCTGAGATAAACATTTTTAGTAAAGTTTAACCTGAAGATGCTGCCTTATTTTTAATTAAACAAATTAAAAGTAAAAGTTAAAATTATATAATTGGGCTAGGAAAAATTGTAATTACAATTATTTTGTCTATTGTTAAACAATACTTTCTAAGAAGTGCTTATTAAAACTAAAATTCTTTTAATAAAATATTTTTATTCTAATTTTTGAGAAAAATTTAGAAGGGATTTTAAGATTAATCCTTAACAGGCTCATCATATTTTCAGGATTCATAGTGTACATAAAAAGCATCCACAGAGAGATTTTACCCTATAGCTTTCTGGAACTACCTGTTTGGATTTTACATACTTAAATAATATTTGTAAATATGTGTTTTACTTTTAATTCTTTTCATGTTGATTTTATTATTTTTTATAGTAGGATATTTAGTTTTATGAGGACTATAAATCTCAAATTTTGCTTCTAGAGTGAAAACATTCTACTTATCATTATTTGTAATTGTTATTCAGGGAATAATTTAAAAAGCCAAGAGATATATAAATGACTTCTTGCCATAGATTCAGTTCTTTCAAAATCCATATTTTAATAGAAACTTTGTGTGCTAAAAATTGATCATTTACCTTTTCATTATTGTTTTTATGTTTGGTCTATAAAAAGGAAAGTTGCTGAGATTCCATGTTAAGATGTAATAAATCAAAATTTCCCCTTTCAAAATAAAATATTTTTATTCTAGAGATCTTCAAACACAAGGAGACAAAACAAAACCTCTATCTAGTGGAGGCCCAGGAGACATTTTGTCAATTTAGAAATTTCTGGATTTTGGTGAAAAGGACAACGTGTGTTAAGTAAACTTCAAAAGATAGGTATACCATGACATGCCTGGGGTCCTACTGAGGTTAAAGGATTTAATTGTGTATCTAATGCTCTCATTTTAAGTTAATTGCTGCGTAGCACTTCATTTACCACTACTATCCAAGTCACTCGGATGGGATTATAAACTGCTATATCCACCAATCTTTCTGTGAATGCCATATGGGAGGAATTAAAGAAAGAATAACATTTCGTATTTGAGTCGATTTTGGAAAAAGGATCTAGAAGACATGAAGAAGAATTAGATTACATTCAGAGTGAACCTGAAGTTGGAATTAGGGGGATCTGAGAGAATGTATACTCCTAGGAATTCACAGCAATGTTGTGAAAAGCATTGGATTTCCTCCAGCACATAAAATAAGGGATGCAAATCAATTTTATATGCATCTCAAAGGAGAGAGTAATGACTAAAGATATTATGATTACAGTGAGAACCAAGAAAATCTATCTACATTCCAGAGTAGACCTCATATACTCCACTCTAGAAATATAATTATAAAATAAATTATCATATTTTGTAAATGTTACAGTAGAGTTACTTCTAGAGAGAAAAGTATAGATTTCACTATGCAACTAACTCACTTTCCATGTCTCAATAGGAAAACATTAATTTGGAAGAGGTATACATACTCTGAAATAATTAAAACATTACCAGTGGGACCACTACAGCCCGTAGGAAGACCATAAATGCAGCAGTGACACAAAGTTCATTTTCAGGAACCCTAGTGAGAGTCTTGTGAAGCACATATTTCCTCTTAAAAAGAGTAAGACTTGTGTGTATGAAAACTCAATCCCATCCATCCTTTACATCTTTTTAAATAAGATAGGATATAAAATATCATTTCTGGTTTTGAGTTAGAAAAACCACAATAATGGGATTAAAAACCTCATCATCTTCTCAGATAGGCATTTTGTTCCTAGGGAATACTTAGCATTGATCTGTTTGAGGGGGGTCACTTAATTGAGTCTGTCAGCTTCTGCATATGTGGAAAGGACACACATGTCTATTCTCTTCAAGAAAATTCTGAGAAAGACATTTGGTATTAATCTATTAACTTAAGTATATTTCTTTAGCAGAGTACTACTCAAAGTTAAGAAAATCTTTTATATTTAATTATTAATTGATTTTGTATTTTCATCTCAAAGTAAGTCATTTCCACTTGGAAGTTAACTGTGTCTTGCCAAAGAAGAATTTGAATGCACATAAAAATCCAAGACCAAGCCGGGTGCTGGTGGCTCACATCTGTAATCCTCGCTACTCAGGAGGCTGAGATCTGAGGATCACAGTTCAAAGCCAGCCCAGGCAGGAAAGTCCATGAGACTCTTATCTCCAATAAACCACTAGAAAACTGGGAGTGGTGTTGTGGATCAAGTGGTAGAGCACTCACCTTGAGCTGAAGAGCTGAGGGATAGTACCCAAGCCCACAGTTCAAGCCCCACGACAGACAAAAAAACAATCAAAGACCCAACCCAAGAGCTAGGCAATGGTTACATTATTTTCACTCATGTAATGCAAAAGGAGGAGGAGGAGAAAGAGGAGGTGGAGGAGGAGAAGAGAAGGAGAAGAAGAAGGAGGAGAAGAAGGAGAAGGAAGAAGGAGGAGAGGAAGAGGAAGAGGAGGAGGGAGGAGGAGGAGAAGGAGAAGGAGAAAGATCCAAAGGCAAAAGAACCTTACAACTTTAGGGGGGTGGGAGGGAGGGAAAGTGGGAGACAATGTTTGACAAGAAATGTACTCACTACCGTACATATGTAACTGTAATCTCTCTCGTACATATGTAACTGTAATCTCTCTCGTACATATGTAACTGTAATCTCTCTACACATCACCTTGACAATAAAATTAAATTTTAAAAGATGAAGAAGGATGAGGAGGTGGGGGGGGAAGGGAGAGGAGGGGGAGGGAGGGGGGAGGGAGGGGGGAAGGGAGGAGGAGGAGGAAGAGGAGGAGGAGGAAGAGGAGGAGGAGGAGGAGGGCGCATAGGCATGAGCTAGGCACAGCTCCAAACTATAGTAAGACACAGTGAATAACATAATTAAGGATTCAGTGACTCAGTTTTAGTAAATAGATTATAGAGTGATTGATTTATCTAAGTAAAAAAATAGCTTCTCTGTGACTGTGTTGTAAAAGAAAATATGGGTATGAGGAAGCTGGGGAAAGTTCACAATTTGTCAGTCTTCTGTGATAGACTAGGAAGGAAAAGAACTTGGACCAGAGGAGGAAAACACATCTGTTTCTCAGGGGCACAAAATTTAAGTACACATAGGAAAGGGGAGGCTCAAATCCATTGTGAGAACTGAATTTGACATGCAACAGAATGAATAGCAAATGAGAAACACTGGCAACAGATAAACAGGTAGCTTATGGTCATTATGTCCAGGATAAATGTCTACTTACCCTATGAAGTTTTCTGGCACTCTGATGATGTATTAGTCCTGTTAGAAGTTCTATCCTGATGACACTTTTGATTTCAAAAAGACAGGAAGGAATTTGAGATAAGGACACAAAATTGAAGCTGTCCAACAATCCAGACTATACAACATATCAAATGGAAAGAAACAGAGGAGAACATATTAGCCAAAGCATTCTGTAAGGAGAGGTTCAAGGAGAATAGCTTTAACTGACCAATAGCTAGCTCACTAAGAGCATTGTTGACATAGCTAGGTGGTAACTTTGGAAGATATATAATCAAATCACAGGAAATGATGACCTTTTTCTAGGTCAAAGTAGTGTTATTACGCTAGGAAAGTTTTAGAAATAAAATAGTTATAGCCTTTAAGGGTTACTATTTTCCCAGAAGCAAGTAAGTGATATCTATCTGATGGCAAAAAGAAATATAATATCATCAGATGATTCTAGGCCATGAAACTAAGGCAAATGGATAAATAACAAGAGATGATCACAAGCCATCTTGGATGTATAGTTGATTTAAGTTTACAGTTTTCACAACAGGACCAAATACTTCTAAGACAAATGGTTTGATTTTAGTCTTGACTGACAAGTTCAGAGGACCTAGTCTTCACTTTGGACCACCAAATTTTGGCTGTCAGATATCTCACACTTCCTCACCCTGCTAAGAATCCAAGTAGACAATCTCATTGTAGTTGAGATGTGAGTTCTTCTTTTGGCGGTTTTGGTTCCTAGGTTTTATCCCTTCCTGAATATGTCCACAGAGAGTGCCTTAGAACAGACTTCCTTTTGCTCTAATTTGGATCTGGATACAATCCCTAAGGGTAGAGATTTTGCTTGGAGAAAAGAACCCAAAACTAAATAAATTAAACCATAGTTTTCCAAACGGAAAATCTGGATAATTCAGTAAGTAACAATAAATCCTTTCCTTAATATGCTCATATAACTAGGATAAGAAGGTCTTAGCTTTTTCATAAAAACGAGCTTCAATGATTGCTTTGTAAGACCAGAGAATAGAGAATTAAAGCAAGTGACTTCAAAATCAAGGAAGCATATTACCACATTGTCATACATAAACCATTCCCTTCAAATGATCATTTCACTAATGAAGAGAAATATTTCCACAACCCTTGAAAGAAATCTCCTTGAATTCCTGACTGAACTCTCAGAGTAATACTAATGATGAACTTCACAACGATTCTAAAGCATGTTTTATATCTTATATGTTTATATTTCATCTTGGAGCCACAAAAGAACATCTGATATTTTCCCTCAGTATCTTTCATAGTGGATTTGCTTTTGGGCTTTCTGTTGGTTAGTTTCTCCTTTCCTTAGAGTTATGCTTTTTTAACCTCTAGGAAGCCTTATGATTCTTCACTGGGTACAAAAGTAGGTATCAAGGATATTACTCACATTAAGCATATCCATTTCTATTTAGCCAGTGTTAACTAATCCTTACCTCAACTGTTATTTATTTAGACTATCACTTAAAACATCACCATTAAATGTAACTAACCTTAAACTGAGTGACTTTTTGAGAATGGAATCCAATGATGGATAATGTAAAATAAATCCTTTTCCCACATTATGTGTTTAGTAGCAAATACCAAAGCACAGTTGCTTGCTTATTTTGGTATTGATTTCAACATCATTAGGGAATAATATTTTATCTTTGGGTGACGCAATATTTTATCTTTAGGAGTTTCACAAAGTATACAGTCATAAGGCCAAGAAGCAAGAACAATTTTGGAAAGAAATTGTTACTAAGGAACGTGAGATAACATTCTATTTAAAAGAATTTACTGAATAATTTATTAGTATTGACTTTAGTTGTTCATAAGAGCTGGCCCAAACAAGTTTTGAGACAAATTCAATAACGATGGACACAATGAGAAAAGAGCCAAGAAAATCTAACTCAAGCTTGAACTGCCCTATTATGGACAGCATCAAATGTAGAAAAGTAATAGCTCATTGATGTCTGCAGTGGTCAAGTTCCAATAGAACTGCATTTATTCCCAAGATCTTCAGACATTTCCCAAGGGTGAAGTATGATAGAAGAAGAATTAGAGTTCATTTTCTGTGTGTCAGCTACTGGGCTAATAATTTACACAAAAATCTATCACCTCTTACATAATATCTAAATCAACTATTTGTTCTAAGTATTACTTTTATAGTTAGCAAATCAGTAAACTCTAAGAGGTTAAATAAGGATTCATACTTCAACTAAATCTAACAATTAAGTCCTTGGGTTATTTTTTCCAATATGAAGAGCCAAAGTAATTCACATGTCCAAAATTATGACAATGATTTAAATAATATCTTGCTACACATAGCAAGATATTTTAATCTCTTTCCTCAATTTTTTGCAAAGGGAAAGTATCTTCTCATGTACTTTTCAAATGACCAGCTTGGAAAGATTCCTGAGAGCTGAGTATCCTCAAGGCTGATTGTAGTACCAAAACTGCTTCCTGTCCTCCCAAACTTCTAGTTAAGTGTTAGTTAGGGTTTTAAACTTCTACATCTTAGTTAACATTGTTATTATTAAGATGTTGTACAGAGGTTACCATTTCAGAAGCCAGATTTGAATACACTTCTTTTTGGACAATTTCATCCTTTCCAATGTTTTCCCCCATGTCCCCTCTCCTGTCCCTGCCCAGTTGCACAGTTCATTTTCCATATAGTGTCTACAGAGTACTATGACTGCATTTGTTCATCCTTCCTCTTTCCATTTTTGCCCTCCCTTTGCTCCACCTCAAAAGACAGGAAAACAAACAACACCAGTACGAACACCAACAACAACAACAAGAAAACGGTTTCCATTTTCTGGAATTCATTTCAATAATTTGTATATTAAGTGTTCAGAAGAGTTCCTCCCCTAAGAGTATCATTCACTGGGGTGCTTAGAGTCCTGTGTAGGTTATATCCAGGTGTATTTTAGATCTAGTGTCCACATACAAGCGAATGCATGCGCAGTTTATCTCCTTAGCTTGGCTTATGTTGCATAACACAATTTGTTCTAATTCCATTCATTTCCCTGAAAATGAGGTAACCTTATTCTTCCTAATGGATGAGTAAAATTCCATCATGTGTATATACATTTTCTGATCGACTCGTGTATTGTAGGGCATCTGGGATGTCTCTATAACTTGACTGCTGTGAATAGTGAAGCAATAGACAATGTGCAAGTGTCTACAGTATCCTGACCTGCAATGTTCTGGGGGAACATACTTCTTTTAATGAAAGATTTGGAATAATTAGAAAGAACTACAACATAAATGGAAAAATTAAGGACATTCATTACTTAATACAATTTCTGTATTCTAAAAGGAAAGAACATTATAAATTCTTCCAAGTAGATTTCTTTGGGGATATATTACATGATGCATCTAAGCACAAAATCTCAATTCAAGAATAGAGTAGGTTATAGAGATAAGAGAGCTTAATTTCAGAAATGTATATTGATATTTGAACTAATTGTACATCCTGGTCACAATGTAGTTCACCATACTTCTATGATATACTAGTGAAAAAATGCTGTGACAAAAAGATTATTAAGGTGACTGAGTATTAGTGAATATTTCTGTTAAAAGGACTGTTCATTTGTTTGAAACATCAAGAATAAATTATTTCCATTGAATTGAAGGATCACTTAAATAATATTCTGTACTAACTTCCAAGTTTTTTTTTAATTTGTTGTTGGATTTTTTTTGTTTGGTATTTTTGGCCAGTCCTGGGGCTTGAACTCACAGCCTGGGCACTGTGCCTGAGCTTTATTTTGCTCAAGGCTAGTACTCTGTGGCACCACTTACAACTTTTTTCTTAATATGTGGTACTGAGGAATTGAACCCAAGGCTAAGCAATCACTCTACCACTAAACCACATTCAAGTTTGTATTTTTTTTAATGTTACTCTCTCAAAATTTATGACTTCTCAGTATCGTCATTTGTAAAGATTTTTGATGACAGTTTATATTCTTTTTGCTATAAATTACTGATGCTTCTATTTCTAATTATGACGTATCAATTTTATAGCTCCTATATCCATTTTTTCTGCAAAAGTCTAGCTCATCTTTCTCATTTCTTGTTCCCTTACAGTACTTTCAAATGCCCTTCATATCATCTTTAACCTCTTTGCTGGCATTTTCTTTTTCCTACCAGCTATAAAAGATCTCAGCTATTTTTAAATTACCTCCCTAACTTTATTCTCTTCTACCACCATCAGTGAAATTAATCATATAAATTTTTTAACATAGTTATTTATTTTCCTGTTGATTTCTGATAATTTCTGATAAAGAACTACAAGAAATTTCTGATCGTGTATCGGCAGAAATGTAATCTACTTTGCTTTAGTTATGGTGTCCTTTAGAATGCTCATGAATTTTAATATTTCCTCTCAGTGAAACATAATAACTCGATACTTTAATTCCTGCAAATTTGATTTATTGGAAGCTAATGGCATTGAAACGCTGTTGTATGCGATCTTATTATTTAATATTCTAAATTTTAATATCTTGTAGACTCTAAATGCAAAGCTTGCCTGATTAGACTAAAAGTATCCCTGATGTGAGTCTTTAGAGGTCAGCTGTCCTTTTCTTTTATCTGCTAGGACAATAAAGATGCCATATTGGACAAGTAAAAGCTACCTTGGCTTTCCAAAATATATTCAAATCATAAATGTGTGGCCAAATATCTCTCTATGTGCTACTGAATTAATTAGAATTCTGTATGCTTGTCTGTAAATTTTTTTCACACTAAACTATCAATTAATTCAGATGGTGATATTCACAATCAGCATTGACATTCTGAGTAGAAAACAGCCATTAAATCACATACATTTTCATTTGCATCCACTTCCATTTTTGTGTAGACACTAAATATAATGTGTATCTTTCTCATATATATATTCTACATCTTAGAATTTTTTGAATCTGAAGTCCTGTCTTCAAAAAACATCAGCATTAAAATAGTAATAATAAAGAGAATACTTCTTTTCACAGTAATTGTAAACAAAAATTACTCCTGTTTTAGAGAAATTTGACCAGTACAGCACGTTATCAACACCCATGGAAAAGATGGTATATGTTAAAAAGCCATTTTTCTTTAAAGAAATAAAATCATAAGATGTGTATATATTTATATAAAGGGGAATAAATAGTATTACATTGTTCATGCAATGGAATCTAGAAGTCAAGAATTTGCAGCTTGGTTGGGCATGAATATACAGGATAGATAATGATGCAGACAAAAGTTAAAAGGCAGTCTACTAGAAAAATCCTTCTTAACTGGGGAGAGCATATTTTTTATTCCCTTCAGGCTTTCAACTGATTGGATAAGGCCCACTTATATTTTGGAAGATAATGTGCTTTCTCAAAATGCGTTGATTTACCTTCTAGTCACATTAAACATTTTTCAAATTGGCATATAGCATGAAGGGAAGGACATATACTAAGGTAGTCATGGTTGTTAGTATTTATTTCACATTATACCTTATTTAAAATTATCTCTAATAATAGAGACTTAGCATAGATAACTGCAGAGTCAACATTTCCCTAATAGTGTCATTTTGTGGTAATTCTTAACAATATCCCAGTATCCAGGCAATGACATGATAAACAACACAACCACTCAATCACTTGAAATCATTTCAGATTTTACATTAGCATTATCTCCTTTCTCCAGAACTAAGTAAAGTGCCCAAATACAGAAACCTTTGGTAAATGGAATTCCTACTAAGTGTTATTTTTTACATTACCTATAGGAAATTGTATTCTTCATGTTAAGAAATAGTTCACAATATTCACAACATTATTCTGTAATTTTGTATTCAGCCCCCACTTTCTTATTGCTTTACTTAATCCTCACAGCAAGCATGCAAGGTAACTAAGAAAACATGAAATTATTAGTACTCTATATTTAAGAAACCACGGAGAATTTAATAATTTTCTCGAGATCTTATATCTGATCCTAGATGCATACTTAGAAATCAAAGAGCTTTGATAGTTTAATTTTTTCCATGTTCTACAGAACATCAACTGGTCAATTGAATGTTAATACATTGATCAGATAGACTGATATTTATCATTTCTGCCAGGTTTTAAATAGTTGTTCATTTGGTTATCAAATCAACAACCCAAAATAATTTAATGTTGAAATTCCTATGAAATAATAGCAGATGTGTCTCTGCTGTATGAGAAGAGAATACAGAGGAAAAAAGAAGTACCTTTAAGAATGGAAGGAGGAAGGAAGCTAAGGAGGTCAATCAAGAATAACAAGTGATGGTTAAGTAGCACAGGTGTACAATTGCATATAGTACAGTGACTGTAGATTCAAGTAATAACCTTTACACTTCAAGGAGTCTGAAGAATGTATATTGACTGCCCAATAAATAAGTGGGCTAAAGACTTATAGAGAAACTTCTTTGAAGAGGAAAGAAGGGTGGCCAATAGACACATAAAGAAATGCTCAACCTCTCTAGCCATAAAAGAAATGCAAATCCAAAAAAAAAAAAAAAAACACTGAGATAGAACCTCACCCCAGTTAGAATGGCTATAAACAAGAACTCTAATAACAGATGCTGGAGAGGATGTTGAGAGAAGGGAACACTACTATATTGCTGGTAGGAGTCTAAACTTGTTCAACCACTTTGGAAAGCAGTATGGAGGTTCCTCAAAAGACTCCACATAGAGCTTCCCTGTGACCCAGCAATCCCACTTTTGGACATTTACCCAAATGATCACAAGCAAGACCATACTAAAGCTACCAGGACAACTATGTTTATTGCAGCATTATTTACCATAGCTAAGATATGGAACCAATCCAGATGCCCCTCAGTAGATGAATGGATCAAGAAAATGTGGTATATATACACAATGGAATTCTATGCCTCCATCAGAAAGAATGACATTGCCCCATTTGTTAGGAAATGGAAAGAATTGGAAAAATTATATTAAGTGAAGTAAGCCAGACCCAAAGAAACATAGGGTTCATGGTTTCCCTTATTTGCAATAACTAGTATATGTCTGGGACAAGCAGAAAAGGTCAGACAAAATGATATTAAACGAAATGAACCCCAAGATAGGGACACAAGTGGTTTTTTTTTCCCTTGCTATTGTTTCTAACGTATTTATAAGGTACCATGTGATTTTTTTGTTGTTTTGTATGTCCCTCCCTCATGTATAACCCCTGTTTTCACTGTATTTGATCTAGGTATAATTTAGGGAGAGGAAGGGAAAAACAAATTGTGTAAGTAGGGATACAGTTTGACCCATTGCAACAATGAGATGTATAAGACACTATGTCAAAAAATGAACTTTATAATTTCGGTGGGCTGGAAATGAATCCTAAGATATGTATTCAAATTTCTTTTCTTTCATGTGATTGTTTCTAACACATTTATAAGATTATTTCTTTGTTGCTTTGTATGTCCCTCCCCCACAGTATAACCCCTGCTTTCACTGTATTTGGTGTTGGTATAATTTGTGGAAGGGAAGGGGAAAAACAAATCGTTTAAATTGGGATAAAGGTGGACCCATTGCAACAATGTGATGTACAAGTCGTTATGTCGAAAACGAACTTTACAACTTTGGTGGGGGGGGAGGCGGGGAGGATTGGGTGGCGGGACTGGGGGAGGACAGGAAGGGATGGGAAGGGGAAACAAAGGAGGAGGCAACAATGCTTGATAAGAAATGTACTCATTATCTTGCCCATGTAATTGTAACCCCTCTGTACAGGATTTTCACAATAAAAAAATAAAATAAAAAAATAAAAAATAAATTCAGTGGGCTGTGGAGGGGGGTGGTAGCTGAGGAGGTGGGAGACTAGGGACGGTAGGGGAAAAACAAAGGAAGAGGCAACAATGCTGGGTAAGAAATATTACCTTGCTTATTTAAATATAACTGTAACCCCTCTGTACAGTATTTTCACAATAAAAAAAAACTTACTTAAAAAAAACACAAGAAATGGTCAGGGAGGAAATAGACATGTCACTATAGCACAATGCATTCATGTAAATAGATAAACATCACCTGTTATCTTACTAATACATGCAATTTATGTTTTTTATAGATAAGTTCAAACTACATTTTACTTAAAACAAAAATAGAGTAACAATGTGAACAAGAAGCTGCCTAGCAGGGAGATGGAAGGAAATTCCCAACATAGCAGAGGACTTGCTAGGACAGATGCTCTCATAAGTGGGCAAACTTCAGCAAATAAATAAAGTAAATAAAGCCCAGGGAGTTTGCAATTTAAAAGCCAGATTTACTGGTTCTCAGCTATCATTGATAAAGAAGAAAGCTGTTGAGCTGGAAGGGACCCCATGACCACAAACTGAGCTACAATTGAGCCTGCAGGGAGTAGAAGAGATAAAATAGACCATATGAGAACTCTGTAATTGGTTGCAACGTTGAGAAGGGAAGGGGGAGCTAAATAATAACTGAAATTTGATGAAAATAAGAATCAAATCAATTTGTACTGAATAAGGCTAAATTTCCTGCACATCTGAGTGTAAAAGCTGAAATTCACTCTTATTATACAAATGGGACTCTCACTAAAGTTGCACCTCAGTAGAATAAAAAATAAGAAACTGGCTGATTGATATCAACTTTTCCTCTATTTTTAGCTCAAAGTAGAGAGATAGAAAATGATTAGATTATTGGACCTGTGTGAGAAATATTACTCACAGTTATCATATATGGAGTAAACAAAAGACCATCAAGTTGTTCTTTTCATTTCCTGTCTTACAACTGAGGAAATGAGGTGATAGTAAAGTCCTAAAGCGTGTAGGTGGCTGAGATGTAATGAGAACTCATATCCAAATGCTCATAGGTGTACAGATTTCCTTCAAAAACCTCTGCTACCTCTCTCCAAGTCTTACAAATAACTGGTGCCTTAAGTTCTGTTTGGGTCTGGTCTTGATGAAGGCTGGTATGGTTGACAATATGTTTTTATTCTTAACACATACTGAGATATGCCAAATATTTCCAAATCATACATGTATTATCCATAAATACATCTATACTGACTAAGCATTTGCTTCTCAAAGTATTGTGTTTCTTTGGGTCTGGCTTACTTTGCTTAATATAATTTTTTCCAAGCATTTCCATTTATTTACAAATGGGACAGTATCATTCTTTCTAGTGGAAGCATCTGCTGCAATGAATGTGATTGTGTTGGTAGTTTTAGTGTGGTCTTGTTTGTGGTCTATTGGATAAATGCCCAGTAGCAGAATTGCTGGGTCATAGGGAATGTTTAGTCTTTTGAGGAACCTCTCTATTGCTTTCCAGAGTAGTTGAACATAGGTTGCATGATTTCCCACATTTGTAAAAATTAGAATGTGCCTATAAGTCTACAAGAAACACAATGGATGGTATAAGACAAAAAATTATACTTGGATATGATAAATTAAACAAGACTCTAAACATGCATACAGTGAGACCAAAAGAGGGTAGTTTTAGGGGGCAATCACAAAAGCTCAATAGCTATGTGCAAATGATCATATAAAATATTTATCAAATTCAACTCCAAAAAATGGAAACAAGAAGTTTTTTGTTATTTTTGCTTCTTATTTTCTCCATTTGTTGCTGTTTTTTACTTCTGTACTTTTGTCTTGCACGTATGTTTATCTATTTTTGCGTGGGTAGAGAGGAACACCAAAATGGTGGGGCAAAAGGAGGATTAACGCAGCAGTGATACTCACTAGACACTATGATGAATATGAACTATATAACTTGTAGGGGAGGTCAGGAGGGAAAAAGTGGGAGAAAATAAAGCAAGAGGTAAATGTACTCATTACCTGACTTATACAACTGTAACCACACTGTAAATCACCTTTATGGTAAATGAAAAATTAATTAATTAATTAATTAAAATTTTAAAGTATTCTATTCTTTCACTTTTTCCCAAAATTTGTGTGATTCACAGTATAATCTGTGAAGTATAAAAGAATGTAACTTAGCTATTGAAATATATTACAGTTCCCCTTCAAAGACTCTAAGCATGCAATAAATATAATTTGACCCTAGCACCCTAATTTGGATTCAGTTTGTGAAGCTTCTCTTATTTTTAATAACACAGAAAGAGAAAGCTAAGATAATGAAGACAAAATTGCTCTAATAGTAATAAAATATTGGTAAACTAAAAAATATTCCTTTTGACTGCAGAAGAGATATTTAAGCAATTTAACTGCTGTGAGGAAAACTGAAATGGAACAGTAATTACTCAGATTTCCAACACCCTTTCCTTTATGAAGAAAAAAAAGAACTGCTGCTGTTTTCCCTGTCATACAGCTATCCTGCCAAATCAAAAGATTAAAACGATGTGCCAGCTGTAGGGAGAATAAGCCTACAGCAAATTAATAAAATACAGGTAATACTTTCCCCAATCACTCCATCTTATTAATGCAGTGCCTTTCTGATACTCTGATACTATTTCATAAACTTTGTAAGTACATACATGAGAAATACATCAACCTTAGGTGAAATTTGGTTGGGGGGAGGGGAAGCTTCTTGTTTTTGTTTTTGTTTTCAGTTTTGAAAATCCTTCTTCACGGTCCTTTAAAAATTATTAAAAATTGCCAGGCACTGGTAGCTGTAACCCTAGCTACTCAAGAGGCTGAGAACGGAGTATAGTTGTCTGAAGTTAGCCTGGACAGGAAAGCCCATGAAGCTTTATCTCCAATAAATTACCCCCACCCCACATAAAGAAAAAAAGCTTCAAGAGGAGCTCTGGCTCAAGCGGTAGGCACTAGCCTAGAGCACAAAAGCTTAGCCTTCAGCACAAAAGCTCAGGGCAGCATCCAGGCTGTCAGACAACGTCCCAACACACACACACACACACACACACACACACACACACACACACACACACACACACACACACACACACACACACACACACACACACAGAGTATTTAAAGTAACATATAAACTAAGATTCCAAAAATGTTATCCCAAAGTAGTCTGAGTTTTCCTATTATTGAGTCCTCAATACTTTGGGACTCAATTAATTGAAATCTGGAGGTCTTATAGGCAAATAAAAACAAATAAATATCATTGAAAAAATTTTATTTGATCATCTATAAACAAATCATTTTTGCTGCAATGAACAGATATTCCTACCCTGCTTGCCTGGCTTCAAACTGTGATCTTCACATCTCACCATCTCCTGAGTAGCTAAGATTACAGGCGTGAGCCATTGGTGCCCACCTTTACTAGCAGTGTTTATCATTACTCATACCCTTTTGTCACAAAGAAAATAAATTTCCTTAACACAGATCTAACTGTAACCATCCCAACCTCTATTCTTCATCCAGCTATCCTCACCTTCATTCAATGGATCTCCTTTAACATTATGTAGTTAAAATGGATATTAGGTGGGGAAGGATAAGATATATTTGGTACCCAGGTTTCTATAGATGGAATTCCTTTAGCAATCAGGAATTCACTATGGCTATACTGATCAGGAAAATGATCTATTAACATTGTGCACAAGGTGAAGGGGTCCAAATATCAGTGACATGAATATCACACGCATCAGGGAGAGACAAGTTAACAAGACATAGCTCTTCTACCAACTCACAACCCACAATACTATTATAAGTGCCTTATCAGTATGTATTAGGTTTTTTACTTGATAATCCATCCCAGTGAAAATAGAGGACTGATGCCAGTCCTTTCACTAGTGCCTGATACTTAATCCTCACCAGTTCTTTGTTCCTCTGGAACAAACATTGCTCTATAGAAAGTCGCATCTCAACAAAGGAGGAGGCAACAATGCTTGATAAGAAATGTACTCATTATCTTGCCAATGTAATTGTAACTCCTCTGTACGGTATTTTCACTATTAAAAAAAATTTAAAAAAAGAAAGTCACATCTCTCCTCACATCCTCAGCGATGTTTGTCCTTGAGTATTGTTGCAAGGTACTATGTGTTGAAATCAGAGTAATACCCAAGACACTTTCTGTTCAAGATTTAGCTAATGATAAAAATCTCAGGATTGTTATTTCTAATTTCAAACCCAAATCACCCTAAATTCCTAGAATTAAGAAATGAATTTAACAAAACAACAAGATACACAGTCAACATAGGAAAATCTCACAGCATTTTCAACAAAAGAGAGAAATTCAAGGAAGGAATCCAATGAATATATAAGCATAAAATATATATATATATATTATAAGTACATTAAAAACAACAGCAACAAAGATAAAATTTCTTGTATCTCCATCTTGGGGTTCATTTTGCTTAGTATCAACTTATATGGTCATATGTACATAGTTCTTCCCCCATGGAATAACCCCTGTTGCACTGTATTTGATTCCAGTGCCCTGAATCTTGTGTATACATTTTTCTGATTTGGTGAGGGGAAGGGAATAACAAAACCTGAAATAGGGATTACAGTTTGACCCATTGTAACAATGAGATGTACAAGACATGATGCTGAAAATGAACTTTACAACTTTGAGGGGAAGAGGGAAACATTGGAGAGGGGGAGGAGAAAAGGGATGATAGGGGAAAATCAAAGGAGGGGGTAACAATCCTCCGTAAGAAAGGTACTCATTACCTCACTCATGCAACTGTAACCCCTCTGTACAGTAGCTTTACAATAAAAATGTATATTAAAAATTAAGAATAAATTTAACCAAACACATGGATAAACATTACAATAAAATTATAATGAATTAGAAAAATATCAAAAAAGGCACAAAAATGGAAAGATACTCTTTGTTCATAGATTGGAAGAACTAATATTGTCACAATGTCCATACTACATAGAGCAATCTTCAGATCCAATGCATTTCTTATTGAAAATAACGAGTATATTCTTCAGAGAAATGTACTGTCAACTTAAGTGATGACAAAGGATCATTAACTTTATAAATCATCCTATTCCACCATCTCTTAATCATCTAAAACTATGGTCATTTCATAGTTTTTCACAACATAGTATGACATGAATGAGGTTCAAAACTAATGAGCATGTATCTCTGTTGTGTTTTTTATATTAACTGAGGCTTAAAGATTATACAATCAGAAAAGTTTTAATATGATACATTTAAATAAATATTTGTAATACTTATAATAATGCTACTAAAATAGTTGCGAGAAAAAACTTTTACGGGCAGTCAGGATGCACTTCTCATGAAGATATATGGAAATATGGAAAGAGTCTCACTTTAGTTTTACTTGGCACCACCAAGTACTTCACAAACAATGAAAGAAAGTTTCATGGAATGAGTGGAATTATATTTCAGATTTGAGAGTTGAGTGTAAACCTCCTTGAAAAAGAGCAACAAGGTAAACCCCAATCCAGTAGACGGAAAGAAATAATTGAAATTAAATCAGAATTAAATGAATTAGAATCCAAAATAACTATAGAAAGAATCAACAAAACAAAGAGTTGGTTCTTTGAAAAAATTAACGAAATTGACAGACCCTTAGCAAATCTTATCAGAAAAAGAAGAGAACACACCCAAATTAATAAACTCAGAGATGAGAATGGAAACATCACCATGGAAACAACCAAGATTCAGAACATTATAAGGGAATACTTCTCAAAACTTTATGCTAATAAGTTTGAGAACTTGACAGAAATGGACCTTTTCCTAGCAAATATATTGACATGCCAAAACTAAACCAAGATGAGTTAAGCCATCTTAACAGGCCCATATCAAGCACTGAAATAGAAACAGCAATAAGAGACCTCCCAGCTAAGAAAAGTCCAGGACCAGATGGTTTTACAGTGGAATTTTACAAGGCCTTCAAAGCAGAGCTCCACACCAATACTCCTCCAACTCTTCAATGAAATTGAAAGAGAAAGTTCACTACCGAACACATTCTATGAAGCCATCCTAACCCTCATCCCAAACCCAGGCAGGGACTCATCAAAGAAAGAGAACTATGGACCCATTTCTTTGATGAACATAGATGCAAAACTTCTCAACAAAATTTTGGCCAATCGACTTCAACAATTCATCCAAAAAATCATACAGCACGATCAAACAGGATTCATTTCAGGGATGCAAAGCTGGTTCAATATACGCAAATCAATTAATATTATTCATCACATCAACAGGAGCAAGGACAAGAACCACATGGTTATCTCAATAGATGCAGAAAAAGCATTTGACAAGATCCAACACCCCTTTATGATGAAGGTTTTGGAAAAATTAGGAATCCATGGAACATTCCTCAATACAATAAAGGCTGTATATGACAAATCTACAGCCAGCATTATACTTAATGGTGAAAAACTAAAGCAATTTCCTCTTAACTCAGGAACAAGACAAGGATGTCCACTCTCTCCATTTCTCTTCAATCTAGTATGAGAATGCCTAGCTACAGCAATTAAGACAAGATGCAAACATAAAGGGGATCCAAATAGGGAAAGAAGAAATAAAACTCTCCCTTTTTGCTGATGACATGATCTTGTATTTAAAGAATACCATAGACTCCACTCCCAAATTGCTCAAGCTAATTCAAAACTTTGGCAAAGTAGCAGGGTATAAAATTGACCCCCAAAATCAATGGCTTTTCTGTATGCCAACAATGAGAAAAGTGAGGCTGAAATTAGGAAAGTAACTCCATTTGTAATAGCCCCTCAAAAAATAAAATACCTAGGATTTAACTTAACCAAAGAAGTGAAGAACCTATATGATGAAAACTTTAAAATCTTGAAAAAGGAAATTAAAACAGAACTTAGAAAAAGGCAAAACCTCCCATGCTCCTGGATGGGAAAAATTAACATCGTGAAAATGGCAATACTTCCCAAGGCTATCTACAAATTCAACGCAATACCTATCAAAATTCCAACGTCGTTCTTCAAGGAAATAGAAGAGGCAAGCCAAAAATTCATATGGAACAATAAAAGACCCCGAATAGCAAAAACACTCCTCAATGGAAAGAACACTGCTGGAGGAATATCAATACCAAATTTCAAACTCTACTATAAAGCCATAGTAATCAAAACAGCTTGGTACTGGCATAAGAACAGACCTCAGGACCAATGGAATAGAATTGAAAACCCAGAATTGAACCTACAGACCTATAGCCAACTAATCTTCGATAAGGGAGCTAAAATAATAGAATGGAAGAAAGACAGCCTGTTCAGTAAATGGTGCTGGCAAAATTGGTTAACTACTTGTAGAAAACTAAAGATAGATCCTTATATATCACCCTGCACCAGAATCAACTCCAAATGGATCAAAGACCTCGAAGTCAAAGCAGACACTCTGAAAACATTACAGGATGGAATAGGAGAAACCCTAGGTCTCCTTGGCTCAAGACAAATTTTCTTAATAGAGACCCGGAAACACAACAAATCAAAGAAAGGTTGGACAAATGGGATTGCATGAAGTTGCAGAGTTTTTGCATGGCAAAGGACATAGCTAGCAAGATCAATAGAAAGCCTATGGATTGGGAGAAGATCTTCACCAGCCATACAACCGACAAGGGTCTCATATCTAAAATATACTTGGAACTCAAAAAATTAAATCCCCCAACAGCAAATCCTCAAAGAAACAACTGCCCAATAAATAAGTGGGCAAAAGACTTAAAGAGAAACCTGTCTGAAGAAGAAAGAAGAATGGCCAATAGACACATGAAGAAATGCTCTACCTCCCTAGTCATAAAAGAAATGCAAATCAAAACAACATTGAGATACCACCTCACTCCAGTTAGAATGGCAAAAATCAAGAACTCTAACAACAACAGATGCTGGAGGGGATTTGGACAGAAGGGAAACTTACTTCATTGTTGCTGGGAGTGTAAACTTGTTCAACCACTTTGGAAAGTAGTATGGAGGTTCCTTAAAAAACTCCACATAGAGCTTCCCTATCACCCAGCAATCTCACTTTTTGGCATTTACCCAAATGTTTACAAGCAAGACCACACTAAAGCTACCAGCACAACTATGTTTATTGCAGCATTATTTACCATAGCTAAGATATGGAACCAACCCAGATGCCCCTCAGTAGATGAATGGATCAAGAAAATGTGGTATATATACACAATGGAATTCTATGCCTCCATCAGAAAGAATGGCATTGCCCCATTTGTTAGGAAATGGAAAGGCTTGGAAAAAATTATATTAAGTGAAGTAAGCCAACCTCAAAGAAACATAGGTCCCATGGTTTCCCTTATTTGCAATATCTAGTATATGTATGAGTCAAGCAGAAAAGGTCAGATAATGTGATGTTAGGAAAATGAACCCTTAGATATGTATTTTAATGTTTTTTTTCTTTCATGCATTTGTTTCTAATACATTTATAAGATTATTTCTTTATTGCTTTGTATGCCCCTCGCCCACAGTATAACCCCTGCTTTCACTATATTTGATGTCGGTATAATTTGTGGAGGAGATGGAGAAAAACAAGTCATTTAAGGATACAGGTGACCCGTTGCAACAATGAGAAGTACAAGTTGTCATGTCAAAAACAAACTTTACAACTTTGGGGGGGGGAGGAATTGGGTGTGGGTGTGGGGGGAGGCTGGGAAGAGATGTAAAGGGTAAACAAATGAGGAGGCTGCAATGCTTGATAAGAAATGTACTCATTGTCTTGCCCATGTAATTGTAACCCCTCTGTACAGTATGTTCACAAAAAAATAAATATTAAAATTTAAAAAAAAGAATAGCATGGATAAAGATAGAAAAGCCTGTTTTTAGGGAATTGTGAGTAGGTGAGTTTGGATGAGATTTGTGTGTGTTGTGGGGGGAGGGGAGAAATAGGAGGAAAAGATTTCTAGAGTGAGGAACTAGTGACTCAGATCTGTAATCCCAGCTACCCAGGAGGTTGAAATTGGGAGAATTAAATTCAAAGTCAGCCTAGGCAAAAAAATCTGAAAGATTCCATCTATATTCATAGCCAGCAAAAAGGAGAGCTGGACCCATAACTTAAGTGGTAGAGTAGCAGCTAAACATATAAACTGAGCTAGTTCAAGGCCCTGAGTTCAAATCTTGGCACCTGGAAGAAAAAAATGGGAATTCAAATTGTAGAGAGATCTGAGAATCTGATGTTAGTTATTCTATCAATCAATCAAACTTAATATTTGAAATGTTCAGAACTAACAGTACAAAGTTAAATTTAAGCCCTCACAGCTATTAAGAGACTGACCAATGGTGAATGAGGTATCCTGGGGACTAGAAAGGTTTCCTGGAATAATTGATGCCTAAGATGGCTGGCTATTTAAAGTTAGGTCTTTATCATTAAGTAGGAAAAAGAAATAAGAGATATTTTAATTGAGTGCCAGACAGAAGGCAAAAGGACAGAGCCAGACAGGCTGTGACATTCAGAAAATTTAAAATAGTTCTGTAAACTTGAAGTTTACAGTGTAGAAGCAAAGCTGCCTGTCCACGTTGACTTATTATACTTCACTATCATAAGAAAGGATTTAAGCATTGGCCCATATTGCTTTAGTCTCACAGAGTTAGAAATCATCCTGTGCACCTCCTTCATTGCAGTTACTTTGCTCGGAAAAACATATACTCCAAAACACCCTTCAACTCACAGCAAGATGATCACAAATTGTAAATTAACATCATTACACAGTCAGCACCATGTGGACAGGATGTTTATCTGTTCTGTTTACTGATATATCCCAAGATCTTTGACCAGTAGCTGACTGGGAGAAATTAATGATATATGATAAATATATTCTCAGAAAGAGTTTTTTGTTGTGATGTGTGCATGTAAGAATCATTGTTTTTCTATGTCCTGAGATGGATAGGATTGAGCTCCATAGGAGAATAATGGAGTTTTGTTTTCTTCCTGAAATTACCTTTCACAAAATGATCCCAGGGAGCAAATTCTTTCCCATTTGGATTGTTTCATATTGTCTGGGAAAGACTTCTCTCAGAAACACACTCAATAAAAATCTGGATCACATAAGAGCTCAGCCAGCTCTCAGCTTTGAGCATATTTAAATTAGTCAAATGCTTCCTCTAAAAAGAACTAATGTGGGAGTACTCAACTTCAAATACATTTTAGCTGAGCACTAATGAGCTGGTAGCCTCCTGCTAGTGGTTAGCATTTCTTTTTTGTTTTTTTGGTTTTTTGTTGTTTTTTTTAATGAGTTCAAGCTTAAAAATTTGAAGAAATTTACATACCACATTTTTGCAGAAATTTTACCAGTGTTAAGTTCAACCTTTTAAATTCTTGGGAGAATTAAAACAATAAATTGTTGTATTCATTCTTGAAAAATGAAACCACAAGATTTATAAAGAGTGGAGCTGTCTAAGAATTCTGGGACCCATGATCTACACTGGAGATTTTTCTGAGTAAGAGTATTCAAGACTACCCTACCTAAAGAAGAAGAGTCATAAGAAAGTGTGAGCTTCCCTGTAAAAAATATGTATTATTCAAAAGGAAAAATTTTCCTGTATTTCCTGGCCCCTTTTTCTTAGCTATTTAACATACTTTGAGAATTTGTTATGGATCAGGGATGAGTACTGTGAATTCTCTCTTTCTCAAATGTAGGACATTTCTGCTCACAAGTAATAATCAAGGGAAAGATTAGATGATGTTTACTATTTTCTATTTATTAAATAAGCCAGATAATTCTAACTCATTTTATGCTTTACTCCAACTTATGGTTATTTTGTACTTTGTTTAGATGTATATGTGTGTTTACATAATACACTTTTATAAATGCTTCCATGTAATTTCTATAATCCATCTACAGTCTCTTGGTAAGGAAATTAACATTTACTCAGTATTTACCATGTATCCTAAACTCCAAAGTAACATTTAATGGTAGACCTATAAAGCCTAAGTGTGTGGCTCCAAAATTATTAAGTGTGATGAGATGTTGAAAGACTCCAGACAAATGTCATGGACATTTGAACTGAAAGCCAACGTAATATGGTGGAACCTCTTACCTCTGCCAAATGTGAGTCTTTGGATATGCTGCATAAATTCCTCAGCAACTTAGTTCCCACATCTATAAAGTGGTGATAAGGAGAATGAAGAGTCATTATCTTATTGTGTCAGTTCAGACCATTATGCCAAGTATCATAGACAGGTAGTTAATAAGCAATAGAAACATATTTCTCAAAGCTCTGGAGGTCAGAACAATCAAGACCAAGTTCCTTGAAGCTTTAGTGAATAATGAAAACTGATCTCTTCGGCTAAGATAACACCATGTTTCAATATCCTTTAGATGATATGAACACTCTGTCCTCTGGTAGCACATGGGAGGAAAAGGTGAGAAAAACAGAAAAAGAATCTTTTTTTTCTTCTATTCCTTTTATGTAACACTAATCAGATTCGTGAGAGCAGAACTCTCATGACCTAACCACTTCTAAAGCTTCAACTCTTAATATCATTACACCGTGGATTAAGTTCTAATACATGATTTTGGATGGTCATTCAAATTATAGTATTCTACCCCTGGCTGTCAAAATTCATGTTGTTTCCCATTTAAACTACATTAAGCATATACCAATATCTCTAAATTCTTAGCATATTCCAGCATCAACTAATAACTCTGAACTCTAAGAGGTCACCTAAATGAAATGTTTGTGACACGATATTATTCACCCTGAAGTAAATTTTCCTTCAGCTATGAACTTGTAAAACCAAAGAAGTTCTATGGACTAAAAATTCAGTATTGATTGGAACAAACATAGATGAATGTTCCCATTCCACAAAGGTATATGGGGCCAGGGAGTAAATCAGAATGAAAGGATAATGTGTCTCAAAGAAATCCAAAATCCACCTACAGAAACAGCACCAAGTCTTGAGTCTTGGAAAACAATCATTGTTTCCATATTCAGCCTTCCACAGCAGTTGAACTACCATAACCACGCCTCTAGCTTTGCTAGATCCTAGCATCTCTCAGTTTGAAGTCAATACCTGTAGCTTTTCCCAAACATCTCTGCTTGATCATGGTACTCTAGGTCTGAGGTGTCAGGGGTGGCCCTGGTTCAATAGTCCCACTAATAATTGCTTGGTTCATGACCCTGGTCCTATGGCAGCTGTCTTCTGTGCCTTGAGGCTCTTCAGGACGTTGAGCCCTTCAGGAGGTGGCATTCCCTCTGCAACTATGCTCTGTGCGCGGCTGCTGAGTTAGCCCCATATGGATGTCACCAGGTTTCCTTTTTGTGCCTTCTAAACATGGGCCCGCTTGAGCCCAACTGTGGTAACCGAGGAGCTCAGCACCAGAATATAGGGAGAAGAGAACTTGGCCCAGCCTTGGGCAATAGGCTCTGAGGTCCCCTTATGTGTCCAAGCCTCTTCTTTGCATGTGTTCTGCCCTCTAGACTCTGGTCCTCTGAGCCACTGATGACAGTGGCAGCCTCAAAGCTCTCCAAAGTGCCCTCATTGGTCATGGCCCCCACAAGTAACACCACCTTCCTTCTATGCCTGTCAGTCACCTAGCTCCTCCCTGGAACGTTTCTGAACGTTGTTTTACAGCTGTGAATTTTCCATTTCCCTCATTTCTGCTTCCCCTTTTACTATACCTTCTGTTTTGATTCTGTTTTGTTTTTAATCATTTTTTTATTGTGAAAATACTATACAGAGGGGTTACAATTACATGGGCAAGGTAATGAGTACATTTATTTTTATTTTTTTCTTTTTTTATTGTGAAAATACTATACAGAGGAGTTACAATTACATGGGCAAGATAATGAGTACATTTCTTATCAAGCATTGTAGCCTCCTCCTTTGTTTCCCCTTCCCATCCCTTCCTATCTCCCCCCTCCCCCCCCCCCCCCCCCCCCCCCCCGCGCTCCCCACCCAATCCTTCCCCTGCCTCGCCCCATGAAAGTTGTAAAGTTCGTTTTCGACATAACGACTTGTACATCTCATTGTTGCAATGGGTCCACCTGTATCCCTATTTAAACGATTTGTTTTTCCCCTTCCCCTCCACAAATTATAACAACATCAAATACAGTGAAAGCAGGGGTTATACTGAGGGGAAGGGACATGCAAAGCAACAAAGAAATAATCTTATAAATGTGTCAGAAACAATTGCATGAAAGAACATTTGAATACATATCTTAGGGTTCATTTCCCTAACATCAACTTATCTGACTTTTCTGCTTGACTCAGATATATACTAGATATTGCAAATAAGGGAAACCATGGGACCTGTTTCTTTGGGCCTGGCTTACTTCACTTAATATAATTTTTTCCAAGCCTTTCCATTTGTTTTTGTACTTCTTGTATTGTACTTAAGGTCAAGAGAAACCATACATGTTCTAGATTTCTTAGTCAAATGTCCCTGTTCATTGTGTCTCCCACAAAGTATTAGGACATGGATTCAATTTAGCAAGTTCTTTTAGCACTTTCTTGAAAAAGACGGTCTTTCTTCTAAGTTCAAATGAGATAGTCCTCATTCTCATCTATGCTCTCTCCAGACTTTCTAATAATGTTCTGATTGGCAGCAATTCAATCATCTCCAGGGAGACTGAGACTGTGTCTAGAGGAACAGTCTTCCGTACTCCAGCTTCTACCCACATTACCCAGTTTCAAATGCATTCGCACATTTTAAGTATTTGGGATGCCAATATCCCACACTTTTCATTATTAGTTTTTATGTTAGCCTATTTACACTTCTCTGAAAAACAATACAAATGTATAAATATTACACATGTCTTTCTTATAATTCTGGAGGTTGGGAAGTCTAAGATCAAGGTACTAGTAAGTTTAGTGTCTGAGTGAGGGATTATTTTTTTTTCAAAGTTAACCCTTGTTGCAACATCCTCTAAAAGGTGTGAACTCTGTGTCCTTACATGAAAATGGACAGTGGTTGAACTAACCCCTCACTAACCCCCTCCACAAGGTCAGAGCCTTCATGGTGACCTAATTACCCCAAGGTCCCAGGTCTTAGTACTACCACTGTAGCGATCAACTTTCAACACTTGAATCTGAGGGGCATTTAAGTCCTATCATCGACTTAGAACAAAAATACCATACAGAAAAGACTTTATAGGTATTATGATCAAAGCTTATTTCTACTGGAAAACTCCAAATAATACATTTGAGGAGAAAAAGAAATGCAATTCTCTCTGAAAAGCTGTAATTATCAGTTACATAATTCACAATTCAAAGTAGATGAAATAAACCAATTGCTCACAAGAACAGTTCATCTCTGTGGTAAGATCAAAGAAATTTCCTCTAGGTTTTTTGGATGGAAAGGCCATTACAGGATGAAACAAATGCTCACATAATAAAGATAATAACGATTTCATCACTAAAGGCTGGCAGCACCACACCAGAGTCCAACTCAAACAAGTAATTTAGGAGAAGCAATTTTGCAAAAGGGTGCTCGTTGTCTACCTGACCTCCTTTCTGATGTTCTAGTTCCTTCTAGGAATACAATCTATAATATCTGTGAAAGGAGAGAAACGGTTTGGCTTTTAAGCCATCCTTCTTAAATATTTTTACCTTAAAACGATATTTTGAAAAGTGAGTTTCAGAACTTGAGATTCAGCTCTTGAGAGGGAAGCCTGAAGGGCAGCCATTCACCATGGCCATTTGAGCATTCAATAACATTCCTTCCCATACAAATTTGTGAGGTACAGTCATTTCTGAGAATCCCAGGTGTCTAATACAGACAGTTATGAAAGTTTGAGGCCATCGTATCTTTCTCTATAATAGTGATGAATATTTTCTGCAGAACTGTGATAAGTACAGTGCTATGAATGGCAAATCAGAGGTCGACTCCATAAAACACAAAGTGAATTATTTTACTTTTCAAAAAAATGTGATAAGATCAGACTCAGGTGGCTCATGCATGCAATCCTAGTTACTCAGGAGGCTGAGATCTGAGGATCGCAGTTCAAAGGCAGTTCTGATAAGAAAGGCAGTGAGACTCATCTCCAGAAAAGTACAATAAAAGCTAGGAGAGGAGCTGTGGCTCAAGTTGCAGAACATTTAAGCAACTTGAGCACAAAAGCCTAAGGTCAGCACCCAGGCTCTGAGTTCAAATCAGGCCAGAGAGAGATAAAGACAGAGACAGAGACTGATAGAGAAGGAAGTACAGAGAACTGTTTGAAATGTGTGGAGTGTATGTATACATCTGAGTGTATCCATAGAAAGCTGAATTTTGAGCAAAATAATTTCTATATATAGTTGTTTATAAAAGGACTCCAAAGTAATCAAATGAGGTAATTTATTTTTAAAGCTTTCAGAGCATTGTATTTTACAAACCAGTTAAACCAGTTGGATAATTGGCATATTTGTAGTGTGTTTTTCTTGAAAAATAATTAAAAATCATAGTAGACTTCCTAAACAAATGAAATGTAAACTGATAATATTTAATATTTAATATTCTACTAATTAAAACATGGTAACCAATTATTAAGAAATGTTTTAAATAAAAAAGACCAGACATACATGTTTACCTTCGAAAACTTTTCTGTACAATAGAGATTAACCAGAATAGCTCTAGGTATTGCCTTACTGTGACAGGGCAGCTTTTCATGATCATCAAACAGGCCTGTAACATAACCATGGCCAGCCAGTAACTGATGAGAAAGATGTTTAAACGATAGATCTATTTTATGGTAGATGCTTTATGATGTGATAAAGGACAGAAGGATAAAATCTGTCCCTAAATCCTTGGGTAAGTATTAATCTTGAAGAAAATCCCTGTTCCTTGGGTAAGTATTCATCTGAATATTCAAGATTGAACAAGTACCGCGAAGCAATACATTTTTTGAGATATGCAACCATTAGCTCTATACTTTGCTTGGAACTAACGACTATCTTTTTTGAGGGAACATAATCATATTCTTGTATATCAATCAGCCCATGACTGTTAAGTTAATAAATAAATAATTAATTAATTATTAAACAATTAGGATTTCTCTTAATTATGTAATAATTACACCTTGACAGTTATCGAGGGGAATGACCTTCCTCAGGTGATCTAGTTAACCAAATATATTAAGATCAAAATGAGAAGAAATTTAAACTTATATGATGAAAACTTTCATGCAGCATACAAAATTGTGGTCCTCTTTTGAACAACCAGGAAGAATAAGTCATTAATATGAGAAGCATGGTAGAAAGTTCTTTCATCTTCTAGTTCTCTTTTATTGCTAAATTCAAAGCTTTAGTCACATCACACAATGATTTTATTCTAACTAAATGATTTAAAGCACTCTGAAGCATGCATTAAGCATTAACTGTTATTAAAAACTAAAACTAAAACCAAACAGGTGCTGTGGCTCACCCATATTCCTAGCTACTCTGGAGGCTGAGATGTGAGGATCAAGGTTCAAAGGCAGCCTGGGTAGGAAAGTTTGTGAGACTCTTATCTCCAATTAACTATCCAAAAGCCAGAAGTGGAGCCAAGGCTCAAAGTGGTAGAACATTAGCCTTGAGTGAAGGAGTTCGGGGATAGCACCCAGGCCCTGAGTTCAAGCCCTATAACCAAAAAATAAACAAACAAAACTATTCTTTTATTTTTTGAGGACTGAGGATCTAAGTTAGTAATAATGAACTTCCTTAGCATGTACAAGGGCCTGGAGTCAATCCTCAACACAGAATGAAAGGGGGCAGCAGGGGAGGAAAGGGAAGGCAGGAGAGAGGAGCAGAAGAGGGGATTGTAATTTTATTTTTATTTTTGTACAATGCTTTTCTGACCTAATAACACATTCTAGGTATCTAGTTGACCTTGTCAAACCAAGCAACCACTAGAGTTCTGAAGGGAATTCTAGTGTTCATTATTTTCTCTTCAACACATTGACGGAAATAGCAGGTTCTCTGTATAACCTATCACTATACAATGAAGAACTAGTGTAATGAAGAGTATGCTTATTCTGACCTTTTGAGATTAAGAGATATTTCAGGTTTTATTATATTCAGAGATAAAGGAAACTTTTAGACACTCAACTGAAGTTTTATAAGATTTTTCAAAAAAGAAAACAAGTAATCTGGAAGTGAGACACTTATCTTAAGCGAAATACTTATTTTAAGTGAAATGCTTAATGTTAAGTGAAGTATCTAATGATAAGACAAATACTATATCATTCCACTTATGTAATGTATCTCTAAGAGTCCAAACTCACAGCGTCAGAAAGTGGAATAGTGGATTATGGAAATAAGAGGGTATGGAGTGAGAAATTGCTGTTCAGTGGATATAAAGTTTCAATTATACTCCATGAATATTCGAGAGATCTGATATGAAACAATTTTCTATGTAGTAGTGAAGACTTCAAAATTAGTGAAGTTTTTATGTTAAGTGTTCAATTATACTAAAACAAAGAGACACAGGAATCCTGGGAGGTATTGAATATGTTTATTATTTGATTGTAATGATGTTACCAAGGGTGTTTATGTATGTCCAAACTCTTGAAAGTACAGATATTGTATCTAAACTATAAGTAGTTTAGATATAAATTCATTCTAATTCTTTTCCTCTGCTTTTCCCAGTTCATTTATTTGTTTGGATGATACTCTGACAGAGAAATAATCAAGCTTGAACACAGAGGGAAACAATCATTTTTTTCTCAATGTAAAATATGCATTATAAAGTGACATAGAAGAGCAAGGCATAGAAAGGCTGCCTAAAATATAACCTATAATGCTGTTTGTGTAAATCAAAGTGTGTGGAACATTGCTGCTACATCTATCCTGTATAAACATATCACATGACCACAAAATACTAATAAAAATGAACTTGCTGCAATACTTCCTACTATTAATAACATATGTGTTTCTCTGAATGCATATTTTATAGTGAACCATAGTTTTTATTCCTACCAAAAGTAGTTTCAAACTTGACACCAATCCTGGTATTCAGACCTATAAATGATTATCTCAGCCATGGGCTACATAAAACAGATTATGTTTTAAAGATCATAAAAATAAAACCATGTGTCTAAACATATGGCATGTGCATTGGCAGGGTGAATGCTCATTATAAGAAAAACCTCATTCAGTTCATCAGAAATGGAATCAAATATTTCCTGCCATAGAAGCCAGAGCTCAAAGTATTGCCTCCAAAGCTTATTGGTGAACATATCAACTGGAATATCATCACATACATAGAACAGAGGTAAAAACCTAAAACAATAAAAAAAAAAACAAAATAAAATAAAATTATAAAATAAGCATTTAAAGTAAATCCAAACTTTGAGAGCTTGTTTGGAGGTTCTAGCAGGGGAGCGCAGCTACTCGTATACCCTTGACCGAAGACTGGTCCTCCTCTATCGGGGATGGTCGTCCTCTTCGACCGAGCGCGCAGCTTCGGGAGGGACGCACATGGAGCGGGTGAGGGAGGAAGGGGACACCCGCCTAGCCAGCCAGATCAGCAGAATCAACCCTGGCGATCAATGGGGTGACAGATGTCGCAGCCAGATCGCCCTCACATCCTAAATCCAAACTTTGAAAAGATTTTCTTACCCTACCTAGAAAAAAAAATTGATTCATCCAAATAAAATAGAAGTATAATTAGAGCAAAAAAAGTGTCAGGCATTTATCCACAGAACATCTGTACATCATCTTATTAACACTTCTAGAAAGTCTAAATTCCATCTGGTTCCACAGCTAGGTCAACCCAGGAAAAAAGAAATTTGTGGTTCCACCTGTTACTTCTTAAGTGTTTCTATAACAGAAGTGATGAACTACATCTTTCCATTGCTATCTTATTATCTACATCAACTTTCATGTAATCATTTTCTTTTCACATGTTTGAAGTTGAATCGAACTGAATATTCGTATACAGGTTGGTTGGTACTATGACTACACACAGCTGTAATATCTAGCATTAATTAATCCACTACTTCCTCCTCCCCAAAGTACCTAAAGATGGTACTTTTATTCATAGAAAAGTGTAGTACCCTCTCTGGGAAATTATTATTATTATACCCATAATTGTATGTGGATTCAACAGGCTTAGAAACCATTGAAAGTAGAACGTGTATTAAAGGAAGAAAAAAAGAGAAACAGAATTTCATCTGACATATATGAATCAGTTACAACAATCAGGCCTGAGGACAGAGGCCACTGACTATTTCAAAAGCAGTTCAGCAAATGTTTCATAAGCATATCTTTCTGCTACAATAAAAGTACTTTATTCCAATTTCTTGAGAACATAAAATTCTTTGAATTCAAATGTGATTCCTATTCTTATATGATGAAGATTTTAAAGATAGTATCTTATATAACTTAAGAGAAACCAGGATTTGTCCTTCTTTATCAGTAGCAAACTGGCAACTTCTTATCAGTACTGATCTAGCAGGCATATATATATATATATATATATATATATATATATATATAAAACAAATATATATATATAAAAATTTATATATATATAAATTTGTATTTCCATTTTCCTCAGCCTACTTAAAAACTATACTCACTCTTACTATTCTTTTTCTCTTGTATGTATACCTTTTTCTCCAAGATTGTAAACTACCAGAATATAATTCAAAAAATAGAATAGACTATTACCTTACTATGAATTATATTAAATTAAAAGCTAATATAAGGGCTAGGAAGGTGGCTCAGTGGTAGAATGCTTGCTTTACATGCATGAGGCCATGGGTTCAATTCCTCAACACCACATAAACAGAAAAAGCCAGACATATTGCTGTGGCTCAAGTCATAGAGTGCTAGCCTTGAGCTTAAGAGGTGAGGGACAATGCCTGAGCCAAGTTCAAGCCCCATGACTGACCAAAAAAAAAAAGATAAAAGAAAAGAAAAGAATCTAACATAACACATCGCACTCATATTTAAAACCCCTTTGTAGTCTTAAACACCAGGTACTAGAGGTTCATGCCTATAATCCTAACTACTCAGGAAGCTGAGAACTGAGGATCATAGTTTGAAATCAGCCTGGGCAGGAAAGCCTGTGATACTCTATTTCTACTAAACTACTTAGAAAAAGCCAGAAGTGGCTCTGTGGCTCAAGTAGAGCACTTGCCTTGAGCACAAAGAATCTCAGGGACAGCACCCAAGGCCTGAGTTCAAGCCCCAGGACCATCAAACAAATGAACAAAAAAGATAACAAAATTAAAATATACATATATGCATATAAATAATAATAAAATTATATATAATATTTCAATCCTATCAGGTATGGTGGCATAAATCCCAGCTATTGCAGACACTGAGGAAGAAAAATAATAGGAGTCCAGGGATTGTAAGCCAGGGATTGTATGGCAACATAGCATGACCTTGTTTCAAAATAAAGCGAAACAAAAATTTCCACAGGACTTTTTTTAAAGGTAACAACTGAAAATGCCACATGAGTAGATGTATGCTATCATCTTCATAAGAATATTTTGTGTCCAGTGTTCTCTAAAACATGATTTCATGGGGAAAAAAACTCTAAACTACACAGGGAAAGTTGTAGCATAATCTTTTAAGCAAAATTCAGGAGTAAATTTAATCAGTCTCAAAGATAAGAAGATTTATAAAACTCTTAGTTACTGTTTCAAAATCCAATTTGCCTTAATAACCTTTTATTTCTAATTGCAAAAGATAAAATTAGGCCATTTGAAATTTGAAAAAAATTGACAAGTAAGTAAATAAATACAATAAACAATTAGTGTTATATTTCTTTTAAGTATTGCAAATATGAGGGTTGGAACTAAGCTCTCAGCATAAAATTCAAGTAATGTAAGCAGAGTTAAAACCATATGCCTTATGTACTCTTAAATAGCTTGATAAATATGCAAGCCAATTCCATTATTTTTCTCTTAAAGATTTAACAGCTTAAAGAAAACAATTGGAAACTGAAGCAAAATAATACCTTTTTCAGAAAGGAAAGTACTGATAAAGGAAGAAAGGAGGAAGGACTATAATGAATAATATCACTCACAGTGATTCCATAGCTAATTTATAATCCCCTAAAGGAGTATTTTTATGTACACACTTTGCTGAACAATATGTATATTTCTTCTCTTTAAAATGATGCTACTGGGCTGGGAAGATGGCTCAGTGGCAGAGTGTTTGCCTCAAATGCATGAGGCCCTGGGTTCGAATCCTCAGCACCACATAAGCAGAAAAAGCCAGAAGTGGCACTGTGGTTCATGTGGTAGAGCACTAGCCTTGAGCTGAAGAGCTGAGGGACAGCGCCTAGGCCCAGAGTTCAGCCTCCACAACCAACAAAAAATTAAAATTAAAATTAAAAATAAAATGATGCCACTAACATCAAAAATATTAATTGATTAAATACAACTCCTTTGTACAATGGCTTAAAGATGATGATAATAATAATAAGGTATTATAAAAACAAACAGGATTGAAATACTTTAAATCATATGTATTTAGCAAACACAATGGTCCATATTATGATGGTACTATTACAAAATAGTTACTGATTAAATTGAAAAGGTAAAAGTTGTATGTAATTGAGGACAAAGTGTGATTGTTCCAGTGTGTGAATATTACATATTGCTACCTTCTTGCAATTGTATCAATTTTTTAAGTTACCATTATAAAAAAAAGGCTATTTTGGTTTTGTTCTAACTAGAATGAATGGACTTAATTTAGAACTTGCAGGGTTTATGTTAGGTATCTGGAAATATCTCTGACAGAGATATATGTTAAGCCCTGAATATAAGCTTTTAATCTGCCAGCCTTTAAACACATATGAGAGGGGTTTGTCAACTAATAAAAAAAAAATAGGTGACATTTCACAGAATGTTCTTTAGCACAATTTTTTTCTGATTTAGTGAATATATAATCAGAACTTTAACATAAATATGTTCTTTTTTATCCCTCCTGTATTCTTTGTCCCAACAGTCTTTACCTCTGTCAATTCTTAATTTTTCCCCAAAAATGACTTCAGAATAGAACAAGCAATGATACTTAATTACATATATATGTGGTTATATAGTAGATTTAGCCAAATAGATAATTATTTAGGGATGTACATTAACAATCCAATAAATTAAAATAACTGAAAAGCTTAGTTTCTATAATTTGTATTACTTTGTCCCCCACTTGGCCATCCTTTTAATGATTTTCCAAAAGCACATGTATCAATTAGGAAATTTAGCTTTGTACCTCACAGTCCCCGATTTCCTGGCAGACCTATTGTAGCCTGTGTTTTACTTGAGAAGAATTAGGCAAAATCTCTTATGATGCTGAGTTTGAGTCTATTTAATTTGGATAGATTTAACATTGAAGACATTTTCTATTTGAGTCAGTGATTTTCAAAGCCCTTTAGGATTTTCTAACTTTGCTGTTGATCTTAGGACAGAATCTTGTTTGCTCAAATCACATAAATGACTTTAGTTCATACTCAGTTCTAAGAACTTTTGCCAGGCACTAAGATTAAACTTATAGTAACTCAAACTACATTTGATTTCAACAATCAAAAAAAATGAATTTCAGCTATCATTTGTATGTGGTTGACTATTAAGTGTAAGTTATCTTTTCCCAAGAACTTCCTGAGCAACCAAATTGCAATGCACTTGTGGTAGATGTTGTAGTATTTCAAATGCCCCATGTAATCCTTCAGTGTGATTGAATGTGCATTCCTGATGTCCATAAATAAATCTGTTCCACGAATTCTGCCTGTAATTTTGAAGCCAGACAGTGAGGAGAGTTTCTTTTTCTTCTGAAATTTGATCCAGTGGAACCGTATCATATTTAAACTCAAATTCATCTCTTTTTCTTATCCCTAGTGAGATTATCATGCCTGTAGTTGATATTGCTCACTTTCCCTTTCATAAATTCACAATGTATACTTTCTATGTAAGGAAAACTTCAGCAATCATATGGGTTCAGTTCTGTCATTATTTCAATTCGGTGAGCTGCACTTAGAGTTGATCTGGATATAACATGCTTGGCCCTGAATGTTCTCAGCCTGAATTCTATGCTCATTTTCAGTTCAGTTTTAAATGATGATTTGCGGTATTTTTATTGCAATGCTGACACAGATTGTACTCTTTAGTGTTTCATTTACATTTATTTTCATGGAATTTTGCCTATTATTTTACATGCTGATGTGCAATTTTGAACACCAGTGAAATCACAAAGCAGGGATGTACTGTACTGTACCGTAGCATCAAGGAAAAGGACCAACGAGGTATCCTTTCCTTCCCTT
The DNA here is from genome assembly GCF_024711535.1 of Dipodomys merriami. NCBI lineage: Eukaryota > Metazoa > Chordata > Mammalia > Rodentia > Heteromyidae > Dipodomys > Dipodomys merriami. The sequence goes on from NW_027203381.1 coordinate 87,223,805, forward strand.
TCTGGAAGTCATCATCAAATTGCAGCTCTTAGCTCTAGAATGTTAGTTCTGGAACCATCTAGTCACAATAATAGAGACAAACTGGGTGGGAGGAGCCAAAGACAGTAGATTGGTTGTAATACGCCTCCTTGGCCTCTTCTCTGCCATGGAGTTCAGATAGTTATTTTATTAAGCATGTAAGTGTGAGGGTAAATGAGAATCTGGGTACTGCAAAATGCAATAATGGAGGGTAAACCGATCAGCTCCTTTAGTGTCTAGTTATAGATCAACAGAGAAGGCTATTAAGAGTAAATCTAAGCATGGCGCCGGTGCTCAGGCCTGTAATCCTAGCTACTCAGGAGGCTGAGATCTGAGGGTCGAGGTTCAAAGCCAGCCGGGGCAAAAAGTCCGTGAGACTCATCTCTAGTAAACCACTCAGAAAACCGAAAGTGGCACTGTGGCTCAGAGGTAGAGCACTCGCCTTGAGCTGAAGAGCGCAGGGATAGCGCCCAAGCCCAGAGTTCAAGCCCCACAACCTACAAAAAAAAAAAAAAAGGTCAATCTATTCTACCAGCTTCTGGGAACCCAGCATTGTATCTTGATGGCAGCACTTGCTGCGTGTATGCTTCTACATTCCTCCAGATGGTATAACAGTCTTCACTGACTTCCTTTTACTCTCTATTTTGTTAAAACAACTGGTCTTCTTATTTAAAGTGTATATACTTTCTGAAGGTCAAAATTAAAGCTAAATAAATTCAATCCTTAAAAGTCTGGAGAAAAAAAATTCCAACCAATTTTATAGTGTATTTCCTTATGGTCTACTTATTTGGCCAAGTACTTCCTGATGTTTTTTGATTATTTCTTTTTATTTTTATTATTATCTTAGTTACTGTTCAATGGAGTTTCCATTTAAAAAGTAGTTTGTGAATACAATATATTTTGATCAAGATCACCCCTTTCAACATTCTCACCCATTTCTCCCTTACCCAAACCTTCCTTTACTCTCTTTTTCAATTATATCAAGCAAATTGCATATTTTCAGATGCTGTTGTTCAAAAAACCTGAAGTATGTTAATAATGCCTATTAAATACTAAAATATAATGTCTAACTAGTAGAAGAAAAGACTATAATGTTTTGGGATATAGAAATTTAAGAAATAGTTTTATGATTCTACTTACATTTTGCAGTTAATAAGCAGACATGTATTTGTCTCAATCATTTTTATTTGTGAAGGATTAGATATAAATGTATTACAATTTTAATTTGACATGACTATACTTGAGCAACGACAACACCAAATCTATCATGTGCCTTAGCATTCGATTTACAAGGAAAATAAATTTTTTAGACCAGAAATGTTTAAACTTTTTCTGAAAAAGACCGGAGAGTGAGGATCTGACTTTGTAGATTACATGGGGTCTCATCAGTCAGCAGTTACTCTACTATTTCTTTTTTGCCTCTGAATCCCATCTTTAAAAAAAAAAAAAAACTTCTCTTTCCACCCTAATTTGCACGTTCTTTTTACAATGCTTGATGTCTTCTCTCGATCCTGAGGCAGTAAGATACGATAAAAACCAGACTGAAGACAGAGGGCAAGGAAACGAACTGTCAGTCATGAGGAGGTAGTGTGTTACCCACAACAGGTTCCCTAACCAAATTCCATTCGTCTTTACTACTTACCTGTTTCCTTTACTGTAAGTCATATCTGTATTTGATGGAGCAAAATTAAAAAAGGTAGAAGACACCAAAGATAATTACCAGTTGGTCTATGGGATGACTTTCTAGCCATTATTTTTAACCAGAGAAGAGCACTTAAGGATTATGAGGAAATGGAAATCCTATAAATTTCATTTTAAAGATGATAATAGCCAGGAGCTGGTGGCTCAGATCTATAATCCCAGCTACTCTTGAGGCTGAATTTTGGAGGATCACACCTCTAAGCGAAACAGCTCACAAGATTCCATGTCCAAAATAATCAGGAAAAATTTAAACTGGACTAGAGGCATAAGCTCAAAGGTAGAATGCCAGTTAAGCAAACAAACAAAGCAAGCTCAAGGTTCTAAGTTTTAACCCTAACACATGCAAAATAAATAACTAAACAAATAAGTAATCAAGCTAAGCAGAGGCAGAAGTAAGGTTCACAGTGAAATTAATAGGGACAGTTTCAATAAAAACATTCCATTAGCTAAAGACTCAAGAAAAGTGTATCTGCTGCTCCTGATGTAGCAGGCTTGGGTAACAAATATGTGTTCTACCATGCCTCTTGGTACAGATAAATAGAAATGAGAGAGAGACAGAGACAAGTGTGTGAGAGAGATTGCTTTCTAGTGGCTTTCTAAAATGGCTTTCTAAAAGAACAAGCTTTATGGAGGAAGTAGAATGGTTAAGTGTTCAAATTTTATTTTGGACCTGGGGAGAAAACACTACTTTCTTTAAGTGATATCCCAAGATCTAGCATACATCAGAAATAAGTGTCTTTTCCCTATTAACTGTTATTTTACTTGAGAAAATGAGATAGGCATCTTTATTTCACCTACAAGTCTATTCCTGGGGAATAAGAAACAAACAAACCATTAATAGCATTATTAAGAATGTAAAAGTGCCATCTAGAGGTGAAGCAACCACTTTGTGGGGACAAAATGCTTCAATTTTACTGAGGTTGGGAGTCTGGAAAGAAGAGAAGGCACTCTGCCCTGATGTGACACATAGAATATATGTGCTTACTCAAAGCACCCACACTGCAATGTAACCAACTATTCAGCAGTCGAGATGCTATTCCTGTTCCATTTACTTTAAAGCATTAACTCCTGTTTGCAGCCAAGTGGCAGGACTGAATGTGCCTGTGATTATGACATTCAACTTTCCACGCACCACATAAGTACCTTCGGCATCAATTGTGCAACTGCCAGACGATTGCTATTTATGTTTTCAGTGCATTTGAAATAATCTAGAAGTTATTTTACTTCCATTAGATATTAAGAAAAGAACCAAATGTAAAATCATTACTTTGCCATTTACTGTGAAACCCAAAGGAAACATCTCAGATGAATCATTTATTGACTGGAACGAGTTAGTTAACAGTTTGATCAGGTAGTTTATCAAATGTACATGAAAGATTTTTGAGATTTTTTTCCATTTGTATTGCTATAAAAAATAGCATAAAATAGCTGATTAAATATCACCTATATTCCAGGTACTATTACTCATGTTATCTACATTTTATTTTCCACCATTGGATAAGTAGGCAGTGATTTCTATTTTACGTTCTAGAAAAACAGGCTGAAAATTTTCAAGTTGGAGTTAGCCAATTAGCAATTGCCAGAATTCCACTATTTCTGAAATCAAAGCCAATGCTCATACATTCTAAATTCTTTGAATCTTTTTTAGAGATTCAGATGTACATTTGTGTAATTGCAGGAATAAACAAAGTTCTACACAGAAAAAAAATAATCACAAGATTGAGGCTTTGATTCCATAATTGAATTCCTAAATGTTCCTAAATGTGACAATATGTATATATATGTGATATATAGATATGAGATATAGATAAGATATATATAAGAATATGGCATTATGTATAATTTCAATGTTGTAATTATCAGCGCATTCTTAGCTACTCTGGCCACTCATCACATGCTTTCAGCTGGTGCTGACTCTATCTTTCCTCAAGTCTGCTTTCTTCTTTTCTGCTCAGGATGAGCATTATTGAAAGAATATTGAAAGCTGTGAAGATTTGAAGCATTACACATATTTCCTATTTAGCATCATTAGATTCCTGTCTGTACAAAGATCAGCTTCTTGCACCCTCTAAAAACAAAATTATCATTAAAAACTGCCTTCGTGTGGAGCCTCCCTGTCTGTACCTCATCACCATACATTGGCTCCCTCAATAATCCTTTATTCTGAGCTCCAACTTTTACCTTGATGGGATGAACCATCTTTCCCTTCTCCCCACTGGCAGGCAAAGCGACTTACCACTCCTGTAGAATTTGTGGGGTAATTTGGTCTGTTTTCTTCACTGAGTCCTTAGGCTTCAGTTTACACACAGATGTGAGTATTATGGCAAGCCAAATAAGGGCTTCCTGGAGAGGTCTAATTCCTAATCCCAGCACCTGTTGATATCCTATTGAAAACAAACAGGGGGAAATTTATAAATGTAACAAATAAGGACATTTTGGATAGAAAGCTTGCTGTGGATTGTTTAGTTGTGCCCAGTACAACTACAAGTCTTTAATCATGAAAGAAGGAGGCAAAAGAAATGAGGTACACAAGAAAATATAACAGACACATGCTGCATGAGAAGGACTTTTCCCAGTTTTAAAGGGGAGGAAGAAGGCCACAAGCCAAGGAATGTGGGAAAAGACAAAGAAAATGGATCTTTCCCAATCCTGCAGGAAGAAATTCAGTCCTAAGAACTTTGTTTTGTTCTCTCAAGACCTGTTTTATGATAGTGACCTATAAAACACTAAGTTGTATTTGAAATCATTAATTTATAATAACTTGTTACAGCAGTAACAGAAACCCAACACAAAACAGATCACTCTTATAGCTACTATCTTATGTCTCTAATTTTTTCTAGGTCTCAGACTCAAATTTGTAACGTGCATTCTTCGACCTTTAATAATTCTTGATTTGCTACCTCCCCTCTTAATAATCAGAACTTTTTTTATTTTTGCAATTTACCAAAATTTCTTTCAAAGACTGGTGGGAATTTCTCATTCTTTCTTTGACATCTTCAACATAATGTTTTCCTCTTACATATTTAAGTCACTGCCTTTCCTGTTCTCCTAATCCTGCACAGGCTCCTCATGTCTCTCTGGCTTACTAATACACAATCTATTTAGGTCATCCAAAGCATGTGCAGCTACCTTTGGCTTTGCCTCAAAAAAGAAAACAAAGATTAAAAAAATCAACATCCTCTGAGAAGCAGCTTTTGTTTCTCTTTGTATTCACTGCTTGGCTTCTCAGAATAGCAAGACATATTCCTGAACCTCTGTCCCCAAATGCCTAATGCATTTGCCGTCTGGCATCCAACTTCCTTAGGTACTTCTGATTTACTTTATGACTCCTGGCTAGAGCTGTGAACTGGTAAGGCTACAATGAATAAGAGTCTGAGAATTTCAGCACAGTTTCCTAAATTAGTTTTGTCTTCCTTTTAAAAGAGCTGAATCAGCGAGACCATACATGATAAGAAAATGTTACTGATTTAACTTAATCTGCTTTCTTTTGGTAGACATCTATTAGGGGATTTTAAACATTGAGAGTTCAGAATATTCAATAAAGTAGGTAATTCCTAGAATCTGCGTGAATCATATAGTCATACTATATTTTCTTGACAGGTATATAATTAGTAAAAAAAAAAAAAAAAAAAAAAAAAAAAAAAACTCCATTTCTGAAGATCATGAAGTAATTGGAAGCATGCTAGACCTTCAATGCCAAGTGAAATCCTACTTAAAATGTAGGATTATAAATATTTAACATAAGCCTAAAATACAAAATAGCTACTTGAAAGAAATCTGCCAGCTGGGTGCTTGGTGGCTCATGACTATAATCCTAACTACTCAGGAGGCTGAGATCTGAGGATCATGGTTCAAAGCCAGCCTGGGCAGAAAACTCTGTGAGACTCTTATCTCCAATAAACCACTCAGAAAACTGGAAGTGGTGCTGTGGCTCAGGTGATAGAGCACTAGCCTTGAACTGAGGAGCTGAGGGATAGCACCCAGACCCAGAGTTCAAGCCCCACAACTGGCAAAAAAAAGAAAGAAAGAAAGAAAGAAAGAGAGAAAGAGAGAAAGAGAGAAAGAAAGAAAGAAAGAAAGAAAGAAAGAAAGAAAGAAAGAAAGAAAGAAAGAAAGAAAGAAAGAAAGAAAGAAAGGAAGGAAGGAAGGAAGAAAGGAAGAAAGAAAGAAAGGAAGGAAGGAAGAAAGAAAGGAAGGAAGGAAGGAGGAAGAAAGAAGGAAGGAGGAAGAAAGAAGGAACGAGAGAGAGAGAAAGAAAGAAAGAAAGAAAGAAAGAAAGAAAGAAAGAAAGAAAGAAAAAAGAAAGAAAGAAGGAAAGAGAGAGACAAAGAAAGAAAGAAAGAAAGAAAGAAAGAAAAAGAAAGAAAGAAAGAAAGAAAAAGAAAGAAAGAAAGAAAGAAAGAAAGAAAGAAAGAAAGAAAGAAAGAAAGAAAGAAAGAAAGAAAGAAAGGAAATCTGCCAAAAGAACTAGCAATTCTTAGGTTTTAGCGCTGTAGTTTTTCTAATAATAATTCACAACCTTTATTTTTTCCTTCAAAAAAGCAATACTAATTTTAAAACACAAGCAATCACTCAACTGAAACTTGCCATTAAGGTAAAACTGAAAATCCCTGCTACTTGCTCTCCGTGGTGTTTGTTTCTCGCTATGTATTTCTCATTTTATTCCACAATCTGAGCTAAGAAGGAATTCTAAACCCACATCATGGCTTTCCCCATGCTAGTTAACATAAGAGACCACAAATCACATATGCAGTTATTTTTTATTCCACAGTGACCAATTTTATATAGTCTATGCTATGTTGCATTGCATAAGTAACTAAATCAAAAAACAATTCTTCTTATGCTTAATGATTTAAGCTATAATCTAACATGAGCAATATGTAATGAGATCTGCCTTACCAAAATCCACCTTCTTTCTTCTCTGCAACAAGAAAGGCATGTGGACAGTTAGCTTTTCCAACACTAGAGTTTAAATTTTCAGCAGTAATCACCAAATAATTCCTCCACATGGAAAATAACTTGCAGGAGCTGCCTGCAAAAGAAATTCATCTTCTCAACAAAAAGCCCACCATTACCACTGAAATAACAAGATAAATATGCACTAAATAGCAATGACAGATGCAGGCACTTTCTAAAATAATACAAAATGAGGATTTCAGGGACGTATAATTTAATTTGCATCCTGGGGGTATATTTTCATCTTCTTGTCAAAGAATTTACATTCATAACTCGCCATGCACAAATTACAATATAAAGAGGTCTGGGATGTTTTCTACTGATTTTCTTTTTTTCTTTTCTTTTTTTTTTTTTAACCAAGAAGCATAGAACAGTCACTCCAGAGTGCTGCCTATAGTAAGCAAATTATTTGGAATGTTTGTCTGGTCATGCTACCACAGTAAATAATCCAATTTCCAAATTCCAGAGATTTCTAGGATTATAGTGGCAATAATGCTTCAGACCAGGGGTCCCTGCTGGCTCATACCTACTCAAGTCAGAATTCTGTAGTCCCTGCCCTGTTCAAGTAAAGTCTCCTACATGGTGAAACAATGAGACTCCTGGCACACTCCTGGCCTTCTTAATCTGTTTCTTTTGTTCTGCTTTTGTTCTCCAGTTGAATGAGAGACAAGAGAATGTTTTCCTGTGGATTTGTGACACTTCTGCTTGAGGAAGCAGGTTTTTTTTTCTCTTCATTTTAGTATAGCTTCTTTTGCAAAATGAAACATTTACACTTTTTAATTGTCTAAATAATTCACTATATCTGCTTTGATTTCCATTCTCAAGCTTGCAGGTGGCCTAAGCATGGTCCACAAATTTTCTACCAAACAATATCCTCCCGAATAGAGCCTCCTCCATCTGTTACTACGGATATATTGAGTTCTTTACTTATAGCCTCCCAATGACATCATATCGCCACTAATCCTCTCAAGGTGTAATGTCCAATATGATGGCCACTGGAGATGTAGGGTTAAAATCTAAATGGTTTAAGTTTAAACCAATCAGAGTTGAATATAACTTAAAATGAATTTTTAGCTGCACTACCTTCATTTCAAGGGTACAGTCACTAAATGTAGTATCTGCTTCACTGGGAATAACACAGACAAAGTTCTGTTGGATAACACTGATTTTCATGAATCCTCGTAGTATGAGAGAAAGGGTTACAATGCAGTCTTCTGTAAATTTAAGATGGAAAAGCTAAGGCCAAGTATAGTGACATGCCATGATCCTAATCACATGGGATGCAGAGATGGAAGGAGATCATGCTACAAGACAGTCTGAGAAAGGAGCAAGAACTCATCTCAAACACAAACCAGGCCAGAAAAGATCTGGCTTCTAATTCCACTGCTCATGAGGCAGTGGTAGGAAGATCAGAGTCTGAGGTTAGTCTGGGCAAAAACCTGAGATTCTACAAAACTCTACCTCAGATACAAGCTAACAGCTCAAGTATAGAGCAGCTACCTAGCAAGTGCAAAGCCCTAAATTCAATCCTCAGTACTGAAAAAACAAAACCATAGAACACAAGATTACAGATCAGAGGTTTTGTTCCTTGTTGCAAAATATGCCAAGGGAAACATGTTAACTAGTACAGTGATGATAAACCAGATGAAAATGTCAAAAGGATGCACCAGCTAGACTTCTTTATACAAAATGGTGAATGAAACTATGATGGGATGTTTTCTGTGCCTTATTAATATCCAACCTGATTCTTATAAACAATCCTTGGTACCTGCCAAGGTTCATTCAACACTAAATTCATCACAGATTCAATACATGCAAGTTGATGATCTGTACATTTCACTGTAGGAGAAGGAAAAGCTCAGGCAAACAAGATTCTTCTTTTCTGATAAGGGAGACAGCCATGGACTTTCAAAATATGGTAAATTTCATAAATGCAAAAATATTCCCAGGGTTGTGACATCTTGATATTTATGCAGTTTGAAAAACACTTTAGTGAGTAGCAAAATTACAAGTTTATATAACAACAAGCATGTTTGGAAGAAGCTCTCAAGCTATTGGCCCTGAAATTTAAGCCTCATTAGCTTACTATGAAACCAGTTCTGATTATGAGACAATGTATAACAAAGGGCAATATGCAAGCCACACAAGACAAACAATCACTAGAGGGATGACCTCATAGAAAAAGATGAAGAAAATATTTTATATTATTAAATGATAGTGTGTGTTTACTGTGTGCATCAGAAAGGTCTGATGGCAGAGGGTGGTTTCTACATTGTACTCTTATTTCTTGTATCATGTATCTGGAAATATAGCTATATAACTTGCAGGTAGAATAGTCTGATAGTTCTCAATATGTGCTCACACACAGAAAGACAGGGAGACAGAAGCAGATGATGCTTGGAGAATAGCTCATTAAGAGAAGATGAGAAAGTATCTTATTGAGTTCACCCTCTATAATAAAAATGCCAACAGACACTGTGACTTAAAAGCAAGCGTTTATTTCCCAACTGCTGTAGGCTAGATGTCCAAGCTCAAGGGAACCAAGTTGTTGAGATTCTGGTGGTGTCCCTTTTTCTGGCTTGCAAAGGATTATCTTCTTGCTGTATCTTCACAGGATGGGCTTTTGGAGCAAGCTCTCCAGTTTTTTCCTGCAAGGGCACCAATCTGATCATCAGGATGGTATCTTCATGGCCTCATCGAAATACAATTGATGCTCAGAGTCTATACTGTCTTATACCATCACATTGGGTATTAGGGATCAGCATCTAAATTTGAGTGGGAGGAGATAAGGCAATTATATAGGTAAAACAGAACTTGCAAGACATGGAAGTAAAATAGACAAAAAATGTTAAATGTACATTAGAAACTTGCTGCTTTCCTGCCTCAGTGGTTCCAAATCCCCAGTGTCTCCCAGTTGTTACATCATAACCCTCATTTATAAGTTGTTGTTGGAGAATCCTACAGGGAAAATAACATTTGTCCAAAACATATGCTAATTTAAAATATAATATAATGAAATTATCAGTGTAAGATTAAAAATCAAAGTCATCAAGCCAGAATCAAATTTAAAAGTAAACTATGAATTTGTATATCATTGTCCAGGTCCCATGTCAAGCAGAGCCCCATTCAAGGGTTTACTTTTCCTTTATTTATTTTTCTTTCTTTTTTTTTTTCCTTTTTTTTTAATTGTGAAAATACTGTACAGAGAGGTTACAATTACATGGGCAAGATAATGAGTACATTTCTTATCAAGCATTGTAGCCTCCTCCTTTGTTTCCCCTTCCCATCCCTTCCCATCCTCCCCCCCCCCACCAAAGTTGTAAAGTTCGTTTTCTACATAACAACTTGTGCATCTCATTGTTGCAATGGGTCCACCTGTATCCCTATTTAAATGATTTGTTTTTTTCCCTTCCCTTCCACAAATATAACCCCTGCTTTCAGTGTACTCTTCTTTCTTTATCATTTCCTTTCTTCTTTCTTCCCTCTTGTATATACAACTATACACGTTGTACAGTTCATTTTCAAAATAGTGTCTAGTTAGTATCACTGATGGATTAGTTCACCCTTTGCCCCACCATTTCTGGCTTCCTCTCCCCTCCCCAAATCAAATAAATTTACATACAAGGTAAAAACTACAGACATCTAAAACAGCAGCAAAAGGCAAAAACAAAAAAACAAAAAGATTAAAAACATAAAACCACAAAAGGTAAATAAAAACACTTCCTGTTACCATTTCTTGGAATTCAGCATTATGTGCACATAGCTATTGAGCCCCTATGTTCCTCTCCAAGAATATCCTTTGGTCTCATTATGTGAATGTCTAGAGTTCTGTTTAATTTATAATGTCCAAGTGTAGGTTTTTGTTTTTGTCTTTTACCATTCATTGTATTTACTTTTAAAATTTATAGGCACCTTCTAATTACTACAAATGAGGTAAACCATGCAACCTGTGTTTCTCTGGGTCGGCTTACTTCACTAAATATATTTTTTTCCATTTCTCTATGAATGGCGGCATCCCCATTTCATGATTGTTATGGAAGCATAGAAATCCATTGTGTATACGTAGGATATTTTCTTGATCCATTCATCCACTGAGGGGCGCCTGGTTTGATTCCATATCTTGCCTATGGTAAACAATGCTGTGATGTATATGACTGTGCTGGTGGCTTTAGTGTGACCTGGTTTGTGGTCAATTGGATAAATGCCTTGGAGTGGGATTGCTAGGTCATAGGGCAGCTCTATGTGTAGTCTTTTGAGTGGTTGAACAAGTTTGCATTCCCACCAACAGTGTAGTAGTGTTCCCTTTGAGCCACATCCCTGCCAGCATCTGTTATTATTAGTTTTCTTCATGATGGCCATTCTTCATGGGGTAAGGTAGAATCTCAATGTTGCTTTCACTTGCATTTCTTTTATGGTCAGAGATGTTGAACATCTCTTCATGTGTCCATTGGCTATTCTTAATTATTTTTCTGAGAAGTCTGTCTTTAAGTCATCAGCCCATTTATTACCTAGGTTGTATCTTAAGGATTTGGTAGGGGGCAGGTAATTTTCTGAGCTCTAAGTACATTTTAGACATGCTGATATACTTACTGATGGAGCTAGTAAAGATCTTCTCCAATTCTGTGAGCTCTCTATTTTTCTTGCTAGCTAGCTATGTAGTGTTGAATATTTCCAACTCATTTTTCAATATTCTTCTCTATACTCTGTGAGTTCCGCATTGTCTTTTTAGAGATGCTTGCCCTGATGTGTTCTGGGTTCCAAGAGTCTAGAACTAAAATAAGGCACAATCAAAACAAAATAAAAGAGAGTATTCCAATTTTTCAGGTTTTCCAGAAAGTTCCTATGTTAACAGGCTACCCAATGGATAGACTAATCTGCACCATTTTTCTAAGTCTTTTTTTTTCTTTTACTTTTACTTTTCTTTCTTTTTTTTTTTTTGTGAGCTTGAACTCAGGGCCTAGGGATTGTCTCTGAGTTATTTTTCCTACCCCAGTTGGCTTTAAACTGAGATCCTCAGATCGCACCCATGTGAATAGCTAGGATTACATGCATAAACCATCTGTGCCCCAGACTTTCTAAGTCTTTTAAGTCCAAATTTAGTTTCACATTTGATCAATTTGGTTGTTTTTTCTCCAGGAATTCTAATGCACTGCGAAGACCACTAGGATTTTGACTATTGAAATATTCTATATTTACAGAGCATTTATTACATGGAACATACTTTACTACACTGAGAAACAAAACAATAAAAAAAGAGTCCTGCTCATATAGAAGTCAATCACATTTGGGAGACAGAGAACAGACAGTTACAGGGTAGTTGGCAATTAGCACTACACATCAGATAATATAAGCCAGCAGTCTCCATTACAATAGAGTATATCAATAAGTTCTATCACACAATGAATTGAGTAAACCAGGAGCAAAGAAACAAAAAGAAAATGATTGGAACTTAAGAGGGAGATTGCATGTTTTTAATATTAATCAATGATTTGAAATAACATTGTTTTTTGTATATTCATATTTTATGCAAGGCATTATTCCTAGAATTCGCTGGAAAAATTGCAGTGTTCATTAAATAGCTGAAAACATCACTAACTCTGGCTGCTACTCTCAATTCTAATCCAAGTTGGGATTGTACATTTATAGGTTCTCCCCAAATCTATATGTAGCCCAAATAGCATATATTTTACTTTATGCTCAGCCTTTTCCCTTACTTCCATGATAAAACTTGTTGACCGATAAACTATCATTCTTGTTATTTATTTAAAACACTTGTATTAAATACAAGATAGTGGATCATAATTTTTTTCACTAGAAAAAAATAAAACATTCTTTTTTAGATCTGAGACCTCAACATAGGACAAACACATGGAGCACTAATCATCCCTTTCTTCATTCCAACTGTTCAGCCTTACTCTTCTTTTCTGCTGTGGTTTGCATGTCCCCTTGCAAACTCCAACTCCTGTGGGAACTTAGTCCTCTGATTCTTATGTTGATGGTATTTGAAAATAAGACCATAAGTGGTAATTGAGATTAATAAAGTCATCAAGGCCTTCTGGATGATACTTTGAAAATACAAAAAAAAAGGGGGGGGGGGCTGGGAAGGTAGCTCAGTGATAGAGTGCTTGCCTCGCATGCATGAGGCCCTGGGTTCAATTCCTCAGCACCACATAAGCAGAAAAAGCTAGAAGTGGCACTGTGACTCAAGTGGCACAGAGCTAGCCTTGAGCTAAAGAGGTGAGGGACAACGCCCAGGCCCAGAGTTCAGGCCCCATGACCAACAAAAAAAGAAAAAAAAAGAAAGAAAATACAAAAAAATGTATTTATCCACTATACAGTATCATTAGATAACCTATAATCTATAGTGTTTGTCTTAAAAAGACAATACTCTTTCTCTAATTCTATTTAACTAATGCATGGTAGTGTCCAGTTAAGAATGTTGCTTTTGGGCATTTACCCAAACAATCACTAACAAGGCTATACTAAAGCTACCAGCCCAACTATGTTTATTGCAGCATTATTTACCATAGCTAAGATATGGAACCAACCCAGATGCCCCTCAGTAGATAAATGGATCAAGAAAATGTGGTACACACACACACACACACACACACACACACACACTATATATATATATATATATATGCATATATATGTATGTATATATATATATAATGGAATTATATGACTCTCTCTGAAAAAATGACATTGCCCCATTTGTTAGGAAATGGAAAGACTTGGAAAAAATTATATTAAGTGAAGTAAGCCAGACCCAAAGAAACATAGTCCCATGGTTTCCCTTATTTGCAATAACTAGTATATGTCTAGGACAAGCAGAAAAGGTCAAACGTTATGTACATATGATTACATAATTTGATGTTAAGTTAAATGAACCCCACAAGTAGTTTTTTCTTTCTTGATATTGTTTTTAAAGTATTTCTAATGTACTATGTGATTTTGTTGTTTCTTTTGTATGTTTTTTTCCCCATGGTATAACACCTGTTTTCACTATATTTGATGTTGGTGCCCTGCATCTTGTATATACATTTTTCTAATTGGGGAGGGGAAGGGAAATAACAAAATGTTGAAATAAGGATACAGGTTGACCTATTGTAACAATGAGATGTACAAGATACTATGCTGAAAATGAACTTTACAACTTGGGTGGGGGAAGGAAGAGTTGAGGTGGTAGGGAGGGAAGGGATGGTATGGGAAAAACAAAGGAGAGAATAACAATGCTTGATAGGAAATGTACTCATTGCCTTACTTAACTGTAATCCCTCTGTGCAGCATTCTTATAATAAAAAAATATTAAAAAAGAATGGTCCTTTAAAATAATCTTTTGTCTTTAATACTTGTTCAAACATAATTTAAAAAAAAATCTATAAATATTTAGAAAACCAAAGAAGGGATCAATATAAAAATGGAGATGTAAACCAGGAGAGAAACTATGCACAGGTAGAGTCAGCATCTGTTTGACTTTTAGTTTAGTTTATAGCCCTCAAAACTTTTCTGACTTAGTCCAAGTTCGAGGGAAAATGACTTTTCAGTGTACTTTTATTTCCTACTTTTTCCCTGTTTACTGTATTTCTATCTCTATAGGTTTTCTTGCAGGATACAGGTGAGAAAAGTAAAATGGGATGAAATTCAGATTAAACTATATTACTATTTAGGGGAAAGAGCAAATAAGTTTCATGGAGAACAAAAGGTGATCCCATTAGATGAGACTAGATACTTAAGAATAATCCTGTAACTATGTAAAATTCTTTTTAAAGCAAGCAGTCTTAAATATCTGTTGTTCTTTATATTTCAATTTGCAAGTTGTCTTGCACTCATTTCTATTGCATTCTTTAGGAGAAACTTTAAAAATGCCCTTAAAGGAAATCAGGGAATAACCAACTATAAAAAATGGAGAATAACTCAATGGAATGCACAAATACCATATTCATTTTCCAAAGTTAATATGAATGTTAATGCTACTTGAGACATTTTTCAAATAAGGGATAATTGGATCTCTATTTGAGAAGAGCTACAAAGTACTATATTTCCTATTTGAAAATATAGAACAAAAAAAAGACAAAATGTCCTAGCAGATTTGAAGATGACTAAAAAGCTATTGTGAAGAAGACAGAGAGTAGGGAGATGACAATAGTGAAAGCACAAATGAAAAAAGAAAAGAAAACTGAAATCCTGAGTAAAGATCTATGGCCAGAGTATTTATCAAAACTTGTATAATTGAGATGGCCCATCAATGGGACAGATTTAAGACATTATTTGAGAATAGTAATTATTTCCTACATGGAAAAATAAGCCCCAGTTCCTCATGTCACACAAAGTAAGGCTCACAATTGACAAAAGAACAAAGCATGATTTCTAGAAGAAACTTGGAAAAATCTTCACCTATAATCAAGGTAATAACATAATAGCAAAAAATGAGATCCATTCCAACAGAATCAGATTGAAAAAATGAGAAATTAAAAAAGTATTCATTTAGGCATGGAAATATAGAAAATGGAATTTCTTAAATGCAGATCAGACCATAAATTAGCACAGTCAGTGCACAAACTCTGTGAGTCACTAATTCCTTGTCTGACATACTGTTGGGGAGTATGCCCACAAATAACAGTGATACATATAAGACAGTCTTGAGAACATTGTTGGTAACATAAAAAAGAAAAATGAAAAAATGCCCCTTAGTTATTTCTTTCATTTAGCAAACTAGTATATTCTTCTTCCTATGTCCTATACTATTGCTCTGTGTGTGTCTGTGTGTGTGTGTGTGTGTGTGTGTGTGTGTGTGTGTGTGTGTGTGTGTGTGTGTGCGTGGTGTGTGTTGTTTTGGTCCTTCTGCCTCTGCCTCCTGAGTTCTGGGTTTACAGGTATGTGCAACTACATCGAGCTTTGTACTGACTTGACATTAAAGCAACTCTTGATATAGGTTCTTATCTTATAGATGAGACTGTGAAACTCAGGTTCCAATAGCATTAAGTTCTAAACTCAGGATAGTGCACTATTATGTGCCTTCTTGTACACTGAGAAGGGAAGGGACTAAATGATATGAGATAGTATATATTTCAATAATAATACATTTTGAGCACTATGATGAAAGGCAAGTTTGGGATAGTAAATACATTGTGATAGCATCAACTTAAATGTTTTGTTTTTTTCTTATTGTTGTTGTTGTTGTTTTGTCTGTCATGGGGCTTGAACTCTAGGCCTGGGTGCTGTCCCTCAGCTCTTCAGCTCAATACTAGTGCTCTACCACATGAGCCACAGCACCACTTTCAGTTTTCTGGTAGTTAATTGAAGATAAGAGTATCATGAACTTTCCTGCCTGGCTAGCTTTGAACCGTGATCCTCAGATCTCAACCTCCTGTATTACAGGAGTGAGCCACCAGCACCTGGCAACTTAATGTTTTTAAATTTCATATGTTTGACATATTTTTTTCAGTGACAAGCACATTCACATGTATACCTAGAAGAGTTCACATTAAATTCATAAAGTAGCTGTTTTGAAAGAGAAGAGAATGGAAATGAGCTTGGGCATGAGACACTAAGTGGCTCTGAAGTTTATATTTAATGTCTCATTAAGGAAGACCAATGAAATGTGTGCATATATTTGTAAACTTCCAACTCAGCAGTGCCTGGTTGAGAATTAGATAGTTTGTAACTCAAATAACAGAGTTAGGAAGTAGAAAACTAGAAATCCATTCACATTCTAAACAGTGCTTTTTCTTTTTAATTAAGTATGTATGTAAATGTAAGCTGTGCAAAAGTGGTTGCAATGAGAGATTTGTCATAACAAAATAATCTACTAACCTCAAAAGTTATCCTGATTATTAATTTACCTATTAACTTAAGCAATAATATTTATTGAACAACTCTTATACACCAGCTGTCACACTTAAATACAAGTTGCTAATCTACTGGAGAATGAAGTCAAATCCTTAATTTTAGTTTTTGTTTCTGTTTTTGTGGTGGCCCTGGGGCTTGAACTCAGGACCTGGGCACTGATCCTGAACTTTTTTGATCAAGCTAGCACTCTACCATCCATTTAAGGCACAGCTCCAATTCTGGATTTGGGGTGATTAATTAGAGATAAGAGTCCCACAGACTTTCCTACACTAATTGGCTTTGAACTATGATCCTCAGATCTCAGCCTCAGAATAGCTAGGATTACAAGTATGAGCCACTAGTGTCTGATGACCGCTAGGGGTTTTTGTATATATTTTATTGTAAAAATACTGTACAGAAGGGTTACAGTTACATGAATAAGGTAATGAGTACATTTCCTATCAGCTTTGTTACTTCCTCCTTTGTTTTTCCCCTACCATCTCTTCCCTCCCCACCTCCTAATGCTTCCCTCCCCCCACCAAGCTGAAAAGTTCATTTTCAACATAGTGTCTTGTAAGTCTCATTGTTACAATGTGACCCCAAGTTTTTAAAACAAAGTATCCAACCAATATCAATAAAGGGAGCGCATAAAACTTGCAATTGCTCATTATTTGAACTTATGGAAGAAAATCTTTATAAATCTGACAGGGAATTGTCTTCACA
The DNA here is from genome assembly GCF_024711535.1 of Dipodomys merriami. Classification (NCBI taxonomy): domain Eukaryota; kingdom Metazoa; phylum Chordata; class Mammalia; order Rodentia; family Heteromyidae; genus Dipodomys; species Dipodomys merriami. Next base: position 87,241,037 of record NW_027203381.1, read on the forward strand.
CATATCTTTTCCTTAATGGTGTATTAATAGTTTCAAGCATTATTATTGTTATTATTATTGGTAATTATGTAATAATCATGATGCTTTATTTCTAACTCTCCGGAGAGAAGAGCAAAAATGAAAAAAAAAATCCACTGGGAAGATGATGAGAGAAATTAGACCAAATGGTCTTGATAAATTTTTCTATTGTAGTTTCAAACAAAGCCCTAGATACCATCTGACTAATTGCAGATATTTCTGGAAAGCTTGAAGGTCTCCAAATAATTAGGTTGGGAAGAGGGAGAAAATCAGTTAGGAAGCAGATATCTCCCTGGACACTGTTTCAGGCTGGCATGTGGCCTGCAGGCCTCAGAGGTGCTGATGGCATGAGCACGAGGAGCCCATCTTGGAGGCTAATTTGGTCTCAGAAGCAATGGTGTGTCTATCCAATTTGGGAAGAAAGGCGTTTTGGCCGTGAGAAGCATTCAAAGCAAAGGTTCATGGGGAGAGAAAAAGAGGAAACTTGAAATTAACTTGAAAATGTATTTGTTATGAGCTGAATAAACAACAATTTTATGTGCACTCACCAAAATGCTCTGTCATTCTTCATCAGCAACCGTTACATTTAAATTCCTTTGCTAAGGAATAAAGAAGTATCCGGGGGACTGGTAAATCTTTATTTGCCTCATTAAATCTGCACAAAACAAAACAGAACCAAAGTTGAGAACGGCATCCTATGAAGATCTGGCTATTATTATGATTCGTATGCAGCAAAACAAATCTCATACAGTGAAGGGAACATTAATAGGAATGTTCTAAAATTTAAGAAGGAGCTAACAATGAGATGACAAATATCTGTATTGATAGCAAGGCAGAATGGGTGTTAGCTATAAGCTCTAATGGAAAGAAAAACAATATCCTCCTTCACATCTTCATTTGAAAGTCTCCATTTCTTGTCCAGATCTATTTTTCAATGATTGCAAAACTCATAACATCAGCCTTTATAATAGCTCAGTAAGAATGACATCGAAATCTGCCTTTTACACCCAAAGGTTCCAAGGCATGTATAGATGATCCTCTAGAGTTCTTAAATATTTCAGTACAGGCTTATTGGTTTCCTAAAGCTGCAATAGCAAACTGTCACAAAGCTGGCGTCTTAAAACAGCAGTAATTTGTTCTCTCACTATTCTGGGGACTTGGAAGTCTGAAATCAATGTGTGGGGCATGCCACACTTCCTCTGGGGTAGGCCTTGCATTTCCACAGCACCTTCTGGCTGCTGACAACACTTCCCAGTTCTTGGTTAATAACTATACCTCTCTAATCTCTGCCTCCATAGCAAGGCGGCCTGTTTTCCTCTAAAAGTTTGTAAATCTTGCTGTTCTTTTGTGGACATTAGTCACTGGTTAGGACCCACACTAATAGAACATGACCTCATCTTCATTGATTGACCTCCACAAATAATCTGTATCCAAATAAGGGTACTGCCTCAGGTACTGGGGGTGGAGGAAGACTTGAATAATTTCTTTTAAGGAAAGACAATCCAATGTATTGCAACAGGTTAAATGTATAGCTGATTCTCTGAACCTGAAAAGCAAGAACAGATGGGGAAAATGACTTTCAGAGTAATAGCTATCTATTCAATTTAAAAATGTAATCATGGAGTTACAGGAAAGGAAATCTTTCCATATGGTTACACAGAATAAGAGTAGACAAGCAATCTCATGAATCCTGATAACCTATCTACAAGGAGGGTGAGGAAGAAGATACACACCAGGTCAAGCCAGGAGGGTGGCCATACAGGTCATGAAAGGTTACACTACACTCCAGAATTAAGGGCAGAGGGAGGCAAAGGCTCAGAGGATGGCGAGACTCAAAGCTTTACTCTCCTGTCTCCTTCCATAGCAACATCACCAAAAAGGATGTTGTGTGAATTCTCCTATCTTTGGAAGCCTTTTTCCCGCCTCTGTCACTCTAGTATCCACATTTTTAGAATTCTGCCCACATTCACAGCTGGTGCAGGAAGAAATACCACAGTCCAGCTACCTCCTACGACTCATCTCTATACACTCAGACCAAACCCATGCAGCTCCACCACCCTGTATTTTAGAAAAAAAATCAAACTATAGCCAGTTTAGACAACAGTGATCTGAGCTGTCTGCTTGGAGAATTAGGAAGAAGTTCATTCTTCCTTTCCTGCATTCAGTGTTGTGTTTAGAAAAAGAGAGAAATCAGAGACTGTTTTTTCCCCTTCCATGCTCCAAGCATTATTCCATGGGAGGACAGTTGTCATGTCCTGAGGCACCAGTTAACTTATGTTTATACAGTCCTCACTCATTGTACCAAGTATTCTCCCAAGTGGTTTACTGGATGATGCCACATTTGGTCCTCCATTATTTTCAATGGATGCTATAGTATGCCCATTTCGCAGAAAAATAAACAAAAAAAAAGAAAAGCTGCGCAAACTCCTCAAAATCAAGCTGGCAGGAATTCAAATCCTTTCAGTCTGACTCTGAAGTCATTTTTGTTCTTCTCAATGGTATTTCCTAAAGAAAACGGGTCAAATGAATGCTTCTCATGCCAATACAATATCAGTTGTTCCTCTTGAACTAATCAATACAAATACCTTTTGTCTGAGTCTTCCTGGTGTATATAATTCCCTAGAAAATTTCCTATGAGATGCTACAGTAGAAAAAAATCCATTACTTCTGTTTCTGGATATTCCTCTCATGAGAGACACAACTGATGAGGCTCTTCAAATTGTCTTGTACCTCTTGACGCAGTTCTTCTCTGGGCGAGCTAATTTTCTTGCAATTTCTCCAAAGCCTCATGCTCCACAGACCACTACACATTGCCTAAACTATCTACTTCCTTTCTGAGGACTGGTGAACCCTGTCCCTTCTAGGAGTTGGCCAACTCTGCAGAATTCAAACTATACCAAAGGCATCATTCCCACAACAATTCACTTCCAAATCCCTCCTATAATCCCCCAGATTGAGCATAATTCTCCTTCCCTATGGCTCTATTGCAGGAACATAGTAGTGAACATTCTGAACTCCCAATGATTAATTCAAAACTTTCTTTTTCCATCAGAACCTGGAAATTATCCAATAACCAACCTTACAAATGCAAGTACTCAGAAAAAGATGACTCACTTCCAGCTTGTGGTAATCTTAGTATTTCTGTAACAGCATGTGAACATTTAGGACAATCAGAGGTTGATGAGATTTTTCTGAGGGCTCTTCTATGACTGGTTCAGGAGTCATGCATTTTTATCCTTTCTCTGGATATTGTTAGTCATGGGAATACATTCCAGATCTACTGTAACTATCATATTACTATGTTGAATTAGAACTAAGTCATCTGGGAAAACAAGGAATGGAGAAATCAGATTTTAAAATAGAGCATATTACTGAATGTAGTGCTTATATGCCTGCAATCCCAGTACTGGAGTATTAGAGGACTTAGGCTTTGAGGCCAGCTATCTCTCTCCAAGAGTTTCTTTGTTATGATTCTCAATCTCCTCTAAAAGTAGAGATGAAATGTGGAGTATTTTTAGTATTTCAGCTTTAAAAAGAGAAAGGTTGTTAGGTAAATCTCCTTAAATTTCACCTCTACTTTGAAAGTGGTTGAACATGAGTGACTGTATCAGACTTAGAAGTTTGAAGCATGAGATACAGTTTGCTTAGTTGCCTAGAGAGGAATGAATAAAACCTGCATGCTGCAAATGGAAGCCAGTCTGCACTTCAGGGGTTTCTCTGAGAAAAGGGAGTTTGTTCAAGAGGAAAAATACATAAGTAAATAACATGGGACTTCCAGAAGGGCTAATTGAAATTTAAAGATGAAATTCTTCATTTCATGCAATTTTTTTTTTGTGGGGGGGTCAGTCGTGGGCTTGAATTCTGGGCCTGGGCACTGTCCCTCAGATCTTCAGCTCAAGGCTAGTGCTCTACCACCTGAGCCACAGCAACACTTCATTTTCTGAGTGGTTTAATGGAGATAAGTGTCTCACAGTCTTTTCTGCTTGGGCTGGCTTTGAACCATGATCCTCAGATCTCAGCCTCCTGAGTAGCTAGGATTACCATCAGTGCCCGGCTCATGCAATTATTTTTAAGTGTCCACAATTTATGTAGTCCCTTTCAGATCTTTTCCTCTCATCTCCTTACTCTCCGAAGAGTCCCCTTTGTTCATTTCCCTCTTGTTTTTTTTAATAAGTTTTTATTATGAGAATACTGTACAGAGGAGGGTTACAATTACATGAGCAAAGTAATGAGTAGATTTCTTATGAAGCATTGTTGCTTCCTCTTTTGTTTTTCCCCTACCATCCCTGCCCTCCCATCTCCACAAGTACACTCTCCCCCTACCTGACCATCTAAACAGTAAAGTTCATTTTCAACATAGTGTCTTGTACATCTCATTGTTGCAATGGGTCCACTTATATCCCTATTTAAACATTTCTTTTTTCCCTTCCCCTCTCCAAATTATACCAAGATCAAATACAGTGAAAACAGGGGTTATACCGTGGGTAGAGGGAAATACAAAGCAAAAAAAAAATCACCTTATAAATACGTTAGAAACAAGAGAGTGCATTTCACCTAACATCATCCTATCTGACCTTTTCTGCTTGTCTCAGACATATACTAGTTATTAAAATAAGGGAAACGATGGGACTATGTTTCTTTGGGCTTGGCTTACTTCACTTAATATAATTTTTTCCAAGTCTTTCCATATCCTTAACAAATGGGGCAATGTCATTCTTTCTGATGGAGACAGAGAATTCCATTGTATATATATACCACATTTTCTTGATCCATTCATCCACTGAGGGGCATCTAGGTTGGTTCCATATCTTAGCTATGGTAAATAAGGCTGCAATAAACATAGTTTTGCTGGTAGCTTTAGTATGGTCTTATTTGTGATCACTCACGTAAATGCCCAAAAGTGGGAAGTGCTGGAGGAATATCAATACCAAGTTTCAAACTCTACTACAAAGCCATAGTAACCAAAACAGCTTGGTACTGGCACAAGAACAGACCTCAGGACCAATGGAATTGAATTGAAAACCCAGAAATGAACCCACAGATGTATAGCCACATAATATTTGATAAGGGAGCTAAAAAAAATAGAATGGAAGAAAGACAGACTCTTCAGTAAATAGTGCTAGCAAAATTGGTTAATCACTTGTAGAAAACTAAAGCTAGATCCTTATATATCACCCTGCACCAGAATCAACTCCAAATGGATCAAAGTCAAAGCAGACACTCTGAAAACATTACAGGATGGAATAGGAGAAACCCTAGGTCTCCTTGACACAGGCCGAAATTTTCTTAATAGAGACCCAGAAACACAACAAATCAAAGAAAGGTTGTACAAATGGGATTGCATGAAGTTTCAGAGTTCCTGCATGGCAAAGGACATAGCTAGCAAGATCAATAGAAAACCCACGAATTGGGAGATGATCTTCACTAGCCATACAATGGACAAGGGTCTCCTATCTAAAATATACTTGGAACCCAAAAAATTAAACCCCCCAACAACAAATCCTCAAAGAAACAACTGCCCAATAAATAAGTGGGCGAAAGACAAAGAGAAACTTCTCTGAAGAAGAAAGAAGGATGGCCAATAGACACATGAAGAAATGCTCAACCTCCCTAGCCATAAAAGAAATGCAAATCAAAACAACATTGAGATACCACCTCACCCCAGTTAGAATGACTATAATCAAGAACTCTAATAACAACAAATGCTGGAGGGGATGTGGACAGAAGGGAACCCTACTGGATTGTTGGTGGGAGTGTAATATTCAGCTATTTTGGAAAGTAGTATGGAGGTTCCTCAAAAGACTCCACATAGAGCTCATTTCCCTCTTTCTTATGGACCTGCTATTCAAGGATTTGCAGGGCCTGTTCATTGGGACACTACCTGACTTCTTTCAAGTGCTAGTTAAAGTGTCAGTGTATTAGTCAGCTGCAACTAACCACAAATTTCAGTGGCTTAGGGCAACTCCATTTCATTCTTGATCGTGATTATGTGGTTAGCCAATCTACTCTTCTTTCTGCCTAAGCTCCCCTGGAACCAGGTGGCCCAGAATGGCTTCTGCTGAATAGTCTTCACCATCACCTGGGACCTTGATGAAATAGTTTAGAAAGGTGGACATTTTGTCTCACTGTGTTCTTCTACCAAACTACAGGAGACTTGTGGCAAAGCTTCCCCTAACAGAAAGAGAAAGCAACTTCCAATACAGAAGCACTTCTCTTGATTTTCTTTGAGCACAGATTTTAATATTTGGCACTAAGAGCAAAATTCACATGGCCAATCCCATATTTAAGAGATTCCACCTCCTGAATGGCTTGGAACTGGAGTCACTTGTATTTCCAGGTTTATCTTGGCAAAGGACTGATTACTCAAGAAACACAAAACAAATAAATAACATAGGACTGCTGGCTTGGGATTCACTGGTGAAAATCATCTTACTCAGAGTAAAAAACAAATTTACAGAATTGCAAATAAACCTGATGTACGATTAGGAGGAAAAGCAACTCATCTTGTCAAAGGGCTACAATGACTACTTCATTTCATTGCAGTTTAGTCCTAATCAGACATTCTTAATCCTTCTCAAACAGTTTTTTCCTTTCTCTCTTTCTCATTCTTTCCTTCTTTCATTTTCTTTCTCTTCTTCTTTTCCATAGTATATGTTATTCACTTATTTTATTTCCATAATATTTACCTACTTATATTTTTCTGTAGTATATAAATATATTATTTACTTATTAACTTTGTCTCCATCATTCTGTCTCCGTCTTTAAAATATATGTTCCCAAGGTAGAAACCTTTGTTCACTGGTCTACTTAGAAGGGTGACTGATACTAGTACAGATTCCACAAGTACAATTAGAGTGAGTATAGGAAATATCCATTAACAATGTAAGGACAAAGGGAACCTCAGATTCAGCAGACAATGGATCATATTCATATCTATGGACATAATAGACCTGCATAGAAATTGTCAATAAATAGCCTATTGAAAATATCCTAAGCCTGGGTTAGGAGCAATGGGTAACAATGTCTCCAGACACCTTGTATTTATGTACTGTTTTGTAAAATGGGAACTACTTTGTATAACTCCTAAAAAAATAATAAAATTTAAAAAAGAAAATATCCTAAGTGATAAAAATCACATCTTCAATATGTATATAATAAACAAAATTAATTAACAACTTCTGAGAGTCTAGCACCATTTCATGACAATATTAAACAAACTACCCCATTCCTGCTTCCTACATAGTATAAACTCAGAATTCAAAATGGAGTTTAATATAAGCGTAATTGTGGTTTACTTTGGGTATAGAATAACTTTATGTATTAGATGCATACTCCCTTAGGCTTCCATAACAGGAAGTGGGTCCATGCAGCTTAGCATTTTGGTGGAGAGATAAGCCAGATTGAGGCAAGTCCAGCAACTGGAAACTAATGAAAACCAGACAAGAATTCTCTAAGTCTTTTGGAAGGTTCAGATCAGGAGAAAAGCTCGAACTTCTAGTATTTCTCCAATCTTGCAAGGTATTGCTAGATTCCTGAAAATTGTTCCCTCTGGCAGATTCAGGTCCCAAAATGATGCCTGAATGGCAATTTACCCTCTGTCCACAAGGCTGAAGAAAAGAATTTTGCTCTCTTTTTAAACATTCCGCAGTCATTTTTATTTACTTTTTTTTAAAATTTTTATTGTGAAAATACTGTACAGAGGGGTTACAATTACATGGGCAAGATAATGAGTACATTTCCTATCAAGCATTGTAGCCTCCTCCTTTGTTTACTCTTCACATCCCTTCCCAGCCTCCCCTCCCTCCAAAGTTGTAAAGTTCGTTTTCGACATGACAACTTGTACTTCTCATTGCTGCAACGGGCCCACCTGTATCCTTATTTAAGTGACTTGTTTTTCCCCTTCCCCTCCACAAATTATACCGACATCAAATACAGTGAAAGCAGGGGTTATATTGTGGGGGAGGGACATACAAAGCAACAAAGAAATAATCTTATAAATTCGTTAGAAACAAATGCATGAAAGAAAAAAAACATTTAAATACATATCTTAGGGTTCATTTTCCTAACATCACCATATCCGACCTTTTCTGCTTGACTCATACATATACTAGATATTGCAAATAAGGGAAACCATGGGACCTATGTTTCTTTGGGATTGGCTTACTTCACTTAATATAATCTTTTCCAGAGAAACTTCTCTGAAGAAGAAAGAAGGATGGCCAATAGACACATGAAGAAATGCTCAACCTCCCTATCCATAAAAGAAATGCAAATAAAAACAACATTGAGATACCACCTGAGATGCTGGAGGGGATGTGGACAGATGGGAATCTTACTTGCATTTTGGTGGGAGTGTAAACTTGTTCAACCACTTTGAAAAGTAGTATGGAAGTTCCTCAAAAGACTTCACATAGAGCTTCCCTATGACCCAGCAATCCCACTTTTGGGCATTTACCCAAATGATCACTAACAAGACCATACTAAAGCTACCAGCACAACTATGTTTATTGCAGCCTTATTTTCCATAGCTAAGGAACCAACCCAGATGCCCCTCAGTAGATGAATGGATCAAGAAAATGTGGTATATATACACAATGGAATTCTATGCCTCCATCAGAAAGAATGACATTGCCTCATTTGTTAGCAAATGGAAAGACTTGGAAAAAATTATATTAAGTGAATACATTTCTTATCAAGCATTGTAGCCTCCTCCTTTGTTTCCCCTTCCCATCCCTTCCCATCCTCCCCCCGCCCCCCTCCCACCCAATCCCCCTCCCCCTACCACCAAAGTTGTAAAGTTCGTTTTTGACATAACGACTTGTACATCTCATTGTTGCAATGGGTCCACCTGTATCCCTATTTAAACTATTTGTTTTTCCCTTCCCCTCCACAAATTATGTCGACCTCAAATACAGTGAAAGCAGGGGTTATACCACGGGGGAGGGACATACAAAGCAACAAAGAAATAATCTTATAAATGTGTTAGAAACAATCACCTGAAAGAAAAAAAACATTTGAGTACATATCTTAGGGTTCATTTCCCTAACATCAACTTATCTGACCTTTTCTGCTTGACTCAGACATATACTAGTTATATATCAGGAATTAGAAGCACAATTCGATAGAAGACAAAGGAGACCAAGCTGCCAAACCTATTGCTGCCTATCAGGCAACAGCTACATTTCAGTCAAATGGAGTTGTGAAAACGGAAGTAACTCTAAGTAGAAGGAAGTATGGAATCTTAATTATCACATGAAATAAAGCCTGTAAGTTCCTGAAGAGAGAATTCTGATTGGCCTAGAAACTAGAAAATATTAGCACAACAAATTTTTTACTAGTAGAGATTGGGGTCTGGAAATATTGCTTATTGATTACACTACTCAGAGCAGGCTTGTCGAACATCATGCTTACATTCTCTTTCCAATAATGAGAACAGTACATGTCAAATGATTGACTCATACTTTATGTACATTTTCTATATAAAAGAAATGGTAGATATGTATGTTTGAGATGGGGAGGTCAAGTATAAAATACTTTTCATGATATCTTTCTCAAATGCTGTAAGCTAAGTGTTATCAATACCACTTTATATGTGAGGAAATGGAAGCACAGGAAAAATTAATGACTTGAGGTAGTTCAGACGGTTAGCTTGGCTTGAAACTGGGTTCTTGCTGACTCCAGACTCCATGATCATCTATTATAAGCCACTGCTTTCCAGACTAAAGCAGAACCAGTTATAAATCCTCCACTCAATTAGTTTATAATCTTGCAATATCATAAGACCCTGGAGAGTGTCTGTAAATCACTACACTACAAGATCCTAAGTGCTTTCAGAGAGGCACATTGAAGTTAGAGAAGGGAGAAATTATTTCCAGCTGAGGATTGGGGGAACTTCCCACAGGAAATGGAACTTTAATTTCACATCATAATGATGACAGAACTGAAGACCGATTGGTGCCCTTTACCTTCTTTCCAGTCTTTGAGAGTTTTGTCATATTTGTATTTTTCAATATTTAAAAAATAAACAAAACTGAAGTCTTTTCATTTCTCGCTTTTTCTTCCTAAATGTTTTGTCTTTAATTTTGTACATACAGAAGAAAGGGAAAGGAAAGGGAAAAGGGAAAGGGAAAGGGAAAAGAAAGAAAGCTACATGAAGAGTCAACATGGTTTACACCTACAATCTCAACACTCATGAAGCTGAAGTAGAAATATGGACAGTTCAAAGCCAGCCAGGACTACATGGAGATCCCATCAAGGAAGAGAAAGAAAGAAAGAAAGAAAGAAAGAAAGAAAGAAAGAAAGAAAGAAAGAAAGAAAGAAAGAAAGAAAGAAAGAAAGAAAGAAAGAAAGAAAGAAAGAAAGAAAGAAAGAAAGAAAGAAAGAAAGAAAGAAAGAAAGAAAGAAAGAAAGAAAGAAAGAAAGAAAGAAAGAAAGAAAGAAAGAAAGAAAGAAAGAAAGAAAGAAAGAAAGAAAGAAAGAAAGGAAGGAAGGAAGGAAGGAAGGAAGGAAGGAAGGAAGGAAGGAAGGAAGGAGGAAAGAAAGAAAAAGGAAGGAAGGAAGGAGGAAAGTAGGAAGGAAGGAAGAAAGAAAAAGAGAGGGGGAAAGGGGGAGGGAGGGAAGGAAGGAAGGAAGGAAGGAAGGAAAGAAGGGTGACTCTAAGTAAAAGACAAAAACAACAGATTCCTAACTTCTTCTTTAACGTATCAGTTTTTCTTGGTCTTGTTTTTGTTTAGTTGGCTGGTTGTTTTAAGGCACTAGAGATTAAACTCAACGCCTCAAACAGGCTAAACAAGGCGTACCCTGAAGTCCTTTTGCTTTAAAGTTTGTTTTACAAATTGACAACAGGAATTAATACTTTGCCTTGGTGAGCCTCATACTATAATCTTCTATCTTTCCTCCCAAATAGCTGGATTGCAAACATGTACTAAGATGCGAGGTTTAACACAGCCATTCCTGAGGCTCTTCTATATTCATCTGCATATTGAAATGATCCTGAAGTACAAGTAGCTAAATAATAATAAAGTTTGTTAATTTATATTTACACATATTTGACAAATATAGTTATTTCTGGCATCTTTCTCATTTTAAATTTCTAATGTATCTATCTTGCTAAATGGGTGATATCAATTATACTCTTCTAAGCTAGGAGAAAAAGAAAATTTGTAATAAACATCACAGTATATATCATAAACTATGCTATTCTAAGTCCAAATGTCAGAAAGGATACATAAACATACAGCTTGACATGATTCAAATTATAGAGTAGAAAAGGCACTCTATCTTGGTTAAAAATACTTATCTTAGAGCTACAAATGACAATAATCATTTTCTAATTATATACTATCACATTATAAATTAATATATAGGGATTAGAGAGCAAATTTATGTCACATTAAAAATAACAGTTTGCTGTAACTTTCAGAGGTTTTCATTAATCAGGAATTTCAGAGCCCACTATGGGATATTAGGCCAAGGCTTTTATGTAAAATGATCAAACATAGAATCTACAATTCTGTTTACCCAACCTAATTCACCTCAAGAGACAAACGCAGCTAGATTTTAAATTGAACCCTACTGAGCAATGAGAATCACCGGAGTCTAAAATGTGAGCTTTGCCCGATTTGTGCACAGTCACATTAATGTGACTTATGGAACACAAAAATGAGGATTTACCTTTTTCAACTGGATTAATAATAAAACAGAGTAAAATAAGGAAAACATTCGTTTAATGGCTACTACACACCAGAATATGTCATTTTTCCTAAAGTAGCAGGTGATGATAAAACTGGACTTTGAACACAGCTTGTCTGTTGCAGAACTAATCATTTAATGACCATTTTACCGTTCCATGATTAGTTGATACCTGAGCTTTTGTATGAATGAAACGTCACTGGTTCTGCATTTTTGCAAGACATTGGAACTATTGTTTTACATCTATCATGATTTGTATGTGTATAGTGTCCCCTAGATTCCCATGTGTTAAGGGATTTTTGTCTGAGTAGCCTCTATAGATGGTGGTGGAAACTTCTGGAGGAAGGAGCCCAATCAGAGGTTCTTGGGTGTTTGGCAGAATATCCTGAAAGGAGATTGTGGGTCCCTGATCTGTCAGTCTCTCTTCCTTGTTCCTGTTTAAAATATGCTTTGCTCCAACAAGAGCTACCACTCATTTTTATTTATGCCACAGGGGAATGGGATCAAGGTGCAACCTGCAACAAGGCTGTGATACATCTTTTGGACTTCCATCCAAAACCATAAAACTTCACTGTCTGTGTAGCCAGTTGTTTCACGTGTATGAAATGCAAAACTAATTCACAGATATAACACAAATGGAAAATATGCGAAAAATGGTAGAGGAGTTTGAATCAGGGCGGGTGTTTTACCCTAGATCTTTCAAGGTCCCCGTCCTGATTCATATTTAAAAGTCCTGATAGTTTACATATGAAGAAGTTGCTTGAACTCCTCTAGTAATAGAACCAGTCTTTTAAATCTCACTTTGTTTTCCTTGTTTCTTTGTGCGTCTACAATTACCAGTACAACTTAAAACCACGTAATTCCCAGAGTCCATAAGAGCCTGTCACCTTCCTCTGAATGCTCACACAGGCCAGCATCTACATCGTAGCAGTACCCTACTCATGACTAATGAGGACTTATTTCCCTCTCTGGTACAGTTCTAAGAGTTCAACTATCAATTACTATAACAAGAACAAATAACCCATACATAGGACTGCATATATCACAATTCAGTGATTCACGGCCCCATCCCTTGTTCGTTTATGGATCATAGCTGGAGTATCTGCCACTACAATAACATAACTCATCCATTCACCCACTGTTGGACACCTCTAAGAGAACCCAACTCCAATTTCAGTGAATATTCTCACACATGTCCATGTGTGGCCTTTTTGGCAATTCCTATGGAACATAGACACAGTACTGAAACTCCACAGCTGTAGAGTATGTGCATATACAATTTATAAGACTTATCAGAGTTTGTACTAGAACAGCTGTACCATTCTTATGCATTACAGTGCTCTTTGTATCCTGGGGTGGTTGTCTCTAACTTAAGATCCATATTTACTTTTGCCTTGTTTTATCTTTATGTGTTTCTTATCTATAGCAGTATAGATATTGCTTGCATATTTTACACCATTTTGGTATTTTTCTTTCTCTCTCTCCCATCTCCAACACCATGCTGATGCTATTTAGAATTTGGATGTTTTTCTCAAACTATACTTATTAAAAATAATCATAGTATCTTCTAAGTTTGGAACCCACCATTAGTTTGTGTAACCCTTCTTATATCAGTATATTTTTTATTTTTAATTTAATTTTCTTGCAAAGGTGATATACAGAGGGGTTACAGCTACATAAGTAAGGTGATGGGTACATTTCCTGTTGAACAGTGTTTTCCCCACTCCTCCCCAACTCCCCTCCCCCCACAAGGTGTAAAGTTCATTTCCAACAGTGTCTTGTGAGTATTGCTATTACATTGATTAACTCTTTGTTCTTTTTTTTTTCTTTTTTTGGTCAGTTGTGGGGCCTGAACTCTGGGCCTGGGCACTGTCTTTCAGCTCTTCAGCTCAAGGCTAGCACTCTACCACTTGAACCACAGTGCCACTTCTGGCTTTTACTGCTTATATGGTGCTGAGGAATCAAATCCAGAGCCTCATGAATGCAAGGCAAGCATTTTACCACTGAGCCACCTTCCAGCCAACTCTTTGTTCTTTGTCTCACTATTTTGTTATTCCCCTTCACTTCCCCAAATCAGATAAACATATATATATATATATGTTTATCTGTCTATATATATATATATATATATATATATATATATATATATATATATATATGACACAGGGTACCAAAATCAAAAATCAAAAACAGTGACAACAGGAGATAAACCATAGGGGGGAAAAATGAAAAATGAAATAACTTCACAAAATACATTTAAAAAACATCTTGTTTCCATTTCTTGGAGGTTATTTTGGTTAGCATCATTTTATATGATCGTATATACACATATACATAACGATTGTGATCCTCTGCTAGGACTATCCTAGACATATATTAATTATTACAAATGAGGGAAACCATAAAGCCTATGTTTCCTTGGGTCAGGCCTAATTCATTTATATGATTTTTTCTAAGTCTTTCCATTTCCTTACAAATGGGGCAATGTAATTCTTTCTGATGGAAGCATAAAAAATACACACACACACACACACACACACACACACACACACACATCCACATTTTCTTGATCCATTCATCTACTGAGGAGCATTTGGGTTGGTTCCATATCTTAGCTATGATAAATAATACTGCAATGAATATAGTTTTGCTGGTAGCTCTAATGTACTCTTGTTTGTGATCATTTGGGTAAATGTCCAGGAGAGGGATTGCTGGATCATAGAGAAGCTCTATGTTTAGTCTTTTGAAGAACCTCATAAATGTTTTCCAGAGTGGTTGACCCAGTTTACATTCCCACCAACAGTATAGTAGTGTTCCCTTTTTGCCATATTCTCACCAGCATCTATTATTATTAGATTTGTTGATAATGGCCATTCTAACAGGTGAAGTGGAATCTCAATGTTGTTTTGACTTGCAATTCTTTTATGTCGAGAGCTGTTGAACATTTTTCATGTGTCTATTGGCCATTCTTATTTCCTCTTCAGAGAAGTCTCTATTTTAAGTCTTTATCCCACTTATTAATGGAGTGGTTGTTTCTTTGAGGGTTTTTTATTGGGGGGGGGTTAATTTTTTTAACTCTAGGTATGTGTTTGATGTGAGGCCCTTTTCTGTTGTATGGTTAGTGAAGATCTTCTCCCATTCTGTATACTTACTATTTGTCTTTCTGGCTATGTTCTTTGCCATGCAGAAGCTCTGCAGTTTAATGCAATCCCATTTATCCAGCCTTTCTTTGAGTTGTTGTGTTTCTGGAACTTTATATAGGAAGTTTTGACCAAGGAGCCCTAGTATTTCCCCTATCCCATCCTGTAAATTTTTCAAGGTATCTGCTCTTACCTCGAGGTCTTTGATCCATTTGGAGTTGATTCTGGTGCATGGTGATATATAAGGATAGAACTTCAGTTTTCCACATGTATATAGCCAAATATGCTAGCACAAATTAATGAAGAGGCTGTCTTTCTTCCATCTGATGATTTTGGCTCCCTTACAAAGATTATGTGGCCATATATCTATGGGATCTGGGTCTTCAATTATATTCCATTGGTCCTCAGGCCTGTTCCTGTGCCAGTACCAAGGTGTTTTGTTGTTGTTGTTGTTGTTGTTGTTTTTTAACTACAGCTTTATAATAGAGTTTGAAGTTTGGTATTGATATTCCTCCAGCACTGTTTTCCCTGCTAAGGATTGATTTTTCTATTCCTTATGATTTTTTATTATTCCCTATGAAATTTTAGATTGCTTCTTCTAGTTCATAAAAGAATGTTGTTGGGATGAGATGTACATTAGTGGTTATATCTTTACAAACTTTACAACTTTGTCCGGGAGGGGGGGAAGCGGGGGAGGGAGGGCGAGATTGGGTAGGGGGATAGATGGGAAGGGATAGGAAGGGGAAACAAAGGAGAAGGCAACAATGCTTGATAAGAAATGTACTCATTATCTTGCCCATGTAATTGTAACCCCTCTGTACAGTATTTTCACAATTAAAAAAGAAGAAGAATGTTTTTGGGATATTGATGGGCATTGCATTGCATTTGTAGATAGCTTTGTTCAGTATTGCCATTTTCACAATGTTAATACTCCCACTCCAGGAACATGGGAGGTTTTTCCACTTCCTTAAATCTGCTTTTATTTCCTTTTTCAAAAGGTTTTTAAATTTTCATCATAAACATCCTTTACCTGTTTGGTTAATTCCTAAGTATTTTATTTTTTAAGGCTATACTCATTATCTTGCCCATGTAATTGTAATCCCTCTGTACAGTATTTTCACAATAAAAAATAAAAATAAAAAATAAATAAAATAAATAAATAAAATAAAATAAAAGGAGTTACTTTTCTGATTTTAGCCTCACTCTTCTCATTGTTGGCATACAGAAAAACTACTGATTTTTGTTGGTTAAATTTCTGCCCTGCTACTGTGCTAAAGTTTTATATCAGCTCAAGTAACTTGAGAGTAGAGTCTATGGGGTTCTTCAAATAGAGGATCATGTCATCAGCAAAGAAGGAGCGTTTACTTCTCCTTTCCCTATTTGGATCTCCTTTATACTTGTGTCTTGTCTTATTGCTCTGGCAAGGAATTCTAATATGATATTGAAGAGGAGTAGACAGAGCAGACATCTTTGTCTCATTCCTGATTTTAGGGGAAATGGTTTTAACTTTTTGCCATTAAGTATAATGATACCTGTATTATTATATTGAGGAATGTTCCATGGATTCCTAGTTTTCATTATAAATATTAACCAGCACATTCTTGAAGAGTATTTCAATTTAAGTCTACATATGATAGATAGCTAAAAAATATTACTGCATTACAAATTCCTATATTACTATACAAAACCTGCTTGGATCTAAATGCCTATGGTATGTTTTTGAATGTTAAGAAGTTTGAAATTACTATGAATAGCTTTTTTTTGTAAGTAATATGTCCACTCTCTTTCCATGTCTATTTCTGTTCTAAAATATACCTGTAATTACATACTAAGTAAAGCTAAGTAGTGATCACTTGCTGGGTCATCATCTGAGAGCTTTACATATATAAACCCATTTACCCCTCACAATAACTTTGCAAAGTAAACTTATTATTATTCACATCTTACTGGAGAGGGAGGTACCTAGTCACCGAAAATTGGCCTTAAGTACCACTTCTAATTACAAGTCTGTCATCTTTCTTTAATTCGGTATCTCCATTTTTGAAATCTTACTGTGTATTTGTGTGCTTTTTTCTATTTTCTAAATCTGTCTGTTATTGCAATTTCCTCATTTTATCTTTTCCTATTGCCTTCAACTAGTGTTCAATCTGATCTTCCATGTAGTCAATTAGACTTTGTTCTACTGAATCATTTGGATTATTTGCTTTACTTCTTGAGATATTCATCACAATTTCCACTTGGTTCTTTCTTATATTCTCCCACCTTTTAACAACATCTTTCTTATCACTTTCAGTATATCAATTAAACATATGTTAAATTATTAGTTCATCTGTTCCATGAATTCTACTGAATGTAGTATTATTTTAAGTCCCTTTCTTTTAATTGTTATTGCCACCACTATCTAGATTTTTGCCTGTATGAGCTCTTGACACTGTCTGATACTATGAGTTTTAAAGAAAAAGAACCTAAGTTTTGTGCAGCTGGTGTGTTTAAACAAAATGGAGAGAGTAGAGGCCTTCAAAATACCAAAGAACCTCTTTCTATCTCTCAGTCTACTATCATTACCACAACAAATCCTCTGAATACTTTTTCAAGATGGCACAGTCTCCTCCGAACAGAATCCATCAGTTCTAGCAATTAAGAAGAGCTAGGACCAGGAAGTTAGATTCTCTAGTAGCTAATACATGCTTCATTAGCATTTAACCCCTGAGAATTTTACAGACCCTTCGCATTGCTAGAACGAATTGTCACTTCTGATTTCTGTGAAAATAATGAGATAGGAATAATCTTGAAGCAATGAGCAGACTAGCAAGAAGCGAGAAAATTGAAAAGTACTCTCATCTATTCTCCTTCAACAGCTGGGAAGTCTCTTTCCTTCCAAAATTACTCTAGGTAGATTTCTGGGAGAAAGCAGCAACTTGACTTTGTTAATTCTCTTAGCAGGAATCAAAGGAGGAGGAGGAAAAAGGAAAGGAAATGCAGTCCATCTCACCTAAACATAGAAACATAGAAAAAAGTGGCTACCCAGGTTTACTTCCCAAAAGGAAGTTCTGGCTTCTCAACTTGCACTTTTCTGGCAGTCTAGTTGGCTTCCGTCCTTTGCCTAGCTCCATAGCTTGTGCTCCACTGACCATCAAGCACCTCTTCTTCTGTCTTGGAAAGTCCTGGAACAACAGATACTAATGTACCAAGTTGTTAAGTTACTCTATCACAATCAGTAACATAAACCCTGAACTTCAAGCTAATGACTGAATGGATTAAGAAACTTAGAACCACTTGTCAAATTCTTTGGCTCTCACATGTTGTTGAATTGTTGAACAAGATCCCATAGCGTATTTCATAGAACAAATAATATCCTCATATACCTCCCCCTCAAATTGTTCTAAAGTGCAAAACTGCCTCATCAAAATCTTCCCCACTTTCAGATCATTGCTCATAAGTACAAAAAGAAAGTCTCACATTTCAAATGTGTTTTGGAGAAGTACAAAAGTCTTCTCACTGCCATGGCTGTTATGAGTCGAAGTTGAGGATAATCTAAATTCAGCAGCTCCTCCTTCAAAACAGTCTTTACTGTTAATGAATTGCACAGGTATGACACCTTCTGTGCCTTTCCATTCAAAAGGAGAAAAGCTGTTCTTTTCATTTGGAGCAGAGTCTGTGATTATGGACCAGCTAATTAACTTGTGTGATAGGGAGGAATGATGCAATTTTCGCGTCTAGCTTTTCTCTCCTCCATATGGATAGGGTTGCCCCACTGTAAACACCATGGCTACTGCTCTGCAGAAGCTTCTTCTAAGAACATTCTCCGAGCCCATTCTTCTACTCACTGTACAGCTCCTGTGGCAACAGAAGAGATTTTTAAAAGCTAGCTAAACTCAGTTACCAAGTTGATTTTCCATAGTTTCTTATTGATGTAAAAAGAAAGGCAGTTTTCTTTTAGCATTTTCTGAGCTTTCTCCTGTCAGCCTTTAATATTTGGATAAAATATCACTGTCGTTTATTAAAGAGACTGTCACGGGAGAAAGATAGAAGTCTCTCTTTCTAAAGCTGTATATGACAAGTTGAAGCCTTTCCAATTCCCCAGGTACTGTTGGTGGGTGAAGCTCACACTCCGCCATCTCAATTGAAAGCTGATTTCTCTCCTACCAAAGGTCAATCCTTGTAATTTTATTGATTAGAAAATAGTCATAGTCCAAGTGTAGAATAAGCTAGAACTAAAATTACTTAGTTTAAAATTACTTGCTTTCAAAAATGGACAGTAGCATTAAGAAAACCAATAACAGTCACAAAATAATTTTGCTGAGGGAAAAAACAAAGCAATACACAAAGAGCTAGCAGTAGGCTTCTCATTGAGAAATTTGCTTAAGACAGGTAAGGACAGACACATATACTTCATCTAAAAACAAGTAATGGCAGTTACATTAATATTGATAAAAAATAATGAATTGCTTTCCAAGGAGGAGAGCATGGGCTATAAAAAAATTGGTGATATATAACACTTAGAATCAAAATTTAGATGTTGACCATAAGAGATGCCTGTTAATTTATAAAAATGCCTTTAGTGCATCGGGTTCAAGTGCCAGTAAGTATTTAAGATCATCACTACCATCATCCTTAATATATGCCTCTTAGAACATTTAAATAGCTGATGTAGTTTTTCATTTATGGCCATCCTGAGTTGGATTGCTTTATTGAGTTTGTAGATCCTAAAAAGGAGGAAGCCTTATCAGGTGGTTATGTGCTCATAGGAAACTGGCAATATTTCTGATACCACCTATTCTTCTCTGTGACCTTGAGGAACTGCATGAAATTTCAGACCTTAGAGACATCTAACTCAGTCTCCTCTACAGTCATATCCTTTCCCTTAGAGACATTTCTAGGCCCTTGCTCCTAAATGTTGTTTTTTGTATCACTTGACCAATAATCAAAATAGCCAGCACTATTTAAGTGTTAACAGTATGTCAGCCATGGATCTATCGCTCTGTAAATCAGCTCATTGTATCCCCCAACACAGCCCCAGGCCAAAGGTACCAGTTTTGATCTTGCTTTTACAGACAAGAAAACGAATTCCTATGTGTACTATAACTCTAAACCCCACTTTTTAACCTTTTAGCTCTCTGTTGTGCCACATCTAAGTTCCTTTGTTCTAAAAATTCACATCTGTCGAAGGCTCAGAAAAGATATTGTCGTTCACATTGAAATACCCGCAGAAATACCCGCAATGCTGAGTAGGTGTCCAAAAGTACGGAGTAAGACATTCATTTTCTAGAAGTGAATATACTGGTGTCCAAAGACCCAACTGATAGCCGTTGTCCCACTTTCTCCCCACTCAGGGCCTGAAGAGCTTCACTGTTCCATCCAGATCCTTTGTACTTTGCTTCGAGGTGAATTTGCCAATTGGGAGGCAGTAGGGGGGAGAGAAGAGGGTGACCATGGAGTTCAGATGATCAGCAGTGAAGCTCAGAAGAAAGCCACAGCTTCTCTCTAGCAGCAACAGCTATAGGCACCAGCCACAGCTCTTTGGGGATCCCATTAGCTACTAACTCCCTTTGGATAGAGGTGGGGACAATGACATCAGCTCTCATTAGCCCAGAAGTAAAGCATCATCCTTTTTTCAGTTTCCTTCAACTTATCCCCACAACTTCTTAATTAGTACCTTTGCTAAATTCTCTTTAATTACCCCATTTGTATGTGCCATCTGTTTCCTGCCAGGAACTTGACTAATAAATGAAAATAAACCTTAGAAAAGTAAGCAATTTGCTAATGATCACCATTTATATCTCCCTCATCAGATAATACTCAACATTATTGAATGCTTCTTATAGACTGGGTACTGTATTTTTATTAGCATCAATTGGTTGTTCATGAGGACTTGATGTTAGCATGTCCATTTATGTAAACAACACATCTTGATCATAGTTACTTCCTCCATCATTCCTCCTTCTTACACTCTTCCCTTCCCAAAGCAGTCTTAGTGAGTTTCCTTGCTCCATTTTCCCACATTGTACATAAATTAATGTGACTATTTTCCCCTTTACCACTCTCTGTTTGTCTTCACCCCTCGATCTAGTACTCATACCTAGTCCAGGCATGAGTCAACTTGTTAATATTCTTTTTATTAAACTGCATGTTGTACTAAAAAAAAAGTTTGACCATAGAATCTCATTCCTTTATATGGTGGGACAAAGAGTAAACTAATTCAGCAGTGATACTCACTAAATACTATGTTGGAAATGAACAATACAACTTGGGAAAGAACGGAGTCAGGAGAAAAAAACTGAGAAAAATGAGGGTGGCGGTGGCACTGTTCAAAGATAAATGCATTCATTACCTGACTTATGTAACTGTAACCCCTCTGTACATCACCTTTACAATAAAATAAATAAAATGGACTGATGATCCCTATTTTATATATCTGTTACCACGTACCTGATCTGGGGTAAGTATTTCTATTGGAATTTGATTCTCTTCTAAGGAGTTATTGGCATTTTCCAAAAATGTGATACTATGTATGAATCATAATGCATACCTATATTCCCATCTACTTGGGAGGGGCTTGATCTGAGGCCAGATAAGGCTAAAATTGGCAAGACTCCATATGAACAAATAAACCAGATTTGAAGGCTTATACCTGTAAGCCAAATTAAATAGGATGCATAGGTAGCAGGATTGCAGATCAAGACAGCATGGACAAAGAGTATGAGATTCCAACTGAGAAATAGCTCAGTGTAGAACCCTTGCCAGCAAGTATGAGGTCCTGAGTTAAAACTCCAGTGTAGCCAACACACACACACACACACACACACACACACACACACACACACACACACACACACACACACACACACATACACACACACACACACAATGAACACACAAACACATAATAAAACAATGAACACAGCATGTAAAACAGCATCCAGTTTCTACATTGAACTCTCAATTTTCTTAAGATTTTCCAGCACTAGAATTAACCTGTCTATCCCACTAAATTTAATGCCAAACATCAATGTCATTCACATATCCTCTTATTCCATTCAGGCTTCTATAACTAAATTATGATACACTGGGTAGCTTTAACATCAAAATATTTATTTCTTACATTTCTGAAGACTAGGAAGTCAATATCAAGGTACTAAACAATTTAGTTTAATGAAGATCTAATTCCTAACCCTTAAACACTGACTTCTTATTTTGTAGGAGGGGAGAGCTCTTTCCTTTTTTTTTAATTGTGAAAATACCATACAGAGGGGTTACAATTACATGAGCAACATAATGAGTACATTTCTTATCAAGCATTGTTGCCTCCTCCTTTGTTTCCCCTTCCCATCCCTTCCCATACCCTCCCGTCCCCCCCCAACCTGATCCTCCCCCCCCCCCCCCCGCCACCAAAGTTGTAAAGTTCGTTTTTCGACATTGTTGCAATGGGTCTGCCTGTATCCCTATTTAAATGATTTGTTTTTTCCCTTCCCCTCCACAAATTATACCAATATCAACTACAGTGAAAGCAGGGGTTATACCATGGGGGAGGGATATACAAAGCAACCAAGAAATCATCTTATAAATATGTTAGAAACAATCGCACAAAAGAAAAAAAAATTTGAATACTTATCTTGGGGTTCATTTCCCTAACAGCAACTTATCTGACCTTTTCTGCTTGACTCAGACATATAGTAGTTATTGCAAATAAGGGAAACCATGGGACCTATGTTTCTTTGGACCTGGTTTATCTCACTTAATATAATTTTTTCCAAGTCTTTCCATTTCCTAACAAATGGGACAATGTCATTCTTTCTGATGGAGGCATAGAATTCCATTGTGTATATATACCACATTTTCTTGACCCATTCATCTATTGAGGGGATCTGGGTTGGTTCCATATCTTAGCTATGGAAAATAATGCTGCAATAAACTCTCTCTCTCTCTCTCTCTCTCTCTCTCTCTCTCTCTCTCTCTCTCTCTCTCTCTCTCTCTCTCTCTCTCTCTCTCTCTCTCTCTCTTTTAAGGGCACTAGACACATTCATGAAAGATCTCACCGCCTGATTTAATCATCTTGCAAAGGAATATAAATTAACTATGACTTTTAGGGTTAAGATTCCAACATACGAACTTGGAATAGATACAAATGTCATCTAATACTGCTCATCATCTACGTTTGTCTGCCTTCTGCTTTTATATTTTATATTACACCATGGTGTAATATTAAAAGGTGTAAAGAAATATTGATGCTTTCTTTACTTGTGTTATACTCTTCTCCTACATACAGTATATCCATTTTCATACAGTAAATGTCAATGAGACCATGCATCTGACTTTACTCTTGTGATCTACCAACTTATAAACCTTGTTCATATTTTTCCATTATTTTATCATTTTATTATCTATAATAGTTGTACTTCATCCATACCTCCACAATCACCTGTTCATTCTGATGTTCTCTTTATCTGCTGGGAATCACCATTAGAAATTCAAGATATTCAAACCATTAATTTGCCATTGAGCATGAGAAATGAGGAGATGTTTAGAGAATTTAATCTCTAAAGATTTTCAATGCATGTGTGTATGTGTGTGCACATGGCTTTTTGTGTGTGAGAGGGGTTATGTATGGGGAAGGAGTAAGCTT
This sequence comes from Dipodomys merriami, assembly GCF_024711535.1. NCBI lineage: Eukaryota > Metazoa > Chordata > Mammalia > Rodentia > Heteromyidae > Dipodomys > Dipodomys merriami. The sequence continues at coordinate 87,264,509 of NW_027203381.1, forward strand.
TGAAGAGGAGTGTCAGTGAGTTACAAAGGAAGAGTAAAATGGAGGAAAGAAAAAAAATGTTTAAACTTTCCTCCTCTATTTGCTTGCATTAAATCATGACAAACAATATTTCTCTAAATAAGATTGAATTTCCACGTGTACCTTTCTCCTTGACATCTCTTGTTCATGAGTAAGTCTCCAAGCACTGTTGAAGTTTGTAAAGGAAAACACAAAATGCTACTCCTTGATACTTTGCTGTGGTAGGAGTCTCATTCCTTGGAAATAATATCAAGACAAATAAAGCCATTCAGCTTTTAATTACAGATGATATAAATCATTATGTCAGTTAACTAGAGAGTCCATAAATCTCTAAAAAATGTGAATTTATGACATAGGGATGCAATTTACCAGTATTGGCTTTTTCAATGTAATTAGAAGGATGAAATAGGTGATTGTGCTTGCAACTTATCAAACATGGATGCTCACAGGCTGAAGACATATTAAGCACCAGCTTCACGTTTTCCCTGTTCAAACTAATTGCTTCTTTAATCTATGATTGCTGACACACACGTGCAGTTGTGCAAGTTAATAGGAAGGTGCTTCTGATTCTCTTCCGTTCCATTATGCTCTGTTTTTTATTGGTCTTCACTGCTAGGGCATCATTGTTTTATTTGATAGTTTAATAAGTAGGAATTCAACAACAAAACTTTAAGTATATCAGATCATTACAGATACATCTTCCATTTGCAGCAGTATGCACAAAGAGGCCCAAAGCCAAATAAATTAATTTAAAATATGGAGCGTATTGAGAGGGATTTACTCTACTGGAGCTTGCCATGGTTTGCTGTGCTTGTACAGAGACTACCTATCCTAGTAAAATTTCAAAATCTATGCTCTCAAGTTCTGATACACTTACCCTAATCTCATCACAGGCAGCAGCCTGAGCCCAGGGCCTGCAGCTGAATGATATGCCGATGTGTTTTTAGAATGGAACAAAGTGAAGCTGAACCAATGCAGTGGCTAAAATAAGAAACCAATTTAACTCCATTGTAAAGGCAGCGACCCAAACCATCCCCCAAATAATTCAAAATGTTGGGCTGCAATACTGAAAACAGATATTTGCTCTTTTTTTGGCATGCATTTTTTTATGTGCATCCCAATCTTCCCCTCCTACTCACAGATAGTCTCATTGGCCTCTTGTTCTAGAGGTTTCTGGGCTGTTATTATATCCAGTCTCTCATGATTCCTGTTAAGTTTGCTTCAGCATTTCCATTATGAAACTCAGAAACCTCCAGAATAGACTTATTATAATTGTCTATGAGGGGAAAAAAAATTGTTCCCAGATGAAAGTTAATACGTTACATTTCAGTACAGAAGGAGCTTTTCTTTAACGTAGTTTAAAATAAAATGCTTTTACTTTCTTTGGTTTCTCTTGTCAGTATGAGAACGTGAACACTGAAGCAAGGAAGCAAAGGGACAAATCTCACATTTTGTCCATGTTCTCCATGATGCTGTTTCAGTTCCATTTCCAGCCTGAAGTCAAAGTTATTGGTCTTAGGCACAGTGTCCCAAGGGTCCCCTTCATATGCACCAGCTCTCATCACTCCTGACAGACTATGGGCACTGAGCATTCTGTTAATCCACACAGAAGAGTCTCTATTCCTTAGAAGCCACCATGAATAAAAATACATAAAATACAAAATCTTTAAAATCTTCTGAGAACTATTTCAGATCGTTAACAGGTTATTAATAGATTCTTTTCTTACATTGTACTGGATATTTGTTTCCATGAACCCTTTGATGCTGGATGATAGGGAAAAGAAAAGCATAAACAAACTTTCTATGTGGAAATTTACTGAATGGTAGCATAACATTATTCCTTTAGTAACGTAGAATTAGGAGTTAGGCGATAGGTGAATAGTATTTTTAAGTGAAAAAATAATTGTTCCACTAGTAAAAACATTTGGGTTTCTATAAGGTCATCATATTTAACAGATAACAATGGCATCAATAAGAATTAAATTTCAACTCTTTGGGTTGGATCTAAGGAGGAGATAAGTCATCCCTTTAAGATAGAAGGTGCTAAGCTGGGCTCTGGTGGCTCATGCCTGTAATCTTAGCTACTCAGTAGGCTGAGATCTGAGGACTGTAGTTCAAAGTCAGCCAAGGCAGGGCAGTCCGTGAAACTCTCATCTCCAATAAACCACCAGAAAACTGGGAGTGTCACTGTAGCTCAAGTGGTAGAGTGCTAGCCTTGAGCTGAAGAGCTGAGGGACAGCAGTCAGGCCCAGAGTTCAAGCCCCACAACCGACAAAAAAAAATAGATAGAAGGTGCTAAGGAAGACTGATTCCACAGAATAACAGGTAGTAGGAGCCAGGAGAAAATGATTGTAGACTATGGACTATATCCATGATGCCAGTCCTATATTGGTGTGCTTTGCCCTCCATCTCCCTATTACCATCTTGACATCATTGCAATTTCTATGACAGAGGGTTGATAGGGAGCCATGAGTGTTCATAGTGGTCTAGGAATCATCTACCCTTATAGATATGCCTTTATCCCCAGGCAAAGATACTGTGTCTATTGGCCCTCCAGTTTTTTATGTTATTTCTCTGATTAGGTGAATGTCTATACTTACACTCACCTAAAAGCCACTGTGTAAGAGAAACATAACCTAAGCAATTTTTCTATCAGAGACAAGTTCAATCAAATATAATTCCCAACATGAAATACAGAAGTCCATAGCATCACCCTACACTAAGAGGAAAGGAAAGAAACAAATATTTCATTGTAGGTTTAAAAGAAAAAAGTATCCACTTCTTCAGGCAGACCACAAGGTGACCTTTAAATCTATCAGAACCTTTTAATTGAGAATTCATATTTAAGCCTGGTAGTGTACTAGGAGTAAAGTGTTGTATTGAGAGAGTAGAAGACAACATTTTTAAAAATTTTTTATTTCATTTTTATTATTTTTAGTTGTACAAAAGTTTTAATTCAACATGTCCATTTATGAATACAACATACCTTGATTCGTAGTACCAGCCCATCCATCGTTCTCTCCCATTTCTCCCAACCTCTCCTATCCCCATTAGTTTACTGGTTCCATTGTCAGATATATGCCTTGACTATTATAACTGTACGTTCCCACCCTTCCTCTCTCCATTCTTCCGCTCTCTTCTTGATCTCCCTCTCCACAACAACACATATTTATCTTTCTGATATTCATTTTGTTATGCTATCAGTTAATTGTTTGAAAGGGTCACACCATTATAATCCTCTCCAGTGAGAAGATACTACTTTTGCCCAATACAGTTACCAATCACATTGGTAACCCAAAGAATGTCATGGGTCTTAAATTGGGTGGTGTGTGTGTGTGTGTGTGTGTGTGTGTGTGTGTGTGTGTGTGTGTGTGTGTGTGTGTGTGTGTGTGTGTGTGTGTGTGTGTGTGTGTGTTCATGCACACACACTTGTTCTGGGGCTTGAACTCAATGCTTGGATGTGATCCCTGCCCTTTTCATCTCAAGGCTACCACTTTACCCCTTGAGCCACAGCTCCTCTTCTGGTGTTTTGGTGGTTAATTGAAAATAAGAGTCTTACAGATATCCTGTCCAAGTGTCTTGAAACCATGATCCTTGGATCTCAGCCTCTCTAATAGCTAATGGCTATTAGAATAGCTAATAGCTAAGAATACAGGTCTGAGCCACCAGCGCCTGGCTTTAAATTTGATATTTCCAAAACCATCTCATAAACACTTTTGCTCTTATAAATACTTGTTAGTAGAAACTAAAGAATAGCTTCTAAAATGAAAATCAACTTATCTTAATTTTTCAGGAAAATTACTAATCCTAAAAATAACATGTCAAATAGATAAACCTTCTGTAATATCCTTCCACATAAAGAAAATACATTTTGAAACCAGAAAAAACCCACACGTGGAAATGTGCTATTTCCAGGAACTTGATAAATAACTTTGACCTCTTTGAGTATAAACTTCCTAATCTATATAAAGGGGAAGTGACTCATCTTTGGATAGATGTTGCCATATATGCTTAAATGAAATACAAGCACAACATACCCACATCCCATGTGCCTACTTCTGAGAATAGAACATAAAATATATCCACTTCGCTTGTGTTTGCATTGTGAGGATTAGAACAATAGCTATGTGACTTGGCTTTGATTTTTATTTGCTGAGCAGGAAGGGAAGTAATTCTTAAATGTCACTTCTGAAATACTAAAATGTTATAATATTTTAGTATTCTGCTGAAAAAAAGAAAATTGGCTAAATGAAGCCTTGATATCAGGATATAAGATCATGTTATGCTTTTAAAAGTCAGAGCTCCTTAGCAATGGGCTTTCCATCATGGAAGGTGCATCTTCACACTTGCGCTTATGCTTCTTTTGCTCAGTCCAGGTAAGCAATCATTGTTTACTTGAGTTGAAATTTGCTGGAGTTATTTTACATCAGGTTTCTGAAAACCCAAGTCAAAGTTCTTCCTTTGTTCTCTCACTACAGAATGACATCAGATTCAAACTCAGTAAGTTGCCATCAAATTTCAACCTGGAACAATCCAGACACAGTGTGTAAGGGCTGTGTGATTACACCTGTGAAATGATCAGCCCACACTCCAATTCAGCTCAGTCCCTTCTCCTCAGGCTTTACCAATCATTTGGTCCTTAATGGGTCTCTTTGGCTGTTTATCACTCTGTATCCCCATCAATTTTCATTGCTCTCCACAGCTTCTTCATCACTTTTTGTTGTCAAGAACATAACTACTTTTGGATCAGATGTTTGCCATAAATTCTTGAAATAGACATCTAGCCCATAAAGAATAGAAATGAATAGGCTCGTTTTAAATGTCACCGGTAGATAGTTCATCTCAGTGGGTGGGATTGTTAATACGCTCACATCCCTAGTTCAAATTGAAATTTTTCCACTGCCCCAAGCATAATTATTTTCCTCCAAATGACTTGGAAGCTGCTATTACAGCATCCACCTATACATTATGTTTGACCAGAACACTGACATAAAACAGAATCACAAAAAAATATTTACATATGCCCCTTAGCATTGGCAGCCTTTGGTTTCTTAGGAAATATTATCTTATTCAGATGGAATAAAATGTAATAATACTGGCAATTACTGACTTCTTTTTAGGTTAGTATGTACATGTGAGAAAAAATGTGGAGTTTTGTGACTCTAAATGTTGAAAAAATGACAATGGCACTGAAACTTTATACATTGTATTTTAGCTGACAGCACAATTTAGGGTTGAGTTACATACCCTTAAAATGAAAGCTTCCAATAGAAATGCTGACAGGCCCTTTACTTATAGGAAAGTATTTGCTTCTAGAATAATAGCAATATATTATATTTAAATGGCTTCTTTTATAAAGCACTTTAAAAACTGTCAACCTTACCCCTTCTTCCTATACCCACATGTCTCTCATGAAAGTCAATAGCAAAGCTATATATCTATTATTTATTTAGCTAGTTATTATGTATTTATTACATTTATGAGATTCACCCATCATTTATTAGCCTCTGGGCACCTTTGCAAGTTTCAGAGCTGAAAAAAATAAGAAGAGAGTCTGTGTCATTATGATTTGCAAGTTATTCTAGACATCATGAAAACAAGACATACTGCTTCCGGCCTTATTATCTTAGAAGTTCAACACACTTTCAAAAATTATACATTCATCTGCAGAAAAACACTTAGACTGATGTCCTTCATAAGGAAAAAAAGGAATAGCAATAATGACAAATCAAAAAGGCATTTAATAGTTTTGGTTGGATTTTTATTTGGGTTTATATATTTTATGAAGTATTGTTACACAATAGAGTTAGTATTTAGTATAGAGTTTGGATAAATGATTTTTTTCACTTTTCTCAAATGATTTTATATCATCATTACATGCTTAGTTAGCATGATACATGATACTAAACTTCACTCTACATAAATGGTGTATAGCACTAAATTCTCTAATAAGGCCTATACCAAAAAGAACCTCCTAGTTCCAATACTTGAATAATCCAAAGTGTATTATCTAAGAACATTGTTTTCTTCATATTCAGTACTTTGACCATGACACATTAGATGGCTTAAAATTATATAAAAAGAAGAGAAATGACCTCTCCAAATTACATTAACCTCCGGCTCCTAGCATCTCTACACTCTAACAGAAGAGATTTGAGGTTCTTACTTCCATAACTTCTTGGTCTTGGTTCTATCACTGAAAAAACAAAAAAACAAAAAACAAAAACTAGGATCAGAGTGTGCAGAGATTGAAAAGGATTTGGGGAAATTTGGCCTAGAATGTATAGATTGATAGATATACAGATGTGTGTGTGTGTGTGTGTGTGTGTGTGTGTGTGTGTGTGTGTCTGTGTGAGAGAGAGAGAGAGAGAGAGAGAGAGAGAGAGAGAGAGAGAGAGAAAGAGAGAGAGAGAGAGAGAGAGAGAGAGGTATCTTAGACATTCCTAACTTCATACCAAAGTAGTGAATGGATGAATGACTTTGGATTAGTGTCCTTCTGCCTTTACTGGTAGAGTTCATTTGCCATGAACTGTTATGCATTACCTTTGCATTTATTTGCTGTGCAGGAACTATTAAGAACAGCTTGTCACTACTTCTAATTGTCTGGCGAAACTTGATTTTGCCTAGTGGGACTCCTAACCACTAGGAAGTTTAATACAATACATGTACGTAGCTCCCCAGGGGCAGAGAACCAAAGCATTAATTTACTATATGTTAGAAAGTTATTAACAACTTCCTAGTTCAATTGTCTCAGCTTCAGGACAAAGGAGCTGTTCTACCTAACTTTATAAAATGCACTTACAACTAAACCTTGCCCAGAATTATTCTCAGTGTACATTTGCTTTGCAAGTGGAAAAAAGGCGGGGTAGTAGATAGTTATTTAATGGAAAAAGAAATGGCTTCAGGGGGCTGGGAAGGTGGCTCAGTGGTAGAGCACTTGCCTTGCATACATGAGGCCCTGGGTTTGATTCCTCAGCACCACATAAGCAAAAAGAAAAAAGCTGGAAGTGGTGCTGTGGCTCAAATGGTAGAGCACTAGCCTTGAGCTGAAGAGCTGAGGGACACTGCCCAGGCCCAGAGTTCAGGCCCCACGACCGGACCAAAAAAAAAAGAAAAAGAAATGACTTCAGGAAAATACATTTTTCCCAGATATTTTTCTCACCTTGTTCTCTAGGTACAAATGCAAACATATTCAATTTTTCACACCTAAAGATGTGTGTGTATGTGTGTGTGTACACACAAAATATTTCTGACTGACTAATAATTTGATAGATAAATTATAATGAAGGCAGACACACCAGTCATTGGCATAGCTAATTCTGTTTTGTCCCTCTCCAAATCCATTTTTGCCTCTTTAACTTTTCCCTCATGTCACTCCCTTCTGCAGTTACTTTGGATTCCAGGAACAGCAGAATTGATGAATAAACATCTTCACGCCAAGGGGCTGAAACTACCCCCCAAGCAACTGTGAGCCTCTTAAGACAGATCATTGCAGGATGAGATCACCCCTATCCAAGGGCAATTACCCATGACTGTGAGACTGCACCCTACAGCAAGAGAAATTTTCTCATGGGAACTCCACTGCTCCCCTCAAGTGATGACAGTGATAACAATTTCTTCAGTACTCACTGAAGAATAAGAACTGAGATCATCACAGATCAGATTCCTAGCCCTACCAAGATCATCAGTTGTTGTCAGCTTTGTATACCTCAACCCTCTCTTTGTTTCACCTTTGAACCAAACCTCAATCATTGTGTTAGCCCTTCTCAAAGACAGATGTGAGGCTTCTGACACCCTGCATCTGCCCCACCCACCCTGGCCACATGAATTAAAATTTTATCTGTCCTTCACCCCTACCCCTGTCTCTGATGGGCATATCAGGATGGCAGTCAAGTCCAGGCCTGTTGGGATTTCCAGTACCAAGGCTTTTCCCTAAAACTCTGCCAATGATACCAGAAGAGTCAGACAATAATGAACTATGTAGCTCTCTATTGTTATGGCTAAATATCCGAAGTAAACAACATGGAAAAAAGAAATGTTTATTTTTGACTAGAGATCTCAGAGGTTTCTGTCCATGGTGACTTGGCTTTTGCGTCTGTAGTGAAGTAATAAATCTGAGCAGAAGTACTTGGGTTAGGAAAGCTATTCAGCTCTCATCCAGTAAGCAGAGTGAAGAGGCTTGGGCCCTCTTCAGCTTTGGGTCCCCTCAGACACCCACCAACCAAGAGCTTCACTGGTGGAGATGGAACACGTAACCTATGAGTCTTTGGGGAAACATATTAACAATTGATTACTATGTTTATTAATAATTTATTCATATGAATATGTTGAAAACTGCCACTTTTAGAATTAATTGTATGAATGCTACTGCATTGAATATTTGTAAACAGTAAAAATATATATCAAATGCAAGGAAATAGATAAGACCTTTGCTTCCTCCCTATTTCTACCCAGACTTAAATTTCTCCCTGCTTAAGTCTGAAATTTTCAGTTGTTCATCAAAGCCCTCCACTGTTCCCTCTTCTCATGTAGCAGGTATGCACGTTCAACCATTGTTCCAGAATCTGATTTTGGAGGTGTGTATGCATGGGGGAGAGTGACAAGGTTAAGGAGAAATTCAGGTCAGGAAACTTAACCTTCAGGCCTCTTTCCCTGAAGCTCTGTTATCCCTTATCTGTATCAGTCATCCAGCTTCCGGTTTGGCCAAGGACATTGAGGTGATAGTAGAAGATGCTGTAGTAGAAGATGCTGTATCAAAATAAAAGACAAAAAGAGGGGCTGGGAAGGTGGCTCAGTGGTAGAGCGCTTTGCCTTACATGCATGAGGCCCCCGGTTCGATTCCTCAGCACCACATAAGCAAAAAGAAAAAAGCCGGAAGTGGCTCTGTGGCTCAAGTGGTAGAACGCTAGCCTTGAGCTGAAGAGCTGAGGGACAGCGCCCAGGCCCAGAGTTCAGGCCTCACGACTGGACCTAAAGAAATAAATAAATAAATAAAAATAAAAGACAAAAAGAAACAAACGGAAAAACCCACTTCACTGAGGTTTTATGAATACTTCCTGCAATTGCAGATGTTCATTTAAAAATAGAAACACATTAATATTGGGGAGCTTACTTGAAGCATTGAAGTTTCATTTGTAAAAAGAGAATAAATCAATAAAATAAAAACCAGCAAGGTTGGGAGGAGGAATGTCAAGCTGGTGAAGGCAGCCCAGGTTGCAGGGGGATTTTATCCCCTAGGGGGGCCTCATTTAGCACAACAGGTGGCCAGCAGGAATTTCATCCCATTATCTAACCAGTGCAGGAAGCTTTGCATTTCAGTCCCCTAGGGTGCTCACAGCAGGTCTCCTTCTACTCCCCTGTTATTTTTTGCAAGCATTACTGCCAAAGATGCTATTATTCTGGTTTACACAGTTGATCACTGCTGTGCATTTCAGGCTGTAGACAAAATGTATTTAAAAAAAATGGTTGGGGGCCCAGCAGCCCTCACACCTACTGGTTAGTGGACAACCTTTGCTCCTCATACGCTGTTAAGTCTATGGGAACTTCTATTTCTATGGTTGCTAATTGCTGATTACTTAGTTCCTGATGTCTGAACCAATAGGCTTTGCCCCTGCTTCCCTGTAGGAATTGCTAACTGTGGGTAGGGACTCAGGTCTCTACTGCCTGCCCTTTGGAAACTGGTTTCTAAACAAAATGCATATCCATGAATATTTATTGGTTGTGAAACTTCAGCCGTTGAGAGACAGGGGTTATTTGAGGAACATCAATTTTTCTAATCTGAGCTAGGAGAGATGCTTCTCATTTCCTTCCTGTTTGGATGATGTCATACTTCCCATTGTGCCAATGCATCCTTGAGTTCTTTCACTGCCAGATCTCATATTAGAACCCATCACCAATTTGGAACATGCTGGAACATCTTACTTAACCATACAGAAATTTCTGGTAGAGCACATTTACTTACCTGTCTCCTCTGAAAAACTCCCCGATCAAGGCAGAGAGGGAGTCTATCAATCTTGTTAATCATTCTGCTGCCATTTCCTAACCGACGGCCTGGCACAGGTGGCATTCAATTAATTTCTCCTGCACAAATGAATAATGGAGTTGTTTTTGTTAACATGATTGTCTTTGTTATGTACTTTTGTAATAGAGCAAGTGAGTTTACAAGAAAAATGAGTTTTCCACAATGCACACACAAATAGAGGTTCAGAGAGTAGATCTACCTTGGCATTCATGAATCTGAAATTCTACCAGTGGAGTTAAATTTTTTGTTTCCTTTGCTCAATGGCAAATACAATTGCAGTGCTAATAGAGTTTGAGGAAGATTTTATTAATCATGACATTCAGTTAGAGCAAGTCTGGTTGAAACCAAAGCAAACAAATCATAGGCATCTCTAATAAGTTTAGGAAGCAGATAGTACCAAAATCCTAGGTGTATGCCTTAAATCTCTGAATTATGCCTAACCATTTGAAGTAATTGCTTTCTAAGTGAAAAGTCACCTATGACTAGTGCTTCTAGAGTGAATTTCCTTTCTTCCTCTAGAAATACGAACTTTCGAGTCTCTCTTGCTTTGTTCTTCCCTTCCCTTGTAGAAGTCTTATCTGCTCTATGCCTTATACAACAAATATGTAAATGACTAACGGGTAAAACCTTAGGCTGTGGTAGCCAAAACAGAGTGATACAATTATACAGCAAAGTCAATAGCTTGCTATTTTAAGTGTAATTTAAATTATCTCCCCAGGGAAGATAATTTTCAGGAGACTCTCCTTCTCCCCCAAAGGAGTGGAATTTTTATACACTTGATTGTCATAGGATGGTAAGAAAGAAGGCACTGAAGCAACTGGCAGAAGGACAGACAGAAAGAAATTGCTAAGTGTTGTTTGTAAAAGGTTAGTCTTAGAAAGTCATTCTCAAAGTGAGGTCCTTAGAACAGCAGCATCCATCTCATCAGGCTCTTGATAGAAATGCAAATCCTTGGGCTTCTTTCCAAGGCTTCTGAATCAGAAATTCTGAGGGTAGTGCTCTGCTATCTTTAGTTTAACAAACCACCCAAGCTATTCTAATGCAATGTAACGCTGAAGAAACGTTCCTTGAAGTTAACAAGTAGAACTCTATGTTTATTGAAACTGTGTAGGAGGCAGCAATTGACCTGTCTCAGTAGGTCAGATTCTGTTAAAATCAGAAATTAGTGAAAATGTAAATGAATTAGTGACCCTGATATAAGAAAGCTTTGTCGGTACAGAAAAAAAAATACCTTTCATACAGGTCATCCATTATAAAGGACACAACTGAAACTCCTGTATGAAAAGACAGGTTAGCCAGAAAAATGCTAACAAACTTATTTAACCAAACTACACAGCATCCATGTTACTACAACCGTGCGTGGTAAAAACAAAACAAAATACAACCTCACAGATACAGGGATACTAGCAAAGGAAATTATTTTTCAGATCTCAAAATTAGATTGTTTCATTAATGTATCAGATGACAATACTTTAATTTCCTAAAATCTGCAAATAAAGACAGTGTGATTTGGAACACTAGAAGAAAACTTAGTCTATGAAACATCTCAATTATTTATAGACATTCCATATACAAAGTGAAAACTATTGCAAAGAACAGGGAGAAGAAATGATTTGTTGCAAACTCTGTCTTACACTAGCAACAAAATCAATGCCCAGATGATGAGCGCTTTAAGGAGCAGAAAGCAAAACTTAAAAAAAAATTGTTACAATAATTATTTTCTAACATGGAGTATGAGGAGAAAAATAATTTTCAATAAATCCTCAACTGTAAGAGAAGAAAGATTAATAAGAGAAAAACAAAGTTTTATTAATATGGTTTGTTAATATGAATATCTCATATATACATTAGAGAAAACTCAGGGAAAGATTAACTCGAAATGTTGACTTTAAATTCACCCTTAAATACCATGGGAAGGGAAAAGAAAAATCTCTTCTCATCGTGGTTTCACAGCTGAGATCCAAAGACAGATTAAAAGTCAAAATGTTAAGCTCTTTGTATCAAAAGATAGATTAACAAAGAAAAGCATACATATTTATTTAGTACAAATTTTGTGTGACACGCAAGACAGCAGAAAGGAAGATCCAAAGAGCCATATAAAATCTGTGTATTTTTACTCTTAGATTTGATGAAGAGTGAACAGTCCTGAAGAATTAGAATAGAACGAAGGACAAAAGATAGTGATCTAATGGTAATAACCTGGGGAGAGTGAGATCTATTTGTCAGATTTGTTTTGATGTTCAGATATTTAGCTTCTTTCCTCTGAAATCTAGGTACAGGGAGTATATTTCTCAAATGAGCATCTCAGAACTTGCCTCAGGAGACAAGGGAGCATTCAAGTGGGATTCCTGCCTCTCCTATGTGCTCAAAAGCCAAGGTGCTGTATTTTAGAGCAGCTTGCCCTAAACCCAGTCACAGGCTTAACAGTAAAAGGGTGGAAAGTGATAGGCCATTTAGGCCCATAGAAAAGGTGAATGGACCATTAGAAGAATAGATAAAAGACATGATAGTTTGTGTCCAGGTTTTCTGTATGTGATACAACTTCTAATCTCCTCAATGATGAAACTTGGGGAGAGATTGATGACAACTGAGTTTGTACTAGGTCCATCTTCAGGCAAAGAAGGGATCAGAGAAAGTTTTTCTCAGTATTTGTCATCTCTCGATTGCCATCAGCTCCAAATAATCAATATACCAAAGTCTCATATTTTTGTATGGTTATACATAGGTTTTCTTTATTGACAAGGAAATTTTACAACAAAAGCACTAATGAGAGAAAAAGCTAAAAACTATATAAATATCAAATTAGGAAATTCTAGTAGCCAGGGCTATAATTCTAGCTACTTGGGAGAAGAAGAGCTGAAAGATCACAGTTCAAAGCCAACCCCAGCAGAAAGTCCTCAATATTTCATCCCCAAAATATTCAGCAAAGAATCAAGCTGAAGATGTGACTTAAGTAATAGAGCATCAGTGGAGTATCACAGAAAGCCGAGCAAATATGAGGCCCTGAGGAAACCCCAGTGCTGCGAAGGGGGGGTGGAGGGAGGCAGAAAAGAAGGAATCAAGCAAGGAGGGAAGACAGGAGAAAGGCAGGCAGGCAGGCAGGCAGGCAGGCAGGAGGAAGGAAGGAAGGAAGGAAGGAAGGAAGGAAGGAAGGAAGGAAGGAAGGAAGGAAGGAAGGAAGGAAGGAAGGGAGGGAGGGAGGGAGGGAGGGAGGGAGGGAGGGAGGGAGGAAGGGAGGGAGGAAGGGAGGAAGGAAGGGAGGGAGGGAGGGAGGGAGGGAGAGAGGGAGGGAGGGAGAGAGGGAGGGAGGGAGGGAGGGAGGGAGGGAGGCAGGAAGACAGGAAGGCAGGAAGGAAGGAAGGAAAGGAAGGAAGGAAGGAAGGGAAGGAAGGAAGGGAAGGAAGGAAGGAATTCTGTTAATAAAAACACAATTAACAAGAAAAATGTCACATTCATAAAAGCTATTTATAACACATACAACAGATAAAAGATGGACATCAAGAATGCAACCAAGAGAGCTCTTACAAATCTCTCAAGATGAAAAGATAACTCATAAAAACATGAGCAAGAAAAATGAAGTTCTTTCAGCCAATAAATATATAAAGAGATAGTGTTACTTCTATTTAAGAAAGTATAAATCACGATTCTGAAAAAATGTCATTTTATCTTTAGTCAAGTGGCACAACTTAAGTTTCTGTTAAAGGACTAGACTCTGACAACCTCTTCATTTTGTGCTGATATGAATGTGGGGGTTATAAATTCTCTTGAAAATAAGTTTAACTGTGAGAATTATAGGAAGGATAGCAGGAAATAATATTCACTGCAGAACTGGTTGAAATTACTAAAAAAAATGGAAGCAATGTAATTACTCTTCGACTGAAAGATGAACAATAACATCACAGCAATTGAACACAATTAAATGCTACAGTACAGAATAATACGGCATTATTTTAATATTCAAGGTGAATGAAAGTCTCAAAATACTTTACAGTATGATATATTTTCTGTGACATTCAGAAAGAAGTGAAATGTATCTGTTGGGCACACAAAGTTGTGTGCGGGAATACTGCACACAAAATTAGGACGGTAGAGAAAATTAGGACGGTAGAGATCTATGCAGGGAGATTAAGTGATTTGATACTGGAAAGGCATCACATGTATGCAAGCTGTAAGTTTTATTTATTCTAGATATTCAAGTCAATGTTCATTATGTTATTGTTTAAGAATTTATCAAATCACCTAATATTAAAAGAAGACAATATGTGACAAAGATAAAGAAGATGAGGGAATGAAGCAAAGAAAGGGAAGAAGACAAGAAAGAAAGGGGGGAGCAAAGAGATACAAGTCAACTTTCCATTGCTGCAACAAATACTTGAGATTAGTTCTAAAAGAGAAAAGATGCTGTTTTAAAGGTTGCAGATTCAGTTTAAAGGTTGTATAAAGGTTGCTTGGGGCCTGTGGTAAGGCATAACATTGTTCAGGGAATGTACAGCAGAGTGAAGATACTCTCCTAGTGATGAGAATCTGAATGAGAGCAAGAAGAGAACAAGATGCCCATGCCCCTTTAAGGATCAGCCTCCAATGACGTAAATCCTCCCATGGCCTCCTCTTCAGAAAATAACTTCCAGTTACCAGCAACACAAAACTGCAGACCAAAGTTTTAACACCTAGGACTTTAGGAGATACAAACTTTTCCAATAGAGAAAAAATATTCAATTTCAAAATAAGACTTTAAAAAGAATTCCTTAAACACCTTAGGCTGAGCGTTTTCTAACTCCTAGACTGGAAGTGGAAATCATCAATTAATTTCTACTGAATGTATTGTATCAGCCTAGTCTATGTGAACTTATAATAACCTATAGTCTATATTAAACCTGCAATAAACTATATGGAGTTTTCGTTGATTATACTGGTAAAGGCACTATTAAGAACATTCCAACGAGATTTGATTAAAGATTGAGAACTGAAGCCTCTGCTTAGGTCTGGGCTGGTTACACTTCAAAGGGCAGGATCGAGAGACTGGAGAGCAGTAACAAAGCAAAGTAAAAAGTATGTAGGGTCTAGTGGTTGCTTAACCATAAAGCTACTGACATTCAACCTCAAGATTCTTTAGTTGCACAGATAACTAACAACTATTACACAGTTAGATTTCCTTGTAAACTGGAAGAACTTATTTAGCCACAATCTATGAAAACTTTAAAAAAAAATCTTTACCCTCTTAAGTTTTACTATCACATCTCATATTCCATATGGATAGTTTTGAGTAGCTAGGACCATTTTGGGGATCTAGCAAAAGAGACATTAAGTGGACTATGTATTTAGTGTGAGTTTAGTGAAACATACTCAGGTGATTTTATAATCATTTCCATTCATGGTAAGTTGCTGCTAGTCATCTCAGTGCAGAAACAGCTTCCAGATAGAATCATTAGCACATAACTCATTGGCATAATACAATATGAATGTTTTCCCCAGTGCAATGTACCAGAAGTAAGTGATGAAAGGGGCTTGAAGTATTATTTCAGAAGTCAAACTATGGAAACTTCTTCCAGTCTTCAGAGATGTAAGCTTTTATTAGCCAATGATTCTGTTCTCTTTAATATCTAGTTACAAAGAAGGTCTTATCCTGTTTGAAATGCACTTAATGTGTATATAGGTACAAATATATCACTCATTTTTAGGGAAATATGTGAAACAAGGTAAATTATGGGATATCTCTGTTTGAGGTCACAAGCCTATAAAAACATGGTAAACAACCAATTCTTTATTTGGAACTGCATGTTTGTGAATCTCAATATCAATAATAAGACAATATAGTCAATCATGTTAGAAGAATGATCAAAGTACATTTCATTTTTTGATGAAAAATATGCCATAAAATAATTCTCCTATAAACTCTATGCCTTAGTCTTGGGATATTTATGGTACTTCCCAGCTTTTTAAAATCTGTAATTTGTTTTTCTTACCTTAAATAGATATGTAATTCTTATCTAATTTTATATCCATACACCAGAGTTTGTTTAAAAAGAAAGCAGCCCAAAATATGTAAGCATTTCAAAATCAAGGCAAAACTGCCTAATTTTCTGAAGCATAGGTAAAATAAGCCTCCTTTCTACTTATCCCTAAGAGAAGCCATATGCCTTCACCCCCACTCTTTCCAGGATTGGTTCAATGTGTGTTGGAGGCAAAACCAGATACCCTGCTCCCTAAGAAGAAAACATTTTAGAGAAGAGTTATAAGAAGGGACTGGATAGGATTAAGAGCAGACATACCTTACCACAACCCAAGATTTATATTAATGACCACACTGCAAATCATTTTGCCCTTGAAGGAAACAATAATGTCACCCAAAATAAATCTCTTGTAAAAATCATTTTGAGCTCAAGCATTTGGAAGCAGCGAAGGAAAAGTTCTCCCTTATCCTCCTACCCTCCCCCTTCTCTGCCAAAAAATATGGTATAAATTTTCCTTTATAGAAGACAACCCTAGACTAAAAACATTCCAGAGCACCAAGGAGTTTGAAGAAAAAGGAAAAGAAAGAAAAGAAAGTTCTATTCCCCTGGTCACCTCCTTTTCATGTCCAGGAACCCTCAAACTGCTGGCTTTTGTCTCATCTTGATTCCACACTTCCTGTTTTGCTTTGAAGGTGCTGTGTGGGTGGAGTTCCAGTGGTCATGGTGACTTACTTTCCGTAGTGTTTTTTTTCTCTTGTCCTGTATGTACACAGCTCCCATTAGCAAGCTGGTTTGTTTTCCTCTTATTCAGCTACCTTTTGTGACAGGGTTTCATCCACACTGAACAGTTGAAACTATGGCAGAAAGAACTCCTTTCCTCTCCCACACCCCAGTATTTTGTGCAACCAGTACTTCGTGACAAAAATCTGAATGCATTCTGCCATCGAAATAACGTGTGGTGTATATGTCTTCCATCTGGATCTTCATTTACAGCCACAGTCTCTGTAGATGCCACAGGGTGAGACATTAGTAGGATAATTAAAACCCGAGAGTTGAAGAACTGTTCCTATTGTTTCTGAGTGCTCAAAACTCACAAGCAGTGCCATAGGAGTATAATTTTGAGAAGAAATAGGACATGTTGATTGTTACTTCCTGAGGAGACAGATTGGTTTCTTTCTTTTGTTTTGGTTTTTGGGGTTTTTTTTGTTTTTGTTTTGGTTTATTTTGGATAAAGATTAGTTGTCACCAAAACTTGAGATCTAGTTCTGGCTCTTTCATCTACACGTTCAAAGAGGTTAGGAAATAAACGCCTTTCAAGTCTTAGCAGTTCACACCATCAGCTTCAGGATGTGGGAGATTGAACACCAGCGTAGTCTGAGAACCATTTTGGTTCTCAGAATCTGCTGTTTTATAACAAGACAGAAATCATTCAAAGAAAGATATTTCAGAAATAAATTGTTTTGCTAACCCCCAAATTAGAAAATACAAATTTCTGTGACCTATTAGACTGCTTGTGTGGGGGGAGGGGAGGTTTCCTAATTATAGAAAGATCATTCAAAGAGCCATCTTTAAACATTTGGGAATAGTTGAAAAATGCAAATGTCGTTTTAGATGTTAGCTTTTTATATGACTTTTGGTATTGCATCATTGACTGCTAAAATATCATGTAGCTTTTTAACAATAGGTAAATTATCTTTTCAAAAGTGAAAGTTAAGGAAGGGAGCAGAGAAAGAAAGATGATTTGCCATGAGCTAGATGTAACTTGAAAAAGTTAAATAAATATAGCTACATTTTTTGAGAGATTGAGTTTAAGGTAATTGAAGAAGACAATTACATTTTTAATGGCATCTGAGAAAAGACTCACACTTCTGAAGCAAGAACGTTTGTATTTAGAACATGTTTGTTTTCCTGGTGTCTTCACAAGTGGCTCATTTTTAGCAAGGGCAAGAAAAATTAAAAATACCCAGGCAGTATGTATGTCATAAATGTAACTAGTGTTTATTTTAAATCATTTCATTCCTTTTCTACTTTTTTTAAGCAGCTGCTGCCATTGCTACATGTTTATACCAATCAAAATCAGCCCCTTGCTCCAACGTTTGCAACAACATCCAGAAACCACAAGCTGCAATGCATCTATCAACACATCTTGGCAGCAATCAGGAGAAATAAAATAAAAAACATTTTATGTGCAGGGGTAAAAGTTCCATCTATATTTGCATGTATAGTTAGTCATGGCTAGTTTGCAAACTCAACTTTTGGGATGAAATAGGGGTAAAGTTTTGTGAAGATTTGTCCTGAGAGACATTTGAAATCCAGATAACTTGAGAAAAATCCATTAAAACTGAAGCTCCATCGTGCTTTGCCTGTAAAGAAAATTGCCATGTGCTTTTAGCTAAATTTCAAAAGGAAGGCTTTTGCCAATGACTTTGTGAGAATCTTTGTCACCTCCTATATCTAAGCAATGTGCGCCATGCAATGCATCAGCCATTTCTCTGGATCCTAGGACATTTTTTAAAAAATACTCTTAGTAATCATCTTCCCAAAATTATAAATAAAACAAAGGTAAGAAGCAAATGGAAGGAAGGAAGGGAAGAAGGGAGGAAGGAAGGGAGGAAGGAAGGAAGGAAAGAAGGAAGGAAGGAAGGAAGGAAGGAAGGAAGGAAGGAAC
Organism: Dipodomys merriami; assembly: GCF_024711535.1. Classification (NCBI taxonomy): domain Eukaryota; kingdom Metazoa; phylum Chordata; class Mammalia; order Rodentia; family Heteromyidae; genus Dipodomys; species Dipodomys merriami. The sequence goes on from NW_027203381.1 coordinate 87,283,167, forward strand.
AGAGGCAGGGAGGAAGGAAGGGAGGGAGAGAAGGAGGGGAGAGAGGGAGGGAGGAAGAGACTAGATGATAGTTACATACAAGAGATAATCAATAGAACAAAATGTGAATACAGATATCTGATAGCCAACCAAATATTAGAATGAATGATTAAAAATTGGTATTCTCTCCTCAAAATATCTTAAATATTTTTATCTCAAAAAATAGTAGGCAAATACAAACCCTGTTTTCTGTTTCAATAGTGTGCTTACTATAAAATACAGCAATAAAGTAAGAAAAACAAAATGGCCTTGAGCATAAGACTCTAACTCTTCACTTCCCTGGGAAACCTGTTTGGAAAAAGAAAAATTACTAACTCCATGTTCTCCGCACACAGACTCTACCAGAACTGATCATTAGATCTTATTAATTTTTGAAATATACCTATCAGTCTTTTGTTCACAGGAAAAGGATCTCTCTTTTCCACTCTCTTTTCCTTAATACTGAAATAGAAAAAATTGCTACTTCTGTTGTATAATTGTTACAGCCACTCAAGTAGAATCTCAGTGCCAGCAGGGATATTATTCATCTTATTTACTACCCATCACATGTAACACATCTGGCATTGAATAATATTACAATAACTGCTGTTGGATGATTTTATGTAGGGGGTTTATAACTAGAGATCTATTGACACTTTCCTACTACTAAATTTTATAAATAACCTTTTAAAAGTGACACCTGTGAATTCAGGAAGTAAGATGACACCCTGAAATAGATAGGATAAATAAAACGATGTCCATATTCAATGGAGGCAATCAGCAATAATAGTTTCTCAGTTTCTGCTCTGTTTATAGTACCACCAGTTGTAGGTGATAGTTCACACACAACTTTTATTAAAATAAGCCATCAAGTGTAATGTACACACCATGAAGAACAAGGCAATATCCAGTTTGATCTTGTTCTTTTTTGTTTACCCAGCTCCTCATAGAGTGCCTGGTACAAAAGAGATAAATATACACTAAATGAACAAAACAGGTATTGTATGAATGAATAAAAAGAATGAGTTCATGGTAGAATGAATATTACAAATTATACATTAATTAGTGGGAAAAGTTTTCAAAACATAATCTATGCCCATTTAGTTGCCAAACTTTTCATATATACCAGAAACATCTGGAAAGGAAGCAAATCACTGCCTATAAATGACCAGAGCAGATAAGATAATTTACAGATAATTAACAAAGAAGTTTCTCATAGAATTCTTTTAAAATGTGTTTCAAAATGAAAAGAACCAAACACTTGATACATTCTCAGACCCAAGAACTGCCCAATGGCAAGAAGAATAGCACTATAACAAGCATGCTTTGAACCCTCCATCTTTGTCCCTGAAGAGCTGAAGACAGTGCTAAAAAGACTGAGAATGACAAGGTCATAGGTTGGCAATAAAGAACAATAGAGATTAAGAGAATCCAAACTGTTGATAACCTGCGTATGGCTTCTTAGTAAAGATGATCAGTCATTACCAATGGCACAGACTTCTACACAGACACAGTAAAAGGTCAAATGGTGACTGGAACTAGCAAAATAGAAGGGGGCATTTGGGAAGGTCTGGTGAGAGTCTTTACTGCACAGGTAACAACATCAAGGTAAGTTCAGACAGGACTCAAGCCCTTTCCACTCATTGCTTTTCTTACACCAGGCCCCTTCCTCTTTCCTCTTCCTTCCTTGGAATAAAAATTGTACAATATTTGTCTTTAGCAAAATACAGTGATTTCCTTTCACTTAAAAAAAAATCCCCAAGGCACAAACTCAAGCCCAGTTTCTGACACAATATGGGTGTCTAATTCTGCAACACAATGACTTAAAATAAAATGGAATTCATATCCTGAAAAGGAATCGGTAAACAGATTCTAAACTGTGTGGACTCTCTTAGTCTCCGTTTATTGTTCTTTATCATCAACCCATGACCATGTCATGATCCTTCACTTTAGCACTGTCTCCACCTCTTCGCGAAGAACCATCCATGGTTTCAGCCACCACCACCACCACCACCATCACAACAAATCCCGCTATTTCTGGGAAATCTCGCGTGAATTAGATATCCACTTCTTCACACCTCGCAGCAGCTCAGAGATTTACTTGCATCCAGGGATTAGTAAAGCATGCTCTTAACTCATCAAGTCAGCCAGAGTCCAGGGCAAAGGTCTCTTGCTCTGGTGCCCGGAATCCAGCCACAGCTATATAGACAATCAGTTAGGCTTTTCAGTTACAGCCCCGCATGACTTCTTTAACCAGCTGGTTTTACTGGCATTTGAATACCAGTAAAAATAGAAAACGAGGAAGGAAAGGAAAACCTGTGAAGAGTAAGAGGACCGACAAGGTAGAGAAAATTGGCTATAGAATTCGGGAGGGGGTGGGGTATGATGGACTGATACTGCCATCTAGTGGCTACACAACACAGGGAAAAATGACAAATCGGTTTCCAACCAGAGTGCTTATTCCTTCCTCTATATGCTAGTTCTGGAGTGGAAGAAACAAGTCATAGTAAGCCAAGACCTTAGTGGGGGTAAATAATTATTGCTTTATGTCACTGTCTTTCATGTGGCTTGTCAAGTTGAAGTATATAGAGAAAACCTTAACATGTTGCTTTAAGAAACCTGTCTGTAGCCTTTCTGAGACTTCAATAATGATTATTTGTTCAAACATTAGTTTTCTCTCACCCCAAAGATGCTAGATTTATAATAAAATAAAGATTGTTAAATTTGATGTTCACTTAAACAGCTAAAAGTATTTTACTGCAAACGTCTCATGAATATTTAGGGTACACTGATACATTAAGAAACATTTTGTTATTTATTTGCAGTTTTAGGTTAAGCTGCCGTATATATTTTAATTGACAACCTTATCCCACCTCTAAATAAACTTGATATTTAGCAGAACTTTTATTTTGCAGGTTTCTATTAGAACTTACCTGAAATGTGACTGTAAGAAAAAATACATGACTTTAATCATATTTGCCACCTATGATTATTATTTCAGGTATTGATATATATATATATATATGTAAACACTGGAAATATAGTCATTACTAATAACAGTAATAACATAGATGTGAAATCAAATCAACTCCATATTTTTTATACTGGATTTCCATTTGTTCAGTGATATAAAGCTTTCAGCTAAAAATTAACTGGAAGAAAGTGAGATTTGAAAATCTAGTCATTTGTGTATACTTGCACCCATTGATCAGAATAAATCTCTAAAAATTGGTGGCATGACAGTAGCATTATTAGTTCTGAGCTCATGGATAGATGAACAAAGAATTATGAAATATGTCTATAAAGAAGTTTGCCTCAGAAAGACTCTCCATTTGCCATGGAAACCAGGGTCAAAAAAATAAAAAGATCTAATATCCTAGCAATTCTATTTTTCACCTTTACCACCTTGATCATACAACAGACAAAATCTGTTTAGATTTTGAATTTTGTTGAAATCATGCAACTCACCTTGCAGAAACACAAAGTTTAAATGTCTGACTGAGTGAAGAGCATGTGTCAGCTGCTACAGAGATGCTGTGGAATGCAGAATGGTCTTGTGTATTTAGGACAACTTGCTCAATTGATGGATGAGGCAAAACCTTCCAGAATTTACTGGAAATATATCTTGGATGTTTCCATTTGTGTCAGCCATCAATAGTGGAAAGGCTCTCTAAGCTGAGAAATTATCATCTTATTGGGCACTGAAATAGCTGTAGACCCAAAGAGTACTTGAAAGCTATCAACACTATCTACCACTCTTTGTTCTAGCTCCCTTAGGCCTGCTTCTTGGCTTCCTACTGTTAGTACAATAGTGATAAAAAAGCATAAACCATCCTGAACATCAAACTTTGCTATATAACCAAACCTTGTGAATATCTCCTCTTTGCTCATTAATGCTAACTAGAAAAATCACAGTTTTCTATCACTTCATTTTATTCAACAAGGAGGGTTGAAATGTAACCTGCCCTTTCAAAATGAAAGAGCCTAGTGAGAGTAATCAAATGACTATTAAATTCCTGGGGTCACCATATTCATTGGGACATAAATTCTTTCAGATATTAAAGGATTCTTTGGCTCCAAATCAAACACACCTTGAAGTCAAACATCTTAGGTTCTGATCCTTGAATACATTATGCCATTATGGTATTGTGAAACAAATTTGCTTAACCTAACTCTATTTCTCCATGGTATATTCATTTGGACTGTGTTTTTGTATGGAATATGAGTTAGGAGAAGAATAACCTTCATTTCTATTTCTCCTTCAGTTGCCAGAGACTGAAAGCTCATATCCTTATACTTAGCTTTGTCACTTCTAACCAAGTAGCTACAAATTCATAAAGGATACTAATAGAGGAAAATATTCTTTATGTCAACTCTTTCTTTCATAAGAATCCTCTTAAACAATTTGTATATTTAGAAATGTTCATGCTACCTAAACTACATTGGTTGAACCTAGCCAACCAAGTCATTTCATAAGCAAGTCTGTATAATAAAGAACATATAAGATATTTCATATTAATATCAAAAAATTGTATAGGGTCAGATGAGAAAGCATGGATTATAGGAAATAATATATTGGTGGAAGGCAGTGCTTTTTGAGTCTTGTATGTCTTGTGTTCAGAGTTACTAAGAGATTTTATTCCTGATTATCTTCATGTTTTAAAAAAAGTGAATGACAAAAAAGTAAAACAGGCTATGTTTGGAAACTAAAGGAGAGGGTGAACAACAATAAATATGGTTGAAGTATTTATACGCATGTAGGAAAGTGGAACAATGAACATATTGAGATTATTGGGAGAAGGGACATTGAGGATGAATAAGGTAGAGAGATATCAGGGTGCATTTGATCAGTGTATATTCTATGCATGCGTAGAACTGTCTCAATAAAATGCTCCCCCATACTACCAACATTTATTAGTAAAAACAATCTTTAAAGGTGTCTTTTCAACATATTCTTTTCAAGATTGACAGCAATCTTGGAAGACAGTATCAGCATCATTTTCCTGGGCCGAGTGCAGAGGGATTTGCTAATTAGTACTATAAGAATATGAAAGCGAGTGCTATTTCTCTGTGGACAGAGATTGGTGGGACTTGCACGCACCCTTTTCAGGCTAAGAATGCCCCACTGTGACAGAGCATGCCCCCTGCTCCTGAGCCTCTTGACCTCTGTGAGGACAAGTGAACCCAGGCAGGCATGAACTCAGGCTGCCTGTTCTGCCAGGAATCACAAAGCCTTTCCTGTATAAGCCAGGAAGCTCGGGTCTCCGAGTTGCCAGAACAATAATATCTTGCAGAATGTGAATCTTGAAACTTGATTTGTGAGTGTAACCTGCTCTTAAACATTACAGAAGGCATACGGTTCATGCTACTGCACTGTTTTATTTGAATTCCATTTTATTATCGTTAAGAAGTTGTACAAAGGAGTGACGCTTCAAGAAGTCCCTTTATGAATACAGAACATACAATGATCGATGTTATCCCTTTCATCATTCAGGATTTATGCATTTTTAGAGCATTTAAAATGATGTATGGTCCTTACAATTCTGACACTCTTTGGTTAAGCTGTAGAGTTGTTTACCAGGTGATAAGGTGATAAGAGAAGAAAACAGTGAGAGGGCGGATGGGGAAGTTGGACTGTGCTAAGATTTTAGGTCTATCACTTAAGAATTGTGGAATCTTGAGCTATTGAAGGGCCTTTCTTGAAATTAATGATGTATATATTCTGGCAAAATCTGGTGGCTGGTAATTGTTGTTGTTTTCACCCTAAAAAGTAAAGCAATCAAATAATGCTGTTTTTTGTCTCATTTAATGATTTATCATGATCTAAAATGGGCCACATAGTAGACAAATCTATTTTAGTGCTGTAATTTCTTCAGTAGCTTAAACAGCGTCCTCTTTACCAACATCAACTGATAGTGTTCTCTTCGTACACCTGTGGGACCAACCCAATAAAGTCACACTGATGTGCATGGTTGTTTGTTGGTGTTGTTTTTTGTTGGTGTTGATTTTAGGTCCTGGGATTGAACTCAGAGCCTCACTAGACAGAATCTACAACTTGAGCTATCTCTCCCCACCCCTGTCTTTTTTTGCTTTGGTTATTTTTGAGAGAAATGTCATAATCTGGGCTATGAGCATCCAACTTATAACCTCCTCTGTCACTGGAGATGACAAGCATGTGCCACTACTTCCAGAATGGTGCTTCACCTGCAACCAGGATTCTAGACGTGTGATACCATACCCAACCATTGGTTGAGAAACAGTACTGAGAACTTTGACACCAGAGCTGGACTCAAACTTCAATCCCCTAATCTCTTCCCCTCAAGCAGCTATTCTTTGCAAGTTTGTTCTTGTCCAGCTCTTGGTTTCATTTATTGTCTACAGATTGTATTGCATGCAGTACGTATACATAGCATGTCTATACATTTTTTTCCAGAAAAAGGTTTTTGGCTTTTGGTACAGGTTGCTTCTTCCACCAAAATCTGGAAGTGAATAGATGTAAGAAACCTCAGAGTATTAGAATGTCCTTTGTAAAGATGATGATTGCTGATGAGAAAAACCATTGTAGGCACTATTCTGTAGTAAGCAAAGGTTTAGACTCAAAATATCAATTTATTTTTTTCCTGTAGAAATTTAAATACTAAAATTGGTTTCTATAGTTAATAGTGTTTTGTTGCAACCTAAAAATTAATTCCTTAAGTAACCTAAAAATAAATGACTACCTATTTTTTCCTTTAAATGGAGATATGTGAGAATCTTATCAATGTTAGCACTCAGACTCCACAAAGCACAAACTAGAAATGGATTCTTTAAATACCAAGCATCATAACACTATTTACAACCACCAATCATAAAGAAAAAATATGGTGGCAGTTGAGCAGTCATCAACTCAAAAAAGTAGCAGAGTATATTTATACTTCTGAAAATAACCTTTATTTTCCTCCAAGGTTAGCTCAAATTCCATGCACAGAAGACATTGCACTATAAAATGACTATTTCTAATTATTGTCTTCCTAAAGATGGTTACAATGAGGATCAGAGTTGATGAGACTCCTCATAAAATGCCTAATACATTTTGATAAATGATTAAAAAAATTCCATTGAACATTTGAATGCATTAATCAACAGCCCCAAATACATATCATGTGCTGATCTTCTCTTAGACTTTGCTTTTGCTCCTTTCCCTCTCACTGCAGGCTTACCTATTTCCTGAAGGACTTACATGAAACTAGTGGGATAGGTGAATTTTAACAGTCTACTGATGCGTCATCAGGAGAAGAGCAGTCTACTAGGCCACCACACTGCTTCAGAGTGAAGGGAAGAGGTTAGAATTCAATGTCTGCAGAGTCTGAAAGGTTGCCTGTTCCAGCCTTCTCCCAGACCCACTGGACAGCTTACTTACTGGACAAGACTAAGCAGAGACCCCTTCCATTGTCTTCTACGCTCTTCTGCCAATGAGTCAGCAGAAACTTTGAGTTGGAGGTTGTGTTTTCTATTTTCTGTAAAATCCCAAATCACTTGCTCTCTGCCATCATGAATTGAAATTCCAGACTGCTTTCACCACCAAGAATTCAGGAAAATGATGATTCAAGTTCTTCAAAAATCTCTTTACAAAATGGGTGAAGACAGAGTTGTAATAAATGTACCCAGACACGTCAGTGTGGAATCAAAGAGCCTTTGAGCAGTGGTGCAGATTTGTTCTAAAATGCAAGCTCCTCTGTCCATTTTGAAAACCCCTTTGTGTGTTTGAGCTGAGGACACATTAATATGACTGCTTTTGTAAGAGCCAACAAGGCAGCTGGGGAAAAATAAAACAAATCACTGATCATTGCAAAATAGTTATCACCAAATGAGGCGTTTCAAAGATGTACTCTTTAAAATGTCCTTTCAGAACAGCATTTTGAAAAGCTTTGTTCTGTTCTACTCTTAGCAAGGGAGACTGAGGCATAGAAAGGTTAAATGAGTTGCCCAAGGTCACCCAGGAAGTCAGTGAATTAACCAGAAATAGTACCCAGGACTCCTGTCTCCCTCACCACAGCTTCAACCACGGGACCACGTTTCCTGATGGTAACAGAGCATTAGACCACAGTGGTTTGCCAGTCACATCAAATAGCATTTTGCCACAGTAATTTACCTCTTTCGGAATTAAATAATAATACCATGTTACCTTAATCTATCACCTTTGGTCCCAGAGGAGCCTAAAGTGCTAAGTACTTTCGTGATGAGTTTTAGCAGCTTACAGATAAATCATGTCACACACCATTAAAATGTAGCTGTCCTTGGAGTCAATGTTGCAGCTGTTAAACAGAAGTACCCCAATAGTTAAACATTTATTGAGCACCAATGAGGTGTCAAATGTCATAGAAGAGGCAGGCTTTGAATTGGGGGGAGTTGACAGGGACAAAGAAAGAGGAAAACTACCCAAGATGTTGATGATAGAAGAGAGATATAAAGCACCTTTGTACAATTGCTTAAAAATCATTTAAAAAACATAAAAAGAGAAAGAAGCTCTTATTGCAACACATTTCTGCTTCCTTTAGACAGACTCATCAGGGTCTCAGATTTCTCCTTTGGATGTAATGACAACTGTTGGGAAAATGTTCTACATATTTGAAAGCATATTTGTGAATGAATGAAAACATGAAAAAGGAAAGTCTGTATCAGGCCGAAGGCAAAGCTATCTTTGGCTCTTTCATTTGTGATTACCTGTTTCCTCCTGTTCATTTCTTCTCCTCTTTTGTGTTTAGGAACCTACAACAACAACTTTTAAATAGCTAAATCCAATAAGTTTATATTTAATCTGACCTGATTTTTCCCTGGAGATCCATAATATACCTAGAGGCATTTCTCTCCTGGGAACAAAAAATGGATTCAGAGAGAGAGAGAAAACATACACTTAACAGAATGGTAAATGGAGAGATACCTTTTATAATGAATAGTCATAATAGGTTTAAAGACCTTTTGTGGCAACAACACGTATGTTACCACTTTAAAATACTAAATAAATTCTGCACCTAGTAGATGAACATCGAAATTATGAATAGCATTCTTCAAGGTGACATTTGCTTGTTTGTATGTTGCACATCACCTGGACTATAACAAAAGGACAGTTTAAAGGAAGAGACTAGCCCAGGTAGGGAAATGAGTTTCTACTCTCTCTGCCCAGTGGTTAATGACTGAAATCACATGTTGTCTTTTCAAACATCATCTCATTGCTACAAGATGTGACAAAAGATTGCCAAAATGAACAAGCTGATTTGGTCTTTGGGAAGGAAGAGCCATAGGAATACAACAAAAAAAACCTATTTGCCAAGCAGCAGACATAAATCAACAAAGGGATTGCATCATCTACCAGAGATGACTTGTCAATGGGAACTAGAAGCTTTTTTTCCCCACATACCCCTCTCAGCTATCAAAATAAAAACAAAACAACAAATACACAAACAAAACACTGCTTGACTTTGCTACTTTTGTTGACTCCTAGATTCACAGTCAAGCCATTTTGGAAAGTTCCATATAAGCAGCTAATAACAATATCCCTAGAGGCATGCAATGTCAGGAGTGAAAAGGCTGGCAAAAAAAAAACCCCAAAACAAAAAAGCCCATAATTTTAAGTACATCATTACCATGAGTTAATATAAAGTTATCTCTAGATAAATAAACAGCTTAGGCTGGAGGTGTAGCTCAGTGGTAGAGCATTTCCCTAGCATGCACAAATACCAGGGTTTGATCTAGAGGACGAGATGAAAAACAAATTCAATGCTAGGAAGCAAACAGCTTAAATAATTGTAATATTTTTCATTAAAATAGACTTTTCCCATCTTACATTTTCAGTACACATGTGTGGAGGTATAAGTATAATGGAGCAAACCTGGTTGAGCTGAGCAAAAAATAAGGTCTTCAGTAGGTAACTCAGCAAGGAATGCCACACTAAGAAAGCTGGGGCAAGTACACCGCAGTCCTAGATGGCCATCACTTATCCATTCCTTCAACATTATTTATCATGTCTCCAGCTCGTGCTAGACATAAGAGGAACCTAGTGATGAATAGCCCCTTCTCCCTGTCTCAAGACCTTAGCATTTGGTAAGAAACAGGCCTCAAATTAATTAATTCACCATTTCATGGAGGCTAAATAAAAAGAGTGAGATGTATTTGTAAAATGACATTTCAGTAGAGAAAAGAGAGAGGAAAGAAGAATGAAGATTTGGAATTGTAAGGAATGAATAGGATTTCACTAGGAACAGAGAGGCTCAGTGATAGCAGGGGTGGATTTTAAAAGCAAAGGAACCCCAAATAAGGGCACTAATTCTTTCATTCTACCTGGTGGAGGTTCATAGCCCATCTGGCAAGTGAATTGGGTCTAAAAAAGAACCCTGTAGTGACGAGATTTGGCATATTCTCATTAAGCCACATTTGAAAGCAATGGAAATCTGGGTATTGTAGAAAGAGAGAAACATCACTACTATCCTCAGATAGTTAAAGGTTCTCATGCAAAAAAATTTTCAAGAGAGAACAGCTTGTCCAGTTTAGCTTCAAAGAACAGAATACGAAGGATTGTTGGGTAGAAATTACAGCAAAGCAGATTTTTGGCATGCCACATGGACAGATTAGTAACTAAAGCTGTTTCTAAATACAATGAGTCACTGCCATGACTGGAGGTGTCAAGGCTGAATAAATTAACAACATGATGTTAATTTTGACCTTGTGTGGGTGAATTAACTGACATCAAAGATCCTCATCTCTTCCGCATATCTATAAAAGTAAGTAAACCCAGTTCCAATAGTAGTTGGCTTTACTTGCTTCCCAAGTGTTCTGTGTATGCTAGTTTTCTGTTTATCTTTTTTTTACATGGAAAAGTTTTGCTACTATCGAAGTGTTGTACAGAGGGGTTACCTTTGTTAGTAAGGTAATGAAGATATTTCTCTCTTTTTTTGGACAATGTTACCCCTTGCTTCCCTTTCCCCCAGTTTCCCCCTCCCATTCCTGCCCACAAGTTACATAGTTCATTATTCTACATGGTATATACTGAATAGGATGATTGCATATGTTTACTCTTCCTCCCTCCTTTTCTGTACCCTCTTCTTCCCTCAAAAAAAAAAAAAAGCAAACCAAAAACCAACAACAATAACAACAAAATCCCATGTTTCCATTTCCTGGAATTTGTTTTGATAAATAGTATTGTAAATGTTCAGCAGAGTTCTGCCTTTGAGTTGCTCCCTAAAGGTATCCTTTAGTTTTACTGTGTGTAATTACCTCTAGTCTTTTGTAGGTTATCATGCCCAGTTATGTTTTAGATCTAGCTTCCACATATGACAGGAAACATGTGTTGTTTGTCTCTCTAAGCTTGGCTTAACCCACAAATCATTCTCTCTGCTTTTCTGGTGGACTCAAAGCTGAAGGGAATGAACAATGGACAAACTGCATGGTGTTTGTCCCCCAGAGTGGACAAAATCACCCCTGCCATCCCTAGAACATGCTCCACCTTGGCTCTCTGTGAAGAGACAAGAAGCTCAATGCAACTTAGCAGAGAAGAAAGGATGAGGGAAATTACTTAGTAGAAAGGCTACCATGTTGTCTCTCATCCTTTGTTGTGATGAGAGAGTGTAAGGTACCTCACCGCTGGAATTCCAGGTCCCCTGTCACACCTTTTCCTGTAACCAGACTCTGTTTCTACTTTTAGCTTTGAGACAATGATTTGGCACTACCTTAGAACAAAATCTTTATACAGTGGAAGATTTCTTTCAAAAATGTGATATATGACTACTGGAATCTGGTGAACATAAAGAAAAGTGCAGGACTCTTGTCCAAAAGGAAGAAAAGAAGATGGAGTATGAATGGCATATATTTCTAGTTTAGAAAGACAAGATATATGTTTCCCTAAAAGCCAAGTGGGCACTTTAGAAGAAAAGGTCTCGCCTTCAAAGACTATTTGCCAGAATGAGAGAATCCCAGAAGACATTGCTGGATGGGAGTTGAAAAACTGTTATTTGTGGGACTGAGATCTTCATCATAGGTTCAGGAGACTGAGTGTGGAAAGTGTTTTATAAGAACCCACAAAAGTTCTCCATGAGAGAACCCTGCATGACAGAGACCATTAAACAAACAACAGGAATTATAGATAGCCAGACAAGTAATATCCTGCTTTTTTTTTTTATTGCTGGTACCCTGAAGCAAAAGAGCAAATGGAAAGGAATTGAAGCAGAGAATAGAGAAAGCACTGATGGCATCCCCTTCTTATCATTGCAGTGGGATGTCTTGGGACAGACAGATCTGTGAGAGTCAGAACTTGAAACTATATGGAATATAGAACTTTATCATGTCTGTTTGTTTGTTTGTACTAGCTATATCTGACAAGGTACTATTTAAGATCAGAAAATGTATGCCATCTTCTCAAAATATACTCAGTAGATATACAAGAGAGAGTCAATATAAAATTTGTTGAAGTCAATAGTAAAGGAGAAAAAAATATATATATATATATTCCTTAAATTAACCTTAAATCCAAGACAGGTTAAAAATAATTAGGAATCTGGGGCTGGGAAGGTGGTTCAGTGGTAGAGCGCTTGCCTTGCATACATGAGGCCCTGGGTTTGATTCCTCAGCACCACATAAGCAAAAAGAAAAAAGCCAGAAGTGGCGCTGTGGCTCAAGTGGTAGAGCGCTAGCCTTGAGCTGAAGAGTTGAGGGACAGCACCCAGTCCCAGAGTTCAGGCCCACGACCAGACCCAAAACAAAAAAACAAAAAAACAAAAAAATAATTAGGAATAAATGAATACCATCAACTCTACTCTACACACGATATATGTCCAAAACATAGCTCATTCACTTATTCAAAATGTCCCTGTAATTTCTATCACTGCCACCAGATTTTACATCAACTTTGAAGTAAAGTCTGAATTAAATGGTATAATGAATTAGAAGTAATACATTAATGTTTACATGGTGAACTTCCTTTTAAATGGAGATCCCACAGAGCGTGATGGAAATCAAGTTTGGAGGAGGGAAAGTGAGACAGGAAAAATAGGGAAGCTGAGCAAGTCTGCTTAGCTGTACCGTCACTCCTTGTGATATAAAGCAACAAGATGAACTTGGTCTTGGAGATGTTAGCTGGTGATGGTAGTCACAACAAGTGTATTCCCTGTGTTCACCATGAAGGCTCTCTGACCGCAGTAGAAGGCAATGAGTGTTTATGCTACAACCCTGTATTACATGTGAGGACTCAGTTATAGACGAGCCATTCAGATAGGTTTCCTAGAAGCTTTTTTATTGACTTACAGAATCCACACTGTGCATACAATTTAGCGTCTATCAAAGCAGAAGAGAACCTATTACGGTTATGGTTATGGGGAACATTTCAATCAGTGCGCTTTCTCCAGTCTGTTATTAGTGACTATAGCACCATGCTGAAGATGATTCTATAATTGCACAGGGTGCAGCATTGAATACCAGGAGTGATCAGCAATGGGTCCTATAAGCAAGGACAGAGAGGTGGAAAGTGGGCTGTAAATTTGCCATCTCCAAGCCAAAGTTAACTTTTTCTTTCACTAGAAGAACAGATATGGAAGTAAGAGATGACTGTCAATTTATGCTGAGATGTAAGAAAACTATGATTTGATAATGGACAGCATCAACCCATTTTGCAATGTCCACAGTAACGCGCTACTTTTTACCTTTTCTGTTGCCTGTCTACTAATCCAATGTCAATGAAATATTTCCACAGGGATGTAGAATTATGAATGGGAAAATGAGCCACTGAAGCTCTGTGGCACTGGGGACTGGATGGGTGTAGAAATGAATGCCTTGTCTTACCTGAAGGGGAAACATGTGTTGCTGGTTCTCATTACTCACAGAATCTATGTTCTGTGACATCACTATGAACACTAAGTTAGTGAATACTGAACATACACTCATATATATACACATATATACACATATATGTGTATATGTATATATGTATATATATATGTGTATGTATATATATGTGTGTGTATGCATATATACACATGTGTGTATATGTATTCTTCTACAGGAAACACATGACTAGATTCTTGTCACAATATTGTTGACATCCAGTCAATAAATAACCTTGACTTATGTATGATTCTGCTTCAGGACATTTGCAATGTATCTTATTGATTCATTGACATTGAACTCAAAGTTAACATCACTGCCTGAACAAAGCTTAACAACTTTCTGTTGGAACCAACTCAGATGCCCCTCAGTAGATGAATGGATCAAGAAAATGTGGTATATATACACAATGGAATTCTATGCCTCCTTCAGAAAGAATGACATTGCCCCATTTGTTAGGAAATGGAAAAATTTGGAAAAAATTATATTAAGTGAAGTAAGCCAGGCCCAAAGAAACATAGGTCCCATGGTTTCCCTTATTTGCAATATCTAGTATATGTATGAGTCAAGCGGAAAAGGTCAGATAATGTGATGTTAGGAAAATGAACCCTTAGATATGTATTTTAATGTTTTTTTTCTTTCATGCATTTGTTTCTAACGCATTTATAAGATTATCTCTTTGTTGCTTTGTATGTCCCTCCCCCACAGTATAACCCCTGCTTTCACTATATTTGATGTCAGTATAACTTGTGGAGGAGATGGGGAAAAACAAGTCATTTAAGGATACAGGTGGACCTGTTGCAACAATGAGAAGTACAAGTTGTCATGTCAAAAACAAGCTTTACAACGTGGGTGCATTGGGGGTGGGGGGAGGTGGGAAGGATTGGGTGGGGGGGTGGAGGGGGAGGCTGGGAAGGGATGTGAAGGGTAAACAAAGGAGGAGGCTGCAATGCTTGATAAGAAATGTACGCATTATCCTGCCCATGTAATTATAACCCCTCTGTACAGTATGTTCACAAAAAAATTAAATTAAATTTTAAAAAAAGCTTAACAACCACACATTTTGTTCCTTCTTTTACTCAGGAACTCAAGACACTGCATCACTACACCTTAGCGGCATTTTAACCAGCAAAATCTCCAACAAAAAGCATCAAGAGCCAGTTATCAGTGGCTCACGTCTGTAATCCTAACTACTGAAGAGGCTGAGATCTGAAAATTGTGATTCAAATTGGACAATTAATGCCAAAAAGGCTATGTGGAGCTATGGCTCAAGTTGTAAAGCACCAACCTTGATCTCAAAAAGCTCAAGGACAGTGCCCAGGTGCAGAATTCAAGCCCCTGTACAGGCCAAAAAAAAAAAAAAATACACCAAAAAAATAAAAGAAAGGAAAGAGGAAAGGGAAGGGAAGGGAAGGGAAGGGAAGGGAAAGGAAGGAGAAAAAATGGCACTAAGCAGGCCATAGAATGAATATTTGCTTACAGTATGAGAAAATATGTCCATTGAGCAATTCAAATATTCTACTATTATGTCTATGCTAAAAATGAGTAAAAGTATCTTAAGTATTAATTTGGAGCTTAAAAATAAATTTAATCATAGGTGAGTTCGTATTTCTAGAGTTGGTGAATAATGAAGATCTCTCTGTTGCTGTCTTTCCATTTCTGTCTCTGTCTCTGTCTCTGTCTCTCTGTGTATATGTGTATGTGCATGGGCATGCATGTGCGTGTGTGTGCATATTTGACTGTCAGAAATGTTGCAGCCTTTAATGAACCTGGAAAGTTTGCATGTCATTGACCAACTCTAGTAGTCCTATCACAAATACTATATAATATATTCTTGAAATGTAAACTGGGTTATAAGAATAAACTGAATGGCCAAAATTACAGGGAGAATTGCTGGAATACTTAGACACATGAAAGAATAAGTGATACCTTTTGAGTTTTTGAGATTGAAGAGAATTGTTCCATAACGAGTCAAGCTTATAGGGCACCTTGGGTGAAGAGCCATAGTGCACACACACTGTAGGTAAAAATGATGCTGAGAAGGCTCCCGGGTGACCACACACAGCAAGACTAACATTTCATTCTATCATCGGAAACACAACCAGTTTGACCTTCACTTTCCGATTTCAGGCTCAGCCTCCAACGGAATCACTGTTGTGCTTTGTAAGTATGTGTGTATTTAACTAAATTAAATCTGGGCACTCTGCACAGATGAGCATTTGATAAATTTGCTTCCTGCTTATTTGTTCACTTCTGCCTTACACAAGAGAAGTGAATGATTACAGCCCCGCTCCACCCACCCCCCACCCTGCAGCCTCACAGTGTGGGAGCTGAGTGTTTTTTCACACTGCTGCTCTCTCTCCCCAGGATAAAAGAGAGAAAATGACTAGAGCCATAACAAATATTAGCCCAGGTATATTACTAAGTGTTCCCAGGGGAGTAGAGACTAAATAAATTGGTCAAGAGGCTTGCAGAGTTGTAGTAGAGTCAGGGGCTATGTGCATAAGGACTTTATTTCTGAACACATCCTGAGAATGTGCCTACGATGAATCTCTATGCTGGCATAGAAAATGAGGGAATGAAGCACTCCACAATTAATATTGCACCAGAGTGCTGTAGTCACATCTGCAAGTGTTTAAATGTCTTCCATTAAATGCAGTGTTTTAAAGCATCTAGATGTTATACAGATTTGGTTGTTTTTGTTGTTGTGGTGGTTGTTGTTTGTTGTTGTTTTTACCAAAGGTCTTATAAATAAAAAAGAAGATAGTTAATGGATGTTGTTTGTTGGGCTGAGGAAATAGATTCGGGGTATTACATTCTGGCAGAGATTAGCAGCATTTTTTTTGCAAAAGTCCAGATTATAAATATTTTAGGCTTTGCCTGAAAGTGATCTCTTGCACTTGTGCTGAGCTTTACCATGTAAAGGCAGTTACAGTGCATAAATGAATGAAGATGACTATAACTCATTAAAGCTTTATTTGTGACAGTTAGCACTGGAATTTTAAATACTTTTTACATTTTATGAAATAATGGCCAGCTTTTGATTTTTTCAACTACTTTAAAACCGCTGAAGCCTTTATTCCTTGTGCGACAGCACAAACTAGATTTGGTCCACTTTATCCTCTTAGAAAAAGAGGACAAATGCTTCATAGAAGAATGGTGAAAACCCTTTGACAAGCTAAGGGTGTGATTTTCTCGAGAAAATAGGGCACGATTCTCAGTGACTGCGGTGGCTGCAAGGCTTAAGCACAATCTCAGAAGGTATGTTTCATAGAGACTGGAATCATGGGCTTTGGCTGCATCTGCAGCTTAGAGATGCTCCCAAAGCAGTACCGAAGTAATTGTTCCATCAAAATCCAAAGAGCTGATGTTACCACTTGGTCTTATAGTCTTAATTCTGGCTTACCTGTCCTAGTCCTCTGGATTTAATTAATTTTTTATTGGTCTCTGATGGGCCATGCCTCTTCGAAATCACCCTTTGAAAAGATAGGTAGCTGGAGAAAAAAGAGCAGACGAGGGGAGAAAATATTTGAAATTGAAGCATGGCATCTAGCCTTCTAACCATCAAATTATCTTAGGGTCATGATGTGCGAAGAAGCAGAAATTAAAGAGAATTAAAGAGCATTAAAGAGAATTAATACAGAAAAATGTGATATGTTCATATGGTAAACAATACAGTTTGCCTTTGTGAAGATAAACACTACCCTGAGAACTAATCTATTCTATACCATACGCTCAAGAAGTCTATTCTCAAGATATGTGACAGAATCGGGTTTTGGACTCACAAAAGAGAACAGCTAGTACTCCTATAGTCATCAAAATAGCTAATGTATTTTAAACTTCTTCTATACACCAAAATTTCCAAATAGAGTAATTTATACCCATAAGAGCCATGACACAGATCAACAGTCATAACTAATCTACAGATAACTTACATAAAGTTCAGAAATGCCAGGGCCTCAGTGGTGAAGAACTTGCCTAAATATGTACAAAGCCCAGAGTTTGATCCCTAGAACTGGTAAAATAAAAGTTAAGTTAAACTTCTAGAAACCCCTAATAAATATCATTTTTAATAAGTTTTTTTATTGTGAGAATACTGTACAGAGAAGGGGTTACAGTTACATGAGCAAGGTAATGAGTACATTTCTTATCAAGCATTGTTGTCTCCTCCTTTGCTTTTCCCTTACCATCCCTTCCCTCCCATCTCCACAACTACACCCCCCCCCAACTCCCATACCCTCCACCCCCATTCTAAATTGTAAAGTTCATTTTTAACATAGCGTCTAGTAAATCTCATTGTTGCAATGGGTCAACCTATATCCCTGTTTCCTTTCCCCTCCCAAATTATACTACCATCAAATACAGTAAAAACAGGGGTTATATCGTGGGGGAGGGACATACAAAGCAACAAAAAAATTCATGTGGAACCTTATAAATATGTTAGAAATAATAGCAAGAAAGAAAAAATAACTTGTTTCCTTATCTTGGGGTTCATTTCACCTAACATCATCTTATCTGACCTTTTCTGCTTGTCTCAGACATATACTAGTTATTGCAAATAAGGGAAACCATGGGACCTATGTTTCTTTGGGCCTGGCTTACTTCATTTAATATAATTTTCTCCAAGTCTTTCCATTTCCTAACAAATGGGGCAATGTCATTCTTTCTCATGGAGGCATAGAATTCCATTGTATATATATATAGCACATTTTCTTGATCCATTCATCTACTGAGGGGCATCTGGGTTGCTTTCATATCTTAGCTGTGGTAAATAATGTTGCAATAATCATAGCTGTGCTAGTAGCGTTAGTATGTTCTTGTTTGTGATCATTTGGGTAAATGCCCAAAAGTGGGATTGCTGGGTCATAGGGGAGCTCTATGAGTGACCTCTATACTACTTTCCAAAGTGGTTGAACAAGTTTACACTCCCACCAACAATGTAGTAGGGTTCCCTTCTGGCCACATCCCCTCCAGCATCAGTTATTAGTGTTGAGCAACCCAATATTTCACATTTTCCTAACAGGAAAACGTTAACCATCACACAAAGACTACTACAAAGCTGTATTATAGACATCACTTGAATCAACTTAGTTTTCTAGGTTTTTAAAAAATATTTTCCCAATGTTATTTTTTTCTTTTTACTTTTTTCTTTTTAAAAAATTATTGTCAAGGTGATACACAGAGGGGTTATAGTTACAAGTAAGGCAGTGAGTACCTTTCTTGTTGAACTTGTTACCAACTCCCTCATTTTTCTCCTACTTTCCCTCACCCCTATCCCTTCCCCAAGTTGTACAGATCATTTCCAACATAGTGCCTTGTGAGTATCGCTGTTACATTGGTTCCCCCTTTGTCCTTTGTCTCCCCACTTTTTGTCCCCTTCCCTTCCCTTATTCAGATAAACGTATATACAATACCCAGGATGCCAAAATCAAATACAGTAACAACAAGGGATAAACCATAGGGGGAAAACACTAAAGAAAAAAGAAATCACATAGTACATTAAGAACAACAACAACAAAGAAAAACCTCTTGTGTCCATGTCTTGGAGTTCATTTCACTTAGCATCATTTTATATGGTCATATGTACATAGCTATTGAGCTGTTCTGCTCATCTACTAAGATTGTCTTAGATGTATACTAATTATTACAAATAAGGGAAACCATGGTACCTATAGTCCTTTGGGTCTGGCTTACTTCACTTACAGGGGTTTTTAAAATTCCTAATAATACAATAAAAGAAGTCAGGCAGATTTTGGAAAACAGATGATTTTTATAGCTTAATCACTTAAGTAGAAATAAAATTATTATATAAATATGCAAAATCTATAAGTGGAGTCATTTGCTATTATCATGTTTTATAAAATGGTAGCCTAGTTACTTATGAAAATTAAAGTAAACTGCAAATTTTGCCTTTTTAAGGAATTACATTATTTGAGATCTCCCTTGAACCTACTGTATTTCAGTTAACACATTTGTATACACTTATTCAAGAAAACACCAGAGAGAGGGTACTTGAAAGGGGTAGCAAGAGGTAAAGGATAAATGGGTAGATTAATGAAGAAGAGAGGAAAACACAGTCAGGAATCCAATGTATATCCTACAAAATTAAGAAGAGTAAGGGAAGGGGTAGGTGGGAGGATTGGCAAGAATATTGAAGGGGGTTACTTTGATCAAGATATATTGCATTCATAAACTTCCTTTTTGGCAACTCCTTTGTACAAATATTTAAAGATAATAACTGTAAAAAGTAAAACTTGGATATTACTTGGATATTGTCTGTCATACTTTGCTATCATACTTTGTCCAAGGAAATTTGGACAACATTTTTGAGTTTCTGTGAGTTTCTGTTAAATCAGAGCTAACTTAAAATGCTAAAGAAACTTTGAGCACCAAAAGGAATAAATACCAATAATAGACAAATTTTATCCTGGATAGCTATACCATGCTTTCTTCTCACACAGGAAAGTCCAGGATAGAAGAAATTCTCAATAAGCATCCAGAGCATCTATACGTATGAGAAAAGGGCAGTGTCACTATATGGGAAGTAAAGGGTCAATCCTCAGAAACACTAGGACAAGGGAAACATGTGACATCAGACATGAAATCGACTTCAGGAAAGTCAGCAAACATTGCTTGTAGTTATAGATTTGATGCAGGAGAAAGGTGAGCCAGATGAAGGGATAGATCAGACATGTCTCAAGGAAACAAGTAATAAATTAAAAAAAGGTTTTTAGTAAATGAGAGCATTTAACCTTGTGGTGAAACCCAGGTTGTACCTTAAAGGCTTCTGGTATCCACACATGGCTAGGATGTGTTGCTCTACCAGTGTCTCTCATCTACTCCAATTTCTTTGCAGATGACTGAGTGTAATTCCTCTTTTACTTTCTGATGTTGAGGTAAAGATGTTGGCAATGAGCCAAAATGAATCAGTTTTTACCTGGTTTTGCCTGGATTTTAGCTTTTGATAACAAGTGTTCTTGTATGTTTTTGTATGTACTCTAAGCTGCTGTCTCAATATACCAAGCCCAAGAATTTTAAATTAAGAATCAAGCTACTTGTTACACTATAAGCATGAAACTAAATAGACATGTTGTACTGCATGCTTATATTTCTCAGGTGAAAAACTCTATTAGATCCTGATTTTTAAAAATTGCTCCAGAAGAAATACTAATATTTCAAATATCCAGTCATCTTAGATTCCCCTACTCATCTGCCTCATAACTATAGACAGGAAAACTTCACTGTGGGTAAAAAGCAAGAACCAATCTGTTTCATTTTCAGTGTTTATGACAAGGCATTTGATTATCATTAAAGCCATGACTCATGTTTCTAGGTTCCACTGAAAATCTCTGAAGTTAATCCAAGAACACCTATACATTTCTCAACTATCTAAGCTCTTACCTTGAATGTAAGTTACAGAGATAATTACACTGGCAAAGAGAAGAAATAACAATTATCTCATTTTCAATGTATTTCCAATTGAATTTTACTGGCTTCTTTTACATGAAGTAGCCTGTGGTACTTCTCTATGTCTACATCCTTCCAAAGCCCTTAAGTAATGATACTTTCCAGTCAGATCATTATCTCACTTCTTTGGTCTAGCTTAGGGTACAAGGCAGAACACATGAAGTCTACATCATCTAGGAACCTTTGGACTTAGTTCATTTACTCTTTTATAATAATATAGTGATAACAACACCATTAATAAATCAAAATCCCTGTATTTTATTTTTAACCCCCTCCCACTTCACTGAACAAATAAAATATGAACTTGGTGAAAGCTGTAACTGTTAACTGTCTTTTTTCTGGTCATTTTAACATCATCTACAACGTAGATAAAATAGATAAAAATTGATCAAAATGAATGTCAAATACGCTTTACTTTCCACAGTTGAGAGAAGACAGGGCCTGTGGTTATTAGAACCTGATGGATTTAAGGATACACGGGTATGCTAGTACGTACTTTTATTCCTCGCTACTCAGGAAACTGCAAAGGATGAGTCCAAGGAAGACTAAGGCAAAAGCAAGTGAATCTATCTCAAAAACAAACAAAACTAAAAAAGTAGCAGAGCACTTACATAGTAAAAAAAAAAAAAAAGTAAAAAAAAGTATTAGAGCACCTACATAGTAAACACTAACTGTGAGATTAAATTCTAATACTGAAAAAGAAGAAAGTAAGAAGAAAGAAATTAAGAAAAAAGAGAGAAGGGAGGAGAGGAGGTGAAAAGAAAGAGGAAGAAAAGAAATGAAAAGATGGGAAACAAGATATTCAGCCCCTCAGTAGGTGAATGGATCAAGAAAATGTGATGCACACACACACACACACACACACACACACACACACACACACACACACACACACAATGGAATGCTATGCCTCCATCAGAAAGAATGGCATTGCCCCATTTGTTAGGAAATGGAAAGACATGAAAAAAAATTATATTAAGTGAATTAAGCCAGGCCCAAAGAAACATAGGTCCTATGGTTTCCCTTATTTGCAATAACTAGTATGTCTGGGACAAGCAGGAAAAGTCAAAAGCTATGTACATATGACCAGATAAGATGATATTAAACGAAATGAACCCCAAGACAGGGACACAATGGTTTTTTTCTTTCTTGCTATTGTTCTTAATGTATCTATAATGTACTATGTGATTTTTTTTCATATGTTCCTCCCCCGTGGTATAACCCCTGTTTTCACTGTATTTGATGTCGGTGTCTTGCATCTTGTATATACACTTCTCTAGCTTGGGAAGGGAAGGGAAAAAACAAAATGCTTAAATACGGATACAGGTTGAAAAATGAACTTTACAATTTAGGCGGGGAGTGGGGGAGGGAGGAAGGCGGAAGAGGGTAGGGGAAAAAAAAAAGGAGAAGGTAACAATGCTTAATAAGAAATATGCTCATTACCTTGCTCATGTAACTGTAACCTCTCTGTACAGTATTTTTACAATAAAAATATATTAAAAAAATAAACCAAAAGTAATTTATAACCAATAAGCAAGCACTGAAGACCATACTCAAAAGAATTCTGCATGGCACTGATTGTTCATGCCTACAATCCTAGCTACTCAAGAGGCAAAAATATTTGAACTGTGGTTCAAAGCCGACCCAGGCAGGAGAGTCTATGACTCTTTTTTTTATTTTTTATTTGTATTCATTTAATTATTTATTTTTATTGTGAAGTCTATGACTCTGAACTCCAATTAACTACCAAAATAAAAAACTGAAAATGGAGCTGTGGCTCAAGTGGTAGAGTACTACCCTTGAGCAGGAAAAGCTCAGACCCAGGCCCTGAGCTCAAGCCCGAGGACCAACACACACACAAAATTTTTTTAACAAATCCTTCACAGAAAAGAAGATCAATGTAATGATGAAAACAGTGGAGAAGACAAATCCCACCAAATGAGTAGATAGGCAAAGGAGGAGTAGGAAAGATTCTAATATTTAAATGGCAGAAAACATTACATACATTTCTGTTGTAACACTCAACGTCAATGGTCTTACGTCTCTAATCAAAAGACATAGAACTGAAAGCTAGATCAAAAAGCAAAATCCAACCATCTGTTGTTTAAAAGAAATACAACTTATTCACAAAAACAAATATTTTATTTGTAGTTAAAGTTTGGAACATATTCTCCCAAGCAAATAGACCCTTAAAACTGGCAAGAGTAGCTTAGCTGATAAAGTATACTTTAAATCAAAATCAATCAGAGGGTACAAAGAAAACATTTCATATTTCTATGAGGCACAATCCATCAACTGTTAACAATACCAATTTTTAATATCTCTACACCAAATAGCATTGCACCTAACTTTGTGAAATAAACATTAATGAACTTTAAGAATTCACACAATCATAGTAGGAGACTTTAGTACCCCAATTGATAGAATATCAAGACAACACTAAACAAAGACACTTCAGAATTAAATGAAACTATAAGTCAAATAGATTTGACAAACACATCTATGGAATATTTCGTCTAAAAAAGCTTCTTCTAGGGAGTCCATGAATCTTTGTCCAAAATATATCAGATTCTAGGACATCAGGCAAGTCTTAACAAATACAAAGAAAATCAAAATTGCTCATTGAATTCAATCAGACACTATAGTGTAAAACTGAAGCTCAACAGCAAAATAAATTACAGATTAGTCAAATACATTGTTGAATGTTGAATACATTGTAGAATACATTGTTGGGCCATTTCTTGATCAGTGAAGAAGTAAGAAGGGGTATCTTAAGTCTTCATATTCCAAACTGATATGTTTACTTATACTATAATATTGTTACTTATAAAAATTATGTTTAAGTTTTTTTGGATAAAAGAGATGTTAATAATGTAGAGCACAGTGAAATATTCCCTATTAGGGAAAGAAAAGAATAATAAGGCAAAGATTTATTAACACTCTGTATAGAATTATTAAAAATTATACCTTGAACCAGGTACCAGTAGCTCATGCTTGTAATACTAGCTAATCAGGAGGCTGAGATCTGAGAATTGTGGTTCAAAGCCAGCCCACGCAGGAATGTTTGTGAGATTCTTATCTCTAATTAACTAGTAAAATAAAATCAGAAGTAGATCTGTGGATCAAATGGTAGAACACTAGTCTCGAGCAAAATAAAAGCTTAGAGATAGGACTCGGGCCTTGAGTTCAAACCCCAGGACTGGCATAATATAGCTTGTCGTTATTATATAACAACTGGAAAGTTGAGAAACTGAGCTTCGGGTTAGAGCCCATGATAAAATGACTGGCTTCCAAGCTCTATACAAAATTTTTTTTCAGTAAGTATTTTCAATAGTTCAGTTCTCTTAAGTAAAAATGAATGAACAAAAGCTTCAAATTTCACTATCTATAAAAGATTTGACCAGTAAGAAAAGGACTAGTTAAATATCTCAATGTTTTAAAAATTATTCAGTCTTTTCTAATGATATTTTAAATATGAAAGAGTCTATTAAGTGGCACTAAGTGCCACTTAGAGAATTAGGTTATATTTTAGGCATGGCTTTTTAACTCACCGGTTCTAGAATTTTCTGGGTATCTGATTGCTCATCTGCAAGTGAGATTTTTTTAGACACAACTCCTTTATGTTTCTTTACACCAGAAATGAGACATGTTTGTTTGGAAATGAATATTTTCTCCATCACAAGAAACCTCTGTGATTATTGATATCCATCAAGACACAATTTGGGGTCTGGGAATGTGCCTTAATGGTAGAGTGCTTGCATAGCATGCATGAAGCCCTGGATTTGTTATCCTCCAGATAAGCAGAAAAGGTCGGAAGTTGTACTGTGGCTCAAGTGGTATGATGCTAGCCTTGAGCAGGCCCCCAGTCAAGCCCCAGAGCTAACAACAACAAAAAAAAGACAAAACGACATTTCCCCCAGTGAATTTGAATTAATCAAACCTATTGAAGTTTCAACGATGATAGAATAATTCAGGCTAACAATTCAAAATCTACCTGGCTACTGGCATGCTTGGCAGAATTATTCTAACCTTACCCTTTTCAAAAGCCTCTCTCCTACAAAGTATATTTCTTTACAACCAAACCTTCTTTTATAAGTTTTTTGTAAGCCATATATAGCTCAAACATATTTTTGACCTTGACTTCAATTTGGGAAACATATTTCATGTTGTGGTTCATTTTCTTACTATACAGCCTGTGATAGTGGAAGCTTTTGCATAGTTAATTTCTGGCTAGTGCTTCATAAATTACTTAAACTGCCCCTTTCCTAGGAAAGGAAAGAAAGCTATGACCATTAATGTTTCTCTGAGATTACACTAGCAAGCCACCTTGGACTGTGTATTTCCTGCCTATTTGTAGGGTTTTTAGAGTCTCATTTGTTGAGAATGTTCTGTCTGTCAGTCCTGGGAAACTTACACAATACATGAAAATTAGTAAACCAGATGATATGGTTCCTGTTCAAATGTGATTAATCCTATGCAAATACTGCTCAGGATAAAGGTGCTAAACCATCTTTTGTTTAAGCCATCCTCATGGCAAGGAGGAATATTGGCAGATAACACATTGATCAAATAACTGAGAGAAGCAAAACGTGTGCCCATCTTGACTCTGATTACCAATGAGGGACATGCCCTTCACATGCTTTCATACTTGTGTTTACTTATTTTGCTTGTTAATATTAGGAATCATGTGTAATTACTATAATTACTCCGGGATATATTACGCCAAAATTATGATTAACAAAGTAAGTGAGCTTAGATAATAATAATTATTAGAAAATTATTATTGTTATGATATTATAATCACTAGAGAAGGGGCTATAGAAGGTGACTTTGTCTGAACTGTCCAAAGTATATACATGAAGGTGAACAGAGAAGATTGCCAGGATGGTGAGCCAACTGGCCTATCTCTATCTCTATATGGAAAGTGAAAATGTCATCAAAAACAGCATTTTTATTAATTAATTGAATTTATTTTAACTGATATAAAAATATGTATTTGTGGTATACCATATGATGTTATCATACCTGTATCCTTCATAAAAATCTTTTTTTGGTAGATGACTGACAAATGATAATTGAGATTTTAGGATCCTTGTGTACCAGTAACTTTAACTGGAAGACTACCTGGTGCCAAAATTGCAACTGACAATACAGATTTAATATAATATACTCTGTGTGTGTGTGTGTGTGTGTGTGTGTGTGTGTCTATACTGAGGCTTGAACTCAGGGCTCTATGATCTTTCTTGACTTTTTCATTCAAGGCTGATGCTCTACCAATTGATTCACACCTCCAAACCTGGCTTTTCACTGGTTCATTGAAAATGAAAGTTTCTCAGATTAACCAGCCTGGACTGACTTTGAATCCCAATCTTCAGATCAAGATTATCCAGCCTCTTGAATAGCTAAGATTACAGATGTGAGCACTCAGCACCCAGCAGTTTTAACAGAGTTTTTATGTCATAGTAATTCTAAAAATTGGTTCTTTGTTTTCTTTTTATTCCCACCAATAAAAATTCAAAGTGTCAAAAATAAACTGTCCAGAAGAAGAGGAAATCTATATGAATATTCAAACTAGCAGGTGCAAAGCACCTTTTTGATAGTAGTATGTTCAGCATGCACTGGTAACAGAAAGAAGAGGAATCAGCTTTCCTTAGCCATGGCAGAAAATTTCAGAAGAGGGTACATTTGAGAAGTTCTTCAAGATGACTAGAAATGTCCCAAGCAGATATCTGAGTGGACTGTTAGGAATGTGTTCTAGTTAGTGGAAACAAACAAACAAACAAAGAATAGGAAATAACATAAAAAAGCAAGATCAGAAATTTTTCAAGGATAAATTAGAGGGAGTTTTATGTCATCCAGTAATTTGGGGATTTATGTTTTAGGCAGCCAAAAACCTTCAATACTTTTTCCCCCCAGAGGAATAATTTGATTGTGCTTGCCTTTTGATGAGACACCTCTGGCTGAAACATACAGAATGGATTGCATCACACGAAAGTAAAGGTAAAATTAGTGGCTTTCAGATTCTTGGGATAACTGAAGCCTGCACTAAAAAAGGATGAAAGGAACATGTGTGAGATACTCTTACAAACAAATAACAATGGTGTTAAATGGACTTGGGTTTCTATTCTGCACTTTGCTTAGACATTTTGCTAGTTCCTAGGGACAGGGCTAAATTGAACAGACTTAGAACTTATGGTATAACAGAAGAGGCAGAACAGTAAACAAGTCTTTAGAGTGGAATGTAAGTGCTAGATGGGGTAATACAGGTTGCTATGGCAGCAGAGTCCAGGGTCTGCAAACCCAGACATGAGTTCCAGTAATGTTTTCCTGGGGAAAGAAAATCTAAGCTGAATCTTAAGAGAGGAAGAGGAGATTTTCAAGAAAAGAAGAGATATATTTTTAAAGGCTTGGGGAGGAGAAACAGCCTTAAGAAAGAGAACTTAAAAGAAAATTGTGCAGAGATACAAAGAGACAAAAGGGTGAAGAAGAAGCCAGAACAGGGGAGGGGCCAGGGAAGGTGAGCAAGGAGTTTGATGTCCATGCAGAGAGCAAAGCTACACAATTGAAATGCATTAGCGATAGTAGTGCCATGTATATTTGCTCTTTGGGAAATCATCCTGAATGTGACATAGAAAACACACTGAAGGCAGAGCCCAGCTCTGTTTTCTGTCCCTGACTTCATCATGGTTTGCACAGTTCATTGAAAGGCTGCTCCTCCCACTAAGCTAGATTCATTAAGGCAGGGGAAATGTCTTTCTTGTCCATTGCTGTTTTCCCAAAGAGATGCTCAGTAATTATTGAATGCAATAAACAAGGAAATGAAAAAATAAATGAATTAAGATGCAGTGATAAGACTCCACAAAGGTAATTTAAAGGCCTTGACAAGAGGAATTATAGTGAACATAAAGATCTTTTGGAAAGATTCAAGAAGATATTTAAAAATAAAACTTGCAGGTTATAAAAAGTGCTCAAAATAAATTCAAGAAGAGTCAAGAATAACTTCAGGTTTCTCACATCATAAAATTAAGATGGTGATGCCTTTGCCAATTGTCTCCATTTAGTTATTTACATTTACTTTCATAATGATCCAATCTTCAACTTCATGCTTTTTTACCATTTCTACCCCATTGAACCACCACCTGCAGACTGTAATCCATATTCTTCTACGTCAGATAGAAAACTCTCCTTTGCCCTGGTTTAAACAGAGAAAAAGTTGATGAAAAATTAGGAAAAGGTTTGTGAACATGAAACAAGAGAAAACACATGTGAAGCTCTTGTGTAAAACAAAATCAGAAGACATCTATCAAGCTTCAAAATTATGACTAAGAATGAATTTTTATAAGCCCAAAGTAGAGACAGATGCTTTGTTTCAAACATATTTATGTCCAAAGTTTATGCATGTAAAGAATATAAGGAATATATGATAATTGCCAAATGAGAGGAAGAGAGAAGAAGATATACTTGAACTTTTGATTAAAAATTTCCCTGCATGCAGGATGGAGAGCAAGTGGAAGAAAGGACATTGCAAGCCCCGGATGTCCCATATCTCTTCTCAATAGGACTTTGGAACTCTGCTAATGACTATGTCAATCCCTGATGGGCGAGTTTTCCATCAGAATGATATAATGCATGCCCAGTTTGGGGATTTTTTTCCCACAACCTGCTGTTGGCAAGATTCCTAAACAGACACGGCTAAAACTCAACAGCTGAATGTATTTGAATTGGTATTCAATAACATTTATGGTGCCAAATGTGGGAAGTTCTAATATTCATGCCAGTCACCAAATGAACAAAATAATCTCATATCATCTTTCACAAAATAAAAAGGTGATGTTGGATGAATCAGAATAAACTCAGGACATGCCACCAGGCACATAGAAAGTAGACTATCAGAATTAATAGTTCTCTTTCAGTTGAGCATATTTTTCTAAATGAAAATAGCAGGACACCAGTTTTTGCCTGGATCCTATGGAAATAAAATAAAGCAGAGTCCTAATGCTTTTAACCTATCTTTCCACGCTGGATAGCTTAATGTAGAAAAAAATAAGAACAGCAGAAGGAATAAGAAAAAATATGAGAGATGAAAACATTAAAAATATAAGTGACATAATTACAGGTGATATAGCAAAAAATAGAAACGTAAAGAAAAGAAAAGCAACATACTTAGAAAACAAGTCAGACAATATATATCTGGAAATCTCTTCTCCACATAAACTCTGTATGTTTTGCTGTTGTGACTAGTGTTATTTTATAAACATATTTTATGTATATTTAAGTTGCTACTTTGAGAATATATTTGGTAGGAAGAAAAGGCTGGTGGCTGTCTGGTCATTAATGAGAACAGACTTTTCTTCCTACCAAATATATTCTCCAAAGTAGCAACTTAAGTATACATAGAATATATTTATAAAAAGGAAAACTAAAAGGAAGAGAGAAGGGTAGCAAAAATGAACAAGTGAGAAACAAAAACAGAAATGAAATGCTACTAAGAAAAGTGGAGCATTTAAATCACATTGGGGGAATGTGATTGGCCTTGAAGGAAAGCAGAACTAAAATGCCAGAATTGTAAGAATTCACCTGAAAATATCGTGGTGGAGATGAGTTCTCTAGGAGCTCGTGTGTTGGTGTATGTATCTTACTCTACTCTTTCAGGACAAAGTTTTTATGAAATCCAACTGGAAAAATAAGAACCTCAATCATTAAATTTGGCTAACTAGAAGATGGAAGATTACCAGTTATCTTTCACAAGACTATAGACCAAACCTTGTTACCATTATGAAAACCTAAGAATGTCCCCTTTAATGCCACCTAGAAAGTGATTTTTTCCCCATGTGTTTCTTTTTTAATAGAGTAGTATATTTGGGTAGGAGGTTGAAGCAACAGAACAGTTTATTGAAGAAGTATACAGAAAAGGAAATGGTTGACACAGTTTCCAATCTCTTAACTAGGACAACAGCTTTTGTACATCTGAGTAAACAAAATGAAAAAAATCTACACTAAGGACCTCATGCCTTCTAGTATTTGAATGACACAGGTAGTTTATACTTTATTCCCATTAAAGCAAAAAGTATGAAGTTACCCAAGAAAATTTGAGAGAAAAGTTGACTTGTATATCAAAGCTGTATTTGTGGAAGCATTGTGATATGAGGTGGAAGAATAATAGATGAACAGTGGGATTCCAACACAGCTCTTTCCTTACTATTGTGAGACCTTGGTATGGTTACTTAACTGGTAACTAAATCATTGGTTTGCCCTTGTATAAAATGAGGCCTATCATTATTTATGCAGTCTTGACTAGAGAAGGCAAGTCTGCTCATTCAATAAACTTTGGGAGCACCTTCTATGACTTAACTGGTAATGATTGTATTAGTTTAGTCCAGACCAAACACATAGAGATGGGCCCTGACTTTGTGGATCATTCTAAGAGATAATGTAATAAATACATATCATTTCAATAAATGGATGCTTATATTTTATTCGTCGAAGGCATAAGAATTGCATTCAAGAAAAGAAGAAAGACACTCTGTGCACAAATGTAAACTGTCATCTGTGGGCCAGAGGATCTTTGCTAAATAGAAAAGAAAATGTGAATGATTTTGGTGTCAACAGTATGATTGTAACACATGTGCAGACAAGAAAGAGAGCTGATGAGAGAGGTAGATGAGAAAAATGTTCCTGGCTTTATAGGGCTATGTACAGCTTCTGTGAAAGCCCATCCCAGCCATTTCATTACAAATTCAGCAAGATTTCCTAAATTGAAGAAGCAGATACATGTTGTGTTACTGCTCCCCAATGGACTCACTGTGAGTATCCAGGGATGTTTCAGTCTAATAAAAAACAAAATCAAATTCCTCTCTTGACTGGCGAATAGGCAGCATTATTTAGAGCCTTGTAGCAGGGAGAAGAACAGAAAATTGATTGAATCTTAAAAAGTTCTCACAACCCATGCTCATCACGGTGCTAAGCTTAGGGCAAATTTCTTCTCCCATCACAGAACAATGGGGCTGCCAAAGGTAAGGACTTTGAAATTGAGGATTGTCTTCTTTCTGCTTTCAGAAGTCGCTGGCCTTTAACTCTAGCTTCTTGGGGTGCCATTTTGTCAACAGGTAATGCTCCAGACTAATTATTTCACTCCAAAAAGCCTTTGCAAAAACCCCTGTGTAAACAGTGCAAAGCTTTTTATTTCTTCTTGTTCAAGGTTCTGTTGAGATTGTTGCTATTACAGTGACAGCTACATTGAGCTGGTCTCGAGATCCACAGGCCATCTCTAAGCGGCGGCATTCGAGGAGCTCCCAAACAAAACATTGGTTATTGCTGCAGAAATTAAAAATGTGATTACTCTAGAAATCTCCTGGACAGCAATAGCCTGATCGCTCTGTGCAACAGCAATTACAAGAGCATGAATGGAATTTCTCACCGAGATTCCAGAAGTGTGCCAGTATTTCTATGGTGTTTTGAAGAACTGCAATGAAGGGAGTTCAAGAAATAACAGCTGAAAATAATTCTTTTCAAAAATGAAATTACAAAGCAGAGTTGTTGTTGTTGTTTAAAAAAAAGAAGGCAAGGAAAATAAAGTTCTTTAGAGACAGAGTTCTACTTATTGAGCCTTTTTGATACTTGCAAAGAAGAGGTAATTTGGTGACTGGAAATATATATTCATTCAATTTAGTAAATGATACACTAAAAAGAAATCAGAATAGTAATGCATTCTGCTTATCGGAGTTAGGGTGATTTTTGTTTTAGTTTTTTTGTTTTAGATTTTCGTTTTTAGTGTTTTCTCTTATTTCTAATATTGTGATCTACATGTTGAGTCAATTAAGTATAATTTATGTAAGAGTAAAAAGTATTTAGGGGCTGGGAAGGTGGCTTAGTGATCGAGTGCTTGCCTAGCATGCATGAGGCCCAGGGTTCGATTCCTCAGTACCACATAAACATAAAAAGCTGGAAGTGGTGCTGTGGCTCACGTAGTACAGTGCTAGCCCTGAACAAAAGAAGCTCAGGGACAGTGCCTTGAGTTCAAGCTCCAGGACTGGCAAATACAAAAACAAAAACAAAACGGCATTTAGTAAGAATTTGCTCTGTTCCAGGACTGCATGTTAGGACTCTCACCCAATAGACGCTACTCGCAAGTCGGGACCTCATTATCTCTTTATTTAAGAGAAGTAGCAAAGCTGGGCACTGGTGCCTCATGCCTTAACACTAGCTACTCAGGAAGCTGGGATCTGAGCATCACAGTTTGAAGCCAGCCGAGGCAAGAAAGTCCACTAGACTTATTCTCCAGTAAACTACTCAGAAAAAGGCCGGAAGTGGTGCTGTGGCTCAAGTGGTAGAGAGCAAGCCCTGAGCCAAAGCTCAGGGATAGTGTCCAGACCCCTGAGTTCAAGGGCTAGCACCAGCACCAAAAAGAAAGAGAAAGGAAGAGAGGGAGAAAGGGGCAACATTGCCATTCCTAACTGTTACTAAACTAGAATAACAAAAGGAGAATGATTCCCTTAACAGTTGTGTAGAATGATGTCTTACAACCCTAAACCAAGAAACGTAGTGATACTTAAAGGAATAGGAGTGGAACCAGAATCAAAGGTTTTCTCTCCATTACTCTGAATTTGTTGGTCTCATCTCTTTTTTTGTCTTGAAATGCTTCATTCACCATTTCCTAAAAGTTCTTCATCCTTCCTGCTCACATATAATGGAGGGTATCCTCCTCTTCCCCTGAATCTATTCTGCTCTGTAGTGGATCTAAAGTGTTTGGGGTTCTAATACTGTCCCTCAATCATGGTGTTTGGATTTCCTTTTTCTGTGACAATGAACTCCTTTCAAAAGTCTCCAGGTAGAAAGTGGATTGAGTTGTACTGCTCTATTCAATGCTATCCCCTGTGCAACAGTCAAATTTGGCAGCTACTCCTAATTTTGGTGGCTCAGCAAAGACTTAAACCAGGACTTTAGCCATTTCCAATGTCCTTAAGCTAATGATCCTAATCAGATTCGTCTTTTTAACCTCTAAATGACCATTTCATAATGATTCTGCCTTGTCTTTTTCTTATGTGTCTAACATACGTAATATTCTATGTAATTTAAAAATATTAACAATGCCTTAAACATAGGAGAAATATTTCTCATATCTTGTGTTACAGCAGATGAAATTTCTACACATTCATCTCATGCCAAACTCCGTATTTAAATTCCATTGTAGTAATTTACATGTAACTAACCAAAGCACATTTATGTAGTACATATAAAATATTTATCAAATTTCAAAGACTTCATTGAAAATAATGAAAAATATCTCCATTATAATATTTCAGCCTATTGTGTTAAAGGCACTGATAAAAATCATTTCACCAATTCATTTTTACCTTTTTGTAGCCACTAGAAATAAGGGATTCACACAATATCTCTATAGGATTTGCTGCCCCCAAATCCTGCCCCTTCTTGCCTACACATTGTCTTCATTTCTGCCATTATTCCCATGTTTCCAGTCATATTAGTTTCCCTTCACCTCCTGGATCATTTTAGTCCATATACCAATTTAATTTCCTTTATCTTTAAGAACTTTTTTGATATTTTGGTGCGACTCTTCAGCACAAACTCTTCAAAAGATTTCTTTTTCTATAATTGGTGTTCCATTTTTGTTCTCCTCTTGATGTCTCCTAAAGAGCACGCTCACTATTCTTTAAACTCTTTATTGAGGCCACTTGCAGTACCTCCTTGTTAAATCATATCTTAAGTCTGTCTTCACTTCTTGCTCAACCTCTCAGCAATGTTTCACATGATTGGTCACTCATTTTTTGAAGTACGCATTTTCTGGTCTTCTCTGACTATACATTCCTGGTGTCTTAATTGGCTTTTTTTTTCTCCTTGACTTCAGTTACTAAGAATGCAATCCTAGACACCCTTACCTATTTTCACCCCATAAATGTTCTAATCTAGTTCTACATTCTGCTTTATGCAATACCTATATTCTGTTGACTCTCAAATCTCTTGAAATTAGATGATTCTAAAATCTCTTGCCTAGCACAGATTTATGAGCTAGCTTCAAACTCGCATATCCAATTCTCTTTAACATGATTGCTAACAGACTTTTCAAGCTCTATACAATTAAAATCCAGTTATTAATATTCATCCCTCAAATCTTCTCTCCCCTCTCCATCTTAATTTACAACACCAATAGCAACCCAGATGGTAAAGCCCTAACCCTAAACGATATGAGTCACTTCCTCTGCTTCACACCACATCCAATGTCTCTTTTTGGCATTTCCTTTGTATGTTTTCTTCAATTCCTTTTCCTTAAAGCAAACACAGCATCTTTCTTTTTACAATCTACAAATGATTATATGCCTCTTCCAACAACTTTTTAATATCTCAGCAGTCAGAACTGAAATAAAATCCAAATACCTTTCTGGTCACCCTAAATTATGTATTTCTACACCTCTGTCATCAGTTCTATTGCATCTCTTCATATTTTTTTCAAAGAACATACAGGTGTCTGAAATTTCTCTTTTTTTATTGTGAAAATACCATAGAGAGGGGTTACAATTACATGGGCAAGGTAATGAGTACATTTCTTATCATGCATTGTTGCCTCCTCCTTTGTTTCCCCTTCCCATTCCTTCCCATATCCCCCCCTCCCTCTCATCCCCACCACCCGTGCCAAAGTTGTAAAGTTCGTTTGTCAACATAACATCTTGTACATCTCATTGTTGCAATGGGTCCACCTGCATCCCTATTTAAGCAATTTGTTTTTTCCCTTCCCCTTATTGCCCCATTTGTTAGGAAATGGAAAGACTTTGAAAAAAATTATATTAAGTGAAATAAGCCAGGCCCAAAGAAACATAGGTCCCATGGTTTCCCTTATTTTCAATAACTAGTATATGTATGAGACAAGCAGAAATGGTCAGATAAGTTGATGTTAAGCGAAATGAACCCCAAGATAAGGATTCAAATTTTTTTTTCTTTCTGGCTATTGTTTCTAACATATGTATAAGAGATTTCTTTGTTGCTTTATATGTCCCTCCCCCACGGTAATACCCCTGCTTTCACTGTACTGGATGTTGGTACATTTGTGAAATTTCTTTTTCATTAGAATGTGACCTCTGTGAAGAGAAACTCTTTTTCCTTCACTGTTGAGCAGTATATGGCTTAAGCACACATTCAATACTCACTAGAAGACCAATGAATGAAGAAAGATATTAATGAATAAATGAATGGATGGTAGAATAAACAAAGTCAGGAAAGCAATCAGATGTTTTATAGTTGTTTTTATAATATGTACAGGATACCAGACTCCCCTAAGCTTCGAATGAATTGTAGTAACTGCAGGCACAGGATTTTTGGAATCATTATCAATGTTTTCAAGACAAGATGACCACCAAATATATGGAATAATATGGAAAGATTGAGGTATCTTCCAACATCTTTAGCTACTCCTTCTCATCACCTTGAAAGTCAGAATTACACTTTTTGCTGAACTATATAGTCTGGCCACAGATGGATGACTGTGCAGAGAATTCAGCAGCTGCTGTTCAACACAGAACTTACCTTGTTCCTTCCTCAGGACTTCGGCAATTTCAGAATCTAGAACAGGCAGAGCCAGGATGTCACAAGAGTTTTTAATATTTGCTACATTGTATCTTTCTTCCTGGGGCTGGCAAATTTCTCCCTTATGATAATTTCATTTAATACTCAGTGTTAGCATGTTCTGAGAAAACACAAGAACCAGCTTATTAAGTATTTCATCACCCATAAGGAAGATCATTCTCTCTACTTTGAATGAATGAAGGGCCACTGTCCCTAATGGCCTATAATTTCCCCCAAGGGTCTATTACTTCCAGGCCTACTGTCTGATAAATGTCTTTCAAGGCACAAGACACAAAAACTCACTCAACTTAAGCAAACTGAAGATATATTAGAAGAATACTGATAATGTGGTCAGGACTCTCCAAGAGTGAAATTAGTTGATAACCAAGATTAGTGACCCTAACTCCCTATTTTATGCTGCAAATCTGTGTTGGCATTGTCTTCCTTTTAACATTGGTTATTTTTTCTGACTCTTTGTTGACATGGCAGACTGCCTGCATTTGTTTCCCATTCTTCACCATCTCATAATTCAAATGCCACAAGGATAAATCAACTGTGAGTCCAAATTAGAAGTTCCTAGAAAGAAAATTGTACTGTCCTAGCTTGAAATCATGAGTATGCCCGTATGGTCCAATGGTTGTGTTATTGTCTACAACCTACTTAGCAGTTTCTCTGAATATAAGCTTTCTGAGAAAAGAGCAAATAAAGATTCTTTGAAAATGTAAAATGGCGTGAGGGAGACAATAAAGAGTAAAACTTTTCTATAACAAACAATACAAAATATCATGTAAAAATGAAGGAACAACTGCTCATTGTTTCTCTATATTACTTTAATAGACATAGACTACATATATTGAATACTCAGTATAAAGTACTGGGCTCTACATATAAATAATGCAATAAATAGGAGTTTCATGGATGAACAAAGGAATAATAAGTGATAATTGCATGTAGAAAAAAATACAGAAGTGACCATGACAATAAACCTGAAGTGGAGAAAAATCACTAAGCTGTATCTTAAAGAAAGAATAAACAGAGAAGTTTCTCTTTAAGTTTTTAGCCCATTTATTTATTGGGCAGTTGTTTCTTTGAGGATTTGTTATTGAGGGATTTAATTTTTTGAGTTCCAGGTATATTTTAGATATGAGACCCTTGTCCATTGTATGGCTAGTGAAGGTCTTCTCCCATTCTGTGGGCTTTCTATTGATCTTGCTAGCTATGTCCTTTGCCATGCAGAAGCTCTGCAATCATGCAATCCCATTTGTCCAACCTTTCTTTGATTTGTTGTGGTGATGGGTCTCTAGTAAGAAAATTTCGGCCTGTGCCAAGGAGACCTAGGGTTTCTCCTATTCCATCCTGTAATGTTTTCAGAGTGTCTGCTTTGACTCCAAGGTCTTTGATCCATTTGGAGCTGATTCTGGTGCAGGGTGCTATATAAGGATCTAGCTTTAGTTTTCTACAAGTGATTAACCAGTTTTGCCAGCATCATTTACTAAAGAGTCTGTCTTTCTTCCATTCTATTATTTTTAGCTCCCTTATCAAAGGCTATATGTCTGTAGGTTCATTTCTGGGTTTTCAATTCTATTCCATTGGTTCTGAGGTCTGTTCTTGTGCCAGTATCAAGCTGTTTTGATTACTATGGCTTTGTAGTAGAGTTTGAAATGTGGTATTGATATTCCTTCAGCACTGTTCTTTCTGTTAAGGGTTATTTTTGCTATTCAGGGTCTTTTATTGTTCCATAGGAATTTTTGGATTGCCTCTTCTATTTCCTTGAAGAATGAGGTTGGAATATTGATAGGCATTTCATTGAATTTATAGATAGCTTTGGGAAGTATTGCCATCTTCACGATGTTGATCCTTCCAATTCAGGAGCATGGGAGTTTTGCCACTTTCTAAGTTCTGTTTTGATTTCATTTTTAGGTTTTTAAAGTTTTCATCATACAGGTCCTTCACTTCTTTGGTTGAGTTAATTCCTAGGTATTTTATCTCATTGTTGGCATACAGAAAGGCCACTGATTTTTGAGAGTTAATTTTATACGCTGCCTCTTTGCCAAAGTTTTGAATCAGCCTGAGTAATTTGGGAGTTGAGTCCCAAATTCTTTAAGTACAAAATCATGTCATCTGCAAAGAGGGATAGTTTTACTTCATCTTTCCTTATTTGGATCCCTTGGAACCCTCCTGTATTGTTGGTGGGAGTGTAAACTTGTTCAACCACTTTGGAAAGCAGTATGGAGGTTCCTCACAAGACTCCACACAGAGCTCCCCTATGACCCAGCAATCCCACTTTTGGGCATTTACCCAAATGATCACAAACAAGACCACACTAAAGCTACCAGCACAACTATGATTATTGCAGCATTATTTACCATAGCTAAGATATGGAAGCAACCCAGATGCCCCTCAGTAGATGAATGGATCAAGAAAATGTGGTATATATACACAATGGAATTCTATGCCTCCATCAGAAAGAATGGCATTGCCCCATTTGTTAGGAAATGGAAAGACTTGGAGAAAATTATATTAAGTGAAGTAAGCCAGGCCAAAAGAAACATAAGTCCCATGGTTTCCCTTATTTGCAATATTAGTCAAGCAGAAAAGGTCAGATAAGTTGATGTTAGGTGAAATGAACACCCAGATAAGTATTCAAAAGTTTTTTCTTTCTTGTGATTTTTTTCTAACATATTTACAAGATATTTATTTCTTGTTTTGTATGTCCCTCCCCCACGGTATAATCCCTGCTTTCATTGTATTTGATGTTGGTATAATTTGTGGAAGGGAAGGGGAAAAAACAAATCATTTAAATAGGGATACTGGTGGACCCATTGCAACAATGAGATGTACAAGTCGTTATGTCGAAAACGAACTTTACAACTTTGGTGCGGGGGGGGGGGTTGGGTGGGGGGAGTGGGGGGAGGATGGGAAGAGATGGGAAGGGGAAACATAAGAGAAGGCTACAATGCTTGATAAGAAATGTACTTATTACCTTGCCCATGTAATTGTAACCCCTCTGTATGGTATTTTCACAATAAAAAAAAAAATAGAATAAGCAATAGCTACTGTGAATTAAGAGCAGAATCTTGCAGAGGTAATATATTAGGGTAAAAGATACATATGCAACACATGTAAATAATACTTGAACTCTTAAATTGGCAATCTAGACTTAATTCAGTAAGGAAAAGGAGCGATTGTAGGATCATACTAGTAATTCATACTATTACAGTTTCCTAATTGTTTTCTATGACACCATACTCTTCTCTTTCATCTACTAAAATATCATGATAATGATGATTATAGATGTGGTTGAGATGGGCAAAACACCCCAATGAAATACTAAAAGATGATGAGAACAAATTTCACCTTAATGGCACTGATACTTTCTAGCTGCACAGAGTTTTGACTTCATATTCACAATGCTTTTATATTTTTACATTAGCATATGATTACTAAATAGAAAGTTTACACACTGCATTAATAGAAGTGGCACTATATTTTGTTGCATATCACATGAATAGAAATGGTGCTATACCTTTGTTAATAGGGCAGAGACATTTACAACATTTATAAGTGGGCATTGCTGAGAGAGCTCAGATATTAGTTGGGACTTTCTGGGTTTTCATACACATCACAGAGGAAAACAACATGAACAGTCAATTGTTCACTCCTTAAATGACTGAGCACATAATTAAGCAACACTTAGTGAGGTGTGTGCCTCTTAGAAGGTAACTCTATATCATTTGATATATTAGTAATGTTGTTTGGTTTAAAAAGGAGTGGATGTCCTTGATTCTCTTATTTACAATGGTGAATCTATTTAGATTTTAAATAGCATAATTCCTTTCATTCAGTTCTCTGACTCTGAGTTCTGTTATCTATCATTGTTAAACATTTTACACTTATGTTTTTTTTTTTTTTTTTTTTTTTGTTTTTTTTTTTTTTTTTCTTTTTGGGTCCCGTCGTGGGGCCTGAGCTCTGGGCCTGGGCGCTGTCCCTCAGCTCTTCAGCTCAAGGCTAGCACTCTACCACTTGAGCCACAGCGCCACTTCCGGCTTTTTTCTTTTTGGTTATGTGGTGCTGAGGAATCGAACCCAGGGCCTCATGCATGCAAGGCAAGCACTCTACCACTGAGCCACCTTCCCAGCCCCTACACTTATGTTTTCAGGAAAACTTAACTAACGTTTTTTTCATTTTCCATGGAAACAAGTTCTTAAATATTATTTTTGCCTATAAGTCACTTCTGAGAGAAGGGAATAGTCATAAAACTGGAAGACTGTCATAGAAGATTGTCATATAATTTAAATTAGCTTGAAGCTAATAGAGTCTGCTCTGGGAGCTCTCGTACCCTGAGAACGTAGAAAAACACAGCCTGAAGTTTTAATGATAATAATTAGGTGACCAGGAAAAGAGAATAAAAAAGTTCCTGAGGCAGGTGAAGCATCACTGAGGTCTGTGCAGATATTGTATCTGTCTTGCAAGTCATTGGCAGATAGATTCAAGTACATAGTAAATCAAAGATTAGAAGACACAATTCCCTTAAGTGATTCAACTATTTTTGTATTTGTTTATAATATATAACTTAGGCAAAGAAACGTTTGTAATTACACAGAAAATTTGAAGCTGAAATTGTTTGATAGTAATAACCTGCAGAACTCATTGACGTTTTTCTTATGAAATGAAAATGAGTATATGTGAGTCTTAGTGCATTTTGTACCTTGTACCACTTATAATATTACTAACTGATTAATTTATCTGATTTAATTTATCTCAGTTTCAGCAAATCCATTAAGAAGAAGCTACTATATCCATTTGTATTATAGAAGGTAAAAGTGAAGCAGAGAGAAGTTAAGAAATGTGTCCAAGATTGCACAGCTAATAAAGCAGCAGTGCTGGTATTTATTTAAAACCAGGCAACATATTCTAGCATTTGTGAACTTTGATACTGATACCAGACCCATTTCATTGCCATAACTAGCTTTGTGGATGATTAAACTCTCATATGTGGAGGCTAGAATTCTTTTATAAATATGTAAGTAAATATATTAGGTGGTATTCAAGTATACACAATGTATTGACAAATACTATAGATTCAAGGAGAGAACTCAGTGTCATTATTTAGAAAGGCAAAATATAGTTCAACAAAATAAACACCAGGAAACAAGTCCTTAAAAAAGATGGGGTGGGGTTAAGGAGAGGGTAGTAGATGAATGAAATAAAGAAAGGAGGACAATGCAGTCAAAAATACAATTCCTATTAAATACATTTCCTATTAAATACATTTCCTATTAAGTTAAGAAAAATGAGGGAAAAGGTGGATTGGAATGGGCAATAATGTTAATAGAGGTGACAGTAGTCAAAATGCATTGTATTTAGAAACTACTTGGTTGAATGCCAACTCCTTTGTACAACTATTTAACGACAGTAAAAACTTTAAAGCATTTATAAAAGTTATAAGGACGTTAAAATAAGGAACAGTTCTTTAAATGATATGTCATCTATGATTTTGTCACATATTTTAAGGTTGCCTGAAAACAATGCAAGTCTATGAAAGGCTACATCTAGAAAAGGCCCCAAATGAGTAGACCCCAAGTGAACAATTCTAAGACAATGAAATAAAATCAGTTCTTTAACATATGTGGATTTTTTCAAATTATTTGCAAGAAAAAATAATGGATTTATATTAGAGGTCTTCATAAAATTATCTTTGAACAATTTGTAAATCCATGTGATTCTCTTGTTTGTTAATAAAATACCTAATGTACTGTTAGTTATTATATCTGAATGATATCTATGATTTTACCTTTCTGTAAATGTCATCTTATTTCACTTAGTAACATGATATAATAATACCAATAAAATAAGTATTAGATAGGGCATTTCAAAACTTACAAAAGAAGCAGCAAAATTGTTAAAATTAAAAAAAAAACAAAATTTGGTGATGAAATAAATTAAAAAACAAACCAATTCAATTTGATTATTGGGGAATACAAGCCTAACATAATAAATGTTGGTGTAGGTGGAAGAAGACACCAACACAAAAACCAAAATTGCAAGAAAGAAATAGTGAATAGAACAGATGAATTTTTTTTTTTTTTTTTGTTGGTCGTGGGGCTTGAACTCTGGGCCTGGGCGCTGTCCCTCAGCTCTTCAGTTCAAGGCGAGCTCTACCACTAGAGCTACAGCGCCACTTCCCAGATGAAATTTTTAAAAAGAGAGATTGTTTTATCTTTAATATGCTAATATAAGCCAGGCGCTGGTGGCTCATGTGTATAGTCCTAGCTAGTCAGGTGTCTGAGATCTGAGGATTGTAGCTCAAACCCTCCTTTGCAGAAAAGTCCATGAGACTCTTATCTCCAATAAATTACTCAGAAAAAATGGTGTCACTGTAGCTCAAGCATTAGAGTGCTAGCCTTGAGCGAAACAAGCTCAGAGACAGCTTCCAGGTACTGAGTTAAAGCCTCAAGACAGGAAAAAAAAGGATAATATATCTGAAGCAAAAATAATTAAGTATATTTATAACAGAAACATACCCTACATTAATTTTTTACACTTAAAATGGTTTCCACAAAAATACCAGCAGGATTCTTTCCTGAAAATAGACATTTGTTATAAAGCTAATATGAAAAAT
Organism: Dipodomys merriami; assembly: GCF_024711535.1. NCBI lineage: Eukaryota > Metazoa > Chordata > Mammalia > Rodentia > Heteromyidae > Dipodomys > Dipodomys merriami. The sequence goes on from NW_027203381.1 coordinate 87,325,696, forward strand.
ATACACAAATAAAAAGAGTAAGAAAGCCACAGGGGGCATGGAAAAGGGGATTAATGCATAAAGCCTGGTTTGTTGGATATTAAAATTAATTTCAGGGAATCCTTTATACATTATGCAATTTATTATGAAGCTTCTAAATGTAAAACAAGAATAGAAAACATATGCAAAGTCTATAAATAATCCAAATTCAAAGTGAGTTGAATAGTGTCTCCTTAAAATCCACATCCATTTGTAACCTCAAGATGGAGCATTATCATTTCACAGTATGTTTTAAGATACAATTAATTGAGAATATCAGATATAATTAGTTATCTTAGATTAATGTTGGGCTGTACCTCCAATCACTGGGGTCCTAATAAGAGAAAAGGACTCAGAGGTACACAGAATGTAATGGGGCCACAAAGAGCAGGAAAAGGAAAAGTCAGAAGCTCCCTTAGAATTTGCCCAGAGAATATGGCCCTAAAGACATGGATTTTGGACTTTTAGTTTCCAGATCTGGGGAGAGTAAAATGAGGCTGGAGGAGCAAATGGAAAACCTTTGTAAAAGATTAGTTTTAATCTCAAGATTAACAGTATACATTTGAAAGGTATTAATAATTATGAGTAGATTCACATTTCATGAAAGAACATTCTAATCATAGAACAAAGTTACTTAACTGTGAACTGTTGAAAAGATCTTGCTTCAAGTCCAGGAAAGAGAAGCTAGTGGCTTGATTGAAGATGATAGAAACAAAGAGAAGTAATCAGATGCAGAAAATTTTAGGAGGTAAGTCATGAAGGAGTTAGTAATAACTTTGATTGGATTTTTTTGGATAAAATGTTAAATAAAAAGCCAAATGCAAAACTACAGCTTCATTTTGATACAGCTAACAGTGAAAGAAATCCAGTAGAAACATATAAATTATAGAAAACATTTTTCTACATTCCAAGATAATAAAAGTTTAATTTTATTATAGTTCTTTTTAAAATAAAAGCAATATTTTAGTTTAGCTACTACAAAATCACACTCTCCAGAGTAATTGAGATATAACTCCGGGTTGTGCTAAGATTTTGTGTGAAACTAGTAGACAGCAGGAATTAATCTCTGACATTTAAATAAAACAGTAAGGGTTGGGGCTGGTGGCTCATGCCTTTAATTCAAGCTATTCAACAGGCTGAGAGCTGAAGAATCCCAGTTCTGGGGCAGTCGAGGAAGAAAAGTTTATGAGATCTGTGATAGAGTGCCAGCCTAGTAAAGTACATGGCCCTGAACTCAAAACCCAGCACAATGGAGACCATCAACAACGACAACAAAACAGAAAACAAAAAACAGCTTCTACAGTAAAGGGGGAGCTGCAGCAAATGACAATCCATACAGATTTATCCATGAGCTACAAGAATGTTTCAACTTACAATTTCAGCTCTTTTCCTGTCTTAAATTGTATCTATCTGAGCACAAGAATATGAACTAAATGGTTATGTTTAAAGTATAATTTATCAATGAGAATATTACCCAAATCATTTGGATCAAATTAATGCAGATTTGATTGGCATCTGACAATGGCAAATGGAAACATTTGATAAGCTTATCAGTGTCTCACACTGATGACTATGAATGAGTGCATTTTCCCAAAATATGCAGCACATCTAAAGCATGTGTGTGTGTGTGTGTGTGTGTGTGTGTGTGTGTGTGTGTACATAAATAAATGACTAATTCACCATTTTCTTTCTCCTTTTCAACAGGAAAGTTTGGAAGTGTCACTCCACATAGTGTTACTTTTCAAGCAGCTCTTGCTTTTAGGACTCTTGAAAAGTTTTGAAGAGACAAAATATTTTCCTTGGCTTTACTAGACTGACTGTGTTGGTTCCTTTGAAACCATTTTCACATTCTTATCAGGGATTTGTGTGTGTGAGTAAATTAAGTGTATCTAGTTCAGAACTGATATGCCATAATTTCTGTAATTGAAAAATGGTTCTGTCTACAAATTTCTTTTGCGTTATAATTTTCTGTTGTCTGAAAAGGTACAGATAAATAATGACCTCCCATTGTTTCACATTCCAAGTATAAAACACTGTCAGACTATGCCTGCATTTAGTATTGATTCTTCAAATGGGAAGGAATCTGTAATAAATGCAGGGGAATCAAGACAGGCTTTTTACACTCAGCAGTATTGGAGAAAAGAGGGCAGACCAGAAGTGGTTTTAAACTGCCTGGAAATTACTGTGTAGTGAAAAAGCCTGGGAATCCACAATTTGTTAGTAAACCCAGTTCTTAACGTGAAGGTTGTCAAAGCACTGACACAGATACTAGTGAGATTTTTCTTCTTCTTTTTTTTTTTTAACACTTTATAGTCTATTAGAATGGGCAAGTGTGATAGTACAAGTCATGGCCTCAGATCATCAGCAATCATTTTTCCTTTCCCTTAGAGTTAGATCTGTTCTACAAAAGCTTTCAGTGTGGAAAAAAACTCCACCCTGAGCAGTGTGAACAAAGAGTATGGTCTGAAGCTACTGCAATGGCAGAGAAATTTCTTTTCTATGAAGGGCAAATGCGAAGTTAGACTAATTGAATCATTTAGTGGCTGCAGCTGTTACAGTGCTTTTCTGGTTGAGGGGCTAAAACTTATATTAACACCTCTGCCCTTAATAAGGCAGGTGCTCAAGTGCTCAAATCAAGCTTTGCCCTCAAATCTTCTAAGAATTAACAGTGCTCACTAAGTAAGTAGCAAAGTGTGCATTGTATCCATCTAAGGGATTGTTTCATCAGAACTAAAAGAAAAGAAAAGGAAACTGAGCCTCATGTCCATTTGTAAGATAACTCTCCTGCCTCCTCACATCCTCTTCAAGACATGGACTTCTGTTCCATTTAAAGTGATATCTATGAATTGCCTCTAAATGAGCCAACTGATTCTGAGCATGATCACTTGTCAAAAGTATTCTGAAAAGTGAATAGTGTTTGAGACTACTCAAAAATCTCTTCCATCTCATACAACTGACACACAACACCTAAATTCTGTGTGGAGCTGAAGGTCTCAGGGTCAGGTTAGATAGCTATCTGCCCCAAACAGCTCAGAATCTTTAGGTACTTTTATGATACCTTCCTGTATGGAGTAGGCTATGTATCATATTATTGATTTGCTCAAAACATTGTTTTCTACTCATTTCCAACCCAATTATTTCAGAGTTCTTCCTCCCCTTTCTCATTTTTTTCATAATGCCTTGCTTCCTGTAATGATACAGCAATTAACTTGAATGCATCAGAAATATTGTTTTTGAAATTTGATCAAAACATTTTAAAACCAATCTAGAAGAATAAAAAGGTGAAGCTATTAGGTCCAGAAAAGAGTGACAAGAGCTATAATTTATTTGGTTCACCCTGTGTGTAAAGTTAGTTGTTGAATTAGCCACCTAATAAATATTGAAGAATAAAAGGCACTGAATTAGCTAGTAAAACAAATCTTAAAGCTATGATAGTTCTAATACAAATGTTTTAGTGGTCACAGAAACATTACCAGAGAGTACATTTTCACTCTCTCTCAACCCTCATCAAGAATCTGTAGGACAAGCTAAGTGGTACACATCTGTAATCCTAGCTACTTAGGTGGCTAAAACACAAGGAAATGGAAAAACTTGGAAAAATTAGATTAAGTGAAGTAAGCCAGGCCAAAAGAAACATAGGTCCCATGGTTTGCCTTATTTGCAATAACTAGTATATGTCTGAGACAAGCAAAAAAGGTCAGATAAGTTGATGTTAGGTGAAATGAACCCCAATATAAGTATTCAAATTTTTTTTCTTTCTTGTGATGTTTCTAACATATTTGTAAGATGATTTTTTTATTGCTTTGTATATCCCTCCCCCATTGTACAACCCCTGCTTTCATTGTATTTGATGTTGGTATAATATGTGTAGGGATACAGGTGGACCCATTGTAACAATGAGATGTACAAGTCATTATGTTGAAAATTGAACTTTACAACTTTGGCATGGGGGGAGGCAGGAAGAGATGGGGAGGGATGGGAAGGAGAAACAAAGGAGGAGGCAACAATGCTTGATAAGAAATGTACTCATTATCTTGCCCATGTAATTGTAACCCCTCTATATGGTATTTTCACAATTAAAAAAAAAAAACAGCAGGAGTTCCGGGAAGATGGCAGAGGAGAAGCTGGAATCTGAACAAGCTCTCGCATAGAAAGCAGTTTTAGAGTTCCAGTGAACAGTCCTAAGCCAGAGAATCACACCAAGTGTGCCATCACAGGACAGAGAGTTAGACAAGAGAGGGAAAGCAAGGCAAGAAGACATATCTGAGCTCTTGCCAGCAGCCGCCGCGGCAGTGGCGGCAGGGTCGCAGCGGAGACTGCAGCCGGGGCCATAATTGAGCACTCACACAGAGAGTCCAGGACGAAGGAGCCAGACGCAGCGGGCGAGAGGATTCTACCCAACACCAGCAAGAACCGACAAGGAGCGAACATCTTCATCCTGCAGTTTGCAGACCAGAGACGACCCAGGATCCAAGACTCAGCGTGAGTAGAAGCCCAATGTCCTCACTCCTTCTCAGGGAGCAGAGGAGGGAAGGCCACTCCTCCCCCCCAGCACCGGTGATCTCCATCTTGGATATCGACAAAGCTCGGAGGAGCTGCTAGCTCCAACTCAGGCCTTGGAATAAAACGAGTCATTTAGCAGGTCACAAGAACTTAACAGCGAAGTGACCTGCCAGACTCAGCTCCATCCAGGGAAAAGTCACCCAGCTCAGGCACCAGCCATTGGAGTGGCTTTCTTCACTGGGTAACCAGAGCCAGAGGCTGCCCCTCGCTCTAGCAGCCTCCACAATCAATTGAAAAACAGAAACCCTGAGAATGGCTCCAGGCTGGGCTCTGTGAGTTTTTCACAAAATAGCCCCAGGGAAAAGCTACTGTTTGTTGAAAGGCCTCAACTCTACCAGAACCTAGCCTCATCACCCCTCTTTTGTGATTCTCAAAGCAGATCACCCTCCCATTAAACTAACCTGGGAGGGAGATCTCAAAATCTTGGGTAAAGCAGAGCATTTTTCTGCCTGTTCGAACAAACTAACTTAAGAAACCAGTCAAGCCACAGGACCTCAAGCTGACCATAGACTCCAACAAGAGGCTGGATACAGACAAAAGGGAGATACAGGATTCTTCCCACCCCTCCCAAAAAAATCAAAAAAAAAATCAAAGAACTTTTTTTTTTCTTCTTCTTCTTTTCTTTTTTCTTTTTTTTTTTGGTACCTTACATATATAAAAAAAATTTTTTCCTTTTCTAAAAATTTTATTATTCTTTAATTTTTGCCTTTTTTGAAAAAATAATTGTTTTCCAGTAACTTTTTTTTCCCTCTTATAATTTTTATTTTAGGAATACGTGAATGTGCGTTTTCCTTTCTTTTCTTGTCTTCTTTCTCTTTTTCTTTCTTTCTTATCTTTTTGTTTATTGTCTAGCTCTACTGAACTTCTGATCTTTTTTTTCTCCCTTTCTTATCCTTTTAACCTTTTCCTCTCTTTTGTTCTTCTGTATGTGACTTAACTCTTGTCCTGCACATCCTCAGATAAACCCATAGTTAACTAGTAGACCCTATCCCCCATTGTGTACACACTTAATCCACAAATTTATTACTCAATCCAAAACCTCTGAGCCTTAAATTCCTTAATAGCAGTACTACCTCTTTATACCAATATAATATTTTAAGCATTTTTTTGAGTTCCGGGAAGATGGCGGAGGAGAAGCTGGAATCTGAACAAGCTCTCGCATAGAAAGCAGTTTTAGAGTTCCAGTGAACAGTCCTAAGCCAGAGAATCACACCAAGTGTGCCATCACAGGACAGAGAGTTAGACAAGAGAGGGGAAGCCAAGGAAAAACATCAGCTGCCGCTGCGGCGGCAGGGTCGCGACGGCGACCACCGCCGTGGGTTCATACCTGAGACACAGAGAGTCCGGGACGAAGGAGCCAGACGCAGCGGACGAGAGGATTCTACTCAACACCAACAAGAACCGACAAGGAGCGGACATCTTCATCCTGCAGTTTGCAGACCAGAGACGACCCAGGATCCAAGACTCGGCGTGAGTACAAGCCCGACGTCCTCACTCCTTCTCAGGGAGCAGAGGAGGGAAGGCCACCCCTCCCCCCCCCAGCACCGGTGATCTCCATCTTGAATACCGACAAAGCTCGGAGGAGCTGCTAGCTCCAGCTCAGGCCTTGGAATAAAAGAGTCATTTAGCAGGTCACAAGAACTTAACAGTGAAGTGACCTGCCAGACTCAGCTCCATCCAGGGAAAAGTCACCCAGCTCAGGCGCCAGCCATTGGAGTGCCTTGCCTCACTGGGTAACCAGAGCCAGAAGCTGCCCCTCCCTCTAGCAGCCACCACAATCAATTGAAAAACAGAAACCCTGAGAATGGCTCCAGACTGGGCGCTGTGAGCTTTATCACAAAATAGCCCCAGGGAAAAGCTACTGTTTGTTGAAAGGCCTCAACTCTGCCCAGAACCTAGCCTCATCACCACATCCCCCTCTTTTGTGATTCTCAAAGCAGATCACCCTCCCAGAAAACTAACCTGGGAGGGGTTACCCAAAATCTTGGGTAAAGCAGAGCATTTTTCAGCCTCTTCCAACCAACCGACTTAAGAAACCAATCAAGCCACAGGACCTCAAGCTGACCAGAGACTCCAACAAGAGACTGGTTACAGACAAAAGGGAGATACAGGATTCTTCCCACTCCTCCCCCCCCAAAAAAAAAATCAAAAGACTTTTTTTCTTTTTTTTTCTTCTTCTTCTTTTCTTTTTTTGCTTGTTTTTTGTTTTTTGTTACCTTATATATATATATATATATATAAATTTTTTTCCCTTCTAAACTTTTATTAATCTTTAATTTTTGCCTCTTCTGAAAAAATAATTGTTTTCCAGTAACTTTTTTTTTTCTCATCTTATAATTTTTTTTTTTAGGAATATGTGAATGAGCGTTTTCCTTTCTTTTCTTGTCTTCTTTCTCTTTCTCTTTTTTTCTTAATTATCTTTTTGTTTTTTGTCTAGCTCTACTGAACTTCTGATCTTTTCTTCTCCCTTTCCCATCCTTAAAGTTTTTCACATCTCCTCTATGTCCCTCCCTTTCTCTGAACATATTCACATTCCTCTCTAAATAGACGATCTTTTATCCTCTATAATAACATTAATTTTTACGTTTCTATTCTTTTTCTGGTCTCTCTTCATTCCCCTTTCTGTCTCTTCTTTCTCTCTCTCTCTCTACTTGCATCCTACCCAACCCATTTCCTGCATTGTGATTAGGACATAGTTAACTCTCCCTGTGCCTCCCCACTCCAATCTATTCCTATTTTTTACCCACATCTCTCCCTAATCCCAATAATTTCTAGTTTTCCAAATTCTTTTCTGCGGTTCGAAGTCCTTTAACATATAGTTGTTTGATGTTGAATAGATGTATCTGTTGAACTAGATTATATCTGTAGACTATTGACTGTACAAACGCAAACTTTGGTTGATGGTTGCCTTAAGATAGTGTTCTAGCACAAAACTGGTGCAATCTTCATCTCAAATGGGCCGAGTAAGCCGGAAAAACACAAGAAAAATGGCAAATTCGGGTATCTCAATTCCCAATCTTGATAATCAGGGATTAGAACAGATAAAGAATAATCCAGAGGAGAGTTTCCAAATAGCTCTACAAACACTGGTGGCAAACATGATAAATGAGAAGTTTGACAATGTACAAAGGACACTGTATGAGTGTGATAGGGAGAGAAAGGAGGCATCCCAGAAGTTTATATAGGAATATCATGAGCGTGAGGAAGCTACTCAAAAACTGATACAGGATTTGCGTGAACAACTTGAGAATACTCAAAGAGAAAGGGAGGAATGGCGTGAGCAGGCAGAGAACACTCAAAGAGAACTGCAGGAATCCCACAGACGGGAGGAAGCTAATCAAAGAGTAATTCAGGAATTGAGAGACCAGGTAGAGAATACACAAAGATCACTAAAGGCATTCATGGAATCCATTAACAAAGAGCTGAAGGAAGTCAGGGAGACCACAAAGGGAATGCTGAATGGAACCCAACAGAAGGAATGGGAGTCCAAAGAAACCATAACCAATCAACTAAGTGATTTGAGAACAAACACTGAACACCAAATTAAGGAAGTAAAGAAATTCATACAAGACCTAAAACAGAGCTTCAACAAAGAACTTGAAGCCATCAAAGCTGACCAATTAGAAGGAAAAGAGATAAAAAACAAAGTAGAGAGTCTTGACAGCAGGTTAGACCATGCAGAAGATCGAATCTCAGGGATTGAAGACAGCCTAGATATTATAGAGAAAGAACATACAACCATCCAAGACAAGTCCAAGAAATATGATAGGTCTATCCAACACCTGGAAGACACCATCAGAAGGCCCAATCTAAGGATAATGGGTGTAGAGGAGCACCTAGAAACAGAAGTTAATGGTCTAGGAAATTTGTTTAACAGGATCCTAGCAGAGAACTTCCCAAACATACAAAAAGATAGGCCTATTCAGATACAAGAAGCTTTTAGAACCCCAAATAGACCAGACCAGAATAGGACATCCCAATGTCACATTATAATCCACACAGGATCAACCCAGACCAAGGAAAAGATCCTTAAAGCTGTCAAGGAGAAAAGGGTAATCACCTATAAAGAGAAACCAATTAGAATCACCTCAGATTTCTCACCAGAGACAATCAAAGCAAGAAGAGCCTGGAATGACGTATGCCATGCCCTAAAAACAAACAACTATCAACCAAGAATACTGTACCCAGCTAAACTCTCCTTCATAACTGAAGGCCAAATAAAAACCTTCCATAGCAAAGAAAAATTGAAACAATACATCTCCACCAAACCAGCCCTACAAAAGATTCTTAAAGATGTCCTACACATAGAAAACCAACAAGACAGCAACAAAGGCTAAGAAACTGCACCCAAACGGAGAATCCAAGAACCATAGGAAGAACCCAGTTTTCACAGCCCCCAAGAAGGTGGATAACATGGCAGGAACTCCCAAATACCTCTCAGTCCTATCTCTTAACGTTCACGGAATAAACTCTCCAATTAAGCGACATAGACTGACTAGTTGGATTAAAAAACAAGACCCTTCTATCTGCTGCCTGCAGGAGTCACACCTTGCCCATAAAAACAAACACATTTTCAAGGTTAAAGGCTGGAACAAAATCTACCAAGTAAATAGCCCTCATAAACAGGCGGGAGTTGCAATCCTAATATCAGATAAAATAGACTTCAAATTAAAATTCGTGAGAAGAGATAATATCCTCCTTCAGGAGGATATTACAATTCTAAATATCTATTCGCCAAACAATGGAGCACCCAAATTTATCAAAGAAACACTACTTTCCCTCAAATCCCATATAGATCCAAAGACATTAATTGTTGGGGATTTTAACACACCACTCTCCCCACTAGATAGATCAACTCGGCAAAAACTCAACAGAGAAACCGCAGATCTAAACAGCTGCATAGATCAACTAGACTTAACAGACATTTACCAAACATTTCACCCAGCAGCATCAGAATACACGTTCTTCTCAGCAGCACATGGAACGTTTTCTAAAATAGACCACATTTTAGGCCACAAGGCAAACTTGTCTAAATTCAGAAACATTGAAGTTATACCTTGCATTCTCTCTGACCACAAGGGAATAAAATTAGAACTCAACACCAAAAGCCACCAAAGAAAGTCCGGTATCACATGGAGGCTGAACAACACACTGCTGAATCAAGAGTGGGTCATGGAAGAGATTAGAAAGGAAATTCAAATGTTCATGCTATTCAACAAAAATGAACACACAAATTACCAGCTCCTCTGGGACACAGCAAAGGCAGTACTCAGAGGCAAGTTTATACCTCTGAGCTCCTACATCAACAAATTGGAGAGATCTGAAACTAACAATTTAATGACACATCTAAACCTCCTTGAAAAAGAGCAGCAAGATAAACCCCAATCCAGTAGATGGAAAGAAATAATCAAAATTAAATCAGAATTAAATGAATTAGAATCCAAAAAAACTATAGAAAGAATCAACAAAACAAAGAGTTGGTTCTTCGAAAAACTTAACAAAATTGACAGACCCTTAGCAAACCTTATCAGAAAAAGGAGAGAACACACCCAAATTAATAAACTCAGAGATGAGAATGGAAACATCACCATGGAAACAACCAAGATTCAGAACATTATAAGGGAATACTTCTCAAAAATTTATACTAGTAAGTTTGAGAACTTTACAGAAATGGACCTTTTCCTAGCAAATATTGACATGCCAAAACTAAACCAAGATGAGTTAAACCAGCTTAACAGGCCCATATCAAGCATTGAAATAGAAACAGCAATAAGAGACCTCCCAGCTAAGAAAAGTCCAGGACCAGATGGTTTTACAGCGGAATTTTACAAGGCCTTCAAAGCAGAGCTCACACCAATACTCCTCCACCTCTTCAATGAAATTGAAAGAGAAAGCTCACTACCGAACACATTCTATGGAGAAATCATAACCCTCATCCCAAAACCAGGCAGGGACTCATCAAAGAAAGAGAACTATAGACCCATTTCTTTGATGAACATTGATGCAAAACTTCTCAACAAAATTTTGGCCAATCGACTTCAACAATTCATCAAAAAAATCATACACCATGATCAAACAGGATTCATTTCAGGGATGCAAAGCTGGTTCAATATACGCAAATCAATTAATATTATTCATCACATCAACAGGACCAAGAATAAGAACCACATGGTTATCTCAATAGATGCAGAAAAAGCATTCGACAAGATCCAACACCCCTATATGATGAAGGTTCTGGAAAAATTAGGAATCCATGGAACATTCCTCAATACAATAAAGGCTGTATATGACAAAACTACAGCCAGCATTATACTCAATGGTGAAAAACTAAAGCCATTTCCTCTTAACTCAGGAACAAGACAAGGATGCCCACTCACTCCACTTCTGTTCAATCTAGTATTAGAATGCCTAGCTACAGCAATAAGACAAGATGCAGACATAAAGGGGATCCAAATAGGGAAAGAAGAAATAAAACTCTCCATCTTTGCAGATGACATGACCTTGTATTTAAAGAATCCCATAGACTCCACTCCCAAATTACTCAAGCTGATTCAAAACTTTGGCAAAGTAGCAGGTTATAAAATTAACCCCCAAAAATCAATGGCTTTTCTATATGCCAACAATGAGAAAAGTGTGGCTGAAATTAGGAAAGCAACTCCATTTGTAATAGCCCCACAGAAAATAAAATATCTAGGAATTAACTTAACCAAAGAAGTGAAGGACCTCTATGATGAAAACTTTAAAATCTTGAAAAAGGAAATCAACACAGAACTTAAAAAATTGGCAAAACCTCCCATGCTCCTGGATTGGCAAGATTAACATCCTGAAAATGGCAATACTTCCCAAGGCTATCTACAAATTCAACGCAATACCTATCAAAATTCCGCCCTCATTCTTCAAGGAAATAGAAGAGGCAATCCAAAAATTCATATGGAACAATAAAAGACCCCGAATAGCAAAAACGCTCCTCAACAGAAAGAACACTGTTGGAGGAATATCAATACCAAATTTCAAACTCTACTATAAAGCCATAGTAATCAAAACAGCTTGGTATTGGCATAAGAACAGACCTCAGGACCAATGGAATAGAATTGAAAACCCAGAAATGAACCTACAGACCTATAGCCATCTAATCTTCGATAAGGAAGCTAAAACAATAGAATGGAAGAAAGACAGCCTCTTCAGTAAATGGTGCTGGCAAAACTGGTTAACTACATGTAGAAAACTAAAGCTAGATCCTTATATATCACCCTGCACCAGAATCAACTCCAAATGGATCAAAGACCTTGAAGTCAAAGCAGACACTCTGAAAACATTACAGGATGGAATAAGAGAAACCCTAGGTCTCCTTGGCTCAGGCCGAAATTTTCTGAATAGAGACCCGGAAGCACAACAAATCAAAGAAAGGTTGGACAAATGGGATTGCATAAGATTGCAGAGCTTCTGCATGGCAAATGACATAGCTAGCAAGATCAATAGAAAGCCCACCGATTGGGAGAAGATCTTTACTAGCCATAGAACGGACAAGGGTCTCATATCTAAAAAATACTTGGAACTCAAAAAATTAAACCCCCCAACAACAAATCCTCAAAGAAACAACTACCCAATAAATAAGTGAAGAAGAAAGAAGGATGGCCAATAGACACATGAAGAAATGTTCAACATCCCTAGCCATAAAAGAAATTCAAATCAAAACAACATTGAGATATCACCTCACCCCAGTTAGAACGGCAAAAATCAAGAACTCTAACAACAGATGCTGGAGGGGATGTGGACAGAAAGGAACCTTACTTCATTGTTGGTGGGAATGTAAACTTGTTCAACCACTTTGGAAAGCAGTATGGAGGTTCCTCAAAAGACTTCACATAGAACTCCCCTATGACCCAGCAATCCCACTTTTGGGCATTAACCCAAATGTTTACAAACAAGACCACACTAAAGCTACCAGCACAACAATGTTTATTGCAGCATTATTTACCATAGCTAAGATATGGAACCAACCCAGATGCCCCTCAGTAGATGAATGGATCAAGAAAATGTGGTATATATACACAATGGAATTCTATGCCTCCATCAGAAAGAATGACCTTGCCCCATTTGTTAGGAAATGGAAAAACTTGGAAAAAATTATATTAAGTGAAGTAAGCCAGGCCCAAAGAAACATAGGTCCCATGGTTTCCCTTATTTGCAATATCTGGTATATGTATGAGTCAAGCGGAAAAGGTCAGATAATGTGATGTCAGGAAAATGAACCCTTAGATATGTATTTTAATGTTTTTTTCTTTCATGCATGTGTTTCTAGTGCATTTATAAGATTATCTCTTTGTTGCTTTGTATGTCCCTCCCCCACAATATAACCCCTGCTTTCACTATATTTGATGTCAGTATAACTTGTGGAGGAGATGGGGAAAAACCAGTTGTTTAAGGATACAGGTGGACCTGTTGCAACAATGAGAAGTACAAGTGGTCATGTCCAAAATGAGCTTTACAAGGTCGGTGTGGGGGGGGGGTGAGGAAAGGGAGGGGAAGGAGAAGGATTGGGATTGGGGGGGGATATGAAGGGTAAACCAAAGGAGGAGGGTGCAATGCTTGGTAAGAAATGTACGCATTATCCTGCCCATGTAATTGTAACCCCTCTGTACAGTATGTTCAGAAATAAAATAAAATTAAATTAAAAAAATAAAATAAAACAATACAAAATTAATTTAGATAGGCTGAATTATATTTGTTATTGAATATGTCAGCAGATAAATGTTTTCGTCATGATTTTATTCTTTAAATGTCTCAATGCCCAATAAATATTTCAAAATATAAAAAAACCAGCAAATTTGAAGTCAGTCTGGATAAAGTTAGAAAGTCCTTTGTCAAACTGAAAAGAACTCCAGTGTGGTAGTTAATGTTCGTGAGACCCTGGGTTAAATCCCAATACAAAAATAACAAATAAAAGCAAATAAATCAATAAATAGCAGTGGCACTGCAATGGCACTGATCAGTAGCTCTGATCTCTGGAGATGGAAGAAATACTAACATATAGCAAAGCTTGAGTAACTCACTGGGCTTCAGGATGAGAAATTAGGATCAAAGGTATGTTGAATCATAGACAATAGAAATGAAGCAATATTCCCTGCAAAGCTAACTTTCTGTCCTTAAAGCAATGTTTCGATGCAACCAATCGCAAATTAGCTAAGAAATCGATATTGTGACCGCACATCTTCTCACTCCTGCAGAATGTTCCAAGGTAGTTAAGTTTTAAACTGTGATTAACGCCAATGAGCCAACAGTTCCCAAGATTCACAGAAACATTACAGTGGAGGGACCTCGAGTGAGAGATGGGCATGCCTAGAAAAATGAGACACCAAATATGTTCTGGTAAGTCTGGAAAACTTGTGGAAGAGCTGAAAATATTGATCCAAGGGGAAGAGTAGCAGGAAGTCTACTGAAGGAGACAGCATTTGAGACTTCATCTAAAAGAGTGAAAATAACCAACTTATATATGTATATATATATATAAAATATACATTTATATGTGTATATTAATATACATATATAAATAAATATACATATATCTATATGTGTATACAAATATACATATATCTACACATATACATATGTAAGTATGTATATATTTTCTACCAATATTTTCTAAGCTTTTAATCAAGCAGTTACAAATTAGAAACTAATGAGAAACTTCCTCAGCACATCCATAAGGAACAGCATCTCTAATTTTAGGAAGTGGCTAAATCTGCTTGAATCTGAATGTTAGCCATCCCTTGTCAAATTCCTTATTTCAAAATCTAATATCCAAATGCAATAGTATTAAGAGATGAGATCTATAGTCATGATTAGTGTCCTTGTGAAAGAGTATGTCGGAGTGGGCTGTCCTCACCACCATGTGAGGATATAACATTTCCTTTTCCTTCAAAGACCCAACAAAAAACAGAATCAGACAATACCAGACACTGCACATCCCTTGATCTTGCATCAAGGTATTTCCCAACATGCTGAGAACTATGAGCTATAATCTTTTTTATTATTTATACATAACCCAGTTTAAAGTATTTTGTGATAGCAACCCAAATAAAAGAAATCAGAGTTCAACATGAAACATAATGCATATTGTGTCTACATAATAAATCATGCATTTAATTCTAATGGATTAAAAGACAAGATTTTTTTCCCCTTTAGTTCTAGCTGCTTGCTGTATTTGTGGAGTGTCAGACTTTAGTGCTAGAATATTTATAATTCTGCAAAGGACTCTCAAATTCCATCAAATCAAATCAGTGTAGGATGCCTGTTTTTAAAAATTCAGATATTCTTCATGTATTATGCCATGAGTACAATGGAAAAATCAATATCAAAAAGAAAGAAAACAGGGAATCTTAGAGAAACAGAAGACGTGTTTAGAAACTGCTTTTATTGAAAAGCCCTGGCTCCTTACTTAAGCCTGCAAGGCAAGTAAACCTAGCATGTCTTCCTTCATTCTGTGACTATCTTCTTTACAGGGGGTCAGATTCCTGCTCCATTCTGCATGTAGGCATGTTAATCATTCAAGGAGTGTCTGACCAAATACTAGAGATACATAGCCTATTTCACCCCCTTCAAACTTGAAGGCACAAAGATAAGAATAACAGGTATTTTGCTATCAGCTTTTACACCATTCTATTCCAAAACCCCAAAAGGTGCCTTGTTTTTATCTTCAATCTGCAGTAACCTTTGATTCCAAGGAGAATCTGTCTACAAAGTGTTGTAGACAATCATCTCATGGGAATTAGATGGTCCCCTACAATGACCTTGCAAAAGCAGAATAAAAATAAAAACCAACAAGGCCACAAATTAAGCAATACTATAACAAAAAATTGAATATTTAAATGTGCATACCTATCTGCCACTGCCTCGATTTTTCCTCTGTTCAAACCTAAAGCTCATGTCGGTACTTGGAAAACAAGCTGAAATATTTGTCCACCATTTTCCCCAAAAAGGCATTTGGATTGAAATCATGTCTGGCTGTGTCACCACTACTTATGTTTGCTTCCTTTGGATCAAGAGGCCAGACAGGACAGGTTGGAACCTCCAGAGTTACAGAAAGATTAAAATAAGAATGGTTTACTGAGTAAAGAAACATTTTAGATGTACCCTCTCAACGCACAATGGAAATTATTTAAACTTTTGGGTCAATTTCGAATGGCATTATAAGAATCAAATAAAACGTTTCAAGATTTATGCCCATACTCACATGCCAATTTGGTCACATGCTGTCAGAATTGACCTTCTATACATTCGAGGCCATATTGAGAGAAATATTAGCAACTCCTGGTCTGAGTAGAAAATAAATGCAGCTATATCCCTAAGAGAAGTCATTAAGATGCTGGATGTAGAAATCATTAAAACTGTGCATCTAAAACTGGAGATTTTAGGTCTAGGCCCAAATGCTAGGGGTTTCACATGTCAGGCCCGGCCACTCACCTCTGTACACAAAATAATTATGCATTTTGAAAGGCAGAGAAAGGGAATGTATTACATGACATGGGCCTGCTGTGGGAAGATAGCACTTCAACCGATCTTCAGACATCATCCTGGTACAGACATCTGTGTTAGGTCAAAATAGGAAGGATGGGAGCAGGAGGTGAGAAATTACATATAGTTAAGACTCAAGTCACAGGCATCTTCAGAGGTGATTTAGAGCGGCCAGAAAAAGTGGCATAGGTGGTGTGATGATCCATTGATCCATTGTCTCCCACCGGTCAGATAGGGCCTTGTCACAGTAAGAGTCAGTGATGCCTGGCTGGTCTAATCTCCTGTTCACTCTTTCCTGGCTTCTAAGATGGCTGTAAAATGGCTGCAGGAAAGAATGACAGGACAAAGGACATAGATCCAAAATGCAGGAGGCTGACTAGTATTTATCCTGTTCCTATTTAATTCATGTGCTCAAAAAAAAGAAGTTAGTGTTTCTCAGAAATAAAATAGTTTAAGTATTTCTTACACATTTATTTAAGACAAGATTATTCACTAAAAAATTGCAGGACTAACAGTTATGTCATATTGAGAGAGGTTTGTGCTCAAGTTAGAGTTCTCCGTAGTTCTCTCCCCCATCATATCCAGAGCGAAATCCAGGAAATCAGATGGAATTTGGCACTATATCAAAGACTGCAGATTTGATGCTATGTATTTAAACTATGTGTAATTTGGAAATTATGAATGAGTCTTTGAAATAGAAAATGTCAACTATTTCCTGTTAAACTGCAATTGGTTTGATTTATAGTGACTTTATGAATAGTAAAATAAAAGGAACTGTATGTACTAAAGTATTAGAGCAGAACAGTAAAAGATACTGAAGTTCTCAACTGCAACGAGTCCCATATCTTTTCACATGGAAAAATGATTGACATTCAGCTAAGAGACAGAAGTAATAAATAACCTTGCCTTTAGATTACCATTCTATCAAAATGCAGAAAGCATTATAATAGGCTAAATCCAACAGAAAAAGATATAAAATAAATAATGCAAGGCAGAGTCTAGCTTTGTAAAGGAGGAAAAAAATCACCTACTTGCAATTTCCCCCCATTGTTTTAAAGCCAATCTTTTTGTTCTCTGATATATCTACAGTGAGTTTATTTTGCTTCTGACTGTGAGATAATCAACTTCTTGCCCCAAGCATAGTGGATATTTGACCTATGTTTCTCTGTAGGCTCAGTAGGGAAACCAATAGTAAAAACAGGCAAGCACTATAGTGACTAAAATCCCGATGACTGTAGCTTGGTGGGAGTGTGATTTTCCTATGCAATAATTGTACTAAACAGCACAGAGGGCTGTTGGTTATATACTTGATTGAGTCAATGAGCCAACCCATTCTGCATTTACATACCATCTTCTCTTAAGTCTTTTATCTCAGTAGTACCCCCAAGCAATGACTCCAGTGCTCTTGCTGTTTAATGTAAGCAGTCACAGATTAAACCTTACCACTATAAAATTGTCCAGAACTTGCCATCTGTCTCGAGAAGCACTTTTGTGTCAGTTCCTCTATGAGAATACCTCCTATTCTGTCTGATTCACCTCAAAGGTTGTTCCTGTTAATAAGAAACAACTCCAAAACAGCAATACTATTTAGTATTGTCTTTTCTTAGTACCATCATAGAGATTCTGGAATTGTTAAATGGGAATGTCAACTACATGTGGAACATAGACAAATGAAGTTTCCCTAGCAAGCCACAAAGGAAGATTATTTTGATAGCATTTTTATTATTGTCAAAGTGATGTGCAGAGGGGTTACAGTTACATAAGTAAGGTAATAAGTACATTTCTTACCAAACTTGTTACCCTTTCCCTCTTGATAGCAAATTTTTATGCTTCTGAAAATAGTAAATAGCTATGAGCAAGGGGAAATACAAAGAAAACCTAGAATGGAGGACAAGGATAACATCACAGTATCTGTGAGAGAAAACACTGTAATTAAGCTTTACAACTTAAAGTGACTAGCCTATGTGATCACCAAGGTCATAAAATATAATAAAGAAGAGTTTTGAAAAAGTAGTTCACTCATCCAATGATTAATGACAGGCTTCATTTTGACTTGAAGTAGGTTAACAAATAATTTGAAAACAATGATTTCTTAAAATTTTATTTTATTAGAAAGATGCTGTACAGAGTGGTTACAGTTACAGTAATAAGGTAATACATACATTTCTCAAGCATTTTACACCTTCCCTTGTTGTTTTCCCACTATCCTTTCCCTCCCTCACTCCTCCCATGTTGATATTTTAAAAAATATTATGTTTAAGGATTTGTACAAAGAAAGTACCATTTAACAAAGCAGTTTATAAATACAATGCATCTTGATCAGTGTCATTCTCTTCAACATTCTTACCCCCCCCCACACACACACGCTACCTGTTCCTCAAATAGTACTTTCCTCAAATTTGTATAACTTTTTAGAAAGATTAGATCAAAGCCCAACAAACAGCACCAGGAAACTGGTACATGCAAGAAAGGGTAGAGGAATGAAGCAAGGAAGAAGGAAAGAATGCAGTCAAGAAAAGAAAGCAAGCAAGAAAGAAAGAAAGAAAGAAAGCAAGCAAGCAAGCAAGCAAGCAAGCAAGAAAGAAAGAAAGAAAGAAAGAAAGAAAGAAAGAAAGAAAGAAAGAAAGAAAGAAAGAGAGAGAGAGAGAGAGAGAGAGAGGGAGGGAGGAAGGAAGGAAGGGAGGGAGGGAGGGAGGGAGGGAGGGAGGGAGGGAGGGAGGGGAGAGAAAGGGAGGGAGGGAGGGAGGAAGGAAGGAAGGGAGGATGTATTAATTGAATATACCACCAAATTAAGAAAACAGTAGCTCTGAAGTGAATGCCATGATGACTGAAGTGTCCTCTTTCAGTGGCATTTCTTTTTCTTCTACATTTCTTTCCTAGTAAAGCTTCTTAGCACTTTTAGTTTGTTTGAGTCTTGCCTGAATTCTTCTTATTTTGGATGCAAGGACCAAGGTTAACTTAGTTTTGTTAAAGTTCTTGTAACACTTCTATCAAATTACAAAAATAAGACTTAATAATAAGTACTTCACTGGAAACAATTACTTCAAGGAAGGGCAAGGACTATTGGAAAGCTGGAAGGGAACATATTTCATTAGAAAAAAAATGCCATGACATAGATATGCAAACTTCTAGGTGTTAAACAAATAGGAGTTCACTATCATTGAGAATAACCAACAAAGTGTGGTAAAACCAAGTGAGAAGGTAATGTGATGAAAGATGATAGAACTGGAGAGTAAATTACATAAAGCTATACTCAAGTTAGACAAATTTCCTGTTTGCCAAAAGGAGTATTTCCTGGCTCATGCTAAGAGTGGTTAGAGATGAGGATCCTGGGAGAAAAGCAGAAACTTAATCAAAATTTTTTTCCAATGATTGATGGGCTAAAAATAGGAACTTAGAAGGTTGTAGGTAAACAAGAAACAGTGAGCCTTATCAAAGTCATATGGGGAAAGATGCTTCTTTGAAATGAAAACAAAAATTTGAGGGGTTTGGATTCCAAGACATACAACTCCAACTGTGCTATTATGGCATCTGAGACAACAGAGGAAATAAGCCAGTCTCTCTGACCTTCACCTGACATTTTTTATTAAAATAGGCCATAAAATTCTTAGATCTTCCTGTAAATAAGGTCATAAATCTTCATTGTCCCTGTTGGATTTTTTATTGTAAAGATACTGTACACAGAGGGGTTACAGTTACATGAGCAAGGTAATGAGTCCATTTCCTAACCAGCATTGTTACCCCCTCCTTTGTTTTTTCCCCTACCATCCCTTTACTTCCCACTTCCCCAATTCCCCCCCCCAAAGTTGTAAAGTTCATTTTCAAAATAGTGTTTTGTACATCTTGTTTAATGTACTATGTGATTTTTTTGTTTCTTTTGTGTGTTCTTCCCCCATGATATAACCCCTGTTTTCACTGTATTTGATTTTGGTGCCCTGCATCTTATATATACATTTTTCTAATTTGGGGAGGGGAAGGGAAATAACAAAATGCTGAAACAGGATACAGGTTGACCCATTATAACAATGAGACATACAAGGCACTATGTTGAAAACAAACTTTACAACTTGGGGTGGGGGATGGAGAGGAAGGAATTGGGGAGGTAAGGAGGAAAGGGATATAGGGGAAAAACAAAGGAGGAGGTAACAATGCTGGATAGGAAATGTACTCACTATCTTATTCATGTAACTGTAACCCCTCTGTACAGTATTTTTACATTAAAATTTTTTTAAATAACCTTCATTCTGTGTATGCATCTCTGAAAGGAGAGGAAAATCCTAAAGACATAGAAATGCCCATAAGAATCCTAACAAATAGTTCTTGCTAAATAATGGCCCTGGGTTGATTATATGCCTTATTTCCATATATGCTTCTTGCACATAATTGACAACTATGCATAAAAATGCAAACGTTATATTTTATTAGCCTAAAAATAAAAAGATTTCCCTGGTGATTGGGTATTAGTTTCTGAAGGCTTCCACATCACATTAAATGTATACTGAATAAATTTATAAGCTTTTATTTTGTTAGTCTGCCATAAAACTTGTGATGGATGAAAAAAGAAATCATCGTTTCCCTATCAGGAATTTCTTAAACTTTCACTGCTTTTGTTTTTGTTTTTGTTTTTGTTTGTCAGTTGTGGGTCATGAACTCTGGGCCTGGGTGCTGTCTCTCAGCTCTTCTGCTCAAGGCTAGCGCTCTACCACTTCAGCCACAGCACCACTTCCACCTTTTTCTGTTTATGTGGTGCTGAGGAATTGATCTCAGAGCCTCATGCATACAAGGCAAGCACTCCACTGAGCCACCTTCCCAATCCTTCACATTTTTTAAACATTGTGCTCAAAGAAAGCTCACCATTGTGCCCTTTTATGTAAAGACAATTCTATAGATATGTCTCTAGTGTTGGCCTGACACATAAAAGAGTTTCAGTTTTGTGAGGTCAATGGTGAAACTTCTTATACTTGTGAACAGAAGTTCTCTGAAAAAGTTCCATCCACATTGAAGAGCCCACTGCTGGAAGGCTGTCTGACCTTACTGCCTTGAATGTGGTGACTACAAAGAGACAAAGCATTGTAGGTTAAAAACACAAAGTGTATGCCCTTTAAGAAGACACTTGACTTTCACATCTGATCTAACATTTTTAGTGACTAAAACATAAATGTCTGGGAATGCATTACTAAGCATATAGGTAGATAGACAGATAGATAGATAGATAGATAGATAGATAGATAGATAGATAGATAGATAGATAGATAGATAGATAGATAGATAGATAGATAGATAGACAGATAGATAGACAGATAGATAGATAATGTATATAGACATAGATATATTACTATAAGCAGAGTTCTATTCTCTACCAACACTAAAGCTAAAAAAGCTATAACATCTAATACCTATAGAAGAGATTTCCCTACTTTACTATAAGCTCCCTGCCTGATGACCCCATAAATTTTTTTTAATATATTGATTCATGGATGCACTTTATACTGTGACTACAAAAGTTCCTGTAACCTCCTTCTTCCACAGTGGTATACACCATTCAGAGCAATCCCAATCTGCTTTCTCCATCACTCAAATTTCACTGTGAATAACTTATTTTCTTGCTGCATTTAAAGATGTATTGTTATTTTACATTCACCTCCTCTACAGGCAAGAGTGTGAATCATTTGTATTTACTTAACTCTTTTTCTGCCTTGGTTTTATTAAAGAAAAAAATTCAGACATTTGTTAAAGATGGCATGGCAAAGAACTCAAAAAGGGGGCCTTTAATGGAGGTTTTTCAGCAGCGGAGATTAGTCTCACCTCCAAATAAAACATGAACAAATGGAGATTGGTAGCCAAGGAACAAGGTGAGAGAAAACATCAAGACCAGGGGTGGTATTGTAAGAACTACATAACAAGTCAATGAGATACACCATAAAGGTTGAAAACTTCCTTCTAAAATCACTTGGCAGAATTATAGATAAAACTAGACCAAGTCAGAAAAAAATATTTGGGTACATCAATTCTAGATGTTTTTGATTTTTTTAATTTTCAGGTATTTAATTAGAGGATTAAACTTAAGACCTGGAGCTTGCTAGGCAGGTGCTCTACCCATTTGAGTCATGACTCCAGTCCCTTTTAGTATTGTATATTTTAAAGATAGTGTGTATATTTATGCTCAGGCCAGTCTAAATGCCAATGATTCTACCTGGACTTTTCTCAGTATCCAAGACTGCAAGTCTAAGAAACTATGCCAAGCTATCGGGCTGACCTCCACTCTGTGCCCACAGCCCTTATAACTGAGACCTTGGGTACACACCATTGCAGCTAGCCATTGGTCAAGATAACCCCAAAAACATTTTTTTTAATTCCCAGACTAGCCTTGAACAGCAATCTACCAATTTGCACCTCCCAAGTAGCAAAGATGACAAGCTTGAACCACCCCACTCTGGTCTGGTTTATTTAAGGACAGTTTCTTTGTCAGTCTCAAGTGTTAGAAGACAAAAGTCTGGTTGTAGGAAAATGAAATAAATGAGGTAGACTCAAGATAACTTGGTGACTTTTGAAATCCTGAAGATAGTACAGTCCTCTTTTAGACCTATTTGACAAAGAGCAGTCACCTTATGATTGCTAATTATGATCATAGTCTGCTATAAAAGCTGGCTCTTTAGAAGTGTGAATTGATTTTTTCATACCTGTGAGCCTCTTCAAATTGATACAGGAAACCATTTCTGCAGAACTTCTTCTTCACTTCTTACTCAAAGGCAGACCCATCACCAAGATCATGGAACCAGTCTTAGGCTCCAGGCCCAACTAACTCTAGGAGTTACACAAGTCAGGTTCAGCCACTCACCTCTGTACACCAAACAAAGAGACAAAAAAATGGTGAAGATCAGAGAAGGGAGCTTTATTAGTTGGCATGGGCATACCACAAAAAGAAGTGAAGTAAGTACTTCAGTCCAACTATGCAGACAAGAGCTTTAAGGTTATTTAAACACACAAAGAACCATTGCAACAATGAGATGTACAAGTCGTTATATCGAAAAAAGAACTTCACAACTTTGGCTGGGGTGGGAGATGGGAAGGCATGGGAAGGGGAAACAAAGGAAGAGACAACAATGCTTGATAAGAAATGTACTCATTACCTTGCCATTGTAATTGTAACCCCCCTGTACAGTATTTTCACAATAAAAAAAGATGATGCTAAGTGAAATGAATCCCCCCCCCAAAAAAAAAAGAATTTGGTCAGGGACAAAGCATAATTGTTAAACAGATCTGGTCAAAGTATTGACCTTTGATCCACCATTGAAGGATAAGGGAAAAATCCTTAGCACTGTCATTACTTGAAGGAGCCATTTAGTCAGGAGAAGTAATTTATTGTTTCCAGGCAGATGACTTGTCCTGTAGAAATCCTACTGGTTGAGTTTGGGCAGAGTATCCATCAGTCCTGTGCTTCCTAGGATTCCAAGATGGCTGCAAGGTGAATGACTCAGGGCAAAGGCAGATACCAGAATGGAGATGCCAAACCTTTCTCCTGCTTTCAGTAAATATATGGCTCCAAGGAAGGAGTTGGTGCTTTTTAGAGAAAAATTAAACAGTTTCTAAGTCTCTGTTGCAGTCTCCCTGGTTCATTGGAAACTTGAGGTCACTCTGTGTTACTAGTGTCACTTGATATCTCTCAACCTCAAGTTTCACATTGGTCTCATCTCTCCACAAAACATAAAGCACAGGAGAAGTACCCAATTGAACTTAAGGATTCTTTGATTCCTTCTCGTGAAGTTAACGCCCTCTGCACCCTTCAGGGACTGAACAGACTGGAGAAGGCTTAATAACAAGGAGCCTAGAAAGAGAATGGAAGCTTTATACAAGATAACACCGGTCCCACAGAGAGAAGATGGTGATACTGTGTCATTTTATTTCTTATTCATCGAACCTTTGCAACAAACCTTCCCTTTAATAATCAAAGTTTTAGAAAAGACTTATGAATCTTTCAAAAAATAACATTGAACTTAGTTCACTTAATTCTAGTCTATATATATTTCAGAGTCTACAAATGATAGTTTCTGCAAAGTCAAAATCTATTCTATACAACTGCCAGTAATGGATTAGGAAAAAAAACTTCCTAAGTTTAGGTATGGTGGTTAAATCATTTTGTTCCAGCTCACTGCTTAAGATGATTATGCCTCTGGCAAAAATTTTGATCCTGAAAAGATATAGATTGAATCCCTTAGTGCCAGAGAATTAGAGTCTTGCTATTTTCCACTATTCTCCTTGCTTCACTTTTCATTCTGTTCCTTCAAACCCACACCCTAAGTAACTGAATGAATCAACCAGTGCCAATGTCATTGGTTTAAATATGGCCAGAAACCTCCCCGAAGTGCTTGGAGAACCACTCAGGCAAAGTAATGATAGAAGACATTATTAGTGACTCGTGAGTGCTGTAGACAAAAGGTGAAGCAGTGAGTTGGGGCTGGGAAACAGAAAGCCAGAAGTGCTGCTATGACAGTGTCTCCTCAGAATCAGCTCCCTAAGCCATGCCACTTCCAAGACACAAACACACTACTCATCTAGAGGTATACCTTGCCATTCTGAGAGCCCAAAACATGTGCATGCACATGTGTGAGTGTGTGTGTGTATGTGTGTGTGTGTGTGTGTGTCCTGTTTAATCACAAAGCAAAAACAATTTCACTGTCTTCAAATATATGATAGGAATCCTTTTTATTTTCTTCTCCCTCCAGCCAGTTGTTTACGAATTTCACCTATGGACAGATCAGTCTTTGGAAAATGAATACTGGGCTCTGGTGCTCTCCTAAAATTTTGTGAATCCTTCACCTAATGAATGGGAGGTGAGACTCTTAACCTACTGCCCAAGTCCCTTGGCAGATTATTAGCACTATTGCTTCTGATGGATCTTTTTAAGTGCTCCTCTTGGGAAAGATATTTGAAAGTCACATTTAAATAAGGATTCAACAATTACTGAACATTAATTCTCTTTAGTCTCAAATGCTGTTTCTGGCAAAGGTTATGAAGGTATTTTAATGGGCGAAATACATGAGTATTTAGTTTCTCTTGATTCCCTATATGCATCAAGAGGATTTTGCTAATTTTTCTTGTGACCTTCTCTAATGATAAAATGAATTTTCATTCACATCTGAAATGTAAAGAATAAAGAAAATGAGAAAAGAACCAGAGTTCCTGAAGACTAATTCTATCTCCCCCCGCCCAATACAAATTTCTTCAAAGTGGAATCTTAATCAAAGCTTTCATGGGATTTGCAATTAGTTTCAGCAAGATTTTTTTCTCTCCTCTGTCCTTTCTCTATTTGCTACATGAAAATAAAATGAAATTCTATTTCTCATATAGAATCATAAAGCCAAAAAAGAATCCAATTCACTAAAAAAAAGAATGTAAGAAATTTACCCAAAGACACATACATCTTGCTAGCAGCAAAATCAGGAATTGAGAGCAGGTCTCCTCATAGCTACTGTGGTCACTTAACTGTATTTCCTGTTAGTGATTTAAAAATTCTCAGGTAGATATACTGTTTTATTTCTTTTTCTCTTCTTTCTTTTCTTTTCTTTCTTTCCTTTTTTTGTGCCAGTCCTGGGGCTTGAACTCAAGGCCTTGGCACTGTCCCTAAGCCTCTTTGTGCTCAAGGCTAGTGTTCTACCATTTGAGCTACATTGCCATTTCTGGCTTTTTCTGCATAGTTTATTGGCAATTAGAGTCTCACAGAATTTCCAGCTTGGGCTGATGTGAGCCACCAGTACCTAACTAATATACTTTTCTTATAAGTTTTTTGAATTGCATAGATTCATATTGCAAATGGAATAATGACAGAATCTCAATTTCATTTACAATTTCTAATATGCCCATTACAAACTATTTATGGAAACAAAACAAAAGGAAACATGAGATCAAGAAGACAATAGACTTGAAAAATTTTAAACTTTACAAAACTTTTAAGTGAAGATATATTTTCAGAGGAACTCAAATACCAAGTAAGTGCAAAGTAAGAAACAATAAAAACAAAGTAATGCTAACAGTAACTTCTGTTTCTACCATCAGGAAGGAAAGAATGCAATAAAGGAAGAAACTCCAATACTGGTAGATTGAATGGGAAATGAAGAATCCCTGGATGGCAAATAGTTCACCTGCTAAATAGGCAAGGTGGAATATAATTCACATATTAAATGAACACAAAGTATCTGTCAGCAAACATTGATTTTACACTTAAGCACCAAAGGGGACATTGGTCACAAAGTAAAGATAGGTAAGTAAGGACAACAATGGAAAAGCACACAGCTGAGCAAGCTGGCTAGAGAATTTTATTTAAGGGAAAAGCAGATGAATTAACAATTAAAGGCTGTTTCACCCTTCCACATATACATGTAAGTTATATTACCTTCATTGAAAGTTCATGAATGTCCATGAGAACCTTTACTTTCTCCCTTGTGCAAGCCATGCTTGTGGAGACTACACGGGGCATTTCAGCAGTCACGACACAGCTGGGACTTTGAAGACACTCATCCACTGGGGAAAGGGCCTTGAAATACCAGAAGTCTTGGCTCACCAAGTGCATCATCCAGTTCTCCATGCAGAAAGAAAACCTGGCGTGCTGAGCTGCACACTGCCCAGCCAGTGCTTAGCATTTTTGTCACAGGTACCCACAGCAGTTAAGAGCCAAGAACATTCTCAAATAAACTACAATGTGTTTTCAAGTATTGAATATTGTCACTTGCACTTAAAATTAGTAGTGCTAATATTTACAACAGGTATTTTGAAGGGTTCATACAGCATTTTGTAATTATCTACAATACTTTTAATTAGGACAAAATTTTCACCTTTCTTCTGAAAGATAAACAGATCTCCTTCAGAGTCATCTAATGAGTAACTTAATGAAAGATTCATTAATGGCCATCAGCAAATATCCATAGAGAAAAATATATATGAATTAAAAAGAAATAAAATTTAAAGTTTTCCAGAGGCATTAGTCTAAATGTTTAGGATGAATGTTAATCATACCATAGGAATTAACCAGAGAGTAGTCCTGGTTAAAAGCTGACAGTGTAAGTTCTATTTATGCTTATGCCAACTTCTGTCTGGAACCACAGTTAAAAGGATACTAGTACAAAAGTAACATCTGCCTGCTATGGAAGGAACAGGGAAGAAACCACTGTAATACCAGATATTATAGAATAAAAATTTTGTAACCAGCACACTACGGCTCATAATTCTGTGTTAGTCAGCTTTCTGATGTTGTAACATGCATAAAGAGAAACCATTTGCTTTGATTCACAGTTGTAGAAGTTTTAGTCTAGAATCCATTGACTTTGATTGACATTGACATCTCATATAATGATGACAGCTCCAGGTAGAGAAATCAGTCACCAACTGTATAGATGAGAGAGAGAGAGAGAGAGAGAGAGAGAGAGAGAGAGAGAGAGAGAGAGAGAGAGAGAGAGAGAGAGAGAGAGAGAGAGAGAGAGAAGAGGGTCCCACTATCCTCTTCCTGGTCACATTTGAGGTGATTTAAAGACTTCTTTCTCACTAAGGCCCACCCCATAATGGTGTGAAATGGGTGTTCAGCCTTAGATATATATTGGAACTTTACAGGACATTTATTATGTGATTTTTTTGTTTCTTTTGTATGTTCTTCCCTCTATGGTAACCCCCTGTTGTCACTGTATTTAATTCAAGTGTCTTGCATCTTGTATAAACATTTTTCAGAATTTGGGAGAGGAAGGGAAATAACAAAATGCTGAAACAAAGATACAGGTTGACCCATTGTAACAATGAGACATACAGGACACTATGTTAAAACCCAACTTTACAACTTGGGGGGAGGGAATTGTGGAGGTAGGGAGGGAAGGGAGATGGTAGAAAAAAAGGAGGGGGTAACAATGCTCCACAGGAAATATACTCATTACCTTCCTCATGTAATGGTAACCCCTCTGTACAGTATCTTTACAATAAACAATAAAAAATTAAAGGAAATGGTAGGTGTTTTACTAGGTGAGAAAAAAAAGATCCAAATTATGATACTCCTTATGTTCACTTTGTGATCTCCATTGAAGGAAGGTATGAAGTATTTCTTGAAAAAGCTGGGAAGATGACTTGGCCTACCAAGACCAGCCATTGGACAAAAAATGTAAGAAGCACAAAAACAAGGAAGTGCAGTTCCTTTGGAATTTCTTAAGTGTAGGGCAGGTTGGATACTCTCCTGTGAAGAAACAGCACTGCAGAGGGGACGTGCAGTTGTTCTGCACATGATGGGATACTGACTGATTTTTATGGTGGTAGCTGACTTTAGTACCGTGGTTCCACACATATGTATTTTCATAACTATATATATATATATATAAGGTTATGAAACTACGTATGTAGTTTCATATATATATATATGAGTAATTTACTACTCACATCTTCACTCTCTTTGTTTTTTTTTAAATAAACTTTCATATGAATGTGGAAATAAAAACAGTTACACCTTGTGTTTGGCTTCATGGTGCATCCATGAAATTGTGCTTATGAATGTCACTGGCCAGGCATGACTCTCAGACAGCATCATGGCCAATCCACACTCCAGTTTGGAGGAGAAATAGGGTTGACAGTTGGGGAAAGAAGCAAACCAATCAATAGGAAGCACGATCAAAATGAAGTAGTAGTTTTGAGAATTCTTTTGTGCCAGGGAAGCAGCTTCTACTTGGAGATGTAGATTCAAAAGTCAGAAATCGTAGCACCAAAGTAACACTGACTGCATAAGGCAGTGAGAGAGAAAACAAAACAATAAGCATGGTGGGAAAACACTGAAGGCCTTCAGAAACAGTATGCCAAGAAACTGGTTGGTAAGTCCACTATGGACAAAAACCTGATGTGCTGGAAGTCCTTAGCCAGTGTATTAGCTGAGAACAAGAATTGAGAATCTCAAAGCTTAAGAACCCTCCAAATAATCACCACTCTTAATAAATGGCAAATTTTTCTATAGGAATTAAGGGTATGTCTTCTGTAATGCTCAATCCCCAGCACCTCAACTAACATTTGACATAGAATACAACATAAAAAGATTTATTTAAAAATATATAAATAATCCAGATATCCCTGAATGAATGACTGGATCGAGAAAATGTGGTTTATATACACAGTGGACTTTTACTCAGCCATTAGAAAGGATTTTTACATCATTTGCAAAGAAATGGTCGGATCAGGAAAAAAATTATGCTAAGTGAAGTCATGTCCAGAGAGACAAAAGATGCATTTTTTGTCTCATAGGTGGAAGCTAGAATGAATTATAAATGTACAAGTAAATATACAGGATTGTATGCAAGTATACACAAATGCATTAACCAACATATGATATTTGCACAGGAGAATTCAAATGGTGTAATTCCTTAGAAAAAAGTCCAATCAAATGAATGCCAGTCAACTGGCACTTGAAAGGTGTGGGTAGAGGTCAAAAGGAAGTGTGTAGAGGGATGAAGAGAAAAGGAGGCAGAATACAATTACAATAGTCAATGCATAGCCAATGAAATTAAGAAAATTAAGGGGTGGGGTTGGACTAGGAGAGATGGGGAGGATGGTAAAAGAGATGATATCAATCAAGGTTTGTTGTCCTTAGAAACTGATTTGTTGAATGATAACTCCTTTGTATAACTACTTAAAGACAATGAAAATACTAAGAAATAAATAAAAGCTGAATATATGTGACTTTATATGTATATGTCATATATACATATGTGTATATATATATATGTCCATATATATATATATACATATATATATATATATGTCACAGGAAAAGATATGCTAACTAGAAGAAACCACACAATGGTGGTATTTAGGAGATAGCCTGTTTCAATTCTGCTTCTTGCAGAAACCAGCTACAAGACCTTGGAAAATCATTTAATATTTCTGATACTCAATATTTTTATTAGTAAAATAAGCCTTTTTTCCAAGATTTACCACCAAATTCTATTACTATCAAAATAAAAGTGGAAGTTTTTTTATAAACTATGTACCAGTTTTTACTGAATTTAGCCCATTCAAAAATGCTATATGTGAAAATATCTATAAGTTGGAGATTTAAAAACTCATCCTAGTAGCATATTACAGTTAAAAATGAACTCAAATACCACTATAGTGATAAAATTGAAAAAAAGTGAGAAATACTCTAATCGCTCAATGTAACAATATACTGTTATTACTGTTTTGTGTAAAAGCAGTGAAGCTGTCATTATTTTATTACTGTGGAATTTTTGATGATGCTATTGAACATGAACAACTGATTATGCCTCAGAGTTGAGGTTTTCTGTGAGACTTCCTGGTGAGGCCTGTGCTAAAGGAAGGGAAAACTGTCAGTATCCTGAATGTCTTTATCATTCCAAAAATGAGGGAGTTTCATAAAGATTCAAAATGAATGAATCATGTAAGAGCATATTTATTTGTTTAATTATCTGTGTAAGCCATAGCATAATGAAAACATTGTAATTGTACCACTTTTCAAAGGAAGGAGAAAATTGCAAGCATCATGGATGGGGAATTAGGCACACAAAGACTAATAGCTACAATAATGTTATTCAGAGCTATTCTGGTAATTTGACCCTTAGGGGGTAAATTTGGGGGAAAATATGTGTAAGGTTCAACCATGTGATTCTCACTTAATGGGTGTTGACCTGCAGAAGCCTCACACACACCCCACATTGAAGATTCAGTAATAATTATTTCTTTCAGTTATTCTCCTGGTGACTCCTCTAGTATCTCTAATTGCCATGTTCTCAAAAAACAGCATTTTTTCTTGGTATGGAACCTTTGCAACAACTAAAATGGTAATCTTGTGTACAGGATTAAAAATTAGAAATATCTTTTTGCTTTCAGCATTTTAATACCCAAGGCTGATTCTAACAAGGGAAATAAAATAATAAAATGAGTAAATGAAGTTCCATTTTAAGATCTAGAAATGTCAGCTGGTGAAGTCTCTTTATCAAATGTTTTATATGGGGACTTTTTGCCAATATGCTAAAAAAATGGCAGCCTTATTATGCAAATCTCTGTTTGAGTTGGAGACTACCCTTTTGTTGCTATGTATTCTTTGCTCTTCTTCTTCTTCTTTTTTTTTTGGGGGGGGGGGTCAGTCGTGGAGCCTCAACTCTGAGCCTGGGCGCTGTCCCTCAGCTCTTCAGCTCAAGACTAGTGCTCTGCCACTTGAGCCACAGCGCCACTTCTGGCTTTTTCTGCTTATGTGGCACTGAGGAATCGAACCTAGGGGCCTCATGCATGCAAGGCAAGTACTCTACCACTGAACCACCTTTGCAGACCTTCTTTGCTCTTCTTATCCTCTGTGTTACCCCAAAATACTCACCCTTACGATTTACATCTTCCAAACTCAGCTGTTATCTGACTCTAGCTGGGCTAGTTTAGTGGAACGCACTATGACTGATTAAGATATTTGGCCTTGTTTCTCCATTACTACTAGCCTTGCATCTCCTGGGCTGTAGCTTCTGAAGTTAAAACATTCCTTCATGACTCCAGCTACTGGGTTTTAATAGCTCTCCAATAGCCTTTGTTTTTATTCTAACCCAGTTAAACTCATTGCACTTAACTATTGTTAGCCTTTGGAAACGTAGATACCCCGTTTATCCTCTGAACTATCCGTAGCACTGAAATGGTACTTGCTAGAAATTTCTTCATTCACACCACATTGAACAATGTGTGTCTTTTTCCAAGACAATCACTATAAAATAAGTTTTATTGTGTCATATACACTGAGTTGTAGTTAACAATGTACAACTTAATATGATAAGCTACAATTTATATGTCAACTATTACAATTAGTTATCTCTACCTGCTTCTATGAGAAATAGACCTATCCATCCAAGCTGAAAGGATTGATTCAGAGACAAGAAGTGCAGCAAAATCAAGACCTTAGTGGTCTTTCAAGACAGTATCTATCTGATGGACAGGCACACTTTCAGTTATTACAACAAATACTTTTATAGCTAATGTATTAGGGTTCCTTCCCAATTTCCTCATTGGTTTTAGGTACTATGTTCTCTATATGCTTGAGTGAATACCATAGTGCTCTGCTCAAAGAAGTAAATGATCAGATTAATTGGACAAACCGTTATAGATCTGAGTCAATTTAGGACAACTCCAAAAGGCCTTCTCAACTCCTCTACTCACCAAAAGATTGCCTGATAACTGATTAGGTACTTCATTAAGGACCATCTTCTCCCTCTATCCAATCTTACAGATAGATCTCTCAGGAGCAAGCCTTGACAAATCTTCTGTTTACAATGTCTGTGGGACTGTTTCTAGGAAACCCAATGTAAGTCTGTAACTAGGGTCCACCTAGATGTGAATTAATAGAAGAATAGAGTTTGAGTAAATACTTAGACCACAACTATTACAATCAAGTTCTCCTATGGTCTCTCAAAATATTACCAGTAACAAGTAGCACAATTCTAAGAATAAAAAATATAATTTCTTTCTTTTATTATGCCCAAAGAAATGGTGTTGTGTTCCATCAGGAATTGGATGGGTATATATTTGAATTATACTAACTGATTTGGAGGTGTTATTTCCCCTAAACTTCTCTTTCATTGTCTGGTCTTTATTTCCCTTCTTTCTGGGAGGGGGGAAAACTATTTTTCTTGCTGCAATGGAATTTGTCCATGAAACCAAATTAGAGCATGTTCCTACCAGAAGTAGCTAGCTTGTTATGCATTCCAAGGTGGGCACAGTCAATCTTTAGAGAGCACTAGTCAAAAATAATTACTGTAGCAAAAAAAGATTCAGAAACAGATTTAAACTCTGAATGGCAAAAGCAAGAATAATTATAAGGATGAGTGGGGAAAAGAGGTCAGCCATAAGCAAAGAGAATTCTGGACATCTACCACAAAAACCTCGGGCTTTAGATGTGGCAATAATTACTTCCAAAGTTAATTTTCTTTTTATCATCAACATCCTTGGTGATTCCTGGGGCAAGAATCATTAGTGTACCAATTACTGCTCTCTCACAGGACCCAAGGAGAATACAAGACAGAGTTACCAGAACTGTGTCCTCTATACAAGCTACTCTAATCAATTAGAATGCCTTCGTGGGGTAAGATGAGAAATGCAGACAATAGAGTGAGTGAGACACATTTCCTTTAAATCTGTGTCAATGAAATCAGAGTCAAGGAAAAAAGACCAGCATAATATGTAAATAAGACAACTGGATATGTGAAACTACATTTAAATAGATTAAACCACTGACAATGATCAATACTAATTTTCTTCATAAGATCAAATTCCCTCAGCTCTTAGTATCTTCTTCCCACAATAAATAGTATGGAATAGAATTAAAACACAGAAAAATATGACCATAATTAATAATTAAAATACTTCTAAATAACTAACCAATTTTCTTCTGAAATATATGTTTGACTATCATAGCTAAAAGGTTTACAATTAGTTTCTGTTCCAGTGCTTGGTGTTAATAATAGAAAAATGTGAATTTCTTTACAATAATGATAGTCTTGCTGTGACTACTTAATATAAACCAAAGATAAAAATTGCTCAATAATACAATGTGCTTATTTACCTCCCATTTTCCTAGGCAGACTCTAGCTAAATTTTAAAAAAAAAGTAATTTAGGGCTACTGTTTCATGGACATGTTCTTTTAATGAAAAACAAGCCTATTTTAACTAATGCCCATTTTAAACGTACTTAGAATTAAAAATCCTCTCTGAATTTAGGCTAATAAATTTAGGCTGAGCTTAAGTACTTGTAGTCCAAATAGAATTTTTACTAAAAGATATGTTTCTCAGCAGGCAGTATTTAGTGACTGACCCTACAAGCAATGGAGATTCGGAAACATTAATGGAGTTACTCACAAAGCAAGCTTAATGAACTGTAACTAACTGTAATAACTATTTTGCAAGGTGGTTTCTGGCCAATTTAACCACATCCGTGTAGGTAATCCTTTTAGGCAGAGGTGACCTTGAAGACTTCATTCAATTTAGAAATACTTAATAATCTTACAGGTTTTGCATTTCACAGTTCTCATTCCTAAGAACACAACAGTTCTTAGGGTTGTTGTGGCAATTAAGTGACCTAATATGTAGGAAGTGTCACAATGGATAATTAGTGATGACTTAACAAAGTATAACTACTATTTCTCAGATACCTGCCTGTATATGAGGGGTATCTCTCCAATTTCAGACCAAAGAGTTGGTATGCTTTATTGCTGTATGTCAGTTGGAATTAATTTTCTGCCCCACATCTTAATAAGGTATGGGAGACTTGTATTCTGTTTTTTCAGAAGATCACTGACAGATCTAAAATGCACTTCCTTCATATCGGCCCATTTTTGTCATTAATGAGGAGTGAGGGAAAGAGATCTGAATTCTAAGATGACTCCAGCGTTTCTACCCCAATGTATATGCATTCTCTTAACTCCTTCCCCATAAGTGTGAGATAGGCCTGGAGAATGAGAAGATAGCCTCCCCCTTGATTAAGAGTTATATGCCAAGCTGATGAGACTGTCACTACTATGAGACTTACAGAAGCATTTAGTAGAGAAGACCACATGTCCAAGAACTCTAAGTAGCCTCTAGTAGCGGAGGCCCTCTGTTCGCTAACCAAAGGCAATTGAATTCTGATAATAATAGCATGGCTACTGAATAGAGCCATGTAAAGAATGCAAAATAATGCTCAGCCAACATTTCGATACAAACTTTGTAAGACCTTGACAGAGGACCCAATTGGTACTCCCGTTCATAAACCATGAGACAATATATGAGTATTGCTTTAAGTTATCTAGTTTATATTAACTTGCTACATAGCAGTAGAAAACTAATATAGCAAAGGGAAGAATGGTGGAGAGGAAAAATTATTGGGATCTTGAATCATGCTAATGACTATACTGTATATAAAATACCTGGACTTTCTCATAGCTCTACTATATAGGCTCTAATAGCAAAGAAGAAGGTAGTATTGCACAGTGGACTGGAATCAAAATGTAGAGTTTGAATTCTATTCTGCCAGGATTCAAATTAAAAAAAACTAGCTTCTTTGTAAACATAATACTTCTTTGAATTGTAATTAAATGACCTAATATATAGGAGGTGTCAAGATAAACAATCAGTAACCAATTAGTATCACTTCATATCATTCCTCCAGATGTTGTTTTTATTCATTTTCATATGGTCATAATAGTAGCCAGATGGCTTTATCTGGCTCAAATTTCAAATCTTCATTCTATTCTTGATTTCCACATAAAGCATCTTCTCCCAAGAATATTTGCAAATGTCTTCTAATGCCTCAATGCACAGTAAGATATGTACCTAAAACCAAACAGAATGCCTGAGATGATAATACAGAGTTTTCTGATTAAATCAGTTGTGATTTCTTTGAAATTAGAATGAGGTCATTTCAATACTATTCAAAACATGCACCTGCGGATAGAAATATAATGATGGCTCAAATAAAATCAAGCCACTTGTTATGGGTTGTCTCCCAATAGCTACGTATGCACTCCAATTTCCAACACCCGTGACTGTGATTGTATTGTGAGATATGACTTTTGCATATGCAATCAAGTTAGGATTGGATCACTAGAATAGACATAATTCAATGTGGTTTGGGTCCTCATAAGAAAAGGGAAATTTAGATAGAGACACATCAAGAAAGTAGTGAAGTGAGGACAGAAGCAAAGATTGGAATGATATATCTATAAGCAAAAGGATACCAAGGATTTCTGGCAAACAGAGGGTAGAAAATGACAAAGAATTATTCTTCCTTTCAAGTTTTAGAAGAATCACGGCCCTTTTCATACCTTAATTTCAAACTTCTCGTCTCCAGAATTTAGAGACAATAAATTATTGCATATTAAGCCCTTCAATTTGTGGTACTTTGTTAGGGTAACCCTAAGAAACTAATACATCATTGCTGGTGAGGTTATAAAAAAACAATCTAATGCTAGGAAGACCAACAAATATGTACCTTATAATCTTCTAAAGAGAAAATGAGGAACCCTAGAAAACTCAATCACTCAGTAATACTATAGTTTGTACGGCCCTATGGATATTTATAAACTCTATTTAGTATTTTATAGTGATATCTCTTAAGCTCAAGGTCACTGAAAGCACAATGAGAAGTGAAAAATTTGGCTTATATTCTTTGCTATGTAGTCCTTCAAGAAAACGCAAAAAGAGGTTCCAAAGAAATAGATATGAAAGATGTGGCATAGAGTGAAAACAGCTTCGTGCTCAATCAAGCAACTACAGAGAAAAAAGTTATTTGGGGAAACAATTCCTGTATTGCTGTGGCTTCAGTATGCAGTAAATGCAACCAATATACGTGAGAAACCTCAATAGTCACTAAACATATAAATCCCAGTTC
Organism: Dipodomys merriami; assembly: GCF_024711535.1. NCBI lineage: Eukaryota > Metazoa > Chordata > Mammalia > Rodentia > Heteromyidae > Dipodomys > Dipodomys merriami. The sequence goes on from NW_027203381.1 coordinate 87,362,159, forward strand.
AAATCCCTTTCAATACAGAATATTCATATGTGTATGTTGTATTGAAGAAAAAGAAGGGAAAATGTTCTCTCTACAATGAATATTTACTTTGTACATGACTCATCCTTTGATGAGATCACAAGACTAGGAGGCAGATATTTGTCTGCTCTATAAATTAATTTAAAAAATTAATATCAGAAAGTTACAGGGGGTTACAGTTTGCTATTTTAAGATAATTATTGTCTTTAAACTTATCAGATCCCAATCAAAAAAGCCAGGAGATTTTATATTATTTGGGGGAAAAAAATCTTTCTTTGCAAAAGGGATTAAGAAGTATGAGATGAGGAGATTAGTTTGGATTACCTTGGATTATCTAGGTGAGCCACAAATGAAAAATAAGTGCCTTTGCAAAGGAGTCTGGGGAAGATTAAACCACATGAAGAGGCGGAGAATTAAGCTAGAGGAAGTAACAGGACGGATGAGGCATACAAACCTAAAAAGACAGCAGCCACGGGAAGTTGGAATACAAAGACCATATTCTCACTGACAGCCTCCCATTGTTGTACAGAACTGCCAATACCTTGTTTTGACTCAGTGAAACTGGCATAGAATTGAAGAGCTCCAGAGCTATGAGGAAATCTGTTTATTGCTTGAAGCCACAGAGTTCCTGGAACTTTGCTGCAAAAGTAATAGGAAGCTAGCATCCATATAGTACTGGTACTTTACTAGTGCTTTGCTATGTGTTGGGTCTTGTTAAAAATTATTTTTTACTGGGCACCAGAGGCTCACACCTGTGAACTACTCAGGAGGGTGATATCTGAGAATAATGGTTCAAAGCTAAAAAAGCTGGTAGTAGAGCTGTGGTTCAAAGTGGTAGAGTGCTAGCTTTGAACAAAAAAGCTCAAGGATAGTGCCCAGGCCCTGAATTCAAACCCCACAACTGACCAAAAGAAAAAATTTATTATGCAACAAACCTAAAAAGAAGGTAACGCTTCAAATCCTAATTTATACAAAGAAAAATATAGGTACAAAAGATTGAGTGATTTACTTATGGCAAGTCAAAGCCTATGCTTTTATCTGATAGCTCACAGCACTTTTCCCCACATCTCTAGTCGTTTGGCACAAGGCTCACTTGTGCTCAAAGTCTAGAATACTACCACTTGCCTACTATGGGAGGGGGCAGGAGAATATCCCCAAAATAAAAAAAGGAAGTATTTTTCTGCCAAGAGGGTTCCAAGTTACTTGGGCCACATTCATATTTCCTCATGGAGTCTTGTCCTGAAATAAAATTTAGGACTCACTGGAGACCTGGATGAAGAAATAGAAATGACAGGTTAGCTAGGTCACCTGGCCTGTGATATTCTGACTCAAGTACTTTATTTCAGAGCAGGTCAGTCTAAGATCTGAGTGCTCTTTAAACACTATGGATTTCTTCTAAAAAAAGATATCCTAATTCTATTGACATCCATTTTCTGATGGCTGTTGCTCTCATTAAAAGTGCTGGACCACAGCTAAAGCAATCTTTAAATACATTACCAGTCATATTAGAAGAATAATTTCAGTCATTCTCTTACATTTCCTTAACCTTTCCTAGACCAACCAAAAGCAAAAGCACTTTGATTTTTCAGAGGTAAAAGAGAAGGCTACAATACACCCAAGAGCTGAATTTCCAGTTTTCTAATTCTGTACCTCTAACACTGCTTTCCATGACTTTCCCATTCCATAAATAAAACAACTCTCTCATCCTTCATAATTCCACATCATAGCTTCCCTAGGAATGTTTTCCTTGTCTTTTTTACTACACAAATAATGATAATGTTTATAGAATAGGATTTTGCTAGGTGTCAAACACTGTGCTTTATAGGAAAGTAACTAGATTCATAGAGACAGAAGATATACTAGAGATATAAGTAGATAAGATTTCAATCTTCACAACCACCCTATGAAACAGGCAATATTCCAATTGTCTGAATTGATACATCTAAAAATTAAAATTAAATTTTAAAGGAACTAGGGAGTTTTCCCAGGTCATATCATCAGCCAGTCAGGGTTCAAACCTAAATCTGCAAGTATATACATACCGTCACATCCGTCCCAGAGGACCACACAGAAGCAGGCAGGCACAGGAGAAAGATTATTACAAGGTTTATTGGAGAAGCCATATTTCTTCCGGAGAGAGAGCACATGGTGGCTTCTACTGTCTAGGTAGCAGCAGGGTCTGAGGGTAGGATGTGAGGTAGATGGGAGTTCAGGTGGGTCTGGGTGGAGAGAGGGAGGGGCCAGCAGGTCTCGGTGGAGCTGAGGACCAAAGGTGGGCACAATGCTTACACCCCAATGGTGCAACCACCTCATGTAGTTCCCCAAACATTCACTTCTATAATTACTTACTGAGGACAATATTACATTCCAGCTTAGCATACATTCCTGGTCTTTGTTTGGTAACTGTTGAGCATGTCTTGTTTACCCCAAATACCTTGTTTACTGCAAATACATAGATCCCAGGAACTCTGCTTTATACCTCTTTGAATTTTCAGCACTCAGCATGGTGACTTCCTGAATACAAACTTTGGTCTTCATCCAAATTTAACATTATGACAACATTTATCTTGAAAGAAATGCAATATAGTTGATTGCATGTTACACTTGACTGTATCATTTGTAAGTACAGTGTTTTACTCACTTATAGTGTCATTAGTGAAGTCTTCAAACACTGAGAAAGATTACAATCATTTATTTTATGTTCAATATGATTCATCAAACAAACACATTTACACTTAAAATATTCTTTTGAGCATTAATAAATGCAAAGATAAGTCAAAGGCAGGTTTTGGTCTTAAAGGAATTCAATTCAGTGAGAAAGATACTGCATGTAGATAAATGACTAAACAGGAAAGGAAGTGAAGATCAGTTATGTCAAGACCAGTTACTCCTACTTGTGTGCAGAGAATATATGGAACTTGAACAAAAGAAACTGGGCAATGCATTCGGTTAGAAAAAAATAAAACATGAATGACAGAAAAAGGAGATTTTATTCAGAGAAATGTTATCCCCAGTGTGAAGGAGGTATATATTAGATAGGAAATGCAGTTAAAGAGTAAATCATTGTGTGTGTGTGCACACACACGCGTGCTCGTGCACCAGTGCACTCATACACAAACGCCACTACTGAGTGTTGAACACAGGCACTTGTGTATTTCCATAGCTTTTTCCCTCAAAATGGGTACTCCACCATTTGAGCCACCTCTCTACTTCTAGCTTTGTGCTGGTCATTTGGAGAAAAGAATCTCATAAATGTTTCTGCCCAGGCCTACTTTAAACTGTATTACTCAGATCTCAGCCTCTGGAGTAGCCAAGATTATAGACATGAGCCACAGATGTCTACATAAATCTTATCTTAGTGGCCTCAATAACAGGCTAAGTTCTCTACACTTGCCTTAAATGTCTAAGAAGAAATGTCATAAAAATACATGATTTCCAGAAATTAATAACAATATCAAAAACAGATTAAAAGTATAAGGACTAAATGATAGAGTTTAACTAACAGATGGATAGATGCAATTGTTTCAAATATGGTAGATGCTATCAACATTTTGCTATGTGTGTGTCTCCAATAAACTATACATGTTACTACCTAAATTCCAAGTAGGACTAACCAAAGATTGGTCCTAGAATGCCATATTATCTTTTAGAGAAAAGGTTGTAATAGATGCCTCCTAATCAGTTCTGGAACCAACCAGTCATCCTCATGGACATTGAATTCAATCCTAGCATAATCTATATGTTTACCACCATAATTCAGTCCTTGTATATGTATTATAGAATTTGTCACAGCCTTTCTTTCCTTTAGAATTATATGTTTATGTGGTGATCATTAGATTGCCACTTCCCACAAGACAAGAAACATGGCATGAAGGACACTTGCCTACAATCAGGAGTTAATAAATGTTTAAATTAAACCAGAAATCATTTGTAAACTTTTACTGATGCATTTGGTGTTTTAAACGTCAAGTTGATTTGTTGAATAAGTGTTGGTTACCTACCACATGAAGACACAACACAAGGCAGGAACACAGAAATGAAAAACACAATGTGAAGGCCTTGACAATGAAGAGTAAACAATCCATTACTTATAACACAGTCTTAAAATGTGGTAAGAGTGACAGTCACCATTAAGAAGCCCTCTCACTTATCCAGAAGCATTTTCAAACTTCTCCAAAACAGAAATATGTACAGGTAAAAATAAACAACACTACAAGACAAGGACATCAGAACCACTGTTTTATCCTATAAGTGATTTATGCTGCCAAATACTCTTTAATTTCAAGTTAAACACAGTTCCTTCTTGGGTTCCTGTAGGAGTTACACAATTGCCCTTGAAGGACAGTACTGTTGAAAACAGACTTCTCGCTTTTTATTATGTATGCATTGGACTTTGGGGACAGACATACATCTGGATTTCAGGCCTTTGTTCCTGGATCCTCATGAGTATCTCAAAATGAACATGTGCAGAACCAACTCACTTTCTCAGAACGATTCCCTCCTTCTTTCATCCATTTCATTGGATGATAGCACCATCATCAACCCATTCATTCAGATTACAAGCTTTGCCTCTTCCCATTCCTTTACCACCCATATGAAATCTGTCACCAAATCTTGTTTATTTAATAATTTGCTTATAAATTATGTCTTCAGTTCTTATCCCTCCTCCTACTGTCCATATTACTCCACTAACCTCTCTGGTATTTAAGTCAGATAATCATATCCTACTGAATGGGTAGATGCAGTGAAAATGTTTAGAACATTAATTAATTTAGGTCTCAGGGCCCCTGGAAAGCATCTTGCAGGGAAGGCATTGCTTCCTTCAACAAGGATAAAATAACCATCAAGTAGATCAAATGTTTAGCATTGCTTCTCTCAGCAGCCAAATTTTTTATCACCAAGATGACCTAGACAGAACTACTTGCTGTTTTCTATAGAAGCTCTTTGTTGCCATCGACTTAAAATTCTTTCTCTTTGACAATTTTTGATGGAGATTAAGCAAAATTACTCACGTAGTACTCATCATTAGTATTACTAAATATCAGATGAGTTCTCAAAGTTTACCTTTTTCTCAAATGACTTTTCAGTTTCTATAATCATTCTTGAATCTTTACTGAAAAGGTGATAGCAGGGCGTTACAGTCACGTAAGGTAATGAACAGGTTTCTTTTTAAACACTGTTACCCCATCTCTCATTTTCTCTGCTTACCCTTCCTTACACCTCCCCCCCTGCCAAGTTGTAAGGTTCATATGCACCATAGTGTCAAGTGAGTGTCATTGTTGCATTAGTTCATCCTTTGTCCTGCTGTTTCTGTAATTCTTTTTCCCTTCCACGAATAGAATAATATTATATACAAGACATAAGGTACAGAAAATTTTATTTTCATTCATCAGATGCCTTTTTTAAGTGACTTAATGTAGGATTAATGCAATAAAGTGAGGCTGGAAATAAGGAAAAGAAGATCTCTCATTTTCAAACCTTATACTGATATGCCATGCCACTTCAATAACTGTACATGACATATGAATTTTCTCAAGCTTAATAAATTGTTTTCAGCAAAACTTCTTAACTACTTTTAAACTCATTGGACCAAAGCCCATAAAATCCATAGAGGTTAGTAAAAATCTTTGCCAAGAGAGACAAATAGAAAACAGAGAGAAATAAGAAATTGATTTATGATTAATTTTTATACAAATGCATCCATTTCCTAGAAAATTTTGATAAAGATGTTCCTCTACTTGTCTTTGGTCTGTATTTCTTCAATCAAGTATTTGACATTTCTGTTTCCTTTTAACTCTCAACCAGCATTTCAAAAGAAATCAATATGACTTAGTAATAATTCATAATCTTCTCTGTGATATCTTTGTTGGGCAGCTGGAACAGTCATATCTTGCCAGCTGGATTTTTAGAAAAAATATGTAACAACAAAACAGGAATCACAAATCACAGTGCAGAGTTTCCAGAGGGCTGCGTGTTCTGCTGGGCAAGCCACTGTGTGAGCCAAGCATACTCAGAAACTTGGATAAATCAGATTATCTCTGGAAGAAGCAACTAAAACCTTGTCTAATACTTTGGTTCTAAAGAATTATATTTTCATTGATCTAGGTCTATCGAGTCCACTCTGTGGTCTATGCCCCTTGGAAAACCAGAGAAAACTTTCAGTCCATATACATTCCAAGGAAGTGTGGAGTATAAATAGAGTAAGACATTATTTAGAAGTGTGTATACATGTGATACGTTTTCTGTCCTGGCTAGGGGATCATGTTTGGTTATTGAACCAAACAAGAATCTACGTGTTATTCTGAGGGTATTTTGTAGGTGTGGTAATTATTTACGACCAGTTGATTTTTTTTTTTTTTTGGTCAGTTGTGGGGCTTGACTGGACACTGTCCCTCAGCTCTTCAGCTCAAGGCGGGCGCTCTACCACTTGAACCACAGCACCACTTCCAGTTTTTCTAGTGCTTTATTGGAGATAAGAGTCTCACAGACTTTCCTGCCCAGGCTGGCTTTGAACCATGATCCTCAGATCTCAACCTCCTGAGTAGCTAGGATTACAGGTGTGAACCATCAGTTGATTTTAACTAGGAGAGTATCCTCCATAGAATGGGTGGTTCTTATACAATCAGATGAGAAGACTTAAGAGCAAAATTGCAACTTCCCCTGGGGGGAAGAAACTCTGTCTCAGGACTACAACATCAGCTCCTACTCAGGAGTGTCTAGCCTGCCACCCTGCCCTATACATTTTGAACTTTCCAGTCCCCCCAACTTTGTAAGCTATGCGTGGCATAAACATTATTTCAGAGGCTAGGGCCACATCTTAGCAGTAGAGTGCTTGTCTACCTAGAATGTTCAAGAGTCTTGGTTCTGATCTTGACAATGAATTAATTAACTAATTAATGCCATGGAAGTTTCCATATAGAAATCTATCCAATCCAATACTTCAACATATGCAAAGGCCACTTGGGTATAGATACATTGCCTAAAAATATATATCTCTTAAAAATATTTGTTATTGGGTATTTTTGTAATCAATGAATTAAAAAGTAACATAAAGCTAATACCAAGTAACCTCTACAAAATTTTTGATGTTAAAACTAAGATGATATGGGAAAAATTTCAAAGTGTAAAACAACCACTGAGTTTGGAAATAAATTTCACCCATCCTGTAGAGTTATAGAACAGACTGTAAACATAACTCATAACAAGTAATGAAATGAGAAACCTTAAAGGTCAAGTACACAATCATATTTAGCAATCAGGCAACTGCCAGGGTAAGGATTATATAATGGGCCTATATACCCAAAGTCCTTTTGTCCTTCCACAACCTTTGTATCATAGTATTTAGGTTTCCTGTACCCTGCAGAGGCTCAATGAGGAATCAACTAACTTCCACAGTTAACAATATAAAACCCACCATATCTTATGGAAATCCTATGTAACATGCACTCTTTATAGATTATATCAAGTACTTCTCAAAATCCTAAAAGGCAGGAAATACTCGTAATTTGCATGTTTTAGACACAGTTCTTTGAGAGCTGATTCTTTGAAAAGTAGTTGCCCAAAACTGAGTGAAATAATTAATGCAGATACTCCAAAGAGAATCTGATGTAAACCACTTATTTAATGAACGGGAAAATGGAGGCCAAAACAAAATAAATAATTTGGTCCATATAGCTTAGAAGTCAGGACCAGATTCTAATTCTATTGCCTGTTAGTCTAAGATACCATATTTTTAATATTTCTGATCCTACAAAAGGCATAAGAGTTACAAATTCAGAGCAAGGCTTGAAATAGTAAAAAAGAAAATTCTGAGAGTTGTAAACTACTCATAATCCTAGAATTAGCAAATCTTTTAGCCACTGGAACTCCTGAGTTTTTAAATATTTTGAAAAATATTTAAATATGTAACTTGGATAGAGTTAATTCAGGAACCAACTACTCGAATGTGTATAAAGGTAAATGAACTTTAGCTCTTGGTAGTAGAGGAAGGAGTTAAAAACAACTTCTATTCCCAAACTCTGATTTGTGTTCTGTAGAGATCATCTTTGAACATGTAGAAATGTGAACCTAGGAAATGACACCACCCTTAACAACCAAATGTATTAAGCCATTGCTCTTGAAATCCTCTGGTATAAATGGTATAAACCCTCAGGTATAAATGGTATAACTCCTCTGGTATAAAAGCTTATCTACAGCTTCAAGCCAGTATTTTCAAAATGCCTTTATCTGTTAAGTAAACTTCAATCTCTGTGCTCTTCTTTGGATTTTCCAATACCTCTAATACAACCAGAGTTTTCCAAAATTTTTCTCACTCCAATGTCTCCTTCTTATTGTCCAAGGTCATCAAAATATATTCTTAGGAAATGGTTTCTCTGATCATATTTCCCAAATTAGTTCTTCACATGTGTTATTCTCTATCGCAAATACACTTGGGCCCTTCAAAGTCCTTATCTCAATATATATTTTATGTTTTGTTTTTATATTTCTATTTGTTGGTAGAATGTTAATTCATTAAGGTTAGGAATCACTTCAGAATCCAGGAAAATATCTGGCATATTTCTGGTATTCAATAATATGGATAAAATGTTCTAGTTCAGACATATTAATATGCAAAAATAAAAATTACTTGTTTATGTTTGCTATGTAATCTTGGAAGCCAAGTATATAATTGAAATTGTCTTTCCTTTTATTCAATATAGAGAGTTATATCAGTTTTAGTGATTTCATCTAGAATTATTCTAGAAGAAATTGGGCTCAGTTTGTGATTGAAATTGTGATTGAGAGTTGTGATTCATAAAAATATTAACAGTTAAATTCTACAAGCTAACGAATGTGTGTTTATGCTTATTACAAAACTTACGTAAATTATTTACTCTCATGACTTCTGTTTCTTCACTCATTAAATAGAGATTATAATAGTGCTTTCCTGATTAAAAGACATTTCCAGGATTAAATGAGATGATGTAAAAAATTTAGCATTCTGCCGGGCGCTGGTGGCTCACGCCTGTAATCCTAGCTACTCAGGAGGCTGAAATCTGAGGATCGCGGTTCAAAGCCAGACGGGGCAGGAGAGACTGTGAGACTCCTATCTCCAATAAACCACCAGAAAACCGGAAGTGGCGCTGTAGCTCAAGTGGTAGAGTGCTCGCCTTGAGCTGAATAGCTGAGGGACAGCGCCCAGGCCCAGAGTTCAAGCCCCACGGCCGACAAAAAAAAAAATTTAGCATTCTGTCTATTTCTTTATTCTGTAGCTATTTCTTTATATGGCAATTTAGTCATAAGGAATAGGAAAAATCACATTATCTGATTCCCACTTTTCAGAATGCCTGTTGTAAATTTTAATTCCTTCTAACCTCTGAAACCTCACATATGGTCTTAGAGGTTCTTACTCAGTACTTCTGAAATGACTATGAGACATGTTCCTAAAAACTGGGATTGCAAATTTTCATCCTAAAACTACTTTGCTCACACACAAGACCTTAGAATGGACTCAATGGTACCAGAGAGAAAAAAATGTTAGTGTCCTTTCCCACAATCTCTGATTTCTCTGTTTCTCAAGAGTAAATTGTGATACAATTTGTTTCTCCTATTTTAAGCCTTTTCCCCTTTGACAGTGAAATGCCTCTTAAGATAATGCAATTTTCTACCAGGGCTTCAAGAGTGATCAAAACCTATAGACCAGTTAATTATATGTCTTTGTAACCCAACATTAAACTATTCACCATTCTTCCAAATGTCTTTAACTCATTTCCATCAATGAACCCCATCAACAGGCTTCCTCAAGTCCTCTCTGCTCAGCATGAAGGAGCCATATTTGTCAAGAACTAGTGTTCTACTTATATATCACATTAGCAATTCTTTTTTAAAAATTCTTCCATTTGCAAGTAGAAAATTCTAGTGGAAAGACTTGTAAGTAGACATTTCTTCCCATACATATTTAAATTGAAAAATCATAAATGAGGATAATGTTGCTTTTCTATATCTAAATAATAGAGGGTGAAAATACTATTGTCACTAAAGACAACATTTTGGATAGAAAATTCAGTTTAGGGAGTGATATGACATATGTACATATAAAAGAGTTAGATGAAAATGTTCCCTATTAACACTAAAAGAAAAAAAGTCTTAGAAAACTATAGTCAAATTGATACCATATTGTTATTTATAATGTTACCACAGGGTCTCTTCTTCTCTGACTTGTTTAGTAGAAGCATATCAAGCTACTTTCTAAGTTATCTTAATGCCAACAATGAAAAATCAGGAAGTTTTTGCCAACACTCTGTGTCTACATATGTAATTTTTTTTTAAAGTCTCAACACCTGTCTCATGCTCTGCTTTGCCCCGAGTTTAACTTGAAGTGATAAATGGGTATTTTCATAATAGAACAAAACATGGTTTTTGAAGGGCTAAGAAAATTATTTACAGAAAGAAGAATGTATGTATTGTAGGTGAAACTTTGGACCAGCAGGTTTTGGAAACTTGCTATCAAAGAATAAATGGAACTTGACTGTCTTGAGAACAAATGACTAAAGCTCAACAGAGTTTGTACCCTAAAGGAAAAAATGGGAGTAGTAGGAAGAATTGGTTTCTTTTTTTGTTTGTTACTAGTCTTGAGCAAATATGTATTTGAACCTATGAAATGACCAGTTAAGACTAAAGGTAATTTTTCTCTTTCCAGTTCCCCCATCCTAATGTTTTATTTTGCTGAACTTTGATTTGGGATTTATAAGGAATTACACTATTTGAGATCTCCCTTGAATCTGCCATATTGCAGTTAATACATTTGTATACATTTGCATACCACTCAATATATTCATTTAAGAGTTTTGTAAACAAAATCTAGCTTTGTATCTCTGGGCTTGACTTATTTCATTTTACATATTTTTCCCCAGGTCTTTCCATTTCTTTTCAAATGGTACAATGTCATTCTTTCTAGTGGATAAGTAAAATTCCATTGTGTATATAAAACACATTTTCTCAGTCCATTCATCCACTGAGTGGCATTTGGGCTGACTCCATATCTTCATTATGGTGAACAGGGCTGCAATAAACATGGTTGTTATTGCAAATAAGGGAAACCATGGGGCCTATGTTTCTTTGGTCCTAGCTTACTTCACTTAATATAATTTTTTCCAAGTCTTTCCATTTCCTAACAAATGGGGCAATGTCATTCTTTCTCATGAAGGCATAGAATTCCATTGTGTATATATTCCATATTTTCTTGATCCATTCATCTGCTGAGGGGCATCTGGGTTGCTTCCATATCTTAGCTATGGTGAATAATGCTGCGATAAACAGCTGTGCTGGTAGCTTTAAGACAAGCAGAAAATGTCAAAAGCTATGTACATATGACCATATAAGATGATGCTAAGTGAAATGAATCCCAATATAGGGACACAAGAGGTTTATCTTTGTTGCTGTTCTTTTTAATGTACTTTATAATGTACCATGTGATTTTTTGTTTCTTTTGTGTGTTCTCCCCCCAAGGTATAACCCCTGTTTTCACTGTATTTGATTCCAGTGCCCTGCATCTTGTATATACATTTTTCTAATTTGGGAAGGGGAAGAGAAATTACAAAATGCTGAAACAAGGACACAGGCTGAGCCATTGCTAACAATGAGATGTACAAGACAATATGTTGAAAACAAACTTTACAACTTGGGGGGAAGGGAGGAGTTGGGGAGGTGGGGAAGGAAAGGGGGTAGGGGAAAATATAGGAGGGGTAACAATGCTGGGTAGGAAATGTACTCATTACCTTACGCATGTATTCATGCACTGTAACCCCTCTGTACAGTTTCTTGACAATTAACAATATATATTAAAAATGGTTGTATGGGTGGATTTACTGTATCCTGAAAAGTATACCCTCAAAACCCAACAACCTAATTAATACATGGACTAATGTGCTAACAAGAATCTTCTTAAGAAAATAAAAACAGCCAATAAATCAATGTGAATCAAAACAGCCTTGAAATTCCACCTTACCCTAATTAGAATGACCAGTATCAAGAAAACTAACAATGACAGATGCTGGCATGGATGAGGTCAAAGAGAAGCTTAATACATTATTGGTGAGAATGTAAAGTTGTTCAATCACAATGGAAAACAGTGTGGAGATTCCTCAAAATTTAAATATATATGATCCTGCAGTGCCACTCCTAGGTAACTTCAATTATCCTATGAAAAATCGTTGAGTTACCTCTGGTTATAACTGAGACAAAAAAAAACTTATAATTGTCAAGTACAAATCATAGCTTACAAACTTACTGGTGATTAGTCACAATACTGCAAAAAAGATGTAGGTTCATACTCAGGGTAATATTTTCGGTCAAAATATTGTATAACCTATGTCCAAATATCGCATATCCTATGCAACTCATAAAATAGTTTCTTGAAAGTGTGTTAAACAACTCTGAAACTGGATGGGTAATTCCAGTTATTCAGGAGATAGAGATGGGAGGATTGAAGTTCAAGACAGCACAAGCACAAAGTTGAATAGCCCTCTCTCTGAATCAGTAAGCTGCATGTAGTGGCATATCACTGTGGATTAAGATCTAGACTAGCCTCAAGGAAAAATATGAGATATTCAAAAAGAACTAAAGCACAAACTAAATTTGGGGATGAAGCTCAAGTAGTAGAATGTCTATCTAGTGCATAGCAAAAAAGAAAAAAAACTAATAACACTGATTCCCAACAATCAGTGTAAGACATTGTAGCAGCAAAATATTTTTATGTAATGAATTCTATTCTTCCAGTGAATCTGTCTTACTTGGAGAGAACTATCATGGGTAAAATTACTATGAACAAAATTGAATGGCCAGAAAATATTAGCTATTTTCACTAAGCATAGGTAGATATAGTCATAATCTAAGATCAAATGCATTATCCATATGGACCACTAATTCAGATAAGTAACCAATAATTCTAATTATTTTTTTAAACTACAGACAGAAGGGAAAGAAATTACAGCCTCTTATTTTGATAAAAACTTTTGATAAAAACTTATGTTGAAAAGACTTATAAATTACAACTATAAATTGCAAGTAAAAGACTTATAAATTACAAGAATGGCATTTCCTTTTTCTGAACATTTAATATTGTGATAGACCATTCAGTAGAAATACTACTTCTTTCTTATAAATGGCTTTTTAAATTTACATTTATATTGTGTCTTTATCCTTGATTTAGCTTTAGCTTAAGGTGGTATTTGAAACTGAAAAGGGTAATGTTGGCTGGTTTATCCCTGTAAGCTTCACTAATGTAAAGTAATACCAGTTTTAAACCAAGTACAACAATCAAAATTTAGAAAGAGTAAAAGAGTGTTGCTGAAATATATATTTTTAAACATCTAAATCTTAATGGATACTCTTCTCTCAAGTATGAAAATAAATTGTGTATCAGTACAGAAATTACCTATGAAAATTAAAATATTATTAAAATGTTATACTTTAATGTACGATATGTGATGTTATGCTTTAACATATAGCTACATAATGTGTGTGGATATATTAATTATCAATGTATGATATAAAAATACTTGCAAGATTTCTTTCTAGAATAGTTTTGGCTATTCTAGAATACCAAAATGTTATAGTCAACAAAAAAACAGTATCATTCAAATGGTCTTCAGGCCGAAGGTCCTTTAAACAAGTACTAGTCAGAGGTGAGCAATGATTCTCCAGCTGCAGAAGAGCTCAACATGGGCAAATTTAGTGGGATGAGATGGAATAATTACGTCATGAAAGTGTTTCTTTTCTTATGAATTTCTCCCAACCAAGAGACTCCAATATGCTGTGAGAGAATATCAAGGGAACTCTTACCAGTTATCAGTTATCAAGGGAAATCTTTTCCTTCCCCGTCTGCAAAGGAGTATATGTTCCTCCCCTGATCTCATGGCAAACTATAAAGGTCCAAATTTTGCCAAAAAGCAATAAGCCCAAAAGCATCACAAAAGCAAATGGTTGTCACTATTCTGGTAAACCAAACTGCCTGGATGAAGTGTGTCACCAGAGAGAAGTGAAACCACATACTAGAAAACTTGAAATTCTCCCAGACATACTGACAAACACAATCTCACAAAAGATAGGAAGCATAGAATCACTTTGGGTACAATTGTTCCACAAAACAATTTGCTGTCTTTTCTTGGCAATATAATGAGAAGTTAATGATGTCCAGTAAAACAAATATTAGATGTAAGCCCCTATATACAAATCACCAGGGAAAGTCTTTTTTACCAGAGATTTATAGCTACTCTTCCCAGTTTATAATTTACAAAGTATTCCTCACCACTTCCACCCTCACTTCAGATGAAAGTTCCTCAAAAAGTGTAGAACATGGAAAGAATAATGGATTGAAAAAGGAAATTTAGATCCTAACATGGGGGAATTTACACAAAGTTCAACATCTGTGTTTCAACTGTTTGTTTTTATTTTTATGTTTGGCAGTCCTGGGGCCTGAACTCTGGGCTTGGGCGCTGTCCCTCAGCTCTTCAGCTCAAGGCTAGCGCTCTACCACTAGAGCCACAGCACCACTTCTGGTCTTTTCTGCTAATGTGGTGCTGGGGAATCGAACCCAGGGGCTGATGCATGCAAGACAAGCACTCTACCACTGAGCCATCTTCCCTCAACTGTTTTTTCTTTTCAATTATTTTAATTGGCAGAGGACTATAGGTGTATGCCACAAGTTGGCATCTGAAAAAATGATTTGTATACACTCTAGGTTCTATGGGCAATCATCTTTAGGGCTTCTTAATGATCTTAATTTAATGTTTTCATAGTTTCCAGCTTACAACCCCATACCTCCATCTCCTAATTAGTGGTATTACAAGCATGTACCATAACACTAGCATATTTCTGTTTTGCATAGCTCTTAATAATGTGAAAAATGAATTGCAGAATGATATTTGTAAATAAGCATATATATGTGTGTGTATATATATGTATATATGTATTTCTTCAATAATTACTATGCAAATGTAAGTAAGTACGTTGAACTGTGAGACTCTCTGAGAATGTGCTAAAACCTGGGAGGCATTTTAGGCAGGTTTGAGATCAAATCAGAGGAATTGAAAAGAAATGCATACAATAAAAGTCATAGTACATATACATCCACATCTCCTCTATTTTTATAATTTACAGAAAGATCATCTTGTACCTGGACATATGGATTTTTTTTCATCAAACTTAGCTTTTTTCCCCTAGCCTACTATGGTTTCAAGTCCTGCCTATTAATTTGTCTATGTGATCAGTTGAAGAGGTCTTATGTACTAATCTACAAACAGATGTTTTGAAGTAGTTTGAAAATTTAATCATTACTGATTATATTGCTCCTTGAAATAAACTGAAGTTCAAATTCAAGAATAAAATCATTCAGAATGCATTCTAGTTAAAAGTCAAGATACTAAGAAGAAAGAAAATGGGGATCAGAAAAATGGGTATGATATTTCAGTTTCATGTCTTTTTGGAATCTTTCCCTAGAGAGGAAAGGTGAAGCTAGGTGCTGGTGGCTCACACCTATAATCCTAGCTACACAGGAAGCTGAGATCTAAGGATCACAGTTCAATGCCAGTCCAGGCAGGAAAGTCTGTGAGACTCTTATCTCCAATTAACCACCAGAAAACTGGAAGTGGCCCTGTGGTTCAAGTGGTAGAGTGCTAGCCTTGAGCTGAAGAGCTGAGGGACAGTACCCAGACCCTGGTTCAAGCCTCACGATTGACAAAAAGGAAAAAAAAAAGAGGAAAAGGTGATACATAAACCATTGGTGGGTATATTAAGCAATAAATTGAATTGTTTATACATTAATAGTGCTAAATTGCACTTGAGCTTTGGCAATGTTTCAAGCTTGTTTATTGTGATATTGCCAATTTCTATAATCTATACTATTTATTGACAAGGATTTTATTCTTCTTTATGCCTGAATAATATTCGATCTTCTATATAATACGTTTTTTTTTGTTTTGCTTTTTGGGTTTTAATTTTGTCTGTCGTGGGGCTTGAACTCTGGGCCTGAGCACTGTCCCTCAGCTCTTCAGCTCAAGGCGAGTGCTCTACCACTTGAACCACAGTGCCACTTCTGGTTTTCTGGTAGTTTATTGGAGATAAGAGTCTTATAGACTTTGCTGACTGGGCTGGCTTTGAACTGCAATTCTCAGATCTCAGCCTCCTGATTTGCTAGGATTACAGGCATGAGCCACCAGCATCTGGCATAATATCTGTTTTATATATATAACACATATGTATATAATATATATGTATATATATTACATGTTATATAATATATTGTATATATTATATATACATATGCATTATATATGTCTTTTTTATTTATCCATTCATCTGTTGACAGGTGTCTAATCCAGCCATTGATTAAATCATTTATATTTAATTCAAAGCAAAAGGAACATACCTAAGGTACACCTTATTTTATATACCTGAATCTATTAAGAGTACCAAAATTGTTTTACGTAAACTAAAAATGTGAAGTTACAAAAATGGATTCTCATACACATTGCTCGCACCTTCCCAATGCTACTCTTTATCAAGTAGGATTTCCTCTGTTTGCATTTGTTCATTCAAAATGAAAACAGCATCTTGACAACTTGGTTTGACCCCAAAATAAAAATGTTTTACTTTCATCATTTAATCTACATCTTAATTAAACCATTATATGCTATTTCAGGACATACAGAAATTAGCTATGTCTTTTCTATCTCCTTTTTATTCAACAGTTCTAATCTCAATTTTTTTTAACAATTTCCTTTTAAAATAAAACCTTAATGAATGGCCAATAAAAGCCAGAGTCTGGAATGTGTAGATTAACTTTCTTTCATAAATTTTTTCTTAGAATTTTCTTTGCTTCTAATTTATACAGTTATTTGTACAAAGATTAATTTTTGTCCTCCAAAAGAAGAGTTTAAAAATGAACTTTCAGTGATTTTTTTAAGATAAAACATTATTATAATTTCTTAGTTCCTAGAAGATAGAGTAACCAATGCCTCCATTCCATAGGATATAAGAAGTAGATGAAGAAACCTTAATGCCCAATGAAGAATTAGAAGTTTGTAACATGGGTGATTACAGATAAAGAAGGAAATAATATTGTTACTCTCTAGCTTTGGATGGACCCAATTTCCATTTCCAGAACAATGCATTTTTGCAGAATCCTTCCTTGATCTCTCCATCTTGAATTAGTTACATTTCTCAAGCATACCAATAATGCCTTGTAGGTCCACACTAGGACAATTTACATAATCATTGAAAATCTACTTTTGTCAAAACTAAGAACAGGCATTGTTTCTGCATTCTTTTCCATGTCTCAAATCCTCACATATGAGAATTTTGCTAGGATTAAATCCATATCGATGATATGTTTAGGTCACTATTGTAAGCCTTTCATAATCATTACATTTTCAAATCTTTATGATATCTGCTTTATTATCTCACTTTATAGGAAACCCAAGTACAAACTAAGTAAACTGAATAATTTACAGATAGAGTCTGACACAGTAAGTATGTCTAGTGACCATGGAAAATGATGCTAAACTGAGAGAAGAATGAAAGCTGATAAACAACCCCAGGGGATTTAAAATTCTGAGACACAAAGGGCCATATGGAAGGAGAAGTATTCCTTGATTTTTCATCACCTATGTTTCATATCAAACTAGTTGGGTGTCTTGGTACTGAGACTCAAACTCAGGGCATCACAACTTTTCTTGGCTATTAACTGACAGCTAGTTTCCTGCCATTTGACTCACACTTCTACATCTGAACCCTGCTAACCAGTAAGATGATAAACACAGTCAATAATGATAAACACAAAGAAGGAAGATTACAAAGAAGACAGGTATTTCATGTCTATGACTTGATTTGCAAGCAGGAGTTGATTAACTACACTTGCTGGAAATTGGCATTAGACACAAAAAAACCAAATGGTTTTATAGACTACCTTTGAGAAAAGTTTAACACAAGTCAAAAATAGTTGAATCTCTGGACAACTAAAAAAATATTTAGTACATCTTACTTTCTCATAATGATTGTGGAGTTTTTTTCTGGTTTAGAAATAGCAACACAGATGTATTGGTCAAGAATGCTTAGCTACAGCTGAAAACATGAGTAATAGAATGGAGAACTCCATTATTTGTTAGATTTGAGAGCAATTCATAATACATGCATATTTGAACATTTCAGGCACTAATAGACTGAGCATTAAGGATGTGCCCTGACAGGGAGCAAAAAGGAATAATTTGGAGTCCTCTCCCAAAGCAAGTTGCATCTTTCCTGTGACACCACACAAGTAGCACTTACAACTGTACATAAAACACTTTTACAGGCAGATCTCTTACTAAGGAAATGAAAAGACATGCTTGATCTGTAGTAAGATAAAACTTCCTAGGGTGAGGCCTCAGACAATTGATTTTAAAGGTTCATTCCTTTTCAGTCAGTGGTGGTATTTGTTTTAAGAAGGCACATGAAAAACTTTGATTTCTCTCCCCCCTCACCCCCTGGCCAACTTCAAGCCTTATTTTAATTCCCATATGTCCTTAATAGGGTTCTTAGAAAAGAGATTCCCTTATTTGCATGAAAGTCAGCTATAAAAAGCAGTTCAAACTTGTGAAGAATAGAATTCTTGGATCACTAACACATAAAGTAACCATAGCGGAGATGGTTGGAATCATCTGAGCTTAGTGAGAAGAAGCAGAAGTACTAAATCTAGAACACACTTGGTTTAGTTGATAACCTCTTCAAGGCCTGTGGTAATAAATGAAAACAACAGGGTGACTATTTTACTTATATGGCATCTCTCCACTCAAAGTCCCACCCAACACTGTTATTTCCCACTTCACTGCCACCTCTCATTACATTGAGGAAATAAGAAGCATCAGAGAATGCTACTTGGAGGAGTCACAATAACCCATTTTCCCAGATGGTCTAACAAAAGGAGTGTTCTGATTTCTGAGGATGGAAATACTTTGTGTTCTGGTCCCAACCTCATTTCATTCTGCACAATTCTGTACCAATAATGTTCTCATCCCTCTATTCATCACCTTCTCTCTCCCTAAAGACTCTCCTATGCCTATGAGAGCTGGAGTACTATTCTGAAGACCATGGAATAGGAAGTAGAATGCTAAAACTGAAATTTACCCTCATGCCCCCAAGTAGCTACAGTGGGTCCATTGCTAACCTCTTTTTAGGTCATTGTCATCTGTGAAATAGAGGGTTCTTGTGAAAACTGAGAATTTTTTCAAAGGAGACTATAAAACACTTAAGACAAGGGGCTGGGAAGGTTGCTCAGTGGTAGAGTGCTTACCTTGCATGCATGAGGCCCTGGGTTCGATTCCTCAGCACCACATAAACAAAAAGAAAAAAGCCTGAAGTGGCGCTGTGGCTCAAGTGGTAGAGCACTAGCCTTGAGCTGAAGAGCTGAGGGACAGTGCCCAGGCCCAGAGTTCAGGCCCCACAACCGGACCCAAAAACAAAAACAAAAATAAAAAACACTTAAGACAAGTTCTGATACATGTTAATTAACTTTTTATTTACATAGTAATATACCTCCGTAAGTCCCCTTTTGCCCCAGTGTACTTAATTCTACATCTTTGCTTCATAGACCCTGTTTCTAGTAAAATTTTTAGTAGAGCCTTTTTACTTCCTCACCTCGCAATCTTCTGCTAAAGCCAAATAATTTCTCCTTTAATGTCATCAAGGACTTCCTATTGCCAAAGTGAAGGAAATCTGTTCCAGAAAAGCAGAACCCAGAGTCAGGAATAAAGCATAACCACTTAAAATTGAATGTCTTGGAGAAACAAGCTGGATTACCTAAGGTATGACCATTTGAAACTTTGTAAATTTTATCTTGTTATGTTGAATAATATATTATTATAATCAGAATCCCCTCAGATCACATGATAGAAATTCACTTTAAGAGTTGGGCCCCTTGGGCTGGGAAGGTGGCTCAGTGGTAGAGCACTTGCCTTGCATGCATGAGGCCCTGGGTTCAATTCCTCAGCACCACATAAGCAAAAAGAAAAAAGCGGAAAGTGGTGCTGTGGCTCAAGTGGTAGAGTGCTAGCCTTGAGCTGAAGAGCAGAGGGACAGCGCCCAGGCCCAGAGTTCAGGCCCCACTACCGGACCAAAAAAAAAAAAAATAAAAGAGTTGGTCCCTATGCTACTACACCCTTGGTGGGAGGATAAGTTTGTTCAACCACTCTGAATGCAGGACGGAGGTTCCTCAAAAATCTAAACATACAGCTCCCCATGACCCAGCAATTCCACTCCTGGGCATTTACCCAAATGACCACAAACAAGGCCATATGAAAGTTATCAGCACAACCATGTTCATTGCAGCATTATTTACCATAGCTAAAATGTGGAACCAACTCAGATGCCCCTCAGTAGATGAATGGGTCAAGAAGATGTGCTATATATATACACACACACACACACACAATGGAGTTCTATGCATCTATCAGAAAGAATGGCATTGCCCATTCGTAAGGAAATGGAAAGATCTGTAAAAAAAAATTATATTAAGTGAAGCAAGCCAGGTCCAAAGCCATGCTTCCCTCATTTGTAATAGCTAGAATATGTCTGTGATATACTTAGCAGGGGATCACAATAGCCCGATTGCTAAGTACATAAGACCATATATAATGAAGCATATCAAACTGAACACAAAGAATTGAAAAAAGCACTTCTTATTATGTCCTGTATGCAGTTATTTCTCTCTGTTTTTCTTTCTGTTTTAGTTTTCTGTGTCCTTTTTATTGTATATAAGCTTATCTGATCTGTAGATGGGAAAGGGAATCACAGAAGCAGCAGGACAAAGGATGAATTAATGCAACAACAACACTCACTAGACATTATGTTGGAAATGAACTTTACAACTTAAGGGGGGAAGTGAGTGGGGAGTGGTAAGTGGGAGAAAACGAGGGAGGGGGTAACTGTTTAAAAAGAAATGTATTTATTACCTTGCTTAACTGTTACCCCTCTACTCATCATCTTTGCAAAAAATTTTAAAAGTAATGAAAAAAAAAGAGTGTGTCCTAAATTCACTGGAACAATGGATTTCATGCACCAGCACAAGGCTTACTACTGTCCTGTGACATATAGCCACAAATCCACTAGGAAGGTTGTCATACACAGTCAACCTATAGCCTTTCACCATCTCTCTCTCTACTTTCCCACCTCTTTCCACTCTCACTATCGCCCACTAATACTTACATTCACTCTGCATGTCTGTGTTGATGTTGCTTGCACCAGATTCTGATTCTTGGGGCAAATTTTTCATCCAAATTGTGCTTTTCTTGGTGGTCAAAGGAAACTGATTTAAATCAAGTTCTGCTGAAGTAAAGTCCACCTGCGTGTGTGCTTTATTGAGGCAGTACTATTTTAAGACTGTAGGAAGTGAGAATGTATACTTTTTCTTCAAGCAGTGGGATGGGGAAATGAACCAAGCAAGGTGTAGACTTAGTGAATTCTGGTTCTGGCTTTTTCCATAAGAATCTCTAGTATATAAACTTGTCCTTTCCTGAGGTAAGCACAGAAATTGGTACCACCCATTTCAGTGGCCATTGACTTTGGTCACTCAGAAAGACCACATCTTGAAAGCTGAGAATAATTCTGTGTGTGTGTGTGTGTGTGTGTGTGTGTGTGTGTGTGTGTGTGTGTGTGTGTGTGTGTGAGCATGACTGCACGCACGTGTGTGTGTGTATGCTCTATCTGTGCAGGACAGGAAGGGCTGATATAGTATCATCTGTAAGCCATTAACAATCCAGGCTGCAATTGGCATAGAGAGTACCAGCCTATCAAAGGATCTGGGAGAGTTGCTAACAGCATCTATCACAGGAACAACAGAAATAACTATGCCAAGAATATTTTGGAAAGCCACAGAACATTTGCTCTATTATTCACACTGCCACTCACTTAACGTCTCAAGTCTCTCATGGGTCACGAGGGCCTGTGACATCTAGCTTTACATCAATGAACTCCTTCTGTTGCTGCTGCACATCACCACTCTTACAGGCCACCACTGCCACCACCCAGACTATTCTAGGCAGATACTGCACACTTCTGCCACACCGTAAGTACTCTATGCTGTACTGAAATCTATTTTTATAATAACTTTGGGCCTCCGTCATCTATGAGTCCCTCTTACATATGCTCTTAGAGCTTGTCACTATTACAATCTTTTAATTTTTTTCTTTCTTTTCTTTAAGCAATAAGATACTTATTTCTAAAAATTATATTAAGTGAAGTAAGCCAGGCCCAAAGAAACATAGGTCCCATGGTTTCCCTTATTTGCAATATCTAGTATATGTATGAGTCAAGCGGAAAAGGTCAGATAATGTGATGTCAGGAAAATGAACCCTTAGATATGTATTTTAATGTTTTTTTCTTTCATGCATGTGTTTCTAACGCATTTATAAGATTCTCTTTGTTGCTTTGTATGTCCCTCCCCCACAGTATAACCCCTGCTTTCACTATATTTGATGTCAGTATAACTTGAGGAGGAGATGGGGAAAAACCAGTTGTTTAAGGATACAGGTGGACCTGTTGCAACAATGAGAAGTACAAGTTGTCATGTCCAAAACGAGCTTCACAACGTCGGTGCGGGGGGTGGGGGGAGAGGGGGGGAAGGAGAAGGATTGGGATTGGGGGGGAGGGGGAGGCTGGGAAGGGATGTGAAGGGTAAACAAAAGGAGGAGGCTGCAATGCTTGATAAGAAATGTATGCATTATCCTGCCCATGTAATTGTAACCCCTCTGTACAGTATGTTCACAAATAAAATAAAATAAAAAAAAGATACTTATTTCTACATTTCCTACTTTCAGTAAAGATTTATCATCATTTTATTTTGACTATATAATAGGTTGGAAATTGACCAGAATAATATTTTCTCGGTGAGTTTTCTTGTTTTGACTTTAAAAAGTTTCTTATATTAGGCAATAAATTATAATTTCAGTCTATTGAATTTTCTGATTTAAAGTGTTCATCTCTCCTACACGGCATAGGAATATCAAGGGCAGAGCTCTTACAATGCTTGATGGATCATGGATCTCTTGAAAATTCAGGCTATGTGACCAAACACAATTGATCAATGGAACTCTTTATCCCCTAGCAAATTCTTCTGAAGATTCACAGCTCTCTATAGTTTACAAATTTTGGAGTTAAAAAAAAAATAAGCAGGTATACAAACACCTTCTGTTCCTTAAACAGGAACAAATTACTAAGACAAAACCTTTAGTAAATAAAAGTACAAAACTTATCTGCATACTAGGAGATGTTATTGATCTCCAGATATAAACTACAATTATGCCTCCACTCTGAATTAGACCAACTCTTAGCTAACAAAGGACACTAGCTAGCAAACTGTGGAGATTTGTGATACTACATGTACTTGCAGCAGAATATTGTGATCCTGAAGTCTCTTGAAGAAATAATCTCACAGTAGGATCAAAGAGTATTCTTTGTAGTATGAAAATGGATATCAGTTTCTTCACATTTTCTTTTAAATCTCAGAGGGTTATCCAAAATTAGTGTCATTGTTCAGTCATATGCTAATGCTCCGCATAATTACTTAGCCCAATTTGTACATGAATGACACGAATAATAGATCTTCTGAGTAGAAGTTAAAGTTAATATGAATTTGAATATATGAGAATAAAATTAAGTCCAGTAATTCTTATTACATAACATTTTCATTCCAACACTTTGCAGTCTTTGGCAATTATTTAATAACAATTGATAAGAAAGAACAGAATACTTGAATGCAAGATTTGTTTTCCAAAGAGACTGTTATCTCTTTTAAGAGGTAGTGACCTATAAAGACAATTATTTTACATTTTGTAACATCTGTATCTCAAATATTAATTTGTAGATTTCTCTAAATAAAATATATAAGCAGATATATTTTATTTAGAGAAATCTACAAATTAATATTTGTTGCTATTAAGATGGGATTATCACTAAATAATAACTTTAAAGATTTAATAAATAGCTTCAATTTTACAGAATAGATGAGTTAATATCTATAGTTAAATTATAAAAAAAATGTTAAGCACACTTCCTTATTACTGACAAACTTTTACAAATTGAGCTTTATTTTTATATTTTATTGACCATATGCAACCTAAAAATTTATTTAGCTCAATCTTTAAAAGATTTCAAACTAGCCTGGCACACATGGCTCACGCCTGTAATCCTACCTATGAGGAGGCTGAGATCTGAGGATCATGGTTCAAAGCCAAACAGGACAGTCCGTGAGACTCTTATTTCCAATAAACTACTAGAAAATCAGAAATGGCTCTGTGGCTCAAATGGTAGAGCACTCATCTTGAGCTGAAGAGCTGAGAGACAGCACCCAAGCCCAGAGTTCAAGCCCCACAACCAACCAAAAAAAAAAAAAGATATCAAACTATATTAGTCTAGCTGTAGTATAGGAAACAAAATGATCATATAAAAGACAGAATGATTGAATTTCAGTGAATTTACTGATTTTGAGTTAATTTGAAAGGGTTTTACTTAAAGTCTGGGTGAAGTCTATGATGAGCAGGATAAAGACAGAATTTCCCCTAAAGTGAAAGGTTATTCTCATTGCCAGCTATCAAAAGGAGTAGCTACTTCTGGACTAGATTATCAAACAGGAATTTGAACTAACAATGGAGAGGAGACTTAATCACAGGTCATGGACCCACAAAAGACATGGATGCCAAAAGCCTTGTAGCCGAGTCACCTTTTCTTGGCCACAGAGGCACACTTTGGAAGTGAATGTTTTTAGCAGTTTCTGCTCTTTGCTAGCAGTAGACAGGAATAAGATCAAGGAAAACAGGGCAATGTCTTGGCTTCTGAAGCAGCCAATTGTTATGGAGCAATAAAAAGTAGCCACAACTGACTTTAGTACTTGTGGAAGGTACATCACTAACACAAGCACACTCTGCAAAACAGAGCTCAAATTTCACAAGCATCTACAAATGTAGCAAACTACCAGCAAGAAATAAAATCACAGAATCATAGAATCTGAACTCTTGCTCTGAAATCATGTGAGACAATCCCTTTTAGGGTAAAACTCACAAAAATAAACAGAACAATATTTCTGTGAAAGCACCTCCTGGCAAGAGAGGACAGAACATGTAATTGTGTGTTGTTATGGTTTGAATAATTGAAGAAGGATAACATTTGTAGACAGAGGCCACTAGGAATAAAATCAGATGGAATACATGGATCAAACAAGATATATATACTTCAGATCTTGTTGATTCCTTTTGTCACAATCACAGTGAAAATTTTTGTAAAAAATTTCCAAAGAGTAGAAAGATGTGCAATTAATTCTGACATTCTCAACTGGAGAGTGTCAGAGCTTCCAGAAAAATCAATAGAATCAAAATTCAACCATAGGAAAAAGTGGGCATGATTATGAAATTAATTTAATTGTCAAGATTTACCAGTCAGATGTATCAGAGCACTAATCTTCAGCTGGAAAAGTTTCGGTAACTCAGTTCAAATGCACTTTTCTACTTTTAGAACTGAAATAACTTTTCCTTTGTTCAAATACCATACCTTAAACCACAGGACCTCACCAAGTTCCTTGTTTTCATTTGAAAGATAATTTCTAGTTTCAAAAAAGTGTTGCACTTCACAGTGTGTTCTCTCAAAATTATTTTATTTCATCTTATAATTACCCTCTGATCATTTCATTGTTATTACCATTATTCTTAGAACCATTCTTTTCACATATGAAAAGAAGTCCAATAAATTAAGATTTTCCCAAGATTATTAAACTACTGAAACTTAGAGACCAATTATTCACATCATAAAATTCTCCTTTGTATAATAAAAAAGCCTCCAGAGTATAATTTTAATACATAAGGAATCTTTCCATAATATATTAAAATGAGGCTAAAATTTCTAAAACCATATAACAGGTCATGTTTTGGAGTATGTATTACTTGCATGAAGTGAAGTTTTTTAATTGAAGCTGGCTTTTCTATTTGAAAATATGTTAAATGATGTGGCTCTATTTAACTACAAATATTTAGAGGAAAAGCATGGATATGTCCTATATTTTATCAAGTTGATTATATATGAGAACAAAGTGCTTTTTTATCCAATTTATTAAGTTTAACTACTTTGCAAAGAATTGGAAGCAAATCCCTTTTAAGTTGCAACAATGTAAGAAAAATTAAATGGAGGACTAGAGCAAGAGAGAATGTTTCAAATGTGTTTAAAATTGTTTGAAATAGTCTTAAAATTTGGGCAAAGTTATTGTTAAAATCTTTCTTAGTTTTGCATATGTTCTGATAAATCATGCAACAAACTTACTGAATCCTATAATTATAAGCCTGTAATATGTTAGTAGGGAAAAAAAGCACAAATCAACATATCAAATAAGTGACATACTACCCAGAAATTAAGGAAAGAGTAAAGAAGATAGAAACAATAGTCATTGGAGTTGGGTAGTGGGTATAGCATTTGCCTAGGATACAGGATGCACCAAGTTTGATCCCTAGTAATGAGCATAAGGAAGTCGATAGATAAATAGAGACAGACAGACAGACAGATATTAGTATATGTGGAAGAGCTATACTATCTAATACACAGCAAAGAGGTAAGGTCTACTATAAGGAATAATATTTGAGAAGTGAGGGCAAAAAAAGAGAGCAACTTCTTGGCCTTTTTGATTAGAATCAAGTGTAAAAATTATATTAAGTGAGGTAAGTAATACTCAAATTGTTTCCCTCATTAGTAATAAATAGAATGTGCCTATATATCTATAAGAACACCCAATGGATAGTAAAAGACAAAAAAATACACTTGGACATGATAAATAAGACTCTAAACATTAAACAGGAAGATATTTGTAAGATAGGATCACAGGAGCTCAATAGCTATGTGCATATATATGATATAAAATGATGCTTATTGAAATAAAATCCAAGAAGTGCAATCAAGAGGCTTTTTAATTTAACTTTTTGGAGTTCTATATTTTCTGTTTCCTTCCCTTTTGTCTCTGCTTTTGATTTCTCTACCTTTTGTCTCGTATGTAAGTCTATCTGATTTGGGGAGGGAAGGTGAAGCACAGAAACTGTAGGAAAAATGTTGAATTAATTCAGCAGTAATACTCACTATATACTATGTTGGAAATGAACTATATAACTGTGAAGGGCAAGGGAAGAAGGAGGGAAAACTCTGAGAGAAAATGAGGGAGTGGGTGACAAAAAGAAAGGTATTCAATACCTGACATATAACTGTACCCTTGTGCATGTCACCTTTACAATAAAAATTAAAATTAAAAAACAGCATCTGAGGCAGAGGCAAAATAAAGTAATAAAAAATCATGGAAATGAATTGAACTGACAATTTTCAAAAGAAGTACAATTGTCTAAGAAACATATGAAAAGAAACAAAACAAGTCCAAAGTCAAGAAAAAAAGATTAGAGCCAAAATATCAATAGAAAAATATTCTTCAAACACCAACAAAACTAAAAGTTGATCTTTCAACAAAATTGACAAACCTTTTGCTCAATTAAGAAGAAATATGAAAGATCCAAATGAATAAAGAATGAAAAAGAGACATTACAGTTAATGTCAGAGAAATAAAGATGACAATTACTATGAACCATTTATATGTTAATATATTGGATAACCCAAAAGATATGCATAAATGTCCATAAATACACAATCTACTAAGACTGAACTAAAAAGAAAAAGAAATCCTGAATAAGCCCATAACAAAAAAATAGCAAAAATGAAATAATGTGATTTAAAAATTATTAAAAGATCCTAATGGATATTTTTCCAAAGAAGATACATAAATAACAAACCAATATATGAAAATGCATTAAACATTACTAATCCAAGGCAAAAATCACAGTGAAATATCACCTTCTACTTGTTGCCTCTCATAAAAAAAAAAAAGCAAAAAATGATGAGGATGGACAGAAAATAGCTCCTTTTAAACCACTGGTGGGGATGTACAGTGTTATAGCTACCACAGAAAAAAGGTATAGGCACTTTAGAAAAGATTAAAAAGAAGAGTCTCTTTATGAGTCAGTACTTGAAATTCTTGCACATGTCCAAAAAAAATGAAATCTTAACCTTGAACTGATAGTTACATTTCTTTGTTCATTATCTTATTCCCAATAGTGAGGCTATGGAAACATCCTAAATGTCTCTCAGTGTATGAATGGATCTGTGTAATTGAGTCTTAACCTAGACAAAAATCCTAGTATTTATGATGACATGAATAGTCCTAGAGAACTAGTTAAACCCAAAAAATAAGCTAAATTACCTCATTTATACATGGTATCTGAAATAAAAAGAGAGGATTCAATGGTAGCTAGCTACCAGGGGCAGGAGAGAAAGAAATGGGGAGGTGGGAGGTGGTCAAAAAGGCAGACAATATTATGCCAGGCAAACAAATTCTGGAGGTCTCGTGTATTGTTTGGTAACTAGAATAATAATAATGTCACAACATATTCCTGAAATTTGCTTAGATATTAAAGTTATCAAAGTATCAAAAAAAGAGAAAGAGGTAGGTGGTGTTAGAAAGACAAACAAAGACAAAGAAGAGAAAAACTTATAACCACAGAGATTCATATGTTTAGAATTTCACGTCATACATATATGAAAACATTAACACTCTAAGACATATGCATATGCATATGGAGATATAATCAAGGAGTATATGCATACATGTATATCTGCATATAGATGCAAATATAGGTATATTTCCTGTTTGTCAATTACAACTTCAAGAGAGAGGATTCTGATACAGATACACAGAGAAAACTATATGAGGTCACAAAGAAAAAGATAATAGTGGCTGAGAAAAAAATAGCTACAGAAGAAACCAAGCCTAAGCTGGAGGCTGAGAGCTGAGGATCGTGGTTCAAAGCCAGCCTGGGTAGGAGAGTCCATGAGACTCTTATCTCCAATAAACCACTAGAAAACCGGAAGTGGTGCTGTGGCTCAAGTGGTAGAGCTCTCGCCTTGAGCTGAAGAGCTGAGGGACAGTGAGGAGGAGGAAGAGGAAGTGAAGGAGAAGGAGGAAGAGGTATTCAAGCCTACCAACTTCTTGATCTTAGATTTATAGCCTTCAGAAATGTATGGTAATAATTTTCTGTTATTTAAGCCATCTAATCTGTGGTACTATGTTATGCCAGTCCTAACTGCCTAATACCAGCAGTATGAAAACTATGATCATTTCTTATACAGTCCAGACATAAAGAAGGGAAACAGCATTCTCCTAACTAGACACACTCATATACTGACTGCTTTTGCATTTATCTGTAAGATAAAACCATATCCTTAAAACCAAATTCTAAGGAATATCAGTGTATTACCTGTATTTGCAATTAAGCTTAACATTTTTATTTTTACCATGTCTCCAGGAATTACTATTGTTTTATATTAGAAAGTCTTTAAAAATATGAGGGGGTTTTGAAGTCCTGAGAAAAATGCTCCATAGACTTATTTCTAGAGATAAAGGAAGTAGATGTGTTCAGAAAGTCGATATTTAGCAGAAGCTGTTCATTTTCTCTCCACCTCTCCACCCAGTCCATTTACTCCACTCTATGCTCACATGAAGTTTTAAATGGATAAATACCACTTCTCTTTCAACATGTAGTGTTTTGACCAATGAAGAGTGATACAGATATGTTGCTTCTTTCCCACTGTCTGGAATAGCATCATCAATGTAGATTCAACAGGCAGATGCTAGAATGAACACCAAGGAGATCTCATCCTTGACACTGGGAAGAAGCACTCCAGTCCTTTGTAACTGCCGTATATTTGTCACTATTTACTGTTTGTTTGTTTTTTCTCTTGCCTATAACAAAACAACTTTATACTTCCAAGGATACCTTTGGGGTAGTATGCACACAGGCAATATAATGAGGTTATTGCTTCATTTTCTTAATGCCCATTTAATAAAATGATTTCAATACTGAGTATAAGCATATGCCATGATAACATTTGCATATTATCCAAATCCATGGAAATCCATTCACACAGAGGCCAAGGACATAGCACCCTTAGAATTGTGAGTCACCCTGAGTTACATCAAAACACTTTTTACATCTCATAATGATATAAAGAATACTTTTAGAAACTATTGGTTAGAAAAGAAATAACTGTGTCTACAATTGTTTTGTACATTTGTGTTCAACAACATGGTATCTATTTACTAACAGATTACCACAATGCATACATTTGAATAACATTAAGCCTACAAATTTTGTTTTGGAAACATGGAGTCTGAATTGACTAATAAGGTCTCGGCCCATATCTTCAAGTTTCAGGGAACAAGAACTGACAGCTACTAGTAGAGTAGAGAGATTTGTGAAGCTGTAAGTTAATGTAAAGTGTGCCATTTAGGGAGCATTGTAAGCAGGAGGACTTAGGAGTCAGAAAGACAAATGTGTCTACTCTTTTCCCACCATGTAACTTTCCTGTGAACTGGGCTTCTGTGATGTTCAATGTCTTTCCACTTGGAATAGAGAGAATCACACTTGGGAGATCAAATGAGCTACATATATAAGCAGTTAATAGAGAAACTAATAGACAGTGTGAACCATGTAAACTATTATTACTGTGTTTAGCAACATTGTTGGCTGGTCAATAAAGAATACTACAACTTCTTCATTTTGCAGATACATAAACTAAAACTAATCTCTATTATTAATGCCCTGAGTTCCTGTTTCATTCTTGCCAGTAAGAGGCAAGCCCATGCCCCTTTTCCCTAAACCACACAGGAAAGCAAACTCTGGAGGAAATGCTCCCATCTGATACAGCTACTATAAGAAAATTATCACCATTGCTACCTCCTGGCCTTTTAGGTATGACTCATCCTACATGATTTATTAGCAAGACGCTTACTTCCTAAATGATTTTAAACAAATATAAAGTCTGTAACAGATGAATAAACAATGTGCTTTACACTGTAGGTTTAATCTTTTAAACTAAATTACTACAATCAACAACTCATATCAAGGATTTGAATACATTTGGAACCATGGAAAGACTCTTTAGCATTACTACTACACTATAATGCATTAGTAGATGTCTTTCTCTTTTTTTGCTGGTCCTGGGGCTTGAACTCAGGCCTGGACACTGTCCCTGAGCCTCTTTCTGCTCAAGGTTAGCACTCTACCAATTGAGCCACAGAACTGCTTCTGAATAGTTAATTGGAGATGAGAGTCTTACAAAGGAGCAATGAATTTTCTACTTCCTACTGGAGTTGTCATAATATAATAATATGACATCATAGTATAAAGAACTATTTATATGTTTTTCATGTTTCTAGTATAAAGTAACCTATGGTATTTCCAGTTACAGAAAACTATAGCACATACAATTATGTGCTTAATCATAATAAAGAATAAATAGTAGTAATAAATGGCCATGTTATTGGTCTATGTATTTATTATAGTATATTTTTATTGTTATTCTAGAGTGTACCTCTTGTACTCCTTCTACTTAGGGGAAAAAGTATTCTGTAAAACAGGATGCCTTGTTAGGCTGGTAATGGCTTTATATATGCTATGCTTACCAAGTTCTTTGACTTTGTCAAAAAGCTTTGCCAAGTGACTGATCTGTATCACCAGCCTTCCTGAAGAACTCTCTATGGTGCTTACCCAGTGAGGAAATCACCTAACAACATGTTGCTTAGAATGTATCCCCATTGTTAAACAAATGCATGGCTGTATGTGTATATCCACAGCCATTCAGTACTTAATTTTAAGGCCCTAAATACATCCAGGATGAATGATCATCCTCAAAACTCTGTTTTATTAATGGAATGTGTCCTTAGCGAG
Organism: Dipodomys merriami; assembly: GCF_024711535.1. Classification (NCBI taxonomy): domain Eukaryota; kingdom Metazoa; phylum Chordata; class Mammalia; order Rodentia; family Heteromyidae; genus Dipodomys; species Dipodomys merriami. The sequence goes on from NW_027203381.1 coordinate 87,393,985, forward strand.
TCTATAGTTCATCTTGGCAGAGATAAACTCTGCAACTTCAAGCTGTTTTCTTAAATTCCAACTCCTGCTTTACCAACTACAAAATTTTTCTTTTTGTGTTATTTCTCTGAATAGTTTAACTCCCTACTCAACTCTCCATCACCTTCCATCTCCCAAAAACTGTAAATTTACACAGCCAGTTACATTGCTCCCCATGTTCCTTCAATTTGTTAATCTCTTTGAAAATTGAGTACCAGTAAACTATTTCCATTAGTATGAGTATAATAGTTTTCCGGAATAGAAAAGTAGTATAGTAGCACTATACTTCCTCGTATATAGGCCAATATCTTGAGCACTAATGACATTTCTTCAGAGTTCAAACAGGCAATTTTCTATTTTAAGTTTCAATGGATTTTCCACTTTATAATTCACTAAATGGTATTTATTGTGGATTTGATTTCTTCTAAATTCTAACTCATTTTATCATTTATGTAAGATTTCCATGTATCCCAGAAACTTGCCTTCTACTGTCTTCTTAAAGATTTCTAGTAAGCATTAATGAAAATCTAAACACAGAGTGATTTAATTTGAATTAGGAACTACTAGTTAGTGGTGAATTCTATTTTGATAGTTTTATTTGTTACATGTATTTCTCAGCTGGATAGAACATTCTACTAATGTAAATCACCTCTTCAAAAATAGTTAATAAATAAATAATATATGTCTATTTCTAAATAGCTTTAAAAATTAGAGAAATATGAGAGTTGGAGATCTTACTCAGTGGTAGAATGCATGTTTTGTATGCATGAATGGTCTGACCTCCAACAAAATCTTTACCTGAATTCAGGGAAAAAAGTTGCCCATTTGTCCTAATAGTTAATGTTTCTCTCAAAGCATCAAGTTCATTTGACATAATTTTTAAAAGTAAATAAATGCAATTTCAGCCATTTTAGGAGCCAACTTGAGCATGAAAAGTCAGAGAGATTCTTATTTCCAAATAGTCACCAAAAAAGTGGAAGTAGAGCTGTGGTAGAGTCTCAGGTTAGAGGGACAGGGCCCTAAGCTCAAGCCCTAATGCCCGCACACACACATAAAAAAGAACTCTCTTAATTTTTAAATATATTTATATTTTGTTAATTACTGGAAAATATATTCTAATGCACTCTAAAATACAGGGATGACTAAAGAAAAGCTTTTACGCTGTACGTTTGTAGCCGTCTTTGTACACATTCCATTGTCCTCTAAATTGTTTTGTCCTGCTGCCATGGGAACTAGAGGTCTCATGTGTGCTAGTCAGGTGCTCTCAGAGCCACGCCCCCTTTTTGCTTTTGATATTGTGGGATAGGGTCTCAAGGGTCTCACATTGCCTAGGCCCCTCCTTTCCATAGACTTGGAATAACAGGGAGCAATGCCATTCCTGGCTTTATCTGCACCATCTTCACTTGATTTTAACCAACAGGCCAAGAAGCAATGAACAATTAGGTGGATTAATTTAAAGCAATTTGTATTAGTCACATGTTGACTTCCAAAACTACTACACAAATACAATATTTAAGGATGTTTCTATTACATGCATGAGGAAAAGGTATACAAGTAAAAGTTTATTGCTTTCTGCCTTGCAGGAAGAGTACAGATTCTTTCTGTACGATTCCACAATTTTTTCAAGAAGTGTCAAGAGTGTTAACTTTTATATTTATTATCAATTTACATGGAAGTTAATGAGGAAAGAGCAATATCTTTTATGCTATCCAATTTGTTTTCTTTTAGTGAGATTTTTAAAAATTTATTGTAAAGGTACTGTATAGAGGGGTTACAGTTACATAAGTAAGGTAATGAGTACATTTCCTATCGAGCATTGTTACCCACTCCTTTGTTTTTCCCCTACTATCCTTTTTCTCCCTCTCCCACCTCCTTCTCTCTTCCCTCCCCCCTCCACCAGAAGTTGTAAAGTTCGTTTTCAACATAGTGTCTTGTACATCTCATTGTTACAATGGGTCAACCTGTATCCTTGTTTCAGCATTTTGTTACTTCTTTCCCCATATCAAGTTTTTAACTTAATTTTGAGATATTTGCAGGCTCTCATTTACCTGCAAGTGACAATTCAAGGAGCTTCCTATTTAGTCCTTTGTACAGGTAATATCCAAAGGCAACATCTTTTCCCATAGGTAGTATCTTATACAAGTACAGTAAAATGCCACAGTCACAGACATAATTTACTTGGGGGGGGGATCGATTGTGGGGCTTGAACTCAGGGCCTAGAGGCTGTTCCTGAGCCTCTTTGTGCTCAAAGCTTGCACTCTACTACTGAGCCGTAGTGCCACTTCTGGTTTTCCTGTGGTTCATTGGAGGTAAGTCTCCTGGGGACTTCGAACTGTGAACTGTGATCCTGGGATCTCAGCCTCTTGAATAGCTAGGATTACAGGAGTGATCCACCTGCGCCCAGCTTTGATCACTTTCTTATTTTACTAGTGCTTATATGTGTGTGTGTAGGTACACCCATGTAATTTCATAACATGTTTAAATACATGTGACCACTAAAACCAAAACACAGAACAGTACCATCATAATCACAATCTCTACTGTTTTTATTTTTATATTTACTAAGATAATTGTATACTTTAGTCACGTTTTAGTTACGGTTCCATGTCTCCAACGATAGTCAATTAAGCAGATTCTAGTTATTGGTTCAAATTCAACTCTTGTAAGCCCTAAATAATTGCATAAATGAGGAAAACACTAAACACAACTATTCATATCGAACACTATTCATGTTAAAGATACCTTTTTATTTAAAAAATAATTTTCCTGATGGCATATTTGATGGATAACAGCTAGCCGCTTTTAAACATAGCAGTGAGTAGCTCTTGGTTTTGCTGAGATGTTGGTAGAATATATTTTTATAATGTATAGTTGGAAGCACTGAGAATGCCATTGAGCTGTGGTGAGAAATGATTACAAGTTTATTTCCAGCTCTTGGTATCTTTAGTAAGAGATCCAAATAGCTATAGCTTATCCTGAAATGTCTTTCTGTTACCTTACTTTTTCATATAGCCTTATCCACCAGGAATCCCTCCCATGGGCCTCAGGACTCCTTTCCCTCAAGCCCAATGCAAGCATAAATGAAAGAAATTAATGAAACACCACCATGCTGCTGGTCCACATGAAAACATCATGATTATCTTTTCTAATCAGATGGGAGTAATTTTCTTGCTCTCCACCTGACTAATTTCTTCCACTCTTCCCTCCTCCCATCAGGTACCTAGCTGCTAAATGTTTACAGATTAATTTGCATGCAATGGTCCCACAGCAACCATCACTCACAGGATCAAATTCCTTTGCTCTTTGATTAAGGGGTTTCTACCCTGACCATACATTTACTTCTTAAACATTTAAAACTTCAAATAAAACTAAAATTATGGAAGCCAGCCTACTATAAACTTACATCAATTTTTATAAGAATTTTTATGTTGATACAAAGTGACTTGAAATTCCAGAACACCTTATGATAACATTTATTTAAGGCTGATTATTTAAAAATAAAACTGTTGCCTGCTATTAAAGTCAAATCACCAGTCCAGCAAAGTTTTCTATCTATCACTCTGTAACACTGGCTCCTTCACCCCATAGGAGGAAGTCATTGATGACCATCAGAGTGACAAGGGATACCAATAATAAAGGGTTCATAATGTAATGTCTGACTTTTTCTATTACTGATTGTTTCTAAGCTTTTTAAGTAAGACAGTGACAGTTTAACTCATTAACTCTAATTCTCCCAAATTATTATTACCTAGCTTACTGCATTTGTCAGTTTGGTTTTTAGCCCAGAATTATAGCCAAGAGAGGGTTTATGGAAAATTGTTGTGTAAAGGCACTCCATACCTTCCATATCTTCAGTCTGGCATGCTGTCAGCATTTTCTTTAAGGAAGGAAGAGGTATCTTAGGAGGAGTCAGAGATTTCCCACACACTCCTCCAACCACAGTAACAATAATTTTCCAACTATTTAATGTAGGAGTTAATCATTTGCCATGTCTATGCCATTAATTCTTTTGTTGTCCTTGTTATTCTTACTTGTTCCAGAAAGTTGCATCAATATAGTTAAATCAATTAATGATTTAATTGCACGAGCTCTTTATTTTCAAAAATAAGCAAAGCCTCTTGTAGTTTGTCTAAAAGTAGGTAATTTTGTTTCCTAAAACTAAATTAATTACTTGGCAGATACTGCAGTTGCAAGATTTCTTTTAGTGGCTTGCTATGATGATGCATACCTGGAATAGAAGCCTCCCAGGAAGTTGAAGTAGGAGGATCAAGATTTGAAGCCAGCCAAGGCAAAGTTGGCATTAGACTTTATCAAAATCTAATGGAGTGTGGGTCAAGTGGTAGTGCACCTGGGAATATCAGTACTAAAAGAAATACTTTGGGCGTTGGAGAAACATGATGAGATTTATGTAAATAGATGCTCAGCTGGTTTTGTTAATTTGTGAACTAATACAGGGAAATAAAGTAGAACAAGGTAAAAAAAAAATAAAGACCTTCACATTGAAATAAAAAAGGGGGGAAGCGGGGAGGATTGGGTGGGGAGGCGGGGGGAGGATGGGAAGGGATGGGAAGGGGAAACAAAGGAGGAGGCAACAATGTTTGATAAGAAATGTACTCATTATCTTGCCCATGTAACTGTAACCCCTCTGTACAGTAATTTCACAATAAAAAAATTTAAAAATTTTAAAAAAAGAAATACTTTGGGAATGAGCTGGTGCGAGGAACTTTATGTCTTCACTATCATCAAATGCTAGACTTTAGTTTAAGAAACCTCATAATTAACTATAGCAGTCTCAATATTACAAGTTGCTCTGGATAGAGGAAGGCATTGCCAAACTTGATATTATTCAACATCTGTATACCTGTTTTTCTGCATGTCTAACGAGACTGCCCCACATCTAGGCACTCTATGACCCAGTCAAGTTGACACAGAAAACTTAACCCACACACAATTATTTCAATGTATGCATGAAATACTACCAAAGACAGCTGCATTACCAGCAATCTGTTTTGTAAACTTCATATTTAGTGACAATAAACCTTGGTTGACACAGAGGCCAGCAGAGAATTTGCATGAATATTTTGCCTATTTGTGATATATGGTATCACATTCCTGGGGAAAATATTATTTTGCATAATCCATGATGCTACCATCTTTCAGATTAATTGTTCTGACCTTGGTCTACAGGCATACACCGAAATGCATTTCAGATAATGTTAGTTCCTGTCATAATTATATGCTGTGCACATTCAAGTGGAGGGGAGTTAAAGAGCATCTGTGTTTGCCAGAGGGAGCAAGAAACCTTGAACGAAAAACAAATGCATAAATCTAATCTTAGGTAGAATGCTTGCTGTTAGATGCACACTGACCATGGATAGAGAGGTGTCAAACCCAAAGTTTTCCCTCAACCAAAACTACAGCACCCAGAAGCCAGAGCTAATGATAAATTACCATAATCTCATGCTTTTAAAATGAATCTTCTGAATTGACTTGAAAACCTTTGTATGATTACATTATTAGATAGTAAGTGTGATAAACATCTTTTAATATATCCTAAAAATTTGGTGCAGGCTTTCCATTGTTTAAAAAAAAAGACACATGAAATGATTGTGCATTGGGAGAAGTCTGAATGCACTGAATTCATCAAAAGCATGTTTATTTTAGAGAAAACACAAAATAGCCATGGCAATATGATCATTGATAATTATTGGAAATAAAGTCCTAAAAGTAACTTTGAACGTTTCTGTTACAAATCTTTACTTGACTTGTTCTATCTGACAATTGGATAGGTATCTGATTGTAAAAACATTCATAGACATGTATTTAAATGTGTTCAAATAATATAAATTGGAAAGAAGATTAATACTCTTCAACTTCCAAGAAAATTGATGAGTAGAGCATAATGGTCAAAATAATTTTTCTGTTGGCAGAGAAAAATGCCACAGGTTTGATAGAGCCAAGACAGTCCATCTATAATCATGACTTTTCCTTTGTATGTGGTAATGGAATCACAAAGATGGGAGAGAGAGACAGACAGAGAGACAGAAAGAGACAGAAAGATGGAGAAGCAGAGAGACAGAGTGAGACAGAGAAGCAGGGAGACACAGAAAACAGACTGAGACTAAGACAGAAACAGGAACAAAAATAAAGACAGAAACAGAAAAAAGACAATCATGTCCAATACACAGAGTAGAAGATGCAATCACCTGTCACCAGTCTGGCTTTTCCCTTGCAGGGCGTATAACATAAGAGAACTTGAAATTATCTTTCTTAAGCTAACAGTTATCTTAAGGGTTTTTTTTTATATGTTACCATGAAATCTGAAGTCACTGTAGCATCCAGAAAGACATTTCACTGCAAAGGATAAAAAGAAAGGGAAAAATCAAGTGGGATTTTGTGAAGTCATAAAATTAAATGGGGGAGAAAAGCAAAGTACATTTTTATGAATGAGAATAAAAGCCAATATTTAGCTAAGCAATTATTGGTAACATTTATTTCAGTGAGTAAATATTCTACCACCATACTTAGACACTCTTCTTTAAAATATACTTTACACTGAATCCTTTCAGCCATCACTTTAAGAGAAAATGAACATTTTCTACTGCTGCTTTTTTAGTGATGGTATTGAATATAACTAAAGCACTGTATTTCACATCTTTTAGTTATAAAGAGTAATCTATGCATCTCCATACAGAGTATCACCCTTTCCCTATTGTCAGCCTCTGAAACAAGCACATAGGAGTTCTAGTAGAAGAAAATAACAAATTTCTATTGAGACATTTTCTATTTCTAAACATATAAAAATCTACTAGTATCTAGTTCAAATACCTCAAATTAAACCTGGTTGAAATCAGTTTAAATGAAATAAATTAAAATCCAGAGATGGAATTGAGACATGGTTAGATCAAGGAGTTCAATGGGTCTGTTTCCATATTTTTGTTCTTCTTATTTCTATTGACTGTATATTGGGCTCAGTCTCTCCTCCAACAAAGTGACTCTCCCTTTATGGAAAGTTGAGTGCATTGTGGCTATATGCAACTACAAGAAAATTTCTTCTATTTAACATCCATACGCTAAAATACCCTAGATAGGATTGACTGACAGATGTCTATTAGGAATTTGGAAGCCATGGCACATGTAGATAAGACTTGGACATGATACTCATTGTCAGGAACTGAGGAAACACTAAGTGTTTTAACATTGTAGCAATGTTAAAAGAAGACACAACTTCTCATTGGAAAAGAGCAGGGAAGGCGAAAGCCATAAATTTCCATTGCTTTAAATGACCAAAATTCCACAAGAGTTATGAATTATCTTTATGCCTCTAACTTGACTCCAGAATCTTTAGACATCAGCCATCTACTGCTGCAAAATACTACAGATAGATCTTGTTTAGGCAGGACATCATATTAATCATCATGAGCATTTATAAACAAAGTGAAAATATTCCTTTTCTATTGAACCTACTTGTTGAGAAAAAGATGAATATTTATTTTGTTCAACAATTATCATAAAACTGGAACACAAATGTTTTTTCAAATATTTCATGACATATTCCAAAAAAGCAAAATCAAAGACTTCATACAAATATTAAACATTCTCTTTTAGCACTAAGCATTTACTTATTTTTTTATTTATAGACTTAATGAGTTCCCATCCCTGGGGTTACAGTTGGCAAATTAACATACTAGGATACTGAATGGCACTCAGGTGATCTGAAGGAATTTAGATACCTTTCAATTTGCCTGAAACTCAATTTGCCCAAAGGTGACCTAATTAAGTAAGCTTTAAAACTCTCCCAAGAGAAGGCTCACATTGTCACTGAACAGAAAGCTGTAATACAATATATCTGATAAACACCATCTATTGTCCTACACAAATTCTCTAGAAGCAGAAAAATCTGTGTAAAAGAAGAATTCACATATCATGCCTAAAATCGCATTACTTTCTTTAAAATCATATGTACTTTTATGTGCTGTGCCATTCTTCTTTAATTAGCCTTAGATGTTATATAATGTGACCATTGGCCAATAAATCTATATGTTCCTGAGTGTATTACATTTATCTACTACTCTACTTCCAGATACAAAAGAGAAGGTCATGTCAGAAATAAAAGTATGATCAAGACAAACTGTTTGGACTATAAGCTGTTGTGCATCATTGAAGAAAGTATTGAAGCAAGCATACTATCCAAGGAGGAGCCCTGCTGAGCTATCCTGAACAACTTTTACCAAAATATAATTACTGAGGCTGTAAATATATTTGCTTTAATGGCTAGTACTACACCTACAATTATAAGCACTCCATTTATCTGATGCACCTTTGCACAAATAAAGCATTAAAGGGCTTTGAAATACTGGACCGCAGAGGGTGGTTTCTCATTGGTTTTCAATGAGGTTGAGCTGTGATGTCTGTCTTAGAGACAGAGAGACCATTAGCCTCCTGCCACTCTGAAGCAAATCCACACCTCAGTTGCCTCTGAGCTCTCCAGCCATAGCCCATCACTCTTGTTGTTTTGCTTTTTCTGCCAGTTGAGTTGTTTTTTACTGCTTTTGAAACTTAAAGGAGGTAAAAAAAAAACCACCAAAAAGTCACTTTATCGTAATTCTTATTATGTAGGGATTTGATGTTCAGTGGAAAAATCTGAAGGAATAGCCATATCAATTGTAAATTTCAACCTAAATGAAGAGGTCACATCAGAGATAGGAACTGGACTTAGGAATTAGATAAGCAGGATATTGTCCATACCACATGTTACATGAAACCCTGAGCAGGTTGTGGGGTAGTTCTTGTAATCAAATACTCCAACAATCTGCAGTGGGACTTATAAATATTTTAGATGATCAAATAAAGACTCTGAGGAGATATGCATCAGTTTATTTAAATGTGCTTGCATGAAACAGGAAAGATCTTTGCTTTCAAAGTATTTTGAGTTTTGGAAGAAAAGAAGAAAAAAAAATAGCCAAGCGCGGTGGCTTATGCCTGTAATCCTACCTACTTAAGAAACTGAGATCTTAGGATCACGGTTCAAAGCCAGCCCGGGCAGGAAAGTCGGTGAGACTCTTATCTCCAATAAACCACTAGAAAACTGGAAGTGGCACTGTGGCTCAGGAGGCAGAGCATTGGTCTTGACCTAAAGAGGGCAGGGACAGCACCCAGGCCCAGAGTTCAAGCCCCACGACTGACCAAAATTTAAAAAAAAAAAAGAAAGAAAAGAAAAGCAATGCAATGGAATTGTGTTCAGACTGGTGGCTTCCTGTCCACAGCCCTCTTTACTAGGAGCTGTTCTACCCATTTTTCAAATTGGCTTCTGCCTAGCCATGAGTTCCACAATCGAACCTAGAATCTTGGTGTCAGTGTGTATGGTTGATTGGAGGAGTCCTTTAATGCTTCAAGTCACGAACCATGTCTGTTACAATTTGTATTAAACCTTCCCCCCAGTCCTTGAGTTAATTTTATTCAAAGAAGCACCAACTAGGAGAGCAAGTGTGTCTTGTGATAAGGCCATTGAACTTTCAGAATGCCAAAAGCTTTTCCCAAAGAGAAAAGTTATCAAATGTAACATGCTTCACTAAGTCACCATCACTCATTGTTACTACCAAGTATCACCATTGTAAGTATCTGTATTTCTTTGATATTTAGTACTTATTGGCAGAATTAGAGAATTAGCAGGCCTAAATGCAAATACATAGAGAAGGCTGGTGATATGTACACATTTAAGATGGCTGATTCAATTTTTTTGAAAAAAAAAAGTGGAGGAGCAAGTAAAAAAATAAGTAAGTAAATTGGTGAATTTTGTCACCATCTTAAGTCACTAGGCCAGTGGCCCATGGAGGCTGTGAAATGAAAGGAGGAGTATACATTTCCCTTGGCTCCAATGGTTCCATGGGCCCTTATGCATATGTGCTCCTCAGTCATTCCAATTCAGGTGTATGGAGTTACAAAACTTTTCACTTATTTGTTTTATTATGCACCTCCTAAAAGTAAGCCAGATGCTTCACCTGGCACTCCAAGAAACAAGACAGCAAATGAGCTAACACAATCCTCATTTGGGTTGCTTGAATGCATCACCTTTAAAATAGTTTAACAGCAATTTTGTATGTAATTGTCATGTTATACCCTTATATTCTAAACCATCTAGGGCATTAATAAGCATTAATTATCAGCAGATGATCTGATTTCAGGAAATATTAAGATAAAAAAACAAGCATGTTCTCAAGCTAAATTCAAAGATATGAATTACTCATAAAAGGCCAATTGTGGGGGGAGGGCTGGGAAGGTGACTCAGTCATAGAGTGCTTGCCTTGCATGCATGAGGCCCTGGGTTCGATGTCTCAGCACCACATAAGCAGAAAAGGCCCTAAGTGGCACTGTGGCTCAAGTAGTAGAGTGCTAGCCTGAGTTGAAGAGCTAAGGGACAGTGCCCAGGCCCAGAGTTCAGGCCCCACAACTGATAAAAAAAAAAACGTCCAGTTGGGAAGCATGGAATGATATACATCTTCATATTTTTTGTGTCAGTCCTGAGGCTGAACTCAGATTCTAGGCACTGTCCCTGAACTTTTGTGTTCAAGGCTAGTGCTCTACTATTTGAACCACATCTCTACTTCCAGCATTTTCGGTAGTTTATTGGAGATAAGAGTTTCGTGGACTTTACTGCCTAACATGGCTTTTGAACCTCAGTCCTTAGATCTCAATCTCCTAAGTAGCTAGGATTACAGGTGTGGTGACATAAACTTTTTAAATTCCCTGCTTTGGAATGTATTATAATGATTTATATAGAAATGCACGATTGATCTTCATAGTACTATAATCTTTAAGATTGAGCAGTCTTAGAACTATGATAGGAAAACCAAGAAAGCTGTTAGACAGACAACAGTGGCATTTTGTGTATTAAATATTCTCAGACACCATATCATTCATATCTGTCATTTCTTAACAGAGTGTGCATCATGGCATAAAATGTGCCATAGTTATTCTAACATCATTTTATACAAACTTAGAGTTGGCATAAGAAATAACTTCTAATTTCATTCTCAATTCATGGTAAACATGAGACATTGGTCAGGGGTTTTATGGCTTGTATTCTATTTTTAGATTTTCTTTAAATTTAAAATATTTTACTCAATTTTTCCTATTCATGATTTGTATCTAATAAACAGTCTCAACACCTTTAGGCTATAGGTTTTACCTGTGCAAATAAGATCACTGGCTTATGGTATTTGAAGATCTAGTGACACTCTCTTATATGAATCTATGAGCCAATGAATGGAAAGAGAATCTGAGAGTTGGTGATAGATTCTGTACAAGTTCATTCTGATATATGTCACTGTGAGATTCTATGCTGGGGCTTGTAGATCTGGTAGTTGAAAATGAGGCCTTAACATCCCAAATCAAAATCCAAAAACCTTACTCTCCTAATTTTTAGAATGCTTCCTTAGGAAAGATAATTGTTACACTTCTTTTCTATCACATTTCCCAACAGAGTAGGATTTTGAACTTCTTAAATAAATGGTAAGATATACATTAAACATCACTTTAAAATCATTAGACTTGCATTTGAGATCTATATCCATCATTTTTCCAGCCTTATAACCTTAAGCTAGTCACCAATTTTTTTTGCTTCATTCTCCCCAGTTATAAAATGGAAATGATTTAATCTCTATTTATTTACTACTCATTGTATATATAAGGAGGTTTTGCAAATTCATTCATAGGTTGTATTCATATATGAAACATATGTGCTTTAAACAGGGAAATGATTAGAAATTCTGAGTCAAATGAAAACCCTCCAAATGATCAACTTCCCTCTATAATGTTCTCTGACATTGGACTGCTCTCACACAGTAGCCTAAAGTTCCTCCTCACCATCTCTTTAGGACTATTAACTTAGAAAGAATCCAGAACACAACTTGGATTCTCTCCTGACACAGATGCTGTGTGGCTCCTAAGCTAAATCCTGACCAGGTAATAACCATTGATGTTGGGGTTTGTTCAATACCTCACTCACTTCTTTCCCCTGGCTCTTGCCAAATTTAAAACATTTTCATCATTCAGTGTCAAGGAGTGGGTCAAGAAAAACAGATATTGTTTGTCCCCTTGTTTTCAAAATGAACATTTCCAAATTTAAAAGCCTCTAGAGAAGGATATCCTGTTATCTACCCTCAAAGCAATTTTCTAATGCTTAACGTCTTCTACCATATGAAAATTCTTGCATATTGTCTAAATTGTCCAAACCTTTTCTGGCTTCATTGTTTCCCACCCACATAAAGATGTCATAAACTATTAAGAAAGTCTAAAACATAAAATTAAAGCTACCACAAATATGCAGGTAGAACAAAATAAGTAAAGATAAGCTAATTTTAAATACATACTATTTTATTTGTATTATTCAAAACCTAACAATTTGGTTCCAAACTGAAAATTCTGAAGATATTCTATACAAAGGATGAAGACAGATTGATTCTTTAAACCTGGAATTTCTTATGCAGCTCACCAGTTTTCTATCCAGCAGCCCAATTTCTCACAAAACATTACAATACTAATTTCTACTTATTACAAAACAGCTTTTTTGCTGTATGACATTGCCTCTTGGACCCCATACATGACTTTAATTAAGATCTAACTTATTCATGACTATAATTCAGATCTAACAACCAGTCTAGTCAGATCGAGGTAATTAGTCCCAAAGGGTATTGTAAGAGAGCTCATTTTTCTTTTCATCTTTGTATTTTGGCAAACAAGTTGGGGTACTGGCTCATTTAGAAATTTGTATTATTCAGAGATCTCAGAAATGTGGGAGTGAATAAGCTAAGTGAATTATTTTAAAGAGGTTCTTATAAAGGGCTCATGTGTGTGCTGGTTGATTTGGTTTGTACGCCTTTACTGTGGTCCAGAACAGAAACGGTAAGGCTGATTAACCAGCATCAAGCTCATAAATTTTTAACAGCCTGTTACCAAGTTTATTAGAAAATTTAAAGACATGAAGTTAACCCTTACATATCTCTTGCCTACTGGAGTTTTAGTGGTTTTGAAATCACTTATATGACTCATTTCTGTTTTTATTAATGAGAACTTTGAAAATTTGCTTTCTTGTTGAACTGAACAAATCAAACATCACAAACAGATTGTGAAGAGATGAAGTGAAGCTATGTTCTACTTGGAATGTAGTACTTTAGTATTCCTCTTTGTTTTTTTTTTGTATTTGGGGGTTTGTTTTGTTTTGAGGGGGGGAAGGAGTCATGGGGCTTGAACTCTGGGCCTAGGCATTGTCCTTCAGCTCTTCAGTTCAAGGCTAGCACTCTACACGTGAGCCACAGTGCCATTTCTGGCTTTTTCTGTTTATGAGATGCTGAGGCATCGAACCCAGGGCCTCATGCATGCGAGGTGAGCACTCTACCACTGAGCCACCTTCCCACCCCCAGTATTCCTCTTTGTATGGCCACTGTGGATGACACTATAGGACATCTAAACTTATTATTCTTCCATCACTTACAACATTTCAGAAGCTTCCCTCCTCCCCTTTAATTTCTCCTTCTCATCCTGACTTTGTCACACATTATCACAGCAATTCTAAACATTATAACCAGAGATTTCAGAGCCTCAAGTGCTTCTAAAGTGTGATTTATTAAATTCTCTGAACAACTAGTTCATACCAATTCATTTGGTTCAGTTTAATATATTCTAAGGAGCAAAGCATTTAACTAAGAATAATTCTGAAGACCATAATGACCCCTATACAAGACAGTCAAAACTTAGGCAAAATTTTCAAATCATTTCTAAAAAAATAAAAGATACGAGTGGGACCATGGGCCAAGTTAATTAAATGTATGTCCTTTTAAGACACGGCTAATTTTGATGGCTACTACTAAAACATGAAGGACAGTGCCTTGTCATCTAACAGATAACACTACAAATGCAATAAGCCTAACAATGTAGGCCATAAATCAAGAAATCAGAGTTATCACCCGAATAATATCTGTTCCCAAATATTCCCAACTTAAGTGTAATACAGCCTTCATCAAACCTATTGTAAGATTTTGAGACTTAAAAGCTTGGATTCACATTCTAGCCCTATTGTCTTGTTAGTTCTATAGCCTTGGGAAATCTCTGAAAAGAGAAATTGAGGAACAAATCCCATTACCATTCCTCCACAATTTTTTTCCCCACAGAGAACTGCAAAGTTCACACTCACAAACCATATTGGCAGGGAGAACCAAGTGTCAGGAATCATTAAAACTATGTCAAAATACTTTTATAATAGCTCAGGGTAGATGTCTACCTAGGCCAGGCATAGAAAAAATCATATTCAAAAACTTGGTACAAATTGGAAGGAAGCAATGTTCAGAAACAGTGAATAGTGTGTAGAAAGACAGCAGGTAGATATGATGGTGAGGAAAGAAAAAAGTTAGTAACACTGAATGAAATGGATGAGATGGGCTGAGACCAGGTACAATTTATTTTGTGATTTATCAAGTCAAGATTCCTCTGTCTAAATTAGAACTTTCTTAACCGGTACTTAACCCAGAAATAAGATCAACTTTATGTAAAATACAAGTCTTCCTTTGACTCTGGTTACATCTGTTAATGAATTTAGTAACACAAATTTAAAACAGATTTCAGCATATATAATAAACATATCTATATAACCGCTCATTTCAGGCTTTGGATATAGCTAAGTGGAAACACATTTTCCTTCCATACAAAAATGCCCTGGGTCTATCTCAAGCAAGCAAGAGGAAGGAAGGAAGGAAGGAAGGAAGGAAGGAAGGAAGGAAGGAAGGAAGGAAGGAAGGAAGGAAGGAAGGAAGGAAGGAAGGAAGGAAGGAAGGAAGGAAGGAAGGAAAGAAGGAAGGAAGGGAGGGAGGGAGGGAGGGAGGGAGGGAGGGAGGGAGGGAGGGAGGGAGGGATAGGAAAGAAAAGGAGGAGGAAAAAAGAAGAAAAAGGAAATGAAAGAAAAGAAATCCTGTATATTGCCATGTGTACTGCACAGTCCTGCAGTCCCAATACTTGAGACATTCAGGCAGGAGGATTATGAGTTTGAGACCAACCTGGGCTACATACCAAGTTCCAGGTCAGCTAGAGCTGCTGCAAAACTATTTCAAAAAAGAAATGTACACACACACACACACACACACACACACACACACACACACACACACAAAGTAAAATAAGATAAACCACATTATGAGGATCCAAAGGTAAAAGTTATCATATCCTATATAAACTAATATAAATTGTCAATTCGATTATTGAAACAATTATTCAGAATTGAGAAACTGATTGTTGCCTAATATCTATTCTACTCTTTCTGAGAAAGAGGAAATGCAAAGCATGTAATCCAATCAGAATAGCTTTCATTTGTATTTCCTTGTTGGATATTCCTATTATGGCGGATTAAAATTTGGATTAAAAATTTGGATCAGTGCAGAGAGAAAAGTGGCTTTAATTCACAGGACAAACTCTATCACACTGTTCCAATGTACATTTCCAGTCACTTTTTCTATTACTGTCCTTCCTTCCCAGGTGCGATCTCATGATCATACACTGCTAGTCTGTACTTCTCACAGATTCCCAAACCTGTCTTTCCATTTCCTACACTGGAGCCTTTGTTCACCGTACTTCCTTATCCTAGAATACCTTCCACTGCCTTGTTTATAAAGCCAACGGACAAGCAAGTTTGCTTGCACCTTTTTTGTTACAGTTCATCAAGGTGCTATATGAACAAAATAATTGGAAACTAACTGGTATCATGGCCTGAGTCACAGCCGGAAAGAAAATAATGGTATGAAAGAAAAATCTGATGCAGCATACAGATGACTGGAGTCTCCATGTTTATTATGCTTAAATACAGAACCCCCAAAATAAGCTTACGCCACCTCCCATGTATATTCTCAGATGCCAGTACTCAAATGTGTAGGGAAAAATGTCATTGCAGAATTTATATCCTTCCTTTCTTAGAATCAGACTTATATTCTGGCTTTTGCATGGATTCATGTCTGTTTTCATTTTTCCAAATATGAACCTGGTTCTTTAGTTCACAAATCATTGAATGTTCTTTCAATCAATCCAAACCTATGATTTTACTAGATCAATAATACGAAATTCATAATCTTCCATAACTTATCCCCAAGCCATATAAACCAAAGAGTATCTAAATCAGAGCCATAGTATTAGGTCACCCCCCCACCCCTCACCAGCCATGTCAGTATCTTTTCCTCCCCTAGAATTTGAAAACATGTTTAGGAAAACACTAGCCTCTTACTAATAGAAAGAGCTCAATGCATTAGTTCTGTGAGAAAGCATACCTGAAAACCTCCGAGTTAAACAAAATTATGTAGATTTACCTAAGGACAAGCTTTTGGTATAACATACCTTGATTGTCCACATTAACGATGTGTCTTGTTATGTCCATTTCCTCAAGCTTCTGTGTAATCAAATGTCAGTTGTCTAAAGACCAAGGTCAGCATTTTATAAACAGAAATGTATACTGTTGAAGACAAAATGCCTAAGTTCAAGTGCTAAATTTTACTAGAAGGTAGAACCTCTTCCTCAAGGAATTTCACTTCTATGCTTCAGCTCCTCAGGGAGTTTCTATGATGATTAGGTATATGATAAATTTAACACCTAAGAAGTGTCAAGAATGACTATTATTAGAAGAGAAGATAGGATTTACGTAATAATACCAACAGCAAATACCTTAATAAGTTTTAATTAATAATTTTATCTTCTCCCCATATTCCTTCTTATTTCTATCTACAATTCATGGTTTATTTTACGCTTGTCCAACAAACAGTGCTCACATCCAGCCCCTTTTCCTTTTCCTTCCATTTTGTCATTCCCTTTTTTGTTCGGCTTGAAATGTGGTGCCAGCCAGGCACATTCTACTCTGTTAATTTCCCCCAGCTTTATTCACACACACACACACACACACACACACACACACACACACACACACACACACACACACACACACACACACACACACACAATAAGGGTCCTCCTTTCTACCTCCATACAACAGAATTTTTCAACCACCTATTAAAACAGAAAAAAATCCTGGTATACATGAGAAATCTTCTCTATTTCCACATCCTTGAAGAACCAATCTTCATATACATTGCAAGGTTAAGTATGTCCTCCATACTTAATGTTTACAATTTTACATTCATATCCCTAGTGTTTATCACTGTTACAAGGCTACATTAAACAACTCTAACAACCAGAGTCAGAACTATATAAGTGTAATTAAGATAAGATTTGGCTTTTTCCTAATGGACAGATCAACATACACATCCCAGGACTATTATGGCATGTCAGCAGTGAGGGAGAACTAGGCGCCTTTTATCTTGTTTCTCTGCTCTTCTTTAACACTTGAGCTCTGTTTCTTGGTTCACAATGGCTACTCCAGTCCCATGATCACAACCACATACAAGCCAGCAAAAAGGGAGAAAAAACCAAGGGGAGAAGGAGATATGTGTTCTCCACAAGGTCATGGCACAGAAATTAAACTCATCGCATGCCTGAGGACACATTTACTAGAGATGGAAACTAGGACATAGTCATCTACATATAGCTATTAAGGAACAAATAGACTCTGCTGAGTCTGGATGAAACAAAATTGAATTTATGATTGACAGTCTTCATGGAAAAGATTTCCAGCACAAAAATATCCTCCTGACACACACACACACACACACACACACACACACACACACACACACTCTTTTCACCCTTAACTCTTCAGACAAAATATTCTAAGTAATCTTTAAGATAAAACAGAGACATCATTTGGAGGGCAGGACAGAGGACAGTTTTTAGGAGGAAGGAACATAGAATAGAGGAAAAGATGGAGGTAAATTTTCAAGGTTATTTAATTTTAAATGTTATTAAAAAGTTAATGATTTTTATTTAATCACTTGAATTTTTAAACATAAAGTTTCATGGTCTCTAAATAATTGTTTCCTTTTTCTGAATTTGTTTGATTGAAACAATTTAATATATTGTGAATAGTAGGATAAAATCAATTCCTGTTGTTTCTGCCATTTTTCACCCATGCATTTCATTTATTCATTTTGTTTTAGTTTTTCTGTCAGTCAGTTCCATACCTCGAACTTAGGGTCTTATAGCTGACACTCAACAACTTAAGCCATTCCTCCATCCCAGTTTTTTGTTGATTATTTTGGAATAACATTGCCACTGGCTTTCAACCAGAATCCTCTAGATCTCAACTTCCTTAGTAACAATGATTACAGGAATGAATCTCCAACATACAGCCTATGTCCATGTATTTTTGTTACTGGTGGTAATAGTAATCACTGTTGAGCAGTTATTGCTTAATGTATTTCTTCTAAAGCCCAGGGATGTATACACTATTGTTAGCCCTATCTCATATGTGAAAAAATTGTGGGTACGCTAGGATTCGGTCAGGATACTGCTCAAGTAATCATCTAGGGACACCAACCCTTAGAACAGTCTGAAGTATTTGTCAAGTAAACAATCTCTTTATGAAAAAGAAAACAAGGATAAATGATCAAACATTCAATACAAGCAACCACTGCAGAAAGAAAAAAATAAGAGATTTATTTGAAATAACAGAAAACTAAACATATACATTTTATTTTTTAAGCAAGGCTTTATGATTTGTGTTTTTAATTCCATTATTGCGATGCTATCTCAAAGAGAAATACATAACTAACCCATTTATTTTCTGACTAGCAAGAAATGCAAATAGATAATACAAAACATTGTCACTAACAAGCAGCCTAGAGTTAAATTATTTAAGGGTGGTGAGTGATGGTGTGCATGTTTTTAACTAATCAATATTGAAAGCTGCATAAAAGAAAAACTTTTACCACATTTTCATTTCTAAAATGTAGGCTGTTGACTTCTCCATTACGTAACCCCAGATGAATAGGAGAACGTGAGCTGAGACCCAAAGCAGAAGACTCAAACAGCCTGTGACAGGCAGAGCGCTCATTAGGTTGTGTGAGCAGATGTGCTGGATGCCAGCAGGAACTGCTAGCTACCGACAGGATTCGAGTGGAGGACTAAACTCAGGTCCTTTACTGGAGATGTATTTCTGTGCTGATTTACTAGGTGGCGATATAATCTTAAAAATAAGCACTCACATGTCTGTAAACGTTTCAGCTCTATTTTTCTTTTCTAATGATGCAGTTTTCATTTCAAATTTCTATTTAACTTCCACTTTTGATGTGAAATTGTGTGACTTCTCTTTCCTCCTGTTAATGGAAAAACTATGAGAGCACACGAGGTGGCCCGAGGAAGAGAAGTTTGTGAGGTTTAATATGGCTTGTCTGAATATAGGATCTTTAACTTAGAACTACCACACATTCCAGAGAGCTAACATTCTTACTCATTACTTATTACACTATTATATATTTTTATAAATAAATCATCTTTCCTTACTGTCTCTGCTAGTCAGTCTTCATGTATCATATCTTGTCACAAAATGCATTGCCATTCTGCAGAAGTTTATAAAATGATGCATAGTATCTGTGAAAGTTCTTTAGAAGCAGTTAAACAGCGTACAATATCAGTTATAATTTTCTAATTTCCAGTTCTACCAATAAGGACCACTTATGAAACACCTCACCTGGGAACTGGACACATGGAGAAGCTGACATTTCCCCTTATTTCTTCAATTATCCTGAAAAGACTATTATTCTATTGGCCTGTATGTGATATCCTAGAGAATACCATCACTACAATTTCATACAACTTACCTACTGATAGTATATGGTGAGAATTTCGTTGGGAATGATGAAACTGTGAGGACCACCAGAGAAATGAGCTCACAGTTTCTAAACCCAGGAAGCATACTTGTTGGTTAAGAAAAAATGAAAACAGGAAGTGGCACTGTGGCTCAAGTGGTAGAGTGTTAGCCTTGCGCTGAAGAACTGAGAGACAGCGCCCAGGCCCAGGGTTCAAGACCCACAACCAACAAAAAGAAAAGAAAAGAAAGAAAGAGAGTGAGAGAGAGAGAGAGAGAGAGAAAGAGAGAGAGAGAGAGAGACAGACAGACAGACAGACAGACAGACAGACAGACAGAAAGAAAGAAGGAAGGAACGAAGGAACGAAGGAACGAAGGAAGGAAGATCAAAACAATTAGAAAAATGCTTTGGATGCAATATATCTGTAATTATCATGTAAAGAAAAGAGAATAGAGAAAGCAGAAATATAGGGAAATAAAGACAATAAAGATAATAAAGGGTTAAAGTTTGAGCCCATCCTGAAGGAATGGGAAAGATGCTGATACTTGAGAAGGAGAACTATGCCAGTTGAATAAACTTCCAAATAGATGGACCTTATGGTTGGGATCAAACAAGAGTTCATTTAACCAAGAATCAGTGAGGAAAGGAGATAATATGAGGGTGGGGTGGACGCAAACTTAAGAAAGCAGGGGAAACTGGCAGAGAGGAATGTGGACTATGAAAGGCAGTGAGTACCAGTTAGAAAAGAACCAGTTAGATTTAGTTTGACAGCAAACAGCGTTTCTCGAAGCACCAGAGCAGCACTGTGAAAGAATTATTTTAGGAAGATTAGCCTGGCAATGAGAGAGGGGGATTAGCAAGAGAAGCAGATAAGGCCAGGAAACAAGGTAGCAAAGCAAAGTGATCTTTCAGGCATGAGAAGAAGCAGGTCTGGGTCAGAAGGGTGGCAGGAAGAATATTTCCACAAAAACAAACATGAGGCGTATCAAGAGACACAAATGACCAAAACTTTAAAAGTAACAGATATGGATAGAGGAAAGGGACAAAAGAGAGTCTTGGTCTAGGATGACAGTGATTTCACTGAAAGAGAAGGGTGACTGAGAAAGAAAAAAATAAATATGATTGTAGACATGCTACTTGAGGTGACTGCTGAATACTCAGTATAAATTGTAATATGCAATATAAAATGTGATTACAGAGCTAAAGGAGTATAAAGAAATATACAGCAGTCACCCTATATGGAAGTAATAGATGGGAATAGAAAATAAGAATGAAATAATTCAACTAGCCTATTTTGAGTGATTGTAACTGCTATGTTTTAGACAGTATGAAACACTGATATGGAAAGATACAGAGATGAAAAATACACGTCACTGGAAAGACGGACACCCTGAAGTGTTCACAATATGAAAAAAATAAATCCTACATCAAGAGTGCTATGGAAGAGATGAAGGAAGACAAATCAATAAAACAGAGGCTTCCAGGAAAGATTTCATACTGGGACAGGAAAAATATTCTTATAACTTGTTCCAAGAGCAGAATGGAAAATACTAAGGGCTTTAGAAACACTCTGTTGGACAGAACAGCATGTGTAGCAACAAAAATATGTGGGGTGTACAGTCTCCCCAAGGAATGTTAATGTCCACATTGCCTGGACCATGGGCATACAGAAGAATAGGACAGGAAATAGACACAATAAGAAAAGCCAGGGCAAAATCGTGACAAAACTGTGATGAGAGAAAGTTACACTCTCAGAAGTGGAGGTGTATACAGGACTGGGAAGGTGGCTCAGTGCTAGAGTGCTTACCTTGCATGCATGAGGCCCTGGGGTCAATTCTTCAGCACCACACGAGCAGAAAAAGCTGGAGGTGGCGCTGTGGCTCAAGTGGTAGAGCGCTAGCCTTGAACTGATAGGCTGAGGGACAGCACTCAGTCCCAGAGTTCAGGTCCTCCCCCCAAAAAAAAACAAATGGAGGTGTGGCCCAAATGGTAGAGTGCTAGCCTTCTGGGAAACAAAGCTAAGGGACAGTTTCCAGGCTCTGTGTTCAAGTCTTAGTATCAGAAAAATAAATAAATAAATAAACAAATAAATAAATATAAAGTTTGACTCTATGAGAGAGAGAGAGACACATGGCAGGTTAATAAGGGAGTGTTAGTTGGGAGCCAGTAGTTCCAGCCTGTAATCCTACCTACTCAGGAGGCTGAGATCTGAGGATCAAGGTTCAAAGCCAGCCTGGGCAGGAAAGTCTGTGAGACTCTTATCTCCAATTAACTACCAGAAAACCAGAAGTGGCGCTGTGGCTCAAGTGGTAGAGTGCTAGCCTTGAGCTGAAGAGCTGAGGGACAGTGCCCAGGCCCAGAGTTCAAGCTCCACAACTGACAAAAAAAAAAAAAAAATAGAGAGAGAATGCCAGAGGAAAGTTTTGTAAGAAAGAAAAAGCAGGGGCTGGGAAGGTGGCTCAGTGGTAGAGCACTTGCCTTGCATGCTTGAGGCTCTGGGTTCGATTCCTCAGCACCACATAAGCTAAAAGAAAAAAGCCGGAAGTGGCGCTGTGGCTCCAGTGGTAGAGTGCTAGCCTTGAGCTGAAGAGCTGAGGGACAGTGCCCAAGCCCAGAGTTCAGGCCCCATGACCAGACCCCACCCCAAAAAAAAAAGAAAGAAAGAAAAAGCATAGTCTCACCACTTAAAATTATTTTTAAACTAATATTTATTAAAGTACAAAAGTACAAGTGTCCTACAGTGGCTAGTTAGCTAGTCTTAAATGATGCCCCAATTAACTATGTGTTGTGATAATTATGACCTTGTATAATCAACCTCTATACTGACATGTGCAGCCCTGTGGCTTCTACTAATAAAAGTATGCAGCAAGAATGACAGTGTGATTATTCTCAACCTGGATGTTAGGGGAGTTAACAGCTTCTGCCTCCCATCATTTAGCTTTAGAAGCTTTAAATGGCCACATAAGAATTCAGCTCCCCTGCTCCAGCTACTACAGAGAGGAGACGTTACTATTATAAATGAGAAGCCAAAAGACTAGATATAAAGAGAAAGAGAGAGAGAGAGAGAGAAAGCCCACCCATCTCAACATCTCAGACAAGTGCCAGATAATTCATCTATCCTGTGGATTAGTGTATAGCCATCCTTTAACTGCAACCCATCTCAACATCTCAGACAAGTACCAGATAATTCATCTATCCTGTGGATAAGCATATAGCCATCCTTTTACTGCAACTACTTGGGAAACCTCAATCAAGACCAGCAGAGGTAATGGCCAATGGAATAGAGTCAACACATGGAAACATAGTAGCATGAGAAATGCTTGCAGGAGTAAGCCACCAAGTTTTGCAGGCAAACCTGTCACCATGAAACATGTCACCTTTATGCTTTATCAGCTCAAAACATTCAACATCTGTAAGAGTAAATAAATGCATGATATAGGTGACAGCTGCCCAGGAGAAGCACCCAACCACAGCATGCATAGGGAGGCCTCAGAAAATGTTGCAGCAATTTAGTGTGAGATCTTGGAGAACCAGAGACAATACAAAGACAAAGAAGGGAAAATGTAGCTACAAGGAGAAGGTGAATAGAATTTCCCTTGTTACCATGAAATCTCAGAGCTCCAGGCTTTATTTTTTATTGTCAAGGTGATGTACAGAGGGGTTACCATTGCATATATAAGGAAATGAGTACATTTCTTGTTGAACATTGTTACCCGCTCCCTCATTTTTCTCCCAATTTCCCTTCTCCTCAACTCCCTGCCCTTAAGGAGTAAAGTTCATTTCTAACATATTGTCTTGTGCATTGGTTCAACCTACATCCCTTGTCTCAACCATTTTGTTGTTCCCCTCCATTTGACCAAACCAGAACAATAAAAGTACAAGACACAGGGTACTAAAATCAAATACAAGGACAGCAGGAGATTTTTGAAAAGGGGGTAAAAAAAAAGAAGGAAAAAAGAAGTAACTTCACATAGTGCATTAAAAACAAAAGCCATCAAGATAAACCCCTTGTTTCCATATCTTGGAGTTCATTTCAATTAGTATCCTCTCATATGGTCATATGTACATAGCTATTGAGCTATTGTGAGCCTCTGCTGGGACTATGCTAGACATATACTAATTATTACAAATGAGGGAAACATAGGGAATTGGGTCTGACTTATTTGTTAAATGGCAACTCCTTTGTACAACTACTTAAAGGCAATTTTAAAAATGAAAAAAAACCTAAACTCTAAATAGGACTAATAGCCCTAGACTAGGACCACACTGATAGCACGGACTCTTGTTTCCATATCTTGAAGTTCATTTCCCTTAGCATCATCTTATATGGTCATATGTACATAGCTATGGAGGGAAAATAACCAGCTGAGCACTTCTTCCAGTCTCCTTGAAAGTCTTTCCTTTCCTCTTGGAATTTCCTGTTGTCACCAACTTGCAATCCTTGGGAGGCATGGGGTGACACTCTTCATATTCAGCTTAAAGCCCCAGCAAACATTTTCTATGCTTCTCATAGCACAGTTTAGAAGGCTAGAATTAAAAAAAAAAGGTTTCACTAAATAACAAGGCAGGAAAATGGCAACCAGCATGGAGAAACACCAAGATGATCTATTATTCAAAGACTGAGATATCCATTCTATTTCCAAGGGGCTGTTCAACTTCAAAAGCACAGTTACTGCTGGATCCTTCCTACCCCATGGCTTGCCCCATTTATCCATTCAACAAACACTGACAGAATCTACTGTTTCAAACATAGCTAAACATTTTAGATTGGTAAGTAAAACATACCATTCTTCTGTACAAGGAGCTTACAGCACTATAGTGGGTGATTGTGATGGTTAACATTCATTGTTAACTGTATGGGATGAAGAAATACCGACGAGATCATAGAGCACTCTACTGGGTGTGTCCAGGAAGGGAATGGCTACAATCTTTGAAATGGAGTCAGAATAAATCTTTACTCCTTTAAAATTGTTTCACTCAGACTTGTATCAGTGCAGTAGCAACAAACCTAAGGGAATGACAGTTAAATGAACAAGAGATCTACAAAAGGACTAAAAATCTTATATGGGATCAGGAGGTAACTGAATATTGAGGAAATTTCCTCAAAAGAACAATTGAATTCTAGAAAATAAGTACAATTGACAAGCTAAAAGGAACCTAGGGCATAGGAATGCCAATCTATGTACACAGGAGACTTCAGACACATAGTAAAATAAAATAGTTTAACATAATGAATAAACTAGGTATAAGAGGGTCAGAAGTAAAAAATGGCATTAGAGAGGTGGAGGCCTAGGAAGGAAGGTTTTGAGGATTTCATTTTATTCAAAGGGTTACCTCAAAAATGTCATCATAGATAAACATCTTAACATATTTTAGGGAATATTTCAGTATCATTGTGGGGCAGGATAAAAGGAGACCAGGCCATCACATAAAGTATCTATGACTCATATATACTTTTGTGTCCTAGGTACAATATTTATGGTGAAGACCAAGAAAGATAGTTTCAAACTCTATATAGATCACAAAGGATGGATCCTGTGAGTTTTGCCTTAGTTCTAACAGATGAAGATTCCCCCCCCCCCAGTGGGTTTATAACAAGAATAATGATACCCTTTGGATAAAGCCCAGTGGCTCACAAGGATATAATATACAACTAAATTACAATATTCCATAATAACCACATCTCTTCAATTCCTTTATGTTTGCTAAGGAAAACAAATACAAGCAATATTATTTATAATGGTTCCACAGGCCACCATGGCACAGATCAATTTATTATATGACTGCGTGCAAAAAAGGAAAGTTGGAACAAATTCAGATCATTAGATATGGAGAAAAGCACTTCTACATTTGTACAAGCTCTTGTAAAAGGTCCATAGGTGGAAGTGTTATCCCCATAAATCTCTAACATTCAGTAGCATCTCAGCACTATCGATGTAGGTCTTACCCAACTAAGAATAAACACACTAAGCAAACAAAATAAGAACAAGACCAATTATTGCTTACTCTCTTCCTTCTAGTTTAAATTCTGTCAATTTCAGAAAATGTAGCCCCTTAATTAGACTTACTTAGACATCAGGCTGTTCTGTACAATGGCCCAACCATACAAATACAAGTCCCTACACTACTGTTGGCTTATAGCTCCATAAACAGAAGCAAAAGTGAAAAACAGATCCTTAAATTCCTCTCCCAAGATCTTCTCAATGAAGTATAAAGTTTCATGCAAATGATCTAGAGATCCCCAAAACATGTAAACAATAGCTGAGAATCAACATACACATTTCTGTTTCTGCTCTGATGGTACATACTCATTGCTTACCTCATTTACTTGATCTGAATCCTGGATACAATTTTAGTTAAGAACATTCTCCTCACTTACAGGTAGAGGAAAGCCTGAAGGCAAATGATCCATTTCCTAATGGGGGGGGGGGGGAAGTATTTCTACAATGATATTATTTCAGTTCTCATTTTTTAAAGTGACTTTTTAAAGTGAGTTTAGCTGCACTCTTATAAATCATATTCATTTTCCCTCATATGAAGAACAAACTGGGGGCATGGAACTTAATGAGAGTTTGGAAAACTTAAATATTTATACCCTGAGGAAATTAATCGAATTTGATATGGTAATGTTCTAAATGAAATGCTAATAAGCAAATAACTATGTAATCTCACTCTGTCCTATGACAATTATTTGACAAACTTCAAAGTCAGCTCTGTGGTTTAATGTGGAGGATCAAACTTAGGGACAGATTTCTTTTGTGAGTACTTAATTTGTGGCTGCCCCCCAAAAAAGACCCTTGGTAGAAATAAGTATGATATTGTAGGTGAATTATGGTTGAGTTGACTAATTGCATTCCTGCTCCCTAAAAATCTGTGCAGGTTAGCAGACCATGATGAGGCTTGTGACAGAGGACAGAGGTGCTGTGGGAATCAAGCTGCAGAGGACTTAATGACTTCAACACCAGCTCCAAGATTTGTGAGGTCAGAAGACCAGAGTAAAATATGAGGCTCCCTGACAGCAAGCTGTTTAAAACTGACCTTGCTCACCTTGGAGAATAACCAAGGAACTGATGGTTCTTCTGTACTCCTGTCAACAGTGAGAAGAAAGCATGTGAGGCTGGCTGGGGAAGTTCCCAGCAGGCAAACCATGTTTACAGCTAAGCTTGGTAGCAGAAAATGCTCCCACCCACTCTATGCTTCCTTCATAGAGAACTGTGGTATTAATACAAATCAGAACTAACATACTGATACCATTCATTTGGAGACAAAGCCTCTCCTTAGTCTAAGGTTGTGTGTAGCCAATGCTATTTTCCAACTGATATTGGTGTTCTCTGTCAACGTCGTGGCCTAGATTAGGGCGGACAATCAGGAAGGGGGGATGGTAGGGTTTCCTTGGTTTTATTGAAGGTCTCTGACAATGGGGAGTTGAAAGAGAAACCAAAGGTATATCTTGTTTTCCTATTTTCTCCTCAAGGATAATGAGACAAAATACTTCCTCTAGGGAAATCCAGCGACATCATATAAATTAGGACTTGAACAGCTGGACGGAAACTTGGAACCATATGGAACTCATGGGGTTCAGTTATTTTATTATACAAATAAGGGAAATGGGGTTCCAAAAGCATTAGTTTTGCCAAGGACACAAATGCCCACTGGAGTAGATTCCAGCCTTGATCAGTTCTTCTTACTTCTAGTCCGCTTCTCTTTGTTCTGCCAATTTTAAATGAAATTATGTGTAAGGCATTTATATGAGCCTGGGTGATTCATTTTAATCAAGTCAAGATCCCTCCAGATAAATTATATGGGCCATTACTCACTCTACTGATTTTTGGATTAGAAAAATAATAATCATTGAATTGTATTTGAAGCTCTCAGGAACTCAAAACAATGTGCTCGAAAGAGGTATTCCTGCATAGATAATTAATAATCTATCAACAGAGACAGGGCTAGGGTAGAGTTGTAACCTCTGCCTAAGTTTCCACAACTTCCTATTGGAAAGTTCTTAAGACTCATACTGAGCACAGTTGCCCTGTTAATCACTGCCCATGCTATTTTATTTCACCACATGTCTGCAGTCTCTCAAACAAAATAACCTCTTGTCCATTTTTTCTGAAGATCACCTTACTTAACCTTCACAAAACAGATAATCACTCACTCAAAATCTTTTCCTGGAAGAAAAGTGGGTAATTCCTTGCCTGAGTTCCATCTTTTGGTCATAAAACATCAGGAACTTAGAGAATAATTAATCTCTAAAATATGACTGTATTGAAAACATGATCATATGCATTTTCTCTTTCTAAGAGAGAAGATGGTTTAGTATTGAGGAAGTTTCACACAACAGTGATTAGGTTTTTTTCTTAATTCCAACTATTCCCCTGCAATAATGCAGTAATGACAACCTAAGTGGTTTTTTAATTTTTTCTAAATCCAAGGGAATTGCATCTTCTGCACTGAAATAGGTAGATACACACACTGCAATAAGTATGATTCTATTATTGTTCAGAATCCCATTATTTGTGTATTGAATAGGGAGCATCTAGTCTCATTTTCTGTGTGCTCTGAGAACTGAGCCTTCATGAGCGTTTCTCCAAATGAGAAAGCAAAAACAATTATATCATTTCTATTTCATTTCAGCTTACTTAATAAAGGAGAAACAAGAGAGTTTAAAATTAATTGCAAGAGCTAGGCTAATGCTGGGTAAGTTAATGAGGAGCTTTTATGAGCTGTAATTTTTATTTATTTATTTGTTCAATTAATTATTTATTATATGCATTGGATATGGCCAATGTGTAATCGCCTTCTGGGTACATTTAAAGCTGTAATTACGCAAAAAATGAGCCTTGCCCTTACAACTTGTAACCTAATCAGACTCAGGAAAGCAGATCATTCACATATGGAGCAAATGTGTAATCTTCTGAGCTCTCTCTTAAAGTGAGATTTCAAGGAAATTTCTTTGTATCCAGTAAGAACTGGTGGCAATTCCTTTATGAATCAACAAGTTAATAAACTACTAGACACCTACTATTTGGTAGACACCGTGGTAGGAAAGATGAGAAAATGAAAATCAGTAAGGCATGATGTTATACACATTCTCAAGCTAAATGGTTTGGGTAAGTACTCTCCAAAGGCCCACATACAAAGCTTGGTCCTCAGAGTGGCAATATTGGTAGATGCTGTGAATTTTAAGCAATAGAATTTACTGGAACATCTTTAGGTCATTGTGGAATTGCCTCCTAGGGTTGGAGGCTCCAACCTCTCTCTCTCTCTCTCTCTCTCTCTCTCTCTCTCTCTCTCTCTCTCTCTCTCTCTCTCTCTCTCTCTCTCTCTCTCTCTCTCTCTCTCTCTCTTTCTCTCTCCCTCTCTCACTCACTCACTAATTTGGGATGGGAGCCCCTCGTTCCAATGTTCATATCACTCATCACAATGTACTGATAAGTACTACCCTTGATGGATGGTAAATGCAAAGGAAACCTAAAATGGAGGATAAGATCACAGGGTCACAGAGAAAAAACACTGCAGTTAAGCTGTCCAATTTATAGATGACCAGCTTAAATTGTATTCAGTAAACATCTCCCACCTTTGGTACTACCCCATGGACTGGTCTTGGAGAAGGATTTAATGCTTTGCCACTGTTCTCTCCTATTGTCATTTTCCAGCCATCTTGAAATGGCCAAACTACCTGCCAGTTGTTAATGACCCTTACTGCAGCAAGGCCTTACTTGATCAATCCACACACAAAGGACTTGATTAGATCACTGGAGCCACCTCTGACCACCTCTAAACAGGCTCATGACTTGGGACTGTTTTTAACAACATGTATCTGCTTACTTCTGTTTCCTAGTTCTCCCTATTTAACCTAAGACCACTGTTGGTACCAGGGAAGGATGAAGATGATCCGAAGTGCTCATCTTCCTATGGCATCGCACTCACATAATTTCCTTTCCCTGCCATATTTCTTTCCTAATAGATTCTATCACTTTTCCTGCATTCACATACATCTTGCATGAATTCTCATTTAGGATGCAAGCATTGAGGTTGATTCACTGAGCTAAATTTTCTGTAACAGTACCACCCAATCTTGGAGTTCACCCTCCAAGCTGAGCTAAGTCTTTTTCTTTCAGAGTCAATTGCTTCAGGTATTTCAGTGTGGCAATGAAAAAATGGCAGCAGCAATGACCACCTAGTGGGAGCCAGCTACACCACAAATATCCTCTTTCAAGGCTTCACAATTGTCCAACAACATGGGATTATCATCCCCAATCTCCCATCCTACAGACAAGAGAGCTCATTTAGCAGCTTAAATTATTCAATAGTTTCCAATTAGCTGTTGCTCTAACTAGACATAGCATGTAGTTCCCATTCTAGGTGATATTTAGAAATTTTACTTGGCTCCACTCTTGTAAAGTAAGCGTACTTTAATATAATTTTGCCATTTTTATTAAGCAGAATTCATAGACATGTTTGTCTCTTTGAACTATCAGTTCATCCTCAGAGTCTAGTTCACTAGATTTGCCATTTATGATTTTTAACTTGCCAGTTTTAAAAACTACTGACATCAATAGTTTCTGAAGCTATTTCATAACCTTTTACTATTTTTATTATTTTACTATTCTGGGAACCACAATTTCAGAGAACAATGCCGGAGCTGACTTAAACTCTTACATGACATTTTAAATTAATCATTTTAAAAAAAAAATTATGTAAAGTGAGAGTAGTCACATCCAAGTCAGGCAGCAAACAGCTCAGAGAAAACCCAAATTCAATTTATGAAAATTAGCATTTTGTGATCAATTTAAATGAACTCTTCATTCTCTCTTGCTTTGTAACCAAATAAGTCATCCATGTTTTGTATTTCCAAGCTGCATGCTCCTCCCCCATAGAGTCAATCTAATGACTTCCAGAGATTACATGTCTTAAGTATTGACCATGATTCAAAGGTTGATTTCATTTCAGGAATATGTGCTTTTAGCACATCTCTGTGGCAATTTTTATTATTGTGTAAGGAAATAAACACTGATACAAATGACAGTACATTCAACTGTGATCTAGTTAGCCAGTAAATGAAGGACTTGTAGCATTTGAGTATTCATATTCTTGTCTCAGTTATTTCATTTCTTGATTCTGATTTGCCATTCAATAACTTCAGTTGGAAACAAAACATTCAGATTGCAAATTTCTGGCAAATTCAGTCATTCAAAACACAGTAGCTTTCTCTGATGTATACATTATCCATGTTTGCTGGCAAAGTGTTTCTTGCTTCTAAGAGAGAAGTAATGATGATCTCTACTGAGTAAATGTACATATGTGCAAGCTGATGAAGATTTAAATTTACTAGATGTACCCTTATAAAAGTGGTTTATTAGTTATTAAGAAGTATGAAGGTAGACTTGATGGAGATTATGAGAAATGGATTTGGATAAGATAATTTTATTTTTTATTTTATTTTTGTATTTTATTTTAATTTTATTTTTAATTTTATTTTTCACAGTTATAGTCTTGCAGGACATTGTTGATAACACACCTTCTACTGAAGTTAGTCTGTGTGAGAGATCCTTCTTTTCTTCTTCTCCAAGTCCATTTCATAATAAGTGTCAGTACATTTTCATCTCCCAAAAGTCTAACCTCCCTACCAAGTGTCACCCAGGGAAGACTTGTTCCCAGTCTTTCTTCTAAATAGAATCTTCTTGAAAATTCTGCATAAAGGCTTAAATATTTTTCCTGATTATAAGAAAATGGCTTGAGCTGGACGCCAGTGGCTCACGCCTGCAATCCTAGCTACTGAGGAGGCTGAGATCTGAGGATCGAAGTTCGAAGCCAGCCTGGGCAGGAAAGTCCGTGAGACTCTTATCTCCAATAAACCACTCGAAAGCCGGAAGTGGTGCTGTGGCTCAAGCGGTAGAGTGCTAGCCTTGAGCTGAAGAGCTGAGGGACAGCACCCAAGCCAAGTTCAAGCCCCACGACCGACGAAAAAAGAAAATGACTTTTCTTGATACTATTATAAAATGTCATTTTGGTAACAGGATTTGATGATACTTCGTTTAAAAAAGTTGACCTTCCCTCCAAAACACACACACACACACACATTCACACACACACACATACCCCTCTTATAGTCGACTTCATTTAATGAGTCTACGTTTATTTTTAATATTTTGTTACAAGGGCAACAGTGTACTGAAGACTATGTATTCAATGATGCTTTGGCTCTGGTTCAGCATACAGTCACTCTACCTCTCTAGCTCTGCAGGATTTCCCATTTCTATTTAGTCAGGTAGACTAGTCCACTTGCTTTCACTCATTGCTGAGCCCCAAGAGCATTCCCGACAGATCTAAAATTCTCACAGGAGTCTCTGGGTGTCCCTTACCTTGCAAATCTGATTTGTTCCATTACCTCCTACCCTGCAAACATCACAGGGGTAACATCAAGAAGAATGGTTTTACTGTATTGTTTTTCTGTCTCTCAACCTTTGCCCCAAGACTTTTCAAACAACTACACAACAAATGAAACACAGCCACAACTAAAGTATGTCTTTCCAGATAGTGGGAAAGTTTTCCAACAATAAAATAATCTCTAATGTTCACATTAAGGAAAAAAAAAGGAGAGACACAGCCCTATATTAGTTTCTGTTAGGTAAATGTGATTAAGTCAATGTTTCTTTCTTTGATAACAGTTAACAATTACACAAAATGTGGTAAATCCACAGGTGCCTACCCACTGATCCCTTATACACACTGAATAAGGAAACCTTTTCAGGTGTGAATAAAACCAATGATAAGCTAAGACTAATTCTGATACAACAATAAGCAAACCTACTTCCTAAATAAACTCAACCTTTTCACTTGCTAATGTTTCTCATGATACAGAAAGACTCAATCTAACAAATAAGCATTTAGGAAATGAGATTGCTCACTGAGCCAGGTTGTCAGATAAGAATTTCTTGCACTTGATGAACAGGACTTGTTTGAAAAGCTTCCAATCTGGTAATCAGCCTGATGCACAAGTTCCACTTCAAAAGCGCATTCATTCCTTTTAGGGAGGGCTTGGGGATGGCAGAGACTTCTGGATAGCACATGTGTAAAATCTCCCAAGCTGAAAAGCCTTTGGTAATTGCAGGAATCCAGGAAGCCAATATGGTTGGAGTGCTGTGAATGAGTAAGGAGTAGCAATAGTGTTTCTAAAAAGACAGGACAGCTCTAAATTTCTATATTCCCAAAAAAGGTCTGGAAAATCTCAGTGAAATGGGAAAGCATTGAGAGGTTGTACTCTCTGGCTGTTGCACATAGACTGGACAGAAAGACAGCAAGAGCAGTCACTAGAAGACATAAGAGTAATGCTATACCTAACTTATAATTGGCTAGCATCACTCTTCACCTTGCTCCTCTGCAGAGAAGACTTCTGAAGATCATTTTAACTATAAATTACCAGTAAAGCAAGTATCAAGAGCAAGGCTGAGAAGGAAAAAGAGGAAGTAGAGGGATGTTGACCAAAAATGAGTTTCCAGTCATGGATATTAAAAGCCAAATATACAAGCCGGGCTTTAATGAGCCAAAGAGATGAGAGCCTGGAGGAACATGATGATAGATAGAAGAGAGTTGTGGGACTTTGTGAATGTTTAGAATTTGTTGGCTTTAGGTGGTGGAGAAGCAAGCTATGTTCAAGGGTCAGATCTGACGAGCTCCAATATCTTCTGATATGTTTCCATGTCATAAGTGAAGGGTAATCACACACAAACTACTAAAAAAAGAAATATTATATTCCATGATTATAAATAGCATAAGTTTCAGGGAGAGACAGGATGGTAAACTGAGACTCAATCAAGTCCTTCCTGATGAACAGACCACAGTGCGCAAAGAAAAGTGGCTATTCAGATCTTATGTTATGGAGCCTTGTGTTATTAGTGTAACCCACATCTATGGATGACTTGTGAACATAAACAAAAGTTGACAAGTTCAACCATTGATTGCTGGAATGACTAGAAGGAAAGTAAAGGAAAAGAAAGAGTCACTGTACACCCTCCACATAATAAAACACATTGTACATGTATACCAGAGAAGTGCACAGACAGTAGATGCTCTTTCTGTACAAGCAATATTAGGGAATATTAATGTTATTAATATTGCTCAGTAATATGGCTTAAACATTTGGAGCATTTTCCTGTTTCAGGACTCCTTCCCTCCTTGTCGTGGTATTATTGTCTGAAGTTTTACCTGTTGTTCTAAGCTTGGGTTCTACCTCCTTTGTTCCCTACAAAAGTCATAGTCTAGCCATTTGAGCTCAGGGCCAAATGATCCATTAAGTCACTTAATGAATGATTCATTCATTTCTTCTCAATTCTAAAAGGGTTAGAATCCATTCAGTGTTATTTATAGGAACACTATAAAGAAATAGTAATCAGTTAAAGTTCCAGCACCCCTACAGTGTACTATTTCACAAATTAATTCTCTGCTCCCTAACACACTTATGAGATTTATGTTAGAAAACTGTGGAAGCCAAGTTCTCTAACAACAAAGGAAATCTAGAGATGTAGAATCTGCTTATATCTGGTGTACACCATGGTATTCTTAGGGTTAAAAAGGTCGTCCTAAAAAAAAGTGTAAAGCAACTGTAAAAGGTTGTTTGGCAGCTTTAGCCCATCCAAATCCAGGTAATTAGCAATGAGGTTTAAGAACCAAGGATTAGGCTGAATGGTAGAGATCAAATTCATGTGATTATGACATAGCATGTGCTCAAGAGGAAAAGTTCCTTGGGTAAGGCATGACCTGATGGGGAAGGTGCTAGTGACTGTAGAACCATCCCAGAGTTTCCCATTACATATTTCCTCAATAAATACTAGGCTTTCATCCTGCAATCAGCCCTTTTCAACTTGACATAAAGCTATGTCATGCTCTCTGTCTCTGTCTCTCTTTTTTTTGTCTCTGTCTCTGTCTCTGTCCCTCTTTCTCTCTCTTTCTCTCTCTCAACCTCTCTCTCTCTCTCTCTCTCTCTCTCTCTCTCTCTCACACACACACACACACACACACATACACACACCCCAAAAGTTTGCACAAGACAACTAGAAATTTAACACTGAGGCATACAGCAAGCTAGGACAGATAATCAAAACAAAGCAGAGAAAAATGTTTTAGGAACAAATTACACGGTATGCTTGGATAAACTTGCCCTACGTATACTTTTCTTGAATATATATTTTTCCGACAGATGCTTTTAATTTCATTTATTCAATAATGGAGATAAAATAGGAAGAGATAAAAATGGCTTAGAAATAGAGGACATAGTGCCAGAAAATGTGGGCAGAGCCGTTGCACATCTTACATAATCTTCAGCAGATACCATACTTTTCTTTCCTCCTGATAGAGTATCTCCAATTCCCTGCTTATCCACCACACAGACACAAATTAGACACAAGGAGCCTCAATATATACTAATTTTCTTATTAAATTCACAAGTAATAAATAGTTTGAATATACATCTGAGCCTGCTAGTTTTTCATCATGATGGATGAAATTATTTATTTACCTCTGGTGCATTCAAGGCATTGTTTCTTAACAGCTTTGCCTGAATCCAGTTCTATAAACATCCATTGTGAGTCTTATTTTAAAAGCTCTAGTGTTTTCCTTCCCCTAACCGAGCCATAAAATTTGATTCTGTCTTGTTTAATGCATCTCCTCATCTCATTACCATATCCTGTTCATATAAACAATATAAATAAAATTTAAAAAGAAGGAAGAATTACACTCCTAGCGTTCACTTGTATAAGTCTTTATTTAAACAGAGCTAATTAATAAATGATAAACTTGGATATTCTATGCCTTCCTTGTGTTAAGAAAAAACATACCTCCCTTTAAAACTCACTGCAAGCATTTAAATAGTTTATATGGCAGCTTCTACCTCAAGTTGTAATTATTTTTATGGAGATGGGTCATGTTATCATTAACTACCTTCAAGTGCTGTACAGGAAATAGCAAGTCCTTTGTTCTATTAGTTGTGATGAATTTGGTAGTCATTAACCACCTTAACTCTTTTGTTCCATAAGTGCTGATAAAATTTATACTCTTTAAATAGCTGAGACATCAACAATTTTTCTAAGATTATGTGTAAATTTTTTTAGAATAAGCTTCCAGAGTATATAAAACATTTAAAGATCCTAATGAAACCAAATACACAAAATGCAATATACTTGATAGAAAAAAGAAACAAAACAACATATCTGAAATGAGAATAAAAAGTTCCAGTAGTTGTAATTGATACCTTTCATTTCTATATATAATTATCCCCCACAATTGCAATTTCATATTGTTTTTTCAATTACTCATACCTAGCCAAAGTCTAAAAATGTCAAGTGGAAAATCCCAGAGATAAAAAATTTATAAACTTTAAATTAAGTGCTTTTCTAATAACCAGGGTTTAAAATGCCCAAGATGTGGATAGATCATCCTTCTGTTCAGCGTATCCTATCTGTATAACTTCACTTAGTAGCCATCTTGGTTATCCTAGCAACCATGACCATTATAGCAGCACTAATGATCGAGTAACCTCTACTGCACATAATAATATCCCAACATTTAGGAGTGGTGATGCTAGCATCTCAGATATGTCAAAGAGAAACACATAAGATGTTTCTTTTTCACTTAAAAGTGAGAAGGTAAGCCCGGTGCCAGTGGCTCACGCCTGTAATCCTAGCTACTCAGGAGGCTGAGATCTGAGGATCACAGTTCAAAACCAGCCTGGGCAGGTTTATCTCCAATAAACCACTAGAAAACAGGAAGTGGTGCTGTGGCTCAAGTGGTAGAGCTCTAGCCTTGAGCTGAAGAGCTGAGAAACAGCATCTGGGCCCAGAGTTCAAGCCCCATGACCGACAAAAATAAAAAGGGAGAAGGTAAAAGTTTCCAACTTTTTAAGGAAATAAAATAATATGCACTAAGATTGTTAATAAGGGGGAAAGTCAGTATAGATTCAGTACCATCTTCTACTTTAAGCATCCACTAAGGGAGTCTTGTAATGTGTTCCCCACTATAGAAAGGGAACAATTATAGTTGATTAACTAAATATGAGAACTCTAAAAGAAAGAAAAAAAGGGAGGCCTGTATTGTACAAATGTTGAAACACCATTTCTCTTTAGAAGGGTGTGTGTAAATGGAGCAAAAAGACATTTTAAAGACACGCATTTTAATTTTAGTAAGATTAAATAAATACCAAGTCATAGGGCCTAAATTCCTGGGGTAAGGGGAAGAGAATCTAATTAGTAAAATTTAAGTTTTGCTATTCACATGGAACGAATTCTTTTAAGTCAATATTCATTGTCTTTGAGCATTTAAAGGTTAAATTCTGATGGCAAGTGACACAAGAATATGCCTTCCATGGATCAGGAAACCGTTCTCAGACCATAGTGACAAGAGAGAACATAGCAATGGCACTGAACCAACTCATGGCAAGACATTTATAAAGAGGACAATTAAAGCTAGAAAAAAACTTTTAGTCTCATTTTCTGTCTCTGTCTTTCTTTGTCTCTGTCCCCTCCACCCTCTCCATGTTTATGAATACAGCCTAAAGTTTTCTTTATCACACCTGGAAGAAAATGTAAGCAGATTTTCCTGTATGATACCATGCAAGTACTATTACAAAGATTGACTTTGTTTTTGTATCTGTATTTTTGTAAACTAACCCTCCACCAAGTATCCTACTTTGGCTAAGCTGGAGTATGATTTTGGGGACGTGGCTGGTTGTAAACATGCAATCCAACTTCACCATGCTCATGAGAAACAGCAAATTCAACAAAGAGAATAACCTAAACCCAAGTAAATGGAAACTGCAAACAAGATGTCTAAAACTACCCTAGAAGATTTTTTTGCAATAATACCAATTTTAGTTTTAATTCAGAAGGAACCATGCCTCTAGATATGATGATGTAATGAATACAAATCAATCCCTTCAGACACAAATCATTCTAAACCTAGGCAGAACATACCAATCCACTGTTTATACGCATTCGAGACCAGGAAATATGACCCAGGGAATTTTGTGGAAAAGAGCAAGGCAGTGAGATAAGCCCCATGATCATCCAGATTTTCTCTATGGGGAAAATGTCCTCAAAGTAGCGTGATAAACTGGAGTCCAAAGAAACTGAGCTAAGGCAGTGGGAACAATATTTTGCTATCACTGAAGCAGCACAAATTTGAAGCCCATGATATCTGACAGAAAGAAACTGGGAAAGGGAAGTCTGCTTAGGGGTTCCAGGAAAATTCTTTAGTATGAGTGGGCTGTGCATGGGGCAGGTGAAACTTCATCAGACTGACCAGAAAACAGGTGCTACAAGATCCACAGAGCTCAGTGTTAGAGGATGAACAATGATGGGAGAGAAAACTCTGCTCTGCTTAGCGACACCAGAGGATCCTATTGAGGCCTTCACCAAGAGATTAAAATCAGATTGTTTGATTTTAATTTCAAAACATTGGCTGAAATCAGATTACCTGATCAAACAAAAAATAAAGCCTATCATAAAAGCCTCAAGGGATATACGAAGAATTTTTCTCCTAGCAAATGAATGCCTGAGGAAAAATATTAATGCTGTTTTCAAATTTGCAAATACCCAAATGAAGACCATTCTAACACAAACTCTATTGGACGAACAATTAAATTTCTTGTTTGGACAAACATCAAGACACTGAGAGAAAGGTAGCAGAATACGGATTCTTTACAGTGTGTAATCCAAAATGCCTAACATACAAGAAAAT
Source organism: Dipodomys merriami (assembly GCF_024711535.1). Lineage (NCBI taxonomy): Eukaryota > Metazoa > Chordata > Mammalia > Rodentia > Heteromyidae > Dipodomys > Dipodomys merriami. The sequence continues at coordinate 87,432,465 of NW_027203381.1, forward strand.
TGTAAGATGACCAAAGAAATATTAAAATATAATAGTCCTGCAATAAAATAGTAGAAACTAGCCCTATGAAAGGTTTGATGTTGATCTGACAAAAATACTACAGAAACTATTCTTAAGTTCTAAGTATGCAAAGTGTTAGGAAAAACTATGGCATTTGATGAGTAAAGACAAAAGGACTTCAGCAGAAAAATAGAAAGAGGAAAAAAATTAACGGTCCAAAGGGAAAATTAAATGAAATAGAAAAATAATTCTAAGGAAATGCTTATCAATCATGATGAGGGAATCAGATAATTTTACAATAGTACAATACACATTATTTGAAAAGCAGTAAGAACAATCATTAAAGAGAACTGAATAGACTGATGGTGACCCAGTGGATGGTAAAATATTCGAATATATTTGTGATTTAAAACTTGGAATTAGAGGACATTGTGAATTCATCAAAGAATTTTCAATTAGTGGCATGAACCTATAATTTCATACTCAGGACTCTGAGGCACACAGAGAATCACAATTATGGGCCAAGAAGGGCTACAAAATGAGTCTCTTTCTCAAAGAAAGAAAAGTATATCTCAAATAATAGCTAATGTTTCCCAGTTTCAAGAGTTCCATAAGCTCAGTGAATGTCAAATACAACAAATACAAAGAGTATTTTGTCATCAGACTAGTAAAAAGTAAATACAATAGAAGAGGTCATAATAACATATATTATAGCTGTTCTCAAAAACTGAAAATAGGCAAGACAATTCTCAGAAATAAGACAAAGTTGGGTAATCTAGTAGGCTTTTTAACTATAACAAAAAGGCAATAGTATAATAACAATGGAAAACAATGGGGAAAGAATACAGCATACAAAAATAGACATATCCATGTAAAGTCATTCGATCTCAACAGAGATAGCTTCCTAATTAATGAAAATAAAGTGTCATTTGGCAAAAGGATATGCATTGTTTGCCAACCAGCATAAGCTAAAGGTAGAAGGTAGATGAGTACCTTTCAAAAACCCTAAGGTTCTACCATAAGGTCCAATTTAACTGTCAAGAGGCCACAGATAATTAAGCAAATTTAAAGTTATTACTGTAATTACTCCATTTTCTGCCCTTGATTTAATCCACTAAGACAATTGTTGATTTAAAATATCATATGAAAGTTCAATTACTGTATTTGAAGATAATTGTCAGCTAAACTGTGAATAAGGAAGTAAGGAAATTCATTTTGAATTCATCAAATGGGTCTGGGTTTCACTTATGTACCCCTGTGTTTGATAATAAAGTTCTTGGCAGAAAAAAATAATAGTATGCCTATTAATAAGAACTAACCTGTTACATATAGATACTTTTTTTCCCGCAGTCCTGAGGTTTGAACTCAGGGCCTAGGCACTGTCCCTGAGCTTCTTTTGCTCAAGGCTAGCACTCTATCACTTAAACAACAACACCACTTACGGCTTTTTCTGTTTATGTGTTTACTGAGGAATGGAACTCAGGGCTTCATGCATGCTAGCCAAGCATTCTACCAGTAAGCCATATTCCCAGCCCCCATATATACTCTTACAAGAAAAAAGTGACTTTTGCTTCATACAAGAAGTACAAATAAAACATATAATTTTGTCAAATATATTATCTTTAATCTAAGTTATTTTTAATTGCAGAAGCTTATTTTGGTAAAATCATTTCTTAATGAGATTTAGCTCTATTTGAATAAGAAAAAAAATGACTACATAAATGCTTCATTTGTTTCTGCTCATTTGAATTACAGCCAAAGCAATATTGCCACAAAGAGATTTTTTTCAAGTGTGGTATATGCAGCAATAAGTTATTGATGTTAACATTTTCAGTCATTATTACTATAGAACTAAATATCACCCAAATCTATTCATTCAAATTTGACACATTGGATATAGTTAAGGTTGAGGGGCCCTATATTTCACTTCTTACATCTTCTCTCTATTACATTTTCTTTTTATATCCATGCAAAGTCCATTCAATTTAATTTCCATTTTATCATTTTTGATAATGTGTCAATTTTTTTAAATACTCTTCGTCCCAAAGAACTAGGACAGAGAAGGGAAGTCATGTTGTTACTGAGAGCTTTTGAAACACAAAGACCTTTACAGGTGGCAGATGGATTTTTTTTGTTCTGAAGAGCTTCATCTGCCTTCCTGCCTCCTCCTAGCACAAATTAAGTGGAGTTTTGGTAATTAAATATTTCAGTGAATTTGGATTGTGAAAAAAATCCAATCTGGACCTTGGATCATTTAGCCTTTATCATCCATGAAAGACAAAGGTAGATGCTTTAGCGTGAACTATTCCAATCATCTATAAAGACATTGGGGAGACGATTATAATAACTCATCCCCCATAGATCAGGCAGGAATCCTCTGTTTTATTTACATTACTTTACTAAATAAGTAGACAGAAACTTTGGACTTTTTATCTTTATTTTTCTCTTTAGGAAATTTAATTTTATAATGATTACATTAGATTCATACTCACTGTTCACCTTATTAACTTTTTATTTATAAATGGACAGTATACCATGGAATAGTGGGGAGAAGTACAGTACATAGGCAGTCCCTATAAAGCTATTTGCATAATGTTGAAAGCAAGCAATCTTTAGATTGCGTTTCCTGTAACCTCTATCTCTGTCATTATTACTTGAAGAGGATGAGTCATCATTAACTTAACCATTCAATCCTAAGAGTAACACTCATGACACATCCAGGAAAAGATTCAATTCCTGGAGGATTTGAATTCCAAATACTGAATAGTGCAAACATACAATCGCATATTAATGCTCACATCACACAGCAGTTCTTAATATCTCCATAACTAGATTATACTTGATATGACTTCAAATGATTCCCTAACAAGAGGGAAGCCATTGTAATAGACTATCATATACATATTTGAACAGAAAAAAAATCTGCCCCAGAACTTGACTTTCAAGAAGACAAAGGAAAAGTCTGGAATCCAGTCTTTGCAAAACTGCACAAAACTGCGTGCAAATGCTGGCGTGTTCTTCTGAACTGTGGAGACAGCCTTTTCAAGCACCATGCCCTATAGATGTCTTCTGTCCATCCATCTGTCTCTGGGTTTTGCTGGCCAGTAAAACTGAATCATACCGTGGCTACAGTGGACTCGCTGTGTCTGAAAGTCCTTCTTATCTTCAATTTTTCCTCCTCATTAGAACTTCTCTACTACTAGCCTGAATATGACATCACTGAATTATAGATGGCTTGTGGTGAAACAGATTTCTTCTCTTCCAGAACTTAATCACCAAAGTTGCCTACTAGGTGATAAATACATTATAGTAGTTTTTCTTTTATTTTATAACATAGTCAAGTGCTCTGGGAATCTAGAGAATTTTTATGCTTTAAATGTTTTATAAATACCTAGGGACTTTACCAAATGTATCATAGTATACCAAGGGAGTTTGCTTTAGGACTCCTATTTTTTGTGCATGATGCTGGAACAAATGTTTTAACCTATCCTTTATTATTCATTAAGAGTGAAAAAGGTAAGCCATGTTTTTGGTCTGGTACTGATATTTGAATCATGGCCTTACGTGTGCGTTGATATTTGCTTGGTTGACCCTCTACCACTTGAGCCACACATCCACCACATCTTTTTGCTGATTAATTGGAGATGTAGTCTCTTGGATTTGTCTGTTCAAACTGGCTTCAGACAATATTCCTCCAGGTAGTTAGGATTACAGACATGAACAAACAGCACCTGGCCTGGGTCTTCCTTTGTATATGCCAGGAACAAGTAAGTAGCTAGAGAAGGAATGCACAGCTTCATATAGCAAGAGTTGGGATCTGAGTATCAGCTGCTTGATGAAGCTGACTGGGAAAGCAGACTGGCCCACATCTGGGTGACTTACAGCACAAAGGATCTGGCAGAGTAAAAAAAGTCATTATTCCCAAGGAAAGGAGCGCATGGATATAATTCTGCCCTTCTCACTAGGAGAAGAAAAAGAGGCCTCTAAGACCCTAACGCTGTGCATTCCAGGCAGCCTAGACTTGGCCTTCATGCCCTCTCCTTTATACTGCACCACATATTCTTTTCAGAAGATCTTCCCTCAAGAGAGAACAGTCTCACGTGAGCTAGAGAACTAGATCAGGAATGCTCAAGATAATTTCATTTCAGGACTTGACTCTCCAAAAAAAAGAAAAAAGATTTATTCATTCCTACATTCAATGATAACAGAAACACTGATTATCCCCAAAACAGTCAGAAAGGTCCTGAAGTACAACTGTTTTAACACCAGAGCAATATTGACTTTCTTGTATCTGCTGACAGTTATAACATACAGCAGACAAAGCCCTTAAAAGATAACTTTCTCTCAAACATACATTCCATGGAGGCTATTCTACGAGATTCTTCAAAAAATGTTGTCAAGTGTTAAAAAATGTGTTCACAATTTGTTTTTATATGTTTTCCCTTTGGTCCACACACCAGAGCAACAGTGAGTCCTTTGACAACACTGTAATTGTCAGTTATCAATCGATGGTTCCATTAGAAGTATCTGTTTCCATACTAGGACATGTCTGTCTTCTCACCCACTGACAGCTTCAGCAAAGGAAACAAAGGCGAATTCTTTCATATTTGAAGAAATTGCATGTGGATATTTTACTTGCCATTTATTGATGTCAGACCAGTTAGAAGATTCCTAGTGCAAAGGTTTTCATGTTTTTCAACAGTGTCATATAAATCTTAGTTCAGATACACCCCCAAAAGAACTTTGAATCCCCTGGGGATTTCTTTTATGAAACTAACTCCTCTAGGTAACAAACACTGAAAGAATATAATTGTCACCTAAATACTTTAATTGATAATTGGAATTTGATTCATAACATTTTCTGAAGTAAAGGTAGATATCTTACGGGATGAGGCAAATAATTTCTTTCAAAATGGATACTTTTGATTTTGAAATATTCATTTAAACTGTTGGGATAGTTAAGACTGAAGAAGAAAGGATAATCCAAATCTCTGATGGCTCAACCCCCTTCATGGGTCTTCTTGACGTGTTCTGTTCCTCCATCACCAGGCTCTGGTGATGATCTACTATAGCACACGGCAGTGCTAAGTTGATGTTCCTGTACATGCATGTTCACAGATTTATTGAGCCATCTCATTGCTGGAGTGATTAGGCTTGTACATAGAATGCCACAATGTCAGCAAGGTTGACGCTGGCTCCAAAGTCTTTCAAATTAGCATTGATCATGGCATCTTTTCTATAACAAGATGTTACTCATAATGGAAATACAGAATACCTCATACTGTCATCAAAACAGATTAAGCAGAATAGAAAGCCAGCTTTCGGAAAACAAAGGAATGATGCACTAGGAATTCTGTGATCATTCAAAATGACTGTTCTAAAACTGCTGCTTATATCTTCCCTGCAACATTAGGCCGCATTTACATTAAGAAGCCATAACTCCTATGTATGCAGTTGGGTTTTAATACAGGCTTCTTTCAAACACTGGCATTAAGAATTCACTTTTGAACTAAAAAGTTATTCTCACATTAGGCCTATTTTGCTTATTAAAATTAAATTCACTCCTAAGCCCCCAAATGGGTCTGATGGTAATTATCTAGAATCAAGGACTGGAATGCTATAATGTTTTAAAAACTAAGCTGACAATTAATTTTTAAAAACAGACCATCACTTAATATGGATAAAAGTTTAATGCACTTCCTTAGCCTGCTACCACTCAAAGAGCCTTGCCAAACATTATTTTTGAAGTAACAGAACAGTAGCACATTGAGAGAGAAAAAATAAATTATTTCTACTATGATATTCCGTTGCTGCAGCATGTACTTCCCTGTGCTTATTTACAAGAGTTCTTTACTTTCAAAAGCTCTCTGCATTTTACAATATAATCTAATTTTAGTAATCACGGTATCTCTGTAACATTGGTAAGTAGAAAATAACATTCCCATTTTCCAGCTGAGTAATTGCAGAAAAAAAGAAATAAAAAGGTCAGCCATTTTGTCATTTTTCTAAGGTCACTTGATAAAAAGGTCATAAATGCCCAAATGGAACTCACAGTCTAAACACTGGCAAGTCCTAAGCACCTCTGATAACTTCCCCGAGCTTTGCTCTCTTTTCATTGTGCGTAAATAAAATCCCACCATTACATAGCACTTACATAGCACTTACAGTTAACACAGAACTTTAGCAGGTATTATTACATATAATCCTTATAATCCTGTAAAGATAGGTATATTTTTTATCCTGCTTTGCTGGTGATGAAAATGGGAGCTTTAAGGAGTTAAACAGACCTTTCCAAAGTAATATAGGAGATAATGGACAAAGCTACAAGAGAGCTTAAAAAAACAGTCTTGCTTTCCTCTTCCCTATCGCTACAATTTGACTTTTCCTGGATCTTTTCTAGGTCTGCCAGTAAAAAGCATATTTTATTCTCCAAGATCTGATTCAACACCACCTGGTACACAGAGAATCTGTTATCCTAGTGTCCCCACAAGGAGGTCTGGGTGGATGTCTTGCATGCCTTTATAACATGTTGCATGCCTTTATAATCTATTTTTCCAGGATAAAGCAGTAGAAGGAAAAAACTGGTTACCTTGACCACAACAATTTTTCAAAGAATAGAATAATTAACTAAGAGAATCTTTTTATTTTCATATAACATTACATATAACATATAATGTATTTTCATATAAAAACAGTCACGTGATAACAATTGATAGCACTTTTAGAATATTATCTCCTCTCCTTCTGATGGAAGCATAGAACTCCATTGTGTATATATCTGATCTGTTGGCACTAAAGGGAATCACAGAAACAGCAAGTCAAAGGATGAATTAATGCAACAATGACACTCACAATACACTATGCTGGAAATGAATGTTACAACTTGGTGGGGGAGAGGTGTGGGGAGTGGTAAGAGGGAGAAAATGAGGTAGGGGTAAGAGTGTTTAAAAAGAAATGTACTCTTTATTGCCAATAAGGGAAAACATGGGATTTATGTTTCTTTGGGCCTGGCTTACTTCACTTAATACAATGTTTTTCCAAGTCTTTCCATTTCCTAACAAATGGGTCAGTGCAATTCTTTCTGATGGAAGCATAGAATTCCAGTGTGTGTGTGTGTGTGTGTGTGTGTGTGTGTGTGTGTGTGTGTGTGTGTGTGTGTGTGTGTGTGTGTGTGTGTGTGTGTGTGTGTATCACATTTTCTTGATCCATTCATCTACTGAGGGGCATCTGGGTTGGTTCCATATCTTAGCTATGGTGAAAATGCTGCGATAAACATAGTTGTGTTGGCAGCTTTAGTATGGTCTTGCTTGGGTAAATGCCCAAACAGGAATGCTGGGTCATAGGGGAGCTCTTTGTGTAGTCTTTTTAGGAACCTCCATACTGCTTTCCAAAGTGGCTGAAAAAGTTTACATTCCCACCAACAATGCAGTAGGGTTCCCTTTTGGCCACACCCCCTCTGCATCTGCTGTTTAGATTTCTTGATTATACTCATTCTAACTGGGGTGAGGTGGAATTTCAATATTGTTTTGATTTGCACTTCTTTTATGACTAGAGAAGTTTAACATTTCTTCATATGTCTATTGGCTATTCTTGTTTCCTCTTCAGAGAAGTTTCTCTTTAAGTCTTTAGCCCACTTGTTTATCAGGCAGTTGTTTCTTTGAGGATTTGTTGTTGGGGATTTTTTTGAATTCCAAGTATATTTTAGATATGAGTCCCTTGTCTGTTGTATGGCTAGTCACAGCATTATTCACCATAGCTAAGATATGGAACCAATCCAGATGCCCCTCAGTAGATGAATGGATCAAGAAAATGTGATACACACACACACACACACACACACACACACACACACACACACACACACACACACACACACAATGGAATTCTATGCTTCCATCAAAAAGAATGCCACCACCCTATTTGTTAAGAAGTGAAAAGTCTTGGAAAAAATTATATTAAGTGAAATAAGCCAGACCCCAAGAAATATAGGTCCCATGCTTTCCCTTATTTGCAATAACTAGTATACGTCTAGGATAATCTTACCTGACAAGCTGCAAAGGTCAAACGCTATGTACATATGACCATAACCATGTAAGATGATGCTAAGCAAAATGAACTCCAAGATAGGGACAAAAGATTTTTTTTCTTTATCGCTGTTGTTTTTTTTTATTCTTTTCTATGTTCTTCCCCCTATGGTATAAACCCTGTTTTCACTGTATTTGATTCCAGTGCCCTGTATCTTGTATATACATTTTCCTAATTGGGGAAAAGAGGGGAAATAGCAAAATGCTAAAACAAGGATACAAGTTGACCCATTGTAACAATGAGATGTACAAGACACTATGTTGAAAATGAACTTTACAACTTGCAGGAGTGGGGGGAGGGAGGAGTTGGGGAGGTGGCAAGGGAAGGGATAGTAGGGGGAAAACAAAGTAGGGGGTAACAGTGCTCCATAGGAAATATACTAGTTATCTTACTCATGTAACTGTTACCCCTCTGTACAGTATCTTTACAATAAAAAACTAAAAGCAAATACTACAGTATTAAACAATAAAAAAGAAATGTACTCTATCTTACTTATGTAACTATAACCATCCTGCTTACCACCTTTATAATATATTAAAAAATAAATTAAAAATTAACAAAGAATATTATCTCCTCTACAGAGAAAAAAGAAATCTTGGGCTCTATTCTAGCCTGAGTATAAAAGAAGAGAAAGATAACACTGAGCTCTGGCAAAGAACAGAGTGGAAATGAAGTCCCAGTTCCAGGAGAACTTTAGTCCAAGTAACCTGACAAGCTCTAGTAATTCAAATCAAAGGAGCAGGCAGAAGTATATCCCAAATCTTGTCCCTATGTACTCTAGTTGCAACACAAATTTGTATTAACCAGGTTTTCCATATGAACCAAGAAATAATGTCTCTCATTTTAGCAACTTCTCTACGCAGAACATAGTCTCCATGCATGTGTGCGTCTCCATCAGATAGAAGTTAAGTCAGGAAAGGCATTCATTATTTGAAGACTCTAGGCTCTTGGAGAACCAGACCCACATCTTGACAAACAGTATGATCCCAGTACAAAGAGAAGTAACAGACTACTTGGGGATACTTACCTTGTTTGAAAATAAGAATGCAGAAAGTTGAGCACTCTGGAAAGGAAGTGGCCAAGTTCCCTGTGACAGGCAGCCAGTTTGTTCTCTTCCTAGAATATGTGACAGGAAGACATTTTGGCTTCTATTTGTTCACAGTGCCTAGACCTGAGCTGGAAGAGCAACACAGAGCATGATGTGGTCCGCAGATGCAGACTGACATCAACAAAACTCACAACATGTGCAAATAAAACCCTAGTCACAACTGACTAATTTTAGTGTCAAATCTACTTTATTCAATGTCCTCAATGCTAGCCAGCATATTGGTTCTCCAAAGATGTAATATATAAGTCCAATTCTAACTGAAAGATTGCTGAAGGAAAATACAGATTAAAAACAATCTTGATATTCAAATGAAGCCACTATTTCCCAGGAATGATTGTGTTGACCAAGAGGCAGGAAAAGTTGTCACTGGTCTCTGCTCTCCACTCACAGGATGTCCACACACGGGTTCATTCCACATGTTCTTCCCTATTTTCCCTTGGTCTGTTTTCTCAAGGTCAGTACTGCTATTTTTGATAGACTCATTTGTTTTTCAGGTTGCTTTTTTAAAAAAGAATGTCATAGAGTTACAATTAAGTCTTGCAGCCTTAGGAATTATCTCTGCTTCTTTGCCAATTTTGTGCTCATCTCAACAATATTGACTTTAACTTTTAATTTCAGAGAAGAGAGGGCAATTAAATGTTTCTCATCTGAAAATCCCTAGGAGAAGTCCCATTGCATCACCATGTCATAGCAGCAATTAGATAACAAAACAATTAATCAAAGAAAAAAATGTTTCCCAGAGAACTCTATTGGGTACAAAGTCAAACTCTCACAATGTCAACAGAAACATAATTGCAAGTGAGTCTTCACTGGGTCCAGGATGTCTGCTAGTCCTGTGGTTGATTGCACTTCCTTCTACCTGCAGTCTCATGACTGTCTTCCCTAGGAACCAGCTTACCCATGAAATCTCCATTACGTACTTAATACAGAGGAGATGTAAGAGTTCTTTCTTCACACTTTGAGATTCCAGGTAAAGTCCCTTTGTGTGGGTACAGAATTGCTGTAATAATTAAGTGAACCAACTCATGTAAATCGGTTTAGCAAAGCACCAGTCATCTAAGTGAAATGAACCCCAAGATATGGACACAAGTGGGTTTTTTCTTTGTTGCTGTTGTTTTTAATGTACTATGTGATTTTTTTCTTTTGTATGTTCTTCCTCTTATAGTATAACCCCTGTTGTCACTATATTTGATTCTGGTGCTCTGCATCTTGTATATACACTTTTCTAATTTGGGGAGGGTAAGGGAAATAACAAAATGCTGAAACAAGGACATAGGTTGACCCATTGTAACAATGAGGCGTACAGGACACTATGTTGAAAACAAACTTTACAACTTGGGGGGGAAGGAGTTAGGGAGGTGGGAGGGAAAGGGATAGTAGAGGATAAATAAAGGAGGCGGTAACAATGCTTGATAGGAAATGTACTCATTACCTTATGTAACTGTGACCCCTCTGTACAGTATCTTTACAATAAAAATAACAGTAAAAAAAGTTTTAAACATGTCAGCCTTCATTGTGGCTAGCATTATTATTATTACTAATAGTAGTAGTAGTAGTAGTAAAACAACTACTCCAATTTGATTTTTTGGCATATACTTTGAAAGATACTGGACCTAAATACTAGATTCCTGAGACCGACTTTCTGGTAATGAACCCTGATCTGAGAGTGGTGCCTTCTTACCTGCCAATCCAAATGATCCAACTGAAATCTTGCCATTTTGCCTTCCAGGTACACCACAGTTTAGCCTCACCCACATTTGCCACATCTGTGCTTCCCTGCTAGGCATTGTTTTACTGACATCCTCACTACTACGCAGTGCAACACACACTGAATAGTACAGTCTTCATGCATAGCAGTAAGAATAAGGGTAGAGAGATAGGGTGAACCCCTAGGTTTTATGTTTCATAATCCAATGTCTTTGTTCTCAACAACTGCCTATAGATAATATAATCACATCCCCAGATATGACAAGACAAGATGGTTTTAAAAACACCTTAGTATTATCCAGAACCATATGCATTACTGTAGCATTTAAGGGTAACATTTAGGGAACGAAAGGATGCACCATTAGGAATTATAGGTCTGTATACAAACGAACACAAATGCAAACACAAAATGCCTTGGCCATTCCCTGTTTCCTTCCTGAGTCTACAGTTTATGGGTGAAAGCTTCATTGGCCACAGAAACCATTTTGGAAGGATCATTACCAGTTGCATAAAAGTTTGACAGTCAAAACATATTAGGTGGTTGTTAGCCATAACTTATAGAAAATATGAGCATAAGTGAAGCAAAGCTGAGATCAGAGGATCATACTCTGAACAGCCATATACATGAATCCAGTAATTTTACTGTTGCCAGCTTCGTATGATCTAAGATGTACTTAAAACGCTATTGCTGGTTGGAGTGGCTGTTTGATGGGTGAGAGGTTTTGTTTTATTTTCTAACAGGTTTAAATCTTATTTTTCTTTCCTTGGCAATAAGATTATACTCTTGTTACTTTTCAAACTCTGAAGCCCTACTCTCTGTCCAGCTTGAGGTGTTAGGAAGTGATATTTAAGGCGATTTCATCTTTACTACTGTAACCCCAAACTAAGGTAGAAATGCTGGTTTTGTCTTATGAAGGAACAAGAATCTAATAGAAAATCAGACTGTCATAGAAATGAAAGAATTGTGCACCTGACATGTATAAGTACATGTATATGTATATATATAAGTGACATCTGCCACTTATAGCTGACACCACCTATAAAATATCTCAATGGCATACATTACACCCCAGTATTTCTCAACCTGACAATTTCTTATGCTACAAACAGCTAGCTTAGTGTGATGTAATGGATACATTCCCTATAGAAGATGAAACTTTATTATTGTAATTGACAGCATATGAATAAAAAATACCTGTAATAAAGGGTAATAAGATGTGACAACTCAGTCCATGGACCAATTCCTGGCTCAAGACATTGTTACATGCATTTGAAAAGATTCAAATGAAGCCCTTGAAGCCAGCCAGCAAACACAGAGTAATTATTAAAAAAAATAGAATATGAAAGGAATCACTGCTGTGATTAACACTAGATCAAATCTTTTGAGAAATGTAAAACAGCTTTACTATATTAAAGTGCCTTCAGTGCTACATAAACAGTGTAGAAAAATAATTGACTTTAGTACTCATATCCAGAGGAAATGGTGATTTCACTCATGTACCAAAATCTGGAGTGAATTCTGTGACCTTCCCTTGATTAGTTGATTGGAGGGTTTTAGTGATGGGAAATATCACTAAAAACTGATGGGATTCTCTTAGGTACACAAACTAGTGCTGCTCAGAGTGTTCTAGTCATAGCATGGAATCTTGTACACTTAGTACCAGATAAGTACAGTGAGACTTGGGCCATTCAGGAGGCCGAATTCTTCAATCCTAAATATAAGGTTTGGACTAAATGATCTTATATTTTCTTACAACTATCAAACAATAAGATTTTAGGCGCTCTCTCTCTCTCTCTCTCTCTCTCTCTCTCTCTCTCTCTCTCTCTCTCTCTCTCTCTCTCTCTCTCTCTCTCTCTCTCTCTCTCTCTCTCTCTCTCTCTCTCTCTTCCCCTCTCTTTAATGCCAGTCCTGGGAAGTTGGGGCCTGGGCACTATCCCTGAGTTTCTTTTGCTCAAGGCTACCACTCTGTCACTTGAGCCACAGCTCCATTGCTGGCTTTTTTTGTGATAACTTAGAAAAAATGTCTCATGGATGTTTCTTCCTGAGCTCACTTTGAACCACAATCCTCAGATCTCAGCCAGGAGGCTGAGTAGCTAGGATTACAGGTGTGAACAACCAGTGCCCCACTAGAATATTTCTGCTTTTGGAGTGGCAAGACAGCCAAACAAGCTGAAATTGATTCTCAATCTCATGCAAGCACATTTTTAATTTTGGCAATTATACACTAAGTATTTGGCTGACATCTCAATGTCCTTAAGAGTCAAAAAGGAGTTCTTTCTAGAAAATCATCTTAATATCAATTTTGAATAAAACACAAAAAGAATACTAAAATGACTTCTATAAACTTTTCTAAGCCACTTTCCTCCTTCTTGTCTTAATCATTATCTGTCTTCACATCATCACTTTTTGAAAATTATCCACTCGCTATCAATGTTCGTAAACGAAATGAGCAGATTATAAATAATTAAAACCCTCCATTCTAAAGCATATGTCACCATTCTTCAGAAACATGTCACCTCAACACCTTTGTTATGGTGAGCCACTTAAAGATTCTCGAGCCTTCAATGATCTACACATCCTATGAGGTATGTCCTAGTGTCACACATTTATCTGATATAGCCATTCCATGGTAGAGTGTGGTTATCAGTCTTTTATTCCTCAGAGACTTGCATACAATGTACAGAGAGACCCAGCAGATATACTAGCAAACCAAGAGATTAGAGAATTAGCATTAAACAGGAGCCTTCACCAAGGAGCAAACAGAAGCCAGGTAGCCCAGGTAGAAATGAGGAGAGAGAAGAAAAAAAAACACTACAGGGAGACAATGAAACTGAGTTAGGCTGAATATTTGTTAGTAAAATGGTTACTGAGCCATATATGAAGTATGAATTCTTAGTTCCAGTTTTTCATGAACATGATGTGCATATTTGCTTAGACTTTTAAAAATACTTCCTGACCTATATGTGTGAATTGTGTTCCAAAACTTACATTGTCTGAAGTAACTTGTGTGCCTAAGCATTTTTTTGCATCCTAAGAGAACTTAAGACAGAACTGTATAAAGTAAAATCTACCTTTGTCCAAAATGGACTTATTCCTAAACTAGCCAGATTCTAGTGGATCTCAGTAGGAGAGGCCTAAGGGAGAAATAGTAAAGTTCAGATATATCAATCTTTTATACTTCAGATTTTAGTAAAAGGATCAGTGGTCAAGCAACCTGAAACTAAAAGTTTACATGAGATGAATATAAATTACATTCATCTGCCCTAACCTTATTCATCATTGGCAGGAATAATCAAGATGGAAGTGTAATGAGGTTGTTTAGTAAATAAAGTTTCCCTAATGTTATTATTGCTTTCATGAATCCCTGGTATCAGCAGAAAGGTTTATCATGCCCTTCGAGAGAATGTCAGAAGAATTGTATAAATTAGACAACAGAATGCTTACTCTGTCTGCTAGTTGTTGAAGTATTTATCAGTGAGCTAATTAGAGCCCTGTTTATGAGGCTGAAAAGCTCAGGGCCAATTTCTCACACAGCTCCATATTTCCAGAAAAGCATCGTTACATCTGGTGTGCATGTTGTAGCTCAGCACTGATATTTTATTCATTTTATAGCTAGCAGCAGTTTTTCAGGCAGTATCTGTCTGAAACAGTGGGTACGGTACAAAGAACAATGTAGCCATGATATGGTGGCTCTGTGCTATCAAGTGGAAAACTTTAAGAGGAAAATCAAGGTAATTTAAATATCCTTGAAAATTGTGTTCAATGCACCTTTAAAAAGATAGAAGAAGAGGTGATCACAGAGACAAAAGCACTCAATACCTCCCTTTCCTTGATCTGAGGAAGAGTAAGATTCATGTGATGGCAAAAGAATTGAAAGCATCATTGCAGGGTCATTTCAGGAACCAAAATGACCAGACCAAAGAATGTTTCAAAACATTATTCTGGTCTTTTGGGTTCCTCAAATGGCTTTACTCTGATTTAGTTTGTCAGCCAGGCAATCAGCCAAGAACAAATGCACTTGTTTTGCCCAGAGTAATTACAAATTTTGAGGATGAATATACTTTCTTTTTGATTCATCTACATTTTAATGATTAAATCAGGATACAAAACAAAAAGACCATACACTTCTCATAGTAAGATGGATATATTTACTGTTTATAGGTCTACATGAGATGCAATTTCAGGTTGCCAATTTCATTTATTTATTTGAAAAACATGACTCTGGTTGAATTTTGAAATTTTTAAAGGGACAATCATGTTTATCCACTTAATAGCTCTGTTAAATCGGTGATATACCTTATAACATTATCTGGTTTACATCCATCAACAAACACTGCAATCATGGTCCCTGAATGGTACTCCTAACTATACCCCCAGCAAAGCTCATAGTAATGCCCTGTGATTTCCATAGTGAATAAAAGAAAAATGTAAGACATCTAAAGCCAACTTTCCCATGATGTCTGAAGGATAACATTGATAACCTTGATGCTGTTGATGGCCAAAACAAGGAATTCTTTAACTCTGAAGTTCATTTTTCAACAGCTCACCCAGAGAAGCAATTGAAGACTAATGAAGGCCATAAAATACTGTGGGAAAAATGGAATGCAGAAACAAGAATGACCAGATGCCATTTTGTTCTATGATGAATTGTAGCCCTGCTCTTCCTATCAAACTGGCCAGGTCAAGTGAATACAGGTTTTCCTCAGTGGCACAAATAATAACAAAGCTGGGTTCAGTGGTATGTGCCAATCATTCCAAGCTATATGGGAGCCTGAATTGAGGAAGACTGTAGTGTCTGCCTGTGCAGAAAACTCTGCACAATTCCATCTCTGAAGCTAGACACAGTGGCAGGTGCATGACAACAGCAAACCTAAAGCAAGTGGACCACAGCTCAGGCATGTGCCATGGTGAGACGTGAGACCCAATCTTGAAAATAACCACTGGAAAAACAGCTCAAGGAATGGCTCAAATAGTAGAGTGCCAGCCTAGCAAATATGAGTCGTACAGTCAAACCCTGGTACGACCAATAAGTAAACAAATCTTAAGAACTCAAGGAATTAGTGTTATATGTGGTGTTGGTTGCTGAATGACAGTGGGCATTTGACATAGGTGTTCAAAAAACACTTCATCCACAGGGGAAAAAAATATTTCTTCCTCTATCTCTACTTAACACTTTTATCTTGGGAAATTCTGTTTAAAATAAATATCAAAAGAATGCATAGCCTAAGAGAAGAGCATTAAAAAAGAAGAGAGAGGAACATCAAAGCCAACAATGGTCCCCCCCTGGATTGAGGAAACTTTTTAACCCAGTTACTGTCCGTCTTTTGTTCCTCTGTTTCTTCTACTTCATACATCTTTGCTTAGTTGTAGCAGTGAATCTCTAGAGGAAAAAGCTTTCATTCCCCCCCCCAGAGTTAGCATCTTCCTTGTGGACAATGCATATATTATTAGAAAACATGGAGGGCTAAGGGAAAGCAAACAACACAACCTGTTCCTCTACCACTCTTAGGTTCTGTTGATAAGAAGAAAATAAAGAAAAGGGTGAGTATTGATATATTCCAAAAAGTAGGAAGCAAATGAAGAAGCAAAGGAGAAGGTGTAATAGAAAAACAAAACACAATTTGAGGTAGGGCTCTAGAGAGTAGGAATGGTGGAAAGAGGAGGCATGTGAAAAAAATATCTGTCAATAGCTTTCTACTGAAGAATCAACCTCTCCTATAAGGCAAGAAAAGTTAGAACAAATTAAATGAGAGTATCTTTCTGTAGTTCTAGAGAGCACGATGTTGGTGAGATGTGAAAGAAATATTAAAAGGCAGTTATAAAGACATGTTATCAGTCATGCAGAGGTATCAGAGAATGTTTTACAGCAAGAGAGAGTGATTTCCTAGGCAGCTCTGTTAAGAACGCATTAAAGAGATTAAAAGAGAGTCAATATGATTAAAATACTGTGTGTACTCTTGTGAAAATGGAACATCAAACTTTTTTGAGATTAGTCTGGGAAGAGGGAGGAGGAATGAGGGACCTGGACAGAGAAAATGAGTTTGATGAAGATGCATTGTATGGATAAGCCAAAGTGAAACCCCCTCAGATAACTAATTGATGCTAATAAACATATGGGCAAAAAATAAATAAAACCGATTGATTGGGGTGTGTAATGACTAGCGGTAATAACTAATTACACTGTTGCTTTTCAGACAGTAACAATGGATTGTTATGACTAAAACCAGTGAATTATTATGACTAACAATTCAATAGAAATTTTAGAATTTACAAAACTGTCTCTCACTTTCAAAAAATTGAATCGGGTCTGATTTAGGGCAGAAGAACAGGACTGAGTAACTTGAGACAGGTAGGGTTGTCATAGACAGCGGAGGGAATGATAAAAGGGTGACAATGATTAAGCTGCATTGTACTTATAAGTTGAAACCCCTTCATACCACTTCTTTTCTCCCTCATTTACTTATTTTTATTTATATATTTTTATAGTAAAAGTGATATAGAGAGGGATTACAGTTACATAAGTAAGGTAATGCACACCTTTCTTTTCAAATAGTGTTACCCCCTCCCTCGTTTTCTCCTACTTTCCCGCCCCTCCCCTCTCAACCTCATTTACTTTTTTAACAGTCAGTTTTTAAAGCAAAATAAAATAAGCAGGGGAGGACTGAAAATAAGCACAGATGGGAGACACTGTAAAGCTAACCTGGGGTCTGTCTACTGTTTAGAAACAAACACTAAGGATGTTGAACATGGTTTCAGCCTTAGAAGAGAACTACTTGTCATCATCCTAAGGACTTCCTAAGGACACACTGTGATAGATCCTGGACGGGGAAATTTATATTCAACGATGTCATTTCATCATGACATTAACTGTGTGCGCCCCCTCCTGTATTATTAATGGAGAAACTGAGGCTTTGGAGACATGAAGAAGTTTGTTGAAGATCACATAGCTGGCCAGTGAAAGAGCCATAATCTGTAAGAATCTGAAGCTGTTGACCACTTGAGCATGCCCTGCCTTACATAATGCTTCTTGGTAGTGGTCTCTTCTGTTTAGAGATTTACATTTTTGTTTAAAATATGCAGGTTTTTGTTAATATCTTCATGTTCTTATATGAGGTATTGCATTCTTTCTTTTAAAAAATATAACTTTGTTTTAGATTATTCATTATTTGGTTCAAGATAGACAGTACTTGAGCTTAAATTATGAGCTAGGAGTTGTCAGATTTGATTATAATAGCAACAGATCACACTAAAGAAAGCTGGCAAACTCTTGCCACATTAGATTTTAATCATGATGGTATGTGGATAATGGGAAGCTTTTCTGCCAAGATGCTAGGGCATCCTGATAAAGTTACATCAAAAACTATCAAGACTTAAGAGACAAAACCATTTCCCCTCAGTATTCTCTCACATATGACAATATTTGCATCCTCAAAGTTAATGCATGTCATCAAAAAAGTAATTTCCAACACACTTGGTGTTAAGCATTTCTGCATAAACCAGAGTATACTTCTTTTGGAGCCCAGCTTTGGGACCACTTAGAAGGTCACTGCTTCAATGCACTAAGTGGGCCCCTGGTGGTATGAAGTAATTAATGACTTGTCCAAAAATGCCTGGTAAATCAAGCATATGAATGAGGTTCAAATTTGCTGCCTTTTCTAAGATGTATTTTATGTACATGTAAATAGCCACATTTCTATGATTACTATCTACATTGTAACTGAAATAATGGTGCTAGTAGTAAAGGTTCTTTTCTCTTGTGTACTTCACTTAATTACACAATTACATGTTCTCCAGAAAAGTTGTATTTGGACTTATCTGTGAAAAGACAGATTTAAAGGTGAAAAATTCATGTTATTATGAGAATGTAGGTCCCTCGTTCAAATGATAAAGCCACTTAGTAACAAACATTAATGATAAGTGGTTTTGTTTTTCCACAGAGTAACCATAATCATATTTCCCATCTCACCTTTCCATCATATTAATGCCACTTTATTTTAATCATAAATTTATCTGAGAATAAGAGAGAAAATAAACAACAGATCATGCTTAAACTAGTTCTTTCCAGGGAAAACAGGAGAAAAGTCTATTTAAAGAGTATTATCTCCTTGGCTAAGCAGAAAATGAATTTACTACAAAGTGTTGTGGAACCCCACTCTGATAGAATTGAAAGTAATTAAAATCTAATGGTAGGATCTAACCATTTAAATTGCAATTTAAATTGGTCAAATAGGATTGAACTCAGACTACTTATGATCTTAAAATGGGACGTGTAAAAGATTCATTGTGTGCTGGTGAAATTTTTGCTTACTATGAGTTAAAATTAACATTGCATAGATGAAATGAAGTAGTTTCAAAATGCATATAACTTTTTCATTTGTAATGAAAAGATACTTGTAAAGATTTGTGTCTTACAATAGCTAATGGCAAAGAACAACTGGCAGAAAATTAAAAGCTTCCAATAGTGAACAAAAATAATTAGGTATTTTCTCTTTATGAGATCTTCCTATTGTAGCATGTTTAGTCAATGAGGTAAATCTGAAGAGGAGAGGTAAATGATCAAATTATATTTATTCATGTAAGGACACATGATTAAGTCAGTTATTCTCTTTCCAGAAATAGAAATCTGAAAAGTTGTAATACATATGTTCCTATATGCAATTACATTATTTTGTTTAAATATTTCTTCTTTATGCTTGAAACTAATTAATATATTAATATTTTAACGACTCCATAATCTCTCTAAACTTCCATTAGAGTCCTTGTTGTTGTACTTTGGTAACTTCTGTGTGAAATCTAGTTTTCTGGGAAACTTTATATGTATTTCAAAGAAATATGTGTTTAACTCATAGAAAAGTCTCCAGTTATAACCCTGGAATGGTAAATAATATCATTATTCAAAAAAACTGACAAGATAAAAATTCTAAGAAGAAGAAACCTTGGTCTCTGTCTATTAGCTTCCTTCAAACTATAGACATGCAGATGTTCATGAAAAACAATGTATTTATGTATTTCCCTGAAGGAATGATGTTAAAATGAGAGCTCTGTTCTTGACAAGAGACTTGGCATGAAAGAATGCCTAGCTTAGGCCAATGATGTCATAAAAATAGCCATAAAATTCTTCCATATATTTAATAGGAAAAAATATGCTCAGAGCCCAATAAAATGAACATAAATATCTTATGCACATTGATTATACAAGAGGGCACTCTATGCTATAAAGTATACTTGCTGCATATAAATAAAATTATGCTATCCTATAAATTAAAGCCACTTAAAATTAATATGCTAGCTATAATAAAGATTAAACATTAACAATGTTTTTTCATGCCATCTTAGAAATGTTATTTTTGGATGGCCAGAGTCTCTGATATTGCTGTCTAGGGATGTTTGAAGTGACTTCTTTCTCTTCAAAAGATTCCCATTCTTAACTTACAATAACCAAGGCTGTTAGAGGCCCTGAGACTGCTTCCCCTAGGAGAAATGAGCTGAGAATAAGTATGGCTAAGAATCACATGCACTGAGCCCTTTGGAAGTAACCAACCATTTAAAATTCAAAATTGAACCTCATTCAGACTTAGCCATGATATATATTATCATAAAATTCCAAAAGAAGGAAAGTAATACATGATTCAAAAAGGGAATTTTCTAACATTGGTGTCATTTTGGGTCAAGAAACACTGCATTTTATGGTTCTATTTCATATTAAGGTCTGGGTAGTAATGGACAGAAATACAGAAAAGACAAAAGAGTGAGCTGAACAAAAATTGACCAAATCATGGAAGTCCATTTCTGATGTCCAGTTCTGAAAAGGGGCAGTAATGAGAAAGGGTACAGTCTGATTGACGCAGAGGGGTGAGTTCTCAGAAGAGTCAGCAAGACAAACTTAAGTTCATGAAACCCCCTGATGGAGAAAGGGATTGTGCCTGTAACACACAGGCAGATTTGTCTATGGCCACTCGTTCTACAGAAACCTACAGTTTAACAGCCTGCAGCAGAAGTAGACTCAAATAGATAGGGGTTTACATGTGGTAACTTGATGCTCAAAAACTGAATCCTTATTTTTGAAGTCTGATCTTTATTTTTGCTTGTTTGGACTGCTATAGAAAAAAATGCTGTAAACTGAATGGCTTGAAACAAATAAACAAAAAAAAGGCTATAAATGGTAGTACATCCCTGTTAAAGGTAGAAGTTAGAGGATCACAACCATGGCCAGCCTGTGCAAAAGCTTGAGACCCTATCTTAGAAATAAAGTAAGAGTAAAAAGATTGGGGACATCGCTCAAGTGGTACAGTACTTGCCGAGCAAGCATGAGGCCCTGAGTTCAATTCAAGCACCACCAGTATATCTATTTCTCACAATTCCAGAAGCTTAGAATTCTAAGATCAAAGAACCTGCTGATTGAGTGTCTGGTGCAGGTCATTTGCTCATATACAGTGTCTTCTATCTATAGCCTCACCATGTGGGACAGGCAAGCAAACTCTTCTCTTTTTTAGGCTACCATTTGACAGGCTCAAAGTGTCACCAATATTGGTGACACTTGGTCTAAACACCTCCCATACATTCCAAAATTAACACTATTGAGTCCAAGATTAAATTCCAACATACAGATTCTTAAGAAGAGGCAAACATTCAAACATAACAATCTTGATGGTACATAAATGTCCCTTGCAACAAATTACCTGGTAATAGGGAATCTTCTGAAAGTAGGATGTAAAGCTTCAGTCTACACTGTTAAAGAAGAGGAAAGCCTTGTGAGTACTTGTGCCTTTTGTGAAATCACTTGTTCTTTTCCCTTTATCTCATTGAGTCTGGGGTGTACATCTGGAAGTTTCCTCTTCCACCCTGTGCTCTGTGGTCTGGAGGGGTCCTCATGGAGCAATCGCCTGGAAGCTTTTCATTTCCTCTTTCAAAGTAACCTCGTTTTCATAAACTCATTTTATTTACAGAATACTAACAGACACACACACTAAAGGAATTATTACCCCATTTCACGGGTTAGGAAACCAACTTGAGGGAAAGAGTAAGTAGTAAATGCACATCTGTGCCTCTAAAGCAGAAGGCAAAGGATCTATCCATGCTCAAGTTGCCTCATGTGCAAGGTCCTCAAAAACCAGGTGCTGAATGAATGTTTGATGGATGGTGTGTTTTCTATGCAAGTGCTTTGTTTGTTTGTTTGTTGTCAGTTGTAGGGCTTAAACTCAGGGCCTGGGTGCTGTCCCTGAGCATTTTTGCTCAAGGCTAGCACTCCACCACTATGAGCCACAGTGCAGCTTCTGGTTTTTTCTCTGGTGCTTAGTTGGAGATAAGAGTCTCATAGACTTTCCTGCCTGGGCTAGTTTTGAACAACAGCCCTCAGTTCTTAGCCTCTTATGTAGCTAGGATTACAGGCATGAGCCAGTGGAGCCCAGCTGAAGTGCTATGTTTTTGGATACAAAGAGGTTAAGGAAGAGACGTCAGGACAGAGCTGAAAAATGAAGATAGCTGTCACATCTAATACTGAGAGCATGCGTACTGTGTGAGAGTCAGTGGATAATATCTTACACTAAATTATTCCTTAGAAAAACTTGCTAAGTTCAACAGTGGCATTTTTCACTTTGTGCACACAAAGAAAACACAGAATATGTCTCATGCTGGAATGGAAACTATAGCAGTCTGACAATACAGTCTATGCTCTTAAATTCCCACAATTTTCAATAGAAACAAATTAATAAGTCAGAAGGCACAAAAAGGTAAAGAGCAGATGCAAAACTGAGGAGAACTCAGAGTGGAAGTAGAAGGCCTTTCGCACTCTAGAAAGTTTATATCCTCTAATTAAGCATGCATCTATTGCCGCCAAAAATACCATTGTGGTTTGTGGAAAAAAAAACAAAAACAAAAAAAAACATGCACACTTTTGCCCTGCCGGGTCTGCTGCAAGCATCCTTTGTTCAATAGGTCACAGGTAAGTGCAATCAATAAGATTAAAATGTTGTGCAGAAGGGAGTACATTGATTTTATTATGGAGGTACATCTCAAGTTCTAGACATCAGGTAGTGCCTAGTGGATTTACAGATGGTGCCACATGTCTATGATCTCCCTTGAACTTCCTGGAGTTGACTTCAGCTTTATGTTAGAGCAACAATTCTCAAAATCTAACATGCAATAGAACTGCAACCAGATGCAGTAAATTCTCATCTTGGCCAGTACAAAGCCAATTATAAACATGACCAAAAAATAGAAGAGTGGGGAAAGATTTATTACCTGAAGCAAGAGTTACTTCCAAAACAATGCCTTCCTCTAACAAAGAAAGTGAAGTTTTAAATTGGTAAGTCTATACATCCTTGCATAGAAAAATACTTTATGGGTAGGCATATTCCTGAGTGGGCACAGGTGAATATATTCCTAGACCAGGTGCATAGCCCATGGCTATAATTTCAGCTATTTAAGAGGCAGGGATACAAGGTATGGCCTAGCACATACAACACAAATCCCTTAGCAAAACTCTCAGCAAACAAGGCAAGCAGGGTGGTATGGACCTATGATCCCAGTTATATAAGAGATAAGAATAGCATATGGACTGATGCTATCCCAGGTTTAAAAAAAAAAGCATGACTCTCAATCTGAAAAATAAATAAAAAAGATCAAGCTGTAGAATACTTGCCTAGAAAATGATAAGCCCTGCGTTTAAACCTCAGAACTGCCAAAAACAGAAAAACAGATTTTTCTAAAAGGAATACATTTCTGGGCATATTTAGTTTATGGTCATATAATTCAAGAAGAGAGATGGCAAGTGTCTTTGGAGGCATTTTATTTTTTTTTTAAGTTCAAGGTAATGGAGTGCATGTTTAAAAGAAAAATGGCAGAGAGGGCATGCTCAGCTTCCTATCATAAAGATGGTGGATAGGAACTGTACTAAGTATGCTCATCTTTTTTTAAAAGTTTCAGCCGAATAAAAAAGCAAAGGATACTTTGAGACTACACTGATAAGTTTTCCCCTAAAGAGCCTGCCATGTTCAGAGGCTAATAGAAACGGATAGCTTATTAAGGGGGAAAACACGAAATTTCCCCCCAAAAGTTTCTGATTGGAAAAAACTGACCTCTGCTCTCAGAAGTTACATTGCTGAACACTTCCTGGGTACTTCTGATGATGCTGTACATGAATCCATACTCTGAAGTCTCTGATACTATAATTATTACAAGCTTCTAATTTATTTCTCTTTATTCCTGACCAATGTCAGTCATTATATGCTACCAGCTATCCAGAATATACAACAAGCTTTTTATACAAGTGTTCACTTCCATGATGACAAGTAAATAAACAATAATGTCCATAATGTTGCAGTTTATGCAAAATTCAACATCCTTGGGCTCACCCTCCATAATCAATGTAATCGAGAAAGTTTCACCTGTTCAATATTGTAACTGTGTTCACGTTCCTGCTCATAACCAGAGAGAAATAAGGTTTTGCTCATGTTTTGCAAATGAATTTTTTAAAAAATAATTTTCAGAGCTTCCCCGTGAGCTTGGAACTTTCATAGTTGTCAGAGCTGAGTAGGGGAAGCTCTTACTGTTTGTTCTGACAGTTCGGTTGGAACAATTATTCAATGT
Organism: Dipodomys merriami; assembly: GCF_024711535.1. Classification (NCBI taxonomy): domain Eukaryota; kingdom Metazoa; phylum Chordata; class Mammalia; order Rodentia; family Heteromyidae; genus Dipodomys; species Dipodomys merriami. Next base: position 87,456,953 of record NW_027203381.1, read on the forward strand.
GAGCATTATTTAAATGTGAGGGAGAAATGAATAATCTTCAGTGTGGTTTTTAAAAATCTAGCCTCAACATCTTATCTTCTATCTGCATTTGAAGCAGCCCATCAGTCTTTGCTTCCTGCCTCCCATTGGCAGTGAATAGAGAGCTTCTATATTAGAAAAAGTAATTTTGACTAAACAGAAAAGATGAACACATTGATATGTTACACTAGGCTCGGTTGTTTTTATCCCATCTGAAGGGGAAAAAATGATTTTAAAATGAAAGCAAACAGTGGACAATTAAGAAAACCAGTCTTACCCTGAAAATATTACTGGAAAGAATATGAGAAACCCTAGGTCTCTTTGGCACAGGCCAAAATTTTCTTAATAGAGACCCAGAAACACAACAAATCAAAGAAAGGTTGGACAAATGGGATTTCATGAAGCTTCAGAGCTTCTGCATGGCAAAGGACATAGTTAGCAAGATCAATAGAAAGCCCACAGATTGGGAGAAGATCTTCACTAGCCATACAACAGACAAGGGCCTCATATCTAAAATACACTTGGAACTCAAAAAATTAAATCCCCCCCAAATTAAATCCCAACAACAAATCCTCAAAGAAACAACTGCCCAAAAAATAAGTGGGCTAAAGACTTAAAGAGAAACTTCTCTGAAGAGGAAATAAGAATGGCTAATAGACACATTAAGAAATGCTCAACCTCCCTAGCCATAAAAGAAATGCAAATCAAAACAACATTGAGATTCCACCTCATACCAGTTAGAATAGCTATAATCAAGAACTCTAATAACAACAGATGCTGGAGGGAATGTGGACAGAAGGGAACCCTACTGCATTGTTGGTGGGAGTGTAAACTTGTTCAACCACTTTGGAAAGCAGTATGGAGGTTCCTCAAAAGACTCTACATAGAGCTCCCTTATGACCCAGCAATCCCACTTTTGGGCATTTACCCAAATGATCACAAACAAGACCACACTAAAGCTACCAGCACAATTATATTTATTGCAGCATTATTTACCATAGCGAAGATATGGAAGCAACCGAGATGCCCCTCAGTAGATGAATGGATCAAGAAAATGTGATACACGCACACACAAACACACACCACATACACACACACACACACACACACACACACACACACACACACACACACACACACACACACACACACACACACACTGGAATTCTATGCCTCCCTCAGAAAGAATGGCATCATCCTATTTGTTAGGAAATGGAAAGACGGAAAAAATTGTATTAAGTGAAGTAGGAAACATAGGTCCTATGGTTTCCCTTATTTGCAATAACTAGTATATGTCTGGGACAAGTAGAAAAGGTCAAAAGCAATGCACATATGACTAGATAAGATGGTGTTAAGTAAAATGAACCCCAAGATAGGGACACAAGTGTTTTTTTCTTTCTTGCTATTGTTTCCAACATATTTATAATATACCATGTGATTTTTTTTGTTGCTTTATATGTTCCTCCTCCATGGTATAACCCTTGTTTTCACTGTATTTGATGTTGGTGCCCTGCATCTTGCACATACAATTCTCTAATTTGGGGAGAGGAAGGGAAAAAATGCTTGAATTGGGATACAGTTTGACCCATTGTAACAATGAGATGTACAAGACAGTAGGTTGAAAATGAACTTTACAATTTAGGCAAGAGGCAGGGGGTTGGGGTGTGGAGGGGTTGGGGAGTAGAGGTGGGAAGGAAGGGAAGCTAGGGGAAAAACAAAGGAAGAGGCAACAATGTATGATAGGAAATGTACTCATTACTTTGCTCGTGTAACTGTAACCCCTCTGTAATAGTATTTTTACAATAAAAGTATATTAAAATTTAAAAATTGAAAAAAAAAACAAAAGAAAACCAAGCTTTGGAGTTTTATTTCAATGCCTCTTCTAACCTGTTCCTCCACAGGTACCTATAAAGTTGTTTTCATTAGTAGCCATTTTAAGAAAAGATCTCAATACAAACAGAGTTAATGGAAGAAGTTGTTAGTACCTTTCTCTTCAGACTACTGGAATGAGGGTCACAATTTATTGGAGTTACATGGTAATTATATTTACAGTAGTCTTGGCCTTTCCTTCTAAGCAAGACCTCATAGGTAATGGAGGGAATCGGGAGAGTTCACAAACCAATTATCATCCTGTTTTGACAGGAAGAAGTAAGATGAAACTACACGGGAAACAGTTATCTATTTGCTTCAAGGAATGGGTAATGTTCCACTGAAGGAGTAATTTGGAGAGTTTGTGTGTCTTTTACACATGCCATTTCACTCAAGAATCAGCAGGCAGTGTAGTGTTGTATTCATTCTAGATATTGCCTTTATGTACAAATAGCATTCATTACATGCAGCTTTTCCCAGCTCCATGGGCCAAGAGGAACACAGATAATTTGTAAAAGAAAAAAAATAATAACAGAAAATCTATCATGGTATATGGGTATTTTCTTTCTCTTGGTGAAAGGGAAATGCTTGGATGTTGTTTGCAAACATTACAGTCCAGTGAGCACAGACAAGCATCATTTTCATTGTTGACAAAACAAAGATGATGATGCTTTTCAGCTATCTCTCAGAGCATCAATTCCTGTTGCCTGAACTGGCTGTGGGATTATAATGCATGCCAGTGGTGTGGAAAAAAAAATGCACCAACGAGGAGTCAGTCAGAAAGCAAATGCTAGACAGAGTTCCCCAGACCTGCCATCTGAAAGACACTGAAGATGATCTGCTTGTTAAGTCAAATGTCAGCATTGTTTAGGAATAAGCAAAGAAACCGAATTTTGACTCTCTCTCAGAAAAAGCTTAAAATCTTATTTCTTGGTTCATGTACTTAGCAGATTAGGTACAAAGGATTTTTCTGTCATCAGATAAAACAAAACAAAGTTGAGAGTTGGTATAATTACTTCAATAATATTGACTAAACTCTTTCTTTAGCTCCTCTATTATCAGACCACTAAATGCTTTCCAGTTTTAATTATTTAGATACTTTCTCAAGAGGAAATGTTCTAGAAGGCAAAAAGAAAACTCATAATAAAACCAATGATTTTTTTTTCCTTATCGATCATAATTATTTCTATCAATGTCTGACTGGTCTGTTTTTCTACATAAAATACATGTTAAGTATGTACATGTATGTATATGTGTATGTCCAGATTTTCTTCTTTTCATATTATAACACAATCATTTACTAATTCACTAAAGGTTTTAATAACTGATTTTAGTGTATACCCACAAAAAGTACTTTATGCACAAATTTTCTACTTAAGAATTTGTACCATGTACTAGTTTTGCTATTAAAAATAATAGTGGTAAACTTGTACTCAAAATAATGCACCTACTGTTTTAAATCTGTGAGTAAATGATGAGGCTATTTGAATAATAGTCCAAGGTAGGTCTGACCTTAATGGGACTTAGGGATGCCTACAATAAAGACTACATTTCCCAGAGGGCCTTGCAGGTACACTGCCTGTAGGACTTACACTTCACTTAATGAAAGCAAGCTGCAATAGCTCTGCAGCTTTCTGAAGTTATTGATGATGTGTGTGCCCTGTGATTCTACTTTTGTATTTCTTTCTCTATTTTAGACCACAGAACAAAGACTACAGGCAAATAGCAGTCATATCAAAGGAGTCCCAGTCTCTGAAGACAGCATGGTATCAAGCAGCTATACCTGTCCTGAAATAGTACATGAAGTTTCTATTTCACTTAAGCTACTGTGATATTATCTCTTATTTCAATAGAATATAATTCTAGATAATACAAGCAGTACTTCTTTTTCAGCGAAATAAATCTAGCACATCTTAATACTGTCCAGAATAATTTGAATTGTATTAAATACTAAATCAAATTTCTAGTAGTTTGATTGCTATCTATTAATGGCATAATATCTATAAAAATAAGCCTTTTAATGTTAAATGATTATGACTCATATAATTCATTTTTCCTGACAATCAAAAATTAAAATATTATGACATCATATTTGAGCTTTTTGAAGCTATTTCCTCTGTCACTGACTTATGATAAAAATATATAAAAATAAACTAAAACTTCGGATTAAGCAGAAGAACAAAAAAATTAAAAATTTTGAAACACATAATCTTCTAGCAGACAAGTAAAGATACTTCAATTATACTGGAGATTTTATTAATCCCAGCCTTCTAGAAAATGTTGCTGTTCACAAACACATAGCTTCTGAGAAGAATTTGGTGTCATTTATAGTCCCTTTATCTCTAAAGAACAGGAGGTCAGGAAATAAGATATTGTATGTAATGTAAGCATTCTTTTGACAACGTATAGGAAAAGCAGCATATGTTTTAACAATTCACAAAATTTATTTTTCAATGTGAACAAAGAGTGAATGATTAGTGAATGATTCTTTTGAATAGAAATTCATTAAGGCAGCCAGCCTGTATTTCCCTGTACCTTAACAACCTGCAGTCAGAGCAGGGTCATATGGTAATCACCTGCCCCTTCTAAGGATGAAACAAATATCTGTCAGGATGAAGAAATTTTAAGAACATGTCGTCCATTTCTGAACACAATTTGCAGAGCAGAGCATTCAGTAGCTGGAAAGAAAACACCAACTTTATGGCAGTGATTGCTTCTAGGGTTGGGGATTAAAGAAAAAAACAAACTAAGATTAGAAAAGGGAAACAAAATAGACTTCAACTTATATACAAATTTCTTTTTATATATTTGAAGCAATTAAAAAACAAAATATGGCAGGAAGCAATTAAAAAACAAAATATGGCCGGGTGCCGGTGGCTCATGCCTGTAATCCTAACTACTCAGGAGGCTGAGACTGATGATCATGGTTCAAAGCCAGTCTGGGCAGGAAAGTCCATGAGGCTCTTATCTCCAATAAACCACTCAGAAAACCAGAAGTGGCTCAGTGGCTCAAGTGGTAGAGCACTCACCTTGAGCTGAAGAGCTGAGAGACAGCACCCAAGCCCAGAGTTCAAGCCCCATGACCAAAAAAAAAATTTATATATATATAAAATGTCTGTGACTTGTTATGTTGCTTGATGAATTTTTTCTATAAATTAAAAAGTTTAAGGAATTAAAAGAGGAAGATGATAGTAACCCTAACTTCTCTTATTTTTCTTGATGTGTACTTAGCCTCTCTTTTGTATTCTCAAATTCCAATTTCATTTTTTTCTAACTCAAATTATGTACACACAAAATGTTACATAAACTTTCCAGCATGTTGAATATTTTATACAGAAATGAAAACAAGTTTGCAGAAGATTCCTGTTGGTCAATGGAAGTATTCATCCTAGGGCAATAAGGTCCTAGATTTGGAAGACATTGGGGTAGGGGCCTGGCCAGGAAAATTTCTTTATAACTATAAATTTGAAGCTAAATATGTGTACGCATTCTCTGAAACATTAGTTAATTAAATGGCCACACTCTTCCATTGGCTTAGTTATAATATTCATTGTACCTTTAAATGAGATCCAGTCCTAGTGGCATAAATCAATTTTGACATAATGATGCAAACATTTTAATGATTAATTTGCAAAATCCGGGAGTCTCTGGGTATAAATCCATTAACAAACTAGAAATAACATTTTAATAATCTTTAAACCAGTGATAGTAAATTTTTCCAAATTGTATCAATAGGAGGGAAGATACCAAAATCCATTCATGATTCGTGTATGGAAGATCCAAAAGGGATTATTGGGTCACTTTCTTCCACAATGTGAAGGGTTATGGGCTCCATTTCTTCCACAATGTACTCTCTATATCATTTTTTATGATCAGCTTTCAGAATCTATCATATATGTACATGGTAGCAAAATGAAAACTATTAAATAGTAAATAAGTTCTAAATAATTACTAAAACCAACTATATTGCCTGTTAGGTAATTTTTCATGTTAGCTAATTGTTCACAACTGTTAAAAATAAGTTGCAAATCTATGAACAAAAGCAGATAAAGCTTCAAGACCTGCATGCATAACTTTGAGTTGGAGTTGCATTAAATTGTCAAGCTAAAGCTCTCCCAGGATTTTTCAGTGTTCTGCTGATTAGCCAAATGATTAGGATTATTTGATAATGGATTCTGCTTTGGGCAATGAAAACACAGTTAAGATCCTGACAAAACATGACCTCAAAACTTAGTCCACATTATCATTGGCTGAAGCTCCAGTTCATGATAGCACTACTCTTCTCTACATAGAAAATAAGAAGGGAATTTGAGGTAGCTATGTTGGCAATATGAGAAGAAAATATCCACACACTAGAAGCAAAATGGAATTGGAAGTTTGAACTAGGCAGATAAAAATCTGAATATTCAATTTCCTTTTGCCAACAATACAAAGTATCACATAGCTGAAGATTACTGAGCAGAAATGTCTAAATATTATGTTGAGTGTAAATGAGCAGAAGCCACTCAAATCAATTCTTTCCTTGCTGTCTCAGCAAAATGCACCATTCATGACGGCTGGCTCAGGTTTCCTGTGTTATTCAAGTTTGCAGAGGATGGTGATTTTTGCCAATAAGCTGTCAGGTAAGATATTCTAATAAACATGAATATGAAACTCTTTATCCAGTTTCCACTTTCCTTGAATTCTGGAGGAGATGGGTTGTCATTACGGAACCGTGGATAACAAATATAATGATTTTTCTGTCTACTACCAGTTAAGTTCCTTTCAGCCAATGGACTTAGCTCCTAGAATCCAGTACTTCTCCATTGTTATTTCTGCGACCCTTTTGTAAGCTCTTCACTTCTCTGACCTGAAGTCAACATTGATGTCATTCTTCCTCTCTCCTCAGCCACCAGCACTTTGAATGCCAACCAAATATCACATTGGGTCACTGAGTATTTCCAAGCCATACCTCCTGTACTGTTTTTCTTTGTGATGTAGGGTAATTTGACATGACTCAGAGCACAACTCCCCCACACATGGCCATGCCTTACTTCCATTTATTCAGTGAATATAAAATAGGAGCTTTTTTCAAAGAAGCTACAAATTCTAATTATTAAATTAACTCTCAATATTGTTTAATTAAATTAGCAAGATAACAGAGTAGCGACAGGGAACCACCCTACTTCTTTCTAGTCAAACAGATTTAGGGCCCAAGCCCACACTTCAGCTCAAGAGAGAAACAAGAGGAAAATATAAGTAAAAGAGAATCTCAAGAACAAAGAAGTATTTATACCTCGTACACATGAGGACAGAAACCTGCAAAGTACCCCCCCACACACACCTGAAGCACAGCTAAGCTGTGGTCTTGGCCATGTTGCAATCCTGACCAGCAAAGACAGCGATATACCTGAAGCTCCAGAATTGCCAAAACGGGAACATGAGACTGTCATATCCAAACTCTTACCTCATGCTGCTAGTTACCCCAGAACCAATGTCAGGAAACATGACTATCCCACAGGGGACCCCTTCCTTGGAAGATCAGTGCCAGTGGTATCCCAGAATGCTTAACCTGGACCCCCCCATTCACTCCTCCCACCCAAGAGGGATGCCATACTGGAAGATGGCAAAGAAGCCAAAGCCTTTTTCACACCCCTTCTTCAGTTACCTGCTAAAGATCACTGGAGACAACCCTTCTCCCATGCCAAAGACCTACAAGGTCCAGCAGTCTCTGAGCCTGGATCTGGGACAGGATGTTAGAACAGTGTTCCATACCTTGCAGGAATCTACCCCTGGGCTAGAACTCAGTCCAGGACTCTAGTCCTCCCCACCCTGCATTTTGTGAGCTCACCTCAGAATCCAAACAAGGGTTAGGAAGGTAAATGGCTGTGCTCTGTCCTGCAAGAACCCACCACCAGCCAGAACCAAGACCTGGACACTAGACCTCTGAATCCTGCCTTGCAGGAACCTGCATCCAGGCCTGAATCCAGGCTGAGGATCCACCAGCAGGCCAAAATATATAGGCCATACTCCCTGCTGGGAACCCACCACAGGGCCCTAACATCTGGCCAGGTCCCATTTCACTGCCTGTGCCACTTTATGCTGAAAGTGGCAAGCACAAAGTCTGACAGGGACCCATCCAAGTGCACCACATCCCACCACCACTGAACTCAATACATGAACTGAAAGGCTCCTACAGTCCCTGATCCCAAATGCATAAATCACAGTGTGCCGGCAAGGCTCATCCTGAACGCTCATGTCTGTGGCATTCCCCAAGCTCATGGATGATCTTGGAAACATCATGGAGTGCCCACTTTGTAGGACCAGAGTCTCCCTAGGTCAGTTCAGTACTGTCTCACTTTCAATCCACCTTCCCCTCAGATAAGAATGAAAGCCAGGATGTGCTGGGACTTTAATGACAGACTGAAACTCTGGGAAGAAGCTGAACTCCTTGTCTTTCCATGTTTTACTGTATCTACCATGTTTTAAAATTGTAGGCTCCATTTTATACAGAAGTCAAGCTCAAGGAAAAGGGTAGTTGAGATATATATATATCCCCAACATAGGGCCTTTAACAGGAAATTCAGTACTGAGAAGAGAGATATCCACTTGCAGAAATCACAACCTTACCCTTTGTAGCTTATTATCAAGCTAAATCTTTCTCAATATTCATGTAAAGTAGGAATATTAAGTAGGAATAAGAAATACATTTTTGCAAATAAAAAGATCAGCATTTTCATGATATTTAATCATAATTATTTTATTAAACAATCATCTTTTACATATCATCAGACCTTACCCCTGAAGTGCCATAAAAAACACAGTTTGAGGTATTAAAACTGAAGGGATATTTGCACATATTTGTAAGGTTTTCATGCTATGATAATCATACACTTGAGCATTACTAAATACTACCTAAAACTACAGCCTCATAAGCTGCAAGCTGTATGTAACAAGCCTGGTTTTCTCAGAATAACTGATTCTCTCATTTATGATGAAAGGGTAGAAAAAAAAATATGAGACTTAAGTTGCTTCCAAAATGATATATGTCCATTGTTCAGCACTGTAAAATGGAGTATGGAATTTAAAAGGTCAACAGTTGAAAGAGTAGCCATCCCCAAAACAGAAAATCAAACTATCAAACCAGCTTCAATGATATAATGTCCTATTCACAGAACTTTATCTTCGGATCAAAGGCAATTCTTTTAAGTTATCTGGAGCAAGTTTACTGAAATACTTCAGTATCGTCCATGTACATACACAGTCACATTAGTATCATGGTTAATATTGTTAACAACAGGGTCACTTCAAAGTTATTTGATATTACACAAAGAAAAAACTTTTTTTTACTAAATTAAACATTTTTAACATTAAAAAATTAGAGACCTTTCAGACCCAATTCACTTTGTGTCTGTATCTTGAAATAGAAAAGTAATTACAATTATTTTATATGTATAAACATTTGTTCATGAAATCTTCCAGCAACTTGAGGAGAATGTTAGCTTCTTTCAATTTGATGATTAATTTAATTATTAACTCACAGTATAGAGACTCCATTTGAAGCAAATCTGAAATTTCATAATGATTTGCATATAATATAGTAAAATAAGCCCTAAAAATGGGTCACAAGCAAGGTGTTAACAGTTAGTGCAGCATTTCTAGGAACTGTTCAGGCAATGTTGTTGTTTGTTCTGGAGCTTGTTTTACTTGTTCAAATTTGTCAACATATTAAACAAAAAGAAGGATTTGGTTTTTATTTTCCTTTTCAAATTTTTTGTAAGAACGAGGTTGCCTAAATTTTGGCCTTTTAAAATAAGTTTGTAAGATCTATAGGGGATCAAATACTCTCAGAATTTACTCTTAGGGGAAAATGTTGTTTGTTCCATGATGCTAACAAACCCTAACCTGAGAAAGAAGGCTTCATTATACTATTTCTTCCTCTTGACATCAACAATTTAAGGGGAAAATGAACAAATTTTTTCCCACAGAGATTACAGTTTCTGTAAACTATCCTTAGTCCAACTGACCTCCTTATTCTTGGCTGGAGGTTGCTGGGGGGTAGAGAAAACCTAAATCTCTGTTTTTTAACTCTATTTTGAAATACCATTTTTAGGTGGGGATGATGTCTTCACCACACAACCAAACTTTGTTTTTTGATGTGGTGATATGAGAATTAAGAATAATCACTGCACCGTTGCCTCCATGAGAGAGACAATGCCAACAGCCGTTAAACTGTGTGCTTGGGAGGAGAGATAACCCTGTGCTGATACTCTCCCATAAACAGGAAGGAGAAAACCATCACTGCATTCCTATCCAGAGGAACAATGACGCAGGAACACTTAGTATCATTTCAGAGCTATTCTTACTATGTACCACCCAAGTGGACACCACAGGCCCCACATTATAGAATACATTTCCCAGGAGTTTTTCTAGGGCATTTTTTTTCCAATGAATGTCATCAGACATGAAACACAACCCCAAATACAGGAAGCCATAGAATAAATACTTAAATTTAAGGTATCCAAATTGTCCAATACAATACCTTAAGCTGGAATTATCTATAATAAAACAAAAAACAATTGGCATTTTAGGGCCACATACACAATTTTAATGCCTTTGCATTGTGCGTTTATGCATAGTGAGGGGGGGAGAATGCATCAAATGCATTTGTTTCTATGTTTACATGCTATGTCTTAAAACAACAATCAAAAGAAAATTTAGGACTGTGGTTGTAGTTAAATGTGAGAGTGCTTGTCTCACATGCACAAGGTCCTAGGTTCAACACCCAGCACCACAAAAGAAAAAAAAAAGAATATTGAAATAAAATAAAGTGTGACTGATTGAAGGCCTGGATTTTTTGTTGTCATTTCAAAAGGCCCACTGATGCTATAAAATTAGGGTCGGCCACATGTACAGATGAAAATAAGCATGCTATCAAAATCCTTTCACTATCCTCATGCTAATGAACTATACCATGAAACCTATCAGACTACAAATACTAAATGTGGCTGACATTCAGTATAGATTGTACACTGAATACAGTCACTCATAGTATAGTCAATAACACCTTCTCTGGAGAGCAGAACCTGATGCAGTCACTCAAAGACTGGATTTCTGATGCCATTCAACACCAGACTGGTGGGTCCCTTCCTGTGGAGAAGGGCTAGTGAGCACAGGAGAAGAGAAAAGCTCAGAACACCCAGAATAACCATTCCTGATATCAGAGCACTGGTGATGGCATTCAGCTGGAAACGAGGCTCACCCAGAGAACCTGCAGGAAATGACAGAGACATAGTCAGAGAGGCTTCAAACCATGTTTAGCTCACCTTTCTTCCAACTCAGGCTTCCCAAAAACATCTCTCAGCAGGATCTTACAAGCAACAGCATGCCATGGAATTCTGCTCTAACCTATTTGACAGCAATTCAAAAACAGTACTCAGAAGTGATGATCTTTGTGAGTAGTCTGGAATCCTATAGGCACCCAAATCAAAACTAAAACCAAAACAAATAAGAAGAAAGAAACTGCCAAAGCTATAAAATATTATAAAAATTGATCAGAGCATCAAAAATCCTCAGTAAACTGTCACTTAAAATAAAAAACAAGCCAAGCGCTGGTGGCTCATGCCTGTAATCTTAGCTACTCAGGAGGCTGAGATCTGAAGATCACAGTTCAAAGCCAGCCCAGACAAGCTTAAAGTCCATGAGACTCTTATATCCAATAAACTAATAACGCTCGACAAGAAATGAACTCATTGACTTACTCATGTAACTGTAACCCCTCTGTAACTTCTTTTTTTTTTTTTTTTTTTTTTTTTTGTCGGTCGTGGGGCTTGAACTCTGGGCCTGAGTGCTGTCCCTCAGTTCTTCAGCTCAAGGCGAGTGCTCTACCACTTGAGCTACAGCGCCACTTCCGGTTTTCTGGTGGTTTATTGGAGATAGGAGTCTCACAGTCTTTCCTGCCCGGGCTGGCTTTGAACCGCGATCCTCAGATCTCAGCCTCCTGAGTAGCTAGGATTACAGGCGTGAGCCACCAGCACCCGGCGCCCCTCTGTATCTTTACAATAAAATAAAAATTTTAAAAATAAATTGCCATAACTGGGGCTTTGGCTCAAGAGGTAGAGCACTATAACCTTGAGCAAAAGAAGCTCAGGGACAGAGCCCAGTCCCTAAGGTCAAGCCTCAGGATTGGCATAAATAAATAAATAAATAAATATTAAAACAAATAATAAAATATATAGTAAATAAATAAAATGAATTTTTTAAACTGTGAAAATAGATCTTATAACATTAACTGTAATCAAATATTTTTAAAACATAGCCTTTTCATTTGCAATACATGTTAATTATCTTACCATGCTGGGAATTGTTGGTTGGAGTTTCATCTGAAGGAACAAAACAGAAAAAGGGAAGTGACAATTATTTTCTTCAATTATTTACTTTATAAATTTATGACTTCATAGTAACTTTTAGTCTCCATTTCTATTTACTTCCTTCCACCACAAGGGTCAGGGAGAAGGAATAGATGCACTCTCCCATTTTCTCCTCTATATGCTGCATTTAACCATCTACCTGTTCCCCAAGCCCACTTACTGCCAATGCCTTGAATATGCAAATACAACTACTACCCTTGCTTACGTTATATTCTTTCCTGCCAGCTTTCGTTATTATCTCTGCACGCAGGTTAGTGGGGCCAGTAATTGTTAACAGCTATTACATCTTTTATGGGCCTGTAACCTACCATTTGTTATTCTGGTATAGAGAAATATTCATATTTAGTCACTGCATCTCAAGTGTCACAAACATAATCTACACAAACATCATTTACATTCCAAGAAGACAAACTCACACTTAATAACTAAATGAAAAGAAAAACATGACTCCTGAGCCTGAGCTGTTGTTTTATTTGCATCTATTAAGTGAAAGACGGAAGCTGTTGATTTTTCACTTTCTTTAGCAAACACAATAGATGAAATGGATGATTACTTGCTTTTCCAATTTTTGTTGCCAATTTGTAATCCTATCATTATTTATTTTTGAGCTCTGAAACTTGTGCACCTCATGTCCATGTTAACATGTGGGTGTGAATTTGTGTTTGATTATTTTTGTATCCATAACATGTGTGCCATTGACTATTCATTGCTGGAGAATAAATATTATTGCAATAAATGTATGCCATGCAGTTTATAAAGAGCTATTTCATATGCTAGCACATTTAATGCCTACAGTAGCCATGTGATCTAGATAATATTGCTACCCCCATTTTTCAGATGAAGAAGCTTCCATCTGTCTCAGACTCTGTGGTAAAGTAAACATATGCTAAGTTCCTCTTCATAATCCTTTTTCTAAAGTAATATAAACTAGTCAAATGTGGGCAATATTGTAATGAAATGAATTTGAAATAAATAGTAGGAGAACCTTATAGAAATTTATGAGGTATATGATGGCATTTCTTTTAAGATACATGAATCTTGGCAGTAGTGATAATTTTGCTATCTGACCCTGAAGTACAGTGCTCAAAGTGAATACAACCTTCATTTGCGGGATTCTTAAGAATGATTTGGTAGCTGGGCGCTAGTGGCTCACGCCTGTAATCCTCGCTACTCAGGAGGCTGAGATTTGAGGATGGAAGCCAGCCCAGGCAGGAAAGTTCCTGAGACTCTAATCTCCAATAAACCATCAGAAAACCAGAGGAGGCACTGTGGCTCAAGTGGTAGAGTGCTAGCCTTGAGCTGAAAAGCTGAGGGACAGCACCCAGGCCTAGAGTTCAAGCCCCACAATAGACCAAAAAAAAAGAAGAAGAAGAATGATTTGGTACATTGCAACAGGAAAAATAAAGAAAACTAATTTTCACTACAGGCCACCCTTATGGAAATCCTAACTTCCAATCAACCTACTTTATAAATATACCTCCACATGGAAATTAATGGGATGAGTGAACAGTGTTCAATTCATCCAGATATCCTGTGTTCTTTTTCCAAAATAAGCTGCCTCACTGGAACATGAGAGGAGCATATATCACCATATTATGCTCTATTTAGACTTCATTTTTTATTAAGAAATCACACATAACGGCTTTAAAAACTTTTTCCCCCTATTATAGCCCCTGGTAGATTACACATGTAATCCTAACTACTTTGGAGCCTGTGGAAAATAGAGATTCCAAGCCAATACAAGCAGAAAAGTACCTGACTTTACAACAGGAAGTCTAAAATCAATAGAACATAGTCTAGGCACACACCCATAAAGGAAGTGAGACCCCGTCTCAAAATGACTATCGCAAAAAGGGTCTAGAAGTATAATTTGGTAGTTGAGCACCTGTATAAGAAATGTGAGAACTTGGGTTCAACTCTAGTACTAACCCCCCAAAAAAGTTTGTATTAAATAATAATAAGCTCCATGTGACTGGAGTCCCCATGAATTCTGCATTCTGAAACCAGGAAATCTCTATTTCCCAATTTACCATGAACCTCTGTGGGAATAATATCCTAATAATAATATCCTAATAAGCCTAATAATAATAGCCTGTGAGGACTTGGCTATAGAAAAAAAAAGTAAATTTATTTGTGTCTTAGGTGTGTTGGATAAATTGTCCATCCAGATGAGGCCAGATCTAGGTTGCAGAAATTAAAAACAACAGCAACAACAACTCCTGCCATTGGAAGACTGCTGAAAGAAAAACAAAGGTAGAAAGGCTTGCTTTTTCCGGTGGGTGTTCATGCAATTACATACTTATATCATTGTGATAAAAAGCACTACCTAACCAAGAAAGGGAAGTCAGATATTCCCAGGAGCCTTTTGTCATCCTCAGATCCAGTCGGTCTTATCATACACACATGTGCTAAAAGAAACACACAAAGATGTCTGGAATTAAAATAAAGTGGAATAGTAAACTTGGTAGGATTTTCAAAGAATATATTGCTGAGGATCCATAGGAAAAAAAAGATATTTGTAGCGGTACCACAGCTGTTGGAAAGCCAGAAATGGCAGAGATCCTGTCATTATCTACTGCCTCTCACATAAAAAGGTGGAAAAATTGGAAATGTAAACATCATTACAAAGATATATGCAGGATAAATACTTTTCCATATCTATTGAACTATTTTTAAATCATCTTTTATCTCTCTCTAGTAAAATGAATCATAATTATCAATTCAAAAACCTCTATACTTTAAATTTTTTTCTTCTATATAAAATGCCTGTTCCTTCTGAACTCCAAGATCCTTGGGATCAAGTTTAAGGTCAGATCCTAGAAAAGTGCATGTTTCATGAAGGAGTTAAATAAATATGCCTATATGAGTTATGTGAGTTATTATTGACTCATTAAACTCACTGATATCAAATGGACAAGAATTTGTCTTGGGCTTTCTCCATAAAAAGTTAATTTAGTGAAACAGGAATTTCTGTTTCTTGTGTTTGTGCTAAAATTGTACCCCATCGGCATTTTTCCACCTAAGATGTCTTCAGATTTGTGAGCTGTACATAAGAACACTTCAGTCATGTTGAAGATTTTCATTCTGAAAAATTAAAGCATAATTAGCTAAAAGATTAACATTGTTGGATAAAAATAACCAAAGTCAATTTGATTTCATAAAAAAGCAAGACAAAACAAGAGTTGTGAAGTTTTACAACTTATTTAACTTGGTGTAAGCCAGACATCTAGGGGAAAAGAGTGGTTCGATGAATAAATAGAGCAAAATTTCCAACTATCAGAGCTTTTAAGAGGGCAAATCAAGCCCGAAATTGGACTTGTCTATACCAACTTGGTCATAGGATTGGGAAAATAGATTCTACCAGATGTAAGCAAAAAATAAAGTGAAACAAACAAACAAAGCAGTAGCCTTGGTCATAAAGCTGAATATTAAGTTTGCACAGCATTTGCCTGCAGAAGGAAATGGCTTTTGTTCCAAACTCAACGTTCATGTAGAATTTTTAAATTTGCATGAATATTAAAGTAGTTCAGTGCAAACATTGCTAAACATTGACACTGAAACAGTGAGGCCATCATGCGAACCAAAAAAATAAAGACTTCTGTTAACTATCAAAGTAATAAATAAAATAAAACTAGAGCATGTAAGAGAGAAATTAAGGTATCCTGCAGATAGGAACAAGGTTTTGTAGTAGCTTTTGTTGTGGACAAATCCAAGGGGACTTAGAACGCTCTAATGTGCTGACGAAAAGGGTAGAAACAGGTCAGAAACTGGAAAGCAAGAAATCTGAGTGTCAAAGCAGCTCACTAAAGTCTTAGCTTAGACATTCCAAGCAACTGGACACTGGATGTATGAAATTTACAACTAGAATAGCTAGTTAGCTATGCTAGAATCAGGTTTACTTGTGAATCCTCACTGAAAGTTGAATATCTTAGAAAATTGTTTTGGCTTCTTTAAAAATTACCTTGCATTGTAATAGTACTCAGTAGACACTATGTGGAAAATGAACTATGCAACTCGTGGAGGAAAGCAAAGAAAAACAAATGTACTCATTACCTGATTATGAAATGGTAACCCTTTGAACAATAATAATAACAATTATATATATATATATATATATATATATATATATATATATATATATATATATATATATATATATATATATAGGTTGTGTGGCTTTAACTCTGAGCGTGGGCACTGTCCCTCAGCTCTTCAGCTCAAGGCTAGAGCTCTACCACTTGAGCACCACTTCCAGCTTTTTCTGCTTATGTGGTGCTGAGGAATCGAACCCAGGGCCTCATGCATGCAAGGCAAGCACTCTACCACTGAGCCACCTTTCCAGCCCACAAAATTATACTTTCATAATTATCTTACAGTAGCAAATTATTCAAAAATGTTAATATCCAAATTTTATTTGACCTGGGTAAGACAGAAATGAGATTATTAAGAAAAAAAAAGCATTTACCCAAAATGAATAGCTGGACGAGTGAGTATGTGGTGGTATGCCTGGCTAGCAAGTGTGGGATCTTGTGTTAAAACCCCAGAAACACTAAAAATTCCCAAATAAACAGAAAGATACAAATGTCTCCATTAAGGTACTTTTCCTAAAGCAAACTGTCTTCAGACATGTTCTATAGAAAAACAAAGAAGTGGGTAACAATATTCCACAAGAAATCTACTCATTACTATACTTACGTAACTGCAGCCCCTCTGTATACATCATCTTTACAATGCTGAAGCATTCCTAATTATTGGCAACCAATGGTGAATTTCCTTCCAATGTAATTCTATTAGCAATTTCTTATACTTACATAGATATAAGAATTGGGTCTTTCACAAACACTAGTCATCTTCTAGCCAGTCATAACATATACCAAGACCATAGGGAGTAAAGACTGATTTTGAAATTTCGTATTTAATAAATTTTTGCATTATTTAAAAAGTCTATTAGTGTCCTTTCCAATAATGGTATGCTTATACAAACACAGAGAAGTGAATAATTAAAGCAATCATCTGTATTTTGTTAGCCAAAGCCACTTTTTGCTTAATTATACAGCTATTTCTGGCCAACTTACTTTAACTATGAGATGAGCAGAAAGGCAATATAACTGAGACAGAGCAATAATCTTGCACTTAAATATAGATCGAGGAAACATTATTAATATATAATCTAAACCAGAATCATTCTTTTGTTAGATAAGTCTGCAACTATAGCTTGAGAATCTTGAAGCATACTTTTAAGGGGAAAAAAAGCCTTAATTTTAAACATAAAGAAATTTTTTATTTTTTTATTTTTTATTTTTGTCGGTCATAAGGCTTGAACTCTGGGCCTGGGCACTGTCTCTCAGCTCTTCAGCTCAAGACTAGCACTCTGCCACCTGAGCCACAGTACCACTTCCAGTTTTGTGGTCGTTTATTGAAGATAAGAGTTTCATGGACTTTCCTGCCTGGGCTGGCTTTGAACCACGATCCTCAGATCTCAGCTTCCTAAGTAGTTAGGATTATAGGCATGAGTCACTGGCACCCAGCTTAAACATAAAGAATAATAAATAAATGAGGTAATAAATGAATAATTAAATAAATGAGGTAAAACCTCAAGTCACATATCTTGTTAAAACCAAAACTATACCTAGAACCAGCTTTTGCCAGCTTCCGCCCCATGGTGTATACTCTGCATGTGTATTTTCTCAATCAACACTGACTTAAATCTATACTCCATTGCACAGCCTGTATGGATATGTGTGCATTCATATATGCACAGATG
Organism: Dipodomys merriami; assembly: GCF_024711535.1. Lineage (NCBI taxonomy): Eukaryota > Metazoa > Chordata > Mammalia > Rodentia > Heteromyidae > Dipodomys > Dipodomys merriami. Next base: position 87,475,013 of record NW_027203381.1, read on the forward strand.
TTTCTATATATGGTTACATAAATATATTAACAGTTATGTCTATATGCTCATGTTAACCTATGTGCAGGACTGAGTACCCTGTATGTGGTGTATAATTCAAGATTCCACAAGGAAACAGTACTCAAACTGACAGGTGTAATGCATATTTAATAGGACTATTTACAAAGAAATAGTAAATTCACAAAAGAAAGTTGACTTTCCTAGGCAATGAGTTTAAGAGTAGGTTTCAGGAACCCAGAGAGAATAGTTTTATGGCGAGTGTCTAATGGGAATAATGACTTCACATTTCTAAGGCCAGGCTTTCGACAGCACCACCTACTGGCCAAGTCAGAAATTAGTAGGCAACGGAGTGTACAAATGAGCGAAGTCTGTATAGGTGACTCATGTCAGGGGCTGAGAGGGTAGAACAGGAAAGGTAAAGTGGAAAGGTAATGAAATATCTGCAGTGCATGGTGTGTGTGTGTGTGTGTGTGTGTGTGTGTGTGTGTGTGTGTGTGTGTGTGTGTGTGTGTGTGTGTGTGTGTGTCTGTGTCTGTGTCTGTGTGTGTGAGAGAGAGAGAGACATCTAGAGAGAAAAGCTGAAACAGAAGCAGTGAAATTTAAGTTTCTTAGCAGTTTAATATTTACGAACTATTTTGAGACTTTATTAGAAGACAAGCCATAAGCCATCTTAGAAAAATCTATTGCTAGACATATACTAGTTATACGTTTTTCTAAAATAGCTCATGGATTATCTTACCAGACAATCAGAAAAGGTCAAAAGCTATGTACGTATGACCATATAAGATGATGCTAAGCGAAATGAACCCCCAAGATATGGACATGAGGTTTTTTTCCTTTTGTTTTTAACGTACTATGTGATTTTTTTTGTTTTGATATTTTCTCCCCTCTATGGTATAACCCCTGTTGTCACTGTATTTGATTCTGGTGCCCTGCATCTTGTATATACATTTTTTCTGATTTGGGGAGGGGAAGGGAAATTACAAAATGCTGAAATAAGGATACAGGATGACCCATTGTAACAATGAGAAGTACAAGACACTATGTTGAAAAAGAACATTACAACCTGGGGAGCCGGCAGGGAGGAGTTAGGTAGGTGGGGCAGGAAGGGATGGTAGGGGAAAAACAAAGAAGGGGTAACAATGCTCGATAGGAAATGTACTCTTTACCTTATCATGTAAGTGTAACCCTCCTGTACAGCATCTTTACACTAAAAAAAAATTTTTTTCTTCCTTTTTTATTTTTATTGTGAAAATGCTGTACAGAGGGGTTACAATTACATGGGCAAGATAATGAATACATTTCTTATCAAGCATTGTTGCTTCCTCCTTTGTTTCCGCTTCCCATTCCTTCCCACCTCCTCCCCCAAAGTTGTAAAGTTCGTTTTTCTTTTTTTTTTTTTTATTTTATTTTATTTGTGAACATACTGTACAGAGGGGTTACAATTACATGGGCAGGATAATGCGTACATTTCTTACCAAGCATTGTAGCCTCCTCCTTTGTTTACCCTTCACATCCCTTCCCAGCCACCCCCCTCCCCCCCAATCCCAATCCTTCTCCTTCCCCCCCATTCCCCCCCCCGCCCCCGCACAGACGTTGTAAAGCTCGTTTTGGACATGACAACTTGTACTTCTCATTGTTGCAACAGGTCCACCTGTATCCTTAAACAACTGGTTTTTCCCCATCTCCTCCTCAAGTTATACTGACATCAAATATAGTGAAAGCAGGGGTTATACTGTGGGGGAGGGACATACAAAGCAACAAAGAGATAATCTTATAAATGCGTTAGAAACACATGCATGAAAGAAAAAACATTAAAATACACATCTAAGGGTTCATAAGAAAGAAAAGAAAAATCTATTGCTGACGACACAAGGAGGAGCACTCATACCACTTCTAGTGATGATGGGGCCAGCAGAGAGGATGGCGCTTCCGGAAGTACTCTGGGGACTCCAAGTGGTCCTGCTTGCAGCAGCTCTCTTTTCTCTGTTGCCACAAATCTGAGGTGTTAATGAAAGCAAATGAAATTCCACACCAGCACAAAATTGTTTCTTTATGGCCATTTGGAAAACAGATTCTTTTGAAAGAGATACCACATGTTTAATTTTATTCATTTCCTTCTGTGCATTTATTTAATTACTTGGCATATAACAGCTACAGTGTTTCTTATCCTGGCTTGGGCCACATTTCTTATTTCCTCCCTATAATAGTGCATCGCCTCATTAATTCACATGGCTCAGTGACTCTCCTGAAAAAGAGCTGTGTTTATCAAACTTCTCTGCTTTTATTTCCCGCAAGTCTTCAATAAATTCTCCACAATATTGGTCAGCACAGACCCAAGGTAATATGAACTTTGCATCAACGTCCATCTGATAGGGCTAGTTAGGACAAAAGCGAGCAATGATCAGGAAGAATAAGAATGAACTGATTATAAATACCATTAGTGCTACTTCTGATTTTTAAAGTTGCTTGTATTTTTCTAAGGTTAATATTAATTCAACCTGTCAAATCCAAATTTTAGAATTAAAAAAATCAATACTATTTATACTTGGTGTCTGCATACAATTCAATCTACATCTTTTAGAGCATTTAACTTTTGATCCATTTGATCCTCATCTAACTTTTTAGCATGAGCCTAGCCCAGTTCCCAAGTTTTCTCATCTGCCTACACTCTGCCCATCCTGTAATGGATGTCTACAAGTTTGAGCATCCTTTCTTATATGGAGTGTTTCTTGTACTCTCTGCTTCCTTGGACATCATTTGTCTTCATATTATAGCTTCAGCCTCTCTGCTTACCCTCCCCTCCATCTTTCTTGTAGTATTCATGTATTTGTCATCATTTACACCATAAGATTTTTTTTTAATCCTGCTTCTTTTTATGATCATTGCATGATCCTGAAACACAAGCCCATTGAATTCAGAATTCATTAATGAATCATTTCTGTGTTCCCAGCTTGGCACAAAGTAAGCATTCAATAGATTGTTACTAAATGAGTGATTTGAGTTCTACTTCCCACAGTCCAACCCATAATTTTGCTCACAGAAATTAGATGCTGACATCTGCTAACCTTTCAACACAGATTAATGCAATAATTTAGAATAAAACTTAATTTAACACATACTGGCATCAGGAAGGGGCAGTCATCGGCTCTGCAGAGCTTGGTAGCACAGTGCAGGAAGACGGTGGACATTTTCTGATTCTTGTGCTTCACAAAACGGAACACTTCAAATGAAAACCGGCCCCGTTGGCTCCTGCCATTTTCAATGACGGTAGTCTGAGGGTCTTTGTCACAGCTATACGACAAGGAATGTGAAAATAGAATATTGTTGAAAAGTACCAATGTATTGGGATTTGTTGATTGATTTGTACAGTATTAGAGGGAGCTTAATTACAGTATCAGCCAAGAGAAACTTGCTATGTTACAGATACTTACAAAGAGTATAAGCTAATTTAATAATTATTGCAAGAGTAAAGAAAATGTGGTATATATACACAATGGAATTCTATGCCTCCATCAGAAAGAATGACATTGCCCCATTTGTTAGGAAATGGAAAGACTTAGAAAAAATTTTATTAAGTGAAGTAAGCAAGGCCCAAAGAAACATAGGTCCCAGGGTTTCCCTTATTTGCAATAACTAGTATATGTCTGAGACAAGCAGAAAAGGTCAGATAAGTTGATGTTAGGCGAAATGAACCCCAAGATAAGCATTCAAATGTTTTTTTCTTTCATGTGATTGTTTCTAACATATAAGATTATTTCTTTGTTGCTTTGTATGTCCCTCCCCCATGATATAACCCCTGCTTTCACTGTATTTGATGTTGGTATAATTTGAGGAGGGGAAGGGAGAAAAACAAATCGTTTAAATGGGATACAGGTGGACCCATTGCAACAATGAGATGTACAAGTCGTTATGTTGAAAAACGAACTTTACAACTCTGGTGGGGGAGGGGGGGTTGAGGGGGATAGGGGAGAGATGGGAAGGGAAGGAAGAGGAAACAAAGGAGGAGGCAACAATGTACTCATTATCTTGCCCATGTAATTGTAAGTCCTCTATACAGTATTTTCACAATTAAAAAAAAAAAGCTAAAGAGGTCAATTTTTGATCACAATATCACTGTCAGATTTTAGGAGGATTGTACATTCAGAGAATTCAAAAATCCAAATAATATAAAATATAGCTAGAAATATATGTGGTGAAAAGTCTCTTCTCTGGTCTGAACCCTTGTCTAAATATCTCTCTGTTTCACCATCTTAAATAACACCAATAGATGAGAATATCTTCAACACTATAAAACTTAACTTTCAAATTTTAAACATATAATCAAATGAGATGAAATCTTTTAAGGGTTTTGATGCATACTGGCATGTTCCCCCAAAATTCTTGTGCAGATGAATACTTCCAGTAATAGGATATATGAGTGGCAGTGACCATACCCTCTGAACATCATCTTAGCCATGATTAGCCAATAAAATATATTCTTTTGGTTTCCCACATATTACTCTCATCATGTGTCAATAAGCTGCAATGATCTGAGCTGAGTGCATTTTATAAGCATGCTTAGAAGACATTACATAATACTCAAGTCTGTTCTGCTGTCAGATAAAAATGCTGGAAGGGAACTAGCATGATGAAATGTTTTATGATCAATGTTCCTTTTTCCCAGATGTAGATTACATTCACTCTATCATTGTCGACTGAGACGTGTAGCTGCAGTTATTGACCAAGGGGGAAAAAAAGGAGTATCGGTTATATTATACTTTTCTATTAAATACTGATAAATGAGCAAAAGAATGTTGCATGTTGGGCCTAAATTATTCAGACCATTAGTTTGCTTTCACTCTCCTTTTGATATCTGATGAGATGAAATGGTTATAGGTAATTAAAACCCTCCTACTGTCTTTCTACACTGAATACTTTCCTACCCATGCTTTTCCTAAGACAATGAAATAGTCCTGTCTTTTCTGGACTTTACTTGCAACTTTCACACAATAGCCTTATCAGACTGCTGTGCTTCTATAATATGAATTCCATAATTTGTGCATCTGACCTAGATTTCCCATTTTCATTATCTACAACTTGGTCTTTGGTATCAATACAGATCTCTGACACTTACCTAAGAAAGAGGTCATATCGAATATCATCATTTGGATTCCCTGATGGAGTTGTGTAGCAAGAATCCATCAAGACATTCCATCTGTAGAAGCAAACATAATATACAGTCAGAATCCTCATTGAGGAATTGATAGTTAATCCAAAAAAAAGTAAATATTGACAAACTTCTTATCCCATGGCAGATAATTTTGTATTACTAGTTTTTTTAAACAAAAACTTCTTGTCTATTCAGATTTTCTACTAAATTCAAACTATTTAAAATCTACAACAAACTTTTAATCCTATGTAAAAGCTAATAGTACACCCCAAAATGAGTGGTCAAGGTCTGGAGAAGCAGAAACTCTAGGTATGCTTCACAGAAAGATGCTTCTGAGCTTCACTATGAAATGGTCTTTCATCTTCAGAAACATAAGATAGAAAATATTATGACAACAAATACAGTCAAGGTTTGATGCAGTTTATATGACAGAGTCAGGGAGATGGGAATGGCATTCATGACAATTCAACAGATAGAAGAAAGCCATGAGGCACATGCAGTTTTTCTCCACCAGAACAGATTGAATCAAGATTTATATACAGTGTAAAAAAGCATAAGTCAATAAGTAAGTAAATAGTCTACCAGAAAGGAAATGTCAATAAAATGTAAAAAGAAAATCTTGGGCTGGGAAGGTGGCTCCGTGGTAGAGCGCTTGCCTTGCATGAATTAGGTCCTGGGTTCGATTCCTCAGCACCACATAAGCAAAAAAAATTAAAAAGCCAGAAGTGGCGCTGTGGTTCAAATGGTAGAGCGCTAGCCTTGAGCTGAAGAGCTGAGGGACAGCGCCCAGGCCCAGAGTTCAGGCCCCATGACCAGACTCCTCCCCGCCCCCCGCAAAAATGGAGCTCAAGCCATGGTTAAAAACTTAGATAGGTAAAAAAAAAATTAAAATAAAAAGAGAGAAGATAAAGAAGTACGAAATTGCCAGAGTATCAGAATACCAGCTGCAAAGTTTAAGGAATAATACAGAAGTCCCAAATAATTCATTAACATCTTTGTATTTTTTTTTTACCTTTATGGCAGTATTAGATCTTTAGTTTTTGAGTTCCTTTTTTAGGCTATTTTTCTGGTTTGTTTTCTGTAATCTCTCTCTCTTTTTTGGAGACAGGGTCTCTCTACTTAACCCAGATTGGCTTCAAATTCATCATTTTTCTGCCTCAGTTTCTGAAGAACTGGGATCCTTTTCTATTTTAATCATTCCAAATCTCTGAAGTGTTATATAAAAAACTAATTTTGCAGTAATTTTTCTGAAAAAATTTTAAGTGATTCTGTCCCTGACTTTTATGAAACATCTTTTGTTATCTAATAGTTATGTGTGAGTTTATGCATATACACACATATGACAAGTGTTCACAAAATTACTACCTATAGTTAATCATCTTTCTGACAAAGAAATAAAACATTCCAGTATTCCAGAAGGTCTCTCCAGGGCCCTTCAACTCACTCCCCCTCCTTATATGTGGGAACAGTTGTTATTTTCCAAGTAATGACATTAAACTAGTGTTACCCCTTAAACTTTGCAACTGGTTATCTCTTTTTATTGACATGACTAACCAGTGTGGCAATGATAGTATTTTTGAGTCAAATGTGAAAGTGAAAGAGGTGACTTTAGGATGCAGAAGACTTAAGTGTCTGGGCAAACAAAATAGAAGCATTTGAAAATACCTGCCATCCAGATTTGTAGCTTGCACAGATGCAAACACTTTGGTTTTCAAAGGCAATCCTATACTCGGGATAATTAACTGCTGACTGTAGGTTGAATCCTAATGATGAAATAATAAACATCTCTCATTACTTCTCTGACAACATCATGTTTACCACTTAGAACATCATTAGAGGGGTTAAAAGGGGGGAAGTAAATTAAGATAAATCTACATAACTAACTCCAAAAACAATGCATGAAATCCTAATTTCTGACAGAATTTCTCTTAAATCATATTCTTGCAACTAGTTGGATTACCATGCAAAAATCATTTTCTTTCTATCGTCTATCCATATGTTGTGGTTAATGTTCACCATATTAATTATATTCATTAGTCAGTGGTTATTACTCAGTTTGTGAAATATCTAATGGCCAATGTTTAGTTTATTTAAGCGAGCATTCAGCTTATTCAAATTACATCAGTGACTAGCATCAATTTATTTAAACTGTACCAGATTCAATTCAAGCTCTTACTGTTGCAGTATCAGGACTTAAATTTTTGGTATCTTTATCTGATATCCTTTATCTTGTGATTTAAAATTACCAAATTTCACTAAAAACCAAAAAGTAAAATAAAAAGAACCACACATTTTCTGAATTCCAAAATGTACATCATACAAGTCTTATACCAAAAATTTTTGTGAGTACCAATACAAGACTCTCAGAGCTTTCTTTTAAAGTCTTCAGTCTTATTTTAGACTGTTCTACAGTTTATTTATCCCTCATCTACAGTAGATAAAAGCTGATCAGAAATGTAAAATTTGATAGTGAAGAAAAAGACTGGAAATAAAAAATTTGAAACACAGACAACCCTTCATATTTTCAAAGGCTGGGAAGAAATAACATCTTTTGAACTTTTAAAATGAAATAATAAGAGTTAGATGTTTTACTTAAAAATTGCTGCCATGTGGAACATTTCATTCTCAAATAAACACACACACACACACACACACACACACACACGTGTGTGTGTGATTATATGCTGCACTTGGAAATTGTGCTTATATTCCTTTCTATATTTCTAATTATTTTCTATATCTCTGATAAATGGTACTAGCTCTTCTAGCCATATCTGATAGGTGGTGGTTTTCTTTAATAATTTTTCTGACTTCCTTTTCCAATGTCTCCAAGTAAAGTACAATTGATTAACATTACTGGTTTTTCATCTTATGTTTCAGCAATATTGTTGCCAAGAATGCAAAAAGTTCTTCTCAAATATACACTACATCTAAGTCATTTGAAAATGAAAGATGACCCAGTTATAGTTTAATATAAGTCCATATGACTCAAATCTCCAATTAACTACCAAGAAACTAGTAGTAGAGCTGTGGCACAAGTGGTAGAGTGCTAGTCTTGAACTAAAAAGCTTAGGGATAGCATCCAGACCCAGAGTTCCAGCTCCAGGACTGGCACGAACACACACACACACACACACACACACACACACACACACACACACACACACACACACACACACAAATTCACACAATGTTCAACAGGGAAAGTCAACTAAATGTGAACTATGGTGTCTTACTAGTGACCATTTATAAGCTATCCTGCTTTATTATTTGTCACAGTAATATCACAATACATGATAATAGAAGAAATTCTGTCCAGAGGCAAGAGGGGGTTATTTATACCTATAATTCTCTAAAACAATTGTTAATTTTAAGAAGATTTAACACTAGCTTGGAGGACATGATTGAATTTTACTACATGTGTGATTAATAAGGAACTGTTAAAATACGTATTTTTTAAAGTTCAACCACTAATAATACCTTTACTGAAAAGAAAAATACCTTTGGCACTACCTCTTTCATTAATATTGTGACATAAAATGGGTTATGTTTTCCCATAGAACCAAAATATAAAAGTCATTTTTACATTATACTTATTCAGTATAAAGATTACAGAACCAGGCATAGTGGCTCAAGGGGAGGATTGTAGTTCAAGACCAGCAAGGGAAAATTAGCAAGACCCATTTCAACAATAACACTGAGTGTTAGTGGAGTGTACACAGGAAGTATGTAGTGGAGCTACATAGGTGTAGAAGGATTTCAGCCTAGGGTTTGCAGGTAAGTGGATCGTACAGGTGAGTGGAGGGAGAAGGTGGAACTCAGAACCTAAGACTCTACCTAAAAAATAACTAAAACCAAAACAGTCTAGGCGCTTGGCCTAAGTGGTAAAGCATCTAACTAGCAAGCGCAAAGTCCTGGGTTCAAACCACAGTACCACCAAATAAAATAAAAGGGAAAACATGTAGAAACTGAAAGATTATGTCATGCTGGCAACAGGCTTACAGTACCATTTCGAATTGTAAAGAACTTCACAAGAAAGCTGTCTTCAAAACCACATTTGTACATTTTGATTTTCTGCTTTTCCCATGAAACAATCATTTAATTTCACAGAAAACAAATATATAATTAAATGGAATGTGGATATATTTTTCATTTTTTTAGCTTGGAAAACCTCCTATTTATCTCACTCAATTATAATAAATATTCCTGAATCAAACCAGTCACCTCGATGCTACCACAAGAGCTTACATATATAACTCATTGGATAGAAACCTTTCAACTAAATATAAAAAATTGCTTAAAGCAAAATAAATAAATAAATGTCTAGCCATATTGAAAACAAATATTGCCATGGGCATTCTAGAACCAAGTTAACAGGCATCTCTATTTGCAGAAGAAAGTTGCCAGATGACAGAAAAGCAATCTTCATTCCAATACATTTTAATTTGTTGTTTAGAACTCAGAGATGTCACACTACAAACTTACAAACATGATTTTTTAAATGCCTTTGGAAAAAAGTCCTACTACAATATTTATAGCTCATTATATTCCAAGTATAAAGCACTGGCTTTTAAATCAGTTGCATGAATTATAACTCCATGCCATGATGACATGAATAATAATGCAAAAAATCAGATTCATAATTTACAAAAATGTTGGCTGATAGATTGAAAAATTGATATTTAAATCAGGCATTTAAAATGTATGAATAAAAATTTTTAATCAACATGAAAATATCATTTGGGGGATTAATGGTATGGTTATAAATAGAACCCGTGTATTTTTCCACGTTTTGCTGCCGCTCTCAATATTTACATGACAAAACTTTAGACAATGCTCTGTTGTCAATCCAAATTATTTCAGATATGACACAATTGTCCTTATCCAAAATCCAGACTGAAAATATTAACACATTCATCACCAAGATGTTTCCCAGAGAAGAATCCTTTGGAATTCCTGCACCTTTCTATCACAAAAATTTGGTTTCCAAAATCTTGACCCTGCTTATTGCTAAAATGCACACTCATATATGTGTACACGTACTTAACTTGATACTTGCCATTACTATTATCAAATCACACTTATCATTTAAATTCTCAATCATCTATCAATTTGTAGAAATGTGAATGGAGCTTATACCATACTTTATGACTAAGCAATATGAAGTTGGAAGCTAAGATGAATAAATGTTACCCAAGAACAGCAGGGTTCATGTGACTTTCAGTAGATTTTTATAGAAAAGCTATTCGCCTAAATGGCTCCTCACAACAGCGAAAGGGAAAATAACATCTTTCACCCGTCAACATACGTTATAAAGGAGTAGGCTCAAAGTGCTGACAAATGTTCCATTGTTCTCTCGCACAGAAATAGCAGCTGAGGACCTAAAACAGATTTAGAAGATGGAGAACACTGGTGAGATTTTAAATTAGAAGTTTTAGGTCTACTTGGAATGTTTAGGTAGATTTCAGGCACCAAAACTCTTAAGCTCTTAGAGTAGGCAATACCATTTAAATCACAGGACAAATAATGAAAAAGCAAGGGAAATGAAATAAAGATAAACTGTCCTTTATATACTTTTCATTTATCAAAAAAATCCCTTCTGTGTTTTGCATTGCGTGTATAAGACATTTTGAAAAATATTATCATTTTGTAAGAACTGAATCTCGTGCACATACACTTTCCTCAGTCCCATGGAAAGAGAAGTTTCATGAGATCCAGGATTTTGTTTTACTTTGTTAATTGCTACAACATTGTGAAGTAAGCATGATAAATATTGATTGGATGAGTGAATGAATTCCTACAGCAATTAAAGCTGAGAAATTCATTTAATGTTGGCGGTAGAGAATAAAAGAGAGTTGCTTCTCTTTACAACTGTAGTCTTTGGACCAAAGTCTTGTGTTCCCATTTTCCTCATCAGTTTGCTTTTGACTAAGATGTGGATCATCATCATTTTGTTGTTAAAATTAAGTATGGGTATTTATTTTAAAATGAGTCACCATGCAGCCTCCGTATTCTCTTGTAATTATGACAAACTATAATTTTGATTTCATAATAACAAACCCCATAATACTGGAAAAAGATGATGAAAAATATTTGACAAATCCAAGTGATGGTATTGTGATATGAACATAATTGTGTCTTGGAGTGTGTACTTTAGAAATAACAAATGAACACATGGTTACAAACTATAGCCTCAGTCCATGAGTAGAGTTCCTTGGATCTAGGCCAAACCACCTCTCCTAGAGAATCACAGAAACTCCTCAGAACTCACAGCAGCAGAATCCAACATGTTTGTCCCCTTTTTCAAGCAAAAAGATCCAAAAATGTAGTGACCAAAGCAAGTGTTTACACTTAAACCCTGGAAATACCACCAGGTCTCCAGAACTGCTTAAGTAAGCATGGTTCTTGGGCAAAACAAAAGAGAATTCATGGGAGGAGAAAGAAAGAGAGAAAGATAAGCAGACAGACAGCAACAGAGGAGACAGAGGAGAGACGATAAAGGCAGAAAAAAACAAAACAAATGGCTTCTATTAAATTGTCTGAGTAGGACTTCTATCTTTCTAGATACCTTAAATATAAGAAATAACTCCAATATAAAAACAATAGGAGAAAACAAGAATAAAACATAAACTTACGAAGCAAGTTGAGTGTTATTAACCAGGTATTCCAAAGGGTAAGTACAACTAAATTTATAAAGAAGCCCAGGTAGATAGCTGATGATTGTTGGTGGGTCTGGAGTATCAATATATCCTGAAATATTTCCTATTTGTACTGAAGTTGAATTTCCATAACCAGTGACACCAGGAATTGTGGAGACCTGTCAGAACAGCAGATCATATTTAATGATTAAATTTTCATACATGTGTGTATGTGTATACACACATATACATATTTACATATACAGGCAATTCCTATGCAAATAAGCATTGTATTAGATCCTTTCTAGGTTTCTGTTCAATGGTTACATGCTGTGGTAATGAAATTATGCACAATGAATGTTGTTTATAAATCATTAGTTACATCTTTTAAGTAAATTAAAGTTTATATTTATCCAAGACACTTTACTCATATTTCCTACATAAGAAAGGAAAGGGAGTAAGGAAGAAAAGAGCCCATGGGGCTACAAGTTCATAGGAAGCCCCTCTAAAAGGTCCAACTTCTCAGGCATGGTTTAAGATTCCAATTAATCTAACAGTATTTTCCACATTAACTTCCAATCTTCAAGCTTCTGTTCTTGATAGGAATGTTCTAGCCCCAAGACCCTTCTTGCTTTGGTCTTGCTCTTACTGCTTTCTACTTCAGGCAGTAAGATATAGGTCTTTCCTTTGTAGGTGTTATTCTTCCCTGGGAAAAAGCCAACTCTGTGTTTATCTCTTGTCATCACAGCAGGTTCAGTAGAGGAGCAGCCTGATCACAGAGCTGGGAGTTTCCCCCTTCATACTCAAAGCTCTTTCTGAGCAGGGGCCAGCCAGGTCATATCTACAGCTCCAGCAGCATGGGCCTCACAAATAATTTCTGGACAACGTTGAAGTCACAAATGTGCTCAGGATTGGTCTTCTGTTATTCATGGAGATGCTCATTCTCTTCCAGTTGTCACAGTTTATAGATACTTTTCAGACCACCATGAACTCCCACAAGTCATGGCTATCTTATATATGTATTTTCTTGGGTTTGCTTATTTTTTTATTGGACTCTCAAACAATACTATAATTGAAAAGCTATCATTTTAAGAACACAGTAAATATGTTTCTTATTTTTATAAAATCAAAGATGTAATATGGCATCCAACAAATATTTGAATAGATATTACTAAATCCTTTAAATCTTAATTTTCAACCAACGGATAAATTTTATGTATGAATCTAACAGCACATAAGCAAAGCTAAAACTCTAGACAATCCACAACTGTGGAAACAATTTTTATGAATAAAAACATTTTTATTCTAAACCAATAATTTAGTAATTTAATTTTACTCATAAGGAATGTTTTCAGCAGATTCCAACTCTGGAAGTATTCAAGGCAAAATATGAAAAATGAGCAAATCTTCTTCACTTCCCAACTTACTAAAGATAATAGTTCTATGAAAAAATTCACACAGGCATACACACACACAGAATAGTTTTATATTAGAGTTATTTCTGCTCTTTAAAACATGGTGCATATATAAAAAAGACACATTTTCCTGACTTTAATTTTGTATCATTTCCCAACCAGGAAGGCAGGGTAACTTAAATCCACGAAAGAAGGGCATTAGGGTATGATAGGAGAAGGCTGAGCCTCCCACCGTCTACTCCAAAAAGGAACAAGGCCAGCAATGACCAACATGCCTCACTCTCCCTTATAACCTCTCTGCACACAACTCAGAGAGATAAATAAATGTTTTTAATCAAAAAAGTCGACAATACAGACCTGCAAACACAAGCACAATATTCTAACTGCCCTTTGGGAAAAGATAAGTAAGAAGATTCAAATAAATCTCTTTGCCTGTCTACCAGTCCCTACCAAATTTAGACACCAGGCTCTTAGAATAATAAAGCCTTCTCTTTTAATTCTAAACAATAATTTGAAAAGAAAAAAATGAAATGTACTCGTCACCGACTTACATAACTGTAATCCGTCTGTCATCACCTTTACAATACAATAAAAATTATTTAGAAGAAAGTGAATGTCAATTTCTCCTTCTTTACTTTGCTAGGCTATACCACCTTGTTATTTTGACAAGCAAAATAAAAACCAGTCCTAAGTAAATTTCTTTGCAATTAATACTCATCAAAAATATATTCATTCCAATTAATTTTTAATTCCCTGGAAAGTCAATTCCTTCTTTGATTCTTTGTGTGTGTGTGTTCAATGAATTAATTTTTAAAAAAACACAAGATGTCTGCTCTCTCCACTCCTCTTCAATACAGTATTACAAAGTCTAACTGGAATAATAAAGCATGATGCAGACATAAATGGGGATCCAAATAGGAAAAGATGAAGTAAAACTCACCCTCTTTGAAGATGACATGATCCTGTATTTAAAGAAACGCATAGATTCCACTCCCAAGTTACTGGAGCAGATCCAAAACTTTGGCAAAGTAGCAGGGTAGAAAGTTAACCCTCAAAACTCAATGACTTTTCTGTATGTCAACAATGAGAAAAGCGAGGCTGAAATCAAGAAAGCAACTCCTTTTGTAATAGCCCCACAAAAAAAAATAAAATACCAAGGAATTAACCAAAAAAGTGAAGGACCTCTATGATGGAAACTTTAAAAAGCTGAAAAAGAAAATTAAAGTGGAAAAACCTCCCATGCTCCTGGATTGGGAGGATTAACATCATAAAAATGGCAATACTGCCAAAGGCTACCTACAAATTCAATGTAGTACCCATCAATATCCCAACCCCATTCTTCAATGGACTAGAAGAATCAATCCAAAAATTATGGAACAATTATATGGAACAATAAAAGACCCTGAATAGGGCTGGGAAGGTGGCTCAGTGGTAAAGTGCTTGCCTTGCATGCATGAGGCCCTGGGTTCGATTCCTCAGCACCACATAAGCAAAAAGAAAAAAGCCAGATGTGGTGTTGTGACTCCAGTGGTAGAGCGCTAGCCTTGAGCTAAAGAGCTGAGGGACAGCGCCCAGGCCCAGAGTTCAGGCCCCACGACCGGACCCCCCCCCCAAAAAAAAGACCCTGAACAGCAAAAACAATCCTTAGCAGAAAGAACAGTGCCAGAGGAATATCAATACCAGACTTCAATACCAAAGTTATAATAATCAAAACAGCTTAGTACTGGCACAAGAACAGACCTAAGGACCACTGGAATAGAACTGAAGAGCCAGAAATGAATCCAAGCACCTATGGCCACCTAATCTCCAATAAAGGAGACAAAAAATTAGGATGGAAGAAAGACAACCTCTTCATAAACAGTGCTGGCAAAATTGGTTAACCACCTGTAGAAAACTAAAGTTAGATCCTTATATATCATCCTGCACCAGAATCAACTCCAAATAGATCAAAGACTCGAGGTCAAACCAGACACCCTGAAAACATTACAGGAAAGAATAGGAGAAACTCTAGGGCTCCTTGGCACAGGCCGAAATTTTCTTAATAGAGACCTAGAAACACAACAAATCAAAGAAAGGTTGGACAAATGGGATTGCATGAAACTTCAGAGCTTCTGCATGGCAAAGGGCAATAGCAAGATCAATAGAAAGCCCATAGATTGGAAGAAGATCTTCTCTGCCATAGAAGAGACAAGGGCCTCACATCTAAAATATATTTGGAACTCAAGAAATTAAATTTCCCAAAACCAAATCCTCCAAGAAACAACCGCTCCATCAACAAGTGTGCTAAAGACTTAAAGAGAGACTTCTCTGAAGAGGAAAAAAGAATGGCCAATAGACACAGGAAGAAATGCTCAACCTCTCTGACATAAAAGAAATACAAATTAAAATAACATTGAGATTCTATCTCATCCCAGTTAGAATGGCTATAATCAAGAAATAGAATAACAGATGCTGGAGGGGATGTGGCTAAAAGGAAACCCGACTGCACTGCTGATGAGATTGTAAACTTGTTCCAACACTCTGGAAAGCAGTATGGAGTTTCCTCAAAAGACTAAACATAGAGCTCCCCTAAGACCCAGCAATCCCACTTCTGGACATTTACCCAAATGATCACAAAGTAGGAGAAAAACAAAAGAGGGAGTGATAATGTTCGATAAGAAATGTACTTATTACCTTACTTGTGTAATTGTAACCCCCCTGTACAGCATCTTTACGATAAAATTTTTTAAAAAGCCATACTAAAGCTACCTGCACAACTATGTTTATTGCAGCATTATCACCAAAGGTATGTAACCAACCCATATCAGTAGATGAATGGATCAAGAAAAAAAAAATATATATATATATACACAATGGAATTCTATGCTTCCATCAGAAAGAATGACACCGCCCCATTTGTAAGGAAATGAAAAGAGTTGGAAAAAATCATATTAAGTGAATTAAGCCAGACCCAAAGAAGCATAGGTCCCATGGTTTCCCTTATTTGCAATAATTAGTATACATCTAGGATAATCTTAGCAGCTGAGCAGAAGAGCTCAATAGCTATGTACATATGACCATATAAGATGATGCTAAGCAAAACGAACTCCAACATAAACACAAGAGGTTTACCTTTGTCGTTTTTGTTCTCAATGTACTACGTGATTTTGTTCTTTTGTGTTTTTTCCCCTGTTGTTTATCTCCTGTTGTTACTGTATTTGATTTTGGTGCCCTGGGTATTATATATATGTTTATCTCAATTAGGAAAGGGAAGGAGAACAACAGAATGTTGAAACAAAAGACAAAGGGTAGCGCCCAGGCCCAGAGTTCAGGCCCCACGACCGGACCCCCCCCCAAAAAAAAAGACAAAGGGTAAACCAATGCAACAGTGACACTCACAAGACAATATGTTGGAAATGATCTGTACAACCTGAGAGAGGGGTTTTGGGGGAGAGAGAGAGAGGTAGAAAAATGAGGGAGAGGATAACAAGTTAGACAAGGAATATACTCACTACCTTTCTTGTGCAACTGTAACCCCTCTGTACATCACCTTGACAATAAATTAAAATTTCAAAAAACAGGCTATTAGTTCTCATTCAGGGTGAAAATTTGCAAAGCACTGCTTTGACCTTCAAAATGACTGAAAAAGTGTACACTGGAATTTTATGAGTAAGACTTAACTCTGCTAAACATTTTGAATTGGAAGTGTAGGCCCACACAATGAAGAGATTCACCCAAGAAACACCAACAGCCTTCTTATACAAAGGATTAATGCTGATCATTCAATGGCAAGATTAACAGAAGATAATAATTGTCCTATTTTACCTGTATTCTTTCTTCCTGAATGAGATCACTGAAGCAAAAGGCCAAGTGATTCAAGTCAAATTCACTGGCATAAACACTGTATGATCAGGTACTGCAGTGAAAGCATAAAGCCGATGGCTAATGATAAACTGCAAAGAAATTTCCATCCATGTCACTTACCCAAAAGAATGTTGCTTAGAGCAGCTAAGCCACCATTAGGCCCTTTCGACTTCTCAGCTACTATAAACAAAACCATTACTGGAAGACAAAATTGTGTGTTTGGGAGTGCAAGCCTCCAGCAGGCAAAGGGGAAGAAAAAGATGTGTTTAGTTTTCTTGGAATTTTTTTTTGGAAAGATAGATTGAGCTTCTGATTATTTCCTGAAAATAGGTAGCTTTTTATTTATGACTTCATACCTAGCACATAATATCACACTCGTATCTTACCACTAAGTTGTTTCCACAGCCCTCCAAGGTGCTGAGATTGATGATGAAAATGACCACGGCTGGAAAGGTGTTGTTATTGATGAAGCCCCTGCAATGGGAATCCCCGTGCCTTCCATTCAGCGCCAGGTCTGTTTCAGAATAACCCGAGAAGAGGACCGTGCAAAAATTAATCTTCATTGTAATGGTCTGCACCCCACAGTACACATTGATGTCTCTTTCAGCTAAAACATAAATGGATTTAAAAATAAACAATTGTCAGAAAGGTGCAGTAGAGCATAGATGAACAACTCTTTCGCTTCTGAGATGTTTGCACTATCATCTAACTCTTTCTAGTCTGCACACTTTATTTCAAGGTTATTCAAGAACTTAATTTTGCTCTTCAAGGAAAAACAGAAGAGGTATTGCATACAGACATTAGAGTTTACCTCCGTTTCTTTGTGTCTGCAGTTCAGTAGGTATGCACTGACTACCGATTGAAGGCTGTTGAATTACAAGAAAATTGAGTATGGAAAAAAAAGAAAGAAAAGAAAACATATTTCTTAGAACATTCCAAACTAGAGCAAATTATTTAAATTCCCTATATGTTGTGAACTTCAGTACAGATTATACATTCTCCCAGGTATAAAGATGAAGCAATTACATTTGTCCAAGTCCAAATTGTTAAGCACCTTGGTGTTTAGTAACTTACCATGGATGTACAACTAAAGCCATCCAAAAGAATTTCATTTTATTTAACCTATATTAATTAAATTTAATTAATAAAAATTTTAAGTAAATTTAACCTATATTAATTAAACCTAAATTGCAATAGAGATAGAGAATACAAGTATAGTGGTATGATAACCAAAGATGTGTAGGCTACTGAAAGAACAATTTTCCAATGACAATGTATGCAGAAAAGAAGAGTATATACTAAACATGAAATGCAAAACACAATTTTCATGATTCTCCTTGATTTCATGACTTATCAACAGTAAGAGTTACCCTAGGTCTTGGTCTTGAGAGTGAGCACACTCACATACATATACATAGACAAGCATTTCATAGCTCTATTTAGGTTTTCTACATATAGAGAAGAAAATGAGCATAGAGAATGGAAACTTTGGCTTCTGAATAATTTCAGAGTTAACTGTTATTAATTTGGGTAACGTCTATGAATTGAGTTGAATCCTACCCCCAAAAGGACATGAAATCCTAAATTCTTCTATTCCAGGATTTATTTATATTTATTTATTTAATGAGTTGTGGTGATTCTGGAGTAGAATGGGGCACCAATCAAACATGAACTGATGTTCTTATGAAGGGAACATACTCTAAAAAGAAAAAAGACATAACGAGAGTTCCTAGTGAAGACAGAAGAGTTAAATGATTCATCTAGGAGTCAAGGCACATTCAGAAGTATCCAAAAGCTAAGAGGAGACAAGAATCCTCCCTAGAGTGAGAAATAGAGAGAGAGAGAGAGTGAGAGAGAGAGAGAGAGAGAGAGAGAGAGAGAGAGAGAGAGAGAGAGAGAGAGAGAGAGAGAGAGAGCATGGTTCTGCCTTGATTTGATTGTATGGTCTTCAGAAGTGTGAGACAATGTATCTACACTGTTTTAAATAATACCAAGAAATAATACTTTCAATTGTTCTAGATTCCCTTCATAGTGGGACTTAGGTAACCAGTACTGGAATACTAATACATTGACCTTTCCACATCTAACATCATTCCAATATTTACAAAAAGAATAAGAAACAGACATCAGATGTGTCAAATGTGGAAACCAACAAACAAGAACTGATTAGAAAAACTACTTTGGTTGTTCACCAAAAGAAAATGGAACAAAATAAAATATATTTTTGCAAATGATAGAACGTTCACCTATGAAGTATGTAAATGTCAATTAAAATGTTCATCATTGAATTAATTTACCTAATAACTCAGCCTTAATTTAAGAGTAGAAATTGTTCAATAGCATCTCTCCTTAGGATGTTTATTCTCTACCAGTTTTTGCTAGTAAAAATGAGTTATAGTTTTGAGATTGTGAATATATCAGTATGGGTATAGAAATATATATACATATATATATGGTAGTAATTTTAAACTCACTAGAAGTACCTATAAAAAAGGAAACACTAACATCAGTTTTACAGAAAATTTTAAGCACTATTCTTGTGAAGATAGAAAAATAACACAAAGATATGCCTCACTACCACAGAAAACACTAAATATCATGTAAATCTGAGAAATGTGAATAGCAGTATTTGGCAAGATTAATTGTCTAAGTGGAAAGCTAAATTTTAAATGATCCTCTTTGCTAAAGTAGCATAGTTTGTTAAAATATGGTTACTGACTATTTATCAACTTCAAAATACATCTTAAATTTGAAAACATTTTTCTCCCTCTAAATGCTATTTCTTGGCCAACACGACTGTCATTTTTCCTCTGGGATAGCGCATTAACCACTGTTTCCTTTTCCCTCTCACCCCTTTAATATACTTGTTAATATATTCATCTATTCATTTCAGCTTCTTAGATCATCAGTTCTTTGTGTTACTTAGACCAAAATCTGTGTGTTGATCAGGCACTGAAAACTCTTCTTGATATACCACATTCCTACCGCTACATTCTCATCTCTCTCCTTTGTCTACATTGTGACTCTGGATATATTTCATTGTTTGAAAGAAGCACACTTAGTGATGGATGTCAGAATGAGGATTCCATCCTGTCATGTTGGGATTTTTTACAATAGTGGCACAAGAAAAGTTAGTAGAGAGATTTAAAAAAAAAATGTTCCATGCTTTGTTCTGACAGGGTTACATAATTGTAAAAATGTTAAAATGTCAAGTTCCATTCTTATGATTTGTCTATCTAATTACATAGAAATTACACCTCAACAACGTATCATGAGCATTTAAAAAATCATTAAACACCTTATCTACAAGATAGTGCTTTTTTCAGCTTAGAATGTTCCTTTAGTCCCGAAGCTTTAACTGAGCAATCACTCCCTCATCCTCCAAGTCTTCAACTTCTTCTTATCCAAGATCTCCCTGATCCCAAATATAAAGAAAACAACTTTATTTTTATGCTGTCCGTGGCTTTAAGTTCATACATGCATTTGTATATTTTTCTAATGAACTGAAAATCCCCAGGGCAGAAAACCTACTCTATTCACTGATGCATTCCTGTGATTGTTTAATCAATTCTATAAAGTACTGGAGCAGTAGTCTACACTGAGGATTTCAATAGTAGTGACCTGTTCTCATATGTATTACAATCTGTTATTAGAGGATGGATTGTATTGACAGAAAGATTGTGCAGAGATCTGTGAAGTGGAAGAGAAAGTCAACCTAGACCAGATAAGTTGGTTAGACACATCTTGCAAAAGATGGCATTGACTTTAATTTCAAAGTGTCAATAAGAGTTAGCTATGTTAAGAAACAGAAATTAATAACACAGTAGGGACTAGGTGAATGATAAAATACATTCAGGTTTCTTGGGAGCCAGACAGGACTCTTTTTATTAGGATTTAAAGAAGAAAAAAAATGGTAATGTATTAATCCAGTGGAAGATACAGATGAATTGATAAGATAGTTTTACAGAGAAAAATGGTCTTTCTAAATGTTAAAATGTTAAAATGTCTATCTGAATGTTAAACTCTCCCCTATTAATAAGTCCACTAACACTTGGATTTGTGCTCAATGAACAAGCCTAATTGTATTAGTTGGTATGTTCTAAACGCACCAAAATAAATAATAAATATGTCACAAAGGAGAGATGTCATTATCCTTAACTTAAACTTAAGACTTCACTTCCTCAGCTGTTTGCGGACATGCACTGATGTTTAGACTACCTGAACCAATAGAAGCAATTGCTGTGTTTAGATGTAAAGCTCTCTTCTGTTTTCTGCTTTACAACCAAAGGCATGTAACCCCTGCGGTGAAGCTGAATTTGCTACAAGCTGATCCCACTTGAAGATATGATAACAAATTAAAGGCTTTTGCAGTGTAAGAAAAGAGATATGTTCAAATCCATTCTGACCCAGCTTTCTAAAGACTTTTCACTATCTTTCAGAGAAACATATTTCCCCCCCTGGTTGTAGATACTAAAGGCATCCATTCAGCTCAATTTTACCATTTGGGAGGCTTTGAGGAAAAATAAAAAGATACTTCAAGTCACGAAAAGACAGTCTCTGACAAAAGTAGAGATTTTTTTTCAGCTACTGATAACTCTTTCAACAAAGTTTTTAGCCTCTTACTGTCTTTGGCTGACCTAAATTGCAACACTTCTCTGTACTACACCTTCTAGAAGCTAATGGAAAAAACATGAAGGGACAATATATATTTAGGGTATCACACTGGCAATGGGGTTTGTTTCTCACAGATTTTCTAAAATTATGCAAACCTTAAATAAGCTTCCACACTGCCAACTCTCCAGCTTATCATGTATAAAAATCTGTCCTAATTTGGAGTTCATAGCTTATATTTATCATATAAATAGGCTTAAATGGCTACATCAAATTACATATATATATATGAGTGCTAAACCCTCTTTTATATATGTATATATGTTAAGTTATATATATATATAATATATATATTAAAGCCTCATATATATATAGAAAGAGAGATAGTACACAACCTTTACTCCTTGTGAAATCCTATTCCTAGAAAACCTAATTGCACATGTATTTAGAAACAATGGCTGACAATACATTTGTAGCACTCATACATACACCTAATAAGAATGTCTAACTTTCTTCCTTCAACAATTCCTAGTCAACTTTTGTAAGCCCAGAAGCATCTAGGTGAAGCTAAAGATTGACTTATGATAGACTGAACCTTTCTCTTCTCATTTGGGTACTATTCACTTGGAGACCTGCATTCCCTTTCAGTGGCATAAGATGGTTAAACATTTTCTAATTATGTTATGAAATAATAAGGACACGGATCAATACAATTAATTTAACAATGTACCTACTTGTATCTTTTACTACAAAGACATCAATGATGAACTACTTGGCTGCAAGCTGGTAGTCAGCATATATGAAAGACAATTCTAGAGGCTTGTCTTTATTACTAAAAGAAAGTGGAGTTTATAAGAACTGGACAGAGAAAGTCAGTGCCATCAGTATGGTCCTACTCTAGAGGCTATTTAGAGTTGGTTTGGTTTTTTGTATTATTTTTATTATCTTTAAGTAGTTGTACAAAAGAGTTGCCATTTAACAAAGTAAACAAGACACAAAGAAACATAGGCTCCATGGTTTCCCTCATTTGTAATAATTAGTATATGTCTAGGATAGTCCTAGCAGAGGATCAGAATAGCTCAATACTTATGTACATATGACCATATAAGATGATGCTAATCGAAATGAACTCCAAGATAAGGAAACAAGAGGTTTTTCTTGGTGGTTTTTGTTTTTAATGAACTGTGTGAAGTTATTTCTTTTTTCTTTCTCTTTTCCCCTTTGGTTTTATCTCCTGTTGTCCTTGTATTTGATTTTGGTACCCTGTATATTGTATATATATTTATCTGATTTGGGAAAGGGAAAGGAACAACAAAATGTTGAAACAGGGATGAAGGCTGAACCAATGTAATAGCGGTACTCACAAGACAATATGTTAGAAATGAACTTTACAATTTGGTGGGGGAGGGGTTAGGGACAAGGGAAATTGGGAGAAAAATAAGAAAGTGGGTAACAATGTTGGACAAGAAATGTACTCATTATCATACTATGCAACTGTAACCTATCTGTACATCACCTTGAAAATTAAATTTTAAAAATAAATAAATAA
The DNA here is from genome assembly GCF_024711535.1 of Dipodomys merriami. Taxonomy (NCBI): domain Eukaryota; kingdom Metazoa; phylum Chordata; class Mammalia; order Rodentia; family Heteromyidae; genus Dipodomys; species Dipodomys merriami. Next base: position 87,498,221 of record NW_027203381.1, read on the forward strand.
AAATAGTTCTCATGGGGAAAAAAGCAAAGTAGTTTATAAACAGAATATATCTTGACAATTGTCACCCTGTTAGTCCTATTTGCTTTCAAAAGCTACACTGCATGCCACTGTATGTCAGCAAATTTCCCTAAATTTTATTAAATGTATAGTAGCTGTCAATCTTTGTATTTAACCAAAAACTAAAAATATTGACAAGTTACTCTGTTACTTCCCAGAGCTTGTGGTTGAAAGATGAGACAGATGAAAAGTAGCCAGGTACAATTACAGCCTGATGGTACAAGGGAGCTTTGTAAAGATTACATACACCTTTATCTTGGTAGAAGAAAATGTCTGGGAAGGAATTGTTAGGAAGAAATGAAATATTTCCAAAGGCTATGTTTTATAAGAAATTGATTAGATTATGGTACAATGAGAAATAGGTGTCACTAATGATCAGGTTTCTAGTTTTGATGGATTATTCCCTGAGATACAGAATTCAGAAAGAAGAAAGAGAATGCCCATGGTTTGAGAGGCTGAGTTCTAAATGGGAAATGAAATCTTTATACAAAAATGTATAGCATGCTAGTAGAAATATCATAATTATGATAGAAAAGAGAAAAATATATATTTGAGATTCATCAGATACCCAACATATTAATAGTTAGCTATACTAATAGCTGAAACTAATCATGACACCATTCAGTTAAGAAGAGAAACAAGCCAGGCCCCAGAGGCTCTCGCCTGTAATCCTAGCTAATCAGGAGGCTGAGATCTGCAGATTGTTCTTCCAAACCATCCCAGGCAGGAAAGTCTATGAGACTCTCATCTCCAATAAACTTTCAGAGAAAGCTAGAAGTGCTGCTGTGGCTCATGTGGTAGTGTATTAGCCTTGAGCCAAAGGTCAGGGACACTGCTCAGGCCCTGAGTTTAAGCCCCAGGACCAGCAAAAATTTTAAAAAAGGTAGTCAAACAAGGTGAGGACAGAAAAAATTGTGTTAAAGTTGTACTTGGATGAGACATTCCCTAGTTATCCAAAGAAGTGTGATCATCCTCTTGTAACCTATTCCACGCATTACTTTTCCCTTTTCCTATGAACCTACTATATGATTTATCTTATAGCTAGGGTGGACAATTGCTTTCCCACTAAATTATAAACTCCTTGGAAGTCGTGCATTTTCCCAGAGCATTCCACAGTGTGTCCTTTCTGTACTCTGCCAACTGCCTGAAAGGAGGCCTCTGATCTCAAACTGCCAACGAACAACAATTTACTCAAAGTCTGACATAGATTATCTGACTTCCAATTAAGAAAACATAGCTCGTTCATTAATATGTAAGTAATATGTTTTTGCAATCCATTTGGGCATTTTACACCTGTTTTAATGTATTAGTCTTGGTGACTATTTTAACTCATTTTAATAATAATTTTTTTAGAAAATAATACCCTATAATAAGTGGCATATTTGCTAATGCCTATTATCCTCAACAAGATGTGCATAATGTTCTGCTGGGGATGCTAGGTATGTCATCAGAGCATGAAGCCAGCAAGACCATCACCAAGACCATGCTGTAGCCTGCACCTGTTATACTTTAGAGTGCAAACAAATCACCAGAAAAGCATGTTACAAGGCATCATTCTGGTTCAGTAGATTTGCAGTGGGAATCTAGTTTGTGTATTTCTCATAAGCTCTCAGGTGATACTAGCAATCCGGGTCTCTCAGTCACTTCTGCTAAGTCACAACCATGCATTGTGATTAGACAGAAAGAAGCTTTTTTGGAGGTGTTAAACACTTCCACCAAATATATGTTTGAATGGTGTACATGCCTAGAAGAGGGGAAAGTTCAAATGTAAAAGTGATAGGGGAAAGAAAGAAAAAGGGACGGAGAGAGATAGAGAAGAGAAATTGTCCTTTCTCTTCTTTAGCTAAAGAAATACCTGGCTTTGAATCTCAAATAAATCTCATGAAAATCCCTGTGAGGCTGAGCCTGAGTTTACTTTAATGCTCAGATGATCACATGTGAGAGCCAAATGAGTAAAGGATCGGTTCCTCTAACTCCTATCTCTACCCCATTCCACAAAGCATAGCAGAACAGCCCACTCCAAAATGCAGCTATGATAAGCGGGGTGATGTATTCAATACAAAATGCTACTAGCAAAGGCAGTATCTGTAGCACGCTGGTCAGGGAATATAGTGGAAGCAGATACTTTCTGACTATCTGTGAGACACACCTGGGAGGCTCCAGCACAAATGGAGAATATTGGGGTTGGATGGTTGGTCCACAATGAGCATAAGTGGAAAATCTGTACTGTTCAGATAAAAGGATCATGCAAACACAATGTCACGTGTATACTTGTAAAAAAATCCTGGGATAAAACTCAGAGTATCAATAAAAATCTGTTAAGATGGTGGAGGTAAGGCATTCGGTATGCTGAAGAGTGTTTTGGAGTGCAATAGAATTTTTCTGAAAATAACTTACTTTCTGTGTTCTAGAAAATATTCTAATATAAATGTATACCATCTTAGTAAGTTCCAAGAGTAATTTGTCTGTCATTTGTTTCTCTTTCTAAACTTAGAGTGATGGTATTTGGTACTATAGAAATTGCCTAGAGAACAGATGCTATGTATGTTGTTTTAACTCATTTTTAAAGTTATATTTCCTCCCACAAAGTTTTTATTCCAGAATGGGTTTGGGTACTAAAACAGCAAGAAATCCTTAAGGGATATTGATATTTCATCTACACCAAATAGCAACAGCTGATAAGAATTTCAAGTGGATCAAGTTTCCTCTCTATTTTGAACAGGTTTCTTGTCACCTTGGTTTCCCAGCACATCTGCTTCTCGTTAGCAAATACAAGCTGTTGTTTCCAGTGCTGTAGGACATTTATATGCAGTCTGAAGCAAACTTTGCAGAATTATAACTACACTTTGTGCTCCACATTCTTTGAAACCAGAAGAGATTTTTTCCATGGGCAGAAAACGTAGGTTTTACTTGTTCAGAGGAAGTGCAAAATTCATACCATAATTTTTTGTTGTTGTTGAATAAGGGTATGGACTCTGCATTTTCCACTCCTTGAACATATTAGCTGATTTCTTTGTTTTCCACTGCACTTTTTCATTGTAGATTAATTTGGATGTGATCAGTCATTGCTGTGTCAATAAGTTCTCCCACATCTGGTCAGTCACTGCTGCCCCAGGTACAGTGATGTCCTGGGACCAAAACATGAATACTAAGTAGGAAGGTGAGAGAATCCACCTTTCATCTCCAGGGAGGACTAGAACATAGCCCTTGGGATTATTATTCTATTATCCACTCTTCCTTTGTCTTTTAGCACTTAACTGTAATAATTAAGCAAATCTTAACATAAAGTTACTTTGTTTTGTTTAATTCACAAGTCAGTTCTATCAATTAAATCAAGGATTCTCAATTTTGTTTTCTGGAGTACACTTGTTTTCATTCAAATGTTAATAGGCATTGACAGAGGAAGAAAAAGATTTCTTTAGTCAACCAGGTTTTGAACTAGCTAAACAAATACATTTGTCTTTTCGGAATCTTTATTGTGGCATATACCTCTGTGATTATCCCTTCCTACAACATTTATTAAACTTACTATTTATTTTTTGGCTATGGCATTTGATAGACTACAAATTTGCAATATTACACAAGTTCTTACACGGTGTTCCAATTGGAATGTGATGTTTAAGAAATACTTGGTCTGTTTATTGTGAAAAGTGAAAGAGAAATTTCTCTGAGGTACCTACAATTCTTTATATGAAACATGTTATTGCCTTCCCTGTTAGTGATATTTTAAATTGAACATCAAATTGCAAAGTCTGAAAGACTGACTTACATTAAACTTCCCAAAAACTGTTTAGATCACCACAAGACAGCATCAGGCCATTACCTTTCTGGTGCTCACTTATCTCCTTGCCTGTCCTTTTATTATTCTAGACTACTTCAGAGACCTAAAAGTTCAGCCTAACTCTACTCCCTTTCCAAACCAAAGACTAGATCCAGAAGGAACTCCTGAATTACAGAGGCATATACATCTATCCATTTGTGTCCCAAGCACAGCTCCTTGGCATTTAAAAGTCAATTGTGAATTGAATTTTACTCCGGGAAGAACAGGACTACAGTTCCAGTGCTACATCAGTCTGCTGCTCCTTAGCTTATATAACAAAGTTAAATGAGATGATATCGCTTTAATTGTTAATGACTCTGAACATGGTAGTTCTCTTGTCCCAAAAATAAATGCTATGGAAATTAAAGAATATACTTCTAATGTCATGAAACAGCAAAGGTCAGATAGGGTGAGATGATTACTCTCATCATTATTAACATTGCTTTCCATTTAGATAGCCCCTCTTCTTTGCCAGACTCATTGTCATTCTATCTCACTGCTTAGAATCTGAGCAGCTCTTACAGCTCCTGATGACACCAAGGCTGATCCTGATGTGGAAACAAGCCAGAAGTCAAGAGGGAAATGAGCAATTAACCTTTAGGCTTTAGTGGTTCATTCTGTTCTTTCTACAAACAACCTGCAAAAAAAATGAATATTAAGTAATACCCACAAAGGTAAAGTTCCTGGTACTTCCCCTTCATTTGGATTTGAGGGATTTTTATATAAATTTTAAAGTATTACAGTGTGTGTATGAATGTATAAATGTGTATGTTTGTGTGCATACATGCATGAGTAAATTTCAATATTTGTTACCTAAGTAAGTCAATTCCAAATATACTAACATCTTAAGGGAAATGCAAATTAAAAGATCCTTAATCAATGCTCCTGGACCAAGAGATTTTTCCTCTCTCCCTTTCCTTAAAAGATTTTATTTTAGGGCTGCGAATGTGGCTTAGTGGTAGAGTGCTTGCCTAGCATGCATGAAGCCCTGGGTTCAATTCTTCTGTACCATATAAACAGAAAAAATGGAAGTGGTGCTGGGGCTCAAGTGGTAGAGTGCTAGCTTTGAGCAAAAGAAGCTTAGAGACAGTGTTCAAACTTGAGTTCAAACCCCAGGACTGGCAAAAATAAAAAGGTGGTACACTGGTGGCTCACACCTGTAATACTAGCTACTAAGGAGACTGAGATCTGAAGATTATTGTTCAAAGCCAGCCTGGGCAAGAAAAATCAGTGAGACTCTTATCTCCAATTAACCACTCAGGACAGTGGCTCTGTTGCTCAAGTGGTAGAGTGCTAGCCTTGAGCTGAAGAGCTGAGGGACAGTGCCCAGGCCCAGAGTTTAAGCCCCACAACTGACAAAAAAAAAAAAGAGTTTACTTTAAAGAACTAGACATGTCCATGAGACTCTTATATTCAATTGGCCACCAGAGTGGTGCCAATGGTGGAAATGGTACTGTGGATCAAAATGCTAGAGCACTAGCAAAAAAGCTCAGGGAGAGTGCCCTGGTTCTGAGTTCGAGCCCCATGACCAACCCCCCTCCCCCCAAAAAAGAAAGACAAAACTAGAAATTGTGAGTACTTTCTCCTTTCATTGAAATGTATATAAATCTGTTGGAAAACTAGATGAGACTTTTGTAAACTTTATAATGTGGATATGTCTGTGTCTAGAATCTGGAAGCTATCGCTTTGAAATGTAAACATGGAGGGTTGCAACATCTGTATCTCCCAGTCTCTGAGGAAGAGACTTTGTGTAAGACTTGCTTCAAATCACTAAACTACCTCCTATCCTGACACATAAAAAGTTAATTTTTCTTAGCGATAAAGGTGATACAGATGGTCACTCCAATTACCAGGTGGAGTCAGAAAACGTGACAAATGTTGTTGTCAAGTCCGCTTACTTGAGGAGCAGTTATTGTGTGTCTTAAAAACATGTTGTATGTAATGTGCTACATCTGTTTGGCTGTATAAATGTTCTTAGTTTTTTCCTTCTCTGAAGCCTAAGACGCGTATCACATTCTGAGTGTAATTTGTATTCAACACTAAGAGTGTCTTCTTTCTTTATTACATTGGTGGAGCGGATTTTAGACTGGCAGAAGGTTTTGTGTGCAATTACATTTACCTAACACATGGTTGTGCTTCTAATGACAACTAATGCCCTACAGAAAATATAGAATAACATCATCACTTGTGCTTAACCATAAGTGTACATTGGGTCAATCTGTAGAATTTCATACAGATTATCATCACCATATTCAAATGTTCCAACATTACATTTGAGGTGAAATAGTGGAGTCCACACACTACCCAAGATGATTTTGTGACAGTGGTTAATAGAAATCATCATAAATATGTGCCTTAACCTATTTCAGTTTTATTGTATGATAAATACTTGCTTTTGCTGTTGTTGATCAGTCAACATGTTTTATTAATGCCTCCACAGTATATATAGATACAACATCAGCCCAATGATCTCAGCTGAGCAGTATTTCCTTTTCCAAATCAGCCTTTTCATCTACCCATAATAATGCCATGTCTTGGCTACCAGTGGGTGGGATGTCTCAAAAAAATTACTCATCACCTCCCACTACCAGGAGAAAGGAAACATAGTATCTCACACTTTCTTTCTCTGGGTCTTTATTACTCCTTCTCTTTTAAATCAGAGAAAGAGCTACTATGTCCCCAAAGTTGACTCTTCTCTCCACACCACTGATTTCTTCCTCATAGCATCAATTTTTTCCTGATTAGTATTTCCAGTCTCTGAATACTTTTCCTTTCTGAGATCTCAGGACTCTAGTTCGAAACCACTGCTTTCTTATTTCAATTTGTAGTCCATCTTACTCTTCTTTTTCTCTTTCGGGGATGGGGGAAACTACCAGTATTTTTAACATTTTTATTTTATTGTAAAGATGCTGTACAGAAGGATTAGAGTTACATGAATAGGTAAGGAGTACATTTCCTGTCCATCATTGTTACCCCTCCTTTGTTTTTCTCCTCCTATCCCTTCTCCCCCCTTCCCCCTCCTCCCCCACTCCTCCCCTGCCCTTGTTGTTTTTAATATACTATGTGATTTGTTTTTGTTTCTTTGTATTATCTTCCCCCTGTGGTATATCCCCTGTTGTCACTGTATTTGATTCCAGTGCCCTGCATCTTGTATATACATTTATCTAATTTGGGGAGGGGAAGGGAAAAAACAAAATGCTGAAACAAGGACACAGGATGACCCATTGCAACAATGACACACTCACAAGACACTATGTTGGAAATTAACTTTACTCTTCTTTTTCATTCAAAGCAAAAGTTATCTAAATAACAGTGTTTGTGAAACCTTTCATATTCCTATTTCCTATTGCTCTCACACTACATAAGAATTCAACTTTCTGATAGCTATAAGTTGATATCCTTTCTCAAACCTAGGTATATATTTCCTATTATTGGGTAGAAGCTTCCACTATACCTTATTTTAAAAATGCCTTTAACCTGTTATTTCCAAACTCAAAGTTCTTTACTAAAAAATGCAAGCATCCTGTATTTTCTATGTTATGATGTCAACATTCACTTTTCCAAGTTAAAAACTTCCTCTGGTTTTTTTTTTCCTTGTGCCTGCCAAATCAAGTTCTACTGACTCCAACACAAAAATCTCTTAAATTTGTCTTCTTCTATTGCTCTAACTATTGGTGACTTCATAACATCTCTCTCTGCCTCTGTCTCTGTCTAACTTGATTCTGTCTTTCATTTTTCCCAAAGTCGGTTTTATAAAATGAAATATTACCATATTAAGTCTTTCAAAAATATGTTTAAAAAGATTCAATGGCTCTTCGTTGCTGGCAAAATAAAGACAGACACTTTCATTACACAATATAATAGATAAAACCAAAAAAACAATTGAATTTGAATTTACTCAAACTTCTAGATCTAATTAGTTCACTGGACATACAAGCAAAGAGGCGCGTGTCAAATAATACTCTTGCATTTAACCAAATCCAGACACTCAAAAATCTACAGGACAGATGATCAAATAAAAAGCAATTTGTCTGAAAATAGTGTTATTAATTAAAATTAAAAGTGTTATTTGAGCAATACATGAAATGTAAAGATGCTTAAAATTCTTTTTTATATATTTAGATAAATAGAACATCATATGTATCACATATATGCTGGAGATTGAACATAAGTTTATATTAAAATATTCCAGAGATAAGAGTGATAGGAGAGAGATTAACTAGAAATTTAAAATGTTGATAATGAGAAAGTTACAGTATTAAGATGAATGCACATTTTACTATCTTCTTTTTTACATATCTGTAATTTTTCATAATAAAAAATAAGAAAAACAATCATGTATAGCACTCAAAATCATTAATAACCCATCTTTAGAAGACTTACCTTTCTCCACCATGGCAGAATTTCCTACCATGACCTCTAGAGTTTACCCAGCATGCCAAGAAGTTGGACACTGTCTGGTTCAAGGGGGTCACTAAAATATACTCTAGTCTTTATCCTGACATAGAAAACTCAATTCTACTATGGAACTATCTACTGATTGCTCTGTCTATGCAGGTATGTGGTTGCCTTAGCATGCTTCATTATAGGAATCTTTGACAGGTTTAGAAAACTCTGAAGGTATATATTCAGCAAAGCAGTCTTAAAAAAAATAGTTTCTGCTTGATGATAGTGGCTCATGTCTGTGTGCCTGGCTACGCAGAAGTCTAAGCTCTGAGAATTGTGGTTCAAAGTTAGCATGGGCAGCAAGTCCATGAGACTGTTACCTCCAATTAACCACCAGAAAACCAGAAGTGGAGCAGTGGCTCAATGCGGTAGAGCACTAGCCTTGATGGAAAAAGCTCAAGGATAGAGCCCAGGCCCTGAGTTTACACCCCACGAATGCTTCCAATTCACTCATTGCATTTGGTAAACATTATTTTTTTTGTCTAAGGTTCTGTAGTTTCACCTACTGCAAAATGGCAAATACTTATATGAAATGTAGAATACCTCTGCACTGCGTGTAGATTTTAGAAATCTATGAGCTATGCCCATCAATAGTCACAATATTGATATCTTTCTGTAAAATTTACTCTGAAGCTGATCTGTGTACTTAGATAATGACTAATATTTCATTGAAATAGTATTTTAGGGATATCACACAACAATTCACAATTATTTTTCTGAGGCATTTATTCTTATATCCATTAACACATAAGCATACTTTTAAGTCTGAATTAATGTGTGACTTAAACACATCACCCATTAGATAAATGTTAAATGAAACTAACCTCTCCAAAGTTCATTAGCCACTGGTCAATATTTTCACATTTGTGAACAGTCATTATAACAATATTAACTTTGATAAATACTTTGTGTGTAAATATTGATATTAATGACAACTCCAGAAAATGTCTCCTCATTTGACACACTTACATAAAGGGGCAGACCCCCATTCCCATAAGACTCTTAATTATTTACTATTCAAACATAACCATTCCTTCCAGAAACAATGCAGGTAGGTTAGCTCTAGACTTACCAGGAAATCTGCTGTGGAGGTTGGCATCACAGTTGTAACCATTGAACTGAGCAGAGCCAGGAAGCACTCTTATTAGAAGCATCAACAACCATATTCCTTCCATTGCAAAACCTATAAAAAGAATTATGTGGATATCACCAGCCATCACTCCTACTTGTTAGAAAGACTGAGGCTGATCTCAGCTTGCTGTGGGAAACACAATCTGTATGCATGTTGTCAAAGCTCCATAAAGGCCAAGGATTATTTTAAAAAATCACCAAAAAATGAAGTCAGAGATTTCTATAACAGTGCTTTACTGTTATTTTTATTGTTTGATTTCCGTTTGTTAATGGTGAGAAAGCCAGGTTTTGAAAAGAACAGGTGAGGTATAAATCATATGGTTTTCAAAGGGGAAAATATTATTAAGAAAGAACTCAAACCAACTATGTGGCAGATGAGATTTCTGAACACATAGAGTATCAACATATGAGAAGTCACTTTGGAGTCATCATTCAATACTCAATTTTGAGCAAATTTTCAATACTCTGAATGACCAAATGCTGTCAGGGGAAAAAAACTCTCAGAAATGTAATTCTTAACATTGTTAGTTCTCAGTGGTTTGTGCATCATTTCCTCAGAACTACGGGGATAACACAAAGAAAAAATAGTATGTAATGTGAACAGTATTGTAGCTTTTCCAATAAGTGCGTGCTGATTGAGCTCTTGATGAGATGTGAGGCCAGTACAGATGTGTGAGCACGATGAATGCTGAGGAGAAGCTAATAGAAGTTGATTCTTCAGATTCTTATGTGGGTGGACAGATAAATGAAAATTGACTTTAATACATGAATACCTGTCAGACCGAATTTCAATACATTTTCCTGTATGCCCTTTGATTGGCCTAATAAACATCATAAAACACCTTACAGAAGCATCAAGTTAATTCTCACAGCATTGAAAAACATTCTTTCAGGTTGGTGGTTTGGGCCTATGCATCAAAAGTAAGAAGAAAAAAAAAAACTGTAAAGGTTCACTCAGATACCTTAGTGCATTCTAAAAGCTTGGGGTTTGGCATGCCATGGTATTTTAGCTAATCTTAAAGACTCCTCCCTGGATAACTAGTCAAGTTTTGAGCAAAAGGAAGGAAATACACTTTGCTTTTAAAATGATCGTTTTAGAATTACAAGTTTATGGCCAACAAACTTGCTGTGGAGAGGATGTGGGAAAGAAAGACATGAGCTTACTCTCCAAAATAGACTGAAAACAACTTGTTCTACATAGACTTCCTTCCGTTGGTATTCTTACACATTATTGGTCACAAACCTCATTACTTGGGGGAATAACAGCTTTTCATCTGGTTGGATCCGATCCTTTGAGACAATCCATAAACAAAAGGTTCACACAAATGTCTGACTCATACCCTGAGTTCTGTTTGTCATACTTCCTCATTGCTAGCTAGCTGTCAGAAGGCTTAAAATAGGACAAGACAGTTCTACTTTGAAGATCTTGGAAGATTGTTAGGAAAGAGAACAACACAGTGCACAGTGATAGACTTCCATTACCAATACATTCACGCTTTAAACACACACACATACACACACACACACACACACACACACACATACACACACACACATTTATTCTTTACTCTGCCACTACCTTCTTAGGATGAGTGGTATTAAATTCTAAAAGGTATTGGAGACTCTAGATCTACACTAGTGCATCCCAACACAGGTTTGTGCTCTAAAGACTTGGAGTCAGGGTACTCAGTGAGTTGTTTTTATTTGTGGAGACACTTTCTGGCTTCAATATTTCTTCACAATAGGAAAACATTTATCCAGTGCATTTACTGTACAGAGATAGGACAGGTCCCTGACTTTTAATCTTCCATTTATATTTCTTACAATGATTATGTGATATTGGAATTATTACTCCATGTCCAGAGGGAAAACTTAGTCTCATCACATTTCAGTAACATAGAAAACAAGTGAGAGAAACAAAATGCAACCACAAATATTACTGTTAGTGAAGTTTGGTGTATAAACTACCTAAATGCCACCTGCTAGTAAAAAGAACTGTGTGATTCTGTTGCTTACTATTTATCATAATCAATTATTTTCTTTTATTTTTTTAGGACCAAGACCGGGATTTGAATTCAATACCTGACACTTTGGCTCGCCGGCTAGTGCTTTACCCAACTAAACCACACCACCAGTCCTTAACTGTTCCATTATACTTCCATTTTTTTATTATTTCTTTTTTGAGACAGGTCCAGCTACATAGCTCAGACTGTCCCTACAACGTACTCCTTCTGCCTCAGCCTTCCAATTGTTGGCATTACACGCACACACTACCACGCTTAATTTCTAAATTGTGTCTCCTTTAAAAACTCATTTCATCTTATTAAAAAGTACATTATTATGTCATTAATAAAATTTTTAAATAGCTACAGTTTAGAATATGGGTATTATGGGGAAGAAAAATAATTCATTTAAAAGACAAGCTTTCCTTTCTCATTGTGAAAGCAGTGAAAGGTATCAGATGGACATATCTGTATGGCAAAATGAATGAAAAGTCATGCTAATTGCAACAACTGAGAACAGTAGTAGAATCTTGCTTTGTAATTTTACTTTTTTATTACTATCTTTAAGTATTTGTACAAAGAAGTTGCCGTTTAACAAAAGAGTTTATAAATACAATGCATCTTAGTTTATAAATACAATGCATCTTAGTTTATAAATACAATGCATCTTGACCAAAGTCACCCTTCGACAGTCTCACCCTTCCCTCCCCTACTGTCTCTTCCCTCACCTTTTGTAATTTTGTAGGATATATGTCGAATTTTTTACTGCATTTGATCAAATCTAAGATGGCAAAAAAGATATGCCAATTTCTTTCATACTGAGAACAAAAGCTTCAGCACTAGCATGGAGATTAAAACAGTTATTAAATACTTTGATGACAAAGAGGTAGAACAAAGCTTAACCTATTCAATTGTATGAATTTTATCTCAGATGTGAATTCAAATTCTTTCTCAGCTATTGAAAATTAAATGATGATCATAAGACCTTATAAACTGTATAAACTCTAAATTCATACAAAAAAATATGTATCAAAGGGGCTGGGAACGTAGCTTCATGCATGAGGCCCTGGGTTCGAGTCCTCTGCACCACATAAGCAGAAAAAGCCAGAAGTTGCGCTGTGGCTCAAGTGGTAGAGTGCTAGCCATGAGCTGAAGAGCTGAGGAACAGTGTCAAGGCCCAGAGTTCAGTCACCACAACCGACAAAAAAAAAAAAAGGTATCAAAGACCTCAGTGAAAGACCTGAAACCATTAAACTATTACAGGAAGGAGTGGGAGAACCACTGGGGCTCCTTGGTACAGGAAAGAACTCGTTGACAAACACCCAGAAATACAGCAAATCAAAGACAGCCTACAACAGAATGGGGGAAGAATGGGGTAGAACTTTTGCAGCTACACACCAGACAATGGCCTAATATCTATAATATAAAAGGAACTTAAAAATTAAACCCTCAGAAAACTAATAACCTAATTGAAAAATGGGCTAATGTGCTAAAGAGAATCTTATCAGAAGAAAAAGTAAAAATGGCCAATAGACACATGAGGAAATATTCAACACCTCTGGCCATAAAGGAAATGCAAATTAAAACAACATTGGGATTCCACCTCACCCCAGTTAGAATTTCCACTATCAAGAAAACTAATAATAACAAATGCCGGTGAGGATGTGGCCAAATGAGAAAGCTACTACACTGTTGGTAGGGATGTGAATGAGCTCAACCATTCTGGAAAGCAGCATAGAATTTCCTCAAAAAATTAAATATAGAACTACCCCATGATCCAGTAATTCCACTCCTGAGCATTTCTTGCTGTTGTTTTTAATGTATTCATAATGTACCACGTGATTTTTTTAATTTCTTTTGTATGTTCTTCCTCCATGGTATAACCCCTGTTTTCACTGTATTTGATTCTGGTGCCCTGCATCTTGTGTATACGTTTTTCATTTCATTTCTTTTCTTTTTTATTGTGAAAATACTGTACAGAGAGGTTACAATTACATGGGCAAGATAATGAGTACATTTCTTATCAAGCATTGTAGCCTCCTCCTTTGTTTCCCCTTCCCATCCCTTCCTATCCTCCCCCCATCCTCCCACCCAATCCTCCCCCCCACCACCAAATTTGTGAAGTTCGTTTTTTACATAACGACTTGTACATCTCATTGTTGCAATGGGTCCACCTGTATCCCTATTTAAACAATTTGTTTTTCCCCTTCCCCTCCACAAATTATACCGACATCAAATACAGTGAAAGCAGGGGTTAAATTGTGGGGAAGGGACATACAAAGCAACAAAAAAATCATCTTATAAATGTGTTAGAAACAATCGCATGAAAGAAAAAAAACATTTGAATACATATCTTAGGGTTCATTTCCCTAAGATCACCTTATCTGATTTGGGGAGGAAAAGGAAAATAACAAAATGCTGAAATAAGGATACAGGTTGACCTATTGTAACAAGGAGATGTACAAGACACTATGTTGGGCTGGGAAGTTGGCTCAGTGATAGAGTGCTTGCCTCGCATGCTTGGGGCCCTGGGTTCAATTCCTCAGCACCACATAAGCAGAAAAAAGCCGGAAGTGGTGCTGTGGCTCAAGTGGTAGGGTACTAGCCTTGCTAAAGAGCTGAGGGACAGCCCCCAGGCCAAGAGTTCAGCCCATCCAAAAAAAAAAAGACACTATGTTGAAAACTTACTTTATAACTTGGAGGGGAGGGAAGGGATGGTAGGAGAAAAACAAAGGAGAAGTTAAAAATGCTCGATAGGAAATATACTCATTATCTTACTCATGTAACTATAACCCCTCTGTACAGTATTTTTATAATAAAAAATATATACAGAAGCAAAAAAGACTACAAACCAGAATATAGTAAAGCACTACTGCAGCACTACTTGCTCACCAGAGCCAATGTATGGAATCAGACCAGATGTCCCACAATGGACAAACTGATCAAAAAATATTGTGTATACACACATGGAATTTTACTTATGCAACAGAAAAACTGATGCTGTACCATTTGAAAGACATGGAAAGACCTAGGGAAATTATGTAAAGTGAAGCAAATCAGACACGTAAGGTCCAGAGAGTGAAGGGATGCATGTTTCCTTTATATCTGAGGGCTAATAACCTTATGATTAAATATGCTTGGTGGTATGCAAGTATATACAAATGCATTAACTGAAATAGGGTAGCTTCAAGGGAGAACTCAAATAGTGTAATTCCTTAGAATGGCAAAGTCCAAGCTCAACAAAATAAATATCAGCAAGCGGATAATTGCAAGAGATAGAGTGGTGTCTAAGGGAAAGGGGTAGGTGAATGAAGTGGGGGAACTGCAGACAAGAATCCACTGTTCCTTCTACAAAATTATGAAGAGTGAGGGAAGGGGTGGGCAGGGGAGGAATGGTAAAAGAGGTGACATTGATCAAGATGAATCATATTCATAAATGGCTTTGTTAAATGGCAACTTCTTTGTACAACTGCGTAAAGATTGATAGTCTAAGTACACAGAAGACATAAAATTCCTAAGTGTAAGGAACCATATATTCTTGTGTAAGTCATGTCCTTTATAAGAACATGCAAGGGAGGGGACAGTGTTTAGGCCTGAGTTCCACTGGCCAACACTGTACTCCAGAACTTAGTTTCACGAGAAACAAAAGAACCCTGAGTTAATGATAACCCTGATTAGTTAAATCACAGTATTTGATTTATAGTGATTGATGTATGCTTTCATGTTAGGGTCCAGAAAATGGAATTTTGAAAATACACCAACACCTCTTTTACAGATGGTATTCCTGTTTTGAATCCCTGCAATATCAGCAGTGCTTATTGCAATGGCAAGACTTGTAGAGGCTATTAAATACCAACAAGTTAAAATAAAACAGAGAACTATTAACGGGCAAACCTCCCACCCAAGCCTGTCTTCATCAGTTCCTCTCCACATAAAACAGTAAACATTTGCTGATAGTAACAAGCAGGGAAATCCTACCTTATCACAGTTCCTAATTTTGTTTTTCTAAAATAAAATACATTGCTCTGGATTTGGGGATTCTGAACATTCTATGCATTCATCAAAACATGATGTTCTGGCTTTAGTAGTTTTTGGACACATGCATATTCATACATCTTTATTCCAGTCATGAGCTGAGTAAAACACTTGGAATAGATTGATTTGTGAAGTCTACTCTAGAATGATCTGAGATATTTCTTGTCACACTGGGGCTCCAGAAGTACTTCCTAGAGAATCTCAGCAGAAGCAATTCCCATCTTTTCTAGCACATCTAAGTTCAGCAACCCACACTTCTGCTTGGATTTGAATAGTGACTTACAAGGTGGCTGAACATAGCCAACATTATAAATATTAATAGAAATTTTAATAATAACCTTACTCAAGAGATTTGTACTTCTTACTTAGTGCCTTCATAAATTTAAATTGATGAGGAAAGGGGAGGGAAAACAGGGTTGTATGTAGAATGATGAATTTTAAAGAACCCAGAAATATTCATTTAAAAAAACTCTCATCTCTTCAACACTCATGTGGTTTAGCTTGATAATTAGCAGCACAAAAGAAGTTGAATGCTAAATGATTTGGGTCAAATTTGTCAATATTTGTCATAATACAATTTCCTTTTAAAATGATAAGCTCTTCTGAGATAGAAAATTTTAATTTGTTTGTTTAGGATTGAATAAATTAGAAAAAATTCCTTCAATTCACACTCAATTCTTTCAGTTCTTCCAGAACTACAGCTCTCTCTATTTTATTATAAAACAATTTTTAAGCTGAAGCTTAAAAGTTTTAAATTGACTTGTCCAGGGTCACAGACCTAGAAAATAGCAGTGCAGAATCCAAAGCTGAGCTCGACCTTTGCAATTATTACACCACTCTGTTTGACTTCATTAGAGTTTGTTAAATAAATAAAATTAATGTCCTAATTTCCAGAAAGTAAATTATGTTAATAACATATGCTTAAAATATGCCTTGAACTACATGATTCAGATGATTGGGGCAAAATATTTCTTAATATCCACATAATTGCCATAACTCTGTTTCATTTAGCAATGACTGCCTAAAAAAGAATTCTTTTTACAAACTGATTTAATAACAGTATTACTACAGAGTTTTAAGGGCTGATTGTGTACCAGAATGGCATAACTCTATTATACATATTTCTTAACCATGTCAAAGCTGTCAAGTAATTCATTCTCCCAATTCCTGAGAAAAGAAATAAAGGCCATTAAATGCTAAACAGCCAGCCATTGTGTGAGAATCAGGATTTGTACCCAAGCAGAAGGGTTCAAGAAAATCACCCAACCATTATGTGATAGCACTTTCCAGCAAATGATATATATTTCTCCCCATCAAAAGGAAATTTGTCAGTTATTTAAAAAATTTGATCAAGACAGATTTATTCTTCATTCATCTATCAAATAATTAATGAATGTTTGCATGTGCTTGGTTTTATGGGAAGGGTCTGAAAAACAAAAATTAGGGGGAAATGGAGATACAGCATATATATCCTAGTTAAAGAAATCAGGAAGAACTAACATACAAGAGCAAACTGCAAATTATTTGTGATCAGTGCTATGGAAAATAGACATTCTGAGTTGCAAAGGAAGAACTCCTTTAAATTTTTCATAAGATAGCCCAAGACGTATATTTAATCCATAGAAGTAAATCTTGGAGGTTAAAAAAAAACTTTTGTTATAAATAAACAGATCTATCTGTCTTTAATTAACACTTCTTTTTCATTGTAGCCACTTCCTAACTTTTTTTAAAAAAAAAACTATTTTTCCATGTATAAATTATCCTTTCAGAATAACTTAGGCACTTTGAAAACCTGCATTAAACTTGCATTTTCAGGTGTACAAAGGTGACCACTTAGGGCCTGACAAAAGTAATTTATTAAATAGTATCCCATGACCAGACCAAAAAACCTGGACACCTTTAAAAGTGTCTTTATCTGCTCTTAAGAAGAACTTCTGCAGAGGCAAATGGATTCACACCATGTATTAAAGCTTTATACTTCCTTAATTGTATTGGCCTTCCTATAGGCCAGTATGTATGATATTGTTACTGATAAGAGGAAAAACAGGAAATTCAAAGCACACATCATTTCTTTGAAAATACAATCATCAATCTAAGGTTTACCATTCGTTTTACTAAACTCAAGCAGATTTTATGAGAATTTAAAACAGGCTCATAATTATATGGATTCTCAGAAACACGAAGTAGTTCTCTGGTGTCAGTGATGCCTTGGTCTCTTCATTCCCTGTCCTCCTCAGAGCTACATTGCCTGGATGTGCAGTTCAGGCATAGGACGCAGCCTCATTCCGTAGCAGCCATTCATGCCTGTACTTCAGAAAGGATCAGTCACTGCCCAGACACTTTTAAACCTTCCCAGGAAAAGAGAGAAGAAGACATATGTGTATTTCAAGAGATCAAAGTCTAAGAAAGAAGGCCTTCTTTAGAAGCAAACAACAGGAGAGAAGGTAAAGTGGTACTAGCACAATAGAAAACTCATTGTCCTGCGAAACTCAGAGGTACTTTTTCTCCTAGGAAAAAAAAGAATATATTGGCTCACCCTCTAAAATCATTGCTTTTTTAAGTGCTGGAGATCATAATTCTTTAATAAGGAAACATGGTTTTTGATGGAATGTCTAGACTGGAGCTCTATATTCTTTATGTTGCTCTTGGAACATTAGAGCACCCTATATATTAAAAGGCAAATGAAAATACAAGCCTTCGTCTGAAATATCCATTATTATGTACATATATTTTCTTTAATGTAGAGTGTCCTTGTCTTACTAAACAAAGAATAAAACACACCATGCAATTTCAGAATAATGCCTCAAAGAAGGAAATATACTTAGTTATCAAGGAGGCATTTGGAAATTTTATACCTCTAAAGATGCTGATGTATACCATAAGGAAATATGAATGCCAATGGCTACTCCTCAGAGAAACCCTACTCTAATTGTCTCTGACATAGAGTGAATGAGTGTACATTTATTTCCCTTTGCCCACCTCCCTCGTGTGTCTCTCTGTTGAAGAGTTCTTCAAGTAATCTAATGATTAAATGCTCTGTGGTGTATCCCTGAGAACATTTATTCTGGTACCTTAGTTTTAGGGAAGTACTGAAACTGACAGATTGAACTAAGTCACTTTAAGAGCTTTTCTGTAACAATTCAAGTCCCTCTTCAAGGTACTTACACATTATACAGTTCTGACATAGTTTTAAACTTACGTTAAGTATTTTACCTTTCTTCATCCTTTCATGAACTATATAACAAAATGATACTTTAGTTAATGGATTGTTTTTCCCTCATTAATTTGACACAGACAATTAGTATGCCTATTCCAAAAAGAAAACCTTTTTTTTTTTTTTTTTTTTTTTTTTTTTTTTTTTTCTTTTTTTAAATAAGGTATTTATTGTGAAAATACTATACAGAGGGGTTAGAATTACATGAGCAAGGTAGTGAGTACATTTCTTTTTTTTTTTTTTTTTTTTTTTTTTTTTTTTTTTTTTTTTTTTTTTTTTTTAAATTGTATTTTATTTTATTTGAGAACATACTGTACAGAGGGGCTACAATTACATGGGCAGAATAATGCATACATTTCTTACCAAGCATTGCAGCCTCCTCCTTTGTTTACCCTTCACTTCCCTTCCCTGCCTCCCCCCTCCCCCCACCCAATTTTACCCCCCTCCCCCCACCCAATTATACCCCCCTCCCCCCCCCACACCGAAATTGTAAAGCTGGTTTTGACATGACATTTTGTACTTCTCATTGTTGCAACAGGTCCACCTGAATCCTTAAACGATTTGTTTGTCCCCATCTCCTCCACATGATATACTGATATCAAATATAGTGAAAGCGGGGGTTACACTGTGGGGGAGGGACATACAAAGCAATAAAGGAATAATCTTATAAATGCATTAGAAATACATGCATGAAAGAAACGAAAACATTAAAATACATATTTAAGGGTTCATTTTCCTAACATCACATTATCTGGCCTTTTCCGCTTGACTCATACCTATACTAGATATTGCAAATAAGGGAAACCATGGGACCTATGCTTCTTTGGGCCTGGCTTACTTCACTTAATATAATTTTTTCCAAACCTTTCCATTTCCTAACAAATGGGGAAATGTCATTCTTTCTGATGGAGGCATAGAATTCCATTGTGTATATATACCACATTTTCTTGATCCATTCATCTACTGAGGGGCATCTGGGTTGGTTCCATATCTTAGCTATGGTAAATAATGCTGCAATAAACATAGTTGTGCTGGTAGCTTTAGTGTGGTCTTGTTTGTAAACATTTGGGTAAATGCCCAAAAGTGGGATTGCTGGATCATAGGGGAGATCTATGTGAAGTCTTTTGAGGAACCTCCATACTGCTTTCCAAAGTGGTTGAACAAGTTTACATTCCCACCAACAATGAAGTAAGGTTCCTTTCTGTCCACATCCCCTCCAGCATCTGTTGTTATTAGAGTTCTTGATTTTTGCTGTTCTAACTGGAGTGAGGTGATATCTCAATGTTGTTTTGATTTGCATTTCTTTTATGGCTAGGGATGTTGAACATTTCTTCATGTGTCTATTGGCCATCCTTCTTTCTTCTTCAGAGAAGCTTCTCTTTAAGTCTTTCGCCCACTTATTTATTGGGCAGTTGTTTCTTTGAGGATTTGTTGTTGGGTGGTTTAATTTTTTGAGTTCCAAGTATATTTTTGATATGAGACCTTTGTCCGTTGTATGGCTAGTAAAGATCTTCTCCCAATCGGTGGGCTTTCTATTGATCTTGCCAGCTATGTCATTTGCCCTGCAGAAGCTCTGCAATCTTATGCAATCCCATTTGTCCAACCTTTCCAAAAAGAAAACCTTTTTAATAAGGATGATTTACAAAATATTTGCAAGCAGGAACAACTCAGAAATCAGTCAAACCAAAGGACACCAGACTTATACACTCTAGCTGAGTATAAATCCACTTCCCAATAATCAAAAATATCAAGATTACAAAAATGAATAATAAAAACACAGCTTCTTTACCCCTTACACAACCTGTGCCTCATGCAAGAGACTCTTTCTAATCGTACTTCAAGACTGAATTTCTATATCAATTCATTCATTATGTATTTATTACACATCATTTATTGAGCAGTTTCTAACTGCCAGACTTAAAGTGCTGGGGGTCCAAAGCTGAGCACACAAACATGATCCTTATCTTCCCAGAGTTTACAGGCTGAAGAAGGAGGCGATAATTAACAATCACACATAAAATATACTTACAAATACATTTGGTGAAAGTAAAGAATGCTTGAAGAAACCCTTAAGATATAACCTCATGTAGATGGGTGGGTTCGGGGAAGATGTTCTGAGACATGCCAAAGTGGATAAGAATTGAAGGATTGATTGGAGCTATTCTGATGAAGAATGGAGAAAGTCACCCTAGTGAGTTTCCCTGAATCACAGAAAGAGATCACGTGTATCATCACTGGTAGAAGGTGTAAGTCAGTGGGTAGAGGTGGGATGAATCACTGTATCATAACTATTTTGAGAAAAGGAATTACAAGTTAGGTCATCTATTATGCACATTCTAAGGGTAGCAGTGACACCCACCAAACACACAGATAAAAATTCTCCACAGAGGCCAATTAGGACACCAAAATAACAAATGAATTAGAGAATCAACAAACAGTAATAGTGTTTATTAAATTTTTACCTTTAATTTTTATTGTTTTTTATATATAAAAGAAGAATTCAATGTTATATTCCTACAACATTAAGAATAAGGAAGGAATGGATAGGGAAGGAATTGGTGAGGATGCTGAAAGGGGTGGCATTAACCAAGACACATTGTATTCATAAACTGCTCGTTAAATAGCAACTCATTTGCACAGCTGCTCAAAGACAATAAAAATGCTTTAAAGTATCTTTTAGAAAAACTCCTAAATGCAATAATGATTATGTACAAGGCACTACTATAAGAGATTTAATAATAGTACCCTTCCTATCTGACTAAAACTCATGAAATAAGTATTATAATGATCCTGATTTTACAGGTATTTGAAGGATACAGGTAATTACAAAGCAAAGAATGATCACTTTCCCAGGATCACTTTCCCACGAAGTAGTTGAGACAGCATTGGAACTCAGATAACTTGGTTCCAGTGCCTGTGTCTCTAAACCAGCCTCTACCCTCTCCCTTCCCTCCCTTTCCACATGTGAATCATAGAAGATGAGAAGTAGGATGAGAAAAATGTTGATTAATGCTTTCCCCAAAGAAACTAAGTACAAATCAAAGGTATTCAGGCAGTATTAAATATTAAATATTGCCTACCAGGGGCAATAGAGCAGACTTGTGTAATTGACTTAACATAAACACAAATAATACAATCTTTGTTTAGGTATATTCAAGACATTAGCTAATTTTAAACACAAAACAGACAGAAACATACAGATTCTCATGGGATTTTTACAGAAAGTTTTTCTTCCCTCAATGAGACCACAGTTTTTGAAGATGAGATCAGAATTTTCAATGATATATTTTTGGAAGCTAAAATTATCAGTCCAATAAAGCTTTGAGATATGGAAATTCAAATCAGACATTATTTTTCTAATCTTTTTTAAATTCCATTCATCCATCTATTTGTTCTGGTAGTAGTGGTAGATGTTGAATCGCTTGAAAATAACTTTCAGACATTTGCAACATTAATCTTTTACCTGTCATGGGAATAAAGATCTCACAATATCATTACTAATTTCAAGAAAGTTATAATTAATTCATGATAATATCCAATATCAATTTAACATTAAAAACTCTCCATCAAAAAAGATATTTCATAACTTTTTTTCAAAATCAAAAAATGGAGACCAATTTATAAAACAACTAGAAGCAAAGATTTCAGTTTTGAATCGTGTTTATATCACTTTAGTCTCTTGTAATACCAAAAAATCCTAATAGCAGATATCACTTTTCATCCTTAAGAAATCTAGGGTCTTTTTGGACCAAAAAGAATATGAGTAAATGCAAACATACATCAAAATTTAAAAGACTTAAAGTTGGATAAAAGTCATACAAATATTTTAAGAACCAAGAAATGCAAAATATAAACAAATATTAAGCATTACAAGTTTGGTGTTACAGAGGGTAAAGTGGGTAATATATAACTTTACTGTTAGGAATGATGTATGGATTGGATATATGGATTATGTGATCTGAGTTAAGTGAACTATATAACTGTGGAAACAACTTTAATATATCAAATCCTTATGCAGACTATGAAAAGCATTATTTATATGTTGGCTATCTCAGACAAATTCTTTACCTAGTAAGTAATCATAATTAGCTTAGAAGATAAATCCTTTTCCAGTGAATTTGCTTCTGAAATAAGTAAATGTAAAAGTTTTTAAGCAAATCAAAAGCTAGAGAAATTTTTTTGTGCTAAAGAATCTATGTATGTTGATATTTTCAGTAGTTTAAATATGACCATTTAGCAAGTTACTTTCTATTTTGATTAAAATATTAACTGAGTAAAAATTTTGCACTTTTATATAAAATTGGATCCAGTAAAATCAAATCAGATTGATATTGTCTACATATTTATAGGGAGATGTAACTCATTGACTGAAATAACAGGATTACTATATATGTTGTTTGTACTGATTGTAGTACCTTTCTAGAAAATGCAGTTAAGTTGGTTGAAAGCCAATGCAAGTGTGCTGTGACCTCATTAAATAAAGTGCATGTGTTTCTGCCTCTAGAGTATTTTTAAATATTAAATAGATATTTTAAACACTTTTGCTTCATTTTATGTTGTTAATTTTGTGAATAATCTTAGAAACTTCTAGAAGTGAATTTAGGAGACTATCTTTATTCTCTACAAGTACTGAACATATTCCTAGGAAAAATAATTGCCTTAACATTATAAATTGTGGCCTGAGACTCCAGAAGCTTCCTCCTAGAGTCTGAGGTTCTAGGTTTCCATAATATCTGTGTATTTCACAGAATTTGACATTTATACTACATGCACTACATGTACTACAGAACAGAAGCTTGGGTTCTGTTACTCTGTCACTAATTTACTGCATGGCCTGGGAAAAGTCACTTGACGGGCTAGCATTCAGTTATCGAACATGAAATAAACACCAGAATGCAGAATGACAAAGATGATGTTCAGCTATAAAAAAAAAAAAGCCTATGAAATTATGATTCGTTAGCAATGGTATAAGAAAAAGTAATGGTAAATTTTCAAAGAAAAATTTTATCTTTCAGGAATAACCTATCTCCCTTATTAGAGGTTAAGCTTTACTGCCTTCTTATTCTGATCATGAAAATTGAAGTGGTAAACAATGTACCTACAACACTTTCAAGACCTCTTCTCATTATAAGAAGAACTAGTGAGAAAAGACTTCACAGCCTATTCTCACGCTGATAAAGAGAGACATTAGCTCTTCCACTTTGGAACAATTTGATTCGGCCTTCCATGGACAAAAAAATAGTAAAATTAAAATTATGTGGAAAAAAACTCATTGACTATTGGTTTTACAATTGTATTTCTCCTTGAAAATATTTTTCATTAGAGGCCTATAAGAAGCAATAATCACAAAATAATTTATACAAATGCTTTATTCTGTCTAAAATATGTTTAATCCCACTTTTATTAAAGGTCCGAAATTTTTAAATTACTGTTGATCTTTTTTAGGTGATACAAGAGTAATCTTTGTGACAGTGCTCTGAAGAATAATGCATTGAAGGAAACAAAGACACCTTTGTTTCCTAGGAGTGAAAATCAAAGACAAGCAGTTCGATGCTTTTCCTAGATAGTTGCATGAGTTTATTACTTGCAACAACTAAGAAAAGAGATGATAGCTAAAAACAGTTCTTGAAATGATAATTTTAATTATCTTTAATGTAGTGGTTTGCTAACAACACAATTATAACCACACAATATGGTACTTTTTGAGCATGACTAAATCAGATCCAGATAACTTTTAGTCATTTGCATCAAGTAGCATACATATACAGAAGCATTATCTAGAATCAATGTTGGAATCAGAGAGAACCTAAAATTCAAAGCCACACACTTAGGCCCCTTCATTAGCATTACATTGTTTCTGTCATATAACTTTTTAGAAAAGATGATTATTATATCAAATCTTTGCTCACAACACAGGTAATTCAAAGGAAATAATCGAGCATTACTTCCGAGTTTTACATGGCAACAGTACTTCTGTTTTAAAGTGACTTATTAAAAAGTTTGTGTAAAGGCAAGTTACAAAATACTAAAGATTAAAATACTTCAATTTTGTGTTTGAAACCTATCAATAACAAAAATTCAGAAACAGGTTATTATCTATTGGTAGGTTACAAACTCTCCTTTCACCTTTCTTAAAGTTTCTTGTTAATGGCTGACTCGATTGTAGAACTTGGCAAAAAAAAGACATTTCATCTTTAACTAGTTGAGTTAGTTAAAAACAGAAAAAAGAAATCAGAAATATTAACAGGACCAAAGTCAACATGGTGACAAGGTTTTTAGAGAATCAGAGTTTTGAAGGACAGGAATTACTTCTTATGATAATAGCTTATTGGCAGCATATTAGCAACTTCGAATTCTAGGTACTCAGGAGGCTGATTTGAAACCAACCTGAACAGAAAAAAAGTCTTTGTAACTGTCTCCACAATAACCAATTAAAAGAAAAAGCGAGGTTAGAGGCATGGCTTAAGTAGAAGAACAGCCTAAGCAAACATGAGGCCAAGTTCAAACCCCAGTACTACCTAAATAAGTAAGTAAATACAAGAGATAACATATGAGCTTTTGAGTATAGCTGAGATGATCATAATACTCACAACATCATACCCTGGCAATAACCAAAGTTGGGCATATAAGATATAACTCTAAACCCAACTTTCAGCTCATTGACCACCGTATTCTTTAAAGCAATAGGTAAGCCCTAGAAATGGCTTCAAGCCACACCTTTATTGTGCATGAGATTGCATATAAGTTGAATCTTAAATAGTAATTCGTGGCCTTTGGCAAATTTAAACATAAATCCTTATAGATATGGAGATCCCACCTCAATAAAAAAGAAAAGTCCATTTACTAATAGTTTGGTAAATATTCTATCAAGAATACCAAGGGCTGGGAAGGTGGCTCAGTGGTAGAGCGCTTGCCTTGCATTCCTGAGGCCCTGGGTTCAATACCTCAGCACCACATAAGCAAAAAGAAAAAAAAGCCAGAAGTGGTACTGTGGCTCAAGTGGTAGAGTGCTAGCCTTGAGCTGAAGAGCTGAGGGACAGCACCCAGGCCCAGAGTTCAGGCCCCACAACTGACAAAAAAAGAAGAATAAGAGAAAGGAAAAGAAAAGGAAAGGAAAGGAAAAAAATCAAAGAAATAGAATGAAGTACAGTTGTTGTTGTTTTCAAATTATCCACACACTGCTCCAAATATTTTATTGATCCTAGTAGGAGGATGTTCTACAAGCTTTGCCAGAAAGCATGAGTTTAGAGTGCAACAATCTTTTGCAATAATTATTGGGCTAGAATATTGGTCAGCCAGTCAAGAACATCATTGTCATGAAACAATTTATAAAATAGGAAGAACTAGTATAGAAACAAATGGTAAATGTGGAAAGATATTAGTCTGGTATATACAATTTTCATGTATGTACAGATTATAGTTCAAAAGTTTGCTGTAAAACATGGTACCCATGGGTAAAAATGTTCCATATGGAATGTGTTTTCATTGGCCTGGCAGGAAAAAATAAAGCAACAAAAAGCTAGAATCCTAATACTGAACTGTTCATAAGACAATATTAAGGAAAGTGTATTAAAAGAAAGTTCTAAGTTTGAACTTACAGTTAGACTGTAGAACCTGACTCATCATTTATTTGTTCATGTCTGGGAGGAGGTTTGTTATAAATATTCAGTAAGGAGTTAGAGGCTATGTCTATATGATATGTCTATATGACATCTTATGAACTGAAAGAGAAAATGGGTCTAGAATTATTTCAGAAAAAAAAACTTTGATGGTAAATGCAAAGGGAAAGGTATTCGAGAGGAGAAGGAAGAAGATGATTTGTAACAATTGTTTGCTAGTATATTGTGATAATAAATTCATAAGCAATACAGGCTCTATTTCTTGATAGGTGAAAAAAAAGGTCATTGCCTTAAATAGAGCAAATTATTAACAACTATTTGAGTAAACAGAAGATGAAGGTTGACATCTTTGATCGCTTTTTGAAGGATGAATAAATGACAATACAATCATATTCTCTATCATTTTGTCAAGAAATCCCCCCAATGGAAAGTAGCTGCCCAGAATGGTATTGAACCTGGTCCAAAGAGCAGAAAGAGCGCTCAGAAAACACACTCCCAGTCTTTCCTTCCCTAGACTATGCTCACTTGCCACTTGAACCAGCCAGAAGCACAAAGTAAGACCCCTTTTACTAATGCCTCTATTCAAAAACTCCATGTTTAAATCTCTAGTTATCTTGGCTGCCTGAATGAGACTCATCGTCTTGTGAATTTGATGTAAGAATTAGTCAAGTTCCCTGTAATGCTCTCCGGAAAAAAAAATCTTACCTTTCTGAAAATTGGTACATACTCAAAAAATGCAAATGGATTTTAATTTTTAATGGAAATGGATTTAATTTTTAATTGGAGAAAATCTAAAAACAAATCATTACAAAGCCAAATAAAATGGAAGATTAATATTTTCTATCCATGAGAGAATCCCCTGAGCTAAGGTGAGGTAAGAATCATCACACTAATGCAAATTCAAATTACCCAAGGAGCTTTCAGAAGTACAGATCCCAACCTATCTCCCACAGTGAGCCTAACAAGTTTTCAGAGCTGAGAATCACTGACATAGAGAAACAAGGTTTTGCTGTAACTGAGAAAACATTTCTTGTCATTTTTGTAAATTGCTAAACATATTTTATTTTTCCCATCATGGCTAGAATCTGAAAAAAGAATTTCTAACAAAAGACAATGCTACAACTGAGTAGCTTAATTCTGCAGGATCCAAGCAATCAAACAAAAACAAAAACAAAAAAAAACTCATTTTTGATCCTACTGAAAATAGGTAAGTTTTATTCCTTTGAGGTAATTATGACAAAGAAAGTGGAAGTTATTGAATCAAAATCAAAGTATTTATAGGAAAACAAGAGGAATTCTCTTTCCCTCTGGGAGAAACATTCCCTCCTTCCACTAAGCCCCTCCCCCTTGGTTCTACTCTGACATAAAAATGCAGGATTTTGTTTTTCTTTATAAATGTGACAGTTCACAACAAGGTTGATAAATCCCATAAATTCCTGATCACATCATGTCCCTGTTTGAATCACACATTATTTCCCACATCTTTCAGGAAAAAAAAATAATAACAAATCCCCAACTGGAAGAAACAATTTCTGCCCGCCCAATTAGATTTCTAGTCCCCCATACACATCTTCAAGTTTTACAGTCCACAGAGATAAAAGGTTATTTCACATATCTGTGCTTTTGCTCACTTCACTTCCTTAGTCTAGAAAATAGAGCTTTCCAACCCTCTCCACAGGAACATATCCGCTCCCAACCCCCCCCCACACACCCCCGCAAGCTTTTCAAGAGCCTACTTACAACAGGCCTTATTTAAGACCATTCTCCATGGAGACAACTCTTACTGCTTACAGTATTGACCACCTCCTCCTCTATATTCCCAACAGAGTCTGGGTAGCTTTCTATAACAACAGTTGTTAACAACAACAACAAAAAAAAAATCCTACACTTAAAATGTCTCCAATTTGGCACAATTGAGATTTCGGACCAGATAATTCTTTGTTGTTTTATCCTTTTTTTCAATTTTTTATTGTAAAGATACTATACATGTCCTTATATTCTTAACAGCATCCTGTCTTCTGCTCACAACATAGTGGGCAGCACGTTTCCCCCTCCCCCACCCCTCCACTCCCCACCCCCCCTCCACTCCCACCCCCTCCATCCCCGCAACTCATGACACTCAAAAATATCTGGGGTTACTGCCAAATGTCTCCCAGAGGAGTCAAATCATTCCTGTTGGCTTAAATATGCATCTTTCTTCACCCTGATAAAATGTTAAGTTCATGAGAATAGAATTATCCATTTTTTTTAATGCTGTTACTGGAGCTTGAACTCAGGACTTGGGACTCTAGTGGAGCTTTTTTGCTCATGGCTGGCACTTTACCATTGAGTAACATCTC
The DNA here is from genome assembly GCF_024711535.1 of Dipodomys merriami. Taxonomy (NCBI): domain Eukaryota; kingdom Metazoa; phylum Chordata; class Mammalia; order Rodentia; family Heteromyidae; genus Dipodomys; species Dipodomys merriami. The sequence continues at coordinate 87,526,885 of NW_027203381.1, forward strand.
TAGTTCAGCTTTTTGCTGATTAACTGGAGATAATTGTTCCATGGATTTGTCTGCCTGGCCTGGCATTGAATACTGATCTTTAGATTTCAGCCTTCTGATTAACTGGTATCCAATTCGGGCTCTATCTATTAAGAAATATTCCACCAGGCTTTTTGTGTAGTTTTAATTTATTCATGTTCTATCATTTATATCATGTTCTATAATTTATATCATGTAATATAATTTATATCATGTAATATAATTTATATCATGTAATATAATTTATATCATGTTCTATAATTTTTAGTTGTCTCCAGTTACAAAAATTCAAACTCATGTCATATATTTTCTTGTGAAGTCTCCTTTCACTTTATTAATAAAACTGGCATATTTTGGTAGAACTGATCAGTATAGAATTTTAACAACAAAAAATACAGGGTTGTAATTCTACTTTAAGTGCTTATGTAAGATAAATTTCTATTTAGAGTTGATGTGTCAGAATTCAAGTATGTGAGCCTAAACTCACCTGAGATTTTAAAATGTGTCTATTTTATGAATAATGATTTCAAATTTATAAAACATTAAGGATTTTCTAAATTATGCACTTATAGTCTATTATGTTCAATTTATGGTAAATTGCATTTGCAATGAAAAGAAAGGTTGGCATGAATTAATTCCAATTCATGATATGCTATTTTCTTCTTTTAAAAAAAGAAATGATCTCATTAGGCAGTGCAACACATGCATTGGGAGGAGTTATATCCCATCATGTACTGAAAATATGTTCAACTGAGGAACAGTCATTATATGAATTCTGACTATTTTTTACATGAGCATATTTGAATAAATATCAAGCTCTAAATTTTAAAATATGAAAATTGTTGTTCTTGCTCTTTTGGATGACGCAATTTCCAAGAAGAAAAGTTCACGTTAGCCTCATTTTATGGAGAAGCTTAACACTACAAACAAATAAGCCACTGACATTTTCATTTGCCTCAACTCTGATTTCATTGAAGCAAAAATGTCTTTTGTACTTTGAATCTGGATTTTCACATATAACAATAGAAATAACAAAACTATCTTATTAATCTAACTTAGCTGATTTGTAGGTTTTGTTTATAATTTGGTCTTATAATTTTTAAAATCTTTTTGTTATTTTTCAATAAAAACCCATAACGACCTATGTACCTAACTTTGTAGTTTTGTATTTTTTACATGTTTTCTATATTCTCTATATGCTATTGTTGCCATATAGTGAGTTCTAGAATATTAACCGTGTAAGATCAGTAAATAATTACAACTTATAGATCAAACCTCGCTCACCACCTATTTTTTGTATGGTCCATAAGTTGAGTAGTTTCCACATGTTTTAAATGCTTGGAAAAACTCAAACAAAATGTAACATTTTCTTTTAAAGTAAAAATCAAGCCAGGCTCTAGTGGCTCATGCCTATAATCTTATCTACTCAGGAGACTGAGATCTGAGGATCACGGTTCGAAGCCAGCATGAGCAGGAAAGTTCGTGACTCTTCTCTCCAATAAACTACTCAGAAAAAGCCAGAAGTGGGCTGTGACTTGAGCAGAGAGAGCTCAGGTACGAAACCTAAGTCCTGAGTTCAAGACCTGGGACCAGCAAAAAAAAAAAGCTAAAAATTATATGAATTTCCAATTTCAATAATTACAAATAAATATTGAAATAGAGGTTGCTTGTTTATATATTTTCTGTGGGTCTTTTGGAGCTGTGATGGTAGATTTGAGTGATTGTTACAGAGATCCACAAATAAAATATTTACTATCTACTCTATAGAGGAAAGTTTGGTAATACCAAAAGTTTTGATGATTAGTATTTGATTATAAATACATATAACATCTTGGGATCATCTTTTTATTGTTACCTTATTACTGTATATTTTTACAAGCTTTGGGAAATACCAATAGTCATGAACAATAAAATAGTTGTTTTGATGTTTACTCAACCAGTAGAATCAATTGGCTGGTTTTTTTTAAGTTGCACTTTTCTTCATCATTGATGTTTGAAGAGTTTTGAAATTTTACAATTTCACATTTGAGATAATATTATATAATAATAACCAGTAATGTACTCTGAAGTCTTCCAATTTCAGCCTAATATTTTACTTTATCATGCTTGGTAAAGTTACTATGTCTGGTTTCCAGCCTCACCATTTAGTAAGGAAGGCAAGATAGATGAAACCAAATCAAGCTTAATTTATAGTCTTGACCTAGTTTACATACATTCCGGTTTACATATAGAAAAACAAAGCATAAGTTTCATAAATTAGCCAAAAAATTGTATTTCTTGCAAACTGATATTACAAATAGCTTGCTTAAGTTATAGAAAGGATTGTCATTGTTTACTAATAAATGTGATTGCTTTTTAAGCTATTCAAAAGGCTACAAAAACATGTCTTCAATAACTTAGTTTCATAAATTAGCCAAAAAATTGCATTTCTTGCAAACTGATACTACAAATAGCTTGCTTATGTTATAGAAAGGATTGTCATTGTTTACTAATAAATATGATTGCTTTTTAAGCTATTCAAAAGGCTACAAAAACATGTCTTCAATAACTTAGTGCTCGATGCTATTACTAAGTAGGCTATTGGTGAATAGACTATTGTCTAAAAAATACACCTTTCAAATATAATTTTGCAGCAAGAAAATTCTATTTTTACACCAATACCAGCTTCTTTTAAGGAGAGCAAATAAAGTTTTATATGTCTTAAAAGGATATAGCTTTGCTGCAATATGTGCCATGATCCTGCTACCACATGATCTAACTGAAGCTATGAAGAATAATGATGACTATATGCTACTTTAAAGTCATTTCTGAACATCTCTAAACTAAAAGGACATATGACATATTTCTAGGTTTTTATATTAACCTAAATAGTATAATAGTAGAGAAACATTTGTTAAAAAAAAAAAACCACTTGAGGACACAAACTTTATAGTAGGAGTGATAGTTTAAATGAATACTCTGAAATGTGTCCCATTAGTTAAGGTAGTAATGGAAAGGCTGAAATAATAGAGACATTTAACTGTGTATTATGAAAAATACCAACTGTTTAAAGTCAACATATTGTCGCTAAAAAAATTATTTTAACCAACAGTTCAAAGTTGTTTTTCTTTGACCCTTAAGGAGAATCCTAAGAAGGCAATTTAGAGAAGCTAAAATAAATATCACAATCCTCAGAACCAAAAAGATTATTGTTGCAAATGCATGAGCCTATAAGGTGAAGTCACCTTTCCAACACCAATAAACAACTAGTTTTATCAAAGACAGAAGAGAAAGAAACGCAGGAATGGAAGCAGCCTTTATAGAGATCACCCAAGAGATGGGGATCACAATGTTTCCTCTCACTCATGGATGACTTCTCGCAGGCAATGTGAGATTCTAGGTCAATGCAAGGCTAATCACTAAAATTATGTTCATTTAAAAGAAAATCAGACCATCATTATTTTCAATTATCGTATCATCTTTGTAATTAGAGATGATGCCACCCCTATCCAGCCAGCGTTCTGGTGCACTGGAACCCTAATAAGAAATCATTGGTATAAATTGTTTGCTTCCATTAATAGAATATCTCTGGGTACTATCCGGCAAAGGACGGTGGCTAGGGTTCATACTGGAAATACACAACTTCTGAGTCAAGCTTACACCTCAAAAGTAAAGGATCTGTGAAAAGAGCTGCTCCTTTTCTCCAAATCTCATCAGGATAATTAGGATAGGTTGCAATTCACAACAGCAAATTTTTTTTCTTCCTTTCTGAACCCCAAATGCAGAAAGGTATTCTCACATCCTTTGACTGTTTTTAAGAGTTCAACCCTGGCACCACTACTGGAACAACAGCATTTAAAAGAATGTTACTCTTTTAAATTAAATAAAACATTAAGTTAAAAATAAAACTTCCATTTTTAATTTCAAAGGCAGCCTTTGCAGTGGCTTTAGGTAGCCTTGATGCTGGGCACTTACCCGATTCCTCGGCTCTGTGGAGTCAGCTGGCCTCCATGTGTCTGGTCCACTGCCTGTGACAGTGCTCAAATGCCTGGCCTAACCAAACTTTTCCAGAAAAGAGTCCAACCTTCGAATGAGAGAAGAGTGTCTCATTATGAAAAGTCTTTATAGGGAAGAAAGAAAGAAAGAAAAAGCTGAATTTCAGACAAGCGGATGTTTCCAAGGGTCTCTGAAGGTTTTACAAAACTAATCATCACCAACATGAAACTTGAGCTCATCTTTTATAGACATCCAATTCTTTCCAGCTATGACTCTCTCAATTTTCATTTCGCTCTCATACTCCTTTTTTTCCCCTACCTTCTTTTGATCTTCTATTTTATGCTGTACAGAAATGTTGAGTGGTATGTGTGAAGTGAGCCTTCATCAATCCTATGAGGGAAAGCCTGCAGGTCTAGGGAAAAAAATCATAAAGAAATAAGGCTTGAGGTTGTTGAATCAGGAGCTCGTTTGCACTGTTATCAATGTCCTCTTTTGCTGCATGAAAGATGCCTTGCCTTTTCAATAACACACTCCACATAGTGATGAAAATGGGATATGGAATATCGTTGTGAAAACTGGGTTGGTTGAGACAATAATGACTGAGATGCTGTCAATGCAAACAAATCCAACAGGACTCTTATTGTGAAGAAGGAGCTAGAAACTAAACCTTCTGAATTATTTCTACTTTTGTTTAGGCTTTCAAACAATTTCATCCACCCACCCCACTAACCCTCCCCCCGCCCCAGGCCTTGGGAGCCTTGGGCCCAGTTTTGAAGTCATCATACATCACTCTCAAATAGCTCATCTCATTTCTCACTGGGGAAAAAAAAAATGTGAGAAGCTGGATTTAGGTACATTTCTTTCAAGATGTTTCTAAAATGCCTCATACTCACAAGACACAATGTTAGAAATGAACTTTACAACTTGTAGGGGGAAGGAGTGTCATGGTGGAGAGAAGGTAGGAGAAAATGAGGGAGAGGTAGCACTGTTTCACAAGAAATGTACTGGTTATCTTACTTATGTAACCGTGAGCCCCTGTACATCATCTTTGCAAGAAAATAAAATATTATTAAAAATAATAAGCCTCATTAAAACAACTATGTAACTACTGTTCTCAAGGAGGACTTGTAGATTTTTATTTAATCTGCTATTTAATAATAACGGCTACCTGAAAAAGCACATTGCTCCACCAGTAACACCACTGGCCTCTACTGTTATAGCATATTATTTAATTTATTCAATGGACTCAGTGTACATTAACAATACTTAAGTTCTTAATTATCTCTGTGAGAAAGGCAATGTGCCTGTGGCTATTGTGAAGTGAGATTACAATCCAAGGGTTCAGCCTCTTAAGATTTCTAGTCAATCCACCAACTCCACCTCTCCCCTAAAACAATGTGATTTGAAAGCTAAATGAACTACTGAAAAATAACAGCCGTGGGCTAGTCACACTGCCTTCTAAATCTTGTTTAGTGTTAAGAAAGGAATTTGGGTATTTTCTATACCAAACAAACCTGGATTCCAGTTTCTCAAAGAAAGGTCATCTCCATAGAAGAGCATGAAACTCTTCCTCTCCATGAGTAAACATGAGCAAATCAGGAAACTTTTTCAAGCAACATGAATATAAACTTCTCCTTGGTTTTTAAAGTTAAGCACTCTTATTGAAAGCACAGAAACAATCGTAGAACACCTTATATGATGTCTTCCTCATTATTGTGATGGGAACTAAACTTTCAGGCCTACTTCAGGGGCCTGTGCCTGTCTGAATACAATGGAGCTTTTAAGCAAGTTGTTTTCAAAGCATGTCTTCAGGTTCTATGCTGAATGTATATTGACCATACCCAATATAATTTTAAAACCGAAAATGAAAATGCAACAGGTGTAAGTAGTCATTAATAAATTCTGTCACTAATAAAAAAAATAAAGTTAGTAGCTTCTGTCCTGTGAGAAAACAAACATTTCATAAATATTGAATACCACAACCCACATACTCTACAAGCTGGTCAGCTAAAAAGACAACACATTCCATTAGAGGCTTTCAGCTAGGAAAAGATAAAACAGTTGCGATAAAGTCACTGACATCATTTATTAGATTTTCACTTTTAAAATGTGGTGTACAACAATGCCATGCATTTATATAACTCCAAAAATACCTTTATCTGTTTTATATACTCTAAGTCCTTTATTACAAGGATTTCTTATCTTGTAGGCTATTAGTTGGCTGAATGTTTTATTAGTTGTACATGCAGCTTATGCCCCTATCAAGGAATAATTTTAGTCATATAAAATATTTATCAGTATCTGATAGCACCAGAAGTGGAAAGTTGAGCAGTTAACCTGTCCAAAAAGAACTTACTGATTTATCATCAGAGGAAAGGCAACCAGTGTGTCTTATATCCTACAGAATGTTGAATTTTGACTAAGAAGGCATCCTTACTAGCAATGGATTCCTTAAAATAGAATGGTTAATACATAAAAAGTCATGTAACTGAGTGAATGGCTCCAACTAGAAAATAAAAGTTCAGAGCTCTCCTTTATCACATGAACCTATAATAAAACATAGAATGTCAAGAAATGTACTCATTACCTTACTCATGTAACTGTAATGTACATCATCGCTACAATAAAATAATATTAAAAAAAAGGATGTCAGAACTCAGATCTTACTTGTAGGAAGATTTATGTCTTCAATGTTATTTTAAATCTATTGAAAATAAGAGAAAAATAGAAGAAATTTGTGTCTCTAAACTTCTAGGCTGGGTAAAATTTCTTCATTGTGTCCATTCAAATGTTTAGCTTCATTTTCAGAGTCTTTCTAATTTAAAATGGGTTCAAGTTCAATAATATAAAGGAAATATATATGTATATCTATATGAATGATTCTCCATTGGTATTGAAATAATCCACTAATCCACATGTCAGAAAAAAAATGGGTCATCATAAATCTCATCTCTAACACCCATCTGGGCTCAAGTGACTTCATTTTTCACTTCATCTATGTCATGGGTATCCTATAGATATTTCCTAATGACATTTTTTACTAGCAAGCTCACTTGTAGAACAGCTATAGGCTTTTCAGATATTTACAAAAGTAGTTGTAGCCCATGTACGTATTTTATACAAAGATTAATTTCCTCTCTGTCTTAGAGGAAGTTCAGGCTTTATAGTATTATAGATAAATTATGAAAACAGATTCAGACACACTTGAAAGAGAAAATAAACAAGCTTCAAATGTAAGTGCAATCAATTTCCCAGTAATTTAACCAAATATTTCTAATCTTGGAAATCTAAAAGCTGAATAAATTACTTCTTGATCAGTATAAATTGTTACTCGTTAAGTTCACAAGTAGATACAAGACTGTTTCATTGCATTGTAACTATTAGTTGACCACAAATGAAGAAACCATTATTTTAAAAATATTATGTTCATTACTTTAAAACATCAGTGAAAATACTGAAATACTATTGTTATTTTATGACGTGACACTTTATAAGTAGTGTGTTTTGTAGATATTTTACTTTTCTTATGTAAAAATTTATTGATATATCTAGATAATTTCAACAAAGAATTCATAATGATTAGTATTTGTAGTACTGTAATTTCTTGGCAGTTATATATCTACAGATGATCAATTCCAGGAACTAGCTTTACTAGGTAACGTATTGAAAAACTTTAAGAAAGCTTTTAAATCATCCTTAGATTTGTAAGGCATTTATGTATGTTTCTTGAATTACTTAAGTATGCTTATTTCTGGAAACACCTCATCAAAAGCACTAAATTTAAAATAATAGTAAACTGGAGTGCTGGCCTCTGGAAATGATATTACTGAACCTGCTCACCAATACTGCTTTATTTGTCAATGAAAGCGTAGGAATTGTGGTTTGTATTTCCAGAAAACCTTCTTTGAAAGCCATAAACTGGATAATGGTAGGAGAAAATGTTCTAATCATCTCCCTATTGTCATAATAAGGCAGACCTATTCATTTTAAATCCAAGGAGTCTTGACAACTTTTAAGCTAGGAACTAAGCTCCTATTACTACTTGCAGGGTCTGTTATAGAATTGTGTGCTTATAGGAGTTTGTTCTGAACTCAGTAGTTAGACTGAATACCACTTCCTCTCTACAACAGGAAATTAACATCAAGGACTTCTAGGGTGGAAAGTAATGAAAGTAATATGAGCCACACAGTGAACCAGTATATGGATATATCCAATGAAAAGAACCATGTTCAATTGGAGAGCACAAAGGTTTCCAGCAATGGTTACATTTGCAGAAGATTGTTGCTATGTAGAAATATGTCACCCAACATTTCCAGAAATTTCCAAGTTTGAAATCACCCAAAGTTATACACAGTCACATTTTTAAAAATGATTTGCACTTATTTGGACTAGAATGAACCTTTGAGCTCCCAGTTTGCCATCTTATCTGTAAGTCTGACAGGTCAGTAGACTTATCCTAGAAAATAAATGGGATCATTTCCTCCTAAAGTCTTGTTCTTTATGACAGTACTGCCCAATTAGCTAGCAGTGGCTAGCTGAGTTGCAGAGTGAATCTGTAAAACCTATTAATCCACTCATTATTCTAAATGTCTATGGACAGAGCATCAAATTTTCATGTACATATTTTAATCATGTAAAACATATTACATTTTGAAGAAGAAATAGGTCCAAATGAGCAGTCAGTTTTCAAGTAGATTGGCCATAATATTATAGCTACTCTTTTATACATTCAGAAAGATAATCAAGTGGCATTTTCCAAGCAGAACAGAGAATAAAGATGAAGAACAAAATTAATAAGGTTAGCACTTATGGTTTTTCAAACATATGACAACCCACAGAAAGATCCACACTATGAATGAGAATTCATTGTAAATATAAAGTATTCACTCCTTGAATATGTCTTCATAAAAGGTAGTATACTAATCAAATTTTCTCTAACATCATTTGAAACTTTCTTCTTCATTTCAACTTCTGTTCATAAAGCCAACTCTAAATACAACAATAAGAGTAATGTGTATACATATATAAGCAGAGTACTACATAATTTTTCTGTAGGCACACTAATTTGTTTCAAAGATTTTATTTTTTTTTCTTATGTGGTGCTGAGGAATCGAACCCAGGGTCTCATGCTTGCAAGGCAAGTGCTCTACCACTGAGCCACCTTCCCAGCCCTGTTTCAAAGATTTTATAGAAGCAGTTGTCCATAAAATAATTTTGTAATTCAAAAAATGAACTAGCCTGGCGTACACCTGCACTGGAAGCAGAAACAATCTATATTCTTTTAAAAAGAAAAAAATAAACCATTTATTAATGAAAATAAGGCACTACACTATCAGTAAATAGCAGTGAGAAAATTAAATGAGTAAAATAAGCTTCAAGGAAACAATTCTTTTTAAATTAGTTTACTTGGAGTCATAGCTTATGAACTTTCATACTACTCAAGCCTACAAACAAATATTCCATTAGAAATTTGACTTAAAATATATTTTTAAAAAATTTCATGATTTGATGTGAACTTTAGCACAAAAGATATTTAATCTAATTCATAATAAATATTCATTCACTTATTAATCCAAACTAAGAATAGTAAGTACTAGAAAGAATTCATTTAGCTTTGGTCTAGCAAAAGACACATACCAAATCCAACTCTGAGCTCTACATCTTGCTATACAAATAGAACTTTTTATAAGACTCAAATTCTTCAATTGTAAAGAGAATATAATCACTTGGAAAATTATCTGAATAAAGAGAGAAAAAAAGAGAATTAAACCAATCCTCCATATGATGCTTAAGTTTTCCCTAACTGTCCTTATAGATGGTCTCTTATTCTCATTCTCTCTTCCTCTCTCTCACACACACCAGCTCTCTACCTCTACATCTCTCATCTCATTCACCCATCTATATAGCTATCTATATTGTTGTATCTATCTGTGCATTGAAGCTAGGTGTGTGCACATACATTGGAACCTCACTATCTTCAGAAGATACTCTTTAGAATAACCCTAAGTATTAGAGAATATATACTTACATTGACCCCAATACTATCATTCTTTCACAGGTTCAAGTTTTTAGTGTTTGGAACAACATAAATATATGATAGGACTATATAACTTCAACATAGCCTATTACACAGAGAGATCAAATCATCAGATTTTCAGACAAAATAATCTAATTACTTCAACTATTCTTGTGCTGAATTTTAAATCATCCTCAGTATCACCCTCACTGCTGGTGATTAAAAGAGTTAAAAGATACCTTTACATTCTTATTACAAATCAAATGCCTCTCTAAACAAACTTTTGTTAAGCAAGTGAAATGGTTATTAAGTGTCAATTTGGCTAGGCTACAGTATCTAATTGTTTGGTAAAATACCAGAGTAGATGTCCTGTGAAGATAGATGTGACCTTGGATGAAGAAAATTCCTCTTTAGAGTGTGGATGGACTTCATCCATTGTACAGATATCAAGAGCAAATATAGGTTGCATGTTTGCCCTCATTAGTGCAAATTAGAATGTTCCTATAAATCTACAAGTAAACACAATGAATAGAAAAAAATATTATGCTTGGACATGATAAGTTAAAACAGGACTCTAAACCTTCCCACAATGAGAGCAATGGAGGATATTCTTAGGAGAGGATCACAAAGGCTCACTAGCTACGTGCATCTGATCAAATAAAGTGATGCTTATCAAAATGAACTCCAAGAAATGGAGGTTTAGGTTTGGGTTTTTTCTTTTCTTTTTTTTCTGCTTTTCCCCTATCTTTTTATTTCTGTACCTTTTGTTTAATATGTAAATTGATCTTATTTGGGGAGGGGAAAGCAAGGCACAGAAATGGTGAAACAAGGAGTGAAAAATTACAGCAGTGATACTCATTAGACACCACATTGGAAATGAACTATACAACTTGTGGGGAGCTGTCTGAGAGGGAACAAACTGGGAGAAAATAAGGGAAGAGGTGACACTCCTCAAAGAGAAATGTACTCATTATCTGATTTATGTAACTGCAACCCCTCTGTACATCAACTTTACAATACAAATTAGTATTTTTTAAAGCAGAGCAAATACAATTCTTCCACATAGAAATTCCAGCTGAAGTTACCATTTACTGAACTTTCCTGCAGATTTAAACTCAAGATTGATATATCAGATCTTATCTGGATTTCCAGCCTATCTCCCAGTCAGCTCTGTAGGTTTTGTTTTTCTTATCCCTTACTCATGAATAAACAATTTCTTTAAAAAATTATTGCGTTAAGCCGGGCGCTGGTGGCTCACGCCTGTAATCCTAGCTACTCAGGAGGCTGAGATCTGAGGATCGCGGTTCAAAGCCAGCCCCGGCAGGAGAGACCGTGAGACTCCTATCTCCAATAAACCACCAGAAAACCGGAAGTGGCGCTGTAGCTCAAGTGGTAGAGCGCTCGCCTTGAGCTGAAGAGCTGAGGGACAGCGCCCAGGCCCAGAGTTCAAGCCCCACGGCCGACAAAAAAAAAAAAAAAAAAAATTATTGCGTTAATTAAATGATACAAAGTAGATAGAGAGGTAATTACAAAGAGAGACAGATGATGATCATGAAGATGATAATGATACAGAGAGAGAGAGACAGACAGACAGACAGACAGACAATAGGTAGGTAGGTAGGTAGGTAGGTAGGTAGGTAGGTAGGTAGGTAGGTAGGTAGGTAGGTAGGTAGGTAGATATATTGATTGGTTGGTTGGTTGGTTGGTTTTGAGAGGTGTCTGAGGAGCCTGAGGCCTGAGTGACTCCATCTTGAGCTAGCGGTCATCTTCTGAAGTATGAGTTATGAAGCTGATCATGAGCCCGGCCCCGGAATGAACAGAAGAAGCAATTCTGGGGCACTAGGAACATAAGCAATCCTTGGGAAAATCGCAGGCAGGCAGGTGCTGGAGGGCTTGGTGACCCCACAGTCCGGCCACAGGTGGTGTTTGTTTAAGAAAGGAACCCTGCAGTTTAGCTCATATCTCCTTGAGAGTCCTCGTGGTGCAAGCCAACCAGTTTAATGTACATCAGCCCTCTGATCTAACCAACAACCTGTTTCTGGTCCTTTCCTGCTTTGTAGTGCGCCAATCATACTATAGAATTGTATTATGATTTTCCCACGATGTGTAATAATTTGTTGTAAGATTCTATGATGTATACGAAGTCCCTGCCTTCCCTAAAAAGTGTATAAAAAGTACTATAACCCTGGGCTCGGGGCCTCTTAGCGTCACCAGTTACCTGGTGCTCGGAGGACCAAGCTCGAGTTTGCAATAAAGACTCCTTTGCTTTTACATTGGTCTCTGGTGGTCTTTTGGGTAAGGATTTCTGAATTCGGCTTTACAGTATCCTCTTGGTGCCTTTTCTCTACAGAATACTGAGAGTTAGCTACTTTTAGAAATGTGACTATTAACTCCATCTCCTCTATCCTGTAATTTTAAAGACGTTTTTATCTCCAGTTATTTTTTTCTGTAACCAAAATGGAGTAGCATATTTATTCACAATAAACTTTGTCTGATTTGAGTTGGTTCATCATTGCTCATTGAATGATTCTTTAGAAGCTTGCTCTGGTCTCTTGTGTATTCACTGTCCATAAAGATTTATAACAAATACACAGTTTTAGAAGGCAAATCCAGCTGAGCAATGGTGGCTCATGCCTCTAATCCTAGCTACTCAGGAGGCTGAGATCTGAGGATCACAGTTCGAAGACAGCTGGACAGAAAAATCCAAGAGACTCTTATCTCCAACAGAAAAATCTAATAGACTCTTATCTCCAATAAACTACTCAGAAAAAGCAAGAAGTGGTGCTGTGGCTCAAGTGGTAGAATGCTAGTCTTGAGTACAAATAGGTTCAGGACAGCACCCAGGCTGAGTTCAAGTCCCACAACTGGCAAAAAGAAAAAGAAAAGGAAAGGAAATCCATGTAGGAGTTAGTTTACTCTGTAAGGAAATGAGTCTATACTAGCCAAGAGTGAATGTGAGTATTGTTAGGGCTTTTTTCCAAGCAGAAATATTATTGAAGCATGCTAGACAAATTACAATGCTCAAATTGAATAACAGATTTAAACCAGCTTATCAAATTCTAAGAGACCATCCCCTTTGAATAGGTAATTCCATATCAGTGCTGAGTTAAGTCCATGGACCATCTGCTGATGTTACTTGGCAAAGGCGTTCTTTCCCATACTCGCATCTTTGGAGAAGTTGAATCCAATTCTTCTCAAAGTCTCATCTTTTTAACTTAAATACTTGGTCTGTGTAAAACAAAGTTCTGTAACCACTTTTTGTTATTTGAAACCCAAAAATCTTTGTGAGGGACATTGAAAGAATGTTTTACAAGTAGCCAAAATTCTTCCTTAGGAATAAAGATCTTTTCACAATTATTAACTAAATAACCTTTATCTTTTGCATAAACCATTATTAGAGCAAATGATGCTTCTGTATAGCCCAATAAAAATTTTAGAAGATGAGCATGATTACATTTGAAATGTGACTGCAATCTCTTGCTATTCTTGTCAGAGCAACCTTCCCATCCCCCCTCCTCATTTTCTGAACAAAGGCATATGGAGCCAGCCTTTTATGAACAAATAACCCATTCAGGTCTTAGATACCTGGGCCAATTCCCAGTCAACATGTTTCCTATGTGCTCATGGGTGCCAAACAGTGACTCTTATGTTTCTCCAAAAGAATTCTTAATAGAGAGGGGATTAAACTTTAAGTGGCTTCCTGATTTCACCATTTCTGAATCCAAGTGTTAGGTTGCTGAAAGATCAGTCCATTTGTGCCATCAGGAGGCTAGCAGGCTTTAGAAACTGGGTGAGTGATGTAACTATTGATGTGTGTGTGTGTGTGTGTGTGTGTGTGTGTGTGTGTATGAAATGTTGGAGTAGCTAACAATCTGTTATGTTCAAGGCCCATGTGAATTTTTGAACATATTTTCTTCTTTTTTGAAAGCAGCACTCTGGTGGAAATATCAGGATTTCAGGATTTAATGAGAAATATGATATGAAAATTACAATAATTTTAAAATACTGTATAGGAATAGAAAGGCAAGAGCAAAGGAATGCATGGTTGTGCCCAACTCTGATTCCTAACTCCACTCTAATGAAGTATTTGCTCATTATTTGAGTATAAAAAGTAAAATGTTCTCAGGGTGGAAGTCTGTCTACAAATACCTAGTATAAAAAGACCCAATAGTCAGAAAGAAACAATAGCTCCATGACTCATGTTGAATCAGACCTGTGTACAATTAAACTGAAAAAGTAAATAGGAGTCTCACAAAATGGGAGACTATCTAAATTGTCAGACATGAAATGAAAACAGGAGAAAACACTAAAACAATTACTTTTATGATTTTGATCAGAAGTGTGAAAAGTTAGTTTTATGCAGCTATGATGAGCTCCCAAGTATAATTTCTACAAATACTGATCAATGATGTTAGGTTTGTATAAACCATGTGGCTGTAATCCTGAGAGTGAGTTCTGGTCTCACGCATCTGGGTCAGATGAATATCCATATTTGACCCATGTAATCACACAATTTCATTTGTGAAATTTATATGACTTGAAGCCACAGTGAGTTCTTCCCTTGGTGTGAAGATGGGCTATGGCTGGAATAAATAACTTTGGTAGTATAGCTTTCTAGGTGTTACTTCAGAAAGAAATGAAAACTAAGCAAGTGTTATTTATTGATAGTCATCCTAGAAATTTTCCTTTGTATTATTCCTAAAGTGCTATGTGTATTTTTTCAGTAGCTGTGTATTCTGTTTATTGAGTTTAGTGTATAGAGTGTTTGATTATGAAAAATCTTTTTAAGATTTTTATTATATTAGTGGCACAGGAGGAGGTTCATCATAACACCATCATACATGCATAAAATGTATCACATCGTATCACATCACCACAGCTCTCCCTCATCCTACCAACCCCGGGACCCTAAAATCATTTATTTTTATTAATGTCTTCATATGTTTATAATTTAGATCTAACTTCCACATGTGAGAGAAAAGATGTACCTTTTGTTTCTCTGAGTTTAACTTACTTCACTTAATAGAAATGTTTTCAGTTTAATGCCTTTCCTGATAGATGAATAAAATTTCATTGTACATATATATGTATATATATGTATGCTTATACATATGTATGTTTATACATATTTTCTTGATCTATTCATCCACTGTAGGGAATCTGAGCTATTTCCATAACTTGATTATGGAGACCAGTGCAGCAATGAATATGGTTGTGCAAATCCTTTATTGTATTCTGTCTTGTACTCTTGTGGCTAAGTGCCCAATTTGGTACCACTGTATCATAAGGTAGAAAATTAAACTGCCTTCCACAGCAGTTCACTAGTTTACAATCTTACCCACAGTATAAGATTCCTTTCCCCCATAGCCCCACCAGCATTTGTTTTTCATTTTCTTGATAATGGCCTTTATTACTAGGGGAGACGGAATCACAATGCTGCCACTTATATTTCTGTTATGGTCAGAGGTGTTGAACATTTCTTCAGGTGCCTAAAACAATTTGAACAGGTATTATTATTCTATTTTCCTATATGCATAAAGAATTTCAACTATATTCACCCTCCTTCACCCTCTCCATGAGTCCTTTCTATCATGCTGGTTGGTTTCTGCTACCTCCCCGCCCCCAATAGGCTTATTTAGTTTCTTATCATACATTTTTTTTCCATTTTTAGGATATATTAATTGTACAAAGGTTTTTACACTGATTTTTATATATTACAATTTAACCTAATTAGTCTTTTAAAGATCAAACATTTCTTTTCTCAACCTCACTATGTTATTACATTTGTTGATTTTTTGAAGGGGGTTATGGATAACTGACCATTGCAAATTGATTTAAGGGATTTTATGAGTAAGAGAAATAGAGACATAGAGGTTTTGTTAGAAATTTAAAGAATGAGTCAGTGGAAGAAAGACTGAATATCAAAATCTGTAAAGATTTATTGCGTAAAATAGGAACAATACTTCCAATAACAACTTATCAAAATAAAGAACACAGACATCCTTTTTCAGGCTGTTTCTTCTGATTGCTTAGATAAAAGAAAGTGAAATTGAGAGAAAGAGTTAAGTGGCTGGGATTTTTTTTCTTTCTTGTAAATATCTTGATGGTATTCTGGGAATTTTTCTTTCTTTCAAATATTGGCTCTCAGTTTCTACACAAGTCATCCCTACACCAGGTATTTTTAATTGCTCTTCAAATACCTATTCATTTTATTTGCATGTTTCATAGGACAGAAATTAAGTGGATGGTCAATGCTTCTGTTTAATATATTAGTGTCCCACACTCCTATAATCACATGTGTGATCTGGGTATAAAAAGCAATTCTATGGGGGAGGCTTTCTAGAGATTTCTGTCTTCCAGACAAGTGGGGCACTCTTTTTTTTTAAATTTAATTTAATTTTATTTGTGAACATACTGTACAGAGGAGTTACAATTACATGGGCAGGATAATGCATACATTTCTTACCAAGCATTGCAGCCTCCTCCTGTGTTTACCTTCACATCCCTTCCCAGCCTCCCCCCTCCCCCCCAATCCCAATCCTTCTCCTTCCCCCCTTCCCCTACTCCCCACCCACACCGACGATGTAAAGCTCGTTTTGGACATGACAACTTGTACCTCTCATTGTTGCAACAGGTCCACCTGTATCCTTAAACAACTGGTTTTTCCCCGTCTCCTCCACAAGTTATACTGACATCAAATATAGTGAAAGCAGGGGTTATACTGTGGGGGAGGGACATACAAAGCAAAAAAGAGATAATCTTATAAATGCGTTAGAAACACATGCATGAAAGAAAAAAACCTTAAAATACACATCTAAGGGTTCATTTTCCTGACATCACATTATCTGACCTTTTCCGCTTGACTCATACATATACTAGATATTACAAATAAGGGAAACCATGGGACCTATGTTTCTTTGGGCCTGGCTTACTTCACTTATTATAATTTTTTCCAAGTTTTTCCATTTCCTAACAAATGGGGCAATGTCATTCTTTCTGATGGAGGCATAGAATTCCATTGTGTATATATACCACATTTTCTTGATCCATTCATCTACTGAGGGGCATCTGGGTTGGTTCCATATCTTAGCTATGGTAAATAATGCTGCAATAAACATAGTTGTGCTAGTAGCTTTAGTGTGGTCTTGTTTGTAAACATTTGGGTAAATGACCAAAAGTGGGATTGCTGGGTCATAGGGGAGTTCTATGTGAAGTCTTTTGAGGAACCTCCATACTGCTTTCCAAAGTGGTTGAACAAGTTTACATTCCCACCAACAATGAAGTAAGGTTCCTTTCTGTAAGTGGGGCACTCTTATTCAAGGGGTCTTTCATTGTTATGTTCTCTTATGCCTTCTTCCTAGAAGCAGGATATAATAGAAGAACAGCTTTATTATTATTATTATTATTATTATTATTATTATTATTATTATTATTATCTTTAAGTAGATGTATAAGGGGTTTCAATTTAATATATCAGTTCATGAGTATAATGTGTCTTGATCAATGTCATCCCGTCTGACTTTCTCCTCTAACTAGCCCAACCCCACCTATCCCTTCAAGCAAGAGCTTTTTGACAAGTACACTAAGAGCAGCTTTGCACCAAACATGGCAATATTGAATACCAGAAGGAATCTGAGACCTTAAAGTCAAGGTATCATTGTGACAGTACCAGACTCTTTGTTCTTCAGGTTTAGTTATACAGAGGACAAGCCAATATATAGTACATTTTTAAAAATGACTTTGTTTTTGTGACAGGAAGCCAAGCAGGACCTTAACTCTGAGACTCCTTCATATTCCTTAGGCCCTATCTGGTTCTCATGCTCTTTGTTTCCTGTAGCCTCTCGTACAGACCCAGTACCTCAGGGCCACACCTGAGACTCATTCCTTCGCTCCAGAAGGTAGACACAGGAGAACAGGGAAACCCTCACAGTACTATTGGCTGAGAGTACTTAGTAAATCAGCTCTGCTCCAGAATGTGATGACATTTAGAATAGTAATATAGTACTACAAAGCTAACACCTTCTTTATTTTTCATAGTTCTTATTATCCGTTCATACTGGGTATAGCAGTCCGGGCAGGCAGAATCATTTATAATTAGTGTCTAAAAAAGTGCCTAGTGTTTATCTAATAGATCAATACATACAAGTTGGATGAATAAATCAATGCTTAAAATTAATTTGGGGCAACTGAATTTTGTGCTTCCAACAGTTTTTGCTTGAAGAAGAAAGAAGATTATAAACCTTAGAAAAATGATTACTTATTCTCAGATGGATTCTGAAGGAATGGCATGGTGTAATATATATTTGAAAATTAAAGCTGTTATACATAGCTGAAAATGAATAACTCTTCCTTTTTTTGTCAGTGCTGGGGTTTGAACTCAGAGCCACATGCTTAAAGGAGATCCTTGGTCACTAATCCACGCTCCCAGGCTTCTGCCCTCACTTTTTATTTTGCTTTAGTTATTTTTCAAAGAGGATCTCAATTTTTCCTTGGGACAAAGCCTCAAGTGTCAATTTTCCCAACTATAGCCTCCCACATAACTGGGACCACAAATATACACCACAAATATACACTTGATTGATTGATTGATTGATTGATTGATATGGGGCTTCTGCTCACTATTTGCCAAGGCTGGCCTCAAACTACAATCCTCCCAATCTCCATCTCCTAAGTAGCTGGTATTACAAGTGAATCTACCACAACTGGCCTGAATACTTCTTTCACTGAAATAATTTCTTTCATCATCTAGTTATTTCCTATGGAGTGGGTAAAATTTGAAATTATTTTTATGTTAATATTGAATAATCTATGGGTATGCCTACCTAGGTTCAGAGCAATTGAGTCAGGCAAGAATGTTAACAGTTTTTAAAGAGTATATTTATATCTTCTCTGGTACCTGTATACAAATGTAATTAAATTCTCAAGAGTTCTGCTTCATACATCAACTGGAAAACTTGAAGAACATAATTTAGTAATTCTCCATCTCTATCATATGAATACTGGGAGAAATTTAAAGTTGAGGTGGACCATATCTTAATGGTCTTTTAAAGATGCATCACTCCCAAGTGCACTTCAACCAACTTTCAGAGTGGATGTACCAAGCACCATCCCCCAGAATATTGAAAAGTATCTTCAAAATTGAGCCTTTTTATTTTGGTGGAATTGAGCTCTTACATATGACAATATTTGTACACTGTGTTCTAGCTGATTATCTATTATAGAACTAAAGATAACATGTTGACACCATCAATATTTGGTAAATGCGATTCTGAAGGACTGTAAATCCTAGTGGTAGATGAGAAAATGGGTAGAATTCTATATCCATGCCTTTAAATCATAAATGTCTTTAACTATGTTGATAGCAAAGAAATCATTTATTGTTTAAGAACCACTGAATGAAGCCGATTACTTTTTAAAATTCTATCATAAAAAGCAAAAATATCCTGGAATTTGAAGACAATGTAAGCAAAATACACATTTATAAAAAGCGGAACTAACAATTGTCAAAAATTTGATCAACCATCCAGAGCCGTGTCCATCCTAAAAAAAATTATATACCAATACATTGCTATTGAAGATAAGACTATGCACACTGACATCCTGTAGTAAGAGGCCTAACTAAATATAATTCAAACAAAACAAACTACATCTATTTTAAAGCCGTGAAACCAATGCCTTCTGAAGAACTGGATTCCAGGTAAATGAAAATGAAGAATCCCATGTTTTGATTATATCTTGAGTTAAGAATTACATAATTTGCTCTTGTGCTTCTAGAACATTCCATAAACTGGCAAGAGGTCAAAGCCTCTAGCCTTTGGAAAAAAAGCATCTATCTAACAATATATTTGCTTTTTTCCAGAATTTAAATCTAGAATTTTCATTGCTCAATCACTTGAGCAATAGCCCTATGTAAAATTTAACCCAAAACAATAAGGACTAGATCTATGGCTCAAGGATTCCAATATGCTTGATTAGCAAGCAGAAAGCTCTGAGGCCAAACCTCACTACTGCCAAAGTGAACAAACAGCAGATTTCATTGCTCATATTTTAAGAAATGCATGTAGCACTCAGCAAAGCAGCCCTTGGGAAAATAGCCCGCAGGGTATAACAGCTTTGATATGTATTTTTTCTGTTACATTAAATGCATCAAGTGTCTCAGAAAACCATTCAGTCCAGGTTCCCTACAGTTCTGAATGCCATCTCTTGGCAGAAAAGAAGTAGAGACCAACATCTGTCTATCATAGCATAATGTACATAATCATAAACATATGCCATCTACAAAAGAGCAGTAGTTAATGTTTTGTTCTGCCCAGTCTTGGCTCTAGCCTCTACTTACAGCTATAATGTCTTAGATCTAGATCAACTGAGTTTTATTCATACTGGCAGGCAGAAATTCTCTATCACAAGTTGCATGGAATATTAACCGAAGCCGTGGCATTCAAAAGCAGTTTTGCTATCAATTTACCTTTACCTGAAACATTTACCTGAGCTGTGACAGATTAACACATATTCACTGGCAATGTCCCCTGGCCAGAATTTGCAATGTCTAAATGAATATGTAGTACTCAAGCAGCACATCCTTTTAAAGATGCCAAATGAAACAGGCACAAGTAAGCAATTTTGCTTAACTACTTAGTACAAATGCTACATTTTCTTGTGTTAACTCTTCTGACCCAACAGAAGAGAAATGCTTACACCTTTCAGCTCTCAGGCAGTCTAGATAAGCATTTATACTTCAGAGGTACTGAGATTGTGCCTTATGCAATAAATTATCAGATCTGAGATGTGTGTGTATGTGTGTGTGTGTGTATTGACATTGTTATTGGAGGAATTAACCTTTCAAATGAGGAACATCCTTAGTGAAGCCCTGAATTTTGCTTATTTAAGAGTGACAAGAATATAGGCAGTTTTCTACAGAATTATAATGCAGACTCACAAATTACCATTGACTCTGAATCAGTAATATTATCCTGACAATAAGTGAAATTTTCTGAGTGCATATTTAAAATGCCTGCGCATTGGCTTGCAATTTGCCATGCCATCATTGGAATGAAATAGTGTGAATATCTTATATATAGAATCAAAGTCTTGATTGTCATTAGTGATCTATGTTATGTATCCAACAAAAGCAAAAAACAAAACAAAACAGGACTTTACAATTTAGGAGAGGAGTGGAGCTGAGGAGGTGGGAGGGAAGGGATGGTGGGGAAAACAAAGGAGGAGGCAACAATGCTGGATAAGAAATGTACTCATTACCTTGCTCATGTAACTGCAACCCCTTTGTACAGTACTTAAAAAACTTAATTTAAAAAAAAACAGGAGAAGGAAACATAGGAAGAACATTTATTGTATAAGTACATCATATGCTCCTCACAGCTACCAGAGTACTCCAGAGATTCTGCAGGGTACCACCCTCCAGTCCAACACACAAGCTAAGATACAGCGTGATAAACTAGAATTTTATCCTCCTGATTCATTAGGAAGTTATAGGAATCAAATGGTATTAGTAAGGTCCTAAGTAAAATTCAAATAGCAGGTTTTTGGAATCAAAGGCTAAACAAATATTTTCCCCCTTAAGTAAAAGCTGAACTTAGATCGTCCCACTTTAATTTGAACCAGCTTTGGAATTAGAAGATCCTTCCTCTGCTCCCCTTTCCTCCAATTCTTGATATCTCTTTTCTCTTCCTTATTCTTTAAAAGGACACATGGAGGATATTTCAGAGCCTGTAATTCAGCTGAATATTGACTAACAGGCAAGAATGAATCCATCTAATGCCCTTCAAAACCACATATAAGTCCCAAATGCCTGAACATCTGAGAAATTTTTCCTTCTCCCAAGTAGGATCTCTAGAAATTCCAGCAAACAAAACAGCAAATACAAATCCCATCACCCATGTGTAGGTGAAAACTGAACAGATAAAATTAGTGCTTTTCTCTAAACTGCAGCTTTAAAAATATAAATGTAAAAAGTTAATAATTTTTTAAAAGCAGGAGAGGTGAAGAGGTAGAAGGAAAGAAAACCAAAATGGATGAGTGCTGGTCATTTTTAAACTGGATGAGGCGCATATAAGTGACATTCATTATACTATTTTATTTATTTCTCCTAGGCTAGAAATTTTCCATGAGAAAAAGTACAAAAGAAAAGAGCCAGTCGTGTACTTTTATTGTCATCCCATACAACCACATTTCTCTTAATATAAGGATCAGGATTAAAATCCACTCATGTCTTTGACATCTAATTGTGCAGATGGAAGACATTGCCCTCCACAGAACTACTTGAAGAAAATGGCTTGACGTTTTTAACTTCTCAGTCTTTGCTTGAATAAAGAAAGACATTAAAGAAGTTGCTCATTGTCTTCAAATATTATTCAATTGATTAGATAACCAACTGTACCAAATGAGCAACTCCATAGTTAGGTTCTTGGTTTAAGCCTGCAGTGCTGTGTGTATTTCTTTTTTATACTACCTTCAATAAGCTGCGCCTACCTGGATCTATAAATGTCTCTTTCACTGCTGACTTAGCCTTTGTTTAATCTACTATTTCCAACATTCCCAGGTCAAGCATTCTTAGTTTACTATTACACAGAATCCCATGCTGAAGTCCTTCTAAAAACACTTCATAGTGATCAAGTTTAATACTGAACCAAGTGAAGACAAAATTACTTCACAATTAGTTTCCATATTACATAAGAAAGTATCAGTGCTCAACGAATATTCAGTGAATCAGTGTTAAATAATAGAAAGTTACTTCATTAAAAGAACATTCTAAGCCCAGGGCCAGAAGCTCACAGCTGTAATACTAACTACTCAGGAGTCTGGGTCTTGAGTATTACAACTCAAAATCAACTCTGAGCAGAAAAATTCCAAACTCTTACCTCCAATTAACCATCAAAAAGCCAGAGTGGGGGTGTGGCTCAAATGGTAGAGTACTAGCTTTAAACAAAAAAGGCAACAATGTTGCAACGTGAGATTCAAGCCCCAGTACCTGGGCGCACACATGCACACACACACACACACACACACACACACACACACACACACACACACACACACACACACAATCATTTTCAAATAGACTTCAAAGAAAGACAATAAAATGGGTAAGCAATAAATATTATCTGCAAAGAAAATTGGTACTGAGAATGCATTTGTAGTCGTTGTAGATCACGAAACACAATACTCTCAGAAGGTTTTAAAAATTACATATACTACTTTTATATCATATTCTTGAAAAAAGAGCAATTAGCTTAAGAGCAGAAGCCATTAAGAAACACAACTGAATCCCTATGTAAAAAAAAATTGCCTTGGCTTACAACACACTTATTGCAGGGATAACCTTCGTTTGTTAGTTTTAACTGTGATAAAATAATGGTTCCAAAAGATCTATATTTCCAAAGTAAAATGAGTCAAAAATAAAAAGAGATGGGACTGTGAATCTTAAAGTAGCTTCATCCTTACTTTTATCTCCCCTTTACTCTTTAGCTCCCCTCTCACAGGTCGTGTGCCAACTATTAAGTGGTAACAGCATGAGAACTCAAACAGTCCTCACCACTCATCAACAAGGGGTTTTGCCAGATCTGTGCTAAGCACTCGACATGGCAGCTAGCTTTTCATAACAAAGAACAGCAAGTCAATAATTATGAACATCAGAGCCAGACTCCAATTAAAATTCAGGCAAAATCAGCAGATTTCACTCCTGTCCTGACACTCCTTGTTTCTAATCCCTACTGCAGAGATCATTAGACACTCTCAATGTTCACTTCCTAGAAACAGAAAAGAAGTCCACACAGACTTCTAAGATGTCTTGGGTAGGCAACATGTCAATCAAATGGAATGATTGCCTGTAATATGCAAAAGAGTCAGAAGGTTATCAGAGCAAAAGCTTCCCCACACTGTATGGACTTCATACAGTTTGTGCAGGCTTGTCAAATGTCACTATGCCAAGGCAGGAAGACATCAATAATAGTGTATCTAGGAATTTGATTTCAGCAGTCTGTGTCTATATAACCATCTACATCTCACCATACAGTTCATTACAGAGGAAACATGCAGACCGACCACATAACCCCAATTTTCTCTCACTGACTATTTTGATGTCTTTTCCTCCAAGGCTATAGTTTGTTTTCTTCCAGGAGTCAGCTTAACAATGAATGGTAGTGGAAATTTTGCCCTGAAAATGTTCTAGTCTTGAGTTCAGTTGGTTAGAAAACATCTAATAAAGTCAAGGTCACAGACTCATAGGAGTATAAAATTCATACAGAATGAAAATATCCCACATCTAACATCTGCCTAAAATTTGGGTTACTCGCTTCATACTGGAATATCTTGAGCCAAAGAGGGATTGGTTTGAAGAGAAACAAGAAGGCTAGCTTCGGTCAGCAGGAATGGACAGTCAGTAGCATGAACACTCTTATTGAATTAATATGTGTATGTTTCTGGAAGTAAGAAGAAAAGGTAGGAGGGCTCTCCTGTGAGCACCATCCAGTCCCAGGGAGTGAATTAAGACATATAAAGAGATAAATCATGGAAAGACTTGGAAAAAATTAAATGAAGTAAGCCAGACCCAAAGAAATATTGCCTGCATGGTTTTGCTCATTTGTGGTAACTAGTAACTAGTTATTACAACAAGTATATTATATATTATAGGTTATATATAAGTATACCTTATAACAAGTATAGTTCTTGTAGAGGGTCTCAATAGCTTAAGACCTATGTACATATAACCACATAAAATGAAGCTAATCAAAAGGAACTACAAGATATGGAAATGATAGGGTTCTGTGTTTTTGTGGGGTTTTTTAGTTTACTGTATGCAGTTGTTTCATTTTTCTTTCATTTTTTGCTATGGTTTACCCTCTGTTGTCATTGTTTTTTATTTAAGTACCCTTTGTCTTATGTATAAGTTTGTCTAATTGGTGGATGGGACAGGGAATCACAGAAATGGTGGGACAAAAGACAAAGGGTGAACCAATGCAACAGTGATGCTCACAGGACACTCACTATGTTGGAAATAAACTTCACAATTTAGGAGGGAAGAGAGTGAGAGGAAGGGAAAGCAGGAGAAAACAAGGAAGGGGGTAACAATGATAGACAAGAATTGTACTGTGTACATCACTTTTACAATAATAAAAAAGATAAATCATAAATGATAAAGCTGAATAAATACTACAGCCAATAATTATGGAAGAACTAAAGGAAAGAAAATAACATCTTTTGAGTGTAGTCAGGGGAAACTTCCAAAGGAGGTGTCCTTGTGCTCAGCTCAAGGAGAAGGTAAGGCTGGCTATTCTGTAAAGAAAGCCCCCTGTCTTATCTCATAGTGAAGCACACTATGAGATATGAGATATGAAGGACACTACATCCAGGCAAAATCTAGATCAGGTTTTGCAGTGCACAGAGCAGAAGTCAAATCTTGTATTTGTTCCAATGCTACTAAGCTCATGACTCATCCTTTAGTTAGCAACAGGAAATGTGAGAGACGATACTCAGAATAAAAGTTCCTATCTAAAAGCTTGCTGCAAAATGTGTGCAACAAGGAAAGTCATTTAAGGTATCTATTTCTCAGAGATTTCTAGACTCTGTCCTTGGATCAAGGAGTTCCATTAAATTATGTATCATGACTACTTTCATTTAGACTCTAAAAACTTTCTTCACTGAATTATTCTTTCCATTTGAATTCTTTGACTTCACGAAGTCTAACAAAAGTAATCAGCCCACATCTTTTGATCCTGTAATTCTTATTCAATAAATTATTTCTATAAATAATCTCCTTTGAGTATACTAATGTGTATATATAATCATTTATGTCACAGGGTATTTTTTTTCTATTTTGTAATTGCAAGAGCAGAAACAAAAGGCCTACTGACAGAGTGCAGGTTAACTGAAATCAGGTACATTCATGTGAGAAATGCCGTATGAACATGAAAAAAAATGGGCTAGATCTACATTGCTAACTTAGAGCTAGCAAACGAGCAGCTGGTACCTAAATGATGGTCCAGGGCCAGTTATATGAAGAGCTAGGCTTAGATCGCACTAAGCTTTGGGTACCAACAAAAGCAAAGCACTGGGCAAAATCTAGATCCGGTTTTACAGTGTGTCCCTCGGTATGTATGGAGGAACATGAAGGAAGCTTCCAGTAGAGAAGTGAAGTGGATGATAGGTAGGAGAAAATACCAAGAGGAAAGTGGACATAGAGCAGATCTCCTAGCCCTCAAATTCCTGTGCTCCCATATCCTAAATACGATGGGGCCAAGCAAGTGTTTTGAGCAGATTTGATCATGTGTGCTTTAAACCTTTGTGTGGAATATTAGCTCCAGGGGAGGCACCATGGAGTTGGAGAGCCATGCCCTGCATCAAGCCAGGCAAGTCTCCAGTGATGGTTGTGTAAATGTTATATAGTAAATGGTCTGGAGCTAAAATGCATTCTTCCTTTCTCTAGCTCTTGTCTTTGTCTCTAATGGGATAACATTAAAATCCCTTTGAGTGTTGTTGTGCCATCATGTATGCTTTAAACCAAGTAAGGCATAAATATAAATACTTCAAAGTATATATGTGTGTATGTGCACGTGTGCATATGGATAAAGGCATGTTCAATAGCAATAGTATAAATATGCATATGGAAGCAAAGACCCAAGAATTCAGCAGGTCTTCCTTCAAACCTGTGAATTTAAGGATTTGATCTTGCTTTTTATTTAAGCGAGTTAGACTGTTAGTAACTATGTTCATGGCAATATGAGGATTAACATTTAATATTCAATGTGTACAGTCAGCGTAGTATATTTAAAAAGTCAGTAATTGCTCAAGATTAAAATGAGGAGGACTTTGGATGGTCCTGAGATTTTTGCCCTATGGGATAGAGTGCAAAGCCATGATTTAGGAAGGTATTGTCTAGGCCTGAAAGAACAGTTCAATAGTAGAGATCTTGCCTTAATACACAGGCACTGGGTTCTGTGCTTAGCAATTCAAAAATAAAATAAATAAGATAAAATAAATAAAAATAATCTACATATCTAGAGGCATCATATTAAGGCAAAAGGCCAGGTAAGGGATTATTGCATCCTTCACAACATCTATATTAGAAAGGGAAAGAAGAGCTCTCATTATCACTATTGACAGACAGGGAAGGGAATGACTCACCTCAGGTCAAAAACAAATCAAGAGTAGAAATGAGTCTGGTCTGGAAATCACACTTACTAGTGTAAGTACGCCAATTCTCGAGACCTCTGCTGACTACATTATTTAAATAAAGCACCCGAATCTGGGTATTCATACGACCTTTTTCAAATATTAAACTTGCTGCAACCCACTAGATAAATAATATACCAAAGGTCAGGAAAGAGAGAAAATAGTGGTTCTCCTAAGTTCAAAGATTTTTTTTCCTCTTCTTTGAGAATTGCCCCTACTATTTTCCAACTTTTCTAAGAATCAAGCTGTGATTTAAAAGACTTCTGAGTTCACGCATGTCTGTGTGTATGAAACATACATGGTGACACTCGAATACACCTTTATCTCATATGAGTGTGATGTCTCCCATAACTGTGCACCACACACTGCTACAGACAAAACACTTAATATACTACATCTTTAGAACAAGGACAGATTTCTTTTTTCACTTATTCCTTAAGAAAATATTATCCTCGGTAAATGTGATGCCAGCATTCAAAAGCCCTGGCAATGACTGAAGAGTGGGATCATTATGTGAACAAAACAAAGTCAGTCACTTAAGATCCTTCCATAAGGGTCTGCTGAGCTTTCCTGAAGATCCAGTCTGCTTTCCTATTGGGGAGGTGGTACTGTGCAACAGACGGTAGATAGATAATGTCATCTCTGCTTTACTCAAGAGTAGCAATACACAAAACTCCCCGTGGGATGGGTATGCTTAGGTAGAGAAAACCAGGGACCTCTACCACAAACACTGAATTCTGCTCTCAAAACTTGAGAGTGCGCTCCTGTAATCCTAGCTACCCAGGAGGCTGAGGTCTGAGGGTCACGGTTCAAAGCCAGCCCAAGCTGGAAAGTCCGTGAGACTTTTATCTCCAATAAATGACTAGAAAACTGGAAATGGCACTTTGGCTCAAGTGGTAGAGTGTTCACCTTGAGCTGAAGGGCTGAAGGACAGCACCCAGACCCAGAGTTCAAGCCCCACGACCGACCAAAAAGAAAAAAACTTTGAAAGTGTAACTCTTCAAATGCTTCATTAGAGTTCTCCTATTCACTTGCAATTGGTAGCTGGGTTTGGTCCCTGGATTGTTTGTGAGCTGCAGGACAAGACTGATTCATTGATTGGAGAGTCTTCAGTCAGGATTTTTGCCAAAAAAGAAAAAAAATAGTGACAAAGAAGGGGTCTTAACTAATGCATTCACAGTAAGGAGAGAGCAGATTAGATGGCTGAGAGAATGGATGACTTCACCTCACCACTGTTGAGACAAGAAGGAGGCTAAATCAATATACAGGAAAAATTCCGACATATATGATCAAATCTCTATAGCATCTCTGTTCACAATATGCAAATTGTGCAATCAGCCAAGTTACCCAAATGTTCATGAGTTCATCAGGAAAATATGGTACATATATACCATGGCAAATTTCTCAGCCATATAGAAAAATGAAATGTCATTAGCACAAGCTAGATATCAGGATCTCACTCATCAATAATGATAACAATGACAACAACAAAAACAACAAATAGTAATAATAGTAATAATGGGCTATGAGTATAGAGGATAGACTGTCTAGAAGGGTCCAATGGAAAGGAGGGAGAGGATGAGGTATGAATAGGACTGAAATTATATATATACATTTATGTTTATATATGTTTGTGTGTGTGTGTGTGTGTGTGTGTGTGTGTGTGTATAGAAAAGTGTGGGAAAGTGGAGAAGGAGGAAGGAAGTATAAGAGTTTGTTTAAAGTACATTGTTGGCATGTTGGGAAGATCACAATGAATTCCCTTGTGTTACTAATATACATTAGCTCAAAATTTAAAAGCAAGAGGAGAGAGAGTGAGGGGGAGAGAGAGAGAGCTTAGAAAGGAAGAAGAACCTTCCAGTTTGAACTCCCCTCAAGGAAATGTTCTTCCATCTTGTATACCATTCATTCCCCTGATGGTAGTATAGCCTGTATTCAATGTGCATGAAGAAGATGGTCAAGAAAGTGTTTTTGACTGCATCAAAATCAAAGGCATGACAATTTCCTGGAAGGAGTGATAGATGCTTCTGAAGAATTTGTTGTGTACTTCTCATTGTTGCTCTTTGTCTCTATTTTCTTATATAATCCTCTCTGAGGACCTATGAGATCAGAAGTAAGTAATGTGCATCATAGAAATGAAGATGTTGTCAAGTAGGAATGGGACCAGGATTACTTGGCTGTAAAGCACCATTCTCTCACTCTTCGCCCAGAAATCTCCAGGTCTAGATGTGGAAGCTGGAAAGAGAATGTTATGCCACCAAATAGTTCAGTCTTACAAACAGAAAGAGGGGGCGGGGATAGAAGTAGAAGCCCAGCACCACAGCAGCTGAAAGCCATTCTCAACCCTGTGATGTCAGGGAGTTATCTATCTTCTCCTAATCACCGTGTCCTGATCTATACTCTGCTAAGTCAGCTAATGCTCATAATATTACCATATTCTCTTCATACTCATCAGTAAGATTTGTGTGCAGTTTAGTGTCCCTAAAAATTAGCATGTGTTATATCATCAATATCAAATGATCTTTTCTGCCGAAAGGCAGAAGAGTGAGATGCAGCCCTTTCATTTGTTTCCAGGGTGTAGAAAACTGGTCTGCATAGAAGACTCCTGTTCATTAACTCATTTGACTTTTTTTGCATTGGTAGCATCCCATGCAATTTAATTTTCAGTGAAATATGTATCTCTAATTGTCACTTAAATGACTTCAAAAAAGATTACAGTGAGAGGCTTATGAGACAGATTTCATACACAGAAGACTACAGCATCAAGGTAATGCAATTAGAGGTAGAAGACATTGCCAATGTTGCAGAATAAATCATAAGACTTTTAAAGCTAGTGAAGCATCGCATGGCTGATTCATGCATTGTGAAGGGCTATCACAGGGCACCGGCATCTGCTTGACAAATGCTACCACTAGGTTTTCAAGAGATGATATTAAACTTCCATCAACCTGTACTCCAATTAAAGAAAGAAGAGAACTATCAACAAACAAAAGTAGAATGCAAACAAAGCAGCTACAAATGTCTAAACCTAAACAACACAAGAGCATGTGTCATAAAAACAAAGTGTATCAAGGTAAAACTTCAAATTCCAGTACCCTAAAAAATATCAAAAGAATCAGACATCAGATTCTGACAAAGAAACTTGGACTTCAAATTTTATTTCAATTTCAAACAAGATGTAAATATTTTATTGCATTTATCAACCTAAGCTATTATTACGTTGTTCATAAAACAAACATTTGTGCTCTGAACCCACTTTTAGTGTTTTCTATAATTAATTTTGTGCTAGAGGTTCCACCTCTAGGGAGGGGTTAGGGACACAGAAGGAGGGAAACAGGGAGGAAAAGAAGGAGGAAGAGAGGGAGGGAGAAGAAGGAAAAAGGAGGGAAGGAGAGAGAGAAAGGGAAGAAAAGAAGAAGGGAGGGAGGAAGGTTGAGAAGAATGAAGGGAGGAAGGGAGGTAATATATATATATAGAGAGAGAGAGAGGTAGATATAGATATATGTACAATGGACTATTACCAAAGAGAAATATTATTCTTAGCCTTTTCCAGACTCTAGACATTTGCATTCCTTGGCTGATGGTCTCTTATGTTCAGGTCTTACAGTCACACAATTCTGATCTCTGCTTCCATCAGTATATCTGATGATATCAGTATATGCTGGTTCTTTCGCCTCACCGTTTTCTTCCCCCTTGTGAGTGTGTGATTACATTGGGCCCTCTGTAATATTGTAAGACAGTCTTTCCTTTGCAAAACCCTTAATCACACCAGCAAAATATTTTTTGTCAAGTATCACAGGCACCAACTGCAGAAATTAGGAAATGGACATCTTTGCAGATCTGTTATTCTGCTTACCACAAGTTATTAAACTGGTGGCTGTGGAGATGATTTTGTCCACCATATCAGACATATCTATCTTAAGCAGTGAAGTGTCCATTAAAGTTGTCATTTACTGCCTAAGCCTCTCCTGCCTCTTCCCCATTGGTATCATTTATATATTCATTTATATATTTGGTGTCTAATCTCACAGCTCAGGAATTTTGTGCTTCTGTGCTCTGAATCTAGCATGTTTTTCCTTCTTTTCAATTATCCTTACTGAGAAGAATCTTTTGAAAGGAAGAATCCATCCTTGGAAAAATCTTTCCTCAAATCAAAATTCATCCATTGTGAGTATGTATTATTCCAGATTCCCTTTCAATTTAACCTTGGAAAATTTAGAAATCCACAAATGTGTCAGAGAATCAATTCATTTTTTTAAAAAGGTATCTCTGTACTAAAGTAAAGGGGTCAGCCTTCAACACTAATCAATATTCCGAGACTAGGAGAGTCACATGATGAGCCTAGTGAGATATGATCCTAGCTAATTTTACCCATGCAATTATGTTATACGGAGGCTAAAGGTAACCCTTATCACTTAACAACTTCAGTGATCAATGGACAACTTTTTTTTCATTTTCTTCAGAAATAAAGGAAGGAAATGAAAATCTATATCAATGAAACTCTTATTAAAGTTTCCAATTTAAACATGAAAGCCAGGAAATGTAAGTATCTCAAGGGAACATTAACTTGTTCATATTTCATGGGTTTCATTTTCAGGTATAACACTTAACTGTGTAATTAGCAATCAAAAATATTTTTATCTGTGTTCTTTGTGCGTTTGATGTTATTATGTGATCCTGGATTTTCACATTTCCTGACTTCTGTGTTTAAATGTGTACCCCGAATGCTACATTATTTTTGCATCTTACATTAGTTATTGATGGCTTGTGAATGAAATGGATGCCCTAGCCGGTCTTTCTTACCTCTAACTTCCGCAGATAATTTCAGCAGACACACATTTTATGAACCAATATTACAGAAGCTCTATAAAAATCCTTAATGGAAAACAACACGATTCTTACTGAAATGTATGGGAGCTCTAAAAGGTTTTTCACTTTGTAACAATTACGTTGAATCTCTTTGAAAGGTTGTTACTTGTTTTGCTTCTTTATGTCATTACATCAATTTTACCTTGTGCTAAAACCTATTTCAAAAATTAAAGCTTCACAGCAATTTCCAACATATCAAAGACTTAAATGTATCCCTATCAAGCCTACAACATGCTGTTTGCTCTAAAAATCATCAAGACCTCAGGTATAGGACAGAATAAGTTACTACTTAAAGGCATGCTAATTGTCAAAGACTTTCCTTTCTTGGTATTTATGACTTCCCATTATTACATTTCACTGCCAAATAGCAAAGCAATAGTAGATTAAGAGCCAAACACATTTGTAATTGAAATTGTTACAAGCACAAATGTCTAGCTTTCAAAAGTAGTAGTGTTATCAAACATGAAAAACTCTACCAAATGACGGCAATATATGAGCATGCACCAGTCTCATTACAGGTAAGGGAGATTCCTGCTATACTCACTCCTCTTGAAAGCCACCTCTACCGCCACCTTCACCTTCACCTCCCTATCCAATGGGAAAGAGTATTCAGGATTCAAGACCCCTAACTCCTATTACTTCCCTGTCTAAAGCCAAAACTTCTTATGCTTTATTCTTATTGATAATGCCAATAAAATTAGGTATCAGCAATTATTGGACATAAAATTAGAGATAAGACAGACATGAGGGAAATATCTGCATCATGGAAGACAAGCTTGAAAGATGAGTTTTTAAAAAATAATCCTCTGATCTTACTAGTCTAGCAAACCCATGAACAGAACAGCTGCAAAACACCCTTTTGTACCGGTAGTTGACTTTTGCATGGCATCTTAAAATATAATTTTGATTTTACTTATTGAATTCACAGCACAATCTAAATTTAATTCAGTTACTTAAGGTGGGAAAAGTGCTAAAACTTTTGGTTACACGTTCACATTCTCTAGTTCTTTTTCAGTCTTAGAAACCTCGTTTTTATACATAATCACAATATTCTGAATTATAGAGAGAGAGAGACATATAGATACAGATAGAAAGAGATGTATCCATAGAGAGAAAGTGCTCCATTAGTTCATGTTCTTTCATCCTCAGATAAGAAGTTATAATGGTACCAGATATATGTACCAGCTAGGAAAAGATAATACTCATATTCCCAAATCAAATAGATGCTCCACCCAAAATAAATCCTACTACTATTTGTGCTCCAAAGACAAAACACACTTTCTTGACCTATGGTCTATTATCTTTAAAATTGAGACATGAACATGATCATGTTTGTAGATGACAGTACTCAATATAAAGTGTGCATTTAATTTTGAAGCTGAGATTGTTTATAGAAAGACAGCTGCCATTGACACCCTGGGGAGAAAGCTTTAGAGCTTTCACTGTGGCTGAACTTTTCTTCCAGTACAGAACCGGTGGCACTAATTCATACCAAGTACCTATGAGAAGATGGATTTGTAGAGCAGCATAGAACAGGAATCAGAAAACATTTGCTGTAAAGTTTACCTGTTGGCACTATCTGTAAAGAGTCTGCAGTGGAAGTGGCACTGTAGTTCAAGCAGTAGCATGCTTGCCTTGATCTGAAGAGCTGAGGAACAGCGCCCAGGCCCAGAGTTCAAGCCCCATGACTGACAAACAATGCTTGATAAGAAATGTACTCATTACCTTGCTCATGTGACTGTATCCCTTCTGTACAGTATAAAAAAC
This sequence comes from Dipodomys merriami, assembly GCF_024711535.1. Taxonomy (NCBI): domain Eukaryota; kingdom Metazoa; phylum Chordata; class Mammalia; order Rodentia; family Heteromyidae; genus Dipodomys; species Dipodomys merriami. Next base: position 87,560,714 of record NW_027203381.1, read on the forward strand.
TTATTTAAAAAAGAGGGGGAGGCTGGGAAGGGATGTGAAGGGTAAACCAAGGAGGAGGCTGCAATGCTTGGTAGGAAATGTATGTATTATCCTGCCCATGTAATTGTAACTCCTCTGTACAGTATGTTCACAAATAAAATAAAATAAAATTTAAAAAAAAGAGTCTGGCAGTAATACTTCAGTCTTTACAGGTCACAATTGTTTGATTTTTTTGTTTGAACTCTTTTCTATAGATCATTAGAAAGGTAAAATGTATTATCTATGTGAATGCTAGAAAACAGGTCTCATGGCTGTGTTAGTCCATAATTTGCTCAACCTATGCCCATTGCAGAAGGATGGAAGACACTACCAACTTTAATTTTCAAGTTTGATAGCCAAGTTTGATTCCCTAATACTATTAACCTTTGCAGCCTGAAAACACACAAGACTCAAAGAGCAATCATGAATGTTTCAAAGAGCAATCATGCATGTTGCTCACAGATCTTAACAGCTAGATCACACTATCATGAACTGGACTATTTCATTTATCTAGATCAGCTTCCAATTTGGCTAGCTCCTGGGGCTGGTGAGAGGCTCTGGCAGTGGGTTGCTTTCAGGTGGTTCCATCATGAGTTTCCTTACGTTCCCTCAGAACTAGTCATTCTGAACATGGCTATATTCTAAGAGCAAATCAAGCAGAAATAGATCCCCATTTTTACAGCTCATCCTCAGAAGCCAGACTGCATTTTTGCTGTAGTTTCAGCCATCATTGGATGCAAAGCCCGGGAATGCAAACATCCCAGATCAGAGAAGGAGCATAAACACAGAAGACACTCTTGTGGCTGTTGAGGACAACAAAAATCTGTTACCCACGGAAAAAAATCAAATGGAATACTTGTCCCTTGGCACCTGGAGATCAATCATTTTCTCTGCCCTTTTGGAATAAGGAAGGTTGCACAAGGTTAAAGAGATAAAAGAAACCTCTACAGTCTAGTCTTAGAGAATTCATCAGAACACTTCATTAAACTTTCTGTTGGTCTAATGTTTTAGATGCAGGATAAGTTTGGAAACTAGACTCCCATTTTCTGGCACCAAAAAATAAATAAATAAATAAAACTTCAGCTCTTTGGATATATAGAATGAGTTACAGAAGGCAAGAGACACCAGCTACCAAAAGAAAAAACATGATGAAATCTTTCAAATGATTTCCAATGAAAACTAAAAATGTGCTTAGTCTGTAACTTTAAAAGGCCATGGAATTTCTTTGGGACATTTTTTTTTCTTTAGAGTCAAGTCTATCTCCAGGCTCACATATGTCTTAGATGAGGGGCTTTGCAATTTCAGCAGCTTAAACCTTACTTTAAGTTGCTTCAGTTTGCAACATTCCAATAATCTCTTGCATTTGGGGATATCGATCCACAAGGCTAGGAGTGGCCAGTTAAGCACTGTGTGGCAAGGAAAAGCTTGGCTGTGGTGTGCAGCCCTGCCCATCTTGGAGATCAGCTCAGAGGAGGTAACTTTTATCAATGTGTAAAGATCTATATCCATCATGAAAACCTACAGCAGTCAACTGCACACTTCATGTGTGCTGAGATTTGATTGGTCAGATTTTCTGTTACTCAAGGGAGGAGCTACAGGCTGAGTATGCCATCAAGAATTATGAGGGTGATACAAACCTTAAAACTTACCCTTTGCTCAAAATATCCAGATACTTTGGGTCCTATTCCCCATCAGATTGATGCAGAATGGGTGAAAATTGTGTCTACATGCTGTTTTCATACATTCATTGATAATATGATTTTTTTTCTAGTGTTTGGGGGAAAGTTAGAGGTAGAAATCAACTGGGGTGACACACTGAAGCTGAGAAAGTGCTGTGATGCTGCTTAAAATAAAAATTCTCTGATTCACTTGCTCGCTCACTCCTCCCTCTTCCCTCTTTTCTTTCCTCTTTCTCTCTTGTCTCTTTTCTCTCTCCTTTGTTTCTTTCTTCTTTGTTTCTTCTCCCCTCCCCCTCTCTCTCTCACACACACACATTTTGGTAGTACTGGGGTTTGAAATCAAAGCCTGGCACTTACTAGTTAAGTGCTCTATCACTTGAGACACATGCTATAGTCCTTAATGTTTTAGTTTAGTTTTTGGTATATTTTAGTGCTCTTGCCCAAGTCATTCTTGATTGTGCCCATTCCCCTTCTTCCTCCCAAGTGGATGGGATTACAACCAAGAATCATCATGCCCAGCTTGATTTTTGAGATAGGTTTCACTAAAAAATAATATTTTAACCTAAGCTCACCTGACCTCAGCCTCTCAAACAGCAGAGATTATAAGCAAATGCCAACATGTCCAACCCCTATATTCTTATATTTGCTAAGGCTTAAAGTAACCTATCTGTACAAGGCACATCGTTTTAATGTAGATTGTATATTTTGGAGTACTTTGAGGAAGACCCATGGACTTCCTGAAACCTAATTCCCTGCTTCCACCAAATCCTACTTTGCTCTTAACTCATAAATCTGATTAGCTTGCCAAAATCATGAGGACAATGTGACAAATTAAATATTCTTTTGACCTGACTTGCAAGGCATACCTTCAGAGCCTTTCCTTCTGCACACTTTTCAATATCCTGCCATCACTACCTGTCCAAAGCAAATAACTCTCAGTAATTACTCCTTCAATCAGCATCAGAAAATCATGACACCTAGAAACTTACCTGAGAACATAATCATTAAATCCATTGCAATATCTAATGGCTTGGCAAGAAAAATGGTATTAAACGTGACCATCTAAGAATATGCTATTCATCTGATCCTTGGGTTATATATTATAACTCAAACTCATCTTTGGATGAAGTTATAGGACCAGAAAGCTATATAAATGAACCACATTAACCTACATCATACAGAATCACTTTCACTGAGTTATGTCTCAATATCCAGCCTTAAATTTATGTCTAGGGTTGAAGTAAGAAAGAAAGGTGAAGCATGCTGCCCTGGTACTATAAAATCCAGGTATGAATATTGCCTTTTGGATTTTAGAGCCTCCTTCATTAGAGCTTTTTTGTTCCCTAAGACAATGTTTTCTTTTTGTGAAGTTGTTTGTGCATGGCAAGGACATGGCTTAACCTAAAACTTATATTTATATATTTCAGGTAACTGGAAGCAGCAAGTAATAAACTGCAAGCCATAAGACTTAAAGACCCTACCAAGAAAAACATTCCTCTTTTTTCCTCCCTTTGGGCATAATGGGTGTTGAACTCAGGGTCTTGAGGCAACATACCTCTTTATCCTTGCTCCCAGACCTTTGTTATTTGTTATATTGTTGTTATGTCTTTATTTTTTATTAGAGTTTCACATGTATGCCTAGGCCAACTTGGACTGTAACAGCCTTTAGGTAAGATGACAAACAGCGTCAGAAGAGAGAAAGGAAGAGAAAAAGAGAGGGGGAAGAGAGAGAAAGAGATCCAAACAATTTTCTGGTGCCTGGGGAAAATATCTAGTTGGTTTTGATGTTTGTAATAGTTGTAACATCCACACACAAACCTGTTCTTGATCTAAAATGGAGTCATCAAAAGCCTCACTATATACAGAACTACTGATGTACTTACATTGATTTATTTTTTCATCTCTGTTTTTATCTCTTTGTTTTTCATTGCTCTATAATAGTTGTTCCTATTGATGAGATGTAATGTGATATTTTGATGCATCTATTACAATGCCCAGAGATCTGATTAGGAAAATTATCATTTCTTCAAATATGTATTTTTATTTATGTTGGAAGTTTCAAGATTCTCTAATTCTTTTGTTGTCAGTCATGGGGCCTGAACTTGGGGGCCTAGCTGTCCTTGAGCTCTTTTGCACAAGGTTAGTGCCCTACCCTTTTGAGCAACAACTCCACTTCTGCTTTCCTGGTGGGTAATTGGAGATGAGTCTCAGACTTTCCTGCCCAGGCTGGCTTTGAATCTCTGCAGATCTCAGCTTCCTGAGTACCTAGGATTACAAACAAGCCACCATTAGCTGGCTTCTAATTCTTTTTAAATACTTAATAAACTATTTTAAAATATGGTCACCATACTGGGCTATAGAATCCTAGCACTTATTCCCCCTCCATAATTGTATTCTTGCCCCAATTATGCAATTTTCTTTTATCACCTCTTTTATCGCGGCCCTTTTTATCTCTGGTGACCACTGTTCTATACTGCTTTCTTAATACATTAATTGCACAAAATAATGGATTTTATAAAGACATTTTCATTTTTCCATGTAAGATACTTGGACCTTTTTCATCTACTATGCTCTACTTTTATAGATTAGCTTTTTTTTTTTTTTTTGGTCAGTCTTGGGGTTTGAACTCTAGGTCTGGGCACTGTCTCTCAGCTCTTCAGCTCTAGGCTAGCACTCTACCACTTGAGCCACAGCTCCCCTTCTGGTTTTCAGGTGGTTTGTTGGAGATTAGAGTCTCTTGGACTTTTCTTGCCCAGCTGGTTTTGAACCGAGATTCTCAGATCTCAGCCTCCTCTGTAGTTAGGATTACAGGCGTGAGCCACGACCACCCAGCTTATATCCACCTTTACAAATGAGGCTTCTCTTACTTTGGTATTGTATTTCAAGTAGGAATACACAGTAAAGTAAAGGAGACATAGCAAGGCTACGAGGAACAGAGCAAGGAACAGAGACACTGCTGTCAAATAGAAAAATGTTATTCTCAGGGAAAGATATACAAGTTATATAGGTAAAGAAAACTTTAAAATGTTGAAAAGAACATCATTACATGTAACAGATAAATAATAGATATATAGACAGATGATTGATGGATTGATTATTGGTAGATAACAGATATATACATATACACAGATACATAAATAGATACATAGACTGATAAAAAGAGAGAAATCAGAGAAAAAGAGCCTGTCAGAAAAAGAAAATAGTAATTCTTTGAATTAAAGAAAGTGATAGCTGAAATGAAAAGTGAATAAAGACATACAGATCTAAAAAGTATTTAAATCACCACCAGGAAGTAGGAAAAAGGACAGAAAAACCACCAAACAAAAGGAGTAAAAGTTATGTATAGAGTGTTCAGGTGGATCATCTTGAGGTCCAAGCTCTAACGCACTGCAGTTGAGATCATCAAAGTGTGTCCACAGAGATCAGAAGGAAAACTAAGATGGGATTTGTCAGAACTGACAGACACAAACTTCAGAATCTAAATGGTGGGCTGAGTGTTCAGCATAATGAATAGAAAACAAAAAGGGAGACACTTTGTTGTAAAACTTTGAAGTGTCAAAGATAAAATATAACACAAGAAGCTTCTGAGGAGATTACAGTGTACCTACTAATGAAGGGAAACACACAACAAAACACTTAATCATCTGTAGTAAATTCTACACTATATATGATACAGTAACACCTTCAAAATAGTAGGGGGGGAGGATTTTTTTTGTGTGTCAGCCATGGGACCTGAAATTTGGGCCTGGGCGCTGTCCCTCAGCTCTTCAGCTGAAGCCTAGCACTCTACCACTTGAGCCTCAACCCCACTTTGGGCTTTTTCTGTTTAATGTGGTGCTGAGGAATCAAACCCAGGGCACTCTACTACTGGTAGAGCCACCTTCCCAGGGGGATTATTCTTAACAGAGAACACCTTGTGGTCACAGGTTTGAGGTGAAAGCCCATCTATATTGTTAGAGAAATAAAAAGACCTATTAGGGAGACAATCCCTAAGAATATCTAATATAAATAATTTTATGCATTAGGACAGGATGCAAAGAAAATACTGAGGTCATAGGAAGAAAGCATTTTAGTGAACAAATGTCTGATTGGCATTTGTAAAATGTATAAGAGGATTTTACAAGGAAACTACAAGGCAAAATACAAAAAGAAATCAGTCCAAAAAAGGGCAAAACTGAGAAAAATTATAATAATTCTCTTGCAAATATTAAATGTAACAATAAACATAGATACCCTCTGGGTTTAAAGTGAGATGGAAGCAGACCAGAAAGGTTGGTGCAAGAACAGTTCTGCTGATCTAAACATTCACACAGTAAGAACAAGGAAGGATATTCTTAGGAGAGGATCACAAGGACTCAATAGCTATGTGCATATGATCATATAAAATGATGCTTATCGGGGCTGGGAAGGTGGCTCAGTGGTAGAGCGCTTGCCTTGCATGCTCGAGGCCCTGGGTTCGATTCCTCAGCACAACATAAGCAAAAAGAAAAAAGCCAGAAGTGGCGTTGTGGCTCAAGTGGTAGTGTGCTAGCCCTGAGCTGAAGAGCTGAGGGACAACACCCAGGCCCAGAGTTCAGGCCCCACGACCAGACCCAAATAAATAAATAAATAAATAAATAATAAAATGATGCTTATCAAAATGAACACTAAGAAATGGAAATTAGAGATTTTTTTATTATGCTGTTTGTGGTTTCTTTTTCCCTCTTTCGTTTATTCCCTTCTGTCAAGGGGTTTTTTATGTCTGTACCCTTTATATGGTTTGGGAAGGGGAAGGGGAAGCACAGAAATGGTGGGACAAGGGGTAAGCCAACTCAGCAGTGAAAAACACTGGTTGGAAATGAACTATACAATTTTGGGAGGAGGGAAATTGGGAGGGGAAAAACTGGGAGAGAATGGGGGAGGGATAAAGGAAATGTCTCATTACCTGTCTCATGTAACTGTAACCCCTCTGTATATCATCTTATAATACAATTTTTTATAAAAGATGATTCTATAATGCTATTGCCTTATAAGTATGTATAAGTATGTGGTCTTGCCCACTATTGACAGTGGATAATGATTGTAAATAAAATAAATATTAATAGCCAAGAACCAGTGGCTCATGCCTGCAATCTTAGCTACTCAGGAGGCTGAGTTCTGAGGATCATGGCTCAAAGCCAGCCCAGGGAGAAAAGTCCATGAGACTCTTATCTCCAATAAACCACAAGTTTATTGTGTGATGCTGTAGCTCAAGTGGTAGAGCACTTGCCTTGGGCTGAAGAGATCAGGGAAAGACCCAAGCCCAGAGTTCAAGCCCCATGGCTGACAAAAATAAATTTATAAGCACAGTAAAATGCAAGCAAATACCATGATTCCCCGAAGAAATAACATGCTTAGGCATCAATTTGGTCATATAGCTGTGTTGTAGTGCTGTTCACTTTGCCTGAATTCAGAATATTCCAGTATTCAAGTATAATCCAGCATTTTCCAATGGTGCCTATTAGTGTTTAAATATATACCATCAACTACTAGCAAATGTAACTACTAACAATTGTAATATTTGAGTTATTAATGTAAGAATTTTTTTAGATATTTTTTTAAAGTTAATTTTATTTTATTTGCGAACATACTGTAAAGAGGGGTTACAATTACATGGGCAGGATAATGCATACATTTCTTACCAAGCATTGCAGCCTCCTCCTTTGGTTTACCCTTCACATCCCTTCCCAGCCTCCCCCCTCCCCCCCAGTCTGAATGCTTCTCCTTCCCCCCCTCCCCCCCCCCCCCGCACCGACGTTGTAAAGCTTATTTTGGACATGACAACTTGTACTTCTCATTGTTGCAACAGGTCCGCCTGTATCCTTAAACAACTGGTTTTTGCCCATCTCCTCCACAAGTTATAGTGACATCAAATATAGTGAAAGCAGGGGTTATACTGTGGAGGAGGGACATACAAAGCAACAAAGAGATAATCTTATAAATGCATTAGAAACACATGCATGAAAGAAAAAAACATTAAAATACATATCTAAGGGTTCATTTTCCTGACATCACATTATCTGACCTTTTCTGCTTGACTCATACATATACTAGATATTGCAAATAAGGGAAACCATAGGAACTATGTTTCTTTGGGCCTGGCTTACTTCACTTAATGTAATTTTTTCCAAGTTTTTCCATTTCCTAACAAATGGGGCAATGTCATTCTTTCTGATGGAGGCATAGAATTCCATTGTGTATATGTACCACATTTTCTTGATCCATTCATCTACTGAGGGGCATCTGGGTTGGTTCCATATCTTAGCTATGGTAAATAATGCTGCAATAAACATTGTTGTGCTGGTAGCTTTAGTGTGGTCTTGTTTGTAAACATTTGGGTAAATGCCCAAAAGTGGGATTGCTGGGTCATAGGGGAGTCCTATGAGAAGTCTTTTGAGGAACCTCCATACTGCTTTCCAAAGTGGTTGAACAAGTTTACATTCCCACAAACAATGAGGTTCCTTTCTCTCCACATCCCCTCCAGCATCTGTTGTTGTTAGAGTTCTTGATTTTTGCCATTCTAACTGGGGTGAGGTGATATCTCAATGTTGTTTTGATTTGCATTTCTTTTATGGCTAGGGATGTTGAACATTTCTTCATGTGTCTAATGGCCATCCTTCTTTCTTCTTCAGAGAAGCTACTCTTTAAGTCTTTTGCCCACTTATTTATTGGGCAGTTGTTTCTTTGAGGATTTGTTGTTGGGGGGTTAATTTTTTGAGTTCCAAGTATATTTTAGATATGAGACCCTTGTCCGTTGTATGGCTAGTAAAGTTCTTCTCCCAATCCGTGGGCTTTCTATTGATCTTGCTAGCTATGTCATTTGCCCTGCAAGAGCTCTGCAACTTTATGCAATCCCATTTGTCCAACCTTTCTTTGATTTGTTGTGTTTCCGGGTCTCTATTCAAAAAATTTCGGCCTGAGCCAAGGAGACCTAGGGTTTCTCCTATTCCATCCTATAATGTTTTCAGAGTGTCTGCTTTGACTTCAAGGTCTTTGATCCATTTGGAGTTGATTCTGGTGCAGGGTGATATATAAGGATCTAGCTTTAGTTTTCTACATGTAGTTAACCAATTTTGCCAGCACCATTTACTGAAGAGGCTGTCTTTCTTCCATTCTATTGTTTTAGCTCCCTTATCGAAGATTAGATGGCTATAGGTCTGTAGGTTCATTTCTGGGTTTTCAATTCTATTCCATTGGTCCTGAGGTCTGTTCTTATGCCAATACCAAGCTGTTTTGATTACTATGGCTTTATAGTAGAGTTTGAAATTTGGTATTGATATTCCTCCAGCAGTGTTCTTTCCGTTGAGGTGCGTTTTTGCTATTCGGGGTCTTTTATTGTTCCATATGAATTTTTGGATTGCCTCCTCTATTTCCTTGAAGAATGAGGTTGGAATTTTGATAGGTATTGCATTGAATTTGTAGATAGCCTTGGGAAGTATTGCCATTTTCACGATGTTAATCTTTCCAATCCAGGAGCATGGGAGGCTTTGCCATTTTTTAAGTTCTGTGTTGATTTCCTTTTTCAAGATTTTAAAGTTTTCATCATAGAGGTCCTTCACTTCTTTAGTTAAGTTAATTCCTAGGTATTTTATTTTTTGTGGGGCTATTACAAATGGAGTTGCTTTCCTAATTTCAGCCACACTTTTCTCATTGTTGGCATACCGAAAAGCCATTGATTTTGGGGGGTTAATTTTATAACCTGCTACTTTGCCAAAGTTTTGAATCAGCTTGAGTAATTTGGGAGTGGAGTCTATGGGGTTCTTTAAATACAAGATCATGTCATCTGCAAAGAGGGAGAGTTTTATTTCTTCTTTCCCTATTTGGATCCCTTTTATGTCTTTAGATATTTATAATGACTATAAAGAAAGTTGAAATACCATTGCAACAATGAGATGTATAAGTTGTTATGTCAAAAAACAAACTTTACAACTTTGCGGGGGGAGGGGGGTAGTGGGAGGTGGGAGATGGGAAGGGGAAACAAAGGAGGAGGCAACAATGCTTGATTAGAAATGTACTCATTATCTTGCCTGTGTAATTATAACCCCTCTGTACGGTATTTTCAATAAAATAAATTAATAAATAAATTTTTAAAAAAGAAATACTAAGGATCATTTAATAGTGGTAGAATGACTGGAAATTCCCCAGAAGTCCAATTGCATATTTAAAAATCCCAGAAATTTGAAAACATTATGCCTTCTTTTATCATCTAAGTATTGATTGTGGGGGAGTACTGCCAAGGTTTTTTTTAAGTAGTTCTTCCAGAAGACTTCTAGATTGCTGATGTCTTTAGAAAAAGAGCATGTAGAAAGCCCACAGATTGGGAGATCTTCACTAGCCATACAATGGACAAGGGTCTCATAGCTAAACTACACCTGGAATTAAAAACATTAAATTCCCCAACAACAAATCTTCAAAGAAACAACTGCCCAATAAATAAGTGGGTTAAAGACTTACAGAGAAACTTCTCTGAAGAGGAAAGAAGGATGGCCAATAGACACATGAAGAAATGCTCACCCTCCCTAGCCATAAAAGAAATGCAAATCAAAACAACATTGAGATACCACCTCACCGCAGTTAGAATGACTATAATCAAGAACTCTAATAACAACAGATGCTGGAGGGGATGTGGCCAGAAGGGAACCTTACTGCATTGTTGGTGGGAGTGTAAACTTGTTCAACCACTTTGGAAAGCAGTATGGAGGTTCTTCAAAAGACTCCACATAGAGCTCCCCTATGACCCAGCAAACCCACTTTAGGGCATTTACCCAAATGTTTACAAACAAGACCACACTAAAGCTATCAGCACAACCATGTTTATTGCAGCATTATTTACCATAGCTAAGATATGGAAGCAACCCAGATGCCCCTCAGTAGATGAATGGATCAAGAAAATGTGGTACATATACACAATGGAATTCTATGCCTCCATCAGAAAGAATGACATTGCCCCATTTGTTAGGAAATGGAAAGACTTGAAAAAATTATAATAAGTGAAGTAAGCCAGGCTCAAAGAAACATAGGTCCCATGGTTTCCCTTATTTGCCATAACTAGTATATGTCTGAGACAAGCAGAAAAGGTCAGATAAGTTGATGTTAGGGAAATGAACCCTAAGATATGCATTCAAATGTTTTTTCTTACATGCAATTGTTTCTAACACATTTATAAGATGATTTCTTTGTTGCGTTGTATATCCGTCCCCCACGGTATAACCCCTGCTTTCACTGTATTTGATATTGGTATAATTTGTGGAGGGGAAGGGAAAAAACAAATCATGTAAATAGGGATACAGGTGGACCCATTGCAACAATGAAATGTACAAGTCCTTATGTTGAAAACAAAGGTGGGGGGGAGGATTGGGTGGGAGGGTGGGGGGAGGATGGGAAGGGATGGGAAGGGGAAACAAAGGCGGAGGCTACAATGCTTGATAAGAAATGTACTCGTTATCTTGCCCATGTAATAGTAACCCCTCTGTACAGTGTTTTCACAATAAAAAAATAGCAAACCAAAAAAAAAAAAAAAGGAGCATGGTGATACAGTAATAGAACACTGACACTGGACCACAGAGGAAACAGTTGGACAATTTAGGGGAGGAATAAATCAAGTCATAAAAATATTAATCTATATTCCTCACATGTAAGGAACTGAAAGAGAGAAAACCTCTAGCATTATGTCATGAATCTTTCATTTGGTTGATTTTTCTTTTTTCCATTATTTCAAACCTTGCAAGATTACTATACTGGTACTCTCTTTAAAAGATTATTAGCAGCGCAGCTTTTTCAAAAAAAAAAAAAAGTAGCCAGGATGATATCATAAAAACATGATTCTCCTTCATTATTGAATCTTTTTGAAAACATTTTATAATCTTTTGAGTAGTTATACAAAAGGGGTTCCAATTAACAGGTCAGTTCACAAATATAGAACATCTTGTTAATTTCATTATATCACTCTCTCCCTTCTTTCCCAACCCCACCTACCACCTTACACTATTGAATCTGTATTTAACGTTTACTTGAATACTTAACGCAATCTGAGATACAGAAGAAAAATAAATGTACATTTATTTTTTTAAATTTTATTTTATTTTATTTTATTTGTGAACATACTGTACAGAGGGGTTACAATTACATGGGCAGGATAATGCATACATTTCTTACCAAGCATCGCAGTGTACATTTATTTTTTAATGTTTGTCCAGAAAGAAATTTCATAAGCTCTTATTTTCTTGTTTTAAATGCTAAAAATCTATTGTGCTTCTGTCAGTTTTGTTCACCAAGAATCTGAGAGATAAGCATTAGCATCAGAATATACTATATCCTCAGTTGTTTAGCTTACTTTTCATTATTACTCTCCTATTGATTGTTCATCTTTAATGTTTGTCATGTTTTTATATCTATTGTAAGTCACTACAATATAATTGCAAGGAGCAGAAGAAAGCATGTATTTACTAAAAGCAGGTAGTTTTCCATGTATATTGCATACTTCATACTCCTGACAATTTCACCAGGTTTCTTATTACTATCCTCATACTATAGACCAAAATCCAGGCTCATTCAGATAGGATTAGTGAGCTTTTAAAGCAAATTAAAGTTAATTATTTGTGAATCCAAAGCTGAAATTTAAACCCAGATAATTCTCAATACAAAGCCTATATCTCTTCTACTTTAGCACACTACTATCTTCCTTTCCACAGAAACTATAGTTACTGCTGGAGAAATGAAAATGGGTGTTACATCAGATTGGCGTTATGTTGTTATTATTATTGTGGATACATACACACAATTAACCTCCAAAAGATGCATGAGTAGACAAGGGATAATAATAAGCAATAATAAAATAAGTAAAACTTTCATACCAGGTAGCTTCTGAACTCTGCTTCACTCCTGCTACAATAACATTGTTCACTCTCAAATAAGCCCAAGGAAGTTGACAAATGGATAATAGTGGCTAGAGATCACCAAGAGCAAAAGGGAAGATGAAAGCCACTCACATTTATCATCTCTGAAATCAGAGCTGGAGGACTGGGTTGGAGGCAAATTCACACATTCGTCTCAAATTTGGGGATGTTCCTACAATGCTGTGGATATACCCAAGAAGGACAACAAAAATGGAATATGTATCTCTCACGTTATATTGCCAAAGCCAAATGAATCTTTAAATTCTGCAAGGGAGCAATTAAAACAAGGTGAATATCTAAAATTAAACTTAACAGATAAATCAGTAATGTTGTGAGTGAGCTAAAATACTTAGCAAATATGAATCTTCAACTAATCGAATTTCTCCAGATTTCTGATGATTATAGTCTCTTTCTAGGGATAGAAAAGGAAGTCACATTTATATAGGTCCAATTATCCTTCACATAACTGGAAAGCTCCTGTAAGGTAGATATTAGAGCAACTTGCTAATTGTGATAATGACACAATCAAAGCAAATCTATTAAACAGAATGAAATGGTATAAGCCATGGTAATTAGATAAGCACAATTTAAATTATCCATAAAACTTTTTTTGAATGGTAAAACTATTCTTAGAGGATTTACAGCTTCGTTTGCTTCTTCCTCTGACACCACTGGTAAATTCATTTAGCCATTTTATTTAGTAAAGCACTGCACTGAAGGAGCTTCTCCATCGTCACATGACATTAAAGGTAAAACTAAGCCAAGCACAACAGAAAGAGGGCTTCATGGTGCTTCTGAACACCCCTATGGTTAGATACTCACAAAAGTGAAATGACTCTGGTACCTGATTGAATAGATTATTTTTATAATTAAATGGGCTTTACTTAAACTAGTAAAGCTGATGAACAAAAGCTATGCTCTTCTGCCTTGCTCAGCATTAGTAAGTCCCTATTTGTACCCTGAGTTTTATCATTAAGCTATGTCTAAACATTGCTGTGCTTTTTCAGGGTTTTTTTTTTCTTTTTGTCTTTCTAGAATCGTCTATTTGTTTTTCCTGTCACCAGAGCGTTGTATATTTGAAGGCACTCTATGAAACTCAGTTAATCATTTCTATTGACTCCTCTGAAAAGTGGAACTCCTCTGAAAAGTGGGTCAAGACTACCATTTCATTTTCAAATGGAGAAGAGAATGACTGAGTTAAGTAAATTGATCAAGGTCGAACCATAAAAATAGTAAGTGTCTGGATGTTTTTAAATTCTGGGATTATATCAAAAGGTATAATGAAATCCTGTGGAATAAAGACATTTTATTACTGTTTTAGTGAAAATGTCGAGCATGGTATTCCAGAATTAAAAAGCAGATGATCAAAAGGTATGAAATTGTAAGGAATTAGAGTATTCATAATTAAATCAATTTCAAGCAACTACACAGGCCCTTACATACGGCCATGGTTTTGTTCAAAAGTCAAATATTCACATGAGCAACCACTGTATCTGTAAATCCTCTCCAGAGTTCAACTTATAGAACACATTGTACCTAACTTAGCTCCCTGAGTGCTGTCAGCTTCATCAACATTCAACTGGAGATTAATTGTTTTAATTATTCATGTAAGGGAGTAATTAATTAAATCGCATAGGATCTGACAAAAGTAGTGCAAGGATAGCTCACCTATCTACAAATGAGTTCTATTTTTTTATTTGTTGATGATCTCCCATAAGGAAAACACTTTCTTTAGTTGATTCATCTCCCAGCCAGTCCCAATTCCTCTGTTAGCAATTACAGCCAACAGAAAGCTGTGTGAGTTATTGGCAAAGAGTACGGAATTACTCTAATCTAGATACTTTTATAGCAAATTAAAAATAAGCACATAGAAAAGACAAGAAAAAAGAATAGAGGTGATTTAAAAAGCAACTGAAGGGTTTTAGAGCATTTGTCTATCTCTCAAACACTTATTCTGCTGAAGTAGGGCTTCCTGTTTGGATGGGAGATTTTTTTAACCTCCCTTTGCTTTTTAAATGAAGAGACAGCATAATATAATAAAGGCAAACTGTAACCTGCTTCTTTGCCCTTTCTCACTAGTCATCAGATGCCATACAGATGTTCTCAATGCAGCTAGTGTGACCTTGAAGAAGTCACTTAATTTCTGAGTTCCTAGTGTCTTTATTAGTGAAAGCATCTACATCCTTCCCCAAAGTGAAGGAAGCAATGACACCTATATTAAAGAGTTATTGTGAAGATTAAATGAGTTAATCAATGTAAAGAAACAATGGGGAACTCTGTGGAGCATAAAATAGGAGTTAATGTTACTAATTTGCTCTTCAACAGAATTATCATTTTATTGCAATTTCTTTTCTTTATATCCTTAGGTGTTTAAATTAAAAATCACAAGAGATAGGAACATCAATGGTACAAAGTCATACTAAGTAAGGGAAAATTCATGAATGGCCCTGTGTTCTGTCCCTGGGAGAACAAAAATAAATAAATCTGAGATGTAATTATGAATGGAAAGCATTATAACACAAAACTGAATTTGTGTGTATTAATAGGTATAAAAATTGTGTGTTTATCTGAAAACATTACAAGACGGAATAGGAGAAACCCTAGGTCTCCTTGGCACAGGCCGAAATTTTCTCAACAGAGACCCAGAAACGCAACAAATCAAAGAAAGGTTGGACAAATGGGATTACATGAAATAGCAGAGCTTCTGCATGGTAAAGGACATAGCTAGCAAGATCAATAGAAAGCCCATGGATGAGGAGATCTTCACTAGTCATACAATGGACAAGGGTCTCATATCTAAAATATACCTGGAACTCAAAAAATTAAATCCCCCCAAAACAAATCCTCAAAGAAACAACTGCCCCATAAATAAGTGGGCTAAAGACTTACAGAGAAACTTCTCTGAAGAAGAAAGAAGGATGGCCAATAGACACATGAAGAAATGCTCAACCTCTCTGGCCATAAGAGAAATACAAATCAAAACAA
This sequence comes from Dipodomys merriami, assembly GCF_024711535.1. Lineage (NCBI taxonomy): Eukaryota > Metazoa > Chordata > Mammalia > Rodentia > Heteromyidae > Dipodomys > Dipodomys merriami. The sequence continues at coordinate 87,576,309 of NW_027203381.1, forward strand.
CATTGAGATACCACCTCACCCCAGTTAGAATGGCTATAATCAAGAACTCTAATAACAACAATTGCTGGAGGGGATGTGGACAGAAGGGAACCCTACTACATTGTTGGTAGGAGTGTAAACTTGTTCAACCACTTTGGAAAGCAGTATGGAGGCTCCTCAAAAGACTCCACTTAGATCTCCCCTATGACCCAGCAATCCCACTTTGGGGCATTTACCCAATGATCACAAATAAGACCATACTAAAGCTATCAGCACAACTATGTTTATTTCAGCATTATTTACCATGGCTAAGATATGGAACCAACCTAGATGCCCCTCAGTAGATGAATGGATCAAGAAAATGTGGTATATATACACAATGGAATTCTATGCCTCCATCAGAAAGAATGACATTGCCCCATTTGTTAGGAAAGACTTGGAAAAAATTATATTAAGTGAAGTAAGCCAGGCCCAAAGAAACATAGATCTGATGGTGTCCCTTATTTGTAATAACTAGTGTATGTCTCAGACAAGCAAAAATAATCAGATAAGTTGATGTTAGGCGGAATGAACCCAAAATAAGGACTCAAATGGGTTTTTTTCTTGCTATTTTTTAAAAATATTTATAAGATATTTCTTTGTTGTTTTGTATATCCCTCCCCTATGGTATAACCCCTGTTTTCACTGTATTTGAGGTTGATATAATTTGTGGAGGTGAAGGGAGACCCATTACAACAATGAGATGTACAAGAGGTAATGTCAAAAAATGAACATTACAACTTTGGCAGGGGCAGGGGCGGGGGTGATAGGAAAGGATGGGAAGGGAAAATAAAGGAGGAGGCAACAATGCTTGATAAGAAATGTGCTCATTACCTTGCTCATGTAATTGTAACCCTCTGCATGATATTTTCACAATAAAAAAAGAAAGAAATTTCCTAAAAAATAGCTAAAGCAAAAATTGTGTGTTTAATATATTTCCAATATTATTTAAAATTTTATATATCTACCTAGAAGACAAGTAAGTTAGTTTATGGGATTATAGTTGCTTTTATTTATTTTTTTCTTTCTTCATACTTCTTTTGGGTTTTCTTCAAGTAAGAGGTATTTTATTTAAAATGGAGGAAAAATTTCACTCTACATATATATGTAAATTGAAATTATATATAGTATTATATATATATATATATATATATATATATATATATATATATATATATATATATATATATAATCAAGACCCTTAGATGAGGACATAGGTTGCGTTTAACCTGCCAAGTCTATTCAGGATAACTGATAGCACATAACAACCAGGATCATTTGCCCAGGGGAGTGAGAAGGACTTTCAGGTGTGAAAAGCATCTCATCATTAGGAAAGAGAGAACTAGGGCACACCTGGCGCAAGGCTTCTTGGTCCAGATAAAGATGGTGAAGTGAGGCTCAGCACTGAAAGGGTGTGTCTGAAGGATCCACTGATGTTCCTCCCCATCCTTGGCTTCTTTGGCTAGTCCTACAATGAGCTTACTAAAAGGAAGAGTAGAGTTGGTTTCCTAGGCTGTCCCTCTTGGAGCTCCCAGAGGAAGTCAATGGTGTCTGCAATGTCAGAACCAGGCACTCCCTCTGATATGGGTGCAGGAGTGACAGTAAATGAACCAGCATTGGACAGGGAGCTATAGCAGGTACCACAAGGAAACCAAGATCACTAGTTCCCCAGGGCCATATCAGACACAATATCTCTACCCCTTAAAAAATAGTCAATACATTTGGGTGAAGATTCTGAGCATTTCTGATTTTGTGAAAGTTTATTCACAGAAATACCTATTTGTTCGTTTAAATAGGGATACAGGTGGACCCATTGCAACAATGATATGTACAAGTCATTATGTCGAAAACAAACTTTACAACTTTGGTGTGGGGGGGAGGATTGGGTGGAGGGGGAAGATGGGAAGGAATGGGATGGGGAAACAAAGGAGGAGGCTACAATGCTTGATAAGAAAAGTACTCATTGGGGCTGGGAAGGTGGCTCAGTGGTAGAGCACTTGCCTTGCATGCATGAGGCCCTGGGTTCAATTCCTCAGCACCACATAAGCAAAAAGAAAAAAGCCAGAAGTGGTGCTGTGGCTCAAGTGGTAGAGCGCTAGCCTTGAGCTGAATAACTGAGGGACAGCACCCAGGCCCAGAGTTCAGGCCCCACGACCGGACCCAAAAAAAAAGAAAAAGAAAAGAAAAGAAATATCTTGCCCATGTAATTGTAACCCCTCTGTACAAAATTTTCACAATAATAAATAAATACCTATTTGTTATTTGGCCATCCGTTATGTTGATATGTCATGCCTCTGATAGGAGGAGGTATGTTTTCTTAGAAAGGAGCACCCATTCCTCTACACTGGGGACATGGGTTGGAATGATAACTTGAGCATCTAGGCATGGTCTTTAGATGGATCACACTGGTGTGAGTTCTAACTTTATCACAAACCCCAAATGCATTGTTATTTGCCCTATGATAGTCGTGGATTCAGACCACACATGATAGAATGGCTATATCAGATCTAATCTGCTATTGACATTATAGAAAATGGATGGATGTGGTGACCTAATGGTCAAAAAGGAAGCAAGCATTGGAAGATTACCAACAGTAAACAGCTCTTCTTGACCCTGAAGGCCCATGCAAATGAATCATTCCTGACATGGTGATTAATGTTTTATATTTGTCTACTTATCCCTCCAATCAAATTGAATTAACGTACATCAGTTACTTGTAAGACCAAGTTCTTACAACCTTCTCAAAGGCTGGTTTACTATTTATGAATGTGGTTAGCTGCTGTGCTTTTTGCATCTCTTTACCGGCCTACATAATGGTGAAGACATTCAATGTTATTATGTTTCTTCACTTAGTGGACTTTAGCTTGGACTCCCCTGGGTTGAGCTGGGTTGTGGGCTGACACAGGGATTGAATCTTTGTAGCCTTTGCTTTGTTCTTTTTCCACTTCAAGGCAGGTGCTTTCTTGCTGTTGTTTTTAACATGATAACCTCATAGGAACTGTGCTGCACTTGAGCTGCTGCTTCTGTCCGTGGTGAAACCTTTAGGGTATTGATACAGTTGAGGATGAATACATTTAGGAGATTAATATTACTTAGCTAGTCCAACTAGTGTCTTTGTGTGACTTTCTACATTGTTGTTTCACCTAGTTGGGTTTAGTATTGAATCATAAATTGTGTCTTTTGAATATTTAACCAGGATTAAATCCCATTTGCATATTTCTCACATGAAATGATGATGTGCAGATGGTAAATGTCCTAAATGTTAATGGGCTGTCTGTAAACTTTGCTCCTTTGCTGTGTTTGGAGTGTTTGCAGTCCAGAAGATGTAAAAAGTACTAATGAAAATGGGAGAGTCAGGCAAAGTTCTAGGTCTCCTCCTTATTACAGAATCACCTGATCAGATCTTTAATCTTAAATTCTTTAATTCTTAAATTCTTGAGTCTTAAATTCTTTATCTGAGAAGTATTTGAACTATTTGCTTCACATGTGGTTACGAGAATTAAACAAGTTTATAGAGTTACAGAATCAAAATACAAGGTAAACATTTATGTATTAGCCACCACTACATATTTTTAATTTTGAAATTCTGTATATTGATAAAGTGGCAAAATCTATATAATAATCCAATTTTATAATTACAGATATTTTGCTGTATTAATAAACTCTGCAACTTGAATTTATTATATATATAATTGTATTGCCTAACAATTGTTTAATAAAAATAAGAGTACATCTTCTTGGATGTGTTCTCAGAAGTGTCAGGTTTCAATGATGAGGTTTTATAGGTTTTCTTGTTTTTTAATCTCTCTAGTTTTGAAATTTATATAATTCAATAAATATTCATATCATATCATGTTTATATAAATATACCATAATTAACATTATATAATCATATTTAGAATAATACAATTATAATTTAGGCTAATCAGAACATATTGTAGATTTTTGTCAATCTAATAAATGCCTCCCAGGTAATTTTTATGAAGGCATTTTTCAAATTTAGGAGAAGTAATGTTTCTTACACAAAATAATGAAGTAGTCAGTAAGCTGATAGCTCAATTCCTTCTGCCACATAATCTCAGACCTTCCTGAACTACTGTTCTCGGACAGCTGTGTCCTTCCAGAAGGGCAAATTTCTCTCCTCCAATGTCTACGGCTAAGAATGACAGATTATGTGTATTTGAACGTGAAAATGATGATTTGGTAACTACATAGACTGAGAGGATGCTCAGGAAGATAGACAGTTGTCCTGTTTCAAATGACCACATTCTATTAAATCAAATTTGTTTCCAGGAAGACTACAAGCTTTTGCTCACCCAGGTGTGAAGTGCCTCTGACTTTGGCAGAGATCATTCTCTCATACTCAGACACCAGGCCCTGTCAGAGGTGAGAGACGCTGGGAAAGCAGAGGTGCACAGGAGAAGAAGAGAAGGGTGACATATTAGTGGCAGAGAAAAACAAGTGCCTTCCTTAATGATTCACATGTGAACCAAAACATCTATTTTCATGTTTAGGGCTACTTGGCAGGTTATTGCTGCTTTCTCACTATAAGACATCCAAGTCAGAGTTGATGGTATTAGGGGACAATCTTTCAGGCACAGCAGAGTCTGAAAAAGCAAAGCATCATGGCCGAAGGGTCATGTAATTTCACGTACAATTTAGATAATCCATAAGCACTGAATTTGGAAGGACTATGATATGTGCACAGTTAAGTGACAAATAATGATGGAAGAATGTAGAGGGTAGTAATACTGTCAAACCAAAATTAATGGCAACAAGTGTCCAGGAGAGCTACCAGACATCAAGAGTGTATCTCTATCTCCATTAAAAAAAGCACATTCCAGGACACATGATTTTAGTGATGATCAGTGTCGAGGAGCAGTTCTGGGAACCAAGGAATACAGAATGAGGTTGGACTAGGGAAATCAAGCACAACAGGGCTATTCTGGTTGAAGAAAATTGCAACAATTTGATTACAATTTAGTACTCCAAGAAAGAACTGCAGAGTGCAGATGACTTTGGTAGGAAGAATGGTGCAGTGACTACCTCAGTCAGAACAGAAAGGAGTACTGCTCATTGCAAATACCCAGTATTGATGCTCTTTATATACCCTACTTACCTGATCTTCCATTACCATGGTTTTTCAAGGAACCAGAAAATGACCTACCAAAAATGAACGCAGATACATGGAAATTGAAGAATCTGAGTCATAACACAATAAACAGTAGACATGAAACCTCAAGACCAGGTCAGCAACAAGATTATCAGGTTCACCTGTAGAGAATTTAGGGCACATAGAGGTAGCAGGATTGAAATGAGTCAATGTAGCCGGAGTGATTACCTTAATGCAAGTCCATGGAGACACTGTCGGCAGATTCAGTGGTAAATATGCTACGTCACCTGGTGTAAATTGGGAAAATAAAACCCAAGAAGTGGAATCTCTGAAACCAAAATAGAATGTCAGTGATTCTGTGTTGGGGAAGCAGGGGTGGAGAAATGTTGGTACTGGAGTTTGAACTCAGGGCTTCTTCGTTGCTAGACATGTATTCTGCCACTTGAGTCACACTCTCATCCCTTTTGCTTCAGTTATTTGTCAAATAATGTTTCACAGTTTTTGCCCAAAGCTGGCTTTAGACCGTGATCATGTATCTATGCCTCCTGCATACCTGAAATCACTGGCACATATGCTGCTTATTGGTTTAGGTGGATATTGCTACTTTCACCTGCACCAGTCTCCTCCACAGTCCTGTGCTCTGCCTCCTTAGAACCTAAGATTATAGTTATGCAACACCATGCTCAGCCAGAATACATGTGGTTTTTACATAGCATTTTGTCTTCTATAACTCTTGACAGGGTGTTAATTCTATTTGTGGGAGTAAGCTGTGTATTAATGATTGGATGTCGATATTAATGACCAGAGCAACAAACATGCCTCAGGGTGGAGTCTAAGAGACTGTGATCAAATCAAAGCAGGCACCATGGAAACATTTTAGAAGGAAGAGAGCTTCATTGTATTTCATTGGAGTGCTTATCTTATTTGCCACTTCTAATTAAAGCACTAAGAAAGGGCATATTTTTTCCAAATTGCTCAACCCTCATAAGCAATAATACCATGTTAATCATCATTTGGGAAAATGAAAGAACATTTAAAATTCAATGAGATCTTTTCTAACTGAAATGTGCTTCTTTTTCCAATTGCTTTTATTTTTATCCTCCTTGATATTTATTTTTAATATTGTATATTCTCACTTAAAATACACATGTTTAATGATTAAATTGCTATCATGTTACAGTGCTTGCAAGATTATGCTTATAGGGGCCACTTTCTAAATAATACAGTTTATCACTAAAAAAATGTTTTAAGATAACAGATTTATGCAATTATTTTTTAAAAGAACTAAGGAAAGTTTAGAAAAAATTAAAGATAAAATGTGAAAATTAAGATAAAATGTGAAAATTAAGATAAAATTAAGATAAAATGTGAAAAGAGATAACAAGATTAATTTTCTACAGGAAGTTATTAAATTTCTTATTAAAATTATTTTAATTTAAAGCAAATAAATATGATTTGGAAGAGCATAATATGTAATAAGACTTTGGAAATAAACAGAAGCTAGTACTATATAATTTTTTGAAGAAATTAGCAGAAATTTTAAGTGAATACTAAAATACATGCAGTGAAATTAATGCCAAATACCTTATTAGTATCCCCAAATTTCTAGAATTGAAGGCAATATCTCCATTAATGCCTTCAAAAAGAAGAAGCACGGTAAAAAAAAAAATCAATAGAAAAAGTATCTAAGAATTTTATCAGCCTAAAGTGCTATGACAATAAGTTAATGAGCAGAGATTAAAGGTATAAGTATGAGAAAAGCCCTACTAAACACAATGAAAAATTTCATGTGAGAACAAAGGCACCCACTTTGTATTTTTGCCTTGGGCAAGATGAGATATCCTAGGGCTATGATGCCTTCAGGAATATAATCTCAGTAACAGTCAACAAATTTGGAAATAATTGGATTTTTAGATGTAAATAAGTAATGTTATTTCTGTCTACATATTTATTATTCTTTATCACTTTACCATAGACAAGTGTAAAATCATTTTCTCACATGAAAGTATATTCTGTTTACTTTTTAGTCAATACACATTGCTATCAACTAATAGGAAGTCAAGCATGAGTTATTGTTGGGCTACAGATTTTATAGAGAGTTTGAAGATGCAACATTCATAGTCATAACTTTATCATTAAGGGAAGTTTATGATGTTTCTCAAAGAAATGTTTGTTAGACATGGACATGAGGACAAATTACAGTGAACAAGGTATAGGAAAAATAATAGCACAAAAATATGGACTATATGAATTATAAAAGTCTTAATCTTCTTTTTCAAGATACATGACAAGAGCATTTGTTTGTTGTTCAGATTGACCAAGGAATTTGTAAACTGATAAACCGTTTAAACTCCAACAAGTAATTAGAATTACATAAGATTTTGTGGTAGATAGCATATAGAAACAACAAAATCCATGGAAGTTTTTATGTCTTTACCCTGAGGAATTCTTTTCCTTAAGCCTCTTTTCTATAGAATAGTTACATGGGATTAGCTAGCAATGATGCACATATTATTGCGCTCACAAGTCTGAATCGTATCTCATCTTCACTACCAGTCCAGAGAAAGCCACTTAGTTTGATACTACAACCTGTCTTCTCATTGATATCTCAAACTCCTTACCCTCAAGATCTGAGAATTAAGACTATCTGCTAGACAAAGGTACATAGACACCTATCAAGACTGAGAATGGAGGTTGTAGCATCAACAGGACAAATTGTGCCCAAGAAGAAAAGACACTAATCCAACAAACAGTATCCCTCTTCTTTTATGAAATGAAATATTGCTCCATACCTCCAAACAAAGTAATCAACCCACCTAGTAAATTAGCTTTCCCTCTGTCGCAGGATTGTTCACATTAATCAAATAAGAGTTGGCTTTTCAACACTCTCGGTACTAGTCTTAGTATATTCCAAAATGTAAGTCAGTCTCAGTTGACTGAACACCTTGAGAGACATATCTTAGGCAGCCTGATTCCAGGCACCCAGCTTGCAAATACCCTTCACCCAAACATTAGCCAGTGTTGAATTTTTAAATAATTACCTGGGTGTGAATGGCATACAAAGAGCTATATCTATTTAATGCATATGACATGATGTACTTGAAGATGGGCTATACACCACAACATATGTAACAAACATCATCTCCAAAGGTTTCCTCCAAATTTAAGATGATGAGATGATGATGATGATGATGATGATGATGATGATGATGATGATGATGATGATGATGATGATGATGGCAATGACAAGGTACTGTAAGAACCCAACATATTATCTGGTTACTATGAAATGTTTGTAAAAACTAACCACAATGTAAATAGTGTTTTGTTCTTAAACTTCACGTATAAATACCAGAAACACAATACTGTGCAGCATATACCTAGAAATTACTAATCTTGCATGACTGAAACTTTGGCCTTTTGATTAATATCTTCCTGCTTCTCCTTTCTCCTAGTCTCTAGCAACCACCACTCCACTCTGCTTCTTTGAGCCTTACTGCTTTAAACTCTTCATATAATTAATATATGCCTTGTTCCTCTGTGTCTTAAATTTCAGTCAGCATAATGTCCTCAACATAATCTCTTCACAGCAAAGAGATTAACTGGCTGGTTTCTTGTCTTTAAAGTATGAATAATAGTTCACTATGTACATAACATGTATTCATTATACATTCATCACTATATGTTCATGGATATTTAAGGTATTTCCATGTCTTGATAACGGTGAATAGTGCTGCAATGAATACAGGAGAGTTAATATCGCTTCCAGATCCTTATTCAATTCCTTTGGAGATAGAGCCAGAGTAAGATTGCTGAGCCACAGTATAGTTATTCTTTAGATTTTTTATAGAACTATCTGTAATTTTTCTATGTCAGTTGTCCCATTTACATTCATATCAACATGGATTCCAGTTTTGGCATTCCCCAACTAGTATTATTGATAGTAACCAACCAAGCATCCAGGCAAGTATGACATGGTCGTTCCTGGTTTTTATTTGCAATTCCCTGATGACTGGTGATCTTGAACATCTTTCGGTATACAGTCTGGCCACTGTGATCTTCTTTTGTGAAATGTCTGTTTCAGTCCTTTGCCCATTTTTAAATTGGGTTGTCATTTACTATTGACTTGAAGCAGTTCCTCATATATTTTGGAAATTAACTCATTCTCAGGAATACAAATTTTTTTGGGGGGGGAGGGTCCAGTCGTGGGCCTGAACTCTGGGCCTGGGCGCTGTCCCTCAGCTCTTCAGCTCAAGGCTAGTGCTCTACCACTTGAGCCACAGCACCACTTCCAGCTTTTTTCTTTTTTCTTATGTGGTGCTGAGGAATCGAACCCAGGGCCTCAAGCATGCAAGGCAAGCGCTCTACCACTGAGCCACTTTCCCAGCCCAGGAATACAAATATTTTATCCTAGGCAATAAGTTCCATTTTTGTTGTATTTATTGTTTCCATTATTATGCAGCTTTTCCATTTGAAGTAGTTCCACTTACCTATAGTTGATTTTGTTTACTATGCTTTGGTGTCATACCCAAGAAATTATTCCCAAGGCCAATGCAGAGCTTTCTCAACAATCTCACTTAAAATAACTAAAAATAAAATACCTGTGAATAAATTTAATCAAAGAAAGATAGCTGCAGTAAAAATAATAAAACACTGGTGAAAGAAATAGTAATAGAGGACATAAACAAATAAAAAGACATACTCACAAAGTAGAAGAATCAGTATTGTTTAAGTGATTATACTACCCAGTGCAGTTTACAAATTCACTCTAATCCTTATCAAAGTACCAATGATATTCTATTCAGGGCTAGAACAAAATAACCTTTACATTAAACCACAAAAATAAGAAACAAGGGAGGAAGGAAGGAAAGAAGGAAGGAGGGAAGGAAGGAAGGAAGGAAGGAAGGCAGGAAGGAAGGAAGGAAGGAAGGAAGGAAGGAAGGAAGGAAGGAAGGAAGGAAGGAAGGAAGGGAAGGAGGAAAGGAGGGAGGGAGGGAAGGAGGGAGGGAGGGAAGGAGGGAGGGAGGGAGGATAAAAAGCCATCTTGAGCCAAAAGAACAAAGTGGGAAACAAGACAGAATTCAAATACACAATAGTAAACTGAAGTAATCAAAACAACATAGTATTGGCATAAACACAGGTATTATGGACCAACAGAACAGAATAGAGAGGCTGGAAATAAACACATAGATCTACAGTCAACTGATTTGCAACAAAGATGAGCATACACTGGAGAAAGTACAGTCAAATCAATGAATAGTGCTGGGAAAATTGGATATCCAAATACCCATAAACGAATCTAGATTCTATCTGTCATTAACTTATAATAAAATCAACAAAATAAACACCACAAAATAAGTACTTGAAAAGAGTGTAGCAGGGTCACAGGGAAGGGGAGTAGACAGATGAAGAGGAGGAAAGAGGGAAAATTAAGTGAAAAATTCAATGCATAGCCTATAAAATTAAGAAAAAATGAAGGAAGTGATGGGAAGAATGGACGAAACTGCTGAAAGGAGTGACATTGACCAAGCTGCACTGTATTCATAAACTGCTTGGTTGAATGGTAACTTCTTTGTACACTACATAAAGATAATAAAATTATTGTTAAACCAGTCCAAAACAGATTAAAGACCTAACTGTGACGACTGGACCTCTGAAACTACTTGAAGAAAACAGGGGAAATGCCTCAAAATGTTAAAATAGGATTTTTTTTCTCCTCTTAACAAAAGCCCCAACAGCATGGGAAAAGGAAAAGAAAAAACAGAGCAATGGGATTACATGGAACTGAAAAGCTTCTACATAGGAATACAAAATTGAGTGCAGAGGCCATCTGCAGAATGGGGGAAAACATTTCCAAAATGATACATCTAACAAGAACTGACATCAGAATTTTCATGTATTGGTTAAAAATAATTTGAACTATAAAAAGACTTCTCTTTATGTTTTCCTCTAGAAGTTTGCAATTTCAGGTCCTATGATTAAGTGCTCAAACCACTGAGTTGATTGTTGTATATGGTGCACAGTTCTCTGGTATATGGATAATCCAATTTTCCCCATGTTGCTGACTAAAGAGATTGTTCTTTATGCATTGTGTATTCTTGGCACCTGGGTTTGATTACTGTGGCTTTGTAGTACCTTTTGAAATCAGACAGTGTGATGCCTGCAGCTTTGTTTTTCATGCTCAAAATGTCTTAACTCTTCATGCTTTTTACGGTCCTATGTCTATCAATATTATTTTTGCCCATTTCTAGAAAAAAAAATCACTGAGCTTTTGAACCTGTGGATAGATTTGAATAGTGTGGGCATTTGGGTAGTATTAAGATATTCTAATGCATAATATGTTTGTCTGTTTTATACATTTGCAAGGTTTTTTACTTCACTAGTTAAGATTATCCTGTATTGTATTCTCTTTTATGTTATTGCAAAAGATTTCTTCACTTCTTTCTCAGTCTTCTATTTAAAATATTGAAACAACTTGTTTTTTAGGTTGATTTTGTATCTTAAAACTTAGTTAAATTTTTCTTTTTGTTTTACTTAATTGTAAACTCTGCTATTTATAGGATAATGTTATCTTCAAACAGAGACAACTTTACTTCTTTCCTTCTGATTTCCTTTGTCTCTTTTTGTACCTCCTCATGGGACTTTCATTACTACATTAACAAGTGCTCATCTTTACCCTGCTCTTAGGCCTTTATTAAATTAGGGTACATTCTCTACCCGAGAAGTTTATCATGAAAAGGTATTGAATTCTGTCAAAATGCTTTTCTTTATTTAGGCATAATCTGGTGGGTTTTATCTATTAGTCTGTTAGTGTGGTATATTACATTGATTTACATACTTTGAATTATCCTTCAGTACCAGGCATAATGTCCAGTTATTCATTATATATGACCATTTTATGTTATCAAATATCAGTATTTTGCTTTCAAACATTTGTTGACAAATTTTTTATCTATATTTATTGGAGAAATTATCCTGCATTTTCTTTTTTGTGGTATCTTCCTGTAGCTTTGGTAAAGAAAAATATTGGCCCCATAAAATGAGTTTGACATGTTGAATTGAAACCATTTTGTAGAACTACTGAAAGATAATAAGTTGTTTACTTCTCTTCAATTTTGAAAGTTTATAAAACATTAATACTAATTGTTGAAATGTTTGATATAACTCACTAGTGAAGGCATCTGATCATCAGCTATTTATTTTTGCAAGGTCTTCATTAATAACACAATCTTTAAGCTAATTAAAGTCCATTAAGAATTTCTAATTTTTATGAGTTAGCCTTGCCAGCTTATGTATTTTAGCAATAATGCTTTATTATTCCATATTTTATTTACTCTGATTTAATCTTCATTATTTTCTTTCTTCTCACTGGCCTTAATTTGATTAAAGAACTCCATATAAAAGTAACTCAGCCAAAAAAAAAGAAATGTACTCATTTTAAAAAAAAGTAACTCAGGATGGGAAGAGGAATCAAAGGAGGAGGCAAAAATGCTTGATAGGAAATGTACTCATTACTTTGCCCATGTAACTGTAACCCCTCTGTACGGTATCTTCACAATAAAAAAAAAAAATCTGTGAAAAAAAAACATGCATCCTTTATGTCCTGGGCCTAACTGAACATAATTGTTCCAGGTCTTTCCATTTCTTTATAAATGGTACAATATCATTCTTTCTGACAGATAAGTAAAATTCCATTGTGTATATATACCACATTTTATTCGTCCATTTGTCCATCGAGGGACATCTGGGCTGGTCTCATACTTTGTCTAGAGTGAATACTTTATTGTAAAGATGCTGTACAGAGGGGTTACAGTTACATGAGTAGTCTGCTTTTGATCAGTAGTGTTCTTCCAGTTTTATTCTCTGGAAAACCTCAATACAAGTCTTTCATTTATTAGACCTTGCGACTTCCAAATAAATACTACCAAGTGGGGGGAAAAAAAAGAACCTCAGGTCAAAAGACATCCTAAATTCTTGGATTAAAATAATTACTGTTATTTAAATATTAATAGTAGCCAAATTGATCTACAGATCCAATGCAATCTTTATCAAAATATTAAACAAAATTTTTATGGAAACAGAAAAAATTGTCCTAATAAACATACAGAACAACAAAAGACTCTGAATAATAATTTGCAAACTCTATGTCTGATATGGGCTTATTTCTTATATAGGAAACTCTACAACTCCATAGCAAAAAGGCAAATAATTCAACCTAAAAGAGGATTGAAAGAGATATTTTACTTATAAAAAGTACAAAATGTTCATCATGTACATGGTATCATGCTTGTAAGCACAAAACCATCAGAGATTTGTAAATCAAAAGCACATGAGCTATGAAGTCCTGCCTACTAGGATGGCTGATAGGGGTACTGCCAACTATGTTGGCAGTGAATGTAAATTGTAGATGGGAACATAAAATACTACTACTATTAAGGAAAGCATTATAGATATTGTTTAAAAAGGTAAAATAGAGCTATCCTGGCCAGCAATCCCTCTTCTGAATGTCTCCAAAGAAACTAAATAAGGATCTGGAAGAGATACAAACACAACCACGTTCACTGCAGCATCCTAAACATCCATGGATTGATGAATGTATAATGAATGTGTGTTAGATACATAATGGAATATTATTCATCCTTTAAAGAAAGGAAACAAGCCATTTTCTATAATACATATTAACCTTGAGGACATTCTTCTAAATGAAATATCTCTGACAAAGAAGGACAAATACTAGATGGTATCACTTATGAGACATCTGTAAAATGAAAAGCCATTGAAGTGGCAAGCCAATGGTTGTTTCCTTGAGCTAGGCTTAGGGAAGACAGAAATGAGAATTTGATCCTTGGGTATAGAGTTTCAGTTATGAAAAGTAAGTGTTAGAGATCTGTTTTACAATACTGTGCCTATAGCTATCAACATGATATTGCACACTGAAAACTTAGTAGGATCGATTATATATTACATGTTCTTAAAACTGATACCTTACATTTTAAGGAGATGTATAAGAGGCTGAGGCTGGGGCTCAGCGGTAGAGTGCTTGCCTAATCACGTACAAGGCCCTGGTTTCTATCTCTAGCACTGCAAAGAAAAAGGCAGCTACATGAACTACATCAGGCATATCTTCCTTTTCTTGTAAATTTGACCACCTGTTTATAGTAGAAGCAACTTTCACTGTGCTTAATGTATTCTAAATGTAACAGTATGCATTAACTTTCCTAGTATACACACTCTAGAAAGATAATGATATTTATATTTAAAAAAAAAACTTTACCAACAAGTAAAATGTGAGCACTGACCTGTGAGGGCAGATACTGAACAGAGAGAGCTGGGGCAGCATCTTAGATGACCTCTACTGAGCAGACAAGCCTCTCCTGGATGGATTGCTGTGGAGAACAAAGAAAAGAAGAGGCATTTCAGGGCTTGAGGCTGTAACTAGTTACCAACAGGTGCAGAGCATTTCAGTATTGTAGCTAACAGCGCACAAGTGCACAACAGCAACATATCAGTCCTTTGAACACAATAATATTGTGATTCCCATTTCATAGGGAAAGAAATGAGGCCGAACAAAGTTGTGTGACTTGCCCTACCTCACACAGCCATGAAGCAAAAGAGGTGATATTTGAAACTAGGTAATCTCATGCTGGATCCTATTGCATAACTGTTATTTCTCATATATACAAAAAATAACTAAGCATTAAGCTACTATCTAACAACAAATGTATTCTAGGCACTGTGGAAGGCAGGATGGAAAGGGATTCTGACATAAGATTTAATAGAATTTAGGAGAGGACAATGGTTCTAACGAAAAGGGCTAGCAGTCAGACTTTAAACTAGAGCTGGAAGCTTTTGTTGTATGAAACTAGGGTGCGAAGGCAGTGTTCGCACATATTATTTGAATAATTGCTCTGATTTTTCCAAGGCGTGTATCAGAAGACAGCAGTTTGGAAATGAGAATTTGAAGAGTTTCCAGTACTATCCCTAAGGATTCAGCCAAAGTAGTTCCAATTGCTCGTTGGCCAAATCTCCTTTCATTTTGGAAGAAGATGATTGGCCATGATTGGTGACAATTGCTAATGACAGCAGGGAAACCTGGATCCATCATGCCAGGAATTCTGCTCAACAGAGGAAAGCAGAGACATCATTTTTACCACCCTTCCCTCATTTTTAAAATCATTTCCCACTGTGGAAATTTTTCTGGTTCCTCTCCATTTACCTAGTAGTTGGTTCATCAGAGAATATGGCCAGGGATTTGTGTTCAAGACTCCATAAACAATGTTCACCTCAACCCAATCAACATTACTATTGGGAAATAAAATGTGTCCATCCTTATGATGGCAAAAATTCACCCTTCCTTATGGTTAAGAAAAAGGCAATTTGAGTTCAGAGTAACTCCTTTAACACCATTTTTAAATTACAATAAGCTTCAGAAACTTCAGAATATAAAAAAAGCCAAAAAAAAAAAAAAACCACAACTCTACAGACATGATTATTTTTAGTACTTCCATGACATTTTAAACAAAATACCAAGATAATCAAAATGTTTGAAGGCTTATATAGTCAATAACACAAAAATGAAATGAATAGCTATTTTAATACAGTGAGTATTTTGGTCGACATTTAATAAACAGGAAAATAATACCAAGTGGAGCTGAGAAATCAAATCCCGTAACAACTTCTTTCACTTCAAATGATCTCCAGGTGGCTGCTAGCCATTTGCTTCATGAAAAAAAAAAAAAAAGTCTGACACTTATTGGAAAACAGACTCCATCCATTTGGATACCAAAAAAAAAAAAAATGCTCAGTAGAGAATAGACAATGTGGTACTAAAAGGCTATGTTATTTTGCCAAAAAAGAATTCAATCTGTACGCAAAATACCTCTTCCCGTGTCTTTTGATCTAATGTAGCACTTGTCCAAATGGATGGGTTCCCTAAAGGGAAAACCCATTTCAAACACTGAGGAGCTGGAACAAATGTGAAACACTCAACCTCAGGCTTAAATATCCCAAATGGTCTCTTGCTGGTAACAGGAGAACAGAACCACTGTTTCACTCAGAAAACAGCTTTCCTGGCTTTTATCTTCTGTTCCATTTGTGCATTGATAGAAAGATCAGAGTCATCAACTTGAATGTGATTTAAAATCTCATACAAACAATGAGCCATTAAAAACTTTCTGGCCCTCTAGAATTTGTATTCAGACTCTTCTTTTTTTTTCAAGTTATAATCATGGTCCCATCAGTATTCGAGGGATTTGTGCACACAGAATGCCTCTGTCAAAACGGTAGCAAGGTAATGCATTCCAACATAGCCTGGTGGCACAAATTATTGTCTTCGACAGAGGATATAAGTTGGCATTTTGACATATGTCATTTTGAATGTAGTACAATCGCTCTTTTTTATTTTTTAAGCATTTTGGTTTTAAGTTAGTCAGTTGAGGATTTGGAAAATGAAATTAAACTTTAAAAAAATAATAGAAACAAGCACATAAATAATGGCCTAACATCACAAGGAAAGGATATTAGAAACCAGAATCATTATTATACTATAGTCAAGCAAAGGAGTGAAGACTGGGAGAGGCACAAAGACTTTTTTTGCACTGATAAAGACTTTTGACTTTCACAGTGATAAATAGTGTTGCTAGCTTCTATTCATTCCCTGAGAACTTACCAATATGCATTGCTTTCTGTCATCACTTTGCCAATTTTCTTCAAAGAAAATTACAATTTCAAGATCCTCATAAATCCTGTAACCTCTGTGAGCTTTGTTTCCTCCTGGGTAAAATGGGAATAACAATGCCAGGCTGTGGAGTTGGTATGAGGGTTAGAAATAATGTATGAAAATCACCTAATAGTGCTTGGGACATAATGGAAGTCATCATTATTATTATTATTATTACCCAAAAGCTATATCTGGACATGTAAATTGGAATAAAACACTGAAGCAGTTTCCGGACTAATTCAAACATAAGAACACATTTTCTTGCAGATCCAAGGTAATTGAGGTAAATGTTAGAACATTTATTTGAATTATCAAGATACATAAATTGTTTCCATTTTCTACTTTCCGTGTCCAGATCTGGCTTTTGTTCATAGCCCCAGAGTAACCCAGAGACTTTTAAAACTTCATCCATTACTGAAAGCCCTCAGCATTAAGTTTCAGCATTAAGCCTGATATGTGGCTGCAAATACATTACAGGACAAGCCGCATTCATTAGTACAGTAGCTGCCTCAGATATCAGAAAACAAAGCTATTCAATATACACTCCAATAGCTATCCCTCCTGTAATTTAAATCAGTAAATTTGAAATTTGCCAGAATGGAGAGTAATAGAACAATGAGCCAATTTCAGAAAATATCTTTATTCTGAGTCATTATACTATAACCTCTTAGAATATCCTAATTTGCAGGGAAGAAAATAAAATCTGCAAGAAATTGATGGCACAAATGACCTTGCCTACTTATAATTGTTTTAATAAGCAGAATTATTAATCTGTTGAGACAAAGTTAACTTGCTCCAAGAAAGAGAGATTGCATCAAAGTCTTCCCTCTTAAGAGATTGTTTGTTTCATTGATTGATTGATTGTTAGGACAGTGTCTCATTTTGTAGCTTATGTTGACCTCAAATTCTACAACTCTATGTCCTTCTGTTTCAGCCTCCCAAGTATTTGATTTTAGTCATGTGCCATTCCTCAAGCCAAAAAAGAAAGAAAGAAGGAAAGAAAGAAAGAAAGAAAAAGAAAGAAAGAAAGAAAGAAAGAAAGAAAGAAAGAAAGAAAGAAAGAAAGAAAGAAAGAAAGAAAGAGAGAGAAAGAAAGAAAGAGAGGAAGGAAGGAAGGAAGGAAGGAAGGAAGGAAGGAAGGAAGGAAGGAAGGAAAAAATCTCTAAAAGGATAATCAATTGTCTTGTATACTTTATCAACGTGTTTTAAAACCACAAAATATGATGCATCATTTTTGAAAGATTACTAAATAAAATTTGAAATCTTAAGTCAACTTTGTATAAAAGTTCTAAAATAACATCAAGTGATACACTGAACCAAAATCAGGATGTATTGATCTTGTTTCTTAAGAAGGCATTAAACAATGGTGAGGGTCTCATTACTCTCATCTATACAATGAGCTAATCAAGCTAAATTGGACTTTTCTTATCCCACAGAGCAATAATATTCTGTGATTTCATTGTGACATCTTTATCCTGTAATTCATATTTGGTCTGTGACAAATAATTGGAATCCAAATTTAATTCTGGGAATAATAGCTTTCATTACTAGATTCATCACAAAATACACCATAAATGAGGAAGATGCTCAACTATCTAACCCAGGAACCAAGAAAAAAGGGACACAGGAAAGCTCTCAGAGAAAAAGGAGCTCAAAGGGAAAGGACAGCAGATTGGAGCAGGAACCACCAAAAGAAAGGATTTTTATTGTCTAGAGGCAATTGAGCTAAGAAAGACTGGGAAGAGAGAAGTAAATAGTTACTTTGTTCTAGGTAAATCATATTAACTTCAGAAATAAATTCTACTTGAATATACCTATAAACCTAAAAGTAAATGTGTTGGGTGGTATGGAAGTGGTTATAAATGAATTAACTAAAGTATAATAGACTCTATGGAGAGCTCAAATAGTATAGTTTTTTTAGACAGACTAGGTCAAAGCCCAATAAAATCAGTACCAGGAAATGGGTAGAGCCAAAGGGAGAGGGGTAGCAAAATTAAAAAGAGAAGGAGGAAAATGCAGTCAATAATTCATAGTTTATACCACAAAATTAAGAAAAGTAATGAAAGGGGTGGGTCAAAGCGGGGTGAGAATGTTGAAGGGGGACACTGATCATGATACATTATATTCAAAACCTGCTTTGTTAAATGGCACCTCCTTTGTACAACTACTTGATGAAAATAATTTGATTCCATTTGCTTAACAAATGTTAGAACAATTTAAAAAAACTCTTACAAACAACTATGTCAAAATCTAGATAACTAAGATAACTAAATACAATAACCAGATAACTAATGCTAAGAAACCATTTAGGAACAGTTTATTTCCTGACCCAAATAAGCCAGCTTGTTCCATTAATCATGTTAGAACATAGCCTAGACTGTTTAATGAGCATGTAGAAGCTATGATGATACCATTACTCAGCTCCACACGCCACATGTGAAATCTACCACTCTCAAATATACTGATCAAATCCTCCATTCAACCCTCATCATTGTGTGAGGTATATTTACATATTCACTGAGGTGGAGGATATTAATATGAAAGCTGAATCTGAGTGCTTATAAACGAGGGGGCAATTTATAAAGCGCCTATGAAAAACAAGAGTGCAACACCATCTATGAGGAAGACACTCAAAAAACATTTTTAGATAATAAGAGTGCAGTTTGACTTTGAGCTCTTGTATAAGACTCAAGAATTCTCACAGCCTATCAAGAGATGAATTACCAAAGAAAGTCAATTGAGGTTAATTCAAATGCAAGAGTATATCACATATTTATAGTAGCCAATGCATGGAACTAACAGAGATAGATAGATTTTTAATGTGTTTTATATATATATATATATATATATATATATATAATGCAATATTATTCGAATAAAAAAAGAATAAAACCAGCTGTGTGCAGTGACTCACCCTGTAATCCTAGTTACTTGAGAGGAAAGAGATCACAGTTAAAGGCTAGAGCATAAGAACCAAAAGTTCAGGAGACCCAATTCCAACATATAAAAAAATCTAGATGAAGTAGCATCCCTGTCAAACCAGCAAGGCCTGGGAACATAAATAAATGTAAGACCTATTCAAAAAATAGCAAAGTCAAAAAACAGCTGCAAGCATAATTAAAGTGGAAGAGAATCTGCCTAGAGGGCACAGCCTAGCACTGCCAAAAAAAATATCATTATACTCTACTTCCATTTTTCAGTTTCTAGATATAAACATCTATTGCATCATATACGACAAGTTCACAAATTAACAAATAGTATCACCTTACAAATTTCTAATTATCTGTCTAATAGATAATTTAATTGTTCAGACAGGCCACGTGTGTTTGGAGGTGAAGGATATGCAATTGAACCGAAGACCTCACCCTCATGGATTTAAATCCATTAATGAAGAATAGATTTCTTGATATTCATAGAGAGTAAAATACAGATCACAAGAAAAAAAAGGTGGGAGAGTGAATAGTGATCTAATCATTAGCAATTAGTAAAGGTCAAAGAGAAGGGGGGGCGGTAATCTGTAGAGATTTCAATTCAACATGTCAGTCTGTCAGTACAATGCATCTAAATGCCACACATAATTGTCCATCTTACTGTCCCTAGTTGGACAACTAAATGCAAAGGATTAAGTAGAGACCTTCAAGGAAACTTTTCATATCCTTTTCTGCTAATTTTTCAGAGATCATGACACCTAATGTTCCTGCAGTGAGCTATGGGCCATGTGACTACTCATGTCATGAATGAGGCCTGGCTGCAGCCCTGCCTCACAATGTGGAAGAGGATTTACAAGGCTAGCACAGGCTGTAAGCAAATTGAAGTGACACAGCACATGAGTGGTAACCTGAAGCTCCTACTCTAGTCTTGCTACATCTCTGCCAGTCTTCTAGCCCATATCTATCACCTCCTGTTTGGTTGATGGAAGAGGAAAAAAATATTTGCCTTCTACAAATTATGCTGATACCACTAAAGAGTCAGCTACTCTAATGTCTTTGGGGCCTAGTGGGCAGGACTTAAGCACTTAGTTCTCTTGGTTAGAAGAGGGGTAGCTAAAAGTATGTATCTAAAGATATCATAGGACAATCAATTATTTGGTAAGATGGTGAGGAATGTAGATAGCCTAAAACTGAATTCAAGTTGTGAATGCTCACCAGAAAGAAGCCTGGTGGGTGAGGCTTCTTAATAACAAGTAGGCAAGATGACCCATTCCATAAATATCAAGCAGTCCTTTCTATAGCCTTTCTAGCATTGATCAATGGGATAATCAACACGTGGACTATGTGTTAAGAATTCTGAACTTACTAGGCAGCGCCTCGAGGTGTTGGGTTTACTTTCATAAAGAAGACTGACCCCAGGCACCAGTGGCTCATGCATGTAATCCCCTCAGGAGGCTGAGATATAAGAATCATGGGTTGAAGCCAGCCCCAGCAGGAAAGTCTCCGAGACTCAAAACCAATTGACAACCAGAAAACAGGAAGTGGCACTGTGATTCAAAGTGGTAGAGCACTAGCTTTGAATAAACAAGGTCAGGGACAGTGCCTTGCTTGAGTTCAAGCCCCACTACCAACAAAAAAAAAAATAGAAAAAAAGACTGAACTGGCAATCATTACCATTGAGCTCTTAGCTTACCAATCACCAGATTCAAGCCCTGATAACCATCAAACCAAATTATTTCATACTTCAATATTGGTTAAAAAACTCAAATGTATTTCAAGACAATAAAGGGGAAAAGGCATTTTATGATATCTACCTGATTAAAGAAAAAACATGTCTGAAAATCATTCATCTAAGAAAGCTGCAAAGACAGGAGCTACAAAGGCATGCTTCTTTCAAAGAGAACAAATCAAAGGATTTAAAGAACACGAAAGACATACATGCAAAAAGGATGACATCTTAACTAGGGGTAACCACAAGTGACCACAGTAGCAAAATGAACCACAATTGCTAAACCCAGCTGTTTACACATAACTGTACTTCTCCATAATGATAAAGTGACATTTTTGATTGTCTGTATATATATATATATATATATATATATATATATATATATCATCACCATAAATTACCAAGAGAAAATCAGATATAATCACTTAAAAGAATGCAGTCAAGAATTCATTGTATATACCACAAATTTAAGAAAAATAAGGGAAGGGATGGGTCTAAAGAGGGTGAAAATGTTGGTGGATGACACAGATCAAGATGCATTATATACATAAACTGCTTTGTTAAATAGCCGAAGAATTTAATGCATATCCTAAGAAAAAAAGAAAAAGTAAGGGAAAGAGTAGGCTGAGAGGGGTGGGTAAGAATGTTGAAAGGGGTGACATTGATCAAGATGCACTATATTCATAAACTGTTGTTATGAATGGCAGTTCATTTTTACAACTACTTAAAGATATAAAAAATATTTTTTAAAAAAACAAAAACACAGGATACTGACTGGGTACAGGTAGCTTACTCCTATAATCCTAGCTAATAAAGAGGCTGAGATCTGACGATAGCAGTTCAAGGCCATTGCAGATAAGAAAGTCCATAAGACTCTTATCTCCAATAAATTACAAAAAGGAAAAAGGAAAACAAAAGCTTGAAGTAGAACTGTGGATCGAGTGGCAGAATACTAACCTCGAGCAAAAAAGCTCAGGGACAGCACCCAGGCTCTGAGTTCAATCCTCAAATTCAGCATATATATAAAACATATATGTACATTTAATATATATACATATATGCTGGTGAATTCTTTTTTATCTATTTCATTTTCATTATTTCTTGTTTTTCATATCTAATACAGCAACATAAGCTTTTCCCCTACTTTACCACAAACACTTGAGTGTACATTCTCTTAGTGGTTACTAATACTCTAGCAACTCTTTATTTTGAAAAGTGACACAAAATGAGGAGCTAGTAACTGTGAAATGGCTTTAATTTTTCAGTATTTTGAACTATTGCTACATTAAATGCTTCTGTGATGTGATTTGTTGGTTGTGTTGGTTTTTTGGAAATGGGACATTTTAAATTTTTTACTTAGGATTTATCCGAAGGAATGACCTTAATTGGTGTGAATATTTTGAGGTGCTGGTATATATTGCCAAATACAATGCAGCCTCATAAATCTGATCCATAAAGAGATGTCCATGTCGTTTCCCATGAATATAATATTCTTTGAAAACTAATTCCTACTGAGGATCCACAATGCTCTGATGCCAGGACTTTTTATAAATCTGCTATTTATTTTTTAATTCATAATCTGGTCCCATTAAAGTCTGTTACAATTTTTGTAGATATGTCACTATTCTTTAAAAGCAGAAAGTGGCCTCTTATCTGGTTCTTAAAGAATATCACATTTGTTGGAAACTTAGTTTTATTAAATGCAAAAACATTTCAATGGGCAAGAGGTAAATATTGAACATGAATACTACATCTTATTAATTTCAATTGCTCTACTCAAATGAGAAGATCCTTTCTCTTCAATCTAAATGGAGATAATCCAAACTTAATTTCCTGATAGAGGTCCATGGATGTCCCTGTGGAAAAGAAAAAAATTATACACCTAGCTCTACAAATTAAGAAAAACGTAGCCACTGAAAATTCTCTTTTGTATTCAGCTATCAAAAATAAGATAAACCATGAAGAAAGTTCAGCACATGTGAGAAAAGAAAGTTGATGACAAAACTAAATGCAGAAACATCCAGAGACAAACACCTAAACCAAAATCTCAAGAATTTTAGACCTAAATCTACAAATTGATGCAATGGAAAACATGTTTGAGGGTCATGTTTCTCAGGGCTTCATGACAGATGTAATGCTTGCACTTTGAAGAATCCACATGAACTATAGTAATCTCATCTAAAACATGTGATAAAGGATGAAAATATTCAGAATCAAACCCAAATCTCTCAATGATGGACTTTCAAGACTTATATTAAATGTTGATGTCTGAACATGATTACAGATCAAATTATAACTATTATTACTGTCTAGTCATTGATAAATAATAATGAAACTCTTTAGAAAATTAAAAGCTAAAACCCTGTTATGTGACCTAAGGAAAATATGAAAGATGTACATGTGTATTCCTAAGCAGCTCTTATATATATATATATATATATATTTATGTCTTTAAAGATTACTTAGCCATATTGTTCTTTTTAACATATTATTATTAAATTATTATAGAGATAAGCCCAGTAATACATGTATTGGACAATGGCACACCTTCCTTCACTTTCCCCCAGTTTCCTACTTCCCATCACTGCCCAGAAGTTATGTAGATCATTTTCCATGTAGTGTATACTCAATAGAATAAAGAGGTGAGCATTTCTTCATCCTTCCTCTTTCCCTTACTGCGCCACTTCTTCACCTCCTCCAAAAAATCCAAAGCAAAACCAAACAATACCGCCACCACTAACAACAAAAAAAATGTTTCCATTTCCTAGAATGGAAATTTTCTATCATTTTGATAAATTGTATTTTAAATGTTCAGAGAACTTACACTTTTGGGTTCCTCCCCTAAGGGTATACTCCTTTAGTCTGACTGTTTGTGTGTGAATGCCTGGAGTTCTGTATAGGTTACCACATCAAGTTAAATTTTAGATCTAGCTTCCTATGCAGCTCTTTCATTCAAGTGACAATGGATCCTTTGTTAGGAAAATATTCCCCATCCCACTGTATGAAGAGCAGAATTATAAAGCCAGAACCAATGCAATTACATCTAATTCTGTTTTGCCCTACAATTTTCAGGAAATAGCCTGTTTTATATTTATTCTAACAGACACAGCACACCCTAAGCTAAGCACATTGTTTAGACTGAGGATACATAGATGGGTAAAATGTAATTTCTTCCCTTAACACATTTCTGATCTAGCATAGTTTTAATAAAGACTGTAGAAGCTGTGCTGTGAGCAGTTGAGTACTCTTATACATAAATATCAGATGAATACATAAATATCAGATGAAGGTCTTTATACAAGCAATTAATTCAGGTTGATCTTTACATATCAAATCTCACTTCATAGCCACAATAACCATGTGCAGAAGGCAATACATCACTGTTGTTCCCCTCCGCAGGTGGAGAAGCACAGGCTCAGAGATTCGCATGGTAAGCACCAAGAAGGACCAAGATTCTAGACAAAGCTTCATGGTGATAGCAATTCAGATTATTGCTTTGCCCCAGAAGTCTCCCTTTGACTCTGGAGCCATTGAAGTTGAAGGTACCTTAATAAATAATGGGATTAAAAGCCTTGATTGTTGAGACACAAAAACCTCATCTCTTCAGAGATACTTAATTCATGCCCATATAGTCCACCCTCCAATACCCACTATCACAGCTGAAGAATTTATTCATAGCCATCCCTCTCTATCCTAGATCTGTGCATCTCCCTTTCTCTACTGCTTCATTTCTTTGCTGTATTCACAAGGAAATTTGCTTTCTTCCTACCTTCTGACTCACTTTCAACTTTATCTTACTTGGCTCTTATTCTAATCTCTCCAACGCCTCTGCTCTTATCAAGAACAAATGGATACTTTCACATCCTTGTTATATTACACTCAACTGCATTAAACCAGATTGTTCATGCCTGTCTCTGCTCACCCTCCTTTCTCCTTCCAGAGTTCCCCTCAGGCTCACTTTATCCAAAGAATCTCCATTTATTTTGAAGACCTTACCACTAAATGGTAGTGACTCATTTCATGGTCCTTCCCTACTTTTCTCAGTACCTACTTATTGTACGTAACCTAATCAATATCTGTAACTTTATACACCATCTTTATGCTGAGGATTCTCACGTTTATATATCCTAAAGGCCTGTTATCTGAGTTCTAGATATGTATAGCCACTTGTGAGTTTAACACAATATGAGTTGGCATCTCGTTTCCCCCAGAATATTTCCCCAAAATGTGATTCTCCTCTTAACTTTTCCATTTCAGAAAATTGCACCATAATCTAATACAGTTACTAGGTAAAAAACCTCGGGGGCAATTCTTGATTCTTAACAAAGTAAGAGTTTCCTCGAGAATCAAGAATTGCCACTTTCCCACATCAACCCATCACACAGTATTATCAATTAAGCTTCTAAAATGAACTTTAAACTTTTCTCTTCAGAATAATAAAGTTATTTGAACTACTTTTCTCTCAATTTCTATCCACCCCATATCAATTCTTACTTGTAGACTTCTATTTGATTTTTCTGCTTTTTTACATCCCTGCTTCGCCCTCCATAATTTATAAACTTACTGAATGTTACTTACTAAGAGCCTGTTGTGCTACAGACTTTTTCATCTGCTAGCAACCAACAAAATTCCTAACTATTACAGAGTTTACATTTTAGTGGGAATCATGAACATTGAACAGTAAATAAATAAATTGTAGATGATGGTCAAATACTAAGAAGAAAAAAAACAAGCCAACAAAAGAAATAGGAAATTCTGGGAAAGTATAGACTGTAATGTAAATAGAATGGTAGAATCCATAACAATCTTTAAACTCCAAAATCATTATTTTGGTTTAAAATATTCTTATAATCTAGCTCCTGCCAACCTTTTGAATCTCTCTCTCTCTCTCTCATCACTGAACTCAGGACAACTCTATTCAGTTTCTTACAGCACTAAATGTTTCTGTCTCAAAGCTATGATACTAGTTGCTCCCTGTAACGTTCCCTTAACAGTACTTTTAGTGAGCTTCTTTTGTCTTCTACCAAATTCAGAAGATGCCTTTCTTGAAACATCCCACTTCAAATGTCATGACTATTTGCCAAGCCTTTCTTGCCTTACTTGCTCAACTCTATAGCCCTTCCTGTATTATACCTATTAAACGTGGATTGAATAAACATTTATTATTTTGTATTATATCGTTTCCCCCTAGAAAATATTTTTCTAATAACTGCCCAATAAATAAGTGGGCTAAAGACTTACAGAGAAACTTCTCTGAAGAGGAAATAAGAATGGCCAATAGATACATGAAGAAATGCTCAACCTATCTAGTCATAAAAGAAATGCAAATCAAAACAACATTGAGATTCCACCTCACCCCCAGTTAGAATGGCTATAATCAAGAACTCTAATAACAACAGATGCTGGAGGTGATGTGGACAGAAGGGAACCTTACTGCATTGTTGGTGGGAGTGTAAACTTGTTCAACCACTTTGGAAAGCAGTATGGAGGTTCCTCAAAAGACTCTACATAGAGCTCCCCTATGACCCAGCAATCCCACTTCTGGGCATTTACCCAAATGTTCACAAAAAAGACCATACTAAAGCTACCAGCACAACTATGTTTTTTTTTTTTTTGGTCCGTCGTGGGGCCTGAACTCTGGGCCTGGGTGCTGTCCCTCAGCTCTTCAGGTCAAGGCTAGCGCTCTACCACTTGAGTCACAGCATCACTTCTGGCTTTTTTTCTTTTTGCTTATGTGGTGCTGAGGAATCGAACCCAAGGCCTCAAGCATGCAAGGCAAGCACTCTACCACTGAGACACCTTCCCAGCCCCACAACTATGTTTATTGCAGCATTATTTACCATAGCTAAGATATGGAACCAACCCAGATGCCCCTCAGTAGATGAATGGATCAAGAAAATGTGGCATATATACACAATGGAATTCTATGCCTCCATCAGAAAGAATGACATTGCCCTATTTGTTAGGAAGTGGAAAGACTTGAAAAAAATTACATTAAGTGAAGTAAGCCAGGCCCAAAGAAACATAGGTCGCATGGTTTCCCTTATTTGCAATAACTAGTATATGTCTGAGTCAAGCAGAAAAGGTCAGATAAGTTGATATTAGGGAAATGAACCCTAAGATACATATTCAAGTGTTTTTTTCTTTCAGGTGATTGTTTCTAACACATTTATAAGATTATTTCTTTGTTGCTTTGCATGTCCCTCCCCCATGGTATAACCTCTGCTTTCACCGTATTTGATGTTGGTATAATTTGTGGAGGGGAAGGGAAAAAACAAATCGTTTAAATAGGGATACAGGTGGACCCATTGCAACAATGAGATGTACAAGGTGTTATGTCGAAAACGAACTTTACAACTTTGGTGGGGAGTTAGGGGG
This sequence comes from Dipodomys merriami, assembly GCF_024711535.1. Taxonomy (NCBI): domain Eukaryota; kingdom Metazoa; phylum Chordata; class Mammalia; order Rodentia; family Heteromyidae; genus Dipodomys; species Dipodomys merriami. The sequence continues at coordinate 87,604,196 of NW_027203381.1, forward strand.
GGTGGGGAAGATTGGGTGGGAGGCAGGGGGAGGATGGGAAGGGATGGGAAGGGGAAACAAAGGAGGAGGTTACAATGCTTGATAAGAAATGTACTCATTATCTTGCCCATGTAATTGTAACCCCTCTGTACAGTATTTTCACAATAAAAAAAAGAAAATATGTTTCTAAAAGGTGGCACTTCATGTTCTATTCCCTGCTTCTCATCCTAGTTGGAATTGTACTGTGCACATAAAAGCCCTTCATGAACACTTGTTCACTGATGGATTCAATGAGTAAATATCAATTCCAGTTTTCATTCAGAGAAATTATTTACTATCCACTGAGGTACAATTCTTGACATTTAAATGGCCTGAAAAACTCAGGCTTACCATCCCATCTTATGTACAATTAGAGAACTATGAAATTGCAATGATAAAAAAAGGATTTTTAAGATGATTTTGATACAACCTTTCTAGTAAGCTGAAGCTAAAAGCTATTGAACAGAATGCCCAAGCCACATAAGAAGAAAGCAATAAAAACCACTCATCATAGCTGATGACATCTCACCGTGGAACATTGCCTCTTAAGTGGTGGGAACATTTTAATGAGAATGTTTGGAGCAAAATGTCTGAAGCTTCAGAATGCTGTTGTGAATTTACACAATGTCTGCACAGGATGTCAAATGCTGACAGATTAAATATAGACTTCAGGTTTTTATATATGCAAAGTAAAATAGAGATAACTATAGGAGATGTAAAACTCTACTGGCTTTCTCTTAATGTCCCTTTCTGTACCTAAAAACTAAATTGACAACAGAAGAAAGACATATGAATCTATTAAAAATGAAGTTTACAAAGTATGGGCCTCCTCATAAAGAAACAGTCCCAATGAAGTAGATTCATTCATTTATCTGCTGGATAAAGGATACTAAATTATGGAATATGACAAGCAGCCTAGTTAATCTAGGGTGGCTAAGAGAGTATTGAAGTGTCAGAAAATAGAATAGTTTACTAGCTTTGTTTATTCAAATTTCCCATGACTTCAACTTTCCATCCCCATTGATAAGAATGTTATTTTTCTCTTGGTAGAAAGAAAAATTTCTGGGGCTGGGAAGGTGGCTCAGTGGTAGAGCACTTGCCTTGCATGCTCAAGGCCCTGGGTTCGATTCCTCATCACCACATAAGCAGAAAAAAAGACGGAAGTGGCACTGTGGCTCAAGTGGTAGAGTGTTAGCCTTGAGCTGAAGAGCTGAGGGACAGCACCCAGGCCCAGAGTTCAGGCCCCACGATCAGACCCAAAAAAAGAAAAAAGAAAAAGAAAAATTTTTATCTTCTGCATTTATGAAAGAAAATGACATAGTTATCTTACAACTACTACTTTTAAGAGTCTTTAATTCAAAATAGTCAATATGCAAAACAGCATATTTTGGGTGACATATTTTGAAGTCCATTACAAATTTCATTTGCTAGGTTTTGTTGTGAATTTCTGAGTGGAGAAAATTAAGGAGTGTTATGATGATCAAGTTTTAAGCTGGATCAGATAGGTTGTTGATGCTCAAGGGCAAAGCTTAAAAAAAGTCACATTTAAAGTACAGATTGACCATCATTACTTACATTCCATTCCATAATTCCATTGAAGAAAGGTATGCCAGTGACTCCTCAGGACAGGAGGACATAATGGGGATGGACTGAATAACAGCACTGACTACTCGGGACCAGAGGTCACAGTGAGGAAAGGTTGGTGACAGCACTGACTCCTTAGACCTGGAGACATAGCAAGGAGAGGCTGAGTGACAGCACTGACTCCTTAAGACAACAGGACAGAAGACTACCTGCTGTCACTCAGCTCTCCTTCTCTGTGTCCTCTTATCCCTTAGCGGGAAAGGGCTGAGTGAAAAAAAAAGAAATGGATGGCAACAAAGAAAGTGTAAGTTCTAATAAAGAGAAAAGGATTCCAATCAGAGACAGCAGATCCTGCATTCTAAGAAGCATCTATAGTGTAAGTAGTATATGCTAATGAAGTAGGGTAGAGGAACCCTAGGCAGGAACATTCACAGAATGACACATTGATACGGGGAAAAGCCCAAGAAAATGGGCTAGAAAGCGGAAAGAACTTAGGAAGGAAGAAAATAATAAAAACTGAAGACAAAGAGATGGGCTGAAATTAGCATATTAAAAAAATAATCATGCTGGGCACTGGTGGCTCGTGCCTATAATCTTAGCTACTCAGGAGGCTGAGATCTAAGGATCACGGTTCAAAGCCAGCCTCAACAGGAAAGTCTGTGAGACTCCAATTAACCACCAGAAAACAGGAAGTGACACTGCTCAAATGGTAGAGTGCTTTCTTTGAGCTTAAGAGCTGAGGGACAGTGCCCAGGCCGAGAGTTCAAGACCCATGACTGACAAAAAGAATAATAACAATAACAACAACAACAACAACAAAAACAACTTGACATTCAAATGTCAAAACCTGTTATCTAAATTACTTTCATACAATTAATCAAAACTTTTCTCCTTTTTTTTTTTCCCAGGGCTGAGGACGGAACCCAGGGCCTTGCACGCGCTGGGCAGGTGCCCTTCCGCTGGGCTAAACCCCCAGCTCCCAAAACTTTTCTCCTTAAAGAAACTGAAAAGCTACAGAAGCATCTTGACAACACAGACTCACCCCAAGATACTGTCAAGTCTCCACTCAGTCATCTAAATTAAGTTCCCAGTGGAAATTTAGTCCCCCTACACTAGATGGCCATGAATGTTATGGTTTCACTTATTAATATGAGCATACAAAGAAAAGTTGCCAAACTGAAGAAACTGACAACATAAAGGAGATCCTATGAGACCAAGATACTAACAGGAAAATGAATTACACCCTGAAGAAAAAGTCAGAGCTAGAGGAAAGAAGGATGGCCAATAGACACATGCAGAAATGCTCAACCTCCCTAGTCATAAAAGAAATGTAAATCAAAACTTAAGGTTCCACCTTACCCCAGTTAGAATGGCTATAATCAAGAACTCTAATAACAACAGATGCTGGAGGCGATGTGGACAGAAGGGAACCTTACTTCATTGTTGGTGGGAGTGTAAACTTGTTCAACCACTTTGGAAAGCAGTATGGAGGTTCCTCAAAAGACTCCACATAGAGCTCCCCTATGACCCAGCAATCCCACTTTTGGGCATTTACCCAAATGATCACAAACAAGACCACACAAAAGCTACCAGCACAACTATGTTTATTGCAGCATTATTTACCATAGCTAAGATATGGAACCTGGTCTGGGAAGGTGGCTCAGTGGTTGTCTTGCATGCCTAAGGCCCTGAGTTCAATTCCTCAGCACCACATAAGCAAAAAGAAAAAAGCCGGAAGTGGCCCTATGGCTCAAGTGGTAGAGTGCTAGCCTTGAGCTGAAGAGCTGAGGGACAGCGCCCAGGCCCAGAGTTCAGGCCCCACTACCAGACCCCCTCCCCCCAAAAAAAAGATATGGAACCAACCCAGATGCCCCTCAGTAGATGAATGGATCAAGAAAATGTGGTCTATATACACAATGGAATTCTATGCCTCTATCAGAAAGAATGGCATTGTCCCATTTGTTAGGAAATGGAAAGACTTGGAAAAAATTATATTAAGTGAAGTAAGTCAGGCCCAAAGAAACATTGGTCCCATGGTTTCCTTTATTTGTAATAATTAGTATATGTCTGAGACAAGCAGAAATGGTCTGATAAGTTGATGTTAAGCAAAATGAACCTCAAGATAAAGATTCAAATGTGTTTTTCTTTCTTGTTATTGTTTCTAACATATTTAGAAGATATTTCCTTGTTGCTTTGTTTGTCCCTCCCCCACGATATAACCCTGTTTTCACTGTATTTGATGTTGGTATAATTTGTGGAGGGGAAGGGAAAAAACAAATTGTTTAAATAAGGATAAAGATAGACCCATTGAAACAATGAGATATGTAAGATGTTATGCCAAAAATGAACTTTACAACTTTGGCATGAGGGGAAAAGGGGAGAGTGGGGGGAGATGGGAAGGAATGGTAAGGGGAAATAAAGTAGGAGGCAATAATGCTTGATAAGAAATGCACTCATTACCTTGCCCATGTAATTGTAACCCCTCTCTATGGTGTTTTCACAATAAAAAAAGAAAGAAAAAGTCAGAGCTATTTCAAGGAACAGAGAAGAACAAAAATAAAAATATTTAAGTACAAAGATGATAATAAAGTTGAAAAATCTGAATCAAAAATAAGAAAGTGAGACATAAGTTATAATAGTTTCTTATAAGACACATAGTGGATGAACTCAAGAAGCCTAAAATCCAATTAGCAAAGTTTTGAAGGGAAAAGATTAAAAACAAACAAGAGAAGGAACTAATTACAGAAACAATACTTAAAACTGAAGCAGAAGTTCAGAGAAGGTGGCAGAAAGATAACAGGGAACCAAATAAGTTCTCTATGAAGAAGCAGAGTTTTTAGGGTCCCATAAGGCAATCCATATGGAGGGAGTCACACATGTAAGTTATAATCGTACAAAAGAAAATTGTACCAAAAAAGTTATAAACTACCTGCATAAGAAGACAGAATTAAGTGCCTACCAAAGGTGGCAGCAGCATCCCAGGGAGCTGAGACAGAGGTGGCTGTGACAGCCACAGCAAGAGCATGCTGGCAGGCTTTCCATTTACCTTCAGTACAAATTTAAAGACCAGGAATGGGATCCCACAGTCCAGCTGGCCACAGACTGACACAGAGACAGCTCATCATATCAGGGACAGTTCAAAACACCAAAGGAAAGCATGAGTACAAAAGACATCCTCCCTTTCTCTCTCTCTCTCCCTCTCTCTCTCTCCTCTCTCTCTCCCTCTCTCGCTCTCTCACTCTCTTGATCTCTCTCTCCTGAACAGCATTTGTAAGAGAACCCTTCCCCTATCCAAGAAGAACGCCATTTTTGAAAGTGGCGAGGACCCTGTCAGAGTACCCGGCCAGAAACACTTGCCGGAGCCATTTTTTAAAAGGGCAAAGTCACCTGATATCGTTGCACCACCCCTCTCTGGCAGAAGTAAAAGGCCCACCCAGGGAAAAGTAGCCTAACCCCTTAGCAGTGAGCAAGGACAAGCTTAGCATTCCACATATATTGCAGCTCAGCCTGAGGCCAGACAAGCATTTTGGAATTATAAAATGATAGGCCTTTTTAGATGCAAGAATCCTTTAGAACCTCGAGAAGAACAGAACAGAACAAAACAGAACAGAATATAGTAGTGCCACAATGGAATCCATACAGGATCAACAGAGACCAAGGAAAGGATACTATGCTATCAGGAAGAAAAGATCAATCACCTATATAGGAAAATCAATCAGAATAAGTACAGCTTTCTCCTCAGAGACCACGAAAGCAAGGAAAGGCTGGAATGAGATATGCCATCCATTAAAGGCAAACCAGAACCAACCAAGAATAGTATACTCAGCTAAGTTCTCCTTCATAATGGAGGAACAAATAAAAATCCTGCATAGAAAGGAAAAATTGAAACCATTTTATCTCCATCAAAGAAGGTACTTAAAGATATAGTACACATAGAAAACCAACAAAAAGGGTCTGGGGGTTTAGCCCAGCGGAAGGGTGCCCGCCTGGCGCTCGCAAGGCCCTGGGTTCGGTTCTCAGCCCTGGAGAAAAAAGAAAGAAAGAAAGAAAGAAAACCAACAAAAACACAATATTGGCAAAGAACTGAATCCTTACTACAGAACTAGATAAATATAGTAAAAAAAAAAAATTAGATGTAGCCCCTAAGAAGGTGGATAACATGGGAGGAACTACCAAACACTCCCCAGGCCTAACTCTCAATGTACTTAACTCTCCAATTAAATGACATTAATTGACTAGTTGGACCATCTTCTGTCTTCAAGAGACGCATCTTGCCAAAAGAACAAACATAGTCTGAAAGTGAAAAGCTGGAATAAATCTATCAAGCAAACAAGCCCCCATAAATAGTCTGGAGTTGCAATGTTAATATCAGAAAAAAATTAGTGAGAAGAGACAAAGAAGGACATAACATACTAATGAAGGGATCTCTCCTACAGAATGATATAACAATTCTAAATATTTATACACCAAATGCTAAAACTCCCAAATTTGTCAAATAAACACTACTTAACCTAAAAACACACATAGATCCAAACAAAACAATTATTGATGACTTCAAGACACCACTGTCACCTCTGGATATATTAACCCAGCAAAAATTCAACAGAGAAACCTCAGAACTAAATAACCACACCTAGATCTAACAGACATCTACAGAATATTTTATCCTGAAGCATCAGAATATACATTTCGCAGCAGCACATTGAACATTTTTCAAAATAGGTCATAATTTAGACCACAAAGTCAATCTGTGCAAATTCAAAACATAATTGAAGCTATTCTCTGCATTCTGTCAGATCACAATGGAATAAATTTAGAGTTGAACACCAAAAGCCACCAAAGAAAATTCTCTAGATCATGGAAACTAAACAACACATTGCTGAATGACCAGTGGGTCATTGAACAGATCAGAACAGAAATTCAAATGCTTATGGAACTGAACAAAAATGAGCACACAAAATACCAGTTCCTCTGGGGCATTACTAAGAGGAAAATTTATAGCTCTAAGTGCCTACATCAACAAATTGGATAAATCTCAAATGAACAATTTAATGATGCACCTAAGCTCCTTGAAAAAGAGAAACAAGCCAATCCAAACCAGTAGATAAAAACAAATTATTAAAATAAAATCAGAAATAAATGAAGTAGGGACCAAAAAAAAAAAGAATCAACAAAACAAAGAGTTGGTTGTTTGAAACAATTAACAAAATTGATGGACCCTTAGCAAATCTCACACACACACAAAAAAGAGAACACACCAGATAAATGAAATTAGAGATTAGAATGGGAACATCATAATAGAAAAAAGTCATATCCAGAACATTATAAAGGAATACTCTGCAAACTTTTAAGCTAACAAATTCAAGAATCTGAAAAAAATGGAACAAGTCCTAGCAAATAAAATACCCAAACCTAACCAAGAAGGTTTAAACCAAATAAATAGACCCATAACAAGTAATGAATTAGAAATGGCAATAAAAGGCTCCCATCCAAGAAAAGGCCAAGACCAGATGGATTCACAACTGGATTCTATAAAGTCTTTAAAGGAGAACTCACTCCAATACTCCTTAAACACTTCAATGAAGTTGAAACAGAAAGGAAATGATCACTACCAAACTCATTCTATAAAGCCAGCATAATCCTCATCACAAAACCGTATATGAATCATCAATAAAAGAGAACTATAGATCCATTCCTTTGACTAAATCGTTGTAAAACTTCTCAATAATATTCTGCCCAACTAACTTCAAAAACTAACGAAAAAAATCATAGACTATAATCAGAAATTTATGCCGGGATGCAAAGCTGGTTCAATATATGCACGTCAATTAGTGTAATTCAACACATCAACAAGAGCAAGTACAAGAAACACATGGTCATCTCAATAGATGCAGAAAAAGAATTTGAAAAGATTCAGCACCCCTTTATGATAAAAGCTCAAGAGAAGCTAGGACTCTATGGGATTTCCTCAATACAATAAAGACTGTATATGACAAACCTACAGCCAGCATTACATTTAATGGTGAAAAGTTAAAACCACTTCCTCTAAAATCAGGAATAAGACAAGGATGTCCTAGCCAGAGCAATAAGACAAGGGACAAACATAAAGGGAGTCCAGTTAGGGAAAGTAAAAGTAAAACTCTCCCTCATTGCAGATGACATGATCCTGTATTTAAAGACTCCCATAGATTCCTCTTCCAAGTTACTTGAGCTAATCTGAAACTTTGGCACTCCAAAAATTCATATGGAATAATAAAAGATCCCAAATAGTAAAAATAATCCTTAATAAAAAAAAAAAAACAGTGCTGGAGAAATACCAAACTTCAAACTCTATTACAAAGCCCAAGTAAAAAAAAACAAAAAAAAAAAACAAAAATCAGGCTGGTTCTGGCACAAGAATAAGCTGGAGAGCCAATGAAATAGAGTGGAAGACCCAGAAATGAACCCACAGACCTATAGCCACTAAATCTTTGATAAGGGAACCCAAAACACAGGATGAAAGAAAGACAGCCTCTTCAACAAATGGTGCTGGCAAAATTGGCTACACACATGCAGAAAACTGAAGCTAGAACCTTATACATTACCCTGCACCAGAATCAATTCCAAATGGATGAAAGACCTCAATGTCAGACCAGATACACTGAAAGAATTACAAACACTTTCAGTGTATCTGGTCTGACATTGAGGAAAGATTGGATAAATGGGATTGCATCAAACTGTAGAGTTTCTGCATGGCAAAGGACATAGCCAGAAAAATAAATAGAAAGCCCACAAACTGAGAGATCTTTACCACACCAGAGCCTCATATATGAAATACACTTAGAACTCAAAAAATTAAACCCCCAAAAAACAAATCCTAAAAAACACAACAACCTCATTAATAAGTGGGCTAAAGATTTAAAGAGAGACTTCTCTGAAGAAGAAATAAGAATGACCAATAGACAAATGAAGAAATATTCAAAATCTCTGGCCATTAAAGAAATGCAATTAGCCGGGTGCTGGTGGCTCATGCTTGTAATCCTAGCTACTCAGGAGGCTGAGATCTGAGGATCATGGTTCAAAGCCAGCCCAGGAAGGAAAGGCTGTAAGACCCTTATCTTCAATAAGGGTCACTGTGGCTCACATAGTAGAGCACTCGCATTGAGCTGAAGAGCTGAGGAACAGCGCCAAGCCCAGAGTTCAAGTCCCACAAATGACAAAAAGAAAAGAAAAGAAAAGAAATGCAATTGAGATTTCACCTTGCCCCTGTAAAAATTGCCATTATCAAGAAAACTAATAATAACAGATGATGGTGGGAATGTGGCCAAAAGTGATCACTACCACAGTGTTGATGAGAGTGTAAACTTGTTCAACCACTCTGGAAAGCAGTATGGAGGTTCCTCAAAAGACCCAGCAATCCTACTCCAGGGCATTTATCCAACAGACTACAAACCAGCCCGCACTAAAGCCACCAGCACAATCATGTTCATTGAAGAATTATTTACCATAGCTAAGATAGGGAATCAACCCAGATACTCCTCAGTGGGTAAATGGATCAAAAAATGTGGGATAGATACACAGTGAAATTCTATGCTTCCATCAGAAAGAATGACATTGCCCAATTAGTAAAGAAATGGTAAGACTTGGGAAAAAAAATATTGTATGTTTTCATTGTAAAAATACTGTACTCAGGGGTTACAGTTACATGAGCAAGGTAATAAGTACATTTCCTTTTGAGAATTGTTGCCTCCTCCTCTGTTTTTCCCATCCCTTCCCTCCCACCTCCACAAGTACCCCCCCTTCCCCACCAAAGTTGTAAAGTTCCTTTTCAACATAGGATCTTGTACATCTCATTGTTACAATGGGTTAACATGTATCCCTATTTAAGCATTTTGCTTTTTCCCTTCTCCTCCCCAAATTAGAGAAGTGTGTATACAAGATGCAGGGCACCAACATCAAATACAGTGAAAACAGGGGTTATAACATAGGGGAGGAACATATGAAGCTACAAAAAAAAAAGATCAAATGGTACATTAGAAATGATAGCAAAAAAAGAAGAAAAAATATTTGTGTCCCTATCTTAGGGTACATTTCGCTTAACATCATCTTTTATGGTCATATGTACATAGCTTTTGAACTTTTCTGCTTTTCCTACACATGTACTAGTTATTGGAAATAAGGGAAACCATGGGACCTAAGTTCTTTGGCCTGGCTTACTTCACTTAATATAATTTTTCCAAGTCTTTCCATTACCTAACAAATGGGGTGATGTCATTCTTTCTGATGGAGGCATAGAATTTCTACATATATATATGTAGAAATTTACCTTAGCTAAGATATGGAACCAACCCAGATGCCCTCAGTAGATGAAGATCCATTCAACTACTGAGGGCATCTGGGTTGGTTCCATATCTTAGCTAAGGTAAATAATGCTGCAGTAAACATACTTGTGCTGGTAGCTTTAGTATGGTCTTGTTTGTGATCATTCGGATAAATGCCCGAAAGTGGGATTGCTGGGTCATAGGGGAGCTCTATGAGGAGTCTTTTGAGGAACCTCCATACTGCTTTCCAAAGTGGTTGAACAAGCTTACCCTCCCAGCAACAATGGAGTAAGGGTCCCTTCTGTCCACATCTCTTCAAGCATCTCTTGTTATTAGAGTTTTTGGTTATAGCCATTCTAACTGGGGTGAGGTGCTATCTCAGTATTGTTTTGATTTGCATTTCTTTTATGACTAGGGAGGCTGAGCATTTCTTCATGTGTCTATTGGCCATTCTTATTTTCTCTTCAGAGAAGTTTCTCTTCAAGTCATTAGCCAACTTATTTTTGGGGACGTTGTTTCTTTGAGGATTTGTCGTTGGGGGATTTAATTTTTGAGTTCCAAGTATATTTTAGATATGAGACCCTTATCCATTGTATGGCTAGTGACGATCTCCCAATCCATGGGCTTTCTATTGATCTTGCTAACTATGTCATTTGCATGAGCTTTCTATTGATCTTGCTAACTATGTCATTTGCCATGCAGAAGCTCTGTAGCTTCATGCAGTCCCATTTGTCCAACCTTTCTTTGATTTGTTGTGTTTCTAGGTCTCTATTAAGAAAATTTTGGCCTGTGCCAAGGAGACCTAGAGTTTCTCCTATTCCATCCTGTAATGTTTTCAGGGTGTCTGCTTTGACTCTGAGGTCTTTGATCCATTTGGAGTTGATTCTGGTGTAGGATGATATATAAGGATCTAGCTTTAGTTTTCTACAGGTGATTAACAATTTTGCCAACACCATTTACTGAAGAGGCTGTCTTTCTTCTTTCTTCCGTTTCTATATTTTAGCTCCCTTATCAAAGATTAGGTGACTATAGGTCTGTGGGTTCATTTCTGGGTTTTCATTTCTATTCCATTGGTCCCTCAGGTCTGTTCTTGAGCCAGTACCAAGCTGTTTTGATTACTATGGCTTTGTAGTAGAGTTTGAAATTTGGTATTGATATTCCTCGCGCACTGTTCTTTTTGTTAAGGATCATTTTTGCTATTCAGGGTCTTTTATGGTTCCATGTGAATTTTTGGATTGTTTCTTCTATTTCATTGAAGAATGAGGTTGGAATTTGTAAGATAGCCTTTGGAAGTATTGCCATTTTCATGATGTTGATCCTTTCAATCCAGGAGCATGGGAGGTTTTCTACTTCCTAAGTTCTGCTTTGATTTCCTTTTTCAGGTTTTTAAAGTTTTCATTGTAGAGGTCTTCCACTTCTTTAGTTAACTCCTAGGTATTTTATTTTTTGTGGGGCTATTACAAAAGGAGTTGCTTCCCTGATTTCAGCCATGCTCTTCTCATTGTTGGCATACAGAAAAGCCATTGGTTTTTTTTTTTTTTATTGTAAAGATACTATACAGAGAGTTACAGTTACATGAGTGAGGTATTGAGTACACTTCCTCTTGAACATTGTTACCCCCCCATTGTTTTCCCCCTACCATCTCCCCCTCCCTCCCTTCCCCAAGGTTCTTTTTTTTTCAATTGTGATTAAGTGATTACATAATTTCCGGAATTTCACAGTATTGTGGAATAATGATGTTCATTTAAAGTCACAAGTTCATTCTAACTTTCCTGGAGCAAATTGTCTATCACAGTCTGTAACATATAACAGTGTTCACATGTTATATACCATATATGTGATCAGCAGCATGGGGATATTTAGTAGTGGTTCAACCAGATGAGTGGGAGTTGATTGTTTCTTAAGTCCTGTTAGTTTTGTCGTATTGCCTAACATTTTGGATTTAGCATCCGCTTATCAGGGAGACCATGTACCGTTTGTCTCTTCTTAAGCCATTGATTTTTGAGGGTTAATAAAAATTATATTAAAGTAAGCCAGACCCAAAGAGACAAAGTCTGCATGCTTCCTTCATTTGTAATAACTAGAATATGTCTATAAATCTACAAGTAAATCCAATGGATGGTAAAAGACAAATAATTGGACATGACTAATTAAATAGACATTAATATTAATAATTAATCATCTTGATATTAATTGAAAATGATTAATGATACTTGGACATGATTAATTAAACAGCACTCTAAGCATTCACACAATGAGAACAAAGGATATTCTTAGGAGAGGATCACAATGGCTCCATAACTATGTGCATATGACCATATAAAAGGATGCTTATAGAATTCTAAGAAATGAAAGCAAGGGGTTTTATTGTACTGTTTTCAGGTTTTTGTTTCTTCCTTTTCCTTTGATTTACTGCCTTTTACACTCTTTTTGATTTCTGTACCCTTTATCTTGTAGATGTTTATCTGATTTGGGAAGTGGAATGGTAATCACAGAAATGGAACAAAGGGTGAACTAATTCATCAGTGATGCTCACTAAATACAATGTTGGAAATTAACTTTACAACTTGGGGGGGGAAAGCTTTAGAGGGGAAAAGTGAGAGAACATGAAGTAGTGGTAAATTGTTCAAAAATAATTACCTGATTTATGTATCTGTAACCTCTCTGTACATCACCTTTACAACAAAATTGATGTTTTTAAAAGATAATAAAAAACAGAAGGACTCGGTTCATCCTAGCTCTCAGTTCATCTAGTTCCAGTGAAGTGGTTTCTCTTTTGTTTATATACTATGCTCTTATAAGTTAACTACTTTTAAAATAATAGTGATAAAATTTAAAAACTTTATATAAGATGAGAGCTTCAGGAGATAAACACAAACTAACCTACTGGATCTGAAGTACAGGCATAATGGAGGCAGAAGCTATGTATTCAAAAAGAATAACAAAGAACAAAGAAATGAAGATAATAGAAGTCAATGCTGGTTTGTGTGAACCCTGTGATCTTTAGAAACAGAGCCAGTTAAAGTAATTCCTTCACTTACAGTGTTTAAAAAACTTCTACTTTAGCAGAAAAATAAAATAAATATTTTCTTAAATCCTCCCCAAGCAATTTAGGTAAGACTTACAGATGCCTTCTCTTGTCTACCTAAAGGTCAGACACAGAATGTCCAAATTCCCATTATTTGCCTCACACTGGTTAAGTTTATATGTTTCCTTGGGACACTGTTTTCTGGTCAACCCTCAACCTGAGCCAGCACAGAGTTCTTTTTAATGGCCTCTCCTGAGAATACTTTAACCTCTGTGTAAAAGATTTTCTGATCTGCTATCTTTTCCCAGCTGTTCACTTATCTGATTTCCCATACCTGGTTCTTTCAAATCTTGTTTATTCCTCTTTCTAAACGACCAGTCACTTTTGGAGTAACCTCAGAGGTGCTGATAAATCTTAAGGCCCAAGCATCCTCCTGTAGTCTCCCTTGGTCTGTGGCAACAATCTCTTCTGTCACTTGCAATTCTCCCCTTACTTAAGCCTAGATTTGCCTTTTACTGAATAAAGGTTCGAGTGAAGATAGATCGTGGAGAGAAGATAAGGGGAAAATATCAGAAAAAAAAACAATGCTTGATAAGAAATGTACTCATTATCTTGCCCATGTAATTTTAACCCCTCTGTATGGTATTTTCACAATAAAAAAAACAATGAGGTGTACAAGATGCTATGTCAAAAAAATGAACTTTTACAATTTAGGTGAGGGGGGGAGTATAGTTGTGGAGATGGGAGGGAAGGGAGGGTAGGGGAAAAACAAAGGAGGAGGCAACAATGCTTGATATGTACTCATTACCTTGTTCATGTAATTATAACCCCTCTGTTCAGTTTTTTCACGATAAAAAAAATTTTTAAACTACAGAAGGGAAAAGAAAAAGAAAAAATAGTGACAGAAAGAAGACAGAATTTTTCACAGGAACTAGAATCAGTATCACACTGTTATGGGAAGTTGGAAGGGAAGCTTGCAAAGGCATTGAGATTTCAAACTAACTTCAGTGTCCAAAAGAACAAAATCTTCTTGGACTCCTTGACACAATGTAAGGCTAGAGATAATGGCTGCCTGAGGATAGTGAAGGGGAAGACAGGACAGTGGCATCCAAAGCCAAACACACCTAGATAGCTTTGCAGTCTACAAATAAAAGATGACAGGCAGTTTCCTGAAGGTATGGGCTGGATGTTAAGGCAACACCATTGCAAAGTTCCAAATCCAAGCTGTCAGCCCTTGTTATCAAAATAACTGTCAAATCTCCCCTTCCAGGCCTGCATTACAATGGCAGCTTTAATGAGACTTTCCACGTGTGTAGAATCCAAAGTTGTACAGTAATCACAAAGAACAGCTTTTAGGCTACAATCTTTCTGATCTTTTCTTCTAGGCCGAAGTGGTAAAGCCTTAGGCACAGAAAACTCAGCTTTCCTCCAGCTCATTGAATATTGTTAGGGCAACTCTGCAAGGAATTTTGGATCTTTTTGCCCTGAGGTAGGAATTCAAGAAAAATGGGAAAATAAGTACTTACATTAAAGTTTTCCAATGTAGTTCATTTGCAACAGAGTAAATGTGTGATTGTTTTTATGCTTATCATTTCTTAGCATTTAAAACAGCAGAACCTTTGTGTCTAGTTTTGGAAAGAATCTACCAAAAGCCATAATTCTGGATTAGCAAAGAGGGAGGCCTGCTGTTCTTCAACTATAGGAAGTACAATGCTAATTGTCACAATGTTGATAATAATATACAAAAAAATATGTCTCATGGCCTTTATATCCATCATGTCCACTTTATATTCTTGAAGCTTATTATAAGTGATAATTTTTAATGCATGTGTGTGAGTACTGGTGCCTCACACCTGTAATCCTCAGGAAGCTGAGATCTGAGGATCACAATTCAAAGTCATCCCTGGTGGAAAGTTCATAGGATTCTTAACTCCAATTAACTTTCCAAAAGCCTGAAACTGGCTTTTGGAAAGCCCCAGGACTGGCCTGTGCATGCACACATACACACACACACACACACACACACACACACACACACACACACACACACAACCACACACACACAACCACACAGAAATCATTCATTTTAGGCTAAATGCATGTTAAAAATGGCTGCATTTTTTTAAACCACAACAGCTAGACACAGACAACAACCACTGTGTCTCATATCTGTAATTTGAAACTCAGGAAGGTAAGATCTGATGCACTGGCATTCTAAGCTATCCTTGGAAGATAAGATTCTCTCTGTTTGTTTGGTTTTTTTTTTTGGGTCCGGTCATGGGGCCTGAACTCTGGGCCTGGGCGCTGTCCCTCAGCTCTTCAGCTCAAGGCTAGCACTCTACCACTTGAGCCACAGCGTCACTTCCGGCTTTTTTCCTTTTGCTTATGTGGTGCTGAGGGATCGAACCCAGGGCCTCTGGCATGCAAGGCATGCGCTCTACCACTGAGCCACCTTCCCAGCCCCGATAAGATCCTATCTCCAAAATAACTAGCAAAAGGATGGGCGGGGAGCATGGCTGAAGTGGTAGAGCATCAGCAGAGCAAGCAAGCCAAGTGAGTTCAGGGCATTGAGGTAAATCTCAGTATGGCAAAAACAAAAAGTACAGTAGCTACATATATATATAGACTGGGAAAGATAGCAACAGCTTGTTCAGAATCTAAAAGCAAGTTTCAGGACAGAATGAGACATACAAAGAAATCTATTCCAAAAAGACAGAAACAGCAGCATTCAAAGTGGCTCCCTCTCCGAAGCAAAATTATGGGGTAGAGAAGGATAAGAGCAGGACTTCGATTTTTATATTTCATGTACTTCAATATTCCTTTTCTCCTACCATAAATGTGTTCTGCCTATATAACTCAAGAGGATCAATTTTGATTTAAAAGAAAAGAGTATCTATGAAACAGACAAAAGTTCCCTTTTGAAAAAGTGGCAAATTTGTTTCCAGTATGGCAATCCATTTGTAGTACATAGGAAATAAGACTTTACAATTCGCAGAAAAGCTTTGCTGCTGAAGTAGTAAAGACACTTAGCAAGGTCGGAAAACAAGCAGTGCCAAATTTTAAAGGTCACCTTGGTGCTTTGCTCAGCCAATGGAAACAAAGCCAGTAGCTGCCGTGATTTAGAAAACTACAACAGAATACTCTGCCGTGTTTAGCAAAGTGATTCTTTTAGTGTTATCTATTACTCCTTACTACTATGTTTATGCTTATATTCATGTCTCATAATCCCCTCGGACTTCACTTATCCTAATAAAGTTATCCTAAATAAAGTTATGAAGAATTCCAACAGGGTAACAACAGCAAGTATTTCTAATCAACCATGGATCCCTTCTGAAAGCTATGGTGAGAATGCACCCACACATCCAGCCAGGCTTTGGGTCCTTCTTGATGAACTCAAGAAGCTGCCATACCACCATGTAGAAGAGTCTATTAGAACCCTGCAGGTCAATAGGCTAGATGTATGCAAATGAAGGAAAAAGCCTTTTAGAGTAGTCGGAACACACTGCAACCACAAGGTTTCAAAGTTATCATACACTTAATTTGCTATTTGGCAATGCATGTCAGTTTGATTTTTCAATAAACTCTTTAACTGAATAATGAGCTAAAAAGATCCAAATGTCTGTGTATGTTTTTAATAATAGTAGGTTTATTTCTCAAGAACATTGATAACTCACATATAATTTTCTGTGTGTTCCATGGCGCTCGCCACCTGGTTTTGATGTGGTGGTAGTTTGACTTTGAGAAACTGAATGTGAGAATCCACTGAGGAAGCATCAGAGTCCACTTCATGAGTGAATAGATATTCAAAAAAAGATATCCTTAAAAACAATAGTGAAACATCTACCTTTGAACCACTCTGGATAGCATAATTTTTCATTATGATCAAAAGATACTTCTCATTTTTGTAAACCTATGAAATGTACAATGACAGGTGTTGATGTGTTGGCTCCATTAACTGTAAAATGTTGTAAGTATTAAATTATATATTATGTATGTATTATGTAACTTACATATTGCCATTATCACATGCCTCAGTAAAAAGTCAATCCCTTCTAATAATGGCTTAATAATTTTATCAAAATTGTAGAGTAGAACTGAAGTTTTAAGACTCTTTCTATCAAAGGTGCAACACTTGATTTTTAACAAATTGAGTGAAATATAATGTAGAGATGACAAAAAAAAACTCTTATCAATCACACTGATAAAGTGTTGATGAAGAATTTTCACAAGTGTGGACAGTACCAGCACAACAAAAATATCAACCACTTTCATCACCCTAAAACATTGGTTGCCAGCCCTTAGTAGTAAAGCCTCAGGACCCAGGCAATCAATGACTGATTTTCTATCACCACAAATTGATATTGCCTGTTCTAGAACTTAAGTAGAAATATACTGGGTGATCATTTTGTGTTTGAATTATTTTACCAGTGTGATGGGAATTTATGTTGTGTGTGTGTCACTGGTTTGTTCTTTTGTTGACAAGTACCATGGATACACCATGACTTGTTTATAACTTTCCCTGTGGCAACCGCACATTTTTTTTATCTGGGGTTGTTCTTTATGGTTGAAGTCATCATAATTCTTATGTAAGTCTTTGTGTGGACATTTTTTTATTTCTTGTTGGTTAAATATCTGAGAGTAGAATTTCATAACCATATGTTTCACTTGACAAGAATCTACAAATATATTTCCCAAATTAGTTGTATGTTTTCATATTTTCACTAGCAGATGTTCCACGTCTTTGCCAACACACAAAATAGAAATTTTTTTATCATTCCAGGAGGTATATAGCTATAGCTACCCCGATGACTAATGATGTTCAATATCTTTTAATGTGCTTGTTGCTCACTTTTATAACTATTTTGTAAAGTGTATCCTCAACTATATTGACATTTTTGTTGAGTGTTTCATATATTTCTTATCAAGTGACAAGTTTGTTATTTCAAAATGTAAGTTAAACCTATAAGATTTTTCAAACAAAAGGCTAAAATCTTCATGACTTTAAAGTATATTAATATATCTTAGCAACATACATGCCCCAAAACATCATTAATAATAATAAGCCACAATTAATAAATTGAATTGCATCATACTTTAAAACTTTTGCTTTTTAAGAGACACTATTAAGAAAATATATGTTTGCATTTGTGAGGCATAAACTAGAAAATTATTTGCAATACATCTATATGACAACAGACACATACAGACTGTAAACAAATGAATTTAAGAAAAATTTTGTCCAGGATGTATTGTACATTAAAGATGTGTTAGGATTCAATATTCTAATATTTAAAAATTCATGTATCTATTAGATGAGAAATATTGATCTTTTTGTTTCTCAAAATATATTATTGTGTTTTGATATTAAATTACTTATTTATCCTTATCTTACAAAATAAGATGAGAATTCTTTTCCTCCTCCTTTATTATCTGGAAGGATTAGTGTAAGTTTGGTATGGTTTCCTCCTTAAACTATTATATATAATCCACCAGAAGAATTAACCAAATTCATAGTTTCTTTTGGTGGAGAGATTCTGTGTACTCATTTCTATTCTTTTTTTATTTTAATATGGCTAATTATATTATCCTTGATTGATGTTTGGTAATCAATGACATTCCAGAAATGGCATGTATTTCTCTGCTTGAGATATATTTGTTGATAATCATTACTTAACAATTAATGTAGTCCTATTTAATTTACTGAACTCTAAGTAAAATCTTCAGCTTTTACTCATTTTACAACTGCCTTTAAGTCTTGCTTGTAAGTTTGTATGACACTTCAAACTTTTACACATTGTAGAAGGCTTTTTTAGTTCTAATATTGCTTGCTCCTTTTCCTCCTTTTCCTTTCCAGTCTAAAAACAAAAAGGTGCTAAAAAAAAATGCTCATTGCAGCATTGTTTACTATACCAAAGATATGGAGTCAGCTCAGATGCCCTTCAGTGGATGAATGGAAGAAGAAATTGTGGGGTATATACACAATGGAATTCTATGCTTCCATTAGAAAGACATTGCCCCATTCATAAGAAAATGAAAAGACTTGGAAAAAATTATGTTAAGCAAAGTAAGCCAGGCCCAAAGAAACAAAGGCTGGTCTCCCTCATTTGTAATAACTAGAATATGTCTATAAATCTATAAGTAAATCCAATGGATAGTAACAAATAATTACTCTTGGACATGATTAATTAAACAAGACTCTAAGCATTCAAAGAACAAAAGAGGATATTCTTAGGAAAGGATCACAAAGGATTGATAGCTATGTTCACATGATCATATAAAATGCTGCTTATCAAAATGAATTCCAAAAATGGAAACAAGAGGATTTTTATATTACTTTTTGTGGGTTTTTTTTCTGTTTTTCCTCTTTGCCACTGTTTTTTACTTCTGTACCCTCTGTCTTGCATCTGATTTGGGGAGTGGAAAGCGGAGCACAAAACTGGTAGGACAAAGGGTGAACTAATTCAGCAGTGATACTCAGTAGACACTAGGTTGAAAATTAACTATGCAACCCGTGGTGGAAGGGACTCAAGAGGAAAAACACTCAGAAACTGTGGGAAGAGGTAACAGTGTTCAAAAAGAAATTATTCATTACCTGACTTGTGTAATTGCAACCCCTCTGAACAGCACCTTTACAATAAAAATTAAATTTAAACAAATCAACTACAATGCATCGTGTTGACTTCCATCATCATTTCTCCTTCAATCAGGAAAAAGATTAATTCTTCTCTCTGCTGATAATCTTTCTTCCTCTCTAAATAGAAATGGATTGTTAACATATTATGATGCTACATTATGACATTTATTAACATTTTGTTACTAGCTTTCATTAATCTTTATTTTACTAAGTAAATTTATTTTAACTGGTATATAAAAAGCATAAAATTGTACAAATTAATATGAGCTCTTATGTATATTATACAGTGTAATTGTACACTTTAACGGGGTAACATTTGATAACACATGTAGACATTAGATAATGTTTACAACAATTTAAACATATCTAACTTAAGCCTCCAACATTATTTTTTATAATAAAAACTTTCAAACATTTTTTCTTCTAAATGGTGATTAGGGACTGGGAAAGATTTGGGTTAGGAAGTAAAGAGAGGTGGACAGGAGTTGGTAAAAAGGAGTATGAGAGTAGTATATAATATATATGTATTGGAAAAAATATGTATGTGTTGGAAATATCAAAATGAAATCAATTGATTTATACATTTTATGATTCTTCTGGCTTTTAAAAATGTATAGTACATATTGTTATCTGTAGGCATCACACTGTGAAACACCACGACAGAATTTCTCACTTTTATCTAATACCTACTCATAATACCCATGATCTGCTTTTCCCCAATCCTCTCTCTTCCCTGCTTCCCCAGCCTCAGCACCTAACATGCTATTCTCAACTTCTTTTAAATCAACTTTTTCAGACACCACACTGAATGAGATCATGCAGTCCTTGTTTTTCTGTGTCTGGTTTATTTCACTTAGCATAATGGCCACAGTTACCATCCATTTAGTAGCAAATAACAGCATATCATTCTTTTTAAAAAGGAATAATAACCGGGCATCAGTGGCTCATGGCCTGTAATCCTAGCTACTCAGGAAGCTGAGATCTGAGGATCACAGTTCAAAGCCAGCCTGGGCAGGAAAGTCCTTGAGACTTTTATCTCCAATAAACCACCAGAAACCTGGAAGTGGCACTGTGGCTCAAGTGGTAGAGCACTAGCCTTGAGCTGAAGAGCTGAGGGACAGCATCCAGGCCCAGAGTTCAAGCCCCATGACAAAGAAAAAGAAGAAATAATATTCTGTTATGTTTATGCATCATATTTTCTTAACCCATCTTTCAGTTGCTCCTTGGCTATTGTGGACAGCACTGCCATGGACATGAGAGTGTAGAACAATTACATTTCCTTTGGACATTCCTAAGATTGTTGGATGACATGGTAGTTCTAATTTTAGGGGTTTTTTTTTGTTTTTTAGTTTTAGTTTTTGAGGAACCTACATGTTTTCATTTCTCTTTAAATCCTGTTTCATTCTAATTATGCTTCCTAAAGTCTTTAGGACTGTATTTTTAAGACTGTATTTTTCCCTAGTGTTATACACAAAGTACAATTATCTTTTTAAAACAGCTACGTTCAGATGTCACTTTTCTACACTTTTCATATATTGTTTAAAGTATATTTAAGGTGCTGACTTATTATATTCACAACCATTACTGCTCGCTAATTCTAGAAAACGTTGATCATCTTGGAGGAAGTCTGTACCAATTTAGCGTCACTGTACCTCTTTCTACCCTCAGTCCTTGTCCGCCACTTGTCTACTCTTCTATAGAGAATTTCCAATTCTAGACATTTTCTATAAATGGAATCATAAAATATTGTCGTCTTTGTTGGGCTTCTTAGAATTAGTAGGATGTTTTCAAGTTTTTTCCATATATCTAGTATATGTATGAGTCAAGTGGAAAAGGTCAGATAATGTGATGTTAGGAAAATGAACCCTTAGATATGTATTTTAATGTGTTTTTCTTTCATGCATTTGTTTCTAACACATTTATAAGATTATTTCTTTGTTGCTTTGTATGTCCCTCCCCCACAGTATAACCCCTGCTTTCACTATATTTGATGTCAGTATAACTTGTGGAGGAGATGGGTAAAAACCAGTTATTTAAGGATACAGGCGGACCTGTTGCAACAATGAGAAGTACAAGTTGTCATGTCCAAAACGAGCTTTACAACGTTGATGCAGGCTGGGGATGGGGGCGGAGGGAGGGAAGGATTGTAGGGGAAGGCTGGGAAGGGATGTGAAGGGTAAACAAAGGAGGAGGCTGCAATGCTTGATTAGAAATGTACGCATTATCCTGCCCATGTAATAGTAATCCCTCTGTACAGTATGTTCACAAAAAAAATAAAATAAAAAGAATATGTTGGTATTTAGGGCTGGGAAGGTGGCTCAGTGGTAGAGCACTTGCCTTGCATGCCTGAGGCCCTGGGTTCGATTCCCTAGCACCACATAAGCAAAAAGGAAAAAAGCCGGAAGTGGCGCTGTGGCTCAAGTGGTAGAACACTAGCCTTGAGCTGAAGAGCTGAGGGACAGCGCCCAGGCCCAGAGTTCAGGCCCAGGACCGGGCCCAAAAATAAATAAATTAAATAAATAAATAAATAAATAAATAAATAAATAAATAGAATAGAATATGTTGGTATTTAATTCATTTTCATCACCAAACCACATTCTGTTTTATTGGATGTACAACATTTTATTTATCCATCATCATGGATGGATACTCAAATCATTGTCACCTTTTGACAGTATAGACCTGCTGCTGTGAACAGTCATGTGTAAGGTTACATGTGGATGTGCATTTTCATTTCTTTTGCGCATACTGCTCAGTACTACAATAGTTGTGTGATATGGTAACTTATGAAGTCACATTTGAGGATCTGCCAGACTAATGGTATTTCCATTGCACAATCCACCAGCAGTCATTTGGGAGGTCAGTCATTCTACACTCTAGACATATATTATTAGGCCATCGTGGCCCTTTGAAGTAGCATCACAATGTAGTTTTGCCTTCCCCCAATGACAAATGATATTGAGCATCTTTTCATAACATTGTTGACCATTTGTATACCTATGAAGAAATGCTTTTCCAAATCATTTTTCTTTGTTTTTTTGTCTTTTTGTTGTCAATTTTTTATTTATTATAGGTACAAATACCTTCCCATATAAGTGGTTCACAAATACTTTATCCCAATCTGTGAGCTGTCTTTTCATTATCTTGTTGATGTCCTTCCACTTACAAGATAATTTTGGTGTTCTTTTTTATTTTTACTGTGTGCTTTTATGACACATCTAACAAACTACTATATAATCTATAGTCACAAAGGTTTACACTTACATTTTCATCGATAGTTTTGTTTTTTACAGTTCAGTTTTCAGTTCAGTTCTGTTTGTCTATGATGCAATCTAGAAGTTCAACTTCATTCTTTGGCATCTGTCCCAGCACCATTTGTTGAAAAGGCTGTCCTTTCTCAGTTGAACTGTCTTACTACTCTTGTCAAACATCCTTCTTCCAATAGAACAATCTTTTGATCACTGTCGTTTTTCAGTAAGTTTTGCAATTAGGAAATTTCTTTTCAATATTGCTCTGGCTACTCTTGGGCCCTTAAGCTTCCATATAGCTTATCAATGTCTATTTTGTTAGAGTTTGTATTGACTGTTCCATTTATAATATTAAGGCCAAACTATGATGAAGGAATATCTTTCCATTTACTTAATTTTCCTTCAAAATTTTTAATACATTTTAGAGTATAATTTTGCTCTTCTCTTGTTAATTAATTGGTAAGTATTTTACTCTTTTTGATGCTATTGTAAATTGTTTTCTTAATTTGATATTGGATTTTCTCGTTGCTATTCTACAGAAAGACAATTGATTTTTTAATAGTTATGTTCTATCCTGCAGTTGTGATGAATTCATTAGTTCTAACAGGTGTTTAGTATATAGTCTAATTGTAAACAAATTTCCACAATTTCCTCCTAGCCAAAAGCATTAATTGAAAGATACATATAAGGTTTAAGAGAATAGTGTTCTACATAATTATTCCTATTGACATTTTCCAGACCTTCACAATAGTGTCTCCAGAAATTTACCAAAATCTATGAAAATATGTAGTGAAGCCAATGTGTATATGTAGATATATGTGTATATTTGTGTATATATGACACATATACTTCCTCATTATTTTTAAGATATTGAATTTTGAATCTAGACATGTCATATTACATGCTTTGATAAACAGTCTTTCAGGAAATTTCCTTTTGTTTTAAGTTTCAAGACAAATTAAAAAATATTTAATCTCACTGGCCTTCACAAAACAGGAGAAATTTTATATTGCTTCATAGAAGTCAGCTGGTTCTCTTTCAATATAAGCTAAATTAATCAGTCAGTAGAGAAATAAAATTGAGTGTAAATTGACTTTTTATAATTGATTTACAGTTTAATTCACTAAAGTCATTTATTATTTAGAAAAATCCCATAGTGGATCTATGTTTAGAAGGAAATTTTATTATGAAAAATTAACTGACCATCCACAATTTATCTATGTCACAAGTTAATTTTATAAATGAACTCATATTTAGTCCAAGGTATAACCTTCAATTACATTGTTAATTGAATACTAGTCACTAAGAGTTCTAAAATTTTAGCCAGAGTTTCAGAGTGAACCTGTGGCTCAAGTAGTGGAGCAATAGCCTTGAGCGAAAAGCCATGTGAATGTATGAGGTCCTGAGTTCAAGCCCTAGAGCCAGCACCAGAGAAAGGAGAGAGAGAGAAAAGGGGGGAGAGAGAAAGAGAAAGAGAGAGATGGAAAAATGGAAGATAAATGTGTGTGCAAGGAGAGGAAGCAGTGGAATCAATAGGTGTTATTTTTCTTAATGGAGAAGACACGATGCATGTTTGGTCAGAACAATAGAGCACAGGAGAGACTGATGATGTGCAAAAGAGAGGCTTAAGCCAGGCAGAAATTTACTGGAAAAGTTTTCAAGTCACAGCTGGGCGTTGGTGGCTCTCAACTCTAATCCTAGCTACTCAGGAGGCTAAGATCTAAGGATTGGGCAGAAAAGTCTATGAGACTCTTACCTCCAATAAACTACTCAGAAAAAAGCTGGAAATGGCACTGTGGCTCAAGTGGTAGAAGGCTAGCCTTGAACACAAAGAGGTTCAAGCACAGCACCCAGGCCCTGTGTTCAATTCTCAGGACTGGCCAAAAAAAAAAAAAAGAATTCTAAATTTTGTGAGAATTTTGCAATTAAAATATGTTACATTTGCTCAAGATCTATTTGTCCTTTAAATGCATAGATCATTAAAAGTGACAAAAATAAAACCAATAAGTGTATTTCTAGAGAGGAAGGTACAACTCTTATGTGGATAGTTTTATTGGTTTTGTTTATTTATTGATGTTTCTTTAGGATGGTGTTTCTCTATGTGGTCTACACTGGCTTTAAACTCTTGCCAATACTGCCTTAGTCTCCTAAATGCTAAGATTACAGATGTGTCTACCATTACTCCAAGCTAATATTGATACTCTCCTAAAAGCAATTGACAGCTGGCGCTGAATTGGATTATCCAGCAAAATAGTGAACTCCCAGTCACTGGGAATGAGTGAGTATACTCAATTGGGGATAACATGTGTGTGTGTCAGTACGGGAGCTACAACTCAGGATTTTGTGTTCTCACTTGTCTTTTTTACTCATGGCTGGCACTCTACCATTTGATTCATGACTCTAGTTCTGACTTTTTGCTGGTTGAAGATGAAAATCTCACAGGTTTTTGTCTGCTAAAGATGGCTTCTAATCTTGATTCCCCAGGTCTCAGACTCCTGAGTAGCTAGGATTATAGGCATGAGCCACAGGGACCTGATCCTCATTTAAAGATTTAAGACTATCACTCACACTTGCAGTCAAGAAGAGTTTATTATTGTGTAGAAAATATGAATAGATGATCCCTAAGAAAAGAAATATTAAAACTGAATAAAAAGTTTGATGTTCAGTTGTCTATCATCTCTTTTGTCCAATTTTAAGTAACCTGTGAAATAAAATTACTTCTGTATTATATATTTAAACATACCTATAAAGTGAATGAATTTCTGCCTACTGGGTATGCTTGGTTTGCATATTTGTGTGACATATGTAAATATAACTATGTAGACATATACAACTAGCCTAAATATGAATATACTGACTTTTCTTTCTTATTCTTATTCATGGTACAAGATGCACATTACTTATAAATAAAAGATAATAGTGTGAGCCATAACATTCACTTTAATTTTAAACTGCTGCATTATTTTCAAAGAAATAGAAAGGAAACAACCATTTTCTTCATAAAGACAGCAACATCTAGAAAAGAATCACGTTTTAAAATAGAAATACTAGACTACTTAAAGTACTACATTTGAAAAGACCCCAGACCCCAGAATACGTTCATCCATTGAGCTCTTTAAGAAAAACCACTGCCCCTTCCCCTACATAGCTAAGAGAGCAAGCAGGACGCAGGCAAGTCATTAACCACTGAGTCACCGCCTGCAGACCTCAGCATGACTCTAACACATGCCCTAAAACCAGGCATTCCTGAAAAATAGCCGACCCTCCCGTCCCTTCCTGTAAAACTTAGCTATAATGGCAGGGTAGGTCAGGAGGTAATAAATCACTTGTCAAAATTAGGGAACGAACAGTTTCGGTGCATGACGACCAGCACAGACTTGCCGGGGCAAGTACCGACACGTCAGCTTTCCCCCAACCCCACCTGCCCCATCTGGCCAGCTTAACCTGACCAATCCCCACCCTGAGCGTAATTTGAAATTAACCAATCAATACTCTGTAACCAAGCATCTTGCTTCTGTAACCTTGCTTCTGCTGTCCATAAAAAGAGGGTGCTTTCAAGCACTCGGCGCGCAAGTCTCCCGATAGACTATGTCGCCCCGGGTACCCGTGTAACCGGTTCTCAGACATTCAACCCGAACCTTGTGGATCTCGAGGTTGAGTGCACCTGGGAGCCGAGGGCTTGCCCAAATAAACCTCTTGCTGATTGCATCCGCACAAGTGGTCTCGTTGTTCCTTGGGGAAGGGTCTCTTCTGATTGAAGGACACCCCACGCCGGGGGTCTTTCACATTAAAAAGCAGAATAAAAACTAAAGAAATCCACTCAAAGGAAGCTCAACCGTTCCTGATCTCAAAGAGTCAAAATAGAAACTACTTTAAAAAACAAAAAACAAACAAACAAAAACTCCCAGAGATGTGAGGCATTGGGAAGACTGCTTTCAGTACTGCTGATATACTCAGCACTGTGAAAGAAATACGAACAGAGCCTGGCCTTCCAGCTCCTGAACTTGCTGACTGCATTCTATGGATATCTGCATCTGTTCCCCCCCACAGAACAGAGAGGAAAGTCTTTAAGAGGATATTCAAGGATCTGCAGGCTCCTGAGGCTGGGCTGTTATGCACAGACTGCAATGCATGTGGCTGTTTTGTTGGCACTGAGCACATGCATGGAGCGCACTGCTAATGTGCATCACTACCATCTCTGAATGGTGAAAACAAGACTTCCTTCAGTGCCAACAACAGCACGCTTTCAAAGCCTATCTTACTAAAGACAAATGGATACTGGGTCTGTAAATGCTGTGCTTTTCCAAAGCATTTCTTTCTTTTCGATGGAGGCATTGTATGACTATTTACCTTTTTAAAAGAAAAGAAAAAGGAAGAAAGAAATCTACTCTGCAATTGTCTTCAAAATAAAAGGAAGATATATGGAGTAGGAGAGGCTCCTGAGGAATTTATGATTATTCAAAATGCTCTTCCAACAAAATAGCCCCAAGCCACATGTGGCTGTTTAAATTAAAATTGTACCGTGACTTTGAAAAGTAAACTTTTGGATTTACATTCTTATCACCTCAATGAGCCACTGATTATTCAGCAATTTATTGTTCAAGCTCCATGAATTTGAGTACTTTTGTGGTTTCTTTTGCTATTAAGCTCTACTTTTATTCCATTATGATTTGACAGGATAGAGGTTATTTCAAGTTTCGTATATTTCTTAGATTTGTTCTATGACCTAGAAAATGGTCTTCTTTGGAAAATATTCCAGGGGCTGCCAAAAAAGATGTATATTATGCAGCTGTTGGATGAAAACTTTTTTAGATGTCTGTTAGGACATCTATATATAATACATATAATATATAGAATATATAGGGATACATATTATATATTCAAGTATATATAATAAATATAATAACTAGTATTTATGATATATGATGTACAATATATGTATTATATTAATATATGATATTATATTATATATAATGTATTTATATGTTATAACTTACCAAATTGAATATATAAAATTGTGCAAATTACTGTTAAATACTTCAATGGAATGTAAGAAATAAAGAAACTTCCCCATGGGCATGCTAAGGTGATAACAAGCATATTCTAAACTGGAAAAAAGAATTCATAGTTCTCAAAAGATACTTTGGTACCTCTAAAAATTGATCAAACATATGGACACAAGAGGTTTTTCTTTGTTGTTGCTGTTTTTAATGTATTATGTGATTTTTTTGTTTTCTTTGTAGGTTCTTCCCTCTATGATATATCCCCTGTTGTCACTGTATTTGATTTTTGTACCCTAGTATTGTATATACGTTTATTGGAATGAGGGAAGGGAAGGGGAACAACAGAATGCAAAGGACAAGGGGGAAAATCAATGTAATAGTGATCTACACAAGACAATGTGTTGGAAATGATCTGTACAACTTGGGAGTGGAGTGGGGGAGAGAAAATGAGGGAAGGATTAACAAGTTTGACAAAAAATGTATTTATTACCTTACTTATGTAACTGTAACCCCTCTGTACATCACCTTGACAATTAAAAAAAAGAAAAAGCCCTATGAACAACAACAAAAAAATCTCAACTGTAAGAGATTTAACAAGAATATATTCACTTCATGCACAGAGTCAAATTTAACTAGTTAGACTTAAATGTTTGTATCAATATCCTAAAAATTTAATAATTTAGTGAGAAAGTTGTCTTAACAAGCCAAACGATACCATCTTTAAAATCTGGCAGTTTTGGATGCTTTCAAGGTGATTTTTCTTCTTCTGAGTGAGTCACTCTGAGTATATGCAAAATTCATTTCATAATCTTACTCTAATTTACTTCGGTTTGTGAAAAGCTAATCTTTCTCAGGTAAAGCAAGTATGCAAGTAAGTTATTTTATCTCTACTTTTTATTTTCCAAAACCATAACTCTGAATGATTGGGGGACTTTTTTTTCCTTTTCTAACAAGAAATGGCATATTTTAAGATGGACAGTGGTGGTTTACACCTGCAATCCTAGCTACACAGGCAGCTGAGATGTGAAATGAAACAGAAATGTCTATGAGAGTCTTGTCTCCAATCACCCAGCCAAAAACCAGACGTGAAAGTGCGGCTCAAATGGTAGAGCACCAGCCCCAAGCAAAATAGCTAAAGGAGAACATCTTAGTCCCGAGTTCAAGTCTCAGTAACCTTCAGGAAAAAAAGGAAATAAGATCTCATATTCCTTTTTCATAATCCTTGTCATCTCCAATAATTCTTTTCCAAAGGCTATCTTTTCTTCAATGAATTGTTTTAATCATTATTCATGTACTACACTTCCACTCTCTCTTATAACCCACTAATGGCATGATTAATGTGCTTCTTAAATGTTGCTGACTTGAGGGGGAGGAGGGAGGCTGGGAAGGGAGGTGAAGGGTAAACAAAGGAGGAGGCTGCAATGCTTGGTAAGAAATGTATGCATTATCCTGCCCATGTAATTGTAACCCCTTTGTACAGTATGTTCTCAAATAAAATAAAATAAAATAAAATGTTGCTGACTTGAAGTGAGAACCTTTGACCTTGCAGCTCAAGCTGTTCAGTACAAGTTGACACTTAATCCATAGAATTTTTAAAAATTCTTTGACTTCAAAGTACCATCTATCATTGCTCAACATTTACTATTGTTCACTTTTTTGAGAAAGAAAAAATTATATGGATGATAATTTGGTATCACATTTTAAATATTCCTTTCTAATACAGGTGTCCATATTTTCTCTTAATTTGAGAAAATAGATGTGCAATTTTATTTCATTTTTTCTTTTTTATTTTTTGGCAGTCATGGGACTTGAACTCTAGGCCTCAGCTCTTCAGCTCAAGGTGAGTGCTCTACCACTTGAGCCACTGCACCACTTCTAGATTTCAGGTGGTTAATTGGAGATAAGAGTCTCACAGACTTTCCTGCTCAGGCTGGTTTTGAACCACAATCCTCAGATCTCAGCCTTCTGAGTAGCTAAGATTACAGGTATGAGCCATCAGTGACCAGCTTTTTCAAATACTTTTATCATCTTTAAATAGTTGTCTGAACTGTACTGCCACTCCAAAAAAGCAATTTATGAATATGTTCTCTTGATCAATCTTACCCTTTCAACATTCTCACCCATGAAATAAGAAGTGCAAACAGCTGAATAGTTTGCAAAGGAAGTAGCATGCTTTGTTTATAAAAGTAACTCTTTCATACTTTTACACAATTTTTACACATTTTCATTACCTGGCTAGTCACAAAGAAACTTCAGTTTTTAACAGTTCCTTTATAGAGCTTTAGAAGTTCCACATTGAAAAAAAAGTCAAAATTTAAAGAATCCAAAAAAGAAATTGTCCAACCTTATCACCTTACTAGTAAAGCATGAACACACATGTGTACAAACACACACATATACACATACACACACAGAATTTGTTCCATGGTAAATGATAAATTAGTGGCAGAACAGCAAAGAAATTAGTGTTCTCACTTGGAATATTGCTTTTCCATTGCAGCACTCTTTCTAGCTTTTACTCCAGGTTGAAAATTTACTCCAGTATAATATAAGCTTTAAGGGAGGAGCTGTTAAGATCCTATCAAATGATATATCTTTGAAGTCAAAACTAGAACAACCAAACAAGAAGTCTCTGATGTTTGTTAAATAAAGGGACTATATCTATCTACCTGGGCTGCTTCTTTATACACTGCTAACTAACACCATGGGAATTATCTGTATGTGTCCACAATTATTTTCTGTTCAGTCATAGGGCTTGAACACAGGTCCTGGGGCATTGTCTCTGTGCTTTTTTGTTCAAGGCTAGTGCTTCACCACATTGAGCAACAGCTTCACTTCCCACAATTATTTTAATACTATAATATCAATCCATTGAATTAATGATCTACTTATAACCAAATAAATGAACAATTATAATCTCACCTCAAGGGAATCTATAGTTATAATGACTCCCTTTGAAAAGACCCTACTGTTGATCAAATAAGGCATATTTTCCAATATAATTTGAGATTTAAGCTTAGTATAAGTTCAATAGGAAGAATCAAAGAAAATTCCAGTAAGATTTTGTTCTTTCTTTACTAACAATATAATGTTGATAACGCTCTGACCATTTCTAACAAGTAGTTTTATTAAGTCCCTGGCTTTAAAAACAAAGTTCAAATTGACTATCAAAATCATATTTTAATTCACATGTATTTATTTCTTCTCTGCTGTAAAAAAAGCATGAGTATATTTCTTCAGAATATTTTCTTCTTTTGTCATGTTCTCTCTTACTTCTGCTTCTGACTTTTGCCTTGTGACATTATTCTGCCTACTATATTAGAACCGTAAGTCTATATAGTATTGTTCAGAACAGGAAAACATTGTTAGAAATCAAAATCTAAATGATTTTTCCTTTTAACTCTAATCTCTGGCCGGCTCTGCCTGTTGTCCTTATCATCAATAACAGTAACCAGTCCATTGAAATTCTCCCACTTCTCCCTTGGAACTGTTTATGACAAAAGACAGCCTCATCCTGCCCTGACCATACGTCATCTAAAACACCAGCCATTAAAATACATACAAAGCTGGAAAGGTGGTGTTAGGAAAGTGTTTATGAAGTCCCACTGTGGTACACTGGTGTTTAATATCTATACCCACAATTCTAACAGGCTTAAGTAGCCTTCTAATTCTCCTTTGAAATAAACCATATATTTCCTGTAAACTACATGTTATAAAATAAAACATTTATACAGAAGGGGTAAATGATGGAGATACAGATGACTTTTTAGACTTCATTCCAAATCAATGATCTCTTAAGTACATATTGACCTTGACATTATTTTAGATGATTTAGATTATTTATCTTACCTCTCACAATTAGACCATAAACAAGCAAGCAAGCTTTCAAGGAAAGATGGTTGGCAACATGTATTTTCTTACTCTGAGAGCTTCCCTTTTGTTCTTAAATTGTGCTTAGTTAAAATTATTTGGGGCTGGGAAGGTGACTCAGTGGTACAGCGCTTGCCTTGTATGCATGAGGCCCTGGGTTCAATTCCTCAGCACCACATAAGCAAAAAAAGCTGGAAGTGGCGCTGTGACTCAAGTGGTAGAGCGCTCGCCTTGAGCTGAAGAGCTGAGGGACAGCGCCCAGGCCCAGAGTTCA
This sequence comes from Dipodomys merriami, assembly GCF_024711535.1. Taxonomy (NCBI): domain Eukaryota; kingdom Metazoa; phylum Chordata; class Mammalia; order Rodentia; family Heteromyidae; genus Dipodomys; species Dipodomys merriami. Next base: position 87,636,155 of record NW_027203381.1, read on the forward strand.
GGCCCCACGACCGACCGTACCCCAAAAAAAAAAAGTATTGAAGATTGGTAGACTCAAGCCTTTTCTTTCTGTTATGTGACAGGTATGGAGCATGCTATCTGGGAACAATTATAGAAGTTTAAAAAAGAATAGTATGTTAGGATTGAATTATTTCCCATAAAGTGTGCGATTTCTTGGATTCATGAAAAACACAGAACCATTCACCGAGGGGATCCTCAGTCACCCCGCAAGCAGGAAGTAGCAGCCCTCTATGCCAAGGTTGGTGGAGGCCGAAAAGGAATGGGTGCCAAGATGTCACTGTGGCACAGGCCTGGAGCACATGGAGTGACCCTAGGAAGCCATAGGGACATCCATCCAGGGTGACCTTCTAGGTGACCAGAGCTGGTGGTGCAGGCAGACATGCACTCTGTTGTCCAGAGTTCTGATCTGTGTAATATCTGTATCACAACGAGAGTGCTCAGGTAGATATTCACCAAGTCAAGGCTTAGACTGCAAGATTGATGAGGGACTGTGCACGGTGGGAACACACATGGGATATAGCTCCACTAGATGTCCCCACAGTTCTGCATAGCTGAAGAAAAACAACCCATGAGAACCAGTAAGGCATGATGCCTAGGCTAGCAATAACCCACAAGCGCCCTCTACAGCATGTTCATGGGAAAAGAGAAATGCACAATGAATCCAGTGCGTTACTGAGGCGCAGATATTGAAGGATCAGTTTGAACCCTAAAGGTAGGGAAACTGCTGTTGAGCTCATGTATATATTTATCATCATTGTTCATTCCTGTGCACATTGTCTATGTCACTATCATAGTTTTCTTCTGGAATAATTTTTCTGTTTCTAGAAATTCTTTACATGTTAAGAATAATAATTTCAATAATGATTTAATATTATTTATACATTTTTGTTCTAGTTTGGGGGCTCGAACTGAAGGTCTGGGCAATGTGCCTGAGCTTTTTTGGTCAAGCTAGTCCTCTACTACTTGAGCCACAGCTCCACTTCCCACTTTTTCTTTCTTTTCTTCTTGTTTTTTTTTTGGGGGGGGGGAGGGGGGTAGCTGCTTAATTTGAAATAATAGTCTTATAGACTTTCCTGGCCAAGTTGGCTTTGAACTATGATCCTCAGATCTCAGCCTCCTGAGTAGCCAGGATTAAAGGCATTAGCCACTGGCACCCAATATACACTTTTTTTGTGTGTGTGAAAATACTGTACAGAGGGGTTACAATTACATGGGCAAGATAATGAGTACATTTCTTATCAAGCATTGTAAACTCCTCCTTTGTTTCCCCTTCCCATCCCTTCCCAATCCTTCTCCCCCCCCCACCAAAGTTGTAAAGTTCGTTTTCGACATAACGACTTGCACATCTTATTGTTGCAATGGGTCCACCTGTATCCCTGTTTAAACGATTTGTTTTTCCCTTCCCCTCCACAAATTATACCGACATCAAATACAGTGAAAGCAGGGGTTATACTGTGGGAGAAGGACATACAAAGCAACAAAGAAATAATCTTATAAATGTGTTAGAAACAACATGAAAGAAAAAAAAACATTTGAATGCATATCTTAGGGTTCATTTCCCTAACATCACCTTATCTGACCTTTTTCTGCTTGACTCAGACATATACTAGATATTGCAAATAAGGGAAACCATGGGACCTATGTTTCTTTGGGCTTGGCTTACTTCACTTAATATAATTTTTTCCAAGCCTTTCCATTTCCTAACAAATAGGGAAATTTCATTCTTTCTGATGGAGGCATAGAATTCCATTGTGTATATATACCACATTTTCTTTTAAAATATAAAATTTCTAAATTTTATTTACATAAGTCATCTTTTAATCATTTCCTTTGGTCTAAGATACTTTTGTCTAGATTTCTTCTATTTGCTCAAAGAAAAATTTTGCTTCTAAAATCAGACAAATAATCACCTGCATTAATTATGCTCTTCAGTTTTGGTTGTTTTAAATTTTAACCTATAGGATTACCAGGTGTGGCACCTTATACCTGTAAGCTTAGCTTCTGGAAGAAAGGTATCTGTCAGATTATAGCTCAAGGACAGCCTACCGGGAAAATTAGCAAGACTGTATCTCAATAAAATCAGCCTGGAAGTGGTAGTACACCAGTATTCCTACCTATGTCTGAGGCATAAGTAGGAGGATCACTATTTAAGGTTGACTCTGGGCAAAGAAACAAGAATTTATCTGAAAAATAACTAAAGCTCAAATAGTAGTGAGCCTGACTACCAAGCACACAGTTTAAATCCCAATAATGAAGAAATAAGAAAAGGGAGAGAGAGGGGGAGGGAGAAAGGAAGGAAGGAAGGAAGGAAGGAAGGAAGGAAGGAAGGAAGGAAGGAAGGAAGGAAGGAAGGAAGGAAGGAAGGAAGGAAGGGAGGGAGGGAGGGAGGGAGGGAGGGAGGAAGGAAAGAAGGAAAAAAGAAAGGAAAGAAGGAAAGAGAGAAGGGAAAAAGAGAACAAAGGATTTTCTTAGTATAAAAGGTGGATTCTATCATAACTCTTACCCAAGTATTTTCATTTTACCCAATTATTTTCTACTTACCAATTTTCTCAAAAGCTGAAAAAGCTATTGTTTTCTCTGTGATTTTCTTTGTTTTGCCATTATTAAAATGTTAATATAAAATAAAAACCAATTTCATGGAAGTGGCGCTGTCGCTCAAGTGGTAGAGCACTCGCCTTGAGCTGAAGAGCTAAGGGACAGTGCCCAGGCCCAGAGTTCAAGCCCCATGACCGACAAACAAACAAAACAAAACAAAACAACAACAAAAAAAACCTAAATGTCGGGCTGGGAAGGTGGATCAGTGGTAGAGCACTTGCCTTGCATGCTCGAGGCCCTGGGTTCGATTCCTCAGCACCACATAAGCAAAAGGAAAAAAGCCAGAAGTGGCACTGTGGCTCAAGTGGTAGAGCACTAGCCTTGAGCTGAAGAGCTGAGGGACAGCGCCCAGGCCCAGAGTTCAGGCCCCACAACCGGACCCAAAAATAAAATAAAATAAAATAAAAACCAATTTCATTGTATTTTTAAAATAGTATGTATCATGTGTATATACCATACATAAAAACATGTTATAATATTGTTTAACTTTTTTGCAGAAAATAAATGATAAAAGCCTCTATAACCGCTGGTGGCTCATGCCTGCAATCCTAGCTACTCAGGATGCTGAGCTCTGAGGATCGCTGTTTGAAGGCAGCCCAGTCAAGAAAGTCTATCCCTGAGACTCTTATCTCCAGTTAATCATCAAAAAGCCAGAAGTAAAGCTTTGACTCAAGGGGTAAAGCACTAGCTTTAAACAAAAAGCTAAGGGACAGTAAGTTCAAGTCTTAGGTCCAGCACAAATAAAAACTATATAACTCCTCATGTCAATCCTTTTCAACCCCTAGTTTTCTAAAAGTAGTTAATATTCCAAAATTGGTATGCTTTTTTAGGCTATGTCTTCAATATTGATTCTGCGTGTCAAGTAAAAGTGATACAATAGATCAATGTAAATTTGCAACTATTTTGGCCTCAGAAAACCACCTGAACAACTTAGAATGATAAGGAAGGAAAAGCACTCAAAGACATTATTGTTTGAGTGATTGATTGGTAAAATAAAGGAGAGGTGACATATTGCTACTTCTACTTGGTGAAGGTAGTCACATTCTATATATAAACCTAATCTACAAAGTATAATATACTCATATACATTTTTGGATAGTAGATTTATATCTGCTTTTTAGAGAAAGGTGGGGATATTTGGAACACAGCCACATAGTCTTTTGAAATGATGAAACAAATGGTAACTATCCTCTGCTCATATACAATAACGGAAGTACATGGACCACTGCAATATTTCTTATTTTCACAGTATATCACTTTGAATCAGAGACTTATCAGTGACTTAAAACCTTCTGTTATCTCTATAATCTTTAGTCTTTTATACTCATAATTTATATTGTACTGATTTTAAAAATTAGAGTACCATGCTGTTCATTTCTCTTCAAAAGAGAACACTAGTTTGGAATGAGCCTTACAGTTTTATTCATGAGATCTATCCATCCTTACATCAATAGTAACTGCTCAATTATAATTAATCATCTTGGAGAACATGCTATTGCTTTTTATAAATCAGCTGCTGCTCCTAATTTTGCAAATGCATTTCAATGAATTCTCATCTACCCTGTTGTCATATTTCCATTTTTTAAAATCTCCTCCTTATATCCTTAGGACTGAAAATAATCTTAGAGATACTTCAACTCAATTTTAATGATAGGAAAATTGTCACTCAGAAAAGCTGAGGAACTTGTTCAAGGTTTTATATTTTATTAAAGTGTCAGACCTAGGGCAAAGAACCAATCTCTAGGTTATTTTTTCAAGTACTCTTTCCACTCCTTGTAAAACTTCTTCTGAAATCCTTACTACATTCAGAGGAAGCATGCCACAGAATACTATTTTTTTACTAATTGGAAATGGAATATATTTTTAATGTGCTAAAACCTTTATCCAAATTCCACATGTTATACACCCTCAAAGAATACATACTGTACAATACATTCATGCAAGGTATTAATGTGGAAAACCTTTGCTCAACAGACAGGCCTCTTGTGGGAAGGGATGACAGGAAAAAACTAGGAGAGAGTAAGGGAAGTGGTAACATTGTAGGAGATATATTTTTTGTCTTCGATTCTTTAACTCTTCTGTTTCGTCTCAGCACTCCAGCAATCTCCCTCCATGTCTGTGGCATAGAAAATGATCCCCAGGTCAGGCTAAAGGAAGGATCCAACAGAAGAGATCCAGGATTCAACATTTGCAGCATCCTATCCCCTTCCCCCCAAAAAAAATCATTCTGACTGGGGGAGTTTTTCTTTGAATGAAGAATAATGCCATCCTTATGAGTATACTCCATAAACTAAATGACAGCCAAGTATCTTTTGCAATTCTGACTAAACTTCTCACCTTTATCTCCCATAAACTGATTTCCTTTTTAACTGCAATCTTTCTATAATTTGGGATTTTCTGTTAGGGTAAAGTTTCCTTTCCTGGAAGTCTCCTTATTTGGTTTTGAGATTACAGTAATGCTTGTTTTATAAGAAAAGTTTTAAATGGTTTCTCCATTTTCAGTTTTCGGAAGAGTTTGAGAAAAGTTGATGGGATGAGTTCTTCTTTAAATGGTTAGAATTCACCAGGAAAGCAATCCAGTCCTGGGCTTTTCTTTGTTTGGAGGTTATGGACTTCTTGTTGAATCTTTTTACTCATTATTGATCTATTCACAGTTCTTTCATTTTTCTAGTCCTGAAGGTTCTAATAATGATAAGCAAGTATACTATCAATAAATGACACTTGCATCACAAACTCTATTTATTACTCAGATGTGGTGAGTGGTATATTTTGAGTCGTTTACCCATTCTTCTAGGTAATCCAATTTGATGGCATTGTTCATGATTGAACAAGTTTATATTCCCACCAATAGTGGAATCAGTTCCCTTTGGCCTCATCACAAGAAAAATGGCAAGTCCAGGGATCTCAACTCCCACTCATGACAATCAGGAGACAGAACAGATAATGAATAATCCAGAGGAGAGTTCCCAAAAAGCTCTACAAACACCACAGGTAAACAGCGTAAATGAAAAGAATGAAAACCAGCAAAGGTCTCAGTGTGAGCATGATAGGGAGAGAGAGGAGGCAAACCAAAGATCAATACAGGAGTCTCATGAGTGTGAGGAAGCTACTCAAAGATTGATACAGGAATTTCGTGAGCAGGTTGAGATAAGTCAAAGAGATAGACAGGAATTGCGTGAGCAGGTTGAGATCAGCCAAAGAGATAGATAGGAATTGCATGAGCTGGCTGAGAACAGGCAAAGAGAAAGTCAAGAATGGCGTGAGCAGGCTAAGAACACTCAAAGAGAACTACAGGAATTGCGTGAATGTGAGGAAGCTAATCAAAGAGAAATACAGGAACTGAGAGATCGGGATGAGAATAGACAAAGGTCAATGGAGGCATTCATGGAATCCATAAACAGAGAGCTGAAAGAAATCAGGAAGACCACACAGGGAATGCTGAATGGAGCCCAACAGAAAGAATGGCAGTCCAAGGAAACCATAACCAATCAAATAAGTGATTTGAGAATAAACATGGAACACCAAATTAAGGAAGTAAAAAAGTTCTTACAAGATCTAGAACAAAGTTCCAACAAAAAATTTGAAGCCATCAAAGCCGACCAATTAGAAGGAAAAGAAATAAAAAACAAAGTAGAAAGTCTTGACAGTAGGTTGGACCATGCAGAAGATCGAATGTCAGGGATTGAAGACAGCCTAGATATTATAGAGAAAGAACATACAACCATCCAAGACAAATCCAAGAAATATGATAGATCTATTCAACTATTGGAAGACAACATCAGAAGGCCTAATTTGAGGATGTAGAGGAACACCTAGAGACAGAAGTTAATGGTTTAGGAAATTTGTTTAACAGGATCCTAGCAGAGAACTTCCAAAACATGCAAAAAGATAGGCCTATTCAGATACAAGAAGCTTTTAGAAATCCAAATAGACCAGCCCAGAACAGGACATCGCACCGTCACATTATAATCCGCACAGGATCAATTCAGACCAAGGAAAAGATCCTTAAAGCTGTCAAGGAGAAAAGATCAATCACCTATAAAGAAAACCAATTAGAATCACCTCAGATTTCTCAGCAGAGACAATTAAAGCAAGAAGAGCCTGGAATGATGTATGCATGCCCTAAAGACAAACAACTATCAACCAAGAACACTGTACCCAGCTAAACTCTCCTTCATAACCGAAGGTCAAATAAAAACATTCCATAGCAAAGAAATATTGTTTGTTTTCTTGATAATAGCTATTCTATCTGGGGTGAGGTGGAATCTCAGTGTGGTTGTGATTTGCATTTCCTTTATGACCAGAGATGGTCAGCATTTCTTCATGTGTCTTTTGACCATTTTACTTCTCAGAAGACTTTTTTTTTAATGTTTTATTGTGAAAATACCATACAGAGGGGTTACAATTACATGGGCAAGATAATGAGTACATTTCTTATCAAGCATTGTTGCCTCCTCCTTTGTTTCCCCTTCCCATCCCTTCCCATCTCCCCCCTCCCACCCCCATTCCCCCCCCAAAAGTTGTAAAGTTTGTTTTTCAATATCATGACTTGACATCTCATTGTTGCAATGGATCCACCTGTATCCCTATTTAAATGGTTTGTTTTTGCCCTTCCCCTCTACAAATTATACCAACATCAAATACAATGAAAGCAGGGGTTATACCATGGGGGAGGGACATACAAAGTAACAAAGAAATCATGTTATAAATATGTTAGAAACAATCACAAGAAAGAAAAACCATTTGAGACCCTATCTTGGGGTTCATTTCACCTAACATCAACTTATCTGACCTTTTCTGCTTGTCTCAGACATATACTAGTTATTGCAAATAAGGGAAACCGGAAACCATGGGACCTATGTTTCTTTGGGCCTGGCTTACTTCACTTAACATAATTTTTTCCAAGTCTTTCCATTTCCTAACAAATGGGGCAATGTCATTCTTTCTGATGGAGGTATAGAATTCCATTGGGTACATGTACCACATTTTCTTGATCCATTCATCTACTGAGGGGCATCTGGGTTGGTTCCATACTGAGAAGTCTTTCTTTCGCTCATTAGCCCAATTATTAATCAAGTTGTTTGTTCCCGAGTTAAAATTTTAAGTTCTCTGTATAGTCTGGATCTGTGACCGTTATCTGAAGCATGGCTGGCAAAGATCTTCTCACTTTTTATGAGCTGTCTTTTTAGATAATGGTATCTTTAGCCATTCAGAAACATTTTAATTTGATGCAATCCCATTTATCAAGTCTTTCTTTGACTTGCTGTGTATCTGGTTCTTTACTCAGCAAGTTCCTACCTGTGCCAAGGAGTCCTAAGGTTTCTCCTACTCATTTCTGTAATAGCATCACAGTTTCAGGTCTTATAGTGAGGTCTTTAATCCATTTTGATGATTTGACACTGGTGAGAGGTAATAGGAAATAATTTTTTAAATTGCTCTTTAGATGACAACTAAATTTGCAGTCTTTTCCTGTTTACCTGTCTAGGATCCCTCCTCTAAGGTTTATAAGAACCCATATTTCTCTAGTTTATAGCCTTAGTCCTTTTGCCAATCAGCTGAAAGAAAAAATTTGCATGGTCTAGTCTGTTCATAGTGGTCTTCTGTCACTGATATACAAGGGAAGTTTTACAACTATTCCTACACTTTGTCCATCAATACAATTTATTTCTGCAGACAAAAACCCCACAGAGTTTCACTGAAGACCCCACAGAGTTTCACTGATGCCCTAGTTCTAAATTCCAAGATCCTGGGTCATTTTTAGTTGACATTCAAGCTTAGCTATAATTTGTTATCATCAATAACCTTTCAAGGTGTCTGGATCTACAATTATTTCTAATCTCTACAGCAAATGAGAACTTTACTCCCATACCTTCTCTCATGGTGAATTTTTTTTGGAAAAATTCTCTGTGTCACTAGGTTTTCACATTCTTGGTTAATTAAAGAAGTGTCAAGAATAGTACCTCAAAAGAAAAGGTGTCAGACCTTCTTGGGAAATGCCTTTCTCCTTGTGTTTCCTTCCTTTCCAATAAACACCTCAGTATTTCAAGGTCAGATTAAAGTCTGCTTCTGTCAGCCAAGAAAATTTATAATACCTTATTCCTTCTGGGAAGGGAATTGTGTCTATTCAAGTGGGCCTTTTCTGAGCAGAACACTTGCTCTATGATAATTGTTCTTATCCATCTATCTAAAAAAGTTTTAGTATTAAGAATTTTAGAATTAAGAGCTGTATGTTCTACATCATTGACATCAGTGACATTGTTACATGTATTGCAACAGTGTTAGAGTTCTCTGAATTTTCTCTTACCTTTGTACTTTTAATTAGTTGTATGTTCTAGCTGTTTGAACGTAGTCTCCTTGAAATCTTAAAGATACTAATGAAAGTATCTTCAATTTTTCCATACTTCTTTAGTAACTCAGTTTCCTCAAGAATGACTTCCATTGGCTTATTTGGGCATGTCTTTGTTTTCCCTAACTATATATTTCTAGTGATTAATTTATATCTATCGGTAAAGTTTTAGGATGATCAGTAGAGATGGCCAATGTGATAGTCATAGTTCCCTCACAGTAATGAATTTGATTGCAAATGACTGAACCCGTAGTGGTGAACTCCATAATGTCTCTGTCAATGGGCCGCTATACCACATTTCTATAGACTGAAAGACTTAAGCAATTATTTGTTTAGATTTCAAAGTTCTTACCACAAGAAAGTCCACAGTTAAGGTACTCATCAGAGTGAGGACCAACTTCCTGCTTTGCAGATATCCTCAACTTGACATGTCTTCTTCCATAGTGGAAAGCAAAGACAAAAGAAGCAAACGCTCTTATGTCACTTTTTATAAGGGTACTTACTAATGTTAATCTAAGGATTCCATCCTCATGACCTAATTACCTCCCCAAAACTCATCCTCTTAATACCATCCCACTGGTATTTAGAATATATATATGTATATATATAAATGTATGTATACATATATATTATATATGTATGTATACATATATATATATATATGTGTGTGTGTGTGTGTGTGTGTGAATTTTAGGGGACACAAACATGCAGCCCCTAACAGCTAGAGAAGAACTTGCTTTAAGAAGTGGGAAGAGGGCTAGAAGTTGGCTCAGTGGTAGAGTGCTTGCCTTGCATGCATGAAGCCCTGGGTTCAATTGCTCAGCACCACATAAGCAGAAAAAAGCCAGAAGTGGCGCTGTGGCTCAAGTAATAGGGCTCTAGCTTTGAGCTGAAGAGCTGAGGGACAGCGCCCAGGCCCAGAGTTCACAACCCCCACAAACAACAACAACAACAAAGAAGAAGAAGAAGGAGAAGAAGGAGGAGGAGAAGGAGGGGAGGAGGAGGAGGAGGGGGAGGAGGAAGAGGAGGAGGGGGAGGAAGAAGAAGATGATATGGCATATCCCTTGTTGTCACTGTACTTGATTTTGATACCCTGTGTCTTGTACATACATTTGTCTAATTGGGGAGAGGAAGGGGAATAACAAAATGCTGAAACAAGGACACAGGATGACCCATTACAACAACAATACCACAGGACAGTATATTGGAAACAAACTTTACAACTTTGGGTGGGGTCAGGAGTAGGAGGAAGGAGGGGATAGTGGGACAACAACATGGGAAGGGTTAACAATGATCGACAAGTAATTTACTCATTGCCTTACTCATGTAACTGTAACCCCTCTGCACAGCATCTTTACAATAAAATAAAATTTAAAAGAATTAGAAAGATCTATTCCTGTTGACATCCCAACATTACCCAGGATTCTACTCGACTTCTCTTTCCTGTTCCAGTACCCATATATTCTTCATGATTCTCAGTGTCAGAAGTCACTCTCCCTTTCATTACCAGTCAAGCTGCTCCAGTCCTATTGGACCTAAATGGAAATGCCTTTCCAGGTGCTGAGAACATTCAATTTCATTCTCTCTCCCATTAAATATTCCATAGATGACCTCAGACCCTGGATTCTAGTGCTTAGGACACTTGAGTTTTTCCAGTGCTCTATACAAGAAAAGAGAATCAAATTCTTTCTTCCTCTTCTATTACTACCTTCTCTCATTTGTATTAACTTTATTGGTTCTATTTGAGCACTGTTACAATCCAATCTCATCTGATTAACATCTACCAAAATTTTCTTCCTCTTGCTGGTATCTCCTATTGCTCCCTTAATGTTGTCCTCATTCCTCATCCCGGTGGATCTTTGAGGACTGAGCATGAAACATGTGTCTACTGACACTTAGCTTACCCCAAATCTTGCTCTTTGATATTTTTCTTTACTCACTTTTTTCTTTTCCTAACTTCATGTTATTGCTTATATTTAGCTTTTCTTATTTTTTTATTCAACTGCCTTTTTTAAGGAACAAGATACTAAGAAGAGGACCAGCATGGACTTTGAGACTCTTTTATTCATGTTTCTGCCATGACATCTGGCACATAGTTGTAGCTAGTAAGTACTTGTAAGCAAATGAATGAATAAGGTAAATTAGCACCACTTTCCCAATCTTCATTCTTGGATTTAGAGGCCTCTGAAATCAAAATCAGTAGTAACAGCCTACAGTTCTACTCTGGCCTGAGAAAACATTTATCATCACCAAACAGGAGTCAGCCAAAAAAGAAAGACATCGCAAGAAAGAAAAAACATTGAGTCCTTATCTTGGGGTTCATTTCACCTAACATCAACTTATCTGACCTTTTCTGCTTGTCTCAGACATATACTAGTTATTGCAAATAAGGGAAACCATGGGACCTATGTTTCTTTGGGCCTGGCTTACTTCACTTAATATAATTTTTTCCAAGTCTTTCCATTTCCTAACAAATGGGGCAATGTCATTCTTTCTGCTGGAGCCATAGAATTCCGTTGTGTATATATACCACATTTTCTTGATCCATTCATCTACTGAGGGGCATCTGGGTTGGTTCCATACCTTAGCTATGGTAAATAATGCTGCAATAAACATAGTTGTGCTGGTAGCTGTAGTATGGTCTTGTTTGTGATCATTTGGGTAAATGCCCAAAAGTGGGATTGCTGGGTCATAGGGGAGCTCTATGTGGAGTCTTTTGAGGAACCTCCATACTACTTTCCAAAGTGGTTGAACCAGTTTACACTCCCACCAACAATGCAGTTTCTAACATATTTATAAGATGATTTCTTTGTTGCTTTGTATGTCCCTCTCCCATGGTGTAACCCCTGTTTTCACTGTATTTGATGTTGGTATAATTTGTGGAGGGGAAGGGAAAAAAAACAAACCATTTAAATAGGGATACAGGTGGACCCATTGCAACAATCAGATGTACAAGAAGTTATGTCGAAAAACGAACTTTACAACTTTGGAGGGGGGCGCCTCAGGGAATGGGAGAGAGAGATAGGAAGAGATGGGAAGGGGAAACAAAGGAGGAGGCAACAATGCTCGATAAGAAATGTATTCATTACCTTGCCCATGTAATTGTAACCCCTCTGTATGGTATTTTAACAAAAAAAAAACAATAAGTAAATAAATAAATAAGAAAGGCATGTAGAATATGAGTACTCTAAGAATTGTTTGGGTTTTTTATTTTCCTTAGTTTTTTTCTTGTGAGGACAGAAATGACTATTCTTTATACTAAATTTATACTATACTATATTTATACTGCATACTATATATAATGGCTATATTACATATACCTTATACTATATTCTTTACATGTCAAAGGAAAAAGTATGTAGGGACAGATTATACTCTGAGAACTACTGGCTTAGAGAGAAAAATAATCCCCTTCAGTTAATCACAGAACACAGGAAAATTTTAGGCTACTGAATTACTTTATTGAAAATTTTAATTGATCCTTAATTGTAGCACTATCTTCCTTCAGCCAATGTTGTATGCATCAAAAACAAAGCCCTGAATTAGGAAATAGAGGTTTCATGGCATGCATTATTGTGCCTAGTGCTGCTGGACCCTAAACCACATCCTTGAGCAGAGACGTTATGATGCTTTTAGCTACAAGTATCAAAAAAAACTTGACTCCAACTGGCATAAGCAATAAAAATGGTTTTTATCAATCAGTATTTACACTATAAATGAAAGCCCAAAAACAACGGACTACATAGAGGTGAGTGAAACCAAAGACTGATTTACGTCATCAAAGACACAGGTTAGTCCAACTCTATCCTGCTACCAAGTTACTCACTTTATCCTACAACCAGTATTTCTGTTTCCAGAAACTTGTCAGCAACAACCCTATGTAAGTGTTTCCTAATTTGTTTCCATGAAGGAGACATAGTACCTTATCCCAAAAAAACAGATTCCTTTTTACTCTTAACAGGGACAATTTAGGTTATATGTGCATCCTTGAACCAATAAATTGGTGCAAAAAGAAGCGATGGATTGGCTGGCTTGGTCAAAGTTTCCTGAATAATTATTTTTCTAGAGAGATGAGACACATGTGTGGTTTTAACCAATCAGGAATGAGACAAGAGCTTTGTCTTCTCTGTAAGCTACAGATAGGAGAAAAAATTAGGACCCAGCACTTTTGACATAACTTTGGTATATGCCATCTTGAATCTAATGCTGAGAAAAAAACAGAAATACTTGAGAATAATTTCAGTGTCTAGTATCTTTTGAAAATAGTTGTACACATAGAAAATTGTACTGACACAGTAGTACAATGCCTACTGAAGATCTTCATGTCCTAAAAACATTCTTGTAAGGCATAAAATCCCTTCTCCTCTCAGTTTATTGACTTCACAATGACTTAGCAGGGGAAACATCTGATAAACTCTAGTATTCCTTTCCTCTTGGACTCCTTTAGAAAGTTGTAGAGACTTATTTTCCTTTTGTATTTCAGCGATTCTGTTAGTGAGCTTTTTTTCTGAAGCTGATCATTACGGATAAACATAAAATCTGTAAATAGATTTTCCTAGTCAGTTAACCATATTCTTGGGGGAAAACATAAGGTAGAATCATTATTAAAAAGCATCCTCAGTAATACACACATCTTTATTATGTCACTCCTTTGCCAAAGAAATAAATAAATAATAAGATTGATAGTAAAATCCACCTCTTTTTTTTTCCTTCACAGAATCAAACCATCTGCCTCAAAATACGCCACCAGCCTCTGTTAGATGAATTCACACATTTCAAAGCCCCGGAGTAACCATTTGAATGGAAATTGGACACTTCTTGTCATTTAGGAAGCTTTTTAAAACCAGAAACGCTTCTCGTTTGTTCAATTAAATGTGTGTGTGCGCAATACACTTTATGAAATTTATCCCAAAACAGTAAGGGCTGAAATAATATTTGGAGCAGATGGCACAGCTTCTGGGTTAGAGAGTTTCCCATGGACATGGATGGAGACATTGAGGGAACTGTGAAGTACAAGTCAAAATATTTCACAATCAAGACTCTCAGCTAAGGCCATTAAAAAATGGAAAATCTTGGTGTCAACCCCTTCCCTAGCGGAGGTGGGTGGGCAAAGGCTAAGATTTAGTCAAATGGGCAATGTTTTCTCTTCTCTGGATGAATGTATCTTTTCACTTGAGTCTTAAGATTTGAAACAGCTACATTTACAGCCTTGGAGGGTTTTTTTCTGTGTTTCCTCTGTCTCTCTCTGTATCTCTCTCTCTGTGTTTCTCTGTGTCTCTCCTCTCTCTCTCTCTGTCTCTCTGTCTCTCTCTCTTTGTCTCTGTGTTTTGTCCTCTCTCTTCCTCTCTCTCCCTCTCTCTCTTTCTCTCATATTATTTGAAAATAATTCTGAAAATATCATTCCAAAGAGGATGTTAGGCAGTGGTGTGTGTTCAGCAGAGAAAAACAAAATACAATACTTAGAAATGAAGGGAAGGGACAGGGAGCACAGAGAAGTATTTCTTGATTGCCTAATTTTATAGTTGAGGAAACAAAGGCCAAAGAAGGCTAAGAGTCATCATTTCCCTATCACAGAACCGGACCCCGGAGACACTCCTGGAACACTTCCACCACAGATGCTGCAGTTCCATAACAAGAAAAGGTTGAGTGTTTTGTGGATTTTTTTTTCATTTCATACTATCTTATGTTATTTAATTTCTAATAAGAGTGTCACATCTTTTTTTAAGTCACCATTTTATAAGGCAAAGTAGAGAAATAAATCATTATTGTTCTTAAAGTTGCTTTGAGGGACAGGCACTGGTGGCTCACCCCTGTAACTTTAGCAACTCAAGAGGCTGAAATCTGAGGATTGCAATTCAAAGTCAGCCCAGGGAAGGAAAGTCAGTGAGATTCTTATCTCCAATTAACCACCAAAAACCATAAGTGGATCTGTGCCTCAAAGTGGTAGAGTGCAAGCCTTGAGCAAAATTGCTCACGAACAGCACACCAGGACCTGAATTCAAGCTCTATAACCAATAAAAAAAATTACTTTGAGGTACAAATATTTCACCAAAAGAATAGAAGTGTCTATGCTTTAATTTCTGGGAATAACATTTTGGTTAGCAAGTATATATGACTGGACATTTTCATTTTCTCTTAATCACATAGACACAATTTGCAATGTGTCTTAAAACAACCAAAGGCTCTATATCTTAATCCAATCAAACAGGTCAAATTTCAAATACATAATTATTGAATTCCGAATTCTTGAGGAGAAATACATCTGAATCAGTACACACACATACAAGACACACACACACACACACACACACACACACACACACACACACACACACACACACACACTTGACCAAATGGAAAATATTTCAAAGTTCTTAGCAACAATTCTCTTTAAATGTCGCAGTGTCTGTGTTTGAAGGTTCACACATTTTCTTCTCAGTTGTGGTTTTATAGACATGAGTGTTGAAAGCAGATGCCATTCGTTTATTTGAGGGTGATCCCTGAGCTACTGAAAATGAAAAATTTCAGCAATCACATTCCGGCTTCTGTATTTTTCCACACTGAATAAAAGTGGATAAAAGCTTTAATAGGAAAAGCAGCAAATAGCTAAGTTTATCCATCATCTCTGCAGCAAAAGCTAATGAAACAGAAATCAAACCACAGCCATCTTTGAAGGAACATTTCCCCTTTTGCCAATGACACCGTACTTCCATCGAGACTCCCTGGAGAGGGCAAATTGATTTTCTAAAGCATACTTGGTTATTCCAAGGGCAGAATAATGTCATGGCCTAACACATTAACCTCCCATCACATTTCTCAGACCCAATACACACACCTGGAGCAGAAGGATGAGGGCAACGGTAAGTCACCCCAATAGAAAGGCTATTTGAGTCTGATCTAGCCCAACAATTGGTTCATTTACTGCCTTTAGCTCACCAATAACTTCACTTGTGAGTACTTAAAGTCTCACAGATTTTGTTTCTGTATTAAATCAGAAGCATAGTTCCTCAAAAGCAATAACTGCACATAAGTGACAAGAACCCCTGATTCCCCCCAGCAAGTGTCCTACCCAGAATAAGATTCTTCTTTCTTAGACACTTGGTAGAAGGGGGAGGAATTCTTCCAGTACCCTAAGAAAGTTCTGCTTGCTTCCATTGCATAATCTTCTTGACAAGTTTTTGTAAAAGGATTTTAAACTCAGAATAGCTGGAATCCATTGATCTTAGAATTTCTTTTAAGTTACTGACATTTCCTTTCTCACAAAATAAAGCTAGTCAACAGTTAAAGTGTGTTTTCCCCCTTTGATGTGCTCTTGTGTACAAAAGAAGTAAATTCTCACTGAAATTCATTGCTATAAAGACCTACATCAGGATGTGGGAGTCACTCACACAAACACACATCCATTAATGGGGAAGATGGGGAAAAAAAGAAGAGTCCAATTTATAAAAGATCAGAACAGTGAATTGTTCCTCAATCATTTTTATGATATCCTTTGTCTACTCTGAGGTTACATGAGGAGCTAATCCACCACCCCATCTTTATTCATGAAAATGCTTAAACCACATGTGAAGAATTCATCCAAATTCATCCTAAGATATGCATCCTAAGGAGCACCAGGTGCTCCATTCCATACTGCAGAAGATGCCTAAGATACTGAATTTATACAACACAGCTCAAGTTGTCTTACATATACTCGTCTAAGAGATACACCTATGGAAAAACTGAGTGAAAAGAGCTAACTAGAGGAGTTGGGGAGAGGGCTGAACTCAGTGCAAAGCTAAGTGATGATCTTGCTTAGCTTTTGTGCTCAAGGCAGACACTCTACCACTTCTGGCATTTTGCTGGTTAATTGGAGATAAGTCTCTCAAATTTTTCTGCCCAGGCTGGCTTCAAACCACAACCCTCAGATTTCTGCTGCCTGAGCAGCTAGGATTACAGATGTAAGCCACTGGCCACCCAGCAATAAAAAGAGTTTCAACACAAGGACCTCTACAAGAAATGAAGAAGGAAGTTCTGTAGTATATTCTAAAAGGAGAACTGCAAATGCTAATCCCTAACTTGTTTAGTGATAGGAGGAACAAGGACAATTACAGAGGAGACAAATGTCACCAAAATTCGTGATCACTTCTCAAAGACCTGTGAAGTTCACAGGATCACTGGGAAAGGCCAGAGTAGTTAGAAATGGCCAGGTGAGAATAGAGACTTTAAGCTACTATAATATTTGTGAGTCATCTGATTCTGGTTCTGGAAAGCCCAGATAAGACCTTCTTGCTGCCTATATAAGACAATCTCTTGTTTTTCCCAGAGCCCTTCTTTCCTTTCCAAAGCAACCATCCATCCCATACCATGGCTGTACAGATAGGTGGACTTCCCTGGATGTATGTTATATTTCAATAAAGTAAAAACACACCACAAACTGAGGTTAGGCCACATCAAGCCAGTTCTTTTGTTTCTGAGAAAGGTAAATTGTTTAATGGGTCCTTTTCAACCCTCAGGTTTCAAATTTATTTCTTCTACTACTGTTGTTTATTTTGTAGCATCAATTAATTGCACAATTTTTTATTCATATAATGAATCTTGATCAGGATCACTTCCTCCTCCTATCAGCACTAGAGTTTGAACATAGGGCCTTGTGCTCTCTGGACGTGAACTCTGTTCATTGAACCATGCTCTGACAGTCCTTTCTGCTTTTTTAAAGTTAGTATTCACATGGAGTCATGGGATTTTTTATTCTAGCCAGCCTCAAATATCAATTCTCCAATTTATGATTCCACTGTACCAGGGATTGTAGGAATGTGCCACTATACTAGTGAGATGAACCTCACTAGCATTTTGTCTAGGTTAGCCTCAAGCAGAGATCCACCTATCTCTTCATCCTACATTTCTAAAAAGAAAAGATGCATGCTTGTCAGAACTAAAGCAGAGCTCTCCTGTCCAGAGTCTCTTTCTTCCACAGCCTGGCAACACTAAGAACACCACCAACTCACACTGAGTGGTTAGCCCTCTGTTCTTAGGTTCCTTAGACTATAATTTTATACCAAAATTGGTATTGTAAATTTAATAAGATTTTTTCACATTCAATTCCAATATTGTTTCATGCTGTTACTTTAGTTTTTAGAATATTTTTATTATCTTTAAGTAGGCGTACAAAGAGGTTACCATTTGGCGATGCAGTTTATGAATACAATGTATCTTGATCAACACCATCCCTCCCAACCCTCTCCCCTCCTTCACTTTTCTTAATTTTTCAGGCTATGTATTGAATTTCTTGACATTTAGCAAAGCAGTTTATCTATACCATGATTCTTGGCCTGTGTCATCCCTTCAAAATTTTCACCTCCTTTTGACCCACTCCTTCCCTTATTTTTCTTAATTTTATGGTATATATAATGAATTCTTGATTGCACTCAGCATCCCTCCCCCTTTTATTCATCTACTTTTCTCCCCTTGTTCCCTCTCTTCCCTTGCAAGTACCATTTCCTGGTACTCATTTTGTTGGGTTTTGACTATTACACTATTTGTGTTCTCCATAGAATATATTATGCTTACATTAATTCATTGATAATTTCTCACCCAGGGGGTTTACTTATAGATTTATAGGCACTTCTAGATACCACCAATAAGGGACAGCATGCACTCGGCTCTCTAGGTCTGGCTTATTTATATAATTTAATTTTTTCCAAGTCTTACCATTTCCTCATGAAGAGACTCCTCAGAGAAAGAATGACCAAGAGACACAGGAAGAAATGTTCAAAATCATTGGCCATAAAGAAATGCAAAGCAAAATAGCACTAAGATTCTACCTCACCACATTTAGAATGTCCATTTTCAAGGAAAGTAACAATAACAAATGTTGCCAAAAAGGAGCTCCACTTCACTGTTGGTGGGCATGCAAGTTTCTTCAACTACTCCGGAATGCAGTATGGAAGTTTCTCAATAAACCAAACATAGTACTGCCCTATGGCCCAACAATTGCACTCCTGGTCATTTATCTGATAGAGCACAAACAAGGCCACAGTAAAGCCATGAGCACAACCATGTTCAGTACAATCCTATTTTTTCTTTTTTTTAAATATTTTTTATTGTAAAGACACTGTACAGAAGAGTTACAGCTACATAAGTGATGAGTATATTTCCTATTGAGCATTGTTACCCCCTCCTTTGTTTTTCTCCTACCATACTTTCCCTCCCCACTGTCCCAATTCCTCCCTCCCCCCACCCAGCAGTTGTAAAGTTTGTTTTCAACATAGTGTCTTGTATTGTTACAGTGGGTGGTCAACCTGTATCCTTATTGCAACATTTTATTATTTCTCCTCCCCTCCCGAAATTAGAAAAATGCATATACAAGATGCAGGGCATCGGAATCAAATACAGTGAAAACCAGGGTTATTTCATGGGGGAAGAACATACAAAAGAAAGAAAAATATCACATAGTATAAGTACATTGAAAACAACAGCAAGAAAGGTAAAATCTCTTGTGTCCCTATCTTGGGGTTCATTTCACTTAGCAGCATCTTATATAGTCATATGTACATAGCTTTGAACCTTTGTTTGCTTGTCCTAGACATATACTAGTTATTGCAAATAAGGGAAACCATGGGACCTATGTTTCTTTGGGCCTGGCTTAACTCAATATAATTTTTCCAAGTCTTTCCATTTCCTAAGAAATGGAGCTGTGTCATTCTTTCTGATGGAAGCATAGAATTCTATTATATATAAATATATAATATATATGTAAATAATATATTTAATATATAATAAATATAATGGGATATATCACATTTTCTTGATCCATTCATTTACTGAGGGGCATCTGGGTTGGTTCCATATCTTAGCTATGGTGAATAATGCTGTGATAAACATAGCTGTACTGGTAGCTTTAATATGGTCTTGTTGGTGATCATTTGGGTAAATGCCCAAATGTAGGATTGCTGGGTTATAGGGAAGCTCTATGTGGAGTCTTTTTAGGAACCTCCATATTGCTTTCCAAAGTGGTTGAACAAGTTTACACTCCCACCAACAATACAGTAGGGTTCCCTTTTGGCCACATTCCCTCCAGCATCTGTTGTTATTAGATTTCTTGATTACAGCCATTCTAACTGGGGTGAAGTGGAATCTCAATGTTGCTTTGATTTGCAGTTCTTTTATGGCTAGAAGTTGAGCATTTCTTCATGTGTCTATTGGCCATTCTTATTTTCTCCTCAGAGAAGTTTCTCTTTAAGTCTTTTACCCACTTATTAATAGGGAGGTTGTTCCTTTGAGGATTTGTTGTTGGGAGATTTAAGTTTTTGAGTTCTAAGTATATTTTAGATATGAGACCCTTGTCCATTGTATGGCTAGTGAAGATCTTCTCCCAATTTGTGGGCTTTCTATTGATCTTGCTAGCTATGTCCTTTGCCATGCAGAAGCTCTGCAGTTTCATGCAATCCCATTTGTCCAACCTTTCTTTGATTTGTTGTGCTTTTGGGTCTTCATTAAGAAAATTTCGGCTTGTGCCAAGGAGCCCTAGAGTTTCTCCTACTCCTTCCACTACAGCCCTAGTTACCATAGCCAAGAGATGGAATCAGCCCAGATCTTGATCCATTCAAAGGATGAATGGTGAATGGATCAGGAAAATGTGTGATACACACACTCACACACACACACACACACACACACACACGTGCATGCACACACACAGTAGAATCCAATTCAACTATCATACTTTAATTTTAGATCAATATAACATATAAAAGTCAACTACTTACTCATAATTTCATATTGAATGTCTTACAAAAAATATAATCATGGTTACTTTCTCCAATTTACACAAATCCTCTTCCTCATGTACACACAAACACATGCACACACACCTGTTAAAGTTGCCAATTAATGAACCAACCTAATTATGCTTGTGAATATAAATGAAAAGCCAGATAAAAATTTTTTAACTCTGACCAGAAAACCCACTTAGGATAATTCAGTTCACAACCAGCCTACTTAAGTAATTTGTATAAACAAAGCTCTTATACCATCTCACCAATCAATCCACTCAATCAAGTGCATCATTGTATGTGATGTTTAAATCCTTCTATATATTTTAATGTCTTTGGCTTTTAAAATGAAAAGACCACCCCTTGGCAAAAATGGATACAGGTCTAGAATGCTCTTGTCTTTTTTTGCCACAATTAGGATCCCTTCTCATCATAAAAACATGCAAGATTGACAGTTCTCTGAAATCGTAGCTAGCATTTTAACAGAAGGTACTCTTGGTTTTCTATCTCTAGACAGCCTAACAGGCATAACTTGTTGGTTAAAGATGGCCTGGAATTGTAGCCATCTTTTTATGGAATTATTCTACCCTGAGAGGGTGTTCAATTTTACCAAATCTTAGCAGAGTCTTCATCTACAATAGAAACATACTGCAAAAAATATCTATATTGTAGAAAATAAACTGTTGTTCAATTTTGCTTTAAAATTTCCTTTTGAAAGAAAGGCAAATGGAAGCTTCAAAAGGTAGAAAGTGAAAAGAAACATGTCTTAATAATGTGAATAAGCCAAATACACATGCCAAACTACTATACGAACAATTTCACAACTTCATACTGTCTCAGATTGGGGAATTTTGATGATATATAATATTTCTAATGCCATTTCTCTGTATTTGAATGACCTTTTGCTTGAGTAAGTCTGATTATATAGAACATATCACCTTTCAATTATAGAAAGCTATGCCCTAACCCCAACTGGTATTTGTGATATCTTTCAGAGTTCTCTTTTCTACATTTTCTCCCTCTTTCTCCCCTCTCTCTTTTTGTCCCATCTCCTTCTCTCTTTATTCCCTAAAAATCTTACATACTGATCCTATAGTGCTAGCCCTCTTTCAGATCCTAACTACCTTATTTTTCAATGATATAAATTATTATGACCAATACATTACCATCACTAGATTAATAGAGTAACCTACATCAAATAACTTACATCAAATAACTTACTTCAAAACCCTTACTTAATTATAAAAGGAAAATTATCTTAAACAAAATCATATTGTTTTATATCATAGCTATAACATAATACATCAAGATTCTAAGTCTGAATCTTGGCTTCGGAATTTCATTATAAGTATAAATGATATAAAAATGATTAACCTATGCCCCAATGAAGTGTATGCACTCTATTGTGGTATTGTATTCAGAGTACACTGGCAATTATTGCTGACTACTTTTGAACATAAAACTCTGAGAAGAAAAATTAATTCATTGTTCCTTAATGTAGAATGATGGTCATTGATCAAGCAGCACAAAGAGCACATCCTTTCTCAAGATTTCTGGACTACTGGTGCCAGTGGCTCACGCCTGTAATCTCAGTTACTCAGGAGGCTGAGATCTGAGGATTACAGTTCAAAGTCAGCCCAGGCAGGAAAGACTGTGAGACCCTTATCGCTAATAAACCACTCAGAAAGCTGGAAGTGGCACTGTGGCTGAAGTGGTAGAGCACTAGCCTTGAGTTGAAGAGCTGAGGGACAGCGCCCAGGCCCAGAGTTCAAGCCCCATGACGGCAAAAAAAAAAAAAAAAAGATTTCTGGACTAGTTTAAAAAAAGCAAATCTTAGTTTGAAAGATGCAGTTTGCTTTTCCAATGCAATTGTACAAGCAGCCCAGTAGATCTAATGGAAGAAGGGATTTCTGTTAAGCCATAAGGGAAGGAAATCTGGAACAGTAAATGAAAAGATGGGGAGACCTAATTCTCTTCCTTTCCCACAGGGTGCATTACAACACCAAAGCAAACAAAGCAGAATTTTTATTTATGAGGCTTTCATCTCTTGTCAGCAGGAGGAGCAGAGAGCGTTCAGATCAACATGCTAATCTAATTCCAAGAAAGCTGATGCATTTTATCAAAGTTCCATGAGAAGGATAGCTTATGAATATGGCCAGATGGAGAGAGCCACATAACTTTGCAGGAGAGACTTCCCAAGAGAATTATAAGGGGAGGGGGACCCCTACAAAGCTCCAGTTTCCAAAAGCTCCCAGCATAAATTTTCCTAAATTAAAAGCTTTTCACGTGGGCACCGCTGAGCTAGCCAATACTATGAAGAAATATATCAGAGCAAAAGCTATTTGGAAGCATTGAAGCATTCCCAAGGCATTGCATTATGGGTGCTGATCAGTTTTTTCATGCACTAAAATAATACCTTCATTAATATTCATCTTCATGGAGTCAGAAGGAAGGACTTGGGTTTTCCTCTCAGGGTTAACTTGGAGAAGCTTTGCTATGATGTGAAGGATGCATATATAGTTAGGACATGTAACTCTGTCTGGGCATTTTTCATTCTAATGGTAAAGTAGCAGCACAGAAAGTAAATATTGTGGATTTACAATAGGGATCTCAATGAGCCTTTCTTCCCACTAGCACAATCTCTACACCACTCCAAACATGTATGCTTTTGTTGTCAGAGAGCTCACTACCTTAATCTGACTTAAAGGTGAACCATATCTAGGTGAGACAGACCACTGAAAAATAGGTTTGTCATATCCTCATAACCCAAGGCAATGAGAAAGGGAGAAAGAAGAATACTAGCTTATACTTGTCAGATGGTAAGGCAAGGACGCTTTCTATGAATTAAATAAACTTTCTGCCAATGGAAGGAAAGAAAGCATGTAGAAAATAAGGAGCACATCAACCTGTCTATGACAGGTTATCTATTTTCTGTTACCAGAACAAGATATTCAAGGAAGAATACTTTATAAAGGAAAGGAGGTTATCTCTAAATTTCAGAGATTGGAAGTACAACATCATGAAACTTAAGGAGATAAGTGGGGTTAGGACAGATAGGGAAAAATCATGGGAGGACAACATTGGTGAAGATACATTGTATATCCTTTTTGTGTGTGTGTGAAAATACCGTACAGAGGGGTTACAATTACATGGGCAAGGTAATGAATACATATCTTATCAAGCATTGTTGCCTCCTCCTTTGTTTCCCCTTCCCATCCCTGCCCTCCCATCCCCTTCCCCACCCAGCCAAAGTTGTAAGTTCGTTTTTCAACATAACATCTTGTACATCTCATTGTTGCAATGGGCCCACCTGTATCCCTATTTAAACAATTTGTTTTTTCCCATCCCCTCCACAAAGTATACCAACATCAAATACAGTGAAAACAGGGGTTATACCAAAGGGGAGGGATATACAAAGCAACAAAGAAATCATCTTATAAATATGTTAGAAACAATCACAAGAAAGAAAAAACATTTGAGTCCTGATCTTGGGATTCGTTTCCCCTAACATTTTATCTGACCGTTTCTGCTTGGGATGGTATGGGAAAACAAAGGAAGAGTCAACAATGCATGATAAGAAATGTACTCATTGAGAGTTCCGGGAAGATGGTGGAGGAGATGCTGGAATCTGAACAAGCTCTCGCATAGAAAGCAGTTTTAGAGTTCCAATGAACAGTCCTAAGCCAGAGAATCACACCAAGTGTGCCATCACAGGACAGAGAGTTAGACAAGAGAGGGGAAACCAAGACAAGGAGACACATCTGAGCGCCTGCCAGCAGCCGCCGCCGCGGCGGTGGCAGGGTCACAGCGGCGACCGCAGCCGCAGCCATACCTGAGCGCTCACACCTGAGTCCGGGACAAAGGAGCCAGACGCAGCGGGCGAGAGGATTCTACTCAACACCAGCAAGAACCGACAAGGAGCGGACATCTTCATCCTGCAGTTTGCAGACCAGAGACGACCCAGGATCCAAGACTCGGAGTGATTACAAGCCCGACGTCCTCACTCCTTCTCAGGGAGCAGAGGAGGGAAGGCCACCCCTCCCCCCCCCAGCACCGGTGATCTCCATCTTGGATACCGACAAAGCTCGGAGGAGCTGCTAGCTCCATCTCAGGCCTTGGAATAAAACGAGTCATTTAGCAAGTCACAAGAACTTAACAGCGAAGTGACCTGCCAGACTCAGCTCCATCCAGGGAAAAGTCAACCAGCTCAGGCACCAGCCATTGGAGTGGCTTTCTTCACTGGGTAACCAGAGCCAGAGGCTGCCCCTCCCTCTAGCAGCCTCCACAATCAATTGAAAAACAGAAACCCTGAGAATGGCTCCAGGCTGGGCTCTGTGAGTTTTTCACAAAATAGCCCCAGGGAAAAGCTACTGTTTGTTGAAAGGCCTCAACTCTACCAGAACCTAACCTCATCACCCCTCTTTTGTGATTCTCAAAGCAGATCACCCTCCCATTAACCTAACCTGGGAGGGGGATCTCAAAATCTTGAGTAAAGCAGAGCATTTTTCTCCCTGTTCAAACAAACTGACTTAAGAAACCAATCAAGCCACAGGACCTCAAGCTGACCAGAGACTCCAACAAGAGGCTGGTTACAGACAAAAGGGAGATACAGGATTCTTCCCACCCCTCCAAAAAAAATCAAAAAAAAAAAAATCAAAGAACTTTTTTTTTTCTTTTCTTTTTTCTTTTTTTTTTCTTTTTTGGTACCTTATATATATATATAAAATTTTTTACCCTTTTCTAAAACTTTTATTAATCTTTAATTTTTGCCTTTTTTGAAAAAATAATTGTTTTCCAGGAACTTTTTTTCCCCTCTTATAATTTTTATTTTAGGAATATGTGAATGTGTGTTTTCCTTTCTTTTCTTGTCTTCTTTCTCTTTTTCTTTCTTTTTTAATTATCTTTTTGTTTTTTGTCTAGCTCTACTGAACTTCTGATCTTTTTTTTTCTCCCTTTCTTATCCTTTTAACCTTTTCCTCTCTTTTGTTCTTCTGTATGTGACTTAACTCTTGTCCTGCACATCCTCAGATAAACCCATAGATAACTAGTAGACCCTATCCCCCATTGTGTACACACTTAATCCACAAATTTATTACTCAATCCAAAACCTCTGAGACTTAAATTCCTTAATAGCAATACTACCTCTTTATACCTATTTTTTTAAGTTTTTGACATCTCCTCTATCTCCCTCCTGTTTTCTCAATATATTCACATTCCTCTCTAAATAGATGGTCTTTCAATCTCCATAACTATATTAATTTTTACGTTTCTATTTTTTTCTGGTCTCTTTTCATTTCCCTTTCCCTTTCTTCTTTTTCTCTCTCTCTCTACTTACATCCTACCCAACCTATTTCCTGCATTGAGATTAAGACATAGTTAACTCTCCCTGTGCCTCCCCACACCAATCTATTCCTATTTTTTTACCCACATCTCTCCCTAACCCTAAAAATTTCTGGTTTTCCAAATTCTTCTCTGCGGTTCGAAGCCCATTAACATATAGTTGTTTGATGTTGAATAGATATATCTGTTGAAATAGATTGTATCTGTAGACTATTGACTGTATAAATGCAAATGTTGGTTGATGGTTGCCTTAAGATAGTGTTCTAGGACAAAACTGGTGCTATTTTCATCTCAAATGGGCAGAGTAAGCCGGAAAAACACAAGAAAAATGGCAAATCCGGATATCTCAATTCCCAATCTTGATAATCAGGGGTCAGATCAGATAATGAACAATCCAGAGGAGAGTTCCCAAATAGCTCTACAAACACTGGTGGCAAACATGATAAATGAGAAGTTTGACAACTTACAAAGGAATCCATATGAGCGTGATAGGGAGAGAGAGGAGGTATACCAAAAGTTTATACAGGAATATCATAAGCGTGAGGAAGCTACTCAAAAACTGATACAAGATTTGCGTGAACAACTTGAGAATACTCAAAGAGAAAGGGAGGAATGGCATGAGCAGGCTGAGAACACTCAAAGAGAACTGCAGGAATCCCACGAACGGGAGGAAAGAGAACTGCAGGAATCCCACAGACGGGAGGAAGCTAATCAAAGAGTAATTCAGGAATTAAGAAACCAGGTAGAGAATACACAAAGATCACTAAAGGCATTCATGGAATCCATTAACAAAGAGCTGAAGGAAGTCAGGGAGACCACAAAGGGAATGCTGAATGGAACCCAACAGAAGGAATGGGAGTCCAAAGAAACCATAACCAATCAACTAAGTGATTTGAGAACAAACACTGAACACCAAATTATGGAAGTAAAGAAATTCATACAAGACCTAAAACAGAGCTTCAACAAAGAACTTGAGGCCATCAAAGCTGACCAATTAGAAGGAAAAGAGATAAAAAACAAAGTAGAGAGTCTTGACAGCAGGTTAGACCATGCAGAAGATCGAATCTCAGGGATTGAAGAAAGCCTATTATAGAGAAAGAACATACAACCATCCAAGACAAGTCCAAGAAATATGATAGATCTATCCAACACCTGGAAGACACCATCAGAAGGCCTAATCTAAGGATAATGGGTGTAGAGGAGCACCTAGAAACAGAAGTTAATGGTCTAGGAAATTTGTTTAACAGGATCCTAGCAGAGAACTTCCCAAACATACAAAAAGATAGGCCTATTCAGATACAAGAAGCTTTTAGAACCGCAAATAGACCAGACCAGAATAGGACATCCCACTGTCACATTATAATCCACACAGGATCAACTCAGACCAAGGAAAAGATCCTTAAAGCTGTCAAGGAGAAAAGGGTAATCACCTATAAAGGGAAAACAATTAGAATCACCTCAGATTTCTCAGCAGAGACAATCAAAGCAAGAAGAGCTTGGAATGACGTATGCCATGCCCTAAAAACAAACAACTATCAACCAAGAATATTGTACCCAGCTAAACTCTCCTTCATAACTGAAGGCCAAATAAAAACCTTCCATAGCAAAGAAAAATTGAAACAATACATCTCCACCAAACCAGCCCTACAAAAGATTCTTAAAGATGTCCTACACATAGAAAACCAACAAGACCGCAACAAAGGTCAAGAAACTGCACCCAAACTGAGACTCCAAGAACCATAGGAAGAACCCAGTTTTCACAGCCCCCAAGAAGGTGGATAACATGGCAGGAACTCCCAAACACCTCTCAGTCCTATCTCTTAACGTTAACAGACTGAACTCTCCAATTAAGCAACAGAGACTGTCTAGTTGGATTAAAAAACAAGACCCTTCTATCTGCTGCCTGCAGGAGTCACATCTTGCCCGTAAAAACAAACACATTTTCAATGTTAAAGGCTGGAACAAAATCTACCAAGCAAACGGCCCCCATAAACAGGCGGGAGTTGCAATCCTAATATCAGATAAAATAGACTTCAAATTAAAATTCGTGAGAAGAGATAAAGAAGGTCGCTACATACTAATTAAAGATCTCTCCTTCAGGAGGATATTACAATTCTAAATATCTATTCGCCAAACAATGGAGCACCCAAATTTATCAAAGAAACACTACTTTCCCTCAAATCCCATATAGATCCAAAGACATTAATTGTTGGGGATTTTAACACACCACTCTCCCCACTAGATAGATCAACTCGGCAAAAACTCAACAGAGAAACCGCAGATCTAAACAGCTGCATAGATCAACTAGACTTAACAGACATCTACCGAACATTTCACCCAGCAGCATCAGAATACACGTTTTTCTCAGCAGCACATGGAACGTTTTCTAAAATAGACCACATTTTAGGCCACAAAGCAAACTTGTCTAAATTCAGAAACATTGAAGTTATACCTTGCATTCTCTCTGACCACAAGGGAATAAAATTAGAACTCAACACCAAAAGCCACCAAAGAAAGTCCAGTATCACATGGAGGCTGAACAACACGCTGCTGAATCAAGAGTGGGTCATGGAAGAGATTAGAAAGGAAATTCAAATGTTCATGCTATTCAACAAAAATGAACACACAAATTACCAGCTCCTCTGGGACACAGCAAAGGCAATACTCAGAGGCAAGTTTATAGCTCTGAGCTCCTACATCAACAAATTGGAGAGATCTGAAACTAACAATTTAATGACAAATCTAAACCTCCTTGAAAAAGAGCAGCAAGATAAACCCCAATCCAGTAGACGGAAAGAAATAATCAAAATTAAATCAGAATTAAATGAATTAGAATCCAAAAAAAAACTATAGAAAGAATCAACAAAACAAAGAGTTGGTTCTTCAAAAAACTTAACAAAATTGACAGACCCTTAGCAAATCTTATCAGAAAAAGAAGAGAACACACCCAAATTAATAAACTCAGAGATGAGAATGGAAACATCACCACGGAAACAACCAAGATTCAGAACATTATAAGGGAATACTTCTCAAAACTTTATGCTAATAAGTTTGAGAACTTGACAGAAATGGACCTTTTCCTAGCAAATATTGACATGCCAAAACTGAACCAAAATGAATTAAACCAGCTTAACAGGCCCATATCAAGCATTGAAATAGAAACAGCAATAAGAGACCTCCCAGCTAAGAAAAGTCCAGGACCAGATGGTTTTACAGTGGAATTTTACAAGGCCTTCAAAGCAGAGCTCACACCAATACTCCTCCAACTCTTCAATGAAATTGAAAGAGAAAACTCACTACCCAACACATTCTATGAAGCCATCATAACCCTCATCCCAAAACCAGGAAGGGACTCATCAAAGAAAGAGAACTGTAGACCCATTTCTTTGATGAACATTGATGCAAAACTTCTCAACAAAATTTTGGCCAATCGACTTCAACAATTCATCCAAAAAATCATACACCATGATCAAACAGGATTCATTTCAGGGATGCAAAGCTGGTTCAATATACGCAAATCAATTAATATTATTCATCACATCAAGAGGAGCAAGAATAAGAACCACATGGTTATCTCAATAGATGCAGAAAAAGCATTCAACAAGATCCAACACCCCTTTATGATGAAGGTTTTGGAAAAATTAGGAATCCATGGAACATTCCTCAATACAATAAAGGCTGTATATGACAAACCTACAGCCAGCATTATACTCAATGGTGAAAAACTAAAGCCATTTCCTCTTAACTCAGGAACAAGACAAGGATGCCCACTCTCTCCACTTCTCTTCAATCTAGTATTAGAATGCCTAGCTACAGCAATAAGACAAGATGCAGACATAAAGGGGATCCAAATAGGGAAAGAAAAAATAAAACTCTCCCTCTTTGCAGATGACATGATCTTGTATTTAAAGAATCCCATAGACTCCACTCCCAAATTACTCAAGCTGATTCAAAACTTTGGCAAAGTAGCAGGTTATAAAATTAACCCCCAAAAATCAATGGCTTTTCTGTATGCCAACAATGAGAAAAGTGTGGCTGAAATTAGGAAAGCAACTCCATTTGTAATAGCCCCACAAAAAATAAAATACCTAGGAATTAACTAAAGAAGTGAAGGACCTCTATGATGAAAACTTTAAAATCTTGAAAAAGGAAATCAACACAGAACTTAAAAAATGGCAAAACCTCCCATGCTCCTGGATTGGAAAGATTAACATCGTGAAAATGGCAATACTTCCCAAGGCTATCTACAAATTCAACGCGATACCTATCAAAATTCCACCCTCATTCTTCAAGGAAATAGAAGAGGTAATCCAAAAATTCATATGGAACAATAAAAGACCCCGAATAGCAAAAACGCTCCTCAATGGAAAGAACACTGCTGGAGGAATATCAATACCAAATTTCAAACTCTACTATAAAGCCATAGTAATCAAAACAGCTTGGTATTGGCATAAGAACAGACCTCAGGACCAATGGAATAGAATTGAAAACCCAGAAATGAACCTACAGACCTATAGCCATCTAATCTTCGATAAGGGAGCTAAAACAATAGAATGGAAGAAAGACAACCTCTTCAGTAAATGGTGCTGGCAAAATTGGTTAACTACATGTAGAAAACTTAAGCTAGATCCTTATATATCACCCTGCACCAGAATCAACTCCAAATGGATCAAAGACTTTGAACTCAAAGCAGTCACTCTGAAAACATTACAGGATGGAATAGGAGAAACCCTAGGTTTCCTTGGCTCAGGCCAAATTTTCTGAATAGAGACCTGGAAACACAACAAATCAAAGAAAGGTTGGACAAATGGC
This sequence comes from Dipodomys merriami, assembly GCF_024711535.1. Lineage (NCBI taxonomy): Eukaryota > Metazoa > Chordata > Mammalia > Rodentia > Heteromyidae > Dipodomys > Dipodomys merriami. Next base: position 87,667,021 of record NW_027203381.1, read on the forward strand.
ATTGCATAAAGTTGCAGAGCTTCTGCAGGGCAAATGACATAGCTAGCAAGATCAATAGAAAGCCCACCGATTGGGAGAAGATCTTTACTAGCCATACAACGGACAAGGGTCTCATATCTAAAATATACTTGGAACTCAAAAAATTAAACCCCCCAACAACAAATCCTCAAAGAAACAACTGCCCAATAAATAAGTGGGCGAAAGACTTAAAGAGAAACTTCTCTGAAGAAGAAAGAAGGATGGCCAATAGACACATGAAGAAATGTTCAACATCCCTAGCCATAAAAGAAATGCAAATCAAAACAACATTGAGATATCACCTCACTCCAGTTAGAACGGCAAAAATCAAGAACTCTAACAACAACAGATGCTGGAGGAGATGTGGACAGAAAGGAACCTTACTTCATTGTTGGTGGGAATGTAAACTTGTTCAACCACTTTGGAAAGCAGTATGGAGGTTCCTCAAAAGACTTCACATAGAACTCCCCTATGACCCAGCAATCCCACTTTTGGGCATATACCCAAATGTTTACAAACAAGACCACACTAAAGCTACTAGCACAACTATGTTTATTGCAGCATTATTTACCATAGCTAAGATCTGGAACCAACCCAGATGCCCCTCAGTAGATGAATGGATCAAGAAAATGTGGTATATATACACAATGGAATTCTATGCCTCAATCAGAAAGAATGACATTGCCCCATTTGTTAGGAAATGGAAAAACTTGGAAAAAATTATATTAAGTGAAGTAAGCCAGGCCCAAAGAAACATAGGTCCCATGGTTTCCCTTATTTGTAATATCTAGTATATGTATGAGTCAAGTGGAAAAGGTCAGATAATATGATGTCAGGAAAATGAACCCTTAGATGTGTATTTTAAGGTTTTTTCTTTCATGCCTGTGTTTCTAACGCATTTATAAGATTATCTCTTTGTTGCTTTGTATGTCCCTCCCCCACAGTATAACCCCTGCTTTCATTATATTTGATGTCAGTATAACTTGAGGAGGAGATGGGGAAAAACCAGTTGTTTAAGGATACAGGTGGACCTGTTGCAACAATGAGAAGTACAAGTTGTCATGTCCAAAACGAGCTTTACAACGTCGGTGCGGGGGGAGGGGGAGGAAGGGGGGGGAGAAGGAGAAGGATTGGGATGGGGGGGAGGGGGGAGGCTGGGAAGGGATGTGAAGGGTAAACACAGGAGGAGGCTGCAATGCTTGGTAAGAAATGTATGCATTATCCTGCCCATGCAATTGTAACTCCTCTGTACAGTATGTTCACAAATAAAATAAAATAAAATTATAAAAGAAAAAGAAATGTACTCATTATCTTGTCCATGTAATTGTAACCCCTCTGTATAGTATTTTCACAATAATAATTTTTAAAAAATAATACTGTGCCACATTTAATAAAAGATAGACCTCAATGAACTGATTGGGAAAGATAAAATAAATTATATTATCAGAGAATTATGAATTTGAATATAGTTTTTATATCTCCACTAAAAGCACATAAAAATGTTCCAAAGACATACAGAAGAAAATCTGTAGTTGGCATTTATGGATGAAAATAGGAGTCAGGGAAAGGGTATATTTGCTTTACATTTTATATTAATTGAATACTGCTCAAATTTTTATTATGTGCACTATTTGCTTTTTATAACTTCAAAAACTATTTAAATACCAAAAACTCTTGTTAATTAACCTGAATTCCAAAAGTTAAAAACTTAAAAAAATATTTTATTGTCATAATCATTAAGATTAATTTCTTTTTCCTTCCATGTATTTTGAGATTAAAATATAATTTATATTGTAAGACAGGAAGGCCAGCAAGGCTATAATTTAAATGTTCTGTGAATTCTCAATAGATATAAAAGCATTTCAAGAATCACATTTGACAATAAAAGAATCTCAATGACACAAAACACATGGATTGGAGTCCTAACTTTAGCTTCAACTTTTATATCCATCAGTAAAGTTTTTAGTGATTTTTCTACTCTTTATAACATTTACCATAAAGTCCATGAGTCACACTTACACTTTGTCCAGAACACAAATAAATCAATGTGTATCAACTCTTCAAGGCCCTGTTAATGCTTCTTTGCTCTTTAATAGGTTTCATGGGATGTGTTCCTTACCAGCAATACAGCCTACCTTAACAATGCAACTACTTCCAGGCTCCCTTCTCCCTGAGTTCTAATGGTGCAGTTTTTATGTAGCCAAACTCCTACTGATTCTAATCAGTCCAGTCTTTGATTTTAGTAGCATGTTGCTGATAATATTTCTCAGACATTGCTTTGTTCCCTATGAAGCCATTTCATTCATTTCCTAGTACTAATACTAAATTATGCCCCAGAGATATGTTTCTAATAATGTCCCATTCTTTCTTCCCAAGTATCTATAACACTTGCAATGCAATAGCAATTCCCACACAATAAAAAGTAAATAGGAGGAATTCAACTCGTTCTTGGTTCGCAGAGAACTTGGTTGAATGGGAGTTATTGCAAAATGTATTCCCTCCAGGAAACAGCTTCAGTTTATAGCTAACATTCTCTTATAACCATGTATTGCTCTAACACTAAAGTTACACAAGAAACCCAGCGATGAAACAGAGCCATCTCTTCATCACTTTAAGATACACATTTCATTTCATTAGAAGCTTATGTTTCTAAATTGTTAAGATGCACTAATAAATCTCAATATATGGATGGCTTTATTACTGAATAGAAGTATGTTTCTCTCAAGTGAAAACTAGCCCCAAATTTGATGTTCATATTTTCTTTGGGAAGTTGTTTTAAAATCTCACTGATTCTAAAGGAAGCCTCTTTCTGAACAGATGTGGATCTGTGGGAATGAGCAGGCATTCTGAGGGCTAGACTCAAGGATAATTTATTCAAGGAAATGGTACAAATAAATGTCTATGTTCCGGGAAATTATTTCTCTCCAATGAATTGTCGTAGCTGACCATGGTGGAAATACTGTTCTCAACTGGCAAAACATGAATTAAGGAGTTGTCTAGAACAAAGCGAAACTATGACCACATCCTTACCACGTTAGGTAATTTAGAAAAATTAATGAAAATAATGGAAACAGAATTTGAAGAGTGAGGCTCCAAGCTGAACCTCCTGGGATTTCTATGCAGATTGAGAAAGACATCTGAGCCCCTTCCAACTCCACCAGGCTATGAGTTTATGATTTATTTACAATCGAGGTGTTTTAAGACTGTGTTGGATGAATCCTACCCGTCATATGAAGAGGAAAAGGTAGAAGGGCCTGAGTGGCCCTTGTAATGAATTTAGTACTAGAAGTGGGGGATTGGTCCAGATTTGGCGGGGGAGGGGGGGGGCGGTAAAAGGGAACAGGGAGAGGAGGAGAGAACCATGCCAAATGAAACATGACCCACTAAAGTGGGCTCTATTCACTCCCACCTAATGCACACTTCACAAGAGTTTTCCAGTTGATTTTCTCACAGCAAATGTGTGAATTTAGAAGAGGAATAATGCTCTTTATGCCAACAAGGAGCCCAAGGCTTAGAAAAACTGATATGCCACAAGCATTGGACCTATTCTTGGAGTGGAGACTGGATGAATTTAAACAAAATTAAACATAGCTGTTAATGTTTTTACGACTATATCTTATAATCATAGCCTATACTCTACAGATCCACCATGAATATACAAACTACCAGAAGAAAGCCATCAGGTAGAAAGAAAGAAAGAGAAAGAAGGAGAGAAAGAGAAAGAAAGAAAGAAAGAAAGAAAGAAAGAAAGAAAGAAAGAAAGAAAGAAAGAAAGAAAGAAAGAAAGAAAGAAAGAAAGAAAGAAAGAAAGAGAGAGAAAGAAAGAGAGAAAGAGAGAGAGAGAGAAAGAAAGAAGGAAAGAAGGAAAGAAAGAAAGAAAGAAAGAAAGAAAGAAAGAAAGAAAGAAAGAAAGAAAGAAAGAAAGAAAGAAAGAAAGAAAGAAAAAGAAGGAAGGAAGAAAGGAAGGAAGGAAAGAAAGAAAGAAAGAAAGAAAGAAAGAAAGAAAGAAAGAAAGAAAGAGAACAATCCATATATCCAAGAGACATCAACTGAAATCAGCCAGGTGTCTGCCTGCATGAAGTGAAACTGAGCTAAATGGATTCACCAGTCCAGAAACTGTCTTTTAGCTTGTAGAGAGATTGAGAAATATGATTTTGTTAGCACACTGACTCTGAAGAGTGGGCTCTCATTAATCAAGTTCTCAAAGACTGACATGGTACATCAAAAAGACAATATAGTCACTTGTGAGAGGCACCACTATCAGACACCATCGATAGATAATGCCCGTGTCAGCACGCCAGTGCATCCTCTTCCTGTGCACAAATGACATGAAGCACCAATTATCATCAGAAGGCCACTTTATTAATGCTTCGTTTTACAACATAGCTGTTGAGCCAAGCAGGAATCTTATCCATCAGTCTGATTGGCAAAGTATCCTGGAATAAAGCGGGAGGCCAAATGATCAAAAAATTACGCTTGTGAATATTAACTGGAGTGAGAAATACAGAGAATCTTGAAAAGGTAGAGATTCACCAAAAGTACAGTTCTATCAGAACTGAATCCATATGTTAGCATACAGTCCATGTGGCCATTCACCATAACCCTGTAGCATATCAAATATAGGTCATCTTGGCTTAGTGTTTACAATGTATATGGGAGATTGTGCTCTATCAACACTAAAGAATGATATCATGATTTATTTGGGATGTATAGCATTTCTTGCTTTATGTGACTTGAATTTTTTAAATTTGTTAATGAAGACCAGAAAACTTTTAATCCATTCTCCTCCATAATCTTTCCTGGGATCTAGGTCCATTGGTTAATTTTTTTGTCATACACATTATTTCTCTCCTCCACTGGTGCCTTCCTCTGTGGCCTATAAGCAATTCTTAAGTCTTTCTCTGATCTTTTATGTCTCCCTCTCATCTCCCTCTCATCTATATCTTCTTTTCCTGTCACATAGATATTCTTAGGACATAATAGCAGTTAAAATATGTCAAAAGCTGAACATACAGATAGATGACATCTTCGAAAAAGGCTGCAAAGAAAAAATAAGTAAACAAGTATAATATTAACAGTTTTCTTCATATTGTCATATATTTGTCATCTAAACATTCTTTTCCCACTCACATTCTTTCATGATAAGCATTTTGTTACCCCTGTAATTTTAAAAAACAGCAATTTTTTAGCTATGTTCACAAAATCCTACTCTGAACAACAAAATAGATGATTCAATGGTAGGCATGAGGTTGGATTCTTTGAGGCAGGGGCCCACACTGAAGCAGAGCAAAGCATCAAAAATGAGTCTTTCTTCTGGCTCCAAATAAACTGTAAACTGTAAACTGACCACTAAGTATTTGAATACTGTGCACAAATAAATCTACCAGCTGGCAACGAGACACTGAGCTTCCAATTTATCACCCAGGAAAGATGTTCAAGGAATAATTAAAAACATCAGAAGCTGAATATTCAGTAGTTTTTCAATCTAATAAAGTACTTATATAAAGGCTAAATGACAGTGGAATTTTTATTTTTCCATCAGTGCACCAGGTAAAGGAGCTTGCTCGGCTCCATAGAGGTTATCTTGAAGCTTCCACAATTAACCTACCCATGCTTACCACTTTGCTGAATTAGTTTACCTGCCAGCCCCAATCTGCTGGGGCTCTTCTAACTTTGTAAATGTGAACTGTAAGAATTCTGCAAACCAGTGTATTGGGCAATTTGACAAGAAATAACTACTACTGCCCATTACATTTTGTCTTTCCTAATGGAGTTACTGGGGACTTGTTCAGGGTTTTACATTTTTAATTGACATGTTTATTGATTCTTCCTCTCTTTATGTGCATTATATATAGTGCTGGCATCCCATGTCAAAATGCTATCCTGAAACTCACCACTTCAGTAGGGAGCTTTCTTAGGTTATTAGCAAATGTCACTAATGCAATTTCAAGTGAATAGCAAGTATTAAAATAAAAATGTCTGTCTTTAGACCTTCTTGATAATCTAAAATAGTAATTATATGCATTAGTGATACTCTCTGACAATGGAGGTCTTATTTTTTTTAATCTGAAGTGACCTTTTCTACAATTTCTTAGCAAAAAATGGAAAGAAGCTGCAATTAGACTATCAGGACCATGTTATCATCATTCATCTTCTTTCAATCCAGAACAGTGGGAGATATAAGAGAGAAAGTTCCAAAGTTCTTTAATTGGAACTAATTCCTATCGACCTCTAACAACTTTGTCAAAGCTCAAAATAACAGATAATAGGATGATTAATGCTTTAATCTCCTAACAAAAGAACGTTGAGCCTGTTACCATTGCTCATTCTTTTCTCAGAATTTAACTTTGTTTTCCATCCTTTAGATGGAAGAATGTCTAATCCAACAATGTGTTTGCATTTCACAGCAAGACAAAATAGGTAACACCAGGGTTCTATTAGAATCTGAAAATTGCACATGTTTGATGAGAATGTAAATTTGTTCAACCACTCTAAAAAGAGGTTTGGAGATTCCTCAAAAATCTAGCCATAGATCTACCCTATGATCTAGTGATACTACTCCTTGGCATTTATCCCAAGGATTACAAATAAGGACATAGTAAGGCCACTGGCACATCCATGGTCCTTATAAGACTATTCATCATAACTAACATAGGGAAACAGTCTAATGTCTCTCCATGGACAAATGGATTTTTTAATGTGGTATATATACATAATAGTATTTTACCCATGCATTAGAAAGAATATTACATCATTTGCAAAGAAATGGGGTTAAGTCAGACCCAGAAAGAAGGTAAAACTAATTTATAAGTGAAGATATAAACACATTCAGGTTTGTATGCAAGTGTACACAAATGTATTACCCAAAGTATTTTCAGGGAGAAATTCAAATAGTACACTTCCTTAGAAAAAAAACAAACTCGCAGTCCAACAAAATGAATACCAAAACTCTGACACCTGAAAGATGAAGGCAGGCCAAGGGGAACAGGAGACTGAAGAGAGGAAGGGGAGGAGAATGCAGTCCTAATATTCAATGTATACTCTATGAAACTAAGAAAACTGAGGGGAGAGTTAGGCCTGGAGAGATGGGGGAGAATGATGAAAAGAGTGACAGCAATCAAGACACCTTGTACTTGGGGGATTTAATTTTTTGAGGTTTAAGTATATTTTAAATATAAGGCACTTGTCTGTTGTATGGCTAGTGAAGATCTTCTCCCAATCCGTGGGCTTTCTATTGATCTTGCTAGCTATGTCCTTTGCCATGCAGAAGCTCTACAATTTCTTGCAATCCCATTTGTCCAACCTTTCTTTGATTTGTTGTGTTTCTGGGTCTTTGTTAAGGAAATTTCGGCCTGTGCCAAGGAGCCCTAGAGTCTCTCCTATTCCTTCCTGTAATGTTTTCAGGGTGTCTGCCTTTATTTCGAGGTCTTTGATCCATTTGGAGTTGATTCTGGCACAGGGTGAAATATAAGGATCTAACTTTAGTTTTCTACAGGTGTTTAACCAATTTTGCCAGCACCATTTACTGAAGAGGCTGTCTTTCTTCCATTCTATTTTTTTGGGCTCCCTTATCAAAGATTAGGTGACTAAAAATGTGATACACACACACACACACACACACACACACACACACACACACACACACACACACACACACACACACAATGTAATTCTATCTTCCATCAGAAAGAATGACACCACCCCCATTTGTTTGGAAATGGAAAGACTTGGGGGAAAAAATCATATTAAGTAAGCCAGACACAAAGAAATATAGATCCCATGGTTTCCCTTATTTGTGATAATTACTATAATAATCTTATCAGATGAGCAGAAAAGCTCAAAAGCTATGTACATATGACCATATAAGATGATGCTAAGTGAAATAAACCCCAAGATATGGACAGAAGAGGTTTTTCTTTGTTGTTTTTTAATGTACTATGTGATTTTTTTGTTTTTTCTTTTGTATTCGTCCCCCTATGGTATATCCCCTGTTATCACTGTATTTGATTTTGGTACCCTGCATCTTGTATATACACTTATCTAATTTGGGGCGGGGGAAGGGGAATAACAAAATGCTGAAACAAAGACACAGGATGACCCATTGCAACAATGATACCCACAAAACACTATGCTGGAAATGAACTTTACAACTTCTGGAGACTGTGGAGGAGTGGGGGAGGCGTAGGGTAAAGGAACAGTAGGAGAAAGCAAAGGAGGAGGTAACAATGCTCAAGAAGAAATGGACTCATTACCTCACTCATGTAACTGTAACCCCTCTGTACAGCATCTTTACAATATTTTTTTAAAGATGCCTTGTACTTAGAAACTGATCCATTGAATGGTAAGTCTTTTGTACAATTACCTAATAAATACATAATTTAAAATAATCTGAAAATTGCTTCCTTTAGCGTCTGTGGTGCTGTAAGAGTTAATATTTTTAATGGCTGCCATAACTTAGTGAAAGTTCTTTCAGAACATTTTCCACTTCTGCAACATTTAGCATCCAAGCCCATTTGTCTACAATGGCAGACAAATGCGAAATCTAAGATATCCTTGCCCTTACAGAGTTGACACATTAAACTACTAAGTATGTACCTACAAGAGACTAGGAAGATACAAGTTAAACAGGTCTAGTGATGTGGGGTAAACAATTACTATGATAAGGTAATGTTACAAGGTTCCTAAGGGATCAGAATGTTCTACAGGGCCAGTTAAGATATCCTTGAAAGATAGCTCCTATTTGTGTGACTGGAAAGAGATGCATATGGTAATTGTTTGTAAGACATATCACCCAACTCATTTCTGGATTATTTTTTTCTAGACATTTGGGTTTTTTTTAATTTGTTTACCTATTTGTTTCTACAAAGGAGACCCCAATAAAGAAAGCAAATGGTGGAGAAAATCTTGGGGGAAAATTAGAGTTTTTATCCTACTGTCCTTTCTCTACAGCACAGGTCACACAAAATATAGAAAAAGAAAAACATACATACATATATATGTATATTTATGTATATATACAGATATATTTCAGTAGATAATCCCATGGAGATGCTAGAGAAGAATTCTGAGACCCATTGATGGGGTAACGGATCCTATTTTTCTTGTTAATATCTAAATCTTTACAATCAGCTTTCTAAGTCTACACACCCTCCCCTTCCACCCCCATTCTTTTTTAAAAAATAAGTTTTTTATTGTGAAAATATTGTACAGAGGGGTTGCAATCACAATAGCAGGTAACGAGTACATTTCTTATCGTGTTGTTGCCTCCTCCTTTGTTTCCCCCCCCTCCCTTCCCTCCAATCTCCATAACTACATTGCCCCTTCTCTCCCCCCACCACCTAAATTGTAAAGTTCGTTTTTCTACATAGCACCTTGTACATCTCATTGTTGCAATGGGTCAATCTGTATCCCTATTTAAACAATTTGTTTTTTCCCTTCCCTCCACAAATTATACCAACATCAAATGCAGTGAAAACAGGGGTTATACCATGGGGGAGGGACATACAAAGCAACAAAGAAACCATCTTATAAATATGTTAGAAACAATCCCAAGAAAGAAAAAACCACTTGTGTCCTTATCTTGGGGTTCATTTCGCTTAATATCATCTTATCTGACCTTTTCTGCTTGTCTCAGATATATACTAATTATTGTAAATAAGGGAAACCATGGGACCTATGTTTCTTTGGGCCTGGCTTACTTCACTTAATATAATTTTTTCCAAGTCTTTCCATTTCCTAACAAATGGGGCAATGTCATTCTTTCTGATGGAGGCATAGAATTCCATAGTGTATATATGCCACATCTTCTTGATCCATTCATCTACTGAGGGGCATCTGGGTTGGTTCCATATCTTAGCTATGGTAAACAATACTGTGATAAACATAGTTGTGCTGGTAGCTTTAGTATGGTCTTGTTAGTGATCATTTGGGTAAATGCCCAAAAGTGGGATTGCTGGGTCATAGGCCACCCCCATTCTTAAGGCAAGCACCAGCTAGTGTTAACACGCCAGCCATCTGTACCACCTCATTTATATGAGACAGACAGGCAAGCTAGCAGAGATTTACTAGCATGCATTACAAAAAAAAGATTTTTCAGCAAGCTCTCGGCAGCCAGAGGCTGAAAAGAAAACAAGCTGAAAAATCTAAACCGCATACAATATTTAAAATTTTTAAACATATATCACCTTTTTTATACCTTCACAGAAAATAATTTATTTTCATATATTCTGGGTTTACCTTTCGTCTAAAAAATCTCATGGGAATTGTGCTTTTGTTTCTCTAATTTAACCTAACATCATATAGGAGCATCAATTAATTTCTGCCTTGAAAAAAAAAACAACCTGTGGTCCTTCTAATTCTATATGCATTCAATCAGTTTTTATAGTGATGTTGATTTTCTATGGGAGTGTTAGGGTACTATTAGGAATTATTAAGATATTAACGTGTTGAGTACTAACAGAATCCAAGGAGAGCAGTGCCAACATTTGCTGGTTATTTTTGCTTTATCACAGCCTGAGCAACAAAACCTAAAAGGAAGTCAGCAAATTGTCATTGAAGTTAGACATTGATTGATGTCACCTTTCTTATCTTATGTAATACTTGAAAAGAATTCTGACCTGTGGTTCCTCTTCTCACAACTACTGACATTTACCAAAGAAGTCTGGTAAATACAGGACTCAGAATGTTCCGCCAAGTTGTGCATTTGCCCCCTTCACCAGAACTAGGGCATTCAAAATACTCACTCCATTATTGTCACTTAGAGCTTGCTGCCCAGGGAAAGATCCAAGGACACAGATGGCCACAGAAGCTTTACAACAAGGAGCACAAATGTGGTGAGTCACACACTTATCACAGTAGATATCCTATATCAATGGCCCACTAGACTGAGTCTCTGTATTAGGACCAACCTAAGAAAAAACATGGAAGCACCACAGCATATGACATCACTGTCCTCTGTCTACGTCTCAAAAGGGTCAGGATATAGGGCACCCTCTGAGATGCCACGTCATGGCACAACTGGTACAATAAACCATCTTTTGATTTGTTCTTTTCTACATCTCAGTGGTAAAAAGAATGTTGGGGCCCCACATCAGATATCTAGGAGCTGCATACCTTCATACATCTGCATAAAAGGCCCAGGTATACGGCCCAGCAAGAGAAATTTATTGACTTGCCCAAGGTCATCCAAGCATCAGAATATAAACACTTTTTGTCTCATAGACTTCATTTTTATGTTTGTGTTTGGAAAAAATTTTCACAAAGGAAAGAATAAAAGGAGTTAATTTTGTTATTAGGAATATGGAGAGTGCTTTGAAATTATATGATATTCATGATAATTTAACTACTTTTTCCTAACAACATCTTTGAAAGGATAATTAGTGCCTTCAACTTCACTTTTCAGAGATGTAATCGAGACACTAAAGTTTATAAATTGAACATAACAGGACAAAAAAGAATGATCAATATGACAGGGGAAATGATTTTTAATATATAATAAAGAAGTCTATATAACTTGAACTCATTTTGTTTTGTTATTTAAAATTCTGTCTTTGTGAAGATGTCATTTCTTAAATCTAAGCCCAAGATCTGATGAATAAGAAGAAGGGAATTATATGAGCATAAAGAAAAATTCTCCAACAAAAAATATCCTTTAATTGCACAGAAATGAAGTACTTTGTCTTTCTCTGAATAAAAATAAAACCCCACTGAATAATTCTATTCTTTCTCCTTTATGTTTTTACTCATTTGTCACTGCAATGATGGAAAGCACATTCATTTTTTAAAACTTCGAAGCTGAGTTAGTAACTAGTGTGCTTATGAAAGAAAAAAGTCCAAAAAATAATGTCTTCTTGTTGGCTCTAGCTCTTAAGCTCATAGCACCAAATATAAAAATATTGCTTTCATATTCTCTCAATAACACTTTTATATAAACAGATAGCGGGAATATTACCCAGTTCTTTTTATATGAATATTCTGACAGAAAAACAGTGAAATGTCAGTGGTGGTAAGATTAAACAACCTTCCACTGGAAGTGATAAGACAGTCATTGCTCAGACAATTGAATGCGACTGTACAAAACACAGAAACACACATGGAAGAAAAGTCCTGCTTCTTTAGAAATAGGTGAGATAAAGCTCTTCCTGATAATTATCCCTTCTTTTCCTCTTAGGAGGTTGTTAAGATTCTGTCACCTTTCCTTGACTTTAAAACTCGGCACCTTGTCATCAATAAATTTCTAATGTAATTGCTAGTCATAAAAAACATTTGGCTAAACACAAAGTCAAAGTAATCATGCTTGAGGTTTTCAACAGTTTAGTAAGTGGCAGGACTTATCGTATCTCTGGCCATACCAGAGATAAGAAGCGCTGGTGTCTGAAAAAGCATTTGCAGGTAGAGATTGACATAATCCCAGCCCTTTTCTAAGTGTCACTTTGAAAGTTAGCAGCACAAAAACTCCAAAAGTGCTAAGAGAAGAAAGAACAAGTGATTCTCTACCCCCTGCTTTCAACCCACCTACATCTTATGAAAAGAAAATGCCCTGAATCACTCCTTTGGACAAGCTACTTCTGCTCAAAAGTCATCTGTGGATTCCTGCTACCAGCAAAATAATATTCCAGAATGTAAGTCGTAAATATACCAATATGTAATATTATTTTCTTGTAAATATCTTTCTCCTCTGTGTCCTCTCTGATGTTAACAATTTCGTGAGTTCTTCCTTGCCTTTAATTTATGTGTTCCAACTGCCTGTGAAGCTCCCTTTTGTTTTTTTTTTTTTTTTTTTGGTCGGTTGTGGGGCTTGAACTCTGGGCCTGGGCTCTGTCCTTCAGCTCTTCAGCTCAAGGCTAGTACTCTACCACTTGAGCCACAGCGCCACTTCCTGATGCTCCTTTCTTATGTGCTGTATCTTCTCTATGACCCAGTCCCCTCTTTCCACAAAGTCTTCCCCTAAACCTCATCCCATAGTCAACTCCCTTCTAGGTATCTATTATTCAGTTACTGCCACCCAGCATATGCTGTTCGTTCATACTCAGAGATCATCATTTTAATATAACTTCATTGAATGTAATAACTATACAGCAGGTAATATTTTTCCTACATTCACGTGTCCAGCATGTGGAAATAATAATAGCACACACAATTTTAGAATACATTAGAGAATACAAAGTACCATTATGGGATTCTCTTTTTTATTATTATAATTTTATTTTTATTATTTTTTTACGTTTTTTTAATTGTGAAAATACTGTACAGAGGGGTTTCAATTGCATAGGCAAGGTAATGAGTACATGTCTTATCAAGCATTGTTGCCTCCTCCTTTGTTTCCCCTTCCCATCCCTTCCCATCTTCTCCTGTCCTCACCCTCCCTGCATCCCCTATTCTCCCACCCCCACCCCACACTCCCCACCCACCCACACCTCTAACCCCCGCCAAAATTGTAAAGTTTGTTTTTCGACATAACATCTTGTACATCTCATTGTTGCAATGGGTCCACCTGTATCCTTATTTAAATGATTTGTTTTTCCCCTTCCCCTCCACAAATTATACCAACATCAAATACAGTGAAAACAGGGGTTATACTGTGGGGGAGGGACATACAAAGCAACAAAGAAATCATCTTATAAATATGTTAGAAACAATAGCAAGAAAGAAAAACCATTTGAATCCTTATCTTGGGCTTCATTTCGCCTAACATCAACTTATCTGACCATTTCTGCTTGTCTCAGACATATACTAGCATGATCTGCTGAATCACGGGCTTGACCCAGTAGGCTCTGAAGCCATTCACCTTCTGTTGCCAACACTGTTTTATCTGCTTTTTATAGAGTAAAGCAATCAGACTCAGAACAGTTAGTTCCCCACTAAGTAAGTCAGAACCTATCTGAAGAGAAGACCTCATCTTCCAACTTAAGACAACCCAGTGATCCTCAGGTTTAACAACGCTGCCCCCAGGATAAGTATTAGAACATTTTTTGTGGATTTGTACCGTGATGATTACCATCACTACTAACTCCAGGATGTTGGTGGAAGAACAAAGATGGTAGGAGGCTGTGTCAAGGACCCAGTGGGGTGGAGAAAAAAAAGTATGGCAGTAGAAAAGATAGAAAATAAGGAAAACCAACAAATAACAGCTGCAACCCTTAATAGCTGCCACTTCACATTCTAAACCTGCCACTTCCTCCCTGTATATTTTTAGGCAAGTCATCTTTCTAACCCTCCAGATCATTTATCTGTAAAATGTGGGGATGAACAAATGAATTTCTATGGGTATTCCAGCTCCAACATTCTGATACCTTATTTAACCCTAGAAAATTATTATGCCAAAGTGTCAGCTGTCACTTTCTGAGCCAGCATCAAACAACCTAGCTGTGCATACGGATACATTTATATCCTTCATGCTGTGCTGCCATATAGGAAGCCCATGTCAACACCTGACTGGAGGCTCAATCCCTACACAAGTATCCCCTTTACCTCTACTGCACATCCTACCTGGTGCCCTAGGCCCCTTGTTCCTTGTCTCTCAGTCCAAGTCAAGAGTCTACAGGCTTGTGAAAAATGGCTCCACACTTCAGATCATAATCAATCTCCAACCAAGGAAGAAAAGAATGAGTATTATTCAAAATGCCAGCAGGCCTCAATTGAAGTTGAAGGTGAAGCACAAAAGAATCATATTCCTCCTTCAGAATGATTTGTAAGGAAGGATAATTACATGTCTGGAATGCTTCAGATATATTTGGTTCCCTTTAAAGCAAGAGTACAGACTTAGTAAGCTATTAATATCTTCATAAATTCTGAATCTCAAGTTTACAAGCAAACAATAGGAAACTGAGTTTTTGACATTGGATTAGAGTGAAAATTAGTTGTGAAGCCAGGTGCAATAATGCATTTAATCTTGTCACATTCAACAATCCTGTCTGGGATATGGAGAGATTGGATAGGCAAGAGAATTTTAAAGTCATTTACACAGATTTTTTAAATCTATGATTGAAATACCATTGATGATTTAAAATAGTTCCTGGGAATAAATTCTAATAAAAATCCAAATCCAAAGATTTGACTAATTTTATGCATAAATTGTAATTAGGGAAGAGATGTTAGACAAGAATGTTCAGGAAGACCATGAGCAATTTCAATAACTTGGCTGTTAAGTTCAGGGATTGTTTTGCATTTCATTCCCAATCCTGACTTTTCACTATTGCCTGAAGCAAATGAGACCCTTCTATGACTCTCTGAGAAAGAAATTAAGCCTTGACCCCAAATCCTTCCAGGCACCTCTCAGAGCTCTGCTGTACAGATTAATAGAACAAAACCTTGATGAAATCATGGCTGATAGAAAGTGAGGCCTCATTGAAGGGACTGAGTGGGTGAAGGCCAACTTTTAAAGTACACATCTAGTTGCAAAACTTTCTTCTCTCTGGTTTCTTTCTGGCAGGGGTAAGCCACTTATTTCTACCACATTCTCCCAGCCATGGTGGTCTGCCTCACCATGTAGAAGCCCAGTCTCTCCAGTGCCCAGTGATCCTGGACAGTGATCATGCAAGCATGAGCCAACATACATCTTTCCTCCCTTAAGTTGTTTGCTTGAGTATTTTGTAACAGCAATGGAAAGCTAGCAAGGTGAGTCTATATTCCATTTCCACCCACAGAGACTCCATCGGTGCTGGTCTCTGGGACACATAGGAGAGCTTGCTGTACAGAGTTTAAGCACTCATTCGTTGTAGGGGATTACTCTAATCTCACCATGAGATAAACAGAAAATGACACCTGAGAGAGCCCATGAATATAGAGACAACTTTGAGCACTGCATCTAGGGTTTTTGAGCAAATGAACTTAATACATGAACATAAAGGAAAAGAATTCCTTCCAGCTTTCTACTAAGACAATTCCATGGGTAGTAAGGTGGTAAGCTAGTGCTGCTCAAACAACAAAATGACCAATAGAGCCAGTTAAATTATACCCTGGCCTACTGGTTAAGCTCTCACTGGAATGGTGCTAGAAGATGCCACTGTGTTTTATGCAGAAAGTAGGTGAAGAAACATGTTTCAAAAGAAAATGCAATGGAATTATTTTATAATAAAATAAGCAGCAGTCCGGAAGGAGCTCTGTATATTTAAGCTGTGGTATCTTTAAAAAAGAAAGAAAGAAAGAAAGAAACCCTGTGTTAAAAACTAATCAAGCTTGGATTAATTAGTTTTTTATTATCTCAGAAATTTGTCAGAGAGTGGTATTAACTAGAATCTAATGACTACTTCAAATACAGAGCATCCTAGGGTCAGTTTAACAAAGTCTGACTGATGTAGAGACAAATAGAAAAGATTTGGCATAACAGATAAAAACAAAAGTTCAATTAATTCTACATCAGTTACCAAAATAACCATGTTCTTTCATTTAACAATGAAGTAGGAAGAAAATAAAAATAATTTAGAAAGAAGAGGTTTTTGGAGGCATTAATGAAAATATATTTTTAAATCTGAGATTAAATCTGAAACAAATCTAGAGAGTTCATATTTATGTCTAATTGATCATTACTTTCTCATTTTTATGTAAACATCCAAAATAGTGTGCTGACTCAAATGTGTACATTCATGTAAGCCAAATGTAAGCCATTTTAATTTTTGTGTTTGATTGTTCTACTGTTCAAGAAATAATAAGCCAGGCAACAATGACTCCCATTACTCAGGAGGGTGAGATGTGAGGCTTGTGGTTCTACCCAGCCTGGGTAGACAAGTCCTCAAGACTGTATCTCCAAATAACCAGAAAAAGCCAGAAGTTGAAACATATCTTAAGTGGTAGAGCACCAACCATAAGAGAAAAAGCCTAGCAGAAACATGTCTCTAAGTTCAAGCTTTAATACTAACAAAAGAAAAAATTTAATGAAAAAAAAAAAACAAAATAAAATTAACAAGAAAGTTATCATGTCAGATCATAAATTGACAAGATCCTCCTGAGAGCTGAGAAAACACTGGACAATTCAGAATACGCCAGTTAAAAATATTATGTAGGTATTGCTATATAGATACAGATTCTTCTGACCAGTGCACCCAATGAAGGGAGTCTTTTAGAAAATCATCAGTGTGAGGAGAGGGAGAGAAAGCATGGAAGGGAGACATGTTGATACAGGAAATTCATGAAATCACAGTAGGAAGAAACAATTCAACTGCTGGTGCTCATCTCAGAAAGAAATGAGGACGCCGCAGTGGCTCTAATGTCATTTATCTGACTCCTTCGTTCTCTTAACTACTAACCATTATGCACCTACTGTACAACTGCCGCTGGATCTATCACAGGATGTTTGTTTCTACCTCCACTCTATCCTCAGAAATCTGATAAGTGCCCACCTTCTCCCTGGCATCGCTCCAAGAGTTCATATTTCCAAGGAATCCACAGATTGGAATTTAAGTAAATGGATCTTAAAAGCCTGAATCACAAACCTAATGCTAGTACTACTAATTTTTTTCCATTTCACTGAAACATGCTTGGCAAATAAAATGTATACATTTAAGATAGAGAATATGGTATTTCAGTATATCTTGTGACATGATTAACGTCAGGGTAACTAACATATAGCATGCTTCCCAATAAAAATCTTTCCTGTGTGTGGTGAGAACATGTAAGTTCTACCTACTTATTCACAAGTACACAATGTGGTATCAGTAACCACCTCCACTCTGCTCCACCTTGTATCTCCAGAATGTGATGGAGTATTGGATGAATTCTATTTATCCTCCATTTTGGTACTTTGCACCCTTTGATCAACACTTTCGCATTTCTCCTCATTTTCTTGTTCCCAACAATTTACCATTCTGCTCTCTTTTCCAAAGACTTTGATGTTTTTAGATTCTACATAGTAGTTAGATCCTCCAGGGTTATCCACCTGTGTATCATCATTGTCATAGTGATCAAATTTCCTTCCTTTTAAGGCATATATCACATTTTCTTTATCCAATCATCCATCAATGGATGCTCAGGTTGATTCCATATCTTAACAATTGTCAAAAATGCTGCTCTAAATGTGCATGTGCAAGTATTTCTTTACCACACTAATCTCATTCCTTAGATAAACCCAGAGGTAGGATTTCTGAATCATGTAAGTACTTCTATTTTTAAATTGTTTGACAAGCTTCCACAATGTTTACATAGCAAATATACCAATTTGTATTTCCAACTGTACACAGCTCTGTTTTGTCTACATCCTGACCAATACCTTGCTCCTTCTTTTTTTTTTATTAATAAGTTTTTTATTGTGAAAATACCATACAGAGGGGCAATTACATGGGCAAGGTAATGAGTACATTTCTTATCAAGCATTGTTGCCTCCTCCTTTGTTTCCCCTTACCATCCTGCCCTTCTATCCTCTCCCTGCCCCACTGGCCAAAGTTGTAAAGTCCATTCTTCAACATAACATCTTGTACATGTCATTGTTGCAATGGGTACACCTGTATCCCTATTTAAACAATTTGTTTTTTCCCTTCCCCTCCACAAATTATACCAACATCAAATACAGTGAAAACAGGGGTTATACCATGGGGGAGGGACATACAAAGCAACAAAGAAATCATCTTATAAATATGTTAGAAACAATCACAAGAAAGAAAAAACTTTTGAGTCCTTATCTTGGGGTTCATTTCCCCTAACATCTTATCTGACCGTTTCTGCTTGTCTCAGACATATACTAGTTATTGCAATAAGGAAAACCATGGGACCTATGTTTCTTTGGACCTGGCTTACATCACTTAATATAATTTTTTACAAGCCTTTCCATTTCCTAACAAATGGGGCAATGTCATTCTTTCTGATGGAGGCATAGAATTCCATTGTGTATATATACCACATTTTCTTGATCCATTCATCTACTAAGAGCCATCTGGGGTTCCATATCTTAGCTATGGTAAATAATGCTGCAATAAACATAGTCATGCTGGTAGCTTTAGTGTGGTCTTGTTTGTGAACATTTGGATAAATGCCCAGAAGTGGGATTGCTGGGTCATAGAGGAGCTCTATGTGGAGTTTTTTGAGGTACCTCCATACTGATTTCCAAAGTGGTTGAACAAGTTTACATTCCCACCAACAATGCAGTAAGGTTCCCATCTGTCCACAACCCCTCCAGCATCTGTTGTTTTTAGAGTTCTTGATTTTAGCCATTCTAACTGGGGTGAGGTAGTACCTCAATGTTGTTTTGATTTGCATTTCTTTTATGGCTAGGGAGGTTGAGCATTTCTTCATGTGTCTATTGGGCATCCTTCTTTCCTCTTCAGAGAAGTTTCTCTTTAAGTCTTTAGCCCACCTATTTATTGAGCAGTTGTTTCTTTGAGGATTTGTTGTTGGGGGATTTAATTTTTTGAATTCCAGGTATAGTTTAGATATGAGACCCTTGTCCATTGTATGGCTAGTGCGATCTTCTCCCAATCTCTGGGCTTTCTATTGATCTTGCTAGCTATGTCCTTTACCATGCAGAAGATCTGCAGTTTCATGCAATCCCACTTGTCCAACCTTTCTTTGATTTGTTGTGTTTCTAGGTCTCTATTATGAAAATTTTGGCCTATGCCAAGGAGACCTAGGGTTTCTCCTATTCCATCCTGTAATGTTTTCAGGGCTTTTTAAAGTTCCTTATGTATTTTATTTTGGGGGTAGGGGGAGTCCGGTCGTGGGGCCTGAATTCTGGGCCTGGGCGCTGTCCCTCAGCTCTTCAGCTCAAGGCTAGAGCTCTACCACTTGAACCACAGCGCCACTTCTGGCTTTTTTCTTTTTGCTTATGTGGTGCTGAGGAATCGAACCCAGGGCCTCATGCATGCAAGGCAAGCGCTCTACCACTGAGCCACCTTCCCAGCCCCTCCTTATGTATTTTAGATATTAGCCCCTTTTGAAGTTTATAATATGCAAACACTTTATCTCTCTTGGTGATGTGCATTCACTCTGTTGATTTCATCTTTTGTTGCATAGAAGCTTTGTTATCTGATATACTACTTTTGCTCTTGTTTTTCTTTGGGTTCAAAACAATCCTTGTATTTATGACAGAACTATTCTGTTTCCATTACTATATAGTATGTTTTGAAACTATACAGTATGACACCTTTAAGTTTCATTTTCTTTATTCAAGTTCATTCTGATTGTTGGAGTATTTTTCAGTACCACCTGGATTGATTTTTGTCATTTCTCTGAAAACACCATTGGAAACTTGACAGAATAGTATTAAATCAGCAGATAGCTCAATTGTATGGACATTTTAACAATATTACTTCTTCCAATCCATGAACATATATCTCCCCATTTATTTATTTTCAACTATTTCTTTCATCAATATTTTATAGTTTCAGGAACATACTTTTTATTTTCTTGGTTAAATTTTCTTGTGAATTTCTGTCATTGTAAAAGACTGTTGTCTTAATGTTGTTGTTGTTGTTATCCCTGGAGCTTGAACTCAGGGCCAGGGCACTGACCCTGAGCTGCTTTTGCTCAAGGCTAGCACTCCACCACTTGAGCCACAGTGTCACTTCTGATATTTTCTGTTACATAAACTGGTACTGAGGAATCGAACCCAGGGCTTCATGCATGCTAGGCAAGCACTCTATCACTCAGCTATATCCCCATCCCTCAATTTCTTTTCTAAATGATTTGTTGATAATAGATAGACATGCATCGAGTTTATGACTGTTGATTCTATACCCTGAAACTTCATTGAAATCATTGGTAGCCTTTTGGGTTGTATAAGATTATATCTGCCAACAACTTTATTTTCCATCTGATTTGGATAGCCTATATTTTTCTTGTTGTCTAATGTCTCTGGTTAGAATTTCTAGTACTATGTTGAATAGCATTGGCAAAAGTAAGATCCTGTCTTGCCAGGCTTGTAATCCTAGCTACTTAGGGAGGGCTGATATCTGAGGATTGTGGTTCGAGGCTAGCATAGGCAAGAAAGTCTGTAGGCCTCTTATCTCAACAAGCCACTTAAAAAGCTAGAAATGGTGCTGTAGCTCAAGTGACAGTCAGTGCTAGCCTTGAGCAAAAGAAACTCAGGGACAGCACCTAGGCTCTGAGTTCAAGCCCCAGGACCAGCAAAAAAAAAATCTTGTTCTTGTTCTTGACCTTAGAGGAAAATATTCAACTCATTATTGATGAATATGATGTTAGTGTATGCTAACATAACACAATAGCATGCTTCTCATATGTAGTTTTTATTAGATTGAGGTACATTCTATCTGTAATTTATAGGGAGATTTTCTCAAAAAAGAATTTTAGAATTTCCAAGTACTTTTTCTCCATCATCAAAATGGTTATATGAGCTGGATGTGATGATTACACCTATAATCCCAGTGTCCAGGTTGGAAGCAAGAGGGTTGTGAATTTGAGGTCAGCCCAAGCTATAGAATTAAGATGATATCTCAAAAACAAAACAAGAGCTGGTTACAGCTCAGTGGAACCCTATTGATCTAGCACATTCAAGTCTTTGAATTTGATCTCTAGTTCTCAAAAAAAAGTGATTCTCTGATCTGGTCTTCACCAGAGAATCCTTTAATATTTGTTACTTGCATGTGTTACATTATGCACTGTCCTCCTGAACATTACTTCCACTGAATCAGAGCCCAGGGCTCTTTTATTATGCTATTGGTTTTATTTCCTAGGATTTTGTTGAAGATGTTTGCATCTCAACAGAGATATTGGCCTTTAATTTTCTTTTTTTCTCCTTCTGTGACTTCGATGTCAAGTTAGTGCTGTCATTATAAAACTAGTCTGGAAGGGTGTGCTTTTCTTCAAATTCTGAAAGTCTGAGAAATAATGGCTTTTTTTTCTCCTTTAAATGTTTAATATAATCCCCCAATGAAGGCATAACATTAGAGATTTTTCTTTGTAAAGAAGTTTTTCATTACTGATTCAATCTCTTATTTCTGCATGATGCAGTCTTGATAGATTGCATGTTTCTAGAAATTCATCCTTTTTCTCTAGATGATCCTACTGTGGGTATAATTGTTTATCATAGTCTCTTGTGATTCTTAGTACTTCTGGGAGATCAGTGGTAATGCTATTGTCCCAACTGGAGGGGCAAAGCCTTTAGCTAACAGGCCTTTGTAGGCACTGAAAGATGCAAACTATTGTGTCCAAGCTGACAGGACTAGGTCTGGTGCCCGGGCTACTGAATCTGAGTCCATAAGTTTCAGCCTTCACTAGTCTTGAACTACATGGTGAGTTGGGTGTTGACAGCTATCTTCTCTCCTTTTCCACGTTTTTCTTCAGATGCTTCTACTTCAGAATTAGAGTGGATATTTGGAAACTGTTTTTCCTTCCCACTGTAATGCTGCTTTCCTAGTTTCTCCAGTCAGGAAATCAAAATCTCTCATCTGGATTCTTTAGCTCTCTTGAGGGTGTACAGCTGATGTTCCTGTGAGCGGACAAAGGCCAAGGAATCTCATTTTACCATTTCTCTGATGTCACTCTCCATGGAAACTCTGTTATTTTTCAATAGCTCTATTTTTCCATGAAGCACATGCTTCTGCTCTTACTGGTATCTAACCCATCTTTCTGGTTGTTATCAGGCTGCCAGCACAGCCCATCATACACATATAGTTTATAAAGAAGAAACCAGAAGCCGAATGTGGTGGTTCAGACCTCTAATCCCAGCCCTTAGTAAAAACATGAGGCCAGCCTCTCTCACAAAAAGCAATAACACACAAACACTTTAAAACAAGAAGAAAAGTAAATTTGTCTTTGTAGTATGGCTTATTTGAAAGATGAAACTTTTGAGGTTCTAGGAAATTAAGGTGTTTCTTTACAGTAAATTGGCTATCCAAGGAGGAATTTGATCCAGAACACAGCCTCCTTATTCCTGGCTCCTGGCTAACTCATCAGAGGTGCTCTGTTATGATTTAATACGTCTTCCACTTGCCTGTTCACATTGCCAGACTTTCCTATTTCTCCAATCATGTAAGCATGTAGCCATCAACATCCTACTGGGATGCATTGAGAATATTTTCTTTGCTCCAATAAAATTTGAAGCAATGTTTCCATACCATTTTAACTAAACTGACAGCGCAGGGTCACGGTTGACAGAATTTAACATTAAATTTTGTAGTGACTAAGATTTTTCAACGCAAAACTAACCAAGATGAACTCTAATTTATATCCTCCCATTTCACTACTCAAAATGAAGTTCAGCAACATTAGCATTTCTTCATCAGAGATTATTAGAAATGCAGGATCTCAAGTCCAATCACAGACCTACTGAATCAGAATCCATAGCTTAAGATGTGCAAGTGATCCGTTTGGACACTGCAGTTTTAGGAAGTGTTGTCACTCACTCACATAAGCACCAAGTCACCAGATCTTTCCAGCTGCAGGATGATAAAGGAGTTCTAATTACTCAGGGTAAAGATTTCTTCCACCTTCCAATGAGATAGAGCCCAGACCACTGGAAGCCCACTGTGCCAGTCTTCTTCTGACCTGTGCTGCCCTGTCCACTTATTCTCAGATGCTGGACACAGGCTTGAAATTGCTATGTGTACTGTGTGCACAAAGGAAGAGGCCAGCCCAGTGCCAGTGGCTCACACCTATAATCCTAGCTATTAGGATTATAGCTAGGAGGCTGAGATCTGAGGATCTCAGCTCAAAGCTAGCCAGGCAGGAAAAATCCATGAGACTCTAATCTCCAACTAACCACCAGAAAATCAGACGTGGTATTGTGGCTCAAAGTGGTAGTGCCCGAGCCTTGAGCAAAAATACTCAGCATCCAGGCCCTGAGTGCAAGCCCCATGTAAAGCACTGTGATGTCATGAAACACGTCATAAAGCCATCAGGTGACTCAGTGAAAGCATTCACCGACACAACAGAATTCTAGAAGTAGCATGTCTGTTTTGAAGACTTACTACTTAGTTTTCCATAAGGCAAGATGAACTCTCAATCTCTCAATCTCTCTGGTTTCTGAGGTATGGTGGGAATGAAGATCATTATTAGAGAAGAAGGGGATTTCATTCCAAATGGGGCATGTCACGGTCCACATTTTGAGGTTGAGAAGAACAAAGCAGGAACTGGGAGACATTTGGAAGACAAAGAGAGTAAAAGGGATCAAGATAAAGCCACAAGTGTCACTCTCTGATCAGCATTTGTAAAGGTCTACACAGAATAATTCTGAAGAAAGTAAGAATATGTTCACAGGAATTGTTTCAGAGGTTCTATGTGGAATCATGTGTTGGGATCAAGGTAAACTAAAAGTGAAAATAGTAGTATAATATTTGGAGGTAGAGAGTGAACAGGATAGCATTAAAATGCTGTAAGTGGGGGGGAAGAAAATTTCAGAGAAATAAGTAGAGCATTCATCTATCTAGCACATTGAAAGTTCAGTCTTCAACATACACATTTAGATTTCTAGTTGTAAGGATACATTCATTCATTCATTGGATGAAGGGCTCATTCATTCATTCATTAGATGATAAAATATGAAACAATAGTGAACCTGGGTCTCAGAGAACCAAGCATTGACGTTCAAGATAAAAGGTATTTATGAAACATACTAGAAGGTCGGTCTGTGTGGGTCACCACCAGGGGTGTCACTGAAATTGAAGCCACAGGTCAATGAGATGACATCCAGGAGAAAATAATAAGTAAGAAGAAGACTGCTCCCAAGATAGCTATGCACCTGGAAAAGGCTGTGCGTATGTGCTCAAGGGGGCAGCCCTACTAAAAGCAGATATCCAAAATCCAATCAATAACATTTCATGCAGAATCACCTAGGATTTCGTTTCAACAATCAAATATTTGTGTTTGGCAAAGGTTATTTTTTCCAAGATTTTCTGCAGATGTGAGCATTTTCAGATCTTCATCTTTGTTTTTCTGCCTTCGTGCAGAAATGGTGCTTACTCAATTTTGGTGGCTCTGAGCCAGAGGAGCCATCATCCCTGTATTCCTTGAGGTACACTGCCATCTGGTGGGCATACAGCAGAAGAAATCTCTGCATTGGTTTTGAGATTCATGTACCTCTTCTGCTATCCCTTATGCAAACTAACCTATTTTTAGCATTTTCATGGTGGTTTTGGATTCAGAATGTAACTGAAAAGGGCAAGTGGCAATGGAAACAATGACATTTCCCTCTCTTTTCTTCAAATATTGTTTTATGCAAATATCAAAACATGTAGGCGTTAGTGGGAGCAAGAAAGAGAGCTTGATATAGTACCATAGAAATGCTCTTGCTATTAGACACATTTTTATTGATTTGTGAAAGTCATCTTAAAGGTGTGTTTTCTTCTACACTTAAACTAGTTGTGTACCCCTGAAAATATATTTAAATGGTTAATAAAATAAACCAAAATTATGTTGCTTTGTGGTTTCATTGTCATGAACAATTTTCGAATATGCTTCAATTTTAGGAGCAATACAGAACTAACCCATAGCACTGACCAAGATGTGTTGTACTGCCGAGTTGACTTGTTGAATTGAAATCCTTTCGTGTGGCTATTTAAGGATAATTAAAAAAACTAAGTAAATAAAAAGCTCTTGGCTCATAGCAAACTTTCCTTTTTTGCAAATAATATTTAATATTTTCCCTCTTGCAAATAATATTTAAATTTACAGAAAATTTTTTGCACTTTCAACAGGAGACTAGAGTATGTATAATATGGACTATAGCCTTACCTAGTTAGATTTTTTCTTTTTTAATTTAATTTTATTGTAAAGATGCTGTACAGAGGGGTTACAGTTCCATGAGTAGGGTAATGAGTGCATTTCTTGTCGAACATTATTAGCCCTTCCCTGTTCTCCCACTATCCCTTATCTCCCCCACCTCTTTCATTCCTCCACCCCCCTTGAAGTTGTAAAGTTCATTTCCAACATAGTGTCTTGTTAGTGTCATTGTTGCAATGGGTCATCCTGTGTCCTTGTTTCAGCATTTTGTTATTCCCCTTCCCCTCCCCAAATTAGACAAATGTATCTACAAGAATGCAGGGTACAAAAATCAAATATAGTGACAACAGGGATATACCATAGGAGGAAGAACATACAAAGGAAACAAAACAAATCGCATAGTACATTAAAACAACAACAACAACAATAAAGAAAGACCTCTTGTGTAGTTAGACACACTTCAATTAGGCTAAGTTTCTATCAAAGCAGTAAATTAAAATGAGTCAAGGTAAAGAAAATAGCAGTATTGCCATCATGGAGTCAAAAAATCATATTAAAAAGGATCTGACATTTACTCTTCTTTTTGTTCAGACTACTATTTATTATGTAGCACAGAAATCATTTCAGGAGCTGTATATTTTTCTGAGGTTTCTAATTGACAAAACATAGGACATCTTTATGGCACTTGGGTCTTACACGTAATGTTCTGTTTAAAGGGGTGATGAAACCCAACGAAAACCAAGAGCCAAAACAAAATTCAACATGACAAAATCATGAAGCAAACAAAAGAACTGGTTTCAGCTCTCATTTTCTTATCTAAATACACCGGTGTTTGATGCTTATACAAATGTCCATCTAAGTTAGGGCTGGTCTTGCATGTGACACCTACTGTTTCTACTCTCTATAACCTTTGTCATGGTTCAGTGAATCACTGATGAATAACTGTGGAGAATGCTAGTCCATGCAGCATTAATAAATAGCACAATCACTGTCCTTGCAGTAACAGGAAATCGAATGCAACCAATGTGAAGTCAAAGGAATCTAAAGCTGAAAAAGCACTCTGAAAACCATGTCATACAGAGAATCATATCAGTCTCATGAGATATGTTACAAACATCATGATACACCAGAGCTTACCCACAAACACATGCACACATGTTGATCACAAAGAGGATCATGAGGAAATGCACAGTAACTATTAAAAACCTATGGCAGTTGCGACCCTGAAACTCAGCTTTGCTGATTTTTGGTTTGAGAATTCACTGTGAGGTAGTTGAATGAAACCCCTTAGCCTTGCTTCTTTCTTTTTTTAAAAATTATCATAATTCTCTGCTTTTCTTTCTTAATTCCCAGAATGACTAGAGAGCAGTAAACAAACTGGCAACAAGAAGCCAGGTTTCCAGCAACACCTCTCTCAATACTCTTCTGGTGTGCAGAGAGCAGCAAGGCATGTCCAGTCGATGCAGGCAGTAAATTATGTGAACCCTCCATCCCCAAGTGCCCCAGGTTACTGTACAGGAGAGTACACAGTGCAAATCTGAAGGATCTCTTTGCTTGAGAAGGTTTAAGTAAAGTGTGAACAGAATTTCTTTCCCAGTTGGTAATCCTAAATCAAAATCGGGATGCCACAGGCTTGATTCATAGGCCTATAAAATCCTACAAGTCCTGACACAGATAGACAAGTTCTCGTTTCCCTAGTAATTCTTTTGCTTCTTTCTTGAACACATCAACTTCCCCGGGGTCATCTTCACAACCCAACAATCTGTGTAGATAAAGCAGGATTGCAAAAGAAATAATGAAGCCCCTTTTATAGTGTGTTTCTTGAAAACACCTGACAGTTCCTTGAATGTTTATTGGAAGATAAACCTAATGTCAGCCACTAGCCCTCAACCATGGGAACATTTTCTTACTGATATATTTCTGTCACATGAATTTTGAGATGACCCAGAAAACCAATCAACCTGCAAAGTCTGATATTTTCCTCTCATCGCCAATGACACCAAATTCAACCTAATGTTAGTCAGTTTGGGCCATAACAAAATGCCACGGCCTGGACGTCTTAAACACAAACACAGAAATTCTCAGTTGGGGCCTCAAAGTTCAGAACTCTGAACGAATTCATTTATAGTGTGGCCTCTTCCTTGAACTTGCATATAACACCTTCTTGCTGTGTACCCAATGCCATTCCCATGAACACACACACTCTTGGTCTCTTCTCTTCTAAAAGGACATTAGTCTTCATTTGACCTCGAGCCAGGCACCAGTGGCTCATGCCTGTAATCCTAACTACTCAGAATGCTGAAATCGGAAGATCATGGTTCAAATCCAGCCCCGGCAGGAAATCCATGACACTTTTATCTCCAACAAGCCACCAGAAAACCAGAAATGGCGCTGTGGCTCAAGTGGTACAGCGCTTGCCTTGAGCTAAAGAGCGAGGGACAGCACCTAGGCCCAGAGTTCAAGGCCCATGACAGACAAAAAAAAAACTGCATTTGACCTCAATTGTGGCCATTAAGGGCCCTATCTCCAAATATATTGGGGATTAAGACTCTTCAATATATGAATTTAGAAGACCCAATACAGAACATAAGAAGCCCATTTACTGAGAACTTAATGAAAGATATAGCTGGAAATGGGCAATATAAGAATACATAAGGCATGACCCCAATCACAAAAAATGCATACCTTAGTGCAAGGAGATTCATATGTGTGCAGTTTATCTAGGGTACAAGTCGGTTATGAAAAAATGTGTAAATATTAAAATCTAAGAAGGAAGATGGCATCTATAGGACAAAGCCAATGGCCTGGGTTTAAGCAAAGGGTGTGATATGCTAATGTTTCCTTTAGAATGGTCATTTTGTTAGCAATGTGGAAGGTGGGCCAGAGGAACTGGACAGGAAGTGGAAAGTTAGCTGTCTCTTCTAATGCAACAGATGGAGAATGAAAGGGCTCAGCTAAAACAATGGAAATTCGGTTAAAGACATGGAGACAGGTTTAAGAGACTTTCAATAAATAAAAGCAAGAGAATTAAGGAAAATTGATCATTTCTGTCATAAAGGATTTTGGAATGAGTGTTCATTTAAAAAATCTTACTTTAGCCAGGTGCTCATGCCTGTAATCCTAGCTACTCAGAAGGCTAAAATCTGAGGATTGCGATTCACAGCCAGCCAAGGCAGGAAAGTCCGTGAGACTCTTATCTCCAAGAAACCACTAGTAAACCAGAAGTGGTGCTGTGGCTCAAGCAGTAGAGCGCTCGCCTTGAGCTGAAGAGCACAGGGACAGTGCCCAAGCCCGGAGTTCAAGCCCCACGATGGACCAAAAAAAAAAATCTTACATTACTCATTCAATTATCATTTCCATATCACCTTGATTTTTGTCTTATATAAGCAAAATACCTTTAATTCAATCCAATTTACTTCTTACCACCTTTCTCAGGTGGTGATTTTAGAAATTTGAATGTGCAAGATACCTCACTGGAAATTGAAATGAAGACCTATTAGTAAATCTCCAAGAGCTGTAGCTGCCAATACATTCTTTAATATGTGCTTAGACACTACATCTCAAAGTCAACTGTAAACTCAGTGTTAAAGCCAAAATTAGCCATCCTTCATTTCCATAATTCCATTGTACCTGAACTGATTCTAGCCTTGTAATAATTATAAACATTTCTTCTTCCCCTAATTCTTTATACAGTAAATCTCAAAGAGAGAACTTTTAGGTTGTAAAGTTTGAAGTGTTTATAGTAGTCACCCTGTTTGTTTCCAGATTTAATCTTCCACATCAATAGACTCCTTCCAACCCCCGCTCCTGCCTGCAGCCATGCCAAGGCCTGTCAAAGGCAGCGGTCTAGCAAGACCCTCAGAAGTAGGAGCACTTCTGGCTCCTTCCAGCAGAGTATCTTCTCTTAGTCACAGCATCGTATCCTTCCATTTACAAATGTCTTCCTCTAAGTGGACTGTCAGATCTTTAAGGGCAGAAGCCATATCTTGTTTGGTCAAAAGGCCATACTGCATACTCTCCCTTTGCCAAATTAACTGATTAAGAATGTCTGTGTGCCAAGAGAGTCCACACTGGTGACACATTAAATATAGAGCTGCATAAGTAAGTGATATTTCTCCTGCTGCTGTGTAAAGAAGTTGCATGCCAGAGCCAATGTGATGGCCCACACCTGTAATTCTAGCCACTTGGCTGGTGGGAAGGAGAGGTGCTGAAATCAGAGGATAGCTATTCTTGGCCAGATTAAGAGAAGTCCATGCAAGTATCTCAAGAAAAGAAGCTGGTCATCGTTGTTGTTGTTGTTGTTATTGTCGTCGTCATAGGGCTTGAACTCTGGGCCTGGGCGCTGTCCCTCAGCTCTTCAGCTCAAGGCTAGCGCTCTACCACTTGAGCTACAGCACCACTTCTGGTTTTCTGGTGGTTTATTGGAGATAAGAGTCTCACGGACTTTCCTGACAGGGCTGGCTTTGAACCATGATCCTCAGCTCTCAGCCTCCTGAGTCACTAGAATAACAGGCATGAGCCACCGGCACCCCACAAGAGGTCTTTTATTATAATGTTTGAGGTTCTTTTTTTCTTCTTTTCTTTTTTCTTTGGTTTATTCTGTTCTGTCACTGTTTTTAATTTGTGTACCCTTTGTCTTGTATATAAGTTTATATGATTTGGGGAAAGGAAGGGGAAATACAAAAACAGTAGGACAAACCAATTCAGCAGTGAAACCCTCTAGACACTATGTTGGAGATGAACTATACAACATGGGGGAAAGGGAAGTTGAGAAGGAAAAAACAGGGAGAAAATGAAAGAGGGGGTAACACTGTTCAAAAGGAAATGTGCGGGGCTGGGAAGGTGGCTCAGTGGTAGAGCGCTTGCCTTGCATGCCTGAGGCCCTGGGTTTGATTCCTCAGCACCACATAAGCAAAAAGAAAAAAGCCGGAAGTGGCGCTATGACTCAAGTGGTAGAGCGCTACCCTTGAGCTGAAACGCTGAGGGACAGTGCCCAGGCCCAAAGTTCAGGCCCCATGACCGGACCCAAAAAAAAAAAGGAATGAAAATAAAATTAAACAAAAAATAGAATACAAAAGCGCAAAGGAATGGGAAGGAAGAGCACTTACCCCTATGGTAGGTACCTATGGAGGTAGCCACTGAGGATACCCTCAAACATTTGCTTTCCTATAATCAAGCAGCCACTGCTCGGTCATCAGCTCATTTTGAAGTCCACAAGGCAGGACCTTCAAGTGCACCACATAGTAACCCCACTCTAGAGAATAAAAGTCCCAGCCCCAGCAGTTGCCATGGTGACAACCCTTCTCCAAACCGCATGTCCCACCCTGAGGTTGACTGTTGCCCGTCAGGCAAGTCAGTCCTTACCAAAACTTCTCATCTCACTCCTCAAGCTATAATTGCACTTTGCCAATAAATTACTCTTTACTCTCTCCAGAAATCAGCTCAGATGAAAGGGCTGGAGGTATGATTGAAGTGACAGAGTGCTGTCTAGCAAGTATGAGGCCCTGAGTCAAACCTTCGAATCCATTTTTTAAAAAAGCTCAGGTGGGACTAGATAATTGTCCACATTAAAAAATACATTCATTTCAGGGACAGGGGCTGATAGACAAGACGTGGCAGCAACTGTCAGTTGATTTAGATAAATGGTTCGTGTTCATGAAGGCAGAGATGGAGGATTCAATTCCAGGGCTTCCATCATCCAGTGGAGTTCCACACAAAGACTGAGTAGACATAGCCTAGGCAATCAAAAAGCAGCCTTGGGTCCTATGCTGAAGGACACCAAGGACTTGTCCTTCACGTTCCAGATGGAGGATATGCTGAGCAGTCGAGAAGAGATAAGGAAAGAGACAGGAGGAAGAGAGGTAGAAGAGGAGCAAGAGGAAAAAGAAAGTTCAGATTCTACATAGTGTTCAGTATCTTTCTTACGCATTATGGATAACCACTGAATTAGGTCTGGGTCAGTATTCCAGTGCCATTTTTAATGGTTTCCTGAACCATCCATTAGCTCCATTTCCTGTTTGATTAATTCTTTATGAATCTTGGTAAGAGAGAGAAATCAGTCTTGCCTGAGAAGCTGGGAATGCCAGACTTCACAACATAAGGCTGCTGATCAAACACACCTGCACAGAGGCAACTGCCATACCTCTGCTCCTGTCAGACTGCCTGGCCACTTGGGGTTGGCATAGGCTGAAGTACAGCTGAAAACAAACCAACCAACCAACCCTGAACATAACTAAATCAGGCAAAGGCAAGAGACCGCCAGGTGAGGGTGGAGAAAGAGCCTTTTTGAATAAAATCAAAGGGTCTTAGAAATAGCCTTATGCCTCAAGCCAATGTTTTCCACTAGGGGTTGAAGGTATGAAATCCATAAATCCTACCTGTGGATCTTATGACAGACCAGCTTAGCTTCTATGCAGTAAACCTGATGAATAGCCCAATAAGATTTTTTCTATGCTGCTCTAACTCCATCTAGTGGATAGAGAGCCAACTTCAACCCTAACTTTCCTGCAAACTGTAACCAGGCCTTTGCAGGTCTGTTCAGGCTTTTGTGGCTAGAAATACTATCTCTCATGTGCCAAAATATCTATATAGCTAGGGAAAAAATCAACAACTTGGAGTACCATTCATCCTAGGGTCAAAATTTCACATTTTGAATAAGTTCATTTAGTGATAACTGGTAAACTGTCTTTTTTTTTTCTTTTAACTGTAAAGGTAATATACAGAGGGGTTACAATTACATAAGTCAGGTAATGAGCACATTTCTTTTTGAACAGTATCACCCTTCTCCCTCATTTTCTCCCAGTTTTTCTCTTCCAGGACCCCTCCCCCACAAGTTGTAGTTCATTTCCAACATAATGTCTAGTATCACTGCTGAGTTGGCTCACCCTTTTTCCCCATTGTTTCTGTTTCCCTTCCCCTTCCCAAATCAGATAAACATACAAAACAAAGGATACAGAAATCAAAAACAGCAACAAAAGGGAAAAACAAAAACAAAAACAAAAAAAGAACCACAAACTACAATTAACAAAACTCTTCTATTTCCTGGAGTTCATTTCAATAAGCATTCGCACTACATTTTCTTGATCCATTCACCCACTGAGGGGCATCTGAAATGATTACATATCTTAGCTAAGGTAAATAATTTGGCAATTGACATGGTTGTGTTGGTAGCTTTGGTGTGGCCTAGTTTGTGGTTATTTGGATAAATGCCCAGGAGTTGGATGCGAGATCACAGGGGAGCTGTATCTTTGATCTTTTGAGGAACCTCCATACTGCTTTCCAGAGTGGTTGAAAAAGTTTACATTCCCACCAACAATGTAGTAGTGTTCCCTTTTGGGCTATATCCCTACCAGCATCTGTTATTGTGAGTTTTCTTGATAATGGACATTCTAACTGGAGTGGGATGAAATCTCCATCTTGTTTTGAGTTGCATCTCTTTATGGCCAGAGATGTTGAATATTTCATCTTGTTTCTATTGGCCATTCTTATTTCTTCTTCAGAGAAATCTGTCTTTAAGTTGTTAGCCCACTTATTAATGGAGTTGTTGTTTCTTGGAGGATTTGTTTTTGGAGTTTTAGTTTTTTGAGTTTTTTGTGTGTTTTGATATGAGACCCTTGTCTGCTGTGTAACTAGTAAAGATCTTCTGTCATTCTGTGGAATTTCCATTTATCTTGCTAGCCATGTCTTTTTCTATACATAAACTCTTCAGTTTGATGCAATCCTATTTATCTAGCCTTTCCTTGATTTGTTGTGATTCTGAATCTTTGCTTAACAAATTTCAACATGAAACAAGGAGCCTTAGTGTTTCCCCTACCTTTCCTGTAATATTTTCAGGGTATCTGGTCTTATAATGAGGTCTTTGATCCATTTGGAATTGATTCTGGTGCAGGGTGATATATAAAGATCAGGCTTCAGGTTTTTGCAAGCATATTCCCAATTCTGCTAGCATCCTTTGTGGAAGAGGCTGTCCTTCTTCTATCCTGTATTTTTTTTGTATATATTGTGTTTCCTATTTAAAACTCTACCTTTAGAATATTTTTATCTTACTAGGAATTTTTCATGTACTTCAGTACAATAAATATTAATAATAATAATAGAATGAAATTAGAATTGGCATAAGAAATACAAGTTCCTATTAACAAAAAGACAGATAACTCCAAGTGACCTCTGAAATCTAATTTGCATAGATGTGGCTATGGAAAATCAAGGAATGTTTAAGCTAAAAAAATCTTAATGGCGGGATTGGGCCTGGGGGTGTGTGTGGGACCCCAGCCTCTCCCCTGTCTGCTGTGACCGGCCTGGGGTGGGTGGGTTTCCTCTTCCTCCACCTGACCTGCCTCACACAGCAATGGAGCTGGCGATGTGTGCACACCTCCACCACTGTGAGCCCAATAAACCTTCTGCATTGAAAAAAAAAAATCTTAATGGCGGAAGTGGCTCTGTGCCAGCCTTGAGCTGAAGAGCACAGGGACAATACCCAGGCCCAGAGTTCAAGTCCCACAACCAATAAAAATAAATAAATAAATAAATATCTTAATGGTATTCTGATGAAGATGAAAATAATGTACAGTAGAGGAAAGAAAGGAGACACTGATCCAAAAGCCTATTTCCAGTGTTCACTCAGCAGTATGGGCTATACATGGCCCATACTTCTCTCTTTACTCCCTACTCCCTTCTCTTGAGGTGAGTACACCCACCTCTTCTGCCTTTTCATCTCTCCCCAGATTTATTATGGCTTTTATCCACTGATAAAAATGACTTTTTCTGCTAGTCATGATGGCTAACATCTTTAATTCCAACTACTCTGGTGGCAAAGATAGTAGGAAGGCCAGCCTAGGCAAACTTACAAACAAAAAGGTTTAAGGACATGATTCAAGTGGTTGAGTACTGGTTTAGGAAGTGTGAGGCGTCAGGTTCAATTGCCACTATGACAAAAAAATAAAACCTTCCTTTTCCAAGTTCAATATTATTAAAATATAGAATCATAGACATTTTAGGAGGGGAGCTTTTGCAAACCCTCTAATTCTGTGCCTCTTCCTTGATGAATAGAATGGAAGTATTTTGACAATTTTCCCATAACACACACAAAACCAGTTAGTCACAGATCCACTAGAAAACAGCTCCATGCAAATGTGCAACATGGGGAAGAAAAGAATCAGAGTGAGGTAAAAGCTGTTGTTGGTAGCAATGTCGTACAGCATGTCAGTATGTTTTGATTAGAGAAGAAAATCTTTTTAAACAAAAATAGATAGCTGTCTTTCTTTTTTCACTTTTATTTTTGTTTTAAAGAAAAGCTATCAGGAAACTGGAAGATCACAGAGATTGTGCAGTAATCAACAGACTGGTCATTATTACCACTAGGAAAAAACTACAGGCTATGTGCATACATGAAGTAAAATGAATTAAAATTAAAATGAGTAAAAATTTAAAACCCTGTGATACTCATACAGTCTCCTTCTGAAGGCTGTGTTCAGCTGCATGGAACCCAGGTTGTAACTCCTAGAGAACAAGCCCTCTGGAGTGACTCTTGAAACATTTCCCAGAAAGTTGCTGGACATCTCTATAAAAAAAACAAGGATTCATGAGTTCTACCAAACACATCCTCTCCCAATATCCTGAAGAAAGATTATTTTTAAACAAAGACTATGAAAGCAAAACATAGAGTAGATGCCAACAATATATTTAAGCATTTCCCTCAAGTAGGCCAGTCTACAGTAGATAGAAACTTTAAACCTAGTTCATGTTCCATTGCTCTTCCATTCACACACACTTTATGTGCCATCTGTAGACTTGTGTAATTGATTGCCAAAGGACATAATTTTTTAAGACAATTGATTTGATTACCAGCCATGAAGTTAATCTGAGTTTCCAAATCAAGTTTCAAGGTGTGAATCTTCAGAAGACTGGAAAGAGGAATCCATCTCCTGGGAAAAACTGGACAAGAAAGACTACCGTTTTGGTATTTGTGAGCTCTACCTCAATGACTGGATCATAATCCTTGTCTCAGAAACCAGATCCTGGATCATGATGAGTATAAATCTCCTTCCTTATATATAAAATCTGTTATTAGAGATTCTACCTACTTTTAATCTAAAGGAAACGAAGGATGTATTGTTGGCTAGATATTGCATGTCAAATAGCTTGGGAGATACCCTGACTATCTTTGATTTGAAATTCTTCATAACCATATCTGTAAGGGAGGTTAAAATGAAGTAATAAAGCTAGTAGAAAACTGTTCAGGTTAGATAAGGAATCTCCACAACATAATCGACCATATCCTAATCCTAGAATCTGTGAGCATTATCTTGTATGGTAAAAGGTAAATTGTGGGTTTGATTAAATTTAGTTGCTGAAAAAGCATCATTACCTTAGGTTATCCAGCTGCTTCTAAATGTGATCACCGTAATGAGAAGGAAGGGACATGATCACAGAAGCAGAGATTGATAACAGCCAGTGTACAATGAGTGTCAGAGAACCGTAGGAGTTAAGAAATGGATTTTCCCCAGAGTCTCCAGGAGGAGTCACTGTTCCCCCTTTAAATGAGAATATGACACCATATATTATACGCTGCTGTGGGATGGATGTCTTACCTCCAAAAATGAAGGGCAAGATCTGTGTGTTACTTTAAATCACAGGGTCCACGGTGGTTTGTTATAGCAGTGGTGTGAATTTACACAGAACGGAAGCCAGAACCAACGACCCTGGAACTGAGTACACAAAGACTCATACCTTATCCCAACTTGAACATGCACCCCCACTCCCTACCCCCAGATTTGGAACAGAGCATCAAATTAAATGATGGATTTTTGGTCTGATCAATCATCAGAATCACCCCATTTATTATGATGACAGCTTCCCTGGCAAAAATTCTCATGAAATTCCAGTGTGCTCACTAATACAAGGTGCCACTAGAGGCCAGATAATGCTTAACGATTCTAATTTGGAGTGTACAAGAGGGTAAAAGAAAAGCTTACCCTAGAGTCCATGGGTGCCTAGCAGGCCTGTTACCTACCTTCTTCTGAGCTGATAAATGTTGATCCCAGTGTTCTAGAATAAAATGGGCAAAATCTCGGAAAGCAGAAATGCATTCATTAATCTGTATCTTGTAATTACTTCATACCAGAACGTTTATCTTTCTTTGCTTGCCTGAATGCTGTTAATTGAACATGTCACCCAGAGCTCCAGTGCTTCGTGTTTGCTCATGTTACTGTGCTAATCAATCAGTTGCACAGAATTGAAAGTTGCGAGAAACTGAAAATGTCACCTGAAAAGCTTTTGTGCATCTAAGTGTGGCAGCAATAAGACATGTGATTGCATAAATTCCATTTGACTCCCAGCACAAACTCACAACGAAGTGTGAAAGAATAAATGAATGACAGGCACAGGAGAGGAAGAGCACATCTCACTCAGACACTTGCTTTGTGAAACTCCAATGAGAACCACGCAACGCACACACACAAAGTGTTCAGAATTGAATTTTATAGTCACCCTCCTCCATGTAATTTTCCCTCTCTCCAGGATTCCAGCTTCCACTCATCTCTACACCCCTTGATAAGTCCTGCTATGGAAAAATCCAAAGAACTCCAGTGAGAATCCAATATTTTTAAAGGAAAATCCAGTGAGCCTGACTTGGTGGCATACACCTGAGATCCCAGACCCTGGGAAGCCCAGACAGGAAGGCTGCAAGTTCCACATAACAACCTGTCACTGCTCTTACTTGTATCGTGTTAGAGAATGAAGCATATGAAAAAAACGTAGAATTCTAAAAATTGTAGTCATGCAGAGATCTGTCATCATTTGGGGGGAGATAAACATTTGTGAATTACCTGACAGATTTAACACTATAGAAACCTACCACCAACACTGGCCTTGCCTTTCTCCATTGAACACATTGCACAAATAGCTAGTTGGCCCAATTCTGCCTCTCGTGACCGAGCATTTATTAAGCATCCTCTGCACAAATGTCCCAAATCTGCAGGGCTGTTGCATAATAATCCAGCAGTTTCTTCTTGAATGGCATGTTAAGAGGGTGGGTAGAAGCTACCCAGAGCCTTAATATGTGCATGTCAAGGCCCTGGGCATAGGCATCTTTTCATCTTTGCTGGTACTTCTATATTGGATGGATTATGTGCTGTGTTCTTTGGCAGGAATGGGAATTCTGGAAGTGGTGTTGACAGACAGGATGAGCGTATAGGGTCTTGATCTGACGGCTAACCTCAGAATCTGTCATCTACAGAGTCCTATGATGTGAGGACAAAGCAAACTTTTCTGATGGCTGACACATAAGCCCAAATTGTAGCGTATTCAATGCTTTGCCCTGATTAGATACTGATGGTCCCCCTTGGAGACTTCCCATTTTCCATTCCTAGCAATGCTAGACTTTCCCAACAAAATCCTTTCTCCCCCAACACCCACCTCCTTTTGTAAGCACCTCCATTTTACAGATGATGGAACTGAGATACGAATACATTAAGCAGTTCACTCAAAAGCAGAAAGAGGATGGAGGAGCGGAGTCTTTAACTATATAGCTACCAGGAGAATTCATCCATGTACACCATTATGAAATAAATAAGTGCAAACAGTATGCCTTCAAGTCAAAAGCAATGCTTCATTTGTTATCATGTATTTATTTTTATAATAGCCCTCCTAAGGTATAAGGTGAGATACTGTGGTTTTTCTTCACATTCCGCTGATGATTATTGATGTTAAGGACTTCATCATATGCCTTTTAGCCAGCTCTGTGGTTTCCCTAGGGAAATGTCTATTCAAAACTTTTGCCAAGTTTCACTGGGTTGTTTCGATGTCACTGCATTGTAGTTACCTTTATGTATTTTGACATTAACTCTAACTGGACTTGCAGTTTGCAAATTCTTTCTGTATCTTACAGCTTGTCTTTCCATTTTGATGATTGTTTCCTTTGCTATGCAGATGATTTTAAATTTAATGTCATATTTGCTCTTGCAGTTTGTACTTCTGATGTCATACCCAAGAAAGCATTATGTATGCCCTTGTCATGAAACTTTTCTTGTATATTTTATCATAAGAGTTTTACAGAATTCAGAAATAACAAAGGTTGTAGAGTTTGTGGGAAAAATAGGACCCTTGAATATCTTGGTGGGAATGCAAAATGATGCAGCCACTATGGAAAAAAATATGATTATTCCCTTTAAAATTAAAAATAGAACTACCCTCTAATCCAGCAATCAATTTAGAATCAAAACCAAGATATCAAGGAGACCCTAGAACCTCATGTTTATTGTAGCAACATTCACAACAGACAGGATGCCAAATGTTTCTCAAAAGATGAACAGGTGAAAAACGACTGTGACATATCCATACAGTGAAATTTGAAAAGATATGTGTTCTGTCATATGAGGTAATAGCAGTAAACTTTGAGAACATCATGCTATGTTAAATTAGACAGTCATAGGAAAACAAATACTACACAATTTCATTTACATAAAATTTGCATTTATGTTAGGTTTGTAGAAAGAGTAGAATGGTAGTTGCCAATGTCTGGAGGACTATGGAGAAGTTGCTGTTCAGGACATAGATGACATAAGGGTATATAGATAGGTTCAGGTATATAGATGAATAAGTTGTTCATATTGTACCCCATAGATGACATAAGGGTATATAGATAGGTTCAGGTATATAGATGAATAAGTTGTTCATATTGTACCCCTAGCTACATGTACTGTACTGTGCATTTAACATGGGTTAAGATGTTAAATCCCATTTTAAGAGTTCTTGTCACAACTTTCTAAATGATGCTTCAATGATAAGTGATAAAAGAGCCAATTTTTCCAAGGAAACCTATAGAAGAAAGCTTCTGAGAATGAATCAGGACAAGTGCTTTCATTATGGGCTTATATTGCTATAAATAATAGGCAACTCTTATAAACCCTTTTGTATCTGCACACTTAAAATACATGGGAACAAAATTCTTTTTGCAGTTACTATTGTTTTATTATTCTTGTTATTCTTTAAGTAGTTGTACAGGGAATTTTCATTTCATAAAGCAATTTATGAATGCAATATTCTTGATCAATGTCATCCCTTTCGATATTCTCACCCCATCCCTCCCCTCCTCACCACTTCCCTCAACTCTTCTTAATTTTATAGGATATACATCGAATTCTTCACCACGTTTTCCCCTCTTCTCCTCTTCATTCACCTACCCCATTATAAAATGCTCCAAGGAGGAATTTTCATATGCATTGACTCCATCTTAACTACCTTAAAAACACTAAGGGAAGATGTGTATTATAAACTAAAATTCAATAAAACTTTATTGAGATTGGTTTATAACATGTTAAAATAAGATTCACATAAAGTAATAACAGCTGATGACGTACTTCTTCATTTGGATCTATCTATCTACATGATAGGTCTTTTCTCTTTTTACACTTTGCCACTAAAACCAAGTATTGAAATGAACTATATTTGGAACTCTGAGTTTGATTCTTGAGTCCACATTGTTTCAACAGTAAACAAATTAGCAAAATTATTATTATTGTTGAGAGAATTCTATCACTGGGATTTCACATGGGCTTATATCTTTTTTTTATTTACACAACTATATGTGTTTTGTCACATTTAATATGCCAGTATAATAGTATGTTCGTATAAAATAAGTATACATTTGGTAGGTAATTGGCTAATTTGTTTAACTGACAAGATGCCTCCAAGACTCATGTTGGAAGGTAGGAGCTTCAGGAAACCTCATTCTCCACCTTAAACAGTTCAGGGGCCCGGTATAGTGGCACATACTTAAGTCCCAACTATTGAGGACACAAAGATGGGAGAATTCTAGTTCAAGACTAGACTGGGGGTGGGGAGAGAAATGAGTGAGATTCTACTTCAAGGAACAAGTTGAATGTATTGCGAGGCATTCCTGGAATCCTGACTTCATGGGAAGCAGAGGTAAGAGTACTGGGACCCAGGGTTGGCCCTTGCTTTAACAACAAGACACTATCTGAAAATAAAGCTAAAGGAAAGGGGATGAGGTGTATTGATCAAGTGGTAGAACACTTGCTTAATCCCTGAGTTCAAAAACCAGTGTCACCAAAAGAAATTAAAAGCTCAGTATCTCCTCTACTTACAGAACTGAAATCAAATTTTAAATGAGGTTAAAGGATAGACTTAAAGTGAGAACAGATAAAGAATGCCTTGGTAGTCAGTACATAGAGTATATTTAAGGTTATTTGTTACCAAGTAGCCAGGATGTGGGCCTTGTTAAGCATTGGTCACAGTGAGATGAGGAAATTGCACCTGACTGTTTAGAATAAATACCTGTTAACAGCCAAATCCTCCCCACTGTCCTAACAATGCAAAACCATGCACTTTCAATTTTGCTTTATGTTCATTGAAAAGGGCCAGAAGAGGCATTTATTATTCAAGTTTGTTATTGGTGCTGAGAATCTGTTATTATTAAATCAGCTCAGAAAATCTGCAGATGACAGTTCTCTTATGCAATCCTCCAGCAATAGAAATTTCCCTGTACTTGTCACAAAGTGGTTTGTTGTAGAAATAAGTATTATAAAGAAGAGCTGTCAACTTTAGAAGTATTCTATTACCACTTTGGAAAGCAGTATGGAGGTTTCTCAAAAGACTCCACATAGAGCTCCCCTATGATCCAGAAATCCCACTTTTAGGCATTTACCCAAATGATCACAAACAAGACCATACTAAAGCTACCAGCACAATTATGTGTATTGCAGCATATTTACCATAGCTAAGATATAGAACTAACCCAGATGCCCCCTCAGTAGATGAATGGATTAAGAAAATGTGATATATATATATATATATATATATGAGAGAGAGAGGCATAGAATTCTGTTATATATATATATATATATATACACATATACATATACATGTAGATAGATATCGATATAGACATAGATATACAGACCCACAATGGAATTTTACTCATCCATCAGGAAGAATAATGTCATTTTCAGGAAAATGCATGGACTTAGAAAAGTGAAGGAAGTCAGGCTCAGAGAGACAAAGGGTGCATATATTTTTCCCATATGTAGAAGTTAGATCCTAAATATAAATAAATATAAAAATTCATACAGTGCCATATATATATGATTAAAATAATTAAATTATGGAATTTGCAGGGATGGAGTTCCACAATGTATCTATCCCCTTTGAACAATTAACATCCAGTTTAACAAAATGAACACCAGGAAGCTGCCACATTCCTTGTCTGGAGAGAGAGGGGTAGAGGTAGGTG
Source organism: Dipodomys merriami (assembly GCF_024711535.1). NCBI lineage: Eukaryota > Metazoa > Chordata > Mammalia > Rodentia > Heteromyidae > Dipodomys > Dipodomys merriami. Next base: position 87,708,890 of record NW_027203381.1, read on the forward strand.
ATTGGAGAGGAGAATAGTGAGTGAATACAGTCTCTGTGTACATACATGGAGGTGGGCCTAGGAAACGGGGCAGAAAGGGATTAGATAAAATGTGAGGAGAAAGATGGAAAGGGAAACACTGACCAAGATGCACTTTAAACATGAATAGATAGTGTACCCAGGGGTTTCAATTTAACATATCTATTCATGTTTAAAGTGCCAAAAAGGCTTGCTGATTTGGATTGCACTTTGTGAAAAGCTTTGGATTTTGGTAATTAGTAGGAATAGTTCTTCACTTTATTATTACTAATTTTTTTTAATAGTACTTGGCTTTGAACTCCAGGCCGTGCACTTGCTAGTCAGTCACTGTAGCACTGACCCCGTTCCCCAGCCCTCTTTGTTTTAATTATATTTATGGATAGAGGCTTACATTGTCCAGGGCAGCCCATGCCTCTGGCCTGGCTCTAGTTAGAGACGCTCACCATGACTTACTGACTCAAACAAGGTCTTGCTAACTTTTGTAGTAGCTGGTCTTGAACTGTGATCTCCAATTTCCACTTACCAAGTAGTTGGATTATAGACATGAACCATCAGGCCAATCTATCCTTTCCTCTCTTTTATTGCAATCCAAACCAGCGAACTTTTTTGGCGAGCTATTCAAAAACCATACTGTCTTTCTAATTTTTTTGTGTGTGAAAAGTCATGATAAGCAGCGCAGTTTGCAGCGTAAAGGGCATCACTTTAGCTCCTGTGCCCAGTTCAGCTTCCTCTGGCTACAGCATTATTTATGTACATAATATATTCCACAGGTAACAGTGAAGTTCTTCTTGTTTTGTTGTGCTTTGCTTTCTTTTGCTTTGCTGGTACTGAAATTTGAGCCACAACTACAGCTTCTTTTGTTGTTGTTGTTGTTGTTGTGGGTCGTAGGACTTGAACTCAAGGCCTGGGTGCTATCCCTGAGCTCTTTTGCTCAAGGCTAGCACTCTACCACTTTGAGTCACAGCATCACTTCTGGTTTTCTGGTGATTAATTGAAGATCAGCCTCATTGATTTTCCTGACCATGCTGATTTTGAACTGTGATAATCAGATCTAGCCTCCTGAGTAGCTAGGATTACAAGCATGGGTCCCTGGCAACCATCTCTAGATTCTTTTAAATTGTACATTACTACATACTTTTATTGATTTCAGCAAGTTATTCCTCCAAACAAGGATGCATTTATATAGTTTAGAGAATTTCCCTGGGTTCAAGATTTGTCTGCAATGGACACAATGTGCAGACAGGTGAGTGGGTCAGGCAGGCAATATAATGGCAAAGTTTCCCATTCCAAGTGAGAAACCACAGCAGGAAAGACAAGAGGCACCCCATGTCCTTAGGGGACTGATACTTGCCCTGTGTCACAGGTGAAGGTCAGAAGGGGCCATTTAGCCAGTTAATCCTTCCATGGTAGCTTGATAGGAAGTTGAAGGTTTGAACCAGGGCTCCTACTCTAGTAGCTCTTGGCCACTATACCATCTTTGTACCTGTATGAAATCTGTCATGTTTTTACTTCAAGTCACACAGACCTCCCCAGGGGTCAACTATTGTTCCCAAACGGGCAAAGCTCTGCTTTCGAGGTAACCTCATGGTGTCATGAGGAAGTGCTGAGGCAGCAGTTAGAGGCGGGATGGGACTCATTCCTGCCTGTGTCTTGCAGCCGACTTTGGAAAATCAAGCGAGATCTCTTTGGATATTAAAGATGGCCTATGAAGACCAGCCACCTTCAACATTCTGAGTCAAAGGCGCTCCAGGAGAAACCACTAGAAAAGAAGAAGAGAAGATGTCTAACCAAGAAAGCACAAAGGAGACAAGTCAGAATAGTAAAAGAGGATCCATGAATGGGGAGACCCACACTGAGGTCTTAGATGATGTTGCCAGATTAGTGAGCTCTTCTATCATCTTTTTTTAAGAAAGTAAATGCTGTAAGCTTGATTATAATTGAGAATGTTTACATTTTTTTTTCTTTAAAATAAAGATAAGGAAGAAAAGATCATCAAGCCAATTAAAGAATCAGACAAAGTCAGGGACTAAGCAAAGGATAGATGATACCAAATGTGTATTTATATGCAGGTCAAATAAAACTTTCCCTGGAGGAGTAATATGGTCTCTCAGCTGCCAATCCATAAACTCTCATCTTGGGGTAGGAGAGCTGCTTAACTCAAGAGCTTCCCAGGATGGTGTGAGAATTGAAGGTTCAAGGAGAGAATTAATCCCCAGGGTTCTGGGAAGGTGGCTCAGTGCTCGACTAACATGCATGAGGCTCTGGGATCGATTCCTCAGCACCACATAAGCAGAAAAAGCCGGAAGTGGTGCTGTGGCTCAAGTGGTAGAGTGCTGGCTTTGAGCTGATGAGCTGAGGGACAGCGCCCAGGCCCAGAATTCAGGCCCCATGATAGGCAAAAAAGAACAAAAAGAAAGAATCCCAGCAATATAGCAGGCCAAATCAGAAAAGAAATCTCCCCCTGTGGTTCAGAATCCAAATCCGAAGATACTTTCAATTGCCAACATATCTCCTGTCGCTTTGCCATCTCATTCCAACTCAGTTATTTTTTCCTCAGAAATGATTGGCTGTGACATTGTGGGCTGAAAAATCAACCAAGGAATTTAATCCTCATAATTATTTTTTTTAATCCATCTGTCTGAAAAAAATAGTCCTGAAAACTGAGAGTCTAGCACATGTCCCAAACATGCTTTACTGCCCAGGAACCAATTTCCTACTGGGAATAGAGGAAACTTGAACATGCTGGAAAGACTTTGAATGTCTCAGAGGACAGGAATTTCCTGTGAAAATTTCTGCCCTTGATTTGCACATGAATTATACCAATTCGCTTTACTTGTATCTCTTACTGAAAATAATCACACTGGGCACTAAGTTAAATCAAGTCATGTACCTCCATCCTCAAAATGGATGTGCTCTTAGTAACTCCCAAGCTTAGTACAGGCTAAGCTCTCTTCTACCTGATTATATTCTCATGCCTGAGGCCTCTGGTATGTGAGCTGCCTTCTAATAGTAAGCATTGATCTGTCTCCCATATTTGAGAAGTAGAAATGTCCCATCCTGAGAGGATATTCTTCAAGATACCTGAAGACCTTCCTTTTCTCTCAGTTATTAGAACTCTTGCAGACAATGTGTGCCAGTGGTAACATTCTCCTTCTTGGAATCTTTTGTACGTACTTTCTCATGTGCCAAGTTGCAGGATCTATTTTAAAGCCTATATCCGATGCTTCTTGGGGGCTGTTTCTTATCAGGAAAGTTTCTATATTATCCCTAGATGTGAGGATATTATGGGGCCTGCCCCTTGGGAGTTGCTGTGCCCCTTTTACACTTCATAGGACAATATAAAGCAGCTAGAAAATAAACAAAGCCACATACCCTTAATGGAAACCGAGGCTCCGGAAGGTTCTGCAAAGCCATAACCAATAAGAAACTGAGGTCGGGGCTAGGAAGATGGCTCAGTGGTAGAGCACTTGCCTTGCATGCCTGAGGCCCTGGGTTCGATTCCTCAGCACCACATAAGCAAAAAGAAAAAAAGCCGGAAGTGGCGCTGTGGCTCAAGTGGTAGAGCGCTCGCCTTGAGCTGAAGAGCTGAGGGGCAGCTCCCAGGCCCAGAGTTCAGGCCCCACGACCGGACCCAAAAAAAAGAAAAAGAAAAAGAAAAAGAAACTGAGGTATTGGACACTGCCATAAAAGATCCAGAGGGTGCTGGAGCAGGTGTTGTGGATTTTATTCCTGCTCCACTTGTCACCTTGGATGAAGTTGCTTACCTCCTCCGAGTGTGTTTACTCACCTACACATGGAATTGACAGCGGTATTCACTACATAGAGCTATTGAGAGGAGTATGTGACATACAAGTAAGATTGTATACACTCCTTGCTGGATACAGAAACAGCCAAGAGATACTACTTATTATATATTCAATCCATGTCTTTTAAGACTAGGAATCAATAAGAACTATTGATTTAATAATTAAGAATATTTTCCAAGACTAACCTACTAGCCTGTCGAGAGAGAGACAGAGAGACAGAGACAGAGAGCAGACACTCTACACTCATGAAGGTTCCACTCAGAGAGAAAATGTTGCTTCTGCCTCACATCCATATTTCTTCCTCCCAGAAACATCTCATCATCTGTATAGACTTGAAAGAGAGGAAAACTTGAAGCTGGTCGCTGAAATCTCATGCCTGTCATCCTAGCTACATGAGAGACTGAGATTGAGAGAATCACATTTTTAAGGCCAATCCAGTCAGCAAAGGACACAAGACTCTCTCTCCATAGAAGCTGCACATGGACTCTCTCTCCTTAGCAGCTGCAAGTGGCACAGGTCTGTCATCATCCTAGCCAATAGAAGCAAAATAGAATTGCAGTTCAGGTGTGCAGGAAGACAGAAAACCCTATCCAAAAAGTGACTGAAGCAGCTGGGTGCCCAGTGGCTGATAGCTGTAATTGCCATTTGAGAATCACAAGTCCAAGTTAGACAAGGCAGATAAATCCTCAAGACTCCAAATAACCAGTGAAAAACCTGAAGGAGAGATGTGACTCAAGTGGTAGAACAACAGACATAAGTGAAAAATAGTTATAATAGTCAATGTACGTACGTGAACATTGAATGGGGTAATAAAATGAGGCAATGGGTGTGGTGAGCGGAGAGCAATAAATGGGGTGACACTGATCAAGATGCACTGTACTCAATTACATTCTAAAAAATAAAAATAGAATACATAACATAAACAAAAATTAGAAAAATAAATGAATAGAAAAAATAATTTTTTAAACTTTTAAAATTAAAAATAAATGTTTAAAGATAAAAAGCAATTAATTAAAAATTTTAAAAGATGCATTATGCTCATAAATTGATATGTTGAATTGAAACCCCTTTGTATAACAACTTAAAGATAATTTTAAAAAGCTAAAAATAAAAAAGTCAAATGGAAGCAGGGAGGCCTGAGTTCAGGCCCCAGTACCAGAAAAAATAATAATAAAAGTACTCAATGTGTCCACGAAGCATCTGGAAGGCAAGGTGGCTAAGGCAGGGACTGAGCTGATGGAATAAAGTGATTTGGCCACCACAATCTGCATACCTCTGTAAAGACTTTGGATGGAATAAAGAATTATTATAGTGTGATGAGTAAAATTAAGCAATTGACCTGTTTTTCCAAATGAATGTTTGGAAAAGGAAAGACTGAGCATGCATGAGCTAATGTAGGAGAACCAAGCACAGAACATTGCAGTGGCTAATGTAAGGGATATGAGAGATGGCATGGATAGTAATAGTGAGTGTGGTACAAGACTGGTTGATTCTAGATATATAGTAAGATATCAGCCACATGAATTTACCGATAGGTTATATGTCAGAAATAAAAGAAAGAGAAGTGTAGAACATTTTCAGTGTTTTTTATCTGAGCAGCTGGACAGATGGCATTGTCATTTACTAAGACGTTAATGATTCATGAAACTTATTTGGCTTTTTTCCATTTGTACAGGTGTAGGGAACAATAAGGGTTGAAACTTGGTACATACTAAGCTAACATATCTAGTAAACATCTATCTAGACATATCAAGTAAGCAGATATATAAGACTGGGATTCAAGGAGGTCCAAGCTGGAGACCTGAATTGTTAGTGATATAAACATACTCATATTCCTGTATCTAAGGTCACCAAGTAAATGTATATAGACAAATCTGGAGTGTTCCATTGTTATTTTAAAAAGTCCAGAATCAGAAAGAAAGTAAATTGAGGGAGTACAAGGTCCTGGATGTAAATGAACAAGAAAGAAGAAATTGAGAGAGAATGATCAATCAAATCAAATACTAGTACTAAAACTGATCATTGAAGGAGTGGTGCTGTGGCTCCAAGTGGTAGAATGCTAGTGTTGAGGGAAAACAAAGAGCTCAGGGATAATGCCCAGGCCCTAAGATCAAGGCCCACAAATGACTCTCCACCCACCCCTACCTCAAAACACTGATCACTGGATTTGACCATGGAGATGCCAGTGGTAACTTCAATAAGTATAGTTTTAGTAGAGTAAGTGAAAGTCATGTTGAATTGTATTTAAAATACTCAGAGGATTCCAATGGCGTAACTCCTTTGAACAACAAACAGTTTAACAAAATGATTACCAGGAAACTGAAACATGTTTCATGTTGGATGATAGGGTTTAAAGGAGGAGGGAAGATAAATGGAGAGAGAGGAATAAGGGCAAATACTGTCACAAATTCACACATACGTATGTGAAAATGGAAAAACAGGTAATTTGAAGGGATGGGTCAGGAGACAAGGTAGGAAAGAATAATGAATGGAATGAAATTGCAAAAGATACATTATATTCATCAATTGGTACATTGAAATGGAATCCCTTTGTACAAGTTACTTAAAGATAAACATTAATTTAGAAAAATAAGCTATGTGATGGTTATAGAAAAATATAATAAAATACAGTATAGAAAAATGCATTTAAAGAGTTTCAGAGTGGAGCAACAGCCTTGAGTGAAAAGTGAAGCCAAGCAAATGTGTGAGGTCCTGAGTTTGAGCCCCAGTAATGACACCAGAGTGAGAGGAGAGGAGAGAGAGAGAGAGAGAGAGAGAGAGAGAGAGAGAGAGAGAGAGAGAGAGAGAGAGAGAGAGAGAGAGAGAGAGAGAGATTGTTGGAAAAATAGAAGATAAGATAAATGTTTGTGTTATCCAACAATATTAAGAAGAGAGAGAGAAGGGGGGTTGGGAGGGATGGGTAAGTATGTTGAAGGGGGTGACACTGATCAAAATGTATTTGTATTCCCCACGACAGATAAAAACGATGCATTGTATTCATAAACTGCTTTGTTAAATGGCAATCACTTTGTACAACAAAAAAATGAAATCATAAAATTGGAATCCTTTGAGTCTGTTTCTAGGTAGCAGCAGGTCTTCCTTCTTCCTCATGATTTCTTCATGGAGAGTCAGAATTTACACACTGATCTTTGGGTGTTCCTTTCTCAATGGCAAAAGAATATTTTTGAAAACATAAACCAAGAAAGTATAGATAAATACATACCTCAGAATAGGCTAAATACGTACCTCAGAATATTTGGTTGAATTACTATTTTCAATGAAGGCTAGACAATCACTTGAAATAGAGCTAAAATCATAGGAAAGAAACTGACAAAGGAAAAAGAGAAAATTAGAGAAATGGACATTACTATAAATGCATGAGCTTTTATGCCAAAGCATTTGAATTATTTTCTGTAGTTAAAAATGACACTAATAGTAATAAGCATGATAAATACTTATTGAACAATAAAGAAGTCAATTGACCAAAAAAAGAGATAAATTTGTGTGCAAAGAGAGGAAGCAGTAGAATCAAGAGATAATATTTTTCTTAATGTAGAAGACATGATGCATGTTTGGTCAGAACAATAGAGCGCAGGAGAGACTGATGATGTGCAAAAGAGAGGCTTAGGCCAGGCAGAAATTTACTGGATAATTTTCAGGTCATACTGAGCGTTGGGCTCTGGCCTATAATCCTAGCTACCAGGAGGCTGAGATCTGAAGATCATAGTTCAAATTCAGCCTGAGCAGGAAAGACTTTGAGACTTTTATCTCCAATAAAACTACTCAGAAAAAGCTAGAAATGGTATGGTGGCTTAAGTGGTAGAGTGCTAGCCTTGAGCAAAAGATACTCAGAGACAGTGCCCAGGATCTGAGCTCAAGCCCCAAGTTCAGAAAAAAAAAGGGGTTTCCAGTTAAGTTGGAATATGATCTGGTTGACAAATGGTGATATTGGCCTACAGGTAATAAAATGTGTATGTAATCTATAGTAATAAGGGACAAGACAGATGTAAGTGCTGTTTCATGCTCTGAAAACAAACAAAGTGGTGAGATTTGTAGCAAATCTATTCTGCTAATTTCAGATTTCTTTCTGATGAATAAGATCTAGCCTAAATAGAGGGCGTAGAAACAGCAAATGACAATAGATATGAAAGAGCTAATAGCAGAGAAGAAGGGAAGAGACAGTAGGGACTATAAAACAGGTTTAGCAAGTATGAAAGAAGAAAACATTGGATAGGAAAAGCCTAAGAGTCCACAACAATTCTTAGAATGTCTACACTAAACAAATGAAATATGCCCAAGTAAAAATTAAATTAAATTAAAGAGGAATGGCCCAGTGCTAATATCCCCCCAGTACTGACTAGAAGCCATTCTAGAAGGGCCATAGTATGAAAGCCATCCAGAACTCAATGTGCAGCTGCCAATACACAGGTTATCCACCACAGGTAACTTCCCTGTAAGTCATCTTAACTGGAAATCTAAGTGGCACATTTCTATAACTGCCACCAGCTAGGAAGAGAAAAGAGAAGGCATAAAATAATCATCTAGAATTCTGGGACACCGGCAATGAATGGCTGTGAATCAGTCAGCAGCAAGTGCCTCTTCATAGTCATGTTCCTGATTCAAGTGGCTGTGTTTTGGCCCAGGTGGGTGCAGGTGCTCAGATTTAGGTGCAGAGCAGACAGAAAATTGATTTTAATCAGTGTTGAGGTTTTGACAAGTGAATATAATGAGGCAAGAGAGGATCTTGAAGTACTTGAGGCTGCAGGTACAAGAATGAATAGTAATTGACATGGCAGGAAAAAATAGGCACAAATAGGGAGTTAAAGAAAGAACGGGAAATTAAAGATGAGTAAACTGAAGCCTATGCTAAGGTCAGAGATGATGCAGTTTGGTACTAAAGAATGAGCTAGAAATACAGAGTACTAGAAGTAGTGATTAGAGGAGGGAATATGTAAAATAGAGACTATAAAGAAGTTGAAGTTATTAGAGATAAGAAGGCCTTAGGAAATCCTCAAGGAAATGAGTGGTTACGATGGAGTAGACAGTGGTATTATAAATGAGAAAGGGGTTCAAAAACAAAAGGAGTATAGAGTTGGGAGCAATCATTCATGTGTGTTGAAATTAGCAAAAAAATAATAAGAAGAAGACATGTATACTATAAAAACAACTACTAAAAACAGGTAGCTAAAACCATCCAGAAGTAAATGATCTAAAGAGAAGAGAGAAAAGTAAAGTAAATAATGAGAGAAAATGAGATTCAAATTTTAAAGACTTGGGAAGAATGGAAGAACAGGTAGAAAATGGTAACAAAAAAAAAAAAAAAACACCCACAAAGGTCACATCTAACCCATGTATAGGTCTAGTGGTACTTGAGCTGTGGTTGTTTGTTTGTGTGTTTGTTTTTGTTTTTTATAGTGAAAATAATGTACAGAGGGGTTACAATTACATGGGCAAGATAATGAGTACATTTTTTTTTCCAGTCTACATAAGGGAAACTTTATTTAGGCCCTGGGCATGGGGCTGGCAGAGGCGGCCCTGGCCCTCGGCGGCGGTGGCCAGCTTTACTTGACCTTCTTCTTGGGGCGGAGGTTGTTGGTGTGGCCGCACTTCTTCTTGCGGCAGTTGACGGCACTGGGGTGCAGGCGAGCATAGCACTTGCGGCAGATCATCTTGTCGCAGTTGTACTTCTGCGCGAGCTGGCGCAGGGAGGGCTCGATGATGCCACCTCGAAGGCGAAGCACCAAGTGCAGGGTGGACTCTTTCTGGATGTTGTAGTCTGAGAGGGTGCGGCCATCTTCCAGCTGCTTGCCAGCAAATATCAGCCGCTGCTGATCAGGTGGGATGCCCTCCTTGTCCTGGATTTTGGCTTTGACATTCTCGATGGTGTCGCTGGGCTCGACCTCGAGGGTGATGGTCTTGCCCGTCAGGGTCTTCACGAAGATCTGCATGTCTGCGTCCGCTCGGCCGCAGGGTGGAGGAGCATGAGTACATTTCTTATCAAGCATTGTAGCCTCCGCCTTTGTTTCCCCTTCCCATCCCTTCTGTTTGTTTGTTTTCGAAAGAAAAAATAAGACCAATGGAAAAAGTTCTAGGTCAGAGGATATTTTGGTCAGGAAAGAAAAGTGAACAAGCTATATCATTCAAGGTCTAGTCAGAAAAAGAGAACTTATACCAAGGAGTTCATGTTATTCAAAGAGCTGGTTACAGAAGTCATGTGGGAACTGAGAAGTCCAAATAAGTACAGTGATACATGAAGAAATGTTCAACATCCCTAGCCATAAAAGAAATGCAAATCAAAACAACATTGAGATATCACCTCACTCCAGTTAGAATGGCAAAAATCAAGAACTCTAACAACAACAGATGCTGGAGGGGATGTGGACAGAAAGGAACCTTACTTCATTGTTGGTGGGAATGTAAACTTGTTCAACCACTTTGGAAAGCAGTATGGAGGTTCCTCAAAAGACTTCACATAGAACTCCTCTATGACCCAGCAATCCCACTTTTGGGCATTTACCCAAATGTTTACAAACAAGACCACACTAAAGCTACCAGCACAACTATGTTTATTGCAGCATTATTTACCATAGCTAAGATATGGAACCAACCCAGATGCCCCTCAGTAGATGAATGGATCAAGAAAATGTGGTATATATACACAATGGAATTCTATGCCTCCATCAGAAAGAATGACATTGCCCCATTTGTTAGGAAATGGAAAAACTTGGAAAAAATTATATTAAGTGAAGTAAGCCAGGCCCAAAGAAACATAGGTCCCATGGTTTCCCTTATTTGTAATATCTAGTATATGTATGAGTCAAGTGGAAAAGGTCAGATAATGTGATGTCAGGAAAATGAACCCTTAGATGTGTATTTTAATGTTTTTTTCTTTCATGCATGTGTTTCTAACGCATTTATAAGATTATCTCTTTGTTGCTTTGTATGTCCCTCCCCCACAGTATAACCCCTGCTTTCACTATATTTGATGTCAGTATAACTTGTGGAGGAGATGGGGAAAAACCAGTTGTTTAAGGATACAGGTGGACGTGTTGCAACAATGAGAAGTACAAGTTGTCATGTCATGTCCAAAACGAGCTTTACAACGTCGGTGGGGGGGGGGGTTAAGGAGAAGGATTGGGATTGGGGGGGAGGGGGGAGGCTGGGAAGGGATGTGAAGGGTAAACAAAGGAGGAGGCTGCAATGCTTGGTAAGAAAAGTACGCATTATCCTGCCCATGTAATTGTAACTCCTCTGTACAGTATGTTCACAAATAAAATTAAATTAAATTAAAAAAAATAAGTACAATGATAGAACCCAGATATTCAAAGTAGGGAACTATAACATGGATTTGGTTGGAGAAGAAAGTGATAGAACCCAGATATTCAAAGTAGGGAACTATAACATGGATTTGGTTGGAGAAGAAAGTAAAGATACAAGAGTCCAGAACTAAGCCACCTGGCAAGAACTAGAACCAAATGGGAGCTGGAACCACAAAGGAAATTCATTCAGCAGAAGACAGGAGCAAGAGAGACATAGCACTGGGGGAGGCTACAGTAGAAGGAAGGGAAGAACACTCTGGCTTTTCTTTTCTACTGTTTCCTCTCCCACCATGTTGGCTCCACCAAGATAGCAGACAACTAACAATGGGGTTTGGTGGAAATCTGCCACCTGGACTAGAAGAAGAAAAGTGAGAAATGGGTCTGAAAACTAGCAAATGGTCAGCACAGAAATCTAAATAACTGCCATGACATTCCATGAGTCCACAGTCTAATGGAAAGATGACAGGAGTTCAGAAGAAACTGGGCATGTGACCAAACTGAGAATGTGTAGAATGATGTAAGAAGTGTGGAAGACAATGCAAGATCATTTGGGGAAGGGAACATGATGGGTATGCACAAAATCAAAGTACACTGTGCACATGGGTGATGTCATAATGAAACCCATTATTTTGTAATTTTAAAAAAAAGTCTGAAGCAGTTGGGTCAGATATGGGCTTTGCCGGAACATAATTCAATACGCTATGTTCAAACTCTACTATGTTATGTACTGGGCCAAACAAAAGATTATAATCAGTAAGTTGTAATGTGCTGAAAAATATGTAAAAAATTATTAAGAGATTCTACAGAGAATTAAACATACTCTTCAAAGTGCTCTTTTAGTAATAAAGTCATAAAAATGAATTTGGCAAAACAGATTTTCCTAAGACATGTTATTATGCAGTAGTTCCCTTGTGCCAATGTAAACATTTAACTTCCAAGTTATGACAAATGACAAAATAAAAAAGTATTTTGTGCCACTTTTTTCATTTTGAAATTTGCACCCAAATTAAATAATTTGGAAATAACACCAAACACCCCCCCCAACGGACTTAAGAAAAGATTAACCCCTTTTTACAATTACTTAAAGATAATTTTAACAAGAGTGAGTTTTTAAAAGATTAAATAAAAAAGGAAGAAGCCATGTCAAAGGAAGAATACTTTTAAGTTGTCACAAATGAAAGAAATGACTCTTCAGACAGAAGCCCATATCATCACCTACAATAAGGAACAGATCCATTAAGATTTTGTTCCATCTTCTTTAGCTATCGAGAAGTCAAGAGACATTTTGATCCTTGATATTATGAAAGATTACTCTTCCATTTGTGTAGACGATTTCCCCTCTCTTAATTTCTAATGTTCTGAAATTTGGTAGATATAATATTGGGTTAATTAAGATATTAATTTTAAAAAGGGATGCAGGAGATAAAAGAGGACTGGAGCTGAGTATAATGGGTCCACAATTTAATCTCAGCACACAGATGTATGACACAAGAGAACCTCAAAACCAAGGTAGGCTACACAGGAAGACTTACCTCAAAACAAAACAAATACACACAAAAAAAAATACCAGGAGGGAGCGTGGAGATTTTAATGGCAACAGTCACAAACAGGAATTGATAGAATTAATATAGATCCTAGAGGGCTCTGGACAGGACTAGTGAGAGGTAGATGCCTAAATTCCACTGTGTTCTTAGCACGATATGAGAAGAGTCCTGAACATCTGTGTGTGTGTGTGTGTGTGTGTGTGTGTGTGCATGCGTGTTAAGGAAAAGTAGGCCAAGGAGTATGATAGAAAATTGGAAGAAAAGAAAAAGGAAGAAAGAGCAGAAAGGAGAGTAGAGCCAGAGAGAAGAGCAGAGGGGACACAAGTAGAAAAGAAAGAAAAAAGCAATATACACAGATATGATTTTATTCTTGACTTTCTTTCATTTTCACCTGGGTTCTGAGATTGTCTGGCACCACCTCACTACTTAAATGACAGAATATTTTGAATGTATTGATCTTGAGTTCCTATGCCAGAATATTTTGAATGTATTGATCTTGAGTTCCTATGCCAACCACCTTAAAGACTGTTTACAAGCTCATAAACAGGATTGTATTAAAATGATTTGAGCCTTAATGCAGAATTGTTTCTAACCCTCTGCCTCTGTCAAAATACATTCTATATTTAATTTCACCTCACAGAGTTTACAAAAGAACTTGATTCAATGAATCTCCAGTCCACATTTTTTGCACATGTATCAAATAGGAGACCAATTTTTAAAGGAAAGGATAGCCAATCAAATATGGTGGGCATCTTACTATAAAAATGCAAAATATAAGAACTATGGCATGATTTTTCTCAGAATCCAATCTCCCTCTTGAGTTCCCATTCAATTGGAGTAATAAAAAAAAAGTAGAGTTAATTTCCCTACACTTTGTTTGCTTTTAAATTCTAGATCCTTAATACTAATCTAATACTAATAGTAATCTTACTTAACGTAGGTGTACATGTGTCTGTCTGTCTGTCTGTTTGTATGTATGTGTGTGTTTTGGGGGTAGGGAGGAGACTGAAAATATCTTCCTCAAAATGTCTTGGCCTGCTTTTTTATGACTTAGCTTAAAAACGTAACTTACTTTCACATGAATAAAATTGTCATTTGGGGGAAAGAATTATGTGTGTGTCGTTAATAGCGGTTGTTATCTGCTTGAGAAAATGAAATCAGGACATGACTCATTGTGTGAGTATGGGAAGTGATTTTGTGGAAATGGTTCCTATGGTAACTGGGTCCAATTTTCCTAGGGCTTCAATTTACTAATTAACAAAACTTTTGCATAAAGTTTTATGTCTTCATCGTATCATGTCCAAGAGACATACCTCCATCTCAGCCCACTCAAGTTGGCTGGCATGGACACATTCCTGGGTGAGGATTTGTGTCCCAAGAATTGAGCTGGATGGGTGGAGTAGGCTACCGACACACTCTGAGACAGGAAGAGCTAGGGCTGCGACATTTCTTAGTCTTTGGAAAGCACCAAAAATTAGGCACAGGAAGCAAAATTTGGCCTTCAAGTTCAAAGCATATAAGAAATCTAAGGCAAGGAGTAAAAATGAGACTCACAGAAGCACAACAATACAAAAAAATAATGGGAGGCAATTTGGGCCTTCTTCAGCGATTGGTACTGCCAAAGAAATCATTATGATTTAAATGGTGTCATGGATGTAAGGATTTCTGGTGTTTAAAACTTCTTAAAAATTCATGAGGGGTTTCTTTTTCACCATATTTGATTTCAGTGCCCTGCATCTTGTATATACGTTTTTCTAATTTGGGGAGGGGAAGGGAAATACAAAATGCTGAAACAAGGATACAGGTTGACCCATTGTAACAATGAGATGTACAAGACACTATGTTGAAAACGAACTTTACAACTTGGGGGAGGGGGAGGGAGGAGTTGGAGAGGCAGGGAGGGAAGTGAGGGGAGGGGAAAAACAAAGGAGGGGGTAACAATGTACTCATTATCTTACTCATGTAACTGTAACCCCTCTGTACAGTATCTTTACAATAAAAAATATATATTAAAAAAGAAAGAATGGAAAGCAAATAAAATTCATGAGGAGGGAAATAGGGGTAAACAAAGGTAGGGGTAAGATTGTCAAAAGCTTTGTACTCATAACCTGACTTATGGAATTGTAACCTCTTCATACAACTACTTAATAACAAAAAAATATTTTTAAGTTAAACAATGCCTATCAAAAGAAATGTACTCATTACCTGACTTACGAAACTGTAACTTCTCTGTATATCACCTTTCCAATAAAATTTTAAAAAGAAAAAGAAATAAAATTTTAATTCTTACCATTTCTAAATAAAAAATGGTTTATGCTTTGTAATCTAGTACTCCTTCCATAAATTATGAATATGTATTTTACTTTTCATTCTACAGCAGTTTGGGCTTTTTCATGACTGCTCCAATTGCCTACCCCAACTAAAGAAATTAGTAATATAACAATTGCCAGATCTACTGGTCACCTCCTGCCCTGGGTCACAGGGATGTATGCACCTCCTTACCGGAGGCCCAAAAGCAAAGCCAGCTAACCAGGGACTCTAAAACCATAAACCAAAATAAATTTTGCCCTTTAAAGTGGATTTTTCTGAGTGTCTTGTCACAGCAGTAGAAAATGAGCATTAATGATTGCCTTGCTTTATTGCATAGATTTTGAAATGTTGGGGCTCCATTTTCATTTATTTTGAGGCAGTTTGTTATATCTTTCTTCTTTGATCCATTGTTCAAAAAATACACTATTTGACTTCATGCTTTTGGATAATTTCCAGTTTTCCTTTCTAGTTTTATTGTATTATGGTAAAAAAAAATGGTACCCAATATGATTTTATTTTTTATTAAAGTTTTGTGGCCTACTAGATGACCTAGCCATACAGAAGTTATTCCATGTGCTGGTGAAAAGAATAAATTCACCAGCTGTTCAATACAGTATCCCGTAGATGTCCATAGGTCCATTTGGACGAAGACACAGTATAACTCTGGTGTTTATTGATTTTCTGTTTGATGAACTGTCCTTTGCTGGAGGGGATGTTAAAAGTTCTTTATTATTATTGTATTGAAGTTCTTCTCTCCCTTTAGGACCACTAATACTGAATTTATGTATTTGGGAACTATGCTATTGGGTACATATGTATTCACATTTTCTGGTTTAACCCTTTATTACTATTTAATGAACTTCTTTGTCTCTCTAGCTTACAGCAGCAATACTTCTGTTTTCTCCTGTGCTGTATTCACATTGAATATCTTTTCCATTCCTTCACTTTTAACTCACATGTGTCTTTACAGATGGAATTAATTTCTTCTAGGCAAAATATGCTTGTGAGCACCTGTGGCTAACACCTGTAATCCTAGCTACTCAGAAGGCTGAGATCTGAGGATCAGGATTCGAAGACCATCTGGGCAGACAAGTCCATGTGGCTCTTACCTCCAATAAGCTACTCAGAAAAAGCCAGAAGTAGAGCAGTGGCTCAAGTGGTAGAGTGCTAACCTTGAGCACAAAGAGGCTCAGGGACAGCGCCCAGGCCCTGAGTTAAAGCCCCAGCAAAATAATAATAATAATAATATGCTTGTGATTATTTTATTAAAAATTTTAGTTATTAGTCCTTTTGGCTTTCTGAGTAGCACTATGGTAATTGGCAAAAACAAGGGCCTTACAAAAGATAGTAAAAAGGAGCCAAGAAGAAAAAAATGGTTGATCCACTTTCTAAGAAAGATTGGTATGATGTGAAATCACCAGCCGTGTTCAATGTAAGAAATATTGGGAAAACACTAGTCATGAGGACTCAAGGACCCAAAATTACATCTAATGGCCTCAAGGACTAGGAGTCTGAAGTGAACCTTTGCTCATCATTTGCAAAATGATGATGTTGTATTCAGCAAATTCAATTCCTGAGGAAGCCCAGGGCAGGAACTGCCTAACAAACTTCCATGGCACGGATCTCACCACAGATAACATGGGCACCATGATCAAAAAGGGACGGACCATGATTGAAGCTTAGGTTGAGGTGAAGACTACAGATGGTTATTTGCCTCATCTGTTCTGTGTTGGTTTTAGTAAAAACACAACAATCAGATCCACAAGACCTCCTATGTTTAGTATCAACAGTTCTGCCAGATGATAGGAATCATGGCCTGAGAGGTGCAGACAAATGACTTGAAAGGAGTTCCAGACAGCATGCGGGAAGAGGTAGAAAAGCCTGCCCGCCTATGTGTTCACTTCATGTCTTCACTGGAGAAATAAAAATGAGGAAGAAGCCCAAGTTTAAATTGGGAAAACTCATGGAGTTTTCTGGAAGTAGTTCTGGAAAAGCTACTGGGGATGAGACCGTGCTAAAATCAAATGAGATGATGTATACGAACCACCAATCCAAGAAGCCATTTAAAATTCAGATTTTTACTAGTGACAAACAAAAGGCCTATTCATTTTAAAAAATCACTTTTTTATTAGTGTACATTAGATGGATAAGGAGCTTTCTTTGTGATATTTCTTTTTTGGGGCGGGAGGTCCGGTTGTGGGGCCTGAACTCTGGGCCTGGGCGCTGTCCCTCAGCTCTTCAGCTCAAGGCTAGCGCTCTACCACTTGAGCCACAGCACCACTTCCATCTTTTTTCATTTTTGCTTATGTGGTGCTGAGGAATCGAGCCCAGGGCCTCAGGCATGCAAGGCAAGCGCTCTACCACTGAGCCACCTTCCCAGCCCCTCTTTGTGATATTTCTACATGTGTGTAGAATGTGTCCTGATAACCTCACCATTGCTATCACGTTCTCTTATCCCACTTTCCTCTTTCTAAAATAATTCCAGCTGATTTCATTGCTCAGTTTTCAATATACAAACTGCTTCAGCCATATTTGGTCCCATTCACTTTTACTCTCTCTCCTCCTTCTACTCTGTGCTCCCCAGCTGTGTCTGTTTTACTTTTCTGTCATTTTTTTTTTTGCTTCTTTTTAATGAGTTGATTGCACCAACACTTTTACCATATTAGTTCAGATATTCATGAATCATGTTATGCTCAGAATAACCCTCTCTCTTGTTCTCCAACTAGGGGATTTATATTATTTTTGTTTTAGTCAGTTGTTGATAGCTATGGCCTTACTAGTCATTTATTTTCTCATCTTTTGTAATTCTCAAATTATTCTTACAGTCTTCCTTTGTGACAGTGATTTTTCTTTACTAGTGAGTTTTAATTACTTGCTAATAGACAACAGACAAGATCGTTTGGTTAATGTATTTTGTGGATACTATGAGACTTTCAAAGTTTTATTACAGTAAGCTAATTTGAAATTATAAGAATTTGGTATTATTATAAAGATAGGAAGAAAAAGTGATAAACTATTAATTTTTTTAAAAACCCTCCATACTGCAGCCATTCTTCCAAATAATTCAAATTCTCATGTTCTATTTTACATCTTTTTCTGCTGCTTATCACATCACATACTAATGTCATTATTATTTTTAATGGTTTGACTTAATTTCATTTTACTGTATCATTTTATATACTATGTTTGCAATATTGGTATATTCTGAATTCTTATTCATCACTTTCTTTCTTTTCTTTTCTTTTCTTTTTTTTTTTTTTTTTTTTTGTCATGGGGCCTGAACTCTGGGGCTGGGCGCTGTCCCTCAGCTCTTTAGTTCAAGGCTAGCACTCTACCTCTGGAACCACAGCGCCACTTCTGGCTTTTTTTGCTTATGTGGTGCTGAGGAATTGAACCCAGGGCCTCATGCATGCAAGGCAGGTATTCTACCACTGAGCCACCTTCCCAGTCCCTCTTCTTCATCACTTTTTGTCAGTGAGTTTTATACCTTTTTGATGTTTATCTTCTTATTCATTATTACCTTTTTTCAATTAAACAAGCTTGTTTCATATTTATTATAGAATAGGTCTGGTAATGATAGTCTCATCTTTTGTTTCGTCTTGGAATGGCTATATTGTCTTTTCATTTCTAAACTATTGCCTGAGTACAGTAGGGTTGGTTGGTAGGGTTTTATGCCTTGTTCTCTATAGGTACTATGAACTATGGCATATATTCCATTCCATGTCTTTCCACTCTTTGGCAAAGTTTCCATCAAAAAATCTGTCATCACATGAATTGGTATACTTATATTTTGTTTCTTTCCTCTTGCTGCTGTGAGAATCTTCTTTCTGTTTAATACTTCAGAGTTAATTATGCAGTATCTCAAGTTAGATTTGGTTGAATTTAATATGACTTGTGACCTCTTATCACGAGATAATTTGTTTTTAATTAATCTATTTTTTGTTTATGTGGTACTGAGGAATTGAACCTTGGGCCTCATGCATGCTAGGCAAGCATTCCACCACTAAGCCACATTCCCTCACGAGATAATTTGTATCTTTGGAGGTTGTTTTATTATTACCTGTTAATCTTCAAGTCCCCCTTGAATCCTCAACCCCTGAAAAGTGTTCTTTTTTATGGTACCCCCAAAGTTTTTTTCAGTCATTTTTATTCTGTTGTTTATTTTTCTCCTCTGAATGTAGAGCCTGCCTTTGAGCTCACTGCCTTTGAGCTTTGTTTCTATTCTGCTACTAATTCATCTATCCCATTTTTCATTTATTTACTGTGCTCTTCAGCTCAAAGATTCCTGTTTTAATTACTTCAGACTCACTAAATTTCACTAATAAAGTATTGAATTACTTCTCTGAGTTTTATTGAAACTCACCAGATTCCTTAACACAGCTAATTTGAACTCTGTATGAGAGCTTACACATAAAGTTGCTACATACTTCCTTCTGTCTTCTTTTGTCTAGTAGGTCAATACAAGGTTCCCAGTTCTTTTTTCTTTTTTCTTTTTTGGTCGGTCATGGGGCCTGAACCCTGGGCTTAGACACTGTCCCTCAGCTCTTCAGCTCAAGGTTAACGCTCTACCTCTTGAACCACAGCGCCACTTCTGGCTTTTTCTGCTTATGTGGTACTGAGGAATTGAACCCAGAGCCTCATACATGCAAGGCAATCCCTCTACCACTGAGCCACATTCCCAGCCACCCCCCCGAAAGTACTTAATGGTTGTTAGAGTACAAGTTTCCTGACTGAAGGATCAAGTATTCATTCCATCTTTATACTTTGGTTTCATTTGAGAATTTCTAAGCTTGCTTCTAATTTTCTTGAAGACAATGGCCACTGCTGTTCTTTCAACAATAGATAACGCCCTAAGTTCAAATCTGCTACTAGTCTTTGGTTTGTATGCTATCACTGATCTAGAACTAACAACTAACAAGTTTCTGCAGTTGGTATGTTCAGAATGGCCTGAGTAGTACTTGAGAGTGGTAGTCTACCAATATGAGTCTTTGCCTGGGACTGATCTGTGCCTGAATG
Source organism: Dipodomys merriami (assembly GCF_024711535.1). NCBI lineage: Eukaryota > Metazoa > Chordata > Mammalia > Rodentia > Heteromyidae > Dipodomys > Dipodomys merriami. The sequence continues at coordinate 87,728,903 of NW_027203381.1, forward strand.
GCTTATCCACAGTCAGCAGTCTGACACAGGCCCTCTCTCTGGGAGGACCACCCCTAGGTTTCAATGAAATAACTAGGCACCTAACTCCCTATTTTCCCAAGAGGACATTAATTCACTTAAGCTGAGGTGAAGGATGATAGTCCTGTGGCCACCAACATCACAGTGCAGTGTTTCACCTGAAGCTCACAGTCCAACAAATCCAACACAGACACTGAACACAACAAATTCACATGAGGTTATCATCTATCTACTTTAGAATAAACTTGGGACCCCAAATGACTGAATCAATTATGAGTGACTCTGGTTGTAATGCAAGCTTTTTTTTTTTCCAGTTAGGACTCCAGATATCAGATATCCTAGCACAAATCAGGACCAGAGACTCCATAAGCACTGGCCTAGAGACAGAGGCTACTAGAGTCATGCCAGTACTGTGGTTCTCTAGTACAGCACTAAGATCCAAAGCAAAGTTCTGTGCTTATTTCCTTGTTTAATTATCTGTAAGACAGAATCTGTCTGCATTTGTGCTACTTAAATCTGGGGCCGCATTGTATACATGGTCTCTCGATCATAAGGTAATGCATGCCCAGAGGCTTAACCTGTACTCCCTGGTTTAAGGACAGAAGCTACAGATTCAGCCTGGCACTAGGTTTCACTATAGCAAGCTTGTTCCTGTGTTCCAAGTCTAAAGCCTAGACATTTCTCTCCCTCTCCCAACCAAAAGATATCTCTCTTCATGCTACAATTCAGGAGTTGGAAGAAAATGAAAAAGATACCCTTTCTTCCCTGCTTTTCTGCTTCAGGTGGCTCCTTTCTTTTTTGTGGCGGGCGGGGGGGGGGCTCCTTTCTTTTTATGCTAAGAACCAGTAAATTGATGCTTCATCTGGTGTCCAAAGCTCTTATGCAGGCAGTTTGGCATGAGTATGGACACAACTCCACTAGTTTACACATTGATGTTTGCTAGAGATTCCCACCTTACTATCACCTTGCTCTACTTACTTTACACTCTTCTTGAACATTATTTTACCCACCACCTTTAGCCCTGTCCTGTCTCCTGAATCTTGATCCTTAACTATAATTCAACATAGTCAACCAACATAGTGAATCATACTGATTCAATAAACTCAATTTTCTCAAAGTTAAAATTAATATCTCACCTTTCTTCAACAGTGCTGTCTTCTCTTCACCTTATACACATCAATAACCAATAATAGCTAACATTCATGGAATTCAAGTATCATGTGCTATGCTTTTATGTGCTATGTTATGATGTACTACCAGGAGTTCACAGGCTGGAAGTTTGGCTCCCAGTAGACCAGTTAGAAAAGATGTGAAAAGATCTTTAAAAATGTTGCCTAGCAGAAGACATTTAGGTCACTTGAAGAATACTCTTCACCCTGTTCTAATGGATCCAAATTAATTCCCATAGAATGTTTGACATCTCTGGCCATAAAAGAAATGCAAATCAAAACACCATAGAGATTCCACCTCACCCCAGTTAGAATGGCCATTATCAAGAAAACAAACAAGAATGTATGCTGGCAGGGATATGGCCAAAAGAGAACTCTACTACACTGTTGATAGGAATGTAAACTTGTTTAACAACTATGGAAATCAGTTCCTCAGAAGACTTAACATAGAGCATCCCTATTACCCAGCAATTCCACACCTGGGCCTTTATCCAATGACCACTAAAGCTCCTAGCACAACCATGTTCAATGCAGCATTGTTTACCATAGCTAAGATATGGAATCAACCCAGATGCCTCTTAACAGGTGAATGGATCAAGAAATGTGGCACACACACACACACACACACACACACACACACACACACACACACACACACACACACACACACACACACACACACACACACACTGGAATTCTATGCTTTCATCAGAAACAATGATATTGTCCCATTCTTAACAAAATGGAAAGACTTGGAAAAAGTGAAGTAAGCCAGACTCAGAGAAACATAGGTTGGGGCGGGGAAGGTGGCTTAGTGTAGAGTGCTTGCCTCACATGCATGAGGCCCTGGGTTCAATTGCTCTGCACCACATAAACAGAAAAAGCTGGAAGTGGTGCTGTGACTCAAGTGGTAGAGCACTAGCCTTGAGTTGAAGAGCTGAGGGACAGTGCCCAGGTCCAAGAGTTCAAGCCCCATGACTGACAAAAAGGAAAGAAATGAAAGGAAAAGGAAAAGGAAAGGAAAGGAAAGGAAAGGAAAGGAAAGGAAAGGAAAGGAAAGGAAAGGAAAGGAAAGGAAAGGAAAGGAAAGGAAAGGAAAGGAAAGGAAAGGAAAGGAAAGGAAAGGAATGTAAGTTGCATGGTGCCTATAAATCTACAAGGAAACACACTGGATGGTAAAAGACACAAAAATACACTTGGACATCCAGGACTCTAGACATTCACAAGGATATTCTTAGGAGAGGATCTCAAAGGTTCAATATTTATGGGCGTACGATCATATAAAATGATATTTATGGAAATGAACTCCAAGAAATGGAAACATTAGGTTTTATGTTATTTTGTTTCTTGTTTGTTTTTTCCCCCTCCTTCGTCACTGTTTTTGATTTCTGTACCTTTTGTCTTGTATGTGAGTTTATCTGTTTTGGAGAGGGTGAGGGAAAGCACAGAAATTGTGGGACAAAAAGTAAACTAATGCAGTGGTGATACTAGACACTATGTTGAAAATGAAGGTAGGTGAAGAGGGAAAAACTGGAAGAAAACAAGGGAAGAGGTAACACTGTTCAAAAAGACATGTAATCATTACCTGACTTATGTCTCTGTAATCCCTCTGTAATAAATAAATAAAAGAAAAAGAAAACTAAAGTTTAGGAAGGTAAGAAACTTAAATAAAAACACCCAGTTTCTAAATGACAGAACTAAAAGTCGGGCGTAATAGTTCATCTCCATTATCCAAACCTCATGCTTCTAATTCCACATACTTTATGAACGGTCCCAAAACATAATTTTTGAAAATCAATACTTGTTGAAAAACATAATATGGAAAGAAAAATTGAAAATATACAAATAAATATGATATATAGCACGTAGTGGTTGTTCAAATGTAATTGTCCACTTGAATTAGCTGGCTAAATCAGCTTGTTACTAAGCCTTATATATGTTTTACTGCCATAATTCTCTCTCTTTTGAGAGGTAGATGACATCCAGACCTTTTTGCCCAAAGGAGGCAAAAAGTTTAACCCTTGTTCTTAGAGCTAGCAAGCTTGCGTTCTGGTTGACCAACTGAGCCCAGACCCAACTTCTGTAATTAAGAAAGTACTTCATTTTTTAAATTAAAATCCAATCTGAAACTTCTTCCTCCTCTTTCTAAATGACTAAACCCATATATACTAAATCATACATGTGACTAAGTAATTCCTGAGGCTGGTAAGGCACTCGTACAGATCATATTTCCAGATAGTTATGATAGATTATCTAATGTCTCTGTTCCTCATAAATCATCCTCCTGGGAGCTATAACTTACTTCTCATCTCCCCTCTAACTCAAGACTTATATGACACTTTTTTAATAATTCCTTCTGTTGTGTCTGTGTGTGTGTGTGTGTGTGTGTGTGTGTGTGTGTGTGTGTGTGTGTGTGTGTGTGTGTGTGTGTGTGTGTGTGTGCTGTCTGTGGGACTAGAGTAGAGGACCCGGGCACTGTCCCTGAGCTTTTGTACTCAAAGCTAGTCCTCTATCACTTTGAGCCATATTTTTTCTTTTCTAATTGTAAAGGTAATGTACAGAGGGATTACAATTACATGTCAGGCAATGAGTACATGTCTTTTTGAACAGTATCACCTCTTCCCTCCTTTTCTCCCAGTTTTTCCCTCCCGATCCCATACCCCACAAGTTATATAGTTCATTTTCAACATAGTGTCTAATGAGTGTCACTGCTGCACTGTTATCAAATGCATATAGCTACTGAGCCTTTGTATCTTCTCTGAAGATTAACCTCTTTTGGTCTCATTGAGTCACACTTTTTCTCATGTTCAATTAAACAACGAAAATTATTGAATTTATTTAAAAAGTTTTTTAATTGGAGATGAGGTTCACAAACTTTTCTGCCAGGCTGGCTTTGAACCTTGATCCTCGGATCTCAACCTCCTGAGTAGCTAGGATTACGGGCCTGAACCACTAGTGCCCAGCTAATTCCTTCTGTTTTTAAACTGATGTTATCCTTCATTGTGCTTTCCTAGGATATCTTCTGGGCCTTAACATATTTGCAAGACATAGTTCATTTACACAAGCCTGGATTGAATATCTACAACTAGGCTAGCCACTGTCCCTTCCAATTGTGCTGAAGTAAAAGGACAAGGAGAAATATCCCTGACTTCAAAATAAATGCAACTATACAGGTCACATATTTACTCTAACTTAACCTCTAACAAATACTTCAGTAAACAGACCTCACACCCAATAAATAGTGGCCATATGAATAATTACCCCCACTTAGAAATTCTAAATGCTCTGAGTTATCTTATTCAGGTACCACAGAAGTAGACTATGTAAAAGAGAGTATCTTTTAGTTGCATTCTAGCAGTGTAGATCATAGAAAGAATTCCAGTGTCAGGCTGGCCCTGGAATTAGTGACAGGGCATCTTATCTCTCCAAGCTGCTTCAACTGCCCACATGGCTTATGGGCTAATGACGGCAAGAGATCTTACAGATCCTCAAGTTTAGCTAGGCACGCAAGCCTGCGAGCAGTCTGTGTAGCCTGTTTGTAAACACTTGGGTACAGGAGACTTGCTCTCCAGAAGGCTCAATACAGCTCCAACAAGTTTGGAAATTCTTTTCAATTAGGTAACATCTATCTTGACAAAACTTCCACCCACTGCCCTGGGTTTGGCCTAAGTAGTACCACAGAGAACAGATATAATACTTTTCCAAGGAATAGTCCTAAAATATTTGAAGATTAAAAATCCTTGAAACTTTAAAATGTCTTCAATGTTCCAAACTAGTCTTCACTTTTGAAGACCTCTCACTGTGGTTGGTAGTCTACAGGCAGCATATTTAATTGCTTGTAGTTTTCAAGTTTAATAACAGAAAGGAAGTTCATCGGCATAAGGAAAACAAGTACAATGGCCTTCTCGACTAGAAATCCATATTTTAAATATGACGGTCTATAATCATGTTAAATTTGATCACATTAAATTTTGATTATGTATGCTAAATTATGTTAACTTGCAACTAATTTTTTCACGTATCTCTGAATTGTATGTAATTCCCTAAAGACATTGAATAATAGATTTTTTGCACCTAAGGGCGGGATTTTCAACTTTTCCTATTAAATTTAATATTGATACATTCAGTTTATAATTCCAACAAATGTCTTAATTGCGGATGTATTTGGTGGGTACCATTTTCATTTCATGTATGTATGTGTGAATGCATTTTGTGTACCACTACTGGGATTTGAACTCATTTCAGGGCTTCACACTCTCTTTTTTCTCAAGGTAGAACTCTACCACTTGAACCAACCCTCTATTTCTGTCTTTTTGCTAGTTAGTTATAGATAAGAGTCTCATGGACCTTTCTGCCTGGGCTGGCTTTGAACCCAGATCCTCAGCACTTAGCCTCTTGAGTTGCTAGCAATATAGGCCTGAGCCACTAGTGTCCAGCTTCTAGCAAATATCTTCAAATCCTGACTCTGGCATTGAACAACTTCAGTATTTCACCAAAGGTTAAATTTATCTGTTTTTTTTTTACCTTAAAATGTGAAGTTTATTGAATACTCATTGAATGCTAGGTACTGTTCTAAAATCTGGAGTTTTAACAATGAAAAGGACAGACAAATGCTCTGCTTACATGGAATTCCCACTCAGAAATGGTAAGGGCATGTATAGAAGAGCTGGGTGCAGAGAATGGGAGTACTATGGATGCTGGGTTCACAAACAGCCCTCTTTCTACCCCAGTGCCCTAGTGAGATGAGTAAATATTTCGTGTCCTTTCTAAAAATTGACTGATCTTCCTCTGCAAGCTGAGAACATACTCTGTGTATTAACTGTGAGACCATCTGACTGTTTCAGCCTCTTAAACTTCTTAGTTGGTCAGCCAGGATGAACAATGGGAACCTGGCATAAACCCTCCATTGAAATTCTTTGGTTTTCATCCAAGCACTCACTCGGGTTCTCTAAGACAAGCTTTCATAATCCTCTTGGGAATGCAACTGGTTTGACCCACTTCATCAGGTCCAGGTACAAACACATTCACATACCTTTTATTTTTCTAACTTGTCACTCCAATCCCAATTCCCAGTGAAAGTGGCAAATAAAGGGAGCACAGGGAATGGCTGCCTTTTATAAAGTCCAAAAGAACCCTCATGATCATTTCCTTAAAATACCAGAGTCTTGTTTATACACAGTGAAAAAGAATCACTTGATAGTTTTAAATTAAATGTATAAAATTGTTCCAAGTTGGCTATCTCTATCTACATATTTATTACAGGTGAGAATGATATATTTTAAATATGCTATTTTTATTAGTTCTTAGAGCAAGTGATCACCTCTGCATAAAAGATAAGAATACAAAAATCCCTAAGCATTCCCAGGAATATGTTTTAAAGCCCTGGTTTGTATGCACAAATAAAGATGAAGAAGTTAGAACAAAGGGCCCTATAAATTCAATCTGTCTAGCCTAAAGAGAAGGAATGTTCTTTTCCTTTTCCATTGTTTGTATTATCTTTCCCTTTCCAATTTCACCATCCAGAAGAGGAAGCTGGGGGACTAAACTAGCAGAAACTGTACAAAGTGGATTAGAGAAGAAGAAAAAAAAGCTGGCTCAAAATATAAAACTTTTTTTTATAGCTTTCCAAACTAGTTCTGACATCTCTTCTCTGGCTCCAGCAATCTACCTCAGACAAGAGAGCTAAGGCAGACTGTTGGGGAATTTCAATGACGCATCAGCTACTCATCTACCCTAGGCAAGATACTCTCCCCCACTCTCCCAGCTCCAACTTGCAAGACCTACATATCCTGTAAGGTGCAATTATTCCAGAAGCCACATTTCGGAAGGTTGGAATACTGGAATCTTTATTATACGGTTAGCAGGCTGCAGGCAACCAGTTGTTATAAAGGCCTGCAGCCTCCAAATACACTTAACACAGTTAGGAAACAGGCTAGAAAGAAAAAAAAGAACAAAAGCAATTCCAGCAAACCAATTCAGCTCTGATGGAAAGCTGAACTGGGACGCCATGATGACCAGAAAGGAGACAAGACAAGAGACGGAAGGCAGGACATGATCACGGATCATAGCTTATCGGTTGCTGGGCTCATCCAGGCCTAAATAGGGTCCAAGCACGGGGGGCAGGTCCACAGGAAATTCCCAGTCCCAGGAACTGGACTGACAGATTCAGCAACCTATCAGCCAGGTGCCTTCCCCTGCTTCCAGAGGGCCTGGCATGTTCATCACCTAGGAGGCTGGGACGGAGGGGGGGGGGCGCTTTCCTTCCCCCAGTGTGAAGACAAGATGCCAGACCCTACAATTCACCACGTGGCCTGTATGGCGCCAGGCAGACCCGACCTCCTTACTTCAATCTTACAGGCCCTCCTACACATGCTCAGAGTGGGCACTAGGCAAACATTCATCCCAACACAGTCAGCCTTTCACTAATGGACCTGAGCTCGAGATACCCACAAGAGGCATCAAGACGTCCTCACACTTTGTCAATTAGCAAACAAAAATGAGATCCATCTTACTTATCATATTGAAAGGCATTTCTTAAATACATCTCTTAGAAATAGTGCATGACTTATTAACCTTCAGATTATTCTCTGCTGGTTTTGTCACTTGACGTGACAAAATATAGGCCAGCTATTTGCTCAGTTGAACACAGACAGACACACCCCTTTATTAGCTTGGCAAATGACTTGAACCATTGGCAAAATGTCTGTGAGAGCTCTCTATCACTACAACAAATAATTGAGATAAATAAACTTACAAAGAGAAAAGTTTTATGTTGGCTCACAATTAGAACAGGCTTTAGTCTTCAACTGATGAGCTCCTTGCCCTTAGGCCTAGAAAGAACATATGATGAGTCCAAACTGTTTGCCTCATGTCCAGGAAGAATGAGAGGAAAGGGTTATATGTTATAGATTATTTCATACAAGCATTAAGCCTAGATAGATTACTTATTATTACAATTTCACAAAAACTAGGAAAATTCTATTTAAATAGCCTTTCAAGAGACCTTCCCTAGTGTTTTGCTGTTGGGACATTGGGGCTAAAAGATTCATGAACAGAATAGGAAGGTCCTTTCTTCCACATGTCCCGCCCTGCCTTTTCCTGAAGTAGATGGGTTTTGTCATAGCCACAGATTCAATCAAATGGTTTCATATAGCTTTCAGCCATGGCATGAAGAGACATCTGATTTAAACAGCCTATTTTCCTCGTCTCTCAACAACTCCCACAGTACCACACCAAGAGACTTCTAGCACAACTTTCCTTTAAACATTTCTACAAGTACTATTTGAAACACATTGGTAAAATGGCCTTCCTCTACAGAGGAAGGTTTATGTTTAAATGCAGTATATGTTGCCTGGTAAAAATGCCAAGGCAAAGGATAATGCTGAACATGTACACACAAGTAAAATCCATAGAGCACTCCCTAGTCAGATTCTTTCATGCATTAGCATTGCAAGTTAATTTCTGAGCGAATGCTATACTTTGTTATTGCCTGTGATCCTACATGAATTTGCATTATTTTAACAATGTACTAAACTTGATTATTGCTAAACAAGAAAAATGTTTGTTACAGGAAGAAAATTGAATGATCAATCAAGGTTGTTTGTATGGAAAGTATATGGAGGAAAAATAAATGCATAAAAAGAAGGCGATGGGAAAATCTTTTCAGGAAAGGCCCTTGTCTTGTGTCACACATCTTCCCAGAACTGGATCTTTTCTATCTCCTTTATAAGGGTTTAACTTTTTAGTTTTTGTTATGCAGTAAGTTTCAGAGGCATGTGAAAGCAAGTAGTTTGGCCCAGCAGGATACTTCTTGCTCCATAGTTTGCATTGGTGATGAGAGGAAGGTATTCATAAGGTGTGTTTTAACATCTGGAGATTCTGTTCCTCTTGAGCAATCACCAACTCTTTGAAGACAAGAACTTTATCAGTAAGATCTCTGAAAATGTCTATATCTTATGAACAGGAAGATCACAAGAACTTTGGCTTTGGTTTTATTTCATTCTTTATTTTTTTAAAGAACTCAACATTCATCTCTACAATGAGAACTATAAAACATTCAAGAAAGAAATTGAAGAAGATATTACAAGATGAAAAACACCCTATGTTCATGGATCCACAGAATTAATATTATGAAAATTACTATATTGCCAAGGCAATCTACAAATTCAGGGCAATTCTCAGCAAAATCTCAATGTCATTCATCAAGAGAAACAGGAGAATCAACCCTAGAAAAACCAAAGTAATCCTGAGTAAATAAAGAGCCATAATAACAAAAAGAACAAGATACCAGACATGAAGACAACAGCACAGAGCAGAATACCCAGAAATAAACTCAGATACCTTCATCCATTTCACTTTTTAATACAAATTCCAAGAAAATACATCAGAAGAAAAACACTGCCTCTTCAACAAATGGTGCTGGGAAAGCTGTATATCCACAAGTAGATCTTTCATCACATACAAAAATTAATTGAAAGTGAATAAAACATCTGAGTGTAAGACTTGCAACTTTGAAATACTACAAGAAGCATAACATATAAGCACAAGTAACTATTTTCTGAATGAGACTCGAGTTGTTCAGAAAATAAGAGCAAAAATTGGCAAATAGGAGTGACTCAAATTTAAAAGCTTCTGCATATGAATGAAACATTTATCAGAATAAAGAGACAAAGCACAGAGCAGAAGCAATCTTTGCAAGCTATTCATCAGACAAAGGATTCACATCCAGAATGTATAAGAACTCAAAAAATAAAACACCAACCCCCCAAATAATAATATATGGACAAGTTAAGTGGACAGATTATAAAAGGGAGTGCAACTGGCAAAGAAAAAATACATGAAGAAATGCTCCATAGCCATAGCCATAAAGGGAATGCAAATTAAAGTCATACCAAGGGTCTATCTCAGCACGGTTAGAATGGATAACATCAAAACAAAGAATGATTGTTGAAGCAAGGGAGACAGACTTCTTTATTCTGTTGGTGGGAATGAAAATTAGAGCAACCACTATGGAAATTAGTGTGGTGCTTCCTCAAGAGATTAAAAATAGAACTGGCCAAATGACCCTGAAGGGCATCAGATCGGTAGAATATCTGGATTCCAGCATATACCATTAAAAGACTTATGTTAAAAAGTATCAGTGTGTACAACACAATAGAAGTCACACTCAACTATTTAAACATACAAGGAAAAATTGTAGGTATCAACTGAAAAATTATACGATGGAATATGTAGTTTTACTCCAGTAGCTTAAGTGGTAGGTGCGCAAAAAAAAAAGTGGGGGTAAGCAATCATTGGTCTAAGCTTCCTGCAGTACTATCCTGGCTGAAGACACTCAAATTGCCAGTTTCTGATGCCACCTACTGCTCTGCTCCAGCAGCACACCCACCATAGATTAGTCCCTTACAGAACTTGGCTCACCTGAACCACCTCCCACCTTCAGGAATAACTACAGAGCAAAAATCACCAACAAAAAATGACAGTGATAATGCAGTTGCCCAGGACGTGGGCCTAACACGTGCAGAGCCTAAGACATGGGGAAGCGTTTGAGGAAGTGGAGCTTCATGTCTAAGAGAAGCCTATGTCTTGTGAGGAGGTGCTGAGGCTACAAAAACAGTACCTTTCTTAAAGAGCCAATTTACAGAGGTTGCCTTGCTCTCAAGCAAGCAGGACTTCTGAGATCCTGGTGAATGCCAGAAAATCTTATGTTAGATCTCCCATGAGATAAAGTGATTTGAAGTCTCTCCATGTAATTTACAAGCTTAGTGAAAACCCAGGATTGCTTTTTGGAAGGCATAGGGGGATTGACTATACAGATGATAATTACAATTGAAATACTACTTCTCAAGTCATAAAGTTACACATTTTCCCTACTCAAAGCCTTTCAATGACTTCCTCTAACTTTCAGGGTAACATTCAGACTTCTAATTTAGTTCATAGTGTCTTGTGACCTGGTGCCTCCCTTCCTTAGAGACAAAATCTCCCCAAGACTTCCAGGAGGGACTCAAGCTACCTCCAATGATCAGCAGGGGTCCAACTCTGTTATGTTTGTGTCAATTGTCTTTGAAACAAATCCCAATGCTGGTGTATCCTTTCTCATCTGTCTAGGTCCTCTTCCTGGAAAGATGCAGCCCAAGCATCATGTCCCACACTTTAAATCTTTATTTGGTCCTTTTATGAGCCTCCCCTCCCCCAGATCAACTCCTTAACAGCATTTATTGTGCTGCTTTCACCCATTCATTAATTCACTCATCCATTCATTCACTTGCTAACAGCCATTGTAAAATCCTAGTAGGGAAGGCTTGACACCCTAGAGACAAATAAACGAATATAGGGTGAAATAAATTATTATGCAGAATAACATACTAAAAGGAAATTCTTCTTTTTAACCATATTGAGGGAGATTGAGGATTTGAGATGAGAAGTAGCAGGAAATAAGTGTGGGGACTGGAAGAAGAAAAGGACCAAGGAGAACTGATGGACTCTTCCCATCTGTTTCCTGTATTTGCACTCAGGCCTCCATCCCTGCTTAGTGGTGTGTGGCCTGTCATTGCAGAACAGCAAAGCTTTAAAAAGGAGCCCTGTTATGTATTAGCTGTGTGGCTTAGCATAAAAAACTAATCGTCTGTAAGCTCCAGTTTCCTCAGCTCTAAAATAGTGCTATTAACTTCTGTCATTCCAGATCATTCTCACCCACCCCACAGAGTACCTATCAGGTAATAAACACAGGATAGATCATCAGCTCAAAGTGCATGTCTAGCTCATGTTGAGGAATGATAGCAAACACTTCTTTCCAGTATTACAAGGCACATGGCTTAGACCAGGATATTACAGCAGCCTAATATGATGTAATTCTCTGATCCAGGACACCATGGTGCAATTCTGAACACAACATAACATGTCCAAACCCATTCTTCAGCTCCTAGGTGACAACAATTGCAAGCTTGGGGCTTTAAAGTCATGTTAACAACATGGTTTAATAGTCTCAACAAATAGGAAGACAACAGAACAAAAAAAATCTATGAGGCTGCTATATGAACCAGCAAAAGAACCCTAAACCCTGCAACAAGAGCCGCTTTGCTTAATGGAGCTTAACCTTCTAGAGACTGCCAAAACATTTTCTTCTCGAATGACTAGTAGCATAGTGTTTGCATGTTGACCCAACTACAAGGTTAGATTTGGAGATAAAATATTGGATTCATTATTATATCTCATTGGACTGGAGGTCTTGAGCAGACATTAGTCTTCTTGTTTGATCACTTATTAATAATCATTGTCTTGACATTCTAGGCTAGCTGCCTGGTTGGTAGTTCCTGGTAGCAGTGGCTGATGGAGTTACTGGAATCTCTGTTTACTGGGTGATTAGGTAATAATTACACCAAGCTAGCTGCATGGCTACTCATCATATGCCATGGTGCTTGGCCTGGAAAGAATGCCATGTACAGCATGCCATGTAAAGAATGCCATGTCCACCTCTGTTGCCTTTGCTCACTCTCCTCTTCCAACAATGACCTTTCTTCCTCTCCAACTATTTAAATCCTAGAAATCTTTTAAGGCCCACATTAGGTACCCTTTGACCAGCATCAATCCTTGTAAAAGATCATTTTTTGGGGGGTGCAGATTTGTTGTTGTTGGTTTTTCCAATGTGGGGCTTGAACTCTGGGCCTGGGCACTTTCCCTCAGCTCAAGCTTTCTTCAGCTCAAGGCGAATGCTCTACCACTTGAGCCACAGTGCCGCTTCCGGTTTTCTGGTGGTTTATTGGAGATAAGAGTCTCATGGACGGAGCTGGGAAGGTGGCTCAGTGGTAGAGCTCTTGCCTTGCATGCATGAGGCCCTCGGTTCGATTCCAAAGCACCACATAAGCAAAAAGAAAAAAAGCCGGAAGTGGTTGTGGCTCAAGTGGTACAGCACTAGCCTTGAGCTGAAGAGCTGAAGGACAGCGCCCAGGCCCAGAGTTCAGGCCCCACAACCGGACTCTCCCCCCCCAAAAAAAAACAAGAGTCTCATGGACTTTTCTGCCGGGGCTGGCTTTGAACCATGATCCTCAGATCTCTGCCTCCTCAGTAGCTAGGATTATAGATGTGAGCCACTGGCGCTCAGTAGATCATTTGTTTTTTTGAATTTCCATTGCTCTTCACTATATTTTCTTTACATTTCACTATCTTTACATTTTATATCCTATGTTTTCTTTGCAAACGCAATGCCTTTCATACAAGAGGCATGAAAGTGTTTATTTAAGACATAAGCTAGTAGTATATAACAGTCTCTATAGCAGTTACTATAGATTACTTCAAAATGTAAAAAAAAATCATTGTTATGAAAAGAAAATACGTATCTCCTTATGAGGAAGTTCTGCTTTGCAATCAGCATCTAAATTCACTTCCTGCTTGTTTACTTCCCTGAGGGCTTACTTAGGATGCCAGCAATAGTTAGACTAAGCTCAAATATTTCATCTCTGGCTTATCATCATCAAAATGGTTTGGCCTGCATCTCACTTCTTGAATATTAAAACACTGCTCAAAAATACAGGCAGCACAGGGCAGAACTAGGGCAACTTGGAAATAAAGACTGTGAGTTGGTGATTAGAATTGAAGAAAGTGAAAGAAGAAGGTTTTCATCTGCTACTTCATGGGAGCAACTCATTCCTATAAATGAAGATCCCAACTGGGCTAGAAATGACCAAAAGCTGAGAGTCAGGGAAGGGTATTCATATGTGCACAGTGTTTTATTAGATAATATTAATGAATTATTTTCAATCTTGTCAGATTAATAGCATTTGTTATAATATATAAAAGAGTTATCAGAGATGCATGCTGAGAAATGACATAATTTTTGGTATTTGTTTTGAGGTACTTAAGAGAAAAAGAAGGAAAAGAGCAAGAAAAGAGCAAGACTGGCAAAATACAGATGACTCTTGCATTCACTCATTGTACTATTTTACTTTTGTGCATTAAAACATCTACAAGGCTACTAAGAGAATTCTTTTAAAGAAATGCTTTTTTAAAAGACAACAGACAATCCCATGTACAAAGGTGACTCAAAACAAGAATTTGGATCTACAAGAGTCTTGAACACAAGACAAAACTTTTCTTGGAAATGATAAAGGAGGTAGATTTTTTTATTATAGATGTTTTATGATCACAAGTCTATGCTATGTGATATATTACAGAAGCCTCCAAATCACTGGTGTGATCTGTGCTCCATGAAGTAAATCAGAATGCTAGTGAGCACGAAGACCTGGGAATGACAATTGTGGTCTCAACTGTGAACATATGGACTGACTAACTTTAGATTATTGCTCAAAGTTTCAACCTTAACCTAATATATCCAGTGTTTTTGTGCTTGTTTGTAGAAGAGACAGAGGGAAAAGTAAATTTATGTTGCAATAAAATTCCTCGTAGCATACCCTGCGAATCATCTGAGGAGTACTTACTTATTCAGAAAATCTGCTCTAATTTAAATTTACCTCTCAGCCATTAGTCAAAAAAAGTGCCTTTTACGAAGCTAATTGATAACCCTCACCCTTCCGCAATCTTTTTTCTTACAAAAACAAGCAACTATCAAAGAAATTCTGACTTCAATTAAATCAATACAGACTAATTTCCATTTTATCAAAGATATTAAATGGATGGCTTAAAAAAAAAACTTGCTTACTGCCTTTTCTAAATATCACCAATGACTGGAATTCTCAGATACCTCATAGATTTTTTTTCCTTCAATTATATTTCCTTCCTCTTTAGGAAAAAAAATAATGGTACATATTTGCTCCCAACTTTAGCAAGTGCCAGAGGGTAAAATTTGGTAGAAGACTGAAGACAAATCCGAGAAATCCGACTTCTTGCACCTGAATCTATCAGGGCTTCCGGGCCTGCAATCCCAAGGACTGGGTTTCAAAAGATTTAGCGTATCCATGAAACCATGTGCTACCTTAGGTAGCGTTA
Source organism: Dipodomys merriami (assembly GCF_024711535.1). Taxonomy (NCBI): domain Eukaryota; kingdom Metazoa; phylum Chordata; class Mammalia; order Rodentia; family Heteromyidae; genus Dipodomys; species Dipodomys merriami. The sequence continues at coordinate 87,744,031 of NW_027203381.1, forward strand.
CACATAACCTTGAGACTGGGTGCAAACGTGTTGCTTTGCTTTTCCGTTGATGGCTCAATGCGCCTTTTGCGTAGAGGAGGTGTAAATAGGGACCACTGAAGGGTAGGATGCGGTGAGATCTGCCACTGGCGGGTGGGGCAGCAATGGAGTGTTGCCATTGGAGGATGAATGTGATGGTGAGCTGCCATTACAGGACAGAGGCGGGAGTTTTCCTGATGGACAAGAAAGTTGTGTATTCTGCAGTCAGTGAGCCAATGCTGGGAAGGGGAAGCCAAGTGTGCTTTTATACTGGGGATGCAGGGGTGAGGGGAGCTGCCACTATGGTTAGTGCCAGTGATGAATCTGTAGACAGAGAGTGTTGAATAAAGTATGATCATTGTCCCCACCCTGCCACCGATTTTCTTCTGCCTGCCTGAATCTCAATTCAATCTACCTGGAGCTGAAAACCTTCAACACAAAGGCACAGGAAGTAACTTTTTTGATTCAACTAATACAGCTGAGTTGGCACAGTGTTTCAGGGAAGGAGTCCTTACCCGCTTGGGGGATAAGCTTTCACATAGAGGCCTTGGGGAAGCAATTCTCATTCAAACTGTAAAGAAAGCTTAAATGGGAGCTAATCAATCACATTCAGAAAAAAAAGGAACTTTCTAACTAATATAGAAACTCTTAAAAAGATCCCCAGGAGGTCTGAACAGACCCACTTCTTATACACAGTAGAGGTCTAGGTCCTGTCTACTGAGTGGCATGCTGGGTAAAGTAGGAATTGAGGGGTTTGGGGTTGTTGTTGTTCCTTTTTCTGTTTGGAATATAAATCTAACCATTACACAGTTATTGTTAGAACTCACATCATTTTGAATGCATTTTCAGTGTACATAATATAAAACAAAAAGAATGACATATACAGTGTTTCAGCTCTGAAAAAGTACTTCTAATAAATTGATAGAAATTAGGTATTTATCACTTAAGACTAGAGAAGAAAGACTTCTCACACAAGATTAGATACAAATTTAGTTGATTTTCTATCAACATAGAATACCCTTCATGGTTTTCTTCCTCTGTAACACAAAGGAAAGATTTTAGAAGAAATCATGAAGGAAGGGAATCAAAAGGTCTCTTTTTTGGAAATAATATTAGTTTGAGAAACTACAACACCTTTTTGTATCAAACTAACTTCTACAAGCCCATGCATCTTTAGGAAAAATCATCTGCACCAACTTTATGAAGTGATTCCAGGTAAAATTAAAGGAAAATTCTAAAGATAAAGCAAGGTTAAAAAGATGAAGTCTGTGTTTATCTATTTATAAATTAATTACAAAGGCACACAGTTTTTTTTCTTTAAAAACATATAAAATATTTTAAAGCCTTGTTATTTGTTTTACACTTAAAGAAGAAACTTACTATGAACCTTAGGCTAATGCTCTCATTATCAAAGATTATATCTAGTTTCAGAATCTAGTGAATGCAAAACTAATCTAGTTAAAAATTATTTAACTCCCAGAATATAGGATCCAAAAATTAAAAATGCTAAACAATAATTTCCTCCTTCCTTCCTTCCTTTTTTTTCTTTCTTTCTCCTTTACTTCTTTCCTCCTTTCTTTCATTTCTTCATTTCCTTTCCTTTCCAGTACTGGGGCTTGAACTCAGGGCCTTGCACTCTCAATTGAACTTTTTCCTCAAGCCTGGTGTTCTACCAATTGAGCCATGTCTCTATTCCAGTTTCCTGGCTGGCCAACTGGAGATAGTCTTGCAAAATTTCTGCCTGGCCTCTGCAATCCTCAGATCTCAACCTCCTCCTGGGTAACTAGAATTACAGATACCAGCCATCAGTTCCTGGCTCTAAACAGTCATTTCAAATGTTAAGGTCTTTTTAAAGGTTGTTAAAGAAGTCATCAGAGCTGGTTAGGAAAAGGGCACATTCCATACTGCATACAGATTTAGAACAGACAATTCTCATCTCAATGCAAGAGAAAACTGGGATTTATACAGAAAGTCCTGGTGTCTAAACCTTCAAAAGCATGGACTCTTCCTTCTCATGGTCACATAATGAATTCAGATTTTCACAGTTTCTACCCACACCTAGTTCCAGTGAGTCTTCTGTATTGGAATCACATGGCTAGTACAAAAATAAAAGGATGGAATAAAAGATAAAGGTGGACAGGTAAAAATAATTATTACATTAAAAAAAAAAAACCAGAACTACAGTGGTGAGAAAAGTAGATACAAAGATGATTTTCCAATTATTTTTGGTCCAATACTGAAATTCTGACATATTCCAACTATACTTTTATGACGCCAGTAGCCTCAGTGCCCTATTTCTAGCCCCATTTCCAGAAGTGGAGATAAACATCATTTCTATATGGAAAGTCCTATGGGAAAAGAGGGAGATTTTTCCAGATCATTAGTGTTCTACAGCATTTTTGTAGTTTTGAAATCTTCCATATTCATTGAAAACCTAAAAAGAAAATATGGTTCATTTTATTTCTATATTTGTTAATGAAATCTGATAAACTTTTCCCACACCTTGTATGAGTTTAGAAGCTACTTTAGTGTATTAACAGAACATAAACTTTTAGTTAAAGAAGATCATGGCTCTTTTTTTATGAACGTATATTTGATGTGATTGTGTTGTTCCAGTGAATAATTCAAACAGACCTCCAAAATACAACAAATAATAATACACTAGAAGTGCCATCCTCAGACATTTCTACTGTCAGCATTTTTCTGGACATATAGAATAATGTATCTCTATACCAAAAGACATAGAAATGAATATAGTTTTACATAAAGGGGAACTTTATAGTCAGCATTTTTTTTTTGTCAGTCATGGGTCTTGAACTCTGGGCCTGGGTGCTGTCCCTCAGCTCTTCAGCTCTAGTCTAGAGCTCTACCAATTGAACCACAGTGCCACTTCTGGTTTTCTGAGTGGTTTATTGAAGATAAGACTTTTCCTGCCCAGGCTGGCTTTGAACCATGATCCTCAGATCTCAGCCTCCTGAGTAGCTAGGATTACAGGCGTGAGCCACCAACACTGGCAATTTCTACTCAGCATTTTAAAAACATAATCTTTCAACCACAGATGGGTAATATCTCCATGTCCACAAATACAGAGCTCTTCAAAGCTGCAAGGGTGAGTATAGTCTGACCCTGTCTAGCTCTTCTAGTTCATCAGCAACTTCTCTTAACTTATTCATCCTACTATAACTAGTGGCATCTCATGTTACTCCCAAAGCACACACCAACCTCATTTCTTCCCAATGGCCTTGTTTTCCATTTCCCTTTTTCTGATGTGGTACCTTCCATTACTATTACAAATATTGGAAATAATCAACTTATGACAATACAAGAGGGACTGGGAGTGAGGAAACAGAAAGATACTGTATGAAAGGAAATGTACTGATTACACGACTCTTGTAATTATAATCCCCCTGTACATTACCTTTATAATAACAATAAAGTAGGTTAATTAAAAAAAAAGATTAGCTTGACTCATAGCTCTCAAAATTTCAGATCATGATTAGTTGGACCATTTCTTTGGTGGAGGAGACAGAAAGAGAGAAAGAGGGAAGAAAGGAAGCAGTAGATGAGGAGAGAAAGAAAAAAGAAAGAAGGAAAGAAGGGAGAGAGGGAGGGAGGGAAGGAGATTACAGTTCTAAATTAAGAAATGTAATTGCAGTGTTTCTTGACTTGAAGCAATAAATACCTTTTCTGAAGAAGGAAGGAAGGAAGGAAGGAAGGAAGGAAGGAAGGAAGGAAAGAAGGAAGGAGGGAGGGAGAAAGGGAGGGAGGAAGGGAGGGAAGAAAGGTTGGTTGAAATTCCAAATTTAAAAATATAATTGCAGGTTTACTTGAACTTGAAGCAATGAATCCCCTTTCTGACGTATCTAATCAGTATTCTTTTTCTTCTTAGGGCCGTTCTCATAAGAGTAAAATATGGTCATGGAGGACATGGGAAATCTCACTAACGTGGCTTACTATAATTAGTCATATAATCTGTATAAATATTTTATAATAAAAGCTCATTTGCTATATATAACTTAGAGTTATTTACTAACCATAATTTAGTCTGTCTTGTCACCTAAAATACCAAAGTGATACCCCACAAAGCATGAATCAAATAGTATGAACTTCACCCCTTACAAATTGTGTGATTATTTCAATACTTCCTGAGATTAAAAAAAACATCTAAAGTTATTTTATTACGCACCTACTAACAGCAGTAAAGAAAATTAAATTTCTGTGCTAGTTTGCACAATTAGCATTAGATAGCACATGTCTATGTTCTTTATCTAGACATATACTATCCAATACAGGTGTCATTGTACACATGTGGTTATTTAAATTTCAAAATTAAAAAGTAATTGAAAATTGGTTAAAAGTAAATAAAATCCACAGTTCCAGTTTCTCCAACACAATAACCCCATTTCAAGTACTCATTAATCAAAGGCAGCTAATAAATACTCTGTTGAACATCACAGACTTAGACCGTTTTCATCATCACAGATTGTTCTAATGGCAGGAGCTAGTCAAGACTCTGTGGTTCTTTTTGTATGTCTTCCTCTAGCCAGGAATCTTCCCGACAACACAATGTCATCCCAAGCATCTTTTCATGCTTTTCTTTCTCCCTTGTTTCTCTCATACCTCCCTGAGTCTTCTTGTGGTTTGTGTAGAAAGTATGTATTTGTAGGTACTGTCTCAAGGACTGTGCTGTAAAGCTGATAACTGTAGATGCACAGCGTTTGATGGGTTCCTTCTCCGAAGCAACACGTTCATGTTTTAGCTGAGTGCTTCTGGTGACATCATGCACATACACAAAGACTCTAAAAGCAGTTCTAAGCACTGTGGCTGAGACAACAGACTTCAGAGGGTCTTTAGAGCATCTTTCTTTCTTTTTTTTTTATCATGAAAATACTGTACAGAGGAGTTACAATTACATGGGCAAGATAATGAGTACATTTCTTATCAAGCATTGTAGCCTCCTCCTTTGTTTCCCCTTCCCATCCCTTCCCATCTTCCCCCTACCCTGCCACCCACTCATCCTCCCCTCTTCCTCCCTCCCCCCCCCAACTAAAGTTGTAAAGTTCGTTTTCAACATAACGACTTGTACATTTCATTGTTGCAATGGATCCACCTGTATCCCTATTTAAATGATTTGTTTTTTCCCTTCCCCTCCCCAAATTATACCGACATCAAATACAGTGAAAGCAGGAGTTATACCATGGGGGAGGGACATACAAAGCAACAAAGAAAAAATCTCATAAATGTGTTAGAAACAATCGCATGAAAGAAAAAAAACATTTGAATACATATCTTAGGGCTCATTTCCCTAACATCAACTTATCTGACCTTTTCTGCTTGACTCAGACATATACTAGTTATTGCAAATAAGGGAAACTATGGGACCTATGTTTCTTTGGGCCTGGCTTACTTCACTTAATATAATTTTTTCCAAGTCTTTCCATTTCCTTTTTGTTGTTGTTGTTGTTGTTTTGGTCGGTCATGGGGCCTGAACTCTGGGCCTGGGTGCTGTCCCTTAGCTCTTCAGCTCACGGCTAGAACTCTACCATTTGAACCACAGTGTCACTTCCAGCTTTTTCTGCTTATGTAGTGCTGAGGAATCAAACCCAGGGCCTCCTGCATGCAAGGCAAGCACTCTACCACTGAGCCACTTTCCCAGCCCCCAAGTCTTTCCATTTCCTAACAAATGGGACAATGTCATTCTTTCTGATGGAGGCATAGAATTCCATTGTGTATATATACATTTTCTTGATCCATTCATCTTCTGAGAGGCATCTGGGTTCCATATCTTAGCTATGGCAAATAATGCTGCAATAAACATAGTCGTGCTGGTAGCTTTAGTGTGGTCTTTTTAGAGCATCTTTCAATCACAGTATCCTAATGGCCCAGGCTCTGGCCCTGGCCTTGCATCACAACACTGATCCATTCCCTAGGAACGTTCATCTATTCCAAACTGCTACTACATGACACAACACATTCATACATCTGGTCAGATGTTTATGAATTGTAGATTGAAAGAAATTTGTTTTGCTTGTAAAACAAAGTTCAGGGTGAATGTTATGTCAGAATTCATCTACTCTATGTCTACACTGTGATCTCTCAAGACATTATATAAACAGCAATTAATAGCAAAATAGAAGACTATATAAGAATTTAGTAGTAACTTGGCCACTAGTTCCCTCTCCTCCAGTTTGGAGCACTGATAAAACCTGAAGCTACAAAGGCAGATTAGGCCAGGATATATATTTTTTTTTAATCATATCCCCTAAATAAGAGCAGATGAGATATACAAATAGACTTGTTTCACTCTCTGCTCCATTTACAGGGTCAAAGGACGGTGACAGGCTATCCAGTCAAATGGAACAGCCCCGCCTATCTACTCACCACTGCAACAAGGAAAGGAAGAGCATGTGTGTTTGTGTGCGTGTATGTGCCCACATGCGTACGTGCATGTGCGCACACACACACAGAGTATAAAAATGTATACTAACAAAAAAAACAAGATAAAGGCTAATAAAAAAAGATAAAGGAAAGGAGAGATGGAGAAGAAGGAGTAAGGGAGGGGGAAAGAGAAAAGAAAGGGAAGGGAAGGAGAGAGGGAAATACCTAGTTCCCTAGAAGAACCTGCCTCCTTAACATGTCCAAGAAAAAAGGTAAAAGAGAACAGATTAAGCAAGCCTTCTTCAGAAAGACATCATGTCTCATGTTCCAGGTCCCACATTGTGGATTTGGTTCATTGTATCCTCATATCACTTAACTAGCTCTTCCAGGTACAGAAATTTTTATGTAGCTGAGCTAAACTTTATCTCCACAAGAAAAGACAAATCAAATCAATCAGACCTTATCCATGTTGTATTTATTTGGGGAATTTTAATTATTTTTATTTTATATTTTTATTCAATATATTTGTATTTATCTTCAAATAGTCATAAATCAGTCAGAAGGACTGATAAGCAGACTGCATCTTGTTCAGTGTCAACCCTGCCATCTACCCCAACCTCATCAATAGATAAGCTATCACTTCCCAAAACATTGTGTGATGGGAAATCTCAAACAGAAAAGTTAGAGAGCAGTATGATGAACCATCCCTCGCCCTACCCCAATACCATTTTTTAGTTCTAGTTATTATTAACACATATCCAATCTATATATCTGCTCATCTATTCCCTCACACATCCAACCATATTATTTTGAAACTATACAAAATATGATGCCATTTTAACTACAAATGTCTCACTGAGTGTATATAACTACCCAGATGGATCTCTTCCATACATACAATTACAATACCATTATCGCATCCCAATTTAACAAGTATCACTAAATAAGACCACATATCCATTCCTTTTCTAGTATCCAGATATCATCCAATTGTGTTATAATGTTTCTTCACAGTTGGCTTAGAAAAATCAGAATGCAAACAGGTTACTTTGTTTTGCTGTGTAATTTCAATCTTTATTTTAGCCTATATAGCAGTGACTATAAACTTGTGTTCCTAGAAGATATTTTTTGGTTGTTAAAACTTGATTGAGGAGGGGAGGGACAGCCTTCCAACAGCATCTTGTGGAAAGTGGCAGAGATGATACTTGAAACTTATAGGCCATCCAACAACAATTACTTGTACAGCCCAAAATGTTACTAGTGACTAGTGATCCTGACATATGTAATGTACAATAGATGACATATACTATAGCTAGCTAGCTAGATAGATAGCTAGATAGATAGATAGATAGATAGATAGATAGATAGATAGATAGATAGATAGATAGATAGATAGATAGATAGATAGATAGATAGATAGATAGATAGATAGATAGATAATGTGTGTGTGTGTATGTGTGTGTGTGTGTGTGTGTGTGTGTGTGTGTGTGTGTGTGTGTCCACTCCTGCCTTATTTCTTGAAGGAACTAAAGTTTCCTACATTTTGGATTTTATGGTTGCATTCCCATTTGTTTTTCAAAATGTTCCTTATTCTTTCAACTTTTCACAGGTTAAGAATAAAGAAGGGCCAGAAGCTGTGTTAGTGCATATAATCATAGCTATTAGATTTTTGTTGTTGTTTTGGTGTTTTTTTTTTTTTTTTGCCAGTCGTGCGGCTTGACCTTAGGGCCTGGGCACTGTCCCTGAGCTTCTTTAGCTCAAGGCTAGCACTCTACCACTTGAGCCAGAGTGCCACTTCCGAATTTTTCTGTGTATGTGGTACTGAGGAATTGAACCCAGGGCTTCATGCATGCAAGGCAAGCATTCTACCACTAAGCCACATTCCTGGCCCTAACTCCAGCTATTTGAGAGGCAAAGATGAGAAAGATTGTGGTTGGAGATCATCTTAGGATGATTTGTCACTATCTCATCTTAATCAACAAACCAAGAATAGAGACAGGTGCCAATAATCCCAGATATGTAGCAAGCCAAAGATACAAAGATTGTGGTCTGAGGCCAGCCCAGGCAAAACAAGAAAAACAAAAAACACAAGCTTCTACTTGAAAAATAATTAAAACAAAAGTGATCTCAAGTGGCAGAGTACCTCTCCAGGAAACACTAGGCCATAAGTCAAATCCTAGTTCCACAAAAAAAAAAAAAAAAGAATGAAGATGAAACCCACTAAAGTATTCAACTAACTGTGAACACAATTAAAATAATAAAAACCTCAGCGTGAAAAATGTGAATTAGCAGGATAATCTTATGTTTCAGAGATGAAAATGGCCTCAGATTTATTTTAATCCAAACCATGTTTTATAAAAATAAGAAAAGTAAAGCTAAAGGAAATAATGTAACTGGCCAAATTTACAAGATATTTTCCTGAACTTCTTGCTTTTATGAAATTTAGGATTAGGTTTCATTTCTTTCTTTTCCTTCAGTAGTAGGATTTGAGCCCAGGACTTTGAACATTCCAGGCAAATGATTTACTACTTAAGCCACAGTCCTAGCACTTTTTGTTTTAGCTGTTTGTCATATAGGGTATCTCATACTTTTTCCTGCAGAACATAATCCCCCTACTTCCACCTCCTGAGTTGCTGGAACTATAGAACTATAGGTGTGTGCTATGACATATAGCTCTGAAATTACTTTTTTTTTTTTTTTGCTAGTCCTAGGGCTTGTGCCCTAGGCTTGGGCACTGTCCCTGAGCTTCTTTTGCTCAAGGCTAGCACTCTATCATTTGAGCCACAGAGCCACTTTGGCCTTTTCTGAGTAGCTTATCAGAGACAAGAGTCCAACAGACTATCCTGCCTAGGCTGGCTTCAAACCATGATTCTCAGATCTCAGCCACCTAAGTAGTTAGGATTTACAGGCACAAGCCACCAGCACCCAGCCTGAATTGCTTTCAATGTATTTGATTCCTGAAGGAAATCCTACCTAGTCTGTGCATGACTTGTACAGTATTGTTGTGTGTGTTTGTGCCAGTCCTAGGCTTGAACTCAGGGCCTGGGTGCTGTCCCTGAGTTCCTTTTGCTCAAGGCTATTACTTGAGCCACAGTGCCACTTGCAGCCTTTTCTGAGTAGTTTATTGGAGATAAGAGTCTCATGGACTTTCTGCTGGGGCTGGTTTCAAACCACAATCCTCAGCTTTCAGCCCCATGAGCAGCTGGATTACTGGAGTGAGCCACCAGTGCCTGGCATCGTATAATAATTGATTTCTAAATATTTTTTCAGCCTTTTTCTTCCACTTAAATTTTTTCATGAAATGGTCTTTTTATAACCTTTATTGGACTTTATAATCAAGAGGACTCAATTCTTCTAAAGAAGAAGTAGAAGTACAAATAAAGTATATTTTCAACAGTTAGCTGTTAGTTGTATTTATGATTCTAATGTCTAACTCACATCCCTAGAATTCTTTTTAAAGGAGCAAGGCAACCTTTCTACCGAATGGTTTAGGTCTCTCTAACCTTCAAGTAAAGATTAATGCTCAGGTTATAGCTGACTGCTCAGGGAAGTTTTGTGGCACTACCCAGTCTGCCTCAGCGTGAAGTTACTCAGCACTAAAACAATGAGTGGGAGCAGGAAATAAGAGTTGCCTTCAGTCTTGAGGGGTGGTCATACTAAAAGGGAATTATGCTGACTTTATGTAGCCTAGGAAGCATCCTAGGAAAATTTCATATCATAAATGCAGAATGGCTATTTTCAGATCAATAGAGTTCAAAACTAACACAATAAAGGACCAAATCTGGTGACTCAAAGGGACATGGTCAAGTCTACTTGCAAGAAAGTTAAAGACATTTTTGGATTTCATCTGATATTAAATGAAGAATACAGTGATCACCGAGCTACTGACCAGTAAGAAAGTCTTCTTCACCTTCAGAAAACTCTAAGTTCATGGGAACATCTTCTGCCGCACTCCATGAGTAGATGTCAGAGGAGAAAAGTGGGTGATCGATATGTGAGAGTCACAAGCAACAACCAAAGGCTTTTGTTCTATAGGTCTGAGGCTAAGTTGCCCTACCTGGAACAATTCTGCCAGAAGATATTTCAAAGGAAAAAAGGTTTTTTCCTACTGACTCACAACAGAGGAAGGAAGACACAGAATGAGGAACAAACGCGGACCCTCCATGGCAACAAATGTGACTCACTGATTGTGTTTGGAAGCACCCAGTGAACACCTCCACTTTTGGAATCAGGATAAATTCACACTTAATGGAGTCCTGAATTATCAAGTGAGTTGTGAGAAAGTAAAGCTCTGATGACTTAAAGAAAAACTCTTGAGCTGTGGATGTTGGTAGAACACTGAATATGTACAATGCCCTAGGTTTTGTCCCTAGAAGAAGGGAAGGAGAAGGGAGGAAAGAAGAGGAACAAAAAAGGCAAATGGCAACTTTACTGTATTCTTGCAACATTGCCTTCACCAAGTGATCAAAACTAACATTACCCATGATATAAACAGAGATCAGCTAGACTCTGACTTGAAACACTGAGTTCATGTCCTTGCTATGAAATCCTTTTCAGCACAGAATGATTTCAATCTAATGGTAAGAAAGCATCAGACAAACCCAAACTGAGGAACTTTTGCAAAAATAACAGACCAAGAATATTCAAAAGTGCCAAGGCCATGAAAGAAAAGGAAAACCTAAAGAACTGTCACAAATTGGAGGACATAGAGTATATAACGCTATCAAAAATAGGAAAAATTGGGCTGGGAATGTGGCTTAGTGGTAGAGTACTTGCCTAGCATGAATGAAGCCCTGGGTTCAATTCCTCAGTACCTCATAAACAGAAAAGGCTGGAAGTGGCACTGTGGCTCAAATGAAAGGGTGCTAGCCTTGAGCCCAGAGAGGCTTAAGGACAGTGCCCAGGCCCTGAGTTCAAGCTCCAGGACTGGCAAATAAATAAATAAAAATAGAAAAATAGGATAAAAATAGTAAAATAGAAAAAAATCAAGGTTTTTTCTACTCTCATATAAATACAACACAGAGTACTTCTAACTAGATGGATAGGGTTTCCCCCTATGCAACAAGTTTTCTGAAGGGTGCTGCAAAGAAATGTCCTATAACTCTACTTGGAACCAGAACAAGATCTCACATACTTCCCACCTTTCAGATGGTAAGAGAAAGTAGGAAGTACTTGCTTACTTCTATAAGACCAGCTACAAATGTGGGTGACCACAACTCTCTTTTTAGATTCAGTTTCTTTCCTATGATGGCTCACATAGATTAAAAAATACATTTACTGGTCTATTCTATTAATAAGGGTCATAATAAAGGATACATTTGAAGAGATGTATAGAATAAGACATGTGGGAACGCATATGGAACTTTCTGGAGAGCTTTCAAATGACAGAATATGTACATGCATGTTGTGAGTGATATGCCTGCAGAGGACCTGAGTCTGTCACTTTGGATTTTCATGGCGGCTTCATTACATAGGGGTGGTTTTCATGTAATTGTTCACTGGTGATCAGCTTGACCAGAGGTTAAGAGATAGAGGTAAAAACTCCAGCCATCTGCTCACAGACTTGGTTCCTTGAAAACCAGTTTCCTTCATAAGTCTTTCTAGAAGCCTACTAAGAGTCACTTTATTAAGGGGGAAAAAAATCATCCCAGAAATTCCAAAAGATTGTTTTCCAAAGAGGCTCTGTATCCAATATTCATAACAGTTAGGCAGTTACAAAGGTCTTAGAAGCTCTGGGTCAGATATTAAAAGAAAATATTCTATCACCTATATCTACAAGAATTTTAGAACCTTTGTGTCAGGAACAAGTAGAGACATACACATACACACACACACACACACACAAATATACATATATTTCTGATTATTGTACAGCTTAGAACAGTATGCAATCCTAGAGGAAAGAAAAGACATTACTGGGAAAGATGATAAGAATCAAATAAATACTGTAATTTAATAATAATTTACTCTTTTCTGTTGCAGCTGTAATTAGGCTTGAACTCAGGTCATGGGCTTTGTCTCTGAGCTACATTTTGCTCAAGACTAGAGCTCTACCACTTGAGCCACAGCTCCAGTTCTGGCTCTTTGTTTTGGTAGTTTAGTAGAGAAAAGTGTATCACAAACTTTCCTGCAAGGGCTTATTTTGAACCATGATCCTCAGATCTCAGCTCCCTGAGTAGCTAGGATTACAGGCATGAGCCACCAGCACACAGCTTATAATTTATTTTTAAGATTAATCTTAAATTCTATAATATCTGTGTGTTTAAATAAGATAACAAGGGGAGTAAATGGCAAGCACAAGAGAACTCACTGAACTAATTTTGAAACTCTTCTGTAAGTCCCAAGTGATTACAAAGTAAATATTTTTAATGTAATGAAAAATGTATCAGAAAAAAATCTTTTAGAAAGGAGGAATAAAACTCTATAATAAACTCTAGTAAAACTCACACTTACTATTAGAAAAACAGTTGCAAGAGAGTTCAGAGAAAAGACAGACATGATCTCACAACATGAGGTCTTAAAGGAAAAATGAATCAACAGAAATAGCAGATACCAATAAAAATAGCAAAAGCATGAAAACTTCTGAATCATCTTCTTGCCTCTTCCTCTCCTCTATGAAAGCCAGTCATCTAATGCTCTTAGTTCTAACCCATAGTATACTGTTTGATACTTTTGTCTTCCTCTTAACTAATGGTTCTTCTCCTCAGCCTACCTGAAATTCAACATATCCTGAGTTAGATGTCACCAGAGCTACTTTCCTAAAACAGGAATCTAATCATTTCCCTCCCCTGTTCAAGAATTTTTAAGCTTATTTTATTTGGAATAAACCCAAATTCCTTATCAAAATGCACAAAATCCTTTACTATTTAACCACTCCTTAACATCAGACTCATCTCTGTTCATTCCTCCAAAAATATTTTCCACTTCTGCTCCAGCATTAGTCATCAGCTCCCAGAATCTGGCTTCTGCTCCCATTACTCATTCTGCAAAGGACACAGTGTTACCCAGCTTCTCCATCCTGCAGACACAAAGCATTTTCTGTCTCAGATAGACTTCTGTGATTCTTAACAACCTTTCTATTCTATTCAATAAGCCCTGTAAGAATAATGAACACTGTCCCTCAGCTACACTTCCCCTGGACATTGGGGATACTGTTAATGAGCATATACCACACTGCTCATGGCTTGTTACATACAAGATCCAAGACATTATGATTGTCTTAATAAAATGTAAATCCTCTGATGGAAATATCTGTGCCTTAATTTCTCGAGGCAAAGTTGGGCCTAGTTTCTAAGAGTCAGTTACTACCATTGGTTAGGTTGAAGTAAATTAAAATCTACTTTCTTGGGAATCTGACTGCTTAAAGATACACAGGAAGCACCAGGTAAAGGAAATGTGACAAACACATGCAAACAAATAAACAAGAAATTAGAAAGGAAATAAAAAGCCAAGTAGATGAAAGAGAGTGGCATAGACTATCTGCATACTGTCAGAAATGCTTATGATTCAGCTTGCAAGCAATAATCATTACTGACAATAGGAAGCATAGTACGAGCCTCACCAACCTCAAGAAGAATTTAGTAAGGAGAAACTACATAGTTTGGGAAAGACAGCAATAATATCAAAGATGAAACATATAAGAAAAATTACTAAAAGATTTCCTTTTGCCTGCATTTTTTTCCTCAATCAAGCATAGCCTTCTCAATAGGTTGTACAAAAACCTTGTTAAAAGTAGCTAAATTAGTTTGCCTGAAAAGAAATAGTATCACTAGATCTAATTATTCCAGGGTATGAAACAATTTCCTTATGTGAACCATTTACATAAAACTACTGTGAGAAATTATGAAGGATAAAATTGCCCAAATCTGAAAGTGAAAAAGATTCAATTAAACAGAGAGACAGAGAATACCATAAAAATGTCCTAGAGTTTCAAAAAACAATAGATTTTTGAAAAATGAAAGAATACTAAGGAAGGCATGTTGCAGTATCAAGATTTCATTCCTAACCTCTCCATTTCCTCCCATGACTTAAAATTTTTGAAAATGAGTCTACAATTGTCCTTAAGCCTGAGGTATTTTTACCTTTGAGATTATGTGATGGCGGATCAGCAGATGTTCAACTAAGCACCATAAATGGTGCATCTTCCAAGAGCATTGATTTCATTGAATCTTTAAAAGTAAAACAAAGAGATATATCACTTCCATACCAATACCTCTTAAAAGGCAAAATAACAAGAGACATGTGTGGTGCTCAACATGCTTCTCACCAGTGCCAAGGATTACAAAATCACACCGCTCTTAAATATTTTAGCAGGAAAATTAGAAAAAGTTTGGCTCATTATAGCCAAAAACTATAGACTCTGCAAGGAGAATTTGTGGATGAATAAAGCCTGCTCTCCTCTCACACAGCTGGTCCCTTAGAGGGACCTCAAAGACAGTGCCTTCATAGCCGAATACTGATCTGTGATAGAAGATGAACACAGTTGACTTCATATACTAAGGTAAACCTATTTTCTTTTCTTTTCTTTTCTTTTCTTTTTTTTGTCGGTCATGGGGCTTGAACTCTGGGCCTGGGCGCTGTCCCTGAATTCTTCAGCTGAAATCAAGCACTCTACCACTTGAGCCACAACACCACTTCCAGGAAGCATATTTTCTTGTTCCTCAATGTGGAAATAAATTGCCATCCAACAGTATCAATATTGATGTTATCAGAAAAGTCAGTACAGCTATCTACCTCAGTCCTTGTATCCAACAAGAGAGGTAAAACATAGTGAAAATGATAGGAAATACTTTAGGAAATAAATTTAGCAGTGAAGATTTATTATGTGGCTTGATGCCACAGGAAGACAGCAATTCAGTTCATCTTCAGCTATCCCTCAAGATACAGACATTAGCATTAGCTTTAAACAGAGGAAGAGTTAGGGATAAGGGGCAAAATAGTGCCTGAATAGTCATTCCCAGTTTTGTTTCTCCCACATTCTGAAGAAGTTGTCATCACTGTCACTACTTGAGAGGAGCAATCTTGTTCCCAGGAGATGATTCCTCTGGCTCCAAAGTTCAACCTGATTATTATAGGTAACTCTTTATTCAGGGGTGTTCTGCAAGACCCTGCGGTTCCTTCGGAGTCGTTCCAATCCCTTGTCATAAAAATATCATTCAGTCGGGTCTTCCTGGAATCCAAGGTGATTGCAAAGTTATTCTGGATAGAATGGCTTAGAATAACATCAAGTAAAAAAAAATATGGAGGCAGAGAAGCCAAGCTTCTCTCCTACTTTTAGATAATTCCTGGCAGAAAAAAAAAAAACAAAACAGATGAAGTAACTGCTACAAATAAATTTTCAGTAGACTGAAAGCACATTGTCTCCAGGGAGAGAACAATACCATTAGCATTTCAGATTTGAGCATTCATTGAAATTGCTTATAAGAAATTCCTATCCCCAGGTCGGGTCTACAGGTCTGAGGTCAACTGTGAATTTGATGTCTTAATTACAATATTTTCTCTTAGAGACCTCATGATCTCATTCTCCATGTTAGGTTCCATTTGCATTTCCCTGTCATTCATGGGTAGCTGCTACCTGCCCTAGAGATTATGGTTCCATAAATAGCCTAAGTAGATGGCAGTGTCTTGAATTTGTTTAGTAAAGAACTGAATGGGTGACCTTAAGAGATCATTTCTCAGGGAAAGATGATTGAAATCAAAGTTATTTTACCCATGGAAATCCCATTCTTTATAGGTAAGATGGAAACAAACAAATGTGCTGATTAATTTCCTCTTTGTGCTTCCCTTCTTGAAGTATATTTGTGATGGTGCACTAGTTATGAGACAGAATGAACACAATAGTATGTCTCCATTGCTGTGAAACACAGTGTGTTTTATGTCACTAAGAAAGAGAGCAATGGGATGGAGTGAGTTTATGAACGAAAGAAGTTAAATGTATAAACTAAATGTGTCTTGAACATTATGCAATGCTAAAAAACTAACAGTTTTACTTCTACATTTGCATTACCAAGACTCTGAATCTAGTTACATAGCCCTGCTCTGTGTACAATCCCACATCACCCAATCATGAAGGTAAACTCACTAATTACAAAAAGCTAAATTCCTGAGGTGAGCTTATACCATTCATTACAGATGCACATTGTCTCACATCTTCTTGTTCAGGTAACAAAGTAATAGCTCTCCCTGATACTCAGTGACTCTGGAAATGCTTTCTAGGTGATAGCAAAATTGAGAACAGAAAGCAAGAGTCCATCTAGCACTTTGAGTTGCCAAAGGCTCCAGCAACCATGGTTTCTTTATCCTTTATTTATTTATTCATTCAAAAATACATATTAGGCCCCTACTATGCACTAAGTACATGGACCCTCCTCTACCTAGCTCTTTATGAAAATGGTTCCTTCACAGTGTTGTTCAGATGGCTATCCTAAACATCACATTTCTCTGGAAAAAGAGCCTGGAAACTTACAACTCAACTTAGAAAGCCAAAGGTTTAACTTGTGAAATAAGACCAAGACAGAAAGACAACTATCACATGTTTTCTCTAGTAGAAATAAATGACTAAAAGTAGATTAGGCTAAAACGGAAGGGGATGAAGTCCTTAGGGAAGAAAGAAAATAGAAAAGGGCAAGCAAAGGTAGATAGTCTGGGCTGGACGCTGGGGAGGCTCAGGAACAGTTTCCAGGTCCAGAGTTCAAGTACTATGACTTGCAAAAAAAAAAAAAAAAGAAAAGAAAAGAAAGAAAGAAAAGGAATGATCAGTAGTTACTGGCTAAACATCCATATACAGATTCCATTCAGTAGATTCCATCATATTGCCCTCAAGTTTCAAGTTTTCAGAATGAATAGTTAATTAGTGGAAGGAAGTTTCAAACTAAAATAGACAAAAAGCAACTTCTAGCAGTACCCCAAAATTCAGGTTTCTGTTTGTCAGTGTTTTTTTTTTGTTTTTTTGTTTTTTTTTTACCAGTCATGGGGCCTGAACTCTGGGCCTGGGCACTGTCCTTCAGCTCTTCAGCTCCTGGGCACTGTCCTTCAGCTCTTCAGCTCAAGGCTGGCGCTCTACCACTGGAGCCACAGCACCACTTTTGGCTTTTTTTTTTCTGCTTATGTGGTGCTGAGGAATCGAACCGAGAGCCTCATGCATGCAAGGCAAGCGCTCTACCACTGAGCCACCTTCCCAGCCCCTTGACAGTGTTCTTAAGGAACTCCAGCACTAATCTCTGCACCTGCAGGGCTGTTTATCCCCACATCTTCATTGTCCAGGTTTCCACAGTATTAATGAAGAGATTAGATTTTGCTTGAGCTTTATAGAGCTCCACTGCTGAAACATTTAGAAACTGGGAACCTTCAACAATTTACTGAATCTGAGTTTAGTTATATGTAAAGTACAGAAAATACCTACCTCATTATCTAAAGATAAAATGAGATGATATACTCAATATCTCTACTAGTGTCTGACACATGGCTTTTGAAATATTATTGCTATTGTATTATTACAGCTTGTCATTTCTTCACCCAGATCCTGTCAAGTTACTTCCAAGACACGTGTGGATCTAGGCTAGCTCCAAAGACATGAGAACAGGTGATGGAAACCATCTTTATGGGACTGTTAGAATCTGTGAGTCTGAGTATATCTCAGATAACTAATGACCTATATAAATCTCAGTGACCGCTCAATATTATACAACATTGCTAGCTTCTTCTCTATTTAATTGAAACTTTAAAAAATTATATCATAATGTCAGGTGCCAGTGGCTCACGCCTGTAATTCTAGCTACTCAGGAGGCTGAGATCTGAGGATAATAGTTCAAAGCCAGCCCAGGCAAGAAATTCTGTGAGACTTACCTCCAATAAACCACTCAGAAAACCAGAAGTGGCACCGTGGCTCAAGTTGGTAGAGTGTTCACCTTGAGCCGAAGTGCTGAGGGACAGCACCCAGGCCCAGAGTTCAAACCCTACAACTGACAAAAAAAATTATATCATATACCTCACCAACATGGTACAAGATTCTTAACAGGCATGGCTGGGTTCTCAAAAGGTAGATTGAACATTAATAAATGATAGACAGACAGACACAGCAGAGGAATTTACCTGGAAAACTGACTCACATAGTAGAGGTGTAGTTCTCCACATAGGCCATCTGCAAGCTGGAGAACAAAAGATGTCAGTAGCCTGGCTACATCCAAGTCTGAAGGCCTCAAAATTGATGGTGTAATCTCGGTCTGAGACCTAGCTTCTGAGGTTCCAAGAGGTTGCTAGCATAAGGCTCCAAGTCCAAAGAGCAAAGAACCTAAAATTCTGATGTCTGAGGGCAAGAAGGAAGCCAATGAAAATGTGCCCTTCCTTTTTGTTCCATCCAAGCCTTCAGCTGACTAGCCAGTGCCACCTACACTGAGGCAAGGTTCCCCCACTCACTGTGCTGACTTACAGGCTGATTTCCTCTGAATGCACCCTCATAGAAATCCCCCAGAAACATGCTTCCACAGGCTCTCTGGGCATCCCCAACCCAGGCAGGATGACACCTAAAAATAGCCATCACAGCTGGGTTAACCTGAAAGATGTCAAAAAGCAGTTGCCCCTCACAATTAGCTCAGATCTGGGTATGCCACTGATACACAGTGTATGCCATGGCAGACAGCTGCCCTCACTGGATGACTCATCTGGCACGAGGTAAAGTAGGATTTTTCAATCTTTTCTTGCCTAGACAACCAGCTGTGTAGATGTAGAAAGTGAGTGAGAAGAGAGATGGTAAACTAAATTTGCCAGTTTGGTCTTGACAACATCCCAGGACCATATTTTCCTGCCAATTCTTCCTTCTCCCAGACACACTTCAGTGACTATGGGGTACCAGAGGAGAAGAGCAAGTCACTTTCCTGAGCACCAAAAGGCAATGGAGGAGGGAGTGAGGGCAGAGTTCTCTTGAGGAGGGAGTGAGGGCAGAGTTCTCTTGAGGAGGGAGTGAGGGCAGAGTTGTCTTGAGGATACATGGAGGAGAAAAGAACAGTGGAGGAGGCAAGAGGGTAAGTATATAAGACCCTTTTAAATCAAAGAATTACAGAGGATATACTCAGAAAAATGGTTTTTTTGTTCACAGTGCAAGTCTTCCAGAGAAGCAGGTGAAAACAAGTTACCATTTGAAACTATTCAGTGACATGCAGCTGAAGAGATAGCAGTTTCAAAAGAAGTGTTCAAATTGCCTGAACCACAGAAAAACTAACCTCTGTGCATTTATAGAACATACAGATGAGAATGTGGTGAAGAGGCTTGGGCTATAGCTCAGCGGTAGACCTCAGCACACCCACAGTGCTGGGGTCCAGCCCCAGCACAACAAAGAAATAGAATAAAGTACAAGAGAATGTGGTGTAGAAATCTAAAACTCTGTCTAGAAACATCAAAGAATAGGGGTTGAGTTGAAGAAAGTTATTCTCTACATTGAAGCAAAGTCTTGAAACTCAGTAAGCCATGTGTATCTGAAGTTTTACTTTCATGATTACCAGAACAGATTAATCATTATAATTTGCCCAAGGAAAACAGAAACTTACATCACCTGGGTACTAATGGCTCATGTTTATAATCCTAACTATTCAAGTAAGATATAGAAAATCACTCTTTGGGGCTGGGAAGGTGGCTCAGTGGTAGAGCACTTGCCTTGCATGCATGAGGCCCTGAGTTCGATTCCTCAGCACCACATAAGCAAAAAGAAAAAAAGCCGGAAGTGGCGCTGTGGCTCAAGTGGTAGAGCGCTAGCCTTTGAGCTGAAGAGCTGAGGGACAGTGCCCAGGCCCCAGAGTTCAGGCCCCACGACCAGACCCCCCCCAAAAAAAGAAAGAAAAGAAAAGAAAAAAAAATCACTCTTTGTGTAATTCCAAAATACCTAGTAAAAAGGGGGAGAAAATCTAGCTCCCACATACAAGGGAAAACATGAATCCTTTGTCTTTCTGGGCCTGACTTCACTTAATTTAATTTTTTCCAGGTCTTTCAATTACTTTACAGCTGGCAAAATATCATTCTTCCTAATGGGTGAATAAAATTCCATTTATATATATATATATATATATATATATATATATATATATCATATTTTCTTGCTCTGTTTATCCATTGAGGGGCATCTGGGCTGATTCCATACCTTGGCTATGGTGAATAGCACAGCAATGAACATGTGTGTACTGGTGGCTTTACTGTATCCTGTTTTGTAAGCTTTGGGGTAAATGCCTAGGAGTGAAATTGCTGGATCAAAGCGTAGTTCTGTGTTGAATTTTTTGAGGCACATCTGCACTGCTTTCCAGAATAAATACATTGGGTAGTAAGCAAGTATACAAATATATTCATTGAAATACCATAAATTCAAGGGAGAACTCAAATATTGTGATCCCTTAGAAAGGCAAAATCAAAGTTCAGCAAACACACACACACACACACACACACACACACACACACACACACACACACACACACACACATACACACACGGAATCAGGTACTCAAAATAGATGTGGTGGGGTTGAAGGGAAAGGGTCAGATGAATGAAGAGAAGAGAATGCAGTTAAGAATCCAATGTATATTCTACAAAATTAAGAAGAGTTAGGATAGGGGTATGGAGGGGAGGGATGGGTGAAAATATTGAAAAGGGTGATATTGGCAAGATATCTTGTATTCAAAAGCTGCCTTGTTGATTGGCAACTCTTTTGTACAACTATTTAAATACTTGCATAAAAAGGTGAAAGTCTAGAGGAATCTCTCAAGTGGTAGGGCACCAGCTGCATAAATGCCAAGCACAGCTTTTCAGGACCTGTGTTTTTGAAGAAAGTACAGATAACATTTAATTACATAAAGGACTTCTGATATGGAGTTACTCGTTTACCAAAGTGTTAGAAGGCAAGCATTCTGTCCTAATAGGACACAGAAAAAAAACTGATTTAGTTTCTATTTCAAACACTTAAGAGGCAGTGATTTATAGTCTGGATCTGTGCAATTAGACCTGTTTAAAGCTGAACTTCAGCATTGTTTCATCCTGTGAGATCAGGAAATAAAAATTCTTAGGTTTTTTTTCCCAGAGGAATTCCATCAGAGGTGCCTGGGATGGTTAGATTAAATTATGTAAAAAGCTTAATGTGCCTAAGAAATTCAGTTAAGGACACAAGTATTAGATTTTGAATAATTGATATCACCTTACAGAGTTCTTCATCTTTTCTCTGCCTATTATTCCAAATTTAGTTTTAGATTTTGAGAAGCAGTGACCTTTTTGTTTGTGTTTCCCAAGGGCAATTCACTGAAATAACCTAGCAAATGTAATCTCATTGAAGAATGGGTTCTCTATAACAAAAAGACCCAGGAAATAAACATTCAATTCACAGTGGCCGCTTGCCTGGTCAAGCTCCAAATACTATAGTAATAGAGCTTTATTTATTACTGTAAATACACAAATCATTCAGAACATGACAAAACCATAATGAGTCAGAATACTACTGTACTGCTTGCTTAAAAGATCCTAAAATTTAAGAAATGCAAAGAAGTCACACTTGTAATTTCATTAACAAAAGCTAACACAAAAGCTGATCATTGAACATTTACAACATAAACTATCCAAATTTTAAAATTAAGCAAAAAAAAAAAAAAAAGGACCTGCACCTAAAGAAAGTAACCCAACAAACTTTCCACACTGTTTTTATAGAGGAAGATAAGTGTGATTTCAATTGAAAGCCATAAAGGGCGTTGTCCAGATCTGTGGCAATGTTTATTTGAGGAGTTTATTATTTCTGAGTTAGAACATAGATTAGAAAGTTGAACAATGGCCCTGTGCTTTAGGTGTTATCTATTTCAATCTGATAGACAGAAAAAAAACAAAGTGATGTATCATAAATTGTGGGTCTGTGGTACACAGGACAATAACTGTCACCAAACCACTGAAATATTAGTTAATGAAAACAAAAATTACTTTGTACATTCTCTTCCGTTCCAAGAGACCTGAAGAGTCTTGCTATTGAACAGATTCTCACATGTCAAATCATGACCCAGTAAGGTGACTGTGCAATGTTAGCATCCCTATCATTAAAATAAGTCGCATTTTTGTTTTAACTGCTTAAGGGTATGTTTGGATTTTTCATTCTAACCCAATACAGTTTGTTGTATATATGTGTCTTGAGTTCTACCACTGAATGTAGATCACTTACTTTCTTCTGAAATCTGTAGCCTTACCATTTAGAATATCTGAAGGCTCAACTATTGAATATCTTAACTTAGAAATTTTATAAGTTTACTTTGTAACCACTTACCAAGTGAAAAAATAAACATTATTAGTGCAAAGAGGTAAAGGTGGGGATTTGGATTTCAGCAAAAATAACAGTAAAGGGTTTTCTACCACTTATCTCCTCAATTAGCATCAGTTGGAGCCACACAACTTGAATGACTTTCACAAAAGCTAAACAAAAAAATCCAGGTGAGACATGATAGCATCTACATAGAACACAGAAAAGGAGACACTGAGGAAGGTACAGAGAGTTTTACTGGCTGGTAAAGGATTTTTCTGCTGAAATCAGTCTGTAATGAGTGGAGATTTGCCTACTGATATTCCTAGAATGCTCATTTCCTATAAGAGTGTCATAAAACAATGGAACTTTATTACTTCACACTTCTGTAGGCTCAAAGTGTGAAATCAAGGATATTGCAAGAAATTGCAAGAGACAATCTATACCATTCCTCTTTTCCTAGCTTCTTGTAGTTACTGGCAAACCTTAGAGGTCTTTGGAATACAGGTTAACAGGTTGTGGGGCCTGAACTCTGGGCCTGGGCGCTGTCCCTCAGCTCTTCAGCTCAAGGCTAGCGCTCTACCACTTGAGCCACAGAGCTGTTTCCGGCTTTTTTCTTTTTGCTTATGTGGTGCTGAGGAATCGAACCCAGGGCCTCATGCATGCAAGGCAAGCACTCTACCACTGAGCCACCTTCCCAGCCCCCAGGCTAACATTCTTATCAATGCCTCCACCTTCTCATGGCCTATTTCTGTGAGAATGTGAATGTCTAAACTTCCATCTTCTCACAGGTATACCTACCAGTCTGGTTGGATTTTATGTATCCTCTAATCCTCTAATGACCTGATCTTAAGTGCATCTACAAAGACCAGATTTCCAAATAAAGTCACGTTTCACACTCATGGGTCATTGGGTGAGCATAAAAATACCCGGAGAACACTATTGAACCCATATATCTGCTTGGCCTTAGAAAGAAAGAACCACTGTATTGAAATCTGCCAGTCTCCATCACTGGGCCCTTTCTCTCATCCACTGAAGCCTGCTCTATAGGATAGATAGTTTAAGGCTATAACAAAGGTAGGCACATAAAAACTTCAGGATCTTCATAGCAAAGAGAGGAGACAATTAATGTCTCAAATTATTGAGAAGTATATAACTATTTTAAAAAAGTTTCTATGAGTCCCTTCATAGGTAGAGACTTTGTCATGTTTTTGTTCATTCAATGGATATTTATTGGCTGTTCACTAAATGTTGAACAGTATTCAGACATGTTAGAGTATGTCAGTGGACCAAGCAGACAAAATATTTCACTCCCACCCCAACCATCAGATCACTTTACCCCCAGACCTGAGCTAATACCTAGCACAAAATACAAATGCAATACAGGACCAGTGGGGTTGAACTGACTTTATTATAACTGGTGCTAAGGATTATGCTCTGTGTAGAGCAGGCCTTCATTAAATGTTGAAGGCATCAGTGGATCAAAATGCTGAATGAAAGAGGAGCCACTTTATCAGAACTCCATAGACTTCCTGCTATTTGCCAAGCATAGAAAGTAGAATGATAAATAAGATTTTAAAAATCTCCATTTCAAAGAATGTATAGAAGAGGTGAGCAAGCATATTAATTCAGCACTGTATAGACATTCATAATTAAATGGAAGTATTCCTAGGCACAAAGGAAGAAATCCTAACTCTGATAGAGGACTTTTTAGGATATAACACTTGATCCAAGTCATTTGCCAGTCAGTGAAAGATAAGAACGACACACACAAACCTTAAAATGAAGTCCTTAGCTAGAGATAAGAGAATAGGCTAGAGTAGCACAGATATGAGGCTCTGCCAGCATGAGGAGCCGCACAATCGTTCAATACTTGTATAGTGTACACCTCCAAGCCCAGGGAGATGAGCCAGATGGGAACTCAGAAGTAGCAACAAGAAAGCAAATCCAGATGTCAGGGAGACTAAGGAGCACAACATTATTGAGCTAGAAAGAGAGAACACTGGGGTAGAGACTGAGCAGCACAAAGCCTTTGAGAATTCCAAATAAGAGAAGAAATCACAAAGGCCATGGTGAATTCAATCCTATAGAGCACAAACTTTGTATGTTGCATTTGTTATTTCTTTTATCTAGCTGAGTAGAATGAAGTATGGAAAGAACAAGTATTCTGTGTAGACTCTGGAAGCACAACCCTTCTTCTTTCCCAGAATACTTACTAGAGACTACAAGCAGCATCCATTCTGTTTAGTTCAGTAAAGAATAGCCTTTCCAAAATATTTCAGGTAGCTACCCTCAGTCTGGAGTCAATGGGATACATCAGGGAGAGCATTAAGGTAGTTGGCCCATAGCTTAGTTCTGCAAAAACCATTTGTGTTCATCTCTTCCTTCACCAGATTTTATCCTAGCAATTAGTAGGTTTATGGGCTATTCTGAAGACAGATCCTAACCAGGATCAGAGATTCCCTGAAAACTGAATTTTTTAGTGTACCTCTGATGCATTTATCAATGATTAAGGGTAAAATGACCCATTGACAAATGAGGTCATTTCAAAAAGGAGAACATGTTCTGAGGAAAATAAAATGAGATGGCATTTTGATAGGTTGGGAGTAATTGTTACAAATCAGACGGCTGCAGTCCTTTTGTTCTACTCAGATGGAAATCACAAGCAGGCACAGAGTTTCTCTTTTGGTCTTAAAAGACTTGGACCCTGGAGAGCCAAAGGCTTACAGGTTAAGCCAACAGATTCAAAGGTTTGTATCTCCAAGTCCTGAGAACCAGAGACTTGTGGGTCCAGATTGTAGCAGTTAGAGATTCATGGCCCTTGTTTTAGGCTTATTGTTCTGTCTTTTTATATCCAGGGAACTGACACTAACCATCTAGGGTAAGCTCCAGCTCTTACCAGCAACTAGTAGGAGCAGCAGTCAGTGCCAACTAGATTTATTGCACCTGAGCCTCAAGTGTCAGGGCCTTCTACCTCACTGCTGCAGCTTGTAGACCCTGGTATGAGAACCCTGGGCCCTTAGGGCTTGACAGCACCCAGGAATCTTTCCAGTGACTGGGCCTGTATTATCTTATGTTCAGGTCATCACAGCCTTTTCTCTATGAACTCACATTATCCTTTGTCATCTCCACTCTTCCTAGCTGCTTTCTGGGACTATTCAGCTGTCTTCTTGCCACTAATGCTGAAGCCACCGCCACCGTGTCACTGCCAGTGCCATTGCTGTCACTCTCTCTCTTCTCCATGTTACCACACAACTCTCCCTGTTTGAGATAAAAATCAAAAGTAGGCCAGGAGAAAATCATCCTGGAAAAGCTTTGCTTTGAGCTTAATATTGTGATACCAGGAGAGTTAGCTCAGGATATTGTCTCCAAACTAACTCCAAAGGTAAACTGAACAGCCTGGTTTCATAGCCAGGAGCAGGTATATGACAAGGGTATTTGCACTGGACATAGCACAGCACTTTACAAAAATGAAGAGTCATGATCTTCCCCCATCACAAATCTGCTGGGCCACCAGGGGACATGCTCTCTCTCTCTCTCCTCTCTCTCTCTCTCTCTCTGTCTCTCTCTCTGTCTCTCTCTGTGTCTCTCTCTCTGTCTCTCTGTCTCTCTCTGTCCCTGTCTCTCTCTCTGTCTCTGTCTGTCTCTGTCTGTCTCTGTCTCTGTCTCTGTCTCTGTCTCTGTCTCTGTCTCTCTCTGTCTCTCTCTCTGTCTCTCTCTCTGTCTCTCTCTCTCTGTCTCTCTCTCTGTCTCTCTCTCTCTGTCTCTCTCTGTCCCTGTCTCTCTCTCTGTCTCTGTCTGTCTCTGTCTGTCTCTGTCTCTGTCTCTGTCTCTGTCTCTCTCTCTGTCTCTGTCTCTCTCTCTCTCTCTCTCTCTCTCTCCCTCTCTCTCTCTCTCTGCAGGACCATTTAGCATTCACCAAGGCTTGTCTTACTTATTATGTTGTCTTCCAGGTTGGCTGGAGTGGTCCTGTCTAGAGCATGCCCTGAACTCTGGTTGTAGTGTTCTTCGGCATCTGATGGAGTTTTCTTATAATAATTGCAAAGTATCCAAAATAGTTAGGTTGCCATGATTAATAGTCCAGCTGCTTGGTTGATGGGAATAGGTGAGTCCCTTTTATCTGTGTCATAATTGTTTTTCAGATACACAATCCCCCAAGTCTTCATGGTTTAAGAAAACAAAGATAGCTTTCATATTGTTTCTTCCTTACCCATGCCCATATATTAACTATATACAAACAAACCATATACTAATAAGCATGCAGCTCAAGGTTTCTCTCATACTTAAACAATACTAAGACTAAAGAAATAATACTTGTATCTATATCCTATTGGTCAAACCTTGGGTCTGAAGTTCTGCCCAACAACAAGGGTGTCACAAAACTATAATCTTCCCAATGTGTTGCAAAAAATGTTTAAAGTTAACTCAAGATTAAGGAGATCAGGATCAAACATATAGCATTCATTCGAAATATGCCCTAAGCTGTAGTTGACTTTTTTCCTCTTTTTAATGAAGACAAGAGGCCATCCTTATACTACATTAATAGTAAAAATTCATCTTTTGCTTTTTAAGATTTTTTTCTGTTCCTCAGACTAAGCTGAGTCTTTATCTTTTTCATATTCACCTCCAGTTCACCTTTTTCTAAGCAATTGAAATACCACAAAATATCATGACAAGTCTGATGGTGTTTCCGGGAACATTTTACCTAAGTTCTGTGTTTTCTCAGGCCTCACTTCTGTCTTGATCAGCACACAGATCTGTGCTCTTAACTGCTGACAGAACACACATTTTCTCGAAAGACAAGAAGTAAGGAAGTTAGCGTTCTGGGAAGAAAAAAAAAGATCACCTCTATATTTTTTAACAAATAACTCTTCTCTATTAGAATCCAAACATAGAAAACTTTTTTTAATTTAATTTTATTTTATTTGTGAACATACTGTACAGAGGAGTTACAATTACATGGGCAGGATAATGCGTACATTTCTTACCAAGCATTGCAGCCTCCTCCTTTGGTTTACCCTTCACATCCCTTCCCAGCCTCCCCCCCCCCCCAATCCCAATCCTTCTCCTTCCCCCCTTCCCCCCCCCCCCGCCACCGACGTTGTAAAGCTCGTTTTGGACATGACAACTTGTACTTCTCATTGTTGCAACAGGTCCACCTGTATCCTTAAACAACTGGTTTTTCCCCATCTCCTCCACAAGTTATACTGACATCAAATATAGTGAAAGCAGGGGTTATACTGTGGGGGAGGGACATACAAAGCAACAAAGAGATAATCTTATAAATGCGTTAGAAACACATGCATGAAAGAAAAAAACATTAAAATACATATCTAAGGGTTCATTTTCCTAACATCACATTATCTGACCTTTTCCGTTTGACTCATACATATACTAGATATTGCAAATAAGGGAAACCATGGGACTTATGTTTCTTTGGGTCTGGCTTACTTCACTTAATATAATTTTTTCCAAGTTTTTCCATTTCCTAACAAATGGGGCAATGTCATTCTTTCTGATGGAGGCATAGAATTCCATTGTGTATATATACCACATTTTCTTGATCCATTCATCTACTGAGGGGCATCTGGGTTGGTTCCATATCTTAGCTATGGTAAATAATGCTGCAATAAACATTGTTGTGCTGGTAGCTTTAGTGTGGTCTTGTTTGTAAACATTTGGGTAAATGCCCAAAAGTGGGATTGCTGGGTCATAGAGGAGTTCTATGAGGAACCTCCATACTGCTTTCCAAAGTGGTTGAACAAGTTTACAATCCCACCAACAATGAAGTAAGGTTCCTTTCTGTCCACATCCCCTCCAGCATCTGTTGTTGTTAGAGAATTCTTGATTTTTGCCTTTCTAACTGGGGTGAGATGATATCTCAATGTTGTTTTGATTTGCATTTCTTTTATGGCTAGGGATATTGAACATTTCTTCATGTGTCTATTGGCCATCCTTCTTCCTTCTTCAGAGAAGTTTCTCTTTAAGTCTTTCGCCCACTTATTTATTGGGCAGTTGTTTCTTTGAGGATTTGTTGTTGGGGGGTTTAATTTTTTGAGTTGCAAGTATATTTTAGATACAAACATAGAAAACTTTTTGACCTCTCTGAAGCATTTAGATTGACTGATGTTATAGTGTTGGAGTTTTCAGGATAGCTTTCCAAGAGAAAGGTCTTGAAACCTTTATTTTCCACATCATATATATTTAATGAAAACCTCCATAAGTCCAAAACATCTTGGGTCTGCAACAAGAATAAACATTTAATAAAACTGGAAAATCAGAATGTCCCTAAGTCTCAGGTTTCTCACCTTAAAATAGGCATGATCATTAATAGTTGCTGAGTCAAACACTGAGATAATGCAGCTGCTGGTAAGTGAGCTACACGTTCCTCCTACTCTGACCTCATGAAAGCACTCAGCATTTCCTGTAAATCTAATGAAGAAATGAACTCAGACCAGTGGTCTGCGGCATGAGATATTAAGTTAAATGCAATAAGGCAGGCACCAACGGATAAATACTATATGATTTCACTTACATGTGGAATTTAAGCAAACTAACCTAAAGTGATCCTAAGGACCAGGATTAGAAGGATGGTTACCAGAGGATAGAGGCTTAGGGAGTAGTGAGAGATGTTAATGAAGAGATGCAAATTTTCCATTAAATAGGAGGAATAAGTTCAGGTGATCTAGTATACAAATGCAATGACTAGTTAATAACAATGCATGAAAATTCCTAATAATGTTTAAGTAGCTTTAAAATGTTCTCAATTTAAACGTGTGCAGTAATGTATACCAATCCATTTGCTAACCATTCTGCAATGCATATAGATTCCAAAACACAATGTACAAAATAAACATTAAAACATTGTAAACTTGGCTGGCTCATGTCTGTAATCCAGACTATTCAGGAAGCAGACATCAGAACTGTGGTTTGAAGCTAGCCCAGCCAACAATCTAGCAAGACCCCTCCTCCCAAAAGCTGAGCACAATGATATATGCCTGCCATTGCAGCTACAAGGAAGGCTGAACCAAGGAAAATTTGTTCATAAAACCCCACCTCAATAGTAAAATCTGGGGCACAGTGGCATGTGTCTATTATCCCAACTAAGCATAAAGTTAGGCCTAATGCTGTTCAGGCTAGCCAGGCAAAAACCAAACCCTATCGCAAAAATAACCACAGCAATACACTCAAATACACTATACATAGAGAAAAGAAGACAGAATCATCCAAAAAAAAGTTATGATAAAGAGAGTGGGGGAGGAGAGTACAGCACTTGAGGAAAAAATGTTGAAAAAGTGCAGCAGCGGAGTTCACTGGACACTGATGAAAGTGAACTATATGACTTGTGGGTAGAGACAGGATGGAGGGACTGGGAGAGAGTTTATCCAAAACTGATTTCAAGTGTTTCTGACACTCAGTAGATGAATGGATTGAGAAAATGTGATAGATAGATAGATAGATAGATAGATAGATAGATAGATAGATAGATAGATAATGAAATTCTATGCCTCATCAGAAAGAATGACTCCACCTCATTTGTTAGGAAATGGAAAGACTTGGAAAAAATTATATGAAGTGAAGTAAGCCAAGTCCAAAGAAACATAGGTCCCATGGTTTCCCTTACTTGCAAGAATATATGTATATGTCTAAAATATATATATAGTATATGTCTAAAACCATTTTTATGCAACTTTGGCAAAGGTTATTTCTTAGTCCATCTATAATCAAACAAGAAATCAGAGAAGAAATCCAAGTATAGATACTTCTTGATAACACAGAACCGCATCCAGATAAAGCCATTGTAAAGTGGAAATAACCCTTAAGTCATTAAGTCATAACATCATAGCTTAGTTTATTTTGTCACACCTTATTTGTGAACATCTTCAACCAGATCATCAATTAACTTAGTTCAAATTAATTTTTTTCCATAGTAAAACCTGCACTCACCAGAGAAAGTAAGAAAGAGATTTCTTGAATACGAACACTAAGGATTGTCATAGAAGCTATGCCACAGATTAGAAACTTCAAAAGTGGCTTTCCTGTTCAACCACTCTGGAAAGTAGTATGGAGTTTCCTCAAAAGACTCCACAGAGCTCCCCTATGACCCAGCAATCCCACTTCGTATGTTTATCACAGTATTATTCACCATAGCTAAGATATGGAACCAACCCATATGCCCCCCAGAAAGAACAACACTGCCCCATTTGTTAGGAAATGGAAAGACTTGGGAAAAATCACATTAAGTGAAGTAAGCCAGTCTCAAAGAAATTTAGGTCCCATGGTTTCCCTTATTTGCAATCATTAGTATTAGGATAATCTTATCAGATGAGCTGAAAGATCAAAAGCTATGTACATATGTCCATATAAGATGATGCTAAGTGAAATGAACCCCAAGATAGGGACACAAGAGGTCTGTCCTTACGGCTATTGTTTTAAATGTACTATGTGATTTCTTTTTTGTTTGTTTCCTTTATATGTTCTTCTCCCTATGGCATATCCCCCGTATGTCACTGTACTTGATTTTGGTATCCTGCATCTTGTATATACATTCATCTAATCTGGGAAGGGGAAGGAGAAAAACAAAATGCTGAAACAGGACACAGAATGACCCACTGCAACAAGGATACTCACAGGACAGTATATGGGGAACGAACTTTACATCTTCGGTGAGGGGGTCAGAGGAAGGGATAGTGGGATAACAACAAGGGAAGGGGTAACAATGCTCAACAAGAAATGTATTCATTACCTTACTCATGTAACTGTGACCCCTCTGTACAGCATCTCTACAATAAAATATTTTTTTAAAGTGGCTTTCCAAACATTCTGAGAAGAGTGACATTGTTGTAGGAAAGAAATGAAAAGAAAAATAAATAAATAAACAGAGGAAAAAAGGCTGGAAGTGTAGCTTAAGTTGTAGAGTATAGCCTAACATACACAAAGCCCTATGTTTAAGCTCTAGAACCATAAAAAGAAAAGTTGTCAATTAAAATGTGTGTGTGACTTTAACTAAGTATCATTATGCCACAATAAGGTGAAATTTATGTAACCACCTAATCTCAATTAAGAAGAAAAGAAAAGAAAAGAAAAGTGGAAGAAAGGATGGGCAATGGGTGACAATGTTGACAGACACTTTGTATTCATATACTCTTTTGTAGAATGAGAACTTCTTTTTTTGTTGTTTGTTTTTTTTTGTTGTTGTTGTTTTGTTTTTGGGTCCAGTCGTGGGGCCTGAACTCTGGGCCTGGGTACTGTTCCACAGCTCTTCAGCTCAAGGCTCTACCACTTGAGCCATAGCGCCACTTCCAGCTTTTTTCTTTTTGCTTATGTGGTGCTGGGGAATCGAACCCAGGGCCTCAGGCATGCAAGGCAAGCCCTCTACCACTGAGCTACCTTCCCAGCCCTAGAATGAGAACTTCTTTGTACAGCTACTTAAAGATAATACAAAAATAAATAACTATATATAGAAAAATGTTCCTAGGTATGTTCTGAATATATTCTAGAGGAATAAAATTTAAAGGAGCCATTAAAATACTTGACAATCCAAAAATGTTTTAGCATCAGATCTAGCCCAAGGAAATAGTCAAAATAAGATTGAGTAGAATAAAATTATTTTTGTTTATGATTTTGACTGTGTAAAGATATTTTAGAGATACTATTTTTTTTAACTCAGAGCCTATTCCTTAGCTTTTTTTGTGCAAGGCTGGCACTTCACCAGCTGAGCCACACTTCCACATCCAGATTTTTGGTGATTAACTGGAGGTCAGAGTCTCATACTAGGATGGCTTCTCAGCCTCTTAAGTAACTAAGACTATAGACATGAACCACTGAGCCTGGCTGTGAGATACTTTTTGTAATAGGAGAGAACATAAAAATCTAAACCCACCTATTATCATATTATATATATTATATTATATTAGGTTCCTCCACTCAGACCCCAGAACAAATCAAAGCTTTCTAAACAAACAAGTTATTGAAGAAGTACTCACAGACACAATACAGAAACAGAAGTAGTCAAGGATAGAGGAGGGGGCCAGATGTGACTTTATACTCAGTGTCTGGCAGAGAACTTTCAGCATGACCATGCAGGGGCATTCTTGACTGTAAGTTACACATAATAAGTTCTGACTGTACACTGAGTTTTCATGCTCTGGCGCCCATCAGTAGCAGCAGCTGCCTGGTGGGATGGATGCAAGGGTGTGGAGAACCATAAACCTCAGCATTCCAGCATCTATGACAAAGGAAGTCTCCTAACCCTACTTTCAAGATTATCAAAGTTTTCATTTGTACAGTTCTTTCCAAAGAAAATTTTGAAATAATGTACAGTATCCTCGTGGACTTCTATGAAACATTCTGAAGAAACTTTAAACTTTTCTTGGTGATTCAGAACCTCCACTGTGACCATCAGCTGTTGTGATAGTTATGCACTTTATGTCTTTAAGGGAAGATGTTCATGTGTCTCTGAAACCTGGGTTATAGGTCCCACCCCCCCCCCCGCCTGCCCCCACTGTCAAAACTTCTTGAGTTCTACATGTCAGGTCTGCCACTTTCATTTATTTATTTATATTAAATAAAGAGACAGGGGGAAGAACAGAAAGATTTAAATGGTCTGGTGTAAGCAAAGGTAAGGTGCAAAGTGAGCACGTTAGCCCATCTTCATCTTCAGCTCTCTTGGAGATAAAGATCTGAAGTTCAAAGAGACAAAGTGAGCGAAAGAAGGAAAAATATGTATAGTTATGCTCTCTGGTCTGCTCCTTGTGTTTGGAGGGGTGTCACAAAAGTTGTTATAGCTGTCAGGATAAGGGAGTCATTGTTACTTGATGAGTGGTCTGTTCTGAAGAGGCTCTGCTTTTTCCTTTCTGGAGGAAGTTTCCTCCATTCTTAAAATCATGCTATTTGTAAGATCCTTCCTTCCTAAGATGGCTTCCAGGAGGCTGTAGAGAGAATAGTGCAGAACAAAGGCTGTAGATGCAAAACAGAGGCTGGGACACCTTTTATCTTGTTGTCAGTTAATCTGCGGTCCCAATCCCATATTTTTTTGTGTATGTCAGTCCTGAGGCTTGAGCTCAGGACCTGAGCACTGTCCCTGAGCATTTATGCTCAAGGTTAGTGCCCTAATACTTGAGTCAAAGCTCCACTTCTGGCTTTTTTGGTGTTTAATTGGAGATAAAAGTCTCATGGAGTTTCCTGCCTGAGGGAACTGCAATCCTTAGACCTCAGCTTCCTGAGTAGCTAGGATTACAAGCATGAGCCACCAATGCCAGCTGATCCCATATTGTTTTTAAAGTTATTTATCAACTGCGATCAACTTTTCTTATTCATTCATCTCTAGTCATTTATACTTCTCATTTTTAGTGTACTTGCTTCTTGCAACATCTTTCCAGCATGTCATTTTTAACAACTATAGTTTGTAAAAGAAGAAGTGCTCATTTCTTTGATTGCTAAAAATAATAGAAAAGTCTTTGAAACATCCCAGGAACCTATTGCATTGTTGGTGGGAGTGTAAACTTGTTCAACCACTTTGGAAAGCAGTATGGAGGTTCCTCAATGTTAGGTTTTTTAAAAAAAGAGGTAGCAGAGTAAGAACTGCACCACGCACGTGGTATTCAGGTAAGGGGTAGGTTTATTCAGTAGACCTGCTGGGACCAGGCAAGGTTGGCACTCCACGTGACTGGGAAAGGCCTGGGAAAGAGATAGAGCTGGGAAAGAGAGAGGAAAGAGAGAGAAAAGAGCTAGAAAAGAGCTGAGAGAAAGCTAGAAAAGAGAGGGGAGCTGGGAAAGAGAAGAGAAGGAAAGAGCTGAGAAAGAGCTAGAAAAGAGCAGAGAGAGAGGGCGTCTGAGCCTGGGCTAGGCCTTATCTAGGGTATGGGCAGAGAAAGGCGTGGCCACATCAAATTCAAATGTGACCTCAGCAGATGCAGATGTGACCTCTTCCAGGTGTCCCAGTTGCCTAGGTAATGCAGGTACTGGGTGGAGACTTTGCTGCAAGGAGGGTGGAATCTGCTAGCCATCCAGGAGCGGACCTTACACTCAAAAGACTCCACATAGAGCTCCCCTATGACCCAGCAATCCCACTTTTGGGCATTTACCCAAATGTTCACAAACAAGACCATACTAAAGCTACCAGCACAACTATGTTTATTGTAGCATTATTTACCATAGCTAAGATATGGAACCAACCCAATCAACCCAGATGCCCCTAGTAGATGAATGGATCAAGAAAATGGAATTCTATGTCTCCAGCAGAAAGAATGGCATTGCCCCATTTGTTAGGAAATGGAAAGACTTGGAAAAATTATATTAAGTGAAGTAAGCCAGACCCAAAGAAACATAGGTCCCATGGTTTTCCTTATTTGCAATAACTAGTCTATGTCTGAGACAAGCAGAAAAGGTCAGATAAGTTGATGTTAGGCGAAATGAGCCCCAAGATAAGGCCTTAAAAGTTTTTTCTTTCTTGTGATTGTTTCTAACATATTTATAAGATGATTTCTTTGTTGCTTTGTATGTCCCTCCCCCATGGTATAACCCCTGTTTTCACTGTATTTGATGTTGGTATAATTTGTGGAGGGGAAGGGAAAAAACAAATTGTTTAAATAGGGATACAGGTGGACCCATTGCAACAATGAGATGTACAAGACATTATGTCAAAAAACGGACTTTACAGCTTTGGTGGGAAGGGGGACATGGGTGGGAGGATGGGAAGGGATGGGTAGGGGAAACAAAGGAGGAGGTAACAATACTTGATAAGAAATGTACTCATTATCTTGCCCATGTAATAGTAATCCCTCTATACAGTATTTTCACAATTCAAAAAAAAAAGAATGTGTCAAGCAAAAAAAAAAGAAAAGAAAATGTGGTATATTTATACAATGGAATTCTATGCCTCTATCAGAAAGAATGACACCACCCCATTTATTAGGATATGGAAAGACTTGGGAAAAAATTATATTAAGTGAAGTAAGCCAGACCCAAAGAAACATAGGTCCCATGGTTTCCCTTATCTGCAATAGCTAGTATATCTAGGATAAGCAGAAGAGGTCAAAAGCTATGTACATATGACCATATAACCTAATGCTAAGTGAAATGAACGTCAAGATAGGAACACAAGAGATTTTTATCTTTCTTCTTTTTCTTTTTAATGTATTTATAATATAGTATGTGATTTTTTTTTGTTTCTTTGGTCTTCCCCCATGGTAAAACCCCTGTTTTCACTGTATTTGATTGTGTGCCCTACATCTTATATATACAATTTTCTAATTTGGGAGGGGAAGGGAAATAACAAAATGCTGAAATAAGGATACAGGTTGACCCATTGTAACAATGAGATGTACAAGACACTATGTTGAAAATGAGTTTTACAACTTTTCAGGGGTGGGGGAGGAAGGAGCTGGGGAGGTGAGGAGGAAAAGGATGGTAGGGGAAAAACAAAGGAGGGGGAAACAATGGAAATGGACTCAATACCTTTCTCATGTAACTGTAACTTCTCTGTACAGTATCTTTACAATAAAAATATACATTTAAAATAAAAAAAGAAATATCCCAGGTATGACCATTCATAGGATTTAATGAAAGAACTTCGCAAATTCCATTAGGTTCCTTGGAATCTTTACTTCCTTTCTGGTTTTCATCCATGTCTCTGGTAGTTATTTGGAAGCCGAAAGCTGTCTGCATTGACTAAAGATACAGAAAAGAAAGGCATTGGTTGACTTGGTTGGAGTAGAACTGCTATATTAAACATAAAATCATTTCACTTCTTCTCTCAGGAAGTGTCTTCTCTAGAACATTCCATATGGTACCGGAAATCACTGGTGCCTGACACCCAGCAGATGCCAATGCACTCCTTTCCAAAACATAAGCTTATGATTGTCAACTGATAATAAAACCAACCTAGTCAAGAAAGAAGGCAATTACATTCTAGGGGATTCAATGGGATTTAGGAAAATATAAGTTTAAGAAATCTTGATAACATGCTTCAAGATTGTACAAAATGGTGGCTTCAAGAGCAAATTGTGATTGGTGCTGGTAAACAATAACCTGTCTTGTAAGAGAGGAGCTGGGTGTGTCCTAGTCTCTGAATAGTGCATGGGAAGCAGTCCATGGCACGGCAGGTCAGCAGAGGTTAATGGCCTTTCGGGAAACAATAGGTTTGGCTCCGTGCAAAGGTCAGCTTGCATCCAGAGGAGGTGGAGCATGGAGAACAAATCTGTAGCCCAGTTCTAAAGTGCACTGTAGACAAACACAACAGGACAATGTGTCTGAGATCAGATTAACGATGGCCACTTGGCCCCATTAAGAGTCCTGACCAATATTCTCTGTCATTGTTCGTTGACAGGAGCTACAGGGTCTCCTTCTTAACTAAGAAGCTGGACTGCTGGCATACCATTTGAACCAAATGGAAGTGACACAGAGGTTATCATTTGACTTGACATACATGCTTACGTAGTAAGCATTCCACTTCCCAATAAGACAGACCTTCTTCTCAGCACTTTATTAACTCAGTTAGTATAAGGTAACAAAGCTAAAACTAAAATACAGACTTTGAATGTAAAAGCTAAAACTAAAATACAGACCTTGAATGTACAAGTAAACATATGACATCACGGAACTTTAGAATCAATCACAGAAATCAGTTACCACTGGCAAAAGAATTTCATTCAAGGGGTCAGTACAGCTTCTCTGAATTGAAGGTGATCTGATCTCTGGTATGCAGCCTCTTCGTCATGCGTGATCTGCATCCAACCATAATTTTTCAAGGTGGAAAGGAACAGAAGGATCATCTTATGTGATTTCTTACCTACCATAATCATGTGAGCCAATTCTCCTAGCAAATTCCCTCTCCCATATATATACTTAACTCATCCTATCAAGTTATCATTTTTACCTCTAGCTAGATAGAGTCTACTGATTCTATTTCTCTGGACAGCCCTGACTAGAACAGAATCAGTATAAAGCATTAGACACTTATACAATGGAAAGCTTGGAGAAAGGACATTCTGAGGAAGAGAGCATGTGAAGCTACAAAGAGAAACAGCAAGTACCACCCAAAAGCAAGATGAGGCAAGGAGCTACTGCCAACATCTCAGCTTCTCACTGCTCCAAAATAGGTAAAAAAGACAACCAGGTACATCTGGAGAGCTACTCTGTAGACCACAGTAGAACAGAAAAATGGAGGTCCTCCACTCTTCAGCCTTCCAGTCTCTCAGGCAAGACCATCTCCTTGTCAGAGCCCTCTAGGCAGGAGCCATGCTAAGCCAGGGGGTCCAGGAAACAGTTGCCAAACTTCCGGCTGTAGCAAGTCAGGAGGAGGAAGAACAGTAAGAGTGTGAGTTCCCTCAGACAGTTCTGAAGTCAAATCACTCCAGAAAGAAAGCAAATATCCAAGGCTCGTCCTTATCACAAGAGAACTAAGAAAACTCCTCTGTTGTCCCTGATGCAAGTCTAACATAATAGATTGCCTTTCAGCCACATACAAATCCTCTCTCCAAGGCTTCTAAGCCTCTAGATGACAAAGTAATCCCTACTGACAGATTACAGAAAAAATACTTAAAGCCAAGAATAACATTTTACACAGTTTCTACCACTAAGATCCAAAAAGAAGAGAACATCATGTAAAGTGTTAAGCAAAGAAAAAAAATTAGAGAATTCTCCTTCCTTTTAGTTCTTAAGTGATATTTAGTTGTACTTCCTGAATGGATTAAATAATGACTTCATAATTTCCTTAATGATAATAGAAAAGTATAACATTTCTGCTTAGCTTCAAAGAATATATCTCTCCTTCTCTCCCTTTCCCCCTCTCTCCCATTCTCATCTCCACTTCCCCCCTTTCTCTGGTTCATTGCTCTGTATTTGCTTTGGTTCCTTCAGTGACCTTTTAATTTGGAATTTTCCATGTATAATTCCTTTTCCAGAATAAGAGTCAAAATCTTTCCATTTACATGAAACTTTTATAGTTATTTATAGCTCCCTTTTAAATGATTTTAAATCATTCTGAATTCCTTCTCTTCAATTCTTTCTTATAATCTCTCTCTTAATGAGAAAAGGACATAAATGTCAGTTGCAAAATATCAACTTAATATCCCCTGTGTGTGTGTTTACTTGCGCGCACATGCATGTGTGTGTAGTACTGGGCTTTGAACTCAAGGCCTTAAACATGCTGGGCAGGCATTCTATCTCTTGAGCCATACCTCAAAACTTTTGTTTTGCTTTAATTATTTCCTCAGGTAGGTTCTCAACAGGCTTGCCAAAGGCTGGCCTCAGACTGAAATCCTCCTGCCTATGGCCTCCCCTGTGGGATCTGGGATCACAAATTTGCACTCCCACATCTAGCTTAACGGTTTAGAAGGGGCTTTCACTAGCTTTTTGCTGAGACTAGCCTCAAACCATGATCTTCCCAACCTATTGAGTAGTTGGAATTAAAGGTATGAACCACTATGTCTAGCCTTAGTACCTTATTAATTGTACCATTCACATGACTCATAATAATTTGAAAGAATGTGATAATGCATCCCTTAGAGATATAACAGAATAAGGTAGATGATTCTGTGCCACACAAATGACTACAATATTTTTCCAGGGAATGTTATATGTTATGAAGTCTCACATAGAATCTCAAAGTGGGCTTAATTTAGAAGAGTTATTACAGCAGATGAGGCAAGAATGAACGTGTGGAACCTGCCACTCAAAGAAATCTTGGCCAGAGCATATATTCTTCCTGTCATCTTTGATATCTGATTTAGGAGTATAAACAAGTGACTTAATTTGTCTGCAGCCAACACAGCTAGCAACAGAAGACTTTTCCAGAAAGTTGTTTTCAGGAGCAATGGGCAGCTTGGGTTCACCTGGTGAAATAAGCCATCAAACTGAGCAGACACAATGATTCATTCAGTGGTAATAACAGGATTGGTAGTAATTACCATGGACTGAATACCCTGTATTACCAGTTGTTGTGCATCTAAATTCGTCCTGACAACATTACCCTGTAATGCTCTATAGTGAACCCTGTGACTGACCACTCAGAAAGCATTCCATTCCCTCTTGATGAATAGTTAGAGGCCATGCAGTCTCCTGATTGGATATACCTGGAGTCAGATAGAACATGCACACATGACCTACGTTAGCCCAGTCATAAAAGCAAAGGAAGCCAGTCACAGTGGCTCGAGTGTATAGTCTTATCTATTTTAGAGGTAAAGATCGTTGGGGGATTGAGGTTCAAGGTCGTTTTGGGCAAAAATAAAAAGTCAGAGAGGCTCCATCTGAAGCAATGGCTGGGTGTAGTGGTTCATGCGTTTTCCTAGCTATGGGGGAAGCACAATGGCTGGACACAGGTGGTGCACCGCTGTAATAAGAAGCTTAATTAGGAGGACTAAAGACAAGGCCCACCTAGGCATGAGAATAAAACCCTACCTCCAAAATAACCAATTGCATAAAGGTGGCTAGAGACATGGCTGGAGTGGTAGAGCACCTGCCTAGCAAGCTCAAGGCCCTGAGCTTAATCTCAATAGCTGCAAAAAAAAAAAAAAAAAAAAAAAAAGATTGAGAGGATTTGTTTTCCATAGTAGAAGATTAGAAGTTTCTTTCCATCTTCTTCAATTCATTAAGACCAGGGAGTATCATCCCCTACTGCTACTGCCATTGGAAACCACCTGGTCATTAGGAAAGAAAGAAGCTAAACAGGACAGCTGCAACTGGTTGAGGGTGTGGGAATGCTCTTCATCATTGAGGACATCTGAGGGTCACTACGATTCCATATCGGGAACCACCCTATTGGAGAAAATATGTTTCCTATTGCTTAAACCCATGTGAAACTAGATTTTCTGATACTGGGATTTTGAGAAGGGGCTTTCTGACCCAGAAAGCATGCCGAATGAGACAGGATGCTACTACTATTATCTCCTTTCTACAGTGGAGAAAACAGATGCTTGGAGATCCTAAGCCTCCTCCTCCATGTTGTATGACTACTAAATTGGACTTGTACTGTAGGACCCCAGACTTCCTACTCTGTCCTTAGACATCTTTCTTCTCTGAGTTACATACTAAGTTTCCCAAATTCATAGCATGTGAATAAAAGGTTTAAAGCCCTCTTTTCTGGATCAAAAAGATCACTTGGAAGAGTGGAAAAGATCTGCCTTCCCATCACTGTTCCTCTAATAAAAACAGATGACAAGGGTTAACAATAAATCTGTGAGTCAAAGACTGATGCTATTAAATACATCAGCCATGACTTTAGAATCTAAAAATACACCAAACCACAAACTATGAAATGTTCTTGACGTCAGTGGAAGACACAGTGATCAGCTGAAATCACTTTATAACCGTCTCATCATGGCCTTAACGATAAACCTGTGCTATGATCTTTTCTGGAAAGTTCATAAAAATATCCTCTCGAACTCACAGGCAGTTACCTATTAAACTAAATCCTTACAAATTATGGGTCATGAGACTACAGAGATAGTTTATATAACCATATGATTCAAACAGTAAGTTCTATAGGCAGAGCTAGAAAGAAGTTCAACTTGTCTTTTTAAATCTGCATTGGTTATTTTAAAGAAATTTTGAATCTAGGCTAGCAAAAGCAAAGATGTTAGGACATTTGGTTCAAGAAACCCATTTAATTGTTTGGATGTCTACTCAGCTAAATTAGTTTGTTTTGGACTCTAGAAATGTTTTCTGGATTCATTTCCACAGCTTAATGTCAGTAAACTTCATATCTGTAATTTAGCAACAGCTACAAAAGAAAGAATTGGTGCCTAGTAAGTGGAAGGCCCTGATTCAATCTCCAGTACCAGAAAAAAAGGACTAGGAGAAAGCACAGAAGGAAGAAGTAGGCATAAGGAATTGCTTACAGCTCCCTCCTTTCCCAGAAAGCAATTGCTTTTGGAGCTGTTTTTTTAGTTATATTTAAAATAAGCAGGCTCTTGTGTAAAAAGCAATTAATCTAATAGAGAAGAAAAGGACTCCAACTTTTATGTTTAAGAGGTATGCTGAAATCTTAAACATAGATTTGACTCTAGAAAGCTTGAATCAACACAGCCTCTAACACACGTGCGCTCAAGGATTTGAGATCTAATACCTCCCCCAACACTGAAGCCTTGTCCAAAGGACAAAAAAAAAACCATATTTGTATGTGAACAGAATTATGACTCTATAACTCACCAGCTTTGGAGCAAAGCCATAATTCATGAGATTTTGCCAGTGCAAACAAGAATAAGGAAATGCTATTATTTTCACTATAGGTACTGGATACAGAAGAAATAGAAATGTTTACCCATCTGGCAACACTGAGTAGCATTATATCTAGTTTATGTATGTGTGAAGTGAGTTTTTCAATTCTTTTAAAATTTCAAAAAAAAATAAATTGTTCAGACCCGTGCCCGTGGTATCTTGGGAGTTCAGCCACATGAATTTAGGTGCATGCGTGATAAGTCAGATATGTATGGAAGTTAGTCTCAGGACTAGGTAGACAATTTCTTTTTTTTTTTAATTTTATTTTATTTTATTTGAGAACATACTGTACAGAGGGGTTACAATTACATTGGCAGGATAATGCATACATTTCTTACCAAGCATTGCAGCCTCCTCCTTTGTTTACCCTTCACCTCCCTTCCCAGCCTCCCCCCTCCCCCCCACCCAATCATACCCCCCTCCCCCCCCCACACCAACATTGTAAAGCTTGCTTTGACATGACATTTTGTAATTCTCCTTGTTGCGACAGGTCCACCTGAATCCTTAAACGACTTGTTTGTCCCCATCTCCTCCACATGTTATACTGACATCAAATAAAGTGAAAGCAGGGGTTACACTGTGGGGGAGGGACATACAAAGCAGCAAAGAAATAATCTTATAAATGCATTAGAAACACATGCATGAAAGAAACGAAAACATTAAAATACATATTTAAGGGTTCGTTTTCCTAACATCACATTATCTGACCTTTTCCGCTTGACTCATACCTATACTAGATATTGCAAATAAGGGAAACCATGGGACCTTTGTTTCTTTGGGCCTGGCTTACTTCACTTAATATAATTTTTTCCAAGGCTTTCCATTTAGGTAGACAATTTCTAACTTCCATTGTGTTAGATACAGGGTCCTCAAATTCCAAGGCAGGGGTCTCATATTCCCTGTCTAGTATCTGTCTGAGCACATTTTCTTCAGAACTTCAGTGCAGAACTCATAAGCCTCAGTTTGTGTACTTTATAATACCATGAAAAATTATACTGCTAATAGGACCGAGGAGTTATATATTTCCTTGTTTTTTTATCTTTTGCCTGTTTTTCTCTAAGCTAGTTGGACTTTCTCGTATCAGTTCTCTAGGTCCACTAGATAGATGCCAAAAGATAGATAGATATTTTAGGTTTTACCAGCCAGTTTTTCTATTACTTTATGGTATACTTTGCTCAAAGGATTTTTTAAAGCATATTCTCTAATATAGCCAAATCTGTTTTAATTTATAGACAAGAATCTTAGCTTTAGGCGTTTAGATTGTCTTCCCTCACAAACTTTCTCATGCATCATCTTTGAATGTCTTCATGCATAATGCTTCTTTATTTATATCTTTAATATATCCAGAATTTTTTTTGCTTGAGGTGGCATAAATAAGTCTGTGAGAACATACGAAGATGCTCATTCCACTAATGTCACTGGAAGGAAGATGACAGAAATAATACAGCATTGTTATCAGTGTTCTCAGGTTCTATTCAGGACATACATTCTATTCAACAAAGTGGCAGCCCAACCTTCACTGTATGGCATACATATGGACAGATATTCCCATACACTGCTGTTGGGTTCGTGATTTGCTGTAACCCTGTAAAAGTGTAATCTGAGAACACATTTACTTTGGAAATTTAATACTGAGAGGTTAAAAATCTCCAATGAAGAAATGGAAAAGTTGTTTAAGGCATCACTGTTTATTAAACCTTATAGGTGACCCTGAAGCCCTTAAGTACAGTTCATTTGTAAAGTGGTCCAGGGAGCATCAATTTGATTAAGGTACAGTATATGCATGTGTGAAATACCACCGTGAAAGCTTTTGAACATTTAACATACACTTAAAAAGAAATGAAGGATAGGAATGTAAAACAGATCCTTTTCAGAGTACAGGTATGCAGGGGTAGGGGGAAGAGGGAAGGGAAAGGGATAAATAGGGTCAAAATACTTGTGCATATATGCAAAATGTAACAATGAGGCTTGCTGACATCGGTTTGTAAAGGAGGCGAAGTGGAGGAGGGAGAGTGATGGAGGGGTGAGTTTGATCAAGGTACATTATTATGCTATGCAGATATATCAAAATGAAACCCCTTTGTGCAACTAATTGGTGCTAACTATATGGTGAAAAATATACAATGAGTATGTGTTTACAGATCTTTGTAATTATTTAGAGGAAGATCTGGAAGCGTATTTACTGAACTGTTAACATTTGCTAACCCAGAGATGAGAAACAGAAGAACAGAACGTTATTAAACACGCCATTAAACAACTATGCATTGTCTAAATTATTGCCCTTAAATACATTTTTTCTTGATTTTTAAAAAGGAAATTTGTTAAGCTCTAAACATCAACTAATTTATCTCTAGCTTGAATTTAATTCCCACTAGCAAGATTACTCTGACAAGAAATTTGTTGTTAATCTCTAGTTTAAAAAAAAAAAACTCCTTTTTTAGAAACAGTGTCCATTTATTTGTTCTATTCCTAACTCTCTAGATTGTTCAATATGGTCACCACATTATTAAGTATTTAAAATGTGACTTGCTCAAATTGAGATGGTTTTTACATATAAAGCACATACAACTATAGAGATAAACACAAATTTTTAGAGACCAAGCACCAAAGGAACAATGTTGTTGTTACTTTCTGTTTTCTGGGGAAAATGATATATTCATTTACTATGGTCACCATAACAAAATGCCACAAAATGAGTGATTGAGCAAGAGAAATATATTTTCTCAGAGATCTGGAAGCTGAAAGTCCACAACAAAAGTATCAGCCCTGTTTCTTCTTAGACATCTCCCCTGGATTGCCCAGGCCCACCACCTTCCTGCCGCTGCTACAACGTGTTCATCTGCCCTGGAGTTCCTCCAGGGGTTTTAATTTTCTCTTCTTATGTTCATGCCAGTCGGTTTAGATTAGGACCCACCACAAGAGTCTATTTTAACTGGAATGTCTCTTTAAA
Source organism: Dipodomys merriami (assembly GCF_024711535.1). NCBI lineage: Eukaryota > Metazoa > Chordata > Mammalia > Rodentia > Heteromyidae > Dipodomys > Dipodomys merriami. Next base: position 87,788,842 of record NW_027203381.1, read on the forward strand.
GTCCTATCTCTAAATGCTATTACATTCTTAGGTTCAGGGGATTCGAGTTTCAACATTCACCTTTGAAGAAGACACAGTTCACTCTGTAACTGTGATCAACTTTATCAACTCTTCGATTCAATTTCTGTCATTTTTACGTTTTAAGTTCTTTTTTGTTCTTTTAATTTATAATATTCTATTTTGTTCATGGGTATATATCTTCTCATCTTTCTGAGAATCTTAAGTTGATTTTCCCCTAAATTATCTTTGCCTCTTTTGAGTTCATTTCATGGTAAAGTGTTTCCTCAATTATCTAAGTATCTTAGGCTGTCCATTTCTATTGAAGAAAAACTTACTTTGGATGCTGCAAAGCTGATGTGAAGCTCTGTGAGAATAGGACTTACCAGTTCATTTTACAGTCAGTGAATAATGATGGGGTTGTGAGCCAGCTTATATTGTTAGGGCCAACGGGAAGGAGCACATTAAAGAGATGAGTAATGATCAGTGAGCTATCACTATGGAGCCCAAGAGTGAAGAAACAGCAGACTAGCTCTCCCCACCCCCCACCCCCCACTCCCAGATCTCAATTAGTTCAATGAACTTGAAAAAATGTTCAACATCTCTGGTGTTGAATTTACTTTTTCCCATGACCCAAACAGATGAGATGCTTCTAGCTAGCCTAAAACTCATAGTCCAGGTAGCAAGGAGTAGCCAAAGGACTAGGCAAGAACACAGGGTGTCACAGCCCTCACAGAGTGGGTAACTTCACACCGCAGCCTCTGTAGTACCTCATCCAAGCCACCGTGTTTACTTCTGTCACTTTGGCGTTATTCTGTGCTGCCCTTGTACAATGAGATTCCAGGGAAAGAAACTCAAGAGCAAAGGAGCTCTATTTTCTTGAAGCTTCATTATTTTTCCTGCAGAGCTGCCAAAATTCACAAAAGGAAGATCTGTCAAGGAATGGTTACTATTGCATCATTTGTCATGAAGCAGGGATAGGTATTTATCCTAATCTCTCCCTCCATGTCCCCTCATCCTCTTTCCCTTCACCGCTAAACCTTGCTCCACATGAAATTCTTGTAACCAGGAAACAGAAATCTGTGGTTGTAAAAGAAAGATTGCCTTCAGATTTAGAATCATGCTTTAAATCCCACAAAACTGTGTGTGAGAGCCCTTGATCATTGAGAAAGAAGAAAGAAAATCTGTCTTAGGGGAAGTTTATTTGTATTTTTTCTTTGGTCCTGGGGCTTGAACTCAGAGTCTGGGGGTTGTCCCTGAGCCTCTTTACTTTTGTATGCAGTGCCAAAGAGACATGGACAAAACTGGAGAGCAGGAAGCCAGGGGAGAGATATTAAAAATGTATGTTTTTAGCCAGGTGCTGGTAGCTCACACCTGTAACCCTAGCTACTCAGGAGGCTAAAATCTGAGGATGGCAGTTCAAAGCCAACCCAGCAGGAAAATCTGTGAGCCTCTGAGCTCCAGCTAACTACCAAAACCTGGAGGTGGAACCTGTGGTTCAAATGGTAGACTTGAGCAAAAAAGCTCAGGGACAGTGCCCAGGGTCTGAGTTCACACCCAAGATAGCACAAAAAAAAAAACTCTGTTTTTAAATTTTATGCACTTCATAGTTTTGCTTTAGGCCCAGCTCAGCAAAAGGAGATTTGTATTCATGCAGTTTGGGAGAGTTTGACAATTGCTCTGAGTTCTCTGACTCAGGAAACCAAGAAGCCAAAGATAACAAATACTTTCACAGACTACACATTTGTTTCATTCTTTTAAAAACAATGTGACTAAATAACTTTTATTGAGAGGCAGTTAGAAGTTGGTTTTAAAGGAAAGGAGAGTCAGATAAACAGCTCACCTGCATCTCTATCTACACAACAGATGATGAGATTTCTGAGAAAAGTTTGAACTAGGACGTGTAGGGTATTTTTTTCCTACTACAGAAACCTTTGTTTAACGCTTACTTGCTTCATTAAAGTATAGAATAGAGTCTCCATTCATGATGGGGCCTCTGGAAGCTCACTTTGGCTCCTAAAATCACCATTAGAAGTCATTCCTTGGAATTAAGACCTTATGAAATTAATTGATAAGGAATTATCAATTACTATGGCAGAAGATAATATGAGCAAGTTCTATCAATGGCTCTTACAACTTGCATGACTTTTACCACCTTATTTATTGTCTTGTAGTTTCAGTCTCTTCTTACTTGAAGGGTGGTAGAAATGTTTGTCTCCTAATATTGTCATAAATAATCTGTTAAAATTACAATTCCAGGCATTGCGTAAAACCATTTATTATTATCAATAATAATTATTGATTCGATCACCCACAGTCTTCAGTCCTCTAGAAACATGACAATCTGATTTTAGGAAAAGAAAAGGCAAGGTTTAGTCACAAGGATTTTATGGCTAGGCCTGGTTAAGTATCCTATGAAAAGGATACTTTGCATAGGCCACCAGAGAACGGCATGAAGACACTGATGAAGAAGAGGACAACTCACAGGAGGCTGGACATATACTGGTAGCACTGTTCAAAATTGCTGCTTAAATGTCCAAATTCATATTTTGAAAATAGGCTAAATATACCTCCTAAAATATTTTTAAATACTTTGGACCTACATACAGACCATGAAGCGTTAAGGAAAAAAATCAAACTGACTTTTTGGTTCCTAATACCCTGTGGATTATTACTGACTATGGACATGTAACAAATGTTCATGCAAAACAAATTTGTCTGCTTCCATCCCTGAGAAACCCCAAACTTCTTCCTTGCTTCCTTCCCTGAGACTAAGCAATAGTGTCAAAACTGACAAGCATATTTTCCTAAGAGTTCAGTTCACCAGGAGACCAGCACATCTGTTCCCATCCTCCATGGCTAGAAGCCTAAAAGTTATAGTGACTCACTCACCATTCCAGCACTTAGAGAAAAGCAAAGGGAGGAGGAATTTCAATGATGACATAGAATTTAAGGAACTGGTGGTTTTAAATTAGAGTGGGGTCATCTTTCTCTACACCCCACTCTGCCTCCATCAGAAAGGAAAACATCACCCCATTTGTTACGAAATGGAAAGACTTGAAAAAAATTATATTAAATGAAATAAGCCAGGCCCAAAGAAACATAGGTCCCATGGTTTCCCTTGTTTGCAATGACTAGTACATGTCTAGGACAAGCAGAGAAGGTCAGAGGCTATGCACTATTCGAGATGATGTTAAGCAAAATGTACCCCAAGACAGGGGCACAAGTGGTTTTTTTCTTTCTTGCTATTGTTTTTAATGTATTTATAATGTACTATGTGATTCTTTTGTTTCTTTTGTATGTTTTTCCCCCATGGTATAATCCCTGTTTTCACTGTATTTGATTCTGGTGTTCTGCATCTAGTACATTTATATTTTTTTGTAATTTGGGGAGGGGAAGGGATATAGCAGAATACTTAAATGGGGATGCAGGTAGACCCATTGTGACAATGAAATGTACAGGATACTAGGTTGAAAATGAACTTTACAATGTTGGGGGTGGGGAGGAGTTGGGGAGGTGGGGAGGGAAGGGATGGTAGGGGAAAAACAAAGGAGGAGGCAACAATGCTGGATAGGAAATGTACTCATTACCTTACTCATGTAACTGTAACCCTTCTGTACAATATTTTTACAATAAATATATATAATAAAAAATAAAATAGAGTGGGGTATGACATAGAACCCTGAAAACTTCCATTAAGAATATGGAATTTTAACTTTACTGAATAAATGAATCGAGTTGGGGGACACAAAATCCAAGAAAACTCAGTTTTCTCTAACAATGTTTACAACCTCTTTCTTCCATCTAGTCAGTGGTTACATCTGTCCGTGGTTCCTCCTTCAAGCCACTAGCATTTGCATCCATTTTCCTTTCCATCACCATGACCCACATTTAGGCATCGAAATTTGGCAGGATGATTTCATAATGTTCCTTCTCTTTCTTCCAGCTCCCCACTCTTTTTTAGAAGATGTCTTCTGAAAGTCCCACTGCATGTGAGATTATACTGTTCATCTCATAACAACACATGCAGTCACATAGGATGAAATACTGCTGAGGTATCGTCAAGAGAACAGGAATGAAGAGGGGTTGACTTTCAAGAAACACTGAAAATAATTCTTAAAAATAACTCCCCCCAAGAGGAGAAATTTTTCCAGGAAACCGTTGTCCTGATAGGAAATTTTAGTGCTAGAAGGGAGAACAGATTTCTGGTATGGAACCAATTAAGCAAAATGTCCTCTGGCCTGAGGCCCATAAAGTCATGATGAAATCCCCGACGGGGGAAAAAAAATGGGTAAAAAGAGAAGAAATAAAAAGAAGAGTTAAAGTTGATATAATGACAAAAAAAAAAGAGTCTTACCATTTCAGGGAAGAAAATAGAATGATTCAAATGCCTATGGAAGCAGTATTAGTAATGTCTGCACTGTCTGGTCTCAGTGACAGAAGGTGGCAGCTGGCAGTGGTGAGATTTCCTGTCATCTTCCTAAAGTCATGAGGAGTGTACTAGCACATTCGCTCGACCAGGACAGGCAGTTTCAGGAGCAAATGATCTCATATAATCAAGGCACAGAAGAGCACGGCAGACTTCACGTGTATCCTGAAAACATTGGGATGACTGGCATGCATAAGATTATCCTGGGACTGGACAAATTTGACAAGTTGTCTTTGAAGGAAACTTGTATGGCCCTACTGAAGTGGAATTTAAGCATAAAAGAGTTCATCAGAGAAGCTAACCATTGTTAAACCTGTGCTGTGTGTTAAGGGTTGTGATGAAAGCATTCACATATTTCTTTTTAATTGTTACAATCCTATGAATCAGGTGCTCTTATTCACCTTCTAAATAAAGATGAAGAAGCTAAGGCTAAATTACTGCTTAGGAAACCCCATAGCTGGCCCGGATTGTACCTAGTTCATCTGAACGCAGGACCCTTGCTTTTATTGCCATATTTGCACTTAGGTAGGCTAAAAACCTTCCACTTAATGACTACTACCAAATGGAGAACATCAAACTTGATTGATTCCCCATCATTCCACATTAGTATCATGTCCTGAATACATTCCATTAGCACACTACTCATCACTGACTATAAATAAACCAAATTTAGAGAGTCATTATGTTATTTGTACAAAAGCATTTTTTTCTACAGGAAGGAAAAGAGAACAAAATGGAACAGTTGGCGGGTCCCAGTGACAGCTGTGAGTCTTATCTATACCACCAGTGACATTCTAGACGATATATTATGATGAAGGAGAATGCAATGAATTTGGCCTCCCGCCTACGTAAACTTCTTCTCACTGTTCTGCTTCTGTGGTTCTTGGGTTCATTAGAAAAACAATCTGTTCCAATGCTATGAAAATAAACCCTCTTTGAAACAAGTGCTGGTGGGTGTAATTCCAAAACTCTACCGCTAAGCTCTTCATTGCTGTGATGAAACAACATTCCTGAAATGTACAAAACTTCTCTGTGTGAAACACGTGTGTAAAAAAATAGTCAAAATTGTGTGTCAGTGGTAGAAGAGGGGGTGAAGAAGTGGGGGAAAGCGGTGGTGATGGCTGCTGGGTCTGAGACATCTCAAACCTGTCTTAGTCAAAACTCATCTCACCATCTTGTTTCCCCATTAGCTCTTTCTACATTTCCTTTTTCAGTAAGTAAGCCTAATGTCCACTCTGTTGTCCAGTGCTGACACCAAATATCACCAGCAACTTTTCTCTCCCTCTCTAGTTTCATCTAGTCAATCACTAGATCTTTTATTGTCCCTGCCTTCTAATTGTTTCTTATTCTCTCCTTTGACTTTAACACTTCTTACGTTGCCTAGATTAAAGTCACCAAAAGAAAAAGTCACCATTGCCTTTTGTGTAATTTGTTGAAAAAATTTCCAATTGCCACCCATGAAACAGACTTTTCTTTGCAATATCTTGTGTGTAGAATTAAATGAAAGAAACTGAAAAGGAAGAAACCATTAAATCTATGATACTGATCAAGATTCTGCAGCCAGTACTATTGTGGCCTTGTTATTTGAGTCTTTAAGTTCATCTCTACTCATCTTTTACATGATCTTGTGTTAAAGCATCTACAGAGGAGAAGTTCCAAGTCATTATTTTCTTGAGATTATATTGAAGAGAAATCATTTTGACGGCATCACTTCGACATACAGGCTTCTGACAAAGATGCTGTGTATATGAATTAAATAGAAAAGAAAATCTGGTGATATATTCCATCCCCACCCTAATGAGAAAACTTGATAGACTGAGTTTTATTCATCTGAATGCTAAAAATTACTTTGAAGTATAGTTTCCTAACAAATAATAATTAACATTTATATCTGTAGCTACTTATTCTTAAAAGTAATTTTTGCTAAATAAGCTGAAATGTACTCTTTTCCTTACTCATGTAACTGTAACCCCTCTATACAGCATCTTTACAATAAAAAATTTTTAAATTTCTATAAAAGTGTCCTCATTTTTTTTTTTTTTTGGCCAGTTGTGGGGCTTGAACTCTAGGCCTGGGCGCTGTCCCTCAGCTCTTCAGCTCAAGGCTAGCGCTCTACAACTTGAGCCACAGCAACACTTCTGGTTTTCTGGTGGTTTATTGGAAATAACAGTCTCAAGGACTTTCCTGCCCGGACTGGCTTTGAACTGCCATCCTCAGATCTCAGCCTCCTGAGTAGCTAGGATTACAGGCCTGAGCCACCAGCACCCAGCTAGCGTCCTCATTTTTGAAGTCAGTAATAGTCTCTATTACTAACCTTGGTAGTGCCCTTCTTAGTTATATTATTTTACAGCATTGCCAAGAAAAAAGTGAACATTTTGTTTCATTATCATTAATTTTTCAGCAATAAGAAATATTAAAGTTTGTTAGGCATGTGTATTTTTTAGTAACTGTAATGATGAAGTACTTCAGTTGGTAGTCCAGTCAATAATCAGCATTCAAGAGGCAAAGTTAATGAAACTGAGAGACAAAAGGTACACTTAGAAACAATCTAAGATTGTAGGTCAATATCTAGAAGGAGTCAATCACATTACCTCCGCTTTCTTTTCTTCTTGATCTGCCCCAGAGTTAAACTACCAATATGTGGTTTAAGGATATGCTATTTGCTCATTTCCAACTGTCTCTGTCAGCCTCTGCCTACAAAGACTCACTCCTAGCAACATCTCTGTCGCCACTCAAAATCAAAGCTCAGAAAATTATTTAAATAGTCTACTAGGTTGTAATAAAGTACTGATATCTTAAGTGTTTTAGAAAGGAACCAAATACAGGTTGAAAAAGTAAAGATGGGCTGGACACCGGTGGCTCACACGTGTAATCCTAGCTACTCAAGAGAAAAGATCTGAGGATTGCAATTCAAAGCCAGCCCAAGCAGGAAAGTCCATGAGACTTTTATTTCCAATAAACTATGCAGAAAAAGCTAGATGTGTGGCTCAAGTTGTAGAGAGCTATCCATGAGAAAAAGAATCTCTATGATAGTGCCCAGGGCCTGAGTTCAAGCCCCAAGACCAGCACGTGCATGTGCCCATGCGCGCGCACACGCACGCACACACACACACACACACACACACACACACACACACACACACACACACACACACACACACACACACACAAAGTAAAGAAGTAAAGATGTCTTCTGAGTCAGGCAAGGGGTACTTTGAAAGGCTTAGAGTCCAGCTTGGGTGAACAAATTAGTCTCCGGAATTAGATTTGAACCTTGATCCTCAGATCTCAGCATTCTTAGAAGCTAAGAAGATTACATACAAGAGCTAGAAGAACTCAGCAATAAGACTAGTCTTTAATAAAAGAATAGATGAAAATAACTTTATAGGAAAAATGCTGTTTGTTGATAAAATACAAATTTTGCTTGAGAAAAAATTCTAAATTGTCAATTTTTAAAATTGTCAGTTTTAATCAATTAAATACTAATCTTAATTTGTATTTTGTTATTTTTCTATTACAAAGTAAGAGTTCCACTAGAAATGTATTATCATGATTTTTAAATTATCTGTAATTCCACAACTCATTTTGCTGTATAAAAGAAACTAGTTCTTTTATCCACCAAAATCATTTTTATTGTTATTATAAAGGCAATGTATAGAGGGGTTACATTACATAAGTCATGTATGAATATATTTGTTTCTGGACAATGTCACCACTTCCCTCAGTCTCCCCCAGCCAAAATCATGTTTTAAGATAAACAAAGTAAGCTTCATTTGAAAATGAAAGGAAAACCAAAGAGCAATTCCCCACCAACATTTTAAAGAATTTTTATGCAAAGGAAATGTATAACATCCTTAGCCATGAGGAAATGCAAGTCAAAATTACCCTGAGATTCCATCCCACCTGGTCAAATGGCAATTACCAAGAAAATAAACAACACATGTTGGTAAAAGTAGGAGTGGGGGAAAAAATCCATCATAAACACTCTTGTTGGAAATGTAGACTAGTTCATCCCTGTGGAAATCACTATGGAACCACTATGGAAATTCATCAAAAAGCAAGAAGTACACCTTCCTTATGACTCTAGGCAAACTACACTTGGAAATATACCCCAAGGAGTCTAAATCACACCCCACAAGGTACCTGCACCCCCATGCTTTAATGCAGCTCTATTCATAACAGCTAAACTGAGAAATCAGTGTAGGTGTTCAACAATTGATGAATAAATGAAGGTAATGTAAGAGAAAGGGAAAAGGAGATAGATATTCAGTGATAAAGAAGAATGAAATTGTATTCTTTGCAGGAAAATGGAATTGAGTGAAATAAACCAAGCTCAAAAAGCTTAATACCATGTTTTTGAAGACGATGATGATGGTGGTGGTAGTAGTGATAGTGGTGAAAACAGGACATAAATGTAAAAGGGAAACTCACAAGTGGGGAGGAGAATCCACAGAAGGAGATGAGAGGATACCAGAAAGGTTGAAGAGGTTTGAAGTCTATTTTGTATGAAGATAGAATAATGAATGCCAGCAAATACTGTGTGGAAAGGCAGGAGGAGGACAGGAGGTTAGAAGTATATCGTAGAGAGGTAATCTTTTTCAAAGAACACTGTACATGTCTATGTAATTCTTACAGTGCAACTCTTTTGTATCATTAATGATATTTTAAAAATAAAAATATATATTTAAGCCAAAATAAGAATCTTTTTTTTTTTTTTGCCAGTTTTGGGACTTGAACTCAGAGCCTGGGCACTGACTCTGAGCCTCCTTGTCCTCAAGGCTAGCACTCTGCTACTTGATCCTTTGAGCCACAGTGCCACTTCCAGAATTTCCTGAATAGTTCATTGGACATAAGAGTCTCACTGACTTTTCTGCCCAGGCTAGCTTCAAACCATGAGCCTCAGATCTCAGCCTCCTGAATAGCTAGGATTATAGGCATGAGCCACTGGCTCCCAGATGAGAATCATTTTACTGTATTTGATGTCAGTATAATTTGGGGAAGGGAAGGGGAAAAAAACAAAATGTTTAAATAGGGATACAGGTGGACCCATTGTAACAATGAGATATACAAGACACTATGTTGAAAAACGAACTTTACAATTTAGGCGGGGGAGGGGGGGAGGGAGGGCCTGGGGTGGGGGTTGTGGAGATGGGAGGGAAGGGATGTAGGGGAAAAACAAAGGAGGAGGCAACAATGCTTGATAAGAAATGTACTCATTGCCTTGTTCATGTAACTGTAACCCCTCTGTAAAGAATTTTATATATGTCAAGTGTCCCAGGCCTGAAACACCCTCACTTAAGAGGTGGGAGCAGAAGGGGCAAAGGTCAAGATGAGCCTGGGCAAACAGTGAGCTTGAGGCAGCTATGTAGAAAAGGGTTTTCTAGAAGAGGAGGAGGAGGAGGAGGAAGAGAAAGAGGAGGAGAATATGTGCAGGAATAAACTACTAGCTGGGTCTTGAAGTAGTATATAAAGCACTGAAAGGATATGAGCAGATCCATTCTGTGTTCAACAAGGGAAGAAGATTTGTTGTTATTGCCATAACAAAAGAATTTGAGAACGAGCCAAGGTAGAAGGTGCATACTCTACAATGTGACCACTTTTCCCATGACACTCTCTCTCTCTCTCTCTCTCTCTCTCTCTCTCTCTCTCTCTCTCTCTCTCTCTCTCCTTCTAATAACACAACTAGAGACATAAACTGAATACACAATGAATGTTTATAGGAGCTGAAGAAACTTTGGATTTCATGAAATTAAACATGAGATAGCATAGAAGGTCAGAATATGGAGGCAGAGAAGAACATAAGGAAATTATCTCTAAGAACTAACAAACATTTTGAGAAAATAACTCTTTCATGGCCAAAGTATTGGATTTTAGAAGGTAAAAGTATCATTTTTAATAATAATATCATTGAATGATACATCTACACTGCAATAGTCTCCTAAGACAGGTGTGTAGGTGTACATAAAAAATATGCTTACACATCTACTTTTTCCTAAAGTGAAATAATTCGACGTTTTGCTTTGCTGTCTGCCTGTGTGGCTTGTCCTTTTTGTGTGTGTCAGAAAACAAAGTTCTCTGTGAATGAATAACTAACTTGTCCTACATTCACACAATGAAAATTTACAGTTAAAAAAAAAAACAGGGATGCATCTTCAAAACACAAGGGTGACTCAAGCCAGGATGTCTGGGTACAGAGAAAGTGCACACAGGGCTGAGGTGACTCAAAAGGAGTGGTGATGTTCTGGGCAGACATAAATATGCCCTCTGCCCTGAAACTCACCAGACACAGAAGGGCACCCAGAGTGGCAGAGATGGGCAGAAGGAAAAATGGTCCCTATGGTATAAAAGGTACAAACGGTGGGACTTTCTTCCACCCAAGTGGAAGAGTGTCCCAAGAAGGGGGGATAGTAGGTGCATGGGGGGAAAAAGGAGTATCAAAAAAGTGAGTGTAACCATTATAAACAAGAACAGGGAGGTGGAGTTCAGCACCCCACTGGCCAGACAGGCACTCAGGGTCAGACTCCAGCAAGGGGGTGAGTGTAAAGTTTTATGACCAGGCAGAAGGCTGTTGAAGTGAAAACTAGCACTGGGGGGGAGGGGGAGGGAGGGGGAAGGACTTGATGGGGTTGTCTCAGCGTTAGGCAAGCAGCTGTGGCTCTGTGATTGTTTGTGGAAGGAATGAAGTTACTCTACCCAATCTGAAACGTTGAGTAGGTGGATGACATCAAGGCGAGATGTCAGGGTTTGGAAAGACAGGAAGATTCCTTGCCTGGTCACCCAGAAGGACGGTATTCTTCTGGTCTCCAAGTCACTGCTGTCTTATGTATGTGTCATTTCCAGCCAGGACTACTGACATGCCTCCCTGGGCCCCATCCAGGTGTCCAGTGTACTCTACACATTTCACTCTGGGAAGTGGAGTTGGAGAACAAAAGTCAACCAGGAAGGGGAGCAGCCTGTCACCTGAACCTACTCCACACAATTGATTTTTACCCTTCTGTACATGTGTTACACAACGTAGAAGTAAAATCCCGTGACAGTGAGAATGGAGGTTAGCAGGTCCAATCAGTCTGGGTCTTGCTGTCCCTATTGGACTTAAATTTGATCAAAAAGCCATTCAGAAGTGAATTCATTGAGTTACTGTCACATCTCCTGCGGTGGCCAGACATGAAAGGGTAAGTGGAATGGAAGAGCAGCCCTAGCAAGGCTGCTGCCTCCAATCAATCCTGCTGTAGCAACCAGGAACCCAGAAGGCCAGCCACCGCAGAGTGGTCTCTGAAGCCGTGGCAAGCACCTCAGGACTAGGTAATCAGAAAGGACTCCATACAATCCAGAACTAATCATCCACCAGTGCACAAATCCAGAACCTATGCCCAGGGGAGACAAAAACCAGCTAAACTCAGTGTACCCCATACATATACTCACTTTTTCTTAGTGCTCCAGAATAATTTAATTTGACATGAATATGAAACTTTAGAAAACTGTATTAAATGTGAAAGCATGACTTATTGAGATCTAAGAAATAATAGACAAATCTCAAAAATTCTCAAGAGAATACATTGTAGTCTGATTTCTTAAAGTTCAGAATCAGAAAGCACTAAGCAATATCAAGTTGATAGTAATAAGGTAAAAATATAGGGGATTAAAACTAAGTTCTCTGGGAAGCAGGGTAGAATAGTAAAATTATTGAATTCCATTATTTTTTAAATATAACTGTTTTTCACCCTTCTGTACATATTTTACACAAAATAGAAGTAAAAATATGTGAAAGGATATAGAAACAACAAGATTTTTCAAAGTTGGCCAAAAGCTAGATGTTGTATAAAAATATATAGTGTTTCTTATATTAATTGGGTGTGTTTTATTTTTTCAATTGAACTTCTTTTTTTAATCCTTAAGTTGTACAAAGGAATTACCATTTAACAAAGCCATTTATAAATACAATGCACCTTGATCAGAGAATATGGTGTTTTGAGTGTTTAGATTATGTGGTCCACATTTTTAAAGGTGAAAAGGATATATATAAGGCAAAATTTGGGTTTTATTTCAAAAAGACTAGAAGATATGGAAACACCAAGCCTGCAGTCATAAAGAACAATCCCTGGGATTGGAGCCACCACAGCCTTAGGACTGAACGCTGGTGCAAGGATCTCACAATGCTCACCACTTCTCATTCACTTCTCATTCAATTTAGATCATCTTGAGCTACCATAATGGGATGTCTTAGAAGAGATATTTTTGTCATGTACAGTTCTGGAGGTTGGCAGGTGAAAGGTAAAGACTTCTACATCTAGTGAAGAAGGCCTTCTGACAGCATCATCCCATGGCAGAAGGAGGAAGAATGAGAGACAATGTGTATGAGGGGTAGGGGAGAACACTCATCCTCTTGTCAGGAGCCAGCACTGACACACTCCCGTGATAACAGTGCTAGTCCACTCAAAACCCCCAGGGCCCCCATCTCTCAAAGGCGCCGTTTCTCAGCGCTCTTATGCTGGGGAGTGAGGTTCCAACACGTGAACTTTCAGGGGACATAGTCAAATCAGAAAAATCTGGGCCCTGGAAGAACTCCATTTTGTAAGTCTCAATACCACTTTTAATGACCGTATAATGCAGCAATTCTAAAACAAGTCATCTATTCACAAAACTTGTGTAAAACTGTACAGTTATTTGTCTTAGCTCATGCCTTAGGAGAGTAACATGTAGATCAAAGGACATTCTTATTCGATGTTTAAGTAGGTATAGCCTACAATTTATACCAATTCAAGGGCTTACTAGCATGCAAAAAAATGCCTATAATCTTTTCACTGTAGCCAACAATGAATAATGTTGATTGTTACCAATTAATATTTACCATTCCAATAAATGAAAACTAGTCATTTTTTCTCTTTAATGTGTAGTTATTTAACTACAAATAAGGCTAGTCCTTAATCGCATGTCTATTAATATGCCCATTAATATCTCTGGACCTTTTTGCCATTTTCTTAGTACTTTACAAAAATTCTTCATATTAAAGATATTAAGAGATGACACTGGTCAAAATGCATAGTACTTGTAGACTGACCTGTTGAACTCTTTTGTATAACTACTTAAAGGTAACTGTTTTCACTTTTTATTAAAAATTAATTTATAGTCACAAATTGTGACTTATCCCCTTATCAGGATATGTGGTAGACTTCAAGAAGGCATCCTCAGAATCTGATCTGTTGATATTTACAAGGGCCAATGTACTACAAATAAATATATTTACCAGGGGCAAGTGCTGGTGGCTCTTGTCTATAGCTCTAGCTACTCTGGAGGCTGAGATCTGAGGATTGAGGTTAAAAACCAGCCCAACAGGAAACTCCATGAGACTTATCTCAAATAAATAACCAGAAAGCTGGAAGAGAAACTGTGGCTCAAGCAGTAGAGCATTAACTATATAAAGAGGAAGGGAGAGAGACAGAGAGAAAGAGATAAAGTAAAATTTTTTCCCAAATAGAAAAATGATTTACATTTCATAAAGGAAATAACTATTTATTTGTTTGTTTATTTATATGTTTATTTATTTATTTATTTTTATTGGTTATGGGCCTTGAACTCAGGGCCTGAGTGCTGTCCTCGAGCTTTTTTGTTCAAGGCTAGAGCTCTACCGCTTTGAGCCACAGCTTCACTTATTAAGAATATTTGAAGAAGAATTAAGAAAAATTAATCATAAATCTTAGCATATATGATAGTTTGTGTTTTAATTTTTTCTTTTTTGTCAGTCATGGGGCCTGAACTCTGGGCCTGAGTGCTGTCCCTCAGCTCTTCAGCTCAAGACTTGCACTCTACCACTTGAGCCACAGCGGCACTTCTGGCTTTTTCTGCTTATGTGATGCTGTGGAATCAAACTCAGGGCATCATGCATGCAAGGCAAGCACTCTACCACTGAGCCACCTTTCCAGCCATGTATTTTAAATATTTTTAAATGCTATGAGATTACTGAGCACCTTCAAGGAAAATGTATGCATTCTTATAACATGTGTCACTATCTAACTAGAGTAACTTAACTGACAAATTTTGTACTAGCTTAAACCACAGCTGCCTTGTTCACAAAGCACACAGAGGCAATTTCTCTCATTCTGAAATCAAGGGGCAGTATGGTTCTTAGAGCTGGCCAAGCTGCAGATGGCCGTTGGACTGCAGATGACTCATCAGTGACAGAGCACCCAGGCAACCTGGGAATTTCCCTGGTCCTCCAGTGGACGACTCTCATCTCATCTACTTACTTCTTCCTTGGTGTTCCCAGTACATAGTGATTGGACCACATTAGTAGAACATGAGGTAGAAGTACTGAAAAATAAAGAAATTCTAAACAGGGTATGTGGACTAAAGCTCGGTAGCATTATTCTGAATCTTCAAAGCCCATTCTCCATGTCCTTTGGATTTTTTATAAACTTTATGATCAAATTACATTACACAAAATTATACTACAAATTTTATTACATGAAACAGCCAAGTGAGCTTGAACTCAGTGCTTGTCTACATAACAAATTCTATTTCTCTAAATCCCTTTATTAATTAGTACACATCTTTGCTATAAAGTACAATTGTACCAGCATTCCATTTTATGCTGTGTATTGCTCACCTTCAGTAATCTCCTGGGCTTTGTAGTGCCCCAAAAGAACCCAAACTCTTTTAGCTTTTATTTCAAATATTTTGTAGCCTTCCATCTTCTCATTAAAACCTTTTTAAAATTGTTTTAGTATCACTTCCTTCTTGAACATAAGTCTTTTTTATTATAAATTCTCAGTTTTAAGTTTGAAACCATCAAAAAAATTGTTTCCTTGGTTGTTTCTCTGAGGTTGATTTCCTTGAGTCTGAGATCCAAGGCTAGAAGTTACAAGCAGTTTCACAGCTGAAGTTAGTAGCACTTTCAGTGAAATAAATGTGGTCTCACCATGTGATTTCCTTTCACCAGAGTGAGTTTCATTAGTGCAATGAACAAATAAACAGAATTTCTCTGTGGTCCAGTGCCTCTGGCCACTGTCAAAAACCCACTGATAATTTTCTCATAATTCCTCAGAACTGGACCCTGCAGGAATTTCTCAAAGATGAGAACAGGGTTTCTTTAAGGCAGCCATTCTTTTTCTAACCCCTGCATGTTGTTTGCATGTCAGATGCGGTAGAAACTCAAGCGAGTCCCGTCCTCTAGAATAAATAGCATCAACTAAAATTCTGCCAGGCGGAGAAGGTACCCTGTGGAAAGGCTGCTCATCTTCAGTTCCAGTTCAGACAAGCATTCAAGAGCAGGACTTGAGGATATAAGAGCATTTACATTTCTGGTCACAAGAACCAAGGCTCCTCTGCTGCAAAGAATAAAAATATCACCAGTCAAAGAAAAAGGAACTCATAGTTAATTTATGCCAATGCATTTTCCAGTGTATCTGATACTTGGTACTCCTTGTTTACTTGCTGTATTAGGAAAGGCTAAGTTGTATGGGTTACTAGTTCACTATTGTACCTCAGAAAGTTTATGTTCTGTTTAAGTTACATGCACAGCACTGGTTAGTGGAATGTCACCTTAGGCAATGGGATGTTATCTTATACTAGGTATCCCAGGAAAACCAAGCTAACAGAATTTCCATCCTCTGATACCTGTGCCAGCTAGGATATATATCCTCCCAGTTTGTCTGGGCTCAAACAGAACAAGTGTTTCTTCCACTTAAGGTACATTGGCCAGAACAAGTCACATGGTCTCAATGTACTGGCAAAAGAGGAAGAGAATATCTATCATATTTGGTGAATGTTTTATAATATAATGTTATATATAAATGTTACATATAAATTATAATATAATTTTTAAAGAAACAGTTCACTGAGGATAACTTTATAGAATAATGATAAATAAGTGTACCTAGTATAACACCTTCTTACTTCCTTTGGCTGTACATATAATCCGTATTGTGATGTAGCTGTAAATTCCTTTTATGCCAAAATTCAAGCAATGAATTAGATAATAATGAAATCATTTATCAGTTCAGTAAAACTGAAATTAGTTTGTAGATTAGTATTAATTGCTTTAGTGAACCTCTCTTGAAGACTTATTTTAAAAGCAATTGTTCTATTAACTAAGAAATAGCATTTACCTAGAAACTTTTTCAATCAAGAAAATGTTTAGTGATTATATTGGGACATATTGTTCTTTTTTTTTTCCAAATAGGGAACAATTTGGATCCTGAGAACCATCTTTGAGAACTGTCTTTATCCTATTAAAACCATGATTTCAAAAGATCAATAGGATAAAAAGTATCAGTCAGGCTGAAGACCATAGATAAAGCAAATTGCTAAGTCACTATTCAGTCATGAAGTGATGACGATGTGATATTTCACAAGAACAATACTTCATGAATAGGAACCTTCTTGCCAACAGAAACTAGGGGAAACCCAACTCGTAGTTTCATTAGGACAGATGTTTTCTTGTACAAATTATACCTAAGGACCACTGGATCTTCCAGGTTCCTATTCCCGTGCATTGGTGCTGTCCTTTAGGTCACAATAAATCAAGCTCTCAGCTTCTATGGGACTAACTTGGCCACAACCACAAACCCTGACTCACACTATTGGTAAACAGAGCAGAAGTAATGTCAGGAGGCATGGGGATTGCTGAGCAAATCCCAGAGCTTCAATTAGAATCTTTACAACGTTAAATATTTTTTAAAAACTGAATTCAAGCTGAGTGCCAGTGGTTCATGCCTATAATCCTAGCTACTCAGGAGGCTGAGATCTGAGGATTATGGTTCAACACCAGCTCGAAAGTCCATAAGACTCTTACCTCCAATTAACCACTAAAAAGCTGAAAGTGGAGTACGCTGTGGCTCAAGTGGGAGAGCTCTAGCCTTGAGCAAAAAAAAAAAGGTTCAGAGACAGTGCCAAGGCCCTGAGTTCAAGCCCCAGGATCTACACAAAAGAATAAAAGAAATATGGCAGCATTTTCAGAAAATATATTCCCTGTGGCCTTTCCTATTCATTTATCACTTTGAAATAAGGATACTAGGTCTAACTGCCATTCTGGTGCCTTGCTGACCCAGCTCTGCCTGCTGACTAATTTATCTCATCCCCATTAATTGGTCATAATTTATCATGTATTATGTTCTTGCCTTTCTTAGGATAGGATTATTAATTGTAATGCTAACACATTTTGAAGGTTTAATCTCAAAACAGGAGGAAAACAACTAGGCGTAGGCTGTAAGATGGAGGAAGCAGCAGCAGAAAAAACAAACAGTAGTATAAATCTACCAAATTTTATCCTCTGTATTAAGATCAACAGCAGAAATTATTTTACTTTTTTTACCTGTCACCTAATCGTCCTGGAGTTTAAATACGTAACATTGAAAATTGTTGCAGTAGTAGCTATTATCAAATGACTGGAGAATTACTAGTCCTGCCTGCATGCTGCTCCACCTCAGAATACATCCACAGAGTAACAGTGGTGGAACTACTGTCATCAGAATAGCTCACATCTGACTTGAATCCTAGTTCTGTCATATCCTGACTGAGTGACATGGGTGTGGTTCCGAGCATCTACTTCCTCATCATACAGTGAGATCACCCAATATGCAATGACCATATCAACAGACTCTTATAAATGAGATAATAGGTAGGTAGTGTTTTTTTCTATCATGTTAGCATAGTAGGCCAGTACCCTCTTCTGTCTCTTTCAAATGAAAATATTGAATGTAGCAGCAAAAGCAAGACTTTAATTAGGCACCGTGACCATATACGGCCCCCAGACCTCTCTACCACAAGTGTTAGCCCAAAGTTAACTTCTGTGGAAACTACTCTGAAGGTTTAAAAGAAGAATTACTATCCCAAGTAATAATTTCTGCTTACATAATTTTTAATAATGTGGGAAAGAAAAATTAATAAAACTAGGACTACAATTAAAATGTAAACGAAATCTCTGAAAGATTCAATTGCTTCATTTTGAACTGAGGCCTGCAAACCATGTATCTACCTGACTCCGGCCTCTAACACTAAGTCAGTTTTCCCAACGTCTCTAACTTTCCTTGTCCATCTGTCATTCCACACATTAAATTCAGAAGGTTTTAATCAAGTAGTCTGTTTGCCATTCTCACATTTGAATTCATTTCTCATCTTATCAAATGCTATCCAAATCCCTGATCTTCAGATCTATGCTTGTATCCATGATCTGGCTATTCTACAAGAACATTCAATAGGCACTTCATACTGAACATACATATATTCCATGGAATTTAAATTTAGCGTCTACTTATGTGTTCTCCCATGACCACCTTCATGTTTCAACTTTATACTTGGAGATCTACATGTTGATGCATGTAGCCATTGTGCATCCATTTTCAGTCTTCTATTGTACTCTGTTATATAAGCATTCGATGATTTATTTTTCCATTTGACTTTAGATGAATATTTGGGTTGCTTTGTGGGTTTTTTTATTCGTTATGTCTTGGTAAACACAGGCAAAAAGAGTTTCCCTGAGGTATGAAACTAGGATTGAAATTGCTATGTCATCGTGTGCATATGAATTCAATTATATTAGGCAAAAGCAGCTGCTTTCAACATGTGTATATTGATCGACATTTCCACTGTGATGAGTGAAACTTCTGTGGTTTCATATCCATGAATATTTGATGGTATTAGGTTGAAATATCTGTTAACTAGATAGTATTGCATTCTGATTTCAATGGGCATTTCCTAATTATCATGAAGAATGATTGTGTTTCATAAGATATTTATACATCCAAAGTATCTTCTTATGTTGACTTTATAAACAGAAAAATACTTTTAAATTAAAATCTATGCCACAATCATCTGTTGTCAGTACAGGAATGTCTTAGCAGTCAATTCAGAAGAACAATAAAGATTTATAGTCCTCCTTGTCACTGAGATTTAACTTGATTTAATTTCAGTTTTACTTTGGAATTTCATTAAGTAATACAGTCTTCAAAATGATAATATTCTGTTCCAGTGCTGGAACTGATTCTGGCTGTTAAGTCTTACCATGACCTATTTGCAACCAGCATGGAGTTACTCAATGCCATGTTTAGAGACAGACTGACCTCAGGAATAAGCACAGACTAGAAGAAAGAGTTCTCATCCACATTTTTCCCACATGAAATAGAAGAATGAAAGAGGAAAACACAGCTCTCTATTGTTTGGTGTCCACCCCACTCAGAAAAGGACACGTAGAAATCACAGGAACTGAAATTACCCTGACAGCTCAGTCCCAGACCAACCTCACCTCTCCCAGACACTTCCCAGACAGAGTCCCCCTGACATAGCCTCCTCACAAGTCACTGCTGTCTAAATGTTTTGCATCAGGAAAGACTTTTGACAGCTGTGTCTTTTCTGGACATGTCTATTTGGAGTTCTGAACGTAACCTGTATCTGGATGTCTATATCTTTCTAAAGGTTTGAGCAATTTTCTATTATTTCACTGAATATGTTTTCTATGCCTGTAACCTCTACCTCAGCTCCTTTAGCAATACAAATTACTAATTTTTGGTGCTAGTTCTGGAGCTTGAATTCAGGGTCTGGGCACTGTCCCTGAGCTTTCTAGCTCAAGGTTAGTGCTCTACAAACTCACACGATGGCTCCACTGCCTGTACTTTTGGTAGTTAATTGGATAAGAATCTCATGGCCTTTTCTGCCCAGGTTAGCTTTAAACTTCAATCCTCAGATCTCAGCTTCCTGCATAGGATTACAGGTATAAGCTACTGACACCCAGCTTAATAAGGCTTTTTAATGAATTTTTATTTGACTAATTGATTTCTGGCTGTTTTTCTTTCTTGAAATATTCTTGTATTATCTCTCTTGATTTAGCTCTTCATTATTCTCTCCTTTGAAGTCATTGGTTATTTTTAAATCAACCATTTGGATTATTTGTCTATAATTTCATCTACTTTGGTAACTTGGGTTCAGTTCCTGAAGAGTTGTCAACTTTTGAAAGGGGCATGTTGCTTTTTTTTTTTTCATAGTTCCTATGTGTCTCTGTCGACATTTTTACATTGGTTGAGATGGATATCTCACTTCTATGTGAGAGTCTCTCTACTGAACAGCATTGTCTTCAGGGCTTAATATCCAGTACCACTCACAGAAGAGAAGAACAAACTAGTAAAAGAAATAATATAAAGGTGGCAGTGGCCCACACTTATAATACTAGCTACTGAGGAGACTGAGATTTGGAAGATCAAGGTTTGACGCTAATAGAAAAGTTCATGATACTTTCTCTCCAAAATAGTCAGAAAAAAAAAATTGGAATAGAGGCTTGGTTCAAGAGGTATAAGGTGGCTGAGCACCAGTGGCTCATACCTGTAATCCTAGCTACTCAGGAAGCTGAGATCTGAGGATCGCAGTTCAAAGTCAGCCTGGGCAGGAAAGTCCATGAGACTCTTATCTCCAATAAATCACTAGAAAACCAGAAGTGGTGCTGTGGCTCAAGTGGTACAGCTCTTGCCTTGAGCTGAAGAGCATGCAGGGACAGCGCCCAGACCCAGAGTTCAAGCCCTACCACCGACCAAAAAAAAAAAAAAGAGGTATAATGTCAGCTGAGCAAAGGAGCCAAGCAAGAGTGAGGTCTTAAATTTAAACCCTGATACTCATACTGATCAAAAATAAATAAATAAAGTGATATGATAATATGATTTCATAACAAACCACATAGACAAATGCAGCAAAATCAACTGTAAAAATAACTCTATCACCAATAATAACAGAAAAGGAGCAAAAATGATTATAGAATAAACCAAGAAGTTAAAAAGTAATAATTAAAAGATAAAGCTAAACATAACAATTTTTAAAAGGCGTCTAGAAAAGAAAAAGTAAACAATGAAAATGAATGAGAAAAGAGGAAAAGCGCAAGCAATAGGAAAAATTACACAGTTCTCTAAAAGTAAATAAAATTGGATAAAACTAAGAAAGGCATAAAAAGAAAAGTTAAAATATTCCTCCTAATCAAGGTGGGGACAGATATTGTTCAGCTAGAATAGAAGCTTCTTTCTAGATTCTATAATACTGGATTCCACCAGGAGGAACTATGTAATGTAGACCACAGCTGAGATCCGTTGTCACTGGTAGTTTATGTAACCTGAACCCGCTTCTGTGCTTCCACAGACCAGGGTAATTATGAGTATGTTTCTGTGGCAGGGCCATGTTCACTCCAGACATTTTCTGTTTGTTTCTGCATACCCAGAGCTGCTGATACTGATGTTTAGCAGCAAGTAGGCCAGACAGGCACTTACTTACTTTGAAGACCCAGTGTGTACCCAGAGCCTGGCAAATGTCCAAACCAAGGCAAAAATCCCTAAATGCAGCCAAGTGGGGGAAGTAAACAGGCCGCTGAGTTCTGCATTGTGAGGTGGGATTTAGAACAGAGGAACCCCTCAATCTCATTCTCCTTGCTTCCTAACCCAGCCCCCCAACAGCAAATCACATGTGATAGGTCTTCTATCTCATGACAGAGGGCAAGGGACTCCAACCACCCTGTCCTTTGCATCTCAAGTTCCCCTCTGCTGAAACGTCTCAGAGGATCTGCAGCAGGCTCACTCATCTCCACCATGACCATCTCCCACAATACCTCAGAGTACCTCAGAACCAAACAATGGCCACCTCTCAAGATGGCTCTCTGGGTCACAGCTCTCTGAGGTATAGGAAGTAATGGAACGAATTTCTTTCAGCAAAGCCAGCCTGTCATGCAGAAGTTATTTATAGGCATTGGATTTAGATGGTGCAAAGAGCCATTGGTTTCTCCTGCAGTAAAGTTGCAAACCTGGTTTCATCCTTGGGGCTGCCTTCACTCCCCAGGCTTACTTTATGCCATGGCAGCAGGTTCTCCTTGTCGGAGCTGCAAACTACCTCCTTTTTCTGCATTTCCTTTCTCCTCTGTACTTTTTCACTTTTTCTGTCATCTCTTTCTTATTAGCTTCAGTCCTTTTTCTCCTAAAGGATATCATTGTTGTCCCAAGTCTTCTCCTTCACAGAAGCATGCAAAGGATATTTTTGTCTTGCTGTGTGGCCAGAACTTAGAATTTTTAATTTGACAAAAATAGTTCATTGAAGATGTCCTCCAACACACACACAAACTAATATTTTTATAAGTCATGTATTTACTTGCCATCTTCTTCATGAGGTAAAAATAGCAGAATTATTTTACCCATAAGAATATTTCTTCAGCGCGGCTTACATCTGTAATCCTAACTACTCAGAAGGCTGAGATATGAGGTCAGTTGTTCAAAGCCAGCCTGAGAGTCTCCAATTAACCAGCAAGAATCCAAAAGTGGTTCAAGTGTAGAATGTTAGCCTTGGGCAAAAAAGCTTAGGAACATCACCCCAGCCTGAGGTCAAGCCTCAGGACCAGCAATATATCTATACAGATTCACCCTTCCACGAAAATACCCTAAAGTATTCAGGCATTGTTGGACCAAAAAATTCTAACAGTTTTAGATTCAGGAATGTTGTTGAGAACTTTTTTTCTGAACAAAGTTACAGTAAATGATAAAGGAAATCTCACAATGCAAACTCTAACCTAATCCACAAACCATTAAGTAATGCTTTCAATTTTTTTGTCCTTCAGAGGAAGAGGAAGAAGAATGGATATGGGATTTTCTCTCAGAGTCTTTGTGACCTCAGAAGCTTGAGACATTATGCTATTCACAAATGAAACTGCTGACAGTATTCTTTAGATGCTCATCAACTTCCTCTCTCCTTTCATCGATTTCCTCTTTAGAAGTTATTTCCTATGAATGTCAATGTTTTGTTTTATATAATGCTTTTTTTAAGGTAGCAGATGAGTATGCACAAAGATCAAGCATAGCTATCAGATGGAAAATCAAATGTAGCAGCAATGTAGTAATGGTAACTTTTATACTCAACATCCTCTTTCCACTCACAGAACAGATGAAGAATCTTTTGGAACTGCAGCCTCATTGGTTTTGATGAGTCCTGAGAGGGGAACATGTAATAGAGGAATAATATAGAGGCCAAAGAATACCCACTTTGGGTTCTACTAAACTGTTCCAAAGTGATTCTTTGACAAACAGAAACAACAATATTATGAAATTTCTATAGCAAAAGTCCTTTTACCTTAGCACATGTGCTAAAGCCCACAGATTGGGAGAAGATTTTCACTAGCCACACAACAGACAAGGGTCTCATATCTAAAATATACCTGGAACTCAGAAAATTAAAACAAAAGAAAAAAGCTGGAAGTGGCGCTGTGGCTCAAGTGGTAGAGTGCTAGCCTTGAGCTGAAGAGCTGCGGGACAGCACCCAGGCCCAGAGTTCAGGTCCCACGACCAGACCCCCCCCAAAAAAATTAAATTCCCCAACAACAAATCCTCAAAGAAACAACTGACCAGTAAACAAGTGGGCTAAAGACTTAAAGAGAAACTTCTCTGAAGAGAAAAGAAGGATGGCCAATAGACACATGAAGAAATGTTCAACCTCCTTAGCCATAAAAGAAATGCAAATCAAAATAACATTGACATTCCACCTCACCCCAGTTAGAATGGCTATAATCAAGAACTCTAATAACAACAGATGCTAGAGGGGTGTGGACAGAAGGGAACCTTACTGCATTGTTGGTGGGAGTGTAAACTTGTTCAACCACTTGGGAAAGCAGTATGGAGGTTCCTCAAAAAAAAAAACTCAACATAGAGCTCCCCTATGACCCAGCAATCCCACTTTTGGGCATTTACCCAAATGATCACAAACAAGACCATACTAAAGCTACCAGCACAACTATGTTTATTGCAGCATTATTTACCATAGCTAAGATATGGAACCAACCCAGATGCCCCTCAGTGGGATGAATGGATCAAGAAAATGTGGTATCTATACACAATGGAATTCTATGCCTCCATCAGAAAGAATGACATTGCCCCATTTGTTAGGAAATGGAAAGACTTGGAAAAAATTATATTTAGTGAAGTAAGCCAGGCCCAAAGAAACATAGGTCCCATGGTTTCCCTTATTTGCAATAACTAGTATATGTCTGAGACAAGCAGAAACGGTCAGATAAGTTGATGTTAGGGGAAATGAACCCCAAGATAAGGATTCCAATGTTTTTTTCTTTTTTCCCAATTATTTTTCTTTCTTGCAATTGTTTCTAACATATTTATAAGATGATTTCTTTGTTGCTTTGTATGTCCCTCCCCCACAGTATAACCCTGTTTTCACTGTATTTGATGTTGGCATGATTTAGGGAGGGGAAGGGAATAAACAAATTGTTTAAATATGAAACAGGTGGACTCATTGTACATTGAGATGTACAAGATGTTATGTCGAAAAATGAACTTTACAACTTTGGTGCGCGCACGGTGGGGGGAGATGGGAAGGGATGATAAGGAGAAACAAAGGAGGAGGCAACAATGCTTGATAAGAAATGTACTCATTGCCTTGCTCATGTGATTGTAACCCTCTGTATGGTATTTTCACAATTTAAAAAAAAAGAGTAATATGATCCTACACAGAACTGAAAATCCCACCATTTCTTGGTATGAGCTCCTAATGAGTATACTTCTTGGAGAAGATTTCAATATATATACATATATACATAATAGATATTATATATTATATATGTTATATGTTATATATACTATATATAGCATATGTAGTATATATAACAGATATTATATATATATATATATATATACACACACACCATGAAAGCATACATATTAAGTGTATAGCTTAACAAAATTTGGTACATATATACATCTATGCAATCTGCACCCTTATCAATGTCTCCTTCCAGTCCATTCCCACTTTCAGAGCTAACCACTGTTAGGTTTTGTGTCCTCCTTACACCCTAGATAGGTATGAAATCAATACATTTGTTTACACAAACATCTATAGGCGGCCGGGAAGGTAGCTCAGTGATAGAGCGCTTGACTTGAGCTGAAGAGCTGAGGGACAGCGCCCAGGCCCAGAGTTCAGGCTCCATTACCAGACACCCCCCCCAAAAAAAGAAACATCTATAGAGATAGATTAAGGATATAGATTGTATACCTCTCTATAGATATATGACTAATTCAGTAAAAATACAAAACAAGTCAGACCAGTGGTTAACTAGCAGTAGGAGAGGGAGCATTGTTGGACAGGGCACATACACAGGGGTCATGACTACCACCAATGCAGCAAAGCTGTGTCTAGTTTATTCCACTTATTTATTTACACATTTATTTACTTACAGACTTCTTTCTGTTCCTCTTGCATCTGTAATTATTATTTGAGATTTTTGTTTTACTAATCTGTCCTATCCCATAAACCATCATGGAAGTAAGGATCATGTCTTTTTCCTTAACAATAAATTTCTCAATGCTCATATTCATTGCTTAAGTAAACATGTGCAAATATCAAGAATCAGTTAATGAGTAAACCCATTCCAATGTGACTTCGTTCCACACAAGGTCAATAAACCTTCTTTGTGATTTCAAATTCAAAATATACCTCTTTCCCCACTAGTCTACCCTACATTCCTGAAATTATCCTCCTCGGGCGTTCCTGAGACCCTTTTTTCCTGGTTTTTCTCCAATCTCACTGTTTTCTCCTGTTAGACATTCTTTGCAGGTCCCTTATCTGTGCGGATAACCAAATGTTGAGTGCCCGGGGCTACACCCTATACATTCTCTCTTGCTAGATGGTTCATGCAAGCTGTGTCATTCATGCTGCTTCAGTATGGAAACTGATGAACAAATTAGAGCAGGGAAGTATTCTGACATTTCCTATCCTAGATGGAATTCCTGGCTGGACACCTGAAACTTCAGAGTAGGTGAATGATTTCTTCGTGTGCAAGGCAGAAGGCAGGAAATCCCCACAGCATATTTATGCCTTGCTTTTGGGGCCCTGTGATATTCTTGGGCTCTGGTTGTTGTCCTCCTAGACTTCATATTTGTCTCTGCTCAGGCATGCCACCTGTCCTTTCTACGACCTGTTACTTATCCACTCCTAGCACCTTTGTTCTCACACTACACCCTCTCTGTACTTCCTACCTGCAACATCAATCATACGTTCTCCACAGACTCATAGGCGGGGTACAGCAATAAGGCAATCTTGCGTGTGAAGAGGAAGGGCAATTTATATCTGTACGTTTTATCACATGGCTACAATTCACCTCCCTGATGAAATCAACACATTTTCTCTGTCCTTTATTCTGCTACTTCTTCATGATCCATTTCAATAGCAACCGAGCCCTCTTTTCAGAGGTTAACCAAGGAAACAAGGCATTCCACAGAGATAAGCCACAACCAAAATGAAAAGAGAGCAGAACTTGAGGGAGTGGTGTTGGCATAGCCGGAAGAGAATAATATTGGTAAGGATGCATGGTACTCCTAAGTGGAGTACCATGGAGTAGAATGAATTGAAAACCTTTTATACAACTATTTACACATAACATAAAAATAAATACATGATCACTTTAAAAAGAGCAAGAGGAAGGAAGGAAGGAAGGAAGGAGGAAGGGAGGGAGAGAGGGAGGGAGGAAGGAAGGAAGGAAGGAAGGAAGGAAGGACACAGCTTAAGAATTCATTGTACCACAAAATTAAGAAAAGCAAGGGAAGTGACGGGTCAATGAGCATGTTGAAGGGGGTGGCACTGATCAAGATGTGTTGTATTCATAAACTGCTTTGTTAAATGGCACCTCCTTTGTGCAACTACTTAAAGATAATAAAATTTAAAAAAAAAACAAGAATGTGTAGTTTACTCACTTCTTATATTCTGCTTCTACCCAATTTAAGCATTATTGAACCTTACAAAAGAGGGCCACATTTTGAAAATAACATCACCTTAGGACACAGGAAGATGAAAGGTCATCCTTCCAAACACAAACATTTGACTAGATATTTACAAGTAGAGAACTTTACAAGTTTTTTGACTTCCCAAGCCTAAAAACTCAGTGATAGATGTATTTTTTTCTTTGCTTAATACCATCACTCTAGTAAAATCAGCAAGAGGGAGAAAAAAGACACTCAAAGAATTAATCTAATTAACTTGGTCCAGGCCCTTGCCTACAGAGAAGTATTTTTCAAAATTAGGAAGCCAATTACTTCATCTGACATGTCTTCATCAAGATAGTCTGCCAACACTCTTTAGATTTATAACCTAGAAAATAATGGGTGGTAACAAAAATTATGACCTAAATTATTATTTTACTTACTGCATCATTCTTATTCATTGCTTGTTCCAATTTATTCTAAACCAACTCAGTAGAAAGAAATGTAAATGATTATACCCAGCACATCTCCTGGAAACAGAGATAAAGCTCATGGATCTCACTTATTTCCCTTCTCCCCTTTCAGCATCTAGCACAAGGAGGGATTATACTAGCATTTATTTTTCCAGAGAAATACAGCCGGTCAATGCTATACCAATGTTTCCTGAGAGAAAACAAGTAAGCCATGTAAGTTCTCAGGGACAGAAAACAACATCAAGTGTCAATAGGCCATAGCTTTGTGGAGGATGGAAAGAGGAATAGGTGGATGGCTTGACTGAGCAGAGGAAAGTGAATTCCAAACAACCATAGTGAGAACAAGAGCAGAAAACCTATCCTCTATACACATGCTTGTTTGAAAATCAGTCTTGTAAAATCTATTAGCACCTCCTTAAAGGCAGAAAGGACTCTGCCTCTATTCAGACATAGTGACCAATAAAAATTATATGTACTTTACTTATGTTTTGCCACATAATGCTTTGAAATTTATATACTGAAGAATAGCCAATTTAAATCACATACTTAATGTAATGGACACTGCAAGTCTACCTACCCTCCTAGCAATTTTCACAAATTCATTTTATTAACTATGGTCACCACATTGTACTATCTCTTCCTCTAACAAAATGTTTAGTTGATAATAGTATCAAAAAGTATTTATAAGTTGACAGGGGTAATTAATTTCTAATATATTATATTCATACTAATATGTATTGTTTATTTCAACATTTAAAATCATGTGATATGGTCAAGATTCTCTTCAGGAAACCAGCTTAATATTATTTATAAACCAGCCTTATTATTTATTCAAAATTCATGACACTAGTAATAAACAATAAAAAGATGCTGTTCTCATAATGCATTGCAATATTAGTTTTATATTGGCACCAAAACAAATGATCACACACTTAGTAACTAAAAGCAACATAACTTTGGCCAGGCATCAGTGATTCACGTCTATAATCCTAGCTGCTCAGAAGGCTGAGATCAGCGGTTCAAAGCCAGCCTAGGCAGAAAAGTCTATAAGCCTCTTTTCTCCAATTAACCACAATTTTTTTAAGCCAGAAGTAGAGCTTTGGGTCAAGTGATAGAGCAAAACTCTTCAGAGACAGCACCCAGGCCTTGAGGTTAAGCCCCAGGATTAGCGATAGATAGATAGATAGATAGATAGATAGATAGATAGATAGATAGATAGATAGATAGATAGATAGATAGATAGATAGATAGATAGATAGATAGATA
The DNA here is from genome assembly GCF_024711535.1 of Dipodomys merriami. Lineage (NCBI taxonomy): Eukaryota > Metazoa > Chordata > Mammalia > Rodentia > Heteromyidae > Dipodomys > Dipodomys merriami. Next base: position 87,817,713 of record NW_027203381.1, read on the forward strand.
GATAGATAAATTCATTATGACTCTAGGGGTCAGAAGTTGAAAGCTGACCTCACTGAACAAAAGTCTTGAAGTCAGTAAGGCTAGAGTCTCTGGAGAATCTGTTACCATGCCTCTTCCAGATTCCAGAAGCTCCCCACATTTCTGATTTCATGGCCCCCTTCCTCATTTTCAAAGCCAGCAACAAGGGCTCAAGTTATGTTGCTTCTCTCTGACATTGCTTCTATCATCACCTCTCTTTCTGACCCCGCTATGAAAGCTTCTCCTTTTTGAGGACTCGTGATTAGAGGGGCCTCTCCCAGATCATACAAAACAATCTCATCTCAAAACCCTTAACTTCATTCACATTTTCAAAGCATCCTTGGTTTTTAAGGTTAAAACAAAACAAAGAAACCTAGTGACAGTTTTCAGGGATTTGAACATGGATACCTTTGGGGAGCTCTTTCTCTATCAATCAAATGCCTTCCAGTAGAGTGACTACCACACATGCCAAGCTATGTATGTCCTCACTGTCTCTTAAAAGGTCCTGTTCCCCTATTGCAAGTTCTGTTTCAGCAGTACTGAAATTAGGAGGGAAATTCCTCCACAACTAATCAGAAAATGACACCTCAGGGCAAGCCCCCAAATGCCCCCTGTTCTAACAAGGGCTTGATTTGGCTTTAATTATGTCTTTCACAGGGATTGCCTGCCTGGCTGCTTTTATCCAAGAGTGTCAAACTGAACAAAGAGATGAAGAAAACTTACCACATAGAATCACACATCTACTATAGTATATTGAAAAGTGAAAAAAATGTAAATTAGCTGTCAGAAGAAAGTCTTCCATTTCATGCTTCATTGAAATAGTTTCTCTCCACAGCTAAAGGTCACTCAGCAGTCTAGTTTTTGTTAGGAAGGGTTCTTTTCAGTTGGCTTTTAACTGTTTTTCTTCTGCACTCTGCTTTCCTCTTCTCTCACCACTCAGAATGCACTAGCAAGTCTTTCCCATCTTCTACAGTTATTGCATAGTATTTCTCCCATTCCCAATATGGCTAGGAGTGAATCTGTGTTCTCTCACAACCTGGTCTTCCTGGGTCTTCTGTGGTTTCCAAATCTCCACAGCACAAGCTATTCAGTATTATAAAACTTTAAGAAATATATAATCAATAGCCTGTAGTACATACTACCATTATAAAACTTTAAGAAATATATAATCAATAGCCTGTAGTACATACTACCATGACTAACATTGTAGTGAACTCTCAATACATGATAATTGAATGTTACTGGTTTAGGAAGGTGGGTGGGGAAAGAAAAAGAATATTAAGGGATGATTATAATCATAAAGCATTATATACATAGACTTGTTCAAATTAAATGTCCTTAAATAACTGATATCAATTTTTTAAAAATGATTATTGAGCTGAGTGCCGGTGACTCAAATGTGTAATAATAGCTACTCAGAAGGCTGGGATCTGAGGACCCCAGAGGCAGGGATCACAGAGGCAGGAAATTCACTGAAAGCGTTATCTCTAATTAACCACCAAAGAGTGGAAAGCAGAGCTGTGGCTCAAGTGGTAGAGAATTACCCTTGAGTGAAGATGATCAAGGAAAGAGCACACACACAAGAAAGAAGAAAGGAAGAAAGGAAGAAAGGAAGAAAGAAAGAAAGAAAGAAAGAAAGAAAGGAAGGAAGGAAGGAAGGAAGGAAGGAAGGAAGGAAAGAAGGAAAGAGAAAAAAGAAAGAAAGAAGAAAGAAAGAAAGAAGAAAAGAGAGAAGAAAAAGATTCTTGAATGGTGGATCAGTAACAAATTGTGTGGAAAGAAACTAATAATACTTTATTTCTTTATACCTCACACAAAGGCATTACCACTTCAAAGTCAGAACATAAATGTTGTTGCTTGAATGAGTTCTTAGCACTTTGAGAAGATCTGTATAACTGAACATAGATCAAGGTAAAAGCATGACATGGCCTAGTTGTTTGGCTTCATTTTTCTTCTGCCTGTCACAGCTTCTAACCTTTCTGTCAGAAGTCAGTCTGCCTTTCTTATTGAAACTATTATTCATAGCCAAGGTATCTGCAAGGAAAAATATAAACAACAGGGAAAGCTCATGCTTTGCATTCGTTGCTCTTGAATACATCAGATAAGGCAGTTCACTTTTCACTCTACAGATTTGTTTACCATGAGTGCATGATTGTGCATTTCTCCCACATTGCCTTAGGAAAACCTGTCTAATCCTGAGCTAAGATGAGTAACATATCATGAATTGAATTCATAGAAGCAAAATAAATATAACTTCAATTCTTTATGGAATAATACCATCCTTTTTTCATATTTGCCAATTCAGTCAACCTCAGAGAAGCAATGTAGTCAGATCCAGGAATTTCAGACTTGAGAGAGAGAGAGAGGACAGTCCAGAAGCTTCAGTCAATTCTCGATGGATCCTCTTCTTGGGAAAACAGAAAAATGACGTGCTTGCTACAGTCATCCAAGAGTCTCACCTGCTCTATGGAAACGGGGTGAGTACGATTTGAATGGAAGCCAAAGGTCAAACAAGAGTCTTGTTTGTAGACTCAAGCTGTTTGCAGTCTTTACCACAGCTGGAGCCTCTGAAAACATTACACCAGTGGGTTATATAGTTAATGAAAACTAACCAGAAATCTCTGATACATCATGGAGCATTTCCTAATAACTGAGCCATGCCTCATTCTACATCAACAGAACTATTCTTCCTAAGAGCAATGGGGAAAACCAGCTCTGTGGAAGTCTTTATTTGCCATGCAGTAAGTGATTAACATGGGAAACAGGATCAGTTTCTCGCTTCCTTAGGATATCTGTTAACTAAATAAGAAGCAAACTAGATAGCTAAAGACAAGAGATAAAGATCAGAGTGTTGTAGCCAGGAATAGTTACCTGAGGGTTTCTAGATGTCTTGTTCTGCCTACAACTGCTACAAATTACTGCTAGAGGCTTCAGTGTTACATACAGATTACCCCAAAGAATTTTGTATTTGGTGAGATTCATTTCTTCCCACATAATCCTTTATAGCCTCTGATTCTAACCAAAGACACAACCCCAAGGAATACTAAGTACTTCCTTATTAGATATTTCACTTTATCAATCTTAGTTGTAGCCAGGAATAGTTACCTGAGGGTTTCTAGATGTCTTGTTCTGCCTACAACTGCTACAAATTACTGCTAGAGGCTTCAGTGTTACATACAGATTACCCCAAAGAATTTTGTATTTGGTGAGATTCATTTCTTCCCACAGAATCCTTTATAGCCTCTGATTCTAACCAAAGACACAACCCCAAGGAATACTAAGTACTTCCTTATTAGATATTTCACTTTATCAATCTTAGCCCCTGACAAGTTGTAAGTTCTGTTTTAATTAAATTCATTCTGTAGAAACCAACTTTATTTCCAGCACTATCTATGATAGTGATGTGGAAATGTATTTGACCTGGAGTCATAAGCCCAGTTTCTGCTCAAGCCAGATCCTCCCCTAGTTGGCTATGTGACAGGCAATTATGAACCAATCTTTTTGTATCCTCACCTGTGAAATAAAGTGATTGAGTTCAAATTCCTGCCAATGCCAAATTTCTTCCATCACTTAGTTCATTGTTTGTGCTTATGAAGTGCCAATCATTGTCGTAGTTATGGTGAGAATAAACACAAAGTATTTTTAATGTTGCTACCTTGAACCTCTAAATTTTTATAGTTTATATTCCAGGCCGCATTAAACTATGATTTCCTTAAGGGTTTTTATGGGGTCTCATTCATTTGTTTTATACACCATAAGAACCAATGGGCATTTAAAAAAAAGTGTGTGTGTAATGATTAAGTAATGCATGAATGAACAAAATACACAAATGCACTGAATTCAACAACTGTTAAGTGAGTAATAAGAGGAAACAAAGTCAGATGAGATTGGACTAAAAAGAAGGCACTGAAAAGCAATGCACACTAGCCTGTAAGGTTTTTGCCACTCTATGATTAGTATATCCTGGGTTTGTGGGGGGAAAAAAACTTCTAATTCTACTGAAATCCCACTATGACATCAAACGGGATGGATTTGGATAGCTGCAAAGAATGTAGACAATCCAGCAGAGATGAATAACACAAGGAATTATGTAGGATACAAACAAATTTAGTATGTATGAGAGTAGAAGTAATCAGACTGACCAAGGAACAAATTGGATTTTATTGGAGATACTACTCATTCAACAAGTATCTATGTACACAAAAATCACATGTATTGTTCCAGTTATAGTTCTGGAAATGGGAAGACAAAATAGGCCAATCATCTGCAACGAATCCATAACCTGAGCATTGAATTCAAACCCCTTAGTAAGAATACCTAAAGATAATTTTTTAACGGTCTTCCTTTATAGGACTTACATGCTATTGAAGAAAACAAATACCACACAAATTAAATACCACACAAAACAAATACCACACAAATTAAATATAGAGTGCACCATAAGAAAGAGGGTACACTGATTAAGAAAGGCTTTAAAGCTAACCTAAGAAATGGGAGACATAACCTATGCTTGGTCCCAAAGTCATGTATCTCCTCAGCTTTGAGGAGTTAAAATTCAGCCTACTGTAGTGTCAACCCTCTTCTATTCTTCACCTTTTCATTTCATTCATCATAAGCACCACCAAGAAACATAAAAACGTATATAGGTTTTTAGACAGTCACACATTGAAGCCAAAGGAAGATTTGTATAGGAGTGAGTCTCAAAGGCTCAATGGCTATGTGTATATGATCATATAAAATAATATTTTATTAAATGAACTCCAAGAAAAAAGAACGAGAGACTTGTTTTCATTGCTGTTGTGCTGTTTTCTTGTTTTCTGTTCATTTGTTTGTATTTGGGATGGTAAGGGGACACAGAAAAGGTAGAACAAAGGTCTGGTTGTGGTACTCACCAGACACTGTGAAAAAATGAATTGTACATCTTATGGGTGGGAATGAGAGCGAAAAACTAGGAGAAAGCAAGGGAAGGGGAGACATGGTTTAAAATAAGTATACTCACTAACTGATTTATGTAACTGCAACTCCTCTGCATATCACCTGTATAATAACAATAAAAATCAAAATGAAAAAAAGAGAAACCAAGACCAAGAATTCATCTGACATTTGCACCAGAGTTACTTAACCCAGGTCTCTGAATTCAACTATGATAAAACAGTGGTCTACCTTTACATGAAACTTGAGAAACTCACTCATTTATAACATGTTCCATCAGCTTCTTTTTGACCTCAACTTGATGTGGAAGATCCAGGATCCATGTCAGTATTTCTAGTATATGGTTTCTTTCCATAACTTTAGTAGATATAATGCCCTACTATGAATCTATATAGAAATGGCAGTATAGAAATGACATGAGACATGGAAGATGGCAGTAATAATAGAAAGGAAGAGAAAACAAAGAACTGTTTATAGAAAATTTGATAGGATGATGGAATGAATGCATATATGGCCTTCTTCCCATAATACAGGTCCAATTCCCAAAAGATTTTTGGTTACTTTGGTAGTACTCAAAGTTGGTCACTCAGGTACTAGACAAGCACTCTACCACTGGAGACATGCTCTTACCTTGCCCTGGCTGGCCTTGCCCTTACAATCCTCCCATCACTATCTCCCAAATTACTGAGATGATAGGTGTGTGCACCACCACACAGGATCTCTTGGTTGATTTCTAAATTCTGTTCCTGGTTTACATCTTCCTGTGTCAAACTGAAGCCTATTGTTGGCTGAGGACAAATAGCTGACTTTTTATCATATATCTGAAAAATTGCAAAGACACTCATCTTTGGGGAGTCCTGGTAGTAAGCACTCAGTAGCATCAGTGTAGTAATTGGAGCACAGCTAGTAGAATACCGCCCTTGGGGGGGGGGCGGTTAAAAAAACACCATCTAAGACCCATGTAAACACAATACGGGCATATGCACATATACATAACTGAAGTGTATGTCAAGGAATGCAACCCCATGGTGTAAGCCTTTGAGCAATTCATAGACAATGTAACAAAATGAGGATCAGGAAGCCCAAATATGTTCTCAATGGAGAGTAGTGAAAGGGGAGAGAAATGACTGGAAAAGCAAACAGTGGATGAATAGTCATAATGTGCCAAGTATGTATGTGTAGGAGAAATTGGGAAATTTGATGTGAATGATGGGGAAAGAGGAAAATAATAGAAGAGGTGCCTCTGATCAAGACGCACTGCACACATGAATAGACATGTTAAATTTCTGTAGCCTCCTCGGACAACCATTTGAAGGTACAAATAACTTTTAAAAAGTAGGCAAAAATCTGAATAGAGATTTGACCAGTGAAGGTATATAATAAGGAAAAAAATTACTCACCTTAGTGTGTATGCCACCACAAAAGACTGAGTCACCAGCAAACACTCACCTGACTCTCTAGTCACACATACTTTAAGTCTCCATAAAACCCCAGTATTGAGCGACACTGTCCAGAAGGAAATGTACTGTTTATCACTTACCTAACAGTAGTCCCTCTGTATATCACCTTTATAATAACAATTTTAAACATTTTAAAGCAGTATCATGTATAACAAATCATCTTTTTCCTTAACAGACACATTTCCATGTTTCTGGGTTTTGTGATTGTTGATTTGTTTGTCTTAAACTTAAGGAGCCTTGAAACTTTCTCAACTCAGAAGCTCTTGCGTAGGTATTCTCTCCTCTAGTTTACAGTCCATGTCTGCCTCTCCCTACACTCAAGTTATGTTGGAGCATGTTGGTTGTCTTCTCTTCTAGGAAAAGCAATGTTGGACACAGAGACTCTTAGCACAGATCCTAACATTTCAATATGTGGCTAATGTATCAAGTACTCAAATATGAGAAGAGTGCTGAAAAATAGCTTAATTTTATTTTATCAAAGATCTTTTATAGCTAAACTGAACACACACTTTTTTAAAATTCCTTTCTTTTTTATTGTCAAGGTGATGTACAGAGGGGTTACAGTTACATAAGTAAGGTAGTAAGTATATTTCTTGTCAAACTTGTTACCCTTTCCCTCATTTTTCTCCCACTTTCCCTCACCTCCAACACCCCTCCCAAGTTGTACAGATTATTTCCAACATATTGTCTTGTGTATATCACTGTTGCAATGGTTCCCCCTTGTCCTTTGTCTCACCATTCTGTTGTTTCTTTCCCTTCCCTAAATCAGATAAATGTATATATAATACCCAAGGTACCAAAATCAAATACAATGACAACAGGGGAGAATACACACTTTTATACTTCAAACCCAGAATGAATGTGTGGCTTCCTCAATTGACTTCTGCCTTTTTGAACAATGAGATCTAGACAAAAGGCACCAGCTCCATTACTGTTCTGTGGTTACTTGGGCTTCACAACCAGAAGAAAAGCCAATCACTAGACAACCACAAAGCTTAGCTGTTTGTTTAATAAAAGTGTTGTAGGTAACAGTTCTTGTGATCATAATTTACAAGAATCAACATGTTCACATAATTAGCAAAAGTTAATTTTAACAAATTAGTTTATAAAATGGACATGTAATGAGCTAAATCCAAATTGAGTAGACCATGTAGATATACGTTCAACCTTTTGGCAATTTGTATACAATCTAATTATGAAATGAGAAAGCCTATGGCCACACTAGAAGTATGTTGATGAAGAGCAGGCAGGCCTAGAACCAAACAGCTAGGCCTGGCAAGAAACAATGTGCCAACAAAAGAAAAAAGAAAGAAACAATGTGCCTCATCTGAACCATGGATGCCCAAGAGCACAAAGATCTTCTCCACTCAGCTCTAATTTTACCTTGTTCTTACTCACTTCTAGTAAGCTACCTACTCTATCAAGATATCTAAATTCATCCTAAGATTCTTCCTTTACCATTTACTACCTCTTGATCCTATCTCAGCTCACACTGAAATAACGACTAGTCTTCCAGCCTCCAGTTCTTCCAACCTACATCACTCTGATTTTCTATCTCAGCCTGCTCTACCGTTCAAAGAGCCCTTTCTCCTCAAAGGCCATCATAGAATCTACATGGTCCTCAGTGTGGCTCTCCAAAACTTGACTTTGGCTATTTTTTATATAACTGATCTTTGAATTTTCTGTACTCTACATCTTCCCATCGTCTGTCTTCCAAACTTCTTTATTCATTTCTACTCTGCTGAGATTTTTTTCGGGGGGCCAGGGGAGTGGATACTGAGGTTACAGTCAGAGCTTTGCACTTGCTATTCAGGTGATCTGAGCCATACCTCTGTTTACAAGAAGTAAACAGAAACTGAGGCCAGGTTTCAAAGGTGTTGCTTTGACAAGAAAAGTCAACCAAAGGACAAATAGAAAGAAACAGAAAGTGAGACAAGGAAAGACGGAAAATCATGAGAGCTAATGCAGGTCAGACACGATGTTATACTTCACGATGAGGGTAAACAGTCTCACTTATACAACACCAGCTCAGCCATCCAGAAGGTCTCTAGACAGGCTTGTCAGAGAAACTGTGCCTCAGTTGGGCCCATTACAGAAACAAAGGGGGAAGAAGTACATATCTGTCCAAATCTTTCTAGATCCTGCTTCTCTTTGGCCAGAGTCAACTTTGTCACATTCCTAGATTGTGTCTTCTGGAAACTTTGGTTGCCACTTAGGAAGCCACACCTCATTCTTAGCTATGGGGTATAACACACAAATCTCAAAAGTGGTGGGAGGAGCTAGAGACTACAGTCATAGAGCTGACTTCTCTTAGAAACTCCTGGGCCTGTCCGGTGATCCTATCAGGTGCACAGCAGCAGCTGAAGCAGAGCAAATGAGCTGAAGAGGCAAATATCCTGGGGGCAGAGGAAGCCAAAGCTATCTGCAGAGATGTGTACACTATGTTTCACATGCCTTTTTAACCATTTAGTGAAACTTTGCCCAATCATAGGTCTGCCCACTGATCTTCCAGCTTCCAGAATTCCTTGTTTGGGTGCTCAATTGCATACTGCTAGGCTGTAAAAAGTATTTTAAAGGGCGATAATATTTAGACTCCTCAAACTAAATTATAAGCTAGCTCATTAATGGGAGATACCAAGCCCATATTTCCATGAATATCTATCTTATTCACCCCACCACAGTACAAATGTGTAAATAGCATCCCGTGAGCAGTTATTTAATTAGGGACAGATAAAAGAAGCCTAAAGGAAACCTATATCACTCACTACGCTTTAATTTCTTGTGCAGTGAAACTCAAAATGGCACAGTTTGAAAAAATGTTTTTAAATAATCAACTTTTTATTTTCTATTTTAAAAGAAAGGATTCTTTTCCTGCCCAATGGGCAAAAAGAAAAAAAATACATTTTGATATTCATCATCCAAATGTTTGCTTTTCCAGTTCAACAAATAACTATCCCAATTCAGAACCATGCAACATGACAAACATTATCATGACTGTAGATTCTTGCTGTGGAGTGTCAGGTTCAAATCTCACTCAAGTAACTGGGAGAGTTACTTTTTTCTCTGTGCAACATTATGCTCATGGAGTAAGCAAAGACAACAGGATCTACTCCAAAGGATTGTTACCAAGTACTTAAATGAGTAAGTATTTGTAATGCATGAAATATGTCAAGCCCTACATAAAATATTTGTTTACTAAATATATAAATATGGTTATGTGGCTTGAAAAAGAAACACCCAAAATTTTATAGTGCTAAATGCTAGAAAGGATTTAGTTGCCACCTATTCTTTCTTTTGCCACAGCTTACTTGATAGCTCTGGCTGTATTATTACTAATGCCCTCTCCTAGAGTACCGTGGCACCCGTGTATAAATTACCTTGTTCTGGTTGGTTTATTATGAGATTGCCATCTCTTTGAAATCAGAGACGGTAATAGTAAAGAGCATATTATTATTGTGTGTACAAATGTGGGATTTTACCAAATAAACAAAGTAAGTTCAAAAGGTTTGAGGGGGTAGAATGAAAAAGATCAGTTTAAAGTTAAAAGGCAAGTAGCTAGTTAGATAACATCTAGCCTACATTCCAAGAACAGTATTTATTTCATTTATTTGATTTAAAAGTAAGTAAGTCCCACCCAGTTTTTTAATTTCCCCATTCTTCTGCCACCTCAGCAATGCACCTTATCACTCTGGACTTCTCTCCCCGGTCTTTATTTGCTCTTGTTATCCTGCTCCTTTCTCGGAACTCACCTAACTGGATCTTTACCATCTATGTCTGTTTGCTAGCTTCAAGTCTGCTCTAGAGAGATCATAGAACGGCTTGGAGGAAATTCCAAACTAATCATATCCCAGTAAGTTTCCATTTTCTATTCCTCCCCAAAGATCCAGGAGTTTCTCGTTCAAAGGAAATCTGCCTTAAAGTCCCATCCTTGCCAACTGCTCCACTTACTTCCCTCTCTTCATACTTCTCTTCACCAAAGCCCCTACACCATTAACCATGAGCCAAACATAAAATTATAAATGTAATATGAAGAAGTTTCAGTCTGTTATCTTTATAAAAGAGATCATTTATTTAATTCAATTTGGGCTGGTTGAATATATTAGCCATTAAATCAAGCCAACCCTAGTATAAACTTCTAGGCCCAAGGGTCATAGAGAAACATTTTATATCAGAACTTCCTCCCATTTTCCCTGGGACTTAAACACTATTAAGATTCTGTACCTTCCCTACAAGAATAGGTTCAAATATTCCACTGTGTGGGGATGTTATACAGAGGGTCGTAGGGGAGAAGAAAACCTCTTGCCCAACGTAATACTTGATAATTAAAGGAGGCTCCTCAAGGGAAGGCTTCCAGAGATGAAATTCAAACCAGGTCTCTGAGTATGCTCTGGTTAACTAAGTCATTTTCATTTATTTCTCTAAAAATAGCATATTGTTAGACTTGTGATTTTTTTCTAATTTAAGTATATTAATAGGTAGATTTAGTGCTTTGGAATGTATTGTGATTTTTAATCTATTTGAATTTATTCTCCTGTCTTCCCCTTCTCTCCCTCTTCCCATGTTTTTTCCTCTTCCCTCTCTCCTTTCCTTCCTCGTTGTTTCCATTTCCTTCTGATGCTTCAGAGGTAGTGATGAAAATGACAAGTTAAAAACAGTCATACCAAAACATAAGGTGTAAAAATGCCAAGGAAAGAACATAAATGTGGCCATAGTAATATCAGCCAAGAAAAAACAAACTCATTTTTGTGTGCTATTCCCTAGTTTTAAAATATATCAGAAACTGGGGCTATAGCTCTAGGGTAGGGCTTGTCTCACATATGCAGTATTCAGTGAACACTGTGAATGTCTCACATTTGCAGGTATTCAGTGACTACCAACTCCAAAAAAATTAATAAAATGTATCCACTTAAAACCACAGGAATTATTCAATGTGACAATTGGTAAATAAGGAAACATTTTGGGGCATTTCTATGAATATTATTTGAGATAATCAGAGACACAGAGACATTGCACCTTTGTGTTCCTCTCCTAAAAGGAAACATTCTAATGTATTTTTCATATTATATAAATAAAATTCAACAAAATCCTCAGAGAGGTTGAAAGAGAGTGAATACGGTCAAAATACCTTATATCCATGTGTAAAAACAGTAATGGGGGCAGGGCAGGTGGCTCAGTGGTAGAGTGCTTGCCTTGCCTGCATGAGGCCCTGCATTGGATTTCTCAGCACCACATAAGCAGAAAAAGCTGGAAGTGGTGCTGTGGCTCAAGTGGTAAAGGGCTAGCCTTGAGCTGAAGAGCTGAGGGACAGCGCCAAGGCCCAGAGTTCAGGCCCATGACCAAAAAAAAAAAAGATTGAGAAATGAAGCTTGTTGAGAGTGGATTAGAAATAGGGATGCAGAAGAGTGATGGAGGAGTGACTGTGATCTAGGTACACTGTGTTCATATCTGAGCACATCAACATAAAACCCCTGTGTACAACTAGAGGATGCTAACCTTAAAATGTGAGAAAAGAAAATTATATGCTGTATTAGCCAAATCCAGTTTAAAAAAATATCCAAAGAATGAAACTATAAAATGCCTAAGGATAAAGTGAAACCCACTAGACACTATGTTGGAAACTCTGGAGGGAGGGAAGTCAGGAGGGGAAAAACTGGAACTACAAAGGTTTTTTGTAAGATATAAAACCTCACAAGCACTGAATGTTGATATGACGCTTACTAATCTTCCTCCCCATAGACATGTCCAGCCATTTTAGATCTTTCAACCAGGGTTCTTTTTTTTTTTTAGTGTTTTTTTTAAATTTTTTTTTTTTGTGAAGATACTGTACAGAGGGGTTACAATTACATGGGCAGGATAATGCATACATTTCTTATCAAGCATTGCAGCCTCCTCCTTTTCAACTAGGGTTCTTAACTCTTAACTATATGAAAACTGGTTCATTCCATATGTGTCAGAGTTGAAGAAGACAAGAAAAGAAATGGTCCTTACCAAAGGGAGACTTAGAGCCAGGCGCCTGTGGCTCACACCTGTAATCCTAGCTACTCAGGAGGCTGAGATCTGAGGATTGAGGTTCAAAGCCAGCCTAGGCAGGAAAAGTTTGTGAGACTCCTATCTCCAATAAACCACCAGAAAACCTGAAGTGGTGCTGTGGCTCAAGCGGTAGAGTGCTAGCCTTGAGCTGAAGAGCTCAGGGACAGCCCCCAGGCCCAGAGTTCAAGCCCCACGACCAACCAAAAAACAACAAAAGACACTAAAGGGAGACTTGGAAATCTTTCAGGCTCACAATCTCAAAGCATCTTTTTCTGGCACCAGCATGGTTATCGACTGAAAAGCATGTTTCATGGTATTTATGTTGAAACCTTCACCTAAAAATTACATAAGACTTTGTTTAGGTTCTAGTCCTGGAGAAGCTGCCTCTCTTACCAATAAGAAAACCTGTTTAAAAGCAATGTTTGAAATCCTGCATTCTGTCTGTGGCTCTCACTTACTAGCCATATGACCTTGAGTGTAACTTTATTCTCCCAGTTCTTAACGCAAGTGCCATCACCTAGGATGTGAGCTTGTGTCTCTGCCCCTTTCGGGGCCACGTACAACGGTAAGCTCCTGTGCAAAGTCAGCAAGTGTTCACTGACTGGTGTAATCACAGGAACCTAGCATGCTCTCATAGCTCCAGTTTGCATGGGCAGACTCAAGAAACTTCAGATGAATTTCAGCATATATTCCAATTCTCTTCCCACCCCTGGAGAGTGTAAAAACTAAGATGCAGTTCTTAGAGTGAGACACTACAGTATTTGCTATTTTTCTAGCTCTCTAACTTTAGTCAAGTTATTACTTAAGCTCTATGATCTACCATTTCCTCACCTATCACACTAGTACCTTCTTGGTGTGGTGAGTGTAAGAATTAAACAATTCAAATATATACTAGTTATTGCAAATAAGGGTAACCATGGGACCTATGTTCTTTGGGACTGGATTGCTTCACTTAATATAATCTTTTCCAAGTCTTTCCATTTCCTAACAAGTGGGGCAATGTCATTCTTTCTGATGGAGGCATAGAATTCCATTGTGTATATATACCACACTTTCTTGATCCATTCATCTACTGAGGGGCATCTGGGTTGGTTCCATATCTTAGCTATGGTAAATAAGGCTGCAGTAAACAAAGTTGTGCTGGTAGCTTTAGTATGGTCTTGTTTGTGATCATTCAGGTAAATGGCCAAAAGTGGGATTGCTGGGTCATAGGGGAGCTCTATGTGGAGTCTTTTGAAGAACCTCCATACTGCTTTCCAGAGTGATTGAACAAGTTTACACTCCCACCAACAATGCAGTAGGGTTCTTCTGTCCACATCCCCTCCAGCATCTATTGTTATTAGAGTTCTTGATTATAGCCGTTCTAACTGGGGTGAGGTAGAATCTCAATGTTGTTTTGATTTGCATTTCTTTTATGGCTACAGAGATTGAGCATTTCTTCATGTGTCTATTGGCTATTCTTATTTCCTCTTCAGAGAAGTCTCTCTTTAAGTCTTTAACCCACTTATTTATTAGGCAGTTGTTTCTTTGAGGATTTGTTATTAGGGGATTTAATTTTTGAGTTCCAGGTATATTTTAGATATGAGACCCTTGTCCATTGTATGGATAGTGAAAATCTTCTCCCAGTCGTGCGCTTTCTATTGATCTTGCTAGCTATGTCCTTTGCCATGCAGAAGCTCTGCAGCTTCATTCAATCCCATTTGTCCAACCTTTCTTTGATTTGTTGTGTTTCTGGGTCTCTATTAAGAAAATTTCAGGGCTGGGAAGGTGGCTCAGTGGTAGAGTGCTTGCCTTGCATGCATGAGGCCCTGGGTTCGATTCCTCAGCACCACATAAGCAGAAAAAGCCGGAAGTGGCACTGTGGCTCAAGTGGTAGCATGCTAGCTTTGAGCTGAAGAGCTGAGGGACAGCACCCAGGCCCAAAGTTCAGGCCCACGACCGACAAAAGAAAAGAAAAAAAAGAAAAGAAAATTTCAGCCTGTGCCAAGGAGTCCTAGGCTTTCTCCTATTCCATCTTAAAATGTTTTCAGGGTGTCTGCTTTGACTCCAATATATGTCTGGCACAAGCAGATAAGATGAAGTTAAGTGAAATGAACTCCAAGATAGGGACATGTGGCTTTTTTTTTCTTGCTTGCTATTGTTTCTAACATATTTATAAGGTACCATGTGATTTTTTTTGTTGCTTTGTATGTTCCTCCCCCATGGAATAACCCCTGTTTTCACTGTATTTGATGCTGGTATAATTTGGAGAAGGGAAGGGAAAAAACAAAATGTTTAAATAGGGATACAGGTGTACCCATTGTAACAATGAGATCTACAAGACATATGTTGAAAAACAAACTTTACATTTTGAGGGTAGGGGGAGTCTAGTTGTGGAGGTGGGAGGGAAGGGATGGAAGGGGAAAAACAAAGGAGGAGGCAACAATGCTTGATAAGAAATGTACTCACTACCTTGCTCATGTAACTGTAACCCTTCTGTACAGTATTTTCACAATAAAAAATATAAAAAATGTATTTTAGGAAAAAAAGAATAAATATTATAAAGTTTAAAAAAAGAAATAACTCAATACCTATGACCAACACAAAATGTAGCACATGATACATTTTTGGAGACTAGTAATGATAATGTCGCTGCCCATGAACTTTCACAGCCATAGCCATCTTTACTCTGGTTATAGGCCCAGCAGTTCTGTCATTAGCATCATCAACTACAGCATGTTTTTGAAACAGTATCCGAACTGAGTCCAAGCTCTTCTGGTAAGATTTTCAGCCTGAAACCAAAGTTCCAATTTGTACCTATTTACCATCCGTTAGGCACATTTGGTGTACCCTTTCTGTTACACTAAATTTGTTCAATAGTGTCTGATTAGTAGCGTGAGGTAATAGCCTATCGGTCATATTTTTATCCTAATTTCTGCTTTTCTTTCAATCCTAGTTTAGATTCGTATTCTGCTCTAAAGCAAATCTTCATCCCTTTCACTTCCATACCCCATGCCCTGAAGTTACTTTTCCATCTTCTCGGCTCAGCACATACCCACTGTAGAGACTATCAATTTTGCTGTCATGTTTCCTCATCTAGATTGTAAGGCCTCATTTTTTTATTTTAGTGTTGTTACTCATTTTTTATCCCAAATATCCCCATAATACCTACAGCATATTTTTAATGTATTTGTAGAATATACTAAAAAGTAAATGAATTTATTTTTGAGGTTCTATGTGTGAAATACCTGTGAAATTATCCCAATAGTGACTGGAAAACCAAATAGTCAGAAGAAGGAAATACACAGTTAAGATTGAACTGTGGCTACCAATTTAATACAGAATGTTCTGTGTTCATAAATCAATCCTGGCCTATTTTTGTTTCCAGTTCTATGATCACATGGCCATTTATGAGAAGCCTACATGGAAAGAATCCTAGACTAGGAATGTAGAGACCTGGATTTAGTCCCTGCTCAGCTCTGTCATTAACTACTTATGTTTCTCCCTGTCTTGGTCCAATGTCTGGTATTGGAAACAATGATTCATAAAGTCCCTTGAAACTCTTTCTCCTCAAGCACATCTGGGTACACTGCCAATAACCTCATCCTACAGTTAAGAAAACTGAAACACAAACATTACAACCAAGTCATCCCAGAACCTTACAGCAACTGGCTTTCACAGCTAGGATGGAACAGGGTTGGGAAGACTTCCTGTCTGGAGGCACCCACACCTAGTGGGACTAGGAAATGACAGAGAACCAAAGCTTCTTTGACCTCTGGCAAGAACAGGAAGTCTCCACACAGTCAGAAACAAACAGTGCTTAATCAGGACAACCACAGAGCACAGTGTTGACAGAGATTCCTGGTAGACATAAGGATGCCTTGGTCAGTGTCCCTACCAGGTAACTAGAAACGCTTGGCTCAAGATCCATGAGTGAAAAGGAGTTTTGTCTAGGTCACCCTGGTTACCCTAGTCCTTGGGAAATCATCAGGCTCTAACACTTAGATCCTCACAATCAAGTACAGACTTAAGAACTTGAGTTATATAGGGTATAAGCCTCCCTATCAATATACATTACTTTAAAATCTTAAAAAATGAAACTGTTAAGTGTGGATTGTACGCATACATTTTAGAGCTAAAAAAGCCATTTGGCCTCTCAAGACAAAGTAAGACCCTAGATGGAGACTTTACTAAACTGATCAGGGTTAGAAAAGATTCTTGTAGCAAAGTGGATCTCACTTACAAACAAAATGTGGGGTGGGGTGCAGAGAACTAGAGCTGACAGCAACAGGAAGAAATACCAGGCAAAAGCAGCTTTGAGGACTACATTAGACCTACCATTAACTTGTCTGCCTAATTTCATTTGCAGAGGCAGCACCACAGCCACAGGACAAAGTAACCATCAGAGGGTGTGGCCCCAAAAGTAGAAACAAGATGGCAGATAACAAGCATCTGAAACAGACAAGAGAGGAGAAAGCCTCCAGAGCTGGGGCTACAGAGAGGAAGATTTTAGTGATGGAGATGCATATCCCCAAAGCAAGGACCCACTAACTGGAAAGCAGGTGACCACAGCACCCACTGGAGTACTGAAAAGTCTAACCCCAATTTTCAAACAGTTGAAATAGCCATGGTGAGGCAAGAGGAAGAAATGAGTCACTAATCTGGAGGTGAAATGAGATCTCTGAGCTAATAACCACAAATAAAGGTAGGCACAGAGAAGAGAGGTGTTCTTGCCTCATTCGCTTCTCAAAGGCAGCAAACCTACTTGAATTCAAACACGTATGCTTGCACAGAATGAAGGAAGCAAAGTTTCAAATACATCACATGTTCAAAAGGCATTGCTAAGTACTGTAACTCCATGTACCAAATATGTCCTAGGCAGGAGAAACATCAACAAATCATTCCAATGATCGCCCTAATCCTGCCAGGAAGACAAACCCAAGAGGCAATTAAAATATAATATAACATGAAAAAACATGGATCCATGTGATAGAGACCAATCTAACTTTTTAAGGAGGGTGATCATATAACCCATCATCCAAACCAGAGACATTTGAGAATGAAAGAGAATATTGGTAATTACACTGGAACACTGGGCATAGAATTGGGACTTCTTCTGGACAAACCAGATTAAATGTCATCCCTTAAGAAATGAAAGTGGGAGAAAAGGATTAGAGGGAGAATGGAGTGAGAGAACACTGGAATAAAAAGGACAATATGTAAGAGACAGGTAGAGTGAAAAAAGAAACCACCCAAAAGAACATTCAGAACTTTGAGGCTAGAAGGGCCTCAAAAATAAATCATACTCACTGGACAGTATGTTGAAAATGAATTATACAACTTGTGGGTGGGGATGGGAGGAAAAAACTGGAAAAGACTGAGGGGATGGGTGACACTGTCCAAAGAGAAATGTATACTCTTAACTTATGTAACTGTAACCCCTCTGCACATCAGCTTACTTTTTCTTCTTTGGTCCGCTATGGGGCTTGAATTCAGGCTTGGGCACAGTCCCTGAGCTTTTTTGCTCAAGGCCCTACCACTTCAGCAACAGCTCCACTTCTGGTTTTCTGGTAGGTAATTGGAGATAAGAGTCTTACAGACTTTCCTGCCTGGAATGGCTTTGAGCTGCAATCTCAGATCTCAGCTCCTGAGTAGCTAGGATTACAAGATGTGAGCCACCAGAGTGCCTGGCCTGTACATAACCCTTATAATAACAATAAAAAGTATATCAATTAACATAGCTTTCTTGCAAATAATCTATGGGGAAAGGGGGAAGGGAAAGCTAATGTTTGCTTAACCACATCATCCATGTGCTGAGCACGGTGCCTCACTTCTAAAAGTATGTTCATATTTAGTTCTACTGAGAGTAGGTATTACTTTGTTTCTTTGTTTAGAAGACAGAGTCTCACTATCTTGCCTCAAATTTCTTTATAGAAAGTTTTGTAAAACTTGAATGGTTTTACCCATAAAGTCTATAATCCAGTAGAGGGTTATACAGGGGTACATTAAACATTCCAAAAAATGTTATTACCAGTTAAGAAACCTCTCCCAGGTATATTGAGTGCTATTGTAGCCAGGCACCCGTAGCTCAGACCTGTAATCCTAGATATTCACGAGGCTGAGATCTGTGGATGGACATTTGAAGCCAGCCCAGGCAGGAAAGTCTGTGAGAATCTTCTCTAATTAACTTCCAAAAGCCTAACATGGCATGAGATGTGTTTAGCTGTTTTGAATGGGAATGTACATGTCCTGGCTCACTGAGAGGCATTCTTTCTACTGTTTTCTTTCCCATGTTACAGCATAGCCACAGCAACTGATCTCAAAATCAAATGTAGAAGGGTCTCCAAATCTGAAGGCTGATGTCAACTGCTTTGACTTCTCCTCTTACAGAACTCTCTGAATACAGAACTTGGAAGCCACAGAGCATCTTTACAGTGGCATTGTGTGTGTGTGTGTGTGTGTGTGTGTGTGTGTGTGTGTGTGCGCGCGCGCGCATGCGCGCGCGCGTGCACGCACGCAGATCTTGGGGCTTGAACTCAGGGCCTGGGTGCTATCCCTGATCTTTTTTGCTCAAGGCTAGTGCTCTACCTCTTGAGATCAACTTCCAGTTTTTATTTGTCTGTGGTTAAATGAAAATGAGTCTCACATTTCTGCCTAGGCTGGCTTCAAACTGTGATCCTCAGATCTCGCTTCCTGAGTATCTAGGATTATAATAAGCATGAGCTACAAATACCTAGCCATCCCCTTCATTTCTCTAAGCTGAGTCTCAGAGAAGATAAGTGTCTTGACTCATTGTCTTTGCCAAAAGCAATCTAGAACCCACTCCGTAGCTCATTATTCTTCTCTCAGCTGTACACTGGCTCTCTAACAGCTCTGCCCCCTGAACTATTTCATCTTCTATTTTTAAAAATGACTTCTTAATACATAAATATTTTTGAGAGGTTAAGGAAAGAATTGTTCAGTACACAGCACTTGCCTGGCACATGGATAAAGCCCTGTGTCCAATCCCAGCACCACGACACCTTGACCTCAATTTAATTGACAAAGTAAATGTCTTTGGGTCATAATGAATTAGATTCCTATAGCTAATATTACATGTTACTATTAACAGAATGCCTTTATGCAGTGCAAATTTATTCTTTTAGTTCCATTTGGCCATAAATATAATTTGTGAAAGTTGTTACCCCCTCCTTCATTTTTCTTACTTTCCCTCCCCCGCTCTCTCCCCACCAAGTTGTACAGATCATTTCCAACACATTGTCTTGTGTGTATCACTGTTGCATTGGTTCCCCCTTGTCCTTTGTCTCACCATTCTGTTGTTTCCTTTTCCTTCTCTAATTCAGATAAATGTATATACAATACAAGTACCAAAATCAAATACAAGACAACAGGGGCTAAACCACAGGAGCAGAAACACATAAAAGAAACAAGAAATCACATAGCACACTAAAAAACAACAACAAAGAAAAACCTCTGTGTCCATGTCCTGGAGTTCATTTCACTTAGCATCATCCTTTTTTTTAGTATACATTTTTTATTGTAAAGATACTGTACAGAGGCTGGGAAGGTGGCTCAGTGGTAGAGTGCTTATCTCACATGTATGAGGCCCTGGGCTCAATTCCTCAGTACCACATAAGCAGAAAAAGCCAGAAGTGGCACTGTGGCTCCAGTGGTAGAGTGTTAGACTTGAGCTGAAGAGCTGAGGGACAGCGCCCAGGACCAGAGTTCAGGACCCATGACCGGCAAAAAAAAAAAGATACTGTACAGAGGGTTTACAGTTACATGAGCAAGGTAATGAATCCATTTCCTATCAAGCATTGTTACCCCCTCCTTTGTTTTTCCCCTATCATCCCTTCCGGTCCCACCTCCCCAACTCCTTCCTCCCCTCTCCCCCACCAAGTTGTGAAGTTTGTTTTCAACATAGTGTCTTGTACATCTCATTGGTAAAATGGGCCAGCCTGTATCTTTATTTCAGCATTTTGCTATTTCTCTTCCCCTCTACAAATTAGAAAAATGTATATACAAGATGCAGGGCACTGGAATCAAATACAGTGAAAAGGGATTATTCCATGGGGGAAGAACATACAAAAGAAACAAAAAAATCACATAGTACATTATAAATACATTAAAAACAACAGCAAGAAAGATAAAACCTTTTGTGTCCCTATCTTGAAACAACAAATCCTCAAAGAAACAACTGCTTATTTAATAAGTGGGCTAAAGACTTAAAGAGAAACTTCTCTAAAGAGGAAATAAGAATGGTTGATCGACAGATGAAGAAATGCTCAACTTCTCTGGCCATAAAAGAAATGCAAATCAAAACAACATTGAGATTCCACCTTCGTATCATCGGATATGGTCATATGTACGTAGCTATTGAGCTATTCTTCTCATCTGCTAAGATTATCCTACATGTATACTAGTTATTGCAAATAAGGGAAATCATGAAACCTATGTTTCTTTGGGTCTGGCTTAAAGAAGGACTTTTTAATAATTCATGTTGACATCTGGATAACCTTTTAAAAGAAATGGGTAAAATCAAATTCATTTCTGGAAGTGTAAACCAGGATAAATTCCTCAAAAATCAACATACCTAAAGGAAAATTTCACAAGTACTATACGCAAACAAGTGTGGAGTCCTTTGTAACTTTGGAATGGTGATACCAATAACAGTGACTTGAAAATCCTATAGAGAGACAGGTGCTGTAGCTCATGCCTATAATCCTAGCTACTCAGGAGGCTGAGATCTGAGGATTGAGGTTTGAAGCCAGACCAGGCAGGAAAGTCTGTGAGATTCTTATTTCCAATACTCAGAAAAAGCAGGAAGTGGTGCTGTGACTCAAGTGGTAGAGTACTAGCTTTGAGCACAAAGAGGCTCAGGGACCTCATCCAGCAGGCCCTCAGTTCAAGCCCCAAGACCAGCCCCCCCCCCAAAAAAAAAACCTACAGTGGCTGGGCAGAGATGGAGCTACTTCTTAGTTGGAAATGGATCACTTCAAGGCCAGCCTGGGTAGAAAAGTTCAAACAGACCCCTTTGTCAATGGGGAACTGGACTTAATGGCAAGGACTGATAAACTTAGCTATGCTGTGAAGCCTACATAGTGTGATCAAACCCAGCCACATGCCTGGGCAGGAAATGAAACCTTATTTCAAAAACTACTAGAAAAATAAAAGGGAATTACGAATCTGTGGCAAGGATGCCTGCCTAACAAATATAAGGTGATGAAGGAGATATAGGTCATTGTGGAGGGTTTTCCTAGCCTATATACCTTCCTGGGTTCATCTTGAGCAGGGGGGGGGGACATAATTTAAATGCCTTAATTCATTGGAGATTTTCCTCCTCAGTACCTCTCATGCTTCAATAATAAAGCAAATATTGATTCAGGAAAGACTAGAGAAGTCACATTATTTTTAACAATGACTTAAGATACTGCAGAGGCCTTATCTTTAATATGGTAACTCTGTTGTCTGGATCAAAATGATACGGAATGGGCCAACACTACTGGATGTGAGCCTTATTGGGACTGAGCCTTAAAGGAAAGTTCCACTTTCAGTCAGAGATCTTTCTTCTCCTTTCTCCTCCAGAGATCCTTTCTTTTCCATGTGCTTTATTCTTACATGGCTTCCAAAACTATATCCTCAGGAAAATCTCAGAAGAAATCAAAGATTAAGGCTAAATAAGCCACAACTTAGATAAATTGGCTGCTCATTCTTCTTTCAATAATTAGAAATAAATATTTCTATGTTTTCTGTTATTTTTGTATGTGACACATAGAAGACTTGTCAAGGAGGAACATTTTCCTTTGTCCTCAAGAATCTACGCAAGTCACTAGCAAGTCATACTTTTATTTCTGTCAAGAAAAACATTCACAACATAGGAATACAAACAATATTGCTAACACTTTTGTATTATCTTTAAGTAGTTGTACAAAGGAGTTCCCATTTAACAAAGCAGTGTATGAATACAATATATCTTGATCAATGTCACTCCTTTCAACATTCCTTCCCCAACCCACCCCTTCCCTCACTCTTCTTAATTTTGTAGGATACGCATTGGATTCTTGTGCTAACACTTTTAGGAAAGTGTCAGTAATTTTTCTCATAGGTAAAACACATGGAAATTTCCATGAAATCAATGCACATAGAAACAAGTTACTTTTTAACTGTTGTTCAATTATTTTATTTTTAAATTAGCAGGTATTTGTAGTATGCAGGGATATCATTATGAAATTTCCACACATTAGTATCAGTCATTTATCAATTATGCTGCATACATTTGTTATATTCACATGCCCCAAGCCCAGGGCTTCATAACCTAGAATCCATGGACCAGGAAACAACCTCAAAATTCATATGTACAGGAGCCTGATGCTACTTAATTCTATGCATTTTGTCTACAAATTTTGAAATACTGCTTCAAGAAGGAGGCCACAGGTTTTATCTCATTGCTAAAGAAATCTTCAATACAATACAAAAAGAAGATCAACCAGTTTAAATGTGACTCCCTATGTAGTCTATAATCCATACTCCATACATCTTTAACTGTGTTCATTATTTAATTCAATGTATTGAATAATTGGATCAACAATGAGCAAAGCCTTGTTCCTGGGATCAAGGCAACTTTAATTTTTGCTCATTATAAGTTTAACACACGGCCATTATCATGAAAACAAACAATAACAAATGCTGGCAAGGATGTAGCCAAAAGGGAACTCTATTACACTGTTGGTGGGAATGTAAGCTTGTTCATTCTGGAAAGCAATATGGTGGTTCCTCAAAAAACTAAACACAGAGCTTCCTATAACCTAGAAATTCCATTCCTAGACTATAAACCAAGCCACCTGAAAGCTACCAGCACAACTATGTTCACTGCAGAATTATTTATCATAGCCAAGATATGGATAAGCCTTCACGCCCCTCAATGGACAAATGCCTCAAGAAATTTATATACAATATATATACACAATGGAACTTTATTGATATTGTGCCAATCATACGGAAATGGAAAGACTTGGAAAAAGTTTATATTAAGCAAGCCAGAGAAACAAAGTGGCATAGTTTTCCTCATTTGTGGTGGCTAGAATATGCCTATCAATTTGGTATGCAAGCAGTTACAAATGAATTAACTGGAGGCTGGGAAGGTGGCCAATGGTAGAGCACTTGCTTTGCATGCATGAGGCCCTGGGTTCGATTCCTCAGCACCACATAAGCAGAAAAAAAAAGCCGGAAGTGGTGCTGTGGCTCAAGTGGTAGAGCGCTAGCCTTGAGCTGAAGAGCTGAGGGACAGCACGCAGGCCCAGAGTTCAGGCCCCACAACCAGACCCAAAAAACAACAACAACAACAACAAAATAACAGATATAACAAATGAATTAACTGAAGTACAATAGACTGTATGGAGAGCTCAAATATTTTTTGGAAAGACTAAGTGAAAGCCCAACAAAGTAAGTACCAGGAAATGGGTACTTGCAAGAGAGGGGTGTGTGACCAAGGGAAGATGGGTAGAGGAATGGAAAGGGGGAAGAATGCAGTCAAACATTCACTGTATATATCAAAAAATTAAGAAAAATAAAGGGTAGATCAAAGAAGTTGAAAATGTTGTAAGGGGTGACAAATCAAAATGCATTACATTTATAAACTGCTTTGTTAAATGGGAAAAAGTCAATACATATTCTACAAAATTAAGGAAAGTAAGGAAAGGGGTAGGTTGGGAGGAGTGAGTACAAATGTTGAAAAGGGTGACACTGGTCAAGACGCATGTATTCACAAACTGCTTTGTTGAAAGGCACTCCTTTTTACAACTACTTAAAGATATTAAAAACATTTTTAAAAGGAAGTTAACCACATAATCTCTCAACTTTTTTAAATTTTTTTAATTTATTTTATTTTATGTTTTTATTGTGAAAATACTGTACAGAGGGGTTACAATTACATGGGCAAGATAATGAGTACATTTCTTATCAAGCATTGTAGCCTCCTCCTTTGTTTCCCCTTCCCATCCCTTCCCATCCTCCCCCCGCCCCCCACCAAAGTTGTAAAGTTCGTTTTGTCTCATTGTTGCAATGGGTCCACCTGTATCCCTAGCTAAATGATTTGTTTTTCCCTTCCCCTCCACAAATTATAACATCAAATACAGTGAAAGGGATTATACCATGGGGGAGGGACATACAAAGCAACAAAGAAATAATCTTATAAATGTGTTAGAAACAATACTATTTATTATTTCAAGTTTGATTCAGCAAGAAAAAAATCTGAAAAAAGTTAAATATAACCTCTAATTTAAACAGCTATAAAGAATATAAGAAAACTCTAAAAACTAATCATCTTACAAAGATTCCCTCACTTGGTTTAAAAGACAATATTCTTTTGGAGAATGAAATAATTGGCTGCCTAGGGGTCAGATTTATACATGTGTGTTTCTAACCCTATTAACACTAAACACTTCTTAGCAAAATTATCTCCTCAGTTTTTCCTATTAGTATTTCAAAGGCTGTGCAGTGTGAGGCAATAATTAATTACATTTGACCCTGTAAGCATTGGTCTTACCACGGTCATTGCTTAATATTAATACCCAGTAGTTATAATAAGATGAACAGAATATGATAGACATGTAAATTTTGAAAGCTAATTTTTCAGCCGAGCACAGTGGCTCATGGCCAGACACTTGGGAGGCAGAGATTGAGAAGAGATGGCTCAAGACCAGCTGAGGAAAACAAAAACTGGAAAGATGGCCCTTCAATCAATAATCAGACATGATTATGACCCTAGCTAAATAGAAATTCATAGTCTGAAGCTGCCTCAGAAAAACTTAACAGCCTATGTGAAAAAAAAATGAAAGGGACTAGGGAATTGGCCCAAGTGGTAGAGCACCTAATTAGCAACAAGGCCCTGCCTTCAAATCTTAAGACCAGTAAAAATTGAAAAACTAAATGGAATTGATTCATTAGCATATATCTACATATTAATGAGCTTCATTGTGATATTTCCATATATGTATATACTGTGCACTTACCTTGTGCAACTACCTTCCTTCTACTCCCTATTTCTCTCTGTCCCCCTTTTCTCAGGCACTCTCTCTGGACCCTGATAGTCCTACTTTCAAGTCATCTCTAAGATTCCTCATGTGACAGAGAACATACAATACTTACTTTTCTGTGTCTGGATTATTTTAACATGATGTCACCCACTTCCAACCATTTTCCTGCCAATGACTAGATTTCATTCTTCCTACTCTATTGTGTATATATACCACATTTTCTTTAGTCACTCCACGGTGGACTCCAGAAGTGGGATAGCTGAGTCATAGGGTATTTCCATCTATACTTTGTTCCAACCTGGCTGTGATAATTCACATTTCCACCAACAGTGTATGTTCCTTTGTCTATCCCCATTAGTCATTCTAGTTGGGGTGATATCTGAATGTTATTTGTTTTGCATATCCCTAATGGCTAAAGATTCAGCATTTTTCATGTCTTTATTGGTCATTTTATTAATTTTTGAGGTGTCTACTCAGATCATATGCCCTTTATTCAATTAGATTTTTTTATTGTTTTAAGTTCTTCATACATTCTGAATATAGCCTACTTTGAGATTAAAAACTAGTATAAAAAAAAGCTTCTCCTATTTTGTAAATTATCTCTTCCCCTGGATGACTGTGTGCTTTGTTGTGCAGAAGCTTTTTGAATTTGATGTGATCCCATTTAGCAATTTTTGCTTTATTACTGTTTTTTGGAGTGAGGTCTGATCCAGAAAATCATTATATGTTATTCTCTGTATCAACATCTTGACATGTTTCAGAGTTTCAGGCATTACATTCAAGTTCTTTGATCCATTTTAAATTCATTGTTGTATGAGACAACTGTCAAGTTCAATCTTTTACATCATATCCAGTTTTCCCCACACCATTTTTGAAGAGACTCTTTTCTCTGTGAATGTTGTTGGCATTTTGGATAAGATTGGTTGGCTAAAGATACACTATATCATAAACTACTTTGTTAAATGGCAACTACTTTGTACAACTACTTAAAGATAATAAAAACTGGGGAAAAAAAAGACTGAAAACACATGGGTTTACTTTTAGGTTCCCTACTCCGTTTGGTTAGTCTCTACACTTTTTGTATCAGTATCATGCTGTTTGTATTCCTTTAGCTCTGGAGTATATTTTGAGACAGATAATGTAATGCCTCTAGATTTGCTATTCTATATTGTTTGGCTATTTTGTGCTCTCATATGATTTTTCAATTTTTTTCAACTTCTGTGAAGAATTCCATTGATATTCTCATGAGCATTTCACAAATTAGTAGATCAAATTGGAAAGTATCAGAATTTTTAAAATATTTATCCCCTAAAGGGGAGATCTTTCTACCTTTTGCTGACTCTTTCAATTTATTTCTTCTGTGTTTTGTAATTTTCATTGTAGAATTCTTATACTTGCTAAGCTTATTACTAGGAATTTTAAATTTTTTGTGGCTTTTTTTTTTTTTTTTTAATCGGTCGTGGGGCCTGAACTCTGGGCCTGGGCGCTGTCCCTCAGCTCTTCAGCTCAAGGCCAGCGCTCTACCACTTGAGCTACAGCGCCACTTCCGGTTTTCTGGTGGTTTATTGGAGATAGGAGTCTCACGGTCTCTCCTGCCAGGGCTGGCTTTGAACCGCGATCCTCAGATCTCAGCCTCCTGAGTAGCTAGGATTACAGGCGTGAGCCACCAGCGCCCGGCTTTTTGTGGCTATTTTGAAGTGATTGCTTTCATGATTTCTTTGTCCAGCATAATATTAGTGTAAGGTAAGGTTACTGGGTTGTTTTTTGTTTTGTTTTGTTTTGTGTTGTTGTTGTTGTTGTTTGTCAGTCATGGGGCCTGAACTCTGGGCCTGGGCACTATTCCACTTGAGCCACAACATCACTTCTGGCTTTTTCTGCTTATGTGGTACTGAGGAACCAAACCCAGGGCCTCATGCATGCAAGGCAAGCACTCTACCATTGAGCCAGATTCCCAGCCCCAGATTACTGATTTTTGTTTGTTGATTTTGTATCTGGTTACTTGACTGAGTTTATCAGTTCTATAGCAAAGTCTTTAGGTGTGTGTGTGTGTGTGTGTGTGTGTGTGTGTGTGTGTGTGTGTGTGTGTGTGTGTGGTGTGTGTGTGTGTGTGTGTGTGTGTGTGTGTGTGTGTGTGTGTGTTGTGGGTGCTGATCCTGGGACTTGAACTCAGGGCCTGAGTGTTGTCCCTAAGTTTTTATGCTTAAGGCTAGTGCTCTATCACCTGAGCACAGCTCCACTTATGGCTTTTTTTTCTTTTGCCAGTTAACTGGAGATGAGTCTCTCCAACTTTGCTGCTTAAGCTGACTGTGAACTGTGAGCCTCAGACCTCAGCATTCTTAGGTAGCTTGGATTACAGGAGTGAGCCACTAGCACCGAGCTAAAATTTTTAGGATATTTATATTCAGATCATCTACACAGAATAGTTGGCTTCCTTCTTTCCCATTTGTTTGCCTTTATTTCTCTTGTCTTACTGCTCTGGCCAGTCTAGTAAAATTTAATGAGAATGTGAAAGCATTATACCTTTTCATTCCTAGTCAGACAAGAAATTCAGGCTTTTCCCATTCAATATGATGTTGACTATAGATTTGTCATATGTGACCTTGATCTATAATCTTTCTGTGACTAATTTGTTCAATGTTTTTATAATAAAGGGATGTTGAACTTTATCAAATGTTTTTTCTGCATCTATGGGGATTATGTAATTTTTGTCCTTCACTCCATTTTTTAATTTTTATTGTAAAGCTGATGTACAGAGGGGTACAGTTACACAGGTTAGGTAATGAGCACATGTCTTTTTGAATAGTTGTCACCCTCTCCCTCATTTTCACCCAGTTTGCCCCTCTCAACTCCTCTCCTCCACAAGTTGTATAGTTCATTTCCCACATAGACTCTAGTGCATAATACTGCTGGATTAAGTCACCCTATATCCCACTATTTCTGTAATCCCCCTTCCCATCCTCATATCAGATAAACTTATACACAAGACAAAAAGTACAGAAATCAATTTTTGTATTGTGCAAATTTTTGGCTTTGCATATATTGAACCATCCTTGCATTCCATATAAGTCTTACTGATGTGCTAATGTGCTGTTTTACTTGATTTCCAAGTGTTTTATTAAAGAGTTTTTGGTCTAAATTCATAGGTATGTTTGTTTGGGGAGGTTTGGGGTAGTTGTGTCCTCAGGTTTGTAACCCCTCCTTGGTGGCACATACATTCAGTGCATGAACCATGGAGGGATGACTGATAAAGGAGTTTTTATTTATAGCCACAAAACATCATCATTGGCAAGATCACCAATCTAATCAGATTGACTGGGCTATTTTTCATATAAAGAGACTTTACAATGTGTATAAGAAGCTTAGAAGTAACACTTTGGAAAATTTCTCCTTCAATTTTTTTTTCTCTGTGTGAGGCTTTAATTCTGGGCTTGGGTGTTGTCCCTCAGCTCTTCAGCTCAAGGCTAGCTCTCTACCACTTGAGCCACAGCACCACTTCTGGTTTTCTGAGTGGTTTATTGGAGATGAGAGTGTCACAGACTTTCCAGCCCAGGCTGGCTTTGAATGGTGATCCTCAGATCTCAGCCTCCTGAGTAGCTAGGATTAAAGGTGTGAACCACTGGCACCTGACTTACAATTATTATTTAGTAGAAGGATTCTTATTGATGTCCATTGTTCTGGAATGGGGTCAACATTTATCACAACAACATGAAAACTCAGAACTGTTTCCAAATTAGAATATTGAATTTATATCTTGAAATTAGTTCTGGTGTAACTTTAAAGAAAGTCAGACATATGTATTAATTTCTTTGAGTTCTCATATCAGTTGATATTTTCATTTACCTATGACATTTTCTAGGCTCATCAGATCCCTAAATTCCAGGACAATTCAGAGAAAATCAGTTGGAGTAGCAGAGCAGAAGCAATCAGAGCCAATAAAGCAGAAAGAAGTGGGGATTTGGAGCTGGGGTGGATAATTCATCAGTGTATGTGAATACATTTAGTCTTTGTTAAATTTTCTCATTATTTCTCTTATACAGAGGAGCTCTAACAGTACTCTTGACAATCTGAAAGTATAAGTTACTGAAACATCATTTGATCTTGTGGTTTATGAAAGGAACAAAAAGAGAGTGTGTAACCTCACAAATGTTAACTGACCCTGGTTCGTTTACAAAATCAGATAACCTTCAACTGACTCAGATTAAGCCAACAAGATTTATCAATTTCATCATATAGTAAGTAGGTTTTTTAATCAGTAAACTGGTTTAAAATCCTGAGTTAACTATGGTTGTGTCCTCAAATATATTTAACCTTTCTCTAATGACCTCTAACTTTTGCAGAAACCTACTCTGATTATCCCAACTAAAATAGATTTTCATTGTAATCAGAGCTCAAAACACTTTGGTATAACCACTAAGTTTCCCTTTTGCTATTTTATTTTATAGTTATGCTTATTTTCTTTCAGGGTGAGAGTCATGGCATGTTTGAATTTTTTTTTGTAATGACTTATTCTAGGTACTCCCAATATTGGTTGAATAAATGGCTTCAATTTTGTTGTCAAGTACTATCCTATGGAAAGATTTCCTAACATCCTAATGTTGACTACGAATTAGTAAGAATTCAAATTCTCTTAAACTATTTTTATTTCACTTGCCTTCTAGTTCTTTTGTAATTAGGCCATCATATCCTTTGATTTCCCAGAATACACAACTATCAGAAAGAGAGATATCTAATAGGAGAATGCCAGAAATTATTTTGAATTAAAACTTCTTCCCTAATTATTTTAAGTCATGTCCCCTGGAGAAGAAATAATTGTAAAGATCTGCAGCCAAATTTTATCTGGGCATGATCTCAGGACTATTCTGAGGTCAAAGAATAAAATATTGAGGAGATCGGGGCTGGGAAGGCGGCTCAGTGGTAGAGAGCTTGCCTTGCATGCCTGAGGCCCTGGGTTTGATTCCTCAGCACCACATAAGCAAAAAGAAAAAAGCCGGAAGTGGGGCTGTGGCTCAAGTGGTAGAGTGCTAGCCTTGAGCTGAAGAGCTGAGGGATAGCGCCCAAGCCCAGAGTTCAGGCCCCACGACCGGACCCCCCCAAAAAAAACATTGAGGAGAAGGAGAGGTTTAGATACAGAAATAGAAACAACAGAGGTCTCAGCTGACACTGATTCAACTATAGTAGACTTCAGAGTCCTTCTAAACTGAGGCAAATGACCCCAGGATATTTGCATATCTCCTCTTCCTAGGATGCAGGGTGTTTCTAAACAGGAAGAAGAGACTTCAACAAAAAGTTCTCTTAGGTTGAGGACAATGTTCAGAGAAGGGTTTGAATGAAAGCTCTTAGTAATGTAAAAAGTAAGTAATGTAAAAAATGAGTGCCTCAGTATTAAAGTGGCTGTACCGCATATCATAAACGCAGTGTCCCCTACAACCTCATCTACAAAGTCAATGACTTACACCTATGGCCAATACAGTAAACATTTATAAACAAACATACCATGTGCTTTAACAAAAATTTAAGTAATAAAATCATGAGATTCTTTTTCAATTATGTGAAAGCGGTTATTGAGAAAATTAGGCATCTGCAATGGCATTTATACCTACTCCTAGGCACCAGTGGCTCATGCCTTTAATCCCAGCTAGTCAGGAGGCTGAGACCTGAGGTTTGAAGCCAACCCAATGCAGAAAAGTCATGAGACTCAAGTCTCCAATGAACCAGCAAAACAGCTGGAAGTAAAGCTGTGTCTGATATGGTAGAGTGCTAGTCTTGAGCATAAAAACTCAGGAAGCTACAAATCCCTGGACTGGCACCCAAATATATATGTACAATTTCTACCATTTTTTCAGCCTAATAAAGGGCTGTAATAAAATATCACCACATACTATGTGACTGAATTAAATGAAATTAAGCAAAGAACATTGGCTCCATTTCTTTCCCCAAGGTTAAAAAGAGAAACATATATCCCCTTTACTCAGTCTTGTGACATATTGTTCCTACTGCAAAGAAACAGATTTGTGTAATAGTGGAAAATGTGGTTTCTAGATATACCTGGCCACACTAAACTAACTTTAAACTAACTTTAATGTCAATGGGAGATTTTAACGTTCATAAAATGGATCCAGTCACACTGTTTGGTGTGTAGCCATTCTTCTGTACAAATTCCTACATAAGAGTTTACAAGTTTATCTTATGAAAAATAACTTTGGTTGACAGATGAGAAACCAACAGTGTCTCCCAAAATTAGATACCCAAACATGATTAAAGTAGCTCACAAAAGTCTTCTGTGTATTCTTAGACATTAGTTAGCTTTTCTGAATCTCAGTTTTTTCATCTACAAGTAGGGTTTAGTGTTATTACCTGGAATTATAAATAGAATTGTTGGAGGCAACAATGCTTGATAAGAAATGTACTCATTACCTTGCCCATGTAATTGTAACCACTCTATACAGTATTTTCACAATAAAAAAACTTATTAAAAATAAATAAATAGTTTAGCAGAATGTCTTATATTTTTATATATTCAAGTAATCAGTAAATCTAAATAGTAATTGTTCTGCTTCTAAAAGTTCTTGTATCATTCTATCATACTTTGTAGTTCACAATCTTGCTGAAAAATACTTTAAATACAATATACTCCTTTCCACATCTGTTTACTTTTTTAAGTATGGACTTTTAAATTTTGTTTTAAATGTTTATGTGTTTATGAAATTAGGTCCAGGTCAAATTAGGTCCAGTTCCAACTATCTAATGAATAATATGCTGTTCATCTGTAGGTACATCTCAGAAACAGCCATTACCCTTGTAGGAATCAAAGTCAACATGCTGCCCTACATAACTGCAGTAGTATACATATGACTAGTGCTTCATACTTTTCAGAGAAAAGTCCACACTTGTCTCTCTTCTGATAAGCTTTATCTCAAGCTGTCATTAGGCAGGAGAACCACTTTTGAATTTTGGTGAGCCTTATGAAGACATTAAAAGAATTTTAAGCTGAAGTTCTGTCGTCCTGAAACTGGTGCTCCCATTTTTGTGTTTGTTTCTGATAATGGTTTGTTTTGATTTTTAGTTATTGTTGGGATTTGTTTTTCTTTAGTTTAATGAATACCCTAGGGAGTTGTACAGAAAGGCTTTAAGATTTTCTCACACAGTTTGACTTCATCTGTTTAACTCAGCAAACCACTGCGACCCTTTGTCTTTTAGGGAATTCTCAGTTCTTAAGAAAATGGAAAACAGTAATTTTCCACATGGTCAATGAACAGAAATAGATAACCTGATTCAACAGGCAAGAAACACGGAAGGAGAGAGAAAGAGATATGCATATATTTTTAAGTGTTTTAAACTGTTGAGAAGAAAGAGGGTCATTTTCCCTTTCCATAGCTTGCCAGTTCTTGAGGTGTAGAGGAAATATTGACAGAATCTGAAACTTAATTGGTACTTATCAAAAGATTATGCAGATAGCTCAAAAGATGTTCAGCAATGCTCACACCCACCAGTTCTCCTTAACCAATATCCTGGAAAGAGATGAAAATTTGCTTTGCATATTTAATGAAGGAAAGGTCACAGAATTCTTAAAGTAAAAGCATTTTGAAAATATACAGCTCATTATTGCATTTTTAGTTAAGAACATGAGAAGGATGTTTTTTAGACATATCTTTTAAAGTCCATTATATTATCATTGTACCTAAATAAAAACAAATGACAGGGCTGGGAAGGTGGCTCAATGGTAGAGTGCTTACCTTGCATGCATGAAGCTCTGGGTTCGATTTCTCAGCACCACATAAGAAGAATAAGCCAGAGGTGGTGCTGTGGTTCAAGTGGTAGAGCACTAGCCTTAAGCTGAAAAGCTGAGGGACAGTGCCCAGGCCCAGAGTTCAGGCCCCACAACTGACAAAAAAAAAGGTATAAAGTACAGAAAGTATATGGCAAGTAAAATAAGAATCTCTGCAGATGCACTCCTTCTGCTAAGATAGAAATTAAGAGTATTTTTTCTGTAGCCAGTTTCAAAGGACTAATACAGTAGAATCCTTTTATTGTAAGAATGCTACCAGGCTTGGCTCTGATAGCTCACATCTGTAATCCTTGCTATCAGGAGTCTGAGATACAAGAATCAAGGTTCAAACCCAACCTAGCTAGAACAGTCCATGAGATTCTGATCTCCAATACACTACTAAAAAGCCAGAAGTGGAGCTATGGTTCAAGCAGTAGAACCCTAGTCTTGAGCAAAAAAAAAAAGCTCAGGGACAGCTCCCAGGCCCTGAGTTCAAGACTTAGAACAGGCATGAGGTGCAGAGGGTGGGGGGATGGAGGGGGGATGCTAGTCATATTGTTTACCACAAAACATTAACTTTGATTCAGTAGGATTTGTCATCCAATTAAATTAAATTATTAGATTCCAAGGAAAAGTATATTTTAGTTCATTTTGAGACCAACTTTCAGAAACTTAAGTATCAGTGTTCAGCTATTTGAATCATTCTCTGAAGCTAAGGAAGGCCTGCTCCCTTGACCCTGACCAACTTTCTCAAGGATGTGTCTTAGGGCTACAGAAATAACTCAGTATGCAAGCATATAATCCAAAGGAAACTCATGGCTGAAAACCATCCTACAACATACATAGTGCTAGTCAAGAGATGCACTAAATGACAAAACCACTGAACAGTAAACTAAAAAATGACTTTCAAGGTCATATTGAAGGATCCATCAATTTATATATAACAAAGCTTAGACCCCTCTGTATGGTATTTTCACAATAAAAATATTAATAATAAAAAAGCTTAGAGTCAGAGACATTACATAATTTGTCCAGAGCAAGTAAATGGCAGAGCCAGAAACAAAGCCTTTTTATCATTCTGAATATCATCTTCCTCAACTATAAAATAAATGCAGCATTACCTCACCTACTCTGTCGCTACCACCTCGACCAGCAAGGAAGACGCGACACCGAACTCTTCTCTCTGCAGTTTATTCAGGACCTTTGAGTAATCTTCTGACCCCACCCCCGGGGAGAATTCCCCACAGCCTTAAGTACCCGCTGGGTAGCCAA
Organism: Dipodomys merriami; assembly: GCF_024711535.1. Classification (NCBI taxonomy): domain Eukaryota; kingdom Metazoa; phylum Chordata; class Mammalia; order Rodentia; family Heteromyidae; genus Dipodomys; species Dipodomys merriami. The sequence continues at coordinate 87,852,203 of NW_027203381.1, forward strand.
CCCTGATACGCCACGTGGGAACCAACAATAGGTTCAGGTGTGCGGAAAGCAAGCCAGATTCTTTGCCTTAGCCATATAAGGAGTTGTTTACCACAGAGAGCACTCGCCATCGGGAAGGCGGAGGGCGCCATCTTCCAGGTGCGGCCTCTCGCCGCTCTCTACACTACTCCTCTTACAGGGTAGCTGTGAAGCTTAAAGTGATATAGATAAGTGCACTACACATTCATCTGAACATTATTTGAGAAGTAGAAAACCTGAATTTAATCATTTACTGGCTGCGCTATCTCTCTAAAACTTGAGCTTCTTTATATTCAGAAAGGAGAAAATAAAAAAACTATTGTACCAAAATTAGGTAGTTCAAAGGAGCAAAGGAGGCAATATAAGTACATACAACATAGTCAATTTTAAAGTGCTATGACAATAAATCCAAACACAACTAATGTTCTATGCCACTCGGTTACAAAGCGTTAAAAGGAATCAGTAAAGTAAAATTTTAAAAAGCACATATATGAAAGTGTGCATGCAGGTTAGATTTGTTGTTTTCTGTTGTTTACATTCTCTAATGATTACTGGCATCATTTCATGTGTCCAGTGGCCATTTCTATTCTTTTCAATGCAATTGTTTTCTTCATTTCTAATTGGATTATTTACCTTTTTATTATAAGTTACAAGGGTTCTTTATATATTGGGAATATAAATTCCTTACCAGACATAATTTTCAAAAAATTTCTCCCATTCCATTGGTTGTTCTTATCCTATAACTCATCATGTTTGAAGTACATGATTCAATTTGATGGATTTCATTTATCAATTTTTTTTCCTTCAGTAGCTTGTGCTTTTATTGTCTTCTTCTCAAATTTGGCATTTATTCAAATATACAATACAGGTAGGATTAAATTTAGTCCAGGAAGCCTACACTACCTTTCCCAAAGCTGTCCCCGCCAAATTGAATCTCAAATAGGTATGAAGTATAGAACAGAACCCTGCCCTGTGTGATTTCATGGAATTCTATGCTTTCTCACAATCCCACCTTTTCACTCACAAACTCTACCTTCAATTTTTGTCAAAATTCCTTTAGGAAATGTTAGGCTTGGATCTGAAATGTCTCCCACCCAAACGTATGTTTTTAAGGTTTGGTCCCAATTCAGTACTGTTTAGGGATAGGGCCTTTGGACGGTGACTGAATCATGAAGACACGGACCTGGACAGTTAATTAATCTATGTGTATTCATAATAGACTATTTAGAGCTGATAGAAACTTTCAGAAGTAGAGCCTATTTGAATAAATTAGGTCATCAAGAGTATGCTATTGTGCTTTCTGGCTCTCTCTCCTCTCTATTCTCCTCTCTCTCCCTGTCTCTCCTCTCTTTTCTCCCTTTCTCTCTCTCTCTCTGTCTTCTCTCTCTCTCATCTAACACTAATTACCTTTGCTCTTTGCACTTCTCACCATCATGTTCTCTTTACAGGCCCAGAAACAATGGAGCCAAGAGACCATGGACTCATAGACTGAACCCTCTGAACTAGGAGCCAAAATAAGCTTTCCTTCTTATACATGGTTTTTCTCAACTGTTGTTTTCTGGATGACAGAAAGCTGAACTGAGAAGCTTCATGTATGCCAAGTATGTTCACCTTCAATTAAAATGTTCAGAAGAACTTATGGACCCAGGCTGGGTGCAGGTGGCTCATACCTATAATCCTAGTTATTCAGGAGACTGTGATTAAAAGCCACCCAGAACATTGGAGAGACTTTTATCTCCAATTAATCACCACAAAACTGGAAATAGAGGTATAGCTCAAGTGGTAAAGTGCTAGTCTTGAGCAAAATGACTGGAGGACAGAGCCCAGGCCCTGAGTTCAAACCTCAGTACCAATACATACACACACACACACACACACACACACACACACACACACACACACACGTACAAATGTATGAACCTAAAAGAGACAAATGAACCTAAAAGATACCCATCACTACTTTGTTTCTTGGATTGACACTAATAGACAACAAGAAATAATAGTTTAGTACTTAAGAAAAGAATTAGGAAAATATAAAAAGTACAAAACCTCAATAAAAAATATTGTGTCCTTTGATCTTTTTGCAAAGAATGAACTGTTTTCCATACCTCAGAGGGTATTAGTAAATAGTATCAGCCAGAATTTGTTCTCAAATTACCATCTATGTCAGTCACTTTTCATCACAAGGAAACAACTTAAGGGAGGAAGTTTTAGAAGTTCAGCTGGCTCTATTGCGTAGGGTCTGTGATGGAGAACAACATGGCAGAGGAGAGCTGCACACCGAAGGGCTACCAGGAAGCAGAGAGACAAAAGAAGATTCCAAGGGCAAGAAATAACCCTTAAAGGCACACCTTAAAGTCTTTTATTTCCTCCAACCAACAGCCATCTACAAATAGTCCATGTAGCACTAACTCATCAATGGGTTAATCCTTTGATGAGGTCAGTACCCTCTGACCCAGTCACCTTGCTCACTATCACCACTACCTGAGGACCAAGGCTTCACCACCTGAGCCTTTTTAGGAGATATTTCATTAAAATAGTCTAGAAATATAATTCCAAGTACCACAAAACACAAAAGGGTTTCATATCGATTTCCTTATTATAAAAAAGGGAATCTGATTGATTCAGGCTGACCAAATTATCACCTCTGGTCCAATCAAAGTGGACATCAGATAGCACAAAAATGACTCCTATAGTAAGATAAGCTGAAAACACATCAGATAATAAAAGCTTATGGAAATGTCATTAGCTAATGGAAGGATAGAGCTAGTCTATCAGGTTACATAACCTCTGGGCAAGTCCACAGAATCTTCACACTTGGCATTTTTTTTATGAGTGTGTCTCAAGAGTCAGTGTGATTATATCAATGTAAAAAATAAGACCTTTTAAAGAAATGTCTTCTTATCTTTTGTATACACATATGGAGACATACAAATGGGGCACAATTCCCATAGTTCAGTGAAACTACTACTGCAATTGATGAGATCAAGTACTTTCTTTTTCTTTTTTTTTTTTTTTTACAAATGTGTACCTAAGCCTAGTTTCTTTTCTGGACAGTAAATTTTCTCATGACACAACCCAAACTCTGAGGAAATTTTGTGTTGTAAGGTTATACTACATTTAACTTTTTCAAGTCAACAGTTTCAAATTATACTTTCAATGAGGAGCATGGATCAGTGGTTAAAAACAGGAAGTTTGATGAATCAACTTGAAACCAGTGAAAATGCAGAAGATAAGGGAAATTCAGAAGTCTGACATTGTCTACAGCTGTGACAGTTAGGGAGCAGTTCCTAAATTTTCCTACATGAGCACAAATATCTAGTCTTTGATATGTAATAATAAGCAGTAGATCAACAGAAGGCAGCTATAAGTATCCTCACAAAAATGACTGAAAGTATTTTGAAGGTTTTATGACTTATACCCAAGAAATCCTAGAACAATATTTGTGCAAAGATATGATGCTAAGAGCATAATTGAAGAACCAATCATGCAAATTTTAAGCACCAAAATTCAATGAAAAGCACAAAGCCCTCCCCCCCCCAAAAAAACAAGTCAAATAGAAATTTCTTGAAGTTTTTCCTCAAAAGTAATTTCAGAACTCCCTAGAAACTGAAGCCTACACCTCAGTAGAAACAGAGTGGTTCAGAGGAAGGTAAATTTTAAAAAGTAGTCATTTCAAATACTTGACTTTCATAGCTCAAAAAGCACAAATAACCATGTGGGTAAATGAACGTAACCAGATTTTTAGAAACTTGCATTTGAATGAGAATATCACTATCAATAATTTGGTCCTTTCCAGAATGATGTTTTATAATTAAATGAGTAAACAAATTTTTCCTGAATTATTGACATGCATTCAAATCTGACACACAAAGCTAGCCAAAGGGTGACAATTGTGGTCCAAATCCCACTAAGGCTGAATGCCATGCACCTTACACAAAATTCACCAAAGTCACAGTATCACAGATTGCCCACCTGATTTTCAAAATATTCAGTGAGGCAGTCAACACTCAATATTATGCTTTTAAATGTATCTTGAATAGTATTCATTTCATTAAAGCTCATGAAGAAACCAAACCTTTTCAAATCACTTAGACATATAATGTCTTAAGTAGCTGTAAGGGCTGGTCCAAGTTAAGGTGCTATTTTTTAATCTTGAAGAACTTCTTGGAATCATGTTGGACTTTCCAACTCAAAAACCCTCTTGGACTGCATCCAAATTCTTATGCTTTAAGGCTGTGAAATAAATGGCTTCTGGAAAGGTAAGAGATGACTAGTTAAATACTAATCCAACGACACTAGTGACCTGGCAAACCCAGATGCTTATCTTGCTCTTGAAACCTTTAAGAAGTTTTGTCACAAACCTGTGGTCTGTCATCTAGCTTTCAATGAGCTTCCATTGATACTTGTCATCCCTGACCTCAACCTCCATAGTGGATTGTTTTATCTTTGCTTTTAACTGTATATAGTGGCAACAGATTCCCGAGTCCTGTCAGTCTGCCTGACACAAGTTGGGATTTGGAGTACTCTTGTGATGATGACTTACTGCTTACTTATTTTCAAAACATTGCCATTTCCTCTTCTGTGTCTTAATTGTTCCAGAGTATTTCCACCATTTTCAAACACAAAAGAGTTTGCTAATATATCTTCTGTCATGAATATTATTAATCATTATCCTATACCAAGAATTAGAAAAGGGTTAGAATAGAAACTACTGGTAAGCCCCCACTCCCTTTGCTCCATCAGCTTCTTCTTAGCTATTGCTACTTTTCTTAGGACAGGTGCTTCTTTACATTTTCAGAGCAAGCCACATAATGATTTCATAACCCCAAACTACTCTTCCATCTTAATTTATTATTATTATCATTATTCCTCTTATTTTTTCCCTTAATCTCTCATAAACAGTGGTTTTGTTGTTTATGAGACTTTTTCTTTTAATGGGTCTTCATATTGCTCTTATTATTTCAATTAATCCAAATGTATTAAGAGCCTAACAGACTAGCTTTGACAAAAACCAGGTACAGAGATAGGAGAGTAACTGAGAGGCACAGCTCATACATACCTAGCACTCGGGAGACTCTGACTTCAATTCTCAGCCCCACCAAAAATAAATGTTTATATAAGCAAGTTAAGTAGATATTGTCTCCAAAAGCTTGAGTTTCAGAGGGAGGAACTGATGAGTGTAATCAAAAAAGTAAGTAACAAATAAAAATGGGTTCTTTCATGCTATGATTTTTTTATTGTGAAAATACTGTACAGAGGGGTTACAATTACATGGGCAAGGTAATGAGTACATTTCTTATCAAGCATTGTAGCCGCCTCCTTTGTTTTCCCTTCCCATCCCTTCCCCTCTCCCTTCTCCCCCCACTTCCCCTTCTCCTCCATTTCCCGGCCTCCCTCACTTCCCCCCTCCCCACGCCAAAGTTGTAAAGTTCGTTTCCAACATAACTTGTACATCTCATTGTTGCAATGGGTCCACCTGTATCCCTATTTAAATGATTTGCTTTTTCCCTTCCCCTCCACAAATTATACCAACATCAAATACAGTGAAAATAGGGGTTATACCGTGGGGGAGGGACATACAAAGCAACAAAGAAATCATCTTATAAATATGTTAGAAACAATGGCAAGAAGGAAAAACATTTGAATCCTTATCTTGGGGTTCATTTCGCCAAATTTTTAAAGGCTTTTTGGGGGTTTTTTGGTTGGTCATGGGGCTTGAACTCTGGGCCTAGGCACTGTCCCTGCGCTCTTCAGCTCAAGGTGAGCACTCTTACCACTTGAGCCACATGGCCACTTCTGGTTTTCTGTGGTTAATTGGAGATAACAGTCTCATGGACTTTTCCTGCCCTGGCTGGCTTTGATCCTCAGATCTCAGCCTCCTGAGTAGCTAGGATTACAAGCATAAGCCACCAGCCCCTGGCCAGGCTTTTATGTTTCCAATTACACTAATAAATATGGGACTGGCTTTTAGGCATTATACAGGAAATGAATGTTTTAATGTATACTAATGTTTACTAAAGCAGAACAGCAGAAAAATTTTATACAATCAGAACAATTGACGGTGTACTGCTGCCGGACTTCGACCTCACTTTTCCTATATAGAAAGTTGAGAGGGATTGCTGACATTCAGGGTAACATGATGGTACTATATGTTTTCCTTTTAAGTATTTTATTTCAAAACTTATGTAGGGAAAAATAAAATGTCTTTGGTCATTTAAAAAGAAAAAATGGGTTCTTAAGCCATCCTCATGACTATTTGAAGGTAGTGATTGGGAGGATCATGACCAGGCAAAAAGTTAACCAGATCCCATTTCAGCCAATAAGCTGGACATGGTGATATCATCCATACTATACAGGAAGCTTAATTAGAAGGATTGTGGTCCAATGGTCCAGCCAGTGCAAAACCACAAGATGGTATCTGAAAAAATGACTAAAGCGATAAATGACTGGGGCCATGGATCAAGTGGTAGAGTGCCTGTTTATCAAACATGAGGCCCTGAATTCAAATCCCAGTATTACTGACACATGGCAAGTAGATAGGTAGGTAGGTAGGTAGATGATAAAATGCATTTGTAATAAGATAACAATTAAAAGTGTACAGTTTGGATGATCAGGAAAGCATTATGATAGAAATAGATCTCAAGGATGGAAGCTCTTTAGATATTCTAGACTTAGGAGAAAGGTAACAAAACAGAAGGGTAAGGATGTGCTCCTACAACCTGGCTAAAATTCAGGTCCTGTTTTAGGGAAATCATGAAGATAAGAATCTCTGCAGATAGGACTCATATGGCTTCCTACTTCATCATCTTGGAAATGATGAAGCAGTGACGGCTTCTATGCAAGGAATTAGAGCATGTCTGAGGAGCTAAATGAAACAGCAGTATGGCTGGGTTTACCAGAGCCAGAGCTACCTGAGGCACAGCAGCAATTATCCAGCAACACATGCCTGTGCCTGGACTGAGAGGGAAACGACACATGTAAGGAAGAAGAAAAACAGTACTGGACACTGCATGTCAGGAGCCACATGATTCTATTTAATAGAGAATGAAGATGAGTATGGGAGACATAACCAGGGCAAGGACAAAGAATGGGAATATCACCTCTAGAGAACTACATATTAAACATGCAGCACTCATCCAGTCTTTCAATTGGTCTTGTAGGGGGTGTTTTTTCTTCTATTTTATGAAGAACACCAAGACTCTAATGAGCGTAAGTAACTTGTTCAAGGCCAAGAGGGTAATAATTAGAAAAGCCATGGCTTACACTCAGATTTATCTGCCTCTAAAACAAATGATCTCCACACTCTATGTAACACACACACACACACACACACACACACACACACATACACACACACACACTTCTTCATCAACAGATTGTATATGAAGATGAATAAAAGAAGATTAATAAAAAATTATTTCTGAGTTTTTAAAACATGACTCATGCATGGTAGTGTCTTTAATTAAAACAAAATAGTATATTTAATGGAGGTTAGCAAATAAGAGAGCTTCAGTTTTAGACACGCTGAGTTTGATATCCTGGCTAGTCACCTAAGCAAGAAAGATCGAAGTGTTGAAAATTATTTAATTTATTAATTGTCAGAACAGAGATTTTGAGGTGAAGGGGAAAGTGAGCAAAGGAATTTAGGAGGAAAGCAGCAAGTGGATAGGAAATTAGCCTGAGGCCAATCATGTGTAGAGTAAACAAGTAGTGACGCAGCTGAAAGCAAAGCCCTCAGAAAGATGAGAGATTCAGCAGTGAATACCTATCACAGAGGCCATAGAAAGAGAGCGGTCAAGTCGTTATGTTGAAAACAAACTTTACAACTTTGGTGCGGGGGGGGGGGGGGGGGGGGGGGATGGGAATGGATGGGAAGGGGAAACATGTAATTGTAACCCCTCTGTACAGTATTTTCCCAATTAAAAAATTAAAAAATAATAAAAAAGAAAGAAAGAGAATGATCCATGAAGTGAGATTTCTTCCCAGAAAACGAGAGATCCAGGACTAAGAAAAGATTTGTTGAATATAAAACATGTCTTTTGAGAAAACTTCACAGAGGATGAAGAGAAGCCATTACAGGTGGGGTAAAGAACTCTATGCGTGAGTGGGGAGTCAAAGGAGAGGAAGCCACTAGTTGAACAGAAGAATGATAAGAAGGAAGCCTGCTTCCGCAGCAGGGTCAGAAGAAGGTTATTTTAGGATAGGAAGGGCCCTGACCATATTTTGGGGTAGAGGAAGAACGATTAAAGATAAAGATATGACTGAAAGGATGGAGCAAAACTGAGAAGAGATGAGCAATAACAAAATCAAGAGCAGTACTCAGGGAAAGAAAGAGAGCAGGCTACGATCTTCAGAGGTAGAAAAACAGGAGGTCAATGGTGAGGGGGGGTGGAAGGGGAAAGAGTATTACATTAAGAGAGTATATTACTTAGGTTCACATGAACGGGCCTCTCTCTCAATAAAATATAAGAAAAAATGGTTGTCTAAGATAAAAAGGATCTTCCCTAGCCTACTGGAGTTCATCTTCTAAAAGGAAGAAAAATACTTGTGTAGGTTATAAAATGGAAAGTTGGTTTGAGAGAGAAATTACCAAATGTCAAGTATTTCCTTAGCATTTATTCTAGTTTCCAAAATCAAAACTGCTATTATCTAAAAGTACACACATCTGTTCCCTTGTGCTTCATGGTTATAATTTGGATGAGGAACCGTCTTTTGGCTTGACAGCAATGAAGCAACTCTTCTGATTCTCATTTGTACTCTTTTGAAAAGATCCCAGCTATTTCTAGTTTACCTAGACAGTACTTATCTCAGTGTTTATGATCAAAAGCTATCCATTATAGCTTATAGACTTAATTAGTCCACATGTAACAAAGGCTACATTTTATCAAAACATTGTATTTTACATGGATTAATAACAAAGTAAACTCAATTACTGGAACTATTTTCCTGACCCTTTCCATTTTTACTCTCTTTTCTAGGTTCTTGCCTTGAGTATAAATTCCTTAAAATCAGATATAAAATCTAGTATACTTAGAACAGTCTGGATCATTATAGATACTCAAAATTTGAATAAATAGTAAAATAAATTGAAATAAGTAAAATACAAAAAAATTAAAGAATAAAATCCACTTTTAAAAGATTACGTTTGGGATTAGGGGCAAGGGGTATAGCCCAATAGTAGAGTACTTGCCTAGCATGCACAAGACCCTGAGTTAAATCTGCAACATAACAAAATAAATTAATCTCTTTCAATTTTTTATCACATATGCTATTATTTCTACTCACCATCTTCTGATGTCCAAAGGATTTCCAAGTTTGAGAATATGATTATTATTCTGAAAATAATACTGTAAATTGGCTTTCATAACCAAGACCGTATTTTTACCAGGTATGCAAATGAAGCGCAGATGAATGTAGATTCATCCCATCAACAGTTAACAAATCAGGCACAGTGGCTCACAGCAGTAGTCCTGGCCTAGGAGGCTGAGACCAGGAGGACTATGGCTCAAGGTCTGTGTAGGAGACTGACTCTTCTCCTTCTCCTCCTCCTCCTTCAGTGGTACTAGAGTTTAAACCCACAGCCTTATATCAGCTAGGCAGACACTGTACTACTTGAGCCATATCTCCAGCCCTGTCTTTTTCTGGTTATGTTCAAGACAGGTCTCCCTTTTTTGCCAAGGCTGGCTTAGATTACAATCTTCCTATTTATACTTCCTATATGCCTAGAATGACAGGCATGTGCCACCATGTCCAGCTTTTTTCTGTTGAGATAAACTCTTGTGAACTTTTTGTCTTATAGCCTCCCTTTTAGTTATGATTATAGGATTTTCATCACCAAGCTAGGCTGAGATCCTAACCTCAACCAAAAAGGGCTCAAGGTATATGGTTCAGGTGGGAGAGTATCTCCCTAACAAATGTGAGACTCTAGTTGAAAACTCAGTATCAACAACAACAACAACAAAGAACACCTGTCTTCCCAGCTATAGTTTTGGGCCTGCCAGGGCAAAAACAATAAATTGATAGTAAGTGAAATCACTGGAGTCTCAAAGTTCAAGTGGTAGAACTCAAGGTCCAAGACCTTGAGTTCAAACCTTGGTAACACACACACACACACACACACACACACACACACACACACACACACACACACACACACCAGTGAGATTTGAGCTAAAGATTTATTTCATTCTCTTAGAGCAAATGTTCCCTGATTGATTTAACAGCCATTCACTGAGTCTCTTCTATTTGAGCAAGTTCCTGCCTTCTCTGTATTCTCAGACAAGTAAGGGAGACAGAGGAGATTTAAACAAGTATAAAACAGTCTAGTATTGCCATACTGGAGTAAGAAGAATGGCTGAACAACAACTTGCTGCTTTTCTCATTGTTGATGTATGTATTTCAACCTAACTTCCTAATATGGACTCATTTCCTTTTTGCATCAACCTGAAGCCTCAACTGAAACCACACAAGTGCATTTCATTTCAGAATGAAACTCATGACACAGCTAAGCACTGAGTCACCCTTAGACACCATGAAATCTCAATCCCACAGGTTTACAGACTGACTGAGTCTATTCCATCATTAAGCTGCATTATGTATTTCTTGGCCTTTTTTAAATCATTCATTTTAATATAGCTGATGGTTGTCAGAATGGCTAATCTTTATGTTTTAATGATTAAAAAAACACTTCAACTTACCAATGTCACTAAATATGGATCTTGGAGCAAAGGTATAAGTGAGGCTATTTTCCTTACTGAACTAGATAATAGAGGAAATCAGATATTTGATCGTAATTTTTCCACAACTAACTAGCCTGCTATCTTGACTTACATTACTAGTTTACCATTTTGTGTGCTGTATAAAATTGTTCAAGTTAACAAAAGCTATATGCCCTTACACTTTGAAATTCAAGAAGGAAAAGGGAAAGAAGAAAGCAAGCCAGGAAGTCCTATAGTAGAGGAAACCCAGACAACCACACATTTCAGAGTTCATGAAGATGACACAAATGCAACTTCCTATGCTCTATGGATGATGTCATAATTGTCATAATTGCTGGGTTTCCATCCTACTCTTAAAAAAAAAGTCTTGGTGATTTCTTAGAGTCAGAACATAAGTCAATTACCCAGCAAAGATTGTTAGATTTCATTGGCCACACCAAAACAGATCTATATATCACAAAGGTAAGGGAGACTGAGAATACAGCTCAGTAAAATTCTACCACTTGAGCCATGCCTCCAGCCCTTCTTTTCTGGTAATATTTGAGCTAGGGTCTCTTTTTCACCAAGGCTGGCTTGGACTGCAATCTTCCTATTTAGACTTCCCTAGCTGGGATGACAGACATGAGCTACCACGCCTAGATCCTTCCACTGAGATTAGGATCTCATCTTCAGCACCTTTTTCAAAGGCATTCTTGTGTTTTACAGAGAACATCGAATCTGTGTGATCTTGTACCTTCCCCACCTCCACACTCCTTCTCACTGATGTGAAGTCACACCCCCTCAGAGTTGTGGACATGTTTTCCCTTAGGCTTCCTGCTAAGCCAGGATTATGTTTTTTTTTAAAAAATGCATGAACCAGCCAGAAACTTTAGAATCTTCATAGGGGCCAGCTCTGAGACTTCAAGTAACATGTAAACCATATGAGAATTCTAATAGCACTGACATGGTAGTGCTTGTTGGAAAATCCTAATGAATCACCATCTATGTGACAAATGAAGAAGTTGCCTATCCATAGTTAACCTCCTTAGTCTCTGTACTGAAGAGATGTCAGTAAGCCAGGTAGAGACCATCAGAGTCTATAGCTCTGGTCAAAATCAAAGTCCTTCCTAAATTAAGCAGTTAGAAAGATGTATGAGACATAGATAAAACTTTCATTAGCCGGGCCCTGGTGGCTCATGCCTGTAATCCTAGCTACTCAGGAGGCTGAGATCTGAGGATCACAGTTCAAAACCAGCCTGGGCAAGAAAGTCCATGAGACTCTTATCTCCAATAAACCACTAGAAAACTGGAAGTGGCACTGTGGCTCAAGTGGTAGAGCGCTAGCCTTGAGCTGAAGAGCTGAGGGACAACACCCAGGCCCAGAGTTCAAGACCCACGATTGAACAAAAAAAAACCTTTCATTAGAACTATCTACTTCTGTTAACTCAACTAATTGCAATGCACACTTACATGAGATCCTAACCCCAAACTCTACGTCCCTCTCTTTCTGTCCTCCTCCCTCACACCTCCCCTACCTCCTTGAGATTGAACTAGAACCTTCCCTCGGGCCGTGATTTTCAACCAGAACAACACAGGACTATGATTCCCCCATCTCCACCTCTCAAGTAGCTGGGATTACAGGTATGTACCATCATGTGCAACCTTCTCTTTCTAAAATGGAGTCCCATCTTATTCCAGGATGAGGAACATCAGCCAATGAAGTGAACAATCTCATGTAATTCAAATTACCCTTGAAAACCCCTTAAGTCTCCCACTAAGTTTATTGTCTTCTACATGAGATCTTATCAGTTCCTCTAATGTTTCTCTAGGGCTTTTAATTTTCAATTCCTATGCTGAGTATGTCCATGTAGGAACTGAAGTCTGACTTGAATCTGTTTCATATCTTTATTATTAGGAAAATCATAAAATCAATTATTCCATCTATGACTTCTTCCCGAAAGTAGTAATAGGACAATGCCCTTTTTTGTTGTCTTTACCTGAGATTCTGGAAGCACTATCAAAAAATGACAATAAAATAATCCCTTTATCCATGGGGAATATGACCCACTAGTTTGTTTTATTTACTTATCCATACATACAAACATATGATAAAGTTCAATCTACACAATAGGCACACTAAGAGATTAACAATTAGTAATAAAGTTGAATAAGTATAACCATACAGTATAATGAAGATTATTTGAAATTTATGAACTGTTCATTTGTAGAATTTTCCATTTAATATTTTAGGACTAAGACTGACCAGGCAGAAAGCAAAAGTATGGATAGGGAAGGGGTAATCACATAGCTTGTGATCAAAACTCAGTGTTACATATGGTTTAAAGATGAAGTATAATAATTTTTTTAATGAAAAGGTTAAAAAAAGAGCATACCATGGAACATTTGAAAGAAAAAAGAAACTCAATGTTAGTTTCTTAAAGAGATAAATATTATTACTAATAAAATAATGTGTATTTAATATGGATGGAAGTCTACTTCTGCAGCACTGATAGTTCTCAAATTCCTATTGACCTTGAAAATCCTTCAGGAAAAAAATAGTAATAATCTAAAGTTTAAAATCTGAGTGTTTTCTTATATGCCGGTAACCCCTTTGTACATCACCTTTATAAAAATTTTTTAAAATACAGGTATTTTCCCCATGCCATATGTATATGCACATGTTCATGTGCAGGCACATGCCAAACACACTTTCACACTCCTTGTCATGAGAAAGATGAGGACGCAGCCTCTTCTCATGAAGAATAATGACTCTTTATAAACACATAATGTTTTTACAATAAAGGGTCTGTTGGTCAGATTTGTCAAAACTAGTCCAATCATGTCTTAATTTCTGTGTTTAAAAAAAAACATACAACTCCAGGCAGAATTTTTAGTTCTAATAAAAATCCATAAATGTAACAGATTGAGTTTTAAACCAGTAAGAATATTTTTAACTTTAGTTCCAACATCTATAGAAGCAACATTGAGTTTTTTCAGGATGTCCTTGATGGGGGACAAAGCTGCAAATCATCACTGACAGCTTCACTCCTCATATATCTGCACACATATATTTGTGGGTGCAGATTTCTACACTACCCTGCCACCTTGCTCCTCTCGATATCATTCAGGGTCTCATCACTGGGTGCTGTTCATCAGCTTGAGTGCATATATTGCCTATTTGACTCATGCCAAGGAAGGCATCCTTAACTCCTATGCAGTGTGTGGGTACAATGAAGATTTCAGAGAAGAATAATGAAATTGTTTTAATATTAGTTTATTTAATGCTGGTTGTATATTGACTATTCATTACTACTGTGCCCGGTCAATGGGGATAAAACCCAAAAAAAGAAATGGCCTGTACCTTAGAGGCCACAATGAATGCTCTATGGAAATACCTACTAGGGAGTGAAGGATAAAGGCCAAAAGAAAATCATGGCACTTCTTTCTCATGGTCTAAAAGATCATGGCAATAAAGCAACCCAAAAGACATGTCAGAAATTAAATTGCCTGGTTTCTTTCTTCCATATCATTTTATTTCCTTATCAAATCTCAGTTGATCATTTCAGGAATTTTCCTATGAATGTTCAATAGCACCTTAGAAGCTTGTAAGTTATCCTTGTTCCTGTGAACAGCTTTACTGAATCTGCTTCATTGCCCATAAATAAACTGAATAAATATTGCAAGTGAATTTACCCAAGGATTTGACTACCTAGATATTATGGAATCAAAGAGAAGGAAATAATTGCAGGAAAAAGCATGAAAATCAAAGTTCTGTAAAATAGCAACTGAAATAAGAAAAAAAGGTATTAAAAATCCTCATTAAATAAGCACCATTAATTACTCTGCAGTACTTCCTGTATAATATTCTCTGGTATTTTAGTGGAAAAAGACAATACTAAAAAAGGCAATCTGATTCTGGCAGACATGATGTTTGGACAGCCTGTTAAAAGCTGCCTTTGTCCTAGGAACCTCAAAACAAAAAGCAGGCTGTCCCAGGGCACATTTAAAATGAATAGTCCAGGTCAAAAAGAAGTCTTAGAGTGTTATTTGGTTTGCTTTTCCAAAACAAATGAATAGGAGACACTATGTCTACCTAGTTGATCACCTGGTACATTTAGCCACAGAAAGAGGAAATCTAAGTATGAAGGAGAAATTTATCAGTGAGAAATCTTTTTCTTTGAAAATGACTAGAAGCCCAGAAACATCTGACACTTTAAAATGGTTGATCCAGCTAAGCCTGACAGCTAAGCCAAGAACACTAGTTACTGTGTATGTCTTCCTATATCCAGCCAAATTTCATTGTTAATGGATGAGTGGCTATGTATGAATCAAGCAATGGTGATATACAAAAAAGGAAGCCCTTGACTTTCTGTAAGATTTGGTTTGCTTGCATAACAAATCACCTGAGATCACAGAGGAACCAAACTATATGCAGTGATGGGAATTTAACAGAACATAGAAGGAGAGGGTTGATTTATCTCTGTTTATTGACATCTGAATGATGTCTCTTAAGGCTGTGGAGTGACTTGAAAGGTATGTCGTGACTAGTAGGGACAGTCTTTCTCCCTTTAATTACATAATTGGTAGTTAGTGGGTGAAAGACAAGCATATCTGGGTCCAACAACCAGGGTCACAATATGTGCCTCTCCAATATGACAGTCTCTGGGCAATGGATTTCTTTTTTTTGTTTGTTTGTTTGTTTTGTTTTGTTTTTTGTTTTTTTTTTTTTTGGTCGGTCATGGGGCTTGAACTCTGGGCTTGGGCGCTGTCCCTGAGCTCTTCAGCTCAAGGCCAGCAGTCTACCGCTTGAGCTACAGCACCACTTCCTGGGCAATGGATTTCTTCCATTACGCTTTGGTGCTCCCAAGATCCTCTAATCTGCTAATGTATTATTCTTTCTTTTAATCTAACCTGTAGGCACATTAGATCTATTTTAACAATTATCTTTTTTTTTTTTTGTCAGTCATGGGGCCTGAACTCTGGGGCTGGGTGCTGTCCCTCAGCTCTTCAGCTCAAGGCTAGCGCTCTACCACTTGAGCCACAGCACCACTTCTGGCTTTTTCTGCTTATGCGGTGCTGAGGAATCGAACCCAGGGCTTCATGCATGCAAGGCAAGTGCTCTACCACTGAGCCACCTTCCCAGCCCAACAATTATCTTTTAAATTGAATGGATATATATTTATTCAAATACATGCTATACACACTTCTTTTTATAAAGTATGTTAATTGTTTTTATTAAAACCACCTAATCGGAGACCACCACGGGGGCACCATGCCCTTTGCCATGGAGGAGTCTGGGGGCAGAGAGCCGGTACTAGATGCTAAATCGGAAGTCACCAGCCAGCTGTTAGATTTTCAGTGGAAACTTGGTATGGCTGTGAGCTCAGACAGCTCAGATCACTTGAGTATCCTTACGTTGTAGTAATGCTAAAATCACTCTGGCCAAGTAAAGAACACGTCCTTTGAAATGACAGTTCCTCGGTTTCACAATTTTTACAGACAGTTCAAGGAAATTGCTGCTGTTATTGAAACTGTGTGAAACTCCTTGGTTGATACAGTCCTATCATCATTTGAAAATTATGGACTCAATTTTCTGCAAAAGAACTACCTAAGGACCAAATGATATTTATCAATGAAAATATTACTTTCTACTTTTTTTTTTTTTTGGTTCAGTCGTGGGGCCTGAACTCTGGACCTGGGCGCTGTCCCTCAGCTCTTCAGCTCAAGGCTAGCGCTCTACCACTTGAGACACAGCGCCACTTCTGGCTTTTTTCTTTTTGCTTATGTGGTGCTGAGGAATCGAACCCAGGACCGCATGCATGCAAGGCAAGCGCTCTACCACTGAGCCACCTTCCCAGCCCTACTTTCTACTTTTTAAATAATAAAAAAATAGGATAAACAGGAAATAGATGGTGGTGCTCTATACACAAGTTTGTGAATGAACTAGAAGCAACTTAATTGAATGCCTTACGGGTATATTTGTGGTATGTGAACTATATTTAAAAACACAGACAAGCAGTGCAATGGAGACAACACGTTTATGTATTAGAATAATAGTTGAAAATTTACCAATAAAGGCACCCACTTTAGAAAATTAAAAAAAAAAACTACCTAGGCTGGGAAGGTGGCTCAGTGGTAGAGCACTTGCCTTGCATGCCTGAGGCCCTGGGTTCAATTCCTCAGCACCACATAAGCAAAAAGAAAAAAAAGCCGGAAGTGGAGCTGTGGCTCAAGTGGTAGAGTGCTAGCCTTGAGCTGAAGAGCTGAGGGACAGCACCCAGCCCCAGAGTTCAGGCCCCACGATCGGACCCAAAAAAAAAAAAAAAAAAAAAAAAACCACCTAATCCCTAGGAGCACCTGACATTCTCATTCTTTCCTACAACTCATCTGCTACTAACTACTTAAAATTCTGTAGTTGATCCTTCACAAAGTGTGATCCAACACAAAGCAACAGCAGCAGTACATGAAAACTTGTAAAAAAAAAAAAAAAAAAGTATTCTGAAGAAATTCTATCAATATTTGGAAGAAATGAGTATTCTGGGCCCTACTATTCATAATTTCTGGACATAAGACACAGAATACCTGTTTTAACAAGTCCGACACATCATTCAGAGGCTTGCAAAAGTTGAGAAGCTTAAGTCTGTGGAAGACTTGCAAGTCAGATGTCGGAACTTGAGCCAGAGACAATTGGGTGTTCAAATGTCCATCCACTACCTAACGTGTAGCATATCTTGTGCCATGTTGGCCTTTCTTCTTTGAAGGACCAGCCTCTCCTGGATCAGTGTTATTTCATAGTAAGGATGATCATTTTTCAAGGCCACACCTAACCATCTGTTTAATTATAGGATCAGAGTTCTTTAATTACAAGATTCTTTCTCCCCATTGGACACTGTGTAAGTCACTCAGTAAACGAGCAAACCCGTTTTTCTAGCTCTTGGTGACAGGGAAGTATGTTCATTAGGAATTATCCATGAACAAGGAATCTAATTCACAGACTAATCATCAACTTGTGATATCTAAACTTCTCTTTCTTCCTGCCACTTCTCACCTCTCTTGTTCTTGGCACTGCTCTCCAGAACCCTTGTATACCTAAGAAAAACAATAGAGGGTCACTTTCCAAAAGGTCTATGTGGGAATACAGAACAGAACAACCAGCCAACGTCAAATATCTTTTACTTACTGAAATGTTCTCTTTTTTTAATGTTTTTATCATAGAAATGCTGTATAGAGGGGTTACAGTTGCATGAGTAAGGTAATGAGTATATTTCCTATGGAGCATTGTCCCCTCCTTCTTTGTTTTTTTCCTGTCATCCCTTCCCTCCTCACCTCCACAAGTTGTAAAGTTTGTTTTCAACACAGTGTTTGTACATCTCATTGTTAAAGTGGGTCAACCTGTATCCTTATTTAAGCATTTTGTTTTTTCCCTTCCCCTCCCCAAGTTAGAAAAATGTATATACAAGATGCAGGGCACCAACATCAAATACAATGAAAACCAAGGTTAAACCATGGGGGAAGAACATACAAGAGAAACAAAAAAAAAACCGCATAGTACATTGTTTTTAACGTATGTAAATGGGGTTTACTTTCACTTATCATCTTATATGGTCACATGTACATAGCTTTTGACCTTTGCTGTTTGCCCTAGACTTATACTAGTTATTTCAAATAAGGGAAACCATGGGACCTATGTTTCTTTGGGCCTGGCTTACTTCACTTAATATGATTTTTTCCAAGTCTTTTCATTTCCTAACAAATGGGGCAATGTCATTCTTTCTGATGGAGGCATAGAATTCATATATATATATATATATATATATATATATATATATATATATATATATATATATATAATGTGTGTGTGTGTGTGTGTGTGTATATATATATATATATATATATACACACACACACACACACACACATTTTCTTGACCCATTCATCTACTGAGGGGCATCTGGGTTGGTTCCATATCTTAGCTGTGGTAGGTAATGCTGTGATAAACATAGTTGTCCTGGTAGCTTTAGTTTAGCCTTGTTTGTGATCGTTTGGGTAAATGCACAAAAGTGGGATTGCTGGGTCATAGGGGAGCTCTATGTGGGTCTTTTGAGGAACCTCCATACTACTTTCTAAAGTGACAACAAGTTTATACTCCCACCAACAATGCAGTAGGGTTCCCTTTTGGCCACATCCCGTCCAGCATCTGATGTTATTAGAGTTCTTGATTATTGCCATTCTAACTGGGGTGAGGTGGAATCTCAGCTTTGTCTTGATTTGCGTTTCTTTTATGGCTAGAGAGGTCAAGCATTTCTTCATGTGTCTACTGGCCATTCTTATTTCCTCTTCAGAAAAGTCTTTCTTTAAGTCTTTGGCCCACTTATTTATCAGTCAGTTGTTTCTTTAAGAATTGTTGGAGGATTTAGTTCTAAGTATATTTTAGATATGAAACCCTTGTCCGTTGTATGGCTAGTGAAGATCTTCTCCCAATCCGTAGGCTTTCTATTGATCTTGCTAGCTATGTCCTTTGCCATGCAGAAACTCTGCAGTTTCATGCAATCCCATTTGTCCAATGTTTCTTGATTTTTTTGTGTTTCTGGGTCTCTATTAAGAAAATTTCTGCCTGTGCCAAGGAGCCCTAGAGTTTCTCCTATTCCTTCCTGTAATGTTTTCAGGGTGTCTACTTTGACTTCAAGGTCTTTGATCCATTTGGAGTTGATTCTGGTGCAGAGTGTATATAAGGATCTTAGTTTTCTACAAGTGTTTAAACAATTTTGCCAGCACCATTTACTGAAGAGGCTTAGACAAATAAATTCTTAAGAAAGGTCAATATCTCTGTATATCACCTTTACAAAACAATTTTTAATTAAAAAGAAAGGCAAATAGGTATCAACAATCAATCAAAATAAAGTTGATTATTATTGAATGTCAGATGTGTACACCCACATAATGTAGAGACAGAGTTGTTTGAAAAAATTAAAATATAATACTTGGCATTATGGCTCATATTGTAATCCCAGCTACAAAGGAGGTCATCATTAAGAAGAACATGGCTCAAGACCAACCCCAGTCAAGATTCCTTCTTCTCCATAACAACAAATTAGTTGGGAATAGTGGTGTGTACAGGTGGTACCAAATACTTGGAAAGTCATAGGTAGGAGGATAATAGTCTGAGGTTAGCCCCAGGCCAAAACATAGGACTCTACCTGAAATATGACTAAAGTTAAAATTGGCTTAGGATGTGGTTCAAGTGTCAGAGCACCTAACAGGTAACAAGACCTGATACCAGTGCCACAAAGTATGTGTATATAAATATATATATATATATATATATATATAATATTTGCATATTTTACCTCTACATGTAAAATAACAGCCTCCCTAGAGCCAATATATTTCCTCTCCTTCACAAGATGCTCTTGTTGCTATATCTCTAAATAACATGAAATAATGCACATATATGTATTAATCTTTCCATGTTAGTCACTAACTATTGTTTTTCTAACACTTTAGCTTTCTTAAGTCTTCTCCTACTCTCTCTAATACACACACACACACACACACACACACACACACACACACACACACACACATCTTTGCATTACAGCCACCATCTTTACATTCACTCAATTCAGTGTACTGAAATTTTAAGTTAACATTCATTCTTAGCATTGTACGTTAATGTAATATAATGTACTATAAACATAGCAATATTGTTCACATGATTTGGCAAAATAAATTTCATTCATAACTGAGACCTTTAGTCGAATATAAGTACTTTTAATCTTCCAAGTCAAGTTGAAAAAGGCAGGTGAGAAGTAATTGCTAGATTTTTTTTTTTTTGCTCATTTACTCACATGTTTGGTTTCCCATTCATTTATCATCAATTCAATCTCAAACTCTACCAAGTCTAAAATTCCCATCAGTATGTTGTGGAACATAATGTTAGTCTATTAATTTTATCTTCTTAAGAAAATTTGTTCAGGATCCTTCTGTTTTATTTTAATTTAGAAATAAAGGGCAATAATGTCAACTGAACACTCTTTTCCACTCTCTTGTTTAAATTCTCTATTTCTTAATTCCTATTTTTATATCATCTTAGTTTTGTTTAGTCCTTCATTTTGTTTGGTCAGGTCTGCCAGTAGATCTAAAAACTCATAGGAGTTAAAATTGTTCAGACCCTAAATATCTGATTTTTTTTTACAATCAAACCTCATTTCTTGGAAGAACTGAGGGGCAGTGCCCAGGCCCAGAGTTCAAGCATAGAATTCTATGCTTGGAGTCATTTTTCCTCAAAACTTTTGGAACATTGTTCCTTTACATGCCAGCCTCTTTGGTTACTACTGAAAAACTTCACAAGTGCTATTATTTTTTTACCCTTTGCATGTGACTTGATTTTAATTTTGGTTTTCTATTTCTGAAAGTTTGCAGGACTACTTGATTTTATCAGTGTTGTAGAACTACACAGTGACACACATCAGAGTGGTCTCTTTCTGATTTACTTTACTGGAAACATCCTTACAACCTAGAAATTTTACACATTTTTCTTTAATTATATAGCTGGTTATTTCCTTCTAGTTCTGCTCTTTTCTTTTCCTCTTTGGAACCTCAATTATATTATAAAGGTATTGAATCATATAATCATATATTGAATCATATAATCCAGGCTTCTAATTTTATTATTAATTTTCTCTGCCATTTTCTCTTGCTTTTTGCTCAACTTTCTCAGAAATATCCTCAATTTTATCTTCCCATGTTTTGTTGACTTTCTAAAAGTTCTCACTATCCTTATTATAAAGCATCATGGTCTTGTTTAATGACTGTAATATCACTTATACCTCTCCAAAAACACTATTGATTTTTTTATTTTATTTTATTTTTTATTTTTATTTTTTTGTTGGTCATGGAGCTTGAACTCTGGGCCTGGGCGCTGTCCCTCAGCTCTTCAGCTCAAAACTAGCGCTCTACCACTTGAGCCACAGTGCCACTTCCGGTTTTCTGAGTAAGAGCCTCACAGCCTTTCCTGCCTGATCTGGCTTTGAACCACTATCCTCAGATCTCAGCCTCCTGAGTAGCTAGGATTACAGGTGTGAGCCACAGGCGCCTGGCCACTATTGATATTTTTAAGGATCTCTATGAAAATTCCTCATTTCTCCTAACTTGGCTTTTTTCTGTTTGTCTATGTTGTCTATGTGAAAATTTTTGACGGTCAGCTAGCTGAGACAATGCTTATCTATCCATATTTAAGAGTAGGGCCCTAAGGCTGATGCTTGTCTACTATTAGCTTCACTGGACATATTGATCTAGGGGGGGAGCCCATTTTCTTGGAGATTCTCCTCCCCCATTACATCTTCCTTTTGTTCTGAAAGCACTCCTACAGAAGAACCTTCTATTCTTCTATCTAGACACATTGAATCTTCTAGATGCCAATAGAAACAATAAGATGAAAAGGGAGCCTACAGAATAGGTTAAATTATCTGAACACTAAGAAGTTACTGTCCAAAATATACAAGGAACTAAAACAACTCAATAGCAAAGGCAAAACTAGAAAACAGAAAAATAGAAAATTGGCAACTGAAAAATACGCCAAGAACCAGAACAATTTTCTTAAGAAGATAGACAATGAGTCAATAAAAATAGAAAAATGTTCAACATTCCTAGCAAATATTGACATACCAAAACTAAACCAAGATGAGTTAAACCATCTTAACAGGCCCATATCAAGCATTGAAATAGAAACAGCAATAAGAGACCTCCCATCTAAGGAAAGTCCAGGACCAGATGGTTTTACAGTGGAATTCTACAAAGCCTTCAATGCAGAGCTTACACCAATACTCCTCCAACTCTTCAATGAAATTGGGTTTTTTTTGTTTTTTTGGGGGGGGGGGTCCAGTCATGGGGCCTGAACTCTGGGCCTGGGCGCTGTCCCTCAGCTCTTCAGCTCAAGGCTAGCACTCTACCACTTGAGCCACAGCACCACTTCCGCCTTATTTCTTATGTGGTGCTGAGGAATTGAACCCAGGGCCTCGAGCATGCAAGGCAAGTGCTCTACCACTGAGCCACCTTCCCAGCCCCTCTTCAATGAAATTGAAAGAGAAAGTTCACTACCGAACACATTCTATGAGGCCATCATAACCCTCATCCCAAAACC
Source organism: Dipodomys merriami (assembly GCF_024711535.1). NCBI lineage: Eukaryota > Metazoa > Chordata > Mammalia > Rodentia > Heteromyidae > Dipodomys > Dipodomys merriami. Next base: position 87,875,063 of record NW_027203381.1, read on the forward strand.
AGGCAGGGACTCATCAAAGAAAGAGAACTATAGACCCATTTCTTTGATGAACGTTGATGCAAAACTTCTCGACAAAATTCTGACCAATCGACTTCAACAATTCATCCAAAAAAATCATACACCACGATCAAACAGGATTCATCTCAGGGATGCAAAGCTGGTTCAATATACGCAAATCAATTAATATAATTTATCACATCAACAGGAGCAAGGATAAGAACCACATAGTTATCTCAATAGATGCGGAAAAAGCATTGGACAAGATCCAACACCCCTTTATGATGAAGGTTCTGGAAAAATTAGGAATCCATGGAACATTCCTCAATACAATAAAGGCTGTATATGACAAACCTACAGCCAGCATTATACTTAATGGTGAAAAACTAAAGCCATTTCCTCTTAACTCAGGAACAAGACAAGGATGTCCACTCTCTCCACTTCTCTTCAATCTAATATTAAAATGCCTAGCTACAGCAATAAGACAAGATGCAAACATAAAGGGGATCCAAATAGGGAAAGAAGAAGTAAAACTCTTCCTCTTTGCAGATGACATGATCTTGTATTTAAAGAATCCCATAGACTCCACTCCCAAATTACTCAAGCTGATTCAAAACTTTGGCAAAGTAGCAGGGTATAAAATTAACCCTCAAAAATCAATGGCTTTTCTGTATGCCAACAATGAGAAAAGTGGGGCTGAAATTAGGAAAGCAACTCCATTTGTAATAGCCCCACAAAAAATAAAATACCTAGGAATTAACGTAACCAAAGAAGTGAAGGACCTCTATGATGAAACCTTGAAAACTTGAAAAAGGAAATCAAAACAGAACTTACAAAGTGGCAAAAACTCCCATGCTCCTGGATTGGAAAGATCAACATCGTGAAAATGGCAATACTTGCCAAGGCTATCTACAAATTCAATGAGATACCTATCAAAATTCCAACTTCATTCTTCAAGGAAATAGAAGAGGCAATCCAAAAATTCATATGGAACAATAAAAGACCCCAAATAGCAAAAACAATCCTCAACAGAAAGAACACTGCTGGAGGAATATCAATACTAAATTTCAAACTCTACTATAAAGCTATAGTAAGCAAAACAGCTTGGTACTGGCACAAGAACAGACCTCAGGACCAATGGAATAGAATGAAAACCCAGAAATGAACCTACAGACCTATAGCCATCTAATCTTTGATAAGGGAGCTAAAAAAATACAATGGAAGAAAGACAGCCTCTTCAGTAAATGGTGTTGGCAAAATTGGTTAACTACTTGTAGAAAACTAAAGCTAGATCCTTATATATCACCCTGCACCAGAATCAATTCCAAATGGATCAAAGACCTCGGAGTCAAAGCAGACACTCTGAAAACATTACAGGATGGAATAGGAGAAACCCTAGGTCTTGTTGGCACAGGCCGAAATTTTCTTAATAGAGATCCAGAAACACAACAAATCAAGGAAAGGTTGGACAAATGGGATTGCATGAAATTGCAGAGCTTCTTCATGGCAAAGGATATAGCTAGCAAGATCAATAGACAGCCCATGGATTGGGAGATCTTTACTAGCCATACAACAGACAAGGGCCTCATATCTAAAATATACGTGGAACTCAAAAAATTAAATCCCCCAACAACAAATCTTCAAAGAAACAACTGCTCAATAAATAAGTGGGCTAAAGACTTAAAGAGAAACTTCTCTGAAGAGGAAAGAAGGATGGCCAATAGACACATGAAGAAATGCTCAACCTCCCTAGCCATAAAAGAAATGCAAATCAAAACAACATTGAGATACCACCTCACTCCAGTTAGAATGGCTAAAATCAAGAACTCTAATAACAACAGATGCTGGAGGGGCTGTGGACAGAAGGGAACCTTACTGCATTGTTGGTGGGAGTGTAAACTTGTTCAACCACTTTGGAAATCAGTATGGAGGTTCCTCAAAAGACTCCACATAGAGCTCCCCTATGACCCAGCAATCCCACTTTTGGGCATTTACCCAAATGTTCACAAATAAGACCATACTAAAGCTACTAGCACGACTATGTTTATTGCAGCATTATTTACTATAGCTAAGATATGGAACCAACCCAGATGCCCCTCAATAGATGAATGGGTCAAGAAAATGTGGTATATATACACAATGGAATGCTATGCCTCCATCAGAAAGAATGACATTGCCCCATTTGTTAGGAAATGGAAAAGCTTGGAAAAAATTATATTTAGTGAAGTAAGCCAGGCCCAAAGAAACATAGGTCCCATGGTTTCCCTTATTTGCAATATCTAGTATATGTCTGAGTCAAGCAGAAAATGTCAGATAAGTTGATGTTAGGGAAATGAACCCTAAGATATGTATTCAAATGTTTTTTTTTCTTTCATGCCATTGTTTCTAACACATTTATAAGATTATTTCTTTGTTGCTTTGTATGTCCCTCCCCCACGGTATAACCCCTGCTTTCACTGTATTTGATGTCGGTATAATTTGTGGAGGGGAAGGGAAAAAACAAATCGTTTAAATAGGGTTACAGGTCGACCCATTGCAACAATGAGATGTACAAGTCGTTATGTCGAAAACAAACTTTACAACTTTGGTGGGGAGGGGGATTGGGTGGGGGTGCGGGGGGAGGATGGGAAGGGGAAACAAAGGAGGAGACTACAATGCTTGATAAGAAATGTACTCATTATCTTGCCCATATAATTGTAACCCCTCTGTACAGTATTCTACAATAAAAAAAAGAAAGAAAAATGTTCAACATAAATATTATGTGGAAGGGTAAATCAAAATCATGAGGCCAAAAAGGGAACCCTACTGCACTGTTGGTAGGAGTGCAAACTTTTCCAACCACTCTGGAAAGCAATACGGAGGTTCCTCAGAAGAGCTACATATAGAGCTCCCCTATGACCCAGTAATCCACTTTTGGGCATTTACCCAAATGATCCCAAACAAGGCCATACTAAAGCTATCAGCACAACTATGTTTATCATAGCATTATTCACCATAGCTAAGATATGCAACCAACCCTGATGCTCCTCAGTAGATGAATGGATCAAGAAAAATGTGATATATATTCTTATTTATTTATCTTATAAACTTTATTGATTTCATCTACACTGAAAATGACTAGAAGTGACACTGGTAATAATTGAAGTAATAGTCCTAGGACTTTCCTGGTAATATTCATGCCTAAACTTATCCAAGACAAGAGTTCTCTTAGAGGATTATTGAGCAGGAGTCCCACCAGTAGGGCAAAAGGAGAGCATCTTACCAATTTTACCTGGATTCAGATAGCCCAAGTTCTCAGACCCACAATGTGCGTTCCACAGATTCACAGAGTTACATCTCACCCACTCCATGTGGCAGAGGATGGGCTCAGTAGTAAAAGCATGGCCTTTCACCTGCTTCAAAACATGGAGCCATTCATAGATCCAGAGACAGTTTTTTTCTGGACAGTATAGTGGTTCTAAATTTTTGTCTGTGATGCTTTCAATAGTAGACTGATAGAACAGCTACCAATATTCATATTGAAAATATCCTTTCCATCTCAAGAAAAAAAAACTTAGAAGCTAAAAAAGATTTAAGTTTGGGGACTGGGAAGGTGGCTTGGTGGTAGAGTGCTTGCCTTGCATACCTAAGACCTTGGGTTCGATTACTCAGCACCACATAAGCAGAAAAAGCTGGAAGTGGCGCTGTGGCTCAAGTGGTAGAGTGCTAGCCTTGAGCTGAAGAACTGAGAGGCAGTGTCCAGGCCCAGAGTTCAGGCCCCATGACTGACAAAAGAAAAAAGATTTAAGTTTTTTAACAGAAATTGATTTCCCAATCATTTTGGTAGGTATATGCCAATTGTGGAGCTTGAACTCAGGCCTAGGCACTGTCCCTTAGCACTCTAACACTTGAGCCACAGCTCCAGTTCAGGCTATTTGGTGGTTAATTGGATATAAGAGTCTCATGGATTTTCTTACCTGGGCTGGTTTTGAATGGCTAGCCACAGATCTTAGCCTCCTGAGTTGATAGGATTATAGGCATGAGCCATCAGTGCCAGGCAATAACCATTGCTCTACCTGCTTCCTTATGCTCTTATTATTATACCTTAAGATATCATCAGCTGTGAGCTAGTGACATCATAATGCACTGTGAGTTGTGTTTATCACAGGAGAACAAGTGCTTAAGAGATGACCAAAAGAAAAAAAAATGTAATATCCTCCTACACATGACTCAGAGAGGAACTTGCTCCTGTCTTCAACTTCCATTGAGGAAGTACATTCCGAGCACCAGAAGCACAAGGGGAGATCCCAGCTATCCTCTCCAAACCACTCTGAATCAAGATCAAAATGGCTTGGACCAAGCCATGAGGCAGAATTACAAGTATCAAAAAGTAGGGGAAGGAGATATTAAGATCCATCAAGGAGTAGTAATACCTGAAGGAGCAAGGATCGAGGCAAAACTTAACCAAAGCTTTGCTTGATCCATTTGTTCATATATTTTGTCTGCACTGTGGGCAGAATCCTAATGAGATAGCTCCTTGCAGGATAACTGTTGAAAGCTTCATGACACAATGGGAAGACTGAGTGATGGGCAGCATCACACCTCTGACATGTACTTCTGTGATTTATGGTGGTTACTTAACTTCTCTGAACCTCAAAGTTCTCATTTGTGAAATTAGTAATAGCACCTAACTCATGGATGTTATAGATCAAGTAAGGAAATATTTATACAGTACTATGTGCAGAAAGCAAAGAGTGCCCAGGGCCTACAAAAAAAGATGGCTATTACTAATCATGTGTATGTGTGTATGTGTTATACATGTATAAAATTGTGTGCGATTTGGGTCTAGTGTAGTTCATGACACAATGAAAGGAACTTTGGTTTTGGATTAATTAAAACTGAAAAGAGTCGGACCACAGCAAAAGTGACAGAGCACCTGCCTAACAAGAGGGAAGAACAGAATTCAAACTCCAGTAATGAAAACCAAATGATATAAAGACATTTTATGTGACAGAATCCCTGACTTTAAATAATATTAAACTGAGATCATTATCTTGTGATAAGGTCACAGTTTTTTTCCAACTCACAAGGAATCAGTTTATATAAAAACTATGCAAGTCTCCATATGCTAACGAAAAATTGCACTGGAAATAATGAACACAGCAAGAATTACACTTTATTCAAGATTTTTTTCAAAAGATCAAATTACAATAAGAATGAGAATCAAGGCCAGGCACCATTGGCTCACACCTATAATCCTGGATACTGAGGAAGCTGAGATCTGAGGATCACAGTTCAAGGCCAGCCTGGACAGAAAAGTCCAAAAAGACTCATCTCCAATTAACTACCAGAAAACCAGAAGTAGGGCTGTGTCCCAAAGTGGTAGAATACTAGCCTTGAGCAAAAAGCTTAGGGACAGCACCCTAGCCCTGAGTTCAAGCACCATGACCAATTTTTTTAATTTAATTTAATTTAATTTGTGAACATACTGTACAGAGGAGTTACAATTACATGGGCAGGATAATGCGTACATTTCTTACCAAGCATTGCAGCCTCCTCCTTTGTTTACCCTTCACATCCCTTGCCATGACCAATTTTTAAAGCAAAAAACAAAGATGCCATCATTTTGTTTTTCATAAAGACTTCAGCAGAAATGAGAAATGGATAATATAATATTCTACAGATAAACTTTCCTAAGGATGGTAGTCTTGTTACCTTGTATTAGTCAACTGGATACGTTCTTATTTGGAGTTAACTCTCCCTGTCACGGTAGATATTTGTAGGATCTGAATATGGAGAAGTTCCAGCTCTAGTGGATACTCAATATATTTTCTTGTGGGAAGTTCATCAGCAAAGCACATATAAGGGAAAGTCCGTGGCACGTAATGGATGGCCTCTCCCAGCTCTCCTTAGCATCCCAGACCCAGAAGCAGCAGTTCTGCTTCCTGGGAAAAGCCAACTTCTAAAAATCACTACAGAATTGTTGATCTAAGGTAATTCAGGGCTAAATTGAACAGCAAAGGGGAGATTTTTTTTTCTTAAAAGGGAACAGTGCAGTAAAGATAGTTTGTTTTTATTCCTGGCCTCAATCTTTCACTTCCTCTCACAAGAGAGAAGCAGATGTTCAGTGCACAGTCGTGGATGAAATGAGACATGAAAGAAAACAAAATAAAATCATGGTTCAAGTTATTCTTTTAAATATTACTCATTGTTCACTCGATCATGTAAGTGTTTGGAACTTTTAACACAGAAAATCATCTTCAACTTCATTCATAAGTTAATTATGTAGGTCCCATCTGATCCAAAATACCAGAAGTGGCGCTGAAGAGCTGAAGAGCTGAGGGACAGTGCCTGGAGTTCAAGCCCCACGACCAACAAATAAAAAAATAATAATAATCACCTACCTAGAACTCTTAAATAATCACTACCTAGAACTCTTAAAACCTATTAACATATTCAATAGATCTGTGTAGCTCTAACAAAACTCATTCTAAAGATGCCACACTTAATACTGAGTTGTTCTTCCTTGTAGATTCTAATCCTTCGGTGTAGGACCATGTCATTGGCAAAAATAGTGAGTGCCTTTCTACTTGCTATATCAAGAAACACAACATCTGATTTCTCTTTTAAAAAGTATACCCAACCATTCTAAGTTAGACCTTATGATAAGAATTGGGATGGTCATATTTAGTGCCACTTAAAATTGGAATTAACACCAGGCCCTAGTGGCTCAGGACTGTAATCCTAACTACATAGGAGACTGAGATCTGAAGTTCTCAGTTCAAAACCAGTCCAGGTAGAAAAATCCGTGAAACTCTTATCTCCATTAACCACTCAGAAAACTGGAAATGCCACTGTGGCTCAAGTGGTAGAGTGCTAGCCTTGAGCTAAAGAGCTGAGGGACAGCGCCCAGGCCCAGAGTTCAAGCCCCACAACTGAAAGAAAAAAAAAAAAGGAGTTGTAATTAGCATCAAAAGGCCTCTCTTTCACAATGGGCTCTGTGATAGAGTCCTGGAAGAAAACCTAAGATTTAATAAGATCTAAAATATCATTCTAAATTCATGTTCTAATACTCTTAATTATTTCTATTGATTAATAAGCAAAGAGCCTGAGTAGACATTTCCCCAAAGAAATATACTAGTGGTCAATAAGCACATGAACAAATTGCTCAAAATCACTAAGCTTTGGAGAAATGCAACTAAAATCCATAATGATGTGTGGTGGCACGTGCCTATAATCTCAGAACTCAGAAAACTGCAGCAGTGTGGAGCACATGGGCAGCAATGATGGCGCTGGGAGGGGGTTGAGTGGGCAGAGCCAAATTTACTGTAGAGCACATGGACAGCCAAGATGGCACTGGGAGAGAGTAAAGTGGGCAGACCCCAATTGATCTGCCAATCAGTGCCTAACCAGCCCGTGAAGGCTCAGGTGAATGATACGGTGTGACCTTGACAGTGATTGGTTCCTCTTCCTCCCTTACCATGCCACCCGCCCTTTTTGTCTTTAAAAGGGGCTGCTCTCTGTTAATAAACGAGTTTTCTACCTGCTGGATTTGGCTCCCCTCTGTGTCTGATTGTCTCCTGGGCTGAGGGAGGCTAGGGAACTGGCGAGCGCCCCACTTACCTTTCCTCGGACCCCGTCCGTCTTTTGTGGGACAGACTAAGACCCAACACAGCAGGAAGATCAGGATTTTGAAGCCAGTCTCCTTTGAAAGATTGTCTCCAAAAGATTAAAAAAAAAAAAAGCTGGGTACCCATGGCCTATAATCCTAACTACTTGTGATCTGAGGATTGTGTTTCAAAGCCAGCCTGGGCAGCAAAGTCCCTGAGACTCTTCTCTCCAATGAATCACCAGAAAACCAGAAACTGCATTGTGTCCCAAAATGGTAGAGCACAACTTTACCTCAGAACTACACCCAAAAAAAAAAAATCATATGGAAATAAAAGACATCAAATAGCAAAAGTAATTTTGAGCAAAACTAGCAATGCTGAAGGTATCTCAGTATCAGACTTCAAATTATAGTGCAGAGTCATAGCATGAAATCAACATGATACTGACACAACATCATACATAAAGACTAACAGAACAGGAGGCCCAGAATAAACCCATGCCACAGCCATCTATTTTTAACAAAAGAGTTAAAAACACATATTGGAAAAGACACCCTCTTCAATAAATAGTGCTAGAAGAACTAGTTATCTAAATGTAGAAGACACTAAACCTTTTTCTCAAATCCTGTACAAAAAAATCCAAAATGGATCAAAGATCTTTGTTGTTGTTGTTGTTGTTTTTGGTCCGGTCCTGGGGCCTGAACTCTGGGCCTGGGCACTGTCCCTCAGTTCTTCAGCTCAAGGCTAGCACTCTACCACTTGAACCACAGGGCCACTTCCGGCATTTTTTCTTTTTGCTTATGTGGTGCTGAGGAATTGAACCCAGGGCCTCATGCATGCAAGGCAAGCGCTCTACCACTGAGCCACCTTCCCAGCCCGGATCAAAGATCTTAAATGCAAGATCTGAACCCTTGAAACTTGCAGGACAAAAGGGAAAACACCAGAAGATACATGTATAGGCAATTGTTTTCTGATTAATACTACAGGTGCTCAAGAAATAAGGGCAAGAATTAACAATGGGATTGAGTCATTAAAAAGCTTCTGCATATCAAAGGAAACAATGGTCAGACTAAAGAGAATGAGAGAAAAAATTGATGACTGCTTAATGGATAAATATCTACAATTTTTAAACAGCAAAAAGAATATTCCAGTTAAAAAATGGGCAAATTAATTGAACAGATAGTTCTCAGAAGAAACACAAATGGCTAATACAGAAAGAAATGTTCAACATCCTTAACCATAAGGAAAATGAAAATCATAACTACATAAAGATTCCATCTTACCCCAATCAGAATGCCAGCCATTTAGAAAACAATGGCTGGCAAGGATAGAAGGAATCCTTATACATTGTTGGTGAGAATGGTAAACACTATGGAAAACACTATGAAAATTCCTCACAAAATTAAATATGGATCTACCATATGACCCTATTATATCACTGTTGGATGTAAAGCAACATGCGATGAAGATACTTGTACACCCAGGTTTATTGCAACATTATTCAGAATAGCCAAGCTGGAAAATCAGCCAAGGTGTGCAACAGCTAATGAATTATAAATAAAATACAGTATACATATTCCATAAAGAAGAATGAAAGTATGTCATTTGCAGTAAAATGACTGAAACTGGAAATCATCATGTTGACTGAAATAAACTAAGCTCAAAAAGCCAGATATGGCATGTTATCTCTGATATGAAGAATGTACACAAAAAAGGAGGAAGTGGAGGAGGAGGAAGAAGAGGGGAAGAAGGAGGATAAAAACTTCCTAGCTGCTTCAATGAGATGTACAAGACACTATGTTGAAAAGTAAACTTTACAATTTAGATGGGGGGCGGGGGGAGTATAGTTGTGGAGGTGGGAAGGAAGGGATGGTAGGGGAAGAACAAGGAAGGAGACAACAGTGCTTGATGGGAAATGTCCTCATTGCCTTGCTCTTGTAACTGTAGCCTCTCTATATAGTTTTTTTTTTCAATATAAAACGTATTTTTAAAAAAAGAAACTTCCGGGGCTGAGAAGGTGGCTCAGTAGTAGAGCACTTGTCTTGCATGCATGAGGCCCTGGGTTCGATTCCTCAGCACCACATAAGCAAAAAGAAAAAATGCCGGAAGTGGCGCTGTGGCTCAAGTGGTAGAGCACTAGCCTTGAGCTGAAGAGCTGAGGGACAGCGCCCAGGCCCAGAGTTCAGGCCCCACAACCGGACCCAAAAAAAAAAAAAAAAAAGAAAAGAAACTTCCTAGCTGGGTGGCCAGTAGCTCACACCTGTAATCCTAGCTATTCAGGAGGCTGAGATCTGAGGATCACAGTTCAAAGCCAGTCCAGACAGGAAAGGCCATGTGATTCCTATCTCCAATTAACCATCAGAAAACTGGAAGTAGTGCTGTGGCTCAAAGTGGTAGAATGAGCAAAAAAGCCCAGGGACAGCATCCAGGCCATGAGTTCAAGCCCCACAACTGATTCTCCCCTTAAACACACACACACACACACACACACACACACACACACACACACACACAGAACTCTTCCTAATTCTTTTTAATTCTTCTTTTTTATCTTTTTTTTTAATTTTTTAATCCTTTTTTCAGTTCTCCCTTTAAGATTGTCACTTTACAACCAGAATTTCTCAAATTCTAGTATTCATTTTCATTATTTCCTTATTGCTTCAACAAACTGAAATCTTGTACCTGACCTCACCAAGGTTAGCAATACTCCTGTCATCCAGTGAAAACATATGTTAAGGTATTTTACTATGGGTCACCTTAGAGTACCAATCCTGTTAACTGGTCTTGCTCCTTGAAACCTTCTTCCTTTGCCGTTCTTGACTCTGTTCCTCATACTGAGCCTCCTCCCTTCATAGCGATGCCAGTTCCTCTTACTGGGGAACCCACATCACCTCTTCATCTCTGGTCCACAGCATAACATCATGCTGGTTAGTCATCATGGTTCACTTAACACATTATTTCTCAACCCTGGCTGTGCCTTAAATTCATTGTAAACATTTATCCATCTGGAAGCAGTTCTTATTGCATTAGTGTTTCATTAGCAACAGTGTTTCTAAGAGTTTTTATTTTATATTATTATTATTATTTCCTAAAAATTTCCTTTTGATTTTTAGTGTTTAACAATAATCTTGTCACTGCATGCTAGGACTAAAGACAGGAAATTTGGAGGAAAATATATTACTTTAGAACTTAACTCTAGTTAGATTTTTAGGTAGAGCTTTAGAATCCTGAGAACATAATTTTTTCATATTTTTATTGTTATTATACAGGTGATGTACAAAGGGGTTACAGTTTCATAACTCAAGTAATGAGTGCATTTCTTTTTGGACAAACCACCCCTTCTTTCACTCTGTGAGAATAAACTTTAAAGATCCCTTTAAAAGTTTATACGTAAAAATGATTTGAGCCAGGTGCCAGTGGCTCATGCCTATGAGGCTAGCTACTTAGGAGCTAAATACTTGAAGACTGAGGTTTGAAGCCAATGTGGGCAGACAGATCAAAAGATTCCAATTAACCAGCAAAAACACAGAAGGAGAGGTGTGACTCAAGTGGTAGAATACCATCACTAAGCTGAGAAGCTGAATGAGAGTGTGAGACCTGGAGTTCAAGCCACAGGACCAATGCAAAAACTAAAAGAAAGGAAAAAGAGAAGTTGTTTGAAATGGACATTATCATAGCTGGTAATGCCAGCGTTCTGATCCCAAAGTACTTCTCTCACCTTCTCTCAGCCAGGAGCCCAAGACACCAACCAAGTCGTAAATGAACACATTGAATAAGCAACTTGCGTTTGCCAGCTTTCTTGGGAGTGTCCCAGCCCCACCCTGGGCTTCCCAGAACCAACAGGCCCTCACCCAGAGGGGCTGGCCTGCCCTCCCCCTCCAGTCTGTTGTGCACCTGCCTCAGTAGAGACATTCTGCCTGCTACTGCTGCTGATGAGGGAGGAGGCCTTCACCACAATGGCGTGACTAGAGAGACTCATTTGTGTAGAAGCAGTTTTCTTTGTTGATGAGCTTAATTCTTTAACTGTGGTTGTGGTTTGGGGGTAGTTGAGGGTGAAGAGATAGGGAAAGAGTTGGTCAAAAGAGTGTTAAACCCTGACTATGGAATTGTAACCTCTTTGAATAACTGCTTAATAATAACAATTTAAAAAAGAAAAGAGCGTTAGACAAGTAGAAGCAAAACAATCCTAAAACGCCATGAGGCTCAACCACACTAAGAAACCATTCATCCATGTGGCCCCCCGTGTTCCTCCAGATTTTGCTCTCCAGTCCACCTTTTCACCCATTCCTTCTAGAAGAAAAAGAGCTTTCATAGAGAGAGGTGATGCACCTAATGTGCATGTTCAATCATGACCAACCTGTGTTTGTGTTAGGATAACCTGGACAGTCACCGATAGTAGCAAGGAGATTTAGTCCTCAAGCTCCATGGTTTACAGAAGATTTCAGGATTCTTACATTGTCAGGAGTCAAGAAGTCTGGATATTTCCTGTTCATTATATCTTTATCAGCAAGTCTGCAGAGTTTCATCAAGGGGGGAAAAACTTTTCTTCAAAATTCAATTCATTAAAAAAAAAACCCTCAGGTTTTATTTTGAAGCTCACAACAGTATAGAATGTGGTTTCCCATCCCTACAATGGCTTAAGAAGCAAATTCATCACTGTTGGTAAAGAGCAGGTTCTCCATGGTTTATATATTGGAAAAGTGGACTTAAAGGGAAGAAAAGATCTGGGCAAAGGGGATACAGTGTACCCCATTTGCCAAGGGCAGCAAATTCAAAGAAAGACAATTACAAAGCATGTGGTACTAGTCCTAGAGTTTGCCGCAAAGGTTACCTGTGAATTTAGCCCCAGCATTTGACCCATCCTCTGCTTCGAGGAAAACTTAAAAATTGTTTTATGTAGGCGGATGGAAGTGTGAGCAAAAGGTAACACTGTGGGAAGCGATGCTGACCAATAAGCTTCACCCAAGGCAATGAGATTCCTATGCTACAGGTACTCATAGGCAGTTTAACTGCTACTCACCCCTACAGGGGAGAATTCACTCAGAGGCAATGGGTCTGCAAGATGCCTTTTAGACCAGAACCTCAATGAATGCAGCAACATAGATAATTGAAATTGTTGGCAGGGTGCTGGTGGCTCACACCTGTAATCCTAACTACTTAGGAGGCTGAGATCTGAGAATCATGGCTCAAAGTCAGCCCAGGCAGGTAAGTTCGTGAAACTCTTATTTCCAATTAAACAACTGAAAACTAGACGTGGTGCTGTGGCTCAAAGTGGTAGAGCACTAGCCTTGAGCAAAAGATCTCAGGGGCAGTGACTAGGCCCTGAATTCAAGCCCCATGATGGACAAAAAAAGAAAAAAGAAAAAAAAAAAACAAAGAAATTGTCTTTTAACCTCCAGTAGTTGACTAATCAATCTACATCAAAATCCTGCTTCTTCATTCTCATACATCCTTTTTAAATAAAATAAGTACACTGCCAAATTTTGAGTCTCTTAAGGGGTAGGTTTTCTGAAGGGCAGAGAAAATTCATCGTGTAGAGAGTTAAAAAATTAGAACATAATTTTGGGTGCCAGTGGCTCATCCCTGTAATCCTAGCTACTCAGGAGGCTGAGATCTGAGGACCACAATTCGAAGCCAGCCCATGCAGGAAGTCCCTGTGAGACTCTTATCTACAATTAACCACTCAAAAATAGGAAGTGAAGCTGTGGCTCAAAGTGGTAGAGCACTAGCCTTGATCAGGGACAGCGCCCAAGCCCTGAGTTCAAACCCCAGGACCAACAACAACAATAACAAAAACAAAAACAAAAAAAAACCTAGAACATATAACCAGGAAATGAAGGAAAAGCACAAAATCCCCAAACCCTGGGGAAATTTTCTCCCTAATGACAGTGGGGCCTCTTTGTCTGCATAGAACCAGATTGTTCCAAAATTCTGTCTGGATACTTCTTTAGTTGACTCATTTTCACCCAAGGGTTGGGAGGGCAAAAAGAGTGAGGTGTTCCTTGGGTTTCAGCCACACTTAGAAACTTAACCTAGCTCACACTCCATCTGGGTTTTATAGCCAGTTGCCTCTCCTCAGTGGATAATATGGCTGTGTAGAAGCTTTCTGTTCTGTTCTACAACTACCCAAGGCACGTATCAATGATTCTCTGAGAGGGAAGATCAGTATGAAAAAGACAATTAATACTTGATCCTTTCTGGATAGTGGGATCCCTGAGTGAACACCTGCTAGACCTGGTCAGCGTTATAAAGCATGCACTCTATCAGATCCTATGCATTCTGGCTGGGAAAACAGGCTTGAAATTTTGCCTTTCTTCTGCTTGTTGTAGACCATAACCCGTCTTCCTCATAGCCCTCAGATCTTTCTCAGAAACTGATTTTAGGTCTTCCTTGAGTGGGTTATTTCTTAGGATCCCTCTCTGTCATATCTAACTCCAATATCTAACTCCAATATCTAGCCTTTGCCCTTTCTCCATTCTTATTTCTCATCATTTCAAACCTGAAACTCTGGCCAAAAAAAAAAACCCACAAAACTGTCTTCCACATCTGCACATTATGTGCAAATCTTTCCCTCTTTCTAAGGTTGGCCTACTTGAACCCAGCATTATCTGAAGGTGTGGTCAAGTCTAGGGTTTTTCCTGAACTAGATCAAGAAGAGGTGAATTTCCCAGAGGCATTATGTAAATGAAGTCATGAGGAACTGGCAAGTTCTTGCTCATTTTGATTTTGCTGTGTGTACCAATCAATTAGGCTTCTCCAACTCTCTTTTTGCAGAAATGAATAAAATAATATCTCTTTCCATGTTATCTCGGTTAGCACTCTTATATCCACAGGGAAGATGACAGAATACTTCAGGTAGTAATTTCTCTTATTGCCCCCAAAGAGGGTGAAAAGACTACTTTCTTCTCAGAAGATTCTAGATTGCAAAGCTCTACAACCAATGAAGATGCTTGTAGACTCAGAAACACAGGTCTGTGAGAGTCCTACACTAATATTGTCCACTTCCCTCCACCTCACCTTCATCACTTCTACTAGGTTTGGTGTTTCCTGGTCCTCTGGATTTACATTCATTATTTAGCAATAAATAATCAGGCTAATTTAAATATTCATTTCTCCAAATCTTTTCACTACAATCATGTTCCTAACTGATATGAAATACCCCTTGAACACTCATGTGGTGAAGGCTTTGTTCCCAAATCAACAATATACAGAGGTGGGGGTCTTCGGAAGCTGATTGGATCATAAAGGCTCTGACTTCATGAATGGATTAATCCATCGTTGAGTTCATCATTTGATGGGCTCTTGGAAAGTGGTAGAAACATAGGAGGTTAGAACTGGTTGGAAGGAATTGGTTGGTCCTTGGTGGATAGCTTGGGTCTCTAATGTCCTAACCTCTCTCTGCTTGTTCCCTGGCTGCTATGATGTAAGCAGCATTGTTCTAACACACCCTTTCCCTCCATGAATATCTGGCCAGCCACAGAGTTCCTCTTGTGACAGGCCCACAACAAGGGAGCCAGGCAACCAGAGGTTGAAAACTCTGAAACCATGAGCCAGATGAACCTTTTCCTCCTTTTACATTGATTTTCTCAGATACTTTGTCACAACAATAAAAATCTGACACAAGTCACATAAGTGTTCACTATACTAGAAAAAAAAATGTATCATTATCTGACAGCCGCTTCTGATATGCCTTCCTCAGGGTAATATATAAAATATTCTGTATTATAAATCCCATCATTAATTACTTGAAAATTCATCTTTGTAGAGGGCATGTTTTGTATTTGAACATTGGATCAAGAATTCAAATGGATTCATGTATCAGTTCAAAAAGCTAGTCAAAAAATCAATGTGATCAGGTACCAGTGGCTCACATCTATAATCCTAGCTACCCAGGATCCTAGCTACTGAGGATCGCAGTTCAAAGCCTGCCTGGGCAGGAACTTCCATGAGACTCTTCTCCAATTAAACACATGAAAACTAGAAAGGGTGCTGTGGCTCAAGTGGTAGACTGCTAGCCTTGAGCTGAAGAGCTCAAGGACAGCACCCAGTCCCAGAGTTCAAGACCCATGACCAGCCAAAAAAAAAAAAATCGTGTTCTGTGCCCCAATTATCTCTCAGACCTGATATCAACCTCCCCTTATTCTTCTGCCTCTACAGTAGTTCAAGCCTCCAACAATCATCTCCTGGGTTTCTATACTGCATTAGCATCTCAGCCTGCAGGCTTGCCTTTTCCTTCTTCTCCCTATACTTTATCCTCCACTGTTCCAGTCCTGTGACTCTCGTAATTTAATTACTTTTGTGTTTCCTTTTCAGCTACACAATGTCCAAACTTCATTCCATAGTACACAAGATTCTCCTAAACCAATAGTATCCCTCCCCTGCCTCTAACCTTGTTTTTTTATCCTCAAAACCTCGTTTTTGCAGTTGAATTAAGGCATCATGCTTTCTTATATATTTATGCCTTTATATATCTTTCCCCTTCTCAAAAAGCCTTTTTGATCTTTGTCTACCTGCTGATACCTATTCATCTTGGAAAGAGCCAGTGTTTCCTGCTCTTTCTAGCTATCCTTGCCATTCAATAGCAGAATGGATTACTCTCTCTTCTTGTCCCAATTTAACCTTGTACTAATTTCTATAATAGTATATGCTAAGCTGTTTTATTCTAACTTCATTATGCCACTGGCTCATCTAATAAGCTACAAACTCCATAAAAATAACAAATTTATTATATCTTTATATACCCATGATTTACACATTATATTGCAGTTAATGTATAAATCATTGTTGAATGGATGGATGGGCAAAAGAAAGATTAATGTAAGTCCATTATTCTTATTTCCATTTAAAAGGAGAATGAGCTGGGTTCAGTGGAATTGAGCTCTGGCTGAAGTTCACCTAGCCAATATGTAGCAGAGGGAACCCTCAAGCCTTAAGACTCTTCATTTCAGATCCAGGGGTCTTTCCTTCCAAGCACTTTCCTCCAGACACATGAAAACAGTAACAAGATATCTGAAATTGGTTTGAACTCAAGACTATTAACTTCTCATCTCTGAAGCAAAGAAAAGAAGATATTATGTAAAATTAACAATGTAAAACTTGTGCTCTAAAAGAAATATTCAAGACAGTTCGCTTATTGTTACAAAACAAAACTCTTCAAAATGTAGAGGCTTAAGATTAAAAAAAAAAAAAAACCATCTACTGTACTCAAAAGGGTGCAATTTGGGCGAGACCAGTGTGAATAGTTCATCCCTGCTCCAGGGGTATCAGATGAAGCCACGCAGGTAGAGACAAGGATCCTTTCAAAATGGTTCGTTCAAATATGAGGTGTGTTGGTGCTAGGGGTCTACTAAGACAACGGACCAATTGCTTTGCTTCCTCTTTGCAAGGTCCTTTTCAGTTACTTGAACTTTCCCACACAATGGCAGGGGGTCGGTCCCTAATACCTCAAGAAAACCAGGCAGAGGCATCATGTAACACCATAATAATAGAGAAACATGATTTCAGTGTGTCACATTGAAATATATATTTCCATATTATTGTGATTTTCAAGCTTTTATTTCACTTTTGGGAAACATTTTACTTTTTTTGTTGTTCCCCCTCCCCATCTCTGGGCCTGTCCCTGAGCTTTTGTGTTCCAGTCTAGAACTCTACTACTTGAGCCACCGCTACACTTCCAGCTTTTTGTGGTTCATTGGTGATTAAAAAAAAAAAAAGTCTCACAGACTTTCCTGTCCACGCCAGCTTCAAACCACAATTCCTCAGATCCCAGCCTCCTAAGTAGCTAGGATTACAGGCGTGAGCCACCAGCACCTAGAAACTTCATATTGTTTTTCTCCTTAGAATGGGCTTTGTTTTTGGAAGCATATATATATATATATATATATATATATATATATATATATATATGTGAAAGATAGATATTTAGGTGTGTTTGTCAAAAATGAAAATCACAAAGCTTAAAAGTTGATCATGGGTGGCATAGGATGTATACAAACCTATATAAAAAAGATCAAATAAGGACAAAAGAGTGGAGGAACAATATATGAAGTGCTGAAGCTTTTCTAGCTCTCTATTGGCAACTAAGGCCTCTTACATTTTAGATAAAAGAATGTAACTGTCATTCAGTCTCCCACAAAAACAGGGTGATGATTTAACTTTCAAAATAACATGAACACTACAAAGTCTGTCTTTGCCCTCATTGCCTCTTGAATTCAATTCCATTAAAATAAAGAATGAGTTCCAATTGCACTGAATACTATGGAGAAATAAATATTTTATAACTAGAACACCATTTTTATCATTAGTTTTATGTTATTGTGGCATAGCGTGGCATAAAGAGAAAAGTATTTACCAATTTCTCGGGAACTTTGTGAGATTTAAATCATTTTTGTGGTTGAAACTATTGCTCTATAAGATTCAAAGCTAGTGTTCCACATTCTTTCTTTAGAATTATGTAAAGTCAGCTGTATAAAACTGCAGGTCATTCTTTAAATAGCAGTGTATTGCATAAAATCCATCTCACAACCACAACAGGGAACTGGCTTTTTTTCAACCATTTTTTTTCTGCTACTTGCTGAGCAAGGTTCTAGAATAGCCTTCAGGAAATCTCAGTAACAAGATTGTAGACATGTGGATTACAGACATAATTATTCAGCATCAGTAATGCAAGTGTTCTTTCTCTTTCATATTAAATCATATATTTACTTCTCCTTTTATTTTGTTGGTCATCAGTATATTAGCTGCCAAGACACTATCTCTTTCCTCCTCATCCTAACGTAGACTTACATACAATGCTGGAATCTACATATACTACTATCCTAATTAAACGATGCCTAGACTCTAGAGTTTTGAAATGAAGATAATCAGTCTCATTGGTCAACACAAGATAATTCTCGAAAAAGAGGTCTCAGATGGTTAACAAGATAATCTGAGGCAGGCCATGATCTAATCTTAACTTGCTTTTTCCTCTTTCAACCTCAGTTTTCCCATTTTCCAAAATGAAGTAAGCTACAGCATAATACTATTGAAAAGAATGGTCCAAATCATGCCTGTGAAACCAGTTTCTTTACCTGCTATTGTTATTATAGTAGAAGCAGATTCCCATAGAATGGGAATCTGGGGAATAAGGAGAACAAGAAGGACACTGTGTAAGTTATAGATATACTTGGGATCAGATGAGGAAGGGTAAAAGGCTGGGAAAGAGTGCTCAGGCAGCAATAATATGGACTTGTACAGAGTTATATGGAGAAGGCAAAGCATGCAAAATATACTTACTAAAACTTAATGTGCACAAAGTACAATTTGTGTCTAACTATTTTAAAGAAGTTAACCCTTTGAGAGTGTCTGCCACTATTATTGTTGAAGCCTGACCTTTTGATGATAATGTCAAGCAAGCCATTTGTTCACCCATATATGTTTGCCACAGTATGAATAAATGGTATGTTCTTTCTGAAGATTACCCAGGTAGATTCCTCTTAATAACCTTTCCTGACTCAGATCCATTTTTCTTCTCAATATCACCTTTTGAGTTTGGCCTTCTATTGGTTCTACTTTGAAAGAACATGAGTATTGATGGGAGAATAATTTTAATATCATCGTTAAAATGCTACTTCCCCCAGAAAAAGTATAAAACTTTTGTCTCTGCCGTGTACTAGACTTTTTAACCTTTGTACTAGCATTCAATTCATTGAAGTTATAGTAGGTAACATTTCACAGGTGAGCACACAAAGGTTTGACTGGTGGAATGACATACTCAAAGATTAATAACCATGAAATTTTTACTCTGCTGTGTCTGGCTCTGATGCCAATGCAATTTTGTAGTCAAGAGAGATTGTGTCAGAACTATGTTCAACCAAAATGATTCCTTAGCCAAAATTGAGTCAAATATAGATTTGGTGACAACTATTGGAGCACTACATTACATTATGGAAATTCTTCCCCAATCTCTGACTATTTCAGGGACAAGGGAAGTGTCCATTGGCTAGCAATTACTTAAATTACAGGGATAAAAGTAATTCCAGAGTGTTGAACCCAGTAATCTCTAATGCTCCTCCTTTCCTGACTTCTGTAAATCTATGATTTATAGCATCCTTGCATAAACTGCGTTGTAAATGGCAACTTTTTTGTACAACTACTTAAATAATAAAAAATTACAAGTAATTTTTAAAAGATAATTATTTCTCTTTTTGTGTGTGTTAGTTTCCCACCACTGTAGCAAAATATATGAGAAAGTCAATTCAACAGAGGAAAGGGCTTTTGGGGGGCTCACTACTTCAGATGTTCACTTGGACCTCTGACAAAGCAGAACAACATAGTGGGGAGCATGTGGCAGAGCAATGTTGTTCACCTCAATATGGCCAGGAAGCAAATTGGAGAGCCAAAGTCCTACTATACATCTCAAGGGCATACCCACATTAACCCCCTCTTCCCGCTAGGCTCCACCTCCTGAAGGTGGTGCCACCACAGACCAGTGAACCCTCTTTGAACACTCAAGCCTGAGAAAATGGTTGAGATTCAAATCATAGCTTTATTCTTAATCCTAGCTACTTAGGAGGCTGAGCTCTGAGGATCACAGTTCAAAGCCAGAAACACCAGAAAACTGGAAGTGGTGCTGTTTTGTGCTGATAGAGCTCAGGGACAGCACCCAGGCCTAGAGTTCAAGACCCATCACCAACAAAAAAAAAGAAGAAGAGAAGAAAAAGAGGAGGAGGAAGAAGAAGAAAAGGAAGAAGAAGAAGAAGAAGAAGAAGAAGAAGAAGAAGAAGAAGAAGAAGAAGAAGAAGAAGAAGAAGAAGAAGAAGAAGAAGAAGAAGGCTCATAAGAAGTTGTAACCTCTTTGTACAACTACTTAACAATGAAGCTTAAAAAAAAGAATACTGATTCTATTGATTCCTTCATTCTTAGAAATTAGGATATTGTAAAGAGAAAATTGCTCATGAAATCTTTCCCCCAAAAAAAACACCCTAAGAAATGGAACCATGGCTTTTTTTTCTGTACACACACACACACACACACACACACACACACACACACACACACACACACACACACACACACACACACACAATCTTACAAGGTCCACTCCAAGCTTACAGAACCAAAATCCCCAGGAATTCCTGTTTTAACAAACTTCCTAGTTGATTCTAGTAAAAACCAAGTTTGAGAAAAACAAGCCTAAACTGCTAATATGACTAGCCAAAATCATAGTATAATATATGGTCTCTGGTCACTAAACATTTCCTTTACAACTTCAATCTTTCCTAGAATACACAATTGCCTTCAGAGATGGCTAATTTCCTATGCCAGAAAGTTCCCAGCTCACAGCTGTGAGCATACAAGGGGGAAAAAGATTCAGTTTCCCACTAGGACCTTGGTTGTGGCCAAATAAGATAAAGATATGAATATATCTTCCCTTTTCCAGCTGCCTTCCCTTCTCACCAAGAACAAAACATGGTAACTTTATCTTTTGTAAATGTTCAGACTTTTTGGTTTCATTTTGGTTTTGGTTTTTATAATGTAGTGACATAATTAAAATGCTTGTTACAGAATTTAATGCCTTAACTTTCACAAGTAAGAACTAAATCTAATTCCATGTCAAATACTTTGGTCCCTATATATCCTGGAACAAAGGCCCCTGGTATGAGAGTTGTTAAGTGAATATGAGACTGAGCACAACTCCACAAATAAAGAAGTAAACAACAATAGGATCTGTTGCCAGTTCAGGCCTGAGCACACAGTGATAGCATTGACATTACTCTGGGCTTCCACGGAGAGGAAGTTCAAAGCCAGTTAGCCACAAATGGGAAATTCATGCTCACTTTCAACATCCCCCGTTTTTCTCTTTTTCATTTCCACAGTTGCAAATTGAGTTTCTGTATGCAAGCAGATATGGGTAAGCCCAACTGCAATCACACATCGACACGTGCACTGTTGGTTAAAGGGCTGGAAAAAAAACTTCACAATAGGATTTCTAGCTTCTAGTGAAAAGTGGGAGAGCATTTCTAAAACTCCAAAACATAAATACACTTAAAACAGATTTGTGAAAATGTAGTAAAGTACGCTTAAGTTTACTTAAGGTAGGAAGGATGTGACCAAGTGCAGTGTGAGTGAATCCCAAGATAGGAACACTCACATTACAACCCTCTCACTCATGAAGGACCTCACAAATCTACTCACTCATTTGCTCCTACACATACTTTGTGTTTCTGTCTAAGATCCTTTATGCTACATAACATTTAATAAAAGAAACTGGCAACAGCTTTCTATGGATTTCCCATATCTACCCCCTAACAGATATATCACACCAAGAAAACTATCCTACTTATACCTCCATTATCCTATCTGTGAAAAAGATTATTAATTATTGATTAATATTTGTGCTAATTCATAGTAATCAGGTTATTATAAAGAATAAAGTCATTAATAAAATTAAAGGACAGCACTTCAAATATTAATATTTAGGGCTGGGAATATAGCTTAGTGGTAGAGTGCTTGCCTAGCATTCACGAAGCCCTGGGTTTGATTCCTCACTACCAAATAAGCAGAAAAAGCCAGAAGTGGCGCTGTGGCTCAAGTTCTGGCCTTGAGCAGAAGAAGCTCAGGGACAGTGCCCAAGCCCTGAGTTCAAGCCCCAGAATTAACAAATATATATATATATATATATATATATATATATATATATATAAATATTTAATAACAGCATGTTGTTAGTGCTACAAGTACTATGTTTACAAGCTCTTTTTTGACTACTAAACAAGATTATTAGAAAAATACAGAGAAACTATAATGAACCCTATTAAATTCCTTTGAACGGACCTAATGTTCTCATCCATAGGGCAGAACTCATAATTATCAAAACTCTTTGCAGCTCACCCAGAAATTTTTTTGGGGGGATAGGGGCTGGGAAGGTGGCTCAGTGGTAGAGTGCTCACCTCGCATGCATGAGTCCTGGGTTCGATTCCTCAGTACCACATAAACAGAAAAGGCTGAAAGTGGCACTGTGGCTCAAGTGGTAGAGTGGCCTTGAGCTAAAGAGCTGAGGGTTCACACCTGTAATCCTAGCTACTGAGGAGGCTGAGATCTGAGGATCATGGTTCAAAGCCAGCCCAGGCAGGAAAGTACCTGAGACTCTTCAATAAAGCACCAGAAAACTGGAAGTGGTGCTGTAGCTCAAGTGGTAGAGCTCTCGCCTTGAGCTGAAGAGCTGAGGGACAGCGCCCAGGCCCAGAGTTCAAGCCCCACGACTGACAAAAAAAAAAAAAAAGCTGAGGGACAGTGCCCAGACCCAGAGCTCAGGCCCCCTGACCAGCAAAAAAAAAAAAAAAAAAGACCTTCTCCTTGTTGATTCTTTTTCTGCATATGTAATTTTTTTTCTTTTCTTTTCTTTTTTTCTTATTTTGGAGGAAGAGTGGAGAAACCATGGCCTACTGCATGGAAAGCCACAGTAGCACTGAGCCATGCCTTCCACCTCCAGGTGTGCGAAAGCTGCTGGCATTAGATAACCCTTCATCCTTGAACAGTGAAATTACAAATCCTATAGAAGCCGTTGTTTTTAAGTTCTAAAAACAAGAAACTTAATACTGATCCCTAAGAAAAAGGAAATTTAATGATTACCTTTGATCTGCCTGGGTATAATTATAACTATGTCATAAAAAGCTGAAGTCCAAGCCTGGGACTTGCTCCTGCTGAGTTTAGAAGAACTAAAGCAGTCTGAAATCTGTAGAGCACCGAAAGGTAAGGAAAGTGTGTTTGATGAGGGACAAAGAGAGGGGCCCAGAAGTGGTATGAATGGTTCTTTAGGAATCCAGAGGTAGCTGCCCCATGCTTGTGCCAAAACTTCCTGAGGACAGTAGAAGATGGGAATAGAGGAACTAGAGGTGTGACTCAAGCAGTAGAGTTCTGGCATTGAATGTTGGAAAAAGCCTAGAGCACGGGCCCTGAGTTCAAATCCTAATACACCAACACACACACACACACACACACACACACACACACACACACACACACACACACACACAAAGACCAGAAGAGATTTCTAGACAGCAAAAAAGTGTTTATGGACATTGTAGTGCTTATTGAGACAAAGTGACAAAACTTAGTTACCTCTTCATTAACACACTAGGCACCCAGATTAGCTACCAGAAAAGATCAGAACCACATTGCAGAGAAAAGTCTACTGCAGGCCTCCATTAACAAAATCCAAAATCAAAACCAGAGGTCAACAGAGAAGATAGAATTTGGAAGTTGAGATGTTCAAAAACCAAAGAACTTGAGAAACAATGAGCTTTGCAACATTGTACCTTAGCAACACATACTGGAGAAGTTCAAAGTAATCATAATAAATGCCAAACAGAAAAAAGGTAACATTTCTTAGAGAAAAATTACAAATCTTCAGTGCCTAGAGTTAAACAACATATAACAATGTCTAAAATGTACTAGACATAATGGGGAAAATAACAGACAGAAGGGACCCGGACCAGGGGAAAATACCAGTTCAACATTACTGGGTTTAGAAGTCTAAGACTTTAAAGCATCTACTATAACTATGACGCAGGAATTAAATGAAATATATTCAAGGAACTAAAGCAGACATGGGCTTAACAAGTAAAAATAATAGGTAATCTCAGCAGTTCCTTTTAGAGGCATATAAAAGAACTATATGTAAATTCTGGAGCTCAAAAAGCCAATGATGAAAAAAATCACAGTAGATCAAAGATGGTAGTGGAAAGATAATGAGCTTGAACACAGGAAAATAGAGGTACAAAACGTATCCAAACTGGGATAGGAAGGTCGCTTAGTGGTAAAGTCCTTCCTACCATTCATGAAGCCCTGGGCTTGACTACTCAGTACCACATAAACAGAAAAAGCCAGAAGTCTGTACGCCAATAACGAAAAAGTGTGGCTGAAATCAGGAAAGCACTCCTTTTGTAATAGCCCCACAAAAAATAAAATACCTAGGAGTTAACTAAAGAAGTGAAGGACCTCTATGATGAAAACTTTAAAAACCTGAAAAAGGAAATTAAAGCAGAACTAAAGAAGTGGAAAAACCTCCCATGCTCCTAGATTGGGAGGATCAACATCGTGAAAATGGTGATACTGCAAAAGGCTATCTACAAATTCAACGCCATACCTATCAATATCCCAACCTCATTCTTCAATTAAATAGAAGAGGCAATCCAATAAAAGGCCCCAGATGGCAAAAACAATCCTTAGCAGAAAGAACAGTGCTGGAGGAATATCAATACCAAACTTCAGACTCTACTACAAAGCCATAGTAGTCAAAACAGCGTGGTACTAGCACAAGAACAGACCTGAGGACCAATGGAATAGAACTGAAGACCCAGAAATGAGCCCACAGAGCTACAGCCACCTAATTTTCGATAAGGAAGCCAAAAAAATAGAATGGAAGAATGACAGCCTCTTGATGCTGGCAAAATTGGTTAAACACCTGTAGAAAACTAAAGCTAGATCCTTATATATCACTCTGAACCAGAATCAACTCCAAATGGATCAAAGACCTCGGAGTCAAAGCAGACACTCTGAAAACATTACAGGATGGAATAGGAGAAACCCTAGGTCTCCTTGGCACATGCTGAAAATTTCTTAATGAAGACCCAGAAACACAACAAATCAAAGAAAGGTTGAACAAATGGGATTGCATGAACTGCAGAGCTTCTACATGGCAAAGGACATAGCTAGCAAGATCAATAGAAAGCCCACGAATTGGGAGAAGATCTTTACTAGCCATACAACAGACAAGGGTCTTATATCTAAAATATACTTAAAACTCAAAAAATTAAATCTACCAAGTACAAATCCTCAAAGAAACGACTGCCCCATTAATAAGTGAGCTAAAGACTTAAAGAGAAACTTCTCTGAAGAGGAAATAAGAATGTCCAATAGACACATGAAGAAATGCTCAACTTCTCTAGTCATAAAAGAAATTCAAATCAAAACAACATTGAGATTCCACCTCACCCCAGTTAGAATGGCAATAATCAAGAAATCTAATAACAACAGACGCTGGAGGGGATGTGGCCAAAAGGGAATCCTACTGCATTGTTGGTGGGAGTGTAAACTTGTTCAACCACTTTGGAAAGCAGTATGGAGGTTCTTCAAGAGACTCCACATAGAGCTCCCCTATAACCCAGCAATCTCACTTTTGGACATTTACCCGAATGTTCACAAACAAGGCCATACTACAGCTACCGGTACAACTATGCTTATCGCAGCATTATTCACCATAGCTAAGATATGAAACCAACCCAGATGCCCCTCAGTAGATGAATGGATCAAGAAAATGTGAATGGATTTCTATGCCTCCATCAGAAAAAATGACATTGCCCCATTTGTTAGGAAATGGAAAGACTTAGAAAAAAATTATAAGTGAAGTAATCCAGGCCCAAAGAAACAGATCCCAAGGTTTCTCTTATTTGCAATAACTAGTATATGTCTAGGATAATCTTAATCAGACAAGCAGAGACAGTCAAAGCTATGAACATGTGACCATATAAGATGCTGCTAAACCAACCAGGCGCCAGTGGCTCACGCCTATAATCCTAGCTACTTGGGAGGCTGAGATCTGAGAATCATGGTTCAAAGCCAGCCTGGGCAGCAAAGTCCATGAGACTCTAATCTCCAATAAACCACCAGAAAAACTGGAAGTGGAACTTTAGCTCAAGTGGTAGAACACTAGCCTTGAGCTGAAGAGCTGAGGGACAGAACCCAGGCCCAGAGTTCAAGTCCCATGACAGACAAAAAGAAAAAAAAAAGATGATGATAAGTGAAATGAACTCCAAGATAGGGACACAAGAGTTTTTTTTCCTTGTTGCTGTTGTTTTTAGTGTACTATGTGATTTTTTTGTTGTTGTTTCTTTTATATCTTCTTTCCCCTATGGTATAACTCCTGTTTTTACTGTATTTGATTCTGGTGTCCTGCATCTTGTATATACATTTTTCTAATTTGGGGAGGGGAAGGGAAATAACAAAATGCTGAAATAGGATACAGGTTGAGCCACTGTAACAATGAGATGTACAAGGTATTATGTTGAGAACGAACCCTACAGTTTGGAGGAGAGGGGAAAGTTGAGGAGGTGGGGAGGGAAGGGATGGTAGGGGAAAAACAAAGGAGGGGGTAACAATGCTCAATAGGAAATGTACTCATTACCTTACTCATGTAACTGTAACCCCTCTGTACAGTATCTTTACAAAAACTAAAATAAGGAAAAGCCAAAAGTGGCACTGTGGCTCAAGTGGTAGAGTGCTAGCTTTGAGCAAAAGATGCTCAGGGACAGTGCCTTGGCCCTGAGTTCATGCCTCAGGACTAGCACAAAAAAAAAAAAAAAGCAAGAAAGAAAAAAAGTATACAAACTAATGAAACAGAGAAGATAGATTGGAGAAACAAAAACAGAAACTCAAGAGACCTTGTAGGAAATAGTCCAAATAAGTATTAAGAATCAAGAATGAAAATCAAGGGGCTGGGAAGGTGGCTCAGTGGTAGAGCACTTGCCTTGCATGCCTGAGGCCCTGGGTTCGATTCCTCAGCACCACATAAGCAAAAAGAAAAAAACCGGAAGTGGCACTGTGGCTCAAGTGGTAGAGCGCAAGCCTTGAGCTGAAGAGCTGAGGGACAGCGCCCAGGCCCAGAGTTCAGGCCCCACGACCAGACCCAAAAAAAAAAAAAAAAAAAGAATGAAAATCAATAGTGAAAAGATAAGCTTTCCCTTTAAAAGGGAAACTTGGGGCTTGAACTCAGAGCCTTTACTGGCCCTGAGCCTCTTCTGCTTAAGGCTAGTGCTCTACCACTTGAGCCACATTTCTACTTCTGGCTTTTTGTAGTTAAATGGAGATTAAGAGTCTCACCAACTTTCCTTCCCAGGATAGCTTTGACCCATGATCCTCAGATTTCAGCCTCCTTGACTAGCTTTAGAATTATAGGCGTGAGCCACTAGCTGGGAGAATTTTTATGTTTCTTTTTTTTTTTTTTGAATTTTTATGTTTCTGATCATAGACTTCATAGGTGTGTTAATACCATAGCTTGAATTGCTCCTGCTCACCCTCTCTCTCTCTCTCTCTCTCTCACACACACACACACATACACACATACACACATATACACACAGCCTGCTTGTTCCACTGGTACACTACCACTTGAGCCATGCTTCCAGCCCTGCTTTTTGCTACTTACTTTGAAGATGGAGTTTCTCACACTTCTCTGCCTAGACTGGCTTTGAACTACAATCCTCTGGACTTCTACCAAGAACAACCATATATTTAAAAATCCTTCCAAATCAATAATGATGTGAAATTTAAAAGTAATATATGAAATTTGGTTTTGAATGTTGTTTTGAGACATGGTCTCTCTATGTAGCTCCTGGAACTCACTGCTCCAGCCACAGCCTCCTGAGTGCTATAATTATATATGTGAAAGATGCCTCCGAAAGTTGACTGTTAAAAGGACAATTGCCTAGCTCAATATTAACAACTCATCACCACCATCATTCTGTAATGAGTAATTCAGCAATGTATTTTGTAAGGAACAAGTTCTACATGTGTCATACACAGACACTCCACAAGAGTTACCATTTGTGTTGCATATTCATGGTTACAGAAACAAATGCCCATTAAATTAATAAAAACCCCCGCCCACCATCTCTAAATCTAGGCCACAAAAGAAGCTGTCATTCTACTACCATCTTTCTAAGTACCCTCAGTAACCATTTCTTGACCAGTTCTTGAAGAGGAGATCTGTATTTATTTTATAAATAGATTTTGAGGTAGAGTCTTCTTTTATGCTCAGGCCAAGTTGGTCTGCAGTTCTCCTGACTTGTGTTTCCCCTTGCTGGTGGGGGTGACAGGTGTGCCCCAATTCACCCAGCCATTGTGCTTTCCTCATAACCAGGATAATGTGTATGCTACATGGTTCCCAGCCATGGATTCGGATGGAATCTCCAGAACTTTTATGCCCAGGCTAGCCTTGTATTGACCTTGAAAGTAGCTAGCATTACAGTCTGAGCCACTGAACAGTTTGTATCCATGGAGAGTTAAAAGGCCAAACTCATGATGTTATCTGGCCTGAGCTTTAATTTGGAAGCTCTGGGGGAGAATTTGCTTCCAAACTTATTTCTTCAGCTTGTTGGCAGAGTTCAGTACTCACAGAGTTCAGTACACACAGGGCTTGGATCCCACTTCCTTTGAGTAGAGAAGAGCTACCTACCTTCTATAGTTCCTGGCTCCTTACTCGATTACTCAAAGCCAGTGATGGTAGACTGAATCCTTATGATTTCTTCTGCCACCAGCCCAAGAAGACACCTTTAAAGGGCCCATGTGATACAGCTCAGGCTCATCTGCAGCTTCCCCATCTTAAGGCCAACTCCCTGGTAATTTTACATCTGCAAAGCCATTTTTGCCATGCAACCTTAGGGGAAAATTAGGCCTGCTTGGCTAAATAGTTTGGGACAAAAGATAACAGCTGGGACTGGGCTCAAACATGGCAGGAGGGATGACTCAGCAAAAAATACCCAGTAGTCCCCAGGACTCTTTGCAACCAGGGCCAAGTGCTTGCTTCCCCGCCTCCATCCAATCCACAGCAGCGTCCAGTATGCCAGTATTCATGAGCACACCCTTAGAGGGGAGGAGACAAGAGACCCTGCATATATAACAGGCTAAGGGTGAGAGGAGAGAGGAATGGGAGAAGGGAGGAGGGGTTTTAGACACCTGCTTCTGAGATCTGTCCTTACACAGGATTCTGTTTCTCACTGTTGATTTCACTGTTCCTTTCACTTTCAAATAAGTCTCTTCTGTCGGCTTAAACACTGTCCTGCCCTTTCATTCTTTAATCATCAAAGAAAATGAACCTGAGCCCTAGATGGTATCAACCTATTGTAATCACAGGAGTAATATGAAGGGAAGAGTTCAATGGGCCATCTTAGAATTTGCTTACAGTCCATCCCCAGCATCACTCACCAACTTTGCCACCACTCACCCAAACACTTTAAAGTTGTCTTTAAAAGGAAGAAGCTGATTGATTGAGAGGCACTCTGTGTTTATGTGGAAGTGACACAATGAAACCACCCGTGCACAAACTAAAGTATGCTAATAAAAAAAAGTTTTGATAAATTTAAAAGAATAAAATAACACACAAAAAAAAGAAAGCTGAACACTAGAGATCATACTTGTAATCCTAGCTACTCAAGAGGCTGAGATCTGAGCACCACGGTAAGGAGCCAGCCCAGGCAGGAAAGTCTGTGAGACTCTTATCTCCAATTAACTACCAGAAAATTGGAAGTGGCGCTGTGGCTCAAAGTAGTAGAGCATTAACCTTGAGCAAAAAAGAGCTCAAGGATACTGCCCAAGTTCTGACCAACAAGAGACAGATTGAGAGAAAGAGAGAGAGAGAGAATGTTGTATAAAAGACTACAAACAAATCTCTGGGTGCCAGTAGCTCACGCCTGTAATCCTAGCTATTCAGGAGGCTGAGATCTGAGGATCGAAGTTCAAAGCCAGCCCAGGCAGGAAAGCCCACGAAACTCTTATCCCCAGTAAACTACCAGAAAACCAGAAATGGAGCTGTAGCTCAAGTAGTAGAGCGCTCAGGCCCAGAGTTCAAGCCCCATGACCGACAAAAAAAAAAAAGACTACAAATCTTCCTCTGGTGTTTTTAGATGAATGACCCTTAAAAGATATGTTCACACCCTAATCCTCAGAACCTGTGAATTTGACTTTATTTGTAAAAAGACCTTTGCACATGTAATTAAAAACTTTGAGATGAGATCATACTGGATTAGTCAGGTGAGCCTTAAATACAAAGACAAGTACCCTTGTAAGACATTTGAAGAGACAAGACATAAAACATCATGTGAAGAAAATAGAGATTGTAGTTACACTGTCACAGCCACTAGAAGCTGAAGTAGAAAGAACCCACCACATCAGCACTACCAATCTCTGGCAGGAGCCTGGTTCCATGAACACCTTGATTTCAGTATTCTGACCTCCAGATGTATAAGAGAATGAATTTCTCTTGTGTAAACTACCAAGTTTTCGGTAGTTATACAGTCCTAGCACACTAATAAACTGGGAGGACTTTGAAACCAGAATGATCTTATAAAAGTGTTTTATGAAAGCAAGGAAACAGATTAGATAAGTCCTTTCATTTTCATAGCTGGTATCTACTAAAATACCTAGCAATCGGTAGGAACCAATGGCTTATACCAGAAGTCCTAGCTACTCAGGAAGCTGAGCATCAAGGTTCAAAGCTATCCCAGGCAGGAAAGTTTGTTATACTCTTACCTCTAATTAACGACAAAAAAAAAAAGATGGAAATGGAACTGTGGCTCACTCAGCTCAGGGATAAGCATGTAGGCCCTGAGTTCAAGCCCCAGGACCAGCACACACACACACACACACACACACACACACACACACACACACACAACACACAAAACCCACATGTCAGATATGCCCATTTTCATTAACATGGTCAATGTTAAATTATTTTTTGTTTTTTTATTTTTTGGGGGGGGTCCGGTAGTGGGGCCTGAACTCTGGGCCTGGGCGCTGTCCCTCAGCTCTTCAGCTCAAGGCTAGCGCTCTACCACTTGAGCCACAGCGCCACTTCCGGCTTTTTTCTTATGTGGTGCTGAGGAATCGAACCCAGGGCCTCGAGCATGCAAGGCAAGTGCTCTACCACCTTCCCAGCCCCCAATGTTAAATTATAAAGCAATAAAACTACAGTATATTGTGCTAAGCAACCAAAGTACAGTAGGAGCAGTCTTAGCTTTTGTGACTGGCTTCATTTGTTTTGATGGTACTGGCATTTAAAGTCTGGACCTCACACTTGGTAGGCTAACATTCTACCACTTGAGCAACACCTCCAGTCCTGGTTGTTTTTTGTTGTTGTTTTGGAAGTGTTTCACTTTCCTTCCAGGTACATGACTGAGCCATCATCTGCCTACTTAGGCCTTTAGGCTCACAAGGGACTGCCACCTAGAGTTTCTTGGACTTTCTGCCCAGGTTGCCCTAGAACTGTGATCCTCCCAATCTTAGCCTCTCACGTAAGCTTGAGATGATAGGTCTGCACCACCATGCCCAACTAAGTTGAGAAGGGTCCTCTCAAACCTCTGTCCAAGGTAGTTGAAAACCATGAGCCTCTCTAGTAGGATTATGAGTGTGAGCCACCACCCCGTCTTGTGATATTCTTAAGTACTATTCCACTATGCCCATGCCACTGTGGTAGACAGAGCATTAATCAGTATTCTCTCATATGCGAGGGGCAGAGAGAATGGGGTAGGAGGTGTCACTCTACTGCTCTCTTTATCACCTGGTTGTATCTGCAAAGCAAATTACATCTGATGTGCAGCAATGGAGCTAAAGTAGTTCCTTAATTTGTGGAGTCAGTCTGATATATATGTTCATGGATGTTTTTCCAAGGAAGTGATCCATAGACTCATCAGATTCTCAAAAGATAGCAGTACGACTTACCTAACACTGTTTGAGAAAGAGACGAGAAGGGGGAGGAATGGGAACATAATGGAAGGGATGTGGTTTTCATCACACCATTTATAGATACTGACGGGCTATACCTCACATACTTCCATAAAACAAACTGACTGGGTCAAACAATGGGATCAATTCAAATAAAATCTTTTTAAGTGAATTGTAACACTTGGCTACAAAGATATAACATAATCACTACTAAGATACCACTTAGTTTTTT
Organism: Dipodomys merriami; assembly: GCF_024711535.1. Lineage (NCBI taxonomy): Eukaryota > Metazoa > Chordata > Mammalia > Rodentia > Heteromyidae > Dipodomys > Dipodomys merriami. The sequence continues at coordinate 87,907,361 of NW_027203381.1, forward strand.
TTAATTTAATGAAGCATTAATATGTAATTAAAGCTAAAGATATACCTTAGGGGTATACCAGATGTCACCAAAATAATGTTAATAGAATTAACATTAAAAATAAAGCTTGTTTCTACATGATAACAAACATCATGGCACATTATCATTATCTGACAACAGAAAACAGATAGTTTAAATATTAACATTTTATTGTTTCTATAAAGGTGAAACAAAAACTTTAACTGGACATGTAAATTATAAATCCTATGTGAACTACAATATAAGGAGATTTTCTTCAAAAGCATGCAATTATCTCCATTTCAATTCATGAGAAGCATATTTATAATTCAAACATAGCTCTTCACCTACTTACAAACCAATTTTCCATTTTCCTTCTCTACAAAGGCTTTAGTTGGGTAACTACACAATAACAGCTCCTTTCAATATGTGTAATTTTAAAAAGTAGCAGCAGGTGCTGGCAACTAAAACCCTAGCTACTCAGAAGGCTGAGACCTGAAGATCAAGGTTTGAAGCCAGCTTGGGCAAGAAAGATTGTGAGACTCTTATTTCCAATTAACCACCAAAAAGCAGGAAGTAGAGCTGTGACTCAGGTGCTAGATACCCTTGAGCTTCTAAAAAAAAACCTCAGGGACAGCACCCATGCTCTGAGTTCAAACCTCAGGACCAGCACACACACACACACAAAGTAGTGATAATTCACTCATTCTTTTCTAGTTTATTTACACATTTCAAATGTCCATATTAGTGACCAAATATATACAATGTTCTCACGGTTCAAAATAACTATATACAGCTTGCAAAAAGTCAAATCCTAACCACAGGCGCCTTTCATCTAGTCACACTGACTAGAGACACTTGCCAACAGCAGTAATAGCCACTGGATACCACATCAGGCTAAAAGAAACATCAGCACTACATCCCAATTTGGTTTTGTTTTCTCTCCCTTTCAACTGCTTTTATTTTTCTTCAGTAAATGTATACAATTTATTGGCAATTTACCTGAAACCAGCAATAGCTACATAAGGCAATGCCTTATGCCACAAATCAAAGTCTTCCTACTCCAAACCTATAGTTAATTGATGGCAACTTTTATCATTAAGATCAAATTCAGATCCCAGATACCTGGGTATGAAATATGTAAATCTGCCAAGAGAAATTGGGTATTTTTCTTCTTTTCTTTTAATATAACCCACTATATAATAGTGAACTAAATATGTTTGTTTCATAGAAACAACTTACATTTGCCAATACAGGGCAAATGGTCTATGTACAGATACATTAGGACTGCCTGACTGACAGTGAGTGTCGCTAACCATGCTCCAAGTTAATGGAACTAATATGGTGGTGCTCTCTGTTGAATGGACTTTCCCTTCAGAATACGTCGGATCTGGAAGAGAAACAAACAGGATTTGTAATTTATTTTTGATGAGCAAAATGGTGTCTTTTCTTCAGTTTCATTCCTTTCCTAAATACTCTGTAGCACTCCTAACCAACTTTAAGCATGTGAAGGAAAACACACAATATTTGTCATGATTGAAGTGACTTTAAAAACAGTGTACCTCTTCTTAGGTTTCCTATAATGATCTTTGAGTGAGCTGGGTATGAGTGGTTCATGCTTGTAATCCTAGCTACTAAGGAGGCTGAGATCTGAGGATCAAGGTTTGAAGCCAGCCTAAGCAAGAAAATCCATGACACTCATCTCCAAATGAACCACTGAAAAGAGGAGGGAGGAGGGAAGAGGGAGGAGAAGGAGGAAGGGTGGAGCAGGAGGAGGAGGAGGAACAGGAGGAGGGGTGGAGCTATGGCTCAAGCACTAGGCCTGAGCAAAACAAAGAATCTCAGATATAGCACCTGCCCCGGGAGATCAAGCTCCAGGACTGGCACGTAAAACAAGGCATTTGAGTGCAAGACAGGAGGAAGGGTGGAAAACATGTAAGACTCAAGAAACCATCTGGTATGTGACAGGAACTGACATATGCTTCTTCTCATCAGCTGCCAATAGCCTGTCTGCCTGTAATTTTGTATGGGTCTCCAATGATGTTAGGGTATTCAAATGATCTTTGGCAATAAAAAGGTTCCTACCTCTGCTAAAGTATCTCCATTGAAATTATCTGAAGTTGAAAAAACCTCCAATAGGGTCTGTATTCCTTTCCAAACTTAATTAAAAAATGATGAATAAATAAATAAAAGATCTCAATTATTAAGGTTAGTCTCACCTAGTAAGAATGTAAATATACCTTATAAAGATTTTCATAAAAATATTCTCTGTATGTCACACAAAAAAGTAAAATTCTAAAAAAAAAGATGGAGTTCTATTACCTAGAAAAGTTCACTCCGGAAACTATTCAATCCCTAATGACAATATATACTGACAATTGAGGACAGAACACTTTTAACATAGAAGACACTGCCAGGTTATAAACTACGTAACTAGCCTTTCCTCTGCTTGTGCAGTGTGACTTGGTAGATAGAAATAATCGTGACAGCTGGTTTCACTCAACACTCACATGCCCAGCACAACTGTGCGCACTCTACAGGTATCATCTCATTTAACACTCTCCGTATTTGAAAACTCAGTCTACAAAATTTAGATTCTCTCTTTCCCTGATCTTAGTCCTTGTTCTCTCATCAGCTTCCAAACCTTGAACTAGACTTTCTCTAAACCCAAGTTTGTGTCAAAGAAGACAGAGAGAAAAAAAAGACTTCCTGACCTGGCTATCTGATGAGGGCCTATGGATAAACTCTTAAATTTCTAACTCTTCCTTGGGAATCAAAGTAACACACTCCCAAAGCGCTTTATCTAATACCTGGAAGAAGATCCCATTTGCAGAGTACCAGCCAGCCTTCCTCCTACACAATCCCTACACAACCTCATTTTCCCTTCTCTCTCCGACCACAGGGCCTAACAGTGCTGTCTCTATCCTGTGACCCTCACCTGTTCTCCTACGGGGCCATCGGGAACCAAATGCACTGGCTGCTCGTTCTCCAAGTTTCGAGTACTGGGATCAGCGCCCTTCCTCATCAGGAGGCGGACCGCATCCAGCTGTGTCACCCGATACTGCAGGCTTGCAGCCACGTGGAGGGCAGTGTTTCCATTGTAGGCCTGAAGACAAAGAATTGAAATGCCATGCATCAGCACCGAGGATTTTCATGAAGGGAGCTTAAAGTCTTGAAGGTATGAAGATCATTCCAACTCTCAAGTTTCTGAAGCTTTCTAAATTACCTTAGTGTTCACAAAAGACAGGCAACTGGGCAGCTCCAGAAAGAGGCGAATGAGTTCCAGATTTGCTTCTTCAGCTGCCAAGTGCAGGGCTGTGCGACCACTTTTACGATCCTTATCAAAGGTGAAAGTAAAAAGACTGAAAATCCACATACAATGCTTTACAATACACTTTTCACCATCATCTCTCAAGTGTCTGATACTTTGAATGCCACCTTTTACAAAAAAACTGGCCTCAAGCCCAAACTACTACTATTCTTTGTAAGTTCTCTATTAATGCGTCTATTTGCCTCTTATCATGGTCTAGCCATAAAAATGTAGAAATATAAAATGTGCTCTAGGAAAAACCATGTGTTATGTGTTCTAGACTTGGTGATCACCATACAGAGCTACAGTGCACTATCTATCTCCTCTTTTGTTAGTAAACTCTGAAAGGGACTATGTGGTTTTTGTTAGAGTTTTCCCCCCCAAAAAAACACCTAAAACAGTGTTGTAGGACTGAACAGAAATAGGAACTAAGCTTCATATTTTACAAAACATTTTCTAATTTAAAAAACAGAAGATTAAGTCCAGATTCTACAACAAAGAAGGAAACTTAAAAAAAAAAAAAAAAAAGCATGAACTTTATTATGAGCAAATAAAAATGGAAGCCAGAATGACAGCAGTACTGTCTGCCTGGCCTTCCAAACACAGACTAAAATTATTTCACAGCTAAATAATCTTTTGAGATCATCACATACATATTAAAATCAAGGCAAGAAAGCCAATGAAAGGATCTTTTCAAATCTAAGCTTAACTGCCCATACAGGACTAGAGTCATGTATGGAGTTAGTAATTCCACTAGTTAAAACAAGAAAAAGAAAGAAGAAAAGTTTTCATCTGCCCTTAGGATTAAGGTCTTTTGCTATAACCACTTTCCTCCCTAGCCCATCTCAAACTTCTTCTGGGAAGTTACCTTTGCTTCCACTGATGCTCCCATTTGAATCAGACACTTAATGGTGTCAACCAGACTCTTATTCTTCAGTAAGAGCTCCTGAACTTCAGGAGAATGATGCTGTTGATTTCTCTGGAGTTCATGCACCACAGCATTGTGGGCTATCACTGCACAATGGAGAGGAGTCAGGCCTAGGAAAAGAGAACAAAGCAGCAGTCAAGCATCTTATCCAGTCTTTCAGGTTGCTGCTCTAAAATTACAAAAGGATGGCCTCTCATTTCACCTTCAAATGGGTTCCACAAAAACTAGTAAGGCAATCTGAACATACCCTCTGCTTGGTCTTAATAGTAGTTTTATCTCCTTTCTTTCTGACACTTGACACTCTGTTTTCTTGTTGTGCTGGTGCTGGGGCTTGAATTCAGCATCGGATGCTGCCCTTAGCTTTTCTGCTAAGGCTACCACTTTGATCTACAGCTCCCCTTCTAGTTTTTTGGTGCTTAATTAGAGATAAGAGTCTCATGGGCTTTCCTGCCCAGGCTGGCTTCTAACCATGATCCTGAGATCACAACCTCCTGAGTAGCTAGGATTCGAGGTGTGAGTCGCTGGTGTTCAGCTGACAATACCCTACTTCCCATGTAGGGTCCACTGTCCAATAGAGTTTGAGTCGCTTACCGTCATAATTAGTTGCCTCAAGATCCACAAACTGATTGCTCCTCACTGCTCCCTTCTGGATTGCCTGCAAAATGTTAAAACAGGCATCTGTTAGTAAAAGATGAGAAACATAAATACCTATTTACTAGTTTCCCAAGAAATTTATACATCAACTCAAAACAGCTAACTGCAATAGACAACCTACATTCAATTTCTAATATCCAAGGAGTCTCTCTCCGACCCTGTGATGGAAGCCTGGTTCCCGGCCTCTTACCTGCAGCACCTGGGAGTGGCCCTTCTCAGCGCAGACATGCAGAGGCGTTCTTCCCCAGCAGTCTGTGGTATTCACCTGGGCCCCAAGGTTCACAAGATCCTGCACAATCAGATGCTGATTGGCAGCCACTGCCACCTGCAAGGCACTCTGTGCGTAGTCAGAGAAAAAAAAAAATAAAAAGACTTTATTTTTTTTTAATATACAACACTATCCTAACAAAGAACATGAAACTAAACTACGAGAGGGGAAAACCCACATAGAGAAAATAAATCCTATTAATAAGCAATCTGATACTGTAAAACAAGGAAATAAATAACCTTAGGGGGGAGGCCTACTTATATTCCATCTTTGGTCAGATAACTAGAGTTAATATTAATAATTTCAAGACTGATGGTGGCAAAAAGTCATTATCTCCAAGTTAATATTAACTCTCTTGATTTCAACTCTCTTAATATTAACTCTCTTGGTCTGATCTTGAGCTTTGGAACAATCTGCACAGGAGATTGGTCCTCCTGTCCACATCGGCACCATTTCAGACTTTGTCCACATAATCACCTGCCCATTGTGCTCTTTGATATCCAACATGCAAAGTGCATTCATCTTTCTTGCAAGAACATAGGAAAGTGCTCTTCTCCCTTGGGCAACAGCAATATGGAGGAACCTGGCAAACAAAGAGAAAAAGGCAAATTACTTCTGATTACACTGTTTGCCACTGAAAAAAACAATAATAAGTAAGGCAAGTGTGGTCAGTGCACACCTATACTATTAGCACTTGGGAGGCTGAGGCTAAAGTACCTACCTACCTACCTACCTACCTACCTTCCTTCCTTCCTTCCTTTTTGCCAGTCCTGGGGCTTAAACTCAGGGGCTGGGCACTGTCCCTGAGCTTCTTTTGCTCAAAGCTAGCACTCTACCACTTGAGCCACAGTGCCACTTCTGGCTTTTTCTGTTTATGTGGTACTTAGGAATTGAACCCACAACTTCATGCATGCTAGGCAAGCACTCGACCACTAAGCCACATTTCCAGCCAAGGATAAAGTATCTTGAGTTAGATTCCAGCCTAAGCTACAAAGCAAAACCCTGTCTCAAAAGAAAATTCTCCTGTCAACCCTTACTTTATAATATTGATGTACCTGAATGTAAACATTACAGAGCATACTTTATGTTTTCTACTACACTAAATATATGTGTGTGTATAAATCTATCTGAATTGCCACAACAAAAATTGGATTATAGAGAAGAAACAATGTCAAATACCTTGCTGGACAACTTAAATCTATTCATTTCTTTTTTTTTTTTTGGGTCCGGTCGTGGGGCCTGAACTCTGGGCCTGGGCGCTGTCCCTCAGCTCTTCAGCTCAAGGCTAGCGCTCTACCACTTGAGCCACAGCACCACTTCCGGCTTTTTTCTTTTTGCTTATGTGGTGCGGAGGAATCGAACCCAGGGCCTCATGCATGCAAGGCAAGCGCTCTACCACTGAGCCACCTTCCCAGCCCAAATCTATTCATTTCTTAATGTTCACAAAAACTCTATGATGAAAGCATTACTCTTACATGTCAAGAAATAAAAGCACAGAGATTTCAAAATAACTTGCCAAAGGCCATAAACACAAGACAAATTAGGATTCAATTCACAGATTGTTAAATATTAATTGTTTCTGCTCCAAAGAGCACACACTATACTGGTCTTCCAAAACCAATTATTGTAACAAGACAATATGTCTAAGCAAATGCAGTCATTATATTCGACATACATTACATAAAAAATGAGCTACATAATTTGAGGGTAGGTGTGGGGGGGGGACAATGGGAAAGAACAAAAGAAGGGGTGACACTGACCAAGAGGTATTGTACTCATAACCTAACTAATGGAACTGTAAGATATATATATATATATATACACATATCCCTATTAAAATAATAATGTGATATCTTTAAGGAAAAAAAAAGAAAAGAAATGCATTTCCTTGAGATAGAAGCTATCACTGAGTAGACATTTCTATGTTGGTTGGGCAACCACTGTAATGTGATTTGGTATACTCTAACAAAATTCTGTGCCCACTGGTCCATCAATGTGGCTTGTCAAAGTAAGTATACAAGCTAAAAGGATACTCACGTGTCACCATCGGCATCCTTTGATAGAAGCTGGTCTTGGGAGATGTTGGCCAATTTGTTCTCTTCCTGCTCTACTTGCCACTGAAAAAATGACTTCCCTAACTGTGTGGTGGTCATGGGATTTCCGATTATGTTCAGGAACGGCAGTGAGGTGCTTGAAGTGGCTGAGGCCTCATCGTGAGTCCCCATGGTCTCACAGGCACTGTTGGGCACCAGGCTGAAGTTCTGCAGGTGAGCATCATTTTGCTGCTGAACACTGGGAGACAGCTGACTGGGAATGGCAATATTCTCGGAGTTTCCAAGACCATTCAGAAGGGACACAAAGCTCTGGTTTGAGAACTGTGGTTCCTGACCCTCAAAGAGGTTTGGTTCATAGTTGGGGGACTGTGAAGTTCTGGAATAAGGACTGTATTCCAGAGTTGGGTTATGGGTATAGGGCTGCGGCTGCTGTTGCTGCTGCTGTACACTCTGGTTCTGTGGAGAATACTGGTACATGGAAGCCTGATCCATCACTTGTGGGGAGCCGCTGACTTGGAATGGTTGATACTTCTGAGGTGGAGGGAAGACCTGCCTTCCATGGAAGTCCTGCTCCTGCTCCTGGGGAGCGCTCTGAGGCACCACAGGGCTCATCCAGCTAACCTGGACTGTGTTCAGGGAAACTGGGTTGCATTCGTTCTTAATGTTTATAATGTTCTGAAGCAGATCGGCACTGCTGTCCGGTTTGGATTCATTGTGATGAACATCTTCCATGCTCTCCCCAGGTGTTGGTGTTTGAGGTGGTGTCTAGAAAGAAATTAAAAGAAATCAATGCCATTTTCACATTCCCTTCCTTCCAGGAGCTGAGCACAATCTAAGAATCAATCCTCAACACCAATCAATGAAGAATGTTTAAAATTGAGTCCAGGAATGATATCCAAACTGTATTCAGAAGAAAATAGTGAGATATTTACCAAAAACTGAGTGTGCAGTGGAGCTGGCCTTTTACAAGCTGGTCCATCAGAGAGAAAATCAGGCCCTTTTCTTTTCCCACTATATGATCCTGTGTTCTTCAATTCTGTACCCAAGAAAAGGATAAGAAGTCTGTGAGCATTTTACATTAAAACTTTTACCCATCATCACACTATATTATTTTACTCTATAACCCCAATAAATTATAGCTACTCTTACCTGTGAACTGTCCAATGCTCACACTTTGTGTCTGTAAGGGGGAAAAAAATCCAATTTAGTGTATAGAAAATGGCTACTTAATATGCCTCAATAAAAACTCATCTCTACCATTCTTTACAGCACACCATAAATCTGACATAGTTATGCAATCAATATTTATTCTCTATCTCAATCTTCATTCTATTTCTCAATTCCTCCATTTTCACTTGCACCGAATTCAACTCAGGTCAAGATAACAAGACCATTTAATTGTTTCCTTTTCTAGCCAGAATGTTCATTTTAATTAACTCTTACTTTCCTGGCCCCTTAACTTGCTTGTGTCTATTCACCCACTGTTTTTCTTCCACATCTATCAGGTGTCAGGCATTGAGCTAAGCAATGGGAACAGCACAGCTGACGAATGAATTCCACCCAGTGGATTCTGTCATCAATAAAAAAAACTACAAGTGACTTACTGGATCTGGGTCAGGGAGTAACAAGGACAAACTAATCTCTCAACAAAACGAAAAACAACAAACAGATGCTACCTTAAAATCATCCGCCACTTGGCCAGAGGCCTTCAGTTTATGACTTCGGATGTGTAGCAAGAGTTCCTTCACTGAGTTCTTCACGCGAACACCTTGAAAGGGCCCTCTCTGCTGCCTGCCAACTCCCATATGGGGCTCAGCTGTTTAAAAGGAAAACAAAGCACTGATTAAGTCTCTTCACAGTCACAAATCTTAATATCCCCAGAAGGATTGGTGCCTAATGTATGTAGTCCCTGAGGAAGAACAATGAAATCTGCGACTTGCTCTAATCCATGCTGGTGTGTGCCAGAACCCAGCTCCTCTGTTGGGTTCTATGGTGCCCAATAGCTTTCTCTACTAGGCTCCATAAGAAAGTAAATCTCAGTCAAATGTGATCAGAGATCCCTGAGGTCAACAGAAAAAACCTAGATTAAGTCTGTTTCTCGGTACTATCCACTCATGGAAAAAGAGCACTGATTTTACCAACCAGACTCTTATAGATTTATAATTACTTTTTGACTTTGAAAAAAACAAGACAAAACCAAACCTTAGGGGAGCAGAATAGAAATACTTTTGCAGTTTTTGAAAATTAAAAGCTTTATATTCACATAAGAAGGAACAAAACAACTTCCTCCAAAGATCTCCATGTAACAAAGCCTAAATTATTTCCTTCAATTCAACTGTGCCAAGAAATGAGCTTAAATTCACTGAGCTTGAACACATTTCCACATACACAGGATTTCCCCCTCACTTTAAGAATTGTGTACACAGGCCTTCTAAGTAAGAAGGAAATATCTGTTTCACATTGTTTTATAAAGTTCAGAATGTACTTTCAAGTTTGGTATGGAAGTTCTATCTCTTCCCTACTGTGTCAGGTCTTCTTTTTTTAATTCAGGCATTTTTTTTTTGTTATTATAAAGGTGATATAGAGAGAGGTTACAGTTCTATAGGTCAGGTAAAAAGTATGTTTCTTTTTCAAAATGGTCACCCCTTCTCTCTCTCCCAGTTTTTCCCTCCCATCTCCACCCATAAGTTGTATAGTTCATTTTCAATACAATGTCCAGTGAGTACCACTGCTGCATTTGTTCACCCTTTGTCCCACCGTTTCTGGGCCACCCCTTACCCTCCCAAAGACAGATAAACAAGAAAAAACGAAAAGAAAACAAAAACATAGGAAAAAAAAACTCTTTCCATTTCCTGGAGTCGTTTCAATAAATATTATTTTATATGATCAGATGCACATAGGTATTGTGCCTTTATGTTCCTCCCCTAAGAAAAATCCTCCTTTGGTCTCACTGTGTGTGAATGCCTAGAGACTTAGACAATTAATTTATCATGTCTCTGTGTGTTTTGTTTGTCACCTCCTCTTGAGATGCAGGTTGAATAAAAATGTTCAGAACACAAATCTTCAGAACGTCAGGGATGACTTTTCCCACTTGAAGAGTGGGGAAAAGAGAGACTGACAAGAAACAATGCATAACTTGAACCTACCTATATCATACATACAGCTCAATGATGGGTGAATTAAAAGATTAGTTGGTCTTAAGTTGAAGGCTTAGAGATTTCAACAGAGACCAGAATTGTGAAAACCTGGAACCTAACAGAACATTCCTCAGAAATGACAGCACTTAATTGCACATCACAAGGAGAAAAACGTAGTTTCAGGAATCCCCCTGGGCTTGTGTGGTCAAGCCAAGAACCAGCAAAACAGTTTCATCTACCTGGAAGTCCAAAAGCACAAAGGGCCTCAAAAATCCTCCCCCTCCAAGCACACCGCATCTGAAATCACTTCAGACAGGCCTCCAAGCACACTGCATCTGAAATCACTCTAACATAATTTTCAGTGGGGAAAAAAATGTAACTTGTTAAAATGTAAAAGAAAACCAAAACAGGAACAGAAAACATTCGGGAAGAGATGGTTTGAATCAAGCCAATGAAGATGTGTAAACCTCCAGTATCTGGGGTTCCCTGGGTGCTCTATAAGTCTCCTCACAAGGGCGTCCGGTCTCCCTCAGATTAAGTAACCGGATTCATCTGGAAAGGAAACTCCCCCAGGTACCTGGGAAAGAGGAGGGGTCCTTCCATCTTTCCTGGCCAGATAAAAACCCAGAGAGAACGCGGGAGGGCGGAACTCCGGGCGGCCCGGCCTGGGCGCCCCGCGGGCCGCGCTCTGGCGCACCTGTGCACGCCTGACAGCCGGCCTGGCTGCCGGTGATGACCGAGTCCCTTCTCCCTTCACACTTTCCACCAACACAGGCGGCTGGTGCCCAAGTCAGGCCTTCCAATCGTCTATGCCCTGCCAGGCCTTGCGGGGGGCGCCGAATCGGAGAAGGGAAGGCTCGCGGACCCCACACCCAACCTTCCTCACCGCCGCTCAGTGGGGGACACAGGGCCCTAGAAGTCGGCTGCGGGCAGCTGGGTGGCGCTGGGCCCCGAGGAGGCCGAGGCCCGTCCAGCGATGCCGCCGCCGCCGCCGTCTCACCGCTAGGGCCGAGGCCGCGCGGCGCCGGCGCCCCGCTCCCCCCCTCCCCTCCCGCCCGCCCGCCCGGGGACGGCGGGTACCTGGCGGGCGCTCGGCGCGGGCGCCGCCTCTCGGCCGGGACTCGACGGCCCCGCAGGAGGACACGGAAGAGGCGGAGGAGAAGTCGGAGGAGTCGGAGCCGGGCGAGCCGGGCGCCGAGGGCCCGGACGAGGGGCAGCCGGCGTCGCTGAGCCCCGGCGCGGCGGCGGCGGGCGGCGAGGTGCCGTAGAAGTAGGCCAGGTTGAGCGGGCTGGTCATGAGGCCGCCGTCGCCGGCCGCGTCCAGCAGCCCCTCTCCGCCACGGCCGTCGTCCAGCAGCTTATCCACGATCATGCTCCCCGGCGGGGCGATCGGGGACGCGCAGACGCCGGCGCGGCCCGCGCGCTGCCCTCCCCAGCTGGGCCGAAGACCGCGGGACCGACAGACCGATGGACGGAGGGGTCGACGGATGCACGACGCAGGCACGGGCGCGCCCCGAGGCCACCCGGTATTTAACCGGCCTCGCGGCGCTCCGACCTCCCCCGCGCCGAGCCCGGCCATTGGCGGCGCCCGGGCCTCCTCGCCCCGCCCCGCCCCGCCCCGCCCCGCCTCCGGATGCGGCGGGTTTCCAGTAAAATGTACAGGATGAGGCAATGCGCCCCGCGCCCCGCCCGCCCCGCGCCCCGCCCCGCCCCGCCCGCCCGCCCGGACCCGCGGGTGTTTGCCTGTCCTGCGACTTGGAAACCCCGGCAGAGGGCCGCCTTCCGCCTCCGGCCTCCCCGCCTCCGAGCTCAGGACCGGCGCCCAGGAAAAAGGGCGTGAGGTTCCAGGGCGCCGGGCCCGCCAGGGAGGCGGCCGGGGGAACCGGTCGGCCCGCTCCGGGAGAGTGGGAGCAGGCCTGGGGGGTGCCGAGCCCCGCGCTGGTCTGCCCTCCGGGGCCGTCTCCTCCTCCCCCTCCTCCCTCTCTTCCTCCTCCTCCTCCTGCCGCCACGTCCCGACCCCCAAAACCTGCCCGAATAGCGGGGCGCTGGTGGCTCACACCTGTGATGGAGGCTGAGATCTGAGGAGCAACGTTCCAGGCCAGCCCAGGCAGGAAGTCCGTGAGACTATCTCCAATTAGCCACCTCCCTCACCACCCCCCACCCCCCCAAAAAAGCTGAAAGTGGCCCTGTGGCTCAAATGGTAGAACGCCAATTTTGAGTGAAAAAGGTAAGGGACAGCATAGCACACAGGCCGTGGGTTCAAGCCCCAGTAGCAAAATCAACAAGGGTGCTTTTAGACAAGGTCCCAAATTCAAACTCTGGAAGCGTTTTTCTATCCTCAAATTACCATATGGGCCACAATCCTTTTTTATGTGCATTGGAATCAAAAATGCCCTCCCACAACAATTTTTTTTTAAATTCAGTCCATACTGGGTTGTAAAATCTGGTGCACCCCAGAACTGCCCAGGTATTTAACTGACAGCCCAGCAAGGCTCACCAGCCCCCCACCTCCCACCTTCTTAGTGAAAAAGAAACAAGATTGTTCTTAAAGTCTCACATCTAAATTGAGAATGCATGTATAGTGTTAGTACAACAGTACTGAATTGTACTTGTGCTTGCACTAGAACTATGCCACCAACAGTGGTGGTACTCTCTGGCCTCCATAATCTTTCAGGGTCTATATACATACACAAACGTGTGTGTGTGTGTGTGTGTGTGTGTGTGTGTGTGCTTTATTATACATTTAGTTTCCCCAGTGAAATCTATTTGGATATTTTCCCCCACTACCATTATGTACATAATAAAGGACTGAACGCACATTCATTTTTCTTTTCGTGTGTGTGTGTGTGTGTGTGTGTGTGTGTGTGTGTGTGTGTGGTCATTAGACTTGAACTCAGGGCCTTGCCTGGCTTTTTTGTACAAGGTAAGCGCTCTATAACTTGAGTCACTTCTGGTCATTGGAGATGAGTCAGATTTGTCTTCCGTGTTGACTTCAAACTTGGGTTCTCAAATCTCAGCCTCCTGTGTGGCTAGGATTACTACCCAATGGGTCAGCCAATGGTGCCTGCTTTGTAGCCTATTCAAAAACATACACCATTCTGTTGTTTTTTTTTTTTTTCAAAAATCTATCTCCTCCTAGAATTGTTTTCTGTTTTATTTGGTATGTAAAAATTTTAACTATAAAACTAATGGCCTCTGGAGAGCTAAATAAGGACAAATACAATTCCAAAGTGACAAGAAGAAACAAATGAAAATATAACAATGCAATCTTTCCCTTGGCTTTGGAGATGTTAATAATTTACTCATTGGGTTTTATATAATAGAACATTTTGAATAGTTTTATGATCCTAGTGATGTAACACCTTTGTACAGCCAATAGTTCAGACCACATAAGAAGGAATTTTTGAAGCGAAGATATAATGAACTTTTTAAAAAACAAAAGTTACTTAGCTAGCTTTTCATACATGAAATATATTTTTTAAAAAAACCTATCCCAGGCAGGGTAATTATTATCCTACATTGGCTACATTGGTAAACAGATAAACAAATAAAGCCCACTGGCCTATTTTGCTGAAAGTTTTCTAGTTCAAAAGACATTTAAGGAAACCATAGCTGTGCCATTTTCCAATGATACAAAAACTCACTGAATTGGCGATCTAACTGCACTTTTACCTTAGCAAGGGCCTAAAAGTTGGGTGCCAGTGGCTCACATCTACAGTCCTAGCTACTAAAGAAGTTGAGATCTAAGGGTCCCAGTTTGAAACCAGCCTGGATAGGAAAATCTGTGAGCCTCCATCTCTGATTAACCACCAAAAAAGCCATAAGGAAGAGCTGTGGTTCAAGTGACAGAGCATAAGCCTGGTGTGGAAAAATGTAAGGGACAGTGCCTGGCCTTACTAAACCAAATCCAGGCTGGGTATAGGTAGTTTGCCCCTGTAATCCTAGATACTCAGGAAATTGAGAACCAGAGGATCCAGGTTCCAAGCCCACTAGGACAGAAAAGTCCTTGAGACTCCATCTCCAAAATTATGAGCAAAAAGCTGTTGCAGAGGTGTGGTTCACATGGTAGAGCCACCACTGAACAAGCAAGCTAAGCAAGCATGAAGCTTGAGTTCAAACTCTGGTTCCAGGAAAGAAACAAAAAAAATAAAAATCCAGGCAGAGCAACAATATGAAACACATTCTTCACCACCACCTACTTGGAGACTCTTTTAAACCAGTTTTGCTTAAGAAAATCTAAAAGAGCCAGGGGTCAGTGGCTTCCACCTGTAATTCTAGCTACTCAGGAGGCTGTTAGCATTATGCCTACCTTTGGTCCTCGGCTCCACCCAGACCTGAGCTCCTCCCAGCCCTTGAGCTCCTGCCAAACAGCTGGCCACTCCCTCTCTCCACCCAGACCCACCTGAGCACGCAGCTACCTCACTTTGGGAGGAGGGAGGGAAGGGCCTGGAATGGACGCGAGGGATCCTTTCAGAGACTGAGACCTGGAAAGGACAGTCAAAGCCAGTATATGCAAGAAAGTCCATAAGATTTTTACCTCCAATAAACCACCAAAAAGCCAGAGGTGGAGTTGTGGCTCAAGTGTTAAGCATGCTGGCTAGCTTTGAGCACAAAAGATGAGGGATTGCACCCAGACCCTGAGTTCAAACCCTAGGACCAAAAGAAAAAAAAAGTCCTAAATGAAATAGTAATTATTCATTTTATTAAATATTGATTCTTGAGATATATTTTTAATATTCTATGTAGAAAAAATTGGAAATCCACATGAAGTTTGTGCTAAATCTTGAAGTATGATACATGTCTCAGTGAAAATCACCTGCTTGCCTATTAGATTGAACAATGTATATCTTAACCATTTGTTCTAAATGGACACTGTGCTGTGAACTCAACTAACCGTTTTTCCTCAAGGAACAGCAATTTTATCTGGATGAAAAACTGGATATACAGACTTTGGTATTTATCAGATTTTTTTATAATTATCAAAGTAAAGCAGTTCTGTCAGGAAACGTCTCAACCAACATCTTGCCAAAATTCAAGCACTTAAATGAAAAGTAGAATTATTAGAAACTTTTTCCAGACATATTAAACTTCATTGCTTCTTGACATTTGAAAACATATTTTATGAGTCCAGTGGTAATACTGGTTTCTTATATATCATTTGGAAAATTTAACTCACTTAACTATTATTTTCCAAGTGAATTAAGTAAGACACTACAAAATCACACATGGGTTAAAAGATCCATACAAAATACTAGAGAAGCCAGGCGCCGGTGGCTCACGCCTGTAATCCTAGCTACTCAGGAGGCTGAGATCTGAGGATCCCTGTTCAAAGCCAGCCCAGGCAGGAAAGTCCGTGAAATTCTCTTTTTTTTTTTTTTTTTTGGTCATGGGACTTGAACTCTGGGCTTGGGAACTATCCCTCAGCTCTTCAGCTCAAGGCTAGCACTCTACCACTTGAGCCACAGCACCACTTCCAGTTTTCTAGTGGTTTATTGGAGATAAGAGTCTCACAGACTTTCCTGCCTGGACTGGCTTTGATCCATGATCCTCAGATCTCAGCCTCCTGAATAGGTAGGGTTACAGGCGTGAGCCACCAGCGCCTGGCTAAGTCAGTGAAATTTTTGGGGGGGAGGGGTCCGGTCGTGGGGCCTGAACTCTGGGCCTGGGCGCTGTCCCTCAGCTCTTCAGCTCAAGGCTAGCACTCTACCACTTGAGCCACAGCACCACTTCCAGCTTTTTTCTTATGTGGTGCTGAGGAATCAAACCCAGGGCCTTGAGCATGCAAGGCAAGTGCTCTACCACTGAGCCACCTTCCCAGCCCCAGGTCAGTGAAATTCTTATCTCCAATAAACCACCAAGAAGTGGCGCTGTAGCTCAAGTGGTAGAAAATAGCCTTGAGCTGAAGAGCTGAGGGACAGCGCCCAGGCCCAGAGTTCAAGCCCCATGACCGACCAAAAAAAAAAAAAAAAAAAACCTAGAGAGATCAAAGGATTTTAATTGTACAGCATATAAAAAGTACCCTGAGCAGGGTGACATACACCTGTAATCCAGTACTTGGGAAGGTGAGGCAAGAGGATAAGAGTCTGAGGATACCCTGGGCTACATAACAAGTTCCAGGTCATCCTAAGACCTGTGGGGAGCAACTCTATTACAGAAACAAAAGCATAAAAGCAAAACTCAACAAAAAGAACTTGTTGAACTGATGTATAAATTAATAGACATTTTTTCAAACGTTTCATATTCATAGCTAGGCACCAATAGCTCGTATTGCTAATCCTAGCATTATCTTGGAGAGATTGAAAAACCATAGTTCAAAGCCAGCCTGGACAGACAAATCTAAAAGACTCTTATCTCCAATTAATCAGCAAAAAGCCAGAAGTGGAGGTGTGGCTCAAGTGGCCTACTTGGTAGAGTACCACCTTTGAGTGAAAAAGTTAAGGGACAGCGTTGACCCTGAGTTGACCCCAGGACCAGAACACACACACACAAATCACATTCACAAACTCCACCCTTTCTCTTTTAAAATAGATAATATGTATTTTTCAAACTGCTTGATAGTTGAGAATATAATTTCATTCCTTACATAAGATATAGGCCATATTTTTCCAAGAAAAATTTAAATTCTAGAACTGTGGTTTTGTATGAATTTTATCTAGCACTTTCATTCAAAATTTGAAAAGTTTTGGTTTTGAGACAATTTTTTGTTGTAGTTTACATTACAGGGATTTAATTTGAATTTCCATAAATGAGAAAGATGTATATGCCAGATAAAAAGACTAATATAAAAATGTTTAACAAGGGCTGGGAAGATGGCTCAGTGGTAGAGTGCTTGCCTTGCATGCATGAGGCCCTGGGTTCGATTCCTCAGCACCACATAAGCAAAAAAGAAAAAAGCCAGAAGTGGCGCTGCGGCTCAAGTGGTAGAGTGCTAGCCTTGAGCTGAAGAGCTGAGGGACAGCGCCCAGGCCCAGAGTTCAGGCCCCATGACCGGAATAAAAAAAAAAAAGTTTAACAATTAAAAAAGAGAAACCAGCCTAGAGCACATGTAAAACAGACCACAGTAATCATACAAGTTATATAAAATACACTTTCATATAATGATAATATTAATAATAGCAAATACAAGTACCAAGTCTGTCATATGTTGACTACCTTAGCTACATTGTCTCTAATGTTAAGTAATAACTGAGAGTCAAAAATTGAGATGAAACAGGCAGCTATCAAGTCTTGACAAGCACAACCCATAATAGTAGATAAAACAGACATGGTTAGACTAGGAATGAATGGGAAAATTTTTATAATTTTATAGTTTCACATTGAAATTAAAGAAGAAACATTGGAGGGAAGGGCAGGAGAGAGGAAGGAGGGGAGAATGGAGAAGGGAAGGGAAGGTAATTCTCCATCTTTTGGAGAACCACAGATTTAAGTGACTGTACCTAAGAATTCTACAGCTGTTTATACCACTCTGACTACTGAAAAAAAGAAAATGTAATAGATTTAATAGTAGTCTTCATGTGTATGCAATACAAGGAGATTCTGATTTCTCTTTGATCATGATTCCTCTAGAGAGGGTGGACTTGGTTAAATGCTACCCAACCTAAGGGTATATTTTAGAACATCCCCATCATACCATTTCACAACCAGCAGTGCTCCTGGGGACAAGTATGAAAAAAGAAGGTAACCAGACTTGCTATGTTTGAATAGACTATAGGTTCCCACAAAGGCATAATGGGATAGATAGGTGTCAAGTACAGAAAACGAAGACATGACAGAAACCAAGGGCTTCACAAATACCCTTCTATGCTGTAGCAACAAAAACCATAGTAGAAAGATCACCTAAGAGAAACCAAAATGCTAGTTTTCAGAATGTCACAGATACTTGCTCAAATGCAATGCTGTAGTAAGGAAGAGATGAGATCATCTCAAGCTGGAGAAAGTGGAATTTAAGGAAAGCACAAACAGAAACAAAATGCTTCAGGTTGGGTATTTACAAAGCTTCATGTACAAATGTCTATGCTCACTTATCCAATGCCATTTGTCAAAGAACAACATTTTGTAGCATACTGAAAACCACTAAAAATTGTTAAAAGTGAGGAGAGGAGAGAGAGATTAAAGAAAGAGTAATATAAATGGTGGACTTGACTGAAGTACATTACATGCATACAATAATGACACCCTTTTGTACAATTAATTCATGCTAATAAAAAATTTAAGAATAAAACATTACTTCAAGTAAAGACAATAACTGTCAATTTAAATCAATTTAAATTCTATTGATCACCAAAAATCACCTATTTTTAGATTAATTCAATAAATATTTTTATGGAGCACCTCCAATATTCAAGAACTGAGAGTATAGCCATGCCCAAGAAAAAGAAAGTCTGTTCCCTCATGGAGACAACAATCCAATAACCAACACCTAATGCCAGGTAGTGGCAATGGGCTATGAAGAGAAACAAAGCAAGGTACAGGAAGAAAGCCAGATGTGCTGCTCAGAAGCCTTCCTAGCACCTTCCAAATCTGTGTCACAACAAAGCACCTTGAGAGTTCTTATCTCCTATCTCCACTGAACTCTGATGAGCAATGTCACCAGTCCCACTGCCTCACTTCTGACCTCAGTAAAGACTGCAGATTCCTGCTCTAGCTTCTCCTCTAAATTCTAATTCCATATGGCCAAGAGTATATTCATTTAGCAGGTCTAAAACCAGACTTGCTATATTTCTTTTTGTTCTTGTATTTCCACAGAGCGCACACACACACACACACACACACACACACACACACACACACACAAAACCTATGTTCCACATATATTAAAGAACAAATTTTTTTCTACTTCATTCCACTAATTTGTGTGTGTGTGTGTGTGTGTGTGTGTGTGTGTGTGTGTGTGTGTGTGTTTGTGCACGTGCGCGCACGCACACGCACAAGTACTGGGGCTTAAACTCATGACCTTATGTTCTTGCCTGGCTTCTTTTGCTGGCTGGCATACCTCCACTCCCAAATTTTGCTGGTTAATTGGAGATAAAGAGTCTCTCCTTTGAACTGCGATCCTCAGATCTCAGCCTCCTGAGTAGCTAGGAGTACAGGCTACCAGTGCCTGGTCCCAGCAATCTAATACACAATCCCATCACACACACTTCCATCTATCCTTCAACATGCCTTCCTCATGAATCATTTTTGAAAACAGCATATTAGTTCTTGCCACAGATTTTTATGCAGGCTAAAATTCTAGCCTGTAATATTCTTTATCCCTTGTTTTAAAATACAAGGTTTGAAGTGAAAAGAAAAAAACAAAAAGAACCTGAATTCTCATTGCAATCTAACTTCTCCAGAACTGTTTAGCAGCCTTGAAAAGTCATTCTGGGGTTGGAGGCATGGCTCAGTTGGGAAAGCTCTTGGTTTCAGATGAAAAAAAAAAAAAAAGGATAGTTCAACTGCATGCAGTTGGTATGGTATGAAGACTCAATGGGCAGGGTACATGATATGCATAGCACAATCGTGGCACAGAGTATATCCCAATGATGGTATATACAATAATGATTGATAATGATTACCTCTTTTACAAAACCTATATTTGATACTTGATTGTTAAGCATCTGACATCTTTAGTTCACCAGCCTAACTTGAAGAGAAACATAAGGAAAAAAAGGATAACCACAGAGTTAAGTTTGAAGTCCCATGCCACAAGACTTGACACTGGACCAAGAACACTGGAGAGCTGGTGGGATAAACTATGAGGAGCCATGAGGAGGGTTTCGCAGAGTAAAAGCATGAATGGCTGTTGTGTGTATGTATGCAGGTAATCAAGACAGATAATCTACATCATGATAACACATCATAAAACAGCTGGAGTGGTGTCCATAGGAACGCAAAGGAGGCAACTCTTTCTATATGTCTTTAGAAAGAGGCTTTGAGCCTGATATGCATGATAGCACACTGAACAGAAATGAGAAGGCATGTGAGGGGTGGAGAGGGATTTTAAACTTCAGTTTCAGTTCATTCTGCTCCCGCCCTGCATATTACTTCTTATCTTCAATCCAATCAGGGAAATCTGTATGTCTCTCTCCTCCAAAACAATCTTCAAGAAAGGAGCTGCATATCAATTCATACCAAGACATAAATGGAAAGTTTTCTTAAAGGCTATCTGAATTTTAAAGAGAGGATTCCAAAAAGAAGACCTTAAATTTGGAGACTAGACAAACGTAGTAAGATAGGAGGTAGAGACGGTATCCTTTATCATTGTTATCCTCACACATTCTACTTCCCACCTGTTACAAATACTAGTTGCAATATGTTATGATGGCCTAGATTTTTAATTAGTGTCTGTTTAAGAATCCCTTTCTTATCTTAATACTGGCTGCTGTTCATCGCCACAGGCAAACAAACAAAACTGCTGTCATTGGCTATGTAAAGTATATGAAGTATTGTCACGCACAGAAGCACTGAGAACACGCTATATCAGCCTCCACTAACTTTCACACAGTTCCAGTTCATTCCCCATGGTACTAGAGATTGAAAGGGTAAATTCAGCAGCCAGGCATAGTGGATGCCTCTGTTTCCCCCAACCCTTGTCTTTTGCTTCAAATTAAATCTGCTTTTTCCCTTAGAACATAAAGGTCCTCTAGCTTTGATCATAGCTTTTCATAAAACATTTTACTTCATTTTCAGTTATGAATTTGCTCAACCAAAATTCATGAGCTATTCAGAAGCACTTGAAGAAATGGGGCAAAGAAAAGAAGAAATCACACAATTCCTATTCTCAAGGAATTCCCGCTTCATCCTTATTCCTCAAGGCCTTATCCCCACATTAGGTCTTTCCTTTGTAGTTCTAGTCTCTGGCAAATATCTCATGGCTTCTTTCAAACACACAATCCCATGGCAAAAGATTCAAATGGATCTAACCCATAGGGAATTTAATACATCACTCCAACAATTTTCAGGAATTATTTCCAACCACGCACTTATTTCCAAGTGTATGTGCTTAGTATAGAGACATAAAAGGGTGAATGTATAAGGGATATTTTCTTTCAATAGTTGTGATAAATCAACTGATAGACTACAAGCCAAGAGTAGAAAAAGCCTAGTGAAAAAATAATTAAGTAACCAGTGAATAAAAGCGCTGGAGATGTGGTTCAGCAGTAGAGAACCCACCCAGGAAGCTCCAGGCCCTAAGTTTTAACCCTAGTCCCCAAAAAGGGGAGGAAGAAGAAATCCTGACATATCCTTACCACACAAATGAGTCTGTAAAGTGTGATAAAAATTAATCAGTCACAAATAGATACTATTATACAGCTTATATGAGGTATTTAGAATAATAAATTTAGTGACAACAAGAATGATGACGGTGGGGCTGGGGAGGTGGCTCAGTGGTAGAGCGCTTGCCTTGCATGCATGAGGTCCTGGGTTCGATTCCTCTGCATGCATGAGGCCCTGGGTTCGATTCCTCAGCACCACATAAGCAAAAAGAAAAAAGCCAGCTCAAGTGGTAGAGCGCTAGCCTTGAGCTGAAGAGCTGAGGGACAGCGCCCAGGCCCAGAGTTCAGGCCCCACAACCGGACCCCCCCAAAAAAAAGAATGATGACTGTTAGGGAATGGGGAAAGAGGAAAAGAAGGTTTTAGTTAACAGATATGAAGTTTCAATTTGAGAAAATGGGAAAATGGAACAATTCTGTGGATAAATGGTGAGAATGGTTATAAATATAATAAAACATAATGTAGTACTGAACGCTACTTAAACTGTATGCTTCAAAATAGTTAAGATGGTAACTTTAATGTTATATATGTTTTATCACAAATTTAAAAATGTATTTAAACCATTTAAAGACATTGTAGTAGAAAATTTCCCTGAAACATAGAAATATTGAAAAAAAAGTATTTCTTCTCTGGAATATTTCTATAATTCATGACAATTATGAAGGCAAAGCAAGACAAAACAAACCTAAGAAAAACTTCTGACTTTAACTGAATAAGTACATGTAGAGCATTTATAGAAATGTGTCTCAACTTTTCTTTCACTACCATACTCCATAAGGAACATTTGTATACATTTCTTCCCTGACATCCCCTGAAAAAAGTTTAATATCATACATACACTGACTCTCTATTTATATACATTGGCTCTTTGAAGAAGCCCCAAACATTGCAATACTTTAGACTTTTTTTCCCCAAGAACCACTGTTTGCCCTCTATAGGATGAAAATGTACTAGCCACTCTACAAAACAGGTGTTATTCAAACAGCAAACTGAAACAACCAAAGAACTGAGCATGTTCATAATATTACTCAATGCCTTATATCAATATTAAAAGCTTTTAAACAATTCAACAGAAATAGAAATCCACTTTAACTGTCACTAAAAATATGAAGGTTAACACTGTATATATAAAACCTATGTGTTTCACAGGATTTTGTTAAGTTTAAATTAAATATTTGGTATCATGTATAACAAATGAAATGTTACTATTGTTGTTTAATGTAACTGTAACAGAATTTATCTCCATACATGGTTAAGTATTATGCATAGATTTTATAGAAAGTTGCATGGATTCTCTTATTTATGTAAATGTAAGTTGTCTTAAACTTTGCTACTCAAAGCAAAGACCAGACCCTGCACTAGTAACTTTAGGATCACTTAGAAGATTCTTCAAAAGGCAGAATCAGCTGAGCACAAATGGGTCATGCCTATAATCCTATCTACCTGGGAGATTGAGATCTGAGGGCTGTAGTTTAGAGCCTGGATGGGCAAACAAATCCTGGAGACTATTATCTCCAATTAAATGGGTAAAAAAAAGCTGGAGGTATGACTGGAGTGGTAGTGCACCAGCCTTGAGAGAAACATCAGAATAAGAAGGAGGGTCCCTGAGTTCAAGATCTAGTCACAGCACAAAGGAAAAGAAAAAGGCAGAATGTAATCACACATCCAACCTCCTCCAGCTCCACTGTAACTCCAAGGGGACTCTTACACATATCACTTGAGAGAGAGCTATGTAAACTAGGTGTGTTGGTGAAATCCTGAAATCTCAACATTCAGAAAACTGAGGCCTGGTTCAGAACCAGCCTAAGCTACATAATATGCTGTCTCAAAATATCAAACAACAATAAAAACATTTCTACCAGCAATCCCACTTTGGGGCATTTACCTGAATGATCACAAACATGACCATACTAAAGCTACCAGCACAACTATGTTTATTGCAGCATTATTTACCATAGCTAAGATATAGAACCAACCCAGAAGCCACTCAGTAGATGAACAGATCAAGAAAATGTGGTATATACACACAATAGAATTCTATGCCTCCATTAGAAAGAATGGCATCACCCCATTTGTCAGGAAATGAAAAGACTTGGAAATTATTATATTAAGTGAAGTAAGCCAGGCCCAAAGAAACATAGTTTCCCTTATTTGCAATAACTAGTCTATGTCTGGGACAAGCAGAAAAGGTCAGATAAGATGATGTTAAGTGAAACAAACCCCAAGATGGGACACAAGTGGTTTTTTTCTTTCTTGCTATTGTTTCTAATGTATTTATAAGGTACCATGTGATTTTTTTTGTTGCTTTGTATGTCCCTCCCCCACGGTATAACCCCTGTTTTCACTATATTTCATGTTGGTATAATTTGTGGAGGGGAAGGGAAAAAACAAATTGTTTAAATAGGGATAAAGGTGGACCCATTGCAACAATGAGATGTACAAGACACTATGTGGAAAAAGGAACTTTACAATTTAGGCAGGGAGGTGGGGAGGGGAGTGTAGTTGAGGTGGGAGGGAAGTGATGGTAGAGAAAAAACAGGAGGCAACAATGCTTGATAAGAAATGCACTCATTACCTTGCTCATGTAACTGTAATCTCTCTGTACGGAATTTTCACAATAAAAACTTATTTAAAAAATTCTTCTAGTTCATCTGAGCATTTTAACTATCCAAGTAGATTTCCTTACTATTCTATCTCAACTGCAATTACAGAGCCTATGGAAAGTGCCAACTAGAAAGAGATCGGATGAGACTGCTGAAAGTTCACCAGAGAGGCAATACATGAAAATTTCCATCCTAGAGTTTACTCGTGGCCTTTGGTTTTTGTTTTTTGTTTTTTGTTTTTTTTGTCAGTTGTGGGGCTTGAACTCTGGGTCTGGGCTCTGTCCCTCAGCTTTTCAGCTCAAGGCTAGCACTCTACCACTTGAGCCACAGCGCCACTTCTGGCATTTTCTGCTTATGTGGTGCTGAGGAATCAAACTCAGGGCCTCATGCATACAAGGCAAGCTCTCCACCACTGAGCCATCTTCCCAGCCCCTAGAGTTTACTCATGAAAGCAGTTAATCGAGGTAGTTTATGAACTTACTCAGCCACAGCAGAACGGTTCCCATCAAAATATTAAATGTTACCCGCTATAAATTCACCAGTTAACTACCAGCAGAGTGGAGGTGAAAGACCAGTGAGCAAGGGGGTGGGGGGGAAGGACCTCAGGAATTCAGAGCCTTATGAAGAAGCCATCTCTCCTTGCTGTATCTTATCTAGTATCTTGGTAGGACAGTGACAAACCTCAGTCCTGCCACTTACTATCCTGAATACCCTGAGCCACTAACTCAATTCTCCAGATCCTTAGTTTCCTCATCGCTGGAGAAAGGCTAATTATATCTGTCTCATGCTGTTGTAAGGGCTAAAAGAACTCTTAGTGGTCAACCACTTAAACAAGTGTTTATACACATCCTTCCCTAGTCTACTTACTTCTCTAGGAACAGTGAAATGTTCTCCTCCACTAAATTCCAAAGGAAAGTCTTACCTCACGGTTTCTAATTAAAGAAACAAGAAATGCTTCAATAAGAAACCACATATCCTAGCTTTAATGATGCTCTTCAAAACTCTTGAGTCTTCTCAAGATATTCTCTGAGGCTGCTAAACATTACGTAACCCTGAAACTGTCAGTCAGCGGAAAGCTGAATTCCCCTTCCATGTGTTCATGTGCTCCTCTAGAAAAGAATGGAAATCCAACAAATTTGTTTTTAAAAATGCTAAACCAGGGGCTGGGAAAGTGGCTCAGTGGTAGAGGATCACAGTTCAAAGCCAGTCCGGCAGGAAAAGCTATGAGACTTTCATCTCCAATTAACCACCAGAAAACCAGAAGGGGAGCTGTGGCTCAAAGTGGTAGAGCGCTAGCCTTGAGTGAAATAAAGCTCAGGGATAGGGCCCAACCCCTGAGTTCAAGCCCCACAACAGAGGGGGGGGAGGGAGAGACAGAGAGAGAGGGAGAAAAGGAGAAAGGGAGAGAGGGAAAAAGAGAGAGAAGAAAAGAGGGAGAGAGAATTCAAGATACTAAAATTCTTAGAAAACTTTCCACTCTCTATTTTAAATGTACTAGCCAAGGCCCAAATACCACCTGAACCCTTCTCAGTTAGAAATGTCCATCTTTCTCACCCTTAGTATTTCAGCATTAAGTCAAGAAAGTCAGAAAGTGAAGTTCAGCATGGACTCTCTGGTTTTTCCATCAACCTGAGGGGGGGAATGTCAAGAGGCCACCAGATCAGAGCCAGCTATAAGCCAAAACTAAAAACAGAATAAAAAATGGTGCTTTCAAGAACACTTCATGGTTTGTCTCAGAACAATGATAAAGTCTTCCCCTCCGTAATTCTCCTCAGTTTGTAGTCTCTGGGAAAGAAAGACAGGCCTTATTTCAGGACAAATTACCAAGGTGAGGTTTCCTCGTTTTCCTCAGAGCCACTTCCAAAACAACTAAAATATGCTGACCAGGGGCATCACCTCCACCCTGGAAAGAAAGCTGCCAAGCGTTCAATAAGGTATGTGCTAAGCTCCGACTTCATGTGCTAACTCACCCACACTGACGCTTCTACCTCCTCAGTCTCCCTACCTACACCCTGCTACTACCTTCACCCTAAGCAAAATGATGTTAGAGAGATGGTGATAGAGATGGTGTTTGACGAATGTCAGTTGATGGACAGGGTGGGGAACTATGTTATATTCTGAAGCTAAATAAAATGTCTTCATCTGATAAATAAAAGGACTTTATCTGAATGCTTGGGCCATCTGCGTGGAGGGTCCCTTCCTCAGTATCAGGTTTGAAAGTTGTGAATAAGGTTTGGACATTTTTCTCTTCCATTATTGTTCAAACAACTTTTTTTTTTCCAACTAAGAGAAGCAAAACTGTCTCCACTCAAGCAGATAATTTATGACTTTTTAAATGACAGATTCAAATGGGGTGTGCATATTACCCAGTGTTTAAAATTTACATAATAAATGTCAACATCTTTGGGACAGCCCTTTCAACCACTTAGCCCCTTAGAAAGAATCTTTAATTCATCCCTGTCTAGAAATGTGTTCTCTGGATAACATCCTTTCAAAATACTTCATACAGATTGTTATCAACCTGAAGGTGTAGCCAAGTCATCAAGATTTCCATTTCCTGCTTTCATAAACTGGTAATTCATAATTTTTAATTTTATAGAAAAAAAACTGGAGAGAACTACTGAGGGTGTGGGATTAAACATTTTAGTCTTCTCAGATACATTTTCCCTTAAAGAGAGTTCCATCTACCCTCAGCAGGAAAGTACACCTCTAAACTCATACAGTAAACTTGCTGGGACATTTCTGCCTTGGGATAACACAGTTCCCCAGTAATGACTAAAGAGAAATCCTAAGACAGCACCAGATGCCTACATTCCTAGCCGCTCAGGAGGCTGAGGACGGGGAGTCCTAGTATGAAGCCAACTAGGAAAAGTCCATGAGACTCTCATCTCCAAATAACGTCAGAAAAACAGAAGTAAAGGGGTGGCTCAAGTGTCAGAGAAACAGCCTTGAGTACACCCGAGTCTGGCATACACATGATGATGATGATGATGATGATGATGATATGATGATGATGATGATGATGATGATGATGATGATGATGAAAAATTGTTACATTAGATATAGGTAATTTCATCGCCCACCCTGTCCACCCCATTTAATCAGCATCTTAGTCTTACCTGGCCTGTAAAGCAGACAGACACAAGGTATGCTATTACCAAAGAAGGAAGAGTGGGAGGGAGGAGGGAAGGAGAGGAAGGGAAAAGAATAATTTGAAAGAAAGGGGAAAAAAGAATCTTGTGCCCCAAAGCAAAACGCATCCGAGGACCCGAGAGAGAGGGGTGCGGGGAGAGGGGGTGGGGGGTCATCAGGAAGACACTTCCGTGCTGATGATCAGACAGTGAGAGTATACCTCTGGTCAGGAGCGTCCGCTCTCACACACCCGGGGATCGGCGATCAGAGCGCCCGGGACGCAGGCGCCCGCAGCGGGGCTGGCGGTCGGGGCGCGCGCCCGGGTCCTGGACGCCCCGGCGCGGGGAGCTGGCGGCGGGAGCTAGCGGCGGGCTGGGCCCCCCGCTCCCCTTTATAGCGCGCGCCCCGGGGCTCCCCGCGGCGGGGAGGGCGGGGGAAGCCGAGGACGCGTTTTCTGGGCTGCGGAATACGGTCATCCTGGAGAGGGGCGGGCGAGCGTGGGCCCGGGGGGGGGGGGGGGAGGGCGCGAACACGGGCCGGGAGGACTTTTTCTCTCTTCTTTTCTTGTTTTCCGCACGCTGGAAATTCCCGGGCTGAAAAGTTACCTTCACCCGCTGGGGACATTCCCCTCGACGGCCGGCCCCAAGACCCGGACTGGAGCGCGCGCGGGAGCCCGCGGCAGCGCCGGCGCAGCGCCTCCCGAACCCAGGGACTCCAGCGCCGTTCATCCACTCTCTCTAGGACCTGTAGGCTTGTGCACAGACCCGGCGGGGGAGCCGGGGACTGGCGGTCTACAGCACGGGTTTTTTTTTTTCCTTACTATGCCCATCAAAAGGTAGTAAGGTGGGCGGGGAAGGGGGCTTAGTGGTAGAGTGCTCACCTAGCAATGAAGTCCTGGGTTCGATTCCTCAGTACCTCATACACAGAAAAAGCCAGAAGTAGTGCTGTGGCTCAAGTGGTAGAGTGCTAGCCTTGAGCAAAAGAAGCTCAGGAACAGTGTGCCCTGGCCCTGAGTTCAAGCCCCAGAACTGGGGGGGGGGGGGGGGGGGAGGGAGGAGTAAGGCTCTCATGCGCTTTCATTGACAAAGTACAGCTTAAAATAATGACACCAAAGTATGCACTATGTGGAACATGTAACTGGGGGAGGGGATGGGAAAAATTGGGGTAGAAGGAAGGGGTGTGATTATTTTTAGAAAATAGTGACATGAAAACTGGGCATCGGTGGCTCACGCCTGTAATCCTAGCTACTCAGGAGGCTGAGATCTGTTCAAAGCCAGCCAGCACAGAAAAGTCCCCCGAGACCCCTATCTCCAATTAACCACTCAAAAAACTAGAAATGGAGCTGTGGCTCAAAGTGTTTGAGTGCTAACCTTGAGCAAAAGAAGCTCAGGGACAGTGTCCAAGCCCGGAGTTTAAGCCCCATGACAGACCAAAAAAGAAAATAGTGACGTAAATATCACTTTGTTGTCACCTCCCTGGGTGTGGGGTGGATTTATAAAACAATATTGAAAGCATTTCTCTCTGAGTTGGTTTCAGTGACCCTCCTTTCCCTTTCGGGACGTTTGCTACTGTAATCTCTGTAATGCTTCCTTTTTTATTTTCTTGCTTGTTTTGAAGTTATCCTCCAACCAGTGTTAAAATAGTTTTGTAATTCGACAGGAAATGACTCCTGTCTTCCCCTTGGAGAACAGGAAAATGGGCTTCTAGAGCTAAAGGTCAAGTCCTTCAAACTCAAGAGCTAATTTCTCTCACTTAACACAAAATATTAAAAAGGAAATTATACCCACAATGCCCTTAGTTTCATATTTTATTAGCATATATGAGTTGTACAAATTGAGTTTCACTATATTTTTCATGTACACAAATGATCATATTCACCTCCCCCTGCCATTATCCTCTCTTGTTCCTCACTCTTCCCTGCTAAAATCACTTTTAAAAAACAACCAAAAAAAAGCTAATCTTGTAGGTGGGGACAGGAGGGAAAAACAGAGAGATCAGCAAAGGAAGGCGGAACATTGTCCAAGAAGAAATGTACTAATTACCTGATTTATATAACTGTAAGGAACAGCTGATACTAAGCAAAAGGAAAGAAATGTACATATTACCTGATTTCTAAAAACATAGTTTTATTGTTAAAGATCATAAAGTCCATAAGCAATGTAGATTAAGATAATGATAATTATCATTGTGAAGATTAAAGGTATTTGTGACTTTTAAAAAATTAATTAATTTAAAAATATTCAGAGAACAAAGAAAAAAAGAGAAAAAAAAAGCTTAAACATCCAGCCCTAACAGCCCATTTATGAAATAATTACATCATTAGCAAAATAGGTAGAGCTTTATAATTATATTATTAAAACTATTTAACATAGAAAACTATTTCAGAGTTTTGGTTCTAGGACCCACTGGGGATAGCAATGCTGTACAAATGCTTACCTCCTTACATAAAATGGTGTAGTATTTGTTCATGACCTCTGTATATCCTCCTGTGTACTTTACATTATATCTACATTACTCAGAATACTTAATTCAATGATAATGTCATGTGAATAGGTATTACATTGTAGTATACAGGAAAAAAGAATGTAAATGTCCAGTATAGAGGCTGATTTACCCCCAAATGGTTTTATATGAACTCTGCCTGACCCACTAATATGGAACTCACAAGATACTAAGGGACAATTGCACATAGTGAAAAATCTGCAAGAAAATATATCAAAATGTTAATGTTCATCATACTCAGATGACACTGTCCCTGAGCTCTTCAACTCAAGGTGAGCACTCTACCACTTGAGCCACAGGGCCACTTCCAGACTTTGCTGCCCCGCTAGCTTTGAACCATGATCTCAGCCTCCTGAGTAGTTAGGAGTACAGGTGTGATCCACCAGCACCTGGATTATGGTGACCTCATATTCATAATGGCCATTATATATTGAAAATAAACTATACATTGGCTGATATGCCAATAATCACAACTATATGCCTGTAGCCTAATATAAACATTTTCATAAGAATGTAAATTATTATGTCTGGGAATGTGGCTTAGTGGTAGAGTGCTTACCTAGCATGCATGAAGCCTGGGTTCAATTACTCAGTACTATATAAACAGGAAAAGTTGGAAGTGGTGCTATGGCTCAAGTGGTAGAGTGTTAGCTTTGGGCAAAAGAAGCTCAGAGACAGTGCCCAGACCCTGAGTTCATGCCCCAGACTGGCAAAAAAAAAAAAATGTAACTACAGGAAATAGAAAAAAGAACTTTTTTTCATTGCTGTTTTTGTTTACTTTTTGTCTTGTTTATTCATTTATCTGTCTTTGGGAGGATGGGGAGGGCACAGAAATGGAGGAACAAAAGGTAAACAAATGCACTAGTGAGTACCAGACACTATGTTGAACATGAACTATACAACTTGCAGGTGGGAACGAGGGGGGAAAGGGGGGAGACTGGGAGAGAGTGAGGGAAGAGGTGACATTGTCCAAATATGTACTCTTACCTGACTTATGTGACTGTAGCCCTCCTGTATGCAACCTTTATAATAACAATAAAAATTTTAAGAATGGCTGGGTGCCGGTGGCTCACGCCTATAATCCTTGCTACTCAGGAGGCTGAGATCTGAGGATCATGGTTCAAAGCCAGCCTGGGCAGGAAAGTCTGTGAAACTCTTATCTCCAATAAACCACCAGAAGACGGGAAGTGGTGCTATAGCTCAAGTGGTAGTGTGCTAGCCTTGAGCTGAAGAGTTGAGGGACAACACTCAGACCCAGAGTTCAAGCCCCAGGACCAACAAAAAAAATTAATAATGTAAATTATTGTTCAGGTTAAATACCCTTTTATCTGAGATAGTTGGGGTCAGAAATGTTTCAGATTGGGAGTATTTGTGTGCATGTGTATGTGCATGCATGTGCACATGCACAAAAATGAGTTATCTTAACGTTGTGATCCAAGCCTAAATTCAAAATTTGTTTCATAGATATTTTATATATAGCCTGAAGCTTTTTGTTTTGTTTTGTTTGAAGTTTGAACTGAGGACCTTGCACTTGTTGGCAAACATTCTTAGCACTTAAGCTATATCTCTGGATCTTTTATACTTTTCAGTTATCGTTTTTTTTGTAAGGTCTCACTTTTTACCCAGGCCTGGCCTCAGAATGTAATTCTTCTATGATCCTCCTACCATGGCCTCCTATATAGCTAGGATCACAGGCACATGCCACCACACTGGTTTACTGAGTGTCTAGGCTGGCCTTGAACATTTATCCTCCCTATCTCCCTATATCTGCCTCCTGGGCTGGGATTACAGACAGGAGCCACCATACCTGAGGAGTCATTTTATATAATTTTTTTTTTTTTTTTTTTTGTCGGCTGTGGGGGCTTGAACTCTGGGCCTGGGCACTGTCCCTCAGCTCTTCAGCTCAAGGCGAGAGCTCTACCACTTGAGCTACAGCACCACTTACGGTTTTCTGGTGGTTTATTGGAGATAGGAGTCTCAAGGTCTCTCCTGCCCGGGCTGGCTTTGAACCGTGATCCTCAGATCTCAGCCTCCTGAGTAGCTAGGATTACAGGTATGAGCCACCAGCGCCCGGCTTTATATAATATTTTTAATACATTTACATTTTGATTGTGACCATCGATTGAGGTCAAATATAAAATTTTCCACTGGTAGCCAGGCGCTGGTGGCTTATGCCTGTAATCCTAGCTACTCAGGAGGCTAAAAGCTGAGGATGGAGGTTCAAAGCCAGCCCAGCAAGGAAGTCCATGAGACTCATCTCCAATAAACCACCAGAAAACTGGCAGTGGCTCAAGTGGTAGAGTGCTTGCCTTGAGCTGAAGGGCTCAGGGACAGCACACAGGCCAAGTTTAAGCCTTCCCCCCCTCCCCCCAACTGACACTGTAGCTCAGTTGGTAGAACATTCACCAAGCATGCACATGGTCCTGAGTTTGATCCTTAGTGCCACAAAAAAAAAAAAAAAAAAAAAGATAGCCAATAGGAATAGTGGCTTAACACTCCCAAGAGTGAGAAAATGTGTATACCTTTTGCCCAAATCAAGAAGTAACTGTTATGGCCAGGTTCCATTGACTCATGCCTGTAATCCTAGCAATTCAAGAGGCTGAAATCCAAGGATCACAGCTCAAAGCCAGCCCAGGAAGCCAAGAGCTGATGACTCATGTCTGTAATCATAGCTACGCAGGAGGCTCAGATTTGAGGATCGTTGTTCAAAGCCAGCCTGGGCAGAAAAGTCTGTGAGACTCTTATCTCCAACAACCACCTGAAAATTGGAAGTAGCACTGTGGCTCAAAGTGGTAGAGAGCCAGCTTTGAACAAAAAGAGCTCAGTGAAAGAAGCCCAGACCCTCAGTTCAAGTCCCATGACTGACAAAAACAAAGACCAGCCCAGGAAGGAAAGTCCGTGAGACTCTTATCTCCAAATAGCCACCAAAAAGCCATAAATGGAGCTGTGGCTCACATGGTATAACACTATAGCCCTGAACACAAAAGTTCAGGGATGCCACCAAGGCCAAAGTTCAAGCCCCAGGACCAGCACACATACACAAAAATGAAAGAATTTCTTGTCATAAGTTTCAATACATAACTTTATTAATTGTTAGGCTTATATAGTTCAAAATAACCAAAAAGAACAAATAATTGAGATTGACAGGAAAAGTTTCTGCAACTTTGTAATAATCAAAAGCATTCTTTACATCAAAGTCAATTCTCAAAACCCTCAAACTTTAGAACATAAAAATAAACTTATTTATAGATTTTTCCCTTTTCATTTCCAAAAGTGGTTATTCTATAAGTATCATATAAAATTCAGCAGATAAGAAACAGTCATCTGTCAGGATGCATTGTACTCATAATCTAATTTCTTGATTTGAAATTGTTTTATACAACTACTTATAATTTAAGAATAATAACAACAGAATCATCTGCAAGTGATGGTGGGGCTCGAGTGGAAGAACTCCAGCCCTGAACGGAAAAGCTAAGCAAAAGCACAAGGCCCTGAGTTCAAGCCCCACTACTGGCACAGGGAAAGGAAAGGAAAGGAAAGGGAAAAGGGAAAAGAAGGGAAAAGGGGAGAGAAAAGAAGCTGGGGCCAGTGGCTCACACCTATAATCCTAGCTACTCAGGAGGCTGAGATCTGAGGATAGCGGTTCAAAGCCAGCCCATGCAGGAAAGTCTGAGAGACTCTTATCTCC
Organism: Dipodomys merriami; assembly: GCF_024711535.1. Taxonomy (NCBI): domain Eukaryota; kingdom Metazoa; phylum Chordata; class Mammalia; order Rodentia; family Heteromyidae; genus Dipodomys; species Dipodomys merriami. The sequence continues at coordinate 87,940,890 of NW_027203381.1, forward strand.
AATAAACCACTCGGAAAACCTGAAGGGGGGCTGTGGTAGAGCACTAGCCTTGAGCTGAAGAGCTGAGGAGCTGAAGAGCACCCAAGCCCAGATTTCAAGCCCCATGACTGACACAAGGAAGAAAGGAAAGGAAAGGAAGGAGGGAGGGAAAGAAAAAAGAAAGGAGAGAGGAGGGAGGGAGAGAGGAAGGAAGGAAGGAAGGAAGGAAGGAAGGAAGGAAGGAAGGAAGGAAGGAAGGAAGGAAGGAACAAAGGAACGAAGGAAGGAACGAAGGAAGGAACGAAGGCAGGCAGGCTCCAATGGCTCACACCTGTAATCCTAGCTATTCAAGAGGATGAGATCTAAGGATTGCAGTTCAAAGCCAGCCAAGCAAAAAAGTTCATGAGACTCTTTTCTCCAATTAACTACCAAAAAAATTGGAAGTGGGATTGTGGCTCAAGTAGTTGAATGCTAGCCTTGAGCAAAAAAAACTCAGGGATAGTACCCAGGCCTTGAGTTCAAGCCCCAGGACCAGCACAAAAGAAGAAGGAGGGAAGGAAGGAAGGAAGGGAGGGAGGGAGGGAGGGAGGGAGGGAGGGAGGGAGGGAAGGATCATAATTATCATCCAATGCAAAGATCAATCCACACACAGATTTTACACATACTAACTTCATGTTTCCCTTTTGCTTCTGTCCTACATAAAGCAGAAAATATTAATATCCTCACTATAAAATTCTAATCAAGCACATTGGCTTTTTCAAGTAATTCAGAAAAGGTGAATCAAGAGGAACTCCAGAAACACAGCAGTCTTCAGTGTCCACAGGACTATAAGCCCTCTCTAGTTCATTCCCCAAGACAGACTACTTGAGCTATTCATAAAGATGCGTTCTATTTCCTTTACCAGGTAAGTTACACACATCTACTGCTGAACAAGTTGGCCCCTCCACTTACATCAGAACACTTCTTACATGCTTTAGCACAGTAATCTCTACTCACCGGAGAAGCTCATTCAATCCTAACCAGTTCAATACACTCATTAGCATCTTTGGTTGCAAGGGCAATTCAGTGTATAGATGTTGTTAATAAAGAGTTCTACCATGGCTAAGATTGCGGGGGGAGAATCCTACAGGTAGATATAAATGTAGCCTGCATTTTCTGAGTTCGATACAAGTCATTAGATAAAGTATACTCTTTTTAAAATTTTGTATATTTATTTATAGTAGCTATCTCACAATGGGCCACCAGCAAACCTTCTACAATGCAGGCTATTGGAAGGTCACTGGAGAGATTCCTTTAGTCCCCCTGAGAGCAGGCTAAGTCTCCAAAGGGCACACAAAAGATAAGAACATGTCCAGCTGGTTCTTCACAATGACTTCATCTGGGTGCAGCTTGTGGGGTAGATAATGGGCTAGAGTCATCTCCCAGGCATCAACAAGATACACTCCAACCCCTGAGAACATCCTCCGAAGCACAGTGTCCAGCTGAAAGTTGTACCAGTCACTGTTGAAAAGGCTCACCTCAGGCCCCAGTTCTTGGGCATTAGCTGTTCGGATAACCACCACAGTCTTAGGGCTTCGATCCAAGAGCTGGACCACCGCTCGACGGATGTTTCTGAGCCTTCGAATGTATACTTCCAAGGGGAAGGTGCTAAAGTGAGACCATATGGATATGGCAACCACCGTGTTCTTCCCGCCCACTAGCCCATTCAGTTCATTTGCCACATAGTGGAGCTCGTTGCTGAAGACAGTGGTAAATCGGATAGGTGGACCATGGCAGCGGTATTTGAGTAAGATGTTGTGCTTCTGGTCCACTGCAAGGAAGGGACCCACATTCTTGGGACTACCCAAGTTAAACTCCACTAAATCTGAAACAAGGAAATTTCCAACTGATAAACACATTCAAAGAACAACTTTGTAATAAAAGTATGACAAATATATAATACAAATGTAATATTCTTTCATTGTTCCCTGCTCCATGCTTATCTAGCATACTCAATATTCAAATTAGTCCATAAACATATCATGATCAGTAATATTATTAGTAATAATATGGATATATACATATATATATGGGTATGGCTATGATTCAAGAACAAAACAGCCTATTTACCTTTTAGGCCAAAAAAATCTTGCTATTTGCACTGATTCTGATTCTTGAATATTTAAGAATCAAGCTGGGTACCAGTGGTTCACACCTATAATCCTAACTACTGAGGAGGCTAAGATATGAGGATCACAGTTCAAAGCCAGCCTGGACATGAGACTCTTCAATTAAACACACTCACACACACACGAGACTCTTCAATTAAACACACACACACACACACACTCACACACACACGAGACTCTTCAATTAAACACACACACACACACACACACACACACACACACACACACACACACACACACACACACACACACACACACACACACACACACACACCAGATGTGGTACTATGGCTTAAAGTGGTAGAGTGCTAACATGAGCATAAAAGCTCAGGGACAGAATCCAGGCCTTAATTCAAGGCCATATTTGACACGAAGGAAAAAAAAAAAAATCAAGGTGGCATCTACTCTCCATGCTGGTTGTGGAGCTTGAATTTAGGGCCTAGGTACTGTCCCTGAGTTTTTGTGCTCATGGCTACCACTCGCACTTGAGCCACAGCACAACTTTTGGCTTTTTTTTCTTTTTTAAGCTAATTAGAAATACGAGTCTCACCAGCTTTCTTGTCCCGGCTGGCTTCAAACTGTAATCTTCAAATCTAAGCCTCCTGAGTAGCTTAGATTATAGGAATGAGCCACAGGCACCTGGCTCACTTTATTTTGTTTATTTGTTTGTTTTGTTTTGTTGGTCATGGGGCTTGAACTCTGGGTCTGGGCGCTGTCCCTCAGCTCTTCAGCTCAAGGCTAGCACTCTACCACTTGAGCCTCACCGCCACTTCCGGCTTTTTCTGTTCATGCGATATTGAGGGCCTCATGCATGCAAGCCAAGCACTCTACCACTGAGCCACCTTCCCAGTCCCTCACTCGGTTCTTTTAACAGATTAAATGTTTTCCAGATCTAGGGCTACAACTTCTGTTTAAAAGAACATATGACAAATCAAATACCTATCTGAGCACCACAGATGAACCTGGAGGACATTATTCTAAGAGAAATGGGCCAGGGGCTGGGAAGGTGGCTCAGTGGTAGAGCGCTTGCCTTGCATGCCTGAGGCCCTGGATTCAATTCCTCAGCACCACATAAGCAAAAAGAAAAAAGCTGGAAGTGGCGCTGTGGCTCAAGTGGTAGAGTGCTAGCCTTGAGCTGAAGAGCTGAGGGACAGTGCCCAGGCCCAGAGTTCAGGCCCCACGACCGGACCCCCCCCCAAAAAAGAAAGAAATGGGCCAGGTACAGAAAAACAAATACTTCATGACCTTAGCTATGTAGTACCTACAAGTATTTATCACTTAGCAATCAGAAACTCACCAGAGGCTGAGGAGCTTTGGGAAAGAGGGGTGGTGAGTTGGAGAGAAGTTGATTAAAGCATATATGTAGGTTTAAGAGACAGGAGGATTACGTTTTTTCCAGAGCTACTGCACAGCATGGTGAGTATAGTTAAAAAGAACATATTGTAGCTAGGGGCTGGGATCACGCCTCAGGAAGCTGACAGCTGAGGACGGTGGTTCCTAGCTGGCCTGGCAGAAAAATCTGTGAAATTCTTATCTCCATTAACTCCCACAAAGCCAGAAGTGGAGATATGGCTCAAGTGATAGAGTGCCAACAAGGTTAAGCAGAAAAGCTGAGGCAGGGTCCAGGCCCTGAGTTCAAGCCTCAGTACCAGAATACAAAAAAGCACATATGTGCTTGCTTTCACCAAGAGTGAATTTACTACAAATTAATATGTAACAATGAAGGGTGTTAATTAGTAAATTACCTATTTACTAAATAATTAGTAAAATAATAATTAGCTATTAATCAGTAGATAATTCATTGACTTACTAAAAGTAGTAATTATGGGAAGATTTCACAATATTTTAATGTAAATCAAAATACCCACATTGTATCCATGAACATATGCAATTATTTGTTAATTAAAAACAAACTCTTAAGCAGAAGATGGTGGTATATAATTGAAATCCCAGCATTTGGGAGCCTGAAGCAGAAAGATTGAGGGTTCAAGGCCAAGCTAGACTACATAACAAAAAAGTTTGTTTCAAAAAAGTAGGCCAGTGGCTGGGAAGGTGGCTAAGTGGTAGAGCGCTTGCCTTGCATGCTCCAGGCACCAGGGGCTCACTCCTGTAATCGGCTACTCAGGAGGCTGAGATCTGAGGATTGCAGTTCAAAGCCAGTGTAGAGAGGAAAGTCATGATATTCTTTTTTTTTTTTTTTTTTTTTTTTTTTGTCGGTCGTGGGGCTTGAACTCTGGGCCTGGGCGCTGTCCCTCAGCTCTTCAGCTCAAGGCGAGCCTCTACCACTTGAGCTACAGCGCCACTTCCGTTTTTCTGGTGGTTTATTGGAGATAGGAGTCTCACGGTCTCTCCTGCCCGGGCTGGCTTTGAACCGCGATCCTCAGATCTCAGCCTCCTGAGTAGCTAGGATTACAGGCATGAACCACCAGCGCCCGGCTAGTCGTGATATTCTTATCTCCAACTAACCACTAAAAAGCTAGAAGTAAAGCTGTGGCTTGAGTGGCAGAGGCTAGCTTTGAGTAAAAAAGTTCAGAGAGGGGCTGGGAAGGTGGCTCAGTGGTAGAGCGCTTGTCTTGCATGCTCGAGGCCCTGGGTTCGATTCCTCAGCACCACATAAGCAAAAAGAAAAAGGCCAGAAGTGGCACTGTGGCTCAAGTAGTAGAGTGCTAGCCTTGAGCTGAAGAGCTGAGGGACAGCGCCCAGGCCCAGAGTTCAGGCCCCACAACTGGACCCCCCCCCAAAAAAAAGTTCAGAGATAGCGTCTAGGTCCCAAGTTCAAAACCCAGGCAGGAATGGCAAAATAAATAAGTAAACCAACAAAATTAAGATAAATTCAAAGGTGCATAAATATATAAATAATGAAGGAGAATAATGGAAGAGGTGGCACTGATCAAGATGTACTGTACTCATAACTGATATATGGAATTGTAACCTGACAACTACTTAATAAAAGAGAAAGCAATCTAAATTATAATTCTTGATAGAAGAGTAAGTTTTTCTTTTTGCAACAAACAAAAGAAGCAATTCTTCTTTTTTAAACTTTCAATTTACCTTTGGTTGGAAAATCACTTTGAAGTTCTATAAGAGGACTTCTATAACAAAGGTAGCAGCACAACCTAAAATGCCCTTCTCTCTCTCTCTATTTAAGCTGTGCTTCCGTTTTTAACTCCTCTGAAATATTCCAAAGATGCCATGACCATTCTAACACCTAAAAGCTCTGCACTCCTATACATATATGAAAATGTCATGATGAAGCCCATTAGTCTCTATGATTCATATATGCTGACACAATTTTTTAGGCTCAAATATTTTCTGTATCTATGCTCCCATGGGGGGAAGAGAATCTGTCTCATTTCTCTCAATATTCCCACCATTAGTGCATGACAAAGAATAAGTAAATGTTGGCAATGAACTTTCATGAACATTTCCTATGTACCTGTTCAGTGCCCACAACCATTGGTACTACAAGCCAGCAGTGATGAGTGGACACCACAGCCTTAGCACTCAGGGAGTTTATAATCAGCACTGAAGAGATAGGTTAGACTGTAATTGTCGATATTCTCTTCTTTGTTTTCCTTCACTAGTACTCAGCATCCAGCCCTACTTACATGGAATAAAACCTCAAGCTACCATTTTCTTTCTTTTTTTCCGTACTGGGGATTGAAACTCTACCCCTTGAACCACACCTCCAGCCCCCTTTACATTGCTTTAGGCCTGACCAGCCTGGGCAGAGATACTCTCTGTGTTGCTAGAGATGCCACCACTGTACTTAGATCTTGTGTTTGCCCTGTAGCTGGAGGAACAGGTGTGCACCACTACTCCCAGCCATTAGCTGAGATGGAGTCACTCAACCTTCTTTTTTGCCTGGATTAGTCTCAAACCATAATCCACCAGCTCTATCTCCCAAGTAGCTAGGATTACAGGCTCGAGTCACACTGCACCCAGCTCATTATTTGATTAAGCTCAAACACCCACATAAGGCTTTACTTTTATCTGAGTCAACACAATGGTTGGCCCAATGGATGGTTTTGCCACAAGGCGACTGCCTTCCAGTAAAAGCTTCTCCGAGTTAGACCAAATAGAATCAGAAGAAAAACATACTGGATATGTCCACCTTTGTTTCATAACACAGATTATTTGAAGTGAAAGACACCTGTTAGATAACACAGCCCAGCTGTCTCATCTAACCAGTGGAGAAAGCAAGCACTAAAAAGTAAATGATGATCTCGGCCAGTGGCTCCTATCTATAATCCTAGCTACTTGGGAAGCTGAGATGTGAGGGTCATGGGTCAAAGCCAATTTGGGGAATCTTCAAGACTTTATTGCCAATTAGCCATCAAAAAGCTTGACTGGAGAGATAGCTCAAGTGGTGGAGCACCAGGTATTAAAAAAAGCCAAACCAGAGAATGACAAACCCAATGCCTATGCATATGTACTCTTTCTCTTTCTCTCATTTCTCTCTCTGATTTCTGTTTCTTTCTCTCTCCTCCCCCCATACACACACACACACACACACACACACACACGTACACACACACGTACACACACAAGAAATAACTTGTCCACAGTCAGGCAGATAATCAGTAGGCTGAATCTGGATAAGAACCTAATCCTTAGGCAGACACCAACGATTCAGGAGTCTAAGGTCTGAGGCTCTCGGTTCAAAGCCATTGTGGGCAGGAAAATCCATTAGGACTCTTTATCTCCAATTAACCACCAAAAAGCCACAGTGGAGCTATGACTCAAGTGGTAGAGTACTAGACTTGAGCAAAAAAGCTAAGGGATAACTTGCAGGCCCAGAGTTCAAGCCCCAGTACCAAAAATAGATGAAAAAGTTTCCTACAACTATGCCCAAGTATTTACTAGCTGACCAGCATATGACAAGCAGGTATTGAGTGAATCTGCTTATTTCAAATCTGATTTCATTCATATGGGAAATAACTTATAAAACAAAAGCAAAGTACCAACCTGGAACAAATGTAGTAAGGTATTCAAACCATTGTCTGATTGTTGAGTCACCAAATAAATACACCATTTTCCTTTGTAAGCATTCTGTAATGTTGTCAGGGTCATTGAACTGGCGCATTTTAAAGTTTCTAGGCCTCCACTGATCTTTGTAATAATACCCAGAAGGAAAGGATCCTGAGCCTTGAGATACTTCTAAGTTGTTAATTTCTAAAAAGGAAAAGGGGGAAAAGATATATTGCTGAAATTCTCCTCCAAAAATAGATGAAAAAATTTTCCGACAAATACAGTTATGCTCAAATATTTGCTAGCCTTTCAGCATATGGTAACATTTCCTGCTGTCACATCTCAAAGAAATCCCAGAGTTTCCCCCAGTACACATAGGTTCTCTTTTGTGCAAAAATGGGAAGATGTGAAATGGTTTTAAGGGTGGTGGTGGACACAGAGGAAGGAAGTCGAGCATTCTAATTATGTACTTTAAAAAAAAATCAAAGTCAGAAATAAAGGAGGCAGAAAACAAGGAAATGTATAAGCATCTGTCTAGCATTATTTCAGAAGAACCATTTTCATCCACAAATCTGTAAAACAGGTAACAACTTAATTTCATATGTTACAAAGGCATTAGAGTACTAATATTGACAATGTTCCTTGGTTTGTTAAAAAGTTTTAATCTGTAAGTTCTTGATTCTATTTTTGTTTCAAAAAATCACTCCTGAATATAGAAAATAAACCAATGACATGGAAAGGTTTATTCTCCACAATACAAAAGGTTCAGAAGGTGTCTGTGCATAATAAGCAATATCAAAAACTATCAGCATTATGTACTCACTACTGTAGCCTAGCAACACATGATAACACTAATACCAGGACACCTTTCCAAGGGAAGTCAACACTTTTTGTTGAAAATATCACTCTAGAAACAATACATTATACATGCTCCAAAACAAATAGTAATGGCTAATATTTCTTGCAAGTTTATTCTTTATCAAATCTCATTCTAAACATATAATCACACATGAAATCTATTATCACACATTAAGTCTCGCCCTACAGAACAACTTCACTAAGGTCCCAGAGATTATTTAGGTGATGAAGACACAACTTGGCCACAAGCAGGAGAACTTCTCTAGAAGCCCAGGTTTTTAACTACTGTGCTAGATCACATCTTGATAAATAATCCTAGGTGTCAGCCATTCCTTTTGCTTTGGGACAAGGAGATATATACCTATTTGTAGCAACAATTAATTGAGTATGCATTTCTAACTATCATTCAAATCTACAATCCTGAAGAAACCACCATTATATGTCATGTCTTTGTGTACTCCAAAGTTCACCCATGACCATAATCCAATCATTTTTGTCACCTGTTAAACCACAACTTGAAGTACAGATACTCAAAAATTTAAATACGGCTAAGTCTCTATTGGTGATTATTTTGGGGTTATTTTACTTCTTGACATTATCCCTTTTAAATTCATGTTAAACATGAATTTGGGTTTTTATCCATTTCAAAGAAAATGCCTTATTTTATAGTGCATATTAAAATCATTTTTCTTAAATATCTACTAATTTTTTTATAAATTCAGGTCCCAAATGTTTTGAAAAGAAGATAGTTTTTTAAATATATTTTTATTGTAAAGATACTGTACAGAGGGGTTACAGTTACGTGAGTAAGGTAATGAGTTCATGTCCTCTGGAACATTGTTACCCACTCCTTTTTTTTCTTCTACCATCCTTTCTTCCTCACTTCCCTGACTCCTCCCCTCCCCCCCACCAAAGTTGTAAAATCCACTTTCAACATATTGTCTTGTACAGAAGATAGTGTTTTTTTAAAGCTTTATTTTGGCAAAGATGATTTTCAAATTAATGTAGAGGGGAAACAGAGTCTTTATTTGGCTTATTCAAAAGCAATTTCCCAAGCCAGATGAAGTAGCCTACTACTATAGTCCAGTTACTCAAGAGATTCACTTGAGCCAGCACCAATGGCTCATGTCTGAAATCCTAGCTACTCAGAAGGCTGAGAACTAAGGATGGAGTTTCAAAGACAGAAAAGTCCTCCTGAGAGTCTTATCTCTAGCCAACCGCTCAAAAACCAGAAGTGGAGCTGTGGCTCAAAGTGGTAGATTGCTAGCCTTGAACAAAAGAGCTCAGGGACAGTGCCCAGGCCCTGAGTTCAAGCCCCCTCAACTGACAGAGAGACAGACAGACAGACAGAGAAAGAGAGAGAGAGAGAGCAGGAGAGAAAGAGACAGAGAGAGAGAGAGAGAGAGAGAGAGAGAGAGAGAGAGCAGGAGAGAATCACTTGAGCAATAGAGTCCAAGACCAACATGGATAATATAGCAAGACGCTATCTTAAAAAGTGAGGGGTATTGCTCAAGTGGCAGAACTCCTCCTTAGTAAATGTGAAGCCCTCTCAGAAAAAAAGAAAAAAAGAATTCTCAACATATTATCATTAAGTGTGACTCTATCATGATGATACTACACCTTGCTGAAAAATTCCCTCATTATTTCAGTATGCCAAGCTTGCATAGATACGGAGCTATGCAGAAGACACCTGGCGCCTAAAAAAACATGTACTAGAATAAAAATTAAGTAAGACTGTCAAATTAATGTTATATTTCAAAAATGTTAGTAGAGAGGAATTTGAATGTTCTCCATACAAAGAAATGCTGTATGCTTGAGAGATGATGACTATGCCAATTACATGATTTGGTCACTACTCGTTGTATTCAAATATCAAAATGTCATACTGTAGTCCATAAATATAAACAATTATATATGAATTCAAAATAAAAATCCTCTGCTGGTTAAAAAAAAGTGACTGTCAACAAGAAAATACTTTGGGTGTCAAACCTAAATTAAATTTAGTAATTTAGTGCAGTTACAATTTTACCACTACTGATTTGGTGATTCAGCTATTTTGTGTCAAACATATATTAAAAAGAAAAGTATATACCACACAGGAAACAATTACTGTTTCCACGCAAATGTTAATTATACTTACTACCAGAAATTGGTAATGCAGACAAATTAATGAACTTGACAGTCATTCATTCATTTCCTGCCCTCCCTTTTTTTGTATTACTGAGATTTAACTCAAAGGCAGATGCCTCTACCACTTGAGCCACACCCTCAATCTCTTTTTTCTTTATTTTTCAGGTAGAGTCTGGAGTTTTTGCCTGAGTTGGCCTTGAACTCCTGATCTTGGCTTCCAGTAGTTGAGATTACAGGCAGGAACCAGGTGCTCATCTTTAAGCATGCCCTATGCCTCATCATAGCACTTTTTTTCTTTTTTCTCTCTCTTTTTTGTTTAAGTAAAATGCACATACTGACTCCTTATGGTCAATTGGGACAAAAGCAATTCCTATTTTAATATGATTCCAAGCAATCTAAGGTTGTTTAAAAAAAGTTAGTGGAAGAGGACTATTGCTCTTTACAAAAAAAAATCTTATATAATAAATGTTAAAATAATGAAAGAAACATCAATTCATCATTAGAATATTGTGGAAATCATTGCTACAGATGAGATCTAGTGAGTACTAAAAATTTGTGAGTAAAACTAGAAACAGAATGTTAGGTGTTTGGGTGCCCCCTCCTGGTCACTATTGCAAACTTCAGTTCAACTACACTGGCTGATTCCCTTGACATACAAAGCCTTTCTCTGCTTTCCATTTATATACTAGTTACAAAATTATTTTCTATCCAAAACTAACTGATTTTATTCCTACTCACTAAATACTTTGTTACTCTAAAAATCTATAAAAGAATTCACTAGTTATTGACCTTTTTTCCTTCTAACAAGAATAATACATCACAAACCACCAGTTCTTGAATGAGCTGTCAGGTAAAGGTAAATATTCCTCCCACTACCTACTCCACAGGACACCAGAAACATCTCAAGGTGGGCAAGCTAGACACAGCTGTAGTAACACAAAGCAGATTCAGTAGTTGGACCAAGGTCTGGAGGATGTCAGACATGACAGGTGTTTGAAGTGTGGTACTAGTGAGGGATGCCATGCCTATAGACATCTTGGTTATAGGCTGAAACAAATTCAGGCAGCTACAAGATACTTATTTCCACTAATATTTCTTTCACATATATGTCCTCTAAAGTTAATAATGTATCTGATTCAAGATCTGCAACCAAGGCTAAATACTAGCACCAGCAAAATTAGCATAAGACCCTATCTGAAAAAAAAAAAAAAAAACTAGCCAGGCACTGGTGGCTCACGCCTTTAATCCTAGCTACTCAGGAAGCTGAGATTTGAGGATCATGGTTCAAAGCCAGCCCAGGCAGGAAAGTCCGTGAGACTTTTAGCTCCAATAAACCACCAGAAAAACGGAAGTGGTGCTATGGCTCAAGTGATAGAGCACTAGCCTTGAGCTGAAGAGCTGAGGGACAGCGCCCAAGTTGACAGTTCAAGCCCCATGACAAAAAAAGAAAGAAAGAAAGAAAGAAAGAAAGAAAGAAAGAAAGAAAGAAAGAAAGAAAGAAAGAAAGACTAAAGCAAAGGATTCCAGGCACCAGTGGCTCATTCTTGTAATTCTAGCTTCTCAGGAGGCTGAGGTGTGAAGTTCAGAGTTTGAAGTCATCCCAGACAGTAAAATCTGTGAGGCTCTTATCTATAAGAAAGGGAAAAAAAAAGAGAAAAAAGAAAGCCAAGCCAAGCCAGAAGTACAGCTGTGGCTCAAACTGTAGAGCACTAGCCTTGAGCACGAAAGCTCTGGGACAGCGCCCAAGACCTGAGCTCAAGTGCCAGAAACAAGAGGAGGGGAAGGCACAGCACAGAACAAGTGGTAGAATACTTGCCTAGCTGGGGGGTGGGGAGGAGTGGGGGGGGGGAAGGGGAGGGGAGGGAGGGGGTCAGGGAACGACAATGATGACGACAACCACGTAACAGGAAGCCACAGTGCGCAGTGGAGCTATGACTGGAAGTACACTGCTGGAATCCAGGCCACAGACAAAATTTATGTTAGATGGCAATATTTCAAAAGTTATGAATTGAGTGGGGCACTGGTGGCTCCTGCCTGTAATCCTAGCTACTCAGAAGGCTGAAATCTATGGATCCCAATTCAGCCCAGCCTGGGTAGAAAAGTCTGTGAGACCCCATTTCCAATTAACCAGTAAAAAAGATGGACTGAAGTGTGGTTCCAGTGATACAGCACCAGACATGTGCAAGCAGGCCCACCTAGAATACAAGGCCAAGGTCAAGCTCCAGTAACGGGGGAAGAAAACAAAGTAAAAAACTGGATGCCAATGTTTTAAAATCTGAAACGATCATATTTAAAAATTAAGATTTCTAGGTGGGCATCAGTGGCTTACTACTGTAATCTTGGCTACTTAGGAGGCTGAGATCTGAGGATCATGGTTCAAAGTTAGCCTAGGCAGGAAAGTCTATGAGAATCTTCTCTCCAGTTAACCACCAAAAAAGCCATTACTGGAGCTATGGCTGGCTCAACTGGTAGCGCAGTAGCCTTGACCAAAAAAGCTTACAGATAATGTGCAGGGCCTGAGTCACACACACAGACACACAGACATTAAGATTTCTGAGCTCTCATTTTAAAAAAGTATAGATCCGGTCACACTGAATTTGTAACAAAGAAGGAACTGAACTGGGGAGAGTCTGCCCCCTTGAGGGGGACAGACTCCTCTCATTGCTTCTCACGCACTCACCGCAGGTATATGGCTAATATCCATGTAACACACTGCTTGAACCAGGTGTATTAGAAAACTAAGGTTAAAGGGATTTAAAACACCACCTGGTTTACAACCACTAAAAGGCTCTTGCCTGCCACCTGCATAAGGATCTAACATGGCCCCCCTTCTCTTTCTATAAATCACTAAAATAATCACTATTGCTTGCTGGGCAATTGCAGGCTCATACCTGTAATCCTAGCTACTCAGGAGGTTTGGTATCTAAGGACTGTGTTTCAAAGACAGAACAGAAACGTCCATGCGACTTTTACTATTAACATTCTATACCAATGGATCAGAATCACATAGAAAGTTTACTAAAATACAGAGTACTGGGCCCCACCAGTCAGACCTGGGGTGAGGCCTGGGAATTTTTAAGTCTAGCAAAAACCCTGGTAATGCTGATGCTGCTGATGCATGTACATTGAAAACAGCTGGTGTTCAACCCAGTGATGTGTGTGTGTGTGTGTGTGTGTGTGTGTGTGTGTGGTGTGCATGTACACACGTGTGTGACTATATACACACATGCATGCTGAGGATTCAGCCTCAGGACCTCCAGCACTTTACTATTAAGCCACATTACCTATCCCTGCCACATCCCTAGTCAATATTCAGTGTATTGTTTGTTTGCAGAACTAGGGACTAAACTCAGATAAGTCCTCTATCACTAAGGAATGTTCCAGTTCTCCTCTAGTCTTTTGGTTTTAGTTTGTTTTTCAGACAGGTCACCTACTACCTTTGGACATGCAGGTATACACCCACCACATCTAGCTTGTTTTTGAAGCAGGGTCTCACTGACTTTTGCCTAGGCAGGTCTGAACTAATTCTGACTCTGCCTTCCAAGGAAGTGGGATTGTGGGTGTGTGTCACCATGTTTGGCTCTCAATGTTTCTTATTTTAAAAATTTTCATGACAATTTTATATACATTTCTTGAGTATCTTTTGCATTTTTTTTTTTTTTTAGTCGATCGTGGGGCCTGAACTCTCGGCCTGGGCGCTATCCTGGTGCTCTTCAGCTCAAGGCAAGCTCTCTACCACTTAAGCCACAACGCCATTTCCAGTTTTCTAATGGTTTATTGGAGATAAGAGTCTCATGGACTTTCCTGCCCAGGCTGGCTTTGAACCATGATCCTCAGATCTCAGCCTCCTGAATAGCTAGGATTATAGGCGTGAGCCACTAGGGCCCAGACTTGAGTATCTTTTGAAAGGTAACGTCCAACAGAACTTTTTGCAACCATGGGTATATTTCCTGTATAATACTGTCCAACATGATGAGATTACTAAATATGTGACTAAAGAACTGATTTTTTAGCCAGGCACCGTTGCCTCATCCAAGGATCATAGTTCAAAGCTAGCCCAGGCAGGAAAGTCTGTGAGACTCTTATCTCCAGTTAACCACCAGAAAACCAGAAGTAGCACTGTGGCTCAAGTGGTAGAGTGCTAGCCTTGACCTAAGGAGCTGAGGGACAGTGTTCAGGTCCAGAGATCAAGCCCCATGACCGGAAAAAAACAAACAAACACAACAACAAAAAAACTAACTTTTCCTACCAATCAAACGCCCCCAGTAAGAAAGCAGGTGTAGCTATCCTGATATCTGACAAAATAAACTTTTCATTAAAATCAGTACAGAAAGACAAGGACGGACACTACATATTAATAAAGGGAACAATCCAAGAGGAGGATATAACCATCATCAACTTATATGCCCCAAATACTGGTGCACCCAGATATGTCAAACAAATGCTCTCAAACTTACAGAATAAAATAGATCCCAATACGATAATACTAGGAGACTTTAACACACCACTCTCACCAAAGGACAGGTCTACCAACCAGAGGATTGGCAAAGAAGCTACCGAATTAAGAGAGGCCATACTGCAAGCGGAATTAACTGACATCTACCGAGTATTTCACCCTAAAACAACACAGTACACATTCTTCTCAGCAGCTCATGGAACTTTCTCCAAAATAGACCATATCATAGTTCATGCAAGGAACTTAAGCAAATACAAAGGGATCGACATAATCCCCTGTATCCTATCTGACCACAGTGGAATCAAGCTAGCTCTCAATAACAAAGCATACCGCAGAAATTTCTCCAATACATGGAAATTGAACAGCACACTCCTTAACAATGCCTGGATAACAGAAGAGATCAGAGAAGAAATAAAGCATTTCCTACAACTCAATGAAAATGAAAACACCTCACAAAGAAACTTGTGGGACACAGCAAAAGCAGTCCTGAGGGGCAAATTTATTGCCCTCAGTGCCCACATCAAGAGAATGGAGACAGACCAAGTAAATAATCTCATGTTGCAATTAAAACAGCTAGAAAAACAGGAAAAAATGGAACCTAAAGCTACTAGAAGAAGCCAGATAACCAAATTAAAAGCAGAGATTAACCAATTAGAAAATCAGAAAACCATAACCAAAATAAACCAAACAAAAAGCTGGTTCTTTGAAAAAATAAACAAAATTGATGGCCCATTGGCTAGATTAATTAAAAAAAGAAGAGAGGAAACCCATATTAATAGGATTAGGGATGCCACGGGAAACATCACCACACGTACCCAAGATATCCAAACAATTCTAACAGACTACTTTCAAAAGCTATACTCTCTAAAGGAAGAAAATCGGGCAGAAATGGATGCATTTTTAGAGAAATACAAGTTGCCCAAACTGAGCAAAGAAGAAGTTAACCAATTAAATAAGCCAATATCCTATAATGAGATACAGGAAGCTATCAAAAGTCTTCCAACAAAAAAAAGCCCAGGACCAGATGGATTCACAGCAGAATTCTATAAGACCTTTAAACAAGAACTAATACCCATACTCCTCAAGCTCTTCAGAGAAACAGAGAAGGAAGGAGCTATCCCAAACTCATTCTACGAAGCCAATATCACACTCATCCCCAAACCAGGCAAAGACCCAACCAAAAAGGAGAATTACAGGCCAATCTCCTTGATGAACACAGATGCAAAGATCCTTAACAAGATTCTAGCTAACAGAATCCAGAAACACATAAAAAAAATAATTCACTATGACCAGGTAGGCTTCATCCCAGAGACACAGGGATGGTTTAACATACGTAAGTCAATAAATGTAATCCAACATATCAACAGAGCCAAGGTCAAGAATCACATGATTATCGCCACAGATGCAGAAAAGGCCTTTGACAAAATTCAACATTCATTCATGCTAAAAGCTCTGGAGAAAATAGGAATAGAAGGAACATTTCTAAAAACAATAAAAGCCATTTATGACAGACCAATAGCCAATATTATACTTAATGGGGAAAAGCTACAACCAATTCTCCTAAAATCAGGAACAAGGCAAGGATGCCCACTGTCTCCACTCCTCTTCAATATAGTCCTAGAACCCTTAGCCAGGGCAATAAGGCAAGAAAAAGACATTAAAGGGATCCGTATAGGAAAAGAAGAAGTTAAACTATCCCTTTTTGCAGACGACATGATACTATACCTCCACGATCCCAAAAACTCCATCCCCAAACTCTTAGAAATCATAAATCACTTTGGCAAAATAGCAGGATACAAAATAAACCCACAAAAATCAGTTGCCTTCCTATACACTGATAATGTACAGGAAGAGAGGGAAATAAAGGGAGCAACCCCATTCACAATAACCTCCCGAAAAATAAAATATTTAGGAATTAACCTAACCAAAGATGTAAAAGAACTATTTAATGAGAACTATAAAAAGTTAAAGAAAGAAATTGCAGAAGACACTAGGAAATGGAAAGACCTCCCATGCTCCTGGATAGGCCGACTTAATATAGTAAAGATGGTAATACTTCCAAAACTAATATACAAATTCAACGCAATTCCTATTAAAATCCCAATGACGTACATCACTGAAATACAGAAAACAGTCCAAAAATTCATATGGAACAACAAAAGACCTAGAATAGCCAAAACAATTCTAGGGGATAAAGACAATATGGGAGGGCTATCCATGCCGAACTTCAAACTCTACTACAGAGCTATAATAACAAAGACAGCATGGTACTGGCACAAAAACAGACCCGAAGACCAATGGAACAGAATAGAAGATCCAGAAATAAATCCACAGGCCTACAGCCAGCTGATATTCGACAAAGGAGCCAAAGACATACAATGGAAGAAACACAGCCTCTTCAACCGCTGGTGCTGGGAAAACTGGGCAGCCACATGCAGAAAACTAAAAGTGGACCCCAGCCTATCACCATGCACCAACATCAACTCAAAATGGATTAAAGACCTTAACATTAAACCTGAATCTCTGAAACTACTGCAGGACAGAGTAGGAGAGACACTTGAACTAATAGGCACAGGAAGGAACTTCCTGAACAGAGTCCCAGGGTCACAACAAATTGGAGAGAGACTCGACAAATGGGACTACCTTAAAATAAAAAGCTTCTGCACAGATAAAGCTATCGCAACCAAGCTAGAAAGACAACCAACTAATTGGGAAAAAATATTTACCAGCAATATATCAGACAAGGGGTTAACATCCTGTATATACAGGGAACTCAAGAAACTAATCCCTCCCAAACCCAACACACCAATTACTAAATGGGCAAGGGAACTAAAGAGGGACTTCTCAAATGAAGAAATAAAAATGGCAAAGAAACACATGAGGAAATGTTCATCATCCCTGGTGGTGAAGGAAATGCAAATAAAGACAACCCTGAGATACCACCTTACCCCAGTCAGAATGTCCCACATCCACAAATCAGCCAACGACAAATGCTGGAGGGGATGTGGAGAACGAGGAACGCTATTACACTGCTGGTGGGAATGTACACTCATACAACCACTTTGGAAAGCAGTCTGGAGGGTCCTTAGAAAGCTAAAGATTGACCTCCCTTACGACCCAGTCATACCACTTCTAGGCATCTACCCTGAACAACAGGAACCAATATACAAGGACACGTGCACCTCCATGTTTATTGCAGCACTGTTCGCAATAGCTAGGATATGGAAACAACCTAGATGCCCCACCACAGATGAATGGATCCAAAAATTGTGGTATCTATACACAATGGAATATTATGCAGCCATTAGAAATGACAAAATAATGGCATTTGCAGGGAAATGGATGGAGCTAGAAGGAATCATGTTGAGCGAGGTAAGCCAAGAACGAAGAGACAAACAGTACATGGTCTCCCTGATAAGTGGATGATGAATCCAAAATGTTAGGTGATATGACAAAACTAACAGGACTTAAGAAACAAAGAACTCCCACTCATCTGGTTGAACCACTACTAAATATCCCCATGCTGCTGATCACATATATGGTATATAACATATGAGCACCGTTATATATTACAGACTGTGATAGACAATTTGCTCCAGGAAAGTTAGAATGAACTTGTGACTTTAAATGAGCATCATTATTCCACAATACTGTGAATTTCCGGAAATTAAGTAATCACGATCAAAAAAAAAAAAAAAAAAGAACCTTGGGGAAGGGAGGGAGGGAGGGGATGGTAGGGGGAAAACAATGGAGGGGGTAACAATGTTCAAGAGGAAGTGGAAGTGTACTCATTACCTCACTCATGTAACTGTAACCCTCTGTATAGTATCTCTACAATAAAAAAAATTAAAAAAAAAAAAAAAACAAAAAACTAACTTTTCTAAAAAGTTAATTTAATATTAATAGCTACATGAAGCTAAATAGCTACCATACTAGAAAACATTTTTTTTTTGGGGGGGGGTCCGGTCATGGGGCCTGAACTCTGGGCCTGGGCACTGTCCCTTAGCTCTTCAGCTCAAGGCTAGCACTCTACCACTTGAGCCACAGCGCCACTTCCGGCTTTTTTCTTTTTGCTTATGTGGTGCTGAGGAATCGAACCCAGGGCCTCAGGCATGCAAGGCAAGCGCTCTACTACTGAGCCACCTTCCCAGCCTCAGAAAATATATTTCTTGAGGAGAAAAATAGAGAGGAGAAAGAAAAAGAAAAATCTATATGAGCATAAAGAGCAAATTACAGACTTAAGAGCATAAGGTCTAGCTGAAGAAAAGGTCAAAAGCTATGTACATATGACCAGATAAGATGATGTTAAGCAAAATGGACCCCAAAATAGGGACGAGTGCTTTTTTCTTTCTTGCTATTGTTCCTAACATAAACATACCATGCGATTTTTTTGTTTCTTTGTATGTTCCTCCCCCACGGTATAACTCCTATTTTCACTGTATTTGATGTCGGTGCCCTGCATGTTATATATGCACTTCTCTAGCTTGGGGAGGGGAAGAGAAAAAAACAAAATGCTTAAATAGGGATACAGATTGATCCATTGTAACAATGAGATGTACAAGACACTGTTGAAAAACCGAACTTTACAATTTAGGCGGGGGAGGGGGGAGGGCGAGGAGGGGAGTGTAGTTGTGGAGGTGGGAGGGAAGGGAGGGTAGGGGAAAAACAAAGGAGAAGGTAACAATGCTTGATAGCAAATGTACTCATTATCGTGCTCATGTCTGTAACCCCTCTGTTCAGTATTTTTACAATAAAAATGTATTTTAAAAAAAGGTCTAACTGATTTTCTCAATCAATTTTAATATTTTCAGTTGTGTCTAGAAGCAACCATGGCATACTAAAGGGAGAGAAGATTTTACAACATGGGGCTGCGAAGGTGGCTCAGTGGTAGAGTGCTTGCCTTGCATGCATGAGGCCCTGGGTTCAATTCCTCAGCACCACATAAGCAGAAAAAACCAGAAGTAGCACTATGGCTCAAGCGGTAGAGCACTATCCTTGAGCTGAAGAGGTGAACTGGGCCCAGCCCCAGAGTTCAGGCCCCACAACCAACAAAACAAACAAACAAAAAGGTTTTAACATTACTGAAATTCCAGAACTCACCCCACTTAACAAGAAAAATAACAAATAATGGAGCTCATTCCTTTGTTTTTTCTTTGTTTTCCTTACCTTTTCTTTTCCTGGGAATGACAGTCACCCAATCAGGTCCACTGGAGTTGATTGGCATTTTGATATTGACACCACTTTAAGAGGAATTTTTTAAAAAAGCACAAACAGATTAAAGGACATTTTTGTTTTCAGTTATGTATCTTTATCTACTAGTAAAAAATAGCTACTATTCTATAGAGTCTCAACAGGATTAAATATAAATGTCAATAATAATAATCAGCAAACTACAGGAAACAGGTTACATGGGTATGTAAATTACGATGAATTAAAGAGATTCTGGGTAAGGTTTCATCAATATATATATGTATGAATATATGTTTGTGTATATGTGTAAATATATATATATATGTATATATGTACTGTTTAGCAAGCCCTAAGAATGCATAATCCAAAGTGAGTAACTCTAGTTTGGATTAATCCCATTAGACTGTGGAATTGCTCATGCTGACAAGTCTTGTCACTATCTAGTTTTAGGGTTCAAGTCGTGTCAGATTCCTGAGACTTTGCCCATAGTGAGATGAGTCCTTCTGGGGATACTGACCAAAGACATGTGCTCACACAGCAACAGCAGAGTGCTAAGTAATAAATAAATAAACACCCATGGGCTGGGAAGATGGCTCAGTAGTAGAGCACTTGCCTTGCATGCCTGAGGCCCTGGGTTCGATTCCTCAGCACCACATAAGCAAAAAGAAAAAAGCCAGAAGTGGCTCTGTGGCTCAAGTGGTAGAGCGCTAGCCTTGAGCTGAAGAGCTGAGGGACAAGCGCCCAGGCCCAGAGTTCAGGCCCCACGACCAGACCCAAAAATAAAATAAAATAAATAAAAAATAAACATCCAAACATTTAACACAGGAATATGCAATCATGAATTTTGTTAAATTCATCTATTTTAGAAAAAAAAAAAAAGTATGTTGATTCAACAAGCAGTGCCACATCACTAAAGGAAGGGTAAATTCAACACCAAGCTGAAACTCGTCTGACTACTTAGACCCCTAGTGGCCTTGGACATGGATGAGGTGGTATTGTCGTTGTTTGTTTGTTTTTAATCTTCTGTATAGCTACAAATACGGTATGCAGTTGAAGTAAAACAGATAGCTGAGTAAGAATCAAAATTCAAGGGTCACCAGGCACCAGCAGCTCATGTCTGTAATCCTAAAATGCTTGAGAGCTGAGAACAGGAGGATCACAGAAAAGTTCAGTGGGCACAGTGGCATGTACTTGTCATCCCAAGCTACATGGGAGTCTTTGACTGGAAGGATCACAGTGCCAGGCCAGCCTGCGCAGAAAAGATCAAGAGATTTTATCTCTGTGGAAATGGAGCTGGATATGAAGTTGCAGACCTTGATCCCAGCAACAACAGGAAGCCTAAGTGGCAGATCACAAGCTCAAGTGTATGTTCGGGTGGGAAGTGTATCTTCAAAATACCAGTGACGATTGGGCTGGAGGTGTGGCTCAACAGTATTGCACCAGCCTACAAAGGCTGGGGACCTGAGTTTAAACAGACAAAAAGGTGATCCAAAGGTGAAAGTACTTTAACTTTGGACAAGCTCTAAATTTCACTCTAAAAAGAGTAATCAAGGGCTATGAATGTGGTTTCGTGGTACAGTGCTTGCCTAGCATGCATGAAGCCCTAGATTTGATTCCTCAATACCACATAAACAGAAAAGGCCAGAAGTGGTACTATGGCTTAAGTGATAGAGTGCTAGCCTTGAGCAAAAGAAGCTCAGGGACAGTGCCCAGGCCCTGAGTTCAAGCCCCAGGACTGGCAAAAAAAAATGATAATAATAATATAAATTAATTTTGGCTGGGAATGTGGCTTAGTAGTAGAGTACTTGCCTTGCATGAATGAAGTCCTGGGTTCAATTCCTCAGTATCAGAAAACAGAAAAACAGAAAAACAGAAAAAGCCAGAAGTGACACTGTGGCTCAAATGGTACAGTGCTAGCCGTGAGCAAAAGAAGCTCAGGAATAGCACTAAGGCCCTGAGTTCAAGCCCCATGACTGGCAAAGTGAAAAAAAAATACTAATCAAAGTGAAGAAAGGGGTGACATTGTCCAAAGAAGAAATGTACTACTACCTGATTTATGAAGTGCTAACTTCTCTGTACAGCACCTTAATAATACAATAAATTATATTGTACAAAATGCTAATCAGACCAAAGGAGATAATCATAAGAAAGGAACTTAAAGGCATAACTCCCTTGAACATGTAAAATACTATTTACTGAAACGAAATCCAGGAGACAGAAACAGGTTATTTATGTTGTAGATGGTGGTGGCAGTGGTGTGTGTGTTTTTGTGGTTGTTGTTGTTGTTTGGTTGGAGTTTTTTTCTGCTTCTTTGGGGGGCTAAAAAGAGGGTCGCGGAAAGGGAGGGAGGAAGGGCGAACAAATACAATCATGATATTCAGTATACACTCTGTGGAAAATGAACTATGCAACTTGTGGACAGTGGGAGAAAGCAAAGGAAGGGGTGACACTGTCCAAAAGAGAAATGTATGCATTGCCTGAAAAGTGAAAGTCTGTACAATACCTTAAAATTATATTTTTTAAGTGCTAATCATGCTGAGCATCAATGGCTCACACCCATAATCCTAGGTACTCAAGAGACTAAGATCTGAGGATCATCGTTCAAAACCAGGCTGGGAAGGAAAAATCCATGTTGACTCTTTTTTTTTTTTTTTTTTGTCGGTCGTGGGGCTTGAACTCTGGGCCTGGGCGCTGTCCCTCAGCTCTTCAGCTCAAGGCAAGCGCTCTACCACTTGAGCTACAGTGCCACTTCCGGTTTTCTGGTGGTTTATTGGAGATAGGAGTCTCATGGTCTTTCCTACCGGGGCTGGCTTTGAACCGCGATCCTCAGATCTCAGCCTCCTGAGTAGCTAGGATTACAGGCGTGAGCCACCAGCGCCCGGCCCATGTTGACTCTTATCTTCCAGTTAACTGCCAACAATGACAGAGATGGAGCTGTGGCTCAAGTGACAGGATGCTAGCTTTGGGCAAAAGAAGCTCTGAGACAGCACCCAGGCCCTGAGTTCAAGCCTCAGGACTGGCCAAAAAAAAAAAAAAAAGCTAGTCCTAACTACAAAGCATTGTTTATATTCTTCTTTACCAATGTCCCTAAACTAGATCAAGCTGAGAGGTAAGGAACACACATTCAAAACAAGAGCCTCCTAATTGGAGCAAGGCCAGTAAAAGGACCCTACTCCTAAAACGTGCAGCACCCACCTCTGGAAGAAAGCACTCTGTGCGGCAGTTAGGAGGCCCTTCAGGTATCCACCTTTGTAATGGTTAATTCTGCTGCTGCAAGGGAGCTTCTTTGGTTTGAAGCAGAACCAGGGCTCTCCAGTGTAGAGATCTGTAAAGTTACACAGGGGCAGACTTCCAGGGAGACATACATTACACTCAGTGGTTTCAGAAGTTTTTCCTGAACGGAAGAGACTCTTGAAATAGACCCTGTCTGGTTTCTCTTCCTGCAGGTGCTGAAGAACTCGGATTCCTTCACTGGGGTGAACCAGAGATACGGATACTTTAACTCTGCCCGGCCAGAGCAAAGTGAAAAGGACCTTGTAAAACCCATTCTGGTAGTCTACCACTCTGCCCACAGCTCCTGCTTGGAGCTTGGGGGAATGGATTCTGGCCTGTAGGTAGTCTCCACCATACTTCTTGGGCTTTCTTTGAAAATCCTTCACATAAACCAGCACTTCCAGCTGGCTTCCCACCTTGAAGAAGCCTGCAGAGTTCAGGATGACAAAGTAGCTGGAAGAAGGGTCAGTGCTCTTCACAAATGGGACTGGCCCCATATCAGGCACCTGCCACTGCAAGGCGGCCAGCAAGGAGTCCTCCTCCATGCGCTCCAGGCTGGACAGGGTCTGGTGTTCATAACCACAGTAGGGGCTCCGGTTAATGCCTGTGGCCTGGGAGAGGACAAACTGTCCACTGCTGTCCACAAATGTGGCTGCAACAGTCTCGTGGTCCAAGTACTAAAGAAAGACACAAACAATGACACCATGACTGAAGTACATGGCTCAACATTCAGGCAAACAGATGTCGCTTCTGTTTAGATGTGTGTAAGAGCAACCGGGTTGTCTTTATCTCAAAAGACATAGTTCCCAAGTTTTATAGAACTATCTTACCGTAACGTGACAAAATCATTATGAGAAAACTATGGGTTGCCTCACAGTGAAGAAGGAAAAGCTTTCTCAAGCAGAAGCCCTTTCACTAACAGCTAGCTAAAGGCCAAAGGACTCTTTTTTTGTTGTTGGTGGTGGTGGTGGTCATGGGGCTTGAACTCTGGGTCTGGGCACTGTCTTTCAGCTCTTCACCTCAAGGCGGCGCTCTACCACTTGAGCCACAGCACCACTCATCCTGGAGACTAGTCTCATAGAATTTCCTGCCCAGGCTGCCTTTGAACTGCAAATCTCAGCCTCCTGAGTAGCTAGGATTGCAGGTGTGAGCCACCAGTGCCCAGTGGCCAAATTGACTCTTAAGGGGAGGGAGCTGATAAGTCTATTTTGGGGACTACTGTGTGGCCCCAAAAGACTGGTATCTCCAGTCAGATCAGGTCTTTCTGAGCCTCACTCAAGTCTCCTGCTAAAAAGGTACTTTGTAATATTTCTCCCTCTTCCCGCTTCCCCCTTGTAAACACAAACAGCACCAAAATATATGCACTAGTTTCTGAGAGAGGAAAAAAAAGACACTGCTTTATTTTGTTGGCTTGTGGCACTTCTTAAGTTACAGGTCTAACTTAATTATAGTATTTCTTTGCTCATTTTTGAATTTTAGTAGCACACAGTAGCTTTACAATGGAAGAGGGTTAATTGTGACCTTCTGTACAGGTATACAAGATAACCCAACCAATCTCACACCTCCTCGGTCACTGTCCGTTATTTCTCATCTTCCACTTCTTAACATAATTTCAGCATACAGCACTCTAGGCAGTCACACACGTGAGACCAAAGGAGAGGGACACCAAGGCGCAATGTCTGTGTGCCTCTGGTCACACACCAGGAAATGGAAACAAAAAATAGTAATAATCTCAACAGGCAGGAACCTGAGATCTGAGGATCATCATCTGAAGCTAGCCTGGGCAGGAAAATTCATGAGATATTAATTCCAAGTAAAGCCAAGTAGAGCTGTGGCTCAAGTAGTAGAATGCTAGTCTTGAGCAAAAACACTCAGGGACAGTGCCCACAACAGCACAAGCCCCAGGAGCAGCACAAAATAATAAACATAATAATTTCAACAGGTTTCAGTGTTTTATACTCAGATATACAAACTACTTTGACCATATTCATGCCCATTTGCCTTGTTAAGCCTTACCTACTCCCATGGGTACCCTCACCCACATCAGAGCCTGTTTCATTTTCCTGTCACTTGTTTGGAAAAGAGTATATTAATTGCACCAAGAGGTTTCAACTGTGGTGTTCCAAAACAGGCACATAGTATATTTTGCTCAGAATAAATCTTTGTTGCTTTATCCACCTCCATATTGGTCAACAGCTATCACTGAGGTTCTCTATGCTGGCTTCACACATAGTTGCAATATATTTCAAAGTTATTAGCCATCTTTCTTTTTCCCTCTCCACCTCCCCTCACTCTTCTAAAGCTCATTAGGTTTTCTAAGCACCAGATGTTCTACAAGATAGCCAGAGGGCTTTGCATTTATCTTACTCACTGTGTGCTTTTCAGCAGAGTACCTAACCAAACAATGAAATGGTCACATAGGGTCCTACAGATTTCTATCTCTGTGAGCCATTAGTAACATCCATTAGACACTCTAAAGAATGTGAGTGTGGCTCAGCTACGTATTTCCTATTAGAAATGGTCTTAAAGTATAAAAACTAGGTATTTATTCTTTTTCTTGGTTTGAATTGCTATTGTTTTGCTACAGTTAAGACAGTGCTAATTCCATTCTGATGGTGTTCCCCTGCCTGGAAACTTCCCATGACCTCTCTAGACACTGCAGAAATTTCACTTTCTCTGTGTCTCTATCTGTGTCTGCATTTCTCCCTGTCAAATATATATAGAATTTACCATTTTCACTGTTTTATGTGTGAAGTTCAGTGTAATTAATCCATTCACATCACAAGCAACTCCTGCTACCATCCATCTATCTCCAGAACATTTTTACCTTCCCAGACGAAAACTGTACCTATTATAAATAATTATCTCTTAGCCACTGACATACACTGTTCTGTTTTCTGACTCTATAGATTTGATTATTCTAAATACTGCATATAGGTGGAATTATATGGTATTTCCCTTTCTGCAACTGACATTGCTGTTAACACAATGTCCTGACCATTCATTCATGTTGTACCATAGGTTAAAATGTCCTTCAAAAGGAGAAAATATGTGGAGACACACAAAAATGTACTGAGTAGCGACGAACTGTAATCACACATCTCCATCACATAGCTACTCCGGAGGCTAAGATCTGAGGATTGAGGTTCAAAGCCAGTAAGGAAGGAAAGTTCATGAGGCTCTTAATCTCCAATTAACCACCAAAAAGCCAGAAGTTAAGTTGTGACTCAAGTGGGTAGAATGCTAACCTTGAGCAAAAATTCAGACAGTGTTCAGGTCCTGAGTTCAAGCTCCAAGAAGGCACAAAAACTTGTTAGTAGAATAAGCTTCCTCAGGCCGGTGAGGCCCTAGTCCTCACTCAGTTGTAAAGGAGTATGTGGGGTACTTACCTCCACCTGAGTAACATTGATGACCAGCACTACCACCATCAGCAGTGCAAGCAGACAGCAGAAAAACCGTAGTCTGAGGGAATTGGTCCACATTGTCTGGCTGTATCCTGATCACCCATGGCCGCCACCATGGTCTCTCCACTCCTCAAAACTCCATGGTGTTTTTCTGAGCTGTGGATGAGCTTTCTGTTTAATTTGCTTCTGTCCTGCTTGCAGTCTTAAGAGTTATGTGCAGGAGAGACTGCAGCCAATTCAAAAGCATTTTTTTTCCCAACAAACTCCTTTCAAAGAGAAGACAGTATCATCAATTCCAAAAGTCTAGAAGAGAACAAGAAGAAAAACTTATTTCCTCTTCCTAAATCTTATATAAGGCTCAGTTTCAAGGAGAAAGCAAAAGCACAGTAATAATGTTTTCTTTCCCAGCCCCAGGTTTCTATGTATACATGGCAATACATGTCCTATTATCAACTTTTCTGAGAGCAAAGAATAACTCCAAATTCACAAGTTGCAAAGTAATAGTAATTTCTACAGAGATCTAAGTAAAAAACATTCACCTCCTTTTCCTTATGAAGTTATATGACTTGACTATGTAATTATATTATTACGTTTAAAGATAAGGAAAAGACCTTGTGTTTTTATGAGGAGCTGTTTTTATGAGGAGTATGCAAACTCACCTGGCACTCTGGCCATCCATCTTTGAGGCATGAAACAGAAAACACCCTTGGAGTTTGGAGCAACCTCGCCATGTTCCCCCTTAGCTAGCAAGATGCAGGAGGAAAGACATATGCCCTAAAGATATAGGAGAAGGAAACTAAGCTTGAAGAAATAACAAAAGCCCTCCATCCGTCATTACACCTGTCAGAGAGCAGTGGACTTCAGCCACTGTGGAACAGTTCTGTCACAAAACGAATTCAAAATGCTTGCTCTGGATGCTATTTTGATTCAGGCAAACAGAACAAGTACCTTGCTCCTGAAGACAAGCATAGAGGTACTGGTGGAAAGAGTGTGTATTTATGGTACAGAGAACCTCAGAATAGCTTAGCTGCATCAACACTTTCCTCAGCTTTGTGTTCAACTTAGCAAGCCTCCAATTCTCTCATTCCTCTACTGTACCTGACTGAATCATTTCCATTCCATAAGAACCAGACCAGAGGCTGGGAGTATGGTTTAGTGGTAGAGAGCTTGCTTAGCACACATGAGGCCTTGGGTTCAATTCCTTGGTATATTAAAAAATAAAAATAAAAGAACCACGCCAATCCTTCATGATTCTAGATTCAGAAAATAGACAAGACTGAGCTACTCCAATTTGTTTTTCATTCTCCAACTTCCCATTCCACTTGTTTTCACTTCTCAGTTAATTGTTACATAGATCTAATTTTTTTTGGGGGGGGGGGGTCCGGTCGTGGGGCCAGAACTCTGGGCCTGGGCACTGTCCCTCAGCTCTTCAGCTCAAGGCTAGCGCTCTACCACTTGAGCCACAGCGCCACTTCCAGCTTTTTTCTTTTTGCTTATGTGGTGCTGAGGAATCGAACCCAGGGCCTCATGCATGCAAGGCAAGTACTCCACCACTGAGCCACCTTCCCAGCCCTAGATCTAAATTTTTGTCTCTCGAACTAGACTATATACGAAGTATTCTAGAACTAGACTATCTACTAAGCATATTAAAAAAGACAAACAATATATCACAGAACAATCAATTTAAAAACAATGTATCACATTTTTACCCCTCGCATAGTTACCTCTTTACATGGTATTCTTTAACTCAATAATCCATGTAGCAAATAATTATGGAGATCAACTCTGTACCACACATCATATTAGAAATTCTCCTTGAAAAGTTTACATTTATATTGGATAAAAGAGATTTCTATTCTTAAAAAGAAGGGGCACTGTGCCTTGAGTGGTAGAGCGTTCTCCTTGAGCTAAAGAGCTCAAGGGCAGTACGCAGGCCCAGAGTTCAAACCCCATGAGCAACCAAAGGAAAAAAAAAAAAAGTAAGAAGCCAGACAACAGTGCCTCATGCCTGTAATCTTTTTTTTTTTTTTTTTTTGGGGGGGGGGGTGGGGTCCAGTAGTGGGGCCTGAACTCTGGGCCTGGGCACTATCCCTCAGCTCTTCAGCTCAAGGCTAGCGCTCTACCACTTGAGCCACAGCGCCACTTCTGGCTTTTTTCTTTTTGCTTATGTGGTGCTGAGGAATCGAACCCAGGGCCTCAGGCATGCAAGGCAAGCGCTCTACCACTGAGCCACCTTCCCAGCCTATTATGCCTGTAATCTTAGCTACTCAGGAGGCTGAGATCTCAGGATTGCAGTTCAAAGCCAGCCCGGGCAGGAATGTCCCTGAGATTCTTATCTCCAATTAACTACCAAAAAACCAGAAGTAGCTCTGTGGTTTAGTGGTAGAGCACTCACCTTGAGCTGAAGAGCCCAGGAAGAGCACCCAGACCCAGAGTTCAAGACCCACTACCAACAACAACAACAACAACAACAACAAAAAGATAAAGATAAAAAGAAAAAGAAATAAGAGCAGAGGCTAATCTCATTGTCCCTGAACAATAACCTTCTCCAATACCAAGGTATTCACCCATCCTGAAGTATCTGTAAACTCTGAGAATGAAAAAACTTTAAGACAGAGGATAATTTTATTTTGTTTTTTTGTTTGTTTTGTTTTTTTGGTCCGGCCCTGGGGCCTGAACTCTGGGCCTGGGCGCTGTCCCTCAGCTCTTCAGCTCAAGGCTAGCACTCTACCACTTGAGCCACAGAGCCACTTCCGGGTTTTTTCTTTTTTGCTTATGTGGTGCTGAGGAATCAAACCCAGGTCCTCATGCATACAAGACAAGCACTCTACCACTGAGCCACCTTCCCAGCCCTGACAGAGGATAATTTTATAATCAGTATCCTAACTACTCTGCTACATAAAATTTTTCTCCAACACTGGGAGAAAACCAAAGATGATAACCCACAGGATTTAACTGTACATGCAGGTGAGGTCTGTGGTACAGTCACCAGTTACGCAGTGGTGGTCAGTGATGCAGATGGTTGACAAGTACTACAGATAAATTACAAGTAGCAGACTAGCCAAAGCTTCAATTTCAGCCCCGTCAGAATAATCATCATTAAAAAGACAAACAATAACAAATGCTGACACACATGCGGAAAGAAAGAGTCACAATGCACTGTCAGAGGGAATGTAAACCAGAACATGTGGAAATCAGTATAGAACCTCCTCAAAAAAACTGAAAACAGACGTACCTCACAGCCCCATCATACCACACTGGGGCATATAGCCCAAGGAACCCAAATCAATACACAAGAAAGATTCCAATATAACCAAGATTTGCTGCAATTCTCTTCACACTAGTCAAACAATGGAATCAGCCAGAGTACCCAACTCATGAATGGAAAAAGAAAGCAGGGAACACATGTAATATAGAATATACTCAGTCATAAAGAAAAATAAAATTATAACATTTGCAGGAAAATGGATCGAGCTAGACATTATCATGATGAGCAACATAAGCCAAACTTTAAAAGTTAAATATGGCATCTCTTTACTCACTTGCAAAATCTAGACATATTTTTATTATAAAAATGAGGATGTTTGGACCACAAAGTGAAGGTAAAGAATATGGAGAGTGAACAATACATTGTTTTTCTGTATGTAGGTGGTGTAAGAAATCACTATAAATATAACATCTAGACATAGTCATAAGAAAACTATTTACAAAGGAAGCAGGAAACTATCAATCAAGGAGTGCTAGATGAGAATGACTCTACAAAAAAGTTTTCCATATCAATCAAAATTTATACATGTAACTTACATATATATGTGTGTATATAATCTCATACACATATGATATATATGAGATATATCTCATATATATGTATCAATGTGATTTATCTTTTTTTGTCGGTCATGGGGCTTGAACTCTGGGCCTGGGCGCTGTCCCTCAGCTCTTTAGCTCAAGGCTAGACCTCTACCACTTGAGCCACAGTGCCACTTCTGGCTTTTTCTGCTTATGTGGTACTGAGGAATTGAACCTGGGGCCTCATGCATGCAAGGCAAGCACTCTACCACTGAGCCACCTTCCCAGCCTGTGATTTATCTTTTGGGAAAAAAAAAAAAAAAACACTAGGAAAAAGAAAACAGGAGTTTACATCTAACTTTCCTTCCTAAACTCAGGCAATTATGCCCAGAGGGCTCTTTTATTCTTTTCTTGTCATATATGAAATACGTATTGATGTTCTCATCTTATATCATTTCTGCAACAGAAGAATATGAGAAAAAGATAAATGAAACCGAAAATGTGATCCAATTAGCCTCTCAAAAGTCTTTTGAAACAAAATTGGTTCCAAGTGGAACTGATATTGTAGTGGTTCTGACCTTCCAACTATATGAAATTGCTGCCCTGAGAACTGAAAGGTCTCTTGATTTCTTTGTGAATTGTTGCAGAATCCTAGCATGTTAATACATACTTGTTACACAGTCTTTTTTTTTGAAAAAGGAATATTTAGAAAATATAATTGTGCCAGGAACAGATTCTCTTAGAAGAAATTGACTTGGAGTGGTTCTTTGAGTTTCAAAAATAAGAAAATATGGATAAAGCCAAATTTGACTCCAAAGGTCAAACTCATACTTGACTGAGAGCCATTATATAATGAAATCTGGAAATATTCTTTGCATTCTGTGACCTTGCTCAAATTTATGTGAATGATGGAGGAAAACCATCCATCTATTTTACATAAATTAACCATGCCCTCTACCTCTGTCTCTTCATCTTTTTTTTTTTTCTTTTGGTCAGTCATGGTGCTGGAACTCAGGGCCTGTACTGTCCCTGAGCTTTTGTTCTCAAGACTTTACCACTTTGAGCAGTTTCACTTCCAGGTTTTTGGTGGCTGAAAGGAGATAAGAGTCTCATGGACTTTCTTGCCCAGGCTGGCTTTGATCCAAAATCCTCAGATCTCTCAGCCTCCTGAATAGCTAGGATTACAGGTGTGAGCCATCAGCACCTGGTTTCATCTCTTTCTTAAATCTAAACTTACCTCTACCTCACCCAAAAATTGAGAGGTGAAAACACAATTGCAGGTCTGGGAAGGTGGCTCAGTGGTAGAGTGCTTGCCTTGCACCCAGACCTAGAGTTCAGGCCCCACGACGACAAAAGAAAAAAAAAAAAAAAAACCAACTGCATCAAACAGAATCAGAGGGCATGAAGAACCAGAAATTTTGTTAAGACGTAAATATTCTAACTTTGAATGATTTACTTTTAACTACCATCTAGCTTGTCATCGGTGAAATGGTATAATAACATCTACACTTCCTGCCTCCTGTGGTGGCTGTGGGGAGCAGGCAGCATCATGTATCTGAAAAATGGTTTGAAAAAGTATATTTGAAGAAATTGTTACTAAACCTTCATTGGAAATTTGGTTTTATCCAACAAAATGTTTCTGTTCCTACTACTCAGTGAATTAATTTGTATTGTCACATGTTTCAAGACACAACTTATCAAGGAAAAATAAAGAAATTCTTAAGATCGGAATTGACCACAAAAGCTGGCCTCGCTTGGCTAGCTGTTACTGTCATTGCCTATAACCTGGAGAATATGTAAGTACTTTTTTTTGGGGGGGGGGTCCGGTCGTGGGGCCTGAACTCTGGGCCTGGGCGCTGTCCTTCAGCTCTTCAGCTCAAGGCTAGTGCTCTACCACTTGAGCCACAGTGCCACTTCCGGCTTTTTTTCTTTTTGCTTATGTGGTGCGGGGGAATCGAACCCAGGGCCTCAGGCATGCAAGACAAGCGCTCTACCACTGAGCCACCTTCCCAGCCCATATGTAAGTACTTATACATGTGCTTTGACTCTGTATAAAAGAAAAAATTTTAATGAAAAAAAAAAATTTTTAATCCAGACCAGTAATTCTTTCAAGCCACTTTTTACAACTTGGACAAAGTACAGAACAGAAGCTCTGAATATAGCTGCTGGTATTTTAATACTTTCTAATTAACTTGGTATGTCCTTTCCTCTGTCAGGAACAGAGTGTTCATATGTAATTGGAATATTTTTTATTATAAAATAAAATGAGAAATCTTTCATACCCAGTACCCCAGCAACAAAAAGAAAAAAAAAAAACCTAAAAATTAGGTAAAGAGGGCTGGGAAGGTGGCTCAGTGGTAGAGCACTTGCCTTGCATGCCTGAGGCCCTGGGTTCGATTCCTCAGCACCACATAAGCAGAAAAAAAAGCCGGAAGTGGCGCTGTGGCTCAAGTGGTAGAGCGCTAGCCTTGAGCTGAAGAGCTGAGGGACAGCACCCAGACCCAGAGTTCAGGCCCCACGACCGGATCCAAAAAAAAATTAGGTAAAGAAAAGCACATTAGAAATTAAGAGTATAATTTCTTTTTTTTTTTTTTCTTTTGGTCGGTCGTAGGACCTGAACTCTGGGCCTAGGCACTGTCCCTAAGCTCTTCAGCTCAAGGCTAGCACTCTACCACTTGAGCTACAGTGCCACTTCCGGCTTTTTCTGCTTATGTGGTGCTGGGGAATCGAACCCAGAGCCTCATGCATGCAAGGCAAGCAATCTACTACTGAGCCACCTTCCCAGCCCCAAAGAGTACAATTTGATAGGCAGGGAAGTATGCACATATTTAGTCTGATGTAGTAGGAGAATAATAGAAGCAATAATTTTTTCTTACTAATAAAATACAATGAAAAAAAAATACAATGCCTGAGTTGCATGACTGTAATACTAACCACTTGGGAGGCTGAGTCAAAAGAACCTGGAGTTGAAGCCAGGCTAAGAAATACAGCAAGATCCCATCTCAACGTAACTAGTTCTCAACATATATGAACTTCAACCTGAAAAATCACACTCAGATCTTAGGTGGAGGTCAAAACCTTAAATAAAAGAATTTTTTTAAAAACAAAGATAAAAGTTCCAAATATTATTTTTCTTAAGAAAACTATATAACGGGGCATCAGTGGCTCATATCTGTAATCCTAGCTACTCAGGAGGCTGAGATTTGAGGATCACAGTTCAAAGCCAGCCCAGGTAGGAAAGTCCCTGAGACTCTTATCTCCAATAAACCACCAGAAAACCAGAAGTGGTGCTGTGGCTCAAGTAGTAGAGCGCTAGCCTTTAGCTGAAGAGTGCAGAGACAGTGCCCAGGCCCAGAGTTCAAGGCCCAAGACTGAACCCCCCCCCAAAAAAATAAGAAAGTAAAAACTATAAAACCATGTAATTCTGTGATCCATCCTCCCACTCTTAAAAAAAATAAAAAAGTTGACTATATAAATTGAAACAAAAGACGTAGTTTAAGGAATTAAACCTGAGCAATCTTGTTTTCAGATCTTTGTAAAATGTCAAAACACCACTTACGCATGCTTTTTTGGGGGAAAGGGGGAGAAGAAAAAAATACATC
This sequence comes from Dipodomys merriami, assembly GCF_024711535.1. Taxonomy (NCBI): domain Eukaryota; kingdom Metazoa; phylum Chordata; class Mammalia; order Rodentia; family Heteromyidae; genus Dipodomys; species Dipodomys merriami. Next base: position 87,974,710 of record NW_027203381.1, read on the forward strand.
AACTCTCTTGCAGGGGTAGCCCAATATTTATTGAGATTGTTTTACCCGATTCTGATTAAGAATACTTCCAGTCCAAGACATATAATGGTCAATCTAATTTCTTTATGGCTGGTAGCAACAACACTAGACACTAATTAGGTATCTGACTTCCTACTCACATCTCCCAAGAGAATCACAAAGTGCTTCTGGCATTACTAGGAATTACAATTGTCTGTAACACAAATGAAATAACTGAGTTGGGGGGGGCATTGAGTGTAGTTGTGGAGTTGGGAGGGAAGGATTGGTAGGGAAAAACAAAGGAGGAGGCAACAATCCTTGGTAAGAAATGTACTCATTACCTTGTTCATGTGATTAACCCCTCTGTACAGTATTTTCACAATAAAAAAAAACGTATTAAAAAAAACTGAAGCACTGAAGGGAAATGTAACAGCAACCCCATTCACTGGGGAGCTCATGGATTCTGGCAATCACTTATTTCACAAAAGGAATATATTATATATTTATACAACAATCTCCAATGTTTGAGCTAGTCCCTATTCTAAATATTCTGATTTGTTATCCACATAAATATAATTGTACATGAGTCTGGAATTATAATTCAGAATATACACACCCTACATATAAGATTCAAATGCATAAATTTATATGGAATGTATCCAAACATACATGGCTATATTTCAACTTTTCCAACAAACGGCTGTATTTCATAAGGGACTGAGTAAGAACTTGAGATTTAACAAAGCTGGATCTACACAAATGATGATTCAACCAAATGAAGTCCATCTTGACCAAAGAAGATCCAGGAATGGTAATGAGCAGACCCTGTTTCCAGACATTTCATTTCTCTTCCAGGTACCCCCATCTTACATGCCAAAGTGCTGACTCATTTGCCTTTCTTCCAAGACAGGAGACAGTAATAAATTTAATTAAATAAGTTACACAGTACTTGTAAGTGCTAGGAGACAGTAGCACTGTTTAATATACACTATGTAAAAAATAAATAAATAAATAACTGCGCAACTTGCGGGGAAGGACCGGAGGAGACAACAGGAAAAGCGAAAGAAGGGGTGACAAGGAATAGTCCAAGAAGAACTGTACTCATTCTTAACTTACGGAATTGTAACCCCTCTGCACAACGACTTAATAACAACAACAAAAACGTTTGCAGTTCCTCAGCCCCATCCAACTACTAAAACAAGAGTCTAAGGGAGTTTAAGAGACAATTGTTTAAAGAAAAAAAACCAAAACACACAAAACTCCCCCGAGGATTTTAACTGAAAGAGCAGAACCCCAAGCACAGCGGCCAGAAGGTGTTACTGACGCCCGAAGGTGAGGGATGGACTTGCGGATAAGAGGTTTCCATTGCAACTTACCTTGCTCTGAGGGCACCTAGATTCTGGAGCGACGGGGCAGCCCTGTCCACTGCGGCGATCTGTCCCTCCCGTTCCCTTTCACGGTGACAAAGAAGGGTACTTCATCAACTTCACGTTTGCGACATCACCCCTGGAAAGTCAAAGGAACGCACTGAGGCACTCTGGAGCAGTCGGTACGCGGCCACCACCTCCGCCGAGGCTGGCGTACCCGGAGCCGCTCGGGTCGGGGAGTCCTGCCAGCCGCGCACACAGCTGATGTTCCCAAAGATAGCGAACGGCCGGGGGCGGAGGGGGCCCTCGCCGGGCCAGCGCGCCGCGCGCCGGGGGGAACTCGCCCACAACCCTCCCCAGAGCAGAGCCCCACCGGCCGGGGCACACGCCGTCCGGTCAACGGGGCATCCTCCGAGAAGCACCCCGACGGAGCTCGGATCCGTCCCGCGGGCGCGGGCCCCCGGCTGGGGTCACCGCCTGGCAATGTCACACTCGCTTCTCCCCACGCGGCCTGAATCTCAGGTCCTCCCTCCCTCCCGCCTCCACCCCCAAAACTGCAGCTCCGGAAGAGCGGAACAGAGAGCCCGGCGGCGGCGGCAGCTGGCGCCCGCCCGCAGCAGCCGAGCAGCGGGGAGAGGGCGGCCTGGCCCCCGCGCTCCGCACCGCGCCGCACCGCCCGGCCGGCCTGGGGAGGAGCGGGACGGGGGAGGGAGGTCCAGCCGCGGCCGCTTGGTCCAGGATGGCCGCGCAGCCCTGCAGCAGGTCCGGGAAACGGAGGATGGAGACGCTCGGGACCCGCCCCGCCCGCGCCCGGGTCGCGCCGCCGCCCCCACCCCGCGGGCGCAGCGCCGCCCCGGGTCCGGACCCGCCCGCCCCTCCCCGCCCCCAGGGCCGCGCCTCCCCGGAGCCGGCCCGGGGCACCCGGCCGTGGACAGGCGCGGAGGCTAGGGCTCCGCAGCCGGGGGGCGCGCGGGAGGAGCACCGTACCGGCGGTTCCGGAGACCGGGCCCCGGGCCCGCGCCCGCACACCGGTCACAGCCCTCCCTCACCCGGGTCCCGCCGCCGGCAGTTCGCGGCCACTGCGACAGGCCATTCTTCCCCTTACTCCTGACCCCCGCTACGTCTCCTCACCCCCCGAAACCCAGCTAGGATTGGCTAATCTCCGGGTGGGGCGGGCCTAGGATGTTGATTGACAGCGGTGAGCACAGAGGCGCGGACGCGGAGCTGACGCCCCTCCCCTCGCGGAGCCCCGGGCTGTGGTGCGCTAGGTGACCCTGCGGCTCTTGCCCTGGGGTCTGAGGTCTGAACCCGAATTCTACACAATTGCTGGTGGCCTACAGACATCAGCCTGCCCACATGCTCCTGCAATAGAGACATCCTAGGAAGTGACCACAACGGGCCATCTTTCCAGTTCAGTTGGTGACATTTCTGGTTCACTCTGCCGTAGAAACTTGACTTGCTAATGGGAGTCCAAGAGATGGCCGGTCCAGAATCTTTTGCTTTGAAGTTAGTGCACTTGCACTTGAAATCACCTCATTCCTTTTACTCTGACTTTATACAAGATTTAGGTCTCCTGGAAAAGATGCCAGCCAGATGACTTTTCCACTCAGTTTTGGATTGTCGTATTTTAGACATTCATTTAACTAGTAAGTAGCAGCTTCCTCAAATTGAGGAACTGAGAGGATCCCTCAGGTTGTGATCCCCTGGGTGCTGTTTCTCAAGTGTTTGGAGTGCTGTGTTACCTGAGCAAAACCCAGACCCAGTAAGTAGCACCCCCCATGTATTACCCCCAAGGTTGAAGAAGAATTAATATAAATTGCAACTAACATTGGTTTTATATTTATCAGCCATGGTGGGCTCTGTATGCTCAGTAGGATGTTTCCACAGCAGGCCTATAATCATGAGTCACCAGACCCACCAATGGGACTGCCATAGGGCAGCCTCTTCTGGAGCAACCATTTCATTCTCCTCTCTAGGAAATAAAGCCTTTCAGCTAGCCTTTTGTAGTCAAGTCTCCATGCTTAACAAAGAGATCTAAAAGATAAGTTTTAGTTATATCGCCGACTTTCCTTCACAATTTGGCTAATGAATGTCAAATGCATGAAACAGGATTCATAACCCTAAGGCATTTCAGTGAGCTTTCCACACACATATTTTAGAATTATAGCCACCAAAAAACAGCAGGTACACCAGTCTATCCATCGCTTCAATTCTTTTTTAAATGCTTTTTAACTTAAAAAAAATCTTTAAGTAGTTTACCAAGGGGTTTCAATTCAGCATGTCACTTTATGAATGCAATGCATCTTGATTAATGTCATAACTGTCATCCTACTCCTTATCTCTCCCAATCCTACCCTAACTTCTGTTGTACAGACTTGGGACCCCCCAAAAGACCACCAAAGACCATGACCAATGCAAACAGCAAAAGAGTCATTTATTTGCAAGGTCGAGCTTGGTCCTCCACACACTCAGTAACCGGTGACGATAAGAGGCCCTGAGCACAAAATCAGCACAGCTTTTATAGTATTGAACAAACAAGTTTAGGGGATTTCCTGACAAGCAGTAAATTTAGGAGATTTCCACATAAGCAGTTACATATCGGTTAACATTTATAAAAATTGCATAGTAAGCCAGGTGCTGGTGGCTCACGCCTGTAATCCTAGCTACTCAGGAGGCTGAAATCTGAGGATCGCAGTTCAAAGCCATCCCAGGCAGGAAAGTCCTGAGACTCTTACCTCCAATAAACCAGGTGATTGAATCAGGCAGTTCACTCTACTTTTACCACAGTGGAGGTGGTCTGGGTGATGATGTAGATTTCCTCCAGGTGACTGTCAGGCTGTCATTGAACTTTACCCATTAGGGTGTGCAGCAGCAGGATCTCTCAGTGGCTCCAAGGGACTGTCACACCTCGTGCTGGGCTGCAAATTCCTACATAGACTGGTTAAGGATATAGTTCATAGGCCTGGCAGGCTGTGACCCCACTAGTTTTTAAGCCCATTTAGACAATAGCCCAGGAAAATTTACCAAGATGACAACTTTTTAAACTAGATAGTTCTTATAATAAGGCTAGGATTTTCTAGGCAGATATAAAGGGCTCAGGCCTGTACCACTATTTCTCATGTCTTTTCCTTCTGTCTATTTTGCCACATTTTTTTTGTTTGTTTTTTTGTTTTTTGTCGGTCGTGGGGCTTGAACTGTGGGCCTGGGCGTTGTCCCTCAGCTCTTCAGCTCAAGGCGAACACTCTACCACTTGAGCTACAGTGCCACTCCCGGTTTTCTGGTGGTTTATTGGAGATAGGAGTCTCACGGTCTTTCCTGCCTGGGCTGGCTTTGAACCACGATTCTCAGATCTCAGCCTCCTGAGTAGCTAGGATTACAGGCGTGAGCCACCAGCGCCCAGCGATTGCCACATTTTTTTTAAGGTGACTCTGCTCCCTTGATCTTAAGAGGGGATGATAGGCGAAGCTTCATCTCCTGTAACTTCTTCAAGCTGACTCAGGGGTGTTGATCTACCTAGCCAGGAATCGATAATCTTAGCCTATTTTACAAAGAGGTTATCAGGGTTAGATGTCATTAAGAACAATATTTTAACTTTTAACAAATGCACAAACCTTTTCTCTGGCTACTGCAGTGTAGCTTATTTAGCCTTCTGGTTTGCAAAAGCATCTTTCTGGATGGCTTAGGAATGTGATCTCTAGTGATCCTAACAATGCCTAAGTTACCTGTGCAGGCCTTCAGATAGATACCAAGAAATACACACTCTCAGGTTTACAAACTTTTTTTTCATGTAGCTGGTGTCAGCTCAAAAGTTACTGCCAATTAGAGCTTTTTGGTACATATAGGTGTTGGGATTTAAACTGTCCTCCACATTTTACAACCTTAGCTTTTTAGTACTATCACAGATGACTGACAAGTTCTAGTCCCATACAAGGTAGATAGTCATGGACATTAGACATGTTATAAACTATCTTCCCATGACCTCCTGGCTCTGACCAATTTATGATGGGCCATGCACAAATGACTCTAAGATCTGACACTATTGCTGCCATCCAAGCAGTGGCTTACTGCCTCTGGATGCTCCACCATTGCCTTCGTTCTAGGAGTGTCTTCTCTGCGCTGGGAAAAATGCCTCATTGGCATTTCCTTTAGTTGGTTGCTGGACTTGAACTTGGGGCCTGAGTGCTGTCCCTCAGCTCTATAGCTCAAGGCCAGCACTCTGCCACTTTGAGTCCTAAAGCAACTGTCCTTGCTCTTTCAGCACTCTGCTGGCTGAGTAGAGGTGACAGTCTCACAGGGATCTTTTTCTGCCCGGGCTGGCTTTGAACCAGTCTGCAGATCAATGAGTCTCATAAAAGGCCACTTTACTCCAATTAAAAGCAACAAGGTGGTCAACATAGAAGTAGCTCTTAAGCATGTTCTTACCTGAAACTTATTAAGAGTCAAAGTTACATCTGACAAACTTTCAAGAATCTTCACTCCTTTTGGGGGGCCTGCTGGGAACTGTTACAAAAAAAAAAAACCTATAAGAGCAAACTGAAATAGGAATTAAGCAAGTATTTTGGTAATCCTAATTTTTCCTTTTTGCACTTTGAGGCAAATGTTAGGACAATTTTACTTTTAAACTTTATATACAGAAATCCATTCCTAATTTTTAAGCCTCCTATTAATCTCTTTTAATAGTCTATACTTTAGTTTTTAGTTGTATTTTGAAAAATCCCTTGAACTCTCAGAGCTAGGTGTCACTCATTTCCTCTTGGCTGCTTGTTTTAAAACAGATACACATTAAAACTTTTAAACTCAAATGACAATTTTTCCTTAATGCAAGAATTGCAATCCCGGGGCTAGGAAGATGGCTCAGTGGTAGAATGCTTGCCTTGCATGCCTGAGGCCCTGGGTTTGATTCCTCAGCACCACATAAAGCAAAATGAAAAAAAAAGCCGGAAGTGGCGCTGTGGCTCAAGTGGTAGAGCACTAGCCTTGAGCTGAAGAGCTGAGGGACAGCGCCCAGGCCCAGAGTTCAGGCCCCACGACCGGACCCAAAAAAAAAAAAAAAAAGAATTGCAATCCCCATCACTGTACCAAGAAGCTAGACTTAACACATTTATGCCTTAAAAAAAAAAAACATATCCAATTGCAGAATATCATTGAGAGCAAATCACATTATACAGATAAACTTTTTTAACCCTCTTTTTAAGGCCTTCTTAATTTTAACACATCCAAGGGGCAGTTTTAGTAATGCTAATCAGATCATCACATCACTAATTTTTACCATCATGTTTCCAGTGTCTATCTGTGGGGAAAAAGGACAGAAAAAGATGGGCCAGTTGGCCCCTCCTGTGGAATGGGCGCGCACCCAATCCGACTCTTTAGGGTTAGATGAACTGCGTTTGTGCCAGCTTGTCCTCTTTCACCATGCGTGGACTCCTCCCAGGGTCTGTTTCACCATGCATGACCATCTGAACTGTATTTCTGCCTGTTCACCCTTCACTCCTAAAGATAGTTCTTCTCTTGGCTTCTAAGTTTCTCCTTTTTGTTAAACCATATATCTTGATTACAATGTAAGCAGCCTTATGCATACTAAAGTACCAGATTTTCTAATTTTCAAGTTAAATAATCCTTAAAAAGCCATTTAAAACAATGTGAAAATTCTTTAAAATTTTTTTGGTAATGTCCAAACCTCATAACCTTTTGAATTTTAAACTTAAACCCACCCAATTGTTACAGCATGCTGACAATTTTTATCTTGAACATGTTCACAAACACATACAAAACACACTCACACAGATCTTAAAGCACACAAAAATCAAAATCAGTTGTACATACATTTTCTAAAGTTTTTAAACAAAAATTTAAGACAATATTTCTTTTAAACTAAGTGCCTTTGTTGAACTTCATTTTCCCAGGGCTTGCTTGTTTAGCAAGGCATTTCACCAATTGGTCTTTTGAATCCCTTCTGTTGTAGGAAGGCTGGGGGTCAGGGGGGGGTCACCTGAAATTCCCCCAGAGATGTTCAAATGAATAACAAAAACACAAATAAACACAAAAAACAAGGATCCATGTTTAACCTGGTACCCATTCTAATACAAAACTAAACAACAACCAAAGGCTGAGTTGGGGACTAATGGGCCCCAGTTTATCCCTACCAGAACTCTGTGCCATTCTCACTCAGCAAGCTGAATCCAGAGTCTGCTGAGTGAGCCTGCCACTCTTACCCAGAACTTTCCTACCTCAGAAAACATAGAACAGAAAACAACACCAAAGTAAACAAGACAGACAAGTAACCACAAAGATAAAATCAGGTCTCAGCCGGGCACTGGTAGCTCTCGCCTGTAATCCTAGCTACTCAGGAGGCTGAGATCTAAGGATTGGGGTTCAAAGCCAGCCCGTGAGACTCCTATCTCCAATAAACCACCGGAAAACCGGAAGTGGCGCTGTAGCTCAAGTGGTAGAACGCTCGCCTTGAGCTGAAGAGCTGAGGGACAGCGCCCAGGCCCAGAGTTCAAGCCACACAACCGACAAAAAAAAAAAAAAAAATCAGGTCTCAGTGAATGGGGAACATTTACAAGTGGGACTCAAATCCCATCAACCCTTCTACTCACCTCCAGAGGATTTTACTTTTAGATTCCTGCAAATGTTGACCCAGGGGCCTTCCAAGGCAGAAGAGAAGTCCAGTCATCTTAGGGCCAGGGAAATAAGTCCCTAGCTCCCATCCCTTCAGACTGGTAGATTTTCCCCCATACTCAGACCGCCCCCCCTCCCCCTGCCAAGGCCTAAGACTAGATAAACCCCAAAAGACAAACAGCACACTCAACACAAAGACACAATTTAAGACAAAGACACACTGTGCGTTATAAATTGTCAACCAGAAAGTGCCAGACTACAGACGGAGAGCTTCCCCAAAAAAAGTTCGCACTGAACAGACTACAGAGAATTCCCCCCCCAAAAAAATGTGCGGTGCCAGATTACAGATGGAAAACTTCCCAATACAGACAATTGCCCAAAAAATGTCCGCACTAAACAGCAATTTACCAAAGGGGTCTAGGGATGTCTCCTCATAGACTCCGTTGGCAGTCTTTTAGCACATCCACCAAGACTCCTTGCAACCAGAATACAGAATGTGCAGGTTACCAGATTACAGATACAGAGCGGCAATGCCTCAACTTACCAGGTGGGTTTTTGTGACTCTGTGGTGGGGCGTCTGGAGGGGAATCCCGGATGAGCCCCCAGAAATGTTGTATGGACTCAGGAACCCCGAAAGACCACCAGAAACCATGACCAATACAAACAGCAAAAGAGTCGTTTATTTGCAAACTCGAGCTTGGTCCTCCATGCACTCAGTAACCAGTGATGCTAAGAGGCCCTGAGCACAAAATCAGCACAGCTTTTATAGTATTGAACAAACAAGTTTAGGGGATTTCCTAACAAGCAGTAAGTTTAGGAGATTTCCACACAAGCAGTTACATGATTGGTTAATATTTATAAAAATTGCATAGTACTGAGGTTTGAGTCCACCCTGACTACATTGCCATTTTTCTGAACGCTGAAGGTTGGGAAGGGTTGGTGGCAACCTGCAGTTTTTCTGAGAAGTTTTTCTCTTTCAGGGTTACACTGAGGGCAGCCTAGCACAAGAAGGTGGGGTTAATCTCAAATTGGAGTTACTTTGGCTCTTCACTTCAAACTACCTAGTTCCCTTTTCACTTAGGAACATTAAATACTGTGACTGTACTAACCCACACTTCCTCTCTCTGTTCATCTACTCCCCTCCTTTTGACCTCAACTCCTTCCAACAACACACATTCCCGCGTTCTAGAATTCATTTTATTAAACTGTAAGTTAGTTGCACAAAGGAGTTAAACTACTGGAATCCTCCCCTGCAAATACCATACTTAATACATTTGTGTATATATGCATATAACCCTGTACATATTTACATATATAATTCCATATCTTCTCTCATATAACTTCCATATATGAGAGAAAACATGTCCATTGTCTGTGTGTCTCCAATCTTAAAAGATTTCTCACTGCAAAGTCACCACACTTTTTCAACTCAATGTATCTAATACAGAATATTACCAGGCAAACCTATGTATGCTTCAGGACCTAGCCTGCCAAAGTCTGGACCACAGATTTGCGGCATACTATCAGTACCATCCAAACAAATTACTTTCTCTGAGTTCATCCTTTTCTCTACTGTAAAGTAAGGGTGACACCACCCACACTTAGGAATATCTGACATGACAAATAAGAAGTCTCCCAAATCTCTGCCCCTCCTGAAATACCTATTTCAAGTCTTGACAACGCACACAATTTTTGAATATCTTTTATTTTGAATCTTTATTTTATCTTATAGCTTTTAATATCTTTTATAATGAACATCCTGAGCGAGAAAGAGAGTAAGATAAAGATATATTTTCTATGTATGATATAAAACCAAAATAACTGGTCAAAAGTGGTTTAGATGTTAATGTGACTAAACTTTATTTCTCTTAGCAAAACAGAATATGGATCTTCTTTTCTTTTTCTTTTTAGCCAGTTCCAGGGCTTGAACTCTGGGCCTGAGCACTGAACCTGAACTGCTTTTTTTTCAAGGCTTGTGCTCTATCACTTTCAGCTTTTTCTGTGCTTAATTAGAGATAAGAATCATACATGCAAAGCTGCTGATTTTTGGAAAAGATTATATCTACCTAAAGTATATAAAGAACTCAAAATTCAAAATAAGGAAGCATACAATTTTTTAAATGGGTAAAAAAAAAAACATTTAATAATTCACCAAACTTGGTACACTTAACCAAAGAAGATGCATAGATGGCAAATAAAAATGCTGGAGGAGGTGGGCCATGCAGCCAGTCACCTTTTGGAGAAGCAGTCTTGCAGACTTTTCTGCTTGGGCTAGTTTTAAATTGCAGTCCTTGAGCTCTCAGCTTCCTGAGCTGCTAGGAAATAAGGCATGAGACAATGGCACCTGGTTAATAAAAGCATGTTTTATTGGTCAACAACACTGTTCATTAGGGAAATACTAAAACCACAATCAGATACAATAATGTCAGGAGTTGGAGGCATGGCTCAGTTGGTGGAGTGCTAGGCAATGAGTGAAAGTGTCAGTTACTGAGTATGAGTCCTGGTCTTAGACTGGGAGAAAAAAAAAAAAAAAGGAAAGGAAGGAAGAAAAGAAAGGAGACAATAATATACAACTAGCAAGTGACCAAAATTATACAGATGGATTAGGGAGAGAATGAGGGAAGGAGTGACATTGTCCAAAAAGAAATTTAACCTCTCTGTATATCACCTTTATAATAACAATTTTAAAAACGTTAAAAACGAACTATACCAAATATCATTGAGGATATAGAAAAACTGTAGGGGCTGGGAAGGTGGCCCAGTGGTAGAGCGCTTGCCTTGCATGCCTGAGGCCCTGGGTTCGATTCCTCAGCACCACATAAGCAAAAAGAAAAAAGCCGGAAGTGGCACTGTGGCTCAAGTGGTAGAGCGCTAGCCTGGAGCTGAAGAGCTGAGGGACAGCGCCCAGGCCCAGAGTTCAGGCCCCAGGACCGGACCCCTCCCCCCCCAAAAAAAAGAAAAAGAAAAACTGTAAATTTCCTGTAGTATTGGCAGAAATGCAAAATGGAAAACAAAAACATTTTTGTGCTAGGTTCTGGTAGCTCATATTTGTAATCCTAGCTACTTGGGAGGCTGAAATCTGAGGATTGTGGTTCAAAGTCAGGCAGAAAATTCCCTGAGACTGGTCTCCAAATAACACCAAAAAGCCAGAAGAGGAGCTATAGTTCAAATGGAAAACTGCTAGCCCTGAGCAAAAAAACTCAGGGATACCACCCATGCCATGAGTTCAAGCCCCAGGAGCCATATAAAAAAGAGAAAACAAAATCAGAAAACAGTTGATTTATCAGTTTCTTTTAAATTTAGACATTTCTCTATTTTAAGATCCAGCTGTTGTATTCTAAAGTACTTATTTACCCAAGACAAAAATATATGCCTGTACATAGAGTTGCCCAAAAATTTTTCTGCCTCTGCGTCCGAGTTCTGGGATTACAGTCATAAACCACTATGCTCAGCACAGATTCACATCTAACAGCCCAAACCTAGAAACAACCCAACTGTCTAACAGCAGATGAAAGGATAAAGTACAGCAAATATATACAATGGCATAGTATTCAGCAATGAAAAGGAGTCAGGTAGCCAGGCACTGGTGGCTCACACCTGTAATCCTAGCTACTCAGGAGGCTGAGACCTGAAGATTACTGTTCAAAGCCAGCCCAAGCAGAAGAGTTCATGAGACTCTTCTCTCCAATAAACCACCAGAAAACCGGAAGTGGCACTGTGGCTCAAGTGGTAGAGCACTAGCCTTGAGCTGAAGAGCTGAGGGACAGTGTACAGGCCCAGAGTTCAAACCCCATGACAGACAAAGAAGAAAAAAAAAAAAAAGGAGTCAGGTAATTATGCTGAGGAAAAAAAGCTACAAAAAGGGTGTTATGAGGGGGAAAGGAATCTTTTGGTGGCAGTGGATAGTTTTATTAACTTAACTATGATAGCTTTATAAACATACCTATCAGCATTTATCAAATTCTAATATGTCAGTTCTATCTCATTAAAGATCTTTAGACATCATTTTTTTATGATTGCCTGCTCTAACTTTTTGATTCACCAACTAAAGGCCCTACTTTTATCAAATGAGAGAGCTTCTACTCAGCCTACTTACTCACTCCTAATACTTTCAACATCTACTGTCTTCCCCAGTCTCCAATGTGTCATATATACTCTACAGGGAGTATGCATATAGGGAGAAATGCAGTGAGCATTCTAGAAAATGAATGAAATCTATACTGAATAAAAGTATAAAAGCATTCCTTGTAATTCTAATCCATTTTCACAAGACTAGGACTGTTCTGTTGTAAATTCACTTACATAATGACAATACTCATTAAAGTAGATTCTATTTGCCATCTGTTCCAAAGATTATTTACCCATTAAAACAACCAAAATGAGTAACAACCATTTCTAATGATCATTGAAATAAACAAGTGAAGCATTCAAGTATATAAATCTTTTATTTAAAATTAGAGACCCAAATATAAATTAGAGTACAATAGAAATGTTAACCTTTAATAAAACAGACTATAGCCCCTTTAAATCATCCACACTTCTACAACAAAATTAAAGAGAGATCTAAAAATAGTACAAAGTCATTTTTTAAAAAAAAATTCTTATTGTCCACATTAAAAGTATTACAGAAAGTGGGCCCTGGGGATGTAGATCAGTAGTGAAGTGCTTGCCTAGCATGTGCAAGTTCCTGGGTTAGATCCCCAGCACTAAAAGAAAAAAATTACAAGACATTCAAAGAAATTATTAGAAAAGCAAACAAAACAACATATTAAGTCTACAGAATAATTCCTCCTATCCACCAGAACCAATAGAGGAATTGAAATTTTGGGCGATTTCTATTCATTCAGATTAAAAAGCACCTCATTTGAAAAGGACAAGTATCTATCATGCCTGAGGAGCTTTCATTATTGGACTTAATTTTATTCAGAAACAATAGGTTTGATCAAAGGAAATAATATTATCAAACATGTTTATCTAGATGCTTGTAGTCTCAGCTACTCTAAGGGCTAAAGCAAAATCATTTGGAATTCAAGCCTAAGCAACAAGTAAGATCTTGTCTCAAAAAGTTTAGAAGCTGGGTGCCAGTGGCCTGTAATCCTATCTACTCAGGAGGCTGAGATCTGAGGATTATTATTCAAAGCCAGCCCACGCAGGAAATCTGGGAGACTCTTGTCTCTAAACTGTGGTTCCAAGTAGTAGATCACTAGCCTTGAACAAAAAGAGCTCAGGGACAGCACCCAGACCCAGATTTCAAGCCCCATGACCGACAAAAAATAAAAATAAAAGTTTAGGATGTCCTACATGCCCCTTCTGCTGCTTCATTTCATGAACATTGGTATCATATATTTGAAGTAAAAATACATTTAAATAAGGAATGTGGCAAAATGAGAATATAAATTAAACAATGAAGACTTGATGAACAAGACATTAATCAGTCTGTCTATATTTTCCCTTCTTATTGTCCTACTTCTCCAAGTTTTATATTTTATACAGACTGCCTGAAAAATACCATGGCGGGTGGGGAGAGGGAGGACAGGGGAAGAGATAGGAAAGGAAGGGAAGGGAAATGGAAACAAAGGAGGAGGCAACAATGCTTGATACGAAATGTACTCATTACCTTGCTCATGTAATTGTAACCCCTCTGTACGATATTTTCACAATTAAAAAAATACCACTGCAGATTATGCTTATATCTCCTGAAAGCAGTTATGAGTAGTAGAACTATATTTGTCTGAAGTAGATAACAGGAAAATATACTATTATGGCATTTGCATTTAAAATAATTCAAAAGAAATAAACTCATACATTGAAGAATGGCACCCAGATTATTTAAAAAATTATTTATAGATGCAAATTATGTGGCTAATAAACATTTTTCTAAGACATGCATATTTTGATACCTTTTGTAACTAAACTTATAAAACCAAACTATCTGAATATTTATCAACTGATTAGTTTTCTGCTCACCAGCAAAGTTAAAACTGTAATATCTATTGTTCTATAAAACTTCAGATAAAATATAATCAAACTCTGCATTTCAAGTATAAAATTTATATTGTCTGTCATCAAACAAATTATTTAGATGCATTTGTTCTTTTCTAGAAATTTAATTCTACTAATCCTTTTTTTTTACTTTTTGTCAGTCGTGGGGCTTGAACTCTGGGCCTGGGCACTGTCCCTCAGCTCTTCACTTCAGCTCAAGGCTAGCACTCTCCCACTTGAGCCACAGCACCACTTCTGGCTTTTTCTTTTTATGTGGTGCTGTTGAACCCAGAGCCTCATGCATGCGAGGCAAGCACTCTACCACTGAGCCACCTTCCCAGCCATAGATATTTACTTATCTATTTACTTAATGGTAGTGGCGTTTCAATTCAGGGCCTCTTTTGCTTTAAGTTATTTTTTCAGATAGGGTCTCATGTTTTGTCTGCATGCAGTCAGTCTGCTATCCACCTACTAATCACTCACAAGCATGTTTCACATGCCCAACTTATTTGTTGAAATGGAGGTTTCACTCATTATTTGCCCATGCAGGCCTTGAACCACTATCCTCATATCTATTTCCTAAGAGGTGGGATGACAAGCATGAGCTACTGTGTCCTGGTCCTACTATTGCTTTTTAAAATCATTTAAATGAAGTCCAATTTCTTGGAGATCCTTCTTAGTTATTTTCTACAAGCTATTCTACCATTAGTAGTAGTGTTATAGCTCTCTTAGAGCTTTGCTTTTTTTTGTTGTTGTTGTTGGTCATAGAGCTTGAACTCTGGGCCTGGGCAGGTGCTATCCTTGAGCTCTTCAGCTCAAGGTTATCGCTCTACCACTTGAGCCACAGTGCCACTTCTGGTTTTCCATGGGCTGGCTTTGAACCGATTCTCAGATCTCAGCCTCCTAAGTAGCTAGGATTACAGGTATGAGCCACCAGCACCCAGCTAGCTTTTGCTCCTCTTTCCAAGAGAATGGCTACTATTCAAAGACTTTCTTACTCATTAAATGAAAAAAAAAAAAAAACTAATAGTACAAAGATGTAGAGGATATAACAAACTTTTGGAACACAACATCATGTTTCATAGTTTATTATTATCTAGCCTAAGACAGGTCATTTAATTTCTCTGTGCTTCTGTTTTAACTTAAAATCAATGGAGGGAACAGTCTATGCACTACTCCTTATGCTATAGCATTAGTTCTCATGAAGCCTCTTTTGGAAGGTTCAAGACAAATTAGAACACATAATCTCTGAGGTTTCTTCTGATTATCACATGGTATAGTTTGTTTCTACAACAATTTTTCTTCTACAACAATTTCTTTTTTGTTGGTTATGGGGCTGAGTTGGGAACTCAGCGCCAGGCACTGTCCCTGAGCTCTTTTGTCAAAGATATTACTCTACCACTTTGAGCCACAGCTCCACTTATGGTTTCTCTAGTGTTTAATTGGAGGTAAGAGTGTCATGGACTTTCCTGCCCGGGCTAACAATCCTCAGATCTCAGCCGCCTGAGTAGCTAGGATTACAGGCCAGAGCCACCAGTGCCCAGCTTACAGTAATTTCTAATAAATAGTTGGTGTCTTCCTCAACTCAACAAAACCCATTAGAAAAAGTCCCAAAGGCCTGCAAAAGTCCCAAAAGTTTCCATTTCAAGACCCAATTCCTCTTTAGCCAAACTAATAAATAACCTAGAAAGTTAACCCAAATACAACTTTTGTATTACACTATAAACCTATCAAAATATATTGCCTACTAGTTTACTTACATTCTAATTTATATAATTTTCATTCTACCTACATTCAAGATACTCTACAGTTAAGAGAGGGGGCTAGTTAGTATAGTCCTATACTTCTAAACACTAATGAAATAAAATACAAAGAAAAGAATATTAATAATCATGTCCTACCAAATTTCTTACAAACGTATATTGCATACTATTTAGAGGCTGGAAAGACAAAACTAAGATTAGTGTGAAAATAAAAAAGATTCTGCAGTGCTTATGGCTCACACCTGTAATCCTAGCTACTCAGGAGGCTGAGATCTGAGACTGTGACTTGAAGCCAGCCCAGGCAGGAAAGTCTGTGAGACTCTTACCTCCAATTAACCACCAAAAAGCCAGAAATGGAGCTGTGACGTAAGTGGTAGAGGTCCAGCCTTCAGCAAAAAAAGCTAAGAGACAGCTCCCAGGCCCTGAGTTCAATCCCAGTAGCAAAACAAAACAACAAAAACAATTGACATGCTGCTGCTGAAATGAATTTGGTTGTGTTTCTTATTACTTAAAAAAAAAAGAAGAGAAAAATGTCAGAAGCACCCTGCTTGGGTAATACTGAACCATGACAAGTCACTGGCTTCAATGAGAAGTTAATGCACCATGAAGCAGTATTTTGGTACAAGTGCAGTGCAAATAGGTTTTTCTTTGTCTAACAGTGGGCAGCAAATGAGGCACTTACCTATAAGTAGAAAAATAGCGTTTATTTAGGAAGAAATTAAAAATCATTCATAAAAGATAATTAGCATCATTCAAAAAGTAAAAAATTCTATTTTTATTTAACATGATTCAATGTTGTACATGCCTCACTAAGGAAAAATCTTTTTTTTTTTTTTTTTTTTTAGGGTAAGACTTGTTTTATTTCTACAAAACAGAAAACATCTATTTCAAGGGACTCTAGATTTCTGAGAATGAAATCCAAGCCTTCTCAACCTGAGAGCTTCTTCTTTGTAAAGTGAGAAAGGTACAGCTGAGCACAGTGGAGAAATATCAACAAAGGACACCAGGTGAACCTCCACTTCGTTCTTCAAGAACTTCCAGATAATTTTAAAGAAGGGGATCTAGCCCGGCACCAGTGGCTCACGCCTGTAATCCTAGCTACTCAGGAGGTTGAGAACTGAGGATTGCAGTTTGAAGCCAGCCTGGGAAACTCTGAGAGACTCTTATCTCCAATTAACCACCAAAAAGCCAGATGGGGAGCTGCGGCTCAAGTGGCAGAATGCCAACTTTAGAGAAAAACCTCAGGGATAGCATCCAGGACCTGAACTTAAGTCCCAGGGGTTGCTTAAAAATAAAAGAAAAAAGAAAAAAGAAAAGAAGAGAATCTACAGACTGCATCAGAACAACAATTAGGCATTTAGCACCCAAATTTAAAGAACACTTATATATTGGATATTTAACTTCCATAAGTTTGAAAGAATCAGATATGTGCTATTTAAGGATTTTAGCACATCCTAAAAGATTAAAATACCAAGCTTCAAAATATTATCCTTATTTACAAATGTATCATCTACCTTAACATTCAAACACAATTTTATTTATTCCTGAAATTACATATATGTAGCTATTTCAACAGGTAAAGGGAAATGTATTTTTTTCTGAACCACCATTCAATTATCTTTCAAATGTGGCACTTGTCAGAGATAAGATAGTAAAAATTAACAAAAAAAATAATTACTCCTACTTTACCACTAGTATTAATTTTAAATGTTCTTCACTATGGGTCAGAGGTTAGAAGTGAGGGCTGGCAATGTAGCTTTGTGTTAGAATACTTGCCTGGCATGCACAAGGCCCTGAGTTGAATTCCCAAGGCTGGAAAGAAAAGAAAATTAAAACAAAACCAAAAAACAGGGTATGGCCTTGAACCTTCCACAAATATAAGTGTGGAAATACAACCCAGAAGAGAGGAGACAAACATACGTTAATATCTGGCCATACATTGGCACATAAATGCTTGCCTGTAGGATAAAAAAGCACTCAATGAAAAGATAAAATGGCATAAAATTTGGCCTTGGCATTATTTCAAGTGAATGGAGCCTAGCATAGCCTCTCTTCATATCAAAGAGAAAGATTCTTGTGTTGCCTAAGTAAGCTTAATTTTAATTCTGGATGGAATACTTCATGCATTAAAACTTATCTACAACATTTACTAAGTTTTCTATAAAACAATTTAATTATCCTAAGAATAATTAATAACTAAGAATCAGATAATATATGGGCTGAATGGATAGCTCAATAGGAGAGCACATGCTTAGCATGCTCAAAGCCCTGGATTCAACTGCCAGCACAAAAAGAAAAAAGATTCTATAATCTCCATTTTTCTTCCTCAACTTAGTTATATGAAAGTTTCCCTTGACTCAGAGAGAAGGAAAAAAAAAAAGTTTTAAACAATACATTTTCACTGCAAGGTACTCTGGCAAATTTCAATAGTTCACAATTGTCATTTATATTCATTTTAATAAACTATTTCTTACTATTTGGTTCTCAGAAGAACCAAAATTCTCCTAGTCTGTTATTAATGTAATTTTTTCTACTTTTTTAAGAAGCTGTTTTTGAAAGGAAAGAAATACATAAAGGACATTGTTGATGCAAATATTAAGAAATAAAGTGCCTATAGCTTTCAATATAAATATTTAATACATTAGAGCCAAAAAAGCTAGCAAAATCAAAATGAAAACAACTCAATATCTAGAATCTGAAAAATATGATACAAGAATATCCATTTTATATAAATAGTAACAAAATAGGGAAGTAGTATTCCCCTTTAAAAAGCAGAAAGGCAAATGAAAATGTTCTTTAAAAAAATTTACGTCCATTTCTGTTTCCCAAAAGCCTGATATATTATACAGTAATACCAACATGTAATATCTGAAATGTGGAATCACATTCTGACTGCTGCCCCTGAACTTCTGCATTTAATTTACAATTCTCTGGTGCCTGGCTGATTTCATCTTGTGAAGTGGGAAATACATTTTGGGTCTCCTCTACAGAAGCACTGTCAGACAAGGCATCTAACTTGTCTGGGGAACCAGATATATGAAGCTTACTATCTCCTGATCCTTCATTAAAATTTGTCCTCTCCTCGGCATCTTCAAGCTGTTGAACTGAAGTTAAATATTGTTCAAGCAGATTATTATCTTGCTCAGTGTGGGAGCTTTCCCTACTCCAATCACCATGTTCTTCACTAACGTCCTCTAAATCTGGCTCTTTTCCATATTTCACTGTGTCAATGGAATTCCCCATTATGGAACTTTCACTATCTTCTGTAGAAGTTTTTTCAAAATCCAAAGAATCTTGCAAACACTGAACTTGTTCTGTTAGGGAAGAATGAAAACCAGAATCTGGAAATTCAGGTAAGGATTTTTCTTGAGGAACATGGTCCTGAGCAATGAACCAATCAGAATTTTGTTCAAATGAGAGGTCCTGACTTTGTGTGAATAGTGGAGGTTCAGATGGCACCAGAGTACTCGATATAGGAGGAACATCCTTATTCCAGGAAATCAGACGCTGATTTACTGTCTCCTGCCAAGCTTGTAAAGATCTTACCTATAAACCAAAATACAGGGTTTTATTATAAAAATCACACCTTTGAGATTTTTTTTTGTTTTCCAGCAGTCATAAAATTGGACTTAAAACTGTCTTCATTCATTATTCTCCGTTATTCTTTTCATAGCATGCCTAGCCTAAACCAGGCAGGCAAAGTCACATAGGTCCTTAGCAACAACAGACTCATTGTGACAATGATAATAGGCCAAAGTAATTCTTTTGCTTCTACTGGAAAAACACTGAGAAGTACAACAGTACATGTGCCAAGGGGTCAATAATGTCCAAAATGTACATCAATCTCTATTCAATAAAACTGATAAGACTGATTACAGCCTATGCTAGTATAAGTAGAGTGCAAAAGAAAGCCTCTTTTTAGATATCCATGTAAGACTTTGAAATTTTTATGTAAAAATAAATATACACAACTTTCTAAAAAGTCTAAAAACATACTGAATTGTTGAAATATGACTTTGTGTATATGTGTGTGTATATGTGAGTGTATGCCTCTACTATGCTTTGAATTCAGGGCCTGAATGCTACCCTAAGCATTTTTTTTTTCCCTCTCTCAAGACTAGTGCTCTACCACTTGAGCCACAGCTCTACTTCCAGCTTTCTGGTGGTTACATGGAGATGAAAGTCTCACAGGCTTTCTTGGCTAGCTAGCTTTGAACCACAATCCTCAGTTTTCAGTTTCCTGAGAAGCTAGCATTATAGGTATGAGCCACCAGTGCCTTGCTGATTATCTTTAATTTTATAGATCAAATTTTATTGTAATAAATTGTTTCATAAAAATATTTCCAAGAGGGCTGGGAAGGTGGCTCAGTGGTAGAGCACTTGCCTTGCATGCATGAGGCCCTGGGTTCAATTCCTCAGCACCACATAAGCAAAAAGAAAAAAAGCCGGAAGTGGCGCTGTGGCTCAAGTGGTACAGCACTAGCCTTGAGCTGAAGAGCTGAGGGACAGCGCCCAGGCCCACAGTTCAGGCCTCACGACTGGACCAAAAAAAAAAAAATATTCCCAAGAGCCGGGCGCTGGTGGGTTCACACCTGTAATTCTAGCTACTCAGGAGGCTGAGACCTGAGGAACATGGTTCAGAGCCAACCTGGGCAGGAAAGTCCATGAGACTCTTATCTCCAATTAACCACCAGAAAACCGGAAGTGGTGCCATAGCTCAAATGGTAGACCACTTGCCTTGAGCTGAAGACCTCAGAGACAGTGCCCAGGTCAGAGTTCAAACCCCACAACCAACAAAAAATATATATATTTATATTTTATATATATAATATATATATATATATATATATTTCCAAGAAATTATTATTGAGAAATATTTGAGCCAGGCACTCAAAATAGTAGAGCACTAGCCTTAAGCAAAAAAGCTCAGGGACAGGGCGCAGACCCTGAGTTCAAGCCCCAAGACTGGCACAAAAGAAAGAAGTACTAATAAAACCAACTGCCTAAACTACCTCTAAAGTATGCTATCACATCGTTTAACCTGATTTCTCAAGTGTGCACATGCATTTGTGTGCATTTTTTAGGATATGCACATAAATACTACCTTAGTCAGTTTTCATTCAAATATTTCAGATAAATAGCTATGCAAAACTTTAAACTGGATAAAAAGTTTAGCTTTGTGAAACTTTTTTTATCTACTGGAAAGTTATCTTGACACTCACTTTTGAGGAAAGTAACTTTTCTTTGTTCACATATACTAGGGAAATAATGAGTGATTTACCTGGTTCCAAAGGAATCTCACAGCCTCTTCTTGTACAAACTTTTTAACACGTTCTTCATCTCTTTCCTTTCTTAGTCTGCAATGATGCAAAATAATTCATTTATATAAGGAAGGTTGCTTTGATTTGAATTTCCTGTTACAACTGGTAAACATATGCATTATAAAGAACTTAATAATCTATTAACAAGGGCTGAGAAGTTGGTAAAGTGCTTGCCTCGAATGCATGAGGCCCTGGGTTCGATTCCTTAGCACCACATAAGCAGAAAAAAGCCGGAAGTAGCCCTGTGGCTCAAGTGGTAGAGCACTAGCCTTGAGCTGAAGAGCTGAGGGACAGCGCCCAGGCTCAAAGTTCAGCTTTCACGACCGAAGAAAAAATCTATTAACAAGCTGAGTGCCAGTGGCTCACCCCTGTGATCCTAACTACTCACGAGGCTGAGATTTGAGGATCATGGTTTGAATCCAGCCCTGGAAGGAAAGTCCATGAGACTCTTATCTCCAATTAACCACCAAAAAGAAAAAAGCCAAAAGTGGAGCTGTGGTGGAGTGCTAACCTTAAGTAAGAAAGCTCACTCAGAGACACTGCCTAGGCCCTGAGTTCAAGAACCAAGACCAGCACCAAAAAAATAAAAAAATAAAAAATAAAATAAAATCTAATAACATTATTTCCACTTTTAGAATACCTAACCTGAAACCTTAAGGGTTTGTTTTGTTTTGGGATTTTCTTTTGGCGGTACTGAGGTTTGAACTCAGGATCTTCTGCTGGCCAAACATTTACTCTACCACTTGAGTCATGGCTCTTTGACGTCTAGAATCTAGTTTTTAAACTGCAACTCAAAAGAAGCAGCCAAATGAGAGATGACTGAAATTCAGATACTCGTTCTACAAAGTGTTGCCAATGATAAAAATAAGTAAATATTAACTGCCTCTGCACCCATCTTCAACTTCCTAGCCAAATACACAGAGAGTACAGAAGGTGCAGGCCATCTCAGTAAATCAGGTCAGGTCTGAGTAATTCAAGGTTCGTATGACTGACCTATAATAAAAACTCTGGATAGGGACACTCTTGCCAGAGTTTATGCAGTCACATATCACAGCTGTGAGAAATTAAGCTGTATGTATAACTCAATTTGAAGAAAATAACTTATAAATCGTCTCTCTGGACTCTGTCCTAGGTGCCATTTTATCTCTTTATTATTTTAAATCATTATGTTTTGGTGTCATAAACTGCAGCCAGGAACAAAACAGTCTTCCTGAGTTCTTTAAGTCCCCTTAGCAAATCATGAAACCAGAAGGTCATTTTGTAGACCAATAGTCACAAATAACCTACATTCTATGTCCCTCCCCCACAGTATAACCCCTGCTTTCACTATATTTGATGTCAGTATAACTTGTGGAGGAGATGGGGAAAAACCAGTTGTTTAAGGATACAGGTGGACCTGTTGCAACAATGAGAAGTACAAGTTGTCATGTCCAAAACGAGCTTTACAACGTCAGTGGGGGGGGGGGGGGGGGAGAAGGAGAAGGATTGGGATTGGGGGGGTGGGGGGAGGCTGGGAAGGGATGTAAAGGGTAAACCAAAGGAGGAGGGTGCAATGCTTGGTAAGAAATGTACGCATTATCCTGCCCATGTAATTGTAACTCCTCTGTACAGTATGTTCACAAATAAAATTAAATTAAATTAAAAAAAAACATTCTAATTCTCTGTCCTTCCTCTGGCACCTCTCCCCCTTCCTGAAACACTTCAGCTGTTGGAACTGAACGTCTACTTTCTTAGTTTTCCTACCACCTGTCTGTCCCTTAGTTCTTTTGCTGTTTTTCTCCTCATCCATTTGATAATATTACTACGGCTAGTTATAAGTCTGGTGAAATCCTAAGTTTCCTAGATTAGCATTTGGTAAGCCATGTGAACATGGAATTAAAGAATAATTTCTACTGCAATTTCAGAATGTCAGCCCCAGCCGGGCGCTGGTGGCTCACGCCTATAATCCTAGCTACTCAGGAGGCTGAGATCTGAGGATCGCGGTTCAAAGCCAGCCAGGGCAGGAGAGACCGTGAGACTCTCCAATAAAACCACCAGAAAACCGGAAGTGGCGCTGTAGCTCAAGTGGTAGAGCGCTCGCCTTGAGCTGAAGAGCTGAGGGACAGCGCCCAGGCCCAGTTCAAGCCCCACGACCGACAAAAAAAAAAAAAGAATGTCAGCCCCTTTTAGATCTCTGCTTTGCACTGTAATTTTCATGTGACCTTCTAGGTTCTAGGAAGACTTCCACATCTTGGATTTTCTGCTTTTCTAGTTTTCTTTTTTTTTTTTTTTTTTGGTCGGTCATGGGGCTTGAAATCTGGGCTTGGGCGCTGTCCCTCAGCTCTTCAGCTCAAGGCAAGCACTCTACTGCTTGAGCCACAGTGCCACTTCCAGTTTTCTAGAGGTTTATGGGAGGTAAGAGTCTCATGGACTTTCCTGCCCAGGCTGGCTTTGAGCTGTGATCTGCAGATCTCAGCCTCCTGAGTAGCTAGGATTACAGGCGTGAGCCACCAGCACCTGGCTCTAGTTTTTCTATATCATCTGTACCTTTCTCTGTTTAAAATTAAGATGATGGGGCTGGGGAGGTGACTCAGTGGTAGAGTGCTTGCCTTGTATGCATGAGGCCCTGGGTTCGATTCCTCAGCACCACATAAACAGAAAAAGCCAGATGGCTCAAGGGGTAGAGCGCTAGCCTTGAGCTAAAGAGTGAGGGACGTCCCAGGCCCAGAGTTTAGGCCCCATGACCGGCAAAAAAAATAAATAATAAAATAAAATAAAATTATAGATGATTATATAGCTCACATTCATTCAACATTTTTGTGATACTTCATCTATGTACCAATTGCTGTGCGAGGGAAATGGAGATGCATATGATAATCTGTGTCCTCGAGATATTTCCTGAATATTGTAGGAGAAAAACAAGTAAACCAATGGTGGTCATAAGGTGTGAACATAAGGTGTGACAGAGCAGCACAGTGTTATGAAACAACATAATAACCTGGTACCCCCAATCCAACAAAACAGCACACAACAGGGTTTTGACTCACCTGCGTACTTCATCAGTTAAGCAGACAATGTGCTCCTGCATTCTGCGCAGTCGGATTTCATAACGCACCTCTTTGGCTTGAGGGTTGTAGTTCCTGGCATAAAACCCTCGCCAACAGGCCTGAAGTTTGGTAGCTGCTTCATTCAATTTCTGAAGGGCAATGCTGTCTTGTCCCAAAGCAACAGACGCTTTGGTTAAAATTCTGCAGGGAAGTTCCCCTAAAGTTATCTGAGACATCGTTTCATCACCAAGTGGTTCTGCATGCAACACACTGTGACTAGCTGGTTCAGGAAGAGATGTAAGACTATGGTTAACATCCTTCAAGACTGCACTGACTATCATTGCCTCGTGGCAAGGTATTAGCCCAGCTTTCTCACTGACTTCTGTACAGACCTTACTTTTCAAAATTTGAACAGAACTCTCATTTGTACCCCATAAAGTCTTTAACTCTTCCTTATTCATGTCCTGATTTTCTAGCCCTTTCATAGATTCTTCTGTAACACCATCATCTTCCAGGCTCAAGTTAATGCCCTGTAGCCTCAGTTCCACGGTGGGTGACACTGGAGACAGTCCTGATGCAACTGGCATGAAAGTAGACTCTGAAGAAAGAAGACTACAGTTTAACTTGTCCTCATCCGTCTGTATATCTTCTAGGTGAAGGTCATTTCGAGAATATCTTGTAGTATTTGCAGAGGCTGGAAAGTTATTCAGAACAGCATGTAACTGATCATCGTTACTGCTTAATCCAACCCAAGAGTTGACTTGGATGACAGGTTCTAGAAGAATCAACAGAATATTATTTGAATCACTAAATATTTAAATCTTTTTTTTAGCTATATCCTTTTTAAAGTAATCTAATCCCTAAAGTAGACTAAAATACACACAAACACATACAAACACACACACACAAATACATTCAATGATTTCCTCTAAGATGCCTAAAACACCAAACCAAGCATTTTTTAATTAACATATTAATTACAGTAATGGGTTTCATTGTGATATTTCCAGACATTCACACACATATCTTGATCATAAAATCACCCTATTATTTTTTTTATAAGTATTTTATTGTGAAAATACTGTTCAGAGGGGTTAGTTAGATGAGCAAGGTAATGAGTACGTTTCTTTTTTTTGTCGGTCGTGGGGCTTGAACTCTGGGCCTGGGCGCTGTCCCTCAGCTCTTCAGCTCAAGGCGAGCGCTCTACCACTTGAGCTACAGCACCACTTCCGGTTTTCTGGTGGTTTATTTGAGATAGGAGTCTCATGGTCTCTCCTGCCCGGGCTGGCTTTGAACCGCAATCCTCAGATCTCAGCCTCCTGAGTAGCTAGGATTACAGGCGTGAGCCACCAGCACCCGGCTATGAGTACGTTTCTTATCCCGCATTGTTGCCTCCTCCTTGGTTTTTCCCCTACCATCCCTTTCTTCCCACCTCTCAACTACATTCTCTCCATCCTCCTAATAAATTTTTATATGGGTTTCATAGTGACTTTTTCATATATGCACACAATGATTTCAAACATATTCACCCTCCACTCTATTTTTCCCATCCTCCTTCCTACTAGTTACCCTTCTCCAAACAATCATACTTTTATGTTCAAACCAAACATTTTTAAGGAAATGAATTCTCAGCTGGGCACTGGTAACGCACAACTGTAATCCCTGATACTGAGGAGGATCTTGGTTTGAAGCCAGTCTAGGCAGGAAAGTCTGTAAGATTCCTATCTCCAATTAACTGCTAAGAAAGTAGAGCTGTGGCTCAAGTGGTAATGCACTAGCTTTCAGGGGGAAAAACAAGCTCAGAGCCCAGGTCCTTAGTTCAAGCTCCAGAACT
Organism: Dipodomys merriami; assembly: GCF_024711535.1. Lineage (NCBI taxonomy): Eukaryota > Metazoa > Chordata > Mammalia > Rodentia > Heteromyidae > Dipodomys > Dipodomys merriami. Next base: position 88,000,621 of record NW_027203381.1, read on the forward strand.
GGCACAAAACAAAACAAAACAAAACAAAAAAGCTGGGCACTGGTGGCTAACGCCTGTAATCTCCTAGCTACTCAGGAGGCTGAGATCTGAGGATCGCAGTTCAATGCCAGCCGGGGCAGGAAAGGCTTGAGACTCTTATTTCCAATAAACCACTCAGAAAAGCGGAAGTGGCACTGTGGCTCAGCCTTGAGCTGAAGAGCTAAGGGACAGTGCTCAGGTCCAGAGTTCAAGCCCTACGACCCACATAAAAAAAATATATATATATATTTTTAGAAGGATTTTTAAAAACTAGAAATATAATTCTATAATATATAATATATAATTAAACATATATAGAGTTATATACACATATACCTATATATACAAAATTATGTGCATATACATATAAAATATCAAACATGTATACATAAAAATAAAATATTCAATGTGAAGGGTAAACAAAGGAGGAGGCTGCAATGCTTGGTAAGAAATGTACGCATTAGGGCTGGGAAGGTGGCTCAGTGGTAGAGCGCTTGCCTTGCATGCATGAGGCCCTGAGTTCGATTCCTCAGCACCACATAAGCAAAAAAGAAAAAAAAAAAAGCCGGAAGTGGCGCTGTGGCTCAAGTGGTAGAGCGCTACCTTGAGCTGAAGAGCTGAGGGACAGCGCCCAGGCCCAGAGTTCAGGCCCCACAACCAGACCCAAAAAAAAAAAAAAAGAAATGTACGCATTATCCTGCCCATGTAATTGTAACTCCTCTGTACAGTATGTTCACAAATAAAATAAAATTAAATTTAAAAAAATAAAATAAAATATTCAAATGATCATTTAAACTAATGAAAAATACTTTTATTTTATTTTTGTCGATCATGGGCTTGAACTCAGGACACAGGAACTATCCCTGAGCTCTTTTGCTGAAGGCTAGCACTCTACCACTTGGAGCCACTGTGCCACTTCCAGTTTTCTGGTGAAGATAAGAGTCTCACAGACTTTTCGGTTAGGGCTGGCTTTGAACCATGATACTCAGATTTTAACCTCCTGAGTAGCTAGAATTATAGGCATGAATCATTGGTGCCCCAGCCATGAAAAGTACTTTATAAGTACTTCAAAAAGATGTGTTATGCTAATATCAATTTAAAGCAAATCAAAGACCTCAATGTCAGACCTGAAACTTTGAAACTACTACAAGAAACAGTAGGAGAAACATTAGAACCTGTAGGTATAGGCAGAAACTTCTTGAATAGAGCCTCAGGGGACACAACAGATAGGAGACTTGGCAAGTAGAATTACATCAAAATCAAAGGTTTCTTCACAGCTAAGGACATAGTGACCAAACTAGAAAGACAGCCAACCAACCGGGAAAAGAACTTTATCAACAATATATCAAAGGCCTAATATCCAGTATATACAAGGAGTTCAAGAAACTAATCCCTCCCAAACATAATAAACGAATCACTAAATAGGCAACTGAGCTAAAAAGAGACTTCTCTGAAGAGGTAAGAATGGTAAAGAAACACATGAGGAAATGCTCATAATCCCTGGCCACAAAGGAAATGTTACAAAACAACTCTGAGACTCCATCTCACCCCAGTAAGACTGTCCAATGTTGTGAATTTGAACAGCAACAAATGATGGCAGAAATGTGAGGACAAAGGAGCCCTACTGCACTGTTTGTGGGAATGGGAATGTAAACTAGTACAACCACTCTGGACAGTAGCATTGGGGTTCTTAAAAAAAACTAAACAGAGGGGCTGGGAAGGTGGCTCAGTGGTAGAGTGCTTGCCTTGCAAGCATGAGGCCCTGGGTTCAATTCCTCAGCACCACATAAGCAGAAAAAGCCAGAAGTGGCGCTGTGGCTCAAGCGGTAGAATGCTAGCCTTGAGCTGAAGAGCTGAGGGACAGTGCCCAGGCCCAGAGTTCAGGCCCCACGACTGGACCCAAAAACAAAACAAAACAAAAAAAACCCTAAACAGAGCTTCCCTATGACCCAGCCATACAACTCCTGGGCATTTATCCTGAACATCCTGGGTATGATATGATAAAGACACCTGCACATCCATGTTCATTACTGCACTATTCACAATAGCTAACATATGGAAAGAGTCCAGATGTGCTTCCTATACACAATGGAATTTTACACAGTCATCAGAAAGAATAAAATAATGTCATTTGCAGGGAAAAGGTCAGAAGTGGAACAAATCATGTTAAGTCTGATAAGTTAAGATCAGAGAGACTAATGGCACATGTTCTCTCTGATATGTGGAAATTGTATCTAAAAATCACTGGGATATGACAAATTTTACAAGATTCTAGACAATCACATACTGGAAGACCAAAAGAAGATAGCCTTAGAGGAGAATCACAAAGATGTAATGCCTAAGTTTCTCTTCACATTTATACAAAATAATGTACATACTGAAACAAACTTAATTTTTAGGTGGTTTGGGGGTTTTTGTTTGTTTTGGTCAGTTGTGGGGCTTGAACTCAGGGCCAAGGCACTGTCCCTGAGCCTCTTTGTGCTCAAGGCTGGCACCTAAGCCATAATGCCTCTTAAGGATTTTGAGATAAAAGTTGGAGATAAAAGTCTTCACAGGGACTTTTCTGCTCAGGCTGGCTTCTGACAGCGATCCTCAGATCTCAGCCTCCTCAGTAGCTAGGATAACAGGCATGAGCCACCAGCGCCTGATTCAAATTTTAGTTTTTGATGTTTCTGTCTTCTTTACCTTATGTATGGTAGATACATGTATGTATCTTCAGGAGGGTGGAGCGAGAGGGGAAAAGGCTAAATTGCAGCAGTGGAGCTCACTGGACATCAATAAAAGTGAATTACACAGCTCATGGTTAGAGACGAGAGGGAGGAATCAGAAGAGAGTGTGAGGGAAATGTACGCATTGCCTGACTCATGTAGTTGTAACTGCTATGTATATCACCTCTTTAATAACAAAGTCAACTAAAAGATACATATGTGCTGTGATATCTAGTAAATCAAATAATTTAAGAAAAATAATCACAGATAATTAATTTCTCACCATTTTCCTGGGCTATCTGGCAATCTTGAACAGGGCTTGAATGCTCAGGTGACAGGGGTGCTCTTATTTCAATAGGAGCAAACTCTTCATTTTGGCTTTGGTTCATCAACTGTCTCTGGTGAAACCTAAAAAAAAAAAAAATCATTAAACTCTGATATTTACAAGTTCATTCATAGGTAACTTCAGTCACTGGCAAATTACATAGTCTCATTTGAAAGTACTGAGGAAAGAATGATGAAAATTGCTGGGTACCAGTGGCTCAGGCAAATAATCCTAGCTACTTAGGAGGCTGAGATGTGAGGATTGAGGTTCAAAGCCAGCCCGGGCAAGAAAGTCTGTGAGACTCTTATCTACAATTAACCACCAGAAAACCAGAAGTGGTGCTGTGGCTCAAGTGGTAGAGCACCTGCCTTGAGCTGGAGAGCTCAGGGACAGTGCTCAAGCCCAGAGTTCAACATAATCGACAAAAAAAAAAGGTTAAAATTTATTTTTAAATTACATGGATAGACACTATCACATGCACACATCTGCATATATACAAACATTTAAAGGCAGGCTCTGGTAGCTGACGACTAAAGATGGAGATGTACTCAAGTGGTAGAGTATCAGCTGAGCAAGCACGGCTCTGAGTTCAAACCCTGTTCCTGGATAAATTTTTTTTAAAAAAACTACTAAGTATTTCTAGATGTTTTTTAGTATTAGTATTTTAAAGCCCATATGCTGTACCTACATTAAAAAGCCAAATATTTATTTTTCTTTTGAGACACAGAATCAAAACAAATCTTTACACATGCTATGACAAGTGGTCTCCCACTGAGCTGTCATCTGAGTCCTTGACAAAAACATTTCATAAAAAATTCCATTGTTGTGGTGCTGGGAAGGTGGCTCAGTGGTAGAGCGCTTGCCTTGCATGCCTAAGGCCCTGGGTTCGATTCCTCAGCACCACATAAGCAAAAAGAAAAAGCCGGAAGTGGCGCTGTGGCTCAAGTGGTAGAACGCTAGCCTTGAGCTGAAGAGCTGAGGAACAGCGCCCAGGCCCAGAGTTCAGGCCCCATGCCTGGACCCCAAAAAAAAAAAAAAAAAAAATTCCATTGTTGGAAGTGGCACAGTGGCTCAAGTGGTAGAGCGCTCACCTTGAGTTGAAGAGTGTAGGGACAGAGCTCAGGCCCAGAGTTCAAGCCTCACGACCAAAAAACAAAAAAAATCCATTGTTAAGGGTTGGGACGGTGGCTCAGTGATGAGTGCTTGCCTTGCATGCATGAGGCCCTGGGTTTGATTCCTCAGCACCACATAAGCCGAAAAAGCTGGAAGTGGCACTAGCCTTGAGCTGAAGAGCTCAGAGAAAGCACCCAGGCCCAGAGTTCATGCCCCAGGAGCAACAACAACAACAAAAGTTCCATTGTTAGCCAAGTACTTGTGGCTCACACCTGTAATCCTAGCTACTCAGGAGGTTGAGCTCTAAGGATCACAGTTCAAAGACAGCCAGGGCAGGAAAGTCTGTGAGACTCTTATCTGCAATTAACCACCAGAAAACCATAAGTGATACAGTAGCTCAAAGTGCTAGAGTGTTAGCCCTGCCTGAGCAAAAGAACTCAGGAACAAAGTCCAGGCCCTGAGTTCAAGCCCCAGGGCTGAAAAAAAATCCCACTGTTGGGGGAGGGGGAGGAAGTGTAGTTGAGGAGGTAGGAGGGAAGGGATAGTAGGGGAAAAACAAAGGAGGAGGCAACAATGCTTGATAGGAAATTTACTCATTACCTTGCTCAAGTAACTGTAACCCGTCTGTACAGTATTTAGACTATAAAAAAAAGTATTTAAAAAATCCCATTGTTACACTGGGTGGAAATGGGAGGGAAAAATTGAGAGAAAGCAAGGGAAAGGGTGACATTGTTCCAGAAGAAATGTACTCTTTACCTGACTTACGTAACTGTAACCCCTCACCTTTATACTAACAATTTTAAATATTTTTAAAGAAAAAGGAAAAATCTAGCCCTTTAAAATAATGAAGGATAGGAATGTAAAACAGATCTGTTTGAAAGTGGGAGTCAGGGAGAGGAAAGGACGAAGGGAGAGGTCATAGGGGTGTGAATAAAGCAGAAAATAGAACTGAAATCAGTTGACAGTGGTACAAGAAGTGACCGGGTGATGAAGGGGATGAGTTTGACTGGCCTACACTTTTATGCAAATATGAAAACTCCCCAGTGACATCTCTGTGTACAACTAATATTTGCTAATAAAAATGGAGCCGGGCGCTGGTGGCTCACGCCTGTAATCCTAGCTACTCAGGAGGCTGAGATCTGAGGATCACGGTTCAAAGCCAGCCCGGGCAGGAGAGACCGTGAGACTCCTATCTCCAATAAAACCACCAGAAAACCGGAAGTGGCGCTGTAGCTCAAGTGGTAGAGTACTCGCCTTGAGCTGAAGAGCTAAGGGACAGCGCCCAGGCCCAGAGTTCAAGCCCCACGACCGACAAAAAAAAAAAAAAAAATGGAAAGGCAAAAAAAAAAATCCCATTGTTTACTAGGCACTGAGGATTTGGTCAAAGCCAGCCTGGGCAAAAAGTCTGCATCTCTGATTTCCAAAAACTTCCAAAAAGCCATTAGTAGAGCTGTGGCTCAAGTGCTAGAGCACTAGACTTGAGTTAAAAGAGGCTCAGCCCTGAGTTCAAGTCCCAGGATTCCACATGCATGTGTGCGCGCACACACACACGCACCACATATCCCATTGCCCCAAGCCACATTATTTGGCTCCTTCTACTCAAAAAGTGATTAGCAATACAGTTCCTGTGGGTGAGCTGCACTGTGTAGCACAGCATTCCTACAGGACTGCTGAAATGACAAGCCTAACTACCCTGAAACATGGACCAACGCACTGACCTACTATCATCATATGAAGGACTGAAGGGTATTTTTACCTGTGAATTCATTACCTGACAAAAGTAGATGGGCTTACCTCTGTTTACTCAGAATCTTCTCTAGTTTGGCATCTTCTGCAGTTTGCAGGCCCAATGTAGAAGTAAGAGGACAAACTGTAGCGAGATATTGGACAAGCTGAATGTGCTGGCCAGGCCGATAGGCTCGCCCTTTCCCTTGACTATAGAGCCACTCAGCTTTCAAACTGGAATTGAGGGAAATAAAGAAAGGATGATGGTACTGGGAAGGTCCAAAAACACTGCTAAGCAACAGTGATTTTCCTTCCTTATTTACCTTTGTAAAAACCACTGGCTGTTTTTCATAGATATAGAGATAATGATTTGTACATTTTTTCCCCACACTTAGATATGTTTCCACAGGTTGACACTACTGTTTCTAGATTTTTTACAATTATTTTCAAAGCAACAACGAATGTTCCCTCATTAACTCTGTCAAACTGAAAAGTCCAAATATATTAACCACATTTAAAGGCACTACTTCATAATGACATTAAAAAAAAAATACACCAGGCACAGTAGCTCACGCCTGTAATCCTAGCTACTCAGTAGACAGAGATTGGGAAAACTGAGGTTGAAGGCCAGGCAGAAAGTTTGCAAGACCCCCAACTAAACCAACAAAATGCTCAGTATGCAGAAAGCATTAATAGAAGAATCATAGTCCAGGCTTACCTGGGCATAAACTTGAGAATCTATTTTAAAAACAAATCAAGGATGCCAGGTGCTGGTAGCTCATGCCTTTAATCCTAGCTACTCAGGATGCTGAGATCTGAGGATCACAGGTCAAAGCCAGGCCAGGCAGGAAAGTCCATGAGACTCTTATCTCCAATAAACCATGCAGAAAACTGGAAGTGGCGCTGTAGCTCAAGTGGTAGAGCACTAGCCTTCAGCTGAAGAGCTGAGGGACAAAGCACCCAGGCCCAGAGTTCAAGCCCCACGACTGACAAAAAAAAAAAAAAAAAAATCAAGGCTGGTACTGAGGGCCCACTCCTATAATCCTAGCTATCAGGGGACTGAGATCAGAGGACCACAGTTCAAAGACAGTCCAGCAGGAAAGTCTGTGGGAATCTCATCTCCAATTAACCACCAACAAGATGGAAATGGAGCTGTGTCTCAAGTGGTAGAGTGCTACCCTTAAGCAAAAATGTCTAGTGACAGTGCTTGGGCCCTGAGTTTAAGCCCCAGGACCAGTCTAGTAAACACACACATACACATACACCACACACACACACACACACACACACACACACACACAGAGTGCAAAAAGAGCTGGGGACATGGCTTAATGTATAAGAGTGCTTGCTTAGAAACAAAGTACAGAGGGCTGGGAAGGTGGCTCAGTGGTAGAGCACTTGCCTTGCATGCTCAAGGCCCTGGGTTCGATTCCTCAGCACCACATAAGCAAAAAGAAAAAAGCTGGAAGTGGTGCTGTGGCTCAAGTGGTAGAGCACTAGCCTTGAGCTGAAGAGCTGAGGGACAGCGCCCAGGCCCAGAGTTCAGGCCCCATGACCGGACCCGAAAAAAACCAAAAAAACAAAAAAAAAAACAAAGTACAGAGTTCAAAGCTGCACAGTGCAAAAACTAAAAAATTCAAATAAAATTCATCATTTCAGAATCAATGATGAACTAGTAATTATATGTAGTGATCATTAATAGTCAGTAATAGCAAGACCATGGGAATTTCATAGTAGCCAAGAGAATCCACAAGGTAGTCCTCCAAAACATCAAACTTTCCAGGTGCTAGTAACTCAAACCTGCAATCCTAGCTACTTAGTAGTAGGCTGACATGTGAGGATTAGGTTCAAAGCCAGCTCAGGCAGATAAATCTAAGAGACTCTTATCTCCATTTAACCATCAAAAAGCCAGAAGTGGAAGTGTGGCTGAAGTAGTAGAGCACTAACTTTGAGTGGAAAAGCTAAGGAAGATTGCAATGGCCTAAGCTCAAGCCCCGGTACAAATCAAACCTTAATCTCATCATATCTCCATATCCACCTACCAATTTTCAGAATATATCAAAAGACTTAGAAAAATGATTTTGTATGTGTGTGCCAGTACTAGCACATGCACTTAAGAGTCTTGAATTCAGGGCCTGGTGCTGTCTCTGAGCTTTTTTTGCCCAAGAATAGAGCTCTACCACTTTAGCCACCACTCCACTCTGGCTTTTTGGGTAGTTTAGTGGAGATAAAGGTCTCACAGACTTTCCTTCTTCAGGCTGGCTGTGATCCTCTCATCTCAGCCTCTTGATTAGCTAGGATTACAGAAGTGAGCCACTGGTACCCAACTGCCTTGAATTCTTTGCTTAGGTATTTTGTACAATTTCCCAAATGCATCATTATAAGAGCAATTAGGTCTAAGATACTAATATTTCTTTTTCTTTTGTTGGTCCCATGGGCCAACTCTGGGCCTGGGCGCTGTCCCTCAGCTCTTCAGCTCAAGGCTAGCACTCTACCACTTGAGCCACAGCTCCACTCTGGTTTTCTGGTGGTTAATTGGAGATAAGAGTCTCACAGACTTTCCTACCCAGGGTGGCTTTCAGTAGCTAGGATTACAGGCTTGAGCCACTCAAGTCCAGCTAAGATTTCTTTTTCATATATAAAAAGTTATAGGTGGAAGTGACACTGTGGCTCAAAGTGGTAGAATACTACTAGTCTTGAGCAGAAAAGCTCAGGAACGCCACCCAGGCCCTGAGTTCAAGCCCCATGATAACCAACAACAACAACAAAAAACCTTTCAGCTGGGCACTGCTGGTTCATGCCTATAGTCCTAACTATAAGAGTGTCAAGGACACTCTTATCTCCAATTAACCACCAGAAAACCGGAAGTGGCACTGTGGCTCAAAGTGGTAGAGCTTAGGGACAGTACCCAAATCCAGAGTTCAAGTCCCATGACTGACAAAAAAAGAAAGAAAGAAAGAAAGAAGAGCCCAGAACATTAGTTCTGGGCACAACAAATAAGTAAAAATTATAAGATTTTATGAGATTAATCTGAGATTCTATAAAATATACATAACCTAGTATCTATGCAAAAGTGTTCTAAATTCCTAACAGAGTTAACAAAAGAACTTTTAGAAAGTAAATTGTTATGAGTATTAAGTTAGATCCAAAGGCTCCAACCTCTATAGCTGATATTCATACCTTGTCCTTTTTTAAGAAAGGGGAAACAGTCCCAAATGACCAGCACATAGACCAGTGTATCATTTTCTATATGCTACTATATGCATTATCTTCATTTCTTTTTTTTGTCAGTTATAGGCCTGGGCGCTGTCCCTCAGCTCTTCAGCTCAAGGCTAGCATTCTACCACTTGAGCCACAGTGCCACTTCCAGCTTTTTCGGCTTATGTGGTGTTGAGGAATCGAACCCAGGGCCTCATGCATGCAAGGCAAGCACTCTACCACTGAGCCACCTGCCCAGCACCATTATCTTAATTTCTAACCACAGCTTGTAAGAAATATTCGATTTATTAATCTGTAGTTAATATGTAATTAAGCTAAAAATGATCTTTTTGTTAACTTTCATAATTAATATGATACCAAAGAAGTATTTACCTTTCCTTCTGAGAAATCACATATCCATCAAGGACTCTGAGGTTTAAACACCAGCTGACGATATATGGCCGGTAGTCAAACCCTGGAATGGAAGGTGTTGCCATCACGCAAGGATTGTTCATAATTGACAACTGTTCCAATTCAGTAAGGGATGCCAAATAAGAGATCTGGAACAAAGAATGTCTTTGATGAACAAAATAAGACTATTCACTGTGAATGTGCTTCAACTGATTACACACCCTTTGGCATCGTTTGAGAATGTAACAATTTCCCTCTTATTCTGGAAAGCAGTAAGTACTACTCTCCTATTAGCCTCTGACTTCTAAAATTTCAACAATACAGCCCATTTTTCATTGCTGCACAAAGAGTCCTTATAAAGTAACAGCACTATTTCCCAGCAAAGAGAATACTACTTTGAAAATAAAGAGCAACTAGGGTAAGGTGGAAAATATGCCTTATTAACCTTTACCAACAATCATCTTCCAAGGGAGGCTAATTACAGCACTACAAATGAAACCAAGCTTTAATGAGTGACCCACATTAAGAAAGTAGGAGGGCTGGGAATGTGGCTTAGTGGTAGAATGCTTGCCTAGCATGCATGAAGACTGGGGTCTAATTCCTCAATACCACATAAACAGAAAAGGCTGGAAGTGGTGTTGCGGCTCAAGTGGTAGAATGCTATAGCTCTGAGCAAAAGAAGCTACAGACAGTGCCCAGGCCCTGAGTTCAAGCCCCAGGACTGGCAAAAAAAAAAAAAAAAAAAAAAAAGACAAAAGAAAAGAGCTGGGTGACATTGGCTCATGCCTGTAATCTTAGCTATTATGAAAGTTGAGATCTAAGGATTGTGGTTCAAAGCCAGCCCAGGCAGGAAAGTCTATGAGACTCTTATCTCTAATTAACCACCAAAAAGCCAGAGTAGAGCTGCAGCTCAAGTGGTAGAGCACTAGCCCTGAGTAAAAAAGCTAAAGGACAATGCCCAGACCCTGAGTTTAGGTACCAATATTAGCCCACACAAAATAAAGGAAAGTAGGGGAAAAAAAACAAAACAAAACAGTGAGCATTCTAAGGTCAAGTAGTTTTATCATGATGGCATTTTCTTCTAAGATGCTCAAAGTATAAAATGAGCTCACAAACCAGTCCTCTGTATCTCTTAGACTCTCCACTTTCCTGGGTCGTATAAAGTATCTTCAAATTTTACCTCATTTAAGTCCCGAATTTCATTTTCTGCCAAAGAAAGTATAGCAAGACTTCTGGGTAGATAAGCAGGTGCCATTCTAAGAGAGGTGATGATGTTTCCATGTAAAAGCAGTGTCTTGAAAATAAAAATAGTATGGGTTCATTACAAATGAATAGACCACAAATGGTTCTATTCTGTTTTGACAATATCACACCTATAATCCTAGCTACTTAGGAGACTAAGGTGTGAAGGATTGCAGTTTGAAGCTAGCCCATGCAGAAAAGTCTTCGAAATCATCTCCAAATAATCTGCAAAACATAGCACGAAAGAGGCATGGCTCCAGTAGCAGAATGCTGGCCAAGGATAAGCAGATGAAGCAAAAGATTTAGGCTCTAAGTTCAAGTCCCAGTAACAGCACAAAATAAAACAAATAAAATGAACAAAGAAATCTATTGTTGTACTTCTCATTACACACAAATCAAAGACTATTAATACTTAGAAGGATCCTAAGTGAACTTTTGGTTTCACTTTCTCTCATATCAACATCTGAAGGTCAAGGAAGGTTAAAACCTAGTCTAGGGATGCATGTTAATGAAGTAACTAACATGCTGTGAGATTAGATGCAAAGCAATTTCCAGCACACTTACTTCCTTTTAAATGATAAATTTTAAAGCAAAGTTTCCAAAATGGAGAGGTAAGGCACAACTCATACCTATAACTATATAGTTTTTAGTAACTAAGAGCCAGAGGAAGGTAGAATGTCATATAAGTCAGCAACAATCAAGAACAAGTTCATCACTCTGAGTACCCAGGATTATGATCAGATTACCATACCTCCATTCCAGAACACAAAGACACAGACAGAGACACACACACAGACACACACACACACACACACACACACACACACACACACACACTCACATATTCTATCACCTTCTGTTCATGAGAATTCTCTTAGCATCTCTCAGGACAGCACCTGGCTGTTTAGAATAAGGATTACTAAAAATGATTTCTACTTGAGATGTGAGAACAGAGCTAAGATAATGCTTCTAAGGCTTCTAAGCATCCATTTGACCCAATGAAAGAAAAGTAAAGAAAAAGCCCAAAAGATTTTTGAAACTGTTGATTCCATCTGTTATTTGAATGTATAATACATTATCTGCCATAAAAAGTACAATATGGCTGGGCACCAGTGGCTCATGTCTATAATGGCTCACACCTGTAATCCTAGCTACCTAGGAGGCAAAGATCTGAGGACTAAAGTTCGAAGCCAGCCTGGGCAGTAAAGTCCATGAGACTCTTATTACAATAAATTACTAAAAAAAAGCTAGAAGTGGAGCTATGGCTCAAGTGGGAAAACACTAGTGTTGAGCACAAAAGCTTAGGAAGAGCCCAGGCCTACAGTTTAAACCCCAGGACCAGTATTCACTTGAGCAGAGTAGCTCAAGACCAGCCTGGGACAATGAGAGACTGCCCTTCTCCCACCCCCAAAAAAGATAAAAGAAAAAAAAGAAAAGAAAAGATGAACCAAAAAAAATGCCTCATACTTAATTTCTAGTACTCTAGTAGAACTCTTAAAACTAATTTATTCTTCATATATGGTAAGGTGGTTTTAGGCTAATCAGATCACTTTCCCTTGCTATTTTGGAATACAACAATAAAAATGACATAGAAAACACGCTTACCTTCAGGGATCTCAACTTAGATAAGTCACCTATCTGGGGTATGTTATTGTCTGACAAATCAAGGTGCTGAAGAGCTGTGCAGCTATTCATCTGCTCCATGGCCTATTACAAGAAAATGATCATATTCCTTAATGCACTCCAGAGCAAAACCTGAAATTCTTTCCTACTTCTTTGGAGCTGAGTCTCAGCTGAAAGAAGCAGGGCAGAAGAATTGAGCAAGGGGAAGGGAAAAGGGATAACAAAATTTATTAAATTGGGGCTGGGAATGTGGCTTAGTGGTAGAGTGCTTGCCTAGCATATATGAAGCCCTGGATTCAATTCCTCAGTACCACATAAACAGAAGAGGATGGAAGTAGCCCTGCGGCTCAACTGGTAGAGTGCTAGCCTTGAGCAAAAAAGAAGCTCAGGGACAGTGCCCAGACCTTGAGTTCAAGCCCCAAAACTGGCAAAAAAAAAATAATTAAACTGTCATGTTACAATCATGTTTATTGTAGGACTATTCACAACAGCTAAGCTATAGACTCACCATATGAACATAACAACCGATAAGTGAATAAACAAAATGTGCTATATATACACAATGGAGTATCACTCAGCCATAAAGAAGAAGAAAATTATGACATTTGCAGGAAGTTTTATGGAACTGGAGATCATCATGTTAAACAAAACAACCAAGACTCAGAAAGACAAACTGATGTTTCTTCTCATTCAGAAAAAAATGACACAAATGTAAAATGTTGATTATTGAAAGGGACCAGCAAGGATAAAAGAACAAGAGAAGGTGATGGGGGTGAATATGAATGAAGTGCAATTTATCTATGTACAGAAATAGTAAAACTTGGCTGGGAAGGTGGCTCAGAGGTAGAGTGCTTGCTTCACATGCATGAGGCCCTGGGTTCAATTCCTTAGCATCACATAAGCAGAAAAAGCAGGAAATGGAGCTGTGGCTCAAGTGGTAGAGTGCTAGCCTTGAGCTAAAGAGCTGAGAGACAGTGCCCAGGCCCAGAATTCAAGCCCCATGACCAACAAAAATAACAAAAATAGTAAAACTCATTAAAAATTGTAAAAAAAAAAAAAAACAAAAAACAAGAAAAACTGGGCCAGCAGTGGCTCATGCCAGGGCAGGAAAGTTCTTGAGACTCTTATCTCCAATTAACCACCAGAAAACTGGAAATGGTGCTGTGGTTCAAGTAGGATAGCGCTCACCTTGAGCTGAAGAGCTCAGGGACAGTGCCCAGGTTCAAAGTTCAAGCCCCATGACCAACAAAACAACAACAACAAAAAAGCCAGGCACCAGTGACTCAGGCTGAGATATGAAAATTGCAGTTTGAAACCACCCCACCCAGGAAAGTCTGTGAGACTCTCATTTACAATAAACTACTCAGAAAAGCCCAGAAGTGGTACTGTGGCTCAAGTGGTAGAGCACTAGTTTTGAACAAAAGAAGCCAGGGACAGTGCCTACGCCCTGAGTTCAAACCCCAAGACCCACCAAAAAAAATGAGGAAGAAGAAAAGAGAAAGGGAATAAGAAAAAAATAATGGAGGGCCGGGAAGGTGGCTCAGTGATAGAGCGCTTGCCTTGCATGCATGAGGCCCTGGGTTCGATTCCCCAGCACCACATAAGCAAAAAAGAAAAAAAGCTGGAAGTGGCGCTGTGGCTCAAATGGTAGGGTGCTAGCCTTGAGCTGAAGAGCTGAGGGACAGCGCCCAGGCCCCACGACTGAACCAAAAAAAAAAATTAAGAATAATGGAGAAAGTAAATACAATCAAAGCATACTAAATACATATATGGAAATACCACTCATTTGTACATCTGACATACATTAATAAAGTACATTACTATTAATCATTTGAAAGCTTCTATCTTGGCTATTTCTTTAAAAAATAGAAGGTTATTAAGTAGTTCATGTAATTCCCAATATCTACAACTAAAAAAAACCTTAGTGACTTATGACAGTTGGTATGGAACAGAATTTGCCAATTTAGAGTGAAGCCAAATAGCCTTAATTTAAAATGTGGCTCTTTAGCCGGGCGCTGGTGACTCACGCCTGTAATCCTAGCTACTCAGGAGGCTGAGATCTGAGGATTGCGGTTCAAAGCCAGCCCGGGCAAGAAAGACCATGAGACTCCTATCTCCAATAAACCACCAGAAAACCGGAAGTGGCACTGTAGCTCAAGTGGTAGAGCGCTCACCTTGAGCTGAAGAGCTGAGGGACAACACCCAGGCCCAGAGTTCAAGCCCCATGACCGACAAAAAAAAAAAAAAATGTGGCTCTTTAATTTCCTGGATTGTGACTCTGGATGAGTAGAAATGGATAGCTTCATTTTTTTTTTTTTTTTTTTGCTCTACTTACTTCTATACTAGTTTTGTGTTTTGTTTTGATTTTTTGTTTAAGAGAACAGACTGGCAATCCTAAAAAAAAAAAAAATAGTGCAAACAAGTAACAACTTACCTTAAGATTATTTCCTGCCAAATTCAGCCATTCCAAATGTACTAGTTCCTTTAGACCTTCCACATAGCCAATGCTGTTGTGAGGTAAATTTAATACTCGGAGTTGAGTCAGTTTGGCCACTCCCATCATCCGAACCAGGCGATTATTAGCCACTGACAACTGTGAAAAGGAAACATCACTATCCCTATATGTGTATAAACATATAAGCATACACACACTCATATATGCGTATCCATTACAGTGGCTGAAAAGGGTTGTTTAGATGGCCAAATGTTCGCAAATGCACAAACTCAGTTTGTAGTTTTCACATATATTATCTAAAACTATTATCTACATTATAACTATGTTTTTGTTGTTCCTAACAATAGAAAATACAAATAAAATTGATCTCCTTCAATTGCTACAGTTATTGTTTGTTGTTTTTTGTTTATTTTCCCAGCCATAACGATTGAACTCAAGACATCAAGGTTGTTAGGTAAAGAACTTGTGGCACATCCCTAACTGCTTAAAAAAATTTTTAACACACCAACAACTTGTGAATATAAGCTCAACAATCAAAACCTAGAACAAAATCAGGAACTCAGGCACCAGTTGCTCAAGCCTGTAATCCTAGCTACTCAGAAGTCTGAGATCTGAGGATCATAGTTTGAAACCTGTCCAGAAAGGAAACTCCATGAGACTCTTCAATTAACTACCCCAAAAACCAGAAGAGCTGTGGCTCAGTGGTAGCATGCTAGCCTTGAGCACAAAAGCTCAGAACAGTACTCAGTCCCAGAGGTTAAGTGCCAGGAATGCAGGACACACACACACACACACACATACACACACACACACACACACACACACACACACACACACACAGCTCAGAACAGAACCAAGTGCCAGGAATGCACACACACACACACACACACACACACACACACACACACACACACACACACACACACACACACACACACACACACACACACACACACACACACACACACACACACACACACACACACACACACACACACAGCTCAGAACAGAACCAAGTGCCAGGAATGCGCGCGCGCGCACACACACACACACCACCACCACCACCACCACCACCACCAAACATACTGAAGTAGCAAACAAATGCAAATGAATTCCTTTCCCCATCACAAAGGCAAAAGTTAGTTCCAGCCCTAGGACTGGCAAAAAAAAAAAAAAAAAAAAAAGGAAAGAAAAAAGTTGCGTTAGTGTTTTTTCAATCTAAACTGTTTTGTTTGTTTAACAATGCCTTTTCTAGTCTAAATGTAGCACATCTGGGTTCACTTTCAAGAGAGCTGCCATGTAAAAATTGAAGAAAACATGTAGTGATTTTTAGTCGTGAATGCTTTTTGCTTTCTTTTGTGTGATTATAAATTAGTCCTATGTAACTCTTTCTTAGACAGCAATACCCACCTGTATTAATTGTTTGCATTTCTCTAGGTTTTCCAATTTAATAATCTGATTTTTATCCAGAATCAGAGTGTGTACATCAGCTTCACAGGGTAAGTTTGGACCTAATTTCTGTAGTCCTTGGCCTGACCAATTGACTACTGATCCTTAAAAAGAGAAATTTGTTAGAAAACACAAAATAAATACAGCAGCTGAACACAGGGATAGAATAAAATCTCTACATAAATTAGAAAACAGAAAATCAAAATTTTTAAGACTGAAGCCGTCTAGAATTCTAAATAACCACAGGTTGATGATATACTCACTTTTCTTTAGAGATAGCAAATAACATTTGTGAAAATGTTTCTATGGTATATGATTCTATATTTTCATATTGTTCACATTTATGCATGAACTAATAATTCCATATTTTGTTTATAATACAGCATTTTCAAACTGGAAGTGAAGCTGGTTGCTGGTGGTTCATGCCTCTCATCTTCATTACTCAGAGGGCTATTGGAGGATGGTGATTCAAAGCCAGCCAGGGCAGGAAAATCCATGAGATTCTTATCTCCAATTAACCAACAAAAAAACGGGATGTGGGGGCTGGGAAGGCGGCTTTGTGGTAGAGTGCTTGCCTTGTATGCATGAGACCCCTCAGCACCACTTAAAAAGCTGGAAGAGGTGCTGGGGCTCAAGTGCACTAGCCTTGAGCTGAAGAGCTGAGGGACAGCGCCCAGGCCCAGAGTTCAGGCCCCATGACTGAAAAAAAAAAAAGTAAGTGAGGGCTGGGAAGGTGGCTCAGTGGTAGAGTGCTTGCCTTGCATGCCTGAGGCCCTGGGTTCGATTCCTTAGCACCACATAAGAAAAAAGCCGGAAGTGGCGCTGTGGCTCAAGTGGAAGAGCGCTAGCCTTGAGCTGAAGAGCTGAGGAACAGCGCCCAGGCCCAGAGTTCAGGCCCCACAACCGGACCCAAAAAAAAAAAAAAAAAAAAAAGTAAGTGAAGCTGTGGCTCAAGTGGTAGGACACTAATCTTGAACAAAAAAAAAAAGCTGGGAGACAGTGTCCAGCCCGTGAGTTCAAGCCCCAGGACCAGCACCAAAAACAAACAAACAAAATTAATGAAAATGATCAACCTGAAATATGGTTATATGCTAAAGGCCCGAACTATTTTAGAAATCTACAGTTCAGTTAAGGTTGGGTGAGAATTAAAGGAGAAATTATGTACATACAACCCTCAACAAAGCACTTTAGTTCGGATCGCAGCAGCCATTAACCACTGTGGTATTCTAGGCAAGTTGTTGTTTTCTGTTGTTGTTGTTTTGGGGTTGTTGTTGTTGTTTTTTTTTTGGTTGGTCGTGGGCCTTGAACTCTGGGGCCTGGACGCTGCACCTACGCTGTTCAGCTCAAGGTGAGTGCTCTACCACTTGCGCCACAGAACCACTTCCAGGTTTCTAGTGGTTAATTGGAGATAGGAGTCTCACGGAGTTTCCTGCCCGGGCTGGCTTTGAACCGCAATCCTCAGTTCTCGGCCTCCTGAGTAGCTAGGATGACAGGCGTGAGGCACCGGCGCCCGGCTTAGTGACTCCGTTAGGCTCACTTTTCTACAGTGTAGGATGAGGATGTTGATAATGCCAGTCTCATCCATGTTCCACACGGGAAGCCAGTAAAAGGAGAGGTCACAGAAGCAAGACGTTCAGAATACTCTGGAAAGGCCACTGGATCAAGGGGAAGAAAGGAGCTCCCTGAAGGGGCGGGGCCAGAGCAACTGCCAATTTCAAACGTCTAATTAGGATGGCAGGGGGGATACGGGGGTGTGCGGTTCGCCTTCGGGGAGGCTTTCCCCGTCTCTGCGGGGTGTAGGGGCTCCTAGCATTCGAGGGGGGTGACGAGCCCCCGGGGAACGCCACGCACCCGAGCGCCGTCCCAGCCACGGCGGTGCACACACCTCTCCCACCCTCCGGCCACCCCCCCTGCAGGAATCCCCGGCTCCCGGACCGCCGGCCCCGGGCGCGGAGGCGAGCCCGGACCCCCCAAGCCTCCGACCCGTAGCCAAAACAAAAGGACCTCGGGTCGGCCGGCGTCCCAGCGAGCTCCCCGCCGACCGCACGGCGCGGGCTGCCCGCGCTCTGCAGAGCAGAGCGCACACTCGAACCCGGGGCCTACCGGGTCCGCACAACGAGGGAGTGGAAGACCATGGACCCTGGGTCACCCCCTGATTTTTTCTTTCATCGAGCCCACCCTCCACTTTCAAGGAACAGTTCAGGCAGTCTACGGAGCAGTAGCTCATGTGATGCTTCCGGAACGTTCTAGAAACGGAGGGGAAAGGGCGACGGCCGAAGCAAAAGAGAGATCCGGCCAATTTCCCTCGGGCACCATCGGAACTCAAAAGTAAATGTCCCAGAAAGGTCACCGCAGTCCGAAACCCACCACCCAGCCAGGCTAGGGGAGCGCGGCACTGGGGTGCCCTGGATCGCGAAGGCTCCTGGGGGTTGAAGTCCCCCTACCCAGCGCTCGCCGCAATACTACAGGGCTGCATAGCGACCTGAAACTACAACTCCCACAAGACAGCGCGCCCCCGCGACGCCCACAGCCCCGCATCCGAAGAACTGGTTCAGAACTGCTCTTCCAAACCTAGGCTTCTCCTCTCCATCAGGCGACTGTGTAATACAGCTCCACCAAATAAACCGTGAAGTCAGGGGTGCGGAATCCCCTTACCTTCTCCCGGAGGCAAAGTCCCGTCGGCGCGCGCCGCCGCCATACTTGCGGCTCGCTGGTGACACCAGGCAACCGTCCTCCAGCCGCTCAGTGGAGCTTGTAGTCTGCAGGAGGGAGTCGGAAACTACAACTCCCAGGATGCACGGCATCCACACGGCCCAATTGGCTGCCTAGTTATGTGAACCGGGGCTAGTAACTGAGTGGGGGGCGAGCTCAAGAACCCTGATCAACACCCTTGTTGGATGGTGAGAAGGCTGTGTGGTGCCTTTCACTCGCTGTCGAGGTGTTATGCAATCTGGAGCTTTTCCCTTCGGGAATATTATGGTAGAGGGAATGTGAGAGTTCATTCCTGAAAGTTTCTATGGTGGCTACCTCATCTTTTTGCGATTCTGAATGAAGTTGAAAGGTGTTCATGTGTGCTCTTGGAATGGGTTGGTGATCTTGTCCAGACAATCCAAATGAATCTAGGTGAAGTTCTAATCAAATGGATCCAGAGACCTCTGAAACTAATTTTAACACAGTACTTTTAAGCGGGTGTTTTTAAAAGGTACAAATCCAGAACTTTTTCCTAAAGTACTCAAATTAATTTTAAAACAGTCTACAAACCAAAGAATTATACTGCATCGTTGGAGGGAGGGTAAGCTCATACTGAGGCAGGATAAAGAAAATTATCCGTAGACAGATAAAGGAAATTTATTTAAATGTAAAAAGGGGCAGCCTCAGAAGAAACTAGGAGGAAAGTTGAAGAAAGGTAGTTAATCTACCCCACCCCACCTACTTCTGGATGTTAAACTACAAGAACAAGAACGAGTGACAGGAGAAAGGTTAAAATCTGTCTGCCTCTTCAAAATGAATTTTTCTTTCCATCACATAGCATACATCATTCTTGAGCTCTGGGCCTAGGCACTGTCCCTCAGCTCTTCAGCAAAGCTATCGCTTTGAGCCACAATGCCACTTCCAGCTTTCTGGTGGTTAATTGGAGATAAGAGTCTCACGGACTTTCCTGCCTGTGCTGGCTTTGAACTGCGATTCTCAGATCTCAGCCTCCTGAGTAGCTAGGATTACAGGTGTGAGCCACTGGCACCTGGCATGATAATATTCTTGAGTAATCTATTTTCTTATTTCTAATCATAGGTGCAGGTTTAGTATAAAAGACAGGGCCACTGTTTTCCTGTGCCTGCCTCTGTACTTTGCCTAAGTGACATCTGTCTTGTAGGCATTCTTGACATTGTACTTTTGCACTGTCAAGTACTTTCAGCCTTGCTTAGGGAGAACAGTGGTCTCCAATAAATAACAAGAATGTTAAGAGCCAAGTGCTGGTGGCTCATGCCTGTAATCCTAGCTACTCAGGAAGCTGAAATCTGAGGATCACAATTCAAAGCCAGATGGGGCAGAAGAGTCTGAGACTCTTATCTCCAATTAACTATCAGGAAACAAGAAGTGGAGCTGTACTCAAAGTAGTAGAGCCCTAGCCTTGAGCAAAAGAATTCATGGACAGCTTCTCGGCCCTGAGTTTAAGTCCCATGGCAAAAAAAACAAGATGTTATGGTTATAAATGTGCTTTTCCATGTGGTTTCTGTGGGTTTTGTGCAAGCTTGTGGTTTTGGGTCTTTGTTTTGTTTTGTCTTTTTGTTGGTCGTGGGGCTTGAACTCTGGGCCTGGGCGCTGTCCCTCAGGTCTTCAGCTCAAGGCGAGTGCTCTACCTCTTGAGCTACAGTGCCACTTCCGGTTTTCTGGTGGTTTATTGGAGATAGGAGTCTCACAGTCTCTGCTGCCCAGGCTGGCTTTGAACCGAGATCCTCAGATCTCAGCCTCCTGAGTAGCTAGGATTACAGGTGTGAGCCACCAGCGCCGGGCTGGTTTTGGGTCTTTGTGATAACTATCACCAAGGAATTTTTGGTGGTGATGGTGGTGGTGTCCCTGAGCTCTTGCACTCAAGCGAGTGCTCTACCACATTAAGCCACAGCACCGCTTCTGGTTTCTGGTGGTTATTTGGAGATGAGTCTCATTCATTTTCTTGCCTGGGCTGGCTTTGAACCATGATCATCAGATCTCAGCCTCCTGAGTGGCTAGGATTACAGGCATAAACCACCGGCATCCAACTATTACCAAAGAATTATGCATAAAAACATTTCCTTCATACTCCCAGTAACTCTTTTTTATATTTATTGTTCTTGCAAGGTTGACACAGAAACTCTTTTTTTTGGGGGGGTGGGTCCAGTCGTGGGGCCTGAACTCTGGGCCTGAGTACTGTCCCTCAGTTCTTCAGCTCAAGGCTAGCACTCTACCACTTGAGCCACAGCCCCACTTCCAGCTTTTTTTTTTTTTCCTGCTTATGTGGTGCTGAGGAATCAAACCCGGGGCTTCATGCATGCAAGGCAAGTGCTCTACCACTGAGCCACCTTCCCAGACCCAGAAACTCTTTTTGATTCTGCAATTTTGACTTCTTTTTTTCACATGAAAGAAGGGGCATGAAGATTGAGGAGAATATCTAGAAGGTTGATATTTTCCCCCAATTTAGCAAAGTGAGAACTTTGGAGGGAAATCCTGGAAACTTAGATAATTGCACAGATTCCTAAACATTTAAAACCATAGTTGAAACGATGTTTTGTTGGTTTACCTACCCTTGAGGCAGGATAGATTAAGGAAAAGGAGGCATGGTAAACAGCAGCCAGGAGCTCAGAAACAGACATTAGTGTTATTTTTATTTTTAGCTTTAACCCTTCACTCCTACATATGCTATAGTATTAGTTTAAGGAAAAAGAAAGAACAAAACCAGATTTTTCCATCTGAACTTGCAGCTGGCAAGGTCATCATAAAAAAATGGAGCAAGGGGGGCTGGGAAGGTGGCTCAGTGGTAGAGTGCTTGCCTTGTATGCAAGACGCCCTGAGTTTGATTCCTCAACACCACGTAAGCAGAAAAAGCTGGAAGTGGTGATGTGGCTCAAGTGGTAGAGTGCTAGCCTTGAGCTAAAGAGCTGAGGGACAGTGCCCAGGCCCAGAGTTCAGACCCCACAACCAACAACAACAACAAAAAAAAATGGAGCAAGGACATCATAAAAAAAAGATGTGTGTCCTAGAAAAGCAAATACTTGGGAAAATTACTCCTCTCAGCACAAAGTACTTATCTCAAGGATAAACATCTATTTTTAAAATATATGGCAGAACTCATTAATGAGCATGTTAATCTTAGAGCCTCTGAACCCAAGTGATAAAAAGTGTAACAGTGACTAAATGTACCAGGTGTGAAATAAAGAAAAACTTAGCCTAGAATAACTTCAAGTCAAACCCTACCTTTATCATAGATATACCCGCTGCTCTCAAAGAGCTTGGTGGTGTCTCCCTTTGAGCTCCCCTACTCCAGCAAAGTGTGCCTCTGCCTTTCCGCTTGCCTGCTTGCCTACTCAATAAAACTCTGCTAAGTTTTCTTACCATTGTGATTTGTCCAGAAATTCCTATTCTAGTCATAGTCAAAGACCTGGGATTAAATCCAGGGTCTCTACTTCTAGAGAGATACTTCACAAACTCTCAGCTGGAACCAGTGACACCCTAAGTTCCTAGCAAAGGCATAACTGAGAGGTAACTGAGGAGGTTTATGGCTCTTATAGGGTGGCTAGGTGTTACAAGGTTCCACATGTCCAGATGACTCAGTGTAATGCTGGTTCTCAGGTTCTCTGATTTGGACAAGCCAAAGAAAGATGTCAGGATGAGAGTGGATGGTCATGCTTCTATTCACTGTTCATAGACTCATTAGCACCAATGGCACACTGTCCACAGGCTCACATTCTGTCCATAACTACATGCACTGTCCAGTCATGGTACCTGTTTTATGCTGCAACTAGACAAAGGTGGCATTTTTCCAGGGATAGCCATGCAAGACTGCCTTCAAAAACCCAGTCACAAAGCTTCATGCAGGGTTATCTAACATAGCTCATGTTCACATGATTCAAGTTTCCATGGAAATGTTGAACTATCTGAATCAGTCATTGGGTAGCATAAGGCCCCTAACTCCGTTTACCTTTTACCCAGCAACACTTTACTATTATAGTACAAAAATTCTTTTTTTCCCTTCAGACACATATTTTACATCTAAAATCGAACTGCTAACCTTTTAACTAAATTGCTTTTTGCTTTTCTTTTTTAAAATTGTGATTACTACAGAGGGGTTACAGTTAAATAAGGCAGATAAAGGGTAAATTTCTTTTTAGACAATGTCACCCCTTCCCTTTTGCTCTCTCCCAGTCTTTCCCTCCCATCCCACTCACAAGTTGTACAAATGTCACTGCTATATTTATTTACCCTTTGACCCTCCATTTCTATTTTCCCCTTACCCTCTCAAACAAGACAAAAAAAAAGCAACAAAGAAAACACCTTTTTTGTATATATTTTTATTGTAAAAATACTGTATAGAGGGGTTACAGTTACATGAGTAAGGCAATGAGTACATTTCCTATGGAGTGTTGTTACCTCTTCATTTGTTTTTCCCCTACCATCCCTTTGTTTCCATTTCCTGGAGTTCATTTGGATACATTTTTTGTTTTGTTTTTGCCTCAGGCATGCAAGGCAAGCACTCTACCACTGAGCCACCTTCCCAGCCCAGCAGTCTAAATTCTTAAAAAAAAGACTTTCACTTTTCAGCACAGTATAACTGATTCTCAACAGTTGATCACCCGGATTCATCTCCATCATCTCTAATTTACCTGTCCACTCTTATTGGCATGAATGGATAAAAACAATGTCCTTTATCTCATGAATTTCCTCCTCAAAAACTTCCCACTTGATGGGCTGGGAAGGTGGCTCAGTGGTAGAGCGCTTGCCTTGCATGCCTGAGGCCCTGGGTTCGATTCCTCAGCACCACATAAGCAAAAAGAAAAAAAGCCAGAAGTGATGCTGTGGCTCAAGTGGTAGAGCACTAGCCTTGAGCTGAAGAGCTGAGAGACAGTTCCCAGGCCCAGACTTCAAGCCCCACAACCGGACCCCCCCCCAAAAAAAAAAAAAAACTTGTCACTTGAAATTCAGAGGATAAACATCAGTTGGCTTCACACTACTTCCTACTATTCATTCCATGCATTTTCACTTGGTGGTTTTGAGTGAGAGACTGGTACAATGAAACTTGTGTTTTAGAAAAGTTAAACTGCTCATATAACAAGGATGCATTGAAAGGTGGAACATGGACAGGAAGGAAACTTATAATGGAGTGAGTTCAGGAGTATATTTATTTACAGGTTTAGATAACACAGTTAAGAGACAAGGGAGATAATAAATTTGAATAACATTTGTGGATAGAGAAATTTACCTTAACAAAATGAACACAGTTTATTAGTTATTACTAAATGTATAACACTTGAAAGCTTTGAAGTTTTCAAGTTTTAAAATGAAATCACACAGAAATGGTGAGACAAAGGGTGAACTAATTCCACAGTGATACTCTCGACACTATGTTGAGGATGAACTCTACAACCTGGGGCCGGGGGTGATCGGGAGGGAAAAAACTGGGAGAAAAGGAGGGAAGAGGTATTCTAAAAGAAGGGTACTTATTATCTGACGCGTAACTGCAACCCCTCTATATATCACCTTTACAATAAAATTTAAAAAAAAAAAAACTGGGCTGGGAAAGTGGCTAAATGGTAGAGCGCTTGCCTTGCATGCATAAGGTCCTGGGTTCAATTCCTCAGCACCACATAAGCAGAAAAAGCCAGAAGTGGTGCTGTGGCTCAAGTGATAGAGAGCTCGCCTTAAGCTGAAGAGCTGAGGGACAGCACCCAGGCCCAGAGTTCAGGCCCCATAACCAACCAAAAAAAAAAAAAAAAAAAAAAAGTCAATAAAGTAAAAATTTAGAAAATGTGCCAATTTTTAAAACAATAAAAAAGATCGTTATGGCTCCACAGTGTAACCCCCGCTTTCACTATATTTGATGTCAGTATAACATGTGGAGGAGATGGGGACAAACAAGTCGTTTAAGGATTCAGGTGGACCTGTTGCAACAATGAGAAGTACAAAATGTCATGTCAAAATCAGCTCTACAATGTCGGTGTGGGGGGGGGGAGGAGGGTATGATTGGGTGGGGGGAGTGGGGAGGCTGGGAAGGGAGGTGAAGGGTAAACAAAGGAGGAGGCTGCAATGCTTGGTAAGAAATGTATGCATTATCCTGCCCATGTAATTGTAACCCCTCTGTACAGTATGTTCTCAAATAAAATAAAATAAAATAAAATAAAAGACATGAGAAAGTCTAAAAAAAAAAAAAAAAAGATCTTTATGGCTATACTACTATACTAATGCTACCAGAACAACTATATTTACCACAGCATTATTTACCATAGCTAAGATATGGAATTAACCCAGATGCCCCTCAGTAGACAAATGGATCAAGAAAATGTGGTATATATACACAATGGAATTCTATGCTTCCATCATAAAGAATGAAACCGCCCGTTTGTAAGGAAATGGAAAGATTTGGGGAAAAAAAATCATATTAAACAAGCCAGACCCAAAGAAACATAGATCCCTGATTTGTACTAATTAGTATATGTCAGGGACTGGGAAGGTGGCTCAGTGGTAGAGTGCTTACCTTGCATGCATGAGGCCCTGGGTTCGATTCCTCAGCACCACATAAGCAGAAAAGGCCGGAAGTGGAGCTATGACTCTAGTGGTAGAGCACTAGCCTTGAGTTGAAGAGCCAAGGGACAGTACCCAGGTCAGAGTTCAGGCCGCACAACTGACCAAAAAAAAAAAAGAAAAGGAGAGACTAATTAGTATATGTCTAGGATAATCCTCGCAGATGAGCAGAATAGCTCAATAGCTATGTACATATGACCATATAAGATGATGCTAAGTGAAATGAATTCTAAGACATGAACACAAGAGGTTTTTCTTTGTTGTGGTTGTTTTTAATGTACTATGTGCTTTCTTTTTTCTTTTGTGTTTTTCACCTCTATGGCTTATTTTTGTTGTTACAGTATATGATTTTGGTACCCTGATATTGTAGGTATGTTTATCTGAATTCGGGAAGAGAAGGGGAACAACAAAATGGTGAGACAAAGAACAAAGGGGCACCAATGCAATAGCTATATTCACAAGACAATATGTTAGAAATGATCTGTACAACTGGGAGGTTGGGGGGGAGGAAGAGAGGGAGAAAATGAGGGAAGGGGTAACAAGTTTGACAAGAAATGTATTTATTACCTTATTTATGTAACTATAATCCCTATATACATCACCTTGACAATAACTTTCTCTTTAAAAAAAGATCCTTATGCAACGTTTTAGGTACATAACACTAAATAATGATTTCCTTAGTATTCTTTGGTAGACCTGTCTGATCTAGTTTCCTTATCATTCAACTTTGACATGGAGTGAGAGACTGTGAGATTTGGGGATGATGGTTCAAAGCCAGACCAAGCAGGAAAGTCTGTGAAACTCTTATCTCTAACCACCAAAAATCTTGAAGTGGAGCTGTGGCTCAAGTAGTAGAGTGTAAGCCTTGAGCAAGGTCCTGGACTAACACACACACACACACACATACACACACACACACACACACACACACACACACACACACACACACACATGGAAATATTTCCATCTTACAAAAATTCTGGAAAAATTCTTCTAAGATACCAGTTTCTATGAAAACTTACTATCAATTTTTTTTGGGGGGGGTCTAGTTGTGGGCACTGAACTCTGGGCCTGGGTGCTGTCCCTCACCTCTTCAGCTCAAGGCTAGCGCTCCACCACTTGAGCCACAGCACCACTTCTGGCTTTTTTCTTTTTGCTTATGTGGTGCTGAGGAATCGAACCCAGGGCCTCATGCATGCAAGGCAAGCGCTCTACCACTGAGCCACCTTCCCAGCCCCCATTTTACTATCAATTTTTATTAAAAGGTTGAGGGCTGGGTGGCTTAGTGGTAGAGTGCATGCCTAGCATGCATGAAGTCCTGGGTTCCATTCCTCAGTACCACAAAAACAGAAAAAGCCAGAAGGGGCACTGTGGCTCAAGAGGTAGAATGATAGCCTTGAGCAAAAGAAGCTCAGGAACAGTGCCCAGGCCCTGAGTTCAAGCCCCAAGACTGGCAAAAAAAGTTGAAGAAATTCATGTTGCAATTAAAACAGCTAGAAAAACAGGAAAAAATGGGACCTAAAGCTACTAGAAGAAGCCAGATAACCAAATTAAAAGCAGAGATTAACCAATTAGAAAATCAGAAAACCATAACCAAAATAAACCAAACAAAAAGCTGGTTCTTTGAAAAAATAAACAAAATTGATGGCCCATTGGCTAGATTAATTAAAAAAAGAAGAGAGGAAACCCATATTAATAGGATTAGGGATGCCACGGGAAACATCACCACACGTACCCAAGATATCCAAACAATTCTAACAGACTACTTTCAAAAGCTATACTCTCTAAAGGAAGAAAATCGGGCAGAAATGGATGCATTTTTAGAGAAATACAAGTTGCCCAAACTGAGCAAAGAAGAAGTTAACCAATTAAATAAGCCAATATCCTATAATGAGATACAGGAAGCTATCAAAAGTCTTCCAACAAAAAAAAGCCCAGGACCAGATGGATTCACAGCAGAATTCTATAAGACCTTTAAACAAGAACTAATACCCATACTCCTCAAGCTCTTCAGAGAAACAGAGAAGGAAGGAGCTATCCCAAACTCATTCTACGAAGCCAATATCACACTCATCCCCAAACCAGGCAAAGACCCAACCAAAAAGGAGAATTACAGGCCAATCTCCTTGATGAACACAGATGCAAAGATCCTTAACAAGATTCTAGCTAACAGAATCCAGAAACACATAAAAAAAATAATTCACTATGACCAGGTAGGCTTCATCCCAGAGACACAGGGATGGTTTAACATACGTAAGTCAATAAATGTAATCCAACATATCAACAGAGCCAAGGTCAAGAATCACATGATTATTGCTACAGATGCAGAAAAGGCCTTTGACAAAATTCAACATTCATTCATGCTAAAAGCTCTGGAGAAAATAGGAATAGAAGGAACATTTCTAAAAACAATAAAAGCCATTTATGACAGACCAATAGCCAATATTATACTTAATGGGGAAAAGCTGCAACCAATTCTCCTAAAATCAGGAACAAGGCAAGGATGCCCACTGTCTCCACTCCTCTTCAATATAGTCCTAGAACCCTTAGCCAGGGCAATAAGGCAAGAAAAAGACATTAAAGGGATCCGCATAGGGAAAGAAGAAGTTAAACTATCCCTTTTTGCAGATGACATGATACTATACCTCCACGATCCCAAAAACTCCATCCCCAAACTCTTAGAAATCATAAATCACTTCGGCAAAATAGCAGGATACAAAATAAACCCACAAAAATCAGTTGCCTTCCTATACACTGATAATGTACAGGAAGAGAGGGAAATAAAGGGAGCAACCCCATTCACAATAACCTCCCGAAAAATAAAATATTTAGGAATTAACCTAACCAAAGATGTAAAAGAACTATTTAATGAGAACTATAAAAAGTTAAAGAAAGAAATTGCAGAAGACACTAGGAAATGGAAAGACCTCCCATGCTCTTGGATAGGCCGACTTAATATAGTAAAGATGGTAATACTTCCAAAACTAATATACAAATTCAACGCAATTCCTATTAAAATCCCAATGACGTACATCACTGAAATACAGAAAACAGTCCAAAAATTCATATGGAACAACAAAAGACCTAGAATAGCCAAAACAATTCTAGGGGATAAAGACAATATGGGAGGGCTATCCATGCCGAACTTCAAACTCTACTACAGAGCTATAATAACAAAGACAGCATGGTACTGGCACAAAAACAGACCCGAAGACCAATGGAACAGAATAGAAGATCCAGAAATAAACCCACAGGCCTACAGCCAGCTGATATTCGACAAAGGAGCCAAAGACATATAATGGAAGAAACACAGCCTCTTCAACCGCTGGTGCTGGGAAAACTGGGCAGCCACATGCAGAAAACTAAAAGTGGACCCCAGCCTATCACCATGCACCAACATCAACTCAAAATGGATTAAAGACCTTAACATTAAACCTGAATCTCTGAAACTACTGCAGGACAGAGTAGGAGAGACACTTGAACTAATAGGCACAGGAAGGAACTTCCTGAACAGAGTCCCAGGGTCACAACAAATTGGAGAGAGACTCGACAAATGGGACTACCTTAAAATAAAAAGCTTCTGCACAGATAAAGCTATCGCAACCAAGCTAGAAAGACAACCAACTAATTGGGAAAAAATATTTACCAGCAATATATCAGACAAGGGGTTAACATCCTGTATATACAGGGAACTCAAGAAACTAATCCCTCCCAAACCCAACAAACCAATTACTAAATGGGCAAGGGAACTAAAGAGGGACTTCTCAAATGAAGAAATAAAAATGGCAAAGAAACACATGAGGAAATGTTCATCATCCCTGGTGGTGAAGGAAATGCAAATAAAGACAACCCTGAGATACCACCTTACCCCAGTCAGAATGTCCCACATCCACAAATCAGCCAACGACAAATGCTGGAGGGGATGTGGAGAGCGAGGAACGCTATTACACTGCTGGTGGGAATGTACACTCATACAACCACTTTGGAAAGCAGTCTGGAGGGTCCTTAGAAAGCTAAAGATTGACCTCCCTTACGACCCAGTCATACCACTTCTAGGCATCTACCTTGAACAACAGGAACCAATATACAAGGACACGTGCACCTCCATGTTTATTGCAGCACTGTTCGCAATAGCTAGGATATGGAAACAACCTAGATGCCCCACCACAGATGAATGGATCCAAAAATTGTGGTATCTATACACAATGGAATATTATGCAGCCATTAGAAATGACAAAATAATGGCATTTGCAGGGAAATGGATGGAGCTAGAAGGAATCATGTTGAGCGAGGTAAGCCAAGAACAAAGAGACAAACAGTACATGGTCTCCCTGATAAGTGGATGATGAATCCAAAATGTTAGGTGATATGACAAAACTAACAGGACTTAAGAAACAAAGAACTCCCACTCATCTGGTTGAACCACTACTAAATATCCCCATGCTGCTGATCACATATATGGTATATAACATGTGAGCACCGTTATATATTACAGACTGTGATAGACAATTTGCTCCAGGAAAGTTAGAATGAACTTGTGACTTTAAATGAGCATCATTATTCCACAATACTGTGAATTTCCGGAAATTAAGTAATCACTTAATCACAATCAAAAAAAAAAAAAAAAGAACCTTGGGGAAGGGAGGGAGGGAGGGGATGGTAGGGGGAAAACAATGGAGGGGGTAACAATGTTCAAGAGGAAGTGGAAGTGTACTCATTACCTCACTCATGTAACTGTAACCCTCTGTATAGTATCTTTACAATAAAAAAAAAATCAAAAAAAAAAAAAAAAAGAAAATGAACTAAGCCACTCAAGGGCAGCAATGGGAAGGAGGGAAGAAGAGGGAAAGAGGGAAAAGCTAAAACTAAGCAAAAAAAATAAATGTACATATCATCCAACATGGAAGAAATAGCTGTACTGTCAAAGCTTGCAGAATTCACAAACTCTATAGACCACGATAAGAACAATCTGCCTTGTGAAGGATAAAATGTGTGTGTGACTTTATTTATCATTATCCTACAATACTGTGAAATTTATGTAATCACTTAATCTCAATAAAAATCATAAATAAAAGAAATGATAAGGCAAAGGATGAACAAATACAGCAATGATACTCATGAGACAATCTGTTGAAAATGAACTATAAACTGTGGGGACAGGGCACTGGGTAGAAAAACTAGGAGAAAAGGAGGGAAGAGGTTGCCAGGCACTGGTGGCTCACGCCTGTAATCCTAGCTACTCAGGAGGCTGAGATATGAGGAGTGCAGTTCAAAACCAGTGCACAAGACTCTTATTTCCAATAAACCATTCAAAAAACCGGAAGTGGCGCTGTGGCTCAAGCGGTAGAGCGCTTGCCTCTTCAGCACAAGCTGAAGAGTGCAGGGACAGTGCCCAAGCCCAGAGTTCAAGCTCCCCAACCGGAAAAAAAAAAAAAAAAGTAGGGAAGAGGTGACACTGCTCAAAATGAAATGTATTCATTACCTGACTGTTCTAACTGTAACTACCCACTGTGAATCACCTTTGCAATAAAAACAAAAATATTAAAAAAGAAAAAAAAAAGTTGAAGAAATTGTTTTTATTTATTGTTCTACAAGTATCTATGCAATAGCTTCCCTTTGTCTTTCAGTTTATAAAGTTTAAATCATTATGTGGCACATTGCAGAAAATATTTGTTTAGTGTCTGTTGTGGGAAAAGTAGAAATTTAGCCAGTGAAAAGGAAAAGAGCTTCCCAGCCACAAAGGACAAGTTGGGAAAGTGGAGGAGCGGCTCAAGTAGTAGAGTGCCAGCTTGAGGAAAAAGATAAGGTAGAACTTGAGGCCCTGAGTTTGACACCCTCCCCACCACACCCTTGCACAGGTAGGACATACAAGAATCAGGAGAACCAGGTGTTTTTGGTGCACATCTGTGATCATACAGACTGAGGAGGCTGAGATATGAAGATCCTGGTTCAAAGCCAGCTTGGGCAGGAAAGTCCATGAGACTCCTATCTCCAAGTAACTACTAAAAAGTCAGAAACAGTGCTGTGGCTCAAAGTGGTAGAGTATTAGCCTTGAGCACAAATGCTCAGTCAGGGACAGTGCCCAGGCACTGAGTTCAACCCTCAGGGCTGGCACAAAACAAAAACAAAAGCAAAAAGTAAAAACAAAAAGAAAAATGAAGAGTGCATGTGGAACGTGGTAAATAGTATTTAATCATATAAAAACCTTGTTAGGCCGGGCGCTGGTGGCTCACGCCTGTAATCCTAGCTACTCAGGAGGCTGAGATCTGAGGATCGCGGTTCAAAGCCAGCCCGGGAAGGAGAGACCGTGAGACTCCTATCTCCAATAAACCACCAGAAAACCGGAAGTGGCGCTGTAGCTCAAGTGGTAGAGCGCTTGCCTTGAGCTGAAGAGCTGAGGGACAGTGCCCAGGCCCAGAGTTCAAGCCCACGGCCAACAAAAACAAAAAAACAAAAAACCTTGTTAGGTTGGACTTGCCATTTTTAAGCCATCATTAATACTAAATTCTTCCACCAGATGGCACCATTTGTCAACTCTTCTTTGAAAAGGAGCCTGAAGGAATAATAAACACTCCCTACCACTTAGATACATTCCTAACACTTTATCATGTTTGTTTTGTCATGTCTATCTACCTTCCCTTTGTCCATTCATTATGTATTTTATTTTATTTTTTGGTTCATGCAACTTTATTGACGAAAAATAAATCAATTACTAGCAGAGCTATTAGTTGATCACTCATCCATTAACAACTTGCATCATTTATTCAGTGCTATATTAAACAGTGTATTGGAAGATACATTAACTAATAGCTCCAAGCCTCCTAACAATTTAAATGAAAATTACAAAATTTTTGAGACCCTATTTTGGAATACAAAGGGGGTTTGACTTCCAATTCCCATTCTCTGTAGAACAAGAACAGGTCATTCCTTTATTGACATGCATAAAATACATCACAGTTTCTGTTCTGCTGATGCTATAAATTCAATACCAATTCTCCAGCCACATCAGCTATGAGCATGAAGTATATCATATAACCTCAAATCTCTAACAGTGGAAGGCTTAAACAAGAATGGATGCTGCAAGAATGTTGTTTCCTTTGATGTGACAACTGAGCATCCATCTCCCTCCCCCTCAGATGGCTTCTTCAGCATGTTAGAGCAGTGAGGAATGATTTAGTCTCATAACCGAGTTAAGAGTGAAGATTTGGCCACATAATACACATGCTCCATTTTTTAAAAAAATTTCTGAATCTTGGACAGCTGTTCTCTTGTAACTACTTTACAGTTTCTAAAAGCAGTTATTGTCCAAAGCTGGAAGAATGTAAGTCTTCTCAGATGAGCATGTGAGTGAATGGTGGGAGGCAAACAAAAAATAAAATTAAAAAAAAAAAGATGAGGTCTGATAGGGGAGCAGCCAGATAGGAAATCAAAAAAGGAACAGTAATTTAAAGTTTATTCCAGCTATAATGCAGGTTATTCTGACTTTAAGGTAGCATCACATGGCATACTTCTGAGTCCATTCCCAAGATATTCTGTTGTACTTATCTCTGTCTGTTTCATAGATCCGTGCAATCTCTGGGACTAGGGGGTCATCTGGGTTCGGATCACATAGCAGTGAACAATTGGATAAAAGAACTTTAGAAATAGTTAAAGAATATCAAGACAAATGCTGCCATTACTGTTAATATTTGGATGGTAAATTCTTGTTGTAAATGCAACCTTAGGTGGTTTGAAGGGGTAGTCTGTAGGAAAATGAATTGTCAAAAAGAATACACTGCCTTGATATGGGCTGTCATTAGGTCCCATAATTGTGGCTTGCCAGTGAAACATGTCATCCCCAACTGGACCTGCAGAGCACTGTGCTGGAGGATGGCGGGCCAAATCACCAAGTTCCTTATTAATCTGTTTCAGCGCCATAGTCTGTGCTTTTCGCTTGGCTCCTCACTATATCTCGGTGTGTGCTCAAAGGGTCTGGCCAAAACTCTTGATTATCCAGGCGGCTGTGGAAGGACTGTATCTTCGTCTCACATGGGTTCTGCCAGACAGACTCAGAGGGGCCTCAGCCTCTTCCCAGCGAAGCAGCTGGTGCCTCCCCAGCCGAAGGGGCACACAACACCATTAGGTATTTTAATGTGTCAAAATACTTAGCTACTTTGAATCATATTAACTACTACTTAATATTTTCCCCTTGTGCTAATACTGCAGCTTATGAAGGAATGCAATGCTTAAAACCAAGATAGGGCTTCTATGTTTCTAAATACAGCCTTTCTGAATTCCTGGCTGTCAGTGAACATACCTTGTTTTCCCCTGAAAGGACTTTGATTCCTTAATCTTAAGGGAAGTTGATGGGTGAATATCAATCTCCTATACTGTATTTACTTTAAGCTGAATTTTTAAAATTCCTGGCTCCTTTTATCATGCCTCACTTTCCCTATTCTATCCTGCCTTACAATCACAGCTCCATTTCTTTTGTGTGTTTTTTGTTTTTTGTTTTGCCAGTCATGGTGCCTGAACTCTGGGCCTGGGTGCTGTCCCTCAGCTCTTCAGCTCAAGGCTAGCGCTCTACCACTTGAGACACAGTGCCACTTCCAGCTTTTTCTGCTTATGTGGTGCTGAGGAATGGAACCCAGGGCCTCATGCATGCAAGGCAAGGAGTCTACCACTGAGCCATCTTCCCAGGCCACCACAGCTCCATTTCTAACTTTTAGGTGGTTAATTGGAGATAAGACTCTCATAGTCTTTC
This sequence comes from Dipodomys merriami, assembly GCF_024711535.1. Lineage (NCBI taxonomy): Eukaryota > Metazoa > Chordata > Mammalia > Rodentia > Heteromyidae > Dipodomys > Dipodomys merriami. The sequence continues at coordinate 88,034,901 of NW_027203381.1, forward strand.
CTGCCCAGGCTGGCTCTGCTCTGAACTGTGATCCTCCGATCCCAGTCTCCTGAGAAGCTAGGATTACAGGCATGAACCATGGGCCTCAGCCCAAATTTTGAGACTGTGTACTAAGCATTTATAAAATGCTACCATTAACAAGAAGTTATTAATCTCTCAAAGTTGTAATGATCTTAGGGTCAAGAAAATCATGGAGGTATGGTGAAAGGTGAAAAGGGTTGTTTTTGTTTTTTGTTTGGTTGTGGGGCTTGAACTGTGGGCCTGGGCCAGCTCAAGTCTAGTTCTCTACACAGTGCCACTTCCGGTTTTCTGGTGGTTAATTGGAGATTAGCGTCTCATGGACTTTCCTGCCAGGGCTGGCTTCGAACTAGGATCCTCAGATCTCAGCCTCCTGTGTAGCTAGGATTACAGGCATTGAGCCATTGGCACCAGGTGACAAGGGGTTTTATTTGGCTGGCTGTGACTACCTCCTCCTGGGAAGACCGAGAGCAGCCCTAACCTCCAGTAGGGCAGAGTTTATTAAGTCAGAACCACATGCAGGTGGCAGTTTACACAAGCTCAAAGAAGATAGGGGTGGGGATTTTCTTCAGCTGTAGTCAGGATCAGGCAGATGGCATTCTGGAGGCCAAAGATTCAGGATTGGAATTGGGGGTTAACAAGGAATAAAAAAAAGCTGGGTTATTACAAAAGCCAGAAGCAACAAGAGTTCTGATTTTCATCTGCGCATAGGTTACATTTGCATGACTTTGAGATTATATATATATATATATATATATATATATACATACATATACACACTCACATATATATATAATTGATTAGAATATATGCTTTGCTATATATATGTATATATATATATTTTGTTTGTTTGTTTGTTTGGTAGTACAGGGTGGGATGCTGAATTCATGGCCTTGCACTTGCTAGGCAAAAACGTTACCATTTGAGCTATTTCTCCATTTTCCTATTTTTCTCCATATTTATTTATTTATTTTTTGGATAGGGCCTGTGGTTTTGCTTGAGACTGGTTTTGGATGTAGATCCTCCTACCTGTGTTTGTCACATAGCAGAAACACTACAGACATGCACAACTATGCCCAGCTTATCTGTTGAGATGTGTTCTTCCTATTTTGTCTGGTGACGTCAACTATGTATCCATCAATCTCTGCCTCCTGCGAAGTTTTTCACTTTTCTTCTACAGATCTCTACAGGCCAAACTTAACTACAAAGATGCAGGAGGCAAAAACCTTTCTACAACGCTAGGAAGGGACTGCGCATTCTGAGTTTGTGTGGAGGAAAAGGTAAATACTTTGGATACTGCTTTGGATACTGCTCACACTCAACTGTACCCTTGGAGTTTCTAGAAGCTAAAACTACTCAAGATTAAAGAGAAAAAAATCGTACTAATGTAAAGCAGACATGGATGAATGTCAGTTGACTAGGGTCAACAAGCTATGGAAGTGAAGTGAGCATTCGAGTAAACTTAGGCATTCAGTTAGATTCTCTTTTTGTTGGTCGTGGGCTTGAACTCAGGGCTTTGAGCTATTTTTAGCTCAAGGCTAACCCTCTACCTCTTTGACCCACAGGGCCACTTCCGGTTAGTTGGAGATAATCTAATGGATTTTGCTGCCCTGGATGGTTCTGAACTGTGATCCTCAGACCTTAGCCTTCTGAGTAACTAGGACTTAAGGGGTGAGCCACCCAAGCCCGGCTTTTTTATTTTTTTTAACAGTCTGTTCCTGCCTGAGCCGCTTCAAACCTTGATCCTCAGTAGCTAAGATTACAGACCGTTTTTTTTTTTTTCCCCAATTAATATTTTTGTTGGTCATGGGGCTTGAAGTCAGGGCCAGGGAGCTGTCCCTACGCTTTTCTGCTCAAGACTTGCGCTCTACCACTTTGGGCCACAGCTCCATTTCTGGGGGTTAACTAGAGATTAGTCTCAGTTTCTTGACGGGGCTGGCTGGGAATCTGCGATCTTCAGATCACAGCCTCCTCTGTAGCTAGGATTATAGGTGTGAGCCACTGGCGCCCGGTTCCGGCTGTGATTTTGTTTTGGTGCTGGGGCTTTGGACTTGGGCCGGTGCTCCACGTGTTTGAATCATGCTTTCACCCCTGCTTTTTGCGGGCTAACTGGAGCTGTGTTTGGCTGATTAAAAAAGGGTAAACAGTTAAAGCTATGAGACTGTTTGACTCGACGCTGGCGGGAACCCAGGCTGCGCGCACGACGCGCTCTCCTGCTGAGCGGTACAGACTCACGCTGCAGTGCTCGGGAGCGTTTTACATGCCGAGATCCCTCCGTGGAGGGCTCATCGGGGGCAGAACACAGGCATCCTCCGCTTGTGCTCACGTACCCGACAGCGGGGCCTGAACGTTCAACCCGGGAAGACACACACACACAGACACAAACAGACAGACACAGACACACACACACACAGACACACATACCGGAAAGAACGCCAGTCACCTGCCCCCCTCCGCAGCCACAATCACAGACACACAGACACAGACACAGACACAGACACACAGACACACACAGACACAGACACACAGACACAGACACACACAGACACACACAGACACACACACACACACACACACACACACACACACACACACACACACACACACACACACACACACACACACACACACACACACACACACACACACACACACACACACCCCGGAAAGAACGCCAGTCACCTGCCCCCCTCCGCAGCCACAATCCCAACCCGGAAGTGGTCGCCTGGGAAATCGAGATCCGGGGCCGCTCACTGACGTCATCGCCCAGCGCCGGCGCCCGGGGAGGAAATTCTTCACTTGGCCTATAAGGTCTCTTCCCAGGATCCTCTCTTCCTCTTCGCCATCTTCCCTCTCTCTGGGCCGCCCGCCGCCACCATGAAGTAAGTGGGCGCCTTGAACCAAATCTGCTGCCATCCTCGAGCGGAGCTTCTCCCCGGCGTCCTGGACATGGCGTCTGCTTTAGCACACCCCCTTTCTGACGGCTTGCTTTTCGTTACAGGGTCGAACTCTGCAGTTTCAGCGGGTACAAGATCTACCCCGGGCACGGGAGGCGCTACGCCCGCACCGACGGGAAGGTAAAGGCCGCCGCGCCGCCGCTCCCGGCTCTGCCCCTCCCGCCTCGTTGGGGCCCGACGGTTGCGTTTCCCACAGCGTAGTTGTTCTCGACAGGCCTTCGGGTCGCGGGGTGGACTGGTTGCTCAAAATCGCGTAGCCGGGCCGGTAGAGCGCCCTGAGCGGGCTTGCGGAGATCGGGGTGTCATAGTGTAGGAGGGAATGACTCAAGTACCGAGGAGTCTTCTAATGGTTTTCACTCTTTTTAGAATTGTTGGGAGGGAGGAGAGTTGGATTCTGCCCAGAAATTTACACGACATTCTGTGATGGTAGACATGCCTGCTCTCACATAGTTCACATAAGCCTTTGGTTTCTGCGTCCCAACTTTTTCCTAATTAATTATAAGTTAAAATACCCATTTCCTAAGGATTTCAAGATCATTTCGTATTTCTTACAATAGGTTTTCCAGTTTCTTAACGCAAAATGCGAGTCAGCCTTCCTTTCCAAGAGGAATCCTCGACAGATAAACTGGACTGTCCTTTACAGAAGAAAGCACAAAAAGGGACAGTCGGTAAGTGGATTATACTGATGTCATGAAGCTCTCTTGAAAACTTTTAAGCTATTGGTTTCTGCTTTGTAAAATTGTGATTAAATGGCATATAAGTGCACTTTTTTTTTTTTTTTTTTTTGTCGGTCGTGGGGCTTGAACTCTGGGCCTGGGCGCTGTCCCTCAGCTCTTCAGCTCAAGGCGAGCGCTCTACCACTTGAGCTACAGCGCCACTTCCGTTTTTCTGGTGGTTTATTGGAGATAGGAGTCTCACGGTCTCTCCTTCCCGGGCTGGCTTTGAACCGCAATCCTCAGATCTCAGCCTCCTGAGTAGCTAGGATTACAGGCGTGAGCCACCAGCGCCCGGCATAAGTGCACTCTTAAAAGATGTAAAGCACCATACCATGAGACAGGATATAAATGGTATCATTATGTATCATCCGGGTTCAGAGCAATATCAAGTTTAAATTTATACAAGTCAGATAACATTAAAAACGGTTTTGTTTTGATTATTTTGTTTTGCACTAGGCAACCCAGCTTCGGACACTGGAAGGGAGGGGTGAACCTGGCCTGGAACAAATTAATAGGGGGTTTATTACTTGAGCTACACCCTCTCACCTTGTTTTGGCATTTTTTTGGGGGGGGGAACGGGGTGTATCCCAGTTTTAACAAAGATTTTTTTTTTCGGTCCCGGGGCCTGAACTCTGGGCCTGGGTGCTGTCCCTCAGCTCTTCAGCTCAAGGCTAGTGCTCTACCACTTGAGCCATATCACTACTTCTGGCTTTTCTGCTTATGTGGTGCTAAGGAATCAAACCCAGGGCCTCATTCATTCAAGGCAAGCCCTCTACCACTGGGCTACCTTCCCAGCCCCTAAATACAAGATTCTATTCATTGACCTGGACTCTTTTTTTACCACCCACCTTGCACATCAGACAACAGAATTTGCTATTATGTAAATGTTCCTTTTGTTTGTCCTGTCATTGCCAAATTCATTCCTGGGAACTCATCCTGCATCCAGTCTGTCTTGCAGAGTAAAGAAACATGCTTCAAATTATATGGTCCTTTGAGGTTGGTCTAAAAGCAACTTGTAAAAACAAGAAGTGAAAAGTAGTCACATATTAAATGCCTTAATCGTTGCAACTTTAATAGTTTTATAAGCTAGGATGAATTCCTATGACATGTTGCTAAGGTGACAGATATCAAGAAGCCATCTTGTGCATTGCCACTATGATATGTTCAGCTGATTCTAAACATAGCCACAAGATGCTAGTGGGAGTGGGGCAGGAAAGTCCCCCTGAGACTCTTACCTCCAATTAACCACTCAAAAACCAGTAGGGGAGCTGTGGCTCAAAGTGGTAGCGCGCTATCCTTGAGCAAAAAGTTCAGGGACAGGGCTGAGGCTGAGTTCAAACCCTACAACCCACCCCCCAAAACACAAAGCCAGCCTTAAGCAAAGGAAGTTAGTGGTGTCTGATTAGTTTAATAACTTGCTGAACTAGAATACATAGGACCCTAGCATGTTTTTCTGTCAGGGTTCCATTGCAGCCCAGATTTAAGAACGCGATTTAAGTATTCAGTGCTCCTACAGTGGACATATTTTCCATTGTATTGTTCCAATTGCTTTTACTTGTCCATCTACCCAGCAAGGATTCTGCAGTGCATTTGAGACTGTCGCACTATGCAGTGATAACTCAGACTTGAGATGTTCCTGCCTAGGCCTCTTGATTGCGGGGATGTACGTACACCTCACACACATATTTGAGGCGTTAGGGTCCATGGAAGTTTAAAGATGTTAGAGTGTTAAAGTGGTATAAATTGTTATTGTGATAATTTGATTTTGATGGTGATCCTTATAGGATTGGTGCTAAGTAAGTGGAATCGTCTCTCTTTCAGTACTGGTACACTCTAGACTGTGAAAGTGAAGTGCTCTTTCACATGCCTTTTTAGTTACCTATAGATTTTAGTGAAGTTTTTTTTTTTTGTGGGGTGGGAGGGGGGGACAGTTCGTGGGACTTGAACTTTGGGGCCTGGGCGCTATCCCTCAGCTCTTCAGCTCAAGGCAAGTGCTCTAACACTGAGCCACAGCACCTGTGCTGGTTAATTGGAGATAAGAGTCTCACAGACTTTTGTGCCCAGGCTGGCTTTGATGAGATCCTCAGATCTCATCCTTCTGAGTAGCTAGCATTGCAGAAGTGAGCCACTGGCGGCCGGCTAAAAGTAGTTTTATTGTTATATTAGGAAGTGTACCAGAGAGTTTACTATTTCATAAGTCAGATAATGAGTACATTTCTTCTTTGGTCAGTTTCATCTATTTGCCCCTCTCCACTTTCCCTTTGTGGTGGTAGAACTTTATGTATTGGCTTGAATATTGAGGTTTTTGTTTTTGTTTTAGCCAGTCCTGGGGCTTCAACTCAGGGTATGGGTACTGTCCCTGAGCTTTTGCCTAAGGCTGGCATTCTACCACTGGAGCCATAGTTCCACTTCTGGCTTTTTCTGTGTATGTGGTACTAAGGAATTGAACCCAGGGCTTCATGTAATGCTAGGCAAGCACTCTACCACTATGCCACAATCCCAGCCCTGTGGATTATTAAATATCTTGCCTCTTATGTAAAACATTGGTAAAACTGAAACTGAGAAATCAGTCCCAGCATATATTTTTATTGAATGAAAGATGTGTTTTGAATGCCACTAATGTGTATTTGACCAACCCATTATTGTGGCTATTGATTTAAAAAAAATCACGTTCAAAATGTAGAAAAGTTGGGACCTTTGGACATTATCCTTGAGCTGAAGAGCTCAGACACAGTGCCCAGACCCAGAGTTAAGCCCCATGACCGACAAAAACTAGTTTAAAGTAAAATAAAAATTTAAAGTGAGTATTATGTTTCCTTCATATATTGAACAATAGACAAGTGACTAAAAAAGAAACTTCATTGCTCCTCAGAGTTCATGAAGCATGGTTTATAAATATGCTCCTGATTTTTTTTTTTTGTAGGAAGAAATTCAAAAGAAAAGAACCCGTCGTGCAGTCAAATTCCAAAGGGCCATCACTGGTGCATCTCTTGCTGATATAATGGCCAAGAGGAATCAGAAACCAGAAGTTAGAAAGGCTCAGCGAGAGCAAGCTATCAGGTAAGGAATTCACATATTTTGTTATTGGGGTGAATTTAGAGTGTTTTGCCTTATCTATGTATTTAGATGGTCAATCATAATAAAAAGGTTTGTGGTGATCTTTGTACAATTAAAAGTACTAAGTGATCTAATGTATAGCTAACTTGAATAATGAAATTTATTAACATTCCTTGAATATTGGAGAATAAAAGTTTCTCCAAAAGTCTAGTTATTTGATAATTTCTTGTATTAGATTTTTGTATTCTTAAAGAATAAAATGTTTTCCTCAATGTTAACTCCACAGGGCTGCCAAGGAAGCAAAAAAGGCTAAGCAGGCATCCAAGAAGACAGCAATGGCTGCTGCTAAGGTGACTGAAGCTTTCTTGGATTTCTCTATTTTGGGCTGTGTTAGCATATGAACTTTGCACCTATGAACTTTGTATTGCCCATACTCCTCCTTCGGCTCTCCCCCCCCCCCTTTTTTTTTTTGCCAATCCGAGGCTTGAATTAGGTTTCTGGGCGCTGTCCTTGGGCCTTTTTGTGCTCAAGATTAGAGCTTTACCACTTGAGTCACAATGCCACTTCAGTTTTTTGAGTAGTTTATTGGGGATAAGAGAGTCTTAGGGACTTTCCTGCCTGGGCTGGCTTCAAACCATGATCCTTAAATCTCAGTCTCTTGAGTAGCTAGAATACAGGTGTGAGCCACAGCTATGCTGTTCCTGGATCACACTATCCTTTAAGCTTTAGGTTTTTAGGGTTTTAATTTTGTATCATGCTAGCCTTGGGCTTTGGTCTTTTTACCAGTGTCCCCTAAATAGCTGGGATTACAGTACTTGGCCACCAAACATAGTTGTAAATATAGTAGTACAATAGGGAAATCTGTTCCTTATTTATTTTGTCCTGGGGTTTAACTCTGGGCCTGGGTGCTGTCCCTCAGCTCTTTAGTTCAAGCCGAATGTTCTACCACTTGAGCTACAGTGCCACTACTGATGGTTCTGATGGTTAACTAGAGGTAAGAGTATCACAAAGTTTCCTGCCCTTGCTGGCTTTGAGCTGTGATCCTCAGATCTCAGCCTCCTGAATAGCTAGGACTACAGGCAAGAGCCACCTGTGCCCGGCTTTTGTTTTTAAATCTAACAACTAGGAAATGACTCATAATTTTGACAGATTTCATATAAGGCTGTATAAATATATAAAGACCATTAATTCCAGGCAAAATTAGATTTCTGTAGCCTCAATCTCTAAAGGGGCCCTGTTCTTTCAAGTTAAAATCAGAAAAATAACATGTTCCTTGTTACTTTTTCCCATGTTTGGGATTGGTGGACCTATATTGGGGGGGGAGTGGAGAAGGCATTACCATAGTTTCAACTTACCTTTAATGCTTGCTAGTTCAATAAAGATAGCACTGTACCAGTGAATCAGGCCTCAGGCTCAGCTTTTTGCTGGTTATTTTGGTGATGGAATCTGAGAGCTTTTGATCCTCTGGATCTCGTAACTAAATAGATTTGTAGGTGAGAGGTACCCACTAAGGATGCTGTTTGTTTATTTATTGGTCAGTCGTGGGGCTTGAACTCTGGGCCTGAGCACTGTCCCTGCGCTCTTAAGCTCAAGGTGACCGCTCTACCACTTGAGCCTCAGCGCCACTCATTGGAGATGAGTCTCACAGACTTTCCTGCCTGGGCTGGCTTTGAACTGTGATCCTCAGATCTCAGCCTCTGAGTAGCTAGGATTACAGGCATGAGCCACCAGCTCCCAGCTTGGATGCTGTATATTTATATTGCTGATAATAGGTATTGAACTCAAGACCTAGGTGCTGTTCATTAGCTTTTTTGTCCCACTTCTAGCTCTCTTGAGTTTAACTGAGACAGAGTCTCTTGGACTTTCCTGCCCATGCTGGATGCTGGCTTTTGATCACTATCCTGGTATCAACCTCCTGAGTAGGATTACACATGAGAACTACTAGTGCCCAGCTGGTATTCTTTTTTTTTGTGGGGGTCCGGTCGTGGGGCCTGAACTCTGGGCCTGGGCGCTGTCCCTCAGCTCTTCAGCTCAAGGCTAGCGCTCTACCACTTGAGCCACAGTGCCACTTCTGGCTTTTTTTTTCTGCTTATGTGGTGCTGAGGAATCGAACCCAGGGTCTCAAGCATGCAGGGCAAGTGCTCTACCACTGAGCCACCTTCCCATGCCCCAGCTGGTATTCTTAATAAAAATAGCATTCTTAGGGCTTGGGGGCATTACTTATATGGTGACTACTTGCCTAGCACGTAGTTATCTTCACTTACCACTAAATAGCAAATCTTTTTTTCTCAAATTTGGTAATAGCTCCCCTTTTATATAATTCTGTCAGTCTTTACAGAATTTTCTCTGTGAAAGTGAAAATTTCTGTTAGTGTTTGGGGAGAGTTCTATGAAAATACTGTTACTACAAATACAGGCAAATTATGGAGGCGGGCTAGGACATACAGAACTGGAATACACAAATAGGGTAGTAGTTGGGCACTAGTGGCTCACACCTGTAATCCTAGCTACTTGGGAGGGTAAGATCTGAAGATTGCAGTTCAAAGCCAGCCCAGGCAAGTGAGCCCATGAGACTAAATTATCAGAAAACCAGAAGTGGTGCATGGCTCAAAAGTGGTAGAGTGTTAGCCTTAAGTGAAAATGCTCAGGGACAGTGCCCAGGCCCTGAGTTCAAACTCAGTGACTGACCAAAGGAAAAATACGGTGGTGGAAAGTGTCCTTTTTCAGTGTTGCATAACATCATGTTATTTTTTTACAGGCTCCCACAAAGGCCGCACCTAAGCAAAAGATTGTGAAGCCTGTGAAGGTTTCTGCTCCCCGAGTTGGTGGAAAACGCTAGTTTGGCAGATTAGATTTTGAAATAAAGGTCTATCTGTAACTCTAGATTGTGTTGGATTCTTTCACTTAAGCATGTTGAGCCTACATGGTTAATAGGTGAAATGTAAAGTTAAGACTGACATTTTCTAAAAGTGTGGCTGGGAGGAGGCATATGTAACTCAGTGGTAGAGTAAACTGAGGCCTTGGGTTCAGGATTAAATAATTTTACTACTCAGTAACAAGACCTCCTACCCTTAAGTTTCTTGGAGTGACAAAGTAAGATCTATGGTTGATTAGGCAGGCACTTGTGGATAAGACTAAGCTGAGATGTGAGGATGGTTGAAAGCCATAATAGGCAGGAAATTTAGCTATATTTATCTTCAGTTAAGCAGAAAAAAGTATAGCTATAATTAAGTGGTAGTGCTAACGTTGAACGTGAAAGTTCAGATCAAGCAACCAGGTTCTGAGTTCCAATTTTTTTGTGTTAGTAATCGGGCTTGAACTCAGGGTTAGGGTGGCTATACCTGAAAGCTTTTTAAAAATTTGGACCATGATCCTCAGATCTCAGCTTCTTCAGTAGTTAAGACTAAAGGTGTGAGCCCTTAGGGTCTAGCTTAATCTGCTCTTGATCCCAGGAAGTTAGCTTAAATGTAGAACACTGTGAGTTGTGTTTTGAGACAAGGTCTTGCTATATTATCTATGTTGACTTGCAATTTTAAGTTTTCTGCCTTTGCTTCCTAAGTCCTTGGTTTATAGGTATGTAATGCCATGTCCTGCTAGAGCATACGTAGTATAGAGCATATGTAGTATATTATACTTAATCCCAGAAAAGTAGTTGAGCTAGGGGTTTTATAGAGCAGAATCATTTAAAAAATGCTCAGACTTGGGCTGGGGAAGTTGGCTCAGTGATAGAGTGCTTGCCTCGAAAGCATGAGACCCTGGGTTTGATTCCTCAGCACCACATAAGTAGAAAAAAGCCAGAAGTGGCGCTGTGGCTCAGGTGGTAGGGCCTAGCCTTGAGCTGAAGAGCTGAGGGACAGCGCCCAGGCCCAGAGTTCAGCCTCCAAGACAAAAAAAAAAGCTCAGTTACTATGCGTAAGATATAAGGAAAATTTAGTATAAGGTGTGCCAAAGATACAATGAAAAACCAACAACCCCTTTTGAAATGACATTAGTGCCAACATTCCTTCATCCCTGTTTTATCCATCATTACTAGGATTAGAGGGTTTTTTTTTCATGGTGCATGTGGCAATTTAGACATTGTTCCTAAAGTGTTGGGGTAAAATATTTTGCTTAGAAAATTGCTAATGATGAGATTACTAGGGAAAATGGTTTCTGTTTGATTTTGAGTAAGGAAAGCTTAACCAATTACAACGCCCAAAGGAATGCCAATTTGACTTTGAATAAGGAGAGCTTAACCAAAATGTTCAAATGAATGCTGAGATGTAGATGCCAAATTTTGTACACAGTGAAATGTCTCCTTGAAATGTCCTTTTAGAGTTAGGTCTGAAAGGGAACTGGTAATTGATCAGGTATCCCAGAAGAGTGGAAATTAACAAAGTTTAGTTTTGCTGGGAAGAAAACTGAAAACTTGGAGAGCATTTAACAATATTTATTGGTCAAAAAGATTGAGGATTGGAGAGCTTGATGCTTTCATGTAACTATTTTGCAAAAATGAGTTGGATGTTTTCATAATTTAGGTTTTCTTCAATACTATTTGCGTTTTCTGCTTCCATTCTAGTCCACTTAAAGTTCAGTTTTTGCTGGGATTGAATATGGCCTTGAGCTGGCTGTGGAAGCCTACCAGCCACGTTCTCAGCCCTTGGCTTATGTTGATTTTAAGTTACCACAAGAGCTGGGTGCTGGTGGCACACACCTGTAATCCTAGCTACTCAGGAGGCTGAGAATTGAGGATTACAGTTCAAAACCAACCCTGGCAAGTCATCTGAGATTGTCTCCAATAAACCACCAGAAAGCCAGAAGTGGAGCTGTGGCTCCAAGTGGTAGAGCACCAACCTTGAGCAAAAGAGCCCAGGGATGGCGCCCAGGACCTGAGTTCAAGCCCCACAACTTAAAAAAAGGTTGCCACAAGAAAGTTGCTGCCGAGCATATGGAACAACCAGCCCCTGTACAGGTTGGGTTTGGGCTGCTTCCCTCACTGCCCTATTCTAATGGAGGAGTACATCTCCACCTAACTACCCCCTGTCCAGTTCAGTCTAAAAATCGGCGGACAGTAGCATTTCAATAGATGTTAGGTCTGACAGCTGTTATGGGGCCTTAACCCGCTATCAAGTTCTCACTTGTTCCCAGGCATAACAGAGAAACCTAAGAGTCTGTAATCCTAGGTGGAGAATTCTGCAGTAACTACAATCAAACTCCTTGGGCTAGAAAGCCTGGAGTTTTCCAGATTTAGCAAAACTGCCCGTGTGTGTATCAAGGATCGTATTAGCCCCTGGGCTTTTAAGGCCCAATACATGTGCATTGAAGACTACAGATGTACTTGAGTTAAAAATCTTGGATAAGACTTATTGCAGGGCTGGGAAGGTGGCTCAGTGGTAGAGCGCTTGCCTTGCATGCATGAGACCCTGGGTTCAATTCCTCAGCACCACATAAGCAAAAAGAAAAAAGCTGGAAGTAGCGCTGTGGCTCAAGTGGTAGAGCGCTCGCCTTGAGCTGAAGAGCTGAGGGACAGTGCCCAGGCCCAGAGTTCAGGCCCACAACCGGACCCCCTTACCCCCCCCCAAAAAAAAGACTTACTGCACATTGAGAAACCAAATTCAACTCTGCATGGCCTCATGTAAATACCCTTATTTACATCGGGTGTTAGATCACCTCTAGATTTTTTTTTTCTTTCAGTTGTGGGGGCTTGAACTCTGGGCCTGGGCGTTGTCCTTCAGCTCTTCAGCTCAGGCTAGCACTCTACCACTTGAGTCACAGCACCACTTCCAGTTTCCTGAGTGGTTTATTGGAGATAAGAGTCTCACCGCCTTTCCTGCCTCTGCAGACTTTGAACCGAGATCATCAGATCTCAGCCTCCAGAGTAGCTAGGATTACAGGTGTGAGCCACCAGCCCGGCTCTCCTCCAGTTGTAAGTAGAGGTAAATGTAAGTGTGGCTTAAAGGAAAGCTTACTCCTTCCTTTAAGATGCTGTAGCATTGTAGTTTACATGTATAAAGTCACTAATACATGCTGATCATTCCAGAAAAATTCTGACCATCCCTTAGCTAGTTGGGAGGGCAGGTCTTAGTTAATGAACTGAACGGTTTATAACGGAGGCACTTACATTTTAAAACGCTTGTCCGCCGGAACCTACATTTCCAAGTAAACGGGATTAGTTTGGGTCCAGAGCTCCCAACCGCCTGCTTTTGTATCAGGGGTCACAAAGTGAACCTAAAACCAGGACCACCAGTCAGGGGGAAGGCTCTCAGATGGGACAACAGGCCACCAGCGCCTGCACGTGGCCCTCCCGAGACCGTGGGAAAAGAGGAACCCCCGAGGGAAACTGCCAGGATTTAAGATGTCTGCTAAAAAGTCCTTGCGGATCTCCGAGGAAAGGTCTACTGCCTTCCAGAATGTCCGCCCGCAGTCCTGACGTCACTCCATCGGCTTCCTCAAAGCCGAACGCCAGAACGCTCCAATCAGGAACTAGGCCCCGCCCTGCCCCGCGTCACTTCCGGTGGTGCAGCAGCCATTTTGTCAGTCGCCCGCGGATCCCGCGCGCTGGAGAAGTGCAGTTCCCCCTGGTAACTAACTCGTCGGTTCTTTCTCGGCGCGGCCGACGAGCGCGGTCGAAGAGCGCTCACCAAAGGCAGAGACGTTCCTCCGTACATGGTCGCTGCTGCCGTTGCACCCGCCCGGAGCTAGCGCCCTGTCTGCTTGCCGCGCCGCTTGACAGGCGCCCTCGGGGAGCCGCCGTTCGCGATGTCAAACGAGGAGAGCTACCGGGCCATCCTGCGCTACCTGACGAACGAGCGCGAGCCCTACGCGCCCGGCACCGAGGGCAATGTCAAGCGGAAGATCCGCAAGGCGGCCGCCTGCTACGTGGTGCGCGGCGGGACTCTGTATTACCAGCGGCGGCAGCGGCATCGCAAGACCTTCGCGGAGCTGGAGGTGGTGCTGCAGCCCGAGCGACGCCAGGGCCTCATCGAGGCGGCGCACCTGGGCCCCGGCGGCACCCACCACACTCGACATCAGACCTGGCACGACTTGTCCAAGACGTACTGGTGGCGAGGTGAGACGCAGTCCGCGGCGAGGGGGCCGGGCGGGCGGCGGAGGGCCCGGCGAGGCCCCCTGGCGAGGCCTGCGTGCGCCCCTGTGACGGGCTGGAGGGGCTCCGGCGCCCATCGCCGGGCCCGCTAGCGATCGGCGGCGGAGCGCCTGCCAGGCGGAGCCGAGCGGGTCGGGAATGCGAATGGAGCCGCACTTCCTAACGGAAGGAGGCCGGGGCGGCTGGGGGCGGACTCTGGCCCGGGGTGGGGCCAAGGGGCTTCCCTGGGGGCCGGGCCTGCGGCGGGGCGTGTCCATGGGGCCCCGCCTCCCCAGGCGGCCGATCCGCCCAAGGTGTCGCGCCCTGCCTCCGGGGCTCCCTCCAGCCCTGGCCAGCGAAAACTCGCTGGAACCACCTGGGGTTTGGTTTGGTTTGGTTTGCTTGTTTGTTTGTTTTTCGTTTTGTTTTGGTGCGGGTTCAGTGGCTGGATCTCGGGACCCGGGCTCGGTCCCAGAGCGTTTTTGCTCCAGGCTAGCGCTCTTCCACGTGAGCCGCTGTTCCACTTTTAGCTTTTATAGTGGTTAGTCTCACGGACTGAAATGTACTTATTACCTGACTTATGTAACTCTTCTGTATATCACCTTCATAGTAACAGTAACAACAATAATCCGAGGGTCTCATGGACTTCCCTCCGCTAACTGGCTTCAAGCAGCTATCCTCGGATCCCAGCCTCCTAAATAGCTTGGATTACAGGCATTAGCTACCGGTGCCCGGGGAACCGCTTTAAGAACTGTACTGAGGCTTTTGGCCCCGAGATCACCTGCTTTTTTCAGGGTGCACCGTTCTCAGTTTGAGGCTCTTTGCATCCACTCCCCTTTATATCTCAGACTCAGCTACTACGTCAGTAGGAAGCCATAGTTGTGATATGGAAGCGATAAGACTAATTGTGTAAATTGTTGTCTTAGACCTCGGTTTTAGATTAACTGAATGTTTAGAATTCTTCCACTAACTCTGTCAGGCACCTTGGGAAATGTTAAGCCCTATATACATCCAGGAAAGATACTTATTTCTATGGTTTCTTTTTTCGACAACCAGGAAATAATATAGTTTCTATAGTTTCTTGATTCCTTGGGAACCCGGATAAGAGAGGACAGGTGTCCTTGGCTTAACTGCTATCCTTCTTCACAAACTTGGTAAATGCTAAAACGGTACAGTTAGAATTAGTAACAGTTTACAGATACACAGAAAAATAACGAATAGCTTTGTTAAGGATTCTGTATCTTTATATGTTGCTTGGAGAAATTAATATATGAATAGTGTTTGCCTCATTTATGAATAAATTAGACTGTAGTACACTGATTTTGAGAAAGTAATACATGAATAGTGGTTACCTCTTTTATTAATAAATTAAGACTATAGTACTCTTTCAGCTTGGGCACCTTTTCTTCCCTGTTTGTGCCATTGTTGGGACTTGAATTCAAGGCCATGTGCTTGGCTTTTCCCCCTAAAGTTAGTGCTCCACCGCTTGACTTGTAAAACCTCCACTGCAAGCTTTTTTTCTAGTTGGATTCTCACTGACTTTTCTGCTTAGACTGCCTTTGAAGAGCAATCCTCATATGTTAGCCTCCTCAGTAGGTAGAAGTTACAGATGTGAGCCACAAGAGCCCAGCTTTCTTATTTACATTTTCAACTCTTACTCTCAAGAATATAGTGAAGTTTTTTTGTTTTTTGTTTTTGTTTTTTGTCTCTGGTGGTGGGGCTTGAATTCTGGGTCTGGGCACTGTCTCTTAGCTCTTCGGCTCATGGCTAACACTACCACTTGAGCCACAATGCCACTTCTGGCGTTTTCTGTTTATGTGGTGCTGAGGAATCAAACCTAGGGCCTCATGCATGCAGGGCAAGCCCTCTACCACTGAGCCACCTTCCCAGACCAAGAATATAGTGAAGTTTTGAAGAGGTTATATGATACATTTTATGTTTTGTAGGTTGAATACCACGGGTGATGTCACCAGTTTGGAGTTTCACATATGACTTAATATTATGAGCATCAGTTAAAACTTATGTACACTTAAAATTTTATATTACATTATCTCAAAATATGTACATAAACATAATGTACATCATAAAACACAAATGAATTTTATCTAGATGTGTCTTATCTCTAGTACTTCTCATTATGCATGTGTGAATATTCCAAAACTTGAAAAACAAAAATCAGAAATACTTGGATCCAAGCACTTCTGAAAAAAGAAACTTACAGTAAACAGTCATCTAATAAAACAATTTTAGGAAAAGTATTTTGCTGTAAAGTTTTATTTTGGCAGTTCTGAGGATTGAACTCAGGATTCAGTGAGTTTGTGGCGCTTATATCTGGATTACACTTATTTACTTCTAAGGCTTTTTATAGGAAGACAAGTCCTCTCCCCCACTTCCCTCCACCCCATTCCCCCCTTTGGTCATGGAGCTTGAACTCTGGGCCTAGGTGTTATCCCTCAGCTCTTCAGCTCAAGGTGAGCGCTCTACTGCTCACTTCCTGTTTTCTGGTGGTTTATTGAAGATAAGAGTCTCTCAGACTTTGCCAGAGCTGGCTTTGAACTGGGATCCTCAGATCTCAGCCTCCTGAGTAGCTAGGATTACAGGCATGAGCCACTGATGCTCGGCTAGAAGACAAGATTTTCATGGTCTGTTAACACATTTCTATGTATTCCCAACAAGGTTCTCTGATGGCCCTTTGGATGCAGGTTGCTCATAAAAGGTTGTTTACTGAGCATAGACTCGGAAAAAAAAGAAATAAATTATAGGCTAGGCTGAACATCCTTAATCCGATTGATTAATAAAGTTATTTTAGGAGAAACACCAGAAGAGCACCTTGGCAGAAGATCTAACTGCTCTTGTCTAAAAGCAGTGGTTATGCCATCACAAAATATTCTGTTAGTTTTTTTGGTGCTATTATTTTTGGTGTAGATAGTAAGAGAAATTTCTGGAAAAAAAATTACATTCTCATTACAAGTTTTGGTTGTAGCCTGTTATAGGCTACAGAATCCCCCCCCCCCCCCCCCATCTTCAAGTCAGGTTTAAGAACATCCAGCTGAGATGTTGGTTTTCTTTTTTGTTAGTCTTGGGGCTTGAACTCGGGGCCTGGGCGCTGCCATTGAGCTTCTTTTTGCACAAGGCTACCACTAGAGCCACAGCAGTACTTCGGCTTTTTCTGTTTATGTGGTACTGAGGAATCGAACCAGTGCAAGGCAGGCCCTTTACCACTAAGCCACATTCCCAGCCCTCTTTGAGCTTTTTGGTTCAAGAGTGCTCTACCACTTGAACCGTATTTCCATTTCTAGCTTATTTTCGTGTGTGTGTGTGTGTGTGTGTGTGTGTGTGTGTGTGTGTGTGTGTGTCTGTGTGTCTGTGTGTCTGTGTGTCTGTGTGTGTCTGTGTGTGTGTGTGTGTGTGTGTGTGTGTGTGTGTGTGTGTTTGTGTGTGTTTAATTTGAGGTAAGAGTCTCCTGGACTTTCCGGCACAGGCTTGCTTAAAAATGAGATCCTTAGATCTCAGGCTTCTAAATAGCTAAGATTACAGGCATGAACCACTGGTGCCTGGGTGAGACACTATGTTTAATTGCTGATGGATGGCTCACCCTTGAAGTTGTGGATGCTGAGGAGGATGAGATCAGAGGATCAGGGTTTGAAGCCAGCCCAGGTAGAAAAAGTCCATTAAACTTATTTCCAATTAACCCCAAAAAGCTGGAAGTAGAGCTGTGGCTCAAGTGGTAGAGTGCTAGCTGTGGGCAAAAAGATTCAGGGACAGTGCACAAACTCTGAGTTCCAGCCCTAGTACTAGCACCAAGAGAGAGGAAAGGAGGGGGAAAATAGGGAGAGAGGAGAGAGAGAGAAACAGAGACAGAGCGCAAAGATCAAGGAACTGATGAGAAACTCTAAATACCTCTTAAAACTTGTGTCTTGACACACTAAACAATTCATGTTCCTGGGCTGGGAAGGTGGCTCAGTGGTAGAGCACTTGCCTTGCATGCCTGAGCCCCTGGGTTTGATTCCTCAGCACCACATAAGCAAAAAGAAAAAAGCCGGAAGTGGCTCTGTGGCTCAAGTGGTAGAGCGCTAGCCTTGAGCTGAAGAGCTGAGGGACAGCGCCCAGGCCCAGAGTTCAGGCCCCACAACCGGACCCCAAAAAACAATTCATGTTCCTTTGGCTAAATGAATTGCATGGTCTTATCTGAGGTCAAAAGAATGGAGAATCTTTTGAGTATTTGTATGAATCTAAAGGCTATGGCTTACAATACTGTGAAATTCGGGAAATTATGTAATCACTTAATCACAATCAAAACAAAAAAAAGAACCTCGGGGAAGGTAGGGAGGGAAGGGATGGTGGGGGAAAACAGTGGAGGGGGTAACAATGCTCAATAGGTAGAGTGCTAGCCTTGAGCTGAAGAGCTGAGGGACAGCACCCAGGCCCAGAGTTCAGGCCCCACAACTGGATCCCCCCCCAAAAAAAACAAACAAACAATGCTCAATAGGAAGTGTACTCATTGCCTTACTCATGTAACTGTAACCCTCTGTATAGTATCTTTACAATAAAAAACAATCTGCAAAAGGAAAGGAAAAAAAATAAAGGCTATGGCTTACTATGTTCCCAGAGTATATTATAATGCATGATCTTTGTCACATATGTAGTTCATATTTCACCAAAACATCATGCAAAGCCTGACCACCATAGGTTTTATTTTATGGATACATTGTAACATGGAAGTGGGCAAGCCTATAAAATTGTCTTATAATGGGAGAAGTGAAAAACTGAAAATCAACAAAAACCATGTATTATAGCATGAAAACAAACTGTTATTCATATACTTATAAATATAAAAATATATCTTTTAGCCAGGCACTGGTGGCTCATACCTGTAATCCTAATACTCAGGAAGCTGAAATATGAGGATCAGGGTTCAAAGCCAGCCTGGGCAGGAAAGTCCATGAAACTCATATATCAATTAATCACCAGAAAACTGGAAGTGGAGCTGTGACTCAAAATGGTAGAGCCTTGAGTGAAAGAACTCAAGGACAGTGCCTAGGTCCTGAGTTGAGTTCAAGCCCCATAACCAACAATAAATACATAAAAATTAGTATCTTACATTTTTAAGTGTCTTTATATTTTCTACGGTCATAGGTGTGTTTACATAGAGTCACTTGAGCATATATTAATATACACAGATTAAATCTATTCTTTGTTTTCTAGTAGGAACAGTATTAACTTTATTTTTACTGCAGGTATATTAAAGCAAGTCAAAGATTATATCAAACAGTGTAGCAAATGCCAGGAGAAACTAGATCGCTCCCGTCCAATATCAGATGCTTCAGAAATGTTGGAAGAATTGGGACTAGACCTTGAATCTGGAGAAGAAAGTAATGAGTCAGAGGATGACCTGAGCAACTTTACTTCACCTCCAACTACAGCTCCTAAGTCTTCAAAAAAGAAGCCAGTATCCAAACATGAACTTGTATTTGTAAGTGACAATTTCCATTCAGCTTTAACTGTTTATTTGGTTGGGTTTTTTGGTGCTAGTCCTGGAGCTTGAACTCAGAGCCTGGGCACTGGTTCTGAGCTGCTTTTGCTCAAGGCTAGCACTCTACCACTTGAGCTACAGTGCCATTTCGGGCTTTTTCTGTGATTAATTTGAGATAGAGTTTCAGGGAGGGCTGGGAATGTGGCTTAGTGTTAGAGTGCTTGCCTTGCATGCATGAAGCCTTGGGTTCGATTCCTCAGTACCACATAAACAGATAAAGCCAGAAGTGGAGCTGTGGCTTAAGTGGTAGAGTGCTAGTCTCGAGCAAAAGAACTTTAGGGACAGTACCCAGGCCCTGAGTTTAAGCTCTAGGACTGGCAAAAAAAAAAAGAAAGAAAGTTTCATGGACTTGGCTACCTGGGCTGGCTTCGATCTGCGATCCTCAGATCTCAGCCTTCTGAGTAACTAGGGTTACAGGTGTTAGCCACCCAGCACCCAGCTTAAGTTTCTTTTTATTACCCTATTTCCCTTGTTTTGTAATGAAATAGTGGTATTGGTAGACAATACTTTTCTGGAGTAGTACGTGGGTCAGGAAGTAAAATTACTCTGACTAGATTTTTAGCTACTTTTTGATTACTTTGTGTTTTTGTTTATTGGTTTATACTAGTTTTATATGTCATCAAATTTCTGACAGTAAAAAGAAATAGAAAATAGTGAGGCAAACATATTGTGCCTTATTTAAGCCAATAGGTAAAAGAAAGAATAACAGATTATTTCTTCACTTGGAAAAAGGGAATAGATTTCCAGTTGATATCAAACTTTATTTTGACAGGTTGATACGAAAGGAGTGGTAAAGCGTTCTTCTCCAAAACATTGCCAGGCTGTCTTGAAACAGTTGAATGAGCAGAGACTTTCCAACCAGTTCTGCGATGTAACTTTATTAATTGAAGGAGAGGAGTACAAAGCACATAAGTCTGTTTTGTCAGCTAATAGTGAATATTTTCGAGATCTTTTTATTGAGAAAGGAGCTATTTCCAGTCACGAGGCTGTGGTGGATCTTTCTGGTAAGATTTTTTTTTTTAATCCTGCTGTTTGTTAATAAGTACACTCTAGAAGAGAGAGTTGTTTTCTAAACAGAATTTATGCTGATAGAGGCCCATATACAGAAGCCTACTACTTATTGAAAAGGACCTTTTTTAAAAAAAATTGTAATTTTTAGGGCTGGGAATGTGGTTTAGTGGAAGAGTGCTTGCTTAGCATGCATGAAGCCTTGGGTTTGATTCCTCAGTATCATAAACAGAAAAGACCAGAAGTGGCGCTGTGGCTCAAGTGGTAGAGCACAAGCCTTGAGCACAGAGAGGCTCAAGGACAGTGCCAGGCCCTGGGACAGCTCCAGGACCAGGGGGGGAAAATGGTTCCCCTTATTTGCAATAACTAGTATATGTCTAGAACAAGCAGAAAAAGTCAAAAGCTATGTACATATGACCATATAAGATAATGCTAAGTGAAATGAACCCCAAGATAGGGACACACGAGGTTTTATCTTTCTTGCTGTTGTTTTTAATGTACTTATAATATACTATGGGATTTTTTTTTTTGTGTCTTTTGTATGTTCTTTCCGCATGGTATAAATACCCTGTTTTCACTGTATTTGATTCTGGACCCTGCATCTTGTATATACATTTTTCTGATTTGGGGAGGGGAAGGGAAATAACAAAATGCTGAAATAAGGATACAGGTTGATCCATTGTAACAATGAGATGTACAAGACACTATGTTGAAAATGAACTTTACAACTTGGGGGGTAAGGGTAGGTGGGGAGGAAAGGGATAGTAGGGGAAAAACAAAGGAAGGGGTAACAATGCTCAATAGAAAATGTACTCATTAGTAACTTTAACCCCTCTGTATCTTTACAATAAAAATATATTTAAAAATTAATTTTAGGGGGCTGGGAAGGTGGCTCAGTGGTAGAGCACTTGCCTTGCATGCATGAGGCCCTGGGTTCGATTCCTCAGCACCACATAAGCAAAAAGAAAAAAGCCGGAAGTGGCTCTGTGGCTCAAGTGGTAGAGCGCTAGCCTTGAGCTGAAGAGCTGAGGGACAGCACCCAGGCCCAGAGTTCAGGCCCACAACTGACCAAAAAAAAAAAAAAGGTAATAGACCATAATACAGTATTTTATTATTGTGTTTTGTTTATTTTTTATTTATTTTTATTTTATTTTGATTTATTTATTTTTTACCAGTCCTGGAGATTGAACTCAGGGCCTGGGCACTGTCCCTGAGTTTCTTTTGCTCAAGGCCAGCACTCTACCACTTGAGCCACAGAATCACTTCTGGCTTTTCTGTTTATGTGGTACTGAGGAATCGAACCCTGGGCTTCATGCATGCTAGGCAAGCACTCCACCACTAAGCCACATTCCCAGCCCTATGTGGTTTTATTTATTTATTTTATTTTATTTTTTTGGTCCAGTTGTGGGGCCTGAACTTTGGACCTGGGCGCTGTCCCTCAGCTCTTCAGCTCAAGGCTAGTGCTCTACCACTTTAGCCACAGTGCCACTTATGGCTTTTTTCTTTTTTCTTATGTGGTTCTGAGGAATCGAACCCAGGGCCTCAGGCATGCAAGGCAAGTGCTCTTCCACTGAGCCACCTTCCCAGCCCCTATGTGGTTTATTTTTTAAAGGAGTATTCTTACGTTCAGTTTCTTGGTCTTAAAATTTGTGCCAGGATTAACATGGTTTCAGGCTGTTTGATTGTCAACTACTTAAGGGAAACTGGGGCCTGGGGATTGTCCTTTATTACCTAACTAGCCATGAGGATAATGTTGATCTCTTTCCTTGTTTTTTTTTTTTTTTTTTTTTTTTTTTTTTTTTTTTTTTTTTGTCGGTCGTGGGGCTTGAACTCTGTCCTTGGTTTTTATCCTAATATGTAGTATATCTGTTTAATTCATCCATTTGTAAATCCTCTTATCTGTATATAAAAGTCTCACACTGTATCCTTTGAGTCAAAACTAGAGAGCAAGAAATAAGAGATTATAAAAGCTTGCTTTGGTTGGGTCTCAGTGAAATGGGAAGTTAATTATATTAGAAAAGCTCAACACAGCTGGGAAGGTGGTTCAGTGGTAGAGTGCTTGCCTTGCATGCTTGAGGCCCTAGGTTCGATTCCTCAGCACCCATAAGCAAAAAAAAGCTGGAAGTGGTGCTGAGGCTCAAGTGGTAGAGCACTAGCCTTGAGCTGAAGAGCTGAGGGGCAGCGCCCAGGCTCAGAGTTCAGGCCCACGACCGGACCCAAAAAAACCAAACAAACAAACAAAAAACAAAAAAAAGGTCAACACAGAACAGTATAAGGTGGGGGATAAGAATATTTCCTGGATTGTATAATAAAACTCTAGGAAAGTATACAGTTTTCCTTTTTGTTTTTTGTTTTTTGGGGGTAGAAGGTAAGTGGGAATTAAATCCAGGGCCTTGAATACCTACTTTACCACTGTGCTACATATCTTGTTCTATGTAATTTCTTTCCATCCTTCTCTCTTTTTCTTCCTTTCCTCTTCCTCCTGTTACTCTCTCTTTCTCTCTCTTCTCTCCTCTTTTCTCTCCCTCTCTCCTTCTACTCTCCCCCCCCTCTTGCTTTCATATTTTGGTCCTAGGACTTGCACTCAGAGCCTTGGTGATGTCACTTAGATTTTGTGCTCAAGGCTAGTCTTCTACCATTTGAATTACTGCTTTCTGGTGGTTGATAAGAATTTCACTGACTTTTCTGCTTAGGCTGGTGTTGAACCATGATCCTCAGATCTCAACCTCATGTGTAGCTAGGATTACAGGCATGAGTCACAGCACCCAGCTTCCTATATCATTTCTTAGTTGTCTATTTGTTTTTTTTTTTTTGGTTGGTCGTGGGGCCTGAACTCTGAGCCTGGGCACTGTCCCTCAGCTCTTCAGCTCAAGGCTAGTGCTCTACCACTTGAGCCACAGCACCACTTCTGGCTTTTTCTGCTTATGTGATACTGAGGAATCGAACCCAGGGCCTCATGCTTGCGAGGCAAGCACTCTACCACTGAGCCACCTTCCCAGCCAGTTGTCTATTTGTAAAGGTAGTATAAGAATCATCACTGTTGTAGTGGGATTTTTTTCCTTCGTTTTTAAAAATTACATGATTACTAGGAATTAGAAATGGCTTTTGAAAGTAAAGCACTGAGAATATAGAAAAGAAATAAACTGACTTTATTATTTTACATAAAATTAGAATGCAATACCACATAGAAATGGTAATTTTATCCTGGGATCTAGAATATGCAAACTATAGCCTAAGGGCCAATTCTCCCTACTCTCCCTTTTCACAAAGAAATTTGTACAGCCAGTTCCCATTGTGTACATCAGAGCTCAGAGCTGAGTAGTTGTGACAGGCACTTGGTGACCTGAAGTATTCATTATCTCATTCTTTATAGAAAGAGTTACCTGACCCCTGCATTAAATCTTGTTTCTTAATGTTTAGTTGTAGAATACTCTGTTCAATTAAATGGACTACTGTAAATAGACAATAGAGCTACACTTACTGAAGTGTGAGGTTGGTGGAACCCTGACTACTCACCAACCTCCCTAGAGGCAAGCACTCTACCACTGAGCCACCTTCCCAGCCCCTCCCTTGTTCTTTTTTACCCTCCATTCTCCAGCAGCTATTTCTAGAGGGCAATTTGAGGAATCCCCAGGGTTCTAAGGAATAAAGTTTGAAAATGACTACCTTACAACAACTCGAAATAGGAAGTCTGATATTATTTTCTGTATTAAGTATTGAGAGATTCAGCTCATAAAAGTGAGTTAGTCAACATTTGATAAGCAGCCAGAACAGAAAGCAAAATTCATGGGTAATTAATTATAGAATTAATGGCCACACTTGCCACTTCTTTTATCTTGTCGTAATTCTATATCAGTTGTTCCTATACAGTGTTTTTGTTATGACTAACTTTTTTGTCCCCTACCTTTCTTGTTTCATGCAGGTTTTTGTAAAGCAAGCTTCCTTCCTTTGCTAGAATTTGCCTATACTTCTGTACTGAGTTTTGACTTCTGTAGTATGGCTGATGTGGCTATCTTAGCTCGTCATCTCTTCATGTCAGAAGTTTTAGAAATTTGTGAAAGTGTGCATAAACTAATGGAAGAGAAGCAGCTAACAGTATATAAAAAGGGTGAAGTACAAACAGTTGCATCTACCCAAGACCTGCCACCACAGAATGGAAGTACAGCACCTCCTGGGGCTAGCAATGAGGGAACCACAAACACTGTATCTAGTGAACATGGAGGTTGTGAAATTGTACTACTAGTAAATGGAGAGTTGCCAGAAGCTGAGCAGAATGAGGAGGTAAGACAACAGCCTGAGTCCCAAGTTTCTTCAGAGGCTGAAGCTACTGTATCATCTGCAGGAAGTATAGCTGACTCCCATCCTGAAATAGAATCTGTTGCTTTAGGAATGAAAAACGAGGCAGACATAGAAGCTTCAAACACCAGAGATGACACCATTTCTAATACAAATCCTATACTTTCGCAAGACAATGTAATCAGTAGCTCTCACGAGGACAGCGATAGGGGAAATGATGCATCAGCTGAAGATAACTGTGCTGAAGACATTCCAAATGATACGCAAAACCTTGAGCAGCCTTTAAAAGACCATGAAAATCTAGTTGCATCAATGGCAAACCAAGACCTGGGCCCTGAGGATGACACTTATAGAAGTAGGCTTCGGCAGCGGTCTGTTAATGAAGGGGGATATATCCGACTACACAAGGGCATGGAAAAAAAGCTCCAGAAGCGGAAAGCTGTTCCTAAGTCAGCAGTCCAACAGGTATGATTTACAAAAAAGGTTGTCATTTGTAATTTCAGCTTTAGGTTGACAGCATCCTAGTGATGAACTTAGGTTTATGATAAAAATTATGGGATGGGTACAGGGCAGCAATTTAATGTTTGAAGTACCAATATCACTACGATAGTAGGAATTTGAAGTATTTCATTACAAGTTTATGACTCATGACATAAAAAAATGAAAATGTACAAACTTAGATTGTGTTTACTGTCTCTTAACAAGGTGGCCCAGAAATTAGTTCAAAGAGGGAAAATGATGAAACAACCAAAAAGGGACACCAAGGAGAACATTGAAGAAGCATCCCATAAATGTGGGGAATGTGGAATGGTTTTTCAGAGACGGTATGCTTTTATAATGCACACTCTGAAACATGAAAGAGCTAGAGATTACAAATGTCCGGTGAGTATCTGAAAAACTAATAATTCAAGATTACTGTAAATTTAATGTATAGTAGGCTGGTTGGTTATTTCTCCCACTGTTGTCCTGTTTCATTTCTGTGATATTACTGTAAGAGTCATCTATATCATACATGCCATTTACTTGTACTCAGATATTCAGTGACTTACCTGTGCTTTCTTTTATACCCTGGTAAAACAACAGGAGAATGATCATTTTAAAAAATACATATTTATAAGAGGGTACAGGAAATAGAAAGACCTAGACCCTGGATGCTAATAAATAAGTGAAGTAAGTGATTGAGCAAATTTCTCAGGACTCATTTTGAGGTTTTTAGTTGAGAAAGCTACAAGTCAATCCAGTTGTATTGAAGAACCGCTAAATAGTTCAAGAATTGGTAGTAATACCAGTTACTTTGAAAGTCAAGATAATTGTTATTCCTTGACCAGAGATACTTTTCTCTCGTGAAAAGGTAAAACTATAACTTTTTTGAAGAGAACTATGTACAGTGAAGGTACACTATACAGAAAAAATCTACAAAGATCAGATGTGGTAGTATATAAGCTGTAATCCTAGCACTTGGGAGACTGAGGCAGGAGGATCTTGAGTTTGTAGCTAGCCTGATAACTTATTTCAAAAATCAAACCCCACAGGTATAATTTATCTAAAAGATAAATGGAATAGAACAATTACATCTATGAAATAACCAGACAGAGTCAGTTGTCTATATCTTTGGATTCTATACCCATGCATTCATCCAGTTGTGTGTTGAAAATATTTGTGAAAAAAGTAATTTTATATTGGATTTAGTCAGGCTTTTCTTTTTTCTTATCATTATTCCCTACACAGGGCAGAAATACATCCATTTACCTACCAATTACATTTTATTAGATGTTAATGTAGAAGCTGGGTACCAGTGGCTCACACCTGTAATCCTAGCTACTCAGGAGGCTGAGATCTGAGGATCAGGGTTCAAAGCTAGCCCAGGCAAGAAAGTCTGAGACTCTTATCTCCAGTTAACCATCAGAAAAGCGGATGTGGTGCTGTGGTTCAAGTGGTAGAGTACTTGCACTCGCCTTGAGCTGAAGAGCTGAGGGACAGAGCCCAAGCCCAAAGCTCAAGCCCCACGACCAAAAAAAAAAAAAAAAAGTTAATTCTGGTAGAAAAAGTAGGTAATAGGTCAGGAAACCAGTTTTTTTGTTACTTTTTTTTTTTTTTTTAAATCAGTTCTGGGACTTGAACTCAGGGACTGGGCTCTATGTCTGCACTTCTTTTTGCTCAAGGCTAGCGCTCTACCACGTGAGCCACAGTGCCACTTCTGGATTTTCTGAGTAGTTTATTGAAGATAAGAGTCTCATGGACTTTTCTGCTCAGGCTGGTTTCAAACCATAGTCCTCAGATTTCAGCCTCCTAAGTAGCCAGGATGACAGGCATGAGCCACTAGTGCCTAGCTTATTACTTTTTAAAAATGAAATATTGCAGATGATGAACACAGATAACTGATGTCTAGAAGAATGAAAGCTTTCACAAATTTCTAGCAACTATAGTTTCCAAGGACCTTCACAGTCTTAACCTTTATGCTATCTCTAGCCCATACTTCTCCACCTAAAGCTCTTAGTAATGATACAGGGACTCTGTTTTGTGTCCTAGTCTTTATTTTGGTGGTGCTTAGGCCTCAGACATTGTTAGGCCACAGACATTGTTAGCCAGGCACTTTACCACTGACCTGTACTCCCAGTTCTACTACTCACCACCACTACTACTACTTTACTACTCAGACCCATTCTTTCCTCATTGCTCTGATTACTCCCTCCTAAATAATTCACATTTTCTTCAGATAGGTCTTATTCTATAGTTATATTGTAAATCTCTTTGAAGGTAAAGAATTTTATCTTTTTCATTTTTATGATTGGACACCTAATAGTCATCTTTTACATAATATATGTGTTTGTTGATTATAATCATTGTAACCAGAATCACAAAGTTGAAATTTGGGTCAGGTTTCACTTAATACTTTGTAATGGAAATATATTTAGATAGAATCTTGTTTACTTTTTCTTTTAGTTATGTAAAAAACAGTTTCAGTATAGTGCCTCGTTGCGTGCACATCTTATTCGACATACCAGAAAAGATGCTCCGAGTTCATCCTCCTCCAATTCCACATCTAACGAGGCATCAGGAACATCATCTGAGAAGGGCAGGACCAAACGTGAATTTATTTGTTCCATATGTGGAAGAACGCTACCTAAATTGTATTCTCTTCGAATACATATGTTAAAACATACAGGTGTAAAGCCACATGCATGCCAGGTAAAGCTATAACATTCTATTCTATTCTAACATGCTATTTAAAGAAGGCACTAGTTGATGTATATTTAGGAGTCACTCACTTTTATAAAATGTCAAAAATTTATATTCTCAGCTTTTTGCCTCTTTAAGGAGTGATTCCCTATTGTACTTTTTAATTTGTTCTCTCAGATCATAATTTGAAAGAAATCTATTTAGGATGTTTGTGAAGTGTGTTAAGGTCCAGAGGATTTACAGGGTGAGAAAAGCCAATTTATTATCCTAATCATTCTTCAGAAGAACAATCCTGTAATGGAAAAGAACCAGTCATTTAGATTTTGGTCAGAAAAGGTCCTGCCTAAGTTATATATTCGCCTCCGTTACTGAAAATGGAGGGTTACCAGATGTGGAAATATGACTGATTCCTTGGTAAATTCTGTAAATATTAGCCAGCCTGGGGCCATTTGGAACAGTGACAAGTTTTTTTTTTTTTTTTTTTTTTTTTTTTTTTGTCGATCATGGGGCCTGAGGTCTGGGCCTGAGTTCTGTCCCTTAGCTCTTCAGCTCAAGACTAGTACTCTACCACTTGAGCCACAGCGCCACTTCCAGCTTTTTCTGCTTATGTGGTACTAGGGAATCAAACCCAGGGCCTCATGCATGCAAGGCAAGCACTCTACCACTGAGCCACCTTCTCAGCCCACAGTAACAAGTTTCTAGTAGCACCTGTAGCTTGCATAGAATCATGACCACTGTTGTTACTCTTAAAACAGTTTTGGAACCAATGAAAGTTGTTTGTTTGTTTGTTTGTTTTTGTCGGTCATGGGGCTTGAACTCTGGGCCTGGGCGCTGTCCCTCAGCTCTTCAGCTCAAGGCGAGCGCTCTACCACTTGAGCTACAGCGCCACTTCAGGTTTTCTGGTGGTTTTATTGGAGATAAGGAGTCTCACGGTCTCTCCTGCCCGGGCTGGCTTTGAACCGCGATCCTCAGATCTCAGCCTCCTGAGTAGCTAGGATTACAGGCGTGAGCCACCAGCGCCCGGCTGAAAGTTGTTTTTTTTTTTTTTAGTCAGTCATGGGGCTTGAACACTGTCTCTCAGCTCTTTAGCTCAAGGCTAGTGCTCTATCACATGAGCCACAGTGCCACTTCCAGTTTTCTGGTGTTTTTCTGTTTTTTTGTTTTTTTTCCTGGTGGTTTATTGGAGATAAGAGTCTCACAGACTTTCCTGTCCAGCCTGGCTTTGAACCACAATCCTCAGATTGCAACTTCCTGAGTAGCTAGGATTACAAGTGTGAGCCACTGGAGCCTGGCTACCAGTAACACGCATAGTATTTCTGTTTCAAGCTTTTTAGTGTGAGAGTAGAATATATAATGAATGGAATGAATCTTTTTAGCAGCTCATGGGCAAATTTTTTTTTTTTTTTGGTTGGTCCTGAGGCTTGAACTCCTCAGCTCTTCAGCTCAAGGTTAGTGCTCTACCACTTGAGCCACAGTGCCACTTCCGGCCTTTTCTGTTTATGTGGTGCTGAGGAATCGAACCCAGGGCCTCATGCATGAGAGAGGCAAGTACTCTACCGCTGAGTCACCTTCCCAGATCCAACAAATCTGTTTTATTTATTCTGTTATTCTGCTTTTACCCTGTTCATACTGGTATTCATACTGTCATGCTGCTTTTTCCCCCTACTATCACAATTATTGTGGAAGCCAAGTGATAAAAATAATTTATTCAGGGCTGGGAAGGTGGCTCAGTGGTAGAGCGCTTGCCTTGCATGCCTGAGGCCCTGGGTTCGATTCCTCAGCACCACATAAGCAAAAAGAAAAAAGCTGGAAGTAGCGCTGTGGCTCAAGTGGTAGAGCGCTAGTTTACAGCTGAAGAGCTGAGGGACAGCGCCCAGGCCCAGAGTTCAGGCCCCACAACCGACAAAAAAAAAAAAGTGCTAAGAACTGGTTGGGCTTTTGTGTTCTATACAATATTCAAATGTGTAGTCTATGGAAAATAAGTACAGAAATAGTAAGTATGCAAGTAAATTCTTACAGCTATTTGACATTGTTACAAAATTTTTATTTGATTGAGCAAAATACCTTCCTAGTAGATTGGGAGGGATAGATAACAACTCTTCACTGCCATTTCAGAAGAACTATTCTGTTTGATGTAGCAAGAAATGAGTAGAATGTTCTTTTTTTTTTGGGGGGGGGGGTCCGGTCGTGGGGCCTGAACATCTGGGCCTGGGCGCTGTCCCTCAGCTCTTCAGCTCAAGGCTAGCGCTCTACCACTTGAGCCACAGCACCACTTCCGGCTTTTTTTCTTTTTGTTTATGTGGTGCTGGGGAATTGAACCCAGGGCCTCATGCATGCAAGGCAAGTGCTCTACCACTGAGCCACCTTCCCAGCCCGGAGTAGAATGTTCTTAATTAAGCTTTGATCTCTCTCTCTCTCTCTTGCTGACCCTGGGGCTTGAACTCAGGGCCTGGGCACTGTCCTTGAGCTGTTTTTTTCTGCTGAAGGCTAGCATTCTACCACTTGAGCCACAGCACCATTTCCAGCTTTTTCTGTTTATGTAGTGCTGAGGAATTGAGCCCAGGGCTTCATGCATGCTAGGCAAGCACTCTACCATTAAGCCACATTACCAGCCCATGATGTCTCTATAACATAAGGTATTCTATATACTAACCTTACAACAATAGCACAGGTATTTCCCTACTGTTTGAACTTTTATGGTGGTCACGTAGACTTAAAGATTGCAACAATATTAAATACTGAGTCAGAAAAGGGATCAGCTAACTACGATCCTAGATTTTTTTATGGTTTTTACTTTCAATGTCATTTTGCTTATAATTTTAAATTAAAACCAATTATTTTAAAGTTATTTTATATGGGGTGGGAAGGTGGCTCAGTGGTAGAGCGCTTGCCTTGCATGAGGCCCTGGGTTCTATCCTCAGCACCACGTAAGCAGAAAAAAGCCAGAAGTGGCACTGTGGCTCAAGTGGTAGGGCACCAACCTTGAGCTGAAGAGCTGAGGGACAGCACCCAGGCCCAGAGTTCAGGCCCCATGACTGACAAAAATAAATAAATAAAAATAAAATTATTTATATAAAAATATGTACATTACCTCTATTTAAATAATATATAATAGGTTTTTTTGTGTGTCCTCATTCAGAAATACTTACTACTTTTCATTATACTGACTTAAATACTACTGTTTTATTTTAGGTCTGTGGAAAAACATTCATCTATAAGCATGGTCTAAAGTTACATCAGAGTCTCCATGAGTCACAAAAGCAATTCCAGTGTGAACTGTGTGTTAAGTCATTTGTTACCAAACGGAGTCTTCAGGAACATATGAGTATTCACACAGGTAAAAAGAAATTTATATAGTTTATTTTATCTATTTACATTTACTATTATCAATTGTGCTGTTTAGGAATTATATTGATGGTTGTATATGTTTAGTTTTCACTTTCTTTATGTAGTTGCAATATATTTCAAAGTTACTCATCTTTTGTCTTTTTCCCTTACCTTTTCCCCTTCCAGCTCCTATAATATGCAGGTTTTGTTTTGTTTTGTTAGTAATGAGACATTGAATTAAAGGTGTTCTTAAATATAATTTTAGAGCTTATTTGTATGGAAATGTTCATGTGGAAAATGTGTACTAAGCTGAGCATTTTGATGCATATAATAAAATAATCCCAGCTACTCAGCATATAATAATAATCCCAGCTGCTCAGCTAGGGCCAGTGGCTCATACCTGTAATCTCAGCTACTCAGGAGACAGATCTGAGGATCATGGTTCGAAGGCACACTGGGGAGGAAAGTCCATGGGACTTATCTCCAGTTAACTACCAGAAAACCGGAAGTGGGACTGTGGCTTGAAGTGGTAGAGTACTAGCCTTGAGCAAAGGAACTCAGGGACAACACACAGTCCCTGTGTTCAGGCTCCACGAATGACAAACCAGACTCCCAGCTACTCAGAAGTTGGACACAGGATAATCAAGAGTTCAAGGGCATCCCAGGCACCTATCTTAAAAAAAAAAAAAGCAAACAAAAAGTCAGTTATAGCTCAAGTAAAGTAAAGAGAATCCTGGCCTAGCGTGTATAAATAAGGCCCTGGGTTCATTCCTCAGTACTACAAAAAAAAGGTGAGGGGGAGAAAATGTGTATTGGTTTTAAATCATTAGAGTTTTCACATTTTTTTTTCTGAATCTTGTTTAATATATGAGAATAGAATTCAGCTGAAGATATGAGTCAAGTGGTAGAGAACCTGTCTAGCAAGTACAAGGCCCTGAGGAATACCCTAGTAACACCTTCTTCTCCCCTAAAAAAAGAGGATAGATACATTATAATGGAACAGGGCAAATTATATATACCCTTCATCTAACTTTAATAATTATCATCTCGAATGCAGAAAGCATCTTTTTTTTTTCTTTTTTTTTTTTTTTTGGCCAGTCTGGGGAGCTCAAGGCCTAGGCACTGTCTCTTACCTTCCTTTGCTCAAAGCTAGCACTGTACAGTTGAGCCACAGTGCCACTTCTGGCTTTTTCTGTTTATATGGTACTGAGGAATTGACCCAGGCCCTTCATACATGCTAGGCAAGCACTGTACCACTAAGCCACATCCCCAGCCTGCAAAAAGCATCTGTTAGGACTGAAATACTTGAAGCCTCTTCTAAAAGTGAATGCACACAGCCTGTAAGTGCCACTGCTACTTCTTCATTTTAGCATTTCTTAAACCGTAAAGGAAATTCAACCTAAAGCTATCATATTTTATTAATACCATATCTTCTTGTGCTGAAGAATCCAGTTAGGAAGAAGTGGCTACTGATGTTCTGATTAAAATCTACAAAGGTTTTGTTTGCACCTCTGTTAACTTTGAATATTGTATACCAGCAGCTCTGAATTTCCTATGCTATATATTTTGTGCTAATCCATTTGAAATCTTTACTGGCTGTATCCAAAGAGAAAAATGATAAATTTTTCTTTTTTTGTGGGTCGTGGGGCTTGAACTGAGGGCCCTGGCATTGTCCCTAACCATTTTTTTGCTCAAGGCTAGTGCTGTATCACTTTAAGCCACTGCACTACTTCCTGTTTTCTTGGGATTAATTGGAGATAAGAGTCTGACTGACTTTCCTGCTCCTGCTGGCTTTAAATCACAAATCACAATCCTCAGGTCTCAGCCTCCTGAGTGGCTAGGATTTCAGGGGTGAGCCACGGTGCCTAGCTGAATTTGGTTTCTTTAAGGAAGCTAAGTTTATACATTTTAAAGTTTTTTTTTCATTTTTTAATATATATATATATAGAGAGAGAGAGAGAGTAAAAATACTGTACAGAGGGGTTACATTTACATGAGTAAGGTAATGAGTACATTTCCTATTGACCATTATTACCTCCTTTGTTTTTTCCCTACCATCCCTTCCCTCCCCACATTTTAAAGTTTCACCTACAATTTTGTTTTTCATGTATTTGTACATTGAAATATCTTGTGTATATCAATAAAAAGAATAAGCAGTTTTGTTTCAATAAAAACAATTATTGGACTGGGCAGGTGGCTCAGTGGTAGAGTGCATGCATGAGGCCCTGGGTTCAATTCCTCAGCACCACATAAGCAGAAAAAGCCGGAAGTGGTGCTGTGGCTCAAGTGGTAGAGCACTAGCCTTGAGCTGAATTGCTGGGGGACAGCGCCCAGGCCCAGAGTTCAGACCCCATGACTAACCAAAAAAAAAAAAAAAAAACCAAAACAAAACAATTATCATTTCATGAAATGGTCATGCTTTAAAAAAGTTTAAATAGTAGGCAGATGTAAATGTCAGTGTGGTAGATAGCTTACAATTTTAAGGGAATTTTCAGTCCAGACATATCTCATTTCATATGTACATTAAAGCAAGAATGTAGAAATGGCTAAGGAATGATTGATACCCACTGTAGAACTTGTATTTAATCCATAGATTGTGTAAGCATATAATTCTTAGAAAACTGGCCTTTGCCAGTACAATCATACTTTGCATAATGGTGCAAAGCCCACAGTGGACTACATGTGCATATACAAGGTATTAGGGTATATCACCCAGTGATGTCATAGATCAGACACACTGTGATGTTGGTGAAATTGCTTAAGAATATTTCTCAGAAGAAATCTTTGTTGGTCAGCTTTTTGTCACTGTGAGCTAAACAAAAAGAAGGAAAAGTTTGTGTTTTGCTTTGGGTATAAAGTGAGGCAAGATAAGTAGGAGCATGTGGGTGAGACTGCTCACGTTCTGGAAGCAGACAGAATGAGAAGGGCCAGCGGTCCTACATCTTTCTAGGGCATGTGCTCATGCCCTGCTTCCTCCAAGTAGGCCCCACTTATTTTTCACTGCCTCCAGGAATGCCATCATATTACCAATCTATTGAAGGATTAATCTGTTGATGAGGTCAGAGACCTCAGAATCCAACCACTTCCCCAAGCCTGTTAGCTGGGAACTTAAGCTCCCAAGGATCCCCATGGGCCGATGAGGGACATTTCATATTCAAACCATTACATTCTATCCCTACCCACAAAGGTGTATGTTCAGCTCATTGTACAAAATGCATTTCAATCTACCTTTAAGATACTCTCTCTCATAATTGCTCAGAAGTTTAAGTCTAAAGTTTCTTCTAAGACTCAAGACAAACACTTAGCTGTTAGCAACTATACAAACAGCAAACAAGTTAAAATATGTCCAAAATACAATGACACAAGAGTAGACATACCCTTTGCAGGAATAGGAAAATAGAAAGGGGGAATCAGACCAAAGAAATACTGAATTACAGCACGGGAGACTATCCTCCAGCCCCGCGGTGCTCTGTATTTGGCAGTTGGGGCGCATGGTGTGATGTGCGCTCTCACATGGCTTGGAGAGCTCTTCTCCAAAGCCTGTTGTTTGCAACCTTCAGCTGGCTCTGCTTAGTGCCTGCGGCTTTTATTGGCAGTTGTTCTGTGTTCTTGGCATCTCCAATAGCCTGGTATCTATATTCAATCTTCTGGCTTAAATTACAGCTTCACACATTGTCTTCCCAAGGATTCCTCTTGAGGACTGTGACCCACATCAATCTTGCCTTGCCTCCCAGGCTTTCCTTGAGAATCTGAAACCTCTAATGCTCCATAGCTGTTACATTCACATGTTTTTTCAAACCAAGGTTGTGTGGTCAGTGAGGTCTGCTGTCAACTCAAGCAAGTGGCAAGGCCCTCTTGGATTATGCTGCAGTCGAACCAGTACTTGGATGACTAAACACCACAAAATAATGCCATATTTGCCCCAGTATAAGCAGGGCTTTTTTCAGATGCATTCTCTTCTCAAAGCAAAGTGTTTGAAATGAGTAAAAACCTTTTCACTCCTCAGCTGTTACAGATTAGGGCTAGTCAATTTCCGAGATGCTCTCAAGATATCTTACTGCACTCCTGTAAAACATGTGGCCTCCTACTATTGGAGCCAGTCTTTCTAACAACTAGATTTTGTTTTTTTAGTCCCAACTTCATGTCCTCTTTTTTTTTTTTTTTTTTGGTTTGGTTTGGCTGGTTGTAGGGCTTGAACTCTGGGCTTGGGCGCTGTCCCTGCGCTCTTCAGCTCAAGGCGAGCGCTCTACTGCTTGAGCCACAGCACCACTACCCGTTTTCTGGTGGTTTATTGGAGATAAGAGTCTCACCGAGAGTCTGGGAAGGTGGCTCAGTGGTAGAGCGCTTGTCTTGCATGTATGAGGCCCTGGGTTCAATTCCTCATCACTACATAAGCAGAAAAAGCTGGAAGTGGTGCTGTGGCTCAAGTGGTAGAGTGCTGGCCTTGAGCTGAAGAGCTGAGGGACAGCGCCCAGGCCCAGAGTTCAAGCCCCACGACCAACAACAACAACAACAAAAGAAGAGTCTCACCAAGTTTCTTGCCTGGGTGACTGGCTTTGAACCATAATCCTCCTATTTTAGCCTACTGAGTAGCTACGATTACAGACATGAGCCACTGGTGCCTGGCTTCCTTTTTTGTCCAGACTTTAAAAACTTTCAAATCTTTGTGCTTTGCCTTTTGTTTTCAGTTCTCTGTAAATTTGGCCAATAGGAAACAGCAAAGCTGGGCACTAGTGGCTACCCCTGTAATCCCAGCTACCGAGAAGGCTGAGATCTGAGGATTGTGGTTCAAAAGTCATCCGGGCAGTATTTGTATTTCCAATTAAGCACCAAAAAAGCCAGAAGTGGAACTGTAGCTCAAGCGGTAGAGTGCTAGTTAGCCTTGAGCTAAATAGTTCAATGACAGTAGTTCAATGACAGTAGTTCAATGACAGGCGCTCGCGCACGCACACACACACACACACACACACACAGAGGACACAACAAAATTCACTATTCAAATACTGTTTTGCCTTGAAATTTTGTTTTTCTACCAAATGAATTAGTGTGCTATATATTTTTTTTTTTTTTTGGGTCAGTCATGAGGCCACTTCTGGTTTTCTAGTGGTTTATTAGAGATAAGAGTTTCACGGCTGGGAAGGTGGTTCAGTGGTAGAGTGCTTGCCTTGCATGCATGAGGCCCTGGGTTCCATTCCTCAGCACCACATAAGCAGAAAAAGCCAGGAAGTGGTGCTGTGGTTCAAGTGGTAGAAAGCTAGCCTTGAGCTGAAGAGCTGAGGGACAGCGCCCAGGCCCAGAGTTCAAGCTTCACGACCAACCAGAAAAAAAAAAGTTTCACGGACTTTCCTGCCTGGGCTGGCTTTGAAACATGATCCTCACATCTCAGCCTCCTGAGAAGCTAGGATTACAGGCATGAGCCACTGGCATCTGGCTAGTTTGCTACTTTATTTTTTTTGGTCGGTCGTGGGGCTTGAACTCTGGGCCTGGGCGCTGTCCCTCAGCTCTTCAGCTCAAGGCGAGCGCTCTACCACTTGAGCTACAGCTCCACTTCTGGTTTTCTAGTGGTTTATTGGAGATAGGAGTCTCACAGTCTTTCCTGCCCAGGCTTGCTTTGAACCGTGATCTTAGATCTCAGCCTCCTGAGTAGCTAGGATTACAAGCGTGAGCCACTGGCACCCAGCTGGTTTGATACTTTTTAACTCAAATCACCTACAGTCTCATGATACAGACAAAATGTAGATAGATCTTTTGCCAGAAAACTCTTTTCCAATTCCGAAAAGTCCTCATTCTCTTCTGAAACGTAAAAATAGTCGATGCTGTCTACAGTCCAGTCCGCATTCTATTCTGCGTTCACACCAGCATTGCCAATTTAACTGTACTTAGTACATTCGACAGCTTCTTCTCTAGCCTAGATCTCTAAACTTTCCAAATTCCTCACATAAGCCAGTTCCAAAAGATTATAAACCACCTCTGATAAGTAGTTAAAAGTGGCCCCCATTCCTGGCACCAGGAATTTAACCTTTTCAGTGCTATCACAAATACCTGGGAGCTGTGCTGCCACAGCCATGGCGGGTGGTGGGCATGGGCTCTGGACAGCAAGTAGGTGGCTGGAGTGTGGGCAGGAACCCCTGGCTCATACTTGAGGATATAATAGGAGCTGCCTACCCCCCTGCAGTCCTGATCTGTGACTGCTTCCTTTGCCTGTTTCCCATCCAGAGCCTCCCTCATCCCACCCTTCTAATGCTGCCATGCACAGTGGAAACATGGCTTCAGCAACCCAGCCCTCCAGGTATTTGGCATGGCAATGAAAAAACTATCATCCCTCTTATTATGCAATGCAAGACTGCTGTTGTTTGAGGAGGAAATAGAGATTTCGATTTTTGCTATTCTTAGAAGTTCCTTGCCAGTGTTTGCATTTCTATGGTCCATGATAAATGAACTTCCGAAATAATGATATAGACAGCTGATGAGGAGATGATTGCTAGGTTAGTGACATGCTTTTTCTTTTTCTTTTCTTTTTTTTTTAAACAGGAGAATCCAAGTACTTTTGCTCAGTTTGTGGGAAGTCTTTTCATAGGGGTTCCGGACTCAGTAAACACTTAAAGAAACACCAACCAAAACCTGAGGTTCGAGGCTATCATTGTACTCAGTAAGTATTTAATGTGGGAAACATTCATTCATCTTGATTATCTTTTTTTTTTGCTGGTCCTGGGACTTGAACTCAGGGCTTGGACACTCTCCCTGAGCCTCTTGGTACTCAAGGCTAGTACCACTTAAACCACAGCACCACTTCCAGCCTTTTCTGAATAGTTTATTGAAGATATGAGTCTCACTGACTTTTCTGCTCAGGCTGGTTTCGAACCACGATCCTTAGAGCTCAGCCTCCTGAGTAGCTAAGATTACAGGTATGAGCCAATGGTGTTTCACTTATCTGCTTATTTAGTTTACTTAAAAGTCATTTTCACAAATATACAAAGAAAATATACAAAGAATTATCTTTGAATAACTAAAATGTAATTTCAATTTACTTGCTCTTCATTGTTATTTTGCCTATACCGTGCTTTTGGCTATTTTAATACTTTTATTGAAATAGGACTCATTAAACAAAAAAATTCATTAAAGCGATGAAAAAGATTTTCCAACTGTCTTAGCTGAGGATGGGGATTACTTGAAGGAAGAGAGAACCTTTTTTGTGTGTCAGTCTTGAAGTTTGAACTCAGAGCCAGGGTGCTGTCTGTCCCTGAATTTTTTTGCTCAAGGATAGCGTTGTGTCACTTGAGTCACAATTCTGTTTCTGACTTTTTGGTGCTTAATTGGAGATGAGAGTCTTGCAGACCTTCCTGCCCAGGATGGCTTTGATCTGTGATCCTTAGATCTCTGATTGTAGGCTTGAGCCACTGGTGTCCGACTCTGATTTCTTTTTCTCTGAACTTATTTTCCAGAGCGACATGAAATTCTTTTCTTTTTTTATTGTTGTTATAAATATTTTTGTGGGTTATGGTGCTTGAATTCAGGGCCTAGGTGCTGTCCCTGAATTCTTTGCTCAAGGCTAGTGCTCTACTATGTTGAGCTACAGTGCTACTTCTGGTTTTCTGGTAGTTAATTGGAGATAAGAGTCTTATAGACTTTTCTGCCAGAGCTGGCTTTGAAGCTGCCCTCAGATCTCAAACTCCTAAGTAGCTAGGATTACAAGCGTGAGCCACCAATGATGTTACATTTTTTAAATTTTAGTTTTGTTTTTTATTGTAAAAGTACTGTACAGAGGGGTTACAGTAAGTAATGAGTACATTTCCTATTTAGCATTGTTACCTCCTCCTTCGTTTTTCCCCTGCTATCCCTTCTGTCCCCAACTCCTCCCTCCTCCCCCCCCAGCCAAGTTGTAAAGTTTGTTTTCAACAGTGTCTTGTACTTTTTTTTTTTTATTATAAGTAAAAAACGGCTCAAAGCCAGCCAGGCAGGAAAGTCGGTGAGATTCTTATCTCCAGTAAACCACTAGAAAACCGGAAGTGGCGCTGTGGCTCAAGCTGAAGAGCACAGGGACAGTGCCCAAGCCCAGAGTTCAAGCCCCATGACTGACAAAAAACAAAACAATAAAAACTCCTCAAATAGTTTTTTTATGTTTAGAAGTCTGTCATTTAATGTGAACTCGTTTCTATTATATAGACATGGTAATGGCAGTGGTTTAATCTCTAGCCTCTTCAAATTATCATAAAAGATCATTTTCTGGCAGTATAAGTGTTGGTGGCTCACGCCACCTGTAATCCTAGCTACTCAGGATACTGAGTTCTGAGGATCCTGGTTCAAAGCCAGCCCAGACAGAAAAGTCTATGAGACTCCAGTTAACCAGCAAAAGT
Organism: Dipodomys merriami; assembly: GCF_024711535.1. Taxonomy (NCBI): domain Eukaryota; kingdom Metazoa; phylum Chordata; class Mammalia; order Rodentia; family Heteromyidae; genus Dipodomys; species Dipodomys merriami. The sequence continues at coordinate 88,074,409 of NW_027203381.1, forward strand.
CTGTGACTTAAGTGATAGAGCACCAGGCTTTGAGACAGCACCTACTGTCTTATTCTCTATAAAAGTTCTTAGGTTCGTTCTAATTATATTGCTATTTTTCTATCCCTGAGTCAGTCTCTATGGCCAAGGGAATCTTGGGCTTCATCCCTATGGGTCTGTGGTTAAAGAGCTGCTCACCTCCAACATGGGACAGGGCAGGAAGGTGGTCACGGTGAAGGGTGTGTGTATAGGAGAACAAAACCAGGATGAGGTAAGATGGACAGGCATTTTCTCTTTAATAACTTTTGGCCACTATACATGGTGCTTTAGAGGTTAAAGAACTTAAACTGGAAAACTGGGGAATTCTTTTTTTTTTTTTTTTTTTGTCGGTCGTGGGGCTTGAACTCTGGGCCTGGGCGCTGTCCCTCAGCTCTTCAGCTCAAGGCGAGCGCTCTACCACTTGAGCTACAGCGCCACTTCCGGTTTTCTGTGGTTTGTTGGAGATAGGAGTCTCATGGTCTCTCCTGCCCGGGCTGGCTTTGAACCGTGATCCTCAGATCTCAGCCTCCTGAGTAGCTAGGATTACAGGCGTGAGCCACCAGCGCCCGGCTGAACTGGGGAATTCTTTTGCTTTAACTTTGGGATTATCTTTCAGAGTTCTAGAAATGAATATACAGAGTTTTTCTATTATTGTTTTAGAGATAATCCAACTAGATAACTAAATTTCATTGTAGATGTGAAAAAAGTTTCTTTGAAGCTAGAGATCTTCGTCAGCACATGAACAAGCATCTTGGGGTGAAGCCATTCCAGTGCCAATTTTGTGATAAGTGCTATAGTTGGAAGAAAGATTGGTATTCCCATGTGAAATCTCATTCTGTCACTGAGCCTTATAGGTGAGTGAATTTGAGACGGATTTAAACTTAATTGAGAAGTGTACGTACTTCAATGCATTCTTAATGACTGTTGAACAAAATAATTGAGGTCCCTTCCCCTATTTTAGGTGTAATATATGTGGCAAAGAATTTTATGAGAAAGCTTTGTTTAGAAGGCATGTAAAGAAAGCCACCCATGGAAAGAAAGGAAGAGCAAAGCAAAACCTGGAACGGGTGTGTGAACAGTGTGGAAGAAAATTTACTCAGCTGAGAGAGTACAGGAGACATATGAACAACCATGAAGGTAACTTAGCATTGGAGATACCTGAATAAAATGCTCGCCAATCCAGCGATGCTGCTTTTGGCTCTTACCTTTAATGCCTTAGAAAAGACTTAGATAACAGAGTTGATACTTAACCGAGGACATAATAATTGGAAGGCTGTTTCCTTCTTTACCCTAACCATGAAGGGATAAATGAGGTTGAACCTAGAAACTAAATTGGTCTGTAAATTCTATCTTACTTATTTTTGAATGATATTTGGTATTTGAAGTATAATTGAAGTTGCCTGGAGAGAGAAGCTTTCATGCAGAAGGGACAGTCAGTGATTGTTGGATTTCATGTAAATTTTCTAACAACATCACAGAAAGATAGAGCTTGTGTAAGGAAAACCATTAGGTGCTGATTAAAAAGATTGCCATAGTCAAAGTGTAAGAGCACATGCACTGGTACTGTACTTTAAAAACATTATTGGGGCCGGGTGCCTGTGGCTCACGCCTGTAATCCTAGCTGCTCAGGAGGCTGAGATCTGAGGATCACGGTTCAAAGCCAGCCTGGGCAGGAAAGTCCACGAGACTCTTATCTCCAGTAAACCACTAGAAAACAGGAAGTGGCCCTGTGGCTCAAGTGGTAGAGTGCTCGCCTTAAGCTGAAGAGCTGAGGGACAGCACCCAAGCCCAGAACAACCGCCAAAAAAAAAAAAAATTACTGGAAATTGAGCATACCTTAACACTTGCAGTTCATTATGTTTTCTCCCATCTTTCCTCTCCACACTTTTCGTTTTTTAACAGGAGTTAAGCCTTTTGAGTGCTTAACATGTGGAGTAGCTTGGGCTGACGCTCGGTCTTTGAAACGTCATGTGCGAACACACACAGGTGAACGGCCCTATGTGTGTCCTGTGTGTAGTGAAGCCTACATAGATGCCCGGACGCTTCGCAAACATATGACTAAATTCCACAGAGACTACGTGCCTTGCAAAATTATGCTGGAAAAAGACACCCTTCAGTTTCATAACCAAGGAACTCAAGTGGAACATGCTGTTAGCATCTTAACTGCAGACATGCAGGAACAAGAAAGCAGCGGTCCTCAAGAGCTTGAGACGGTGGTGGTGACAGGAGAAACTATGGAAGTTCTTGAAGCTGTTGCAGCTACTGAGGAGTGTCCATCAGTATCAACGCTTTCTGACCAAAGTATTATGCAAGTGGTTAATTATGTTCTGGCACAGCAGCAAGGACAGAAGCTTTCAGAAGTGGCCGAAGCTATTCAAACAGTCGAAGTAGAAGTGGCACATATTTCAGAAGCAGAATGAATATAGTGATGGCAAAAAAGAAGACACATCTTGTACACTGAACTCACAAAATGTTTGTTTACAGTTCCATGTGACTATCCACTTTAAGGTTTCTGTGTCAATGCTCTGGGCTGTTGGTGCCATTTCCTTTGGCCAGTGAGTTCTGTAGAAAGTCTGTACTGTAAAGAAATGGAGAACAAAATTCTGTCTGCTGATAGTGGTTTATCATGGTATGTTTTTTTATGAATTAATGTTCATAAATGGCTGTACTAAATTTAAAGTTGTACAGTTTTATTTGTATTTTGACATTATTTTATTATATATTTTGAGTTCAAAGGCTACACCAGTTAGCTTTTTTTTTGTTTTATTCTCAAAATACAGTTCTGTGATTTCAGTTGCTACTTGTGGATTAAAAAGAAAATTTTAATATAAAGCATTTCATAGGATGCATAGGTTTATTACTTAATTTTTTGTAGGTCTGTGATTTACAACTTGCTATTTATTTAACCCTTTTTGAGTCAGGGATTCCTTATTCTGTTTTAAAGCACTTAATGAGTTATGTGTTGTAATCAAGTTCAAACAATATATTGATCTTTGTGGGGAACCCATAAACTGAGTACCTGATTTTTAAAATGCCATTAAAGTGCATAAAATTCCTGTTAAAGCCTTACTGTGCTTTCTCTTCCAGGCATGTAAGTGGCCATGAGAAATGAGTACTGTTTATTAAACACTGTTGATGGAAAATTTCTCCTCTAACATAGGACTGTTAATTTAAAACAATCTCTGCTGAAAAGAGTGAACAAGTTAATGAATGCACAGTTACATTTGGTTATGTTTTCATCTTTTGTATCATGTTTGTGTCGAAAAACTGCAGGTGAAAAATAGGATAGCAATATGGACATCCTGTGGATACCATATAATTGTCAAAAAAATTTCAGAATATTGAAAAGTCTTCAATACAGCCTCATTATAGGATACTACTTGATTATGCTTCTCCCAAAATAAAATCTTGAAAATTTACCTAAAACTAAATTATATTGATTCATGTGTTTGATTTTTAAGTTCTTCCTCTTTAAGCTAGTCAATTTTCTGACTTTTAAGATAACCATGGAGAAATCACACATTTCTCTCTAGGAAACTACCATTGAAGCTATAATTGTTAAAACTAAGCTTTTAGGTATTAAAGCTATCTTAAGATAAAAAATTAAGATATATACAAATCATATGTAATTCATTCCTAAAGCACAAAAAAAGAATGTGCCTTGTTGTACATATAAAGATGCTTTTATTCCAGTTTACTTTAAAAATGGCTTTATGTATAAATGTGATAGCCATGCTGCATGCATTATATTTGCATACATAATATTTGCATTTGCAAATTTTTGTTTCAGTAGCTGTATGGCTGACTAAGTGAATCTACATACAGCCTGTTGTAATGGCTGATTGTTTACTATGTTAGTGAAAGTTTTTCAGTCTAACTAAAACTTGAAATTGTATTTTGTCCATTTTACCATTGTTACTACATTTAGTTAATTGTGAAAGCCCATTTATGTATGTCAGAAATATGTAAATAAAAGATGTTCAATCTTGTTTAAAGCATAAGCTTTGAATCATGGATCAGTTTTATTTCATGTATTTAATATCAGAAACTAAAACAATAGTTGGTGGAATGGCTTCAGTGATAGAGTTCATGTCCAAGAGAGTAGGTTCAGTCCCCAACAACAAAAAAAGAACTTAAACACAAACCGTGTATACCAGCCGTAATGAGTCCTCTACCATGTTTTTGTGGGTTTTTTCTCCCCCTAGACAGTCTTGCTATTGTAACCCAGTCTCATTTCATATTGTGGTCTTCCTACCTCATCAGCCTTCTGAGTTGCTGGGGTTATGGCTATGTGCCACCATATTATGGATTTTAATCAAAAGACAATTTAGGTCATTTTTTTGGGCAACAGAAACTGCTAAATTTGGGGGCTATTTGATGTTGATTTACATAATACTTTGTTTTTGTCAGTCATAGGGCCTGAACTCTGGGTCTGGGCACTGTCCCTCAGCTGTCTGCTCAAGGCTAGCTTTCTACCACTTGGCCACAGTGCCACTTCCTGGCTTTTTCTGCTTATGTGGTGCTGAGGAATCGTACCCAGGGCCTCATGCATGCAAGGCAAGCACTCTACCACTGAGTCACCTTCCCAGCCCCAACATAGTACTTTTTTTTTTTTTTGGTTGGTTGTGGGGCTTGAACTTGGCTTGGGCGCTGTCCCTGCGCTCTTCAGCTCAAGGCACATGCATGCTTGAGCCACAGCGCCATTTCCAGTTTTCTAGTGCTTTACTGGAGATGAGTCTCACGGACTTTCTTGCCTGGGCTGGCTTTGAACCGCGATCCTCAGATCTCAGCCTCCTGAGTAGTTAGGATTACAGGCTTGAGCCACCGGCCCCCAGCAACATAGTACTTTTTTTTTTTTTTTGCTTATGTGGTGCTGAGGAAATCGAACCCAGGGCCTCAGGCATGCAAGGCAAGCACTCTACCACTGAGCCACCTTCCCAGCCCAATAATATAGTACTTTTTAAGTGATGAGATTAAAAAAAATTTTTTTTTGAAAATGTACTTGTTAGTATTAAGCTGTTTTTCCCTATTTTCTTATCCTTGCCCACAAGTTGCATAGTTCATTTTCCATAGTGGATACTGAATACTATGACTGCATCTGTTCCTTCTCCCTTTCTTCACCCTCCCTAAAAAAACAAAAGCAGAACACGAATATGTTTTGCGTGTATGTCTGTGTCATGGGAGTCTGTGTATGTCTGCCAGTCATGGGAGCCTGAACTCTTCAGCTCAAGGCTAGCGCTCTACCACTTGAGCCACATTACTACTTCTGGCTTTTTGTTTATGTGGTGCTGAGGAATCAAACCCCGGGCCTTGTACATGCAAGGCAAGCACTCTACCACTGAGCCACCTTCCCAGCCCCCACCCCTTAAAAAAAAAAAAGTTGTGAAAGGGATTTCTTAGGGTCTTGGGGGGGACAGTCCTGGGGCTTAAACTCAGTCTGGGTGCTGTCCCTGAGCTTTTGTGCTCAAGTCTAGCACTTTACACCACTTTAACCAGTTTCACTTTGTGTGTGTGTATGTAATTGGAGATGAGTCTCATGGACTTTCCTGAGGTGACTTTGAGCCATAATCCTCAGATCTCAACCTCCAGACTAAGGATAATAGGCATGAGCCAGCTGATGCCTATTATCTTTTCATTTTTTCAGTTTGTTGGTTTATAGACCATACAAAAATCATCTGACTTTTACAATAACCAATTATAGTTCAATGAATATGCTGCACATAAAGTGTTCCTGAAGAGTAGTACTGGGAGAAAATCCCAAGATTTAGGATAAAAGCACAGCTGTATACCTGTCCTGTAGTGATGGTTCATGCATATAATTTTCCTACTTAGCCGTGAATGGATAGATTACCGTTCTTCATGAGACTCCGTATCAACTAATAAAGTTGAGTGCAGTGTGTAAAGCTGAGCATGGATCATAGTTCCAGGCCAGTGCCACTTCTGGCCTGCTGGTGGTTAATTGGCGATGAGTCTCATGGACTTTCCTGTCCACGCTGGCTTTGAACCGCCATCCTCAGATCGCCATCCTCAGATCTCAGCCTCTTGAGTAATTAACCACCAGTACCGTTTCTATGTCTTAATTCCCTCAGCCCTAAGGTAATTTCTTCTTCTAGTTGATAGTCTGCTACTCCCCTCTCCCCTTAAGGATCTCATGTCCTTTCCCTCTCGTTAAAACAATGCAGAAAGCAGCCTTCAACATGAAAGCATGTAATAGGAATTATTTTTCTTTTGCCAGTCCTGGGGCTTGAACTCAGGGTCTGGGCACTGTCCCTGAACTTCTTTTGCTCAAGGCTAGAGCTCTACCACTTGAGCCACAGCACCACTTCTGGCTTGCTCTGCTTATGTGGTGCTGAAAAATCAAACCCAGGGCCTCATGCATGCAAGGCAAGACTCTACCACTGAGCCACCTTCCCAGCCCAATAAAATGATTTTTAAGGATGATGGTATACTAGAATGTTCTACAGAAATAATTTACTATGGGTACTTTGGTTACACTGGGTTATTTTTTCCTTTTTCAACATGGCTATTAGAAAAGTTGAAATTGTGTTATTAGTCAAATATTTTTATAGGACCACATTAGTCTAGAACCTGAAGACGTAGGTTCAAATTTTGACCTCACTTTGCCTTTGACACAGGGAAACTGCTCCATCCCTCAATTTTTTTCATCTTTAAAATAAGAATATCTACTTTATATAGTTTAAATTTAAAGCAAAAACAGTAACCACTATATAATAGTAAAGAAAATACATTAAAGCCAGGTGCTGGTGGCTCATTCCTGTGATCCTAGCTGCTCAGGAAGTTGAGATCTGGGGATCACAGTTTTCAAAGCCAGCCAGGGTCAGAAAGGCTGTGAGACTCTTACCTCCAATTAACAACCAGAAAACTGGAAGTGGCACTGTGGTTCAAAGTGGTAGAGCGCTAGCCTTGAGCAAAACTGCTTAGGGCAGTGCCAGGCCATGAGTTCAAACCCCATGACTGACAGAAAAAAAAAAAAAAGAAAATACCGTTCAATAGCAATGAAGATTAAATACTTTGGAATGAGTATTTAACAAGAAATGTGTAAACCCACAATAAGATAATTTTAGAACACTCCTGAAAGACACAAAAGCAAAGAACTCTTGATTATTATCAGGACCAGGCATGGTGGCTCACAGCTATAATGTTACTCAGAGGCGAGAGATTAAAAGGAACCTCAACTAACAAGCTTGGTATGCTAGACTATGGTAGGCCAATTCTGGTAGGCAGAGGCTAGCCCTGGCAAAAACCAAATGACCCTATCAAAAAATAAAGCAAAAAGAGTGTGTGGCTCAAGTGTCTTCCTATCTGGCGTGAGACATGAGTTCAAACACAACAGACAAAAACCAAACCCAACCAGCAAGCAATAATTAAGTAGAACAGAAAATCTGAACACTATTGAGTTTGACAAAATTTATTGGTATTTTAGTAAAGACATTCATTTCAGTCATTTCTCTCTCCTCATCTTGACCTTAGGTTAATATTTCATTTGGGGTCAAGCAAAGAATACGCAGGAGAGGGATGTTATTTTAACAAACAGTAAAATGGACAAAAATGGATAGTCTGCCTACACAAAGTAAGTAAAATTTATTTATCTTGATATAATTAAATCATGGAAGAACCAATAGTGCTATATACATTTCCACTGTTTGACTTGGGGCTTATTCTAAACTTAAATGTGAGAGGGTTGGGCATGTCCACAGGCTGCTTCTGGGGAGTTACTTCCTACTAAAAAAGCCCAGTAAGTAATCACCACCGACGTATCTTCTGAAGCTGCCTCCAAATTTAACATTGCAGTTTTTAGGAAATCGTTAGACCATGTTTCTTTTGTTTGTGACTATGCATTTAAAGATGTTTAACTGTCACCTTAAAAAAAATCCCATATACAATACAAAAATACAAAACAAACAACCCTACAGTACACAAATCTAACAGAGTATATGTGGTGAGAGATCATAAAATGTGTTCGCAGATGAACTTTCTATTTTCACTAAATAAAATGTGCTTTTGAGGCCACGGGTCAGTATAAATATACTGAAACCATGTAATTATGCAAATAAGAAATCCTGTATTGAGTTCAATTCAGATCGAATGTAACTAGTTAGTCACTTAAAGGCTTAGACAAAGTTACAGAGAGTTTATCTTCTTGTTTTCTATCCTCATACAGTGCTTAAACTTATTTTTGGTATTTAAATCTTTTAGAAAATAAAAACCAGCCAAACATTTGACCAGTATGTACATTTTAGTTTTTGGTGGTGGTCTGTATTTTAAAAGAAACAGCTTCCTTATGATTTGCCTCAAGCTCAAGTTTTGTTGGAAATGCTTACAGGAACTAGGAACAAAAACTAAACAGAAACACATTCAAAATACTGATTTACTTTGGTAGCATATGGTTGTTTGAAGACTGATGTAGACAAGATACATTAAAGTGGGCTAAAGCAAATGCTCAATACTTCACATATTTTTTTTAAATTTAAAGATGTAAGCAACTGTATCCACTGATAGCAATGCAATACCTAGATACGATGACTTGAAACAAAATGCCCATAACGAAAAAATGGTGTTTTAATTTTATCTAAATTTACTTTCTGTCAATAGTCCAGTAACATTTTCCTCTCAGTACTACTCCCTCTCTCTATAAGGCTGTACCTAGGAGCCAGACAGTTTAGGTAATGAGGGAGTTAAGTTAGGAGAGTAACTATTTGCAGTTTTAAATAGACAATAACTTTTACTTCCCTCTTAATGTGCTAATAGTTGGTTCTAAAAAAATATGTAATTCTTAAAAAGGTACCATTTCTGATTTCTTTATTATCTGTAGCCTTTGGAAATTAATCACATGAAACTACAAAATTAGCAAATGTCTGAAATCTGTATATAAAACATAAATTACCTCTAATTTCAAACTCTCATTTATTAGTGTACCACTCAATCTTAAAAAAAAAAGAAAAGAAAAAAAGAAAAAAAAGGTGGCTCCAAAGATAGTCTTATACCATTCTTTAAAAAAGGAAACTGTTCCTTTTAACTTTATACCCACCCCATGCCCCAATTTCAAAACACATCATTTAATTGTCTTGGTCATGGACATTTCCCAGATGAGATTTTATATTTCGTTCCCATAGCTTCTGGTTATCAGAAAACCCATGCTTTCCTTTATTGAAGGAGTTTGGTCCAGCTGATGTTGGTGTATCCCTGTGTTAAAAAAAAGGAATGGGTTAACATTTTACATTCATGAATATGCATTAGTTTAGCATCTACTACAAACTAACAAGCTAAACCCCAGGAGCCTCTACAGAGATTTAAAATATCTTTTCCACAGATACAGTTCAAACTGGATACAGTTCCTATCTACCAGGGCTTATTTAAGTAGAAGTCAGAGCGAATCCTTTTCTTTTTTTGCAAGCTGAGAATTCCAGGGCCTCATGTGCTATTCTACTGGTCAGTAGACAAGTTCTTTAAGATTGAGCTAGACCCCTATCCAAGTGTGTTTTAACAAAAATTTAAGATAATTCTGAGGCAAAGCAACAATTACAGTTTGCAAAATCATGGCCCAAGAGCTAGGGGTATTGCTCAGTTGTAGAGCCCTTGCCTAATACATACGAGGCCCAGAATTACAGAAAACAAAATCTGTTACAAAATACTCAGGTAAGTGAAACTTTTTTAGCTGGGTTTATAAAATCACCTTGGCAGCTTACCGTCAATATTTATAAATAAACAGGAAAAATATGAAAATATTACCATGTATATAAAAGTACTGGGTTTAAACTGAGTATCAATATCAGATCTATTTCTTACTTTAGGTCCTGATATGAAAGGATGACAGCAGGCCAATGGGACAATTTCCATTTGAATCACAGATTCCAAGTCTAAAGGCTATAGGTTTAGAAATGATCTGGTGGCTCACACCTATAATCCTAGCTAACTCAGGAGGCTGAGGTCTGAGAATTGCAGTGCAAAGCCAACTTGAAAAAAGAAAGCTGGTGAGACTCTTATCTCTAATTAACTACCAAGAAACCTAGAAGAGGAGCTATGACTCAAGTAGTAGAGAATGCAAGCCTTGAGCAAAAAAGCCTAGGAACAGCGTCCAGGCGCCCTAGTTCAATCCCTAGGACTGGTATGCACGCATGCGTGCATAAACACTAACATTTAGAACTTAGCTTGCTCTTTGGAGGGTCATATGTGGTAGAAATGAGAACACAAAGTGTTGAGGTAAAGTTGAGCTATTTTTTGTTGGTCATACATAGGGCTTGAACTCAGGGCCTGGGCACTGTCCCTGAGCTCTTTTTGCTCAAGGCTAGTGCTCTACCACTTGGGTGGTTAGTTGGAGATAAGAGTCTCACAGACTTTCCTTCCTGGGGTGGCTTTGAACTGTTATCCTCAAATCTCAGCCTTCTGAGTAGCTAGGATTACAGGCTGAGCCACCATACCTGGCAAGTTGTGCTTTTTTTTTTTTTTTTGTCGATCGTGGGGCTTGAACTCTGGGCCTGGGCGCTGTCTCTGTGCTCTTCAGCTCAAGGCAAGCGCTCTACCTCTTGAAACACAGCGCCACTTCCTGTTTTCTAGTAGTTTATTGGAGATCAGAGTCTCACAGACTTTTCTACCCAGTCTGGCTTTGACCGTGATCCTTCAGATCTCAGCCTCCTGAGTAGCTAGGATTACAGGCGTGAGCCACCGGCGGGGCCTTCTCATCTTTAAGATCCTAATTAACCATGTAGACCACAGAAAATTTTTTAAAAAAATTGTTTAGCTCAAAGAGCCTGAACACTAATAAAAATATGTAAGTTATCCTTGTTCTAAATTAATCTCAAATATTTATGAAAAATTAAAATACCTTCCAATATTCTTCATCCTCATCTTTGCTTCTGGAGGCATTTCCTCTGGCTCACTCTGAAGAAGAAAATAAAGAAACTGAAAAATATGTACTCAAACCTATTAAATTCACAGGGGAGATGGAAAGAATGACAATAGGTAGAGGTACAGTTGGATAGGAGGAATATCTAATGTTCTCCACATAGTAATACAATAGTAGTTGGCAAAAATTAACTGCATATTTAAAAATAGCTAGTAAAGAAAACTTAAAATGTCCTAAGGAAAGTACAAATGCTTGAGATGGATGATGGATGCCAATTCAGTCTTACCTGATCACCAGACATTGTATACAAATATTAACATGTAACACTGTACTATAAATACAATTAAGCATCAATTACACTTTTTTTAACCCTCATATTCTCAGACTACGGATGTGCCTCAAGTGGCACAGCACTTACCCAGCAACACCCAATTCTGCCACACCCACACCCACACCCACACCCACACCCACACAATTCTCATATTCTAATGCACACAGTGCTATAATCCCAGCACTCAGGAAGCTAAAACAAAGAACATGGTGGGACCTGGTCTCAAAAGCAAATAGAAGGACTTTTAAGTCTTCCAATGTCGCTACATCTAGAGACTGGTCTCTATTCCTTTTGTGAATGTCCACAGTTCTTCACTTCCTCAGGTAGTTTTGATTTTTACCTTCTATTTTACACTTAAATCTGACTTACCATGCTCAGTTCCTAGAGAAACATGTTTATCTTGTAATGTTATGGTGCCTAGTATAAAGAGTGCTTTCAAATGGACAGAATGGACAGAATTGTGTACAACACCTGTCTAACAATGGTGAGGCCCTGAGTTTCATCCACAGTACTGCCAATGCAGTGATAGCCACACTAATTCTTTCCCTCTTGATGTAGACAACCCATATTTATTCTTTCCCAATTATTCTACAAAACGCTTCAGTCAAGTCAAATGCTACTACTACCTACTTGCCACTTGAGACTTATGTGTTAGCTTACAAAAGTAGACCTTGGAGGATTCACATTCTGCCTTGTTTTAGTATCTAACTTTAATTACTACTCTTTTGTTCTTCTCAAATCACTCTATTTCAGGGGTTGGTTTTCATTTGAAGGTATAATCCTTATCTGCCTTTGGGAAACACTCAGGCAACAACTTAATATGTAATTGTTATACCACAGGTTCACATCCTAAGTGAAGGTTCTGAAGTTGAAGCCTAATACAAATATCAGGGTCAAAGCTGTGTGCTGGTGGCTCACACCTATAATCTTGGCTGTTCAGGAGACTGAAAGCTGAGGATCATGGCTCAAAGCCATCTGGGGCAGGAAAGTCTGTGAGAGTCTAATCTCCAATTAATCACCAGAAAACTGGAAGTGGTACTGTGGCTCAAAGTGGTTGAGTACTAGCCTTCAGCAATAAAGCTCAGGGATAGCGCTCAGGCCCAGAGTTCAAGCCCTATGACAGACCAAAAATAAATAAATAAATAAATAAATCATGGTCAAAATTTTACCTGAGAAATTCAATTGGCTGCTTGTTAGTGTGGTAAGGTAGGTGCACTGAGAGAGACATGCAAAAACCAGGGCTGACAGGGTAGTAGGTAAGCATCTCTCGCTCCCCCTGGAGTGTGTTTTTTGAAGCATTAAGTTCAAGCAGAATTACCTCCTCTTACATATAGGATACCAGCCATCTATAGCTGCCTTTTGTAACAGGAAAGCATTATGTATCATTGAAAACTTCACTAAAAAAATTCTTAAGAGTACCAGTAATAATTTTTCATGCTTTTTTTTAATTGCTAATCACAATAAGCACATGTCAACTTAGTTCTTAATCTTCTTGCCGAAAAGCAGTATTTTAAATAAACCTACAACAACGTAAATAACAAAACAATCACAATCAGGGCTGGGAAGGTGGCTCAGTGGTAAGAATGCTTGCTTTCCATGCATGAGGCCCTAGGTTTGATTCCTCAGCATCACATAAACAGAATCAGCTGGAAGTGGCGCTGTGGGTCAAGTGGTTGAGCACGAGCCTTGAGCTGAGGGACAGCGCAGCACCCAGGCCGCGAGTTCAGGCCCCACATTGACAAAAAAAAACAAACAAAAAAATCATCCAATTTTTATAGGTGTTGCCAAGAAGTTCGTTAAAGAAGTTCCACTAATATAAACACAAACTACAACTTGCCATTAACTCTTACTTAAGGACTTGTTAAAGTGAAATAAGATGGGTATTAACTTACATCTTCATCTTCATTAAAAGCTGCTGCTACTGAAAGGGTTTTTGGAGCAAGAGTTGGAACAGTTTCCTTGGGTTTCTGAAGAAGTAACATATTAAACAAAATACAACATAAGTAACATTTGTACAAGCTTGCTTAATAATATAATTTATGTTAAAAGCCTTTATTTTCACACACACACATACACAGACACGGTAAGGAACTAAGTGCTTTGGACAAATCCATTTTCTCTCTGAAAATGCTCCTAATTTATATCTACTCGTTTCCTTTTTGTAAAAAGAAATCATTACTACGGATCTATAATTTAACTAAGAGATACTTGGTTTTAGAGAAAATGACTATAATCCTCTCCCATACTAACATTAAAATTTAGAATTACTTTGAAAACAAAAATGCACCATCAGTCTATCTTTCTTTACTAGTTACCCCAGTTGATCTTTAAACAAGCTTTATCTATTTCATCTCTTTGTACAACCATAATTGTTCTTACTATCACACTTAGCCTACATTATATTGTATTTTGGCTCTATCCTCAACATTTAGCTGAAATTATTCTTGATATGGTCACCAACAACTAGAGTGTTGTACTTGGTTTTTGTCATGGCTTTCTGACAATAGCCCTCTTTAGCTTCTAGGACACTGTTCTGTCTCCCTTTTCTGTTGCTTCTCATTCAAGATATAGACACCCAGGACTATATAATGTTAGTGACCTTTCCTTCTCAAGTCAATTTATTCATTTTGAAGGGTGTATTTGTGTGTGTGTATGTGTTGTGTATGTGTGTGCTGTTCCTGAGACTTGAACTTGGCCTGGGCACTGTCCTAAGCTTCTTTGCTCAAGGCTGGTGCTCTACCACTTGAGCCCAGTCTACTTGGCTTTTCGGTGGTTAATTGTAGATAAGACTCTAGCAGACTTTCCTGCCTGGATTGGTTTTGAATCATGATTCTCTGACCTCAGCCTCCTGTAGCTTGGATTAAAGGTGTGAGCCATCTGTGTTTTCAACAAGTTCTCTGGTTACCTCAAACAAGCTGTCATTTGTCTACTGGACAGCCCCCTTAAGAGTCCCCATGGGTCCTCTATCATGCATAAATAATCAAGCCAGAAAACTTTTCCTTGAACTTTTAAGATCTACTGATCAGATCTATACTGAATAAATTGACTCTCCTCCTTTTACTGTACATTACAAAGCTAAAGCTCCTAGTATTACTTGACTGGACTACTGTTATGGACACCATTCCCAGCGCTAAGGGTACTGACCTGGACTATGAACCTGTGTTTGCCTGCTATGCTTGTCAAACATGCTTGAGTGCTTATCTGGCAAATAAACATGAGGCTTTGGTTCAATTCCCAGAGAAGGTGGGAGGAGGAGGAGTGATGCTTTTAAGATGCAAATGTACTTAATTTTCCAGATCCACTACAATGATTCCAAGGCTTCCTTAACACCTAAATGTTTTTGTTTTTTTATTAACTTACATGTTTTTTTTTCTTATTTTTTGGGTCCGGTGTGGGGCCTGAACTCTGGGCCTGGGTGCTGGCTATCCCTCAGCTCTTCAGCTCAAGGCTAGCACTCTACCACTTGAGCCACAGCGCCACTTCGGGCTTTTTTCTTTTTGCTTATGTGGTGCTGAGGAATTGAACCCAGGGCCTCATGCATGCAAGGCAAGCGCTCTACCACTGAGCCACCTTCCCAGCCCCTAACTTACATGTTTTAACGGATACTAGCAGAGGAAGGACAGGAGGCTAAGAAAGGCTGAATGAGGAAGAATATGGCTTAAGTAGTTTATCTGCATGTATAAAAATAGAACAATGAAAGCTGGGCACCAGTGGCTCACGCCTATAATCCTAGCTACTCAGGAGGCTGAGATCTGAGGATTGCGGTTCAAAGCCAGCCTGGGCAGGAACATCCCTGAGACTCTTATCTCCAATAAACAACTAGAAAACCGGAAGTGGCGCTGTGGCTCAAGTGGTAGAGCGCTTGCCTTGAGCTGAAGAGCACAGGGACAGCGCCCAGGCCCAGAGTTCGAGCACCATGACGGACAAAAAAAAAAAGGTGGAGGGAAAGGAATAAAGAATGGGAGGAGGGGGCTGGGAAAGTGGCTCAGTGGTAGAGTGCTTGCCTTGCATGCCCGAGGCCCCGGGTTCGATTCCTCAGCACCACAAAAGGAAAAAGCCGGAAGTGGCACTGTGGCTCAAGTGGTAGAGCGCTAGTCTTGAGCTGAAGAGCTGAGGGACAGCGCCCGGCCCAGAGTTCAGGCCCCATGACCGGAATCCCCCCCCCCCCCAAAAAAAAGAATGGGAGGAGGGAGTAAATGGATCAGGCCATATTGCAGGCATGTATGGAAATATGAGAACAAAAACCCATTTTACAACCACTGTGTGCTAATAAAATTTTTTGTATATTTCTTGAATAATAAAACACATTATTCCTAAAGAAAAAAATTACATTATGTGATATGGTCTTATGACCTCAAATCTAAACTTTGTTTGAAATTCCTTGCAGTTATATGAAATGTTTTTTGTTCCTACCTCTACTAATGTCTAACCACAGTATCAGTTCACCAATAAAATCTTTTGACCTAGGGCTGGGAAGGTGGTTCAGTGGTAAAGTGCTTGCCTTGCATGTATGAGGCCCTGGGTTCAATTACTCAGCACCACATAAGCAGAAAAAGCCGAAGTAGCTCTGTGGCTCAAGTGGTAGAGTGCTAGCCTTGAGCTGAAGAGCTGAGGGACAGCGCCCAGGCCCAGAGTTCAGGCTCCACAACTGACAAAAAAGAAAAAAATCTTTTGACTTGTTAAAACAGATATCTCTCTCTCTTTCTCTCATTCCCTCTTCCTCCCTACTCCTCTCTTGTTTTTTAAAGGAATAAAAAAATGTTAATTTGAGCCAGGTGAAATGGCTCATACCTAGCTACTCAGGAACTGAGATCTGAGGATCAAACCAGGCAAGGAAGTCTGGGAAACTCTTATTCACAATAAATTACCACCACCACCACCCCCCAAAAAAAGGTAGAGAAGTAGACTTCTGCCTCTGTGTACACACACACACACACACACACACACACACACACACACACACACACACACACACACACACACACACACACACACACACACACACACACACACTTAACTTTTGGACAGCATGAATAATGATTTTTAAAATACTCTTTTCTCTTTTAAAGCTGATGTTATAGATACAATATAAGACACAGATAAAAATTGGTTGATATATGTATTTCACATCGTATAACCAAAAATACTTTCAACTATCTTTTTCATATCCTACACTTCAATCCAAGAAGATTAAAGTTTACTTTGTAAAAACAGACTTTTGTTTTCTAGACTTAGGAAGTTTTACCTTCCACTTCAAATGATCAGTAATCAATGTCAACAATTCAGAAAAAGCAATGATTTGGATTCAAGGACAAGTTTCTGTGCAGTAAGATCATTATCAAGGGGATTAGACCTGAGAGTATACATTTATTATGTTATCAAAAAATTAAATATTTATGCTATTTAGTCTATACAACTATATGTACATATATTAAATAACAGCATTATATAAAGTATCAGCTGACTCATACTTTCAACACAAAAATTTAAAAGTCAGAATACAGAAACACAGAAAAATATTATTATAATACAAGAGCAATGTTTTTTGTTCAGTCCAATCCCTTTTTATAGTCTTTTGTACCAGTATAGGAGCTTAAACTCTGGGACGAAGTACCACCCCTTAAAATTTTCAGTTAAGGTTACTGCTCATCACTTGAGTCAGCTCTACTTCCAGCTTTTTGCTGGATATCTGAAGATAATAATCTTACTATTCCCAGCCTGATTTTGAACCACAATCCTCAGATTTCAGCCTCCTGAGTAGCTAAAATTACAGATGTGAGCCACCCACTCCTGGTCTAAATCTTTTCATAAAACACAGGAATAAACAACTCAAAAGCAATTTTAGGGCTTTTCTCTTCTCATAAACTATAATCATTTCCCAATGCCAATAATAAAAAATTATCAAGTATTTTTTCTTAAATAAAGTATGTTTGGTATTATGTCAAATTGTCACAGTGTAGGTTAGAAACAAACATCCACAACTTCATAAACTTTAACAGTATTTCAGATACTTCCAGAAGCTCTATGGTTAATAAGCATCAATGAATACACTAAAGTTGAATACTTTCAAAGGTTTCACTGTTATATGGCTCATGGTAAATATACCATAAAACAAGAAATCAAAAGTTAACTTAAAGCCAGCTCACACCTGTAATCCTAGCTATTACAGGAGGCTGAGATCTAGGATTGTAGTTGCAAGCCAGCCCAGGAAAGTAAAGTTCAGGAGACTGTGATCTCTAACCATC
Organism: Dipodomys merriami; assembly: GCF_024711535.1. NCBI lineage: Eukaryota > Metazoa > Chordata > Mammalia > Rodentia > Heteromyidae > Dipodomys > Dipodomys merriami. The sequence continues at coordinate 88,091,867 of NW_027203381.1, forward strand.
AAAAAGCCAGAAATGGAGATGTGGCTCAAATGGTAGTGCTAGCCTTGAGATAAAAGCTCAGTGGCAGCATTCAGCCCCAGACCAGCACACAAACCAAAACAAGTTCACAGAGCTGGGCGCTGGTGGCTCATTCCTAGCTAATTGCAGGGCTGTGATGGGAGGTGAATGGTTCAATCCTCCTGCCCCTCCAATGTTCATAGTACTCAATTTTCATTTGTAGTTCTAAAATCAGGAATCTCTTTATCATGTAATATATTCCCAATATTGATCTTTTAAGTTATAAACAACCAATTTTGTGTGTGGTGGTAGTTATATATTCTTAATATTATTGATAGTGAGATTAAATACAAATTATTTCACAAAATAATTTTGAGATTCTGCTTAACTGAGAAAAATTACTTTATAAATTACATATTCTGGGCTGGAAAGTTGGCTCAGTGGTAGAGCGCTTGCCTTGCATGCATGAGACCCTGGGTTCGATTCCTTAGCACCACATAAGCAAAATGAAAAAAAAAGCCGGAAGTGGTGCTGTGGTTCAAGTGGTAGAGCGCTAGCCTTGAGCTGAAGAGCTGAGGGACAGCGCCCAGGCCCAGAGTTCAGGCCCCACGACCGGACCCCCTGTCCCCCCAAAAAATCACACATTCTCTGTAACATTGATTCTAATATTCTAAATCTTTCTCCTTAAACAGCTTTACTGATATAATTCTTGTAGATCTTCCCTAAACCAGATGATCACTTCTTAAATAATTACATGTAAATTTCTACATTAAAGAACAAGCAACCTAACTTTTTATACTTTTTTTTTTACTATAACCTAGCAAAACTCAATTTCCAAAGCAAATATTGCATTATAAACGTCATACATAAAATAACAACTCACAGTTGATCCAAGTTTGATGGATATGGCTGATGCTTTCTTTGTCGTCTGACTACCTATGGCAAATCCAAACTTGGAGATCTTTGTAGGTTTTGTTGGGAGGTCTGCAGCTTCTTCTTCAGCTGATCGCTTCTCAGCGCTGCGACTGGAACTTTCCCCTCCATTACTGGAAGAAACAGTCTTAGTTTTCACAGGTTTTTCTGCTTCTTCTTCAGGTCCTGGTGAAGTCGAAACAACTTACCAAGATGAGCTATTTTTACTGAGCAGATTGATGGGAGCAGCAACCTCAAAAAGCATCGTTATAAGGAAGATACCTCTGCAGTTGTCACCTACTGACCCAACAGTCTCTTCCACTGTTTGTTAGAGTATATAGCAGGAACTGAGATTGTGTGGCAGTAGAAGAGGTTCCCATGAATTAACTAGCATAAAATACAGAGCAATTTAAATTATAAACACAGAGTTCACAAAAAGTAAGACCCTTCAACCAAACGTTCTTATAAGTTGACAATCTCGTTATTTCTGGCATTTCACTTTTTAGAAATCAAGATTATGTTAACTATGTTCTACAAAGTAGTGTGTGAACAATCATGTGGCAAGTAATACATTCTGCTAAACACCTAATATTCTCAATAATGTAGTACTAGTTATGTAAAACTCCTAGCAATGAACAGAATCATTATCACCCAAACTATAGTGTTAATATTTTCTCGAGTAATAAAGAACTACCAACACTAGTACATACAACCTAAAGGATCGGGTAAGGAGAGCAATACCTCTCAGTAACTTTGCTTGCATTTGCATTAAGTCAGTGGAGAGGTCATATTCTGAATGTGTCTATAATATTAAAACTAAGAACACGCTGGGTGGTAAGACAGAACACTGGCTAAGCATTAATAATTTTATTTTCTTTCCTTAATTGTCTAAGTCATCCTAAAGAAAATATTCTATTACAATAGTTTACTTTTGTTTTCCCTTCCCTTCTTTTTTTTCCCCTAAGGTCTGAGACTGGGACTCAAACTTGTCACCTGCTGCTATTGCTTATTGGCTATTGCTCTACCAACTGAGTCACACCTCTAACCCCAAGAGTTTACTTTTGAAGAGAAGGTACTCAATGGGATGACCCTAAGAATAGGTAAGAAAATGAGACTAAAAGCTAGACTAGAAAGAGGAAAAACAAAAACCCCAACATCAACACAAAGACAAAGGATTAAAAGACCCATTGTAATCTAGATCTGTAAAATTTTGGAATGTTAGTATCACTAGATTAAGAGGCACTCGTGGTTCTGGGGATTAAAAATATGCTCTTATCATGCTAGAAATGCTCTCTACCCCAGCTATCTGCTCCCCTTCTCTCTTTTAGGTTTTGAGACAGGGTCTTGCTAGGTAGCCTAGACTGGTCATTTAACTTGTGATCCTCCTGTTTCTGCCTCCTGAAAAGATGAAATTACAAATGTGCTCCCACTATTGCCCAGCAATATATGTACTTTGATTTAACAGTTGATTTTGCTTAAACAAAAAACAAATTATCCTCTTTAGACAAGGGATGAATGCTATAATAACAGCATAGGGGAGGGAATTAAACAGGAGTAAGTTTTTTTTTTTTTTTTGGTCCAGTCATGGGGCCTAAACTCTGGGCCTGGGTGCTGTCCCTCAGCTTTTCAGCTCAAGGCTAATTCTCTACCACTTGGCCACAGCACCACTTCCGGCTGTTTTTTTCTTTTTGCTTATGTGGTGCTGAGGAACTGAACCCAGGGCCTCATGCATGTAAGGCAAGCGCTCTACCACTGAGCCACCTTCCCAGCCCCAAGTTTTGTTTTTTTTCCCCCCCAAGAGCTATCATGAAATAGTTGCTTGAGATGCTGTTTATTTACTCTAAGTAAAACTGCAAAAGCACCAGAGGAATTAAAATTGAAAATGCTATTAATAGATAAAAGTAGAATCCAATTTAAGAAATAGACATTTTCTTTAACAAAAACAAAGAGTATTATGCAAAGTTTTTCATAGTCTAAGTTTCTAAATTAGAATTTACTGCCAGGTGGTGGTGGCAGCACTAGCCTTTAACTTGGCATTAGGGAGGCAGAGGCAAGAGGCTTGGAGTTTAAGCCATCCTAGGATATGTAAGAGATCCTGTATAAAAGGGGTGAAAAAAAATGTTGATTTTCCCCTGCATTCTATTGTTTTAACAAAGCATACTATATAATAGTAATACCAAAACAATAAATACTTTCTGATGACATAGTTAAAACTGAAAATTCACTGGCTGTACATATAAGGACATAGAGAAAATGAATTGGCCTTACATAAAGAAACAGTCTGTACATGCATAGCACATTTGTGCAAACAGAAACTAAAAAACATCAAAACAAATAGAAGAAAGACTTGATTGTAGAGTAACTCTCCTCTTTGAACAATGACCCATGGGTAATAAATGGGTAAGATTTCCAGTTCTTTTAAAGCCTATTTCGTCTGAATTATAACATTAGAAAAATAGAAGCAGCATAAATGAAAAAAATCTTACTATAATTATATATTAATGACATTAAGTGTAACAACTAGCTGAACCTATATATGCTAATAAATAGAATGCAGTATTATTTTATCTAATCCCATTATGCTACAAGTAGGATTTCTCTAGAGATTGCTAAAGAAAAAAGTATCAAGAAAAGGGAAATGGCAGAATTATTGTAGAAATCATCTGTAATCAACTGGCAGAACTCATTTTTATTCTTTTTTTTTTTTTTTGTCGGTCATGGGGCTTGAACTCCAGGCCTGGGCGCTGTCCCTCAGCTCTTCAGCTCAAGGCGAGCGCTCTACCACTTGAGCTACAGCGCCACTTCCGGTTTTCTGGTGGTTTATTGGAGATAGGAGTCTCATGGTCTCTCCTGCCCGGGCTGGCTTTGAACCGCAATCCTCAGATCTCAGCCTCCTGAGTAGCTAGGATTACAGGCGTGAGCCACCAGCGCCCGGCCTCATTTTTATTCTTATCTGTAGTCTTATCACTGGAAGAGGCAAACTACAGACTTACCCACACCCAGGTCCACACAGATGATGACATGCTTATTAGATCATTTTTACACATCAATGATTTCAGATCTAGCCAGCAATTTATTTTTGGTCATAGGAAAAAAACTGGCTTTGCTTTTTTTCTGTTGTTAAGATTTGCAAAGCAACTTTAAAATCAGATCTAATTTTCAACAAAGATAGGAGGGCATAAGGAGGGAACAAAGGTGGATGCACAGTTATCATTTCTTAGTGTGCCATAAGGTTTATGCTTTTTTTCCCATCTATAATCTTTTTTATAATTATGTAGCAAAGTGCACAAAACATTTCAGAAGGCAAGTGGGATAAACAAAAGACTAAGATGGGAAGATATGACAGCTAGATCTGTGAAAATTACCTAAAAAGAAAGTGTGAAATCCATAAAGTACTCTTCAGTGACTCATTTGCATTCTGGAAGCTAGCTTATCTGAAGATTTAAATAAAGGGGAGGAGGCAAAGAACTACCAATACTAGTGTGCAGCTGAAAGCTGAATATATTCAAGAATCTACTTGCTTCTAGAAGGCACAGAAAATATCCATGTAATTGAAGTAATTCTTAGTATAACCTTTAAAAGCTTAAAATGGCTATGATTATATATAAACAGCTCTTCTCCAAAGTTTGTTTAATCTCATAAATTTATCCAAAGAGACAAAAATCTACTCAAAGCCTTACTCTGTTAAGTGAAAATACAGTTTAAGCAGCTTCTCTCATAGACATATATAAAATTTAACAATGGAAGTAATCTACTCAATCTACTCACTAAGAAAAAACAACAGAAAACATATTTTTAAGACTAGAGGTATAGCTCAGGGTAGAACAGCTCTTAGCATATATAAGGCCCTGAGTTCAATCTTTAGTACCAATAAAAGTAAAAAAAAGCAATTTATATTTGCAACTTAAATTGTTCAACAGGAAAACAAAAATCAGAAGTCTCTAGGTAAGCAAGTAGGACCAACATGACTATCCTTTCTTTTTTTTTGTGACTGTTTGCCACTAACCTATCAATTAGGGACATCCATGGCATCAAATGTCTCAACAATGCACAATTTCATTAAAAATAGCTGACATATGCCAGGCATGGTGCTTTACATCTGTAATCTTAGCTACCTGGGAGGCTAAGATCCAGATGATCATAGTTCAAGGCCAGTTTAGGCAAAAAGTTTCTGAGACCACATCTTAACCAATAAATAACTGGACACAGTGATGTATATCTGTCATCTCAGCCACAGGCAAAGTGAAAACAGGTTATGCTAGCTGGGAGGGAAAAAGTGTAAGAGTAAAAAGGGCTAGAGGTGTGACTTAAGTGGTAGAGTTCCTACCTAGGAAGCAGGCTCCCCTGTACTGCCAAAACACTCAAACGAAATCCAAAGCTTACATTCAAAATGGGTTACATGAAACAGCACTAGTTTCTTTATAACAGAAACAAGTTAATTATGTAGAAATTAAGGGATTTTTGTCATTCTAAATTACCAACAGAAAGACCTTAATTTCTCTACCAATTTATACAACCTCTACTAAACAGTAAAATAGAAACATTACTATTCAAGCTATAGAACTAATACTTCTCAACTAAAAGGGTGGCAGGTAAAAATATATGGTGGATTTATGCTGACACATCAAGGTACATTTGCCAACACATTAAACATCTTTGCCATTCTAGGTTGAGGGAGTTAAAAAGACGACCCTGAAATCAAATCCATATAGGATTCTATAAGCTACAGATCTTTGTCTTAACTCAAATTATTTCGAGGTTTCTATATGATTTTTTTTTACAATTTTTAAGGCAAAATTTTTTTTGGTGGGGAGATAAACCTCAAAATAAGTATTAGATGTTTAAAACTGTTTTCATAATCTATTTTACTAGTTTAATCAAAGGAGAAAGGAGTACCATACATATTGAAAAACAGTAAATTCTGGGTGGGCTCACTTCCCTTATCTGTTCAATTTTTGTTGCCATGAAAATTCTTATTAAAACGCTATTACTAGGTCCTACTATTTAATGTGCTATTAATCGCCCATATTTTCTATTACTAAATCCTTTCAGGGACAAGTCTAAGGGAGTCAGAACAGAGAATGATATTAAGATGTTCTAAACTAGACACGATCAGCTGGCTCGGGTTAAAGTCACTTGTCTCCCTATGACAAAGGGGCAAGAGGAGGGAGTTGGGGAGATTACATGTTTCTTTTCCTGCGTTAAGACCCAAAGTTAAAAGGTGATGGGGGGTGGGGGTGGGGGCGCAGAATACAGACAATCTGTAACCTGAGCTCAATGCGGTTTAAAAAAATATATATCTGGGAAGTCACACCAGCCCATTAAGCCACCTAAATTGCCGGTCAGCTGGTAGGAACCTAAGAAAAGGCCATTACTTCAAAGAAAGGCCCTCAGACCCTGAGCCTCGACCCCTAGCCGGCAGTCGTCGGGCCCTCCGTCCCGTGCCGACCCCCGCTTAAAAAGAAAGGCCGCGGTGGGGCGGGGGCTGGGTTCGCCGCAGCCGCGGCCAGGAGGGAGCGCCGGCCTAATTACCTCCTACGTGTAACCGAGAGGCCCGCACTTTCGGAAACTCGGCCTTCCGCCAGCGCCCGCGGCTACTACTAGGTGGTTCCCCCCGCGTGGCCGTGTCGCTGTGTGCGTGGCGGCGTGGGGACCAGGTCCCGGGCGTGTATTTTATGCGTGTTCGTCACCGGGGTGGCGTTAGCGGTCCCTACGCCGCCACTCCCGGTCCCACCCCGCCTTCGTCTCCCTTTCTGGCGCCCCATCCCTTCTCCTCAGAGGCCTGGAGGTGAACAGGCCCAGAGCGCCCCTGTCCTCCGACAAGAAGGCGACTGCGGGCCTGGCTCCCAGCGGGCCGCGCCGGGCGTGCCCGGGGCGCCGCGGGGCCCGCAGCTAGTCGGGTGAACGCCATGTCCGCCCATTCTTGTTCTATCTGACTCCCCACCCCCCACCCCGGGGAGCTCAAAGGAAGGCCCGGAGAATCCCCCGCAGCCCGCGACGCTGGGGTTGTGTTCACCTCCGGGGGCTCCAGTTCGCTGCGGCTTTTCAGGCTTCTCCTCTCCCGCCTTCCCGTCCGCCATTTTCCCCGCCGCGGCCTCCCTTGCAAACCACGCCAAAGACGTCACGGCCCCGCCCCCGGACCACTGAGTTTTGAGATCAGCCCACGAAGTGGTAGCCTAGAGAGGCTCTGGACAGTGAAAAGCGGTCGCCCCGGAAACGGAAGTGACGTCATCGACAAGCCGCCACTAAAAACGGGCGGGACCTGAGCCCAGAATTGCTGGTCTGCGTAGGAAGGGTACCGAGGGTATTAGAGTGGCAGTTCTAAAAAAGCGAGGAGTGTGAGGCGTAATCTCGGAGCCGGTGATGGAATCCTCCGTTTTTGCGTACCCACGTTTTTGTAGCGGTAGCTGAAACTGCCAGGCCCGTAATTCGGGCTTGATTGGGTCACGTGTGCCTGCCTAGTCCACGGGGGGGGGGGGGGGGGGAGGGGAGGGGAGATACTGTATTGTAGCGCCCCGTACCAGGGACACCGGGCGTCCTTATCACTTAATCCCCGCGAAGTTACCCTCAGTTTCTTGTGAGGTGGACAAAGAAATGGTAAATTTTCTAACATAATTCGCTAAAGACGACCCTGTCTTCTTTGCTTACAAACTTTGTGGGCTTTTTTTTTTTTTTTGGTCCGGTAGGGGGGGCCTGAACTCTGGGCCTGGGCGCTGTCCCTCTGCTCTTCAGCTCAAGGCTAGCGCTCTACCACTTGAGCTACAGCGCCACTTCCAGCTTTTTTCTTTTTTGCTTATGTGGTGCTGAGGAATCGAACCCAGGGTCTCGAGCATGCAAGGCAAGTGCTCTACCACTGAGCCACCTTCCCAGCCCCTGTGGGCTTTCATTCTAAGAATGAAGCTCATACATTATATTTGGCCTTCCACTCTATTTTTCTCTCTTCTCTACATTTATCTTGTCTTCTAGCCTAATGGGCTTTTGAATTAGCCTTACAATAAATTGTTGGAGCACCAGTCCAAAAGGTCCCTATCAGAGCAATAATAAACAGGTTTTCTTTCTGAGTAATGTTACCTCATCAATGTAAAATCAAGAGGATCAAATTAAAATTTATATATGCAATTCTTTGGGCACTTGTGTGTATAAAGTGTTGCCTTAAATAGCTTCGACTTGGGCTGGGAAGGTGGCTCAGTGGTAGAGCGCTTGCCTTGCATGCCTGAGGCTCTGGGTTCAATTCCTCAGCACCACATAAGCAAAAAGAAAAAAGCTGAAAGTGGCTTGTGGCTCAAGTGGTAGCCTTGAGCTGAAGAGCTGAGGGACAGCGCCCAGGCCTAGAGTTCAGGCCCCACGACCGGACTCCCCCCAAAAAAATAGCTTCGACTTTTGTCTTTTGGTTGGTCTAGGGGCTTGAACTCAGTCCTAGGTGCTGTCCTAGAGCTCTTTGGCGCAAAGCTAGCGAGAGCTCTATCACTTTGAGCCACAGACACACTTCCGGTTTCCTGATGGTTACTGGATGATGAGTTTTGGATTTACTATCAGGGCTGACTATGAACTGCAATCCTCAGATCTCTATCTCCTGAGTGGCTAGGGTTACAATTGAACCACCAGTGCCTGTCTCAAAAACACTTTCTTTAGAACTAGGCTTATTGCTCAGTGGTATCTAGGATCCTTGTGTACAAGACAGTGGTTCAATACCCAGAAAAAAAAATTGAGAAGAGACTGTTAAAATACTTGTAGGAGGTCGCTCCTCCATCCTAAGAACCCCTACTCCCCAGAGGTTGAGGAAGGAAAGTGATCAAAGCTGGCCCAGACAAAAGTGCCAGGATTGAAAAACTGAAAAAACATACAGACTTAAGGTATAGAGGATGTGTCAAGAAAGTTTATGTCCCTGAGTTCAACCCTCAGTATTAAGAAAACAAAAACCTGTTGATGCCCTTTGTAAATTTACTATGTGAAAGATGTTTACTATTATTAGTGAAGAGATATTCAAGCTTCAACTATGAGGAGCTAGGAAGGTGGCTCAGTGGTAGAGTTCTTGCCTTGCATGCATGAGGCCCTGAGATCGATTCCTCAGCACCACAGTTTGCACTCTACCACCTGAATCACAACTCCACTTCCTACTTTACGGATTTTCCTGCCTCAGCTGGCATTGAATTGTGATCCCCAGATCTCAGCTTTCTGTTGCTTCTGGCACTAGGCTGAATATTGTTACTTAAGTTGCTTTCTAGAAAACAAGTATACATTTTTCCAAGTGTATTAGTTTGATAGCTTAGGCAAAGAGCAATTTGCTAGAAGCAGACCTCTATGTCTGATGGGGTTTAAACAAACAGTAACTGAAAAAGGAAAATCAATAGCTGGACAGCATGTACTATTGTCAGTGGGGATATGAAACTAGTCTCCATAAGCTCCATTTGGCATGTCTACTAACAGTCCTAAAGCCTTTATATCACAATCCACCACCTGAAAAGAAACAAAGTAGGCTATTTTAGCTCTCAAATCTAAAAAAATATGGATTAAAAAAGGCCTAGAAAATCCTTGGCTGTCTTCAAGTCATATCCATTATGGACTAATAATTGGCCACGGGAATGTGATTATCATGACTATCCTAGGATAAGCAAGATATGGCTTGGAGGGCTTGCCTGGCATACTCCAAGCTCTGAGTTTCATGCACAGCAAAAACTAATAGAAAAGGGGCTGGGAAGGTGGCTCAGTGGTAGAGCACTTGCCTTGCATGCCTGGGTTCAATTGCTCAGCACCACATAAGCAAAAAGAAAAACAGCTGGAAGTGGCGCTGTGCTTAAGTGGTAGAGCGCTAGCCTTGAGCTGAAGAGCTGAGGGACAGCGCCCAGGCCCAGAGTTCAGACCCCCTCCCCCCAAAAAAACTAATAGAAAACTAAAAATAGAAACTAATGGCTGAAGAAACAAGTTAAACATCTCCACAAACTCATTTTTTATAATATAGCCAATTCATGTAAGATGCCAAAGGATGTTTTAGCTTTTTGAATCAAGGCTTACAAAATACTTTTGTGCCTATGACAACATTCTTTTTTTTTTTTTTTTTTTTAATGTGGTGCTGAGGAATCGAGCCCAGGGCCTCGAGCATGCAAGGCAAGTGCTCTACCACTGAGCCACCTTCCCAGCCCCCTATGACAACATTCTTAATATAGTTCTAATGCTTGAGCTTAATAAGTGAACTACCATCTCATGTTTATAAACTTTCAATTTTTTTCATGAAAGGTATTTGTTGACCTGGATTAGTGAATGAGGAGGATAATGGTGACTGAGACTCAAAAAAAGTCACAGCAGTGTACTGTTTTATTGGGTTATTTAAGGATTATTCAACAAACCTAGGAGGACTTTTTTCAGATTGTCTTTTTACAGTAAACAAAGCATAATTCTCAAAGTTCTGAAGATATCTAATTGGAAAAGACATAACCCAGCAGTTAGAAAATGAACTCCATTAAATTTCCTTTTTCAAGTCACTTTTTCTGTTTGCCTACATTTAAAGAGTTCTGTGGATATGAACTAAAAGTCTTAGTCTTCTTCAGTCTATTTACAAAGTCTTGAGAATACTGGGAAACCTCCAGATAACCAGAATGCTTTCTTTTTGGAACAAACCTCAGAGCCTCTTGCCAATCACCAGTGTTTTTCAGACATAACAAAATACGTATCATTTGATCTAAGGTGAGATTTTTGGTACCTATGTCCCATTGTAAATACTTATCTAATGGAAGGCGTTGTGTTGCCAGTCCTTGCTGTTTTGCCTTAGCTAGGGAGAGACCTGGTTTCATATTTTTATCAACTAATGATCCAATTACATAAACTTTATCATGCTTGAAAGTAGTCATAACATTAGGAGAATCTGCAGTTAAATATACAATACTGTCCTTTGGAAATAAGTCTGCATAAGACTTTTCTGTTGCTGTTAAAAGTAATTTGTCCCATTTTTGTTTGTAACATTTAACTAACTCTCTATGGTAAGCACTATCTATTTTAAGATTGCAGAAATAAATATGAAAAGGGTCAACATTTCTTCTGTTCCATCCTTCACTTTCTAAAACTTGAGAAACAGTATTTCGCATTTCTTTGGAGTTCATACAATTATCATAAGCCATATCAAAAACCAAAGGTTGTCCAAACTGCATAGCCTGGGCCCCCTTCCAGTCCATTGCGATGTTCATATTCCTGTCCCAAAGCCGAAGAAATAGAAAGTTTTGTTGTTTTTCCTCAGTGGTTTCTAGCAGCTTGGCTTTTTTTGCTTCTTCCCTTGCTATTGCTTTTACTTCTTTTTTCATTTGCCTAGCTTTTTTCAGTTTTTCCTTAATACTCAAATATTTCAGGTATTTTTTTTGGGATGATTTAGAAGGACATTCCATAACAGTTTTGAGCTCTTCTTCAGTGATATGTTCTGGTACTTCTTTGCCAAGCAATCTCCACATCTCAATTAATTCTCTAGTGGCAGCGAAAGAATCTTCATCCTTGTTTGAGACTGTTGAAACACTTTCTTCTTGCAGACTAGATTTCATTGTAGTTTTCCATCCATCTAATTCCAGCTGTGCAGGAGGGGATGAATTCTCTTTGTTAGGATAGGGCACAGCAGGTATTTTGGAACACATGTATCTCTGTAGAATTATTGGATATAAATTTCTTTTCCTCCTTTGAAGAGTAAATGGCACCAGAAACCTGGCAAAAGGTCTTAAGCAAGTGACACTAACATTCATTTTGAAGAAAATGGATGTGAGGAAACGTCTGTAAAAGAAGATAAATTAAGATAGACAAAAAAAAAAAAAACCAAAAAACTTTTTGACATTTCTAAAACTTACAAACTCTGTAAATAGAATTTGACCAAAAATGCATTTGAGCTTAGCACCAATGGCTCACATTTGTAATCCTAGCTACTCAGAAGGCTCATATCTGAGGATCGAGGTTTGAAGCCAGCCCAGAACAGGAACGTCTGTGAGACTCTTATCTCCAATTAACCACCAAAGAGCTGTGGCTCAAGCAGTAGAATACTAGGCTTGATTTTTAAAAAATCTAGTGCACAGGCCCTGAGTTCAAGCTCTAGTACCAAACACACACACACAAATGTAATCAACTTACAAAACACAAAATTAAATCCTTATACACCATTCATTTTCTACACTATTAATTTCTCCTATATTTCTATACCCTTAGCTTGTGATCATTCATTGAGGAAAGATTTTAAAACTTATTTGGGGGCTGGGAAGGTGGCTCTGTGGTAGAGCACTTGCCTTGCATGCATGAGGCCCTGGGTTCAATTCCTCAGCACCAGATAAGCAAAAAGAAAAAAGCTGGAAGTGGCACTGTGGCTCAAGTGATAGAGTGCTAGCCTTGAGCTGAAGAGCTGAGGGACAGTGCCGAGACCCAGAGTTCAGGCCCCAGGACCAGACTCTCCCCCCAAAAAACAAAAAAACAAAAAAGAAAGAAATGCAGTTGTGCACTGTTCACAATAGCCAAGATATGGAAATAACCCAAATGCCCACTACAGATAAATGTATCAAAAAATTGTGGTACCTATATACAATGGAATATTATGCAGTCATTAGAAAGGACAAAATAATGGCATTTGCAGGGAAATGGATGGAACTAGAGCAAATCATTTTGAGCGAGGAAAGCCAAGAGCAAAGAGAAAAATGGCACATGGCCTCCCTGATATGTGGATGCAAAAGCCAAACTGCAAGGAGATATGACAAAGTAAACAGGACTCAAGAAACAAAGGATTTCCACTTATTTTGTCTTATCACTGCTGACTCCATATTCTTGACCACATATATGGTATATATATGCACACATCTGAGGGGGAGCTAGAAGGAAGACACAATCAGAGGGGAACAGGAACACATACAACAGAGGGGTCCATCAGTTGCACTGGACATAGATGAAAATGAACTAAGCAACTCAAAGGCAGCGATGGACAGAGGGAATGAGAGGGAAAGGGGGAACAGCTTACACTAAGCAAAAGGAAAGAAATGTAAAGATCACCTGATGTAGAAGAAATAGTTGTATCGTCAACGCTCATAGAATTCACAAACTGTATAGACCATGATAATGACAATTTGTCTTGTGAAGATTAAAATGTGTTTGTGACTTTAAGTCCACAATACTGTGAAATATGTGAAATTGATGTAATCACTTAATCTCAATAAAATATTTAGTTCCTCTTTCTTTCCCTTTTTTTTTTGTCGGTTGTGGGGCATGAACTCTGGGATTGGGTGCTGTTTCTCAGCTCTTCAGAGCTAGAGGCAAGGGCTCTACCACTTGAGCCACAGCGCCACTTCCAGTTTTCTGGTGGTTTATTGGAGATAAGAGTCTCACGGACATTCCTGCCCATGCTGGGCTGGCTTTGAATCCTGATCCTCATACCTCAGCCTTCTGTATAGCTAGGTGCCCCTGGCACCTGGCTAAGTTCTTCTTTCTCTGCTTCATTTAATGGTTCTGCATTCTCCTAATCTCCAACCTCTCTGGACAGTACACAGATGACCAGATTGCTCCCCACACCCAGTATAGATAAGACCGTTTTGTCCTTACCCTACTTAAAAGATGTTTCTTTCCCTTCTGAGATATAATTTATAGTTATGGATTCAAACACCAACACCAGAAAAATGCCTCAAATGAAAAAAATGAAATAATCTCTCTCTCCTACCAAACCTGCTCATCCTGTGTTTTGTTTTGGATAGCAATACTATTATTAATTGGAAGTGGTGCTATGGCTCAAGTGGTAGAGCACTAGCCTTGAGCTGAAGAGCTGAGGGACAGCGCACAGGCCCAGAGTTCAGGCCCCATGACCAACAAAAAATAATAATAAAATAAATAAATTACTATTAATTAAACCAGTTACTCAGCTAGAAACTGGAAGTAATTTCACTTCTATCCTCAGTCACATAAATTGTTCTAATCACTGACCCAATACAGCACTACCAAATCTACTCCATTTATTGTAGGCATTTTACCAAGTCTACATACTTCTAACTTCATTTTCTTAACTTCATTTCCTATCTCTCAGACTTGCTTTCTTTTATCTCTCATACTTGTGAGTCTGGTCACAAATCTGGTTAGTGACATTCATAACCTCCCCAATATACATTAAGGTTACCTGCCAGGTTCAAGTCTGAACTTATTAATAAAGCTTCCTAATTTTTATGACTGCCTTTTTGTCTACATTTGTACCTATCCTTTATCTTAGGCTTTTTTTTTTTTTTTTTTAGTCATGGTCCTACCAAGGAAACCAGGATGGCCTCAAACAGGAGGTCCTTCTGCCTCAGCCTTCCAAGTGCTTTTAATTTATAGTTATGTACCATGATAACTGGAAACACCTCATACTTTAGATCAAGTATTCCTATTTGTTTTCATAGTACTCTCTGCTTATAATAGTACTTGGAATATAGTATGTTACTGGATGATAATGGCTATCTATTCCATTCAGAAAAAGACAGTTAAAATATTTGATAGTATGTGGCTGGGAATAATCACTCAAATATTTTCAGAGTAAACGATCTGGACCAAGGTTTCTCACATTAAAAAATATTCAGGCTTGGGCTGGGAAGGTGGCTCCGTGGTAGAGCGCTTGCCTTGCATGCCTGAGCCCCTGGGTTCGATTCCTCAGCACCACATAAGCAAAAAGAAAAAAGCCGGAAGTGGCGCTGTGGCTCAAGTGGTAGAGCGCTAGCCTTGAGCTGAAGAGCTGAGGACAGCGGCCAGGCCCAGAGTTCAGGCCCCACGACCGGACCTCCAAAAAAAAAAAAAAAAACTGTGGAAATCCTGCTCTTGTTCCAGACGCTGTATAACGTACAGTTTGTAAGTCACTACTCTCCACTGCACATGCTCTCGGCGCGCAAGCTCACCTACGCGCATTTCAAAACGTCATCGGGACCCTCTAACCCCGAAACACTGGCAGAAAGAAGAAACAGTACGCGTACCCGCCGTAGAGACAGTCGAACTCCTCCTCAGACCACGCGTGGTAGAGCAGCAGTTGACCTACGAGCCGACACGGTCCAGTCACAGATCCAGTACAGCTCCGGCAACGGCGGCGGCGACCGCGGCAGCTCCGCCGGAAGTCCAGTCCTCTTCCTCTCGACGCGATCTTCTGACGTCACAGGAGGCGGGAGAAAAATTCCCCGGCTGGAAGCTGTGCGGTGCGGGGGATGGGGAGTGGGTGGTGGGTTGTAAAGCTAGCTGCTTCCCAGTGACTTGGAGCTTGCAGCCTATTCACTTCTTACCCCTTCACTCCCATTTATCCTAAAACCTTGAGACTTTTGTCAGGTCTTGTGGAAGAGTGTGCTTCCTAAAATAAAATGGCATTTTCACGTAATAACTCCTTTGAATTCCTTGATTCTAGGTCTTTAACTGTAAACGTTATCGACCAATTTACCAATCGTGCCTACCTATTAAAAACGTCTGGAAGGTAGTTGAGCACAGTAATATCTCTTCTTGGACTTCGTCTGGCAAATATAGTGTGAAAATGAAGTTAAGGAGCATTTGTTAACTGGCAGTCTTGAGCCTTGATCTACCCTTCCTTCCTTTACTTTCCTTTCCTTTCCCTTCCTTCCTTCCTTCCTTTGTGCTGTTCGTGGGGCTTGAGCTCAGGACCTGGGCACTGTCCCAGGGCTTTTTTTGCTCAAGGCTAGTGCTCTTCCACTTGTGCCACAGCGTCACTTCCGGGTTTTTCTGTTTATGTGGTTTTGAGGAATCTAACCTAGGGCTTCATGCATGCAAGTCAAGTACTCTACCACTAAGCCACATTCCCAGCCCTGGCTTATTTTTCAAAATCATCCAAAGCTATTCCTTGGGGAAGATCAGTCTTTTCAACAAATGGTACAGGATGACCTTTTGCCAAGACTTAAAATATATGAAGATTGAGTCGGACGCCGGTGGCTCACGCCTGTGATCCTAGCTACTCAGGAGTCTAAGATCTGAGGATCGAGGTTCAAAGCCAGCCCAGGCAGGAAAGTCCGTCAGACTCTTTTCTCCAATAAACCACTAAAAAACCGGAAGTGGCGCTGTGGCTCAAGCGGTACAGCGCTTGCCTTGAGCTGAAGAGCTCCCAAGCCGAGTTCAAGCCCCACGACCAACAACAACATATATATATATATATGAAGATTAACTCAAAATAGATCAAATCATTTTATGAGAAA
This sequence comes from Dipodomys merriami, assembly GCF_024711535.1. Lineage (NCBI taxonomy): Eukaryota > Metazoa > Chordata > Mammalia > Rodentia > Heteromyidae > Dipodomys > Dipodomys merriami. Next base: position 88,107,925 of record NW_027203381.1, read on the forward strand.
GAAAAGATAAAACATAAGAAAACATCAAAAGAAAAGATTTACTGAAGTAGATTTAGCAGATGTGGGGTTGTTATTGTTATTTGTTTGGTGTGGGTCCTGGGGCTTGAACTCAGGGCCTGGGCAATGTCTCTCAGGTGTTTTTTGCTCAAGGCTAAGACTCTACTACTTGAATTACAGCTCCACTTGGCTTTTTTGTAAGAGTAGTTTGTTGGAGAAAAGAGTCTCATGAACTTTCCTGTCAATGCTGGCTTTGAATCACGATCTTCAGAGCTCAGCCTCCTGAGTAGCAATTGTACCCTGGTGGATTTACAGTAAAATGGTATTATTGGATGGTGATGATAGATCAGAGGTGGAGCTTGGTTGGATGGAGTAGGTCACTATGGAACAGGTCCTTGAAGGACATGTCTCATTCTGGACTCATCCTGTATTCCCTATTTACTCTGCTTTCCAGCTGCCATGATATAAATGGTTCTGCTTTGCCATGCCCTTTCAGAAATAATGGATTGACTCCATGAACTAAAATAAAGACTGTACTCATGGCATCTGCTCTCAGGTTCTGCACAGTTCATTCCAATATATATTATCTGTTCTATATTGGCACAAATTAATTTGCCTTGTAGTCTGTCTGCATTATTTATCACACAGGAGAAAAATATTTCTCTATACCAAGGGGTTTTCAAAAGTTGGAAGAAAAAGTGTCAAGTGTTTCTTGTCAAATAGAGACTTCCTTTATTAAATTCTCTGCTCTGCATATAAATAATAGTGCTGGCATGCATTGCGAGAATTCTATTTGGTAAGTGATGGCAACGAATTGGGCTAGAGTTATAAACAGTAGAGGCAAGGCAAAGAAAGAGGAAGCCATGCATAGGCATAAACCTAGCTATATAGGACTTGTGAGACTTCATCTCCAAATAGCCATTGAAATGCTGGGCCAGAGGTCTGACTCAAGTGGAAGATGCCAGCTGAGCAAGCAAGTTGAGCAATCAGGAGGTAGGCCCTTAGCTGAAAATTGGATACTAATGGGAAAAAGGATGGGAAATGATTTGGGGAAAGTGAAACTGACAATCAAATTGACAATCTTTGTTGAACATTTGGGAAGAGAAGAAGAAGTCAATAACCTGGTTTGAACACTTGGATAGAGACTAACAGTGCAGAGGGGAAAAGGAGTAGATAAGGGCAATAGGAAAGATGGTACAATTTTAGGCATGGAATGTCCTTCAAAACAATTAAATGAAGTCCCCTTTGGGACATATGCCATTGGCTATATGGGTCTGGAGTTAACAAGAACAGGAAATGGTATACAAATAAAGATGTGAAAATTGTTGATATAGAGTCTGCTGAAATGCATGGATGGAAAAAAACATTCTGAGCCCAGGTGGACAGGAGGAATGGACAACAGAGACTGCAAAGAAGAAGCCATGGATACATGAAAAAAAAATCAAAATATGACATAGAAGGGCTGGAAATATGGCCTAGTCGTATAGTGCTTCTTAGCATGCATGAAGCTCTGAGTTCAATTCCTCAGTACCATACAAACAGAAAAAGGCAGAAACAGTGCTGTGGTTCAAGTGGTAGAGTGCTAGCCTTGAGCAAAAGAAGCTCAGTGAAAGTGCCCAGGCCCTGAGTTCAAGCCCCAGGACTGGTAATTAAAATTAAATAAATATACATATATATGACATAGAAATCAAAGGAAGGATTTCAAGGAAGAATGGATGAATTAATAAACCCTGCCTAGGGAACATGCAGTATAGATAGAAAAGTATGTATTAGATTTAGACAGAAAGACCATTAGAAGCTTATTGGGAGATTTTGGGGCATCAACCACAGACAAGGTGATCATGTAGTTAAAAAGTTGACAAAAAGTTGTGAAATCTTGCCAAGGGAAAGAAAATGAGAGAGCTTATTTAGCTGGGTGCTGATGGCTCATGCCTGTAATTCAAGCTACTCAGGAGGCTGAAATTTGAGGATCTGTGTTCAAAGCCAGCCTGGGCAAGAAAGTCTGTGAGATTCTTATCTCCAATTCTCCACCAAAAACCTAGTAGTGGACCTGTGTCTTAAGTGGTAGAGTGCCAGCCTTGAGTGCAAAAGCTAAGAAGAGACAGCAGCACCCAGACTCTTTTTTTTTTTTTTTTGGGGGGGGGTCCAGTCGTGGGGCCTGAACTCTGGGCCTGGGCGCTGTCCCTCAGCTCTTCAGCTCAAAGCTAGCGCTCTACCACTTGAGCCACAGCGCCACTTCCGGCTTTTTTCTTTTTGCTTATGTGGTGCTGAGGAATCGAACCCAGGGCCTCAGGCATGCAAGGCACGCGCTCTACCACTGAGCCATCTTCCCAGCCCAGCACCCAGACTCTTAAGTTCAAGTCCTAGCACTGGTATATATGCACTAAACCTTCTCTAAGAAATTAAGCCTAGAATTTAGAATTTTATATCCCATCAGCATCCTCCATGTTACCAGATATTGACAAGATATTTTCCAAAAGGAGTCTTTTTATAATTTGGCGTGGAAGACCAATTTTGCACAGAGAAGCAGTAATTTCTCAAATGTAAAAATGTTTTGTTTATTCAGGTGCTATGCTGTAAATTTGCCACTTCCTGTACTAAAAATAAAGTCACAACATTCACTATTAAATGAAGTAAACAAATAACTTTATTAAATTAATTTTCAATCAGAGTAAGTACAGAAAATCAGTATTTTCTGGTAGTATTCAGTATGTAACTTTTTTTTTTTGTCAGTAGTGGGGCTTGAACTCTGGGCCTGGGCGCTGTCCCTCAGCTCTTCAGCTCAAGGCTAGCGCTATACCCCTTGAGCCACAGTACTACTTCAGGCTTTTTCTCCTTATGTGGTGCTGAACAATTGAGCCCAGGGCCCCATGTATGCAAGGCAAACACTCTACCACTGAGCCACCTTCCCAGCCCAGTACGTAACATTTAATTATTCTCATTCATCTTGGTTAGAAGTTTGTTACCTTATTAGCTAAGAGACAGTTCTTGGAGGACAGAATAGGAGTTTCAAACTCAAAAAACAAAACCACACGTGTATAAAAGATGAGTATCTTTTAGAGTAAAATATTGAACAAAAACATGGTTTTTTTATACTCTTGTGGCCCAGACTGGGCTTAAACTTGTGATTCTCCTGTTTCAGCCTCTCAAGTAGCTGGGACTCCAGGGATATGTCACCATGCCTGACTTAAAACAATTTTCTTGGGGCTGGGAAGGTAGCTCAGCGGTAGAGTGCATGCCTTGCAAGCATGAGGCCCTGGGTTCGATTCCTCAGCACCACATAAACAGAAAAAGCCGGAAGTGGCGCTGTGGCTCCAGTGGTAGAGTGAGGGACAGCGCCCAGACCCAGAGTTCAGGCCCCATGACCGGCAAAAAAAAAAAAAAAAAGACAATTTTCTTTAGGATTTATTATAGTACACTCTGCTTGTTTAGTATACTATGACCTATAACTATCTACTTCATATACCTACTGTATGTGAAATAGCCATCTCCCATTTGCTTAAAACTCCCCTTTCAGTCTACTGTATGCTTTTTTCTTTTTGTGGCAAATGGCAACTCAACTGTAACAATGTCTTATTTTCATATACCTCATTCAATTAATTAGTAAATCGGTGGGTTCTTTCATTTGAAATATATCTATAGCCTAGTTACTATTACTTTTCTACCTCTGCCATGTTAGTCCAAGTCACAATCAACTCTCATATTTATTATGGTATACTCTACAAGAACTGGAAACACAGATAGACATGGAAACAAAGTATTGTCTCAGCAAGGTAAAATTTACTTCTGCACGGAAGGGTGTGCCATCAGCCAAAAAATATGGCAAGAAAGCACTCAAAGCAGCCAGGCTTTTATTATTATTAACAGCAGGCCCTGCCCCTCTGCTTGGATTGGTTGAGCTGAGGTTCACAATCTGCTCTAAATTGGCTAATTTGAAGAGGGTAACATTCATTTACTTCAAAGCTGGGCACCAGTGGCTCATGCCTATAATCCTAGCAGCTTTGGAGGCTGAGTCTGAGTAGAAAAGTCTATGAGACTCTTATCTCTTCTAATAAACTACCAAAAAAAAGCCAGAAGTGGCTCTGTGGCTCTAGTAGAGTGCTAGCTTTGAGCAAAAGGAACTCAAGAGTTCAAGCCCCAGGACCAGAAAAACAACAACAAAAAACAAACAAACACAACATTGGAATAAGATTAAAAGTAAAAGAAAAAAATCTCAAAATATACTCACCACCTATGCTAGTTTTTAAGCAATCTGAGGTTTGTCTTTTGAGATATCTCTTAATTCCATCTTGGAACAACTGAAATAAGGAGAATGGGTCTAAGTAACAAGCCTTGTTCCCATAGCCATCTGGGTAACATTTGTAGCTGGGTGAAAAGTCAAGAGGTGAGATAAGCCATTCTTTGAATTGCAGATGTTATGCTGTTTAGCCCTAGAAAAGCTCTTGCTACAGAGAATGCTCATCCTTGATTATCACACCAACCCCGACTGTTTTTCCCTATTTGGAAAGTTCAGTTGGCTCTAGAGCTACTTCTCTAGATGCAAAGTTTTGCTTGCACCTGTAACTGTAGAGTCTGCTTTTGTTGGGTTTGAGGTCTCCACCCCAAACATGTGGTTTTTGTCTTTAAAAGATGGGTGCCAGCTCAATTCTGGGCTGCATGTCTTTGGGGCAAGAGTCCACCTGCAGTTACCAACTTTTAATAAAGTCTCCCAATTCTACCTCTCAAAATGTGACTTCTCGGTCTCTCATTGACTGAATTCTTATACAGTGTAACCAGTTAAGAAAAAGACTTACATTTCAAAAATTCTTCCTTATCTCAGGGCATTTCCTTTTTTTCTTGCTGATACTGTATTAGAAAAATCAACAAGAGACAAGCCACTAGATCAATGCAGGAACTTTTTTTTGCCACTCCTGGGCCTTGAACTCTGGGCCTAGGCACTGTCTGTGAGCTCCTTTTGCTCATGGCTAGCATTCTATCACTTCCTGGCCTGGGCTACCTTCGACTGTGATCCTCAGATCTCAGTCTCCTGGTAGCTAGTATTACAGGTGTAGGCCACCAGCGCCTGGCCAATGCAGGAACTTTTAAGCAACTTACTTTGGTAGAAAAGGTGGCTTTGCTTAGAGTTCTTAAAATAGTCTATCTAGTCATAGTTTAAGTTGTCATTCCTTGTATTTTGTTTACAGAATGATCCCTTTAAAATGTCTAAAATGGAATGTCACATCTATTCACAAAATTCTCAGTCAGTATTCACTGACTTATGTTTTCTGCTTTGGCATATAAAAATACTTGGAAACTGCTATTCAATCCTAACAATAAAAACCTGAATAAACTGAAAGACAACTGTACAATTTGGCTACTAAGATATAACAAATTTATTAGCTGAGGGCTGGGAAGGTGTCTCAGTGGTAGAGTGCATGCCTTGAATGCATCAGGCCCTGGGTTTGAGTCCTCAGCACCATATAAGCAGAAAAAGCTGGAAGTAGTGATGTGGCTCAAGTGGTAGAGGCTAGCCTTGAGCTAAAGAGCTGAGGGATAGCACCTAAGCCCAGAGATCAGGCCCCATGACTGAAAAAAAGGAAAAAAAAAAAAAAAAAAAGATTCGCTGAGAAGCCTTTTCAAAAAAAGCATTTCAAAATTATGAGGCAGAGTTGGGGTTCAGAGGAGTAGGCAGATGAGTATGGCAATGTGTCAAATCATACCGACCTACTGGTCACCATCTCAGCATTTTTTCTTTTCTTCCAGGTTTTTAAAAAACGACAAGCTTGAATTTTTTTCTTCTGTACTGGAGTTTTAACTCAAAACTTAGTGCTTACTAAGCAGGTACACTGGCACATTCCACCACTTGAGCCATACCTCCAGTTCTGACAGGCTTGAATTTTATTTTTTTTATTACTCTATAACATCTGCTGACCTAATTTATTTTCACTCCAAGTGCTAAATTGAGTTATACTATTATTAGTTTATTTGCCGTCTTAAAAAGCCTTTTTTTTAAAATTTAATTTTATTTTATTTGTGAACATACTGTACAGAGGGGTTACAATTACATGGGCAGGATAATGCGTACATTTCTTACCAAGCATTGCACCCTCCTCCTTTGGTTTACCCTTCACATCCCTTCCCAGCCTCCCCCCTCCCCCCCAATCCCAATCCTTCTCCTCCCCCCCCCACCGACGTTGTAAAGCTCGTTTTGGACATGACAACTTGTACTTCTCATTGTTGCAACAGGTCCACCTGTATCCTTAAACAACTGGTTTTTCCCCATCTCCTCCACACGTTATACTGACATCAAATATAGTGAAAGCAGGGGTTATACTGTGGGGGAGGGACATACAAAGCAACAAAGAGATAATCTTATAAATGCGTTAGAAACACATGCATGAAAGAAAAAAACATTAAAATACATATCTAAGGGTTAATTTTCCTGACCTTACATTATCTGACCTTTTCCGCTTGACTCATACATATACTAGATATTGCAAATAAGGGAAACCATGGGACCTATGTTTCTTTGGGCCTGGCTTACTTCACTTACTATAATTTTTTCCAAGCCTTTCCATTTCCTAACAAATGGGGCAATGTCATTCTTTCTGATGGAGGCATAGAATTCCATTGTGTATATATGCCACGTTTTCTTGATCCATTCATCTGCTGAGGGGCATCTGGGTTGGTTCCATATCTTAGCTATGGTAAATAATGCTGCAATAAACATTGTTGTGCTGGTAGCTTTAGTGTGGTCTTGTTTGTAAACATTTGGGTAAATGCCCAAAAGTGGGATTGCTGGGTCATAGGGGAGATCTATGTGAAGTCTTTTGAGGAACCTCCATACTGCTTTCCAAAGTGGTTGAACAAGTTTACATTCCCACCAACAATGAAGTAAGGTTCCTTTCTGTCCACATCCCCTCCAGCCTCTGTTGTTGTTAGAGTTCTTGATTTTTGCCGTTCTAACTGGGGTGAGGTGATATCTCAATGTTGTTTTGATTTGCATTTCTTTTATGGCTAGGGATGTTGAACATTTCTTCATGTGTCTATTGGCCATCCTTCTTTCTTCTTCAGAGAAGTTTCTCTTTAAGTCTTTTGCCCACTTATTTATTGGGCAGTTGTTTCTTTGAGGATTTGTTGTTGGGGGGTTTAATTTTTTGAGTTCCAAGTATATTTTAGATATGAGACCCTTGTCCGTTGTATGGCTAGTGAAGATCTTCTCCCAATCCGTGGGCTTTCTATTGATCTTGCTAGCTATGTCAGTTGCCCTGCAAAAGCTCTGCAACTTTATGCAATCCCATTTGTCCAACCTTTCTTTGATTTGTTGTGTTTCCGGGTCTCTATTTAAAAAATTTCGGCCTGAGCCAAGGAGACCTAGGGTTTCTCCTATTCCATCCTGTAATGTTTTCAGAGTGTCTGAAAAGCCTTTTTTTTTTTAAGTTGAGGAAAACCTCTCAGGACAAAACATATAGCTGAGGACAGAAAGAGATCTCAAAAGTGTAATGTTCTAGTCTCGTATTTTGGGGGGAGGGCTGCTTTTACAAAGGCTTTAAGATTTTTTTTTTACTAGCTTGTACTAGTTGCACAGAGGGGCTTCATTATATTTCTGCATACATATGCAATGTCTCACCAACCTCACCTCCTACCCTCAGAGGGGATTCATTGTGATGCAACCATTTATGCATACCGGCACCTTCCTCAGATGCCCTCTAATTTCCATCAACCCAGTAACCGAGAGTCCTTGCAAACCCCAGGTGGAACTAGGGCACCCAACCTCACGTTCCCCGAGGGAGACGGATGATGGGAAAGAAGCAATGGAGGTGGCAGCACGAGGCGAAAAAAAAACACACAAAGTCCCCCGAAGCGACTTCCGGGTGAGGTGGGAGGGGCCGACAATTTCCGGTGGGGGGGGGAGCCAGCAACGGCTCTTGCGCAAGCGCAGCTCGCACTTTCTGGCTGCCTCCCCTCCCCCGCCCTCCCCTCCGCTTCGAGGGGGTCTTGAGGTGACAGCGCCGACCACCGCGACGGGAGGAGAGAAGATGGACAAGCGGAAGCTCGGGCGCCGGCGCTCTTCTCCGGGTGAGAAGGGGACGAAGGAGCGGCTGGGCTGCTCTCCTACCTTGGTGGCGGCGGCGGTGGGTGTTGTGTGGAGGCCGGCCGCTGGCGAGGTGTGAGGGACGGAGGGGGGGGTGGAGATGCAGGTGGGGGAGGCGGAGGGAGGGCAGGAGGGAGGACGGAGATGGGGGGGAGCCGCGAGAGCCGGGGGCGCGCACCCCGGGAGGGCCGCGGCCGCCGGGGTCCGAGCTGTCACGGGAGGCTCGGGCAGCGCCGTCCTCCCGGAGCGTCTCCGCGGCCGGTCGGCTCGCCGCGGTCGGGCCACGCCTTCCCTGTAATTCGGGCGGCGCGCCGCTTCCCGGGCCCGCGTCCCTGCACCTGACCCCACTTTCCCTCCTTTACGTTCCTCACGTCGGGGCGCCGGGCCCGAAACCCTGGGGCGGGCGGGGGGGGGCGGGGGGGCGGGCTGGTCGTGGTGGTTGTACCCCCAGAAAGACGGGGCTGGCTCTTTGCTAACCGCACCCCCTCCCCCGCCAGTTCCTCAAAGAACGCCCTTTTTGTGTCTCACCCCCCCCCCTTTATAACTGATAACCTGTAATAACCTTTGTCTCTTCTGGGCTCCTGCTCCAGCGTCCCAACGTGATTCGCAAGTGGAAGGTTGGGAAGCGGTGTTCTGGGGGTGTTTCCGTTCTCGGCGCGGTGGTGGTCTTTCTGAGATGGCTTCTAGGTGTAAATGACCTTTCTTAACTCGGGCAGCGCCGTGTCGTGGGAACGCAGAAATGGTGTACAGACCGCTTCTCCCGGCTGAGTTTTTCTTAACCGTGTCCTCCAATCAGTGTGTACCTCAAGCCTCTTTGGTAAAGTGCCGTGGACTTAGGAGATGAGAAAGTGCACTGTCTCCTAAAATAACGAACCCGTTTTTTCACTTCATTTTGAAGTTTCTTACTGTACCGGGTATTTATTTACTTATTTAATTAATTTTTGTGTGCCAGTACTGGGGCATGGACTCAGGGTCTAGGCATTGTACCTTAGCTTTTTCTCCCCACTTTACCACCTGAGGCACACCTCCACTTTTGTCTTTTTGGTGGTTGATTCGAGATTAGGGGCTCAACAACTTTTCTGCCAGGGCTGGCTTTGAGCTAAGATCTTCAGTGCTCTGCTTCCTGAGTAGCTAGAATTATCGTCATGAGCTACCAGCACCCAACCAGTACCAGTTATTTTTATACAGATGGTGTTACTATGTACAGAATTATATAGCAATAACCGGTGGCAGTGAAACTCAAACATTGTGTCCTTTACTATAATGCAAGTAGTGAATATGAATCTCTGAGGGCTATAAAGCATTGAAACCCTAAGATCTTTTCATATGCAATCGTGTTATCAAGGTTTTTGTGTGTATTTAGTGTTTTAAAACTTTTGCTTTTTTGCATTTGAAAGTTTATATGTGTATAATGTAAAAATGTATTTACATTGTATATATATGCTTCCATAGATCAGTGGTTCTCCCCATCCCCCTCTGGGCCTTGCACTCTGGGTCTGGGTGCCTTCCCTGAGCTTTTTCAGCTCAAGGCTAGTGCTCTACCACTTGAGCCACAGGGCTACTTCCAGCTTTTTTTTTCAGCTTATGTGTTGCTGAAGAATCAAACTCAGGGCCTCATGCATTCAAGGCAAGCATCTATCATTGAGCCACCTTCCCAGCCCGACAATCTTTTTTTTTTTTTTTTTTTTTTGGAGGTCTGGTTGTGAGGCCTGAACTCTGGGCCTGGGCACTGTCCCTCAGCTCTTCAGCTCAAGGCTAGCACTCTACCACTTGAGCCACAGCACCACTTCTGGCTTTTTTTCTTTTTGCTTATGTGGTGCTGAGGAATCGAACCCAGGGCCTCAGGCATGCAAGGCAAGCGCTTTACCACTGAGCCACCTTCCCAGCCCCCAGTCTGACAATCTTTTTTAAAATATATTTTTCTTAGCAGAATTTGTGGAATCTTAAAAGGAGTTTTGCAATAAAGTTAGAATATTAATTGGCTGAGGAGACTATTTTCCACTTTTGAGTTAATACATAGAAGACAGAGAGCCTTAAAAATAGTGTGGCTAATAAAAGCTATCCAGGAAATGGAAATAAAAGAAACAAAAAGCTAGGATTCAGTTAACGTAAGATGGAAGAAGTGTTCAAGGGAAATAGAGTTTAAGAAGATTGTATTGATTTTATAAAGGATTTTAGTGGACTAATGGATGGATGGGGAAGGATGTAGATGAGAGGTTAGAATGGAATTACATCAATAACAGAATAACAAGGTAGTGGGATGTGAGGATTCATATGTATGATGTTGAATTGCAAGCCTAATTATGGAGGACAAAGAATTGTAAAATAGATTTAGAGGGGCATGAATGACAAGGTATTGATTATGAGTAAGACTGAGTTGCTTCTCAAAGATCCCCATTGAAACTTTCTTAAAGTATTGTTATTGGAAGCTTAACCTTCCAGATGGATAACTCTGATCTGGGTTTTCAATAATTTAGGAGTCTGGATGATAAGGTTGCTTTTGTGTGCTTGTATTGATAACTCCCCAGTGCTGCACTTGGTACTCAAGTGTCTTCCCACCCATTTCTGCCTTTCTGAAACTTACTGGTCAAACCCTGGTTACACTGTACCTTTCTAAGAACTATCTTATAATTAGCTCAAATTTTGGGGAAAAAAAAGTATATCCATTTCTAAACCTGTGTGGGCTTTGTGCCTCTAAGAGGATATTCCTCAGATTCCATCTTGTATGTTAGTGTGTTAAACTCTTCAGGGTCTGTGCCTCTAGACTATCTGTTCTTCAGTAGGGTCTACTTTGCTTATCTCATAGCCTATAGCGAGTAGCCTGTCTAGAATGTGGTGGTTAAAAGTACACCTCTGGGGCTGGGAAGGTGGCTCAGTGGTAAAGCGCTTGACTTGCATGCTCGAGGCCCTGGGTTCAATTCCTCAGCACCATATAAGCAAACAGAAAAAAAGCCAGAAGTGGAGCTGTGGCTCAAGTGGTAGAGCGCTAGCCTTGAGCTGAAGAGCTGAGGGACAGCGCCCAGGCCCAGAGTTCAGGCCCACGACCGGACCCAAAAAAAAAAAAAAAAAAAGTACACCTCTGGAATCACATGTGATAGAGCACCCTGATGAGCTTAAGAAAGTTATTGGATTCTAAAAACTTGAATTCCCTTACACCACTCTGGTGAGCTTAAGAAAGTTATTTAGCTTCTTCAAACTTGAATTTCTTAATCTGTAGACTAGAGATAATACTATTATTGATCTCATATGGATTTTGTAAAGATTAAAATAATTAGTGTAACACACTGAGCATATTGTCTCCAAGTGGTAATTAGTAGTATCTCAGAATAAATTCTTATGGAATAAATAAGTGCATGAATGATTACATAGCCTGTGTGGGAAAAGTCAGGCTTAAAAAATTTTAACTGAAATATATAGAACGAGAATAACGAGACCTACTTGCTAATACTAATATAATGTGGTTTTTAAAGTATGTTTTAATATAAAATATAAGAAAAGTTAGCTTTTTTTGTATGTACTGTTAAGTGTGTTGAATAATTTTTCATAGAGGAATCCCACTTTTAGTTTTGTGATGCTGAGGATCACACAGGGCCTCACACATGATAAGCAAGCATTCTACCACTGAGCTATGTGCCTCAGCTCTATACTGTCTCACTTTCTTTTAAAAATTTAAAAGAGGGGCTGGGAAGATGGCTCAGTGGTAGAGTGCTTGCATTGCATGCCTGAGGCCCTGGGTTCGATTCCTCAGCACCACATAAGCAAAAAAGACCAGAGGTGGCGCTGTGGCTCAAGTGGTAGAGCGCTAGCCTTGAGCTGAAGAGCTGAGGGACAGCGCCCAGGCCCAGAGTTCAGGCCCCACTACCGGACTCAAAAAAAAAAAAAAAAAAAAAAAAAGAAACAAGCTTAAGCTGTTTGTCTTTGTCTTTAAACTCTGTACTCTTTATTATTGTTATAAAAGCCAGTCTCAGAGGAAACTCATATACTTATTAAAATTCTCCAGAAATAACCTGATGTAAAGTGGAACAACTTAGTTGCAAAAATTTTTAAAATTTTGGCAAATCAGATAGTATTAATGAAAGCATGCTACAAAACAGGGAGCACTTATAATTCATCTAGATAATGTAAGAATATGTAGCAATGGATATTCTTTTTTTTTTTTTTTTTTTTTTTTGGGTCCTGTCTTGGGGCCTGAACTCTGGGCCTGAGCGCTGTCCCTCAGCTCTTCAGCTCAAGGCTAGCACTCTACCACTTGAGCCACAGCGCCACTTCCGGCTTTTTAAAAATTTTTTCTGCTTATGTGGTGCTGAGAAATCGAACCCAGGGCCTCATGCATGCAAGGCAAGCACTCTACCACTGAGCCACCTTCCCAGCCCACAATGGATATTCTTTAAAAATAATGTGTTTATTAAATTTATAATTGATTAGAAAGTAAAATTTCTACAATGTAAAGACCTTTTTACCACTTATTTCAAAAATTACTATTTTTTTTTATGTTATTGGTGATTGAACATATGAGAAAAGCCACACAGGCAGTCAACCACTGAGATAGTCCCCTAGTCCCCCAAATTGTTTATTTTCGATAATCTACATAAAGATTACTAAGATTTTAAGTGTAATGGTTGAAATGATGTTTTGCCTTAGTGCAAAACCAATGTCATGTATAGTGAACTTAACTTAAAAAGTGTTTGATATATATATATATATATACACATATATATGTATTATATATATTTGTTGATAGCTGTAGTCCATTAATTACATCATCATCATCATTATTTTGACATTGCTAAGGTTTAAACTCTGGGCCTGGGACTTGATAGGCAGATTCTTTCCTATTAGAGACACATCTCCAGGTCTTTTTGTTTTATTTATTTTTATCGTGTGTGTGTGTGTGTGTGTGTGTGTGTGTGTGTGTGTGTGTGTGTGTGTGTGTGTGTATGTACATACTTGTGTGTATATGTGTGTCAGTATTGGGGCTTGAACTCAGAGCCTCACTCTTAGTTGACTTTTTTTTTCTTTTTTTTTTTTTAAATTTAATTTTATTTTATTTGTGAACATACTGTACAGAGGAGTTACAATTACATGGGCAGGATAATGCGTACATTTCTTACCAAGCATTGCAATTAGTTGACTTTTTTGCTCAAGCTGGCATTCTACTACTTGAGCCATATTCTGACTTTTTGTTGGAGATCTGAGTCTCTTGTATTTGTTGTTATGACTGACTTTGAACCATGATTCACAGATCTTAGCCCCCTGAATACTTAGGACTATAGCATGAGCTACCAGCTCCCAGCTCAATAAATTAATTTAAAATAATACAGAGTTTGGTTTCTTTCATTAAATTTAATTAAATCTCATTGAGATGTGAAATCATAATTTTTTTTTACCATGTCTTTGTTCTTTGTAGAGGTGGTAACAGAAGGAAAAAGGAAAAAGTCATCATCATCTGATTTACATGAGGTATGAATTTGTTTTGTCTTTTAACCTACTTACTGAGTTACAGATTTTGAAAATTATTTTGTTTTCTTCTTAAAACAATTTAAAACAAAACGTAAATTTATAATCAGTTTTTTTTGGGAACTGTTTATTCTAATTAAGGTTTAACTAGGAAATTTTCTTTCTGGGTCTAGCGTTTTTATTATCACTATAAGATTAGCAGTATACTTTTCAGTTCTCATTTTAGGATTTATATAAGACATAATTGCTTGTATCTTTGACAGATGAATATATTAACATTGCCTCATGTTCATCCATTAATAATACCATAGATGTATTCATGTTCTGTTAATGGAAGATGCTAATTGCTACTTAGAATATGTCCTTTGCAACTTCTTTTTCCCACTAATTTATTATGTGTTTACCAAGACTAGCAAACAAGTAAAATGGAGTTTCTACCTCTGTAGCAATTTTTTTTTTTGTCGGTTGTGGGGCCTGAACTCTGAGCCTTGGTGTTGTCCCTCAGCTCTTCAGCTCAAGGCTAGTGCTCTACCACTTGAGCTACAGCCCCATTTCTGGCATTTTCTGCTTATGTGGTGCTGAGTAATTGAACCCAGGGCCTCATGCATTCAAGGCAAGCACTCTACCACTGAGCTACCTTCCTAGCCCCACAAATATTTTTTAAAACATCATTCTTTTTTGGAAAGATGATCCTTTTTTCCTAACAGAATTTTTTGATTTAAATGTGGTAATACCTTGGTTTACATTACAGTACTTTGTTAGATACTTTCCTCTGAAGTATTTTTATGTTGTACAGTTGTAGAATTTAACAAAGGGGGAAACCATCTAAGAGAGTGGTGAAAGGGAATCAAAGAGGATCTTTAAAGACTACACAGTGAACATGGCTTTTGGTATTCTTTCTTTCTTTCTTTTTTTATTTTTATTTTTTATTTTTTTGGGTCCGGTCATGGGGCCTGAACTCTGGGCCTGGGCACTGTCTCTCAGCTCTTCAGCTCAAGGCTAGCACTCTGGTATTCTTTGTTCATTGACTATTTAAGATTGTCAGAGTGTGTTTTCTTTATTTAAAAAATTATATTTAGCGGGGCTGGGAAGGTGGCTCAGTGGTAGAGCACTTGCCTTGCATGCCTGAGGCCCTGGGTTTGATTCCTCAGCACCACATAAAGCAAAATGAAAAAAGCCGGAAGTGGTGCTGTGGCTCAAGTGGTAGAGCCCAGGTCGAGTTCAGGCCCCACCACCGGACCCCCAAAAAAAAAAAAAAATTCTTTAAAGAACAGATCATTTCTCTAAAGCTCATATAAAAATTGATTATAATAAAAAATACTAGTCACTTTATTGATAGCAAAAAAATTAGACAAGATCAAATTTTTAGTGATCTTCGTTGGGTTCTTTATAATGTTTTTAGTTGATGTCATGTATAAGTTTTTGGATTTTTCTATAGTTGCATTGTTTTTCTCCCATTTCTCCAACACTCTTGAGTATCATGTTTTTCCTTGGTATCAAGGTACATCGCATTTTTTTTTGTACGTTTCTTATTGTAAAAATGCTGTACAGAGCAAAGTAATGAGTACATTATTTCCTATTGAGTATTGTTACCTCCTCCTTTGTTTTCCCCCTACCATTCCTTCCCGCCCACTTCCACAACTACCCCCCCCCATGCCAGTCTGATTTTTATTACACTTCTTTTCTTGAGAACTAATTCATGCTCAATACAACTAGCCCAATTACTTGACAAAGCTGTGAATCTATTTATAAGGGTGGTGTTCCTATAATCTAATTAATTGCATCTTAACTGCTCTACCTCTAAACAGCTTTATATTGGCAAAGTTCAACATGAGTTTTAGTGGGGACAAAAAACATCCAAACCATCGGCTTAAAAAAAACTTGTGTATCAAGTACTAACACTTTTTTTTTTTTTCTTTATGTGGTGCTGAGGAATTGAACCCAGGGCCTCAGGCATGCAAGGCAAGCGCTCTACCACTGAGCCACCTTCCCAGCCCCAGTACTAACACTTTTAATGCTTGCACTGAAGTAAAATGCTCTGCTTTAGGTTCTTGGGCCCCTTGTGCAGTAAATCTGAAATTCTGCTGTTTAAAACTTCTAATACAGCCGGGCATCAGTGGCTCATGCCTATAATCCTAGCTACTCAGGAGGCTGAGATCTGAGGATCGAGGTTCAAAGCTAGCCCAGGCAGGAATGACTGCTTATCTCCAGTAAACTGCCAGAAACCCTGAAGTGGCACTGTGGCTCAAGTGGTAGAGCATTTACCTTGAGTTGAAGAGCTCAGGAACAGCGCCCAGGCACAGAGTTCAAGCCCCGGGACCGACAAAACCCAATAACAACAACAACTAGTACTGAGACACTGATGTATGCTTGTAGTTCCAACAACTTGAGGGAATTCCTTGAGCCTTTCAGAAGATGTAGGCCTGTTTAGGGCACATAGACCCTGTCTCTTTTTATTATTTATTTATTTATTTATTTGGTCATGGGGCTTGAACTCTGGGCCTGGGTGCTGTCCCCTAGCTCTTCAACTCAAGGCTAGTGCTCTACCACCTGAGCCAAAGCCCCACTAACTCTCTTTTTATTTTAAATTACAAAAAAGATTTTGAGGGGGCTGAGAAGGTGGCGCAGTGGTAGAGCACTTGCCTTGCATGCATGAGGCCCTGGGTTCGATTCCTCAGCACCACATAAGCAAAAAGAAAAAAGCCAGAAGTGGTGCTGTGGCTCAAGTGGTAGAGTGCTAGCCTTGAGCTGAAGAGCTGAGGGACAGCGCCCAGACCCAGAGTTCAGGCCCCACGACCAACCCAAAAAAATAAAAAATAAAAATATTTTGAGCCAGTGCCAGTGGGTCATGCCTTATAATCCTAGTTGTTCAGGAGGTTGAGATCTGAGGATAGTGGTATGAAGCCAGCTAGGGTAGGAAAGTCCATGAGACTCCTGTCTCTAGTAAACTACTCAGAAAAAGCCAGAAGTGGTGCTGTGGCTCAAGTGGTAGAGTGTAAACCTTGAGCAAAAGAATCTCAGGGATAGTGCCCTGGCTCTGAGTTCAAGCCCCAGGACCTGGAAAAAAAAATTATAAAGATGATGTACAGAGGGGTTACAATTATATAAGTCAATCCAGTTTTTCTCTCCTGTCCCCACACACAAGTTGTATAATTCATTTTCGACATAGTATCTAGTGAGTACCACTGCTGGGAGACCTTGTGTCTTAAAAAAAAATTGAGTTGATACACTTGTCATTTAACCCAGCAGTTTATGAATACAATGTCACCTTTTTCAACATTCTCACTCATCCCTCCTGTACCCACTCCTTCCTTTACTCTTCTTAATTTTGTAGGAGATACATTTTTTTTTTTATCAGTTATGGGGCTTGAACTCTGGGCCTGGGCACTGTACTGTCCCTGAGCTTTTCAGCTCAAGGCTAGAACTCTACCACTTGAGCCAGAGCACCACTTACAGTTTTTTTTGTGTATGTGGTACTGAGGAATACAGCCCGGGCTTCATGCATGCTAGGCAAGCAGTCTACCATTAGGCCACATTCCCAGCTTGGTTTTTTGTTTTGTTTTGTTTTGTTTTTTTAAATTGCATTTTCCTTTTCTTCTCTTCAGTTTACCACCTCTTTCCCCTAAACCCCATTGCATCGCTTTTGAGTACCTGCTTCTTGGTGTTTTATTTTGCTAAATTTTGATTTTGTCTTTTCTTTCTTTCTTTTTTTTTGTTGGTTGTAGGGCTTGAACTCTTGGGCGCTGTCCTTGCTCTCTTCAGCTCAAGGCAAGCAATCTACCGCTTGAGCCACAGCACCACTTCCTTGACTTTGTCTTTCTAAGGAATTACATTATTTGAGTTCTCCCTTGAATCTACTATATTTCAGTTAATACACTTGTCAAATTTATTTAATTTTTCCACTGGTGTTCTTTTACTGTTCCAGGACAAAATCCAAGATCTCATATTGCATTTAGTTGTTATATTGTATCCTCACTTTCTTGGAATCCATCTCACACAATTCTTCGTTGTTTTTTCTTTTATAACAGTGGCAGTTTTGAAGAGTTCTTGATTTTTAAAGAGTATTATATTTTGAATAGCTCTCAACATGAGGCTATATTTTATGATTAAGATTATGGCTGTTTGGGGGAAGACTATTGCAGAAGTGATACATGATAATTAGTAGTACACAATGATGACACATCTTATTACTAAAGATGTGAGCCTTGATTGTTTTGTTAACATGGAATCTGCATGTTTATTTCACTATAAAGTTACTCCTTTCCCCTTTATAATTAATATGTATCTTGGGGGAGATATTTTGAATCTTTGAAATATACTGTTCTCATACTTTCTCTGTAATTGTGTTATCTACTAGTGGATCTTGGCTACAACAGTTATATAATATGGTATTTTTTTTTCTTTTTTTGTCAGTCATGGGGCTTGATCTTGGCCTGAGCACTGTCCCTGAGCTCTTCAGCTCAAAGTGAGTGCTCTACCACTTGAGACAGCGCCACTTCTGGTTTTCTGGTGGTTAATTGGAGATAAGAGTGTCATAGAGCCGGGCGCTGGTGGCTCACGCCTGTAATCCTAGCTACTCAGGAGGCTGAGATCTGAGGATCACGGTTCAAAGCCAGCCCGGGCAGGAGAGACTGTGAGACTCCTATCTCCAATAAACCACCAGAAAACCGGAAGTGACGCTGTAGCTCAAGTGGTAGAGCGCTCGCCTTGAGCTGAAGAGCTGAGGGACAGCGCCCAGGCCCAGAGTTCAAGTCCCACAACCGACAAAAAAAAAAAAAAAAAAAAAAAAAAAGAGTGTCATAGACTTTCCTGCCTGGGCTGGCTTTGAACTGTAATCCTCAGATCTCAGCCCCCTGAGTAGCTAGGATTACAGGCATGAGCCACCGATGTTTAGCTTAATATGATATTCTTTTGGGTGATTTTTTTCCTCATTCCTTATGCATTTATTAATGAAAATTCTTCTGTATGCGAGAGCTGTTCTTCTTCCTCTTTACTTATTTACTTATTTAATTTATTTATTTTAGTGCCAGTAATATGGCTTTAAAGCTCAGGGCTTCTTGATCTCACTGTTAGTTTGCTCATTGCTCTATTTGAGCAGTGGCTCAAATGACATTTTGCTAATTAATTGGACATGAAGTCTTTTAGACATTTTTGCCCAGGAGATCCTCTGATCTTAGCCTTATGAGTAGCTATGATTAAAGGTGTGAACTACTGACACTAGCCTGTCTGTCTGTCTGTCTCTCTCTCTCTCTCAGTTTGGGTTTAGGAATTTTATTTTATAAGTTATAATTTGCTACTACTTTAGTGATTTTTGTTGATCCGAGGCTTGTAGGTTTGGCAACAAGATAGTTTCTGAGGTTGACTCTTGTGCCCTTTGTACGTACTGCTATCATTTTTTTTTTAAAGCACTTCCTTGCTATCTGGTTTTGTAAGATACTAAATGGTACTGCATGATACTTTTTGTATTAAGATTCCTTAGTACTGTGACAAACACCTGGAATAAAAATTTAAACATAGAAAGATTTATTTTGGCAAATGGTGCCAGCTTCACCTGATGTCATCCAGGCTACAAAGAGGAGTAATCCTAGCTATGGGAGAGGTTGAGAGTGGGAGGATTGTGATTCCAGAGCATCCTGAGCAAAAAACTTAGTGAGACACCCTCCCCCGCATCATCTCAACCAATTTTTTAAAAAAGACTGAGCATGAAGGTGCATGTCTGTCATCCCTGCTGTGGCAGAAACCATAAATAGGAAGGTCATGGTCCTAAGCTGGCCCCAGACAAAATGAGAGACCCTACCTTTAAAATAATCATATAAAAAAGAGTTGAAAGTATGTTTTGAGTGGGAGAGTATCTACCTAGTAAGGGTAAAGCCCTGAGTTCAAATATTAGTACTGCTGGAAAAAAAAAAAGAGCAGAAATGGAATAGACTCTAGGAAAGGGGTTAGAAAACAGTTTTACTCTTTCCTTATCTAGATTTTAGATTTATATTCAATGAGAGGTTTTTCATGAAATTATAAATTGCCTATAAATTAATCACCAAATTTAAAACTTCTATTAGTAAAATTTAATCCAAAGATAATATAATGGTTTTACTGGTTGATTAAACTCATATATTTCAATTAAACTAAATATTTTCTTATCCTAGTTTCAGATAAGAAAGATGTTAAATGTAAAACCAGAGAATGTTCACATTCAGTCACCACTGTCCAAATTCAGAAGTTCAGAATGCTGGGATCTCCCTTTGCAGGGGGTAAATAAAATTAATTTCTTTTAAGTATACATAATTTTATTTGATATGTTTAAAATATTTTAGTAAAATTCAATTTTTATTTTCTTGCATACTTTTTTGGTTTTCTGTGCTATTTAATAAAATATTTTAAATTATTTTATTTCTGACTTATTCTAAAATAAAGCTTTTAGGTTGGAATCTTCAGTTTAAATCAATGTATACCTTATTATGCATGGTTAATTTTTTCATTAAACTCAAGTCTCATTAAAATAAATGAAATTATATTTTAAGGATACTAAAATACGATGCATAGATTCATTTGCTGTTAGCTCAGTTTTTGTTTGAGCGACTATCTCTTAACTGGTACCACAGTTTTATTTCAAAAGGTATTTGTGTTATTAATTAAAAATATTTTGATTATTAATCTGGACTTTAAGATAGTCATTTAAATAGGTATTATTATAGGGCCTTGATGAATAAGACTTACTTAGAATGATGTGGTTGTTTTTGTTGCTGGAAGTGATATCTGTGTATGTTGGCCATGATGGTCTTGAAAGGTGAAATACATAGCATAGAAAGTTGTAAAAAAAAAAAAATTCACACTTAAAATTTAATACAGAGGGGAAAAATAAAGAAAAAAAGCAAACAAAAATAACACAGCAGTGACTCTTCCCAAATTGACATAAAATGCATTATAGAAATAGATTATTGGTAATTGCACAGGGGTGGCTAGTCTCTGTTCAACATTCACTATGTCATTTATCATAATTTGAAGTCTTGCATTGCAATGATTAGCTACAGAATTCATGCACATTTTCTTTGGGGTGATGCTTTTTTGAAATTCTTTTGATTCAACAGATGCCATAAAAAACATTTGCTATCACTTTAAAAAGATTCTCTCCTGGGCTGGGAAGGTGGCTCAGTGGTAGAGCACTTGCCTTGCATGCCTGAGGCCCTGGGTTCGATTCCTCAGCACCACATAAGCAAAAAGAAAAAAGCCGGAAGTGGCACTGTGGCTCAAGTGGTAGAGTGCTAGCCCTGAGCTGAAGAGCTGAGGCATAGTGCCCAGGCCCAGAGTTCAGGCCCCATGACTGGACCCCCCCCCAAAAAAAAAAAAAAAAAAAGATTCTTTCCTGTTTCCGTTTCCTTTAGGTTTTCGTCTTTAGACAGGTTCTTCCTGTATTGCCCAGGTTGGTCTTGAATTTCTAGACCCAAGTGATCCTCTCACCTCAGGCTCCTGAATACCTGTAATTGTAGGCATGTGCCACGGTACCTGGATGTGTTGTTAGTTTTAAACAATATTTTATTGTTTTTTTTTTTTTTTGGGTCCGGTTGTGGGGCCTGAACTCTGGGCCTGGGCGCTGTCCCTCAGCTCTTCAGCTCAAGGCTAGCGCTCTACCACTTGAGCCACAGCGCCACTCCGGCTTTTTTCTTTTTGCTCATGTGGTGCTGAGGAATCGAACCCAGGGCCTCAGGCATGCAAGGCAAGCGGTCTACCACTGAGCCATCTTCCCAGCCCCTATTGTTATTTTTAAGGTATTGTACAGGGCGTTACCATTTCATAAGTCAGGTAATGAGTACATTTCTTTTTTTAGACAGTGTCACTCCTTCCACCCCAGTTGCCTCTATCATCCCTGTCTACAATTACATGTCATTTTCCAAATCATGTATACCAAATGCCATGATTGCATTTGTTCACCCTTTTGTTAAAAATACTTTTTCCCCATCTAGTGTCATTAACCTCTTTTTCAAATGTTTGTTTCTATGGGCTTAGATTTATTTCTGGGGTTTTCTGAATAACCGCACTATCTTGAATTTTATTGTTTTAGAGCAAGTCAAATCAATTGAAGATAAATTTCTAGAATTGTGATGTTTTGAACTATTAAAAGTTACACAGAAGCAAAATTGCCTTCTGTCTTTCTTTTCTTCTTTTTTTTTTTGGGGGTCCGGTCGTGGGGCCTGAACTCTGGGCCTGGGCACTGTCCCTCAGCTCTTCAGCTCAAGGCTAGTGCTCTACCACTTGAGCCACAGTGCCACTTCCGGCTTTTTTCTTTTTGCTTATGTGGTACTGAGGAATCGAACCCAGGGCTTGAGCATGCAAGGCAAGCGCTCTACCACTGAGCCACCTTCCCAGCCCTGTCTTTCTTTTCTTCTTTCCTCTCCTTTTCCTACCTCTTTCTTCTCCTCCTTCTCCTCTTTCTCCTCTTCCTCTTCCTCTTCCTCTTCTTCTTTTTTGCTTTTTGTTGTTATAGTGTTGAAGACCAAACCCAGTGCTTCATGAATGCTAGGCAGGCACATTATAAGTCTGCTTTTATTCCCCTTCCACCCCCCAGCCAGTTAGTTTAATTATTTTATTTTTGTCGGTCATGGGGGTTGAACTCTGGGCTTGGGCGCTGTGCTCTTCAGCTCAGGGTGAGCACTCTACCGCTTGAGTCACAGAGCCACTTCTAGTTCTCTAACGGTTTATTGGAGATAAGAGTCTCCCTGGGCTTCCTGCTAGTGAACGGAGATCCTCAGATATCAGCCTCCTATAGCTAGGATTACAGGCGTGAGCTACCAGTACCCTGCTAGTATAATTCTTTTGGTTGCTATTATATTCCCAAGAAATGTATATCTCATTCCTCAGTCTCTCCATAAATGTACTTTTTTCATTCTCTATGAGTTATGGCACTTGACAGTTTGATGTTTGGTTCTTCAAGACATTGTTTTTCCTTTTTTTATGTAGGAGTTTAACAGATAGTGATTCACTGACAATTTCAGCTTCTCTTTTCTTTCTTTTTAAAAAAATAGTGACTCACTGACAATTTCAGCTTCTCTTTTCTTTTTTTTTTAAAAAAATTTTTATTGTCAAGGTAATGTACAGAGGGGTTACAGTTACATATGTAAGATAGTGAGTACATTTTTTGTTGAACTTGTTACCCCCTCCCTCATTTTTCTCCCACTTTCCCTCTCCCCACCCTTCCCCAAGTTGTACACTTCATTTCCAACACGATGTCTTGTATAGCTGTTGCATTGGTTCGCCCTTTGTCCTTTGCCTCACAATTTTCTTTTTCCCCTTTTCTTCCCTAAGTCAGATAAAACTTATATAAAACACAAAATCAAATATAGTGAGAACAGGGGATAAACTATAGGTAGAACAATACAAAAGAAAAAAGAAATCACATAGTCCATTATAAACAACAACAAAGAAAAACCTTGTTTCCAAGTCTTGGAGTTTATTTTGCTTTCAGCTTCTTTTTGATAAGAATTCATTCACTATTGGTCCTACTGCTTCCTTTGGGAATTGGATGTAATGTCAGTACTGAGTTGAAGTTCTGAAATAAAGTTACATACTAACCAGTAATATCAATTGGTTGGAAAATCACTGTGCCTTGCTGGGTGTTGGTGGCTCATGCCTGTAATCGGTGCTACTCACCATGTGGGCCAGGAGGTGGGGGCAGGAAAGTCCACAAGACTCTTACCTCCAATTAACCATCAGAAAACTGGAAGTGGAGCTGTGGCTCCAGGTAGTAGAGTGTTAGCCTTTAGCAAAAGAGCAAACCCTGAGTGTAAGCCCCATAGCCAACAAAAACAAAAAACAAAATCCCACTATCCCATTTGTATTATAGTGAGATGTGATACAGATCAGCAATTGTGAGCAGAGACAGTCTTTTCTGTATCTAAGGAAATGCTGAGTGTAGACTATGTAACTGCATGCTGTTGTACTTGTCAGGTTGATTTTGTCCAAGAAAATTTGATAGCAAAAATTAACTTTTTTTTTTATGGTACTGGAGTATGAACTCTAGGATTTATGTTTGCTAGACAAGTGCTCTACTGTGTGAGCTATACCTCCAGCCTTTTTGCTCTATTTATTTATTTATTTTTCTGGTCATGGGGCCTGAACTCAGGGCCTGGGTGCTGTCCCTCAGCTCTTCAGCTCAAGGCTAGCACTCTACCACTTGAGCCACAGCGCCACTCCCGGCTTTTTTCTTTTTGCTTATGTGGTGCTGAGGAATTGAACTCAGGGCCTCAGGCATGCAAGGCAAGCACTCTACCACTGAGCCACCTTCCCAGCCCCACTTCTGGCTTTTTCTGCTTATGTGGTGCTGAGGAATTGAACTCAGGGCCTCATGCATGCAAGGCAAGCACTCTACCACTGAGCCACCTTCCCAGCCCCTGCTCTGCTTATTTTTGAAAGAGTCTTGTTTTGCTTAGGTTGGCCTGACCATGATCCTCTTATTTATGCTTCTTACTCTATCTGGATGACAGATGTGTGCCACCATGCCCAGCCTTTTCTGTTGAAATGATAATGTTCCTAACTTTTTTCCCTGGACTGACCTGGAACTGTGGTTGTCTGGATCTCAGCTTCCTTGAAGCTAGGTTAACAGTCATATACTATTCCACTCAGCTACTAGTTAAGATGTGGAGGTGGGTGTCTCATAAATTTTTTTCCCATACTGCCTAGGACTTCAGTCCTCCTGATCTCTGCCTTAGGAGGAGCAAGGATCTCAGGCATGAGCTACTGGTACTTGGCTTTCTTTCTTACTGTGTAACTCAAGCTGGCTCCAAACTCATGATCTTTCTTCCCCAGCTTCCTGAAGATTACTAGGAATTAGTAGGATCACAGGAATATGACACTAGGTCTAGCAGCAAAGAATTCATTTTAATTAATTAATTACGTTGGTCATAGAAAATTTTAGACAAGTATTTTATTTTAGAGTATTAGCATGGTGACTTTGATAGATTTGTGCTTTGTAATGAAATGAGATGTGATGAAATATAATGACAGATGTGTTTAAGTTAAGACAATGGTAAAATGGATTTGAGAATTTTTGTGATACAGACTTAGGACATTGAAACCAGTCTTTTATGTCAGTCAGACTTTAGTGGCCAAGTTTACTCTTTTTTTTTTTTGTCAGTTATGGGACCTGAACTCTGGGCCTGGGCACTGTCCCTCAATTCTTCAGCTCAAGGCTAGCGCTCTACCACTTGAGCCACAGCACTACTTCTGGCTTTTTTCTTTTTGCTTATGTGGTGCTGAGGAATGGAACCCAGGGCCTCATGCATGCAAGGCAAGTGCTCTACCACTGAGCCACCTTCCCAGACCTAAGTTTATTCTTTTAAGTTTTAGTTTCTAATCCTCCTCCTCCTCCTCTACCTCCTCCTCCTCCTCTTCCTCCTCTTCCTCCTCTTCTTCCTCTTCCTCCTCTTCCTCCTCCACCTACTCCTCCTTCCTCCTCCTTCTCCTACTCCTTCTCCTCCTTTTTCTACTCCCCTTCCCCTTCCTCTTCCTCTTCCTCTCCTCCTACTCATTCTCTTCCTCCTCCTCCTTTGATGCCCATCCTAGGACTTGAACTCAGGGCCTGGCTGCTGGCTCTGAACTTTTTTTTTTTTTTGCCAGTCATGGTGCCTGAACTCTGGGCCTGGGCACTGTCCCTCAGCTCTTAAGCTCAAGGCCTGCACTCTACCACTTGAGCCACAGCACCACTTCCAGCTTTTTCTGCTTATGTGGTGCTGAGGAATCGAACCCAGGGCCTCATGTATGCAAGGCAAGCACTCTACCACTGAGTCACCTTCCCAGCCCCATGAACTTTTTTGCTTAAGGCTAGTGCTCTACCACTTGGGCCACAGCTCCACTTCCAGCTTTGGGTGTTTAATTGGAGAGTAGAGTCTCACTGATTTTCCTGCCCTGGCTGGTTTGAATTGTGTTCCTCAGGTCTCAGTTCCTGAGTAGCTGGGATTACTGACATGAGTCACTGGTGCCTAGCTTTATTTCCTTTTTTATTGAATGATGTGGTATTTTATACTATGCAGGACTATGTTGATAGAGTATTTTTCACCATTTTCATAAATTATAGTAAAATATCCATAACAAATTTGTCATTCTTTTTTATTTTTTTATTGTTATTATAAAGGTAGTATACAGAGGGGTTACAATTTCATAAGTCAGGTAATGAGTACATTTCTTTTTGGACAATGTCACTCCCAATTTGCCATTCTTAACCTTTTTTGTGGTGCTTGGTATCAACTAATGTAATTGTACATGCAGAGCAGTCATTCTACCACTAAACTACATCCCCGACATACTCACTCTCTCACTCTCTCTCTCTTTCTCCTCTTCAATATTGAGGATTTTAACTTGGGCCTTTGTGCTTTCTAGGCAGGTTCTCTACCACTGGAATGACAGTTTTTTGATATTATGTAGTCCTGATTTCCAGATTTGTCTTAGAACTCATTATCCTCCTGCCCTAGCCTCTAAATGCTGGGATTACAGATGTGTACCACCATGTTGGCTCCAGTCTGACTTTTTTTTTGTCAGTCGTGGGACTTGAACTCAGGGCCTGGGTGTTGTCCCTGAGTCTCTTCGTACTCAGGCTAGTGCTCTACAGCTTTAGCCACAGCTCCACTTCCGGTGTTTTGAGTTGGCTTGGAACCATGATCCTCAGATCCTGGCCTCCTGAGTAGCTAGGATTACAGGTGTGAGCCACCAGGGCTAGGCTCTAATCTGACTATTATACTTATTTTCAAATATGGAAACTAAGGTACAGCAAATATAAATAACTTACTTGCCTAGATCCACACCACTTAACAGAGAATAAATAAAATTTTAACCTTTTTATTCTAGTCATGTACAATCTGAACCTTGGTAATAAGATGTCTCGTTCTTCCATTTTTCATGCAGCAATTCATAGAGAATTGGTTTTAGTTATAGTGTTATAAATTCAGTTATTTCAGAGCTATAGCTTACTTAACTTGTCAGTTAATAATATTAATTACTTTATAAAAGTATTCAAAAGTAAGTAAAAACAATATATAAAAACATATATTTATGCTAGGCAAGTGTTCTATTGTGGAGCTACTTTCCCACTGTGAAATACACATTCTAAATTCATTTATTTTTATTTTATTTTTATTTTTTGCTAATCCTGGGACTTGTACTCAGGGCTTGGGCACTGTTCCTGAGCTTCTTTTGCTCAAGGCTAGCACTCTACCACTTGGGCTACAGTGCCATTTCTAGCTTTTTCTGTTTATGTGGTGCTGAGAAATTGAACCCAGGGTTTCATGCATACTAGGCAAGCACTCTACCACTAAGCCACATTTCTAGCCCTACATTCTAAGTTTTTGTAGTAGTTTAAACTTTGGAATCTAAAAGCATTCATTTCTTGGGGCTGGGAAGGTGGCTTAGTGGTAGAGTGCTTGCCTTGCATACCTGAAACCCTGGGTTCGATTCCTCAGCACCACATAAACAAAAAGAAAACATCCGGAAGTGGTGCTGAGTGCTAGCCTTGAGCTGAAGAGCTGAGGGACAGTGCCCAGGCCCAGGGTTCAGGCCCCACGACCGGACCCCCCCCCCAAAAAAAAGCATTCATTTCTTGATTAATGTTATTTTGATATTTTAAAATGTCCTAGTATTTTTTTGGTTGGCTTAGATTTCAACAGTGGAAAAAAAAGAGACAGACATTCTGTAGCTTTCACATTTTTTTTTCCCTCTGTATACTACTTCAAATTTGACTGGTTGCCTTGAATGTTTAAATAAAAAATATTTTAAGTGCCTCTTGTTATGTTTCTTATTAAAATTACATATTTCTTTTTCCTAGTGGAAAAGAAGTCTAAGAAATAAGGTCATCTCTATAGACCATAAAAATAAGAAAGGTCTCCGTGGGCATCCTGTCACTTCTAAGGCATCTCCAGAAAGGTAGGATATTTGTGTATGTGTGACATAGGATTTGCATATGGTTTGAATAAATAGTGTGATCAGGAGTGATCAGCTCTTTAGGTATGGTTACCATAGTGTTTAAGAGCAGACAGGTTGAACTTAAGGGCTGTAAGATTCCTTCTAAACCTTTTATAATTCTAGTTTACTGTGCCTTCTCATAGTAAACTATGAGAAGCTTTGGCTGATAATGCCAGAGTTAGAAATAGACTAATAATAATCTTTGATTCATATTTATCATCAACAATGAAAAAGACTCTCCATTTAGCAACTATTATTTTGTTATCATAGTATTCATGAGTAATAGATAAAGTGGACTTAAATATTTGGAGGATTACAATTGCAATAATTTTCAGAAGGAATTTCAGGATTGTACATCAATAAATGATTAGAAAATTGTTATTTTAAAAAGTGTACTGAATTTTCTTCTCTTGTATAATGAAAGCAAAAAAATAATGGTGGAAAAGTAAAAATTACAATTATTGGAATTGTACAAATTTAGAAGGCTAATTCCTGAAATGCCAGTGTACTTGTTTCAGCTACTAAGTCTTTTTTTTTCCTCTTTCATGGAACTTGTCTGTATAAAGTATAAAAATATGTTGATAAGGGACTGGGAAGGTGGCTCAGTGGTAGACCGCTTGCCTTGCATGCCTGAGGCCCTGGGTTCGATTCCTCAGCACCACATAAGCAAAAAGAAAAAAGCTGGAAGTGGTGCTGTGGCTCAAGTGGTAGAGTGCTAGCCTTGAGCTGAAGAGCTGAGGGACAGTACCCAGGCCCAGAGTTCAGGCCCCATGACAATGCTCTGATCTTGAGAACAAACACAGGCTCCATTGGTTTCTCAAAGAATTACTAAGATAACATAAAAAATTATGTTTGAGTCGGGTGTTGGTGTCCTATGCCTGTAATCTAAGCTACTCAGGAGGTTGAGATCCGAGGCTCGCAGTTCACAGGCAGCCTGGGCAGGAAATTTCGTGAGACTATCTCCAATAAACTACTCAAAAACATGCTGGAAGTGGAGATGTGGCTTGAGTGGTAGAGAACTAGCCTTGTAAAACTCAGGGACAGTGTTCAGCCCTGAATTCAAGCCCTAGGACCAGCACACACATAAAAAATTATGTTTGAAGAAGTGTATCTTTTATTAGGAATTCCAGCCTTGCATATATAGATCATAAACTGACGTTCATTGTAAAATGGCAGCTGTTTGGCCTTTTTTGTAGAGTTGATGGTACATGACTCCTATTATCCAGACTTCATGATATTCAGGTGTTATCAGAATTAGCTTTGTAAAATCCACTTAAGGGCTGGGAATGTGGTTTACTGGTAGAGAACTTGCCTAGCATTAATGAAGCCCTGGGTTTGATTCTTTAGTACCACATAAAATCTGGAAGTAGTGCTATGACTTAAATGATAGAGTGCTAGCCTTGAGCCAAAGAAGCTCAGGGACAGTGCCCAAGGCCCTGAGTTCAAGCCCCATAAATGAACAAAAGAACAAAAAAAGGAATATGCAGGATCTGACCCAGTTTCTTGGTCCAGGCACTGATGGCCCAATCCTGTAATCTTCCCTACCTAGGAGGCTGAGATCTGAGAAGCTCTGTTTGAGCCAGCTTGAACATAACTCACCATTAGATTTTTTTTTTTTTTTTTGGTTGTGGGACTTCAGCTCTGGGCCTGGGTGCTGTCCCTCAGCTCTTTAGCTCAAGCCTAGTGCTCTACCACTTGAGCCACAGTGCCACTTCCGGTTTTCTGGTGGTTTATTGGAGATAAGAGTCTCAGACTTTCCTGCCTGGGCTGGCTTTGAACCCTCTGATCTCAGCCTCCTGATTAGCTAGGATGGAGCCACCAGCGCTCCTGTCCATGAGACTCTTATCCCCAGTTATCCACCCAGGTTGATTGATCCAGGTTGGCCTCAAACCATAATCTTCCTTAACACTGCTTCCAAATAGCTAGAATTATGAGCATACATACCATGCCTGTTCTCTAAAAGCTTGATGAAATACCACTTTTTTGTTATTGTGCTTTTGGTTTCTTATTTATTTATTTATTTATTGAATCTGGTTGTGGAGCCTGAACTCTGGGCCTTGGCGCTGTCCCTCACCTCTTCAGCTCAATGCTAGCACTCTACCTCTTGAGCCACAGCACCAACTTCCAGCTTTTTTCTTTTTGCTTATGTGGTGCTGAGGAATCGAACCCAGGGCCTCATGCATGCAAGGCAAGTGCTCTACCACTGAGCCACCTTCCCAGCCCCACAAATTAATATTTTTCCTGTGAATATTCAATCATCTTGTGCTATTTGTTGAAGAGACTATTGCTTTTCCATTTATCTTCTTTATACTTTTGTGAAAAATCAACTGACAATAAATCGAAAGGGTTTTTTTTCTGTTTTCTGTTTCTTCTGTTTTCCCCATTTTATCATAGGTGATTCTTTTTATTATAGTAAATATGTGTATGATCTTAATGTGTTGTTGAATTTTATTTGCAAATATTTTTATATTACATTTATTATATTTTTAATTTTTGATGAGTAGATTTATTTACTTTTTTTTTTTTTTTTTTGTCAGTTGTGGGGCTTGAACTCTGGGCTTGGGCGCTGTCCCTGCTCACTTCAGCTCAAGGCAAGCGCTCTACCATTGAGCCACAGTGTCACTTCTGGGTTTTCTGGTGGTTAATTGGAGATAAGAGCAACAATGAGATGTACAAGACATTATGTCAAAAGATGAACTTTACAACTTTGGCGTGGGGGAGGGGGAGATGGGAAGGGATGGGAAGGGGAAACAAAGGAGGAGGCAACAATGCTTGGTAAGAAATGTACTCATTACCTTGCTCATATAATTGTAAACCCTCTGTATGGTATTTTCACAATTAAAAAAGAAAGTATTATGGACTTTACTATACAAGTTGGCTTTGAACCATGATCCTCAGATCTCAGCCTCCTGAGTAGCTAGGATTATAGGCGTGAGCCACCGAGCCTAGCAAAGATTTTTTTTTTATTGTGAACATACTGTACAGAGGGGTTACAATTACATGGGCAAGATAATGAGTACATTTCTTATCAAGCATTGCAGCCTCCTCCTTTGTTTACCCATCACATCCCTTCCTAGCCTCCCCCCGCCCCCCCAGAGTTGTAAAGTTCGTTTTCGACATGGCAACTTGTACTTCTCATTGTTGCAACGGGTCCACTTGTATCCTTAAACGACTTGTTTTTCCCCTTCTCCTCCATAAATTATACTGACATCAAATATAGTGAAAGCAGGGGTTATACTGTGGGGGAGGGACATACAAAGCAACAAAGATAATCTTATAAATGTGTTAGAAACAAACCAGCAAAGATTTTTAAAATTATCTTTGTAAATAGTTTTATAAAGGGATTTAAATTAAACATGTCAATTTACGAGTACAGCGCAGTTGTGTTCAACTGATACGTTTTAACTTTATGCTAGTATCATGATTGTGTCCTACTGCAAATTTGTAGTATACTTTGAAATCAGAAAGCTAGTCTTAGAGTTTTGTTACTCCTCTCCCCCCCGCCAAGATTCTTCTGACTGTTCTGGAAATTGCAGTTGAAATTTAGAATCAACATGTCCAATTTAATAGAAATGCCAACAAAGATTATGATATTGTATTGTATTTGATTTATAGACAAAATTGGAGAGGTCATCTTTTTTTGTGTGTGTGTGTTTGTGCTGGGAGTTGAACTTGGGACCTGAGCACTATCCCTGTGCTTTTGTGCTCCAGGCTAGTGCTCTAGCACAACTCTACTTCTGGATTTTTGGTGGTAAATTGGATATAAGAATTTCTTTTCATATATGTTTATATTTTAGATCTAACTTCCACATGTGAAAGAAAATAAGTTCTCTTTGTTCTTCCTGATGGATGAATAAAGCCCTACACATATGAGCATACAAATATATGTATATGTGCATATGTAAAAATTTCTTGACTTGCCCATGTCCATTGTAGGGCATCTGGGCTATTTTTGCAACTTGACTATAGTGAGTATTGCAGAAGTGAACAAGGGTGTGCCCTCATGCATGCCATGCAAGTCATTCTTTTTTACTTCTTAAAATTGATTTCTTTTTCAGTAAATGTAAATCTGATGAATAAATTTTGTACTGGTTATTCAGATTTTCTATTTGACTTTTTTTTTTTTTTAAGTCGGTTGTGGGGCTTGAATCTGGGCCTGGGCTCTTCAGCTCAAGGCGAGCGCTCTACTGCTTCGCTCTACCCCTTGAGTCACAGCGCTACTTCTGTTTTTTTTTTAGTGGTTTATTGGAGATGAGTCTCACCGACTTTCCTGCCCGGGCTGGCTTTGAACTGTGATCCTCAGATCTCAGCCTCCTGAGTAGCTAGGATTACAGGCATGAGCCACCAGCGCCAGGCTATTTGACCATTTTTGAAATCAGTTGTAGTGATATATAATGCACATTGATAAACATATATCAATTATAAATATAGTTTTTTTGTTTTTTTGGTCTCTTGTGGGCTTGAACTGTGGGCCTGGGCACTGTCCCTGAGCTCTTCACCTCAAGGTGAGCACTCTACCACTTGAGCCACAGGGCCACTTCTGGTTTTCTGATTGTTAATTGGAGATAAGAGTCTCATGGACTTTCCTGCTCCAGCTGGCTCCAAATCTGGATCTTTAGATCTCAGCCTTCTGAGTAGCTAGGCTTACAGGTGTGAGCCACCAATACCTGGCTTACCCCAAAAGTTCTTGTGTGCTTTGTACTCTGTCCTTGCCAAAGCAACTGCAGACAGGAGTCAAAATTCAGTGAATTTAGTAATTCTATTTTATAACAACCTAAATTTTGTAATAAGTAAATCGTAACAATCATAATGAAGTTTTGAGAGGTAAACAACAAACATCCTTTATAGAATATACTGGACCCATGAAGTATGTAACAGAACAGTCATAAATGTCAATCTGTAATACATTTAGTTTTAGTTTACCTGTGTTGCAGTGACTCAGAGGGCAGTCGATGTCAGATAGACTGGAAGACTGCACATTGTAAAAGTGCAAATACACTGTCAAAATTGGCAATTCATTGATGAGATGATAAAATGATGTGTTAAAATGACCTTCAGACATTGGTGACCTTGCCTCTAATAATTGATTGATGACTATATTGTTGACACAGATGATAAATCCAATCTAATCTTTATGCACATTTCCACAGTCAACAATCACGACAAAATGGATTCTTAGCTAAAGATTAAGGAAATTATAGTACATAGAAAATACCTCAGCCATAGATGATACAAATGTTGTATGTGTTCCAAATCCAAGAAAAATAATTTCAGCAAAATAATAATTTCAGCAAAATAATTTTGTTACTGGTGACATACGTGTTAAGGTTATTAAAACTTACATCCTACAAATGGTTACTAAAAAGACTGTTGATTTTTCCAAGATAAATGGACAAATGCCTAGTTTATAGAAGAGCATCGACAATAATGAAAAAGCCAATCTAGAGCACTGATACAGTTCAAAGCTGCTAGACTTCATTATTTGGGAGGCTGAATGAGTCTGGATAAAAATCATTGCTCTTTAGTGGAGTTTGGAAACACAATTGCCTTGGAGACTTGAAGGTTGGCCTTCTTACTAAACTTGGGCCATTAATGTCTGGGCATCCCTTCAAACAGAACGTACATTTTTGTCACATGTTGTCTTCAAGACAGGTTTCCATGCTTGAAATAATTATTTTTACAATATTTTGTGTCTCAAAGA
Source organism: Dipodomys merriami (assembly GCF_024711535.1). Classification (NCBI taxonomy): domain Eukaryota; kingdom Metazoa; phylum Chordata; class Mammalia; order Rodentia; family Heteromyidae; genus Dipodomys; species Dipodomys merriami. The sequence goes on from NW_027203381.1 coordinate 88,141,098, forward strand.
GTCATTTTCCCAGTGTCATTTCCCAGTCATTTTCCCTCCCCATGATTTTGCATTATTTAAGATATTCTTATTCAGTGTCCAGAGCACACTGATTATGAATATTTGGACAAGCAATGATAGGCAACGTATGAAGAAGTGTAAGGCTTACAGCAAAAAAATTCTTTATGTGCTTTTAGACAAGCTATTCACTAATGCAGTATCCATCTCTGAATTCCTAGCTGCTGTTTCTTAGTCTTCATTTTCTATGATTTATCCTGCCTCAAGAATGAGCTATGTTCTAAGTCAGCTAATGGTAAGAAGCTGAGGAAGAGTTTGTGAAGAATGCATGATAGCTGCTGTGGGAGTTGTTAGCATAAAGTAAAATTGTTTCAGAGTATTAGTATGCCTCAGAGAATCATGTCAGATTGAATTATTAACTTGTGAGGTAATGTAGTAGTGAGGTAATGAAACGGCATTGAAATATTCTGCAGATTTTCAGTTTTTCCTCTGGCCTGTGATCAGAAAATGGATGTAACTAGTACTACTCAACTGATTTTATTTGTGAGATAATAACACAGTTTAACATGAGAGAGAAACTGCTGTCATTGGAAGCCATCATGGCATTACAGGAGGGGAGGACTTCTTTGAGAGACTTGTTTTATCAGTGAAAAACCTTAGGCTAACATTGAAAAGTTAACTAACCTTACTACAGATGAAGCTTTTGCTATGGTTAATAAAAGTGTTAATTACATTTTCAAGAAGTAACTTAATTGTCTGGGTCTTGATCAGGTGATTTAATTATATGCCAGTACATCACATACCAAGAAAGTCTCTGCAGTCATTGCAGCTAGCATACCTAAAGTTTGTTAAAACAGCACCACTTTAAGGAGTTCCAGTTTCCTGTCTAGTCGCTTCAGCTCTGACATATAGATGAGGACCTCTCATCTGGACCAATACACCTACCCAGGCAAGTATGCTAGTATGCTGTTGACCACTCAAGCACCTGCAACTGTTCGGGTAACTCACCTGAGCTCATGCGTGGCATGGAAAGGTGGAGAGAATGTGTCTGTAATTCTGTCCTGGTGCCTTGACACTGCTGCCACTTGCTGACTTGACCCATTCCTTCCCTCTGTCTTATTAGGTCTCTGATAGAGACAACCACTAACAACAAATTCAAAGCAGCCCATCTCCAAAGCAAGATTTCATGGGGCAATTTTTATTTTATTTACTTATTATTATATTTAATGAAGAGTTAAGGGACATTTCAGAGTTTTAGTATTAGATGGAACAGTCTGGGGAGGATAGAAAAGCATCTCCAATACCCAGCCTACATTCCTATTAGGATAAAAATGAGCCTATGTTCTTAGTACCAGGACCATACCTGAGAAACAAATTGAGAAACTGGTTGAGAAAACTTACTGGTGCAATGACATGAAATGGCTGGAATAGGACATCTTTTCCTTCCTTCCTTCCTTCTTAACTATCCCCGCCATGGCTAGATTTAGAGAAAGAGATGTGCCACACTTTCCCTATCTTATGAGATTCATCTCTAGCCTCAGGGTCACCGTAATTCACAGGTTCTTGAGATCCATTCATGAAAAACATTTCACCATGTGTCACAAACAAAAGAATCTCAAAGTTGAAAATTCTAGCAAGTTTTGTTTTGATATAAATGGGTTAAAGTAGGGAGAAATATAAAAAGAAAGAAACATTTCCTACTTTCCATGCAGAAAATGGTAAAGACTCCTTATTCTTAGAATTTATGCTATTGTCCCATAAAAGTCTTAACAGCATTTAAATGCTTTCAGTTTTTTTTTATTTTTTAGGTTAACAAAGCAGGAAACATTAAGAAATAAAGATTTTTTTTTTTACTTTAATTATTTGAGAAAAAAGATGATGACTTTCATTCTGGAATATTTTCAGTTGGCCATTCATGAAATAAATGTTTTTCTCAAGAAGCCAAACTGGGGGCTGGGAAGGTGACTCAGTGGTAGAGCTCTTGCCTTGCATGCCTGAGGCCCTGGGTTCGATTCCCAGCATCCCATAAGCAAAAAGAAAAAAGCCGGAAGTGGCGCTGTGGCTGAAGTGGTGAGGTGCTAGCCTTGAGCTGAAGAGCTGAGGGACAGCACCCAGGCCCAGAGTTCAGGTCCTACGACCGGACCCAAAAAAAAAAAAAAAGAAGCCAAACTGGGGGGCTGGGAAGGTGGCTCAGTGGTAGAATGCTTGCCTTGCATGCATGAGGCCCTGGGTTTGATTCCTCAGCACCACCTAAGCAGAAAAAGCCAGAGTGGCGCTTGGACTCAAGTGGTAGAGTGCTCACCTTGAGCTGAAGAGCTGAGGGACAGTGCCCAGGCCCAGAGTTCAAGCCCTACAACCAACCAAAAAAAAAAAAAAAGCCAAACTGTCCCCTTCATTTTAAAGGATCTTTATTGGAATAGTAAATAAATTACTAACAACTGAAAAACAGAAATGCTTGATACAAGTAACACTTATTTAAAGAAATTAAATTATATACTCAGTGCAAGTGCTTAGAATGCAAAGGAAATATGTACAATGTAAGAATGAGAGTTAGGCAGAACTCAGTAGGCTAAAGATTCCAAAATAATAGGAATCCACTAGTTTTAATAAGGTTATTATGAGATCAAAGCTGAATTTTTATAGCAAATTTTTATTGTGATTAAGTGATTACATATATTTCACAAATTTCACAGTATTGTGGGATAGTGATACTTAAAGTCACAAAAACGTTCTAACCTTCATGGGGCAAATTGTCTTTATCATGGTCTGTAAAGTTTATGAGTTCTATGAGCTTTGACATATCGGGTGATACATACATTTCTTTCCTTTTGCTTAGTGTCAGCTGTTTCCTCTTTCCCACTCATTCCCTCCCTCCCATCCCAGCCATTGAGTTGCTTAGTTTATTTTGATTAATGACCAGTGCAGCTGATGGGTCCCGCTGTTGTATGTTTTCCCGTTTCCCTCTGTTTCTGTGTCCTCCTCCTAGTGTCCTCCTCCGATGTGCACATATATACCATATATGTGGTCAGCAGCATGGGGTCATTTAGTAATGATTCCACCAGCTGAGTGGAAGTCCTTTGTTTCTTTAGTCTTGTTTTCTTTGTCGTATCTCTTATGTTTTGGATTTAACATCCACTAATCAGGGGGACCATGTGCCATTTGTCTGTCTGCTCTTGTCACTCACTCAACATGATTCCTTCTAGTTCCATCCATTTCCCTGCAAATGCCATTGTTTTGTCCTTTCTAATGGCTACATAATATTACATTGTATATAGGAACCACAATTTTTGGATCCATTCATCTGTAGTGGGGCATCTGGGTTGTTTCCATATCCTGGCTATTGTAAACAGTGCTGCAGTAAACATGGAGGTGCATGTGTCCTTGTATCCTGGTACCTATTGTTCAAGATAGATGCCTAGGAGTAGTATGGCTGGGTCATAGCTGGCATTTTTAAAAGATCACTTTGATTTTTTTAAAAAACAATTGAAAGCATTAACGATGAGAATAAAAGTGGATTCAGAGAGATGTTGACATCAGAACGGTGGAACAGTGGGAGCAGAAACCAGAATACAATATGATGAGTGAATAAGAAAGGCAGAGAGAGATAGAACAAATTAAGGTATTCAGAAATATGTCTGTATAAGTGAGAGGTAGGCCAAGAGATGAAGTTAGATGTGGGATGCAAACAAAGGTTCTTTGTTATTTATTGATTAGTTTTGAGAAAGGAAAGATTTGCCCAAATTTGAGTATTGTGGAAAAAGTTAACAAAGTATCTTCTGACAAGATTATCTTAGATATATTCTAGTTATTACAAGTGAGGGAAATCATTCAGCCTGTTTCTTTGGTTTTGGCTTGCTTTGCTTAGTAACTTTTTCCAAGTTTTTCCATTTCCTTAGGCAATGTCATTCTTTCTTTCTTTTTTTTGGCGGGGGGGGGGGGGGGGGGGTGTCTGGTCGTGGGGCCTGAACTCTGGGCCTGGGCACTGTCCCTTAGCTCTTCAATTCAAGGCTAGCGCTCTACCACTTGAGCCACAGCGCCACTTCCGGCTTTTTTCTCTTTTTGCTTATATGGTGCTGAGGAATCGAACCCAGGGCCTCAGCCATGCAAGGCAAGTGCTCTACCACTGAGACACCTTCCCAGCCCCAATGTCATTCTTTCTGATGGAAGCATAGAGTTCCAATTCATGTATATACTACATTTTCTTGATCCGTTAATCTACTGAGGGATATCTGGGTTGATTCCATATCTTAGCTATGGTGAATAATGCTGCAGGGAACATGGTTGTGCTGGTAACTTTAGTGTGGCCTTGTTTTTGGTCTTCTGGGTAAATGCCCAGGAGTGGGATTGCTGGGGCAAAGGGAAGCTCTAAATTAAGTGTGTGTGTGTGTGTGTGTGTGTGTGTGTGTGTGTGTGTGTGTGTGTGTGTGTGTGTGTGTGTGTGTGTGTGTGTGTGTGTGTGTGTGTGTGTGTGTGTGTGTGTGTGTGTGTTTGTTGATTGTGGCGCTTGAACTCTGGGCCTGGGCGTTATACCTGAGCTCTTCAGCTCAAGGTGAGCGGGCTACCCTTGAGCCACAGCGCCACTTCTGGTTTTCTAGTGGTTGTTATTGGAGATAAGAATCTCACAGACTTTCCTCCCCAGGCTGGCTTTGAATCATGATCCTCAGATCTCAGCCTCCTGAGTAGTTAGGATTACAGGGGTGAGCAACTGGCAACCAGCTATGTTTAGTCTTTTGAGGAACCTCCATACTGCTTTCCAGAGTGGTTGAACAAGTTTACATTGCCACCAGCAGTGTAGAAGTGTTTCTTTTTGACCACATCCCCACCAGCATCTGTTATTATGAGTTTTCTTGATAATGGCCATTCTAACTCGGGTGAGATGTATTTCTTTTATGGCCAGACCATTCATATTTCTTCTTCAGAGAAGTCTCTCTTTAAGTCTTTAGCTCACTTACTATGGGGTTGTTGTTTCTTTGAGGATTTGTTCTTTTTTTTAATTTTTATTTATTTTTTATTGTGAAAATACTGTACAGAGGGGTTACAATTACATGGGCAAGATAATGAGTACATTTCTTATCAAACATTGTAGCCTCCTCCTTTGTTTCCCCTTCCCATCCTTCCCATCCTCCCCCTGCCCCCCCCCCCCCCCCCCCCCACCAAAGTTGTAAAGTTCATTTTCGACATGGCAACTTGTACTTCTCATCGGGTCCACCTGTATCCTTGAGGATTTGTTCTTGAAGGATTTAATTTTTTGAACTCTAACTATATTTTAGATATGAGCTCCTTGTCTGTTGTATGGATAGTAAAGATCTTCTCCCAATTCTGTGGGCTTTCTATTTATCTTGCTAGCTTTATCTTTTGCCATGCAGAAACTGCACTTTAATCCAGAGTTTCTTTGACCATACAAAACTATGCTTATCAAAATGAGATCCAAAAAGTGGAGACATGAGGGTTGTTTTTTTTTAGTTTACTGTTTGCAGTTATTTCTTTTTTCTCCCTCCCTCCCCCCCCCCCCCCCCCCCCCCCGCCACTTTGGTTTATTCCCTGTTGACACTGTTTTTGTTTCTGTATATAAGTTTATCTGATTTGGGAAGGGAAAAGGAGTCACAGAAATGGTGGGACAAAGGGTGAACCAATGCAACAGTGATACTCACTATGCCCTATGTTGGAAATGAACGTTGCAACTTGGGGGGCAGCTGGAGAAAATGATCCTACATATCAAACACTGTGCTAAGCATTTTACCATGACTCACTTAGTTTGATTCTCACAACTGCTCTATGAGGTACTTAAAAATTTTTTGTTGATCATGGACCTGAACTCTGGGTCCCTCAGCTCTTCAGCTCAAGGCTAGTGCTGTACAGTAACTTGAGCCCTAGGGCCACTTTCGGCTTTTTCTGCTTACGTGGTGCTGAGGAATCGAACCCAGGGCCTCATGCATGCAAGGCAAGCACTCTACCACTGAGCCACCTTCACATCCCTCTATGAAGTACTTTTATAAATGGAGGAGACCACAGTACAATGATTAAAATCTAAGCCAGAAAGTAATGAAAATTGTATTTCACTAAACACTGCCAATTCTATTGTCAGCTAATTCAGATCCATCCACCTTACTAGTTTACAATGGGAGATGTTATTACTCAGTAACCAGGTCCTAGTAGAATGCTTGTTTTGGTAGAGGTTTGGTAAGTGTTGAGTGAATTATTAACTAGTTCATAAAGCGTTTTCTCTCTCTCTCTCTCTCTCTCTCTCTCTCTCTCTCTCTCTCTCTCTCTCTCTCTCTCTCTTGTCAATTGTGAGGTTTGAACGTTGGCCCTGGGTATTGTCTCTTAGCTCTTCAGCTCAAGGTGAGCACTGTACCATTGAGCCACAGCACCACTTTGGGTTTTTAGGTGGTTAATTGGAGATGAGATTCTCATGGACATTCCTGTCCGGGCTGGTTTTGAGCCGCGATCCTCAGATTTCAGCCGCCTGAGTAGTTAGGATTACAGGCATGAGCCACCGGTGTCTGGCTTTCACTCATCTCTTTATTATTTATACCTTAAATTTATTTTTGCTTTTCTTTTTAAAAAAAAAATTATGGTGGTAATGTGGTTATAATTCAGGGTCTTATGCTTGCAAGGCAGGTGCTCTCCCACTTGAACCATGTATCCAGTCCCTTTATGCCTTCATTATTTTTGAAGTAGGACCTCATTTTATGACAAATCTTCCTAGACTTTGGTCCATCTACTTGATCTTCTGCATGTCACTGAGGATGACAAGCATTCTTGCACCTAGCAATTGTACTTCCCATGTAGCTAGGATAACAAGTGGATGCTACTGTGCCCAACCTTTGGTTAAGATGGTGTTGAGAACATTTATGCCCAGGGTAGTCTTTTTTTTTTTTTTTTTGGTCCGGTCGTGGGTCCTGAACTCTGGGCCTGGGCACTGTCCCTCAGCTCTTCAGCTCAAGGCTAGCGCTCTACCACTTGAGCCACAACACCACTTCCGGCTTTTTTCTTTTTGCTTATGTGGTGCTGAGGAATCGAACCCAGGGCCTCATGCATGCAAGGCAAGCACTCTACCACTGAGCCACCTTCCCAGCCGCCCAGGGTAGTCTTAAATCATGCACACCCCCTATGATTTTTCCCCAGGAGCTGGGATTACAGGTTTGACTACTGCAGCTATTTTTCAAATTAAACATGTTTGGAGCTTCAAGTATATTCCATGAAGTTTTATTTATTTATTTTTGGTTCGGTCATCTGGGCCTAGGTGCTGTCCCTCAGCTCTTCAGCTCAAGGCTAGCGCTCTACCACTTGAGCCACAGCACCACTTCTGGTTTTCTGGTGGTTTATTGGAGATAAGACTTTCCTGGACGAGATGGCTTTGAACCGTGATCCTCAGATCTCAGCCTCTGAGTAGCTAGGATTACAGGTGTGAGCCACCAGCACCTGGCTTCCATGGAAGTTTTAAAGGATGTACTATTCTCCTAGATGGTTTGGGAGTTATTTCTTTTCTTTCTTTCTTTCTTTCTTTTTTTTGGTTGGTCGTGGGGGCTGAACTCTGGGCCTGGGTGCTGTCCCCTCAGCTCTTCAGCTGTAGACTAGTGCTCTGTCACTTGAGCCTCAGCCCCACTTCCGGCTTTTTCTGCTTATGTGGTGCTGAGGAATCGAACCCAGGGCCTCATGCATGCAAGGCAAGTACTCTACCACTGAGCCACCTTCCGAGCCCCGGTCTGGGAGTTATATCCACAACTAGCTGCTGCACAGATGAGAGGTTTTTATTTTTTATTTTACTATAACGTTTTATTTCACTGGAAAAATCTGTATAAAGAAGCAAGTTTGCTTTCTTTAAGGGAAACATTTATCTTAGCTTAAATAAAAGGATGAAAAAAGTGAGAAGAGTATACAGCCATGTGCTAACTTTCACTACATTATTTCTGACTCAGATTGTGAGATAGAAGTCCTTGATACTCAAGAGAACTGTGTTTGCCTTCTAGTATGGCCTTATGAGTAACTGGAACATTTGCTTTCTGGCCCATAGAGCGTTGAACTTCACAGAGCTGCTCTGGCAGTAATTAAGAATGTGAATAGATAGAATGCATAAGGACTGAATTTGCTTTAGTTACAGATAGCTAATCACAACCAGTACTATTTTAATTAGGATGGACAGTATATATACATACATATATACTTACATATGTATAATAGTTCTAATATATAGAAAAAAAATCACAGTTCTTTAGGACCAAGACTGTTTCTCATTTATCACAAAACTATCCAGGGAACCCAGGACTGACCAGCGAGCATCAGTGAGGCAGGAGGGCCTTCTCCATACATAGGGCATGCAATCATCTACTGGGTAAGCAGTCAAAGAGAAAAGGATCATTTGCTCATTTCTTAGAGGGCAGTGGGACTCCCTGGGACAAAAGAAACAAGACTGGGCCTTGGGCCCTAAGATTTTGGAAGCTTGAACCAATATCCTGTGAACCAGAGTTAACAAGTAGCTGATCTGAGTGGTGTACTACCACCATGATTCCATGAAATTGAATAAAGGGTTTCATTTTCATTTCCTTACTTAAAAAATCCAGGTGGATAAATGTTTGCGGGAAAAAATTCTCATTAATTGAGGTAAAAAGGAAAAGTTATGTCGAGAGGGCATGTATAACAACTTTATTTTAGCCTTAAAGTATTATCACTTGAGATGAAGTGTCCGCTTGATGCCTGTGAGGATAAAGATGATTTCTGACAGAAAGGACAACCATAAGATGCTCTGGCTAGTGCTTTCACTGGTCAGACTGCACTATATACCTTGCTTATCCTGTTCCTTCTGATCCTTTACACCTGATCAAGCTACTGGTGGGCATGGAACTGCAGCTTGGTTTTGGCTACAGTTTCACGGTAGTTGTTGGCCTGTTTCCTAATCTGTGTCTAGGCACATGGTTTGCCACCAGTAAAAGGAAGCAATCTTAGTAGAGTTGGAGTGCTGGCAGATCAGATAGTCAGTCAACAGTGTGTTTGGAAGGAGAATATGAAGTGGCCCCAGGAGCCATATTGTGAGGATATCACTACCTTGCTGTTGGGGTCCTTTGCCTCCATGTGCAAGCCCATGCTAGGGGTTGAGAAAAGGAAGACTTCCTTCTGTTTGTCCCATTTCTGGGTTGGATATTGTCATCAACAGTCACACTGTAGAGGATTTCCTCCATTCATTCCAATTCACTGATGTAGAAAATCATCATCCATTGCACTTCACCTTTGTGTGTGTTTTTTTGTGGGTGTACTCTGAGCCCAGATGATTTTATTTTTTAGATTTTATCTTTTGTCTAGAAAATACATGAGGACTTTAAATTTCTTAATATGCTTGTGTTTTTTAAACAAAAAGTACCAAAAACTTCTCATCACATAATAAGGTCATCATTGTTCTAATAAAGCATTTCAAGTTATTTCAGTCATTTATACATTGTTGGAAGTCCGCTTAGTAAACTGTTTATACCCCTTTAAAAACTCTATTCTAGGTTCCACAACTGTATATAGTTGGTTTTTGTCTTTGTTGGTCGTGGGGCTTGAACTCGGCTTGGGCACAATTCCTCAGCTCTTCAGCTCAAGGCAAGCACTCTATCACTTGAGCCACAGCGCCACTACCAGTTTTCTGGTGGTTAACTGGAGATAAGAGTCTCATGGAGTTTCCTGCCTGGACTGGCTTTGAACCACGATCCTCAGATCTCAGCCTCCTGAGTAGGATTACAGGCATGAGCCACTGACACCTGGCCTGTATATAGTTTTTTAAAATTGTTTTATTTTTATTATAAAGGTGATGTACAAGGGGGTTTCAGTTACATAAGTCAGATAAAGAGTACATTTCTTGGGCTGGGAATTAGGCTTAGTGGTAGAGTGCTTACCTAGCATACATGAAGCCCTAATTCGATTCCTCAGCACTATAAACAGGAAAAGCCAGAAGTGGTGCTGTGGCTCAAGTGATAGAGTGCTAGCCTTGAGCAAAAGAATCTCAGGGACAGTACTCAGGCCCTGAGTTCAAGCCCCAGGACCGGCAAAAAAAAAAAAAAAAGTTTTTTACATTTCTTTTTGGACAATGTCCCTTCCCTTGTTCTCTCCCAGTTTTCCCCTCCCATCTGTATATAGTTTTTTAAACACTGTCAGCAAAAGATGTGTTGAATAAGCAAATAACAAAATGTGATGAGGCAAAAATCTGCAAATGTTCATCTATCAGGCTTCCTTCTGCGATTGTACAAGTAAATGTGTTACATTTACCCATTTTAGAAAAGTAAAACAAGACTGTAGATGAGGGCTGGGAAGGTGGCTCAGTGGTAGAGCTCTTGCCTTGCATGCATGAGGTCCTGGGTTTGATTCCTCAGCACCACATAAGCAAAAAGAAAAAAGCCGGAAGTGGCACTGTAGCTCAAGTGGTAGAGCGCTAGCCTTGAGCAGAAGAGCTGAGGGACAGTGCCAGGCCCAGAGTTCAGGCCCCACGACTGGACCCAAAAAAAATAAAAGACTGTTAATGATGTACTACCCCCTTTGCATGCGTGCGTGCGTGCGTGTGTGTGTGTGTTTCTTTGTGTTTGTGTGCCAGTCCTTAAAGTCAGGGCCTGGTCACTGTCCCTGAGCTTTTTTGCTCAAAGCTGGAGCTCTACCATTTGAGCCACAGCTTCATTTTCAGCGTTTTGCTCAAACTCCTGCTCACGTTGGCTTTGAACCACAGTCCTCAGATCTCAATCTTCTGAATAGCTAGGATTACAGATTTGAGCCTGTGGCCTGGTTCCCTTCAGGTTTTACTAATGTTTTTATTAGTAAATCACATGTTGAAACAAAAGAACAGTTTTAGTGTAGGAAGTGGTTGCATCTGTGACGGGTGTTGTAATGATAGCTATGGATTATTCAGTAGTGTGAATGAGTAACAGCTTTACCTATGAGTGACCACAGTTGTAGTATGTGTGACAGAGTCTAAAAAATACACTCTCAGTATAAGTGAAATGGATCTTACTTTCAATGTATGTTTGAGAAAGTTTATGCTTTTTTCCCTTAAGGTACTTACTACCATAATGAATTACTTGAAGAACCGAAATTGAGAATTCCTGGAGATAATAATTTGCTACAGTTTGTGATAAATTCATGTATTATATAATGTTTAGCCCAGTATGTATTATTTATGTGTATAACAGGCATCTCAAAGTTATGTTGACGAATGTCCTATGGACGGACTTAGGACGAAAATTCAGAAAGACCCTACCTAGAAAGGATGCTAATTTATGGGATGCTGAGAAGGTGCAATCAGACTCATTGCCTTCGACATCTGTTGACAGCATAGAGACATGTCAAAAATTAAAATCTCTTCACCAAAGCCTTAATTTATTTGAAAGGTATGTTGTTCAGCATTGATTTGTTCGACTTACCACATTTAAAATAATATAAATCCAGTAATCTTAAAAATATAAACACGTCTGTGCCATTCTAAAACAAATCTTAATTTACAAAGTTAGATAATGGTTCTGTACTTCAATAGTGGATTGATGAGAATTATATTTGAAAACAAGTATCCTTACTACATTTAATTTACTTTATAATAATTTAATTCATGTGTCCTTTTTTTTAGGAATTACTTATATAAAATGAAGATACATGGGCTGGAGGTGTGGCTCCAGTGTAGAACTCTTACCTAAAATGAAGATACATGTATACATACATATATGTATATGCATATACATGTTTGTTTCCATGTGCAGTTTTTATTTTTTTGCATCTTTAGCATAACTTTAAACATTATTTAATCAAGTAGTTCATGTTTGGCTTTGTGAACTTTTCTATATTTTTGTGCATTTTTTTAAAGAAAGGAGATGTTGCTTCCTGTTTTAGATAGTAAATATTTGGTTTAAGCTCACAATAGCAAGACAAATTTTGTTTTGTGTTTTAAAAAGTTGTATGGTATTTTGTGATTGAAAACTAGAAATTAGCTCTAGGACCATGTCATATAATAAATATATATATTGCACAAGTCATATAAATCTAATTACATATATCATTTAAATTATATATGATAGAAATATAAATCTAGAATATACATAATGTATAAATTACATTTGTATGTATTGCTTGGTTTGCTTGCTTGGTTGGCATTCTACAACTTAAGCTTACCTTCTTGCTTGTTATTTGGAGATGGAGTCTCAGAGACTTTGCTGCCCAGGCTGGCTTTAAACCATTATTCACCAGATCTCAGTCTTCTGAGTAGCTAGGATTATAGGTGTGAGCCACTGGTGTCTGGCTTATTTTTATGACTTTTTTCTTTTTAAAAATTATATAATTTCTTATTTAAATAGTTTTATAGTACAAAAGAATTTTAATTGAACATAGGATTTTATTGAACATAGGATTTTATGACTACAATACATCTTGATTAGTGTCATCCCTTCCATCATTTTCCTTTTTATGATTTTTTAAGTTAGTGTACATTTGTGAGGATTTCATTTTGACATTTCTATACATTCATGCAATAGATTTAAATCAATCTCACCTCCTCTGTTATTTTCTCTTATTTACCTGCCCCCTTTTAAGACAATTTTAATAGGTCTCATTTTTGTATTTTTCTATATGTAAATAAACAGTTTCAAACATATTCATCCTCATTCATCCTCTCTGTTCCCACTTACTCCATGATACCTACTCCCACCAAATAGAGCCTGTTTTTCTTTCCTGTCATTGTTTTTTTGTATATGTGTTGTGTGTGTGTGTGTGTGTGCGTGCGTGCATGCGTGCGTGCACGCGTATGCGTGTATGTGCATGTGCATGCACCAGTACTGGGGTTTAAACTCATGACTTCTCATTCTTGTTCAGGTTTTTCACTCATGGGTGATGCTGTACCTCTAATCCATCTTTTTTTGCTGGTTAATTAGAGGTAGAGTCTCAAGGATTCTTCTACTTGGACTAGATTAAAATTGTAGTTCTAAACTATCAGTCTCCTAAATAGCTAGGAGAGGTATTGATACTTGGCTTTAGTGTGTATTACTTGTATTAAGGTGATTTTTTAAAAACACATGTTTAGGATATATCTTTTATATATAATGTTTTAGTCTTTAAATATTTTGGAAGGAGGGCTGGGAATGTGGCTTAGTGGCAGTGTTTGCCTCACATGCATTTGATTCCTCATTACCACATAAATAAAAAAAGCCAGAAGTGGTGCTGTGGCTCAAGTGGTAGTAGAGTGCTAGCCTTGAGCAAAAGAAGTTCTGGGACAGTGCGCAGGCCCAGGCCGTGAGTTAGAGCCCCAGGACTGGGAAGGAAAGTAGTTTGTTGTCAGATATAACCTCTGATTAGCTGGACAGTGCTTTGATAATATGGTCTGTAATCTGGATGATTAAGTATTTAAGTATCTAAGTATTTTAAACCAAGACACAGATCAAAAACTGCTGACATTCAGGTTTTTTTTTTTGTCTCTTGTGGGGCTTGAACTTAGGGCCTAGATGCCATCCCTGACCTCTTTTTGCTCAAGGCTAGTGCTCTATTACTTTGAGCCACAGCACTACTTCTGGTTTTCTGGTGGTTAATTGGCAATAAGAGTGTCACGGACTTTCCTTCCCAGGGTGGCTTTGATTGTGGTCCTCAGATCTCAGCCTCCTGAGTGGCTAGGATTACAAGCATGAGCCACCAGCACCTGGCTTTTCAATAGTTATTTTAAAACGTAGAACTGAATCCACATATCTAAATGTACTTACATTAACTTTAAAAGAGGATACTTTTGGGGGGGGGGGGTTGGTCATGGGACTTGAACTCCTGGCCTAGGCACTGCCCACAACTCTTTAGCTCAAGGCTAGTGTTCTACCACGGTTTTTCTGGTTTATTGGAGATAAGAATCTCAAAGACTTTCCTGCCCCAGGTGGTTTTGAACTGTGATCCTTGGATCTCAACCTCCAGAGTAGCTAGGATTATAGGCGAGAGCCACCTGCTCCCAGGGGATACTTCTTTTAAAAGTCATATAAAAGGAGTAATGAACTAGCTGTGGTAGTACACATCTGTAATCTGAGGTATTGAGGAGGTGGAGATCAGCCTGGGAAGTTAGCAAGACCTAATCCCTACCCCCAACTTGTGTGTGTGTGTGTGACAAGACCTAATCCCTTAATCCCTACCCCCAACTCTGTGTGTGTGTGTGTGTGTGGCACAAGACCTCATCCCTACCCCCAACTCTGTGTGTGTGTGGCATAAAACCTAATCCTTACCCCCAACTCTGTGTGTGTGGTGTGGCATAAGACCTAATCCCTACCCCCAACTCTGTGTGTGTGTGTGTGTGTGTGTGTGTGTGTGTGTGTGTGTGTGTGTGTGTGTGTGTGTGTGTGTGTGTGTGTGTGTGTGTGTGTGTGTGTGTGTGTGTGTGTGTGTGTGTGTGTGTGTGTGTGTGTGTGTGTGTGTGTGATGTACCTGTCATCCCACCTACATGGGAAGGGTAAGTAGGAAGATTACCAGATCGGCTTGGGTATAAATGTGAGACCCTATCCCCAAAATGGCTAAATCAAAAAAGTCTAGATTATGGCTTATGGGCCATACCACATGCCTGGAAGCACAAGGTCCTGAGTTCTAACCTCGGTAGTGCTAAATAAATAAATAAAAGATTTATAACAATACTTCAATAATTTTTCTTTTCCTGTTCCGTTACTGAAGTCTAGCTATATAGAACATAATCTTAATTCACAAATTCATTTTTAGTTTTGTATCTGCTGACTCTGAGTAAATTGACTTGCCCATATAAATTAGAAATTGGGAATTATTCTTGATACTTTTTTCTTTATGCTATGTAGTCAGTCATTTGCCATGTCTAGTTATTTTTAGATTTTCTAGGTTTTTAGTTTTTTCATATTTTCTGGATCTGTCTTTGCCAGATCTTTATTGCCATTTCCTCAGGATAAGCCCTAATAACTCTGTGCCATTATTACTGTGATAATAATTTGATTGGGCTTCCTGTGCACAGCCCTTTTTACTTTTATCATTCCTTATTTTTTATTTTTGTCTTTTTTATTGTAAAGGTAATGCACAGCGTCTGTTTTTGTATTGATTCTGAAAATCGTCTTACTTGTCACTCAGTTTGATATCTTTCTGTGTGTCTATCTGTGTGCCCTAGTCTTAGGGTGCTGTTGATAGCTCACTTGAATGTACAGTGCTGTTTTATGGATTGTGTGTTTTCTTATCTTGGAAGCAATCTCCTTTTCCTTTTTACTGATGTTTGTTTCTTTTGAATATTGAGTTCATAGTGTTTTTGGGAGCTTTGTTTGATTCTACCTTACATGTTTATAGTTGATTTATTTCTCTGTCTTGTTTAACAGCCTGTTCATGCTTTATAGCACTCATCACACTATATTATTTTATTTCCCTGATAGTAACCTTCTTGCTTTTTATTTTTCCTTTTCCTAGATCAGTGTTTAGTAAAATGAAACAGATTTAGAGTCTCTTGAACTTACCAAAAATTGTATTTTTCCCTACGTATCTGTGGTTGATTTATAAGGTATATTTTGAATTATGTCATCAGAGACATGAATGGATTTAAACTACATAAACTACAATTTTAGAAAGTACCATAAACTACAATTTTAGAAAGCCATTAGATTAAACTTACAGAAAAATGAAATGAAATTAGTATTCGAGTCATTGTGTGTATGTATATATATATATATATATATATATATGTGTGTGTGTGTGTGTGTGCTGTTTTGGGGGCTAAACTCTGGGCCTGGGCGCTGACCCTGATCTTTTTTGCTCAAGGCTACTGCTCTAACATTTGAACTATAGCTCTACTTCTAGCTTCTTTTGGTGGTTAAGTGGTGGTAAGAGTCTCACAGACTGGTTTTCTGCCTGGTTTTGACCCATGATCCTCAGAGTTTAGTCTCCTGAGTAGCTAGAATTCTAGGCATGAACCACTGTTAATACCTTAACAGTTTTGTTTATTTATTTATTTTTGGTCTGTTGTGGGGCTTGAACTCTGGGCTTGGGCGCTGTCTGTGAGCTCTTCAGCTTAAGGTGAGCACTCTACTGCTTGAGCCACAGCACCACTTCTGGTTTTCTTGTGGTTTTTATTGGAGATAAGAGTCTCACGGAGTTTCCTGCCTGGGCTGGCTTTGAACTGTGATCCTCAGATCTCAGCCTCCTGAGTAGCTAGAATTATAGGCATGAGCTACTGGCGCCCGGCTCCAGTTTTTCAAAGTGTCCTCCCCTTTATGAAATACTTAAATCTCGTTATTCCCTTGCTGCATAAACAGATGGAACCTATAGCTTTAGAAATAAGTGTTCAGAAACATAATCAGAAAATTCCTGGCACAGTACTTTACAGGCCCACATACTTTGTGCTATATCTCACTGTACATTTCAAAACCTGTTTTTGCTTTGGTTAATGTACTTGTTATACTTTGAAGTGTGATTTTATAATATTAGTGAACAAAGTTAATCAAATCTGCTGGGTGCTGTTGGCTCACTCCTGTAATCCTAGCTACTCAGGAGGCTGAGCTCTGAGGATCATGGTTCAAATCCTGCTCTGGCAAGAAAGGCCGTGAGACTCTTATCTCCGATAAACCACTCAGAAAATCAGAAGTGGTGCTGTGGCTCAAGAGGTAGAGTGCCAGTCTTGACTTGAAAGAGCTGAGGGACAGAGTTCAAGCCCAGAGTTCAAGCCTCGTGAATGACCAAAAAAAAAAAAAAAGTTAAATCTCTTGTGTATTACTTGCTGATACTGTTTATATAGTAAAGCAAATTGTACATATGTGTGAAATGACAACTTTTATTCTTTCCTTCCAGATTGAGGTATATGGAATGAAGTAAACACCTTTATTTACTTCAATTGCTAGTAGAAATTCTAAACATTTTAGCTTCTGGCAGTATAGGTATTAGGAATTTAGTTATTACTTTATAGATGTATATTCTTACAAGCCTGTTTCCTCAAGGTATCTAAAGTGGATATGCTGTCCATAGGTGATGGGAGGTAACTTGTACTATGATATAAAGACTTTTAAGTGTATTCATTGCTAACTGATCATCTTATACTTTGTTTAAAAAAGATTGCTTTGATCAAGATTACAGAAGGTAAAAATATGATCATAATGCACTATGTGAAAAATCAAATAAAAATAAAGCACTGTGTGAATGAGAAATTTATATTTGAGTAAAAGCAAGTACTATGAAAATGAAAATGAAAATGCTGTGTACTTACTATGTGCCAGGAATTGCACTAATTGCTTTAAATCTGTTATCTTTATTCAGTACTGTGTAAGGTAGATAATATTTTTATCCTTTTAAAGATGATCTATGCTGAAAGGCAGAAGCCATGGTGAGTATTTTCTCAAGAATATACAGTTATTATATGGTGAAATCTAAATCTTAATCTGTGCTTGCCTGACTTCAGAGTCTTTGTTCTTAATCCCGGTCGTACTGTTTTTCTTTACATTTTACCCCCTCTGAACTTTTGTCCTTCTCATCAGAAAAGTAATAGTTGGATGTTACTACGCATTTCCTTTGTTTGTTTGTTTGTTTGTTTGTCAGTCATGGGGCCTGAACTCTGGGCCTGGGCACTGTCCCTCATCGCTTTAGCTCAAGGCTAGTACTCTACCACTTGAGCCACAGCACCACTTCCAGCCTTTTCTGCTTATGTGGTGCTGAGGAATCGAACTCAGGGTCTCATGCATGCAAGGCAAGCACTCCACCACTGACCCACCTTCCTAGCCCCATACATATTTCTTATATTCTCTAGTTCATTAACTTTTGAAGGTTCTACTTGTTCTTAGTTTTTTTTCCTGTGGCATTTTTCCACATAGTAATAGAGTGTTTTCTAATGGAAAGAAAGATGTATTATGCATACTGGGTTAATGTCTGGAATCAGAGGAACTTTAGAGACCCTTAAGGTATCTGGTATGTTAATGCAGAGTGGCATATAATCTTTTAAAGTGAATTTTGGTTCAAGTTTGAATATTTTCTATTTTAGAGAAGACTCTTAGCTCTGGTTCAGCTTATGTGGTGTCATTCTCTAAGTTTCTTTATTTTTTTCTCTTTCTTCAAAATCTAGCAGCTTTACAAACAATATAAAAAAGAATACGGTCATTTGTTATTCATAAGACAGTTTGAACTCAGAAATAATCCCCTTTCTCACTGACATTTTTTGGTTGAGGTTTTTTTTTTTAAACTTTGTATAGAGCTAGTCTGCTGTTGTCTCCAACTCCCCTATTTTGTAGAAAAAACTTATTTTAGAAACTCAACATTTGAAAACATTTAAGTTAGACTTTCAGGTATTTAAACATGGACACTAAATTGACAGTTGACAACTGAGTTATCAACTTAATGTATCAGATTTTTTCATCTCTCAAAAATGTTCTTTACACTAAACTATTTATTTGGAAAAAAATAATCCAGCCAGGTGCCTGCCATTCACGCCTGTAATCCTAACTACTCAGTAGGCTGAGAACTGAGAATTGCAGTTCAAAGATATCCGGGCAGGAAAGTCCCTGAGACTCTTATCTCCAATTAACCACCAGAAAACTGGAAGTGGTACTGTGGCTCAAGTGGTAGAGCCCTTGCCTTGCACTGAAGAGCTCAGGGACAGCACCCAGGCCCAGAGTTCAAGCCCCATGACCAACCAAAACAACAAAAAAAATCCAAACATAAGCAAAATTCTCTCTTGCTTCTTTCCCAATGTTTTTCTTATACTGATTCATTTCAGAGCAGTAGTGTAAGATCAGATAAAACAAGTATTTCCCCAATTCTTCCAATCCTAGCATCTATTTATCTTTCTATCTATCTAGTGTGTCGTCCTGAGGCTTGAACTCAGAGGTAGGCACCCTTTCTGAGCTCTTATGCTCATAGCTAGTGCTCTGCCATTTGAGGCACAGCTTCACTTCTGGTTTTTTGATGGTTAATTGGAAATGACAGTCTCACAGACTTTTCTCCCCAGACTGTCTGAACTGTTATCCTCAGGATCTCAACCTCTTGAGTAGCTTAGTATTATTGGTATAAGCACCAGTGCCTGGCTTCAATCTAGCATTTTAAAGGTTACTTATGTCAGGCAGCAAGTTCATAAAGCAGACAATACTACATGGGATGGATCCTCAGACATTTCCTATTAGCTTTGTTTTTAGATCATATATACTATTTAATCGGTGTAGGACTTTTTTTGTGGTAGTTATGCTAGATGTGTATATTGTTAGCAGTTTCTTGAAGTAGCTATAGAAAAGTTCAGTTATGTTATATGGAATCTTTTTTTTTTTTTTGGTTGGACGTGGGGCTTGAACTCTGGGCCTAGGTGCTGTCCTTCAGCTCTTCAGCTCAAGGTGAGCGCTCTACCACTTGAGCTACAGCGCCACTTCAGGTTTTCTGGTGGTTTATTGGAGATAGGAGTCTCACAGTCTCTCCTGCCCGGGCTGTCTTTGAACCGAGATCCTCAGATCTCAGCCTCTCCTGAGTAGCTAGGATTACAGGCGTGAGCCACCAGTGCCTGGCATATGGAATCTTTTTAAAGTTAGCATTAAGGATGTGGAGTTATGGAATAAAACCAAACTCCAAACAATAATGGTTCTGGTTCTTCCACTAGTAAGAGCTACTTAAACTTTGGGTTTTCTATCTTTAAATAGAAAACTTTAAAGTTCTTGGGCTGGGAAGGTGGCTCAGTGGTAAAGTGCTTGCCTTGCATGCATGAGGTCCAGGTTTTGATTCCTCAGCACCACATAAGCAGAAAAAGCCAGGAGTGGTGCTGTGGCTCAAGTGGTAGAGCACTAACCTGGAGTTAAAGAGCAGAGGGACAAGTGCTGAGGTCCAGAGTTCAGGCCCCATGACTGACCCCCCCCCCCAAAAAAAAATTAAAGTTCTCCTGAGGTCCTGTTTGTAGTTTTTGTTTTGTTTTGTTTTGTTTTTTGCCGGTCATGGGGTCTGAGCTCTGAGCCTGAGTGCTGTCCCTCAGCTTTGCAGTTCAAGGCTAGCACTCTACCACTTGAGCCACAGCACCTCTTCTGGCTTTTTCTGCTTATGTGGTGCTGAGGAATTGAACCCAGGGCCTCATGCATGCAAGGCAAGCACTCTACCACTGAGCCACCTTCCCAGCCCAGGTCCTGTGTTTTATACTGTCTGGAACATAGCAGAAAAAAAAAACCCATAATGTAGCAAAAATAAACAGGAGACCCCTGAGTAATACAACAAACAACAAATTTCAATGGTTTTCATATTTTTACTCAAAAGTACTCTGGCTTTTTTTAAAGTATATCTATTGTTTCCATAGGGTATCAATAAAGTAGTACTAGCCTTTTATTGGTAATAGTCAAGTTATTAAGTAAAGAAGAAAGAGACAGGACCACTTTAAAAATATAATACCTAACCATACTTATTACCGAGCATCTGTAATCCTGCCTGACCCTTTCCCCCAGGGAGGTGAGGCAGGCCCAAGAGATTGAAGCCAGTTTAGGCAACACAAAGACCATCTCTTAAAAAAAATTTTACACACACCCACACCCACACCCACACCCCCCCCCACACACACAATAGTGAGAGCAAAAAAAAAAAACCTGCATAACAAAACAACAAGAACCCTCAGTAATTTGACTAGACCAGTCAATTTTAAGAATCAACTAGTGCTACCCAGGAGGCTGATATCTGAGGATCACAGTTCAAAGCCAACCCAGGCAAGAAAGTCTGTAAGATATTATCTCCCATAAATTACCTCTCAACAAGCTGGAAGTGGACTCTGGCTCAAGTGGTAGAGTCCTAGCCTTAGCAAAAGAAGCTTAGGGAAGTACTCAGGCCCTAAGATCATGCCCCAAGACAGGTACCCCTCCTCCCTAAAATTCTGGAGATCAAACCTGAGCCTTGTAGATGATAGGCAAATAGTGATCTTGAGTGCATCATTGTAATATAGCCAAGTACATCACTGTTGTTCATAACAGCAACTGATTAACTAAGCAAATAGGATACTTCTTCATTTTAAGAATATACCAGGCTTATGTACTACATTTGATATAGGCCCACCAATTTAAAGAAGTCTGGAGCTTTTAAGAAATGCATTTTAGTCGGGTACTGGTAGCTCACGCCTATAATCCTAGCTACTCAGGAGGCTGATATCTGAGGATCATGGTTCAAAGCCAGCCCAGGCAGGACCAAAAATAAATAAATAAATGCACTTTAACTTTCTTTCTTTCTTCCTTTCTTTCTTCCTTCCTTTCTTTCTTTCTTTCTTCCTTCCTTCCTTCCTTCCTTCCTTCCTTCCTTCCTTCTTTCCTTCCTTCTCCCTTCCCTTCCCTTTTCTTCCTTCCTTCCTCCCTTCCTTCCTTCCTTCCTTCCTTCTTTTTTTTTTTTGTCAGTCATGGGGCTTGAACTCTGGGCTTGGGTGCTGTCCCTCAGCTATTCAGCTCAAGGCGAGCACTCTACTGCTTCAGACACAGCACTGCTTCCGATTTTCTAGTGGTTTATTGGAGATTAGAGTCTCACGGAGTTTCCTGCTCAATCTGGGAACTGTGATCTTCAAATCTCAGCCTCCTGAGTAGCTAGGATTACAGGCATCAGCCACCAGCGCCTGGCTGCACTTTAATTTTCTAAACATTTAACTTATTGACTCTTTGCTTGATATTAGTGTAATGTTAAGTATATACACTATTACCATGATATTAGTTGTTTCATTTGTGTAATGTGGTACTGCCATAAATACAATCTGAACACCTTTTTTCTTGGCTGTAGCATGTTATTTGCCAAATGTTAAGGATCTTTCTGTTTGAAAAGACAAGAAAGATTTCTTGAATTTTAGTGACCTATGTTTTTAATTAGAACTGGAAAAAGAAAAGCTTTTTTTATGTGTGAAATCTAGTGAAAAACTTCAAGCACTTTAATAGCATTCATGATTTACTGTAATAACATGCTAGTGCCATAATTTCTAAGAAACAAGTACTTCTAGAAACAAAAAGATTGTATTTATTCAAAAATTTGAGTATTCATGTGTTGATTTCCAGGGTAGTATGGTTCTAATAGCTTACTTGTGCTAAAATGACAATATTTGAAAATACAGCTTCCTAGAGTACATTTTTCTTAAACTGAAAACTCTGGTGCAGTATGGTATTTGTTATTCTGTATGACAGGATACCCAAAGTTACGTTGACGAATGTCCTGGGAACAGAGTTAGGAAGAAAATACATAAAGAGCCCACCTGTAACTGAGGCCAGTTTGAGTGATCCAGACAACCTGAAATCAGAGCAACTTTCTTCATCATCTGATGGCAGCCTAGAATCTCGTCAAACTCTAAATCCTCACAAGACGTACTTTTTATCTGAAAGGTATGTTTAGAGATATCTTTACTCAGAATATTCTCTTGAACCACAGATATGTTATTGGCTAAACATGAGGTTAATTGTGCTATGATCTCTAGCATAACTGGTGTGTGTGTGTGTGTGTGTGTGTGTGTGTGTGTGTGTGTGTGTGTGTGTGTGTGTGTTTGTGCGCGTGCGCATCCTGGGGCTTGAACTCAGGGGTGTGTGTGTGTGTGTGTGTGTGTGTGTGTGTGTGTGTGTGTGTGTGTGTGTGTGTGTGTGTTTTGGGCTTGAACTCAGGGGTGTGTGTGTGTGTGTGTGTGTGTGTGTGTGTGTGTGTGTGTGTGTGTGTGTGTTTTGGTCCTGGGGCTTGAACTCAGGATCTAGGCACTGTACCTGAGCATGTTTGGCTCAAGGCAATTGCTCTATCACTTGAGTAACAGTGCCACTTCTGGCCTTTTCAGTATTTGTTTCTGCTTTATTATCTATAAGCTCTGTAAGGAGAGATATCATATCTTTTTCATTCATAGCCAGTTGTTAGCCCAATAAAAACTGAATTTTGTACACTTAGGTTAATTTTTTTGTTTTTGTTTTTTGTCAGTTGTAGGGCTTGAACACTGAGCCTAGGTGCTGCCCCTGAGCTCTTCAGCTCAAGGTGAACGCTCTACCACTTGAGCCACAGCGCCACTTCTGGTTTTTGGGTAGTTAATTGAAGATAAGAGTCTCATGGATTTTCCTGCCCTGGCTGGCTTTGAACCATGATCCTCCTGTAGTTAGGATTACAGGCTTGAGCAATTGGCATCTGGCTAGGTTAATGTTTTTACATTTAAACTTGAGTTTCAGTTTCCTGAATTGTAAAGAAAGTAGTGATTTTGAATGTCCTTTATACCTCACTATTTTATTCTCTCTTTTAAATCTCATGTGAGAATTTCTTGTGTATCTAAAATATACAGATGGAAAAAGACCAAATAATTTTGCTTTTGAGAGAACAAAACAACGATTTCTTCTTCCTCTCATCACTTCTTCTCCATACTACTTCTACTTCACTACTAGTACTTGGCTGGATGTTCTAGCCAAGGAAATGAAAGTGAAAATGTCCTTAAGTCAAGATACGTTTTATGTTTCTGTGGAATGCAAATGACATCAGGACTCCTCATGCTGTTAGTAAAAAGTAGTACTTTTTTTTTTTTTTTCAGAGCTGAGGACCAAACACAGGGCCTTGCACTTGGCCAGGCAGGTGTGCTTCCATGAGCTAAATCCCTAGCCCCCAAATATGACTATGGTGAGGATGCTATGGCACTATCAAATTCTAATCTGTATTTTTCAGACTTTATACCAATCTGGGACTAAACAGAAGGTAGTAATAACAGGTAAAACTTTAGCTCTTAGCTGGGCACCAGTGTCTCATGTTGTAATTCTAGCAACTCAGAAGGCAGAGATCTTCAGGATTGAGATTTGAAAGCCACCCCAGGCAGAAAAGTCTGTGAAACTCTTTTTTTGGGGGGTCCAGTTGTGGGGCCTGAATGCTGTCCCTCAGCTCTTCAGCTCAAGGCTAGCACTCTACCACTTGAGCCACAACACCACTTCTGGCTTTTTTCTTTTTGCTTATGTGATGCTGAGGAATTGAACCCAGGGCCTCAGAGATGCAAGGCAAGCACTCTACCACTGAGCCACCTTCCCAGCCCCTGTGAAACTCTTATCTCCAGTTAACTAGCAAAAAGCAGGAAGTGGTAGAGTACTTGCCTTGAGTGAAAAACTAAGGGAGACAAAGTTAAGAACAACTATCGGTGATAACATGAATCAAAAACATGCATGTATTTAAACTCCAATTGTCTTAACTTCACGGACAGATTTTTCTAAAATTGATTGTAAGTAAACAAGCTTGCAAAAATATACTCTAAATAATTTTAAGGATTTTTTTTGTTTGTTTCTTGGTGGTTATAATCCTTGCTCAAATTTTTCATCACAGTCCCATGATAGCACACATGCATCTCGTGCAACACCTGTCTGTAATTCTGCTTTATGTACAAGGCAGATGGTCTCCCATAGGGCTGAATGGGGCTTCCATTATTCTGCATTAATGATAGATGCTGCTATATTTGGCACAGATAAAACATACAGTGTTCAACGATCTTGTATAGTAGCTTTGTACTGAGTATGTTCATAATGACTTCTATAATTAATCACCTAGTTGTGACAAACAGGTGATCCTGGGCATGGCTAGTATCTCATTACATTTTTTGGCATAAGATTGCCATGCACCACCATGAGAATCTTTGGCATCAAGCAGTCAGGAGGATGCATGGCGTATTTAATGGATTAAGGTATCCTAGATTTGATTGTCAGAAGCAGAAGTGGATAGAGTAGGGTGGAAATTGCTACTGTACAACCATGGGATCTGATGAAGAGATGCTTCAGGGTCAGATATAATTCAGTAATATTTCATTGCATGTATATACTTATGTTTTGTTGATCTGTTCATTTGCTAACAGACACTTGGGTTGATTTATTTTCCCTACTATTATGAAAAATAACAAACATGGATATATAGTATTTGCTTATGTCTGTTTTAAATTCTTTTAAATTTGTATCAGAAAGTAGAATTTGTGGATTATATGGCAATTTTTTTTTTTTTTTTGGGTCCAGTCATGGGGTCTGGGCGCTGTCTTTCAGCTCTTCAGCTCCAGGCTAGTGCTCTACCACTTGAGCCACAACACCACTTCCAGCTTTTTTTTCTTTTTGCTTATGTGGTGCTGAGGAATCGAACCCAGGGCCTCGAGCATGCAAGGCAAGCACTCAATCACTGAGCTACCTTCCCAGCCCTATGGCAATTTTTTTTGAGGAAATGCCATACCCATTTTTACAGTTCTGTATTAATCTGTCCATATCATCTAGATTATACAATTTATTGTCATCTAGCTGTTCTTAGTATTGTCTTGTAGTCCTATTAATTTTTGTTGTATCCATAGTAACATCTTCATTTTATTTTTTGTTTTTGGGTTTTTTTTTGGGGGGGGGGGGGTCCGGTCATGGGGCCTGAACTCTGGGCCTGGGCGCTGTCCCTCAGCTCTTCAGCTCAAGGCTAATGCTCTACCACTTGAGCCACAGCGCCACTTCCGGCTTTTTTCTTTTTGCTTATGTGGTGCTGAGGAATCGAACCCAGGGCCTCTGGCATGCAAGGCAAGCACTCTACCACTGAGCCACCTTCCCAGCCCTTCATTTTATTTTTTATTTTAATAATTTCAGCCTTTTCTCTTTTATTCTTAGTCCATTCAACTAAAGTGTTTGGATATTTATGTTCATGTTGTTTATCAAATTTTGAATTTTTTGGCCATTATTTTTTTCATGTGTTCTCTTGGCTCATTTCTCTGTCCTTTTTCTGGAAGCCCCATAATGAGTTAGTTTATCTGCTTAATAGTGTTAGGTCCTGTAGGCTGTTCCTTTTCCTTTAATCTTTGTCTTTGTTCGTTAGACTTAATAATTTCAAATTTGTGGGGCTGGGAAGGTGGCTCAGTGGTAGAGTGCTTGCCTTGCATGCATGAAGCCCTGGGTTCGATTCCTAGCACCACATAAGCAGAAAAGGCCGGAAGTGGCGTTGTGGCTTAAGCAGTAGAGCACTAGCCCTGAGCTGAAGAGCTGAGGGACAGCGCTGAGGCCCAGAGTTCAGGCCCCACAACCGACCAAAAAAAAAAAAAAAAAAATTCAAATTTGTGGGATCTTCTTTCTGTTTTCTATTATACTTTTGAATCCCCGTAATGAATTTTTAGTTTTAATGATTGTCCCTTTTAGCTGCAGAATTTCCTTTTCATTATTTTTCTGTCTCTTTATATTTTCCTTTTATTTATATATTATTATATTGATTTTCTCTGAGTATTTTTTCTCTGAGAATCCTTAAGACAAACTGTTTTGAAGTCATTGTCTACTAATTATGCCATATAGTGTTTCTTTTTTATTGCTGTTGAAAAGTGAATATTTAACTTTATAATATAATAAGTGAAGAAATAAAAAACTTTTCCTTCAGGATTTTCTAGGATTTATTTCTTCTTTTCTCTTGTTATTTTTCCTTTCTTTCCTTTAAATAATTTTTAATGGTCTTTCTACCTGATCATGTGAAGTACCTTTATAAACTTCTCCATCTACATGGTTTCTTTTGGAGGGCCTTTAAGTTTGACTTCCAAAAGGAGAAAAAGAAATAAAGAAATAAAGTGTGTGTGTGTGTGTGTGTGTGTGTGTGTGTGTGTGTGAGTGTGAGTGTGTGTGTTTGTGTGTGAACTAGGTGCTAGCTGTTTAAATTCCCTAGAAATTCCTGTGGCTGGGAATATTGCATCAATGTAGTTAGCATTTGACAGCATGACTGGCTACCAGTGTTTGTATATCTATGGTCAGATACTATAAAACTACTTATTTTTAATTTCTGATGTATTTTTTTTCTTTTTCTGTCTTTGTCCTCTTTCTCTTTTCCCCTTTCTTCTGCTTACTCCAGGATAGGTTTTCTCTTTTCCAAGGTGATTTAAATTTCCACCTTAAGAGAATAGAAAAGTGATCACCAGTTTTATATCTTTCATTTTTTAAAATGTCTGTCTGGTATGTTTACTGCTCTTTATAGTCCTTGTTTTTCACTTATTTAAGCTTTTTAGTTGTGAATACCTTTTACTTTTTTAACCTATAAAATTATTTTTCAAATGATGAAAATATGTACATATATATGTACTAAGTACAGAGAAAATAGCATTAATACTACTCAGCTTTAATATTTTCCTTTATACCAATTTTGTTTGATTTTTAAATGTGTTGTAGAAAGTCAGGACCTCAATTATGTTGTCCTTTTTGAGCCTGTTATTCACATACCTTAGAGTTATCCACTATCCAAATAGGTTGGAAGTCTTCTTGCCCATTTTTAAAATCTTTTGAAATATTTGAATATTTTCATATGTGTGCCTTTATACATGATAGTATGTTTTATATTTTGAAATTTTTATTAGAATTGATGCTGTGCTTGTTATGCCAAAACTTGTTTTTTCACCAAACCTTATATTTTAAATATTTAACCGGTACCTTAGATTTTAAATTATTTCATATATGGGTTAAATTTGTTTGTATTTTGTAGTTACCTTTCGGTATGTGAACCATGTTTGAAACACATTAACAATTGGCTTTCAGCTGTGATTTTTTTTTTTTACAAATAGATTTGATTTTCAGAATATTTGTTTTGTTGGAATTGTACTTTATAAAACCTTTTTGACTTACTTTATGCTACGTATATGATTACTCTTTTGCTCATGTTGCATATATAGATATCTGGACATATGGATATTCTATGTTTTTCATCAAAGACACTAGGTGAATTTAAAGAACAGAATGAGAACTGAGATCAGAGTTCATTTTTTTCACTGTCCAGATCATATAATCTTCTATGTGGGAATGTATTTGTAACCTATTTGGTTTTCATTTTGGTTATATGCTGGTTTGCTTCCCTAATTAATTTGGGCTTTATTAGAATTGAGTCAAGGCCAGATGCTGATGGCTCATGTCTATAATCCTAGGAATTAGGAGGCTGAAATCTGAGGATCATGATTTGAAGCCAGCCTAGGCAGGAAAGCCTGTGAGACTCTTATCTCCAATTAACTACCAAAAAATCTGGAAGTGGAGCTATGGCTCAGTGGTAGAGCACTAAACTTGAACAAAGAAGCTCAGGGACAATGCTGAAGGCCCTAAGTTGAAGTCCTTGGACTGACACGGGAAAAGAAAAAAAGAAAGAATTGTGTATAAGACAGTTCTGTTTTGCAGGGCTTCACAACAAAATAAGGCAGTAAATAACATTTCTGCAAAGCAGACTGTACGTGCTAAAGAAAAGCGAAGAAATGATGATGATATATCTTGTATAACATCTGATACTCAGACTAAAGGTTTGTGAATCTTAGAAAACTGTTGGGATTTGAATTTTTGCCTATATTAATAATAATAATAGTTTCTAAATTATAAATACCTTACATTGAAAATAACCGTATAACTTATGGGTGGGAATGGGAGGGAAAAACTGAGAGAGAATGAGGAAAGGGAGAGAGCTGAAGAATTCAGGGTCAGTGCTCAGGCCCAGAGTTCAAGCCCTGTGACCGAAAAAAAAAAATTGTACCTTAGTCCACATTTCTTGACTTACATATAACTCTTAAAATTTAAACTTTTAATATTGTTTCTTTCCTTTTATTGTAGATGCTAGAGATATGACTACAAAGTTATAATGTTAGTTTGACTAATTGTTGCTTTCATACTTTCTAGATTTATATTATTAGCTTTCCCATAGTGTAGTCTCTATTACTAGGATACATTCCTAGTATTCCTAATAGTTCTATTACTAGATACATTCTCTATTACTAGGAATTTCTCAGAGGCTGTGCATAGCTGAAGAGGTAATGAACTAGCTGAGGTTCAATCTCCAATACTGCTACCCCTCCCTCCCCCAAATCCAAACAAAAAATTTCTGTCAATTCTGAGAATAATAAAGTTAATATTAAGTTAATAATAAGTTAATATTACCAAATTTGAAGATAAAATACACATCAGTCTTGTAAAAACTTCTTTATAGGGCTCCTTGAATATATAATTATTTAATGTCTTTTTTTCTCATTTTTTATCTTTTGATAAAAAGATAAAATACCTAAAATACCTAAGCTATTTTTGAAACTAAAACCTCCAGAAATCTTCTAGATTAAGATAAAAACATCCTTTAATTACATTTTGTAAATATTCATGCACTTCATTTCAAATTCAACTATGTTTAAATAATTTTTGGCAGCATTTTACATAGAACAAAGTTAAAAAGAAACTAAAAAATACACATGAGTAGCTAGCTAAAACCCTTATAAGGGTTTGGAGGAAGCATTGTGTCTTTGTAGAAACAAATTTCTATTAGTCACTAATTGTCAGCATACAGTGAAACACATTTTAAAACTAGACTTTTTCTAGAAATAATTATTTATGAAAAACATAAGCATTTGTATAGATAAACTTAGGAGGCTGAGATCTAAGGATTACAGTTTGAAGCCAGAGTCTCCTATGTCCAGTTAGCTACCCAAAAAGCCTGAAGTTAGTGGTAGAGTGTCAGTGTTGAGTGAAAATACTAAGGGATAGTGCCCAGGTCTGACTTAAAGCCTCAATACAGTCACAACAAATAAATATAGCTGGGCGCCGGTGGCTCACGCCTGTTATCCTAGCTACTCAGGAGGCTGAGATCTGAGGATTGTGGTTCAAAGCCAGCCCAGGCAGGAAAGTTCGTGAAACTCTTATCTCCAATAAACCACCAGAAAACTGGAAGTGGCACTGTAGCTCAAGTGGTAGAGCACTAGCTAGCCTTGAGCTGAAGAGCTGAGGGACAGCGCTCAGGCCCAGAGTTCAAGCCCCACAATTGACTAAATAAATAAATAAATAAATGATAAATATATACTCATTATGTAATTTTCTCAGTTCCTGTAATGAACATGTACTTTGAATGAACAGGTTAATATAGGTTTGCTTGTACATTCATCCAATGGCATTATGGGATTTGAACAGTAGACTTTCATTTTAATGAACTTTGGAGCTAGGGTAGCAATTTTGATAATTAAAACTTCTCTAAAAGGTATTTTTCTGTGTTTTTGGCCATATTTGTGAGTCTTCTGTTTTTTAAGACCTTAACAGTGGATGGAGAGGTTGTGATTGTCTTGGAGAGGGAAGCAAAAACAAGGATTCTGATTCAAGCATGGAACCCATTCTGATTTCCAGGAAGATAAAGAGAAGGGTTATAAATAACTTACCTGATTCTCACAATTCTACTTTGGATAAGTCACCAGACCATACAGTAAGTAGAGATACTTAGAAGTCTTAGGAAACAATTTTATACTTATAAAACTGAGTTGACTTAGCATAAAACTGAAATGATTTAGCCAAATAATTCTCTTTTAGTTTTCTACTTTTATCAGATTTTTAAATGTTTTAGTTCTTTTCAAGCTTTATGTTTAAACATATTTTATGTGTAAATTTCTTTTGTAATTTAGAATAATGAGAACATTTGAAATATTATGAGAGTAAAAAACTTTAAGGTTCTCTCTTTTTTTTTTTTTTGGGTCCAGTCATGGGGCCTGAACTCTGGGCTTGGGCACTGTCCCTCAGCTCTTGAGCTCAAGGCTAGCGCTCTACCACTTGAGCCACAGCGCCACTTCCGGCTTTTTTCTTTTTGCTTATGTGGTGCTGAGGAATCGAACTGAGGGCCTCAGGCATGCAAGGCAAGCGCTCTACCACTGAGCCACCTTCCCAGCCCTCAAGGCTCTCTAATAGCACTCTTTCCCCCCTCAACCTTTTCTGGAACACCTGTACAGGTAAACCAAAAGGTGTGCTTTACTAATTTGGGTGTTTCTCAGTCCAATCAAGTTGATAATCACAAGTCCACTTCTTATCAACTTGACAAGTTCCTTGCTATTGTGTAACACAAATGGCTTCCAGTCCAGCTCCCAATAGGGTCCTTATTCTCATGTGATATCTCATGAGCAGTCTTTGCTGTCTGCAGTCCTGTCAGCATTTATCCACGGAACTCTGCCTATTGCATTCCAGGCTTTCTCTAGCTGTGTCTCCACACTTCTCCCACAATCTAGTTCCAAAGACTTCAGGACACAGCAACACCCCAATTTTGACAACATTTTTCTGTATTAGTTATTTCTTCTCTGTAGCAAAATACCTGATATAAACAAATTAAGGGAGGAATAAATTGATTTTGGTCCATGGTTTCAGCCTATCATGTGAGAGAGGGAGGGAGGAAAGAGAGAGAGAAAAAAAAAGAGAGGGGGGAGAATATGCTAATGTAGAGATTCAGGACAGATCTTCCAGAGTTAATTCTCTCTCTGAAGTATTTTCATAAGCACACCCAGAGGTGTATGCTTTACTAATCTCTTAGGCTTTTCTGAATCCAATCTAACTTGCAATCAAGTTTAACCATCACACTGGATAAGTGTAGAGTAATGTCATTCAGGAAGGATCCTGTTAGGTGATTTCATGGTTTTCACAGGCGATTTTGAGATTTTGAGATTTCTCTGGAGATCACAACAGCTTCTTATGTTGAAAACATCCATTGCATATCTTTAGATTGAGATGTACTTACAGAAATATACTGAGAGCTGTGCTCCTTGAAATGTATCAGTCAACAATTTGGCTTTCTTTTACTGTTCCATTTTCTAACTGCCACTCTTTTACTCAAATAAGTGGACACTTGTTCTGATTTTATGTATGTAAAAAGAAATCAATACTAGTCTGCCAGGAAAGATGAGTCCGTTTTTTATTTCTTTGATTCATATTACCTCAGGACCTTGTGGTACCTTTAGATTTATAACAATACTTAGACAGTTATAGAGAGGTTGAAGACAATGATTCTTAATATTTTTCTGTTTTTTTTTTAATGTTTTGCTTTTGTTATCAAGCCACTTGCAAACAAAAATGTTAAAAATACTCTGTTATTCTGAAATTGACTTAGACCATGGGAGACAATCTGAACCACTTATAAGGATGGACATATTCCTAGTTGAAAAATTTTTCATGCTTCAGGTTAAATAGACATTGCTATAATTAGGTAGTTTTCTATCCTTACAGTTGTAGAAATGATACAGTCTTTTTATTTTTATATTATTCTGTGTGAGGTTAACTCTTGGAAATATTTTTTAAGGAAGCCAAAGTAGAAAATTGCTAATTTTTGATACATTTATTTATGTTCAGAAAGAACAAGAAAATGTCACAACAGTCTCTACTGAGTTTGAACAACCAAGTGAAAACTGTCATCAGGACACAACATTATTTGAAAAAATCACATCTGAATCTATAGAAAATGATTCTGTTAAGCTATTCTCACTTGGTTCTCAGCAACCGAGTTTAAGTACTGCCTCCAAAAGTGCCTCTTCCTGTTCAGCCACAAAAAAATTGGGGAGCTTTATTTCCACCGATAAGGTGATTTCTTCTCCATCTAAGAAGAGTGAGGATGAGTTGAATATAGTAGAAAAGCTTCTTCTTAGTGGACATGGTGAAGAGAACCAGTCTTTGATCTCAGCTGAACCAAGTAAGTAACCCTAAAATTTGTGAAGATATATTTTTTGGTATGTGCTTTATTCAAGTTTTTTTTTCTTCAAATTTTGCCAAGGCAGTGAGCCTTTATGACATCACTGTGAAATATAGTAACTTCAGGAAAAATGTCCTGAGGTTTTCTTCATAATACTGTAATACCAATTTAGATTAACAGTGGAATAATTGGAAGCATGTTACCTTTAAAAAGACTAGTTCACTGTGATAAAGCCCAATAGTTTTAAAATGGGTTTTCTAAGATCCTTAATCTTCTACTTTGGTTGATAAAGATATCCTTAAAGAGCTATTTAGTTATTAATTTTGATTTAGTTGATTTTTGAGTAGTTCATGCAGTTACATGGAACAAAAAGTCAAAAGGCTCTTTAGGAGGGTATACAGTGCTAGTCTTATCCATACAGTGGTTAGCTATCCATTTCTCTCTTCTAAAAGAGACTATTGTGACAGGATTTAGAGTGTAGTTTAGTGTGATGGCACAACACAGTGTCCAAAATAGAATTGTTCCTAAGGTCTTATTTTTTATTTAAAAATTTTGGAGTTTTTTGGTCTATTACTATAACAAAAAATCTCTAAGATGATTAATTTACAAAAAAGAAAACACTTATTTTGACTAGAGTTTCATTAAGTTCTAGTCCAAGATAGGGTAAACCTGTCACTTTGGTCCTTTAGTGAGTATGCCAGATGATAATATCATGGGAGTGCATTAGCCTCAGAGCAAAAGGATAATTGAACAGATATAGGTCCCAAAGTCCCCTTCAGTGGTGTCTCCCAATGATATAAGAATTAGACCTTATCTGTCAAAGGTTCTGCCACTCCTAATAGTGCTACCTAGAAGACTAAGTCTTTAACATAATACACAAACTATAATCAGGTTTACTTATGGCTTTATCCCTCTTTTTTTCTTTTTTATACCCATACCCCTAGTGTCACTGGGGATTGAACGCAGAGCTTCATGCTTACTAGAAATATACTCAACTTTGTGAACTCTTCTGCTAGCCCCTTTTTATGTTATTTTCAAAGTGCTGTTTCTACCTGAGCTGGCTTGGGCTGTGATCTTTCTATTTGTGTTTCCCAGTGTCATTGGGGATGATAGGTGCTATACCCAGCCATTGTGCTTCCTACAAATAGCTGAGATATCAGGTACATTATTGTACCTAGCCATTGTTTGAGATGGAGTCTTTTGAATTTCTTTTTGCATAGCCTGGCCTTAAACAGTGATACCCCAATCTCTACCTCCCATTAGCTAGGATTATAGGCTTTATCTATTTTTAAATTTAAAAATGCTTCAGAAAATAAGGTACGTAAGTTCTGCATAAGAATACTGGCATGCCAACAATGGACAAGCAGAAAGGGAAAATCATAAAAATTACTCCATTTACAATATCCTTAAAAATACTTAGGAATTAACCTATCCAAAGATAAAAAAGATATTTATAGTAAAAACTACACAAATCTGAAGAAAGAAATCAAAAAGGACACCAGGAAATGGGAAGACTTGTTTTCATGGATGGGTAAAATCAATATTTTGAAAATGGCCATACTGCAAAAAAATGCTATACAAATTCAATGCAATTCCCATCAAAATCCCAATGACATTATTTACTGAGATAGAGAAAACCATCTAAAAATGCATATGAACAACAAAAGACCTAGAATAGCCAAAGCAATTCTAGGCCAAAAAAAGCAATGTGTGTGGTATAAAAATACCAGACTTCAAACTACTACAGAGCCATGATAACAAAACCAGTCTGGTAGACCTGAAGATTTGTGGAACAGATTAGAAGATCTAGAAATAAAACCATATACTTATAGTCATCTGATATTTGAGTCACAGACATACAGTGGAAAAAACATAGCCTCTTCAACAATTGGTGTTGGGAAAACTAAAAGTAGACCCATGCACTAATACCAATTTAAAGTGATAAAAGACTTCAACATCAGACCCGCAACTCTGAAACTACTTCAAGAGAGAGTAGGAGAGACATTAGAACTTATAGGTATAGGCAGGAACTTCTTCAATAGAGTCCCAGGGGCACAACAGATAGGAGAGAGACTTGACAAATGGGAATACATCAAAATAAAACGTTTCTTCACACCTAAGGACATAGTGACTAAACTAGAAAGACAGCCAACCAACTGGGCAAAGATCTTTACCGGCAATGCATCAGACAAAGGCCTAACATCCACTATCTACAAGGAACTCAAGAAACTAACCTCTCCCAGACTTAATAAACCAACCACTAAATGGTCAAGGGAGCTAAAGAGAGACTTCTCAGAAGAAGAGGTAAGAATAGTAAAGAGATATACGAGGAAATGCTCATCATCCCTGGCCATAGGGAAATGCAAATAAAAAAAACTCTGAAGCCAGGCACCAGTGGCTCATGCCTGTAATCCTAGCTACTCAGGATGTTGAGATCAGAGCATGACTGTTCAAAGCCAGCCTGGGCAGGAAAGACTGTGAGACTCTTACCTCCAATTAACCACCAGAAAATTGGAAGTGGTGCTGTGGCTCAAGTGGTAGAGGCGCTCACTTTGAGCTGATCTGAGAGATAGTACCCAGGCCCAGAGTTCAAGCCCCATGACTGACAAAACAAAACAAAACAAAAACAAACAGAACCCCCCCCCCAAAAAAAACTCCCAGGATTCCATCTCACCCCAGTCAGAATGGCCAAAATTTTGAATTTGAACAACAAATGCTGGTAGGGATGTGGGGAAAAAGCACCCCTACTGCACTGCTGGGGGAATGTAAACTAATACAACCACTCTCAACAGCTGTCTCGAAGTTCCTCAAAAAACTTGACATAAACCTTCTCTATGCAGCTATACCAGGCATCTACCCTGAACATCACGAACTAGGATGTGATAAGAACACCTGTACATCCATATCCATTGCTGCACTATTCATAATAGCCAAGATGCAGAAACAGCACGGATGCCCCACATAGACAAGTGTAGCCAAAAAACGTGGTACTATTATATACAAAGGAGTTTTACACAATCACTAGAAAGAATAAAGTTATTTGCAGAGAAAGCTAGAACTAATCCTGTTATGTGAATTAATCCAAGGTCAGAGATATGAGGAAGGTAGATCTGAAACACATTGGGATACAACAAATAACACAGGATTCTAGATACTCACATACACTGAGATCAGTAGAGAATAGCCTTAGAAGAGATTCACAAAGGTGCAATGCCTAAGTGCCTCTTCACATTTATATAAAATAATATATACTGAAACAAAAGACTTAATTTTTTTTCTTTTTCTGATAATTCTGTCTTCCTTACCTAATATACAGTGTATTCCTGTTTATATCTTTGTGGGGGTGGGGAAGGAATGGCACAGAACTCAAGGAGAAAGGGTGAAAAAGTGAGCAGTGGAGTGCACTGTACATTGATGAAAGTGAACTATACAACCCGTGGGTAGAGATGGGAGGGAGGGAATGGGAGAAAATGAGGGAACAGATGACACGAATGAAAGAAAATGTACTCATTACCTGACTCATGTAAATATAGCCCCTCTGTACGTCACCTCTATAATAGCAATCAAGTAAATTTAGAAAAATTTACACAGAAAAGTACTGATATGGAACATTGAATATTGCTGGTATAAACCAGATTATGAATGGTAGTTTAGTTTGCAAATTGAATACATTTATAAAAGTGGAAGAAAAATGAGGGAAGGGGTAACAAGTTCAATAAGAAACGTACTCACTACCTTACATATGTAATTTAACCCCTCTGAACATCACCTTGACAATAAAATTAAGTTAAAAAATTTATTATTAAAGTTTATTACTTTAGAAAGTTCTCTTTCTGAAGTGATAATTGTGACACATTTAAAAATACATATTTTGCTTTTAGTTGTTGTTTCCAGTGATGAAGAAGGACCCATTGAACATAAAAGTTCAGGAAAACTTAAGTTGCAACCTAATCAAGACCTTGAGATTGCTAATGAAAATCAGAGTACTTCTGAATCATCATCAGAACTACCACTGGTTACATGTGAATCTGCACAGGTAATCTATTTTTGTTTTCTTATAGACTAATAGTGGAATGTGTTTACTAGGTAATGACTATTTTAGCAAGCAGAATATTACAAAAAAGATTATACATTTTCTCAGTTTGATTTGCTTACCTTTTGTCACTCCCTTGTCCTTCTTCACCCCCAAGGACAGATAAATGGACAAACAAAAAGGAAAACAAAAACAATAACAAAGAAAAATCCTCATTTCCATTTCCTGGAGTTTATTTTGATAACTATTATTTTATATGATTGGGAGCACACAGGCATTGTACCTTTGTGCTTCTCAAAGTGCATGTTTCCAGTTTTAAATGAAGTTGTGAGAGATGTCTATTGGTCATTTTTAGGAGGCAGTCTTTACAAAATGTAAGGCTTATTAAGAAATTATTTTTGTATCAACTTCTAATTTTGTCAGTTAAAAAATCATAGTGATTTGTCTGATTAGTACCACCTGTAATTGATTTTTTTCCCAATTTCCCATAGACATTTTTTGTTCTTCTGAGCATCAATATAAAATCCCTTAGGACCCCTTTCTCCAACCTTCAGAGCTCTGGTAAATAGGATGTTTGATAAGTAGGCCACCAAGTGTAAATTTCTGGGAAGGAAAAGTTTGATAACTGGGAGATACCCTGTTAGCTACTTTTGTGATTGCTGGGAATTAATGATAAGGTTGTTTTTTAAAGAGTATACTTCTCATGACAGTTTATTCTATATTCTATATTGATTCTTTTTTTTTTTTTTTTTACTTAAAGAATAAAAAGATTAACTGGGAAACAGTATGAGGTTCAGATCTGAGAATTGAGGTTTGAAGCCAGCACGGGCAGGAAAGTTCAAGAAATTTTTATTTTCATTAAAAAGCAAAAAGCCAGAGGTGGAACTGTGCCTCAAGTGGTGAATTCCAGCCTTCAGTGAAAGAGCTAAGGGACAGCACCAAATTCTTGTGCCCATACACAGATAAAAATAAAAAGATAATATATTGACTAACTAGAAAAATTTTAAAGCAAGTGAACAGCATTGTAAATTAGGTTAATAATGAATATTGTTTTAGATGATGCTTAACCACATATGTTAGAGGGAGCTGAATACACAGATAATAATTGCTTTCATGGAAATTTGTTAGATCATTTATAATGTTTAAGCTACAGATACAAGGTAGAAGTGGAAATTGAAAAAGTCATGTTAAAGCAGTGTAAAATCAGATGATTTTACATGCACAGTGTATAATAAGGCACATAGATTTGACTAACCATGTAGTTCTTTTGGCTCTCACAGCCTTTAATTTCTCATTAAAAGTGCAATTTCAAGACTATTATCTGGGTGGTAGTACTCAGCCTTATAATCCTAGCTAATAAGGAGGCTGAGATTTAACAATCTCAGTTCAAATCCAACCTTGACAGGAAAGTCTATGAGATTCTTAATTCTAATTAACCAGCAAAAAGACAGAAGTAGAATTGTGGCTCAAGCAGTAGAGTGTTAGACTTGAGCAAAATAACTCAGGGAGAGTGCCCAGGCCTGAGTTCAAGCCCTAGGACTGGCACTAATACACATGTGCGTACACACACACGCACACACTCGCATACACACACACACACACCAACTCAAATCTTGGTTAATGGAAGTAATTTGTGTGGTAGAATACTTGACATGGTATCTTGGTTAATGGAAGTAATTTGTGTGGTAGAATACTTGACATGGAGAAAGAAACCCGAATTTGGGTCTTATTTTTGCTTTTTACTGACCATATGACCACAGGAAACGTTACTTAACCAATCCAAGTTTTTATTATCTTTATTTATGCAATTGAGTTATGGGGGCAAACTACCTATAGAGTGGTTGTGGAGATTAAGAGAGATAATATTTAAAATCTCGTTTTAAATTAAAGTTCTATATTAATATAATTTTACTTCTGATGAGTTAAACTAGGCACAGTGATGGCTCATGCCTATAATTCTAGCTGTTCAGGAGAGTGAGATCTGAAGATTGCAGTTTGAATCAGCCCGGACAACAAAGTTCATGATATTTTTTATTTAATCACCAAAAAGCCAGAAGTGGAGCTGTGGCTCAAGTGGTAGAGCACTAGCCTTGAGCACAAAATCTTGGGGACAGTGTCCAGGTCATGAGTACCAGCACAAAAAAGAAGGGGCTGGGAATGTGGCTTAGTGGTAGAGTGCTTGCTCAGCATGTATGAAGCCCTGGGTTCGAATCCTCAGCACCACATGCACAGAAAAAGCTGGAAGTGGCGCTATGGCTTTAATGGTAGAATGCTAGTGACAGTGCCCAGGTCCTGAGTTCAAGCCCCAGGACTGGCCAAAAAAAAAAAAAAAAGAAAGAAGAGGAAGAGGAGGAAGAAGAGGAGGATATCAAATAGAAATACATGGCATTGATGAAACAGAGGAGGATATATTCCCAGAATTTAGGCTTATAAAATTAATTTTATACTTTTTTAAAGGTAGATCGCTTTTTTCCTTTCCAGAAAAAAAACTAGATAACCATTTTTACCATTAAAAACTGTAAAATTCTCCACAAATTCCTTAATGGTAATTTAAGAAGGAATTCTGACATAAAAATGAATTTTTAGGTTTTATATAATAGCTAATGACTACATGCATTTTTTACAATTTATCTTATAGGTATCATCTGAATTCTGCTCATATAATTCTATCATGGAAAAAAGTTCCTGTACTATACCTAATAATGAAACGAATCGACACCTGGATTTTATGTTTACTTCTGTATATATTGGTAAAATAAAAGGAATTTCTAAAGGTTGTATTACAGTAAGTTATGTTTTATTTTCCATTTAGTTTTGGATATTAGGCATTTCAGATTGTGTGTGTGTGTGTGTGTGTGTGTGTGTGTGTGTGTGTGTGTGTGTAAATTAAAATAGACTAGAGATTAATTTTATATAGGATACTTTGTGAATTGTGTCTTTAGTACTTTGAAATGTGTCTTTCTCTTCTACTAAAATCATTTCTCTGATTTGTGTTACCCGACCAAGTTCCTTTACTCATCACTTGAAGAAGCCAGACTTGATGTCAAGTTTTTGGGGAAAGGAGGAAGATTTATTTGGAAAGCCAGTAAACCAAAAATGATCTTGGGGATTTATAAGTACAAATGGCTTTTACTAGGAGGAAATGAGGAGTCAGAGGAGCAATGGCAAGAAAACTATGTACAGAGTGGAGTCTTCATCACAGGGACCTGCTTTCTTTTCTATCAAAATATTGAGATAACACTGGAGTTTCATTTCTTAACTCAGATCCTATAATTTTTTTAGATAATTATTTCCATTTAAATCAAACATTATTTCACATTTAATTAAAGAACGAGGTAGCAAAACCTTGGCCCAAACTTTTATGTTATCTCTTTTTGAGAAAAAAAGATAATGATTAGTAAGCTTTATGACTGACTTTTTAGTTTTCTGTGGCATAGCTAACCTTGGAGTTAATCATTAAGATACAAAAGGCATTTTGTGGGAACAGATGATTGTGAAAGGCAACAGTTTCAATCAGTTTGATGCCTTAAGTCAAAGGTGTCATCTACAGCCAGGCCAGTGAGAGACTGTTCACACTCTGTGATCTTTAACATTAGTGATTTTTGAAATCAGTTAAAAAGCAAGTGAGGCTGAAGGCTGTATATTTATACATGATATTTAGTATAATGTATGGAAAAACAATCACATGCATTGTTGCTATCCCTTGGGTTCTAAAAGTTATTTGGTAGTAGTTGTTCCTCAGGGTGTAATTTGGAACACACATAACAAGTCTCAGTTTGCTAATTTAAATGGTTATAAACAGACCATTCCAAGTTCATAAACTTTTTCTTGAAGTGTATCCAGGAATGGATTCTAATCTGTTTTTCTACTTTTTTTTTCTTAAGTATTCCTTCTTAAGAACTCTATATGTATTTCAGTTTGGATTTTAACATCTTAGTACATCTGGCTATTATAATACCTATCATCTTTTATGGCTTACCTGGAATAATGCCTCTTCCAGGAAATCTTCCCTGATCCCTCCTTCCCAGCCAGAATTAACTTCTCCCTTTACTGTGTGGCATCTCACTTAGAATCTTCTTGCCTCAGTTTCCTATCTTCTGGGATCTTCGTCATAGGCCACTATATCTATTTTTTTCATTCTTTTAACATGGTTCCCTCCAATAGCTTTAATCCAGAGAGAGAGAGAGAGAGAGAGAAAGAGAGGGAGGAGAGACAGAGAGAGATTATGTACTATCACCATTGTCATTCAAAGATATGCATATCAGAACTTCCTCAAGTAGAAGAGATCAAACAAGATTATTTGCTGGTCTGGGGAAGAGGAGAGACTAAGAAAAAGTATAGTAAGAGACACTGGACACAGAAAGATGCCATATTTCTCCTTCACAATCTTGTAGTTGTGTAAGCTCTGGAAAATAAACATCCCTATACTAATTTCCTAGAACTAGTTATCTACATTTACTAAGAAATTTTGGGAGATTAAATACCCAGTAAAACATGTCACAAAGAATTTGTAAATGAAGATAAACGTACATAATAGAAATTATATAAAATTGTAAATTTTATATAGATCTTATATAAAAGTAACAATATTCAATGCATATCCTATGAAACTTGGAAAATTTTAGGGAGGAGTTGAGTTGGGAGAGATGGGAGAAAATGATGAAAGGGAAGATGTTGATCAAAATACATTGTACTTACAAACTAATTTGTTGAATGGCAACTCCTTTGTATAACTACTTAAAGATAATAAAAATATAATAAAAATTGAACAGAACAGTTGAGTAATAAGATGTGTATGATTGTATTAAGTTGGATATCGTGTCTTATTATGGAAATGCTAGTGTTTGGCAATAATAGTTTTGATGTGACCCTAGATTAAGGGTCTATCAAAGCTGAGAGAAAACAGTAAATTATCTGTTTACATTCTCACTTGTGTTAAGACAATAGAAGCACAAATTTTAACTGTAAATTCATCTTTTAGCTCTATCTATGCCCTATTGTCTCATATTTTGCTTCAGTATGAACTTTCTATTGGAATATGAGCTCTTTATTTTTGAAATACTTTTTTTTCTTTTTTTTTTTTTGAGTCCAGTTGTGGGGCCTGAACTCTGGGCCTGGGCGCTGTCCCTCAGCTCTTCAGCTCAAGGCTTGAGCCACAGCGCCACTTCCGGCTTTTTTTTCTGCTTATGTGGTGCTGAGGAATTGAACCCAGGGTTTCATGCATGCAAGGCAAGCGCTCTACCACTGAGCCACCTTTCCAGCCCTTAAATACTTTTTAGACAGAAAATGAAAGGAGTAAACATAAATTTATGGTTTTACTAAACAGTCTTTGCTACTTATATAGAGCTCACATACACAAAGGCCATTTAAATTTTGTCTCGTGCTCACAGACAGTAGGATCAACAATTTTATAAATATGTTGATCAGAAGATTAATTTTAGACAACAAGCACATTCATTTGACAATAAAAGAAAACCTTTAAAATACAAGATTGTTTTAGATGCTTTATGTTCATATGCACATTTAGATGTTATAAACTTCTGAGAGTTTATTATTAAGTGAACATTTAAGAAAGTTACCCAACCCAAAAGATACTCAGAGGAAAGTTTCTTTTTTTTTTTTTTTTTTTTTTTGTCGGCCGTGGGGCTTGAACTCTGGGCCTGGGCGCTGTCCCTCAGCTCTTCAGCTCAAGGTGAGCGCTCTACCACTTGAGCTACAGCGCCACTTCCAGTTTTCTGGTGGTTTATTGGAGATAGGAGTCTCACGGTCTCTCCTGCCCGGGCTGGCTTTGAACCGCGATCCTCCGATCTCAGCCTCCTGAGTAGCTAGGATTACAGGCGTGAGCCACCAGCGCCTGGCCAGGAAAGTTTCTTAGGATAGAATGAACAGAAAGAGAAAGAACTCCAATCAGAAAGGAAGTGTAACAGAATAAAGAAAGATGAATGCTAGGGATAAAAAGTGCTGGTGCCCATCTTGAATTATCCAGGGGAGATGATGTTCTGACTGGGAGACTAAATTTGTATTAATTTTAATTATTATTATTGTATTAATTTTAATTATAAATTTTAATAAATGCATCAATGTTTTAAAGTTGGGTTTATTAGACATTTTAATTTTAAAATTAATTATGCAGTATTAACTGACTTGTTTTAGTTTTGTGTTCATTTAGCCAAGGCAATCTTTTGATTGGGAGTTTTTCTTTTTTCTTTTTTTCTTTTTTTGTGTGGGGGGGGTTCCAGTTGTGGGGCCTGAACTCTGGGCCTGGACACTGTCCCTCAGCTTTTCAGCTCAAGGCTAGCGCTCTACCACTTGAGCCACAGTGCCACTTCTGGCTTTTTTCTTTTTGCTTATGTGGTGCTGAGGAATTGAACCTAGGGCCTCATGCATGCAAGGCAAGTGCTCTACCACTGAGCCACCTTCCCAGCCCTGATTGGGAGTTTTTCTACAGAAGCAATGTTTACAGTATCAACACAAACTGAATAAAAGTTATCTTTTGACAGTTATAATGTCCCATTTCAAATAGTGTGGTACATTAGCTCTGTTTGTTCCATGTATCTTACGAGTTTGGGTGTAAGTTCATTTGCAAGAGAATGATTATCAGCTTTTGAGTCAGCTACCCTGTGTGGTTTCTTAGCAATTTCTTCTGGAATTTGTCTTATTTTTTTCCTTCTATTTTCAGAATATATTTTTGAAAATTAAGAAAAGTTTCACTAAATTTTACAAATGAGCATACTGAGAATCAAATTACTCACATTAAGTGTCTTTTTTTTTCCACACTAGGTTCTTAAAGAGCTCTAAAACCAAGTCTTTATAATGAAACATTATTTATTAATAGGACTTAAACACTTAGTGTAGACTTTGAATGTGAACTTGAGATATGCAAAAGAAAAATTATGTTTGAACAGTAACACATTTTGAGTAGTAACTCATTTTTGTTTTTCATTTATTTTTTAGTTCACAACAAAGTATGTTAAAATCCCATTTCAAGGTAAGCTTTCATGCTTTTATCACTTTTCCTCTGCACAGCAATTTTGAGTATAGAATAATGGCTAGAAAAAATCCTAAAGTTCTTTTCTAACAATTTCCATAATTTTGGTATAGAATATAAATAAACTAAAGGTATTTAAATAATGTGCTTCATCTTAACATTGTTAGTACCTCCAAAATACATTTAAATGTTTTATAATGCTGAAAATCATATTGTTAATTTAATGGCTTTAAATAAAATAATGGCTATAAAATAACAATAAGTACTCATGGTGATGTCTTACAAGTCTCAGAAAATAAAGTTTTGACAACAAGAATAATTTGGTATATATATGTAGGATTTAAATAGGAACTATCAGGAAAGAATTACAGAAACATATAATTTGTTTATGCATAGCAGTTTAAAATACAATGTTTTCTAAAAACATTATTAGCAGATGTTAATTATACAAAGTGAAGGATTTCATTGTGATATCTCTGTACATGTATAAAATGACTTTTGTTATATACCTCTCTTCTAGTTCTCGTGTGTGTGTGTGTGTGTGTGTGTGTGTGTGCGTGCGTGCGTGCGTGCGTGCGTGCGTGCGTGCGTGCGCATACCACTCCTGGCACTTGAACTCAGGGCCTGGGTACTGTCCCTCAGCCTTTTTGCTCAAGGGTAGCACTCTATCCATGAGCCAAAGCTCCATTTTTTTTTTGGTAGTTAAATGGCAGTAAGAGTTTCACAGACTTTCCTGCCTGGGTTAGATTGGACCACGACCTTCAGAGTTATTACTCAGGTTTCAGCCTCTGAGTAATTAGTATTACAAATTTGATATACTTGCTCCTGGCTTCTATTACTCTTTTTAACCCCTATCTCCCAAATTCTGTATCTTTCTTATAAACTTAAGAATGGGGTTTAGTTTTATATGTGCAGACAATGTACTTTTACCATATTCTCTCCTCTACCTTTTCTCTTCCCCTTCTTACCTTCTGCTCATTCCTTATCTCAATTAATCCCCCATTTGTTTTCATAGTTAATTTTTTTCTTTCCAAATTAGCATATATTTGTCTTACAAATGTCATTTCTACACATTTGTGAACAATTTATCCCAATAAAGTCCTCTTCCATCACTGTCTCCCATACTTCTTCCCTTTCTTAAGACAGTTTCAGCAGATTTCATTGTTC
Source organism: Dipodomys merriami (assembly GCF_024711535.1). Taxonomy (NCBI): domain Eukaryota; kingdom Metazoa; phylum Chordata; class Mammalia; order Rodentia; family Heteromyidae; genus Dipodomys; species Dipodomys merriami. The sequence goes on from NW_027203381.1 coordinate 88,185,584, forward strand.
TATTTTCATACATAGAACTATTATGTGGCCTGTATTCATCCTCATTCACAGTCTTCAGTACCCTTTTACCTTTTCTTGATTCCCATCTCCTCTCAGTGGGACATTTAGTGTGTTTTAATCAGATTGAGGTTTCTCTATGGTGTTTCAAATGTTGTGTATATTATGTTTTGCTTAGAATAATCCTCACTTATTTTCTTTTTCTGTCCTACCCCAATCTCATATCCTTATTTTTAGATATAGATTCCACATCAGAAAGAACACATGATGTTTATATTTCTGAGTCTGGCTTATTTTTGATGATGCTAGTTCTTTTTTTTTTTTTTTGGGTCCGGTCATGGGGCCTGAACTCTGGGCCTGGGCACTGTCCCTCAGCTTTTCAGCTCAAGGCTAGCGCTCTACCACTTGAGCCACAGCGCCACTTCCGGCTTTTTTTTTTCTTTTTGCTTATGTGGTGCTGAGGAATCGAACCCAGGGCCTCATGCATGCAAGGCAAGCACTTGACCACTGAGCCACCTTCCCAGCCCCTGATGATGCTAGTTCTATTTTCATTTTCCTACACAATTGGCATAATCGTGTTCTTTATTGTCAAATAATACTTCCTTGTCTATATATAACACATTATTCATTGTTTGCTGGGCATGTAGGATGATACCATAACTGGACTATTGTGAATAATGCTGTAATAAACACCAATGTTCAGGTATCTTTTTTATTTTTTATTTTTGCCAGTCCTGCAGCTTAAACTCAGGGCCTAGGCCCTGTCCCTGAGCCTCTTTATGCTTAAGGCTAGCACTCAACAACTTGAGCCACAGCACCACTTTTGGCTTTTTCTGTTTATGTTGTACTAAGGAATCAAACCCAGGGCTTCATGTGTGCTAGGCAAGCACTTTACCACTAAGCCATATTCCTAGCCTGTTCAGGTATCTTTTATGGACCTTTAAATGTGTGGCCAAAAGTGGTAGAGCAGGATCATATGGTAGTACTGTTTTTTTTTTTTTTTGAGGGCTCCTTTCCTCTCTGTACTGTGCTCTGTGTCCTCTTCAGCATTTGTTCTTTTCCTTTCTTTTTATTTGTGTCAGTTGTGAGGCTTGAACTCTGGGCCTGATGCTTCCCTGACCTTTTTCACTCAAGGCTCATGCTCTAGACACTAGGAGCCACGGCTCCACTTCCTTGTTGTTTTCTTGATGAAGCCATTCTGACCTAGGGGAATTGGAATATCAATGTTTGGATTTTCATTTCCTTTATGACTAATGATGTTGAATACTTCATATGTTTATTATTCATTTGTAAGTTTTCTTCTGAAAGCTGTTAATTTGCCCATTTATTGATTGAATTATTCTTTTGGTGTTTGGTATTTTGAACTTTTTATATGTTCTGGGTATTAATCCCTTGTCATATCATTAGCCTGTAAAGATTTTCTCCCATTCTGTAGACTTATTTTTACCCAGAAAATTGTTTTCTTTTATATACAGAAGATTTTTAGTTCAATCCCATTTGTGAATTCTTTTTATCCTTGAGTTATTGGCATTCTGTTCAGAAAGTCCTCAATATGCCTATACTTTGAAGTGCTTTTGGTATAGTTTTTACAACTTAAAAGATTTCAGGTATAGGGCTGGGAAGGTGGCTCAGTGTTAGAGCGCTTGCCTTGCATGCTCGAGACCCTGGGTTCAATTACTCAGCACCACATAAGCAAAAAATAAAAAGCTGGAAGTGGCGCTGTGGCTCAAGTAGTAGAGCGCTAGCCTTGAGCTGAAAAGCTGAGGGACAGCGCCCAGGCCCAGAGTTAGGCCCCACGACCGAACCCCCCAAAAAAAAAAAAAGATTTCAGGTATAAAATGATGCTAATTGAAATGATCTCCACAATGTGGAAGCAAGAGAGTTTTTGTCCATCCATCTGCCCATCCTTCCTTTCCTTCCCTTCCCTCCCTCCCCCCTCTCCCCTCCCCCCTTCCTTCCTTCCTTTCTTTCTTTCCTTTCTTCCTTCCTTTCTTTCTTTCCTTTCTTTCTTTCTTTTTCTTTCTTTCTTTCTTTCTTTCTTCCTTCCTTCCTTCCTTCCTTCCTTCCTTCCTTCCTTCCTTCCTTCCTTCCTTCCTTCTTTCTGTACTGTTTGCACTTATTTCTTTTGTCTTTCAATTTTTTTTCTCCTCTGGTTTATTCCCATGGTCACTGTTTCTGATTTTGGTATTCTTTGTGTTATATAAGTTTATCTGATTTGGGGAAGGTAAGGGTATCACAGAAACAGTGGGACAAAAGGTGAACTCATGCAACAGAGACACTCACAGGATACTATGTTGGAAATGAACTTTACAACTGGGAGGAGGGGAGGCAAGGGTGAGGGAAAGTGGGAGAAAATGAGGGAGGAGGTAACATTGTTAAAAAAAATGTTTTCATTACCTTACATAACTGTAACCCCTTGGAGCATCAACTTTACAATTTAAAAAAAATTTTAAAAAGGATTTCAGGTCTTACATTAAGGTCTTTGATACACTTTGAATTAATTTTGGTCAAGGATGAGAGAGAGGAATGTAGTCCTAGTTTTCAAGATATGGGTATCCAAGTTCTAGCATCATTTGTCGAGAAGGCTCTTTACTTTCTTTTTTAAAATTTTTATTGTAAAGGTGATGAACAGGGGTTATAGTTATATAAGTAAGGTAATGAGTACATTTCTTTCTAAACACTGTTACCCCCTCCCTCATTTTCTCCCATCTACCCTTCTCTTCTCCCCTCCTTCCCCAAGTTGTATTGTTCATTTCCAGCATAGTGTCAAGTGAGTATCATTGTTATATTAGATCATCCTTTGTCCTGCTGTTTCTGTGATTGCCTTTCCAGAAGGCTCTTTTCTTCAACATACATTTTTGATGGCGGTTAGCTGCATGGCTACATTTCTGGGTTTTCTATCTGGTTTTACATGTTATGCAATGCTATTTTTGTTATGATGGCTTTGTAGTATAATTTTATACCATTTCTTATCTGGGTAAAGTGGACTGGGCAACATATCTTCAACTTAAAGAGACTCAGACCATATTTTTATTCTCTCTCCAACTTAAGCTTTTCCAAATAAAAAATGGCAAAAATAAGAACATAGAGAATTATCTCCTTAGAGACAGATTATAAAAAAGAAAGAAGAATAAAAATATACACACAAATAGCACTTTAGAAATGAAAATTAACCTTCTATTTTAAGTTGAAGATATGATCACAGTAACTTTTAATTGGGGCTGGGAAGGTGGCTCAGTGGTAGAGCACTTGCCTTGCATGCTCGAGGCCCTGGGTTCGATTCCTCAGCACCACATAAGAAAAAAAAAGCCGGAAGTGGTGCTGTGGCTCAAGTGGTAGAGTGCTAGCCTTGAGCTGAAGAGCTGAGGGACAGCGCCCAGGCCCAGAGTTCAGGCCCCACGACCAGACCAAAAAAAAAAAAAAGAACATTCACAGTAACTTTTAATTGAATTCCTCAGATATCCCATGCTCAGAATAAAAAATTCTGATGAGAAAGTGGCGCTGTGGCTCAAGGACAGCGCCCAAGCCAGAGTTCAAGCCCCACGACTGACCCCCCCCAAAAAATTTTGATGATAGTCTAATAATTAGATTATAATGTTAATCTGATAATTAAATTACCATATAGCTAGCAAGAATATATGAAGCTGAAAAATAATAAATTGAAGTTCTTAGTACAAAATGGTAATGAATTATTATATATTAAGTTATATTATATTTCAAATTATTATATTTAGATAAAAGCAAAGATACATGACTTCAAAAGAAAATAATTTCAGAAAAGATAGTGTCTATAATCTATAGTTAAAAACCTAAATAGTAGAGAGAACTACTTTTCAAATCTTATACAGATATAAAAATTGATATTTTAGTTCTTTATAATTATTTGTACGCTGCCTTAAATAGGTTTCTTATATTTTTCTAACCAATATGGTTTTAAAAAGACAGTTTTAATTACAAAGTGTAATTACATTAAAATATAGTGATAAGGCCTGATATTTCTTAAAGAAGAAAATGCTAGTTTTCTCTCTCAAATATTGTCTGTGCTGTTTATTCATTTACAAAACCTTTTTAAAACAAGGCATTAAAAAGACAAAATCCAAATAAGGCATTTAAAAGATATTTGTGGCCAGGTTCCAGTGGCTTATACTTATAATCCTAGCTACTGGAGTAGCTGAGATCTAAGATCAAGGTTCATAGCCATCCAAGACAGAGAAGTCTATGAAACTCTTATCTCCAAGTAACACATAAAAAGCTGGACATGGAGCTGTGGCTCAACCAGTAAAGCATTAGCCTTGAGCTTAGGTCCTGAATTTAAGCCCCCAAACTGACATATATACACACAAATGATATTTGTGTATGGGAACCAATGGGTATGAATACTTATTCTTTTTCCATGCAACTCGAGTGATTAATTTATTTATCCATATTTATATTTACTATTAATTATGTGGGGCTGTTTGTAACAATTGCTCAAGAAATGCATTTCCTTATATTGAAGAAATCCAGAGAACTATTTTTCCTTATATAGAAGAAATCCAGAGATAGACTGAACTAGTACCATGTTTCCTTGGTCATTGGAGGTCCAGATTCTTTTGTTGTTGTTGTTGTTATTGTTGGTTGTGGGGCTTAAACTCAGAGTATGGCTGCTGTCCCTGAGCTTTTTTGCTCAAGGCTAGTGCTTACCACTTGGAGCCACAGCTTCATTTCCCGTTTTCTGGCGGTTAATTGGAGATAAGGGTCTCTAGGACTTTTCTGCCCTGGTTGGCTTCGATAGCTAGGATTATAGGCGTGAGCCACCAGCTCCCAACTTCTAGATTCTTTTAATATTTTTTTATTCTTGGCATTTGACTTTGATTCTCAAGACTGGCAAATAGGGCTATTTATACTCCATCATCATGTTAATGTTCCTCCAGATAGAAGGTAGGAGAAAGGGACATAGATAGCAAGTGCAATCTATCTCTCACCCTATAAAAGGGAATTCTTGGATGCACTGGTTACCTGACCCCTTCTACTTATTAGCTTACTCGATTGAATGGGCACATACCTCTTGGCAAAGAAAACTAGGAAACAAATTTTTTTTTTTCTAAACTAGCTGTCTTGCTCCCTAAATAAAATTAGGGTTCTTTTACTAAGCAAGAAGGATAGAAAAGTCGGTATAGAGTTGTGAGCTGCATAAAGAAAAAATGATGAGCAATTTTTTTGAGGGTTTTCACCCAGTTTTCTTCTAATCTGTTACCAGTTTTACTGTCGGTTTTTAGAATGGAGAAGTTACAACGTGAAGAATAAAATAGTGGACTTGGAACATAAAGATAACTGGTTAATCAAGTATTTGAATGCTCACTATAAAATCATTTTCAAACTTTAATGTTCACAATTAGTCACCTGACAAGGATCTGTTAAACTGGAATCTATGGAAGGCCTGATGCTAAACTCCCAAGTAATACCAGTGTTGCTGGCCTGAGGACTACACTTGAGTGGCAAGGTGTCAAGAGATAAAGCATGGAGGAGTACTAATTGAGAGTACTATTTCAGATGAGCACTCCTATACTTAACTGATGGTTGCTTTTCTGGTGGAATTGCTGCTTTCTTAAAGTTGGGCTAAATTTCCTTTAGGATTTACTGTTTTTCCTTGTTTTGGTTTGCTTTTAGTATTGGTGTTTGAACTCAGGGTCTCATGATTATTACCTTTTTTTTTTTTTGGCAATATCAGAATTTGAACTGAGGACCTTATAGTTGGCTGGCAGTCTACCACTTAGCCATATCTTCAGCCTGCTTTTTTGTTGGCCTTTTTTCTTTTTCCTTTTTTTCTGGGTTTTTAGAGATAGAATCTTGCAGACTTTTTCTTCCCATAGCGCCTTCTAACTGCAATCCTCAGTATTTATCTTCCTTAATAACTAGGATAACAGGTATGAGCCACCAGAACTTGATTTTCAGGTTTTTTTTAAACAAGTATTATGGATATTTGAATTAAAAGAAAACCTTAAGAGATTTCTTTCGTTCAGGAAGGAATCAAAAGCATAATTCAGTGTTATTTAGACCCATCAGAATCTCCTATTATTCATGAGACTCTTGTTAGAGGTTTGTCTATATAGGGAAATAAAAATACTTTTAGAAGAGAAATATAGTCAGAAATTGGTCTAAGATAGTATTTGGAGTCTTAATTAAAATACTATTGAAACTTGAGCATGTTTGTCAATGTTGGATTGCTTGTCAGCATATGTAGGCTCTGGGTTTGATCCCCGTCAAATACTGACCAAGATAGGAAAGATAAAAATGTAAAACAAGTTTAAGATAACCTGAGTTTCAACAGTGATATTTATCCTCCTTTTTGCTAATGATATAATTCTTAGTGAGACATATTAGTACATAAAATTTTCTCTCTCCCTTCATCTTTGGTGGAGTAGGGTTTAAACTCAGGTCCTTATGCTTGCTATGCAGATGTTCTCCTAGTTGAGCTATTCCCCAAGTCCCTGTATAATGCTTTGTAAATTTGGTCTTAAATTTCAGTTTTCTATACATAACTGAAATCATATAATGTGAGAAACCAAATGGCTGTATTTTATTATCAGTTAATAATTCTTCAACACTTCCTAATTTCGAATGTATTTTTATTTTAGCAATACTGCTTGAGATATTTCAACTAAGTTTAATGAAGGGTACTAGAAACATGATTCTAAAAACTCTATGTATTTATCTTTTAGAAAAATTTATTAAGAACTGTCATATATACATATGTGCTATCTTCCTAAATAGATTAACTTTTATATTATTACCTTTATTTGTTTCAGTGTCCCTGAATGAGGTTTCATTGGTAGTAGACACCACACATTTGAAGAGGTTTGGATTGTGGAAAAGTAAGGATGAAGATTACAGTAAAAGGAGTCATGCTATCCTTTTCCTCTGGGTTTCTTCAAGTTATCTTCAAGAAATTCAGACCCAGTTAGAGAACTCTCTATTAAGCCAGCAGTGTGAGTAGAAAATAACTAAATATCAGGATGACCTGAGAGGTCTTATGAAATGTTTTAAAAAATAAGTGTTCTAAAAATAATTTCAAAAATATAATTATTAAATTAAATTTTATTGTATAAAAATAATTTTATCCCATAGTATTATATAAGATAATTATTTTATTTATTGATATGATTTCTCCTGGTAACTTTATTTAGGTTAATGAAGTTATCTTATAAAATGAAAAGAATACTTTAAAAAACATTAAAAATTGTTTACCTTAAAAACAAAAATTTTCTGTGCTTTTGGAAAAAGAGCTATCTTTTAATTATTTACTTTTCCCATGAGATTTTTTTGGCATTATTTCTAATAGATTGTGACATTTAACTAGTGACAAAGTTAAATAAAAGATATTTACCTTCAACATTTTCTTAGTTTTTGGGAAAAAAAAATCAGTTTCCTTCTTAGTTAGTCTGTATATAGGCATCATAATTTTTTTCTAAAATTTGTTTAGTCTTCAACTCATTATGAAGTTGAAAATAGAATTGGTTTAGAATTAAGTCAGATTAGTAAAATTTGTTTTTATCTTTTGATTTTTTTTTTTTTTTGGGTCTGGTCGTGGGGCCTGAACTCTGGGCCTGGGCACTGTCCCTCAGCTCTTCAGCTCAAGGCTAACACTCTACCACTTGAGCCACAGCTCCACTTCTGGCTTTTTTCTTTTTGCTTATGTGGTGCTGAGGAATCAAACCCAGGGCCTCATGCATGCAAGGCAAGCACTCTACCACTGAGCCACCTTCCCAGTACCTTATCTTTTGATTTCTTTGCCTTCTTTCTACCTACTTTCTTGTATATTGTAGATTTACATAGTAAGCTAAATTTTATACTTTTTTTTTGGTCAGTTGGGGGGCTTGAACTGTGGGCTTGGGCGCTGTCCCTGCGCTCTTCAGCTCAAGGCGAGTGCTCTACCCTTAAGACACAGCCACTTCCAGTTTTCTAGTGGTTTATTGGAGATAAGAGTCTCAAAGGCTTTCCTGCCCCGGCTGGTTTGAACCGTGATCCTCAGGTCTCAGCCTCCTGAGTAGCTAGGATTACAGGCCACTGGCATCCAGCATTTTATACTTTTAAAATTACTCATTTTCCTGATCTAATTACTCTGGCAAGAAAATTAAAGATAAAGTAACAAGAAGTTGTAGGTACTATGAAGAAATATATAATAAGTTCAAAATAAGGAAGTGTCTTTTGAGACTATTGTTGTTGTTAATGGTTTATGAAAAAGTGAAGGTGTTTAATTAGAATATCTTGCTTGGTTGATGGATAAATCTCTAGAGGAGGCTAGTGAAAAGTAATTGCTTAATTATCATTTATTCATCAACAAATGTTTGTTAGCACTAGTAGGAATGGAAATTCTATCAGTATAATTGCAGAGTTTCCATTCTAGTTAACTAGAACAGGAGTCAAACTTAGTTTTGGTTCTAAGTTACTAATAGTTACCTATTTTGGGATTCTAATTTGCCTGGGTTATCCCTTCACATACAGAATGCTTCATTGAGTTTTGTGTTATTCTTACTGGTATTACATTATGTTAATTATAATCCCATTGAAAAATAATAGTAGTGATAAAATTGTTTTTATTTCTTTCATAGCAAAATCCAGTGAATTCATTTTCCTTGAGCTAAACACTCCCATTTCACAAAGAGAAGAGCTGAAATTGAAAGACATTATGATGGAAATAAGTACAACCAACGGAGAATTAGAGCTTTCTTATCCATTGTCTTGGGTGCAGGCATTTCCTTTGTTTCAGAACCTTTCTTCAAAAGAGAGTTCCTTTATTCATTACTACTTTGCTTCAGCTACTGAGGAAATGAAGATGGTACCATTATCTCAGGTTAGCATATGTTTAATCTGATTGACGGGGGTAGTGAAGTAAAAATTCTTTTGTTGATATTACGCTGATTTCAAAATGTTATTTTAGTCAGTCCTGGTGCTTGAACAGTGGGCCCACGTACTGTCCCTGAGATTCTTTTTCTCAAGGCTAGAACTCTACCATTTGAACCGCAGTACCACCTTCCCGCTTTTTCAGAGTATTTTATTGGAGCACTGTATTTGATATTGGTATAATTTGTGGAGGGGAAGGGAAAACACAAATCGTTTAAATAGGGATACAGGTGGACCCATTGCAACAATGAGATGTGCAAGTTGTTATGTCAAAAAATACACTTTACAACTTTGGCCAGGGAGGGGGAGGATGGGGGAGGGTGGGGAAGGGGTAGATGGGAAGGGGAAACAAAGGAGGAGGCAACAATGCTTGATAAGAAATGTACTCATTTCCTTGTCCAAGTAATTGTAACCCCTCTGTATGGTAGTTTCATAATTAAAAACAAAAAAGAGTCTCATGGGCTGGGAAGGTGGCTTAGTGATAGAGTACCACATAAACAGGAACAAAAAAGGCATAAGTGGCACTTTGGCTCAAGAGCATTTGCCTTGAGCACAGAGGCTCAAGGACAGTGCCCAGGCCCAGAGTTCAAGCCCCGCAACCAACCAAAAAAAAAAGAGTCTCATGGACTTTCCTGTCTGGATTGGCTTTGAACTGTGATCCTCAGATCTTATCCTCAGATTATAGGCATGAGCCACTGGCGCCAGGCATAAAAATATTTTCTTAAGCTAATTTTAATGTGTTTTTAAATTTTTAAAATTTCTTTTATTTATTCTTTGCTTATGTGGTACCAAGGAATCTAACCCAGGACCTCATGCATGCTAGGCAAGCATTCTACCAACTAAGCCACATTCCCAGCCCCCAAAATGTTGTTTTATCAAAAGAACAAAATCTCATAGAATTATCAATGCCAAAGCTGGAAAGTTTGACTAACAAAATCTATATGAGAGGGGCTGGGAAGGTGGCTCAGTGGTAGAGCACTTGCCTTGCATGCCTGAGGCCCTGGGTTCGATTCCTCAGCACCACATAAGCAAAAAGAAAAAAGCCAGAAGTGGCACTGTGGCTCAAGTGGTAGAGTGCTAGCCTTGAGCTGAAGAGCTGAGGGACAGTGCCCAGGCCCAGAGTTCAGGCCCCATGACTGGACCCCCCAAAAAATAAATAAATAAAATAAAAATATATACTGATAACAATAGATAACTGAGTTAATAAGTAAATAAATAAATGGCCAATAGGAGAAATCCTGTCTTTAAAAGAATGCATTTAGTAAACAAAAACAATAAGGAAAACATAACTACCAAACATAACTACTAACTACTTATATTTATGATTATTTTAGGCAAGGTCCATTGATAGATGTGAAATTTAACAGGTGAACATTTAAGAAGAAGTAGATATCTAGTCTTTTATTTATGGATATTAATATTAATATTCACTGTTATTAATAAATGTTAATATTCATGAATAAAATAAATATTCATGGAAAAAAGTAATAACTGCAGTGATGATACGTGGCAGACATTACCTTAAGTGAAGAAAGTCTACATCACTATTGATAGCACATATTGACATAATATTCCCCCTCATAGCATGCACTGAGGAGGATGCATCAGTCTACTCCACTTTTCCCAGTGTTATGTAACACCAGTGTAATCCTGAAAAAAATGAGTCAAACTTAGTTTTAAAGGGTGAGGGGAGGATGGGAACTGATGGGAAGGAGAAACAAAGGAGGAGGCAACCATGCTTGATAAGAAATGTACTCATTATCTTGCCCATGTAATTGTAACCCCTCTGTACAGTATTTTCACAATAAAAAAAACAAAAACATTATCTGACTAGTACTCTTCCAAAGTACCAAGTTCATGAAAGACAAGAAAAGACTGAGGAATTAAAAGGATCCTAAAACAGATGAATATCTACGAGAAAACAACTAAAAAGAGAAAAAAGTCAACAGCTTAATTAATACTTTTATACTCATATTAATTGGTTAGTTTTCAAGTCTAAAATTATACTGAAAGAATAATAAGTTAAAAAAGCATCAAAGATGGTCTGGGAAGAAGGTGGCTCAATGGTAGAGCACTTGCCTTGCATGCATGAGGCCCTGGGTTCGATTCCTCAGCACCACATAAGCAAAAAGAAAAAAACCGGAAGTGGTGCTGTGGCTCAAGTGGTAGAGTGCTAGCCTTGAGCTGAAGAGCTGAGGGACAGCGCCCAGGCCCAGAGGTCAAGCCCCACGACTGGACCCCCCCCCCCCCCAAAAAAAAGCATCAAAGAATGGGGCTGGGAAGGTGGCTCAGTAGTAGAGTGCTTGCCTAGCATGCATGAGGACCTGGGTTTGATTCCTCAGCACCACATAAACAGGAAAAAGCCAGAAGTGGCGCTGTGGCTCAAGTGGGTAGAGTGCTAGTCTTGAGCTGAAGACCTGAGTGACAGCGCCCAGGCCCAGAGTTGAAGCCCCACGACCGGTCAAAAAAAAAAAAAAAAATCAAGGAAGTTTTATAATATACACACCCCTTATATATTTTTAGAATGGAAGTGTTTCCCAAGGAGCTTTGGTATACATGTACATGTCCGTAGATATAAACTGGTACTTGAGCTACAGCGCCACTTCTGGCTTTCTAGTGGTTTATTGGAGATAAGAGTCTCACAGACTTTCCTGCCTGGGCTGGCTTTGAACCACGATCCTCAGATCTCAGCCTCCTGTAGCTAGGATTATAGGCGTGAACCACCAGCGCCCGCTCTAAGGACCTTTTATGTAAAAGACTTATAGAAAGCCACACTATAGGTCTTTCTGCTAATGAAGCATAAGAGTTTACCATTATTTTACTTTATGCATAATGAGACAACTGTTAATTATATTGTTTATAAGAATTTGTAATTTTCCCGTTTTATAGTAGAATATTAATTTTTTTGTATCAATCTCGTCTTTTTTTCTGAAATTTTATTTTTTTCTGTTATTTGTCAACTGTTCTGGTTATTTTAAACCATGATGTTACCAAATCCTTCTGTAATTATATAGTTGTTATGTTGAAGAAATGAAGTAAAATTAAATTTTGACCAGTATATCACATATGGTGATTTTGACCACAAGTATTTATTTGGTTTGGTTATTCTTTATAGAAAAAAAATTTAAATATAAATATTACTCATTGACATGAATTTCTTTTCAACACAACCTAGTTTTACCTTTGTCTTTTTTGAAATTGACATATTTATGTTTGTGGATTGAAAAAAGAGAACTTTCTTGTTATTTTCTTTCAGCCTTCAAATACAGATGCAGCCAAGCCTACTTACACCTTCCTACAGAAGCAGAGTAGTGGTTGCTACTCACTTTCTATCACATCCAGTCCTGATGAAGAATGGCGAGAAGTCAGGCATACTGGACCTGTTCAGAAGTATGTACTGTGTTATATCCTAGTTGTAGGTGGGCTATAGTAGTTTTCATTCATGTTGCTGCTTTTGAGTAGTGTACCTTTTAAAATATTTTGAGTTTTACTTTCATGGTGATGGTAGGAAGATAATTTGAGTTTATAAGCAATTTATTCTACTAAGAAAATAATAAATGCAATATCACTTGATTTTATGTAAGACAAAATAACAGAGTGAAATGTTATATTTGGTAAGAATTAAAATGTTCATTGGAAGTGTTGGAATAAGCAATGTAGCTTTTGTTTCGGTGGGCCTTGAACTTGATAGGCAAGCATTCTTCCATTTAAGCCACATCCTCAACCCCCTTTGCTATAGTTATTTTTCAGCTAATATTTCATGTTTTGCTTGTTGCTGGGCTTGATAGGGTGATTCTCCTAAAATACCTCCTGCATAACTAAGCATATAGGTCTGTGTCATCATGCCCAGCATTATTATTGAGGTGAGCTTGTGCCAACTTTTTCTTGGCTGGCTTTGAATCACAGTCCTAATCTCTGCCTCCTAAGTAATTGAGATTACAGGTGTGAGCCATCATTCCCCAAACAGCAGTGGATGTTTTTGAAGATTCAATATTCCATGTCTGTATTAGGATAGGGAAAATGAAATTGCTTACTAAAGTATATCTCATTTTAAGAATTTAGAGTTTATTTTAAGTTCTTTCAAAAGTTGTTTTTTTGTTCATATTGTATATACGTTCTCATGATGATAAGGCAGAAGTGCTTATGTAGTTTAGTTGCTTTCCACGCTTTTATGTGTGTTTTTTTTTAAACAATTGGAAGCAAAGCATAGTATAGGAAAATAGTCAATTAGAAACTATCAAGACAGCTACTTTTTCTTGTTTGTTTTTGGTGCTGTGATACTAAATGAAAGCAATCGCAATGACTCTTAGATCCTTGAGCTATTTTGGTGCAAGAAATATATATTGTGCCTTTATTAAATTACTACATTACTACATTTGCCCATCAAGTACTTCCATGACTGTTCTAAAAATACAGCATGTAATTCATTTCTGGTCTCAGGGTACCAGAGAATGCCTCTGGTTATCATCTGTTCTCTGCTACTTTTTGGTGTGACTTCAAGATTTGTTTTCTTCATTTTCTATTAAGTTCCTCATTATAACTACTTATGCGAAACTTGTCCTTTAAGCTACCCTGTTATTTTTGTTGTTTTTGTTGCCACTTGCTAGCCACTAGAAGTAAACCACAGTTTTTGATGGCTATTTTATATGAATGGAAAGGAATTGTTTGTAGGGATTCAAATGTAGGATTGGAAGTGGAATATAGAAAAATAGGTTTTAAAAAAAATTTTTTAATAGGGCTGGGAAGGTGACTCAGTGGTAGAGCGCTTGCCTTGCATGCATGAGGCCCTGGGTTCGATTCCTCAGCACCACATAAGCAAAAAGAAAAAAACCAGAAATGGTGCTGTGGCTCAAGTGGTAGAGCGCTAGCCTTGAGCTGAAGAGCTAAGGGACAGCACCCAGGCCCAGAGTTCAGGCCCATGACCGGACCCAAAATAAATAAATAAATAAAAAATTTTTAATAAAGCAGTGTTGAAAGTTAAAAAAAATATATAGAAGAGAGACATCCTCAATGGTATTGTAACTGGTGTTGAGGTGAAGCTTATTAAGGTTAGATAAATACTGAGAATTATACTAATATATTAATCTTTTGAGGCTAACCCTACATGGGAATTATTGGAAAAGAAAAGATAATGTTCAATAAGAGTATTATTAATAGCTTTGTGAGAATTTAGGAAAATATTCTACAGATTTTGTTATAGTTACAGATTGCTACTCAGTTCTTGTTTCAGATAAGACATTTCATAGATACTAAAATTTTCAGTACAATAAATTTTAACTTTATTTTTAAGGTTAATTGTATATCCTCCACCACCTACTAAGGGAGGGTTAGGAGTAACTAATGAAGATCTGGAATGTTTAGAAGAAGGAGAGTTTCTTAATGATGTAATAATTGATTTTTACCTGAAGTAAGTATGATAATAAATGGTCTTATTTGTTTTATAGTTTTTGCTATAAATGCAAATGAATGTCTTTATTTGAACTATTTTAACTTTAAAGTAACCTGACAAGATTTCAAACTTGGAAAATTTTTTGCCTATAAAAATTACTAAATTCAGTTTCATTCTTTGAATTTTCATTGGTATTACATATGTACCTGTACACAAATTGTACATACATTCTACATATACTACTGCTCTTTTGCTTGTTTTTTGTGTATGTTAGTTTTTTATATGTGCTTCTTTGACTAAACTGCATTATTATGATGAAGGAAAAATTACATAATTGCAAAGAACTGAGAAGTAACAATATTTAGCTATCATGTCTTTTAAATACCATAAAAGTTAACTTTCACTTAACAAATCTGTATCACTATTCTATTCAATTTTTTAAACTTGCATCACAAAAAAATGAAGGTATAGATATGGAAGCTGTTAAACTTTTCATGTAGTGGTCCAACATGGTGGTGTGTGCCTGTGACCCTAGCTTTTCAGAAGGTGGTAGGAGGAGAACAGTGAGTCTGAGGCCAGCAGGGGATAGACAGCAAGATCCTGTCTTTATGAAATACACAACACAAAGATTGGGGATTTAGCTCAGGGGAAGGGCACTTGCTTACCAAATGTAAGACCCTGAGGTCAGTCCTCAGCTCCGAAAAAACAGTTGAAAAAACGAACAAGCGAAGTAACACCAAAAAAGAGAAAGACACAAAACAAAACTAATTCAAAGGAACTTCAGTTCTAACCTTCATTTTCTCCTATATCCCTAGACTTAAATTTCTGACACTTCACTGAGAGAGGCCCTAATTATCTCACAGATTCCTTTCAAACCAAACTTATTATGTTACTTAAACTCTTAGTTTTGCTAATACCATTTGTAATGTTAATCATAAAGACTCAAAAATATATCATTTATATTTACAGATATTATGGACTTATAAATCTCTAGAAATTGATTTTGGAATTTTTAAAAATGTCTTTCATGGGCTGGGAAGGTGGCTCAGTGGTAGAGCGCTTGCCTTGCATGCCTGAGGCCCTGGGTTCGATTCCTCAGCCAGCATCACATAAGCAAAAAGAAAAAAGCCGGAAGTGGCGCTGTGGCTCAAGTGGTAGAGCGCTAGCCTTGAGCTCAAGAGCTCAGGGACAGCGCCCAGGCCCAGAGTTCAGACCCCACGACTGGACCCCCCCCCCCAAAAAAAAATGTCTTTCACGTCTCTCATTTTTTAAGCATTTGGAAATTTAGTCCTTATAACTTACTATCCTTTTTTGCCTAGTCTAACATCTGTCCACTTGAGGGTTGACTGATTGGTCTTCATTATGAGTCATTCATTCTTTTTGGCTTGCATATATGATAGTTTTTTTTGTTTTGTGTTGTTTTTTTGTCGGTCATGGGGCTTGGACTCTGCGCTTGGGCTCTGTCCCTGCGCTCTTCAGCTCAAAGCCAGCGCTCTACCGCTTGAGCCACAGCGCCACTTCCGGTTTTCTGGTGGTTTATTGGAGATAAGAGTTTCACGGACTTCCTGCCTGGGCTGGCTTTGAATCATGATACTGAGATCTCAGCCTCCTGAGTAACTAGGATTACAGGTGTGAGCCACTGGCGGGCCCTGGTAGTTTTTTTTTTTTTTTTTTTTTTTTTGAAGTATGAGTGTTTTAAAATTTCTGTATGCTTTAATTTTTTTTCAGAAACACAGTTAAATTGTTTGGAAAAAAGTTCATGCTTTCAGATGTATTGTTTTTAAGATTTACTAAGTCAGACAGACGACGAATTCCCACCATTGAGGAACATATTGTTTTCATTCTTTTATGAATTACGAAGTTCTGAATAGTAAGAACAGGGATCATTCCTGTGTGAATGCTGGGCACCATTCCCTGTAATTTTGGATAGTTATTTCCTTACCTTGGACATTTTCCTCACATACATATAGTAGTCAATATTCCACTAGGTATGTGGGAATCTGTAGTTTTCTGGAATTCTCTCTGTATATAGCTCTCTTTTCTAGTATTCTCATCTGCAGACTCTATCTATTCCTTCCTCCCATCCCCTTCACCCCCATATTTTTGCTTGAACTGCCTTACAGCCTTGCTTAGCTTTTTTGTTCAAGGCTGGCACTCTGTCATTTGATCCACACCTCGGGTTTTGGATTTCTGATGATTAATTGGAGTTAAGAATCTTGAGGGTTTGTTTTCACAGGCTACCTTTGAACTGTGATTCTCAGATGTCAGCCTCTTGAATACCTAGGATTACAGGCAAGAGCCACTGGCACCTGCATAAACTATTAGAAATAGCAAAATTTCCTCATTGTGAAGTTTTAATCACTAAGTGATTACATTCTAAAGTTATGTTGAAGAATTATTTAGTATAGTAATAGACTAAATTTAATGCTTGAAAGTTTTCTAGATTTATTTAGAAGTGTTATAACTTTTGTTATACATTTGTCATATGATATTTGATTAATATTTCCTTCTCTCTTTACTTCCATGGAGCTACTGTTCCATTCCCCTCTTACTTTCTTTACTGTTTAGTGTAAATGTGATCTTGGTAGAAGTTTGATATGTATTTATTATCTAAATGAATGAATAAGTTGGCAATTTCTTCTTTAAATGATCTTGATGGAAGGTAAGGTATCTAAAAATAAACTGAAAGTCAAAGTCAGAGAAGATGTGAGATGGCTTTAAATGTAATTGGTTATATTTATGAGTTCCACAACATAAGACAATTGGAGAAAGAAGCCATGCAAAAATAAAAAAGTAATTTACTTTTATGGGATTGCTGCTTCACAGGTATCTTATATTGGAGAAGGCATCACATGAACTTGTTGAACGAAGTCACATTTTTAGTAGTTTCTTCTATAAATGTTTAACAAGGAAGGAAAATAATTTAATAGAAGATAATCCAGATCTTTCGTAAGTCAATTCTTTTACACAGTTGAGTTTTAAGAGAAAATATATTATTTTCATGCTTCTTGTGAAGTGGCTTCTTTATAATATTTTGTAGAATGGGCATTGTAGGATTTGGGTCTGTTTGCTATAAGAGCCTTTTGACAGGAAGGCTGACTTTTGCAGGCCGGCTGCATTTCCTGTTGCATACCCAGTAGAAGTATGAGCAGTTGGAAGGCAAGAATAAAATTTCTTTCTTGCCCATTTACCTTTGATCATGATTTTATTAAGAAATTGAATTTCTCCAGTGGGTCCATCTTTCAATGGACAGAACTGTTAGACCTCCAGCTCCTACACTGCTGTTTGATTGCCTCACTGCCATTAAAAAAATTTGTACTTTTTTTTTTTAAACTTCTGTAACCAGTTCTCTTTAGTACGTTCTCTTTTTGACTATTGCTGGCATTTACTGCTGTTTAATTAACTTGATGCAACATTATGTGAAATACCATATTAGTTTGAAGTTTAGTTGAATTTCTGGCCAAGAATTTTGTTGTTGTTGGTTGTGGGGCTTGAACTCAGGGTTTGGGTACTGTCCTTTAGCCTTATTACTCAAGGCTAGCTCTCTATCACTTTGAGCCACAGAATTTGAGATAAGATTCTCACAGACTTTCCTTCCCAGGCTGACTTTGAACCATGATCCTCTGATCTCAGCTTTCTGAATAGCTCGGTTTACAAATGTGAGCTCCTGGCGCCTGTCTCTGGCTAAGTATTTTTTGATTAATACTAAAATGCTATAAAGCATTGGGTAGGGATAGGCAAAAAGTAGTAGTGACCCGGGCAACAGCAGCATAGAGCTTTCACTCTCTCTGTCTAGTCCTAACAATTTGCATTATAAGTGCTGGGAATATGGCTTTGTGGTACAGTGCTGGCCTTGTATGCATGAACCCCTGGGTTTGATTCCTCAGTACCACATTAACAAAAAAAGCTGGAAGTGGCACCTTGGCTCAGTTGGTAGAGTGCTAGCCTTGAGCAAAAGACGCTTAGGGACAGTGCCCAAGCCCTGAGTTCAAGCCCCAGGACTGGGGGGGAAAAAAAAACATCCTCCCACCCGCACTTACCCCCCAAAACTTATATTAAGTACAGTACTGAAGAAATTTCTTTTTTTGTTGTAAGTTTATGTTTCTTTAAAAAATTTTTTTTTGTTGTAACGATACTGTACAGAGGGGTTACAGTTACATGAAATATAATTTTATTGTTGTTATTAAAGTGTTGTTCAGCAGGATTACCATTTTATAAGTCAGGTAATGAGTACATATGTTTTTTAGACAGTGTTATCCCTTTGCTTTCCCCATTTCCCCTTCTTGTCCCTGTGCACAAGTTACATAGTTCATTTTCCACACAGTGTATAATGAATAGCATGATTGCATTTGTTTATCCTTCCGCCTTCCTTCCAGTGCTCTCCTTTACCCTCAAATGAAGAAAACTCCAAAAGCAAAAACAAACACCACCACAACCACTACCAACACCACCAACAATAAAACCCCATGTTTCCATTTCCTGGAATTTGAGTTTTTATTTTTTGGAATTAATGTACACATCTATGAGTTTACAATATAAGAAATACATTATATACATTATGTCTTTTTCATTTTTTAATTGTTTTTAGCTGGATCTTGGTGGCTTATGGCTGTAATCCTAGCTATTCAGGAGGCTGAGATCTGAGGATCTGTTTGAAGCCAGTCAAATTCAAGAGACTCTGGTCTCCAGTTTAACCACAAAAAACCTGATTGAGTGTCAACTTTGAGTGAAAAAGCTAAACAAGTACAAGCCTCTTGAGTTCAAGCCCACTACTAGTACATAAACAAAAAACCGTGTCTTTAGATACATAGGGTATATAAATTATATCCTATTTGTTCTAGATGAAAAAGAGACTAAGATTGAGCAATTTAACTAAGAATAAATAGTGAGTGAAAAAAGTAAATGATACCCAATACTTACCTTTCAATCTCTAATACTGACAATTTGAATAACTCAAAAAATAGCCTTTGAGGGTTTATTGCATCTTATTAAAACAATAGGATAAGAGTCTCACAGCCTTTCTTGCCCGGGCTGGCTTTGAACCCTGATCCTCAGATCTCAGCCTCCTGAGTAGCTAGGGTTATAGGCATGAGCCACCAGTACCCAGCTTTTACTTTAGTTTTTTTAAGTAAATCAAATTTTTTGTATTTTCCAGAGTTGCACAGAGAAGACATAGAAGAGTAAGAACATGGACTCGTCACATAAACATTTTTAATAAAGATTACATATTTGTTCCTGTAAATGAGTCGTGAGTATTTCAGGTTATTTAAAAGCAAATTGAAGAAAGACAATTTAGAAAAAAATATTTATAGTGCTAATAATCAGTAAAAAATATAGTATATAAATCTCAGGTTATATCTTTAATTTTTTTCTCTGAAAATAGCTAAGACAATGACTCATTTATCTTAGGTTTTTAGTTTGACAATGTTTATGTTGTAAATATAGTTGAAAAACAAAATGACATATAGCTCTAAGGCCATAAGGACTGAGACTTTTTTTTTCAGTACTGGGATTTGAACTGAGGGCCTCATATTTGCTAGACAGGTGCTCTAACACTTGAGCTAGGTCCCAGCCTTGAATTTTTTTTTTGATATAAGAAAAATTTTTACTCATTATATTATAAATAAGAAGAAAAACTATGATCTAATACAAAAAGGTGATGATATGAGTCTATTGATTTATATTCTTAACAGAAAATGCAGGTTATATGAAAGGAAATAGTTTGAATTACTTAAATTTTATCCTAAATAACTTTAATCATGTCCATGTTAATTGTAGTTATTTGTCTTAGATTGATTGTTCTACATTATACCAAGAATTATTACAATGGATGTCTTCAAAATTGTCATACACATTTTCTCATATATAGCTCTAGAACATATTCTTCTACATTGTTTAGATTTTGCATGCTTTTAAGATTATAATTCTTCTTCAACAGGTCTCACTGGTATCTTGCAGTCATTTGTTTTCCATGGTTAGAAGAAGTTGTGTATGAAGATTTCCCACAAACCGTATCCCAGCAATTCCAGGCTCAGCAATCTCAACATGACAACAAAACAATAGGTTATATTGTTAATGTAATGTTTTTAATAATGGCATAATAAAATGGCTGTAGATTATAACATGAAATTAAAAGTAGCATATTGGTAAGCTTATTACAACAAAGAATAAGTTTTGAAATTTTTATTATAGATATGTACTAAAGTTGAGTTTTTGGCATCAAGTTTTATTATAGAATTTGTAAAGAATGGTTTTGCTAATATGACTAAACCTCATGCCATGGATCTTCAAGCATAATCTGAACTCTCAATTGCTGCTTCATTTTATGTGCCAATACTGGGGCTTGAAATCAGGGCCTGGGTTTTGTGTTTTAGCTTTTTGGCTCAAGGCTGGCCGTCTATCACTAATTGGTTAATTGGAAAAGAGTTTTACTGACTTTCCTGCCTAGGCTGGCTTTAAACCATGATCCTCAGATCTCTGCCTCCTTAAACCTAGGATTACAGAGGTGAAAACCAACACTCATCTTCAATTGCCTCATAATATAATGTAATGTATTCTTTGTAGATTAGGTGATCAGAGAAAGATAAGACCACATAATTCTTCAACGATTTTTCATTTTTCTTAGACATAGTATAAAATTCCTTTTTGTTTCCTCTCCTTCCTTTTTCCTCTTCTCCCTCCCTCTTTTCTTTGTTTCTTTCTTTCTTCGTCCCTCCCTCCCCCCTTCTCTTTCTCTCTTTCCTCTTTCTCTCTTTCCTCTTTCTCTCTCTCTTTCTCTCTCTTTCTCTCTTTTTCTCTCTTTTCTCTCTCTTTCTCTCTTTCTTTCTTTCTTTCTTTCTTTCTTTCTTTCTTTTTCTTTCTTTCTTTCTTTCTTTCTTTCTTTCTTTCTTTCTTTCTTTCTTTCTTTCTTTCTTTCTGTCTTTCTGTCTTTCTGTCTTTCTGTCTTTCTTTCTCTTTCTCTCTCTCTCCCTTCCTTCCTTCCTTCCTTCCTTCCTTCCTTCCTTCCTTCCTTCCTTCCTTCCTTCCTTTCTTTCTTTCTTTCTCTCTTTCTCTCTTTCTCTCTTTCTCTTCTTTCTTTCTTTCTTTCTTTCTTTCTTTCTTTCTTTCTTTCTTTCTTTCTTTCTTTCTTTCTTTCTTTCTAGTTTTGTTGTGTAGCCTAGGCCAGTCTTGTAATATTGCCTCAGCTCCTGACTGCTGAGATTTTGTTGTGTAGCCTAGGCTAGTCTTGTAATATTGCATCAGCCTCCTGGGTCTGAGATTAGAAGGTGCACACTTTGCTTAGTGTAATCCGGATTCTTAATTATGTGAACAATAAAAACTAATTTGAAAAAAATCAAAATTACATATTTTGTCTCTGTAGCCTAAGTAGCAAGCACAGTTGACAACCATCTTTTCCATTAATGCTGTTAAAAGGGGGAACAGTAACAAGGAAGCAACCAATTATTTTCAATTTTCTCTTATTTTTAGCTTCAAAAGTGAGGTGACTTAGATCACTATGGTCAATTTTAGAAGAGCGATTACTAGAAAATTCACTTTCCACATTAAAACAGAAGACAGTTTATGAACTATCTTTGATGACTATCTTTTTTTAAAATAGGAAATTGACTCAGCTAACTGATGTTTCAGGTTTTGACCTTGTGGTTTATGCATTGCCTGATAATAACCAATCATCAATTTTCTTCATAATGTTAACCATAAAAATATGAAATAGATCTGAGATATTTTTCTTTTTTTTTTTTTTACTACTCTGTATATATTACAATTTGTAGCCAGGTGCTGGTGGCTCGTGCCTATGATCCTAGCTATTCAGGAGCCTGAGATCTGAGGATCACAGTTCAAAGCCAGCCCAGACAGGAAAGTCCATGAGAATCTTGTTTTTTTGTTTTTTTGTTTTTTTGTTTTTTTTGTTAGTCGTGGGGCCTGAACTCTGGGCCTGGCTGCTGTTTCTCAGCTCTTCAGCTCAAGGCTAGTGCTGTACCACTTGAGCCACAGTTCCACTTCCGGCTTTTTCTGCTTATGTGGTGCTGAGGAATCAAATCCAGGACCTCATGCATGCAAGGCAAGCACTCTACCATTGAGCCACTTTTCCAGCCCCCATGAGAACCTTATCTCCAATAAACTACTCAGAAAAAGCCAGAAGTAGTGCTGTGGCTCAAGATAGAGTGCTAGCCTTGAGCACAGAGAGGCTCAGGGACAGTTCCCAGGCCCTGAGTTTAAGCCCCAGGGTGTTCTCTCTCTCTCTCTCTCTCTCTCTCTCACATACATACATATATATATTTTACAGTTTGAATTTGTCACTATTAAACATAAATATATAGTAAAGTCTCATACTCCATTATTTTTTGTTAGATAATGATCTACATCCTACTTCAACACTGTCCTTAAGTGCAGAGGATCCCAAAGTAAGTGTGTTTTATATAAATATGAAGGAAGATAAATTCATATATAATGTTATTGATGAAATAGAGTATTGCTAAGTGAACATGAATGAGTACTGGTAATTCACAATTAAATTCTGCTTCTTTGAAAAAAATTTTTTTTCTCAGTTGTGGGGCCTGAACTCTGGGCCTGGGCATTGTCCCTGAGCTCTGCACCTCAAGGCTAGTGCTCTGCCACTTGAGCCACCTAGTCAGCCCTGAAAATTTTGAACAAAGGAATAAGAAGAAAGTTATTCTTCTTGTACCTGTTTGGCTTGCTTCAGCTGCCTCTCAAAGATTTCACTATGCACCTTAGAAAAATAATGGCACCAAAAGGGTCTGCATTAAGAAATTGAAGTTTGTTATATTGTTTCTCAAATTTATTAACACAATCAACATCAAGAAAAACTAACTTAAAAACTAACTTTCCATTCCTTTTTGGTTAAAGTAGATTAATACTGTTTTTTGTACTTCAAAAGGAAGAAATACATCTCTATATGCATCTTGAATTCAATTAGGAAATATACATAAAGACAGGTCAAATTCTTGATCATCTTTGCTCAGAATGATAAGTGAATGGAACTAGTCAAGTTCTGGATTATTTATTAGGTCTGGTAAAGCTCCATAACTCCTGAGGCCGATGTGAACTATTACATTGCAAGTATAAGAAAACAAATTGGGATGGGGAAGGTGGCTCAGTGGTAGAGCACTTGCCTTGAGCTGAACAGCTGAGGGACAGCGCCCAGGCCCAGAGTTCAGGCCCCATGACCAGACCCCCCCACCCCCACCCCCCAAAAAAGAAAGAAAACAAATTGGGGAATTTTTGAAAAATGAAGTTAGCTCACTAAAGATTATGAAAAAAACCCTTAATTATTTGAAATATTTTAAAGATTCCTTGAATATTAATATATTTAACTAGCTTTTGTTGTAAAATCATAAAAATTTGTATTATTACAGAGTACCGAGATGAATATGACAATACCAAAGAAAATGTGTAAAAGGTAAGAATGTGCTATAATAATAATAATAATAATAATAATATAATTTTTCTCATGTTTAGGCATATTCCTTTATACAAACATGTACATATTAATGTCTTTGTTTGCTTTTTTAGGCCATGTATACTCATACTAGATTCTTTGAAAGCTGCTTCTATACAAAATACAGTTCAGAATTTACGAGAGTAAGTAATAGTAATGACAGTTTTATCATTTCATAATTTTGAAGCTGTCTTAACAATTACTGGAAACAGGGGCTGGGAAGGTGGCTCAGTGGTAGAGCACTTGCCTTGCATGCATGAGGCCCTGGGTTCGATTCCTCAGCACCACATAAGAAAAAAGCTGGAAGTGGCGCTGTGGCTCAAGTGGTAGAGTGCTAGCCTTGAGCTGAAGAGCTGAGGGACAGCGCCCAGGCCCAGAGTTCAGGCCTCACGACCGGACCCAAAAAAAAAAACAAAACAATTACTGGAAACAAACCAGTATGGTGGTGCATGCCTGTAATCTCTGCTCTTAAAAGGATGAGACAGGAAGATCATGAGCTCAAGGCCACCTGGGTTCAATAGTAAAACCCTGTCTTCAAAATTAAATAAGCTGGGCACCTGTAGTCCTAGACACTCAGGAAACTGATATCTAAGGATCACAGTTCGAAAATAGCCCAGGAAGGAAAGTCTGACAGAATCTTTTCTCCAATAAACTACTCAGTCAAAGCCAGAAGTGGCACTGTGGTTCAAGTGGTAGAGCGCTAGCCTTGAGCAAAAGTGCTCAGCGACAGTACATAGGCCCAGAATTCAAGCCCTAGGACTGGCAAAAAAAAAAAAAAAATTATTGACAACACTATAACAAAGATTACATTTTAATATACATTTAAATAAACTGCAAATCATGCATTTAAATAAAGTCTGAAAAGTCAATAACACCTGTCTATTATAAGTTAATGTTTAGACATTATTATTTCTCAAGGATTTTCTCAAAAGTAAATTCAGAATTTGTATTTATAGTCAAACAAAAACATAACTTTGTAAAAGATCATTGCAAATACTAGTGACTGACAAAAGTACTGCCCTCTCAAAATGAGAATACCTAAAAAGCCTATAATTATTAGAGTGAGTGAGTATGTGTGTGTGTGTGTGTGTCTCTGTGTCTGTCTGTGTCTGTCTGTCTGTCTGTCTGTCTGATTTCTATGTACGTGATTTAGTACTTTATATAGGACCAGAAAACACTAGCAATGAAACTTTTTTTTTTTTTTTGGTGGGTCGTGGCCTGAACTCTGGGCCTGGGCACTGTTCCTCAGCTCTTCAGCTCAAGGCTAGTGCTCTACCACTTGAGCCACAGCTCCACTTCCAGCTTTCTCTGCTTATATGGTGCTGAGGAATCAGACCCAGGGCCTCATGAATGCAAGGCAAGCACTCTACCACTGAGCCACCTTCCTGTCCCGCAGTGAAACTTTTAAAGCTATCTATTACTTTACTTTTTTAATCTAGATGACTTTTACATATTTGAGTTGTAAAAGTTGAGTTGTTGGAAAAATCTTGCTGTTAGCTTTAAACTATTTTCTTAAATGTCACTTAAAAATTCACATAATTTGTATTGTCAAAGTTTAGTCTTTGGAAATTTAGCTCAAAATAACAGACTTGGTAGCAAATGTTCCTCTGCTTTGTTGTAAGTGTTGCATAGTAAAAGAAATTTATACTCAACTCACTGTATTTATTGATGATTTCAGGTATTTAGAGGTAGAATGGGAAGTTAAGCGAAAAACTCACCGTGAATTCAGCAAAACAAACATGGTAGACTTGTGCCCTAAAGTTCCTAAGCAGGATAATAGCAGTGATTGTGGCGTGTATTTGCTACAGTATGTGGAAAGCTTCTTCAAGGTTGGTAAAGATATACAAACATTTTTTTTCAAAACTATCAGCATATAATTACAATATTATGAGTAAGCAAAAAGACAGAAAAATGTATTAGAGTTAAGGAAAAAATAGAATAGACAAAAAGTTTATAATGATTTGATTAATATTAGAGAAAACTAAAGCTAAAGGAGAACAAAATAGATAAAGAGGTAAAATATATTAAAAACGAGCATTCTAGAGATGACAATGTATAATAATAGATCTGAGGTTAAGAACATATTTGGGGCCACATGCTTGCAATCCCAGTGATGGACAGTTGAGACAGGAGAATTGAAAGTTTGAGTCTAGCTTGGACTCTGTCTCAAGAACTTTTCTCATAACAGACAAAGCAACCTTACTTGATTGTTTTTAGAGCACATTGGATACAGCAGTAGATTGAATTAGTGAACTTCAAGAAAAGACAACAGGAAATATTAAAGTATAGCTCAAGGAGAAAAAGGTAGAGAAGAGAATATAATAGACAAGAGGAATATTAAAAGGTCAAATTTACATGTAATTAGAGTTCCAGAATGGAAACAAGAGGGAAATGAAGTATTTGAAGAAAATTTCCCAAAATTCAAAGGCCCATTAAATTCAAGAAGCTCAGAACACCATAGCTGTACAAATTCAGTAACAAAGATAGCTATATTTCTAGCTCACCAGAGACTCTATCTGAGCTATAGCAGCACAGATGACTAAATCTTAAATGACAAGGAACCACAGCTTTCCTTTTTAGCTATCAGCTTATTCAATTGTAAGCAAGATCATTTCTGAAAGATCTGCTTTTGCCCAGAAGCCTGCTTAGAGAATGCTTAAAAGGTACTTTTAAGTGGATAGAGTGCAGTATAAGTTTTTATTGGGGAATAATAATAATATATAAGAAGAGATGTCATAAATGACATTTTAGAAATCAATAAATATCTTTTGTGAAGATTCTGACCCCCCTTTTTTATTACATACTGTCATGAAGTGACTGTTTTGATACTAGTACTATTTTTCAAATAAATTTGATTTTGGGTTTAGAATATTCAACCAGATGTCTGAGTTGTGCTATCTGTTTTATCAGTTCTATTTGTGATTACTCACTTAAACATACATTTTAGCAGAACAGACAATATTTAATTTGATATTCAAGAGTTAGTGATTTAATGAAAATTTCCTAAATAGATTGTGTTGATGGTTACATGCTAAAATAAAAAAATTTGCATTGTATGAATTTTATGGTATGTGACTTACATCCCAATAAAACTTTGTTACCAATTTTTCATTTTCTGTAAAACTTAAAAGAAATATCAATAATTTGATATTATTCTACTAAAGTGCTTGTATTTTTTTTCTCATTAGGATCCAATTGTTAACTTTGAACTACCAATTCATTTGGAGAAATGGTTTCCTCGTCATGTAATAAAGACCAAACGAGAAGATATTCGAGAGCTTATTTTGAAACTTCATTTACAGCAACAGAAGGGCAGCAGTAGCTAGTTAATCTGTTTAAACATGACACATATGTTCTCTAAGATTACTGGAAAGCTGCTTACCAGCATTTATGCTAGCTCACAGTGAAGAAGATAACTTACAGTAGTTTTATATGTCATTGAACATTATTTAATGTATATGATATATTATTAGAAATTTGGGGCTCTTATAGATGGAGTGGGAATGGGACTGATATAAACTTACTAAATAGAAATTAAAATTTCTTAAATATTTGATATTTTTCTGAGTAAATATGCTTGGATTATGCATTAGCACATGTAATGTGGGAATGTTTTTGTAAATAATGGGACTATGTGATCTGTACTTCCACATGACTGGGTGTTGATGGGAGTTAGGTTCTCCCTGGTGCCAGCCCCAGCACTTGTCAGATTTGTTGACAAGTCACATTATATTGTAATTCTATATTTTGCAGCTCAAGCATGCAGTATGAATACTGTGTATTTTTTCTTTTAAAGAACTTAGTATCAGGGCTTCAGAAAATGCCATTTACGGCATCCCTTCTGTATTGTGTAAAAAAAAGACTTGTTATTAGGAATGGTAAAAATTCACTCTTTCAAAGCGCAGCTTACTATTTTTAATTGCTAAATGCAATTATTCTGCTAAAAATTTCCACTGCATTTTATCTCCTATGTGGAGGGTCTAAGATTTTAGTTCTTTTGTTTAGGATGAAATTTGAAACAAAATTACCTGTCCAAAGTAAATTTTAAAAAATTATAGATGTAGTTAAACTTAAGTATGAAGTGTAACTTTATAAATATTAACTCTTTTATTACCCCAGAATGTATGTACCCCGTTTCTATAAAAAAGATAAAATCAGTGTGTTCTCATAACTGTAACAAAAAGAATGTCCTCCAAAGTTGTTTATTAATTGTTTAGGACAGAATATATAATTTTGTAGTTCAGATTACCCAGTATTCATCTGCAAATTCAAGCCACTCTCATTGCTTTTATATTTTTTAAATTTCAGTTTTTAGAGACCTATAATGATTCTGTATGGATCTTAAGCCTATGGCACTTAATACTTTATTAAATATTCAGGTAATAATTCCACTGAATTCATGTATTAATAACTATTATATATGAATAACAGTTCAGAACCTCCTAATGTTATCAGGACTATTTTGAAGAAGACATGATCATATTGTATTTCCTATTTTTAAATATCTTTTGAATTCACATTGTAATTGTATGTAAAGCAATGAAACAAATGCAATTTAAGGTAAACCTAAAAAATCTGAACACTTATTTCAAAATCGTGTGACTTGAGATTGTCAGTTAAGCCTCAGTGACTTTATCTTTTCTTAAATTGTTTCACCATCTTTATGTTGTCTAAGATATTTCTCTTTTGGAGATTCCATATAACAATGGTTATAATTATACTCATTCCCATCTTGTGTATGTATATGTATGTGTGTTGGGGATGTGGTGGCTATGACGTACGTGTGTGTGTGTGTGTGTGTGTGTGTGTGTGTGTGTGTGTGTGTGTGTGTGTGTGCGCGCGCGAATCTTGTGTATGTATGTGTATGTGTGTTGGGGATGTGGTGGCTGACGTATGTGTGTGTGTGTGTGTGTGTGCGCGCGCGCGCGAATGTGTGTCTTGGCCCTGGGGCTTGAACTCAGAGTCTGGGTACTGTCCCTGAGCTTTTTTGCTCAAGGCTAGCACACTACCAATTGAACCACAGCTCCACTTCCAGCTTTTTGTTGGTTAATTGGAGATAAGAATCTTATGGACTTCTCTGCCCGGGCCAGCTTCAAACTGCAAAACTCAGATCTCAGCCTCTTGACTAGCTAGGATTACAGGTGTGACTCAGCATAGAGTAAGACTTTTTAAAGTGAATCTTGTACATCTGATTTTGGGAAAGCAAATATATTAGACATCTTGTGGTTTCTTAACCTTTTGTTTGTATGTTTTTCAAAGATACCATGGTTCTTTATCATGTTTTCGAAATTGTTTAAAATTCATTTTCCTAAATCCATGTAGAAATAATGCCTTGAAGATATCAGCATTTTATATTAAACATATATTTCCACTTCATTAAATTGAGCTGGAGTTTTTTTTTTTAGAGATATGAGTCATTGTCAGAACTAAATTTCTAAATATATACCTGTGAATACTATATAACTGATGCTTAATTAATTTTTCTTGCTGCTTTAATAAATGCATGGTACATTTCAATGTCATTTCAGTTTGGGGAAAGTTTTTTTTAGTTCAGATTGAGCATCCTAATTAGAAAAGAAAAATGTTTCAAAATCCCAGGTCCAAAATGCTCCAAAATTCAAATAATTTGAGCACCAACATGATGCCACAAATGGAAAATTCTATATGATGTCATGTGATGGGTAACATTCAAAACAGTCACATCAAAACATATTGTATATTGTCTGTCTCTCTCTCTCTCTGTATATATGTTACATATTTTAAAAATAGGCTCTCATTCCCAGTGACATATGAACTGTAATATTCTCTATGAACAGTCAGTTTCTATGGAAACATTGAGGGGATTTGGCTTGAACATTTTACCTACATGTGTGCGTATTGTGGGAGTGGGGGTGGGTAGAAATAGTGAAAAGGTTGCTATATTGGCCACAATCAACTTTTGTAGAGGAAAAAGTACTGCTTTAAACATACAACTCTTGGGAAAATTTGCTTCTTTTTTTTTTTAACTCATAGCTAGTCACTTAAATGATCTTGTTTGCATCATCTTTCATTGTACTCCACTTTTTAGTTATATAGAATTGTTCATTCATGTTACAAGTATTTCTCTAGTCTCTTGCAACTGACAGGATCATGTGGAAATTTTATAACTACCAAGAGCTGTTAAAAGATACACTTCTGTGAATTAATAACCAGCTATTTATGTCGACTGCACATAGCTAGTTCTGTAAAAACAGAATGCATTTCTTTTGAGGACTAAAGAAGTCAGTACACCTATAAAGATTCTTGAAAATATGTTTGGTTTGGAAAAAAATCACGATGAACAACTTTGTATCCTACAAAGTAAATGCATAGAGCATGTATGGTTGTCCCATGAGTGTCAATTTGAACCCCAAGCCATAGATGATTATGTGGAGTTGATATTATGGGTTTTATGTTCATATTTGGAGGCTTTCATGTTGTGCTCTTTTCTTAGAACATCCTTTTGCTGCTTCTTGTGAACTTTATTTTTTTTTCAAAATCTCATTAGCCACCACTTCACACCTACTCAAAGGATAATTACATAGTTACTCATTCTCTAATACATGCTTCTCTAATCATTTTTACTCCCATTATTTGTATGTATACATTTCCCTGTATTCTATCAGTTCAGCCTAAGTCTGGAAATACTTCCTGTGTTTGGCATGTTAGTATTTAGTAAGCACACAATGATTCCTAACCTATTTGGAATTAGATGTGAATGAAATTCTCTGCTTCTTAAAAGCAGAGCTTAATATTTAATTTAAAATTCTTATTTTCTTTATATGTACAAAGGAGTTGCCATTCAACAAAAGTAGTATATTAATGAATTTAGATCAACATTACCCCTTTCATCATTCTCCTCCCATCCCTCCCAACTCTGGTGTTCAATTTTTTTTCTGATTTGGGGACGTTTCTTGATGCAGAACAAGATTCAAGATCATTATATGAGATTTCATGTGCTAGTCCTGGTGCTTGAATCTCGGGCCTTGGTGCTGTCCCTGTTTTTTGTTCAAAACTTGTGTTCTACCACTTGAGCCACAGTTCCACTTCTGATTCCTTGGTTGTTAACTGGAGATCTGAGTCTTACGGACTTTTCTTCCTGGGCTGGCTTCCTACCCTCAGAATCCAAGCCTCAGATTTCAACCCTCCTGAGTAGCTAGGTTTATAGTTGTGATGCACCAATACCCAACTTCAAAATATTTCTTTAAACAACTCTTTTAATGAAAACTCAAGAAATATTTTCACTTGAGCTGCACCCACCTCCAGTCCTGTCTTTGTGCTGTTTGATTGGGGACAAAAGTTAGATTATCTGCCTGGACTGGCTCCAGGTCACAGTCCTCAGATCTCAGCCTCTTGAGTAGTTAGGGTTATAAGTTTGAGCCATTGACACCCAGCTTCATGCTTGGTTTGTTTTTTTTGTTTTTTGGGGTTTTTTTGGTGGGGCTTGAACTCTGGGCTTGGGTGCTGTCCCTCAACTCTTCAGCTCAAGACTACCACTTGAGCCACAGCTTTACTACCAGTTATCTGGTAGTAAAGTCTCATGGACTTTCCTGCCTGGACTGGCTTTGAACCACAATCTTCAGATCTCACCCTCCTGAGTAGCTAGGATTACAGGCATGAGCCACCAGTGCCCGGCCATATATATATAATTTTTACTTTTTTATCGGTCATGATGCTTGAACTTTGGGCCTGGACGCTGTCCCTCAGCTCTTCGGCTCAAGGCTAGCACTCTACCATTTGAACCACAGTGCCACTTCTGCCCTTTTCTGCTTGTGTGGTGCTGAAGAACTGAATAGGACCTGTATACAAGGCAAGCACTCTACCACTGAGCCACTCTGCAGCCCCATTTTTTTTTTAAAAAGCAATACAGGTTTCTGAGTTTTTGCAAACCACATTTCTTAGAACATAGCTATGAAGTTCTTAAGTAATGTATAGTTAGGAGGAATTTTTTTTTTCCTGTTCTGGAACTTGAACAAAAGAGGATTCCAAAGTTTAAAAGTACTTTATTTAGGCTTCATGAACACTTTCTAGACAAGTACACAATGTATTAGTTTTTTAAAGATTTTTCGTATTTCTTAATTGTTACAATAATCCCTGCTTCAGGCAGAGATTAATTTTTCTTTTTTTGGGGGGGGGGTCCAGTCGTGGGACCTAAACTCTGGGCCTGAGCGCTGTCCCTCAGCTCTTCAGCTCAAGGCTAGCGCGCTCTACCACTTGAGCCATAGCGCCACTTCCAGCTTTTTTTTCTTTTTGCTTATGTGGTGCTGAGGAATCGAACCCAGAGCCTCATGCATGCAAGGCAAGCGCTCTAGCGCTGAGCCACCTTCCCAGACCAGAGATTAATTTCTTGAATGAGAAAAGCATCTCAAAGAGCTTAAGCAGTGGGGTCTTGAGCTGGGTATATGGCTAAGTGACAGAGTAAACACTTGGCTGAAGCCCTTGGTTCAACCCACACATACACAAAACAGATGGTATATTTTGAGAAGTGACTTCATGAATAGGTTCAATGCCCTCCTGAAAGGAGAGTGAAGTGAATTGCTTTGTCTCTTCCGCCAAGTGAGAACACAGAAGGTACAACCTAATAGAAAACTCAGTGAACATTGAAAGTCTGCTGTTAAGATCAGCCTTTAGAACAATATGTTTTTAAAAAAGAGCTTCGGTGAGTTACCAAAGATGAATACTAAACTTACCACTTAATATTTGAAAGCCAAGGGGAATTTTAGAACACTGTTTTTCAGTCTAAGTACAGAAAATGTTTCCGAATTGCTATGATATCTAGATTTTATTTTTATCTTTTGATAAATCAGAAAGATTTCTAATTTCTCAGCAATATTTGTCACTGGAAAGTTTTCTCATGTTCTGGATTGTCAAGAAACATTTTTGAAGACTTTAAAATTTTGTTAAGTAACATTTTCAGCTTTTCTCTCCGACTCATACAAATAAAGTTTGACAAATTCCCCAATATTTTGCAAATGCTACATGCTTGTATTTTTAATGGTCAATTACTTTTGTTAGCTTTTTTAAATAAGTTTTTTATTGTGAAAATACTGTACAGAGGGGTTACAGTTACATGAGCAAGGTAATGAGTACATTTCTTATCAAGCATTGTGTTAGCTTTTTATAAGGGCTAAATATGTGATTTATTTGAGGTTATTTTGAAGAATCTAATTGGCGAACTTTTTCTAAAGCATAATACAACATTACTTTGCTAACCGGGATTGACAAGAGAAATTTGCTATATCTTTTACAAGACACTTCCCCCCCCCCCAGAACTCCAAATATGTGCATAAAATAAAGTATAAATTATTTGATAAACAAGTTTGCCTCCACAGGGATTATGACTAATTTCCCAGTTACTAGATTTATCTGATAAAAACAATTATGGGATGGAAACCCTTTCTTGATTAAGAATTAAAAATTCCTCTTGTCGATAAACACTCTGGGCCTCACATTTGAACCTAAATGAAGGGACAAAGCTTTATACTGTCCTTTATACTTCATGCTTCTGCAGGGCAGGCATTAATCTAAGCAATGGTTGAGGATTCAATTAGTTCATTTGTTAATACTCAGAAGTTTGCTTTACTATTCTGACCCTCCCCCCATTTGATACATAAGGAAGAAGACAAAATAACTGGTTTTTACAGTGAACAATTTTTCTAGCATGAAGGGAAATTTACAAGACATTAACTTTATTGAAAAAATGGGTTTTGTTTAGTATACATTTCTGTATGTGATATACCGGTACAGCTATCTGGACATTTTATGCTGGTAAATCTTTGGTCTGGAAAACCCAGAGAACCTGTTAATCTATCAAACTTGACAAATGGATTAAAAACACTTTGGGGGAGAAGAAAACACTGAATTAGAAATGAAACATACTATTTGTAAATGAACTGCTTATTAACAGCAAGAGTGTGTCAGTAAAGAGCTTAGCTAGCTAGATTAAAGAAATTGTCTCTCCCATCTGTTCTAATTAGCTAATCTCCCCTGCTTTCCTATCATGCTGATAATTTCAAGGTAGAAGTGAGAGCTACTCTGAAAGGACATTTTAAAAATTTATAATGGTTTTGGCGTGGTCGTCTGTTCTCAAAAATAAACTTTTAAATGTTGGGCCTTTTGTGTAAGAATTTGTTACTGGAAATTTCAAGTCTTTGAATGCTCAGTTAAGATTTTGCCTCTTGTTTCTTTGATTTTGGCCCAAACGATTATGTTTCCTCTCTTTGGGAAGATTTCTCTGCATATTTTGATATTTTTCCTGATAGAAGGCATTGTTACATCCTTAACAGGTATGTTTTTCATCTTCTTATGTATCTGTAGCATATTCTCCAGAAATTATTTGATGTGATTGCTATGAGAAGTTGCTCAAATATAACTCAATCTTTGATACTGATTTTTATAAATTGTTTAAAAATATCTTCAGTATTTTGCATTTTATCTTTAATAAATCTGGGTTCAAACCTTACTTTTATTTCTTGTGATGAAATTGGGCATATACCTGATTTTAAAAAAATCTTGAATTAAAGGAGTGGGGATTTTGGAGAGATTGAATATTTTATTCCCCTTTTTAGATTTATACTTCTGTCTACACTGAGCATTGACTTTTAGATTCAAAGTCTAAATGT
This sequence comes from Dipodomys merriami, assembly GCF_024711535.1. Lineage (NCBI taxonomy): Eukaryota > Metazoa > Chordata > Mammalia > Rodentia > Heteromyidae > Dipodomys > Dipodomys merriami. Next base: position 88,219,950 of record NW_027203381.1, read on the forward strand.
GGCCTAATGTCAATTTTTGTTACTTTTATTCTGAGCCTTGATATGCTTTGACTTTGTAATACAAAACTTTGTATCTTTAGAAGAAAACCAAGAACCCAAGAGTACAATTGCTTTTCTCCTGCCTGAAGAATCTACAGATGCTCTTCTACTTACTGAAAAAAAACAGATTCTAGATCACCGAGAAACTGAGAGACAGTGGTTACTTAGAAGGCACCGGCGATCTATTCTGTTTCCTGACGGAGTAAAAATCTGTCCAAATGAAAGTGTTACAGAAGCTGTGGCAAACCATATGAGGTATTTTAAAGTCCGAGGTAAGCCAATATACAAAACCTGGGTTCCCTGATGAAATTTATGGTCCATTTGTTGGGCTGATTATTCTGGTGCCCTGCATCTTGTATGTTCATTTTTCTAATTTGGGGAGAGGAAGGGAAATAACAAAATGCTAAAACAAGGATACAGGTTGATCCATTGTAACAATGAGATGTACAAGACACTATGTTGAAAATGAAATTTACAACTTCGGGGCGGGGGAGGAAGGAGGAATTGGGGAGGTGGGGAGGGAAGAGATAGTTGGGGAAAACAAAAGAGGGGTTAATAATGCTCGATAGGAAATGTACTCATTACTCATGTAACTGTAACCCCTCTGTACAGTATCTTTACAATAAAAAAAAGTGTGGCAGGGGGCTGGGAAGGTGGCTCAGTGGTAGACCGCTTGCCTTGCATGCATGAGGCCCTGGGTTCGATTCCTTAGCACCACATAAGCATTAAAGTCAGAAGTGGCACTGTGGCTCAAGTGTAGTATAGAGCACTAACCTTGAGCTGAAGAGCTGAGGGACAGTGCCCAGGCCCAGAATTCAGGCCCCACGACGGGCAAAAAAGAAAAAGAAAAAAAGTGTGGCAATTTAGACAAAATTTTATATTAATGAAGCAAAAAGGACTTGATGAAAATATAGTATTAACATAATTCAGAAAGATGTTATATTAGTGTAGGTAAGTCAATATTACAAGACTTTGTAAGCACGTCAAAAATACGTTTATATGATTGGAAAAATTATAATTTTTAGTCTCTGCACTGCAGTAATTTACCTAAGTATACTCATAATACATATTTACCAAGGCATACTCACCCGCTGGAATAGTTTATATATATATATGAAACCACTTCATTTTGTAGTTTGAACATTCCACAGGTTTCTAGGGTTGCTAAAAAAGTTTTTGTGTTTAGGGGCTGGGAAGGTGGCTCAGTGGTAGAGCGCTTGCCTTGCAAGCCTGAGGCCCTGAGTTCGATTCCTCAGCACCATATAAGCAAAAAGAAAAAAGCCGGAAGTGGCGCTGTGGCTCAAGTGGTAGAGCGCTAGCCTTGAGGTGAAGAGCTGAGGGACAGCGCTCAGGCCCAGAGTTCAGGCCCCACAACCGGACCCCCCCCCAAAAAAAAAAGTTTTTGTGTTTAAAATAATGGTACTTCCTTTTTGTGATCTTGTAAAATTTATTTTTTAAGGTAAAGAATAATTTATTTTTATTAAATAATTTTTTTCAGATCTACAAATTTCAAGTTATAATATTAAAATTTAAATCCAAATAGCACCCCTATTAGCTAGATTCTGGGTCCACACATATATCACATTGTCAAAAAATATCTACAAAATAAATATTGATCTGGCTAATATGTTCATAAACTGGTAGAACTTTTTAAAACTCTAACTTTAATGGGCACAAAGCTGAATATATTTTATACTTTCAAGAAAAGAAAAATGGATTATTTTATCCTCAAAGAGTATTGACTAGTAAATTCTACTGCCAAGTAAATATATAAATAAAGAAATAAAATGAGAAAAAAGAAATAGGCATAATGTATAGTGGAAAATTTGAGTTAGTCTGTGCAGTGAAAGAATGCAGATATTCTGATTATGAATTTATAAATATTATTTAACCCACCCATTCAGTTTTTTCCCTAGCACAAATTAAAACTATTATTCAATTAAACTTTTCCTTTAAAAACATTTATTTGTAAATGTAAATTGAAGAGAAAAAATCTGTGAAGTATATTATTCTTTTCCCTCAGGATCAATGTTTAATTAGGAAGGTATTACAATATATTTGATGCTCATGAAGAATTTTAAGTCAAATATAAGGATCCATGTGCTTATTTTAAAATATAAGCATAAATGAATTGTAGAAAGTACTTCATTGTAATATTTGCACTATGTATATAATGTACTTTGATCAAACTCACCCCATCTGTACGAAACTTTCTGAATCCTTTTCTATTTGCCCCTCCTTTTTAACAGTTTTTTGTTGAGTTTTACTGTGTTATTTTTATATACTTCTATAATATTCACCATTGCCACCTTGTCTTTTCCTCTTGTCTATTGGATCCCTTCTAATGGTTCCTTATTTTATTTTTATGTAGTTATTATAATATCAACAATAATTATTTTTTAATTTTGAAAGTGTAATTTTTTATTTAGTAATTTTTCTTGGATAAAAATGGAAATTTGGGGAACAATTGGAAGCGTATTTACCATACAGACTTTTTAGCAAGCAGAAACATAAAATCCATTTGTAACATTGCAACAATAATTATTATTATCCTAATTGTACAAAGGGGTCTTGTGATATTTCTAGCATAATATAATGTATGATGATCACATTTACCTATCTATAGTTGCCTTTCTTAGCCACTCTCTCCTTTTCCCTCCTTTTTGGTGAGTTCTATTTGTCTATTTTCATACACATATATAATAATGAACTTCTGTAACATTCAACCTCTATCACTGTTTCCTTTCTCCCTCTGCCAGAATGTTGGTTTTATATTTTTTATAATCATGTCATTATTATTACTTTTAAAAGTATAGATTCCACATACAAGAACAAATGTGTATTATTTGTTTTCCCAAACTTGGATTATCTTTCTTAACATGATGATCTCCAGTTCCATCCATTTTTTTGCAAGTAACATAATTTCATTCTCCTTTATGCCTAAACTCTGTGTTCCATATCTTGGCTATAGTAAACAGTGCTGTTTTAGTGGTGTGCGGGTAGGTTATCTCTTTTGTATGTTCCTTTCGATCTATATTCAAGAATGGTATCGCAGGATCATAATGGCTAGACCAATTTTCATTCCTACCAACAGTGTAAGAGTATTCTTTCCCTTGTCCTACATGCTTAATCAGTATTTTTTTTTCTTGATGACTTCCATTCTGACTGGGTAAGATAGAATCTATGTTGTTTTCATTTGCGTTTGGTTTATGTTAAGGATGATGAACATTTCTTCATTTATTAGCCATTTATACTTCTTTTGAGAACTGTCCAGTTCGATTGCGTATTTATTAGTTAATTTTTTGGGGGAGGGATATTTGATTATTTGAGCTCTTTATGTATTTTATATGTTAACTTTTTGTACAATAAATAGCTTGTAAAGATTTTTTTTCATGTTCTGTGGATCGTCTCTAAAAAATGGTTATTATAAAGGTGATATACAGAGGGATTATAGTTGCAATTCAAGTAAGAGTATAATTCTTTTTGGACAATGTCATCCCTTCCCTCACACTCTTCCAGGGCTATTAGTTGATTCTAAAAGTTTACTTTCAAGTACAGAAGACTTTTCATTTGATACAATCTCATGTGCTAATTCTTACCCTTATTTGTTGTTATTAGAGTCTATTCAGAAAACTGTTGCTTATTCTTTTATCTTCTAGTATTTTTCCTTTGCTTTTATACTATAATTTTAAATTTTCAGGTCTTACATTAAGGACTTCAATCCACTTTGATCTTAGTTAAGGGAAAAACACAGGAATCTAGTGTCAGTCTTTTACATATGACTATTCAGTTATTCCAAAATTATTGAAGACACTGTTTAAAATGATAGTACTTCTTACAGTGGTATTTGAAGCAACACACTCAAATTTTATTTTATTTTGCTTTAAATTAGGAGTTTTATCCTAAAACTATCCGAGTCACACCACATTCCTTTTTTCTTTTACTTTTGGGAGAGAGTCTCGCATTTTTTATTTCCTGAAGTGGCCTGAACTGTTAGCTTCCTACTAATACTTCCTAAGTAGCTAGGAGGACAAGTATAAACCACCCACCTAGATTTTTATTAGTTGAGATGGGAGTCTCAAAAAGGTTTTGTCTGGTTGTCTTCAACCCATGATCCTCCATTTCCCAAGTAGCTGGGATTATAAATCTGAGACACCACTGTTTGTTTAGTTTGTGTGTGTTTATATGTTAGGGGTGCTGTGGAGATTTAATCCAGTGCTTTGCATACATTAGGAAAATGTTCTATCAATAAGCCATGTGCTCTATCACACAACTACATGTCCCCATCTCCAGCATTTTAAAAAATAATTATATTATTATTGTAGAGGTAATGTACAGAGGGCTTACAGTTACCTAGGTCAGATAATAAGTACATTTTCTTTTTGAACTCTTCCCTGGCTCTATCCCAGTTTTGCCCTCTCGTTTCCACCCACAAGTTGTATAGCTCATTTCCAACATACTGTCTAGTGAGTACCACTGCCGTATTTGTTTACCCTTTGTCCCCCCTTTTCTGCGCCCCCTTACCCGCCCAAAGACAAATAAACTAATAAATAATACAAAAGGAAAAGACAACAAAAGCAGCAACAACAGCAGCAAAAAGCTCCTTTCCATTTCTTGGAGTCATTTTGAAAGATATTACTTTCTATGATCATATGCACATAGTTATTGAGCCTTAGTGAGCTGCTCCTGTGAAGATATTTCTTTAGTCTTACTGTATGACTGTCTAGAGACTTGTATAGCTTATCATGTCCCTGTGTATATGTGTGTGTATTTACTATCCAGTGTGCGTATTTGTAGGTTTGTAGAGACATTCTAGTTACCACAAATGAAAGAAACCATGCAACCTATGTTTCTTTAGGTCTGGCTTACTTCGCTAGCTTCTAAGTCTTTCCATTTCCTTATGAATGATACAGTATCATTCTTTCTGATGGACAAGTAGAATTCCATTGTGTATATACACCACATTTTCTTGATCTATTTGTCCATTGAGTAGCATCTGGATTGATTCCATATCTTGACTATGGTAAACAATGCTGCAAATGTACATGGTTTTCCACTTCCAGAATTTTGAGTAGGAGATATACAACCTGTAATAACATGAAACTCTTGTAGCACTTCACAGTTTGCAAAAATGCTTCCCCAGATAAAGTTTGTAAGGCAATAATTATTCATTCCTTTGAAAAGGAGTAAAGTACATTAAAGCTTTGAATATCTATGTAATTTACCCATACTTATTGCGTTAGTATGTGGTAAAACTAGGGTTAGAACTTAGATCTTCAGACTCTGTAAGTCCAGAGACTTCTCTTTAGAAGGGTGCTATGAATATTAAATCTTCGTGTAATGGCAAATTAATTATTCTCTTGGGTCTCTCTTCTCATTGGTTTGTCTTTTACTTGTCATGTCATGTCCATCTGAAATGGATTGCAACACACTCGGTGCTAAATAAAATGGGCAGACATTGTTTAGGAGCTTTTAAGAACTGATGGTTTTGGAAAACAGCAAGTAGGTTGAATTAGTTTTATCTTAATGAAGCAGTATATTCTTCTTGAATAGCATTTTTCTTTTTTAATTTTCACATATTATTTCTAAAATTAATAGACTTTATTTTTAGACAGTTCTAGGCTTAGATAAAAGCCTAAAATTTTAGCCGAATATCCAGAGTGCTACCATATACTCCTCAAATTCTCTAGTGTGAGGGAAAAGGATGGATTCAAAAAGGTAGGGAGAATGAAAGTGGACAAAGATACCAACTTCAACAGAACAGATCAACTTTAATGGAAAGTTGAAGAGGGACACCAAGGTGACCTGAGGAGAATTAGGAGACAGGAGGCATGACATCATGAAAGCTGGGGTGGAGGGACTTAGGACTCAGGTGCATGACACCTAAGGGGTAGAAGTGGTAATTGGGCTTTCATATTTAGATTAAGATTAGTGGCTGGAGAATAGGCTGGACAATTACAGGAAAGTCCCCTAGATGAAGGTGTGGTGGTCAGTGGGCCATGCCAGAGGAAATTTCCATCACCCAGCATTAACATATTAATATAAAATTTATATTAGTATTATTATATTAATATAGCATTTTTTATAGTTGATGTGCCAGCATTTACAGATTATTACCTAAAGTTCATCATATACATTAGGGTCCATTGTGATGCACATTTGTTGTATTTGCTTAAGCAAATGTATATATCTCCATCTATCTATCTATATCATGATAATGTAAAATAGTAATTCCATTGTCATAAAAGTCCTCTGTGTTCCACTTACTTATCTGCTTCTCTCTCTAATTTCTGGTAACTACTGATCTTTTTATTATCTCCATAGTTTTCTCTTTCCCAGCTGTCACTAGGATCATACCATATGTAGCCATTTCAGATTGGCTTCTTTACTTTGCAATATGCATTTGAGTTTATTCATGCTTTTCATGGCTTGAACATTCATTTCTTTTTTCTTCTTTTTCTCTGTCCCTCCCTCAATTCCTCCTTCCCTCCACACATTCCTCCTTCCCTCTCTTCCTTCCTTCCTTCCTTCCTTTTCTCCCTCTCCTCTCCCCCTCTCTTTCTTTCACTTGCTTGCATCCTCATTGAATAACACTCTCTTATATAGGCTTGCCAGAGTTAATTTATTCATTCATCTATCAAAGAACAGCTTCTTCACCACCCAGTTTTGGCAATTATAAATAAGGGTACTTTCAACATCTGTGTATAAATATTTTTGTGGGTATAGGTTTTCAGTCCGTTTCGTTAAATATTAAGGAGCACAATTACTGATAGGTATAAAAGGACTAATCTTCATGTTGTGTTTTTAGATAAGAGATTTAGTAGCCTAAGAATGGTAACACCAGACAAACATCTTCTTTCTAAGTTTATGAAGTACATTCAACTTCCTATAAACTTTGAGGAGTTCCAGATACTCTGTTTGAAATTAAAAATAAGTGATAAAATTTCAAAGGAGTACAATGACAACAGAGGATATGCCATGGGGAAAGAACATACAAAGGAAACAACAACAACAAAAAATAAAATCACATGGCACATTTAAAACAATAACAATAAAGACAGACCTCTTGTGGCCATATCTTGGGTTCATTTCACTTACCCTGCATCTTGTGTGTGGGTATCGATATATTTGTCTAATCTGGGAAGAGGATGGGGAATAACAAAACGCTGAAACAAGGACACAGGATGACTCATTGCAACAAGGACACCCACAGGACAGTATATTGGAAACGAACTTTACAACTTTGGGCAGGGGTGGGAGGGTGGGAGGTAGGGGATGGGAAGGGGAGGGGAGGAGGGATAACGGGACAACAACAAGGAAGGGCAGGGGTAACAATGATGGACAAGTAATGTACTCATTGCCTTACTCATGAAACTGTGACCCCTCTGTACAGCATCTTTATAATAAAAGTTTACAAAAAGGGCTTTCTTGAGAAAAAAAATTCAAAGGGGTGGATGCTATTTCACTTATGCCACTCTATTTTGCCAAAAAAAATATTCCAGACATTTTAAAGTTCCAGAGCCATTCAGAAAGGTCAAAGAACTGACGTTTAAAGGTACAATTTAAGAAAGACATCTGTAAACATTAAGGAAACTTAAAATCAGTATCTATTCAGAAAACACCTGGTTAAATACAGTAAACTTAACATCAGCTATACTTTTGCAGAGCATAAACATGGAATTTTTTGTTGTTGTTGTTGGTCTTGGGGCTTGAACTCTGGGCCTGGGCGCTGTCCCTCAGCTCTTCAGCTCAAGGCAAGCGCTCTACCACTTGAGCTACAGCGCCACTTCCGGTTTTCTGGTGGTTTATTGGAGATAGGAGTCTCACAGTCTTTCCTGCCCGGGCTGGCTTTGAACCGTGATCCTCAGATCTCAGCCTCCTGAGTAGCTAGAATTACAGGCGTGAGCCACCAGCGCCCAGCTCATGGAATTTTTTTAAGGACCAAACTCCAGCTCATTAAGAGATGACTAAATCCCTTTTTAAAGGAAAAGAATGAAGCATACAACAAATTATCTTTAGAACTGAAAGGACTTACAGACATACAGAGAACTTTAACTGAGTACTACTCTCATATACCTCCAGAAAGGACACTGTGGGTGAGAGTCTCTCATGGAAATCTGAATGATTGTTCCATTCATTGTGAAACTCCCCCCCCCCCCTACCCGACCTCCAGGCTATGTTAGGCCAGGCTAGTTTTCCCTAAAAACATTTTTCTGTCCCTTTTCCAGTGTGCCAGGAAGCCGTCTGGGAAGCATTCAGGACTTTTTGGGATCGACTTCCTGGGCGTGAGGAATATCGTCACTGGATGGATTTGTGTGAGGATGGAATTACAAGTATATTTGAAATGGGTACCAATTTTAGTCAGTCAGTGGAACACAGAAGCTTACTCATGAAGGTAAGTGTTATGAGGAGGAAAGGAATCATGTGTTGTAGTAGCATGCACATACCGCTAAGACTAAATGAAGAAAGATGTGTGTGCACATACAAACACACACACACACACACACACACACACACACACACACACACACACACGGGTTAATCCATTTGGAACTAGAAGTAGGAAACAAGGATTTGAAACTAGACCTTCTGAGTTGGAAGTCTGTTCTTTACGTCATGTTGATCTTAAAACTGCAATTTAGAAGAAACTTAGGAAAATTTGTTTGGAATTCCGAGTTGAAAAAAAAAATCCAATTACTGATATGATTTGTCTTTTGTCTGAATTTTAGAGAAACAGATTTATTGGCTATTTTATGTTCATGTATATAGTGTTACAGGATGTCAGTTTATTATATCACAAAATTCTTTGATTCTGAGTTTATAGCATATAAATGTAAAACTCTACCAGTTTCCAACTTTAGACCTTTATCAAATGACTAGCAAGTAAACTCTGTTAATTTGTACCTATTCTGAGACACTCAGCAACTGTGGGACACATAGAAACACTAAATGTTGAGAAATGCCCACAGACACAAAACCAAGTTGGCATTAATAGTATCTGCATTTATTATTTGTATGTCACAGAAAACTGTATCACAAAAACTGTGACATACAGTCTATCATGTTAGGACATTAGTGTTCTCTGTAGAATAAGTTTTATTCACTGCTTCACAACTGTTACCGATTGAGTTATTTTTATATTTGTTTTTTCTTAGAAACTGACTTATACAAAGGAAACTATAAGCAGGTAACTATGTTGTTATTTTTCTCCTAAATTTGCCTTTGACAATAGAGATGTATTGTACTATTCTGAGACTCACCCTTTTTGATGGTTCCTTTTCTGTTTTCCTTCCAGTTCTTGCAAGGACCAGACCTGTGGGTAAGTACCAACAGTTCTTATTCTTCTTGCCTCTATCTTCTTTGTCAGAACACTATTATACCCACTGCTTGCTTACTGTCTGACTTGACCAGCTGACAGACTTGTTCCTCTCTCCAATAAGAAAAAAAATTGATAGTTTATATGGAATTATCTACTGCTATTGAAAATTAAAATCTAATGATGATATTGTTTAGAAATGACATACTATAGTAGAAGAGAATCTGTCAAATAATGGGGGGTGATGTGGATCACTTTCATAAACTATGATTATGGTCTTGAAATGAAGGAATAGTACATACGACCTTGATGAAGCCACATTATGACTTGGGAATCATATGAATCTAGGAATCAGATTGTTTTCAGTACTTAAACAGTAGTAGGACAAGGAATATAAAAGGTAGTGCTATTGAGGTAAAAGATTTTACATTCTGTCAATTATCAGAATATCAAGATTATGCCAGCGTGTAGATTATTACATAGGAAAGCATTGTGTAGGTTGAAAAATCAAGTGATTGAGTCAGTTTCTAGAGATCTAGCCTGAAGAGCAGAGAGTCAAGGTAAAGGCATAGTTTAGAATTCATACAGGAAGTAATGTATCTGTATAGTTTTAGTCATTCAGTGTATTCTGTGTGGTGTTAGTCATTCATTCAATTCATGATATCATCAAATCTATGCTGTGGCTTGAGATTTTGTAAATCGGGGTCAATTGTATGGCTTCTTCACTACTGAGAGGGAGAGTTTAAAGCTCTTTTGTGATTGACAATGCAACAATTAGTGAACTAAATACATTGGAGAGTCCTATCAGCCCCCTAAATTTTCACACTTATATGAAAAGTATGATGAAGAGTTCTCTGTTGGTCAGGATATGACAGATTTGAATACAGGTTTGAAATGATGGAAGTGGGGCTTGGAAGAAATAAGCTATTCCTAAAATCCTCATGATAGTAGTATCAGGGTTCCCTGGGATGCTTACCCCTTTTTTAAGTGATTAGAATAATTCAAAAACTATAAAGCATGGGGGCTGGGAAGGGTCCACTATGATTCTATCAGGTATTATGATGGAGTATTCTGGGTCTGAGGGGTTCTACTTTGAGACCTGTCTTTAGACATTGGTGTCAGTATCATTAGGTTAGTGAATTTGTTGGACTGCTTGGTATTGCCCTCACCGTATTTGTTGACACTCATTAAGGAAGTTTTAGGCCAGTAGCTTAAAGTATTTGCTGTAATGTGTCCTCCAAAAATTGACTTAGCAGATGTTTAAGTAATCTTTATGGCCACTACCATCTAAACATTAGAAATCACACTATTCTACTCTGTTCTTCTGAGGTTGACATCCATTACTACTACTTTTCTGTACATTAAATTGCTTCTTCTATGTGAACTATAGCCTACTTAATGATGCATGATTTTGGTAAATACTGCTTTATTCCAATTTTAAGCTTCTCTATCATTTGCCAAGACTCTTCACCTCACCTCCCATCTTGGGCTTGGAAACCTCTGCCCGTAATTGCTTCTTTTTCCCAAGTCTTCAATATCTCTTTTATTAACTCCTCATTAGTAAACATGTCCAAGTTCTTTTCTTTTGTAAAAAAGTTTGTTGTACAGAGGGGTACAGATACATAAGTCAGGTAATGAATACCTTTCTTTTTGAACAGTGTCACCTCCTCCCTCATTTTCTCCCAGTTTTTCCCCTCCTGACCCCTCTCTCCCACAAGTTGTATAGTCCCATTTCCAATACAGTGTCTAGTATCCCATCCCTGCTGAATTGGTTAACCCTGTGTCCCATTGTACTCAAATCTTTTCTATGAGGAGTCTGTGCCAGCTCTTTTCTCCATCATTGCCAGACAACCTTTATCTCCTTTTAGCACTAGCCCCTGCTGAATCTCCTGCTGTTTGCTTTTTTTTCTGTCATATTCTCAACAAGTGCAAAGTGCATATGGGTCAATAAACATGTTATTAAATGTCTGAGTCTGTTCATTATCAGGTCTCTGGTCATATTTTCATGTAAGATTTGTTCTTTGGGATTTTCTTCATGATTCCCTAATTAACTTACATTTATAGTTGATGATAATCATCAGGGATAACAAAACCACAGTTTTCAGTACATGTTTTATTCTGTTTGGAATGATACTTTTCTGTATTATTTACTCATATTTGTTTACCGTTTAATACTTTTGGTAGTTCTTCTGTATATTATTTTATTTAATTTTCCTCAACACTTTTGTGAAATTGGTTAAATAAGGAGGTACTCTTATTTTAAATTAATTAAAATTTCAGATCTAGGCCAAATAAAGTGTTTTTCCAAGTCATATACAATGTTAAAGATACAGATGAGACTAGCACCATCTTGAATTCTTTTGCTATTATATGCTGGTTATAATAATGAATTCAAGAGCAAAGTATAGAAAGTTATCAAGGCAGCTGGATGCTGGTAGTGTACACTTGGAATCTCAGCTACTCAGGAGGCTGTGATCTGAAGATTGCAGTTCAAAGCCAGCCCAGGTAGAAAAGTTTGTGAGACTTATCCCCAGTTAACTACTCCCCCAAAAGCCAAAAGTAGAGTTGTGGTGAAAAGGTAAAGTGCTATCATTGAGCAAAAGAGCCCAGGGATAGAGCTCAGGCCCCAAGTTCAACACTAGGCCCTACACCAAAAACAAAAAACAAAAAAACAAAAAAAAACTCATGAAAACAAAAAAAGAAAATTATCAAGGGGAGTAGTAATCAATCTGAGTATGAACCATTGTTTGGCTTGTTTTACAATTTTTAAAACTCTTGGGTCCTTGTGTGTGCTAAGCACATACTCTACCACTAAAGCTATAGCATAAGTCTGCATTGTTTCCAAACTTATATTCCATGTGACTAGGAGCGTATTTTTTCACTTCCCTACCTGATTTCCACTGACTTGATTAAGTAATGACTGTAAAGAATGAATAATAGGCTGTATGAAGTGAGAGGGGGGTTGTATTATACTAAAGATCTTAGCGAAACAACTTTAAGTTTGTAGTTTGGCCTAGAAATGAAGAAAAATTTCCTCTTCTAAGCTCAATATACCTCTGTGTTCTAGTGCTATGGTGAGTGACATTTTAAGGGATCCCTATAGGAGGTTTAACTAATAAGAATGTATGAAAGAATTCGTGTTGTTCAGTGTCCTTTACTGCCTTTTGAAAGGAGAATGAGTAGGAGGGTGAAGGATAAGGTGTTGGAGTGTTAGACAAGCAATTTGAAGCACTGAGTTTCCTAATTACTTTCATTAAGATGTTGTTTATATTCAGTAAGGTAAAAGCTTCTCCTCAAGTTAGCAGACTTTTCTACTTCTTCATGCTTGCTAATTTGATTTTCAGGAACAATCTGACCCATCTTAGATGATGAGGTCTGATTTTGAGGGATAATTTGATTTTGAGGAACAATTTGACCCACCTCAGATGAGGTTTTATTTCTCTCTCATTTCATCCAAACATCCTCCTGTAGTTGCCAGCATCCTGGTCTAGCTGTCATGTTGTGCTTTGGTGTTCCTTTGATTTACTGTGCTTTTTATATCCAATTGCTCTCCAGAGGTCGTCAACCCTGGTCAGCTTCCTTTTCCTCCTGGTACCTTTACACACTTTGACTTTTAAGTCATTTAGTTTATATGAGTCACTATCATTATGACCAAGTGTTATTCTACTAAAAATTACATGTTATTATAGACCAACCCTGAAGCTTTATGAATTAAGGTTGAGAAAAGTAGGATTTGTGGGATTAAATGGATCTCTTTTATATCACAGATCCTCATTGGCTGTTTCTGTGATTTGGAGGAAATTCTTAACTTCTAGAATTAGTCTCTCTGAATGGGGTTAGTACTATTGCCCTCTTACAGTAGTTACCAAAATTAAGCCAGTTAACCAAGATAAAAAGCACCTAACATAGTGCTTGATACAAAGTAAGGGATTAGTAAATTTAGTTATAATTATTTTTATTTTTATTATTATCATAAAGGAACTGGATATTGCTTGGAATTATTGTGTGATCTTGGAAATTTGCTTACCCAATAGGCCTTCATTTTTTCAGTTTATGAGATGAAGATACTGAGAAGGAAATGATTGTTTTGTGGATAACTGATAGACACTTCAGACTTGATTATGTTAAAATGTATTTCAGTTTAGCTGAATCTCATTTTTAAAATCTCTTCCTCCTAAAACTCTTAATGATATTTTCTCATTAATCAGGCCTTACTCAGCCCATCAAAGTGACATGTTCAGATATATTCCTTTAGGTTCTTCTAAATGACAAGTCACTTAGCAATTTCTTGCAGATACACGCTCAATAACTAATGATGATCAGTTTGGTCTAAAGGTTTAATATGTTATTATTCAGACAATATTTTAATTTTCTTATAGAAGAATCTTTTTCATGAGATATATTTAGTCTATTAAAATTTTATTTTATTCTTATTATCTTTAAGTAATTATACAAAAGAATTAATCCAACATGACAATTTATGTGTACAATACATCGTGACTAATGTCATCATTTCCACTATCTCCTCCCTGCCTCCATCTACTGGTGAGATGTTTTTTAAACCTGTGTTTCTCAAATCTTTTATTAAAGTCTGTGGAGTTGAGAACATGCCCATAATTGACCTTTCCAGTGTAGCTTCAATTATAAAATTCCTTTGATTTAGTATATTTCACTGAAAGATTCATTTAGACTTTATATTAATATTTAAAATTATTGAGTTATTTAAAATAATTTATTATTTTAAATTATTGAATTCCCTATTTAATTGAGCTTTCAGGAAAATTGATCCTTTAAGATGTATGCCATGTGAGCTAGGCACTGCTGACTCATACCTGTAATCCTAGCTACTTAGAAGGCTGAGAGCTGAGGATCACAGTCTGAAGCAGCAGCTGGAGTAGAAAGTCCATGAGACTCTTATCTCCAATTAATCACCAAAAAGTCAGAAGTGGAGCTGCGGCTCAAAGTGGTATAGTATTAGCCTTGTACACAAAAGCTCAAGTTCAAGCCCCAGGACCAGCATACACACACACACACACCACACACACACACACACACACACACACACACACACACACAATGTTTTATATATATATAAATTACATAAATATGTATAAATTACCAATGCAGTGATATATATACATATATATGCTATTTGTATCTATTTGATGGCTTAACATATTTCATTTAAGCTTAGAGCAGCAAGGTATCTAAAGAAGTGGTTCTGAACATAGAACCTATTGGCACCTGAGCATATCTGTGAGACAGTTTTGACTGTGATCAAGTCACTTTAGGTATCTGATTTGTGAGACATTGGAGAGAGTTTTCAATTGCTGAGTTAAAAACAGTCACCATTGACCAACTCTTTTGGAAAAAGTTAATGGACAGTTCTTTCTTCTTAGGACACATATAGCAAGTTTGAGGTTCTGAAATGTTCCCAAGTTACTATAATTTAACTTTCATACCTTTGGTTTACCTTTGGAAGTTTGGACATGTGGGTATCTGCTTTCTTATCTTTAAGCAGGGGCTTTCTCAAGAGTATCTTCTGACCTTTGCTTGTAGTTGCAGCGTGGCAAGGTCAATGAGGAGACCTGAAATCTGTTAGCAATATGGCTTACAGCAAGTAATTTCTCCCAGCTTTGACTTTCTTTACATAGAATAATACGATAATGATGATCTTTCAAGTGAGAATAGATTCATTATATGATTGCATCTCTAACCAATATTTTTCTATCTGTACTAATTGTTCCATTTATAACCATTTTTATGGGATCTGTATTTTCTATGAAGCTATAACTTTCATGGGCCATATGTGTTTTGCTTATAGCTTTGTATCAAGGGCCTTTTATATTGCTTGGCATATAGTATTCATTCATGTATTCGTTTGTTTTCAAAAACATAGCGGTTACTAAGTAGAAAGTGCTTTTTCTTTTTAAATTCTTGAAGTATAATAGATACATGGCAGGAAAGGTTCCCTATGTACTGGAGTTTATTTATTTTATTTATTTATTTATTTATTTTTTTGTCGGCCGTGGGGCTTGAACTCTGGGCCTGGGCGCTGTCCCTCAGCTCTTCAGCTCAAGGCGAGCGCTCTACCACTTGAGCTACAGCGCCACTTCCGGTTTTCTGGTGGTTTATTGGAGATAGGAGTCTCACGGTCTCTCCTGCCCGGGCTGGCTTTGAACCGCGACCCTCAGATCTCAGCCTCCTGAGTAGCTAGAATTACAGGCGTGAGCCACCAGCGCCCGGCTTGGAGTTTATTTTTTATTATTTTGTGGGGTGTGTGTATATGTGCATGTGTGCGTGCATATGTGTGTGTGTGTGTGTGTGTGTGTGTGTGTGTGTGTGTGTGTGTGTGTGTGTGTGTGTGTGTGTGTGTGTGTGTGTTGTCTAGGGATTGAATCTAGGACTTTACACATGCTAGGCAATCATTTTTCTACCAAATTAATATCCTGAGCCCTCATAGAGTTGAAATTCATTTTTTTGTTATTATAATATATAGGAGAATCCAGAAAATATTCTACCAGGGAGCTGTCTTGTCATCCTAATGTTTAAATTATCAATTCATGGTGTCTTAGTGGTAGAGTGCTTGCCTTGCATGCATGAGGCCCTGGGTTCGATTCCTTAGCACCACATAAGCAGAAAAAGCCGGAAGTGGTGCTGTGGCTCAAGTGGTAGAGCACTAGCCTTGAGCTGAAGAGCTCAGGGACTTTGCCCAGGTCCAGAGTTCAGGCCCCACAACTGAAAACAAAATGATCAATGCAGTGCTGTTCAACAGAACTTTCTATGATGATAAAACTGTTCTTCACTGTCTTGTCCAATGTGATGGCCATTACCCATATGTGGTCACTGAATACTTGTAATGCAGCTCATATTAATAAAGAACTGAATTTTTAGCTGCTTAATTTTAGATAATTCAAATTACTACATATGTGCAGTGGATGTCATATTGATACTACCTATTTACCAGATTAAGAGATTGGAGACAGAGACAAAGTTGGTAAATAAAGAAGAATAATTTCATATAGTAATTTGAACTGAAAAGCAAGAAAATCAGTGATGAGATATATCTGGGAAAATACTTGTGGGGAACTCAATAAATGAATTAATGAAAGAACTTTTAGAAACTGTGTTATTTCGTACTTTGGCTTTAGAATGCTTACTTATTGATGTAATGGTTTTCTTTTGGAAAACAACACCAAGAACTCACAGTAAACCTTTATGTTTTTATTATTTTTAAACTGTAAACATTATTTTCTAGCCCTGAATTGTCATCTCCAGTTCCTGCTGATGATACCTCAACATTGATAGGTATGCTCCTGTATCTTTATTCACTTTTCTTTTAAGGTTCTTTATGTTCAAAATTTTCACATACCAAGTTTCTCTCTCTTATTCATCAGTCTCAAGAAAAAGTAATTACTTTTTCACTTGCTTTATGATGTTATGATATTATGTTGGGATACCTAAAACTCTGTTAGTTTAATATAGATTGGACCACAACTTAAGACAAAAGTATGGTACAATAAATTATTTTATAGCAAATACTCTTAAAAGGTAGAAATTTTCAGCAAGGTACTGGTGGCTCACACTTGTAATATTAGCTACTCAGAAGGCTGAGATCTGAGGATCCTGGTTCTAAGCCAGCCTAGGCAGGAAAGTCTGTGAGACTCTTATCTCCAATAAACTACTCAGAAAAGGCCAGAAGTGGTGCTGTGCTCAAGTAGTAGAGTGCTAGCCTTGAACACAAAGAGACTCAGGGACAGTGCACAGGCCCTGAGTTCAAGCCCTAGGACCAGCAAAAAAAAAGAAAAAAAGAAAAAAAAAAAAAAAAAAGAAACTTTCTAGCTCCTCTACTTGTAATTTGTCCTCTAGTTTCCCAGAGTAAGGACCTTTCTGAAAGCATTTTGTGTATAGTTGAACATGTTCTTTTTACCTGTGTATTTCTTGTAAATTGATGGTAGTTCTCACTTTCTCTTTTTCTCCTTCCTTCCTTCCTTCCTTCCTTCCTTCCTTCCTTCCTTCCTTCCTTCCTTCCCTTCCTTCCTGAATTGTTAGTGATAGAACTCAAGGCCTCATACATGCTAGGGAAGCACTCTACCATTGAACTTCACTTCTAGCCTATGTCCTTTATTATTTATTTATTTGCTTTTTTTATTGTGAAAATACCGTACAGAGGGGTTACAATTTCATGGGCAAGATAATGAGTACATTTCTTTTTTCTTTTTCTTTTTTTTTTTTATTGTGAAAATACTGTACAGAGGAGTTACAATTACATGGGCAAGATAATGAATACATTTCTTATCAAGCATTGTAGCCTCCTCCTTTGTTTCCCCTTCCCATCCCTTCCCATCCTCCCCCGCCCTCCCCTCCCCCGCCACCCCAGGAAAGTTGTAAAGTTTGTTTTCGACAAAAGGACTTGTACATCTCATTGTTGCAGTAGATCCACTTGTATCCCTATTTAAACGATTTGTTTTTCCCCTTCCCCTCCACAAATTATACCGACATCAAATCAGTGAAAGCAGGGGTTATACTGTGGGGGAGGGACATACAAAGCAACAAAGAAATAATCTTATAAATGTGTTAGAAACAATCGCATGAAAGAAAAAAAATTTGAATACATATTTTAGGGTTCATTTCCCTAACATCACCTTATCTGACCTTTTCTGTTTGACTCAGACATATACTAGATATTGCAAATAAGGGAAACCGTGGGACCTATGTTTCTTTGGGCCTGGCTTACTTCACTTAATATAATAAATTTAGATTTTTTTTGGTCCGGTCGTGGGGTCTGAACTACGGGCCTGGGCGCTCTTCAGCGCCACAGCGCCACTTCTGGCTTTTTTTTTTTTTCTGCTTATGTGGTGCTGAGGAATCAAACCCAGGGCCTCATGCATGCAAGGCAAGGGCTCTACCACTGAGCCACCTTCCCAGCCCCCTTTATTTTTAATTCAAGAAATACAACCTTTTTAGTTTTAGAAATTTCAAACATATAGAAAATCGAATACCATGATATAGTCAAGTTTCAATGATTGTCAAATCATGAACAGTATCCCTTTCTACTCTTTGTTGTATAGTTCCATAGGTATAGACATTTTGTTTGAATCCCCAGCATCTAGCATAGAACTTGGCATAAGGTTGCTACACATAAAATCTCACAAATGTTTGTTGTCTGTTTAGATGGACTGAATTTTCAATACGGAAAAACAAAGGACTTGTAAGAACAGCTTTCAAAGTCAGTTCCTTATTTTCTGATAGGAATTCTGACTTCTTTTGGGACTGTATTTTTGTTTTTCTTTTTAGGTGCTGCTCTCAGTGTTCCATATTCCAGGGTGGCCTCCTCTGAAGGTGCCTCAGAGAGTAGCTTGGAGCCCCCACAGGAGACTGTGAGTCATGCTGTTTTGTTAGTTTCTAACGAGGAGTAAAGATGCAGTTTATAGTCCATTGCTGAGAATACAGAACTTCCTTTGTGTCCTGTTATGAAAATATCGTGGATTCTAAAAGCAGCACATTAAAAAAAACAAACTCCTAATCTTTAAGAGTCAAAGAATCTGTTATACTGGCAAGTTTTTGAGGAGAGAAGGTGTTCAATTGTAAATGAAATGGTTTGTAATTTGGGGAGTTCTCACTGTGATAAGCCTATCCTATAATAGGCTTATATACATTTTATCCCTTGGTAGATGATAACCTCTTCTCCTTAGAGCGAAAGGATATAGATTTTATGTAGTTTAAAATAAAAAGAATAATGATTTTAAAATATTCATAAAATTAATTAAAATATTTAAAAATACTCAAAAATTAATTGGTCCTATCAATAATAGTGAACAACATTGTACCCTATAGTTGTGTGTCTCAAAAATAGCCATCAAACCAAACTAAAAAATTACATGCTGTATTTTATTAGAAGTTCTGTTAAGGTCTGCATTAAAAACTTTATTTGTTCATATATGCTATTACATAACATAGAGTAGATTCTGTCTTAAAATATTGCCTAGAAGCATATAATTTATGTTGTACAATCTCTTCCAAATTTTGGTATTTTAATGTGACATCAGGTTAAATCCTTCCACTTTGTCTCCTTGTCTTCTCTGTCACTGGACAAGTTTGGTGGTAACTTGGGATCTATAGAGTGCATGCCTAAATCAGTACTTGCACCCTAAGCACAACTTTGTCCGAAGTATGTGATATTACCATATTTGGTCATTCAATAAGTTAATTGTGAATAAATGACTTAGGAAAGTAATGATGTAGTTCTGAACTTGAAGTAAGATAGCCATGATTTCGATCTGCAAACATTTATAAACTGATACAGAATTTATTATAGTAAAATGATAAAATTATATTTAACCAATTAGAACATTAATATTCAAAAACAAAGATGATATTTTGAGCCTATTTATAGAACCATAAGAAGATAAATAATATAGAGATAATGAACTTGTTGGTTAGTTAGGCTTGTTGGTTGAGATGAGGTCTTGGTAATGTCTTGCACAGCTGGCAAATCTGCTCAATGTTCACTCATTTTCTACTTTCCCCCTAGGATTACTGGTGTGCATTACCATACCTAGCCTTTAATATAGTTGTGACTCCACATAGAAACTGAAGAACTTTCCTTTTGTTTTTGTTTTTTTTCCCATCTTCCCTCCCTCCTCCCACTCAGCTTCCCCCCTTTTTGTTTTTGTGTTTTTGTTTGTTTTGTTTTGTTTTGGGTGCAGGTCCTGAGGCTTGAACTCAGATCTGGACACTGTCCTTGAGCTTTTTTTTTTTTTGGCTCAAGGCTAGTGCTCTACTATTTGAGATCCTTGTCCTTTTTTTTTTTCTTTTGAGCTGTTGTTTCAAAAAAATATTCTGGCTAGGTGCTGGTGGCTCACACTTCTAATCCTAGCTACTCAGGAGGCTGAGATCTGAGGATCACAGTTCAAAGCCAGCGTTGGCAGGAAAGTTCATGAGATTCTTATCTCCAATTAACCACCAGAAAACCGGAAGTGGCACTGTGGCTCAAGTGGTAGATTCCTTGCCTCCAGCTGAAAAGCTGAGAGACAGTGCCCAGGCCCAGAGTTCAAGCCCCATGACCGACCAAAAAAAACAAAAAATCTGGTATATGAAAAAGTGATTAATATATTCTTCCCTTCACAAATACATATATGTGTGTATCATGAAGATTTTTTTCAAATAGTATAACTAATACAACTCACAGCAGAGGCAACTCATTTTTTTACTCACTTTGATAGTTTTTTGTGGAAAGCTTTCTATCTTCTCTTGAACTAGTCAATGTGTGTTCAAAAGAATGTATAACTGCACAGCCATTTTAATATATCCTATTTTGAAGTTATTATACTTTTATTTATTTTAAAATTTTATTTTTAGTTTTAAGTCATTGTGTGAAGGAGTTGCCAAGATTTATTGAATTCATATACTACTTTGTTGAATGGCAACTCAATTATCCTATTTCTAAGTATATCTAGTTTGTTCCAAGCTCAAATACTTTGTAAAAATCATCATCCTAGGTTGCCTTGGTACAGTATCTGAAACTCCATGGGCAATTAATAAACTTATTGATTGAATGAATAAACGTTACCATTTATCTAAAAAAATCTAGATTAGCAATGAAATTGAGAATGTGGTAGAAGAGCCCACAAAACCAGCAACTGAACAGATTGCAGAATTCAGTATTCACCTTTTGGGGAGACAATATAGAGAAGAACTGAAGGACCCTGCCAGTTTCCATCACCAGCATCTTGCAGAAGAGTTTATTGCAGAGGTAGGTAATTTTGTTTGTTGTGGTGAACAGGGCAGTTTTCTGGAGATGTCCATTCCTTATATTCACAACATGACTTAATGGTAGGCTTAGGACTCAAGTTGACTATCTAGTTGGTGCGTAGGGTGATGGCTTTAACCATTTCTCCAGAACGCTTTGTAAAAGTTCACAGAAAGAGAAATTCTTTCCTAGAAACAAAATATTGCCATCTGCTAAAAAACAAATGTTCTTTCAAATTGAGACTGTGTAGGCAAAGAAGAATGAATTTTGTGGCATAGTTTTGACTTGACAGTGTGTGCAGAGATGAGTTTCTCTGAACAACTCTGTTACTCATTGTCTGATTTGAAGGTTTATTGAATTTTATTTCTTTAAATTTCAACTTTAGTATTTTGTCTTAAATTGAAAAATTTGGAGCAATTATCACATAAGTTATAAATATCTAGAACAAACATTAGAAGCACAAAAAGATATATAGTAAATAAAACTTCCCCACTATCTCTGTTTTGTGGTAAGAGGTATTTTATTTATTTAAAATATCTCTCAATTTTTATTAAATTATCAAATTTAGAGCATTTCTATTTTGTGAACTTATTAAATAAAAAGTTAAATTATAGAAGGATCATTACCTCATGCACGATCCAAAAACTCTAAAATGTGTAATATTCTCAACAGTAGGATTCAAAATCATTTCAAATAAGTATAAAACTTTTATACTCATATTATTTATTACTATTTCAGTTCTTTCAAATCATTTTCATACTTGCTGGAGAAGGCATGGGTATGTTTCTGATGGACAAATAGACATGTCTCAAATACTGAGTACCAAGGTATGGGAAAGGATGCCTATGATTTTTTTTTTTAATGCGCGATAGCTGCATGATAGAATATAGTTTCTTCCAAAATCCCAGAATCAAGAAAATCAAATAATGTGGGTTTTTTTGTTAGGTATTTTTTAAAGGCATTCCTTCAGTGAACCATGAGTTAGACCATACTACAATATTCTTCCAGTTAGAAATAGCCCATTCTGGGCCTTCTTGTAGTATGTCTTTGTTTTTGTATAGTAAGGCATTGAATACCATCTACTCTTCTCTGTCTGATGACAGGGTAGATGAGTCCTGTTTATTTCTTTTCCATTCCCTCTTAATTTGGTTCTTTTTGGCCAAGTTTGTCAGTTCCGTTACTTGGGATTAATTTCCTCCCCAAACACTGTGTCCAGATGGGAAATAAAAATATGCATCTTTCAGCCAAACAGCATCATTTCACCCATCAGACATGGGGAATGTAGGCCAGACAATTAATTTTCCTAGCTATGGGCCAAGTTGCAAGGCTGTATGGTATGTGGAAGAAATGTCAGCCAGGCCAGTGGCCACCTGGCATCAGATAGTCTTGACTTGGCTGTCTGGTGTTTCTGCCCTTGGATTAAGTAACCTCTAAAATGTCTCAGTGTTTGGGTAAACAAGTGCATGGAATGACTTCAGGTTTAGCAAAAGTCTAGTGAGTACTCTGAAAAACATCTCCTGCAGAGACTTCACAAGACTTTATGAGGAGAAAGGTAAGACGCAGGAGCGCCATGATAATCTTGGGACAATACCAACTATGGTGTCAAGAGGGAAAGAATATGATAAGATTATGAAGATCTGTAACCTGAAGGCGGTCATGAGATGGATGTAGTATCCTTCCATCCTGGTTTAATGCAAGGACACAGTGCTTCTATAGGCTGCTTTCTGTATGATTGCTTCTAGTAAGCTTCTTGAAAAACAGTTTTATTTTACAGATGAGGCTCAGGAAGCCAAATTATTTGTTAGTGGTAATTTCAGCCTCTCCATGGGCAGAAAGTATAATCAGGTCTCTTTCTGCCTTCTACTCCTGTGTTTATATGCATTCCCTCCATAATTTAAAGTAGAAGTTGTAGTGAATTTTATTGTATCTTCAGTCCTGATCCTAATTTTAAAACATCACAAGGCAGGAGAAAGCTGGCTAGATCTTTCTTTTTTGGGGGAGAGGGGGTCCGGTTGTGGGGCTTGAACTCTGGGCCTGGGCGCTATCCCTCAGGTCTTCAGCTCAAGGCGAGTGCTGTACCACTTGAGCCACAGTACCACTTCCGGCTTTTTTCTTTTTTGCTTATGTGGTGCTGAGGAATCAAACCCAGGGCCTCATGCATGCAAGGCAAGCGCTCTACTACTGAGCCACCTTCCCAGCCCGTGGCAGGAGAAAGCTGAAAAGACAATGACAGTCAATGTTAAAAAGATTTGAGGTTAAATTATGATACTGTCACCGAGTGTGTAGTTTGGACCAAATTAGTTGACATCTTACAGTCTCAGTTTTTTCATTTATACCATCAGGACAATATGTGCAGATATATTCAGAATATTACAAAGATAAGAAGTAAAATCACAAAGCACTAGATATAGTAATCTCTCAATAATTATATCTTTTGTTAATAATTTCTGTTAAGTAGAATTCCTTCTTCCACCAGACTCCAAAACAGTGGCTAACAGGAAGTGAATTAGAATGCCTACATATGTTTAGATGCCAAAGCTAGATTTTAAAATTTATTTTAGTTTATTATTTATTTATTTATTTATTTTGTTGGCCATGGGGCTTGAACTCTCTAGGCCTGGGCGCTCTACCTCAGCTCTTCAGCTCAAAGAGAAAAGTCAGATTTTTAAAGACTCAGTATTAGAACTAATGCTAGCTGGAGGGATGATTTATATGGTAAAACACTTGCTTAGTATGCACAGGTCCTTGTTCAATCTCCAGTGCCAATGAAAAAAATAAGACCAGCTCCTGTGAAGGTGATATTTTGATAATTGCATCACCTGCCACTGCTTCTTAACCTTCTTCATGAATCCTTGTTGATTCAGGAGGTATATGCTCTTTTTCAAATGGTAAGTGTTCATAGCTGTCAATTATTGAAGGAACAGGAAATAGATTCTACTAGACACTTTCATACTCAGAGAAAACAGGCACTTGACTCTGTCAGCATGTGTGCTGGGGCTAGATTTCAAATCTAAACAATAACATTTAAAAATGTTGTTATAGTCTTTTTGGAAATGATACCTTTAACATTTTATCACATAAGGAAATCCACAGTGCATTGTCAAAAAAATAGTAAAGCAAATGAAATCCATAAGAGGCAAAATGAAAATGAAAAAAATGTGACAAAGTTTAGCCAAACTGTTTTCCAATATTGTAACTATTTTTATAAATGTGGAATTATATATGTGTATGTACAAGCTTCTTAGAGTTAAAATTAGTATACTTTTAAATTCTGTTTATAAAAGCATTTCATTTGTACTTTCGCATATTTCTATATCATTATTGTCTCTCATTTTGTTTTTAACAGGTTGAAAATGCATTTGCTGGATTACCAGGCTACAGAGAGATTCATGTTCTTGAATTTAGGTAAACACATTTATTCTAAAACTCATGTGCTCAGTAGCATCCTTGGTTTCAAATGGAAAATCCTTTGTGTTTATTATATGTAAACTAACAACAAATTTTGTAATTCACTGCTATTTCTGATTAATCAGTATTTTTAATGCTAGTTTTTCAGGTGACAATGTATTAGAGACAGGAAAAATATATGTTTAAGGAGGTATAGTAGATCTATAGTTGGGCCAGGGTTAGACTTCAGAATTTGGGTCTCCGGTTTCCTCTCTCTATAGTAGGACGATATTGTATCATAAAATCTGAATTTCTTTTTTCCAGAATATATCAATTTAAGTTTGTCAAATTAAGTCAAGTTATACACTTCTGATTTGGTGCTGAGGGGACCCTGGAGTTAGATTGGCTGGGGCCTTGGGATTTTCCTTAGAGCATATTGTTACTCTACTGAGGTAAACTTGGATAGCTTGGTGTAAGGCCACGCTTGTAGGGATGCAACAGTCCTCATTTTAAAAACAGGACTTTTTTTTTCTCTATTTCAGTTCTGGGGCTTGAACTCAGGGTCCGGGCACTTTCCCTGAGCTCTTTTGGCTCTAGGCTAATGCTGTTCCACTGAGTCACAGTTCCACTTTTGGCTTTTGCTGAGTAATTTATTAGATGTAGGAGATTTTCCTGCCTTGGCAGACTTCAAACTGCAATCCTCAATCTCAGCCTCCTAAGTAGCTAAAATGGTAGGAATGAGCCACTGGCACCTGGCTTAAACAGAGTACTTTTAAAACAGAATCCTTTGTCAAAGGTATTTTTCCTTGCTTAAGACTCATGACAAAATACTTGTAAACATTAACTGAGTAGGTTGTATTGGGAACTCCACCTTTCTGAGCTTATGTCATCTGTATAGGGTTGTACTACCATGACCTTCGTGATAACAAATTGGTTTTTGTTGTTGTTGTTGTTTTTTCTTTTTATTGTTGGTTGTGGAGCTTAAACTCTGGGCCTGGGCTTTGTCCCCTCAGCTCTTCAGCTCAAGGCTAGCGCTCTACACTTGAGCCGCAGCACCACTTCTGGCTTTTTCTGCTTATGTGGTGCTGAGGAATTGAACCCAGGGCCTTGTACATGCAAGGCAAGCACTCTACCACTGAGCCACCTTCTCAGCCCTCTTTTTTCTTTTTTTGGTGGTACTAGGGTTTGAACTCAGGATCTTATGTTTGCTAAACAAGTGCTCTACCACTTGAGTCACATCTCAAACAAGAGTTTGTTTTAATACTGAATCTTTAAAATCCAACTCCTCATGTGTGGTAAGCAAGCATTACACCACTTGAGCCATACCTCCAGCAATTTTTGGCTTTAGTTATCTCTGCTTCCTATGTAGCTGGGCTCACAGACGTGTACTATCATTCCTGGCTTGTTTGTGAGCTGACTCTGAACCACCATCTTGATTTTCCATAGTAACTTTGATTACAGAATGAGCCATTGTGCCCAGCCTACAAAATAGATTATTCTTTTGACATCAGTAGGATTTTTACTCTAGGCTTCATGCTTGCTAAGTGGCACTCTGCCTCTTGAGCCAGGTTGTAGCCACAAGTTTAAAATATGGCCCATTGTGGACTAATTGCCCACCCTCTCTAGTTGAACTATATTGTATCACAAAATCTGAATTTCTTTTTTTTTTGTATTATGTCAATTTAAGTTTGGCTCATGATTGAATATATAGGAACTCTGTTTCAAACCTCTCTTCCCATTAGCTTGACCATATAACTAATGTATCCATCATTGCAAGAGTAGAAATGATGTGTGTACTATACACTTCTGCTTTAATTGCTTTCTCTGAATTTGTGTACATCTTTTTACCACATACCAGACCACAGATAAGCCCCTGATTTTAAATATGCAGAGAAATACAACAATTTGTATGAGCAATCAAGACAAAAGAAACTTGGGCCCCTGGATGATTTTCTTTCGATAAAAGGAAAATGGCTCTTATATTTCTTTTTTTTGGGTCGGGTGGTGGGGCCTGAACTCTAGGCCTGGGCACTGTCCCTCAGCGCTTCAGCTCAAGGCTAGTGCTCTACCACTTGAGCCACAGCGCCACTTCCGGCTTTTTTCTTTTTGCTTCTGTGGTGCTGAGGAATCGAACCCAGGGCCTCATGCATTGCAAGGCAAGCACTCTACCACTGAGCCACCTTCCCAGCCCATGGCTCTTATATTTCAAATACAAAATACATCTAAGTTGTAATCCCTCTGTAGATCACCTTTATAAACTAGATTTAAAAACCATGCAATACAGAAATAATAACATGCAATACAGAAAAATACATCTTAGAAAACTATTCAAAGATGAGTAAAGCTTCTCTGTCATTTGTTGACAAATCTTTTGCCTCAAAAATTTAAACTTTCCCTGGATGATTTTCTAAAGCACAAATATCCCACCAACTTTTATTGCTTAATGTGAGAAATACTTTTCTGCCTTCTTTAGCCACTGTGTTAGAGACCACTTCGTTACAGAATGTTTCCTGTATCTGAACTAATATATCCCCAAGCCTGGGTCTCAGGGGGCCAGTTGGAGATTCCTCTGTTCTCTGCTGTGGCCTAGGAAACTTCTGATGAACTTCTTCAAACTTTGATGGAGACAACAGAATGTATGGCAGATAATTTCATTGTTTTCTAGCATGTTTTATTTGATCCCCCTAAACTGTTTAAATAGTTTGATTAAGGATGGAATTCTGGTTGGGAAATAATTTCCTTTAGAGTTTTGAGTTTTTGCTCTATTTTCTGTGTTATTTTAGAAAAAAGTTTTTACTAATCCTTTACCCCTGCTTTTTTTTAGCAGTGTTCTGGAATTTCTCATGTCTTATTTGAGTTGGGAACTATGTATTTGATTTTCTTTTCATCTATTTTTTTTCTTTTCATCTTTTTTTAATATTGTGCAACACACTGCATTTCCAAAGAGAAGGATCACAATTTTAATGTCAACAACTGTAGTGGTCTACCAATCTGCTTTATAAAGAGATAAGCCACATCTTCATATTTAAAAAGCATTTTTCCTGCCTTAGTTAAATTAGATTTTTAAAAATACATACATGCACACATTCTGTTGATTTATGGACCTAGGGAATAACTGTAAATGAAATACTGTTTTTGGTTTTAAAAATATTTTTGCTAGCAAGAAGTTTGCAACAAATAAATAAGTCTGTTGATTCATTTTAATTGCAATAAACAAGATAAAGCTAGTATTTTAACTTATTTCTTTTGAGGTGACATAAATTTTTACCACAAAGGAATTTTTATTGTTCTATTTCCATATATACAGACATTGTGCTTCAAAATCATTTTAAAGCAAAGTTTAAATACTAAAAAATCATTGATTCTGAATACTTTTTCCATATATATATATATATATATATATATATATATTTTTTTTTTTTTTTTTTTTTTTTTTTTTTTTTGCCGGTTGTGGAGCTTGAACTAGGGGCTTGGGCGCTGTCCCTTAGCTTTTCAGCTCAAGGCGAGCGCTTTACCACTTGAGCCACAGCACCACTTCTGGTTTTCTAGTGGTTTATTGGAGATAAGAGTCTCAAGGACTTTCCTGCCCGGGCTGGCTTTGAACTGTGATCCTCAGATCTCAGACTTTTTCCATCTTTATTCACTTTTCTCAGTCTGAAGGACCTTTTTGATATCTGATAGTCTATAAGCATTTCATTGAAGAAGGAATTTTAAAGGAAATCAGAAGAAACATATAAAGAACTTGTGTGTGTGTGTGTGTGTGTGTGTGTGTGTGTGTGTGTGTGTGTGTGTGTGTGTGTGTGTGTGTGTGTGTGTTGGGTGCTGTCCTTGAAATTTTGTACTAGATTAGAGTACTAGTTTAAGGCTAGTACTCTACCACATGACTATAGCTTCATTTCCCACATTTTGGTGAGTAATCATAGATAAAAGTCTCCTGGACTTTCTTGCCTGGGTTGGGTTTGAACCAATGATCCTTAAATCTCAGCTTCCTGAGTATCTAAAATTACAGGTGTGAGCCACCAGCTTGACAGAACTCTTTTTAAGCAATGTAATCATTATGAATGTCTTGAACTCTAATTGACATTTGCTTTTTTAAAAAAATTTTCAGGTCTCCTAAGGAAAATGGCAGGTAAAGTATTTTTTAAAAAATATTTTCTATATTATCTATTAAATGTGGAGGTAAATAGAAAATATGGAGCCAACATCCAAGGGAGGGAGCATAACTCAAGTCTTTAATTAATAACATTGAATGAGGAGATAGAAAACATGGAGCTGAAGTTCAGGGGAGCATGACTCAGTTCTTAGATCACTTCCACTGAATGAGGTAGTTTGAATATAAAGAGCTTAAGACCAGAGCAGTATGATTCAGTTATTTTGTCATTTCCATCATTAATACCTTGCAGGAATTGATGAACTTTTTCTACTAAAGATCAGTGGTAAATTTTAAACCTCATAGAAATATAGTCCTTTCAGTCACCACCCAGCTCTATAAGGTGAAGTAGACATAGAAACTATTCTAAACTAAAGATGTTGCTGTGAAGAGTGTTACTGTGTTCCAATAAACATTACTTATTAGCACAGGTGTGGGAATCTATGATTATAATTCCAGAGCTTGGGAGAACATGGTAGGAAGATTGTGATTTTGATTTTGAGTTACGTAGTGAGACTCCATCCAGGAAAAAAAAATACTCCCCAAACTTTGTGTATACTGAAATATGAACTTTCTATGTCACAAAATAATTATTCTTTTGATTTTTCCAACTATTTAGAATGCAAAATTCACTTAGTCACAGACAGTAGGCTGAATTTAATTCACCAGCTGTTTGTAGACTACTTGTTAGACAGCTAACTGACAAATACTTTTAATATTGAGTTTTGCTTAATTTATGATAGAAATAATGACTCACATAAGTGAAAAGTATTTTTTTCGTGGCGCCTGATCTCTGGACCTGGGCACTGTCCCTTAGCTCTTCAGCTCAAGGCTAGCGCTCTACCACTTGAGCCACAGCGCCACTTCCGGCTTTTTTCTTTTTTGCTTATGTGGTGCTGAGGAATCGAACCCAGGGCCTCATGCATGCAAGGCAAGCGCTCTACCACTGAGCCACCTTCCTAGCCCCAAAAGTATTTTTAAGTGTATGGTGTCATTTAATATTATAATCAAGTGCACTTCAAATGGTAAATGAAGGGAAGAATGCTCATCTCTTTCCCTCCCTCCCTCCCTCCCTTCCTCCCTTCCTTCCTTCCTTCTTTCCTTCCTTCCTTCCTTCCTTCCTTTCTTTCTTTTGTTGGCCATGGGGCTTGAACTCTGGACCTAGGTGCTGTCCCCCAGCTCTTTAGCTCAAGGCTAGTGCTCTTCCACTTGAGCCATAGCACCACTTCTGGTTTTCTGGTGGCTAACTGGAGATAAGAGTCTCATGGACTTTCCTGCCCAGGCTGGCTTTGACTTGCAGTAGTAGTCTCGTCTCAACCTCCTGAGTAGCTAGGATTACAGTTGTGAGCCACTGGTGCATAACTGGATCTTTTCTTTTTTTAAAACTTAACTTTGTATTATCTTTAAATAGTTGTACAAAGAGGTTGCAATTCAACATTTCAATTAATGATTACAATGCATATGGAACAGTGTCACTCTTCCATCATTCCCTCCTGCCCCCTCTCCCCATCTATCCTAACCCTGCCAATCCCTTCAAGTTAACTGGTTGGTTCCTGTTTTACATATATACATTGAATATTATGAATTTTATTATGAATATTATGAATATTATGAATATTAGTATATTTTTCCCATATATTTAAAAACCATTTGAGGCATACAATCTCTTTCCTTGTCTGATTTTCTGCATAAAGAGTAACCAATTCAGATGCTAATTATACAACCTTTCCTTTCTTTTTCTTTTTCTTCTTCAATTCCTCCCTTTCTTCCTCTCTTTGTCCAACTTTTTAAAATTACTACTTCCCCTCTGTGGGAGTCATGTTAACACTACAAGCAATTTTTAAGTTTATGTGAAAAGACCAACTTTGTAGAGATGGAGATATGATCTATCTTGATTGGAAAGAGCATGTACGTTGCCTCTAAATGGTTATGAAGAATAAAAATATATGAGCATCATATACTTGTTCTAAACCATTCTTTTTAGATACAGACAATGCTTCTGATTAATTCAGGAATGCTGCATAATGTCATTTAAGCAAAACATGTTCAATTGTCTTGTCTATCTGCATTAAGTGAACAAACTTGACTATCTCCCTCCCCCCTCCATAGTAGTTTTCAAAAAGTATTTTAGATGATTAGGACATAGAACTGAATAATATTTGTGCTGTTATGCTCTTACTGGTAGAGGAGATAGAACTTGACCATGAACTAACTGTATCTTCAGTGCTCCTAGAGGAAAAGTTATCTGAGCTGAGGTTAAAAAAAGAAATAGGCGAAGAAAGTGTGCATAAATGTGTGCATGTGCATGTGAGGATATATGTTATGTGAATAGCAGAAAGAAGCCTGTGGACAGGCAAAGATCCAGAGACAGCAATGTGTGGGGCCTGTGGTTTCAGGTCATCAGAATGACCCAAAGCTCTCATTGGGCAAGGTGGCACGGCAAGGTAAGTTCTGACCAGTAGGTGTCCCTCTTACTGTTTATTTCATCTTGAAGCCACCCATAAATTATATTAGCAAACTTTACCAAACTTCTTTCCTCATAAGAAAAATGGAAAATTATACCTAGTACTTTAGCATACACAATGAAAAGGCTTTCATTGCTTAAGAGACTGGGAAAAGTTCTAGACCACAAGAAGATGTTTTTACCACCCAAAGCATCAGATTGTCAGAATACCAGCCAATTACTTTTAATAACTCTAAGCCCCACCCCTAGGAGGAAAGCAATGTTGAAGTGACTCAGTGTCCTGTCTGATTTAAATAAAAGCCTTTCTATGCTAATAGGGACAGGAGCATAAGAGAATGTGGTTGTGTATATAGCTGTTAGATGTGTTACCTTCATGGAATCACCTATAGTTCAGTGTTATCTGCCAATGCAGGCGAGGCCAGATAAAAACTAGCCTATGTTCCCAGGAACAAAAAAAGTGTGTGGGGGGCTGGGAAGGTGGCTCAGTGGTAGAGTGCTTGCCTTGCATGCATGAGACCCTGGGTTCAATTCCTCAGCACCACATAAGCAGAAAAGGCCGGAAGTGGTGCTGTGGTTGGCTCAAGTGGTAGAGTGCTAGCCTTGAGCTGAAGAGCTGAGGGATAGCGCCCAGGCCCAGAGTTCAGGCCCCACAACTGGCCAAAAAAAAAAAATAATTTTTTAAAAAAGTGTGTGTGTGTGTGTGGGGGGGGCTCTTTTATGACAAATTCTGGCTTCCCAGACTATAAAATAGCATAAAGGATACCCATTGATCTATTTAAAATGAAAAATCCATCTGTCAAATGTTCAATTACTGCATTGGCTGACTCATGCATTCTCTCTCCATGGATGAGTCTGTAAGGTGTTATAATCAAAAGTCACCTTGGAAAGCTTGAAATTAGAAAAGGAAGATAGATGATCTCAGTGACCCTTCTCATTAAAACAGGGAAGCTTGATGTTATCTGTCTTCAGCCTAGGGATTTAGCTCACAAAAAAGCCCAATACACTTTTACTAGACAGTAACATAAATTATTGACCAGACTTATTTTTTCGTTCGAGTCCAAGATTTCATCCTTATTTTGTGGATACTTGTTCTTTAGATGTCACCAATAATTTGATTAGTCTGAGTTGTCTTTTTATACTCAGGCAAGTATAGATGTCTATTTATCTACTGGATACTAGGTATCTCTTAGAGGTATTTCAGGATGGCAGTAGTAATCAGAATATATATGTCCAAAAAAAGATGCTTTTAATACTTTTAGGATTACATATTTGCTGTGAAATGACTGAAAAAGCAAATTGCTTCCGTTTCTCATCTGCCTATCCTTTCCTGTGGAGGGATTTGGTGTGCCTGGCGGGCTGTTGCCTATGATGGCTGTGTGTCGAGACAGACCAAAGCACAGAGCTGTCATCGTAATGACTGTTTCTGATAACAGTTTAATTTAAATGAATAGAAATGTCTGATAGTAGTTCAGAATACAGGTGCTGGGGTCAGATTTGTGTTTAAATCCTGGTCTACCACATCTTTATTATGGAAAAACAAATCTTTTAACTATACCTCATGACACTTCCAACTAGAGTAATACACAAATATGAGCAGATTTCTCAGATTTTAAATCAGATAGGAAAAATAATAATGGAGAAAGAAGAAAGAAGGCTGTTAAGGAAGAGAAAGGAGTTAGCTTTGAAAGAGGAACGAAGAGGTGCGAATGTGGGGGACCAAAAGATTCAGATAGTTCTGCGTCTTTTTTGGGTTGACTGTGGCTTCCGTAGAGTTACTATATGTTTGAGCTACGACTCCCTGTTCTCTGGGAAGGAGGAGGAGATGGAAAAAGGCCTCCTAGAGTTTTCAGAGAATGTAGATGGAATCCAGGCCTTTTAAGACTCCCAGTCTAGGTCTAATGTTGGATGTCTATAGATGTCAAACTACTTTCTTTGTGCTTTCTTAGTTGGACCTCATCTTTCCATTTTCATTCACAGTGGTATAGATGTTCTCTACACAGTTACCTTCAATGCTGAGGCCATCAGCAATACCACATGGGACCTAATTAGCCTTCACTCCAACAAGGTGGAAAACCACGGCCTTGTGGAAATGAATGATAAACCCACTGCTGTTTATACAATTAGTAACTTCAGAGATTATATTGCTGAGACACTGCACCAGAACTTTTTGCTGGGGAATTCCTCCTTGAATCCTGATCCTGAGTCTCTTCAGCTTATTAATGGTGAGTTTGAGATCCATCATGAAGTCCTGGTATCATTGAAGTTTCTTTTTTTTTTTTTTTTGGGTCCAGTTGTGGGGCCAGAACTCTGGGCCTGGGCGCTGTCCCTCAGCTCTTAGCTCAAGGCTAATGATCTACCACTTGAGCTACAGCGCCACTTCCGGCTTTTTTCTTTTTGCTTATGTGGTGCTGAGGAATCGAACCCAGGGCCTCAGGCATGCAAGGCAAGCGCTCTAGCACTGAGCCACCTTCCCAGCCCTGAAGTTTCTTTTCTAATATGCTATGGTAAAACAAAAACAAAAACAAAAACAAACAAAAACTAATTTCCTTAATTCCCTATGTGGCCCTGAGCATCCCTGGACTGTAAGAGACAGGAACCTGCCTGATATATGTGGAGCTTCATACATAAAGCTATTTTGGGCTCTTGGAATATTTGTAGACAGAGTGGGAAAGGTGGAGAATATCATGGCATTGAGAAATAGTTTGAAGAAGCAAGAGAAAAGTATAAGAGAAAGAAACTGGAGCCTGAAGTGTGAACTGAAACGGCTATTTTGCATCAAGCAACCAAGACACAAATTCTAGAGGAAAGTCAGCTGCTTATGGGTTAAAAGCCCAAGAGCACAGAGGAAGAACAGCTGCAGAAAGCAGATGGATGGTCTTGATCAAAGAATTGGGTGCAGGGTGGAATTCCAAAGTACTAAGTATGAATTCACATAGCTGTGTTGACCTACTTATGGTTCATGATGAACAGTTAGGTCTGGAGCTATCAAGATGGTGATTTCTGAATTTGGAGAGTAAAAGGGTTTCCAGTCAACCCATGACTAAGGCTTGCATATTGCTGCACTACTGGGGCACATTTTAACTCTTCAGGAACACAGTACCCCAAGGTACTTGCTACTTTGTGTTGACTTTTCTATGACTTCTTCATGTACTTGTAGGTTAGCTTTTAAAACTCCAGCACAATATATTTTACTAATGTGAGGGTAGGAGAGAAATACCAGCTGCTACAAATGTAAGAGGCAAGCCTAGCAACGTGAGGTTTTTAGTTTCTTAATCACCCACCCACATATTCTTAAGAGGAAAAAGTTCCTATTCTTTGTTTAAAGGAAAACTTTTTTCTTTTTCTTTTTTTGTTGGCTGTGGGGTTTGAACACAGGGCCTGAGCAATCTCCCTGAGCTCTTTTGCTCAAGGCTAGCATCCTACTACTTTGAGCCACAGTGCCACTTCCAGCTTTCTGGTGGTTAATTGGAGATAAGAGTCTAAAGGACTTTCTTGCTCTGGCTGGCTTGGATCTGCAGTCCTCAGATCTCAGGCTCCTGAGTAGCTAGGATTATAGTTGTGAGCCACTAGCACCCAGCAAGACAACTTTAATTAAATTGAACAGTTTAATTGAGCAAAGACTAATTTGTAAGTCATGCTGTCTCTGGAAGAATCTGAGGCTACTAGGTGGCTGCGTAATACTTGTACTGAGAAAATGAGAATGAGATACAGAGACAGATCACTTGGCTTATTTATACCTAGCTTGATGACCTGAGCTGTTGTGATAGAATGGCATTCACTTGTATATTACTAAGCACGTTCTTAAGTTTTCATCTTGTTCACATACTGAATTAGGCTGCAGGTATATATGTTAGGTTTTAGATTGTGTGCAGAAGCTATCTTTCTAACAGAGGCACTGCTTCCAGACAAGAAACTTGATATTGTTCATGTTTATAGTTCCAACTTTGGTAAAGTTTTGGTAATTAGTTACGATTCAGTAAATGTTTGTTGAACTAGATTATATCGACTACTTGCTTTTCGTTATTCATCTTTAACATTATCATAGTGACAAAAGCTTTCGGTTTCCTTCATCATTTTTCAATGACTCTTTTTGCCAAGGAAAGGAATAATTTTATATACTTTTCTACCAGTTTTGTATTGACTAAATGAGTTAAAATTTGGTTCAGCTTTCTTCCCTAAAATGAAAAAAATCAAATTGAAAATAACAGTTTTATAGAAACTAAAGATTTTATAGAAACTAAAAATTTTATAGAAATTAAAGAGTGAAAACTGTGCCTTTAGAAAAAAACCTTTTTTTGATTCATTGACATGAATCTTTATCTTATGTGGGATTCTTATAATTCAGACTGACTTTGCTAAAATACATAAAATATTTAAACATCATAAACATTTTTCTAGGTGAGTCTTCCTCATCTGTTCTGCATAAATCTAACTTACAATGAAGAAAAAAATTAGTTTTCCATTGTTCTTGTACCTCAAATAAACCAATGTCTCAACTAAAGATGTTCTTTAATATTTCTTCCTCAGTGAGAGGAGTTTTGCTTCCACAAACAGAAGACTCAGTTTTAAACACCCAAAGTTCAAGTTTTCAGTCAACGCCACCATCTATTCTGGTATGTTTCGATGTTTTATGCCTAGAACCAGACCCTTAAACTACTCTCCTTTGCATCCTCACTCAACCTGCTTGCTTTAGCATCATGATTTTCTCAAGTTGTTCCAATTTCAGATATTCTCATGCATCATCCCATAAATATTACTCATGGTTGTCAGTTTAAGAGTACCAAGTGTTGGTTCAGAAAATGTAAGCCTTCCGCACTGGTTAAATGATGCCTGCATCTGCCAAACTCCACGCATGGTAGAAAACTTATTATTTATAGTTCAGACTTGTGTGGTGATAATTTAAGTATACATGCCCACTGAGCTGTTTTCTAAACTACACAAAAATAGTTATGGGGTAACTGTAAATTGATATACATAGTATACATTTTTATTTCAGGGATTATATGTAAGACAGTTTAGAAATCAAAGCATTAGAACAGTGGGTATGGAAAGAAGAAAAGGCAGAATAAAAATATCTACTAGCTGACAAATGATAGACTTTAAAATCAAGCCTTCTTTTAAATTGGAATGAAAACAGCTCATTTGTATATAATAACATGGAATACACTTCCCTTTTTTATCATTCAACTGCATCAAAAATTTGTCTTCCCCCTCTACATCTCTGTTTTTCACTTTCCCCTCATGTGTAGGGGCCCTCCAGTAGAAAGGAAAATGACATTAAAATAATATCATCTACAACCATAACAAGAGATTTCCCTGTCTGCAATGAGTACATGAATCTCTTATTATCTCACAGACACAGAAGGGGACCTCCCTTCTTATTTACAATCCTCATTCCTTAGGGCTTCCTTTTTTTCTCCTATCAGCAATTAGCAAGACTTGTTTTTTGGCATTCATTGAGCAATGGAAATTTAGAAAGACTGCCCCAAATTCATTTAATAGTTTGTTTTGCAGCTATTTCTTCTACACAGATAAAACAACTTGGTTTTGAAACATGGAATCACTGGTTACATACAGTCTTTTCACTGAGTTTCATGTTGGAGAAAAAAAAGGTTCAGGTTATTGACCTCAGAGATTATATGAACTGGGTAGTTATTTTATTCATTGATTTATCCATTCATTCAAATATTTATTTTGTGCTTTTCATGTGCCAAAAAGTGTTGGGGAATTTTCCAGCCTCCTTAGTAAGCAGACTTCTAAACAAATAGAACAATGAAGATATTATCCTGGAAGTCTACCCAGGTTGCAATGGCAGAGAGAAACAATGGAACCACTACTCTGTGGAACCACTTGTTTCTGCATCTTCTAACCACATTCAATCTGAAGTGTCTCTAATCACTGGAGATCTAGGACAACATTTTAGAAACACAGTATAAAAAAGAATGTCAGCTGGCTTAATACCATCTATTCAGGGAGTGGATGTCAAGAGGACCATGAGTAAAAACTTTCTGGGACTCCATCTTGCTGTTCACGTGGCATGTGTCTGTTATACCAGCTTTACTGGAAGCGAAAATAGGAGGATCACTATCTAAGCCAGCTAGGTCATAAACACAGGCCCCTATTTGAAAAATAACTAAAAAGCAAAAAGATTAGGCACTATAGCTCAACCAATAGTTCCTTTCTTCCTCTTTCCCTCCCTTCCTCCCTCCCTTCCTCCCTCCCTTCCTTCCTTTCTTCCTTCCTTCCTTCCTTCCTTCCTTCCTTCCTTCCTTCTTCCCTCCCTCCTTTCCTTCCCTCCCTCCCTTTTTCCCTTTTTAATAAGATTACCATAGAATTTTATTAACTAGATTTGATTTTTAAAAATTACTTTAGAGGTTAAAATGCTGTGATGTAGTAAACTTTCTATAGTACTAGAAAGCCCTTCAAGGGGGCACTAGGAGAAGTGAAACTGGCAGATATAATTTAAACTTGTCAGTTTACTACACTGAATTAAAAAAGAACTTATGAGTTGAATTTGTTGCTATGGGAACATTATTGGTAGAAAAATAAACGAAGTGCTATTCCTGGCATAATATGCTCACCTTTAAAAATGTATAAGAAAGCATCGTATGATGTAATTTTTTAGGGGTGTTTACTTGGAATTTGAAAAGTCAGATTATTTAGAATGACAACTAAAAAATAATTTTTTTGTCTTTTTAGGTTAGATTTTGACAGAACAAATGAAGCTAACCTTGCTTAGAAAACGATTTTGATAAAAGTTGATCTTATAAAATTTGTTTTGCTCACACAA
Source organism: Dipodomys merriami (assembly GCF_024711535.1). Taxonomy (NCBI): domain Eukaryota; kingdom Metazoa; phylum Chordata; class Mammalia; order Rodentia; family Heteromyidae; genus Dipodomys; species Dipodomys merriami. The sequence goes on from NW_027203381.1 coordinate 88,257,848, forward strand.
TGTACACACTCAGTTCTTCCACCACAAGATTAAAAACAACAACAACAACAACCAAAGAATAGCTTTACAAAGCCTCTGAGACTGCTAAGGCAGGTTGTATTCATTTACATTTTTCTTCCCTTTTACATTTAGGACTTCAATTCATTATATTCTTTTTTTTTATTGTGATACTGTACAGAGGGGTTACAATTACACGGGCAAGATAATGAGTACATTTCTTATCAAGTATTGTAGCCTCCTCCTTTGTTTCCCCTTCCCATCCCTTCCTATCCTCCCCCCACCCAATCCTCCCCTCCCCCACACCAAAGTTGTAAAGTTCGTTTTCGACATAACAACTTGTACATCTCATTGTTGCAATGGGTCCACCTGTATCCCTAGTTAAACGATTTGTTTTTTCCCTTCCCTTCCACAAATTATAACAACATCAAATACTATGAAAACAGGGGTTATACCGTGGGGGAGGGACATACAAAGCAACACAGAAATCATCTTATAAATGTGTTAGAAACAATCGTATGAAAGAAAAAAACATTTGAATACTTATCTTAGGGTTCATTTCCCTAACATCAACTTATCTGACCTTTTCTGCTTGACTCAGACATATACTAGTTATTGCAAATAAGAGAAACCATGGGACCTATGTTTCTTTGGGCCTGGCTTACTTCACTTAATAGAATTTTTTCCAAGTCTTTCCATTTCCTTACAATGGGGCAATGTCATTCTTTTTGATGGAGGCATAGAATTCCATTGTGAATATATACCACATTTTCTTGATCCATTCATCTACTGAGGGGCATCTGGGTTGGTTCCATATCTTAGCTATGGTAAATAATGTTGCAATAAACATAGTCATGCTGGTAGCTTTCGTGTGGATTTGTTTGTGAACATTTGGGCAAATGCCCAAAAGTGGGATTGCTGGGTCATAGGGGAGCTCTATGTGGAGTCTTTTGAGGAACCTCCATACTGCTTTCCAAAGTGGTTGAACAAGTTTACATTCCCACCAACAATGCAGTGAGGTTCCCTTCTGTCCACATCCCCTCCAGCATCTATTATATTTTTATTTATCTGGACTTTTACTCTTTCTATCTGGTCCATTCTAAGTACTCAAAATAACATTGACCTTGTAGGCAGCTTTTGTGTGTCTGGGTGATGTATGATACCCTGTACACAGGCCAGTGATCACAAGTGCCTCCACTGTATACAGTTATGTAAGGTTGACTCAGCTCCTAGTGACTGCATCCTTCTAATGTATTAAAAGATTACTAGATAACTGTTGAAAGTTGTCTCTCTAGTTAGATCATTCTTATTGGTCTGACTCATGAGCTAATTCTTACTTTTGGGTTCACATCTGCTCTGTTCTTGAACTTAAATGTTGATATAAGACTGTTACTGAAATTGGATTTGAAGAAGGAATACAGAGGGAAAGAAGCAATTGGAATATGGGAGAAGGAATAAATTTGTTTAAAGCATATCTGTTTATGTATGGAAATGAAACTCATTAAAAATGTATATTAATTAAAATTTAAAACAAATAAAAATATACAATCAGAAATTAAAATTCTTACCAATAGAAAATACTTAAAAACAGATTATTATAAGTAAAAACTAAGTACATTGATTTTATAGTCTAGTGGCTATTACATTAGTCACTAGAAAAAGAAAATTGTATTTCAAGGCATGGCTATATGTTTGAGATAATTAGACCACCCTTTAAAATTTTATTTTATATATATATATATATATATATATATTTTTTTTTTTTTGGGTCCGGTTGTGGTGCTTGAACTTTGGGCCTGGGCGCTGTCCCTCAGCTCTTCAGCTCAAGGCTAGTGTTCTACCACTTGAGCCACAGCACCACTTCCATTTTTTTTTTATTTTTTGCTCATGTGGTGCTGAGGAATTGAACCCAGGGCCTCAAGCATGCAAGGCAAGTGCTCTACCACTGAGCCACCTTCCCAGCCCCTATTATTTATATTTTTATTATTATTAAGTAGTTGTAAAGAGACATTTTTGATGAAAATGGGAGACTTTAATCAATCACTTCTCTTTCATAATGATAAAATTGATAATTGTCCCTTCCTGCTATGTGCACTGTGCTTTGTGTGTAGGTCTTTGTCAACAAGTTATTAACAACTTCTGCATATTAAAGTCAGTTAAGCAAAAATAATAGAAGTAAGCCATCTAAAGTAAAAGAAACAGTATTTTTCTCCTGGAATTTCACTTTTGTGTAGGTCTTTCAAATATCTTATTTCATCGGTCCCCTTTTTACAGATGAGTTTTGAGAGGTTACATAGATTATATTCTCTAGATTCTCGATTGAGCAAGTGGCTGAATTGGCATTTGACTCAGATCTGTTTAACTCTGGAATAGTTGTCCTCTCCCCACCCCCTACTACTGTATCAGCTCACTTTCCCTGGAAAATCCAGGTATTAGGTGGTGAAATTTAAAGTCCTTTTGTGTCTCTGTTATCTATGATATGATTTAACCTTTTTCTCCCCCTCCCTGCCCCCAGGATAATACCATTCCAGCTGAATGGCCCTCAGCAGATGAATCTACCTCCAGCAAAATTTCACCACTTGGTTTCAGCTCTGGTCCTCCCTCAACCACTGGCAGGGAACTGTGGTCAGAAAGTACATTGAGTGATTTAGTGTCTACATCTAAATTAGTCTTCCCCTCGGAATTGGGCCTCAGTTCTTCCCCAGAGGTATTAGATGTTAGCCGCTTGACTCTTCATTCTGTCACCCCAGCAGTGCTTCAGACTGGTTTGCCTGTGGCTTCTCAGGAGGGAACTTCTGGATCTCACTTATTAGAAGATGGTGAGGAGTTTTAAGCACTTCTTGTACTTCTTAATTGTATCAGAATGACAAGAATTTTGAAGAGAAGAAGGAACCATATTATGAAGAGAAAAGCATAGTAGCATTTATTAGGGGAAAATATCTTAGGAAATGTATCTGAAAGAATAAACTATCAGATTTCACTGGGCAAAATGGAGAATCCAAATTGATATAGTAATAAAAAATAAACTTGGGGAGGTGGTGTAAAGATCAATGAATAGATATTCTTTTTATTTTATTGTAAAGATGCTGTAAAGAGGGGTTACAGTTACGTGAGTAAGGCAATGAGAAGATCAATTAATAGATATTTTGAAGATCGTATTGATATATATATAATTAAGTTACTGTAAGTAAAGAACTTCACTTACTTACGTATGAGGGCACATGACAGTACCCAAGATGATTATTCCAGTACTTTCCAATTAGTAGTATTAATTATGTATTAATTATCAGATTCAGTTAAATATTTAAGGTTATAGTAGTATAGAAAAGGGGAGAATCTGAACTAGAGGAGCTTTGGAAGAGAATGAGAATGAAATGAATGATCTTATGTTGTTGAGGAAAGGAAACCATCAATGTGACGTCAAGGTAAAGAATGTATATGAAAGAGAAAGACAAACAAAGTTATAAACAAACAATGAATCTAGGATTTTGAACACAGGGGGGAATCTGAAGGAAAATGCACAATAAGCACAATTGTGAAAATAAGAATTCAGAGAAAAACACAATTTCCAGGAAACTTTCTCCCTAAATTTCTGGTGAATTCAATCTTGAGTGATCAATATGGCAGTTAATTTCCCTGAAAAAGAAATGGGAAGTTTGAAGATTATTTTGTTCAATAATCAAAGTCTTATGCTCATAGAAAGGGGATTATATTCATGTGTGATTATCTCACATTATAGATATATAACTTCTTGCATGCTAAATATAGCACACAAGCCAACAACTGTCCTTGATAACTATAAAAATAGCTAGTTTTATTAAGAACAGTAGGAGAATATATTGGCTACTTTGTAGATTAAGAAAAAAATTATTTTTATAATTAGCCAATATTGAAGAGTCAAATGTTCTTTCTACAGATTCATTACCTTCAAGTGCATTCATTCAACCTGTGCCAAAAGGAACAATACCATCTATAGAAGACTCGGTTGTGTCCCTGACATCCTCACCATATCTAACCTCATCTGTTACATTAGATCTTCTTGATAAAGAAATGACTTTTGAATTGGACTCCTTGGCCTCCAAAGTCACAGACCAATTAGAAGTGGGGCCTTTGTTTCCTGATACATCTGTGGAAAAAGAGGTCATATTTGAGAGTGGTTTAGGTTCTGGGTCTGGGCAAAAGGAGGATCTGATAACTTGGCCCTGGAGTGAGACTTCATTAGACAAGAGCACTGAACCACTGTCCAAGCCATGGTTTGAGGATGAGGATTCACTTTTGCCAATTAAAGGTAGAGGTGAGAAACTACATACAGATGGAAAAATGGATTCCACAGATTTAATTATTGAACAGTCAAAACACAGTGAGGATGATAGACACATACATTTTGCAGAAACAGAGGACCTCAGTGGACCTACCACCATACCCACCTTTGTAGAGTCTGTTACTCAGTCTGCATCTCTCACATTTTCCAAGCACATATCAGAAGTATCTGACATTGAGCATTACTCAGTTACAAAAGCACCACTTCTACAGACATCTATAGCAAGTTCTGCTTCTGCTGAGAAAACAGAGCAAGTGGATGTCTTCCTACAGGAGCACATAGAACAAACAACAGATTCATCGGGCCATGAATTGCTTGACAGCAAGCTTTCAGAGGTGAAGGCAGATATGCAACGTGTGTGGACCGTATTGCCAGAAGCAGATATCGTTTGGACAAGAACTTCCCCGGAGAAACTCTCCAGAGATACAGTGGCAAGTACACTGATGAGTACTGATAGACCCTGGTTGAAATCTTCCATGACACAGTCCACTAAATTGCCTTCAACCACAAGTTCCACCCTGCTAGAGGATGAAGTAATAATGGGTGTACAGGATATTTCATTAGAACTGGACCGGGTAGGCACAGATTACTATCAGCCTGAGCTAATCCAAGAGCAAAATGGCAAGCTTGGTAGCTATGTGGAAATATCTACAGAGAAACCTATTGTGGCTCAGCCCACCAAAGGAGGTGACAAAGGTGACGCTCAGACCACAGGAGCTTTGGTGGTTTTCTTCAGCCTTCGAGTGACTAATATGATGTTTTCAGAAGACTTGTTTAATAAAAACTCTTTGGAATATAAAGCCCTGGAGCAAAGATTCTTAGAATTGGTAAGCTCAAAAAGTTGGCATTAGGGAATAATCATGTATGACTCTCCCACATTCTCAGCACACCCAGGGAAGTGTGATCTGTAAGTATTCATTTCCTGTCATTCGCAAATACCACCATGACCTAGGGCTGGTAGGAGGACAGTAAGATAGGTGGAAATGGAAAACAAGAAATGGAAAACACAAATGTGGATTGGGGGTGCTATGATAGGCTAGATACTGAAGAGAAGGCTGGTACTGAAATGAAATGCGAAGGCATAATGTTAATATGGTATCATTGTCTTTGGAGGTACTCATGCCTTCACTGCTGTGATTCTTTAGTGAAACAGAGAGCATAAACACTCTAGGTATCTGAAATGGTTTACGAGTTTCATAGAATTCCTCAATGTCACTGTGACAATCTCATGGCTTTCCTAAATTATTCTCTCAGTAACCATTTCTTGTTAACAGTTTAAATGTGGATAAAATACAACTAGGAAAAGGGGGAGAGGGATTCATGCCTGTTCTTTTTGTCTCTTTGGTGTATATTCAACAAAATGCAGAACCTTATTAATAAACATCACTTTTCCTGTTATTGTAGTTGGTTCCCTATCTCCAGTCAAACCTCACAGGGTTCCAGAATTTAGAAATCCTAAACTTCAGAAATGGCAGCATTGTGGTGAACAGTCGAATGAGGTTTGCCAAGTCTGTACCTCCTAATGTCAATAATGCTGTATACCTGATTCTGGAAGACTTCTGCACTACAGCCTACCAAACCATGAACTTGGATATTGATAAATACTCCTTGGATGTGGAATCAGGTAATGATATTGCTTACCATGGTGAATTCTTAGTAGAATCCAGTGATTATTCTTGTGTGTTTTATTTTTCATTGAGTTAAGGTGAATCTAATACTTAATAGAGTACTATGTTAGACAATTTTTTTTGTTGGTCCTAGGGCTTGAATTGTGGGCCTGGGTGCTGTCCCTCAGCTCTTCAGTTCAAGGTTAGTTAGCTCAAGATTAATTTTAAACATCTTAAGAATCAAATATTTTTCCAAAGACAACAGTATCATCTCTTCTCAGGGGTCTCCACGACTGTTAACTTTACTGATTCACCTCCCATTCCCTCTTCTAAACATTCTTTCCAACCCTCTTTCTTACTTATCTACTGAATCTGTTTTTACTATGTCTTTATCTTGCCATGTCCCCCACCAAAAAACAAAACAAAACAAACTTCATACACACACACACGCACACACACACACACACACACACATACACACACACACAATATCTTGTCAGTAAGCTTACCATTTTCATGTATCGTAGATGTGTGTATATATATATATATACATATACACATATATTTTAAGGTTTTGTATTTGTCCTCATCCATTTAACTTTTATATATGTATGCACATGTGTATTATACATATATCCACATATGTATATATATACCCATAAAAATTTTGTGTGTGGGTCCTGAATCTTGAACTCAGAGCCTCACATTCTTGCTCCCTTTTTTGCTCATGTCTGGCACTCTATCATTTGAACCATACTTGTAGTTCTGACTTTTTGCTGGTTAACTGGAAATAAGAGTCTCCTGAATTTATTTGTGTTGTAACAAACTTTGATCCTCAGATCTCAGCCTCTTGGGTAGCTAGGATTGTAGCCGTAAGCCATAAACTGGCTTACACCCAGCTCCTTTCCATATGTTAAATGCATATAAAAATTGCTTCTGAGCTCTAGAATCATTATTTAATTACCTATTTCACTATCTCTACTTGGATATATTTGATGTATTCTGCATATAGCAAGCTAAAAATGTTTCAGAGTGAACTCTTGTTTTCTTCATTTACTCACTTTCCAGTTATCTCTACTCATCTTAACTTGCCTATTTCCATAAATGGAAGAGTTATCTATTCAACTATTTAAGTGGGAAATTGAAGACTTATTCCCAGTTGCGTATTTTTCATCACACTCCCTAACCCTCAATTTTCAACTACTCAGCAAGGTTATATTGATTCTGAATTCTGGCTATACTTCAAATCTAGGCTCTTATCTGTATTGCCACTGCAACTACTCTATCCATATCACTGTTACCTCTCATTTTTACCACTTTTCCTATTTCCTTCCTTGCTCTCACTTCAAATCATTCTCCAGGAAGCAGCCATTATGCCTTAAAAAAACAACAGTGATCAGAATGTTTCTCTTTGCTGCTTGATACCTATCAATGATTGCTTGGTTCAGCAGCTATGACCTGACCCCCAACTTCTTTCCCAAAACCATCTGGTCAAACTAGCTTTTTTTTTTTTTTTAACTAAGAACTTTCTAGCCAGAATTTAGCATAGTGCTTTGAACACAGAATGTACTCAGAAATACTGTGAATAAGTAACATGAAGTATTGTACTTATTTTGGTTTTATTAAAAAATTTTTTTTTGGTGGAACTGGGATTTGAACTCAGGGACTTATGCATGTCAGGCCCTTTTTACGGAGCTACATCTCTAGCCCTGTTTGCTGCTAATTATTTTTAGGATAAGGTCTCACTTCCCACTGGGTGAGTACTTAAGCTGTGCTCTGCCTACTTTAGGCTTTCTGTTTCTTTCTGGGTTCACAGGCATATGTCACCATGTCTAGTTTCTGTATCGAGATGGAGTCTTGCAGGAGTTTTCGTCCTGGGCTGGTATGGAACTGTGATCCTCCAAACTCAGCCTCCCACAAAGCTTGGGGTGTGTGCTACTGTATTCAGGGATCTCCTGAACTCTCCCCTTCAAACTGGTCTTGAATGCAACCCTATTCTCTGCCTCCCTCTCACATACCTACAATTAAAAATTCTTATTTTAATTTTGCAGACTTCAGTGCAGGGAAGTTTTATTCCTTTTTCCTTTTTCCTATCAGAGGATAGTGGCTTTGAGTCAGAGTAAGGTGGAATGTCTAGGTTCATACTTTCCAGTGCCTTCACACTCAAACTAGTTTGAAAATCAGCTCTATTTTTTTTAACCAGGAAAGAAACAAAGATACTTTTATTTGGAATCCTTGAAGGACAATTATTCATTGAAAGTGGGGGAACTGATTTTGCTAATTTGCCAACATGCAAATCCCTTGACACTTTCCTGCGCTAAGGCTCTTTGCACACACTGCCTTGTGATTTAGGCGAAGAAGCAATTAGTTGTAAGTTGAAAGGCAAGAATTTTGGCTTTTCTCTGCCATTTATCATCTGTGTGACTTTAGATGAACTATTTTATCTCTAAGCTTTAGTTTCTCATATATTATATGAGAAAATTACCTGGCCTGTGTAGTTTATGTGTCTGGTCTAAGCATTAAACAAATAACATATATAAAAGCACTTGACTAGCTCCACAAATGTAAGCAGTTATAATTTCTAAAAGTTTTGCAAAACTTGATCCACTTTTTTGGTTGTTGTATGGCACTGCAGATCACATGTATCACCTCACATATATCGTATAAGCAGTTAACAACTGAACTATAGTCTCAGTCCCTAATCAACTTCTTTTTAAAGGAATTACATAATACATTTTTCAGATTTTTGTGTAACTCACCTATCAGTTGCAGGTCAAGCCACCCAGGTTTTTTGAGTGACTTTTTCCTTCTATGTTCAATGAACTGGCAGGAGTCCTGTCCATGTGCAGTATAAAACCTTTGTCTTAATCACCTCCAGTTCTAAGTTCCTTCCCAATTTTTAGTTTCACATATATCTTGAACATTCTGATTATTCTTTATGTCAACTTAGTATAGATATTAGTCTCATTTTTAAATGTTCCACAAACATCCATAATATAACATAATTGATTGTATCAGATATTTGCTTGTGGTTTAAGAGTAATGGGGAAAGCTTTTTTTTTAAGCATAGCAGATGGTTTAAAAATATTATTGTTAAGCATAACCATTCTTAAATTCCTCAGTCATCTTCCCAAGGGCATTATCTGACTTACCCACTTTTCCCCAGAACTCAGCCAGCTACCATGTTGTTCTGGCCATGAAGTTTTCTTTCCAGATCCTGTTCTTTCCTCTCCTCTCATTTTCCAAAGCCCATAAATCCTTCACTTAGGCTACTACTGGATAGCCAGAATGTGTATAATTCATTCTAGAAGTTAGATTCCTGCTTCCCATTCCAAACTTTGTTTCTTCATAAAGTCATTTAGGTAATTTTCTAAACTCTTCTGAGCTTTCACCATGAGCTAGCAGAAGGGATTGGAACAAAACTTTAAGACCATAGTGCTTTATTTCCATGATTAAACTATTAGGCTTATGTTTTTGAAGAAAAGTGGAATAGCATTTATTTTTTCTATCTTAGTATGTTTTTCCTAATCTATAATAGAAAATATTAATTCTGTTCTTCCTCCCACTCATAACCGTAGAATGGCCACAAAGTTTTAAGTTTTTGTTTTTGTTTTTGTTGGTCATAGGGCTTGAACTCTGGGCTTGGGTGCTGTCCCTCAGCTCTTCAGCTCAAGGCAAGTGCTCTACCGCTTGAGCCACAGCACCACTTTCGGTTTTCTAGTGGTTTATTGGAGATAAGAGTCCCATGGACTTTTCTGCCCCGGCTGGCTTTGAACTGTGATCCTCAGATCTCAGCCTCCTGAGTAGCTAGGATTATAGGTGTGAGCCACTGGCGCCCGGCTTTAAGTTTTTTTAAAAGAGAATTTCCCTACATGTGTATATTATGAAAGATTAAAAGTGATCATTTTATGTCAAGACTGGCTCAGACAAGACTGACTTGTTTGTCTAAGTTTTTCATGTGGAGTATCTTAGAAAATTTCACTTTCATCAACAAAGGAGAATGAGGAAATGTTTTCCTTCTCACCCACCATATATACTCTATTTCTCATTCCAGGTCAAGATTATGATGCCTAATGACTACTAGGCCATTGGTGCAAAGAAGTCAGAACTACATAATGAAATCCTGCTGTGCAGTCCCCTTCTTGAAGCTACCTGTCTATCAGTAGTACATTTGTATGCTCTTCTTGTTATAAGAGCATCATCTTGGCAGTTGTCTCCTATCTTGGTTTCCTAAGGCTGTTTTAACAAGGTGCCATTACTAGTTGGCTTATAACAACAACAATTTATCCTTTCATGTTTTTTGAGCCTAGAAATCTAAAATCAAAGCTCAATGTCATGCTCTTTCCAAAAGTTCTATCAAAGAATCTTCCCTTGTCCTTTCCCAGCTTCTGGTTTCTTCTGGAAATCTCCTGACATTCCCTGACTTGTCATTTCAGCATCTGCCTGTGTCGATACATAGTCTGTTTTCCTGGAAGGCTCATCCATGGTTAATGCATTACATCAGTTTTGACTAGTTACTGCCCTCATTCACTTTTTGGTCATTTTCTCCTAGCCCACCAATGAAAAATGAAGTTACTGTTCAGAGTAGCCTAAAGAGGAGGCAGAGATGATTTCTTTTTCTAATACTGGCTTCCCCAAATCTAGACTGCTCCAAAGACTGCTCCTATACCAAGCTCTGAGGCTCCTGCCATTTTTTCCCTGGGCTCTCTCTTCATCTCATGGTCTCATTGTGGAAAGTGACATAGTAGTAAATGCAAAGTAGAGGTGGCCTATAGCAAGCCCTTGTGGAAATGAATGGCATATGATATATGCTGTAGATAGACACTTACATGACATGACTTTAAAGCTTCTGCATAATCCTAAATAGGACATACAGAAACTTACCAGGTTATAGGGTTTTATGATTCTGCTCTTAGTATTTGTGTACTTCATTAGCTCAAGATGGTTGTCCCATGGTACTTTAAGGAAAGAACTTTAAAGACTTCCTGTACCCCAACTGCCTTTCTATATTCTCTGGTTTGTTTGATATTTTAGGTGATGAGGCCAACCCTTGTAAGTTTCAGGCCTGTAATGAATTTTCTGAATGTTTGGTCAACTCCTGGAGTGGAGAAGCAAAGTGCAGATGCTTCCCTGGGTACCTGAGTGTAGATGATCTGCCTTGTCAGAGTCTCTGTGACCTACAGCCAGACTTCTGCTTGAATGATGGAAAATGTGACATCATGCCTGGGCATGGGGCCATTTGTAGGTATGTTGTAATTAGAGATAACCTTAGCTATAACCTTATAGATATTTCTTCTGAAGAAAATGGATGGATACTATAATTTAGGGCAATCATTATACATTTGTTATATGTAGGCAGAAGGTAGATGCTGTCCATTTCTCATGTGAAGATTGAGCCATTTAGCAGACTTGAATTATAAATCCAGTACAATTGGTTATATTATGCCATTGGAGAGCTCTGAAAAATTTTCCAACAAAGAGTACTTAGAGTAACTTGAGATCTTTGTATTATATTTTTAGTGGTGATGATAAAAAACACAGTGTTCCAAACAAGGTTTAGACATCGATACTCTATCTGAAGGTGAAAGCAAAGGATTTTTATTGTTCTGCCTGAATTCTTTTTTTCATATTTGTATTAAGTAGTTTACAAAGGGGTTTCAACTTAGAAGTCATATTATGAGGACAATGTCTCTTGATCAGTGTTATCCTTTCCATCATTTTCCCCTTGGAGTAATTCTTAATAACTTTGAGTTTCCTCAATTCCTACTGCATTTTCACCAACAAGGTATACTTGACATTTTTGAAAGGATGACAAATATATTTTCCTTTAAGTGCATCTGAATCCCCATTTTTTTGTACTGCTCTTGGTGTTTGAACTCAGGTCCTGGGTACTGTCCCTGAGCTTTTTTGCTCAAGACTAGCATTCTATCACTTGAGTCACAGTTCCACTGTTAGCTTTTTGCTGGTTAATTGGAATTCTTAATGCCTGAGGAAATTTATACTTCTTTGCTGCTCTGGGGACTAAAGACATTTTTACACAATGTTGTGGCCTTAATGATGAAAGGGTTTCTTTAGTGTGGGATATGGAGAACTGGGTTCTAGACCCAGCTTTGCCCTGCTCTGATTGCATAATCTATTGCCAGTCACTTTTCTTCTTGGGTGTGTGTTTAGTTACCCATAAATAAAGAGGTTGAATGGAATCATTTGTTGAAGTCTAGTATAAGTCAATTATAAGCAGTTATTAAGGATCTTCTGAGTCTGCGCCAAGCATTATGCTTAGCATTAGGCCATATGCTAGTTTAACTTGTATATCAATTCCTGGTGTCTTTCTTCCCCTCGCTTCCCCTCCCCTCTCCTTTCTTCTTTCCCCTCCTTTTGCTTCCCTCCCTTCTTTCCCTTCCCTGCTCTCCTCCCTCTTCTTTTCCTTCCTTTCTCCCTTCCTTCCCTCCCTTTTCTCTCTCTGTCTCTCTGTTTCTTTGTCTCTATCTCTCTTCCCTTCCTTCCTCCCTTCTTTTTTTCTTTGCTGGAGATGGAACCCAGGGTCACATGAATGCTACACATTGACAGAGAGCTATACCCCAAAGGACTATATTCAACTATTTAATGAAGGTTTACATGGTCAAAGTTTGTATTTCTACCTTTCCTCTTTCCCACCAAAGGTTTTTCTGTTCATTATCACTTTGAGCCAAGTGATTCAAATCTTGGGTTTGGTGATGTTCTTTACAGATGCCGAGTGGGTGAAAACTGGTGGTACCGAGGTGAGCACTGTGAGGAGTTTGTGTCTGAGCCCTTGGTCATAGGCATCACCATAGCTTCAGTGGTTGGCCTTCTCTTCATCTCTTCTGTTGTCATCTTCTTCTTTGTCAAGACTCTTCAAGCTCAGAATAACAGGAGAGAAAGAGAAAGGCCTAGCAGGTAAATAAGGGAAAAGCACGCTGATGGAATATGTTTTGTTGCTCATTCATCTAGTACTTAATATGTACCAAATAGCAAAGAGCTGAATGAAAGACAGAGATACAAAGTTGATAAAGGCGTGGCTCTTTACAGTGGTATCTTTTGGAAAACAATGTAAGCAGCACTATGATGATATGCTAAGGAGCCCAGATAAAGAATGAACTAGTTCTCCCTAGGAAAGACTTGCTAGGGAAGAGAGTCTTAAAAGTTTTAGCAATAGTTGTGATATTTTACAAACAGAGGAGTAAATATTTTTTGGGAGTTGGGTGGGGCTCTTTCCAGATAATTGAGTATAAGCCAAGTCAGAGGGGCATGCTCTGGAGGAAAGTCTTTATTGAATGTGGTCAGGGAGGATATAGTGAGGGGTTGATAGGAGATGGAAATGGTGAGTTTCCCTGTTGAGGGTTAGATGTGTGTCAGTTTATTTCTCTTTGGCTCCTAATAGAGGCAATTAGAAAGTTGGGTAAGGATCGGATAAGAAATCAAATCTGATTCTCTGTTAGGTTAAATGTGACTTTATTAATGAGGGAAAATACTTAGTAGACTAAGGATCTAAGGACTCCTTTGGTGGTTTTACGATGGTGAAGTGGCAGTTGGAGTTACTTCTGGTCAGTCTACTTCCTTCACCAGCTGGCAGAGGTGCCCCTCTTCCTGGTCCAACACCACCTAGGACATACCTTCATCCAGCATGATTCTTATGCTTTGTATTGAATCTCAGTTTTCAACAAACTGCAACCTCATTTATGGCAGAGATTCCTATGGATTATTTGTATCACAGGCATCTAGAAAAACCCTAGGCACATGGCTAATCTCAGTATTTGTAGACGTGAATTGAACTTAACTGAGGCCCAGATCATCCCATTTCCTAATATTTGTGTTTGTTTAAATCATATTCTCTTGTGCTATCCACTGATTTTTCCATATGTATAACTCTGAGAGTGCTAGAGCTGTCTTTGTTTAATGAAATGCTGCCCATGAAGACTTGGTTCCTAATCAAAATTTATTGAGTGTCAGGCACTGTGGGAAAATAAGATGAATGAAACATGGAATAGTGATGCCACGTGACAGTTTTTGAGATTCATCTGGATATTCTCATGATTACCTTTCTCCCTGCTCCATTTGTATCCATTTCCCCTCTTTTTTTCAGAAACCTTGTCTAGATAAACAGTTATCAACTATTAGAGCAATCTTGAATCAGTATCTTTCTTTTTGTGCCTTCAAAAGGCATCCTGACAACCTGTCATCCATCGAGAATGCTGTGAAGTACAACCCTGTTTATGAAAGCCAGGTGGCTGGATGTGAGCAGTATGGTGGAGCTCAGTATCCTTTCTACAGTTCTGCCAGTGAAGAGGTGATTGGTGGTCTGAGTAGAGAAGAAATCAGACAGATGTATGAGAGCAGTGGCCTTTCCAAAGAGGTAAGGACTACTTTTTGTTTCTGTATTTCTCTCCTTTTCTTCCTTCTTCTTCTCCTCTTCCTCATCTTCCTCTTTTTCCTCTTGTTGTTGTTATTGTTGTTGCTGCTGCTGCGGTGTGTGTGTGTGTGTGTGTGTGTGTGTGTGTGTGTGTGTGTGTGTGTGTGTGTGTGTGTGTGTGTGTATGTGTTTGTGTGTGTCCATGTGCATGGTTAATTCTTTTTTTTTAATTGTGAAAATTCCGTACAGAGAAGTTACGATTACATGGGCAAGATAATGAGTACATTTCTTATCAAGCATTGTTGCCTCCTCCTTTGTTTCCCCTTCCCATCCCTTGAATGGTTAATTCTTATCTCCCCCAAAGTGTAGTAGGCAAGGAGCATGCATGTGTGAGCTTTACTTTCTTTTCCATTGAGTGGCGGCTACTTTCATTATTAACAAATCCTCCTTCTTTTCCCTTTTCTTGGAACTGCATATCAGTTAAAGTATCTTGCAGTGTCCACAGCAATAAATGTAGAATCTTCTATTTCTCTAGAGACAAGCTCTCCTTTGGGAAACTCCCAAACTGCCAATTCTGCCTAACATACAGAACTCCTAAAATTCTGTTGAAGTTTTTCAAACACCGTTTGTATCTTCTTCCTTTTTGTTTAAGGAAATTCAAGAGAGAATGAGGATATTGGAACTGTATGCTAATGATCCAGAGTTTGCAGCTTTTGTGAGAGAGCATCAAATGTAAGCATTCCAGAAGGCCTTTTGTAACCTACCAACTTTATAGTTTGTCTTATAGAAGTGTCACCAGCGCAAGCATGTCATTCCTGTTCATGTGACAAAAGTTGTAGTGATGACCAAAATTTATTGGGTTCTTGAAAGTTTATGCATGTTCTAACAGATTATTTCATGTTTTCCTTATAATGGCTTTATAAGTTGGATGTTTCTTAGTCGAGGAAAGGAAAACTTGGAAAAGCAAAGAAACTTACGTAAGGTGATAGTGATAAAAAGCAGCAGAGCAGATTCTAAACTATCTGTTTTGACCTAGATTTCCCTGGGCTATGTCAGTAATACCCTGTCTCAAAAAAACAAAAAACATAAAACCCAAAGGCATCCAAAAAAAGGCATCTGATAAGGAATGAAAATAACAGAAACCATCTATGAAACAAGATTTAAGATTCTATAATACAAAAGGCAGCACATATAGCCTTCAGAGGGATGCATGTAGAGGGAAGACGTATTGAAAAAACTGTAGGCCTGTTAAAGATCTAAGCACCTAATCTACAGAGCATTTTCAGTCTGTACTTGGTGTACTTAGTGTTCTCATTTACCATGTAGCCTAAAAATGTTAACAGACTTAAGATGTAGGAAAAGCATTACATGGTCTTTATGTTTTGTTTAACTTAGCACAACAAAGTTATGAATAAGTTATATACAACCCCTCACTCCCACCCCAGACACCCTTTACTCCAGTGGAAGCAAAGAGAAAGCACTGGTGATTTTGGTGATGTAGTACATTCGTGCCTTTCCACTGTATTAGTCTTTATGTTCTCTGTTTTTTTGTTTTTCATGGCAGGGAGGAGCTTTAACACAAATGCCTATCTCTGACATGGATTAGAAGTGTGAAGATGCCGACCACCGGTTATCCATGTCATGTAATTAATTTGGACTTTACTTTGAATACCACTGGAAGAAGAATCTTCCATTAAAAAATACATGAATGTGGAACACACAATTTCCCTAGCTTAAACATTTTATTTCTGCAAAGACTAAGAGCTTGTGTTAAAGAAAATTCAAAATCATAAGTTTTGGGAAGTATTCTACTACAAAAGAAGGGGGATGAGGAAGAGGTGGGGAAGAGAGAGAGCGAGACAGAGAGGAGGGAGAGAGAGACGGGGGGAGAGAGTATGAGAGAGAGAGAGAACAGAGAGGACAGAAAGAGAGAGAAAGAGTGTGAGTGAGAAATAAAAATCCAGTTCCCGGAGTTAGTGCTGCAATTTCTGTCTGCTCCTGAGTCTTGAGATTTCTCTTAAGAAAGAATTGTGCCTCAAGTTTCCCAGATGGAGAATAATGTTAAGAGTATGGCAAGGAGAAGTTAAGTAAGTCTCTATTATGTAGCTGATTTTTTAATGTTGGATAGACGGAGGGAGTCTGGGAAGTAATTTTAATATAGCTTAAAGTAATTATCTACATAAAACATTACATTTTGTTTGGTTTTTAATTTAAAAAGTAATTGATAATTATTTTAAAACATTATAAATGTTAAGGGTATTTGTCATAAATGCTTGGTTTTATTTGTAAAACTTTCAAAGGATTTAAGATTCAAAACTTTATTTTCCTAAGCTCATATGTGTTGGATGAAAAACAAATTGTTTATAAATCACAAATTAACACCAAAAGGCAGCTCTTTAAATGGGTGCTTGCTGGAAGAGTTCTAGGTGGCTATAAAGGTTGTCTAGGGCACATCGCCATGAAAAATACTCAGGAGAAGCACAGACTGAGCCAAAGGAGGACAGTTGTTTTCCAAGAGACAAGCAATGAAGGGGGAAGTTGGGAATTTTTGACACATGTCACTGTCACTGATTTACTTTTGAATGACCTTTTCATGAAGGGGCAATTTACTGAGCTCTGTAAGAGCATCTGCTTCACAGCAATGAAATGAAAAAGAAATCTCCATCACAGTAAGGACAGGAGGTCTCAGTCTATACTTCCATTCTACCTTTTCTATTATGGGAAAAAAAATGAAAGAATTCAGGTTCTGCAGTGAGTGACCATCCACTGCTGCATGAGCCAGTCAGTGACTGTAGCTAATCTATGGGGGAAAAGCCAGCCCTAAAGAGCATCTCTTAAAAAGATATTTTCTCAAGGCAATTTAATGGTATGTTGTCATTGAGAAGTCTTAGGCCAAATTCCTATTTAGGGACTCTCATTTCATTAAGGAATGAAATTTTCTGAATATTAAAACATTGCCATTAACCTAGCAACGTAATATTCAATATCATGTTATTCAAAAGTAATAAAACAGAGTATTATAAAATGCATGGTAAATAACTCAAGCTTTTTCTGTCTCCTGGATTCATAAGGTACAGTGAGTCTTATAGATGTGTTATTTGATAAATAGATCCATTTTTATTATTATAATAGTTTAAAGATATTTGTTCACATTTATGTAGCTTAACATCCCACTTACTTACATAAAAATATGAGTGTAGGTTTTGTTAGATTTTATTACACCTATTTTTTTTCTTTGTTTTGGGCTTGTTCCTGAGCTTCTTTTCCTCAGGTTAGTGTACTACCACTTGAACTACAACACCACTTCTCGCTTTTTCTTTTTTTTTTGGTCCGGTCGTGGGGCCTGAACTCTGGGCCTGGGCGCTGTCCCTCAGCTCTTCAGTTCAAGGCTAGCACTCTACCACTTGAGCCACAGTGCCACTTCCAGCTTTTTTTTCCTGCTTATATGGTACTGAGGAATCAAACCCAGGGCTTTGTGTATGCAAGTAGTTTATTGTGCATGAGTAGTTTATTGGAGATATGTGTCTCATGAACGTTCCTGCCTTGGTTGACTTTGAACTGTGATTCTCAGATCTCAGCCTCCTGAGTAGCTAGGATTATAGTCATGAGCCACTGGCTCCTGGCTCCACCTATGTTTTTACTTTTGAAATATCTAGTCACCATGGGTTGGTTCTTCCTTCTCCAATACTTTTCCTTCCCATCTGACCACATAGTGAATTATAATGTAGTTAGACAACCCTAACTTAATATTACTTCTGACAAAATGATGGAAACTGCACAATTATTCTTTATAGGTACTAAACTATGTTGGATTAAATATGATACTTGAACTAGCTATAATATACTTGTTTTATAGTTTTCCTTCCTTTTCATGTTTAAGCAGTTAGTTTACCTTGGTGTCATTTTCATGTGGTCAGATATTTACTGTCTCTGAACTAACTTTTTATTTCACAGGAGGAAATGAATACACAAATTTATTTTTTAAAAAAGCAGATGATTTAGGAGAATGACCTATCTTTATAAATTGAGATATTTTATCCAAGAAAAATATGGGTCAAGCTTTTTTTTTCCCCCTAAGATGTTTCTAATGATTCTCAGTGGAAATGGGTGAGGCCAATCTTCTTCATTTACCATCCAGCTGCAGTGAGTCAGGATCCTAGTTCATTTTATTCCCAAGTGGACAATAAAGGCAGTAAAATTATGTGAAGGTCACAATCCTCAAGTCCATTGCATTGTGTCCCACAAAGGATCCTGGCTAGAGGTAGGAAGATGGGTGGCTACCATGATATAATTGATGATGTAAAGAATTTGCCTGGAAATTTCCTTGACTCATGTGTTTTGTAAAATCTTACACTACTCTTAGAGTTAATGAGACAGATTAAGCCACTCCCCTCGGGGAGAATAAGACACAGATTAAAATACTCCCCTCAACAAAATTATAATTTCAGTTTGGATCGAATGATTCTTTATCCTCATTTTCTCCATGTTATATTTAATTAATTCTTTGGAGATAAAGGATATGCATAGGAAAATATCAGGGAATACAAATATATAGTTATATAATCCAGACTACGATGACTCCTATGTAATAGTGTACATACCACAGCATATGTTTAATATGGAGTATAGTTAATGAAAAACTTTTTTTGTCTATAATGGCATTTTAACCAAAGTGTGATCAAATAAATTTATGTAACTATACTATTTTTATTCAATGTTAGCTAATTAGCTGTAAAACATTGTCTTTATGTATATATAATAATGCATACAATAATGTTACTTTCATTAGTAATAAACGTATCTTTCATGAACTTGTCTACATTTTTTTGCCAATTAAAAATTTGGCAATGGTTGAATTGTAATCATAATCCAAAGATAAATATACGAACATGACTGGAAAAGTAAAATCATTCTTCAGTTGATCTTGGTGTAGTGAGGATTAGGAGAATCTTAGATAAGTCTGTAGCCAAATTGTGGCCTTAGATTTTGTTGATAGTTGGTGAAACTGAATCATTATTTGACCTCCTCTGAACTTTACTCTTTTAAACACTTTCAGTTTTTTCTCATGTGCTTAAGGCAGCAATGGAAGAAAAACTGAAGTTGATTAAAGAAATATTAGGTGGGGTAGCTGGCACCAGCTGTCTTGTAAGGAGAGAGAAAAATCGGTGATCCATCAAAAGTGAAGAGAAGGCATAAATATGGCAACAGTAATTCAAACCCATCATGCAGAAGAAGGGTAGGAGGAATATCAGCTAACAGTTACTGAACAGGAAATTTCCAATAGATTAACAACATAAGCCTCAATTTTAGTTATTTCCTTATTATTTCCATGATATCTTACTAGCAACCACACACAAGGGAATCATAAATCAGTCTTAGAAAAGAGGGGAGAGAAATAGTTTTGCTTTGACTAAAAATACTGTAAAATATAGGAGAAACATGTCTAATAAACATCTTCTTGTTTGCTTAATTAGTAACCTAATTTTAGGAGAAACAGTGAGTAATAGCCTGTTTTTAGGCCATGATTAAGGTCTGGACAAGTCCTAGTCATCCTTAATTCATAACTTCACCATAATGGTCTAGACTGTGAATTTATGTCTATCTCATTAGCCCATGGTGGACTGTGTTGTTTACTTTTATCTTTTCACCAAAACAGTATATTTATATCTTCTCCTTCCTAATTAGAACAAATGAATTCATGTTAATATATTAATACATGTTAAATAATATTTTCCAAGGAATACCAAGTTGTTTATGGGATTTCAGAAAACAGTTCATTACCCTAAATGAGTGACTTCTTGTCAATCTGGCACTGCACCATGGTAAGAAAGAGGAAAGAATAGCATGTTTTTAGAAAATGATTCAGTAAGCCTCAAATAAGAAAAAAATACCAAAACTTTCATTTTTTGTTTTTTTTTTTGGCAAAAATAACTAATTTATTTTGGGGAATGGGGAGTGTACAGTCTCAGAACTTCTGGAATTGCTTCTTGGTTTGTGTCTTTTTCTATCCTATTTACATGCCTCCTTTTGGTTATTCAACAAGACTGTGTGGTTGGGAAGGTGGCTCAGTGGTAGAGTGCTTGCCTAACATGCATGAAGCCCTGGGTTTGATTCTTCAGTACCACATAAACAGAAAAAGCCAGAAGTGGCACTATGACTAAGTGGTAGAGTGCTAGCGTTTAGCAAAAGAAGCTCAGAGACAGTGCCCAGGCCCTGATTGGCAAAAGCCCCAGGACTGGCAAAAAAAAAATCTCAGAGATAGCACCTAGCCCTAAGTTCAAACTCTAGGATTGGTAAGAGAGAGAGAGAGAGAGAGAGGAGAGAGAGAGAGAGAGAGAGAGAGGAGAAAGAGGAGAGAGAGGGAGGAGAGAGGAGAGAGAGGAGAGAGGAGAGAGAGAGAGGACAGACAGACAGAGAGAGAAAGAAAGGGAGAGAGAGAAAGAGAGTAAAAAAGAAAAAAGGCCTCTGAGTGCAAGACAGTAGATAAGGAAATGAACAATAGAAATAAGTCTTTTTTATGTATACAGAAAGCATTTATTGGGTGGGGGGAGGGGGGAGGCGGGGAAGGGAAGTGAAGGGTAAACAAAGGAGGAGGCTGCAATGCTTGGTAAGAAATGTATGCATTATCCTGCCCATGTAATTGTAGCCCCTCTGTACAGTATGTTCTCAAATAAAATAAAATACAATTAAAAAAAAAAGAAAGCATTTATTTAATCCTAAAGAGTTTAATAAATATGATTTTATTGCTTTATTTCTATTTTATATAGAACAGAATAAATTAAAGGTACCAAGAAAGGGAATGTATGAAAATATATTCCAAAGTATGAATGTAAGCAGTTAAAATTGCTTCAGTATTGCCTATTCTTTTTAAAAATGTAAAAGTGAAGGTAACACTTCTAGAGAAATATATTTTCCTTATGATTTGATCTCTGTGACATGGTAGTGGAATGATCTTCCTTCTTCATAAAAGAAAGCTGTAAAACACATGTTGAGAACTAGAAATCCCTTCTGTTCAACACAGTGAGCCAGGGAAGTATTTTCCATTGCTTCATTTTTTCTTATTTTACTTTCAGATTCATCAGTGATATTTCAAAGCCAGAATTTAACTTGGAATGTAAAGCTGTAGACTTAAGTGCACTTTCCATTAATGGGCTTTTCATTCATTCATTTATAATTAATGAATTCTATTTTGAAAGCAGTGTTGAATTAATTTTGACTTAAAACATAAAATTGATAATTTGGAGAAATCAATATAACCAGGTAGTTTTTCTCAGCTTTACTAAACCATACTTAAGAGAAATGTTAATGATCGTGTTATAACAGTACTAATTTTGCCAGCATCTTTGTGACACTCATCCAGGAGCCATATGTACTGGTAGCATTTAGTAAATTCTTTTTGGTTTTGGCCTGTGGTATTCTGTGCTTTTCTTCATGGACATATTTAAAGCAGGACCTGACACTTACTTCTACATGGAATGTCACATCATCACAGAAAAAGAAGCCTTTGCTATCTGTTCCCAGAACCCCGGAGGAAAAGAGAGGATTATCACATGGCAACTTATAGAGATGAACAATGTTGTTACTTCATTCAGTCTTTTTATCTAATTGCCTTAGCTAATTTTGTCCCCAGTACTGTTTGATTTAAAATAGAAAGTTGAGTTAAATTGTTACCTAATATAGTCATTGTTGAGGCCAAATTGTGTAAATTGCAAATGCAATATGTTTAAGCTTAACTTTCATCCTGACTGGAGGAGAAAGTGTTACATATTCCCAGGTTATAGCACTCTTTTTCAGAGGCAGAAACAGGAAGTTGAATATCTTGCAAACTTTTCCACTTTAGGTTTCCTTTTATTGTTTAGAAGGATGGAAAAATACACTAACTCTAGCCAACATCAGTGGTCTTGTAAGACTCTATTTTCTAGTTCTCATCTACTTGCCAAAGCCTAGAGCATAATAGTATAGAACTCAGAAACTCAATGAATTCTGGAGAATTACCCTCTGTTTCAGCTCCACTGGAATAGAAAATGCTTTTGTGCTAACAGGTACAGGTAATATACTTTCACCTTTCCTTTGATGTGATTTTTTTGTCATCTGCATGTTGTGAGTTGTCCATAGCTCTGGCATCCTCTTCTCTTCTGACCATGGAGATCTGTGTGTACTCATGGTTACCAGGTGAGCTCAGTGTCTGGGTTTCAAAGTCATCACCTTCACAGAGGGCTTGTGTCTGCGGTTGTGCAATGCAGTGTGGGGTGGATGGGAGAGCATTTTGGGCCACAAGACTACAAACAGAGTCTGAGCATATAATATTATTAAAGTGGCTGGTGGAATTTGGCAGTTCAATCATATTATAAGTTTCTAGCCCAGAAGTTATACAGTCTTGTTTAGGTGAACTAAATAAAATCTGTATGCACATATGTGAATGGTGCCATCAATTTTATATTTCCAAGGAATCCACTTTTTATAAGGACATGGTTGTCCTTTTTCATATGCTTATATTTCTGTCCACTATTTGAGTATCCTGTATGATTCTGAAATTATTTAAAATATGACAGCAGCCATACTACTTCCACCCATGATAAAATTTGTATCTTCCTCTTATTGTTATCTAATCTGGGTTTGGGGAATACAGAATAATATCTATAGTTAGATAATAAAAACATAAAAATAGATAGGAATGAACATGGATTATTAAACATCACCTGATTGTCTCAGGGTTTATCCAGTATATCATTTCAGTACTTGATTTGAATATTTACATAAGAGAGCATATTTTGCTAAGTTCCAGTACTTAAGAGTTCTAGAGTACTTAAGTACCAGTACTTAAGAGTTCTAGAGCAGTGTAGAGTGGAAAATAGATTGGAATTAGCTAATAAACTTTAACTAGGAAGCAGGATAATCAGAGGGGATATTAGCAGTGATGAGCACATACTTTAACACTTCAGGCCAACGTTTCCCACAGGAGTTATATTTATATTGGATTGTGAGAAATCTAAGTGGAGGAGTCTATCAACTAATGAGTAGTGGTGTAAATCACTTTTATAACTGATTATGGTCTTGAAACACAAGGATAGTACAACCTTGATAAATTCTTCCATATGATTCTAAAATTATATGAATCAGATTGTTTCCAGTTCTTAGACAGTAATAGGACAAAGCAGAATACAAAAGGTAAATACTATTGAGGTGAAAGATTTTACATTTTGTCAAGTTTCAGAACATCAAGATTATGTCAGCATGTGGGTAATTAAATAAGAAAGCACTGAATAGTTCGAAAAATCAAGCAATTGAGTTTGTTTCTAGAGATCCAGCCTGAACAGCAGAGTCAAGGCATAGTTTGAGAATCCATGCAGGAGGTAACATATCTAGGTTTCAAATTGAACAGTAGGAGGGAAATGGAACTCTGTGTGGTGTTAGTCATTCATACAATTCATGATATCAACAAACCCATGCTGGGGCTTGAGATTAAATGTCTACTTACATGCAATAAATGTGGTAGTCTCTTTGTGTGTGGTCTCTTCAGCAATGAGAGACAGAGTTCAGAGGTCCCTTGTGATTGCCAGGCAACAAGTAGTAAACAAATAATGCCCCAACAATGTATGACAAAAGTCTATTGGCCAGGAGATGATAGAGATTTGCAGACAGGTTTGAAATGATGGGAGGGTGGGGGGAGATGGTGGGGTGGGGGTGGGAGGGAGACTTGAAGGAACTAGGCTATTCCTGAAATCCGTAGGATAATTCAGGCTTCCCTGAGATGCTTGCCCTTTTTTCATGTGATTAGAATGCTTCAAACACTGTAAAGCAGGGGGGATGGGAGGAGATAAAGGAAAGGGTCCATTGTGATGTATACCAAGTGTTATGATAGAGTGTTATGGCCTGGGGCTTCTAAATAGGACCCCAATTGCCCAGAAAAAGAGCCAGGAGTGACAATTGGGACTGCTTGAAGTTAAAAAGTTTTACACAACAAAAGGAACAATTACCAGAACCAAGAGACAACTCACAGATTGGGAGCAAAATCTTTGATATCCAACAAAGGATTAATATCCAATATATACAACAAGCTCAAAGATTAAATAGTAAAATAACAAATAATTTAATAAGGGGCAAATGAATTAAACAGGTGGCCTTTAGAGGAAGAAACACAAGTGGCTAATAGATACATAAGAAATGTTCAACATCCTTATCCATAAAAGAAATGTGGACCAAAACTATAATAAAATTCTAACTACTGTCATATTGGCAGTCATCAAGAAAACAACAACAAAGAAAACAACAGCTGATGCTATGCAAAAGGTAAGAAATGTACGTATCACCTGATGTGGAAGAAATAACTGTATTGTCAAAGCTCATAGAACTCATAAACGTTATAAACCACCATAGTTGATTTGCCCCATGAAAGTTAGAATGTGTTTGTGACTTTAACTAAGCATCACTATCCCACAATACTGTGAAATTTGTGAAATTATGTAATCACTTAATCACAATAAAGAATTTGCAAAAAAACCCCCCAACAAACCAAATTCTAGTGAGGATGGGGGGAAAAGTTATTCTCATACACTGCAGGGATTGTAACCTAGTGCTACTACTATAGAAATTTCTCAAAAAAATCTAACTTATGACTTCACCATTTCATTCTTGGGAATATTTCCAAAAGAGTGCAAGTCAAGAAAGATAGTTGCATACCCATGTTTATTGTAGCTTTGACTACCACAGCTAAACTCTATAATTAGCCAGGTTCCTTAAAACCAATGGATGGCTAAAGAAAAAATGTATATATATACCATTAAATATTACTTAATCACGAAGAAATGAAGTTATGTTATTTGCAGAAAAAATGGATGGTGTTGAAAATTATCATGGAGTGTCGGATAAGTTAAGATCATAAATGTTATAACACTTCACCTAAAAATTGAGAAGCTCTCTTTATTTCAAAATGAATTTTTAAAAAATTTACTTTGTTATTTTAGAGGTGATATACAGTGGGGTTACATTTTCATACATAGGCAATAAGTACATTTTCTTTCATACAATGTCATCTGTTCTCTCCCATTCCCTCCTCTCATCTCCACACCCAGAGTTAGATAGGTCATTTTCATCAGTGTCCAGTGCACTCCACTGCAGCAATTTTTCACCCCCTTTCCTTAGATTCTGTGCCTTTCCACCACCCTCCCATTAGATGTTCACATGAATATACCACATCTAAAGAATACAGAGTCATCAGAAAAAGAAAAAAACTAAGAAAAAGTCCTTTGTTTCCATATCTTTGGAGTTTGTTTCAGTATGAATATTATTTTATATGCATATGAAGAGGTGCTTGGGTATTGCACCTTTCTGATTCTCTCCTAAGACTATCTTCTTTTAGTCCCGCTGTATGTGAGTATCTAGAATCCTGTGTAATTTGTCATATTCCAGAGTGTTTTAGATCTAACTTCCACATATCAGGGAGAACATGCATCATTTTTCTCTCTGCTATGATACATTTTGGATTTCTCCAGGATGGAGCTTGGATTATTTCAAGCTGTTTTAAGGAATCTATACAATTGAAAATTTATTCTGCCAGAATGAATTTTTTTGAAATCAATAGTACATTCTTAAATAGTGTATTCTTAGTCAATTTACATGGAACTATACTGTAGGTCCTACCTACCTTTTCATATAAAATCAATAACAGCTTCCCAGATATACTTTGAAGAAAATGCGTCCATGTGAACAATTCCAGAGTGGGTTGAGAATAACAGTACTTTCAGTAAAATTTTCCATAAGATTTTCCATAGGAAGTATCCTTTATGGACAGAGGATTCATGCTTACTATTGGTGAGAATTTAAATCTTCCTTTTCTTAAGAGAGGATCACAAAGGCTCAATACTTACGTGCATATCATATATAAAATGATGTTTAATGAAATGAACTCCATGAAATGAAAACAGGATTTTTATTTACTTTTTTTGTACTTTTTTTTGCTCTGTTTTCCCCCTATTGTTGCTGTTTTTGATTTCTGTACCTTTTGTATGCAAGTTCATCTGTTTTGGAGAGGGTAAGATGGAGCACAAAAATGACAAAGAGTTGACAATTTAGCAGTGATACTTGCTAGACTCTATGTTGAAAATGAACTACACAAGTTGTGGGAGAAGGGGGTCAGGAGGGAAAAGTCTGGGAAGAAAACAAGGGAAGTGGTGTGATGTTCAGAAAGAAATGTACTCACTGCCTCACCTATATAATGGTAACCCCTCTGTATATGACCCTTACAATAAATATAAATAAATAACAAATTAAATCTTTCCACTAATGTTTCTATTGAACTCTTCAACCAAATCTAACTTAAGATGTGAGATAAGTAAGCAATCATTTGTTCAATTTGCAATGGTAAATTCAATAGTTTTTCTTACATAAAATCTTCCAACAAATACATATTTAATGATGTAACATTAGTCACAAGAGGTTTATATGTTTGAAGAAAAACAGTCTACCAACGGTTTGATGATAGAAAAGAAGCTGTCATGACTTCATTTATAGATAATTTTGGTCATTTTGCCTTCTATGATAACCACATGAATGTCTCTATTTGAGTACAATTCTTTTTCTTTAAGGATACATTATTTATGAGTAATAAGTATGTTTTATTCCCCAACAGCTGGTAGTTTTCGGCTAACTTCAATTTTAATATTAAGATGAAATATTATTGGTAAGAAATAGAAATTTGTATTTATGCTAAAATACTAGTGTAGAATTTGAAGTAAAAAAAAAATCAGGCAGGTAGAGGCCTGCCAATGACAGCTTTTTCCTGTTAGTGATAGTGGCTTGATAATAGCTATTTTTGGTGAAAGGAACACACAATAGAAATAAAGTAACATTAAGAACCCTAAACACTACTATTTGGTTTTATGGAATGAGTACAAGTTCCATTTCCATAGTGCTATGTATTTCTTGCTTTCACCTGGATTTTGAAATACTGTGTGGCTGCTTCTAAATTGCTTCTTTTAAAATTTTTCTACCATCCCACCATTGATCAGAGATGATATAGTTTAAAGGAAAGGCCAAAGAATCTTAGAAAGTAAGAGTTCAAATTCTAATCTCCTTATTACCTGTGTCATGCTGGAGAGGATAAATTGCCTCTCAGCGCCCCTATGTTCTCCCTTATTAAGTGGGAATAAATGCTCTCTCTGATCCCACATGTATTAAATGAGATCATTTGAATACACTATGCAGTCCATATATTAATAATTACTATTAACCAGTAGATCTGAAATCTTAATAACGAGGTCTCTATAAAGCAATGGAATATTTAAGGGACAAATTTCTAAGCTTTACAATAAGTCTCACTTGTGCTCTTCATAGACTAAGAAGTGTTATATTAAGTATAATGTCTGTGTTTGTTATCTGTTAGGGTAGGTCAGAATTTGTAAGATCTCAGGAAGAACAATCTAGAGATTTGGAACGTTGGGAAGGTATTCCACCTATAAAGTCCTCATTCCCAGAGAACATCTCATCCTTCAGTCTTGCTACCATTATTTGTTGATAGTGTGACCAATAGAGCTTCTGAGTGCATATAACTGTTCAGGTTTCATTTAAGTCTTTCCCCCCCTTTCTCCTTTTTAAAGAAAATTAAGTAAGTTGAAGAAAAAGCTTGATTTCAGTGGGCTGACATCATCTTCTTCTCTTTTTCTGTCTTTTTAACATGATCTCATTATGTTGACCAGGCTAGTTCCAGAATTGTGAGTTCAAGATATTTCCTGTCTTGGAAATGGCGCTGTGGCTCAAGTGGTAGAGTGCTAGCCTTGAGCTGAAGAGCTCAGGATCAGTGCCCAGACCCACAGTTCTAGCCCCATGACTGACAAAAAAAAACAACAACAAAAAAACCAACATAAAAAGAGGTATTTCCCATTTCAACCTCCTAGAACTACTGGTATGTACCACCATGCCTGGCTTATTTCCTCTGTGTGTTTGGGATTCCTTCTAGGAGGTCTTGGGGAATTGGTTATTATTTTTCTGTAGCAGAATTACCACACCAGCACCTACATGTTATTGTGAAATTATTTCTTTTCAAGGGGGTGGGAGAGGTTTGAAAATGTCCCTTATAAGAGATTTTTATTTTACTTTTTGTCAGTCATGGGACTTGAACTCGGGGCTCAAGGCTTGTGCTCTATCACTTGAGCCACAACACCGCTTCCCGTTTTCTGGTGGTTAATTGGAGATAAGAGTCTCACAGACATCTTGCCCAGGCTGGCTTTGAGCTTCGGTCTTCAGATCTCAGTCTCCTGAGTAGCTAGGATTACAGGTGTGAGCCATGGGGGCCCGCCTTATATGAGGTTTTTATTCATCTGGAGGAGCCACACTGTGTAATCATACAGGTCTTGGGCATGAACAATAAACACTTTATAATCATGAAGAATGGTGGTCTTAACATCTTTGATGTCTTCTTGTAAAAAGGGTCTTTGTGAAAGTTATGAGTGTGGTTTTACTACTGCTGGAGTGACTTCTCATTTCTTCAGGGATGTTTATGAGTTCTGTTGCTAACTCAGCTTCATACTGAGCAGTCTGCTTCGCTACCTATGAGGTTACTGACTGCCAGGTGAATGGCTATGAAAACATTTATTTGGTGACTATCAGGGCTGTAACTCTCTGAAGGTGGTCTTTTTTCTTGTTTTAAACTTGCTTGCATATGTCTTAAGTCTTGTTCAGTTTGGAGAGTGTTTAATATTTCACAATTCATTTTCAGATACCCTACAGTTCCTACATTCATCTTTAGGAGAAAACTTAACCTGACTTTGGTGGATATCATTTATTTGAGGTCCTTCCCCTTCAATCCCTGTGAACTATAAAGGTGGCTTAGGCTTTTTTGGGGGTCATTACCAATGTCCCATTGGTTTAGTCAAGTGACTCTGATCGAGGAACTCTGTATACAAGATAATCCTCTTACAATGCTTGTTTTTAGTTTTGCAAAAGTTACTTATTTCAAAATCTTTGTATAAAGGAACAGGGACACAAAACTGTTAAGTCTAAAAAGAATTCCTGGGATGAATCACAGTAACAAGTAATAAGCAGCAATACGAATCAATAGGTACTAGATGGCTACCATTGGGTCACACATTTCTTCACCCATTCTCTTGATAATTATCAGATGAGCATCTGTGGCTGTAGTTAATGAGCTAGATATATAAATATCTGAACTCTCACGGGGATTTGGCCTAATGAGCACACACACAAAAAATCACCAAACTAATTAGAACCATTGGTAGAACCACTTGCTTTTATTCTCTGCAGCAAAAGCCTCCTACATGGATGAAAGAAAGAAAGAGAATAGGCTTTAAGTATATCATCAAAAACAACAGATTATTACTGAGGAAATTATTCCTGATAGAAAACATGTGCCATCCTTGTGTTTTGCAGACTTGGTAGATTCTGTGCTCTCAGTAAAAGTCCTATTTAGTCATGCCTTGGGCTGAAGACTTGAGTGCTCCCTGAACCTCACATCTTTGGAATATGTGAAAACACAGGAGGTTTTTTGTTTTTTTGTTTTTTTGTTTTTTTTTTTTTGCCAAGATTGACTTTCCTTCCAAACTTTTCCTTCACTGCATTCCAGAACAGAGCTGTGTTCTTGAAACTGTTTAGGATCAGAGGGCAGTATGTCCTGGGTTACTGGGACTAGCTACTTTTTATCCCTATCCCACTCTAAGTTTTTAGATAGCATGAGGGAGTTCTGGTTCTTTAAGAACAGGTTTAATCCACAGTCCAAAGTAGTAGAATTGTTTCTGTATTGAACTGTAGTTGATCACTTTCTTTAGCTGCCTAAGCCATAGTTGGTATAACAAGTAAGACTGAGAGCTGTTTTATTACCTCTGCCATGCCAGTAGGATCCTCTTTCGTTACTCATGAAGTATTTATTGAGTTGCCAGAGGAACATTCACATCTTGCTAAGTAGTTGAACAAACATATTAAAGATTAATAAGTCTAGGGACCTGGAGGATGTCTCAGTTTTACCCAGGAAAAATTTGAGTTACTGGGAAAATCAGAGTTGGTCATCATATAAGCATACAGTTTTGGTAGATGAGCAAGTGTCTTACTAGCTTTGAAAAACATGCCTGGACTGTGATATGTCTCTTGATACTTTTAGAACCTTCTGGTACAGAAAAGGGAATTGTACACATAAACATTTCCATAAATGTGAACTGGACCACCTCATCAACTAGAGAACAGGACTGTGAAGAGTAGGTACTTCAAAGAGCCACAGCCTATGGCTAGGAGGCAAATTCACATGTTGGTAATCAGGAGTTTGTCTAACCTTGTCAGTGCAAAATTAGAATGGTTGTTCATCCAGAAAATTAATTTCTAGTAGGCAGTATTTCTAGCATAATTGACATAATTCTGAACCTCCATAGACTGAAGTGTAGTTAGGATCCAAAATGTCTCATTTCATTACTAAGTTTTGGTTGAACACCTACTGTGTGTTAGGACTGGGAAGGTGCAAGAAGAAATAAAGATGGAGGAGGCATCATTTGACCTTGAAGAGCTCACTGAATGGAGGACAGATGTGTTCATAATTAATAATAACAAAGTGTAATGAGTCCTTCAATAATGGTATGAATGAAGTATTGTGAATACAGAGAAGAGGGAGAATTAAGAGCTGGTTAACAACAGTGAAGGATTCTTGAGTTGGGTTTTACAGGCTACTTAGTTCTTTACCCAATCTGGGACAGTTGTCATAGCACCCTGGGAAGATGATCATTTAGCCTGTGTTAAAATACCAGTATAGAGATAGCTCATTGCATTTTCAGGCTTCTCTATTCAATTGATTCAAACTAGAAGCATTGGAATGGTTGTCAAACTTTGTTCTTACTTATCTCATTGAATACATACCTAAGTAAGGATATTTATAACTCTTTTTCAGATAAATATCGATAGCTCACGAAAGTGTGTTTGAGTTTACACATCGAACAATGGCGTCAGTTGATCTGTCATCTGGTTTGGAAGCTTGGTGTATGTTTTCCCTCATTCTCCCATAAATTCATATCCTGTCATATACAGAGAACAGGAGATAGTTGAATTTCTTTCTCTCAACTTTTCAAAGATTGCACGAGAACATTCTCAGGACTATGTGCTCTTTACCTTCCATATCCAATTCTTCTCTAGTCATTACCTCTACACTCCTTCCAGTGTTCAGCAAAACAATGCTTTTCAAACCCTCACCATTTAGCCATCTCTGATGCCTCCTCTGTTTGTGGATGCCTTTCTCAACTAACAGCATCCACACATTATTTCAGAGGTGATCTATCATTGAGTAAAATGGGTGCGACATTTCTTTATTCAAAACATACTATTTTTTATAGCCACAGAGCATCACATTATTGGCACTTCCCCTTTTGTCAATACAATTTACAGGCCTGTTTTTCTTCTCTAACTTCTTTTTCTCCTTTAGTAATTATATACATTACTTAAAGCCTTTTTTGGGGAGGAGGATGGACTCAGTTAATATCATTATTAACTCATATCTTAAAGGAGATACAGAAATATTTAATCTTCACATAGCTAGAAGAGAGGTGAAGAGACATCTAGAGTTTCTCTGGATATTCTTTCATTTCTTGACCCCAGGTGCAGTTTGGATCATGAATGCCCACCTCTTCCCCTTCCCGCTCCAAGTCCATGTATTGAGGGATTGGTCCCCAGTCTGGTGTGCCATTGTGATGTGGTGGACCCTTTGGGAGGCAGGGCTTGGGAGAAGGAAGTTAGGTCACTGGGAGCATGCCCTTGATGGGGATATTAGGACTTGGCTGCTTCCTTTCCCTCTCTGTGTTTCTGTATTGGCGTGGCATGAATTGCTTCTTCTGTTATACTCCTGCTCTGCCCTATGGCTTTGCCACAGGTGAGCTCAGGCTCACCTTGAACTCTGTCTGTATCTTGAGACAATTTTTTTTCCGGTCCTGGGGCTTGAACTCTGGGCCTGGGTGCTGCCCTTGACCTTCTTTTGCTCAAGGCTATCACTCTACCACTTGGCCACAGCACTACTTCCAGCTTTTCCTGTGATTGATTGGAGATAAGAGTCTCATGGACTTTTCTGCCAGTGATTCTCAGATCTCAGCCTCCTGAGTAGCTAGGATTACAGGTGTGAGCCACCGGTGTCCAGCTTGAAACAATTTTTAATGTAGTTAAATGTATTTTAAAAATATTTACTATAAAGCTGATGAGAGGTTACAGTTACATACGCCAGGTAATGAGTACATTTCTTTTTGAACAGTGTCACCTCCCTTCCCCATAAGTTGTATAGTCAGTATCACTACTGAGTTAGTTCACACTTAGTCCTATTGATTCTGTGCTCCCCCTTCCCCAAATCAGTCAAATGTATTTTTAAGTCTAGAATCAGTACTGTATTACTTTAAATTTTCTCTTGTTCTAAATATCACAGACACTTTCAATTCAAGAATTACCTGTGATTGACATATTAAGCTATGGTAATTTGGTAAAATGACAGTGTGTTTTTGCTACCAGGGAGCCATTGAAAACATTTGTTTTCCTATCCTGTTTTTAGCTGTAATACTTCTGATATTATCAACTGTCCGGCTCACCTGTTACCTGGACTGGTATCAGACAAGCTAACCATTCTTGAGCCAAGTTTGTTCTTCTTGGATGCTGTTTCTAAGACAACAAAAAATATATATTATTATAAGAAGTTCATAATGAGTCTGTGACTCTGTGGAGGTAGAGAGAAGAAGAAAATATGATTTCTGTTTCACAGCTAAGGAAATAAGATATAGGCACAGGCATCAGAAGAGAGGGCACAGGATTCCAATGATAGAATAAGGATTTTGATTTCCTTCATAAAAATAGATTGAGTTTCTACATAAGTGTCTTCTAAGGATATGACACTGTTGTGTTAAATTGAGAGTCACAAAATAAGGCCCTGGGATCCAGTTACTGGCCAGTGGATTGATAATGTGAAGCTTAAAATTTGGTTTTGTTTTGTTTTCTTTCTTTCTTTTTTCTTTTCTGAGACAGAGTCATGATAGGCGGCCCCTGCTGTCCGTGGACTCAGGATCCTCCGAAAGTTCAATGATGCTGCAATATTGAGATAGAAAATATGGAATTATGAGTTTGAAAAGATCTCTTTTCATATTACCCAGGCTGTTTCCTTCTATTATACCTAGATTTGGAATTTACCTCTCTCTTACATCTAGTAGGAATAAAATGACCAGTGCTATATAGTTAAAGATCATTCTCATAAACACTCATGTTGGATTTACTTATTTCTCAAGCAAACAGCTGATACGGAGTCTCTCAAGTGGGTTAGCCTTGGGGAGGAACTGGAAGGAATTAGCCATGGGCTCATGAGATGTTCAGGCCCTTTCATTAGTTCCTCCTGTTCCTCATCCCTGGTTTCTGGAATCTTTCTCATCCTTGTTTGGTGTCAATCAGCAAGAGCCACAAATCTACTGATACAAAAAGGTGGTTTGACTTTGTCTTCAATTTGAAAAGTCAGTCCATCTCTAAGGGAAGTTTTCAGTGATGAGAAAATGAAATCAAGCTTCTCTTTGTCTCCAATGTGATTAAAGATTAGAAATGAGGGATCTTTTTTCAGCATTGAAGGGAAAGGGAAAGGAAATCTGCTGAGTTTTCAGCTGCATAAAATGCTTGGAATTGTAATTTGCATAAAAACTCTTTTGCTGTCAGCCAACTACCAGGTAGACATTTAATCTCTGCTGACTCTGCTGTGTCTTTTTTGTGCCAGAAGCTGTGGAAGAATTAAAGCTTCTTTTGAGCTCTGGCTCATCAATTATGAGTTCCTGCTTTCTAGAGAAGGCAAAAGCCAGAACTCTCTAGTGACAGGAATACTAGTGCTTAGGACTGACATTAATAAAGAATTTAGGACGAAGGGAAACTATTTATAGAAGCAGTTTAGGGATTTGATTGATTCTGTCTACTATATTTGAAAATACCTCATCTCACTCTTATTTAGCTAATTTAGCTCTTCAGTGTCCCAAAGCATTTCATGAATTCAGTTCTTAACTTCATTGGCATATTTTCTAAGGCTTCAGGTTACCACCAGAGAGCAGTAGAGATTTATAGGTAATGAGTATCCTAAATACTAAATATATCAGAAAGATTTTCTAGCTTGGTTTGAAGAAGAAGAAGGGGCACATGATTAATAACTAGAATGCTTACCTATTAGCCTGTATCCACACTTACACATACTTTCTGATATGTGGTGTGTGTGTGTGTGTGTGTGTGTGTGTGTGTGTGTGTGTGTGTGTGTGTGTGTAAGAGAGAGAGAGAGAGAGATTAACTGAATGGCTTTTGACTCTACATGGAAAGAGGTTTCTGGTCTTTCTAGAAGCTTAGGACATATGAGTCACAACACAACTCTCTACACACAACTCTCTTTCATGCCTTGTTCAATAAAATGGAAGCAATAAATCATTTCATTTTAGATGAGATCATGAAAATACTGTTTCCACAGACCAAATCAAGCCTGTTGCCTGATTTTATAAAGTTTTATTGAAACATAGCCATAATGACTGGACCATTTTTTTTCTGTCTATGACAGATTTCTTGCAAAAAATGGAAGAATATATGACCTGCAAAGCCAGAAGATTTTACTATCTTACTCTATAGCAAAAATTTGTTAACTATTGTTGTATGTCATTTTTTTTTTGTCGGTTGTGGGGCCTGAACTCTGGGCCTGGGTGTTGTCCCTCAGCTCTTCAGCTCACCACTTGAGCCACAACGCCACTTCTGGTTTTCTGATGGTTATCTGGAGATAAGAGTCTCCTGGACTTTCTAGCCCTGGCTGGCTTTGAACTCTGATCCTCAGACTCAGCTCCTGAGTAGCTAGGATTACAAGTATTACTAGTGCCTGGCCTGTATATCATTTCTTTATTATAAATTCAAATTATAGAAAGTATGGCAAACAGAAAGAGTTTTGTCATGGGAATTCAAAAACTGTTGCACTAATCCTAAATTTGCTACTTATTA
The DNA here is from genome assembly GCF_024711535.1 of Dipodomys merriami. Taxonomy (NCBI): domain Eukaryota; kingdom Metazoa; phylum Chordata; class Mammalia; order Rodentia; family Heteromyidae; genus Dipodomys; species Dipodomys merriami. The sequence goes on from NW_027203381.1 coordinate 88,293,099, forward strand.
GTTGTGCAACCCTTGAGTAAACCCTTCAATATTCTTAGCCATATGTGCCCTCATCAGTGAATGGCTTTAGGGTCATTGCATAAAAGCTATAATCATTACCAGATCCAAAGATTTATGACATTTAGTTATCATTTGGCATAATGTAATGTACAAGCTTTGACTTGTCTTCGATTTGATTCTTTTACTTGATTCTGCCAGCAATATAAGTCGGATCAGCCATTCTTCATTGGTTATTCATTAATTCAAGTGATAATGGTGTTATGGTGAGAATAATGTCTATGTCCTAGTCTGGAACTTGTTAATAAGTTACCTCATGTGGCAACTTGTTAATAATGTTACCTCACATGGCAGATGTAATTCAGGTAAGGATGTTATGAGTGACAGATTGTCTTGGATTACCTGGGCTGGTTGGCTCCCTGTAATCACTAGGATCCTTATCAGGAAAAGGTTGCTATGCTGTGGCTTTGAGAATGCTATTTTCTGGCCAGAGAATGCAGGAAGCCTACAAAAGATAGAAAGGCATCCCTTGTTAGGTGTTATCAGAGAACCTGTAGAGACTCAACATAGTATTATATTTTTGAAGGATTTACCTTCAACCAAAGGTTATGGGTTCATACTTTTACTCTCAACTGAGAAATGAGCTTATTTATTCTTTATGAAAACCTTAAATGCATTAGGTATACAGTGGAGGGACATCAGTGATGGAAATCACATTTAGTTTTTGTATTGCCTTCCTACTATTTGGAAATGGAAATATTAACTGTCTAGTTCTGGCCAAAACATTTGCCTGTTGATGAATTAACTTGAAATGTGAGGCATAAGATGGAACTAACAGAATGGGCAGACATGCAGAAGAGTCTGTTGGAAAAAAACTTCAGACATCCATGGAATAGCATAAATGTGCTTAAGACGGAATGGGGCACACACGTAGGGAACTATGGACAGCAGACCAGGTCCTGCATGCATGCAGTTAAGGGAAACTAGATCCCAGTAAATGCTGTGGAATCGGCCTGTGGATTCGTTCTCTTTTCATTATCATCACCAGATGACAGTTAGGTCTTCCCTGGCACTCACTGCCGAGCTGAACCCTGCATTCAAAGAATGATAATTTCCCCAAATTCCTGGGCTGCCAGAAGTAAGGGACAGTTTCCAGATGACTGCTTCTTTCTCCTCTCCAAAACCCACTTTTCCTTGTATCATGACCATATGTCCTGGACTTCCTATCCTGGGCCCAATTTCATGCTTTTTTAAAAAATAGAATGAATAAATTCAATCCAATTAATCCCCATTTATGAGTCTACAGGTATGTGTTTTCATAAATAAACTTACAAATAAGGAAATACAAATGTCCCTTTTCAGATCAGACTTTGTAACTTTTGGATCAGAAATCATGGTCTTTCAAAACCTCAGGTGACAGAAGTATTTAATCATACTAAAGTAAAGAACCTACTTAACAGGAATAAATCAAATGAATAAAGGTCAAGCTGGCATTAATTTGTGTATGACAAATTCTTTTAAAAGTGCAGGTAGTTCTTCCATGTTGGACGTTCCTTCTACAAAATTGTGAGCTAAGTCGACCTTTTTCTTTATGGACTACACAGTCTCAGTTATCTTGTTATAGAAATACAAAGTAGGCTAAGATATTATCCCTCATTTGCACTTAAAAACATTATGTATTTTTCTCTTTGGCTGGATTTTTAAAAAGATGACCAAATGTCTGAACCAAACATTAGAAAGTTTGGCTTGACAAGGATATATTTTTTGACTTGTACATTTATTTATTTTAAATGTTTTAAAAATGGGATCAATATAGGTGGACCCTTTGCAACAATGAGATATACAAGTCATTATGACAAAAAAATGAACTTTACAACTTTGGGGGGTGGGAGATGGGAAGAGATGGGAAGGGGAAACAAAGGAGGAGGCAACAGTGCTTGATAAGAAATGCATGCATTACCTTGCCCATGTAATTGTAACCCCTCTGTATGGTATTTTCACAATAAAAATTTTTTTTAGTTCTCTTTCTGTCTTACTCCATAAATTACTACCAGGAAATGATTTGATTTTGTGACAAAATGTTTATGAACTGGAAATGATGGAGCTGTCATCCTAGGAGATTGCAATGAATGATGAAAAATATATAATTAGATACACAGAGTCTTGAATCTTCTATTTGGTAGAATGAAATTAGGCATTATAAACTAGAAAAGAGCTACACACAAACTGCATACATCCCTGAAAAGGCCTATGAAGAATTCTGCTGAATTTTGAAAATGTTCAGGAGAAAAATGAAACATTGGGTTTAAAAAACCCACTATGCTCCCTATGATCCAGCAATTCCATTTTCAGAAATGAATCTTAAGGAAAAACTAGAAATGTATGCAATTTTGCTACAAAGGGTGTAACATCTAATATCATGGTGGTGACATAAGGAAGTAAGCAAAGGTGATGACAGGAAGTTTGGTTAAGTAAACTAAGGCACACTAACTAAAAAAATAACCAATTTATTGTCTTCATCTGACCTAAGATTTAGTGGATTTCCACTTCAGGTCAAAAATGAAATTCTTTGCATTGCTTAAATTTTTTTCTTATGCATTTCAGAAGACTATAGTAGTGTGAAATGCTGCCTGTGAGTGGTATTTATTAGTAAATGATGACATCCTCATGTTTCCAGAAAAATATATGTGTTCTAATTTTAAAAGAGTAATAGACAGCTACAAATAAGCATCTGCAGATGATTGTTTCAGACCCTCTAAGGACACCAGTAACCACTATGGTTGGTCCTTGACATAAAACAATGTGGAATTTGCACATTCCTACATAATCCTTCCATGTTCTGGAAGTCATTTCTAGGTTACTGAAAATACTTGTGATTATAAAATGCTATGTAAATAGCATATTGTATTGTTTATGGACAAGGAAAAAAGTCTGTACATGCGCAGAAAAGACATAACCATGTAGCTTACCTGCACTTTTAGTCTGTGGCTGATGATCCAAGTCTATAAAAATATACATTCCAGCATGCATAAAGCTTTGGGTTTAAACTCCAGCACTGCCAAAGCAAAACAAACAAATCAACCAATCAAAAAATAAATAAATGAACAGTACAAGAAAAACCTAGTGGCTCATACATTTAACCATAGCTACTCAGTCGGCTGAGATTTGAGGATTATAGTTCAAAGCCGACACTCTTGTCTCCAATTAACTTTCCATAAGCTGAAAGTGGATCTGTGGCTCAAGTAGTAGAGTACTAGCCTTGAGTAAAATTAAAAGCTCAGGGACAGTGCTTAGGCCCTGAGTTCAAGGTCCTGGACTGATACCTCCAAAACCTGCCCTCTTTCCCCCACCCCAAAATCAGACTAGTGTATCAGATGAACTTTGTGTGCAAAAAGTATTTAAAAAATTTTACATTTCTGGGTCTTCTCGTCTATTCCACTGATCTCCAGGTCTGTTTTTGTGGCATCACCAAGCTGTTTTTGTTATTATAGCTCTGTAGTAGAGCTTGAGGTCTGGAATCGTGGCACTATCTGCATTGTTTCTTGTTTTGTTTTCTTTTGTTTTGCCTAGAATTACTTTGGATATTTGAGGTCTTTTGTTGTTCCCTATGATTTTTTTTTATTGTTTTCTCTGTCTCAATAAAGAACTTCACTGGGGTTTTGATGGGGATTGAATTAAATTTGTAGAACCTTGTTAGTATGGCCATTTTTACAATATTAATTCTGCGTATCCATGAACATGGAAGGTCTTTCCATTTCCTGGTGTCATCTTTGATTTCTTTCTTCAAATTTTTATTCTGTTTTTCAATTTTATTCTTTATTCAAATTTGCAGTTTGTGCTATAATGATCTTTTACTTCTTTGGTAGGTTTATTCTTGTATATACTTGAGGCTATTATAAATGGAATTGTTTTCTTGATTTCCCTCTCTGCTTGTATGTTGTTGGCATACAGAAGGGCTACTGATTTTTGTGGGTTAATTTTGTACTTAGCTACTTTGCCAAAGTTATCAGTAAGCTCTAGGAGCTTGGGGATAGCGTCTTCTGGGTTCTTTAGATATAAGATCATGTCATCTGCAAATGGGATAGTTTGGCTTATTCTTAGTCTATGTGAATCCCTTTTATGTCTTTTCTTGCCTTATTACTCTGACTAGGAGTTCCAGAACTAGATTCAAGAGGAGTAGAGACTGTACATCCTTGCCTTGTTTCTGATTTTAGAGATAATAGTTTTAGCTTTTCACCATTCAGTATGATATTGGCTATTGGTATGTTATATATAGCCTTTGTTATTTTAAGGAATGTTCCTTCTAAATCTTAGCTTCTCCAGAGCTTTTTTCTTTTCTTTTTTTTCTGTTGTTGGTCATGGCCTGGGTGCTGTACTTGAGCTCTTCAGCTCAAGGCTAGCACTCACCACTTGAGCCACAGGCACCACTTCCCATTTTCTGGTGGTTAATTGGAGATAAAGGTCTCATCGATTTCCCTGTGCAGGTTGGCTTTGAACCTCAATCCTCAGATCTCAGCCTCCTGAGTAGCTAGGATTATAGGTGTGAGCCACCAGCACCCGGCTTCTCCAGAGATTTTAACATGAACAGATGCTGGATTTTGCCTAAGGCTTTTTTTGTATCTATCTGAGATGATTATGTGGTTCTTGTCCTTGGCTTTGTAGATGTGATGTATTATGTTTATTGATTTACATATGTTAAACCAGTCTTGCATCTCTTGGATGAAAGCTATGTGATTATAATGTATAATTATTTTGATTATTTGCTGAATTCTGTTGACTGATATTTTATTTTAGTTTTGTTTTCATTTTATTAAAGAGTTTTGTTCATCAGACAGGTTGGTCTATAGTTCTCGTTTTTCATTAGCTCCCTACCTGGTTTTAGGATGAGGGTGATGATGGCTTCATAAATTCAGTTTGGAATTGATCTTTTTTCAATTTCATGGAAAAGATTGAGCAGTACAGGTGTTAGTTCAGCTTTAAAATTCTTATAGAATTCAGCTGTGAATATACTGAATTATCTGATATTTGATATGGGAGCCAGAGATATACAGTAGAAAAAAGATAATCTCCTCAATAATTGGTGTTGGGAAAACTGGGCATTCATATGCAGAAAACAAAAAGTGGATCCTTGTTTGTCATCATCCACAAATACCAACTCAAAGTGGATGAAAGACCTCAACATAAGGCCTGAAACTTTGAAACTTGTGTAAGAGAGTAGGAGAAACACTAGAAGAGAAGAGAAAATACTTAACAGCAATATATCAGACAAAGACCTAATATCCAATATATACCAGGAGCCCAAGAACTAACCAACCTCTCCCAAACCTAATGAACAACTCACTAAGTGGGCAGAAGAGATAAGGAGAGACTTCTCAGAAGAAGAAGTAGGAATGGCAAAGAAACTCATGAGGAAATGCTCAACATCCCTGGGCATAAAGGAAATGCAGATCAAAACAACTCTCAGATTCCATCTCATCTCAGTTAGCTTGGCCAACATTGTGATTTCCCTATGACCCAGCCATACTACGACTGAACATCACAAGCCTGGATATCTTAAAAGATATTTTCTTTTTTCTTTTCTTTTTTTTTTTTTTTTTTTTGGGTCTGGTCATGGGGCCTGAACTCTGGGCCTGGGCGCTGTCCTTCAGCTCTTCAGCTCAAGGCTAGTGCTCTACCACTTGAGCCACAGCGCCACCTCCAGCTTTTTTCTTTTTGCTTATGTGGTGCTGAGGAATCGAACCCAGGGCCTCTGGCTTGCAAGGCAAGTGCTCTACCACCTTCCCAGCCCCTTAAAAGATATTTTCACATCTGTTTTTATTGCTGCACGATTCATACTAGCCAAGTCATGGAAACAGCCCAGATACCCTACAATAGGTAAGTGGATCAAAAAAAAAATGTGGCACTTATACATGATGGGATTTTACATAGCTATTAGAAAGAATAATGTGTCATTTGCAGGAAAATGGATAGACTTAGACCAAATGATGTTAAATGAAGCAAGCCAAGCTCAGAGAGACAGTACATGTTTTCTTTTGTACGTGGAAGCTAATACAGACTGTGACATAATAAATTAAGCAGGTCTCTAGGGTCTATATGTCTTTGGGAGTATGGGCGGGACACAGAAATGGAGGAACAAAGGGTAAACAAATGCAACTGGACTCACTATGTTAAAAGTGAACTATGCAACTGGTGAATGGGATGGGAGGGAAAAACTGGGAGAAAGTGAGGAAAGTGACGACATTGTCCAAAAGGAAATGTACTCCGTGCCTGACTTACGCAACTGCAACCCCTCTGTGTTTAGTGTTTTCAAATAAAAAATTAATACAATGTAAAGAACTGCATGGAAAGATCATCATATGTGGTCCACTCATTGCTCTCCTTCATCTGGAAAGGAGCAGGCATCTCCATGTTGGGACCAGGGAATGAGTATATTTTATAGTTAGGCTTATTGGAGGGAGGATGGCAAGGGGTAAGAAATTGGAGAGGTGTATGATGGTCTGGGTACTTTTGCCCTCTCACATTCACATTCCTTGAGAAGGCTTGGAGCCTACAAGAATCAGGTTCATGGGGCTGGGAAGGTGGCTCAGTGGTAGAGTGCCTGCCTTGCATGCCTGAGGCCCTGGGTTCGATTCCTCAGCACCACATAAGCAAAAAGAAAAAAGCCAGAAGTGGTGCTGTGGCTCAAGTGGTAGAGTGCTAGCCTTGAGCTGAAGAGCTGAGGGACAGCGCCCAGGCCCAGAGTTCAGGCCCCACGACCGGACCCCCCCAAAAAAAGAATGAGATTCATGCCCTTACAATTTATTCAGCAATAACAAAGAATTAACTTATGTCAATTTCAAGAAATAGATGAATCTGGAAACCATCATATTGAGTGAAGTAAGTCAGGCTCTGAAGAAAAAGCATTACATTTTTTTTCAAATGTAGAAAAGATAAACATATCTGTGAATGCACATAGGATTATCTGTGCATCTTTGTGCATATATGTGGTAAGCATGTGTGAGATACCATGGTGAAAGCCTTTGAGCTACTAACAAAAGTGATCATTAGTAAGCTGAAACATGTCTGGGGTGTGTGTATTCGTAACAGCAGAACAGATCGATGGAGATGGGAATGGAGGGTGAATATAGTCAATTTACTTGATGCACATGCATGAAAATGAAATGAAGGCACTTTGTGAGGCTGGTTTGGGAAAGAGGAAGGAGGAGGAGAGAGAGGGACACAGGGAGGTGACTGATAAGACGCATTATATACATAAGTGAGAATGTAAAAAACAACTGAGTATAATAAAAAAAGGTGTAAGGAGCCAGATATGTTGGCACATACCTGTAATCCTAACCCTTGGGAAACTGAAGCAAGCCCATGAGTTTGAGGTCAACCTAAGCTACTCAGTAAGATGCAGCTTAAAAAAAAGAAAGAAAATTGTAAAAAGGGGATTAAGAACTTATGTACTTCTTCCATTATATGAGGATACATAAAAGTCACCATCTATGAAGAACAAATGTTCACTTGGCACTGAATCTGCTCACATCTTGACCTGGGACTTCCCAGTCTCTGGAATTGTGAGTAGTAAAATTACATTTTGTAGGAACTACTATTTTGTCACCACAGCCCAGACTCCAAAAGGAGTTTACCAAAGATGGACAGCAAATCATACTTTTCATTTAAGACTGCATGTGAAGAACTAGACCAGTGGGTCCTTGCAAAGAATCTAGGTCTGAAGACAATCATGAGAAGTGAATGAACCATGGTCTCTGAGGACCTGCCTATATGAAATGAAATTGGGGGCTCTGCTTCTTGACTTGGCTATCTCTAAGCTTCTTGTTTTTGTGTCTTAAGAAAATTTATATACTCTTAAAGCAAAAGAAGCAGATGTGTGGTTTGGTGAGACTTTGTTTGACATATGGCATTCACTGCAGACTGTGAAACATACTGCTTTTGTTCTCTATGATCCTCAGTTTCAGTGCATTTCCATTACCTGATGTCAGCAGTGTAAAGAACTTTGCAACAGAACAAAGATATTATCCTCTTCACATTTCTTTTATGACCACCATACTCATCTCAGGCTGCCTCTCCTTCCATTTCTCTGAACACACACATGCACACACACACACACACACACACACACACACACACACACACACACAAATTGCATAGGGATATTAGCAGTTTCGATTTGCTATAACTTTGGGAAATGTAATTTGTAAATCCCCTCCTTCCCTCTTAATTTCTTCAATGACGATTCTTCAGATCAAGATTAAGGAAAAGGGGGACTGGGAGTGTAGCTCAGCGGTAGAGTGCTTGTTTAGCAAGTACAAGGCCCTAGATTTGATCCCCAGCACCACAAGGAAATCACGAAAGTTAATAATGTTACTTGTCTTAAAAAAAACCTTTGCTGGGCTCCACTGGCTCACGCCTGTAATCCTAGCTACTCAGGAGGCTGAGAATGGTGATCAAAGTCAGCCGAAGCAGGAAAGTCCGTGAGACTCTTATCTCCAATAAACCACTAGAAAACCGGTGGCTCTTTGGCTCAAGCAGTAGAGCGCTAGCCTTGAGCTGAAGAGCTGAGGGACAGCGCCCAGGCCCAGAGTGCAAGCCCCACGACCGACCAAAAAAAAAAAAAAAAAGCTTTTTCAAAAAGATTCAAAAACAGTAAATTTCTCTCCTCTCTATTGTTAATCTTTGTTTCCAGATGCCTCAATCTTTCTTTGTCTTCTTAGAAGATGTGTTGATTCTCATCCATTTTCATGAAGTAGAGACTCAAAGCTGAACCCACGAAATCTGGGTCCTGGGCTGCACCAGGATCAGATGACCAAAGGCTAACGATGCATTTGGACATGCTTCTATCCTGAAGAACTCTCAAGAACTCTGATGTAGTCACCTTTTTAGCTGTATGTGACCATGAGTTCATTCATGCTTCATGAATGCAGGGCTCCTTTCCTTTGGTATCAGGTTCTTTGCCAAAGAATATGGTTACTATTGGCTTGGGGACCCGGTATAGGGGTGATTTTTCGGCAATCATCCTCAACCTTCTACTTGTTATTGGAGAACGTTCTCCAATATTTAGAATTCAGACAATAGACTTGGTTTTGTCTGTTGTAGTATATTTTTTCCCCTGTGGGTTGCACTTTTATGTTTTTTACCACTAATGTCTGCTTTTGTAATCTTATCTCTTCTTTTTCCAATTGAATTTCCAGTGTAAGTGACCAAGTTTGTGTCTTATTCATGATGGTAGGTTGCCAGATTTAGCAAATAAAACACAGTACACCCATTCAAATAAGAATTCCAGATAAACAGCAAATGATTTTCACTATAATTATATCCCCTGCAGTATTTTAGACATATCTATGCTGCATATCTGAAATGCAGTGTTTACTGGGTGTTCTGTATTTTGTCTGGTGACACTGAAGGACTTTCACCCTTCAGTTTGTACCTGATAAATGAACTTTAAAAGGAAACATTAGTGTTGTGTATTTCTTTTAGAAAATTTAAAATTATCTTTAAGTAGTTGTACAAGGAATTTTCAGTTCAGCATGTCAACTCTGAGTGCAATGCATCCTCATCAATTGCTTTCCCCGTATCTCTCAACCTGACCTTAACCCTGTCAAGTTACCTGAGTCAATTTTCACATATGCATATTGAATATGATGACTGTATTTTCTCATCTTTACTCTCTCCTCTTGGCTGTCCTGTCTCAGTTTATTTTCACTCCCCTTCCACAAAACACATTTCAGCTTCTGTCTCTGTCTGTCTGTCTGTCTGTCTGTCGTCTGTCTATCTATGTAGCTTACTGAACCACTTGTCCCTTGAAGGGTATCTGGACTGTTTTCATAAATTGGTTTTGGTGAGTAAAGCAACAATAAAGACAGGTATGCAAATGTCTTTACTGTGTCCTGACTTGTAATCTTCTGGATAAATGCTGAAGAATGGTTTTGCTGGGTCATAGGGTACAGCTATGTTGAGATTTTTGAAGAATCTCCAAACTGCCTTCCATAGTTGCTGCACTAGTTTACATTCCCACCAACAACATTATAGGGTTCCTCCCCCACCCCGCCCCACATCCTTGCCAGAGTTTGTTGTTTGTATTCTCTTTCTGGTGAGACATGGGACTTGCACTCAGGGCCTGGATACTATCCCTGAACATATTTGATTAAGATTAGTACTCTACCACTTTGAGCCATAGCTCCCCTTCTGTTTTTTCTGGTGGCCAATAGGAGATAAGAGTCTCATGGATTTTCCTGCCTGGGCTGGTTTTGAACTGTGATTATCAGATGTCAGCCTCCTGAGTAGCTCAGATTACAAGTGTGAGCCACTGGGGCCCAGTCTCCTGTTTGTGTTCTTGATGATGGCCATGCTTACTCGGGTAAGATGGTTTCGGTGTTGTTTTAAGTTGAATTTCCGTTATGGTCAGAAACATTGAGCATTTCTTCATGTGCCATTTTTAATTCTCTTCTAAAAAGTGTCTAGTGTCATTGTAAAGCTGGTTTTGACATGACATTTTGTACTTCTCATTGTTGCAACAGGTCCACCTGAATCCTTAAACGACTTGTTTGCCCCCATCTCCTCCACATGTTATACTGACATCAAATATAGTGAAAGGGGGGGTTACACTGTGGGGGAGGGACATACAAAGCAACAAAGAAATAATCTTTTTTTTTTTTTTTTTTGGTCCGGTTGTGGGGCCTGAACTCTGGGCCTGAGCACTGTCCCTCAGCTCTTCAGCTCTTCAGCTCAAGGCTAGTGCTCTACCACTTGAGCCACAGCGCCACTTCCGGCTTTTTTCTTTTTGCTTATGTGGTGCTGAGGAATCGAACCCAGTGCCTCAGGCATGCAAGGCAAGCGCTCTACCACTGAGCCAACTTCCCAGCCCCAAAGAAATAATCTTATAAATGCGTTAGAAACATATGCATGAAAGAAACGAAAACATTAAGGGGGGGGAGTATAATTGGGTGGGGGGAGGGGGGAGGCTGGGAAGGGAGGTGAAGGGTAAACAAAGGAGGAGGCTGCAATGCTTGGTAAGAAATGTATGCATTATCCTGCCCATGTAATTGTAGCCCCTCTGTACAGTATGTTCTCAAATAAAATAAAATAATATTAAAAAAAAATTGGGTTTGAAGAGAAAAAAAAAAGTGTCTAGTGTCTTTGCTCATTTACTACCTGAGTTAATGATTGTTTGGGGGTTTAATTTTTGAGCACCTTCTGTATTTTAACATTTGACTCTTGTCTGAGATATAGTTAGCAAAAGTGTTCTCTCATTTTGTAGGCTTTTTATCTTAATTACTATGTTCTTTACTGTGCAGATACTTTTTAGCTTGGTACAATCTCATTTGTCAATTCACTCTTCAATTTGCTGAGCCCTTGGAATTCTACTCAAGAAGTTCCTGCCTATGCCAGTAAGTTCTAATGCTTTCCTTATGCCTTCCTGTCATAGTTTCAGGGTTTCAGGTCTTACATTGAAGTCCTCAATCCATTTTGAGTTGATAATAGTACAGGAGTACAGATAAGAATCCATTTTCAATCTTCTACATGTGGATGTCTAGTGTTTCCAACAACACTTATTGAAGAGGCTGACTTTTTTCTCCCCAACATATATTCTTGATTCCCTTGTGAAATGCAAGATAAGCCTATTTCTGGATCTTCTAATCTGTTCCATTGTTCACAAACTATTTTTTGTGTCACTACAAAGCTGTTTTGGTTGCTATAGCTCTGTAGTAATGTTTGAAGTCTCAACTGTGATACCTCCATCAATGCTTTCATGCCCCACCCCCCAAGGACTGCTTAGGTGACTTAGGCATTTTTTAGCTCCATAAAAATGTTCTCGCTCTTTGTGAAGAATGACATTGGGATTTCATGGACATTGCATTGAGTTTGGCAGTATGGCAATTTTCATGATATTAACTTACCAATCCAGGAACATAGGAAGCCTACTTCCTGAGGTCTTTTTCAATTTCTTTCTTCAAAGTTTTATAGTTTTTATTATAGAGTTCCTTTACTTCTTTGGTTAGTTCACTGGTAGGTACTTCATTATTTTTTTTTAAAGGCTATTGAAATTGAAATTGTTTCCCTGATTTTCCTTTTTATTGGCTCATTGTTGTTATAATAATGATTATTATAATAATGATTTGTGGATTGCTTTAGAGTTTGGAGGTGGAGTCTCTAAGGTCTTTTATTATTTTTTTCTTAGGGTTCTTTAGATACAGGATCATATCACCTGCAAATAGGCATAGTTTGACATCCCTATTTGGATCCTTTTATTTCTTTCTTTTGACTTATTGCTCTGGTTGAGAATTCTAGAAGTATATTTAAGAGGAGTGGGGTGGGAGAGTAGACATCCTTGTCCTATCCCTGATTTTAGAGAAAATAGTTTTAGATTTTTCACCATTTTTCAGTGTTTGGCTGTAGGCTTGTCATAGACTGCCTTTATTATGTTGAGGTATATTTCTTCTATTCCTAGCTTACCTAGAGTTTTCATCATAAAAATGTTTTATGCAACTATTGAGATAATCCTATGACTCCTATCTTTGGTTCTGTTAATGTGCTCGACTAAGCTTATTGATTTACATATATTGAATCAAGTTTTGCATCTTTGGGATGAAATCAACTTGATTGTAGGGTATGTCTCCTTTGATTAGTTGTTGAATTAGGTTACCAAGTATTGTATTAAGTAATTTTTCATCTATGTTCATCAAATAGCTTAGTTTGCAGTTCTCTTTTTGTTGTGTCTCTGTCTTGTTTTGGGATGAATGTAATAACACAGGCTTCATAGAATAAGTTTGGTAATGATCCCTCCTTTTCTAGTTTATGGAAAAGATTGAGTAGTATTGGTGTTCTTTGAAGGTCTTATCGTATTCAGCTGTGAATCTATTGGGACTTGGATTTTTCTTTGTCAGGAGTTTTTTTTATTGCCATTTCAATTTCATTACTTGTTATAAATCTGTTTAAATGGTTTATATCTTCTTGGCTCAATTTTGGTATATTAAGGTTATCTAGGGATGCATTCATTTCTACCAGATTTTCCATTTTGTTGGCATAGCGCTTGCTAAGTATTCTGTTACAATGCTCTGAATTTCAGTCATTTTTGTTGTGATATTCCTTTTTCACCCTAATTTTAATTTGCTACTTCTTTTAGTCATATTGGCTAAAGGTGTATAAATTTGATTTGTGTTTTCAAAGAACCATCTTTTTGATTCTTTGTATAATTCTTCTAAACTTTTATTTGTAATCTAATCTTTATTTTATTTCTTTCTATCCAGTTTTGCTTTGGTTTGTTCTTGTTTTTCTAAGAGCTTGAGGTACATAGTGAGAATATTAATCTGGGATCTCTCAATTTTGTCAATATAGGCATTCATAGCTTCACACTTTCCTTAGAGAACCACCTTTACATTGTGACAAACTTCTGGCATGTTATCTTTCCATTACCAGGAATTTTCTTATCTCTTTGATGACCCACTAATTATAAAGCAATGTGTTGTTCAGTCTCCATGAGTTTGAATATTTTCTGGGGTTTCTTTTGCTGAAAAACTCTAACTTTTATTTCATTGGACAGGATATAAGGAGTAATTTCAATTTTCTTAAAAGTTTTGAGACTTTTTTATGACTTAGAATTATTTAGGGGAATAATTCATGCTTTGTTTCTGTCAGTTAGATAGATCTCTTATAGACAATGGTTGGTTAGTTCTTGCCTTTTTGATCCATCTTGCCAATTTATGACTTTTGATTAGGGAATTGAGCCTATTAATATTGAGTGATAGAATTGAGAAATATACAATTGACCTATCATATTCCTCACAGTTTTTATTTTGTATCTATCCCTACTTTCCCTATGTTTATTTACTTAATCTAGCAGGATATATTTTCTCTACTTTCTTCATGTTCATCTTGATCTTGAGTGTAAGATATTCATCTTCATCTTGAGTGTAAGATATTTTTGAGTATCTTCTGTAGTACTGATTTAGTGGTGATAAATGGTTTTAGTTTATTATTTCCCTGTAATGTTGTTTGTATTTAGGTTATGTTTGCTTTAGCTAGCCACTCTGCTCTTTCTTCAATACTTTCCAGACATAAATTAAGTCTTTATATTGAATCCTGAAATTCTTGCAAACTCATTTCATAATTCTTGGACTTTTTGTATTTTTACTTCTTATCTCTGTACTGTATCTCCTTTGTTGTCAAACGTAGAATCTAGGTCTTCCATATCATCTATTCTGTTGGTGAAGATTACAAGTTTTTGATGTAGAAAAGTAAAAGTTCTGGTATAAGTGAGTTTATATTTGGAATTTGATGTGCCCAACTTAATCTTTAGGCTCTGTGTATGGTGTTCTTAGTTTTGTATGTGTGGGTTGTAGGGTTTGAATTCTGGGCCTGGGAGCTGTCCCTCATCTCTTCAGCTCAAAGCTAGCACTTTACCACTTGAGCCACAGAGCCACTTTACCACTTGAGCCACAGAGCCACTTCTGGTTTTCTGGTGGTTAATTGGAGATGAGTCTCATGGGCTTTCTTGCTTGGGCTGGCTTTGAACCACAATCCTCAGATCTCAGCGTTCTGAGTAGATAGGATTACAGGTGTGAGCCACCAGTGCCCAGCTTGTGCATGGTGTTCTTTATGCTAGGAATTGTCCCTTCCTCAACCCTCTCCCTCTCTTATTCTGGTTCTTTCTGCCTTGCCTGCCTTGCTTCTTTAAGATAATTTTTTATTGTAAAGATACTGTATAGAGGGGTTACAGTTACATGAGTAAGGTAATGACTACATTTCCTATGAAGCATTGTACCCACTCCTTTGTTTTCCCCCTACCATCCCTTCCCTCCCCACCTCCCCAACTCCTCCCTCCTGCCTCACTTCTTTTTTGGGGGGCGGAGTCTGGTCATGGGGCCTGAACTCTGGGCCTGGGCACTGTCCCTCAGCTCTTCAGCTCAAGGCTAGCGCTCTACCACTTGAGCCACAGCACCACTTCCAGCTTCTTTTTTGCTTATGTGGTGCTGAGGAATTGAACCCAGGGCCTCATCCATGCAAGGCAAGCGTTCTACCACTGAGCCACCTTCCCAGCCCCATGCCTCACTTCTTTTGAGTTCATTTCAATGTTCCTTTGGCAACCTTTACTTAACTACACAAATATGGAGAGGCCTAGATAGTTTATCATCTGCTTGGAATGAGCAGCTGTTGAAGGAGTAGAAACTACATCTTTGGAGTGTGGTCCTGGCACTCAGATTTAGTTGTACCATCATCTGTAGTGTGTGGTAACTGGGTACTATTACCATATTAAGTTGGAGGGGAAAACACAGACGTTAGTTCCCATACCTTCCAAGACACCAACAATTCCTTGAGTATCTGAGAGGACTGGAGCTTCAGCAGAGTAGATGGAGAATAATGCTAGCAAACACTGCTGCTGATATATGGTCATTTTATTTTTACCCTCTGGTTGGTGTGGCCTGAGAAACACGGACTGTATTCATATTTTCTCATGTCTCTTTTTAGAGCACTCATAAATACAGATAATGGCTCATTCTTCCTCCTGTACTCTACAGGGCACTTTATAGTTTTTCTATGAAATTAAATCACAGACTCTGAAGGAGTGGACAACTTTATGAGGCAGAGGAAAATCTGATAAACTATCCTTGTCCTCATTCAAGCAGGTTTATAAGAATGTGTCACAGAAGGGTGTTATTCACTAGTATTTTCAGGAGAAATGATTTTCTTCTCTATTTTAATAGAAAAAGACTTTTCAGATAATTATTTACACTTTCTTCTAATTCAAATAGCTTGTGATTCCCAGACCAGGAAACGCAGAGCCTTCTTCCTGTTGGGAATTTAAGGAAAATGAAGCTCAGTGAGTTAATGATTTCCTGTAAGATGGAGTACTTTTCTCTTTACCATCGACTACATTGCCAACATCTACTTTTTCCCACTGAGATAGTAAATTGAGGAGAAACAATTTTGTTTAGTAGAATTATTGAACATTTCAAGATATCTGGTAGCTTTGTACTGACACAAAAATAGGCTGGAGAACCTATGGAAGAGAATAAAAAACCCAAAAATGAGCCCATAGACCTATAACCATCTAATATTTGGAAAGGGAGCCAAAAATACAGTCTGGAAGAAAGACAGCTTTTTCAACAAATGGTGCTACTGGACATCCACATGCAGAAAACTCAGACTAGATTCCTGAATATCACCCTGCACCTGCATCAACTCAAAATGCATCAAAAACCTCAATGTAAGACCAGAAAGTATGAAAGGTTTGTGTGTGTGTGTGTGTGTGTGTGTGTGTATGTGTGTGTGTGTGTGTGATGTTTTGTTTTTGAGAATGAATTGAAAAATAGAGATTAAGTCCATCAAAATGATGACAAGCAGAAGGGTCCATCAGCTGCACCAGACATTGATAAATGTGAACTAAGCCACTAAAGGATGGTGATAAGAGGGAAGGAATGAAAGAGAAGGCGGGAACAGCTGATACTAAGCAAAAAGAATTAAATGTACATGTCACTAGATATGTGTAAAGTTAACCTTGCTATATATCACCTCTAAAACCACAATAGAAATGATTACAAATTAGTTCGTAGAGATCTGATTAGGCCTCAGTGCTACCAGTCATTTTTGTCATAGGAAAGATTGTTTGAATAGTCAGCATATTTTCATTTGATGCAGTCAGCTTTTTGCACTGTGTCTGCCACTCAGAGCCAGTGGTACTTGCTTAGATGTGTGAACCATGAAGAGAGCTTAGTATGGCCAGACTGATCCAGTGGTAGTATATGAATGTTGTTCTTCTTTTCTTTACTCTTATTTTTACTTTGTTAAAAACAAAAAAAGAATGTGAATAGACTTCATAAATGCACTAGTTCTAAAAGCAGTTGCCAACAAAAACCATCACAAAGAAAATGTTGATTTCAACTTGATAGCTCTGAGTTCCTTCATTTACTACTTCTTAGGTAGGTTGTATGAAGTCAGGGTGAGTAAATTTTGGATGCCAAAAGATTTCAAGACCCAAGGACCTCTCATAACCAATGTCAATGGAAAATTCTTTCTTTGAGATTGTCTTGATTTAAGTATCTTGTTTACTCCACTTGGCCCATCTGTGTTATACTTGTAAAATTCTTTTACTAAATCTGGGTAGATGTAAGTATGGTACTACTTCCCACAATATCTATGTCCACAGGTGATTCTGGAGGAATTTCTACTTCTTAGCAGCTATTGAAGTATGTGTTAGCTCATGCTGTGATGAAAATATGCTTACTATTTGCAATTGCCTGCCCTTTAGCCATAGATGGGAAGAAGTGATACCATCTTTATTTTCTGTTATTTTCTACTTGGTTTGATGCTCAGGATGATGCTAAGAAAGAGCAGCCTGCAAGGCTATGTATACCACAATCTATTACTCAACCTGATAGCTGTCCTTCCATCTGTTTTTCTTACTCATACTTGCTGTCACCATCTGTTCTGGCCATTTTTGTTCCTTAGGATAATGGCAAGTCTAGCCTCTCATAGCTACAATATCGCTATGCTCTGCTACAACATATTTCTCTTACATTTGTTCTTATTTGAAAGTTAAGATAGACCATCGGTGCTCATGACCATTAGTCCCATGGTAAGCTCACATTTGGAGTATTTCATATTGTTGATTTCCTTTCCATTTTTTATTAGCATATATTAGTTGTAGATAGGGGTTTCACTATGATGTTTCAATATATGTATACACTGCATCCTAATCACTGTCCTGTCATTCCCTTTGCGACCAATTCCCCTTCTTGTAACAATTTTAACAGGTTTTGTTGTTTTATTTTCATGTGTGTGTGTAAAATATGTTGAAGGATACTATTTTAAATATCTCCAACAAATGTAGAAGTGCATGCTTCCTTCTTGGTGAAAGTTATTTGTTCCTTTCATCCCTTTTAAATTTCTTTTTTTTTTTTCTCCTATGCACTGGTAGCTCATGCCCATGATCCTAACTACTCAGAAGGCTGAGGTCTGAGGACTGAAATCTGAGGCAAGCCTTGGAAGAAACGTCTGAAAGACTCTATCTTCAATTAACCAGCAAAATAGGAGACTGGAGGTTCTGTACTTCTGAGGACTATGTTGGTATCCTTTCCCTTAGATCACGTCTAGGTGGTCTCTTTGTGTGATTCATAGGTGATTAAAGGAGAAACTTATTGGACAGTTTGAAACCAAATTACATTGTTCAACTTAAACAGTTCAGGATCAATTATAACTTCCTGTCAAGTTTCTTTATAGGGACCTTTTCTGGCATTCTGTCCTAATCAGTTTGACTATCCACACAGATGAAGAAGGATTTGATATGTTACCCGAGCCATTGTTTTGTTGATTATTCTGTTCTCTTGGTGTGAGCTGCCTTACAGGTATACTCATTATAAAAAATAATTTTCATTTGCAATGTGATTATTAATATTTGACTACAATACTCAACAATTATCACTGATGAATTTAAATTACCAATTACTTAAGTCATCACTGTCTTAATCATGCACATGCTGAAGGTCTAGCTTGTTATTTATTTACTCACTTTTATTGTTAGTTAAACTCACATTTGCTCACTTCTGCTTCTGTTTAACTGTCTGCTTCTGTTTACTACTGAAGAACAAACATTCAGACTACAATTGGCATTACAGAGATAAAAGGATAGTCTGGGGACTCTTCCCCCTCCAGGTTGTTGATAAAGTTGTCAGCCAGACTGTGGGGGTAGAATTTGGCAAGACTTGTGTTCAAAATTTCTTCTTCTGAGCCAATTGGCAAGGGATACCATCAAAGGATTCAAGAGTCTACTCTAACTCATTGCAATATAAACACATACATCTACACATGACATTTATTTTTTACTTTTCTATGAAATATTGTGGTTATAGAAATCTCTTGGTAATACTAATTAATAAAGCAGAGTACAATATATCCTTTGCTTGACATACTATTGTTATTTTTAAATAGAAGACCTGTTAAATGTGTTAATGTCTTTTTGGCACATTACCAAAGTGACCACGTAGGTAAAAATATATCTGATGGTATTGGAAAGAAAATTTTAGACCCTTGCATTGGTGATTGAAAAGACCCTACAGTAATTTGGGAACTACTAAAAGTTGTCAAAGACCTTAGACTGGCACATTGACATCCCCTCAAATTTGTTAGAAAGGAAGTCTCAGCTAAGTGATATGTGTCTGAGAAGATCAATCTGCATTTTAACAAGCTTCCTGAGTGATTTGTAGGCATGTTAAAATTTGAGATATGCTTGTCAAGGAGAGAGTTTCTTTAGAAGAATATTTCCTTTAAGTCGTCACAGACTTCATTTTTCTTTCTAAAAATGAATCTGTTTTATAAAGAGAGATTTATTTTAAGGAATTTGTCCACATAATTGTGGTGAGTTGGCAAGCCCCAAATCTGCAGGGCAGGCCAACAGGCTTGGAGATCCAGGAAAAACTTGCTGTTTGAGACCAAAGGTGACCCAGGCTATTTATTATTTAAAATGCATAGTACATCCTTTAGCTCTACCACCACCTCCACCACCACCTCCTCCTCCTCCTCCTCCTCCTCCTCCTCCTCCTCTTCCTCCTTCTCCTCCTCCTCCTCCTTTGCTGTACAGTTTGAATATGAAGCCTCTCATTTGTTTAACTTGCTTGTGCTCTACAACTTGAGTCCTGCTTTTTGCTGGTTATTTTTGGAGATGGAATCTCTCAGACTTCTCTGCCAGCTAGCCTCAAATAATTTTCCTCTGAATCTCCTAGTTATTCCGGAGAACAACTAGGATTATAGGCATGAGACACCTGATTGGATCTAATCATCCAGTCAAGTGAAAGAATACCATAAAAATGAATTCTAAGACACTCCTTTTACCCACCAATTATCTATTAGTTAATTCTGGCTTCATCTTAATCGAAATAGCATTTTTGAGGTCTTAATTGTTTTTTCATTATTTATTCAGTTGTAACCTGAAACATAATGTTGAGTGGATGATCTGGATGAGGATGACAATCATTTTGGCCATGTGAAAATGGTAACCCCACAAGATTAAGACTTTTGGTTCTGCTCATGTGTGTGTGTATTCTAGAACCTAGCTTGTGGACCAACAAGGACAAATGTGTTATTGCTGGTTTGTGGCACCACTTTTTTATTTCCTGCAATGTTGAGAGACATGAAATAAAATAACAGTGACTAGTCTTAACTATTTTTTCTGACCAGCTACTTTGAGTCTATATTGATAATGTGAAATTAAGATGTAGGCTTGGGCATTGTTGTATATACCAATAATGTTTAAACCTTAAGAAACTTAGGTAGGAGGATTGTGAATTGAAGGAAACAAGAAACAAAACCGTTGTACTAAGCTAATGCTCCATTATTGGAAGCAGGAATGCATTGTGAATTACTGTATTTTGCACTCAATTTGTTCTTTCTAAAGGCATGACAAATCAGTACTTCCCATTAATGAAATCTCTAGCAGTTCTAACAATTCTAGAAATTTTCTAGAATCATATATGCCTCTGTTTGTGGTCATTGATGTGGGGGAACGTTCTCAGATGCCGTGCTCTGGTTTTCTGGACTTGTTAACCTGCTGCCTACCTCTGCACCTGTCTGTGCTTCCCTGGCTGCAGCGCTGTGTCAGCTTCTGGAGGGGACTGAGGTAAGTTAGGAGACATATTAAGTTTTCATAACGTTCTTGCTTTCTCAACTAGTAAAGCAAATATAAAGGTTCTATTTATTTTACTTTTAGGTTTATTATTTCTAATATATTTTTAGATTGTGTCCATTTACGTTTTCACAAAGTATTTATTACAAGTTGCACATTATTTTCCTGAAAGTTTTCTGCTAGAATATAGCACCTACTATAGATTTAAAAAAATTGAATACAAATGGTAAAATTTTTTAAAAATTACAAATGAATTGAGGATGGAAAATTAATTTTTTTATTGAATTGATTACTACTCCATACTATGTTTAATAGTGGAACGTTGCATGAAATTGTCATAAACTAAAACAAGGTAAGTTTTCTCTTTCTTTCTCTCTTTTTTCTCTCTTTTTTCCCCCTCTCTTTTTTCCCCCTCTCTTTTTTCTCTCTCTCTCTTTCCTTCTTTCTCTCTCTTTCCTTTCTTTCTTTCTTTCTTTCTTCTTTCTTTCTTTCTTTCTTTCTTTCTTTCTTTCTTTCTTTCTTTCTTTCTTCCTTCCTTTCTTCCTTCCTTTCTTCCTTCCTTTCTTTCTTCCTTCCTTCCTTCCTTCCTTCCTTCCTTCCTTCCTTCCTTTCTTTCTTCCTTCCTTTCTTTCTTTCTTTCTTTCTTTCTTTCTTTCTTTCTTTCTTTCTTTCTTTCTTTCTTTCTTTCTTTCTTTCTTTCTTTCTTTCTTTCTTTCTTTCTTTCTTTCTTCTTTCTTTCATTTTTATGCCAGTTTTGGGGCTTGTCTCAGGGACTGGATGCTGTCCCTGGCCATTTTTGCTCAAGGACATTATTTTACCAGTTGAGCCACAGATCCACTTCTAGCTTTGATTTTTTTTTTCGTGTGTGTGTGTGTGTGTGTGTGTGTGTGTGTGTGTGTGTGTGTGTGTGTGTGTGTGTGTGTGGTTAATTGGAAATTGATCTCCAAGATTTTCCAGCTCAAGTTAGCTAAATCTCAGTTAGTTAAATCTCAGCCTCTTGAGTAGCTAGGATTATGGGAATGAAGCCACCAGCACCTGGCCCATAATTTTCAATATATATGCTTTAAATTTTTATATGGCAATTTTCAGTTCACAATATTTAGGAATTTTACCATCAGGTACATGTACATGATTAACTGCATACAGAGGATGGACTATGTTTCATTTTCATTCTATAGTTTCAATAAACAGCTCTAACATTAGAACAAATGCTGAAATCCATGTGTGATATTTGGCAACAGCAGGATTTTTCCAGTTGTTTTTTCTACTAGGGGTGTCAAAGATGTTGAGTTACTGAAATATCTTTACTACTTCTTCTTGGAAAGTCTCATAGCATTTAGAGCAATTATTATACCTCAGGAGTTTATTACTTTATAAAGGAACATAAAGTTTTAATGCCATTTAATAAGACCAGCAATGGTAAAACTGAATTCTATGTTCCCACCCTCGTATTGTTTAAATTGTCATCACATTTTAGTACAAGTAAGAAACTTTGGACTCTTAAATGTGATTGAAATATTGTGTTGAGTCTCTGAACACATCCACACACATAGATCCTCTCTCAGAAGCAGAGGACGGGATGGGAGGTCATTTGTGAACATTCTGATCTCAGACTGTTTCAAAGTATTTGCTAACAAAGTTTATAACAACGAAATCATTTGACCACCAAATTAGTTGATGTGAATTGTTTGTTTTAAAAAATATGCAGAGATACTAAACTGGTACTAATTAAAGAAATTATTTTGTGTGCAATGTAACAATTAGAACTCCCTGTGATATATTTTTATTTATAGAGGGTTTATAAACATTCTTAAGTAGAATATCATGCTTTTATTAGCTCTTACAATCTTTCCTAATATATTCCTCTGGAATAAATAAAAGTGTCCAGACAAACATAAATAAAGTGCTTAGTTACATATTGGTAGATATTAGAAGGTTAGAAAAAAATTAATGAGCTTTCACTTCTCACTGTTTTTAATCACACAATGTTTACCAGACTCAAAAAGCCTCTTAAATTTGGCTTTTTCTAAGACAGTGAGGCTCTGTAGGGAGTAGGAGGCTGCGAAGCAAGTGGTGCCTATTGCTAATCACCAGAAGCCCAACACGGTGTTCTCTGCACTCAGATATTAGATACCATGAGAACAGTGATGCAGTCACACACCAAATGGAACAATGCTTCACTTGTCTGCAGAAAGTCAGAGCATTATCAGTATGCTCTACCACAGACAGCAGGTTTCTCCAGGTAGCTTAGTAAGACTCATTCATCAACCTTCACACCCATCTTGTGCTACACAATAGGGACTCTTCTAGATTAGGGATGGATATATCAGTGAGGTTGTGGGGTGCCATAGGTATACCTGTTTAAGTAAAACAATGGGAAACACAATGAACACGAGAAGGTATGGAAAGGTATTCCCAGACAAGGCATGAGGCCTAGCATGAGCTCCTTGAGGACTCTAGATCTTGGCTAACGTAAATATTCTTGGTAGCATGTTGGAACCAAAATACTACACACAAAAGAAGAGGCATGGAAAAATTCTGTGTCCCGCTACAAACATTGGCATTTATATCATATTTATAAGATGAAATATAATTAATGCTCACTTGAATAGTATAATTGAACATAACTTCCTTGACTCATATTCCTGTGGATTTCTGGGGTGGAGCTTACAAAAGTCTAACAGTACATCAAAGACAGAGCTAACAGCATTAGAGTACTTTTTTCCATAATGTTTCTTCGTCTCTAACCCTATCACATGCCTATTACCATGACACCAAAGCATGGTATTGCTTTATTATTCATTTCACTGCAGTGGCCATGTTATGATTCCGAAGCATCTAGATAATCAATAGGAATTTTCTTGACTGTGCCTCTTTTTTTTTTTTTTTTGTGAAAATACCGTACAGAGGAGTTACAATTATATGGGCAAGATAATGAGTACATTTCTTATTAAGCATTGTTGCCTCCACCTTTGTTTCCCCTTCCCATCTTCCCATCTCTTACAATCTTCCCTCCCCATCCCCCCCCCCCCGCACCCTCCCTCCTGGCCAAAGTTGTAAAATTTGTTTTTCGACATAATGACTTGTACATGTCATTGTTGCAATGGGTCTACCTGTATCCCTATTTAAACGGTTTGTTTATGCCCTTCCCCTCCACAAATTATACCAACATCAAATACTGTAGGAGAGGGACATACAAAGCAACAAAGAAGTCATCTTTTAAATATGTTAGAAAAAATCTCAAGAAAGAAAAATCATTTGAACACTTATCTTGGGGTTCATTTCACCTAACATCAACTTATCTGACCTTTTCTGCTTGTCTCAGACATATACTAGTTATTGCAAATGAGGGAAAGCATGGGACCTATGTTTCTTTGGGCCTGGCTTACTTCACTTAATAGAATTTTTTCAAAGTCTTTCCATTTCCTAACAAATGGGGCAATGTCATTCTTTCTGATGGAGGCATAGAATTCCATTGTGTATATATACCACATTTTCTTGATCCATTCATCTACTGAGGGGCATCTGGGTTGGTTCCATACCTTAGCTGTGGTAAATAATGCTGCAATAAACATAGTTGTGCTGGTAGCTTTAGTGTGGTCTTGTTTGTGATCATTTGGGTAAATGCCCACAAGTGTAATTGCTGGGTCATAGGGGAGCTCTATGTGGATTCTTTTGAGGAACCTCCATACTGCTTTCCAAAGTGGTTGAACAAGTTTACATTCCCACCAACAATGCAGTAGGGTTCCCTTCTGTCCACATCCCATCCAGCATCTGTTGTTATTAGAGTTCTTCATTATAGCCATTCCAACTGGGGTGAGGTGGTATCTCAATGTTGTTTTGATTTGCACTTCTTTTATGGCTAGAGAGGTTGAGCATTTCTTCATGTGTCTATTGGCCATCCTTCTTTCCTCTTCAGAGAAGTTTCTCTTTAAGTCTTTAGCCCACTTATTTATTGGGCAGTTGTTTCTTTGAGCATTTGTTGTTGGGGGATTTAATTTTTTGAGTTCCAGGTATATTTTAGATATGAGACCCTTGTCTGTTGTATGGCTGGTGAAGATCTTCTCCCAATCCATGGGCTTTCTATTGATCTTACTAGCTATGTCCTTTACCATGCAGAAGCTCTGCAATTTCATGCCATCCCATTTGTCCAACCTTTCTTTGATTTGTTGCGTTTCTGGGTCTCTATTAAGAAAATTTTGGACTGTGCCAAGGAGACCTAAGGTTTCTCCTATTCCAACCTGTAATGTTTTCAGAGTGTCTGTTTTAACTTCGAGGTCTTTGATCCATTTGGAGTTGATTCTGGTGCAGGGTGATATATAAGGATCTAGCTTTAGTTTTTTACAAGTAGTTAACCAATTTTGCCAGCACCATTTACTGAAGAGACTGTCTTTCTTCCATTCTATATTTTAGCTCTCTTATCCAAGATTAGATGGCTATGTGTCTGTGGGTTCATTTCTGGGTTTTCAATTCTTTTTTTTAAATTTAATTTAATTTTATTTGTGAACATACTGTACAGAGGGGTTACAATTACATGGGCAGGATAATGCGTACATTTCTTACCAAGCATTGCAGCCTCCTCCTTTGGTTTACCCTTCACATCCCTTCCCAGCCTCCCCCCTCCACCCAATCCCAGTCCTTCTCCTTCCCCCCTCCCCCACACCAATGTTGTAAAGCTCGTTTTGGACATGACAACTTGTACTTCTCATTGTTGCAACAGGTCCACCTGTATCCTTAAACAACTGGTTTGACTGTGCCTCTTAAAAATACATTTTTTTAAAAGAAGATACAGTGCTGATATGAATTCCAGAAATAGAAAAAAAAGTAAGTCTATGAGCCAAACATGCAAAATTGTCATTAAAATATAGTAACATAACTTATTCCTTTAGGAACAATGCCTACTTCCCCTTCATTTTAAAGTTAACATATGAAAAAAATTTAATTTGAGGAAGAATGAGAGAGAGAGAAGAAGAAAGAAGAAGGAGGAGGAGGAAGAGGAGGAGGAGGAGGGAGGGAGGGAGAAGAGAGGAAGAGAAATACATACCTATAGGTATATAAAATGAAGCAGGCAAAAAATCCCAAGAAAGACAATCACATTGCTCTCTTTCATGGAGTAACAGCTGGGATGCTCATTTACTGTCCTTTTCAGGCTAATAAAATTTATTTTAAAACAATCTTTTCCAATACCACTATGAGAGCCAAGATTTTTTTTTTTTGCTAGAAGTCAAATGACTTCTTGTAATACTATTTTGTGGACTCTGCTGATTATTTTACCATTTGGGCATAGAGCTGTAATTGCAAGAACTGTAAAAATTCAACTATACCAAATTAAAGTAATCTCCTTTTATGCTGTGTTGCTGAAAACATTTAATTTCAAATGCATCTTCATTTTACTTTCCATGAAAATTAATGCCAAATTATTAAGAAAGAGGGAGTGGAGTGGCAGCTCATCTCCTGTTTTTCCCTGGTTTGGAGTATTTGTCTGTTGCCCAATTGACCACCAGTTCTGAGCCCCAATATCTCCTCTCGACCTTTCTCTTTTTCAGAAAAATCTGTTGATGCTGGAGGAAAATGTGTCAGGCAAACAGCTGTCTCATATTAACCCATTTAAAGTTTGATAGAGAAAAAGAGAAAGTATCTGAATTGGTATTGTTAAAAGTCTTCCTTCTGGGTAAGATAAAAAGACGTTTACCCTCACAAATAAAGACATTTGCATCTTTTTTCAGGTAAATCTAGTACAGGTTCAGATTTTACTTCTTTTGAGTCTTCATGGTTATGTATACAGATGTTCCTAATGAGGAAATGAATAATATTGTCCCCTTTATATTTTTGGTTTTGGCTATATCTATATCTATATCTATATCTATCTATATATATATTTTATTGGTCCAGTTGTGGGGCCTGAACTCTGGGCCTGGGCGCTGTCCCTCAGCTCTTCAGCTCAAGGCTAGCGCTCTACCACTTGAGCCACAGCGCCACTTCTGGCTTTTTTCTTTTTGCTTATGTGGTGCTGAGGAATCGAACCCAGGGCCTGATGCATGCAAGGCAAGCGCTTTACCACTGAGCCACCTTCCCAGCCCTGCTATATTTTTTTCTCTATACATTTTAATTTTTACTTGCAATTTTCTTTTTTATTATCTTTACCTACCTGTACAAAGGAGCTGCCATTTAACAAAGCAGTTTATGAATAGAATGCATCTTGATTGATGTCACCCCTTTTAGCTGTATTTTTATATTTCTCTAAAAATTGAAGTAATAATAAAGCTAGTCGCAAGTGTCTGCTCTGTCCGTTAATTATAATGTTTTGTGTATAAATAAATTAGATAATGTTTGCAAAATATAACAGTGAAGAAGGCCACAATAGATCTTTATTGTCTCTATTTAAGAGACGAAGAGGGGCTGGGAAGGTGGCTCAGGGTAGAGTGCTTGCCTTGCATGCCTGAGGCCCTTGGTTTGATTCTTCAGCACCACATAAGCAGAAAAAGCCAGAAGTGGTACTGTGGTTCGAGTGGTAGAGCGCTAGCCTTGAGCTGAAAAGCTGAGGGAGAGCGCTCAGGCCCAGAGTTCAGGCCCCACGAACTACAAAAAGAAAAAAAAAAAAAAAAAGAAAAAAGAGAGATGAAGAAACTGAAGCATAGAAAGGGTAATTTTACATTAGACGAAGCCCAAGTCTAGAAGTTGTTCTTTTTACTACTATTAATATACTCATTCACTCTGATGGAGCCCTTGTTGCATCTTATCTCTGGTTGGTGTGAGTGAGTAATGCCTCATTTATCCACACTTTAAAAATGAATGACAAGGAAGGGTGACAAGTTTGACAAGAAATGCACTTATTACTTTACTTATGTAACTGTAACCCCTCTGTACATCACCTTGACAATAAAAAAAGTAATGACAGGAAACTCGATCCTGTGGAATATAATTGAATAATTGGGAAAATGGAGGAGAATGGAAAAGGAATAGGCCAGACTCCATCATCAACAGGTGAGGACTGTTTATGGAGGAACAGCTAGGGGCCCAGACCTTCCCTTGAGTTTAGAGGTTGTGCCCAAGAGTTGGGACAGGAATTGGATTTTTATGGGAGGTCCGAGCAAGGAGGCAGAGGTTAATGAAAAAGCCATTAGGTCAAGGAAAGTGGGTGCCTTTCATCGGTGCCCACAATGGGATGTTTACAGCTGGGCTCAGGTGGCTTGCCCTGCGGTACTTCAAACAAGTTCACTCATCCCTGGGATTTGTGCCTGGTGTCAGTATGCACCTGGGAAAATAGGGTGGGGGTCAAGCCTTCCTAAACAATTAAGATAAATCATGATAGGAATGTAAAACAGGTCCTATCTTGAGGCTGGAAGGTGAATGGAAAAGGTGACTACAGTTAATGTACTTCACATTAATCCAATTGAAGTTATTTGAAGAATGTGAAGAGCAGGGATGAAAGAGAGAAATGAGGAGTGAGCCTAATGGTAAGCGTATATTCTTGGTGTGTGCAAGTAAGTACACTAAAGGATTATCATCACTATTGTAGTCTGTTCAGGTTGTAAAAATAGAATACCTGGGTAATATGGAAATATTAGAAATGTATTTCTTATATTGCTGGAGACTGGGAAGCCTATGGCCAAGGTCCTGGTAGAAAGGGTACTGATAAGATATTACTCTCTGCCCTGTAGATCTATAACTGGATCTTTGTCACTACAATCTCTTGTGGTAGACAAGGGAGCCCACTGGAGCTGCTTTTACAATCCCACTGATGAACATAGAATGCCTATGACTTTATCACTTATGTAAGGTTCTATCTCCTGTCTTGTCACACGTGTCCATAGTGGTGTTGGGCATGGAGAAAGAGCAACATTCAGAGTAAAGCAGTAGCAGCTGACCCTTAGTTGCAAATTTCTCCCATGTCTATTTTGCCTTACTAAAGGTTTTGTTAAAAAAAATTTGGTATCTTTGAATTAAAAAAATATTGTATCTTGTGGGATTTGGGGGGGATTTTTCCTTAATTTTACAAAAATTATAATTGTACTATCAACAATTATTTACGTTTCCCCACTGGCTTCATTTTCCCCTATGATTTCTTTCTTTCTTTCTTTTATTTTTTGTGCCGGTCCTAGGCTTGAACTTTGGGCCTAGCTACTGTCCCTAAGTGTTTATGCTTAGAGCTAGTGCTCTACTAGTTGAGCTGCAACTCTGCTTCTGGCTTTTTGGTGGTTAATTGGAGATAAGAGTCTCATGGAATTTTTCTGCCTGAGCTGGCTTTGAACCATGATCCTCAAATCTTAGCTTCCTGAGTAGCTAGGATTATAGGCATGAGCCACTCGCTCTGGCTAATTTTTTTTTTTAATAAATCATTTGCCTTCAACTTTTTGGCATGATAATTAAATTACTTTGCTGATAGTCTTAAATAATAGTTTTGAATGTATTCTCAAGCATTTTGTAATTTTATAGCTACTATGAGATTTTTCTCCCTCATTTCTGTGTAGATGCTGGAAAGAGAACAGTTGCTACATATTATACATTAATCTGCATGGAGCCACTGGTGTTTAGAAATATGAAAATGAGTAACTAGGTTTCCTGCATGAAAATGTGAATTTCCTACAGTAGAAATGTGAACCATCTGGTGTTCCATTGCTTTTATATACTACAGTGATAGAGTAAATGATAGTAATGATAGAACAAACTGGCAAAGGCTTCCATTCACTTACAAATGTATTCAGTCAGTTGACTTATTGAGTACCTATTAAATTCAAAACAGTAGCCAGGTGCTGGTGGCTCAAGTCTGCAATCCTAGCTATGCAGGAGGCTGACATCTGAGGATCACAGTTCAAGCCAGCCCAGACATGTTAAATTCAAAACAGTAGCCAGGTGCTGGTGGCTCAAGTCTGCAATCCTAGCTATGCAGGAGGCTGACATCTGAGGATCACAGTTCAAGCCAGCCCAGACAGGAAAGGCTGTGAGACTCAAATTAAACACCAGAAAACCGGAAGTGGCACTGTGGCTCAAGTGGTAGAGTACTCACCTTGAGCTGAAGAGCTCAGGGACAGTACCCAAGCCCAGCCCCATGACCGATTAAAAAAAAAAAGAAAAAGAAAATTCAAAACACTATTTGTAGGTCAAATGGTAGTTGACGAAGTTAATGAGGTGTGCTTTCTATCATCAAGAAGCTTGTTAGCTGGATGCACGGACATACATCTGTAATCACAGATACTTGGGCAGCAGAGCTGGGAGGAGCATGATTTGAGGCCAGCTTGTATAAAAAAGGCAAGACTATCTAAAAACAATTTGAGTGTTGTGGTACATACTTGTTATCCCAGTTACTCAGGAGGTAGAGGTAGAAGGATTACCATCTAAGGCTATCTTGGGCAAAAGCGTGAGACTCTGTTAAATCTTGGGCAAAAGTGTGAGACTCTGTTAAAAAAAATCTAAACAAAAAAGCAAAATAACTGGGGATGTGGATGCTTGCCTAAGTTCAGGACTCTGAGTCCAAACCTCAGTACTGCCCCGCCCAAGAAACTTACATTGCTGGGGCATAAAAATATAAACAGTAAATATAGGAAAGAGTATAAGAAAGACACAGTATAGTTTCATTATAGATCACTGTTATCTTCCTGAAAACAAGGCCAAAAGTTTGAGATTCCATACTTAATATATGGTATTTAATAGAGGTTGAGTGAACAATTCATTCCAATGAGAAGACTTGTGGGGAGAGACCATATTTGGGATGAACTATTAAGTAAATGGAAAGACAGGGGAGAGAAGAGCAACTGGGCAGAGGGAGCTGCCTGATGAAAGCACAAATGTGGACATTTTTCCTGGTATGAGTATTTGGATATAGTAAAACGTAGGTACCTAAAGTAAGACTGCAATGAGCAGCAAAGAGAAGGCTTGGAGAGACTGTGGGGGAACATCAAATAGAGACTGAGAGGTCAGGACATGGGTGGAGGTCAGGATCCACTGAAAACAGGTAAGTGGATATTATAAGCCTGTAACACAGGTGGCTACTTAAAATTTGAAGAGAGTGGTATCTGTGACCACCTGGTAAGCTCCTGTGAACTATGAATGTGAAGTTAAAGATTGACTTTAAGAGCTACATTTAAACAGTGGCAGGTGCAGCAGAATGGAGATGGATATGGCAAGTATCTTTCAAGTAAAAGGGCTTTAGCATCCAAGGTGGTGTGGGATGAGTTCAAATTCAACTTCTATTAAATACCCAATACTAAGTGTTGAGTACCAAACCTTAGGTCCTGTTTTCCAAATGCTGTAAGACCGAGCTTCTCTCCTACTCTAGTAGGCCATGCGTGGTGGTGGGAAGGATGCTGGTACTACTACAGAGAGTGGAGCAAGAGCAAGGTGAGGGCGAGCACTCTGGAGGAAAGCATGTAGCTCTGTCTTCCATTTAGCTAATGTTGAGCTTGATGTCCAGGGCACACATTTTTGGCATTTTGAAGGGAGGGGTTGGGGAAGGATAATGGGTTACAGACTGAAAATCTTTCTTGATCTAAATTTGGCATGATCAGAGTATTTTTCAAGTGACAAAATTGTGAACATTACAAAGAGTTTCTAAACAAGCAGTAAAATTTTTATGGTACAATGTAGTACTCAATATTTTTTCTTTGAGTCATTTTTTTTGCCATGTCCTTTAAATCCTTCCCTTCTCTTCTTTCTGCATCCTGAAGGCCATTAACCAAGGAAGGAATGCTGTGTGTTCTGAGGTTTCTAATTCAGTTTTGCTTTGTTTTTTAAATTGGACTCCGAGGTCCAAACCATGTATCACTATGGTATATGCCATTTTTTTTCCTCTAGTGCAGACTGGTGGCAAGTCACTAACTCAGGGTTACCAGATGGTATTTCACAATGAACTCTCATTAAAAGCAGGTTTTGAGTAGAAAACCCTAATATTGAAAACAGTCCTGGGCACTGGCCCTTCGGACTAGCATCTGCTGTAATCCCAGGTTCCCAGCTGCTTTGAGGCTTTGCTTTGCATTTTTGTGCACCCTAAAGCGTTTTCATCTACCAGCATGCCCTTAGCTTTCTTGTCTTTTTGGCTTTGTTTTTAATTAGTAAGATAACATAATGGCAAAATTCACCCTCACAACTGGTTTTAAGTGTCTAGCTCAATAGTATCATGTTCACACACTTGAATAACGGTTTGAGTTGATATCCCAAGATGGAGTCCTCAGAAACAAAGTTTCCCCCTCCCCTTCTCCTATTCTCATCTCTCTTACAGAAACTAGAATTTCCCTTTCCAGGACAAGTTCATAGAAATTAGAACTGCTTTTCCTCAAAGCCAGCCAAAACACCTAACAGTATCATTCTAACTTTGTCTTCACCTTTCTAGTTGAGAATGGATCAGAAAGAAATTCTCTGATCTACCTTTTTTTGATTATAGGACACAAGAACCTCCCCCCAGAAATAGTCCTGCACCAGAGGGAGAACAGGGTGCTACACAGAGAGGACAGGAAAGAGTCTGGACAGGAAGAATCTGAATAGGACTGGCTGGATCACCAGTAGCTCATACCCGCTTTGTCCAGTCTTTCTATGTGGCTGACCCTGCTTTGTTGGGAGGCAGGAGAATGACTGGTTCCAAGATTTTCAAAAAACGAATCAAACAAACAACAAAACCTACAGTTCGTTCTTGTGTCATTGGGCCTTCAACCCTCAACCCAAGGGCTTCCTGTCACACAAAATTAGGAGCTAGTACATTTGCTCCAACTTTTCCTTTGCTTAGCGCCAGTTTGTTACAGCAGAGTAAAACATTGAACCACCAGGGGGGAAAATTTGAACTTCTTGATACAACCAAACTCTAGAACTCTTCATCTTGCAAAACAAAAAACTTGTAATCATTGAACAACTTCCTATTTCTCCTTTGTGAGGATTTTGGAATCACAATAACAGAATGTACTAAGGTGAATAGGAGGAAATTAAGATTTGTTATTTCTTAAAGGGAGTGGTGGGCAATTCGGCTGGAGAGGAATACTGCTGCTGCTCTGGTTTGGAATGAAGCTGACTGTTGTGTGATACGTTTGGCTTTTTCTGATTGGCTATCTCCTTCTCTCTCGGACTTGTTGGTTGGTTATTTTTTCCCCTCAGATTATGGGTTGTATTTCCTGCTCTTGGAAACATGTTGCATGCTCAGCATCTAGACTCTCATCATTTCACATGCTAGACACTTGGCTTCAGACTGCTATGCTTCCTTAAGGGAAGGCTTCTTCACCCTCTTCCCACAGGCCCTGACAAGCATCATTCTACTTTCCAACTCCTGGACTTGACCACTCCAACTACCTCAAGTAAGTGGAAACATACAGTAGATGGCTTATTGTGATGCTTTCCGGGTTTTGGTTCATCGCCTGGAGTGGTGTTTGAACTCACCTTAGGCTTTGTTGCTTCCTGTATTCACTGATGGGGATAAAGATCTAGACTTCAGAACCTGACTGGTATCATGCTGAGCCTATGCCAGCTCTAACCCTTGGGAAACTTAGATGTCAGGAAAGAATACTTTAACCACCTGTAATCCCCCAAATTCAGTCTGCTCTAATTCAAATAATGGAACTGGAATCTTGAGGTTCAGAGAATTCGGGCTCCAGTCTCACAACAAAATGACCTGCCATTTCTAGGACTTTGTAATCTTTTTCTCCTCTTCACACAGATCTGCAGATAGATTAAATACTAATGGCAAGAATGCAAATCAAAAGACCTTAAACAAGACTATTCAAGAAATTGAGAAAAACACACTGGAAAAACAATCTCACCCTAACTTTGGCATTTACATTACACTTTACACTGAAGGCTATAACATGTTTTTTAGCTACTGTCTGAACAATGAAGCAAGTCTTGTGAAAATTACAGCCTGACAATTTAATCTCCCACAAGAAATGTCCCACTGGATGGCCTTGTTCGATTTGAAACCAAAGATGTTACCCTTGAGAACTTGGGTCTTAGGAAGATTGTTCCATAGTCTCAGAGGAGTCTTTTTGATAAAAACGCAGGGGTAGATCTATGAAGGGTGAGCTTACCCAGCTCAAGTGCACAGGGGAAGTGGGGGAGTAGAATCTGTTTTTAGGGCATGCTTAGCAAAATCTTTGCCACACAGGCAATGCATCACATATCGGGCTAGCTCTGTTACCCATTAGAACTTAACACAATGCTTAGTATTCAGCTGGAATTCAATAAATATTTGCTGAGTGCTTTTTAAAAAAGGAATACATATGAGATCATTCTTCTTAGTTTAAAACTTCCAAATGCCTTATTTCTCAGCCTACGCTTTGAGTCCATATCTGTTATCTGTCATTGTTAATGCTTAAAAAAGCAGCTTAGTACATTTAAGTAGCACTTTCAGGGTTCCAAAGAGTTTATCCTTCATACTATACAAGAGAAGAAATGTGCTCATTACCTTTCTCATGTAACTGTAACTGCTCTGTACTGCAGCTTTACAATAAAAAAAATTCAAACAAAACAAAAAGAAAAGAAAACAAGATTCCAAGGATATTAAAGAAGTACCAAAGGAGCTGCGACCTGCGTCCCCCACCCAAGTCACTGAAGCAATTGGCATCATTCATGATCTACCAATTTAACAGTTTGTTCCTGTCACTTCATAAAATGTACTATTGGAAAAGCTAGCATACAGCATTTTAAATGTGGAAGGGGGAAAAAACCACCCCGAAATACCTAGCCATAATAGTCTTTTTTTCCTACTTAATAGAAACACCAGGACCTGGAAATATGTTGGGGCTGGAATCACCCTGAATTCAAGCAACTGGAACTGGATAGCAATCATTCATTTCCAAGGAGCTAGCGCCCACTGTCATTTTCAAATGAAGGTACTCTCCATAAGGTCTGGTCCCTACATATGCAAGCACAGTGGTTCTCAATGGGGACTAGGAATAAGGATGAAAATTGAGGTAACATTTTGAATGTTAACCTGGCCCTGAGCCACTCCTGTAGAAAATCATCTATATTTTGTTTTTTTTTTTTTGAAGCTGAAAGTAGAGCACATTGGAGTGTACAAAGTGAAAAACAAACATGTCTGGGTTTTTAGTGTTGTTATTGTGTGTTGATGACTTTGTAGGGAGAAGTGCTATTAAATATTAAAGCAGACTGAATAATGTAGCTCCTATATTCAGAGTTTGCAGCAGGTTTTAATTTTCATAGTCAAATTTCTTTTTCCTGTCAATAGCTTAGGTCTACTTTCAACATCTGTCTCATCAGCCTTCACCTTTCTAGGTTCATAGTATGTCATTTCAAGATATTTGAGAGGAAGATCTTAAGGAGGTAGGTGTAAGTCACTACCTATGTCGTCTTGTTTCATGTCAAAGTTAGATCATTTTACTTATCTACTGTGACTGGTGAATTGTGGGATTTAAACAAGTTGAAATCACCCTTGTGAAACCCTCAAGATAAAGTGCTAGATACAAAGTTAATTACTTTCCAAGTACCATTGAAGGTAAAAATGTAGGAGGAGAAATGCCATGGGTTTTGCCACCAAGAGCTTTCAGTTTAGTCACAGAGTAAAATTTCTGTGATGTGAGTTAACTGTTTGGTTAATAATTAGTACAAGAAAAAACATTTTTTGAATCCAAATAGCTCTGGGAAGGAAAACACAGCTAAATGATTTATGGAGAGGATTTTTATTAGTCTGACTCCACATTTACTCTCTCATTTTATTTTTATTTATTTTTTTATTTTTTGGGTCCGGTCGTAGTGCCTGAACTCTGGGCCTGGGTGTGCTGTCCCTCAGCTCTTCAGCTCAAGGCTAGCGCTCTACCACTTGGGCCACAGTGTCACTTCCGGCTTTTTTCTTTTTGCTTATGTGGTGCTGAGGAATCGAACCCAGGGCCTCATGCATGCAAGGCAAGCACTCTACCACTGAGCCACCTTCCCAGCCCCTCTCTCATTTTATTATAGCAACATTTTGACTATACTATGGGCAAGTGCTTGTTTAAGTTTTAAGTGAATTTGATTCCAGATTTTGTTCCGAAGTGTCATAAGACCAAATGTTACGCCATCAGTAGATGTTTTCCTGATCATAGTTGGTTCACAGTGAATGCATGGAAAAATTCATGTCAGTTATTAATTTTACAAATTAATTAGGTTTACTAACCTTTTGAGTGACTCTTATCATGGAGGAGGTTGAATGGAGGAGAATAGAGTCAAATTAGTACAGAGAAAGATGAAGTCGAAATTGGACCTGGCATTTGAGTTGTAGTTTCTAGATGTGCCTCAAACCAGTTTTACTCTGTCCTTTTTAGTTACATAAGCCAATATGTTCTCTTTTTTTATGAAGGACATTTGGGTGAACA
This sequence comes from Dipodomys merriami, assembly GCF_024711535.1. Classification (NCBI taxonomy): domain Eukaryota; kingdom Metazoa; phylum Chordata; class Mammalia; order Rodentia; family Heteromyidae; genus Dipodomys; species Dipodomys merriami. Next base: position 88,328,997 of record NW_027203381.1, read on the forward strand.
TAAACACCCAGTTTCAGAATACACCATTTTTCTAAACTGAACACTGTAAAACAAAACATGAATACATTTCAACATACTAACAGTGAATAACTTCAATATCCTACTCTCTTCAAAAAACATTCATTCAGATGAAAAAGATCAACCAGAAAACTTCAGAAATAAATGAGTGTAGATCAAATGGGTCTACAGATGACTATAAATCACCTATAAGATGTCTATTGGCAGAATACACATTCTACACAGCAGCCCGTGGCAATTTCTTCAGAAAAGATCACACCAAAGGGCAAGGAGCATGTCTTAATTAATACAAGCAAACTGAAATAATTTTCTGTATGTTATCAGGTCACAGTGGAATAAAACTAGAAATCTATAACAAAAAACTACAGAGAACAAACATGAAGAGATTTAGCTTGCAGTTTTTCCTTTTTGTGTCCATGATGTCCTAGAAGTTTCCTAGGTTCCATTCACACTTTTTGAGTTTTTTTCCTCTCTCTTAATTTGAATGTTTTAATACACTTGTTTTCTCATCAAGCCCTGATATTATGATATTATGTCTTCAATTTGATCCCTTCCCCTGGAAAGCCTTTCAAATAACTGGGCTTTCTATTTGACTGATTGAGCTTTTGTTTGAAGAATTTAATTTTTTCCCAGAATTCTGTGTCTATTGAATTTATCTTTCATATCCTGCATTACTTTTCTTGGAATCAATTTAGGTGTTTATTTAGGTGTTTAATTTTATTGATCATTTTTATAGTTGTTTAAATATGTCTTTGAGATTTCACCCACTTCAGTTTCATTAGTCTTTATGACTTGCAATTGCTGAATTTTGGTGGAGTCATGTTACCTTTTTTGGGAGGGGAGGGTCATGGGTCTTGAACTCTGAGCCTGGAAGCTGTCCCTGAGCTCTTCTGCTCAAGGCTAGTGCTTTACCATTTGAGGCACAGCACCACTTCTGGTTTTCTGATGGTTAATTGGAGGTAAGTGTCTCATGGACTTTGCTTGCCTTGGGCTGCCTTTGAAAAGGATCCTCAGATCTTAGTTTCCTGAGAAGTTAGGATTGCAGGTGTGAGCCACTGGTGCCCAGCATACCTTGTGTTTTTCATATTGTGTTTCTGTGTTGGGATTTATACATCTGAAGATAAGTCATTGGCTGGAAATTTTAATCAACGATAGTCTTTTTGTTGAAATAGTCTACATTCAAGCGTTGAAATAGTCTACATTCAAGCAGGATGGTGTAGTAGGCTGGATTGAATGCCAAGCATTCACCAACATGCTCATAGTACCAGGTCTAATCCCCAACACTGTCCAGATTGAGGAAATTAAGCTAGACTCTTGTAGAAGGATTGGTTTTCTGCCTTAGAGATGTTTCCTTCTTTGTGTACTAGGAGCCACTGCAGTGGTCACAGGCCATATACTATATAATAAGATGAGGAAAAATGACAGACAGAATGTCATTCTGACAACCTAACCTTCCATACCAGAACACTACCATCTCCTCTCTGTTTTTCTATGCTTGTCTGCTATTCTGCTTCCTTCTTTATAATTCCCAATGTTCTTCCTCTCCTCTCTCTTTAGAATATAGTTACTACTATGTTACCAAGTTTTTCATTCACATAATCAAAATGATGGATGCTTCTAATTTCCCACTTTGTCCTGCCTCTTCTATAGTCAATATTTTTGATCTTGTAATCTCGTGCCATTTTTCTAGATCTTAAAGACTCATATTTATTTTATAATAACTTAACACAAGCTTGGTCCAAGACTTGTAAGAGATCATGTCATCTCTGTCACTCTATGGGGTTAGGGGAAATAAGAGCTTTCAATATTGATATATCTCTAAAGTAGTTCCTTGACCAACCACTGGAAAGTGTTTTTATATTGGTCTTATCTTCTTTTCTTTCTTTTTCTTTTTTTTGTTGACAGGCCTGGAACTCAGAGCCTGGGCACTGTCCCTCAGCAATTTTGCTCAAGGCTTGTACCCTATCACTTTGAGCCACAACACCACTTCCAGTTTTGGGGTGGTTAATTGGAGATAAGAGTCTCACAGACTTTCCTACCCGGCCTGGCTTTGAACTGCAATTCTCAGCGCTCAGCCTGATTAGTTAGGATTACAGGTGTGAGCCACCTGGCTTATCTTCTTTTCTAAGATGATTTTCAGAAGGCCAATCTGAGTTCAGATTAAATTTTTTTTTTTTTTTTGGTCCGGTAGTGGGGCCTGAACTCTAGGCCTGGGAGCTGTCCCTCAGCTCTTCAGCTCAAGGCTAGCGCTCTACCACTTGAGCCACAGTGCCACTTCTGGCTTTTTTCTTATGTGGTGCTGAGGAACCGAACCCAGGGCCTCAGTCATGCAAGGCAAGCGCTCTACCACTGAGCCACCTTCCCAGCCCTCAGATTAAATTTTTATCAGGGTACACTAGAGAAACAATTATAGTGTAGTGTTGTATGTGTTTTTAATTATTATATTATTATAATGAATTAGTTCGCATAATGATGTATGGTTAGAAAGTACAGAATCTGCTGTTTACAAGTTAGAGTCTCAGGAAAGCCAATGGTATAGTCCTGGAACCAGAGGATAGATATAGTATTTAACATAGTGTAAGTCCCAGGCCAGAGCAGAAGAAGACTGACATTCTAGTTCACATTTCTAGTTCGTTTGTCTATTTAGAACAATGTCTTGAGAGATTTTAAATCTTGACTTTATGTCTTGAAAGATGAAATAATTCCCACCCATGTTGGGAGTGAACCAGCCTTAAAGAGTCAACCAATTCAAATACTGAGCTTCCATGGAAATCCCTTGACAGATATACACAAAATAATATTTAATCTAGGTACCCCATGTTCCAATCATGTGTTGGCTGGGTTGTCATCTCCTAGTAATTTCCTGAAATTGAGCAGTGTTAACGGCTCTCTATGATGCTGCACATAAAAGCTGGAAACCATTCCAAATCTACATGTTCCCAGCACTGTCTGAGTCATCTCTAGATTCTGACCTTTCCAAAAACTTTTCAAGCAAAGCAAATCAGAGATAGGAAACAGATAAGCAACCTGGTTTACAAACTGGCAAATACACCTGTTTTAATAAAGTTGTTGATGTGATTCATAGAGTGTAACTAACTATTCAAATTCCTTATTACTCAGTGGGGCCTCAAAGTTTTGTTTTGTTTTTGTCGGTCATGGGGCTTGGACTCTAGGCCTACATGCTGTCCCTGAGCTCTTTAGCTCAAGGCTAGCACTCTACCATTTGAGCAACCACATCACTTCCAGCTTTTTCTGTTTATGTGGTGCTGAGGAATCAAACCCAGGGCCTTGTGTATGGGGTCAAGCACTCTACCACTAAGCCACCTTCCTAGATCCTCAAAGTTGTTTTTGAAATGACAAAAGTCTTTTGGTTCTGGAGCTTTCTTTGGGGGTTGGTTTGAAAAAAGTACTTCAAGAGATAGCTATTCCTGAGAGAAATTTGTGTTGCTATAGTATAGGAGCTAATTCCTATTTGTTTAAAATGGATTTGCTTCCTTTATATTAGATTTAAAATGTAGCCATTAATTTAAGAACATGTCTACTGCTTAACCTTAAAAAGGTTCATGTGAAGCTGTCATATGTGAAAGTGAGGGTCTGAAATGTAGAACATTAGAACTCAATGAATATTAAGTACATGGCTCCTTTAAGAAGGATGAGCATGTGACACATGAGAAAATTGTAAAATAGTTGAAGGAATGAGAGTTGATAGGCCAATGGATTGAAAAGTTTATTGTTTTCACTTGTGTTTAGTTAGAACAATAAACACATCAGAGAACTAATATTCACTATGTAAAATATTTCTTCTTTTTGCTATTCTTGCAAAGTGTGTCTTGGTGGTACTTCACCAGTAAGCAGTAGGTGTTTATTAGCTGACCTATTTTAAACACTCTCTATTTTCTTTGGCTTTAGAAACCAAATACAATGAATACTAGTGTTGCCTGGACAGCAGCTGTGGTTTTATTCCCAAACAGGAAACTTTGAGCAGACTGCTATCTTTTGTAGTATCAGCTGGCCCTGTTCATCGTTGATAAACACAAGTAATGCCATTTTTAATGAGTTGGAAAATGCTATGGGTTGGAGATTAAGTTTGAAGTTGCTGATCAGGCAAATTAAAACATCTGTCCTCCTACTTCCTAACTGTTCTGTAGATGACTGGTTTTTCAAAGGTGAACTTTCAACTGAGATCCCCATGCTGCTAAACTTTTACATTGAAAAGAACGAGGAACAGGAGCCCTCTCATTATCCAGACAATTTAAAGATAATGATGCATAGAGGAGTATAATATTTGTGGTTTCAGGAAGCTGATGTGACAGATTTCTGATACATTAATCGTATTGTCTTCTGAAAAAAATTTAAAATGCGTTTTCAACACATTGAAGTCTTTGAACAAACCAATAATATTTCCTACCCATTTCTTTCCTTGGATACATGTTCCAAAAGGAAAACAGAAGTTAAACTAACATTATTTGAACTAAACATGATCCATACATGTTGTCATATAGTTTGCTGGCAATGGGAATGCTACAATGAGTTGACTAAGTTAGAGGCAAAACTGTGCCAGCTACGCTTGCTCCCACCTGTAATCCTTGCTACTCAGGAGTCTGGGTCTGAAGGGTCATGGTTCAAAATCAGTCTGGAAGAGAAAAGCCATGAGACTCCATGTCCAATTAACCAGCAAAAAGACAACTTGTAGCTGTGGCTCCAGGGAGCCAGCCTAACAAGTGTGAGGTCCTGAGTTCAAGCCCGGGTACTGACAAAAAAAAGCCAAACTGGTTAAAGACTGGTAGTCAATAAATTGTATTATTAGGAGTTATTCTTCCTACTGAAAAGAAATCATTCGTATCTCTGGAAAAAGATTACAAGTTTTTTTGTTTTTGTTTTTGTCGGTTGTGGGGCCTGAACTGTGGGCCTGGGTGCTGTCTCTCAGCTCTTCAGCTCGGAGCTAGCGCTCTACCACTTGAGCCACAGCACCACTTCTGGCTTTTTTCTGCATATGTGGTGCTGAGGAATTGAACCCAGGGCTTCATGCGTGCAAGGCAAGCGCTCTACCACTGAGCCACCTTCCCAGCCCTACAAGTTTTGAATCTGTTTACAGAATCAATTTCAAATAGCAAATCAAAGAAATGTATATGCTCCCAAAAAACTAAATAATCCTGACTGGGCTAGCAAATGGTGTTCTGATATAATGTTGAAAGGATTTAGCCTTTTAGCGTGCCAAATATCCCTATTTTGAATAAATTATTGAAACAGTTGTATATCCTATAAACTGGCACAGTTTAAACTGTTTCAATTATGTGTGTTTCTGGTCTACATCAGAATTGTATAGAAGAGAGCATCTGGGTTATGAATATATTACAGATTCTAAGGCTTTGCAAACAAGACTCTTATCCATAGATTGTGTGTGTGTGTGTGTGTGTGTGTGTGTGTGTGTGTGTGAGAGAGAGAGAGAGAGAGAGAGAGAGATTGGTGAAGAGATTTGGGGCCACTAGGGGAATAGAAAATGATAGAGTTAGAACTTGGAAGCATTGGGGGAAAAAGAATGTTGACATAAGCTTGGTGCTCTTCCCTGGTAATAAGTCAGCCCAGCCACATTTCCCCAACGTGCGAGTACAATTAGGGTCACTTGACAGCAGCAAGCAAAAGCTCCTACTTTTGTCTCTAACTACGTATGTAGCACTTTCAACACCTTCCTGAAGGGTCACTTCTAAGTTTCTTGAGCTTCCCCAGAAAGGGTGACTCATGCGATCACAAGTCAATATGGCAGCTACAGTCTAGCCAAACCATTCATCTGGGTTTTGGGCTTCTCACTTAGTGATGCTTATTGTTCCTGATGCCATCTGAAGCTAGTTGCATAGGGCAATGGAGATTGGTGGAGAATGGAGAAACCAGAAGAGTCTTTTTTTGATGTTCTCAGAATCAATGTAAGCTACTTTTCCTCCGATTTTAGCTGCACTTCCAATTTCTTTGAAAGATTATGAGCAAGTTGGAATTGTACAGAAATTAATAGCCATATTGTCTAGAAATGTTAAACTTAATTTTTCTCATTTGTACAGGGGTAAATACACTATATTAAACATGTAAGGTCTTATCTATGTGGGTTTGATTATAGAAACTAATGAAGTATTTTCTAAATAATGAAAAAAAAACAAAAAAACCCCAAAGATTATTAACAAAGAATCCTTATGTTGTTTTAAATCCTCTCTCACATAAGCACTGTGTATTTAGGCCTATCTATCTATCTATCTATCTATCTATCTATCTATCTATCTATCTATCTATCTATCTATCTATCTATCTATCTATCTATCTATCTATCTACCTGTCTGTCTGTCTGTCTGTCTGTCTGTCTGTCTGTCTGTCTGTCTGTCTGTCTGTCTGTCTGTCTGTCTATCTTTCTATCTATCTGCCATGTATATGAGCTTTTGCTTTAGACTAAAATAAAAGTTTAGGAATTTGTTGCTCACTTGTTGAGTGCTAATTGGTGCAAACTGCTATGGAATAAAGTTTTCCTAGCTGGGTGCTGGTGGCTCATGCCTGTAATCCTAGCTTCTCAGAAGGCTGAGAGCTGAAGATCATGGTTAAAAGCCAGCCCAGGCAGGAATGTCTGTGATACTCTTATCTCCAATTAACCACCAGAGGAATGGAAGTGGCGCTGTGACTCAAATGGTAGAGCACTAGCCTTGAGCTGAAGAGCTGAGGGAGAGTGTCCAGGCCTGGAGTTCAAGCCCCACAGCTGACCCCACCCCCCAAATAAAAAATTTTCCTTAAGGTGCTAGTTTAAACCATTTAGTTTCAGTAGAATAAACATTGCAAAAGGTTAAATAGTTCACAAAAAATTAAGAAATTGAACAAAATGCTGAGATATAAATCTAGACATTTTATAGTGAGGCTATTGGTGCTGAGGAGATGACATTCCTAAGCCATTAGAAAAATAACACCAAAACTGAAGGCTGTTTTTCTCTTCAGAAGAAAGAGTGAAGTAGTTCATGTACTCAGCATGAAAATCAGTGTGAGGATGTTTTTATGCTTATATATGAAGTCCTTAGGACTCATGTTGAAATATCTCTGCCTTCCTGGCAAACATACTAACTTGGAAAAACAATTCAGGAGTATTTGTGCCAACATGAATGCATGCCCTGTTCCTTGTCTGATCTTGTAAACCCTGTACTCTTGCTTCAGAAGTCTAGATATAAAGTTCCATTAGCTAGTAAATCATTGCTTTGCCTTCTTTCATTAAGAGAAGAAATAGTTTTAAGACTTTGAAGGTTGGGTATGAAGTATGGAAAGGCAATGATGTTGAACTGTAGGAGGATTTTAGAATATAGGAAGCTTAAAATATGTAGTATTTGAACTAATTTCACAACCAGAAAAAGGAAATACTCTAAAAGAATGTTTCTTACTTTCAGAATTGTTGAATAAGACTATTCAGGATGAAACACATGCATGAAAGAAAAAAACATTAAAATACATATCTAAGGGTTCATTTTCCTGACATCACATTATCTGACCTTTTCCACTTGACTCATACATATACTAGATATTGCAAATAAGGGAAACCATGGGACCTGTGTTTCTTTGGGCCTGGCTTACTTCACTTAATATAATTTTTTCCCACAGTATAACCCCTGCTTTCACTATATTTGATGTCAGTATAATTTGTGGAGGAGATGGGGAAAAACCAGTTGTTTAAGGATACAGGTGGACCTGTTGCAACAATGAGAAGTACAAGTTGTCATGTCCAAAACGAGCTTTACAACGTCGGTGGGGGGGGGGAGGAGAAGGATTGGGATGGGGGGGAGGGCAGAGGCTGGGAAGGGATGTGAAGGGTAAACAAAGGAGGAGGCTGCAATGCTTGGTAAGAAATGTACGTATTATCCTGCCCATGTAATTGTAACCCCTCTGTACAGTATGTTCACAAATAAAATAAAATTAAATAAAAAAAAAGACTATTCAGGATGGAAAGCATGCATCTTTGACAAAAGAGTAAATCATTTTTAAAAGGGTTAATTTTATTGTTGCTATGAAACAAATCACATCTCCTTTGTTTTATGATGAAATAATATATTACTTAGATACAAACAAACAGCAGAGTTAAGCTGCACCTTAGCTCAATGGTCCTATGGGACATCTTTAGAATTCACATTCACATTTTTCTCAATGTCACCTAGAACATTCTTCAGAATAGATCATACAGAGGGCCACAAACAAGTCTCAAGAAATTCACAAAAAAACTCTAACCACATGTAATAAAACTAGAAAGTAAGGATAAAAAACTGGAAGCTGTAAAAATAAAAATTAAACAAGTCTTAGATTGAACTCAGGGCCTTGTACTTGACATGCAAATAATGCTTTACCATGTGAGCTACACTGCTAGTCCTTCTTGCTTTTTTAGTTTTTTAGACCTGGCTTTTACACTGACTTTTCATAGGTGGCCTTGAACTTAGGTCTTTCTGTTTCCCAAGTGGATGGAAGCACATGTGTATGTCACAATAAATGGCTTGTTTTGAGGGAGGACTTTTGCTAACTTCTTTGGGCTGACCTTGAACAGCAATGCTCTTATTTCTGCCTTCCTAGTAGTTAGGATTACAGATAGAGATGACAGACATGACATGTTTGACAACAATTTATCCTTTTTATTTATTTCTAGTTTAAGTTTATGTTATTTTAATATGTTGATTTTTATGGTACTTGGGTTTAGGCAGGTTTTCTTTCATTTGAGCCACAATACATCTATTTTTGCTCTAGTTCTTTTTTTTTCAGATAAGGTCTTGAGTTTTGCACCAGATGGCTTGCAGTAAAGTCCTCCAACCTATGAGTCCTCCAACCTATGCCTCCTCCATAGCTAAAATTACATTGATACATCGCCACATTCAACTTTCTTTTTTGAGTCTCACTAACTTTTTTGCCTAGACTGGCTTGGAACAGTGATCCACCTGATCTCCACTTCCAAGAAGCATGGCAAACTTTATCCAAAGAGATAAAAAATCTTTATAGAAACTAAGTCACTGATGAAATTGAAGAGGACACACACAAAAATGGAAAGACAGCTTGTGTATAAAGACTTGAAAAGAAATCTCTTAATTTTTATTGTTATTATAATGATGATATACAAAGTGGTTACAATTATGTAAGTCAGCCAATGAGTACATTTCTTTTTGGATAATGTCACTCCTTCCCTTGATCTCTCTTACTTTTTACCTCCCACCCCTACCCATGAGTTGTATAGTTTGTTGTTGTTGTTGTTTTTAGTATATATTTTTTATTGTAAAGATACTATTCAGAGTGGTTACAGTTACGTGAGTAAGGTAATGAGTACATTTCCTATGGAGCATTGCTAACTCCTTCTTTGTTTTTCCCCTACCATCCCTTCCCTCCCTGCCTTCCCAACTATAGTTCGTTTTAATAAATACTGTCTTACAATGCCAATACTATTCAAAGCCATCTGGAGAATCAGGACAATCCCTATCAAAATACCAATAACATTATTTACAGAACTAGAGAAACAATCCAAAAATATATATGGAATCACTAGAACAAAAAGAACAAAGTGGGACTCATTAATTATACTACCTGTCTTCAAAATACATTACAAATCAGTAGTAAACAAAATAGTTGGAACTACAGAAAACAGACATGTAGACCAATGGAATGGAGTTGAGAGTTTGGAAGAAAACACAGACAGTCAAAGGTAATTTTTTTTTTTACAAAGTTGCCAAGAACACACACTGGGGAAAGGGCAGCCTCTTCAATAAATGCCAGGAAAATTGAATATCCACGTTCAAAGGAGTGAAACCCAACCTCTAGCTCTCATCAGTTATGCAAGTCAACTGAAAATGAAGATTTACATGTGAGTTCTAAGATTCTGAAATTGTTAGAGGAGAACATAGGAAAAGCTCTTTAGAACACTTGAATGGACGGGATTTTTTTGTATAGGATCCCCAAATCACAGGAAACAGAAAATTACCTCAAATTAAAAATTTCTGCTCAGAAAAGGGAACAACAGAATGAAAAGACACTACAGAAATGGCAAGAATTCAATACATATTGTAAACATTAAAAAATGAGGGAAGGGGTTGGTTGGTAGGGGTGGCTGAAATGTGGAAAGGGTGGCATTGATCAGGAAGCTCTGTTTTCATAAACTGCTTTGTCGAATGACAACTCCTTTGTACAACTACTTAAAGATTAACAAAATTAACAAAATGCCCACTTTTGGGCACTCCTTTGTACAACTACTTAAAGATTAACAAAATTAACAAAATGCCCACTTTTGGGCATTTACCCAAATGTTTACAAACAAGACCACACTAAAGCTACCAGCACAACTATGTTTATTGCAGCATTATTTACCATAGCTAAGATATGGAACCAACCCAGATGCCCCTCAGTAGATGAATGGATCAAGAAAATGTGGTATATATATATATATATATATATATATATATATATATATATATATATATATATACAATGGAATTCTATGCCTCTATCAGAAAGAATGACATTGCCTTATTTGTTAGGAAATGGAAAGGCTTGGAAAAAATTATATTAAGTGAAGTAAGCCAAGCCCAAAGAAACATAGGTCCCATGGTTTCCCTTATTTGCAATATCTAGTATAGGTATGAGTCAAGCAGAAAAGGTCAGATAATGTGATGTTAGGAAAATGAACCCTTAGATATATATTTAAATGTTTTTTTCTTTCATGCATTTGTTTCTAACGCATTTATAAGATTATTTCTTTGTTGCTTTGTATGTCCCTCCCCCACAGTATAACCCCTGCTTTCACTATATTTGATGTCGGTATAATTTGTGGAGGAGAAGGGGAAAAACAAATCATTTAAGGATACAGGTGGGCCCGTGGCAACAATGAGAAATACAAGTTGTCATGTTGAAAATGAACTTTACAACTTTGGTGGGGGGGGGAAGGATTGGGTGGGGTGGGGAGGGGGAGACTGGGAAGGGATGTGAAGGGAAACAAAGGAGGAGGCTGCAATGCTTGATAAGAAATGTACTCATTATCTTGCCCATGTAATGGTAACCCCTCTGTACAGTATGTTCACAAAGAAAAAAAAAGATTAACAAAATTCAAAAAATAAAAATAAATGACTTGGCTCTATACTATGAAGCCACCCTCCAACAGACCCCTCCTACAGAACAGGAAGCAACACAAACACACACACACACACACATATACACACATACATATACCTGTATATACATATATGCACATATATGCATATATACATAAATGTGTGTGTGTGTGTGTGTGTGTGTGTGTGTGTGTGTGTGTGTGTGTGTGTTTGTCCATCCTGAACTCTGGGTTCTGTCTATGAGCTTCCTTTGCTCAAGGCAAGTGCTCTACCACTTGAGCCACAGCACCACTTCTGGCTTTTTAAAATAGTTTATTGGAGATAAAGAATCTCATGGAGTTTCCTGCCTAGGCTGTCTTCAAACCATGATTCTCAGATCTCAGCCTCCCGAGCAGCTAGAATAACAGGCATGAGCCACCAGTGCCTGGCAGAAGGAAATATTTTTAATATACAGAATATAAGGAGCTAAAATAAGATTCTATAGCATAAAAAATACCCTGACTTAAAATAGCCAATAGATATTTCTTTTTTTGGGGGGGGGGTCCGGTCGTGGGGCCTGAACTCTGGGCCTGGGCGCTGTCCCTCAGCTCTTCAGCTCAAGGCTAGCACTCTACCACTTGAGCCACAGCGCCACTTCCGGCTTTTTTCTTTTTGCTTATGTGGTGCTGAGGAATGGAACCCAGGGCCTCATGCATGCAAGGCAAGCGCTCTACCACTGAGCCATATTCCCAGCCCCACCAATAGATATTTCCAAAAGGAGACATACAAATGGCAAACGGGAATACAAAATGATATACATTACTAATTATCAGGGAAATGCAAATTGAAATCAGAATAAGGTATCACTTCACTTATCTTCTATGGCTATTACCAAAAAGACTAAGTTTAATAAGTGTAGGTGAGAATGTATAAAAAGGAACCCCTGCATGCTGCCAGCCAGAATGCAAATGAGTGCTGCCATTATGGAAAACGGTTTATGTAGGCTCCTTAAAAATAAATTACAACAGAACTACCACAGATCCGGCAATCCTATGACTAAATATTATCTAAAAGAAACAAAATCACTATGTTTATAACAACATTATTCAGTATCACCTCCGTGTCTGAGTCAACTGATGATTGAAGAAAGAAAATGTCTCACATGCACACACACACGCACACGGGCGTCACTCATAAAGAATAAAATCCTGTCATTTGGGACAATATCGATGTAATGGAGATGATTATGTGAAAGGAAATAACCCAGGCACAGGAAGACAAATGCCACATTGTCTCACTTCTATGTTGAATTTTAAAAAGTTGATCTCATTGAAATTTAGAGAAATAGGGGGTTTTAAAGCTTGTTAGAGTAGAGAGACTAGGGGTAGGGACAGGTTGATCAGTAGGCACTGAGTCATAGCAGTGAAAGGTTCTGGTGCGCTCTTGAACATTATGGTAAATCTAGATGATGACAATATGCTATGTATTCAAAAAGCAGTTAGTTGAATGTTTTCACCATTTCAAAGTTTTCAAATTAACGAATGCTTGGTTGTGAACAGGGACAGGAGGGAGAAATTAGAGGAAGGTAAAGGAAGGGGTAACATTGTTCAAAGAAGGAAATGTACTCATTTACCTGACTTTTGTAACTGTAACCACTCTGTATATCATCTTTATAATAACAATAAAATTATATTAAAAAAGAAAAGAGGAAGATACCTTTACGCTGATTTAAACATTACAGAGTGTATCTGTGTATTAAAACATCACATAGTACTTGATAAATACATATAATTTTATGTTTTTATTTTATGATATACAAACATAACAATATCTGGACCTCAGTTTAGGATCTCTGAGGTGGACTCTGAGCTTCATGTGTCTGTATCTTTGAAAGTCCTCCATGTGACCTTATGTGCAGCTAGCATTGAGTGTAATTGCCCTGCGTGAAGCACACCAGGAGATTATCACTGCTTACTTAGTTGTCTGGGACATCATTAGGCTGTTCAGTTGCAATTCTTTATCCCAGCATCTCATGGTTGTATAATTAATCGCATCACAAATGGATGGGTTGATCTACTAGGAAAATGTCTGGCAGATTCACTTGCAGGATTTTGATGAATGTTCATTAGACTACTAGGTCAGCAGTGGTTTGATGAACTTTATGGTGATCAGTTTTTTCTTTTCTCTAATGTGCTGATCTATATTAATAATGCTGTAATATAAAATACTTGTTGAACCCTTAATAAGTGGGCTAAAGATTCACAGAGAGACTTCTCTGAAGAAAAATAAGAATGGCCAAACAGTGCTGGAAGAATATTAATACCAAACTTTAAGCTCTATTATAAAGCTATACTAATCAAAACAGCTTGGTACTGGCACAAGAACAGACTTGAGGACAAATGGAATAGAACTGAAGACTCAGAAATGAACCCACAGACCTATAGCCACCTAAAAAAAAAATAGGGTGGAAGACAGCCTCTTCAGTACATGGTGCTGGCAAAATTGGTTAATCACTTGCAGAAAACTAAAGCTAGATCCTTATATATCACCCTGCACCAGAATCAATTCCAAATGGATCAAAGACCTTGAGGTAAAAGCAGACCCTCTGAAAACATAACAGAAAGAAGTAGGAGATGTGATATCCCCTGTAGAGAATGGCACAGCTATGATACAATTTTATGTTCTTCCATAGCAATGCACAAAAGTAGAAATTCCTAAGCAGTTTTGCCATTTTTTTTTTTGCATGGGTTGAGATTAAAAATCTTCACAATAGCATTTCTAGGGCTGGGAATGTGGCTCAGTGGTAGAGTGCTTGCCTAGCATGCATGAAGTCCCGGGTTCAATTCCTTGGTACCACAGAAACAGAAAAAAGCCTGAAGTGGCACTGTGGCTCAGGTGGTAGAGCACTAGCTTTGAGCAAAAGAGGCACATAGGCAGTGCCCAGGTCCTGAGTTAAAGCCCCATGACAGGCAAAAAAATAAAAAATTAGCATTTCTAAAGTGGCATTTGCTTGTGGTTTTGATTTATGTTTACTTAAAAATTTGACCCTATCGAGCATCTTTTTATGTACTTCTTGGCCACTGGTAATTTTTTGGAGAAATGCTTGTTCAATTCTTTTGTTCCATTTTGAATGACAATTTTTATTATTGCTGACATGTGGAAAGTCACTTGGAAAAATACAACTGAACATGAAGTATCTGTGTAGACAAAGGTCTTAGTTTTCACATAATACTGATTCTCTGGAACTTCCTCATTATACTTAATTTGCATTTTTTCCTGTTAGGATGTTGTCATTGGACTTTTATGATTACTGGTAGTTGGGATTTTCACTTTGCATCTGTGTTATGAAATATTGATGACTGTATTTCTGGCATGTACTTCTGACACACTACTTTTTCCATTTAACAAAATTATATTTTTAAAAAGTGAAGATTTTAGGGGAAAGAATCTTTAATCTTCAAACTTTTAAAACCTCTATGATGTCCTTCAGCATCTTAGAATATATCAATTCTTACCAAATTGTGTGTGAGGAGAGTAGTAGTAATATATCATAAAATGATGAAAAATACATTATTCCCTTAAAGTGCTCTTCTGTTTGAATAGATGACTTAACATACTAACTTTAAATGACTCCCCAAATAGATGAAATACATTGGTTTCTTATGGCTGATAAATTACCACAACCTTGGTAGCCTAAAGACAAATTTATTTTCTCATAGTTCAGGAGGCTCAGAATTCTGAATTTTGTTTTATTGTGCTGAAATCAAAGGTGTTCAGAATCTTTCTTCTTTGTTCATTTGAGATACTGGTATGTGGTCCCGCTTCCATCCCTCCCACTGTCCTTCCTTCCCTCCTTTCCTCCTCTTCTCCCCTCCCTCCCTCCCTCCCTCCCTCCCTTCCTTCCTTCCTTCCTTCCTTCCTTCCTTCCTTCCTTCCTTCCTTCCTTCCTTCCTTCCTTCCTTCCTTCCTTCCTCCCTCCCTCCCTCCCTCTCTCCCTCCCTCCCTCCTTCCTTTCCTTTCCTTCTTTGTCTGGTTTTGGTATCAGGATAATGCTGGCCTCATATGAGGGTTCCTTAGGTCTTTGGAATAGCTTGGGAAGAATTGGAATTTATTTTTTAAGTGTCTGGTAAAATTCAGCAGTGAAGCCATCCAGGTCTGGGCTATTCTTTGTTCAGGGATTTTTTTTTTTATTATAGACTCAGTCTCACTGCTTTTTATTGATTTGGCTTTGAACCATGTTGCCCTGATCTCTGCCTCTCAAGTAGCTAGTATTTCAGGCTTGAGCTACTGCACCTGGCTATTCAGATGTTTTATGTGCTCCTGGTTCTTGTCCATTTCTTTTAGAGTTTTCAATTTGTTACCATATACTTATATATTTCTCCCTAATAATTCTTTGTATTTCCATAGTATCAATTATAATGCTTCTTTTCTCATGTCTGATTTTAGTTATTTGGATGTTTTCTTCATTAGCTGAAAGTTTTTATCAACTTAGAGTTGGGGATGTGACTCAGTGTTAGATCACCTACCGCTTTGTAAACTATTTGGAGAGAATTAAACAATTCCTATGTTCTTCAGAAATCTAGACTGGCATGCAAATTATGGAGAAATGTTGCTGCCTGAAAGTAAAAAACATGTTATGTGTGCTTACTGAAGAAGTATAAAAACAAGCAGAGCTATCCTCTGTTGTAGAAACTTACACACAAACCTGCACAGTTTGGCTCTGTTGAGTGTCTATCAGCTCTGTACAAGTTGGTGGAGCTCCAGGCTAATGTTTATATAAAGTTATGTTTATGTGACATTTAGCAGGCATTGGTACATATCTCTTTGAAGTTTATTATAAGCAGTATAAATCAAGTCTTGTGAAATGAATAAGCTGTGGCAGCTTTCTACTGTTGGCACCATTTAAAAAGCTCCACTTTCACGTCCCAGTGTAGAGTCCCTGGAATTTAAGGCTGGTGAACACAGTTACCTGACATCTTGGGACACAATTCCATGCGCTTTCAATTCTTATATTACATGTCACCTCCAACCCCACTTCGTATCAATGACCCATCTTGTCATATCCTCATAAAACTTTTTCAAAAACAGTATGAAAAATTATATATTTTTTCCAAGAATATTATTGGTAGAAAAATACACATGCATATGTATATGATTGAACACAGACACATACACATGCATTATATACAGAATATATAATTAAAACATAAATTATATAAATATCACACACACACACATATATATTAATCTATTTGATGGCACTAGGGTTTGAATGGTATGCTTGCTAGGCAGGTGCTCTACCTCTTGAGCTACATACCCAATCTCTTTCCTGTAGATATTGTTAGATATGACCTCTTGCTTTTTGCTTGGAGTTCATCTTGTGCCTGAATTCATGTACCATCTGAGTATCTGTGGTTACTGGTGTTTGCAACATTTCAAGGTGTTTTTCTTTCTTTGCAGTTTAAAAAGTATTATTACCTTTGAGTAGTTGTACAAGACTGAAATTGTTTTTTTGAGATAGGATCTTGCTTTTTGTCAGGCTGGCCTTAAATCACTATCCTCTTATTACAACCTCCTAAATAACTGGGATTGCAGGTATAGCTGGTACCTAAAAAACAATTGTAACTACTTCTTATTTTCAAAGATGTGTTTTTTAATATATATATTTCTGATTATGAGAGCAACATATGCTCGATAGGAGATAATTTAAATGCAATTCACAAAACAAAAGAAAATAATAATCTTTTAAATATTTTACAAGATCAATGTTAATATAGTGAATAGCATTTCTTTTTTTTCAGTTCTTCATTTATTTATTTATTGGTATAAGTATTGGGGCTTGAGCTCATGGCCTGAGTGCTGTCCTTTTAGTGTTTTTACTCAAGGCCAGCCCTCTGCTACTTGAGTCACAGATGCACTTCTGGCTTTCAAGTAGTTAATTGGAGACAAGAATTTCCTGAAATTTCCCAATGAGTATTGCAGCTTTGAACTGATTCCCATAGCTCAGCTTCCTGTATAGCTAGGATTACAGGTATGAGCCATTGGTACCTAGCTCCATTTTTAAATTTTTACTTTGTGTGTTTATGTTCTTATCTCTAAGAAATGTCATCTATCTATCTATCTATCTATCTATCTATCTATCTATCTATCTATCTATCTATATCTTATCCATCTCTTGATTTGATAGTATTGGGATAAGTCCTTTTTTCCTGTTTTGTATCCGGTATTTTACTTCCTTTTTTCATTGGATAACTCCATTTAGGTGTACAATGTTTCTTGATCATAATCACTCCTCTTTCATTCAAGCTTATACAAGTCTTATCAAATTGCCCTTTTCCATTTTGACACATGTATATATGCATATTCTGTTATCAGAGACAGGAAGATGATCTTTTTGTCTTAAGACACATGCTCTATTTCATATTTAAATAAGTCAATTCTTGACTGCCTGTGTGCTAGATCTGAGGAAAACGTAGACACTGACAGCATTTGGATACGTTATACAGAATGTGTTACCTGAGTGGTACAGAATCAAGTTAGTTTTGTTAGGCTATTAGCAACCCACCTTTTCTACAATAGGAAGCACTGTGAAAACACGATCGCAGATAGTACTCTTTAGGTTTGGAAAAATATTGTGAAACTTTGGGGAGCATTACTCTCTCATTATCATATTTTTGACAATATTTGACTAGGCTAGGAGCTATCTTATTGGAACAAAGCCATCTTCATGCATAACCCACAGTTGCACAGGCCTGCCACTCAGAGCCACCATCACCAACATTAGCAAGAGCCACTTGAATAGAGATGAAAAAGAATCAAATTAAAAAAAAATTAGGGCTGGGAAGGTGGCTCAGTGGTAGAGTGCTTGCCTTGCATGCCTGAGGCCCTGGGTTCGATTCCTCAGGACCACATAAGCAAAAAGAAAAAAGCTGGAAGTGGAGCTGTGGCTCAAGTGGTAGAGCGCTAGCCTTGAGCTGAAGAGCTGAGGGACAGCACCCAGGCCCAGAGTTCAGGTCCCACGACCGGACCCCCCCCCAAAAAAATTGGGGACATGGAGAGCAATGTTTGGCTATTACAGAGAGAAGAAAAAAAGCTAACAGCTGGGGAGGGAATTCTTAGTGGAGCTTAGATTGATGAATTAGCTGTAGATGTTTGGATATTATCACTGGGGAGAAAAAATATGTGTTTATGATTTATGCATAAAGACCATTGGCTTTATCAAATGATAACTTAAGATTTTGCTCATAGTAAGAATTCTTTCAGTGCTAGCTCCATGACTCATGATTACATGATTTCTGTCTGGAAATCCAAGATGTAGGCTGCACAAGAATTCCAATATGACTGAGTGAAACAGGAATATGTTCCTATTATGCTCATAGCAATGTTTTCTGATATAATTATTATCTACTATACCTCTGGCTTTGAAAAAAAATTGGCTTCATGCTTTTGGTGACTGCATATACTTTTCTCCAAAAGGTATGTTTTTGAAACTGTTTATAATGGATGCATAAGATTTAGAATAGAGTTGGCAGAGCAATTTTTTACATGAGCTATGCAGTTAAAAATTATCATCAGCACCACCATTTTCTACTGGGTTAAGAGGAAGCCAATTATAATTTCCATGAATCTGTTTTAAATGTATCTATCTGGACACTCAATGCTACTTTCTTATCTTTGTATTTTCTATCTTTTATTGTAAATAAAAGGATGTTTATGATTTTAAACGCATTTTGGTGAGATTTTTCATTCCCTAGACCCCATATATTATGTTGTTTTTCTCTCTCTCTGTCTTTTTAATTCAATTAGTTTATTTTTTTGGTGGTACTGGGGGTTTTCATGGCCTCACACTTGATCGCCAGGCACCCTACACTGAGGTATTTTTTTAGATAAGGACTTCTGCTTTTGCCCAAGTAGGCCTCAAATAGCAGTCCTTCGACCTATGCTTTGACTGTGCCTGAGACAGATAGAGACCACCATGCCTGATTGGTTGGTTGAGATCAAGTCTCCTACGGTTTTCCTGGATAGCCTTGAATTGTGATCCTCCCTATGACTGCTCATGAGAAGTTAACATAGAAGAAGGGAGTCACAGTATCCAGGCCCCTCTGTGTTTATCTTATTTCACCGTAGAGGATCTAACTTTGTCTGGGATGGTGTTTATGTTTTCTGTCTTTCAGTTTTCAGGTTTCTGTTGGTAGTAATTCATGTCCTCTATTTTGCACACGCTGGTCGTATTCCTGTTTCATGCCGGACTTGGGCTATTCTTTTGCCGGCATCGCTCAGAGTCTATATCTTCTTTTCTCAACCCTGTTGGATTTCCCTCCTTGAACTTCTTCATTTGTGGAACCATTTTTCCAATTACATGGATTAAGCATGGTCAGCCTTCATTCCTTTTCCATTGACTCCAATCCAGTGTCTTGTAAAGTGCCTAAGTAACTCGTTTAAAATAAGTGAATGCAGGCACATGGCAGGAGATCAGCCTGAAGAGGCTGTGGGGGAGGCTGAGGGTGCTCCAGTGGGGATCCTCAGGCATGCCAGGGAACAGAATGGACAGCAGCACGGGCAATGGGCCATGGGCCATACCCATTGTGGGGATGGAGGCATACCCATGCCGGTAGTCACCAAGAAATCTCAAAGCAACTGGATTCTTTTTACCTTTGGAAGCAACAGCAGTGACATCTTGTGGCTGGCACGGGGGAGGGTGGCCAGAGGAGCTGGTGGAGGTAAGAAACAGGAAGGTGCTCCTACTTTCTACAGGAGGAAAGACCCCCAACTGCCTATTTGTTCTCAGAAGGGGGCATGTGCCAACCCTGGGAGGACATTCCTACAGGGGGCCTGTGTGATCACCAACACCAAAGGGAAAATGAACCCGAGTGCATCATGTAGAAGGTTTGCTTGGCCTCTGAGCCAACTACAACTTGTATAAGGAAAGTAGTGCTTTCAAGATGCAAGGGCTCCACGCCCGCAGTGGACTCTATGTGATGGACCATGGCTGAATATGAGAGCTAGAAGGCTGATAAAGACCAGCTTCTGGGCCAGAGCTGAGAAAGAGGAGGAGAACCACCGGCTGCGGGATGGAGAAGGAGCAGCGGCAGCTGCAGAAACAGGAGCTGTCACCCACCCACAGCAGCACTATAAGGAACAGCACAGCAAGACCAGGCTTCCAAGGATGAATACGCAGCAGCAAGAAGCGGTTTCAGCAGGAATCGGCTGATCAGCTAGTCATAAGATTATCAAGCACAGAAAGGCCATGTCCTTCATCTTTTCATCCCTCAGCCAAGCAAGCAGTGGGGCAGCTTCCTTCACAAGCAAATCATCCTCTGACCAGAGCCACCTCTGGCTGTCTCAAGTCCTAGATACCTGTAACTGCTCTATGACTGCATTGAGCAGAAGAAGAAGCAGGAAGTCATAGAGGAGGAGTTCCTGGAGTAAGAGACCCTCCTCTGAAGAGCTAAACCAGGTGCGGCTTCCAGGCTCTGAGTAACTTGGCCACACAGGGCCAGTGGCTCAGTGGACAGGGATTACGCATCCATGTTTTGGAAGACAACCAGGCAACCAGAGGATACACTCTCCTCTGAGCTTCATAAAGATTGCACTGAGGTGATCTACAAAGCCTGGAGTCTGACAGTCTCTTTCTTGTACTCCCTGCTCTGTGGAATTCATGGAGTCAAGCTGAGGCCTGGTTTTCTCTAATTAGATATTTAAATGTCAGGTTGTGATAGTTTTCCCTACACTGGTAGTTTGTAAGTATGGTAAGTATATATATGGTAAGTATGTATTTACATATTTTAATTGAAGTGTTTGAATCACAAATTCATTTTTGATTTCTCAAATTAAAAAAAAAACTTTTACTTTAAACAATCATCTATTGATCCTGAGGATATCAAATTAAGAGGTAATTGACTGTGTATCCTTAACTAGTTTTCTCTGAAAAATAGTGATGACAAGAATATTATCCAGTTTTCTCAGATGAGTTCTCATAGAACAGGTTCTAATTTTTTAAGAAGATAATATGTAACTCAGTCCTTGAATAGGAAAGGAAGAAATTGGGGGAAAAACAAAATAGAGCAGTGACCTCAAAATTATGTGTCATTGTTCTTATACATGGTAGATGCCCACAAAGACTGGATTGGCTCCGAATGACTAAAGCCAGGACATTTGATTTAGAATTTGTTAACTGTTTAAGAACTCATCACATCTCTTTTTGGCCTGGTCTTTGAGCATTTGTACTTCTGCCTCTCTGTATTCTTTGAATTGTATTGTGGAGATCTATCTGTATGATATGTATAATCATATGTGTTTATGGTCTTAGGGAGGTTGAAGCTACTCTTAGTTTAGATATTGGACTAAAAGGAGATGATTATGTTCTGTATAAAAATCTGTGATCACATTTGTCTCCTCGGCAGGCCCATGAATTCTAATACTTCTGCAGACATTGGAAGATGTGCCAGGCTGTTTCCAGAACAAACAGAAAGTTCTGTATTCTAGATTTCATTTCTGGGAAAAGGAGGCATGTTACAGGACTCAACATGTACAAATGCAAGGTACTTTTTCTGCATATTAGAAGCTTGTGAAGTCTTTCCAACTCTTTAATTTGCTTCTTGTGATCTTTACTATCATGGTTTTGAGAATTTCCAATAATCCGGATTATAGCCAGCTGCACAGTTCCAAAAACAGCTCTCAGAATGAGGTACATCTTGTCATGCTTACTTGAAAGGATATTTATTATTTAAAAAATTGAAGAGCTAATTAAGGATAATGATTTTTATCTACTCCATGTACCACCTATTATTTTTAGTAGAGGCTTCATCTGATTATCAATTTATTACATGGCTGTCACTCAGATTTGGTTAATAATATCTTGACAAAGCAATTTTTTTCTCTTCTCTACCTTTACTTCTTGAGTTCATCATGAACATGAAAAAAGTGGAGAAAATATATCTTACCTAATGAGTGAATAGATAGAAGAGGAAAAAGAAGTGGATACAAAATTAAAATTTGTGGTGAAAATAGCAGGGACTACAAGATGTTTCTCAATTCTTTAATTTTTTTTCTCAATTTTACTTCATATTTCTCAATTCTAATACTTTTTTTTTTTTGGGTCCGGTCATGGGGCCTGAACTCTGGGCCTGGGCACTGTCCCTCAGCTCTTCAGCTCAAAGCTAGCGCTCTACCACTTGAACCATAGCGCCACTTCCGGCTTTTTTCTTTTTGCTTATGTGGTGCTTGGGAATCGAACCCAGGGCCTCATGCATGCAAGGCAAGCACTCTACCACTGAGCCACCTTCCCAGCCCTCAATTCTAATACTTTTATATCACAAGATATAGAATAGCAAGTTGGATCAAAAGACATGACCCAGCCATCTACTGCTTACAAGAAACTACAAGAAGGAGTGGGGAAAACATTATAAATTATTGGCTTACACAACAAAATGTAAAGAAATGCCATACAGCCTTGGCCATAAAGGAGATACAAATCAAAACAACATTGAGAGTAAATTTTATTCCACTTGGAATGGCCATCATCAAGAAGATGAGCAACAAATGCTGACAAGAATGTGGGAAAAAAGAACCCTTTCCCATTGAAGGGAACGTAAATTAGTACAACCACTACGGAAGGCAGTATGGAGACTCCTTAAAAAACTAAAAGTAGAACTCTCATATTGTTTCCAATATATAAGGCAGCACAGCTAAACAAAATTTATATCATCATCTCTCAAAGCTTCCCTTGTTTTAGGGAGATAGTTCAGAAAAAAGTGTAGAATATCGAGGTAGTAAAATCAAATAAATAAACTGACTCATAAAATTAATTCAAATTTAGTACCCATGTTTGCACTATAAAACTAGAATTGCAGAATGAAGTTCTGAAGGTTTAATGATGATGTAACTGATTTATTGAATGTGATTTCTGAGTTGAAGACAATGTACTAGTTTTTCATAACACATTAAAACAAATCCCCTATTTAACACATAGACTATTGACTTCCAGATGAGCTCAGATCACTGGCTCTGGAAGCCATGTTTACAGCATGAACATGGTATCCCTATGCTTAGCAGTATTTCACAGTATTTCGACAACACTTTGCTTTCGACAATACTGTCCATATAACAATTTTTGAGAAAAAAATACAGCATGTGTGAAGATGTCTTGATAGTTATAGTATTTGGCATTATGGTGAATTTTTCTGTAGATTAATTAGTCAAAGTATTTTTCATGTGTCATTATAAGAAGCCAAAGGAAGATACTGATGACCTTTCTGTACTCTCACATCAACAGCCATGAGGCATTTTAATTTAAGGGGAAACAAAATCTGTGACCTACTTTGAAACAATTGGGACTGATTAAGCTTTGTTTAAATTCAACTAACAAAATAAACATTCTGAAAATAGGCTGTGGATATTTTTTGATAGGAAGTGGAAAAAATGGCCATGTAAATACACAAAGTGAGAAGAGATGTTAATTGCGTAGATGCTTATGTGAACTGTGGTAGTTTCATTTAATTTTGGATTTTTTTGGCTTTCTTAATGTTAGAAATTAGTTCTGGTTTTCAACAATAGATTATTTTTACACTTAATATGAGGGATATTTTTCAGAGAAGCCCTGAAGCACCTGATAAAGCTCAAGAGACAAGTTTCTTTTAATGTGAGACATTCTATGTTGGTATAAATATTTCAAATTCATTCTGGAATTTATTAAACAAAGGGGGGTGGGTATATGTGGGAGGAACAGAGAAGTCTTGGACAAATATAGGAAGAACTCAGGCAAGACATATTTCAGTTATTTTCTAGATTCAACCAAGGCTATTGCTGTTTACGTTATAAAGTATTAAATTTGGTGTAGGTGGCCTTTTTTGGTTTTATGAATCTACCTACATGGAACAACACAAATATTCAGGAATAGAACTTCTTGAAGGAAAAATTGGCCAGAGATCTGAGAGAAAAGGAAAATTCAATGTACTCTAGGCCTGGTGTTTGGGCCCATAAGAGGTATCTAACACAATAATGAAAGCTGAGTGTGAAGTGGGTACTGTTATGTGGCCAAAACAAATCACCTAGAAAACTATGTTACAATTTTAGTTTTGAAGAAGATTTTCTGCAGAGAGTGGAGTTGGAATGACAGGAAGTTAAACATCAGCTGGGGAAAAGTTTTCTGAAGGCACCAGCAGCAATGTCCTACTGTAGTAGTTCTGGGGATGAGCTGAGTGTCCAGTAAAGGCAGCACAGCTACTGTACGGGAGGTACTGTGTTGCCACCTTGGCTGTGGCTCTGGATGTACAGTTTCCTTTGTTCCTGCTTTTCTGAGCCCCAATTTTCAAGCATTCTCAATGAACACAGGTACCATTATCTTTTCATATCATTTTTCCCACTTAAATGAGATAAAATTTGTTTCCTTTCTTAATAACTGTCCATTATGCAAGATAATCACCAAATCTCCATCCAATCTGCCCCAGAAGAAGAGAACATGGTAGAATTTAAATACTGTGAAATATATTTATCTCTAAACTGCAGAGATTTTTAACTCCAAGTAACACTCTAGGAAAGAGAAGTGCAGAGAAAGAAGGATCACCTAATTTTATGTGAAGATGAGTGCCTCAGAGCAGGACAAAAAGCAAAAAATAAATCTGATGAGACAGATTCAAATCTTTTCTTATTTGCTTTGGGTTTTATGGTGTATGATAACAGGTGTTTGCTTCTCTCATTCTCTATTGCAAACCAAAATCCTAGCATCCTAACAAAGGCTCTGGCAAATTGATTTGTTGAATCAATTTCCATGGTTCAGAAGTTTCTTGATTGTTGGAAATAAGCAAGTAAAATGAAACTTTAAAGAATGAGATATTCTTGGTTTACTTCTTTCCAAATGCTGTAAAAATCATTCCCTAATTAGAGTGTAGACTGTTCTTTTTTCTTAGAGCTAGAGGAATTCTTTCATGTGTCTTCTGCATAGCAAAATCTGCTACCAAATTCTTCTTCATTGCAGCTGAGTCCTTTGCTACTGTACACTCATTCCTTGTGATTTGATTTCCAAGCAGTTAACATGGAATGACAGGTTTCTTGGAAGGGTTTATTTGTGAGTTTAGCATACAAATGAAAAAATTGCTGCTTTAGGAAGTTTTAATGAAAAATAAGCTTAGAGACTCAGGGACAAAATGAACGCCAAGACTTTATAAAGGATAAAACAGAAAAAGAAACGCTTTGACACCATAATTAGAGTTCACTGTATTTGGCATAGATCGCTTTACCCTTGGCTCTGAAGACTAGTAGGCCAATTTCCAAACACAGGGCCTAACATAGCCTTATCCCCAGTGAGGAAAATACCAGAGGGAAGCTTTGACAAATTTCTAGTCTCTGTTTTTTTATCTTGCTACCTGATAATGATGAAACATTTAGTGCTTTTCACAATATTTTTAGCAGTTGTTTGAATTCTTACCTTTGCTACACTTCTATGTCTATATTCATATTTTTTGTTTTTTATTTTTTTATGGTAAAGATACTGTACTAAGGGGTTACAGTTACATGAGTAAGGTAATGAGTATGTTTCCTACAAAGCATTCTTACCTCCTCCTTTGTTTTCCCCCTACTATTCCTTCCCTCCCTAACTCCTCCCTCCCCTCCCCAAAATTGTAAAGTTTGTTTACAACATAGTGTCTTGTACATCTCATATTTGATACATCCTGTAACATAGAATGGATTGTAGAGGGTCAGTTTGTGATTTTGCTTTATATAAGGAGATTGCTCTCTTAACTACAGGAAAGTATAGAAGTTATTACTGATGCTATACAGAGATGGATGATGTTGATTTTTGTTTAACTTCACATGTATTTATATTGAAGCTTGGCATGTGAAGTTAAGTAATAGATAAAATAAATATGAAATAAACAATTGATTTCCTGTTTTCCCAAAGATTATCTGAAATGGCCAGATTTACATTCCAGTTATGTAGCTCAGAGTCTGTTCTCACCATGACATTTTGTACTTGGCGATGAAGCATAAATATTTTCTATGATTGAAAGGGCAAATGGATTAGAAAGCTAATAGATATTGTAAATGATGTAAATAAGTTAATATAAAAGAAATTGAAAGTGTAAAGCATACACTTCTCACAGAATGAGTGATTTCTCAACCTTATCTACTCATTGTAGTTACCAGAGGAGTTTACAAAACCATGTGTGCCTGAGTCCCATCCCTAAGTCTTACTTGGCTGATCTTGTTTGTATACTAGATATCAAGATTTTGAAACGCTGCCTTGAGTAGAATGGAAACACTAAACTTTATTTGAATTTATTGTCATTACTAGGTTTTCCATATTGCCCCTCAGTCTCTACTACCTTAAATGCATATTGATTTCTCAACATACTAAAATCTTTGTGTTCTCTTCAGTCTATTTATGGACTGCATAATAGTATATGACATATTATAATAACATTACTGTCAAAGTAATATTTTTAGATTTAGAGCTTTATAGTTCATTCCATTTGATTAGGTCAGATCTCTTTTCTGCTATTTGTTAATTTTTGGGGGGGGGGTCCAGTCCTGGGGCCTGAACTCTGGGCCTGGGTGCTGTCCCTCAGCTCTTCAGCTCAAGACTAGCACTCTACCACTTGAGCCACAGCACCACTTCCGGCTTTTTTCTTTTTGCTTATGGGGTGCTGAGGAATCAAACCCAGGGCCTCAAGCATGCAAAGCAAGTGCCCTACCACTGAGTCACCTTCCCAGCCCTATTTGTTCATTTTTTTTATCCTCTAAATGAACTTCAGAGCAAACAACTCAGCTTAAAACTATATTGTTTATATTCTTTGTGTGTGTATGTTCTCTCTCTCTCTCTGTGTGTGTGTGTGTGTGTCTGTGTCTGTGTGCACGCGCAAGTGTTGTTCCTGTGGCTTGAACTTAAGACCTTAGGTCGTGTCCCTGAGCTGTTTTACTCTGTCATTTGAGCCTCTACTACTGGCTTTTTGGAGGTTAATCAGAGTTAAAATCTCATAGGCTTTCCTATTTGTGATCCTCAATCTCAGCCTCTTGAGTAGCTTTTATTACAGGCATGAAACACCATCACCAGTCCATTGATTATCTTCTATAGTTTATTGGTTGTATTCTACTTGTTTATTTTATAGGAATTCCAGAAGAATAGGAAGTCTGTAAGACGATGCTGGAGGGGATGTGGCCAAAAGGGAACTCTACTGTACGGTTGATGGGAGTGTAAACTTGTTCAACCACTCTGGAAAGCAATATGGAGGTTCCTCAAAAGACTCCACATAGAGCTCCCCTATGACCCAGCAATCCCACTTTTGGGCATTTACCCAAATGATCACAAACAAGGCCATACTAAGGCTACCAGCAGAACTGTGTGTATCATAGCATTATTTACCATAGCTAAGATATGGAAATGGAACCAACCTAGATCCCCTCAGTAGATGAATGGATCAGGAAAATGTGATACACACACACACACACACACACACACACACACACACACACACACACACACACACACACACACACACACACACACACACACACACACACACACACACTGGAATTCTATGCTTCCAACAGAAAGAACAACACCATCTCATTTGTTAAGAAATGGAAAGACTCGGGAAAAATAATATTAAGTGAAATATCCTAGTCACAAAGAAATTTAGGTCCCATGATTTCCCTTATTTGCAACAATTAGTATACATATAGGATAATGTTGTCAGATGAGCTGAAAAGCTCAAAAACCATGTACACATATGACCATATGAGATGATGCTAAGTGAAATGAATCCTAAGATATGGACACAAGAGGTCTGTCTTCGTAGTTATTTATTAAATATACCATGTGATTTTATTTTTGTGGTTGTTGTTTCCTTTGTATGTTCTTCCCCCTATTGTATATCTCCTGTTGTCACAGTACTTGATTTTGGTACCCTGCATCTTGTATATACATTTGTCTAATCTGGGGAGGGGAAGGGGAATAACAAAACTCTGAAATAAGGACACAGGATGACCATTGCAACAAGGATACCCACAGTACAGTATATTGGAAACGAACTTTACAACTTT
The DNA here is from genome assembly GCF_024711535.1 of Dipodomys merriami. Lineage (NCBI taxonomy): Eukaryota > Metazoa > Chordata > Mammalia > Rodentia > Heteromyidae > Dipodomys > Dipodomys merriami. The sequence continues at coordinate 88,357,121 of NW_027203381.1, forward strand.
GGGCCGGGGGTGTGGGGAATAGGGGATGGGAGGAGTATATGAGATGGGGGAGGAAAGGAATAGTGGGACATCAACAATGGAAGGGGTAAAATTGATAGACAAATAATGTACTCACTGTCTTACTCATGTAACTGTAACCCCTCTGTACAGCATCTTAACAATAAAATAAAATTAAAAAAAGAAAGTCTGTAAGATTCATATTTCTAATAAAACTACTTAAAAAACTCTGGAAGTAGCACTGCTCAGAGACAGTGCCCAGACCAAGAATTCAAGCCCAAGAAGTGGAATTGAATTTACATCCTATAAATTTTGGTAAATAGATCTCTCAAATCTTATTTTGCCAAATACTTTATATATTTGATTTATTTATATCTTAACTGTATAAAGAGTTTCTTAATACCACCTCACCCCAGTTAGAATGGCAAAAAACAAGAACTCTAATAACAACAGATGCTGGAGGGAATGTGGACAGAAAGGAACCTTACACTTCATTGTTGGTGGGAGTGTAAACTTGTTCAACCACTTTGGAAAGCAGTATGGAGGTTCCTCAAAAGACTCCACATAGAACTCCCCTATGACCCAGCAATCCCACTTTTGGGCATTTACCCAAATGTTTACAAACAAGACCATACTAAAGCTACCAGCACAACTATGTTTATTGCAGCATTATTTACCATAGCTAAGATCTGGAACCAACCCAGATGCCCCTCAGTAGATGAATGGATCAAGAAAATGTGGTATATATACACAATGGAATTCTATGCCTCCATCAGAAAGAATGACATTGCCCCATTTGTTAGGAAATGGAAAGGTTTGGAAAAAATTATATTAAGTGAAGTAAGCCAGGCCCAAAGAAGCATAGGTCCCATGGTTCCCCTTATTTGCAATATCTAGTATATGTATGAGTCAAGCACAAAAGGTCAGATAAGGTGATGTTAGAAAAATAAACCTTAAGATATGTATTTAAATGTATTTTTTCTCTTTCACGCATTTGTTTCTAACACTTTTATAAGATGATTTCTTTGTTGCTTTGTATGTCCCTCCCCCACAGTATAACCCCTGCTTTCACTGTATTTGATGTCAGTATAATTTGTGGAGGGGAAGGGAAAAAACAAGTCGTTTAAATAAGGATACAGGTGGACTGGTTGCAGCAATAAGAAGTACAAGTTGTCATGTTGAAAACAAACTTTACAACTTTGGTGGTGGTGGGGGGAGGATTGAGTGGGGGGGTGGGGGGGGAGGCTGGGAAGGGATGGGAAGGGGAAACAAAGGAGGAGGCTACAATGCTTGATAAGAAATGAACTCATTATCTTGCCCATGTAATTGTAACCCCTCTGTACAGTATGTTCACAATAAAGAAAAAAAAAAGTTTCTTAAACAAACTTATTTTAAAAGCTGGGTGCCCATAGGTTATATGTTATAATCCTTGCTACTTGAGATTTTTGAGAATGAGAGGATTGTGGTTTGAGGCCAGCCTGGGCATATAAGTTTTTGTGGGAGGCTGAAATTAGAGGATTGAAGTTCTAGGCCAGCCTAGAGACTCCATCTCAATAGAAGCTGGAGCTGGTGGTAAATACCTGTCATACCAGCTATAATAGGAAGCCAGGTTTAAGCCTGGCTCAAAAATAGTACAAAAATGACTGGAGGCATGGCTCAGTAGTAGAGTACCTGTCTGACAAGTGCAAGGTTTTAAATCCAAATTCCGATATTAAAAAAGAAAAAAATCTATTTTTTATGATTTTTTTATTGTAAAGATACTGTATAGAGGGCTTACAGTTACATGAGTAATTAATGAGTACATTTCCTACTGAGCATTGTTACTTCTCCTTTGTTTATTCCCTACTATCCCTTCCCTCCCCATCTCCCCAACTCCTCCCCCCCCCTGAAGTTATAAAGTTTGTTTACAACATAGTGTCCATAGTGTCTTGTACATCTCATTGTTACAATGTGTCAAACGTATTCTTGTTTAAGCATTTTGTTATTTCCCTCCCCCTCTCCAAATTAGAAAAATGTATATACAAGATGCAGGGCACTAAAATCAAATATGACAACAGAGGTTATACCATGGGGGAAGAACATAGAAAAAAAATCACATAGTACATTAAAAACAAAAGCAACAAAGAAAAAAAACCTCTTGTGTCCCTATCTTGGAGTTCATTACCATCATCTTATATGGTCACATGTACAAAGGTTTTGACATTTTCTGTTTGTTTGGTAAGATTATCCTAGATGTATACTAGTTATTGCAAATAAAGGACCCATGGGACCCATGTTTGTTTGGGTCTGGCTTAGTTCCGTTAATATAATTTTTTCCAAGTCTTTCCATTTCCTAACAAATGGTGCACTATCATTCTTTCTGATGGAGGCATAGAATTCCATTGTATATGCATACCACATTTTCTTGATTCATTCATCTACTGAGGGGCATCTTAGCTATGGTGAATAAATGCTGTGATAATCACAGTTGTGCTGGTAGCTTTAGTGTGGTCTTGTTTGTGATCATTTGGGTAAATGCCCAAAAGTGGGATTGCTGGGTCTTAGGGGAGCTCTATGTGGAGTCTTCTGAGGAACCTCCATACTGCTCTCCAGAGTAGTTGAACAAGTTTACACTCCCACCAACAATGCAGTAGGGTTCCCTAAAAAAACATTTTTTGAAAACTGAAAATATAGAGGTTTTTACTAAGGTTTCCCCCCAGCCCCAACCTTATTGGGTTGAGAATCTCAACTTTTGTCATTCTGGAACTAATTGCTGACCTCTTGGCTTCATGCTTTGGCATTTTAGCTGAGCTTTCTTGCTTGGTTTTTCCAACTTGCTCTCTGTGTGCTTAAAGTTTTGTATTTGTCTGGAGGGCAAGTTGCGGTGGCATTTGGGCTTTCCTTTCTGCTGTTCTCTCTTCCCAGTTATATTTGGCAAGTGTGGTATATGTCTCTATAGCCAAGTGAGGTCCAGAACTTTCTTCCTAAGAGTAGAAGTTCAAATCACCACACCTCTGAGGAAAAGTCCAGTTATCTAAATTCACCTCAGACTACCCCTCTTCTCTACCAAGCCTTTGCCTCTCAACTCTTGATTGTCTCCATTCCTCTCCAATGCCTTCAAATACTTCTTTCTTTGTCTTTTATTCAGATTTAATAATTGTTTTTGGCAAGAGTATTGGAAATAGCTAGAGTACAAAATTTTCCTCTTAATTTAATGCATTCTTTTCTTGTATTGGTCAATTCCATTTTAATATTAATCTCCCTTCTATTCCACTATATTTGAAACTCATTTTGAGTTTCAAACATAGTTTTGAAACTTATGTTTAAAAAATACCTTTTCTTTTTATTTACTAAACATGCAAAGTACATGATTTCTAAAAGAATCTTCATTTTCTTACTACAAATAATTGTACCTGGTATCCCCAAGATAATACTTTCTTTATTTTTGTCACTATTATTTTACTTATCCTTAAAAAGGAAGAACTCTGCCCAGGTTCTGTTAGGAAAAGAAACTTAGTTTCTCTAAGTTCATGTATGGTTCAATTAGATGCAGAGTACAGCTCTCATCTTTTAAATTGTTTTTATTAGGTATCAACAGTCTCAATATCCAAGATCAATGACTCATTGGTTTGGAATGGCTCTGCTAGATTTTCTTGTCTCAGCTGAATCCACTGACTCAGAAGGGACTTATTCCGGAATCCTTTGAGAATGATTGCAGTTCTTTCACCAGGTTAGTGCTTGTAACTCTTCCAAATGCACAGCCTTTCTTTCCTCTTCTTTGAAAGATGCAATGTCCACTTCTGTGTTTCTGTAAGACTCAACTACCTGGAGGAGGATTGTATTTGATGAGAGGTTTGGAAAGAAAATGCCCTAAAAATTGTTTTGGTGTTAGAGGAAAATGACTACCATGGGTGAGCTAAAGGAAGAGCAGGGTTTTTAGAAATTTATTTATCAATTATTGTTTTTATTATTTTTAATACTGTGAAATTTTATTTTTGAATAACGTGTTCCTAAAATAAAAATAACACAGACATTGAAATCTAACACTAGGGAAAAATATATTAAGAGCTATATATAAAAAAGAAGAGCAGTAATTGTAGCTACTCAGGAGGCTGAGAGATCTGAGGATCATGGTTTGAAGCCAGCTCAGACAGGAAAGTCTGTGAGACTCTTATATCCAATAAACTACTCAGAAAACACTGGAAATGGTGCCGTGACTCAAGTGGTAGAGCATTAGCCTTGAGCACAAAGGGGCTAGGGACAGTACTCAGGTCCAGAGTTCAAGTCCCAGGACTGCAGGAAAAACAACAAAAATAAAAAGAAGAGCCGTGTTTTTATGTCAGGCGGTCTTGAGCTGGTTTTCCCCACCCTTTCAGGATAAACCTTTTTCAGTGGTAAAACTGGCGAGATAACAATACTCATCTCAAAGGATTATTGTAAGGACAAAGTGACAAATACAATGCGATTAGTAAATCTTGATACAATGAGTGGTTCTAGTTCAGTATCATGGTTACTTTTATTCTTATTTTTATTTTATTACTGAACAATAGTTTTCCTTTCATTTGGGAGGGAGACCAAATTCTTTTGGGAAATGTGTATATCTTATGAATCAAACAATAGTTTATAGTAATTCTATTTTTGAGAAATAGGATTAAATATCAAATAAGGTTATAGCAACGAAAATAAGGTGAAAAATCGTATAAGCTATTCCTGCAGTAAACGTGCAACATGTATGTTCTAGTTTAGTCATTTGGGCAGCTTTCACATAGCCCCTTGAAAAAAAGCTGCCATGCAATTAACTATGTAATTTGCTTTGCTTTAACTGTGACTTTGAAACTTCAGATCCATGCTTTTATTGAAGGCTGAGAAATGATGTCAGTCCCATGTTAAAGGGTATATGAGAAGAACCCTAAAGGCAAATTAGGAGATTCATGTTCTTGTCCTATGTGTGTTATGAACAAGTTACATAGTCCTGGATGCATTAGGGCTTCTCCCTGTGCTTCGGTTTCTCCATCTCTAACACAAGGAGGTTCCACGATATGTTCTCCAGAGCTTGTCAGCTCTAAAAGATGATAGTTCTAGCTAAGGAGGCTTGAGTAATTTGCCACTGGTCTTATTTTCCATAAGTTTTGTGAAATTGTAACTGTTTGCTTTCTTCCTTTTTACCTCCTATCCCCCAGCTACCCAGTCAATCTGATTCAGCTAACTTTTTTTCAGAGTGAGACGTTACCAGCTCATAGCGTTCCAGTTTATAGACATGTGGATCCTACAAACAGTATGTCTTCACTATCTACACTGCACACACAAAAAAGCCTTTAATTAAACACATGAAATGTATTAATCACATGCTCTGGAGAAAACTATAAAAAGGACCCAGATGTGCCCTTGGAAAGAATTAGGCCAGCAAAAGAGAAGGAAGGATGGAAGTTTCATCCGTGATTACTCCCATCTGTTGTGCTTGAGAGGAAAAAAGAACCTCTGAAATGGACACTGAATGTGGGAAAATTTATAAGAAGCCAATGTCTAAACTGCAATAAATATGTTGACTTAATAAATTAATAACCCTACATTTTGAAATAGGATTTTAGATTTCAAATTCTGTTAACATTCCAACTGTGCTTTACTTTTTGGACTTCATTCTTCTTTTAACTTTGATAATTCTGTGAAAATCCTAGAATGTAACATGTATTGTAGCAGATAAGTGCACTCTTTGAGCCATATCTTTTTTTTAAAATTTTTTATTGTGAAAATACCATACAGAGGAGTTACAATTACATGGGCAAGATAATGGGTACATTTCCTATCAAGCATTTTTGCCTCCTCTTTTGTTTCCCCTTCCCATCCCTTCCCAACTGCCCCCCACCAAAGTTGTAAAGTTCGTTTTTCGACATAACAACTTGTACATCTCATTGTTGCAATGGGTCCACCTGTATCCCTATTTAAATGGTTTGTTTTTTCCCTTCCCCTCCACAAATTATACCAACATCAAATACAGTGAAAGCAGGGATTATACCGTGGGGGAGGGACATACAAAGCAACAAAGAAATCATCTTATAAATATGTTAGAAACAATCGCAAGAAAGAAAAAACATTCAAATACTTATCTTGGGGTTCATTTCACCTAACATCAACTTACCTGACCTTTTCTGAGTCATATCTTTTCACACAAAAATTTAGACATCGAATGTAGTTGTCATTCAATGCTGTGAACAGTGTTATCAATTTTCCTCACCCAGAATTACTCTAATCAGTAAGTGGAAGAACTCAGGGGAAGGCATCTCAAGCAATCTAAGTTTAATTTAACAAAGAAAGGCGTAGGCTAGATTGAACATTATTTGCTATTTTGTTTCCTTTTCTAGGTGACAGTAAATAGAGCTTACAGCAGAATGAGCCTTCTACAAGTGTGGTTATTAATCTATGATCAACGAATCAACTCAGTTATGTTGATATTTTAATGAAATATTCAGTGAGTGGTTGGCTTCAATTTCTCTAGTCACTCATATTAGTCACTCATATTAGATTTTCCTCTGAATTTATTTCCAATGCTTTTTCAACCATAAAATGAAGGAAAAATCTGCCATTCAGGAACATGGGTGAACATTATTCTAATGGAGTACATTACTCTGAGTACATTATTCGAATCCCAGACTCAAAAGACAAATACTGCATGAGCTCACTGATGTATAGAATTTAAAGAAACTGAATCCAGAAAACTGGTGCTTTTCAAGATCTAGAGAGATTATTGTGAATTTTATTAAATCTTTAAGCAGCAAATGACTTCTACAATTATGTCAGAGAAAAGGAAAAAGGAAACACTCCCACAAATTTTAATACTGTTTCAACCTTGGTGCCTCTGATAGGCAGAATAACAGCTTCTCAAACATCTCTGTATCCTGATTGTTGGAACCTGTCACTAACTTCCTTGGCAAAGGATATTAAGATAGCATATGAAATTAAAGTTTCATCTAATAAACTTAAATGAGATTAATTTGGATCGTTCAGATGGATCCAGTAGGATCTCAAGAGGTCCAAAAAGTAGATGAAAAAGGAAGAAGAAAAAGACAGAGTGATATGATAAAGACTCCACTGATCAACGTTAGTTTTGAAGATGGAATGGGTCTATCAGATCTGTGAGCTAGAGAATGTGAGTGACTTCTTATCTGTAAGTCCCCAGATTTTAGCCCAGATTCTGCCTTCTAGAACTCAAGATGATACATTTTCATTGTTGTAAGACAGTAAATGTATGGTAATTTGTTACAGCATCAATAAGGAAGTCAATACAATGTCCTAAATGGAAAAGGACAATGGAAAAAAGTACAGACCAGTGTCATTTGCAAACATAAATACATGTATTCTAAATCAAAGACTAGCATAAAATCCAGCTAATAGAATGGATATGTGTTCTTCTAGGAAGATAAATATAGCTATAATTTAGAGTTTATTTATATAAGTATCAGAGGGAATGGGTGACATTGTCCAAAGAGAAATATACTCTTTATTTGACTTACATAACGGTCACCCCTCTGCACACCAGCTTTATAATAACAATAAAAATTAAATATATAAAATTTACATGTGTGAAAAACATGAGGAATCGAACCCAGGGCCTCATGAGTGCAAAGCAAGCACTCTACCATTAAGCCACCTTCCCAGCCCCAGAATTTTCTTTTTTTTTATGATAAAAATAGTTTTCCATTGCATGTATATTGGTCACTTCTACCTAATAAGTTGCTATGAATGTGGATGTGCAACAGGGACATAGATTCATAACAACTTTCTGTGCCATGTTCCTTCATTACTCAAAGTAATCTAGCACAGGTTATAAAAGCTTTACTTCTTATAAACTGTATAATCTCAGGTAAGTTACTTACAGCTTCTGAGTTTATTTCATTCTTGGTAATAAAGGAATAGTGGTATTGAAACTGAGCTGTTTTAGGAAGTTAAATAATAGTTCATAGGAAGACTTTCCACAGTATGTTGAAAGAATTTAATGACATCACATTCCTCTTATCCCTTGAAATGTTCCATCTTTTATTCTCTGATCACCTATGTACAATTCTTTCTTTTATTTTTATCTTATGACAAGTAGTGCCACAAACAGATGCATGAGGGTTGAGGATGAATCGTCTTGTTCACACTTAAAAAAAATTCCTCCAGAGTCCCAATAGAGTTGGTCCAACATGGTTAACTAAACATATGTTGCTCAGCGTTTCAGAGTTTCTTTGAAAGAACATTGGTGTTCTGCTTATTTCTTTAAGATGCAGTTCTTAAAAGCAGAAGATCATACCTTTCCCCCACAAGCACTCAGATATTTGAACTCACTTCAACACAAACGTTGAGATGCCAGACTCAATCAGCCTGTGTTCCCTTATGCCACACTCAATTAGGCCCACTTGCTTGATCCTGATCAGAGTAAAGGAAATGGGCTTTGCATGCTATGTTGGCAGTAATCACTCTATTTCATTTTCTTTGGGGAGTGTCACTGAGATAAATGCCTCTTTGTGGTACCTCCTACATCCTAAAGAACATTACAGTTTAGTGCCTATATAAGTAATGGTCTGTTTATTTAAACTTATTCTGGTGATATAAATATTTAAATTATCTGCAAAATGTGTTCTTAAATATTTGGAAATGTGTAGAGAAAGAATTTGTAGTTTTAGATCTTGGAAAATTGCTGTAAAAAAAAAAGGGTGCCAGATACTCTCTGCTGGACAAGTTAACTTCAGTGGTTTCAAGGAACGAGAAAAAAAAAAAGAAGAAGCTTAAGCTTGGTCAAATAAATAGTGTAAAGTAGAAGACCTTTTGGTACAGATGACATAAAAAGTGACAGACAGCCTCAGTAGAAGAATGGATCAAGAAAATGTGGTATGTATACACAATGGATTCTATGCCTCCATCAGAAAGATTGACATTGCCCCATTTGTTAGGAAATGGAAAGACCTGGAAAATTATATTAAGTGAAGTAAGCCAGGCCCAAAGAAACATAGGTCCCATGGTTTCCCTTATTTGCAATACCTAGTATATGTCTGAGACAAGCAGAAAAGGTCAGATAAGATGATGCTAAGAAAAATGAACCCCAAGATAAGCACACAAGTGGTTTTTTCTTTCTTGTTATTGTTTCTAACGTATTTATAAGGTACCATGTGATTTTTCTTTTTTTTGCTTTGTATGCCTGTCCCCCATGGTATAACCCCTGTTTTCACTGTATTTGATGTTGGTATAATATGGGGAGCGGAAGGGAAAAAACAAGTTGTTTAAATAGGGGTACAGGTTGACCCATTGCCACAATGAGATGTACAAGATGCTATGTCAAAAAATGAACTTTACAATTTAGGTGGGGGGTGAGGGAGGGGGGAGAATGTATTTGTGGAAATGGGAGGGAAGGGATGATGTAGGGGAAAAACAAAGGAGGAGGCAACAATTCTAGATAAGAAATGTACTCATTACCTTGCCCATGTGATTGTAATATTTACACAATAAAAATCTTATTTTAAAAAATTGGACAGGCAGATACAAATGATACTTGTTCTTAAAAATTCTCCTATGAAAAGAATACAAAAAAACATTTTTGTATCATGATCCAATCTGACATTAGCTGGTGCTAGAATGAATTGGCATAAATGACACTTTTTATTTTTAAGATCTTTCATATACTGAGTCAGATTCAAAAATCTATTTCATTTTTGCAAAATAACAACAAACTAGCCAAAACTCTTCACTCAAATACAGATCTGCAGTGCTTGCTCACTCATCAGGTATGAAGGTTTAATCAATATAACATACCTTGCAGAGCAAATTGAGGAACCTGAGAAGTTTTTAAAAGAGCTCTGGGAGTTTTCAGTGCTTTCTTTTCAAAGGAGGAAGAGAATTCTAATCTTACACAATACTAATGAAAGCAAGGTTGAAGACAGATGGGTCCAAAATCAGTTACCAGTAGAACAAGAGAAAGCTCCCTCTCATTCTACTTAGTATAGGGGAGCTGTGGTTTAGCTATGGGGGCAAGACCACTGGTAGAAGGGATAAGGAGGCCAGTGTTGCTGTTCTTTTATTGGAAAAAGTTCCCAAGTTTGGATCTTTAGTTGCTGTGATTGTAAGTGTCACTGAAGAAAAAAAATCACAATTCCATTTATTTTTATTTTATTTATTTATTTATTTTTTTGGGTCTGGTCGTGGGGCCTGAACTCTGGGCCTGGGCGCTGTCCCTCAGCTCTTCAGCTCAAGGCTAGCGTTCTACAACTTGAGCCACAGCACCACCTCCGGCATTTTTTCTTTTTGCTTATGGGGTGTTGAGGAATCGAACCCAGGGTCTCATGCATGCAAGGCAAGCGCTCTACCACTGAGCCACCTTCCCAGCCCCACACAATTCCGTTTATTCAAAGTAAATGAATCAAATGATTATTGTCTTTGGGGTATCACTGAGAAGTAATTTCCTAATGTTCATAATACACAATTCCACATCGTGGTACTATTTACCTGTTACATAAATTTTTTTTATAGCAATTCTGTATTGTGATTAAGTGATTACATACATTTCACAAATTTCACAGTATTGTGGGATAGTGATACTTAGTTAAAGTCACAAACCTATTCTAACTTTCATGGGGCAAATTGTCTTTATTGTGATCTATAAAGTTCATGAGTTCTATGCGCTTTGACAATGCAGTTATTTCTTCCACCTCAGCTGTTCCCTTTTTCTGGCTCATTCCTTCCCTCCCATTGCTGCCATTGAGTTCCTTAGTTTGTTTTGATCAATGACCAGTGCAGCTGATGGGTCCCGCTATTGTATGTTTTCCCGTTTCCCTCTGCTTCTGTGTCTTCCTCTTAGTTTCCCTCCAATGTGCACATATATACCATATTTGTGGTCAGCAGCATGGGGTTATTTAGTAATGATTTGACCAGATGAGTGGAGGTCCTTTGTTTTTTGAGTCTTGTTTACTTTGTCGAATCTCCTTATGTTTTGGATTTAATATCCACATATCAGGGAGATCATGTGCCATTTGTCTTTTGCTCTTGGCTTACCTCACTCAACATGATTTTTTCTAGTTCCATCCATTTCCCTGCGAATGCCATTATTTTGTCTTTCTAATGGCTGCATAATATTCCATTGTATATAAGAACCACAATGTTTGGATCCATTCATCTGTGGTGGGGCATCTGGCTTGTTTCCATATCCTGGCTATTGTAAACAGTGCTGCAAAAAACATGGAGGTGCATGTGTTCTTATATCCTGGTTTCTGTTGCTCAGGATAGATGTCTAGGAGTGGTATGGCTGGGTCACAGGGGAGATCTATATTTAGCTTTCTGAGAGCCCTCCAGACTACTGTTAGTTTTTAATATGGAGTCTTGTTTCCATTATTTATGGGTAAAGCCTGGGTCAAAAATGTACAGCAAGGGTGGAGATGTAACTCAGTATTAGAGTGAGTGCTTGCCTAGAATGTACAAGGCCCTGGATTAATTTCTAGCAACACACACACACACACACACACACACACACACACACACACACACGCACACACATACACGCACGCATACGTGTGGGAATCTTAAGAGAGATTTTCTTATTTCAAGGGCCTTTGACCTACAGTTTTCACAAAGTAAAAAGGGAGAAGGAATCAGCCAAGGTTCAAATGCCATGTTTTCTTAGTGTTCTACACCTCAACATCACAGGGGGATAGGAGACTGTATCTGTGCCAATGTTTAAAAGATAAACTACTGGTAGTATTGAAGTGGGGAGGGTGGGTCTAAGTAACTTCTCATAGCCAGCCTTGCTGGGTGAGGGGACTTTCTACCCAGTGTTGAAAAGCCCAGAGGTGAGAGAGGCCATTCATTGAATTGCAGAAATCATGCTGTTTAGCCTTAGGAGAGGGAGCTTGCTACAGAGAAAGCTTGTCCTTGATTACTCCCTAAATGTCTTAATTCACTCATAGCCCCTAAAATTTCCTTAAATGGAAAATCTGAGGTGTCTCCCTTATAAGGGAGGTTTAAACTGACCCCTGAGTTTTCTGCTTGTACCTGAGCTACTTCCTAGTAAGGTCTGCTTTTGTTAAGGCTTGGTCTCTCCCCCCCCAAACATATGTTTTTTGTCTTTAAAAGCTTGGTTTCTGTTTTGTTCTGGGCTGTAGGTCTTTGAGACAGGAGTCCACCTGCAGACATCAGCTCTCCAATAAAGACTTCCAATTCAACCTCTCAAAATGTGGCTTCTCGGGCTGGGAAGGTGGCTCAGTGGTAGAGCACTTGCCTTGTATGCATGAGGCCCTGGGTTCGATTCCTCAGCACCACATAAGCAGAAAAAAAAAGATGGAGTGGTGCTATGGCTCAAGTGGTAGAGCGCTAGCCTTGAGCTGAAGAGCTGAGGGACAGCGCACAGGCCGAGTTCAGAGTTCAGGCCCATGACCGAACACCCCCACACCAAAAAAAATGTGGCTTCTCATAGGTCCCATGGTTTCCCTTATTTGCAATATCTAGTATAGGTATGAGTCAAGCGGAAAAGGTCAGATAATGTGATGTTAGGAAAATGAACCCTTAAATATGTATTTTAATGTTTTCGTTTCTTTCATGCATGTGTTTCTAACGCATTTATAAGATTATTTCTTTGTTGCTTTGTATGTCCCTCCCCCACAGTGTAACCCCCGCTTTCACTATATTTGATGTCAGTATAACATGTGGAGGAGATGGGGACAAACAAGTCGTTTAAGGATTCAGGTGGACCTGTTGCAACAATGAGAAGTACAAAATGTCATGTCAAAACCAGCTTTACAATGTCGGTGTGGGGGGGGGAGGGGGGTATAATTGGGTGGGGGGAGGGGGGTAAAATTGGGTGGGGGGAGGGGGGAGGCGGGGAAGGGAAGTGAAGGGTAAACAAAGGAGGAGGCTGCAATGCTTGGTAAGAAATGTATGCATTATCCTGCCCATGTAATTGTAGCCCCCCTGTACAGTATGTTCTCAAATAAAATAAAATACAATTAAAAAAAAATGTGGCTTCTCTGTTTCTCACCGACTGACTTCCATTACAACATGTATAAAATACATGTATTTTATTATGTATGTATGTATGTATGTATGTATGTATGTATGTTGGTCATGGGGTCTGAACTCTGGGCCTGGGTGCTGTCCCTCAGCTCTTCAACTCAAGGCTAGTGCCCTACCACTTGAGCCACAGCGCCACTTCCAACTTTTTTTCTGCTTATGTGGTGCTGAGGAATCCACCTCAGGGCCTCTTGCATGTGAGGCAAGCACTCTACCACTAAACCCCCTTCCCAGAAAAGACATGTATTTTAAAATCTAGAGATATAACAAGTATGAGGTAATTATGGCCATCTGAGGGGCAAAAATAAAAAGCAATGGGACATCAAGTATTAGTGATTATATATAAAAATGAGTATTCAAACATTTCTGGTGGCACTTTAAATTAATTAAACATTAAATTAAGAGTAGCTTGTTCCTAATTAGTAAAGTCACTGATGCACATACCCTCTGATCACTAATCAACACATCTAGGTTTATACTCTGGAGAAAGTAAAATTGTTGAATGAAAGGAACTGAAGAACATTCATAGATGTACATAGAAGAGATGAATACAAGTGACTACCACAGCTGCAAGGAATAGCAAAACATGCAAATAAGCTAAATGTCCAATGGGAGAAGAAAAACCATGGTGGCAAAATTATCTAGTGTGGTGTCATATAACAGTTTGAATGACTCAGTTAGAATTGCAATGTATTGGTGTGGGCCTATATAAAATACAGCATCCAGCAAGAAAAACAATTTGAGTAATACTATTTGGTACCAGTCATAAAAATTAAGAATATATAGGATAACACCAAATACCTGTGAAAATATTTGGTAAATGAAATAAGGGATTCAGTGACTATAAACATTAAATTGAGAGTAGGTGGGAAGTTAGGAGTGTGGGTTTGATAAGATATCGGAAATGTTTTATTTAAAATAAACTATATGAAAGCAACTATATGAGACAATTGTCATTATTTTGGCAAACCTATTACAGACTTCTAGTAATATAAAGAAGCATGGAAATGAATAGTAAAGTTTGGGATTTCAGTACTGAAAAATGAAAGTCTGGTTTTGGAAGGGATTGGATCAGCTCAAACTCAATGTCTTATATAATTGTGGGCGGACATGTAAACAATTTTTGGTGTTGGCTAGTTCACAAAGACCTGCCATGGGGCTCTGATACCAGAGACAGTGTTGAAAACTCCGTCTACTCTGACTTCCTGGATATGTCCTACTTTAATGGTGCCATGTAAACAATGTCACTGGCATTTTCCAGGGGAGCTGTAATTCACAATCAACATGTGATGAAATTTTGTTATGTTCTCTTGTTTGATCATTCTTTTCCTAGCTGACTTTCATTAACCCTCTACTTTCCTTCCCTACATGATTGCATCTATTTCCATGGGGAAAACAGGAACAAATGTGAAATCCAGAGAGCTCCTTTTACATAACCTTCACATTGCCAACTGCTCACCCCAAAATTTTACTGGGTATCTCACTGACAAATAAAAGTCTAATTCTGACTTAAAGATTTTCCCTCCAGTACATTTCAGCTGTGAATATATTTCTTAGGATTTGCTGGAAGCTATGATATCATTAGCCTGAATGTACCTTTCCAAACCCTGGGAGCATCCTCCTCTTTCATCCTTTATAATCAAAGCATCAGGAACTCCATTGATTCTATTGTAAGCATATCCCAGCTGCACTGATTTTTTTCTTTACGAATTTGTTGCTGCTTTTAAGGGTTTCCCCTGGCCTTTGCAGCCTCATTATCTTCCCTCTACTAATGAGCCTCATCCCTTTATACCTATATTTAATTAGTTCTTTTTATTAATAAGTTTTTTTATTGTGAAAATACCGTACAGAGGGGTTACAATTACATGAGCCAGGTAATGAGTACATTTCTTATCAAGGATTGTTGCCTCCTCCTTTGTTTCCCCTTACCGTTCCTGCCCTCCCATCTCCCCCCCTTTAATTAGTTCTTAAGCAAATTGGTGTCCATCCTGTGAACAAAGTAATCTCTTAATAAGGCAAATCTTAAATGATCATCCCTGCCAAAAACATTTCCCATTTTCTACTGATCCTCCACCCTAGGATTTTCCACTAACAAGCAGTCTCTTCTTGCTTGGAAGCTTCTTCTCATTACAGCCTTCTTTACTGATTTTTCTTAAATCCAGATTCATCCACATTACCTCCCTGTAGATTTTAATGCTTCAAGCTACTTCCCAATTCAAGGCTTTGATACATCCTGTTCTACTTGCCTATAAAATTGTCCCAACCACCACTTTCCAGTACCTCATCTAAAGGTCTTTTCATTTTTTTATCTTTTAGCTCCAATACTAAATTCTCAACAAAGTATTTAAAGACTTCCTTACAGACTATAAGGGATGATGGATGCCACTTTGCAAATGTAGCACTAATCTGGGGATCTGTGGGAGATAGCAAGCATTGTTACAGATGAGCCAAAGATGGTACCCATAAACCTCTGCCCAGAGCAAGGTTTAGGCCCAGTACAAGCTCTAGGGATGAGAAACTCAAGCACAGACTGTCAGATTGAATTTAAAAACAAGGAACCAATCATTTGTTGCTTAAAACAAACATAGCACCTCACTGGCAAAGACAAATACTTGTTTAAAACATAACGATGGAAAAAGATATCCAAGCAAAGATTTCCCTGGAAGCAAGGAGGTATAGCTATTCTGAGCCTGATTATTGTTAATAGGAACAATTCATCAAGACATTATAATAATTATAAACATACAAACACCGAACGCCAGTGTAAACATTTTCATAAAACAAGCATTACTGGACATAAAACACAAGTAGTAGCTAGGAATGTGGCTTCCATGGTAGATCACTTGCCTAGCAAGTACAAGGCCCTGATTTTGAACTCCAGTAGCACACACACACCACCACCACCAGCACCTATTCTAGCACAGTAACAGCAGTGTGTAACTTCAATACCCCACTCTTACCAATAGATAAGGAATCCAGACTAGAAATTAGAATTGTACATACCTGTAATCACAGCTATGTGGGAGGTGGGGATTGAGAGAATCATGGTTTGAGGCCACCAGGAGAAAAGTTAATGAGACTCATTTTATTGCATGTTGGGCATGGTGATACACATAATGTAATTACAGCTATTAGGGAAATATTGGTGGGAGAATTGGGTCCCAAAGCTAGCCTGGGCAAAAACATGAGACTCAAAAAACAAAACAAACAAAATCCTTAAATAAAAAGGACTGGGAGAAAATTGGTATACACTTTCTTAGCATGCATGAATCCCTCAGTTAAAACTCCAGTACTGACAAACAAACAAACAAAAAACCCATAGTAAACCATATTTTAGGACATAATGCAAGTCTTAATAAATATAAGAAAATTAAAATAACTGCCTATGTTTTATCATACTACTATGGTACAAAACTAGAACTCAATAAAAAGATAAGTGACTTAAAAAACCCATACACATACAGACTGAAAACCACTTATTTTTGATGATCAGTGCATCATCAAACAAATAAGAAGGAAAACCAAAAAGTCCTAGAGTCAAATAAAACATAACTTGCCACTTATGCTGTGTCCCACTAATGGCAGTGTTATTGGGAAGCTATATTTGAGAGCTGTCTACATTAAAAAGTCAGAGAGATCTCAAATAAAAACTTTATAATGCACGACAAACTCCAAGAAAAACAAGAACAAGCCAAACCCAACATCAAGTACGTGGAAAGAAAAAAAATAGTGATCAGGGAAGAAATTAATGAAATAGAGATTTAAAAAAGATACAAAAATTGGTTCAACAAGAAGTTGGTTCTTTGATTAGATTGGCAAACACCTAACCAAATCACCTAACAGAAATGGGGGAAGACCCACATTAATAAAATTAGAACTAAAAAAATGATTATTACAGTAAACACGTGTTATTTAGAGAATCATTAGAAACATATATATACACAAATAAATACACATACATCCTTCATATATGTATTTTTGTCAGTTGTGGGACTTGGACTCAGGACCTAAGCACTGTTTCTGAGCTTTTGAGCTCTTTGGCTCAGGGCTAGCACTCTACCACTTTGAACCACAGCTCCACTTCTGGTTTTTAAGTGGTTAATTGGAAATAAAGAGTCTCATGGGGACTTTTCTTCCCTGGCTTGTTTTGAACTGGGATCCTCAGACCTCAGCCTCCTTGAGTAGCTAGGATTACAGGTGTGAGCCACTAGCATCTAGCCATTAGAGAATATTTTCAAATCTTTCATCCTAATGAACTAGAAAACCTAGAAAAATAAATTTCCAGATACATATCATATTCGAAAATCAAACAAAGAGAATACAAGTTACACAACTATAATGAGTAATGTGACTGAAGCAGTCATAAAATTTCTAGACCCAAAAAAGCAAAGCAAAGCAAAATTAAAGACTTGTGCTTAAGGAATTTGGAGTGGGATATATCAGGAGAAGGGAGGGCAAAAGGAAAAAAGGGTTATGATTGGGAGATATTACCCTATTTGCATGTGTGAAAATTGAGTAATGATATGAATTAAAATTTTACAGTAAATTGGGAAGAGTTTTAGAAAGAGTGATAGAGCAAATAGGATTAGTTTACATGCATAGAAACATGACATTTTACAAAATAATTTTTAAAAAATATATCCATCCTGAGCATCAGTGAAAAACCCTATTTGAAAAGCAAGGAGAGTATAAAGATCTGGGGACATGTATCAGGCGGTACAGGGTCATCTAGAAAGTAGGAGACCCTGTGTTTAAATGCCTATATATGTGTGTGTGTCTTTGGCATCTCTGCAAGGTGACCCCTCAAAAATTCTCAAACAGCAATAGTTATGGCTGATAACAAAGAGGAACCACTGAATTTGTGCCATGAACCGTGAATTTCGGCTCTATGGTACAGAAAGTGAATGGACTCTGGATATATGTGTGTGTCAGAATCTGTTTTTTTCCTCTTCCACTTTCGCTAAGTGTTTCCTTAACTACTCGAGACTTTGGTTTCTTTAAATTCTTTTATTGTTATTATGAAGGTCATATACAGAGAGGCACAGTTACATTATATAAGCCAGGTAAAGAGTACATTTCTTTTTGGACAATGTCACCCTTTCTCTGCACATACCCACTTTTTTCCTTTAGGGTTTTTTTTTTGTTTTTTTTTTTTTGGTCATGGGGCTTGAACTCGGCCTGCGTGCTGTTCCCCAACTCTTCAGCTCAAGGCTAGCACTCTACCACTTGAGCCACAGTGCCATGTCCAGTTTTCTGCTGGTTATTGAAGATAAGAGTCTCAGGGACTTTCTTGGGAGTTTCAAGGACTTTCTGGTGGAGGCTGGCTTTGAATCTTATCCTTAGATCTCAGCCTCCAGAGTAGCTAAGATTACAGGTGGGAGCCACCAGCTCCAGCCTCCCTTTATTAAGAATAGTTTTTTCCCCCCGATTTCATTATCATTGAATCAATCTTATCTTTATGCAAAGATTTAGATAGACACCCAAAGTTTAGTGAGATAACATTTGTGAACCCCTTATCATTGTGTTTGTTGCTGGTGGAGATTCAGTGACTCCGATTCTTACTTTTCTTTCTTTTTGTGTCCTTATATTGGGCTTGAGATCATTGAGTTCAGAATTGCTGCTCTCTAAAACTTGTCATTAATGCCTCAAGGTTATTCTTAAGAAGTGTTTTGATAGACTGAATGAAAGATGACACCATTCGAGGGCACACCAATCAAATATTCCGTAAGTATTTGAGACCAAAACTGATAGAGTAAGGAATAAAGAGTGATCTTCAGATGCAAAAGTGAGAGCTACATATTATCTCACTGGAAGAAGGAACTAACACAAAAGGCTGAATACCCTCAGACGTCCTGGAATACACGTGTAGATATGTAGTAAGGAGTAGCTGGAGTGAAGACCGACATGTGTTTCCTGATTCATCCATCCTTTATTGCATTCACTTACAGATATTTTTTGAAGCACTTAAGATGTGTAAGGCACTGGTACAGCAGCCCAAGTCCCAAGCGCAAATTGGACTCTTCTCTGCTCTGGTGCGAAAAGGGAAGGGATATAATATAATGAACAAATATATATGACATCAGGTAGAAATACATGCAAGAACAGAAATAAGAAGGCAATAGAGAGAATGAGTGTGTACATGTGTGTTGGCCTTTTGTATTAGACAAGAGATTGGAACAGGCCTGGATGAGGAGAGGGCGTGGTCTTGCAGGTCCTTGAGGGCATGGGTTTCCAATACAGGTGATAGTTACTCTCCTGTCCTAAGTAGAGGGCATCATGTGTGGTGTGTGTGAGAAATGGCACGGGAGCTAGAGCAGCCCAGGGAGGAGGCATGGAAAGAGCCGAGGTAATGATTCACATCACAGCTGAGTATGCTAGGTTTGAGATTTTGGCTTTGAATCTGAGAGAGATGGAATACCATGAAGGAGTTTTGAGCATAATCATATTTACTTGTTAACAGGATCACTCTGGCTGTTATGGTTAGCAGTTTGGGCAGATAAAGGGAAAATGGTTAAGATGGGGAAGCGTATTCTGCTCAGTGCTAATTGGTTAATAAAATATTACTCCACACAGCATCATTTCTCAAAAAACAAATGCTAATGACTACTACCATATTAAAACCTGTCTATTTATATTTGCTTATCCTTTTGTTTCCTGTATATCCAATCTCTCCAATAAAAGGGCTTAGACTACTATAATAATTACAAGGGGAGTGAACAGTATTTGGATTTTTGAATTCATTCCAAAGCTGACATGAGTTGCTGATATACTGGAGTATGAAAGAAAGAGCAATGAAGAATGACACACTTAAGGGCTGAGCAGAGGCAGCCAAAGCTAAAAGAGATGCAGACATAGGGTAACCTGCAAGGTTTTTTAATTCTTCAAAAGCTTCTTATCCATGAAAGGACTTCTCTCTTGGACTCACCATCCATCTTCTTTCTGAGTTGACTGCAGAAGGCTGGCTCGTGAAATATAAAAGAATTGCCTGCTGTGAATAGTATTCTCAAGGGGAAATGGGAGGAGTACAAAACACAAAATGCACCTATCTGACCACATAGGCAAAAGCAAGCCCTGTTTATTAAGAAACATTCCTGATTAAATGTTTCCCCAGAGGCTCAACAGCTGTAGGTGATTCCCAACTTGGCAGTGGTTGCAATAGTCATAAAGTCTTCAACAATAAATCCTGAATTTTTCCAAGTTTTAGTTAATAAAAGCATAGAACTACAGGAAGAAGGGACTCAAATAAAAAGGCTACAACTGAAGAGGCTACCAAGAGCCCCAATTACAACCCAGAGATGTGAAGTTGTTGAGGTTATATGACTTCTTCATGGAATTTAGAGGGTAGCAGAGATAGGAAGAAAATATGTCTTTCTGACTCATAGTCCAGTACTCTTTTTGCTGGCCCAGCCTGGAGAGTTCACAAAAGTCCCAGGAATGGACTGGTTCAGAACAAAAATCATGTACTTGTGTTGGAGTAAGGGGTCATTACAGTCTTCACCACATACTCCTCTGAATTCATATTTATGGTTTCTATAGCATTCCTCTAAAAAAGAAACTGGGGGTTTGGCTGGGTTTCTTGGCCTAAGGAATGACAATAAATAGTCATTGCTTCCCTCTGGGGAAGAGAATATTACTCTCATACTTAGGAAATGGTGATTACAACTGTAATGATTGGAACAGCTCAGTGGAGTGAGCAGATGTTGCCACCTGAAGTGTGGGGACAATTAAAATTCATCCACAGATAAGTACTATGAAAACAGATCTGGGATGGTATATTTCCCTGCCTTATCAAACTAGCAGTTGAAAGGGGAAAAAAAAGGTGTAATTTGAATTCTAGCCACTTTTTCCAGAATTCAGAGAGCTCTAAGAGGTAGTGAAAGATCCAAAGTACATTGCTGGGGAAAGAAAGGAAAGCAATACAGCTAGTTATTCCCAGACAGAGAGGCATTTCATTATTGGGCTTCACTGAATTAGTTTTGAAAAACTAAGTGGAAGTTTACGAACCACCACACACTGGGACCACAGTCATCTCAGATTGCTAGAGTTATCCTATTCACCTGTCAATAATAGCCCCCCACCACCCCGAGCTCCGATCCCATCCCTGACAAAGGCTGAGTTCTAGTCCGTCTACAAAATTCAAGTGGAATGGGGCATTCATATCTTCAAGTGAATCTTAGTGTTATACTAATCCAACAAGTATAATATCCAATTTGCTTTACAAGTTTATTGAGTTTATAACTTAATAAGATGCAGTGCCCATTTAATTCTCTAGCATTTTGTTAGTATTTGAATGCCTCTTTGTAAATTTTTTAAGTAGGGAAATGCTTTTCACATGTCTATAGATTTCTCAGGGATCTCCTAAGAAACAATGCACACGCACAGGCATGCACACTCACACACATACATGTATGTGTATGAGGGAATATATTATAGGAATGAGCTCACATGGTTGTGGAGGCTGAAAGTCTGGTGATCTGCTGTCTGGAAGCTGGGAACATCAGGACATCTAGTGATGTGTAATGCAATCTGAGTCTGAAGACTCTAGACCAGCACTGTCAATGCTGGAGGCCGGACAGGCAGCTGCTACACAAACAACAAACCATCAAACAAAATCAAGTCATCCTTCTACCTTTTTGTTCTATTTTGGTCCTCAAAGAATGAAATGATGTTTACCCACATAAATGAGAATGGATCTTTGCTCAGTATAATGATTCAAACGTGAATCTCTTCCAGAAACAAACACATCTACAATTAATATTTAACACTTATTTGGACATCCCTAGCTGAGACAAGTTGACACATAAAATTAACCATCACATATCTACTCCTTTAACTTGACATCCATACCCATCTCCTATAACCATTTTTAATCCCCAAATAAAGACACAAGGTAATAAATCCATTTGACACAATGTAAGTATCATCTGACAACCAAACCTATAGTAATCCCTTCCCCAGAAGAAGAGGTAAAGCCCTTGAATAGTGTTTATACCTCTTCCAATAGCATGTAGATTAATTACTGTAATATAAAGTTAACAATACTTAAATCAAGATGTAAACTCAATACATCTTTTGGATATGATGAGAAAATAAGAGGGAAAAGACACAGCTCTGCGGAAGACATTGATCCAATCCTGGAAGGTGTGCCTCTGGTGTTTCAATTGTCTTTTAAAAGCCATTCATCATACCATTAAGCTATTATAACATGGTGGGCACTATGGCTTCTGTGAACATGGCCCATTGCTGCATTGGTAGAATAGAATGCTTCTTTATTTCAACCTAGTTTATTGTTGCTTGTGGTGTCTAAGACACTACTTCCTGAGGGGAAGAGTCAACCACTTTTTCTTAGAAGCTGAATGTTGGATCTCTGAAGTTTGAAAACATTTTGAAGGAAGTTTTGTGACTTGTCATTTCTCTTCTTGGCAGTGTCTGTGGGGAAAATATGACAAGTTGAATAAAACAATTCACAAGTTAATATCTCAGCGATCTTCTTTTATATTTAGCTAGATTGATTCGCTTTTTCACATTGGTCTATTGTGCTATTTGATTTTTTCCCTATGCTTAGCCTAAGAACCTAGGGAACTCTGGATAAGCATGGTGCTTTTCTCCAATGCTTCTGTTTTATCCTAAGTTAAATAGTTGGAATGGTTGGGGGAGAGGTGGTGAAATTTTGCATTCTTATTAAGTTTGGTATCTATGTGAAGAGGCAAAATCCACAGAATCTTGTTTTTCTATGTATATAGTTTAGAAACATTTATTTAATAATTTTTAAAGATGAAAGACTAGAAAATTCTGAGTGTGTGGCAGGTTGTGCGGCTAAGGCCAGGCTTCTAGCTCAGTGGAAAGTAAATAGAGCAATTATTGTGTTCTCTGACTTATATCAAACTGCTACCATATGCAGGAGCTATAATCTCCAATTTAGGCTGTTTTTCTTTGCTATTTGTGAATTTTCCCTTGCCTTATACTTCTTTGTCTTTCTACAAATAATGAGGTACAAAGAGTTTATTAACAAATAGTCCACATAAATTTTTCTGGGAATGAGACAAAATATGATTATCAATTATCCAAGTGAGTGAGCTGCATTGTTTACTCCATTATCCGTTTTTTTCTAAATGCCTTTAAAATCTCTGTATTCTGGGACCCAACATTAGTTACCACAATGTTCAATAATAAAAACAAATAGCATTTTACATGCTCCAGATAAATTGTATTGTTGTTTTATATACGTCTTATACTTCTGTTAGTAGTTACTGGTAAAAATCAGTGTTCTGAAATAAAAAGATAGGAGGGCACGTCTTTGAGGGCTACAGATTCTGGCCATAGGTAAAACTGATCCTGAACAACAATAATGTAGCTTTAGAGCATGACCTTGATGAGACTGGGGGGGGGGTTCGGGGAGGGGAGGAGGCTGGTGGCTGAAGCCTGCAAGTCTCAGGATTATCTGTTTCAAATCTCTGTCCCTGGAAATGCAGAGGAGAAAAAAAGTTCTGGCCTGATTGTTGATTATTATTAAACCCTCATCGGATCTATGTAATGCTGACTAAATCTACAAAGGACAGATTAGGGCTATACAGAAAATCTAAAAATTATTAAAAATGTATCTGGATTGGGGCTGGGAAGGTGGCTCAGTGGTACAGTGCTTGCCTTGCATGCATGAGGCCCTGGGTTTGATTCCTCAGCACCACATAAGCAGAAAAAGCCGGAAGAGGCGCTGTGTCAAGTGGTAGAGTGCTAGCCTTGAGCTGAAGAGCTGAGGGACAGCGCCCAGGCCCAGAGTTCAGGCCTCACGATGACAAAAAAAAAAATGTATTTTGATTGAAAATTAAGCTCAGTTATTTTAGAAATTATGCTGTAGAACACTTATTAGGAAAAAAAATCACGAGGGATCCTGCCCAGCTGTGACTGCAGAGCCAAAGGAAGGCTGCTGTCATTATGGGATGTGTTCAATAAGCTATCATATGTAACGAAATGAATGGAGCAGCTTAGGATGAGCATCAAGAATTGATTCTTGAATTGGAAGAAACCTGAAGGTCTAATATTCATTCAATGCATTTATAATACCATCTGCAATTATAGCTCTTCTTCTTTTTTTAGAAAAAACAAGGCATTTATTGTCACCTGATGATAACAGAAGGTCATCAGAACTGTGCACACTAACAACGGGGCTCATCAAACAATATGAACAGATGTTTTCTTACATTCCCAGCAAAGAACACTAAAAAAACCAAACCAAAACAAAAAAACACTGTATAAGATTCTTAATAACTTCTCACTTCATTGATCATTTCTAGTTGGAGACACTTTGCAATAGAGTAATATTATCTCCTTTTAACATGATCCGACCCAGTTGTTTTCTTGACTTTGTTTTAGAATGAATTTCTTCTGCATCATCTAACACAAGGTTCATGTATTCATCAGAACCAATGATGCAGCCCTCTATCCGCATATTCACTTGCTCATAGAGCCACACCGGAATCGAGATCTATTTTGTAAATATCTGATGATAAGATTGATGGGCTGCACCATCACCTTCTGCACCTTTTGGCCTGGCCACGGTATGCCATGGTGGAATCTTACAAAGGCCACACAGATCAGCACGCCACCCTACGAGGCCTTATATCTCTTCTTAACTGCTTGTGATTTGGCTTTCAATAAAGTTCCTGATGTTTTGCCCATCATAATTATGTATCTCTTTTGTTTGTTTGATTGTTTTTATCCTTACAAAATATCAGGTATTTGATGTTTCTTTCTTTTAAAAATTTTTTTATTGTAAAAATACTGTACAGAGGAGTTACAGTTACATGAGCAAGGTAATGAGTACATTTCCTATCGAGCCTTGTTACCTCCTCCTCTGTTTTTCCCCTACCATCTCTTCTCTCCCACCTGCACAACTACACTCCCCCTCCCCACCCTGAATTGTGAAGTTCGTTTTCCAACATAGTGTCTTGTATATCTCATTGTTACAATGGGTCAACCTGTTTCACTATTTAAGCATTTTATTTTTTCCATGATATAAGCGTTTTCACTGTATTTGATGTCGGTGTCCTGCATCTTGTATATAAACTTCTCTAATTTGGGGAGGGGAAGGGAAAAAACAAAACGCTTGATGTTTCTTTCTAAATACCTGAGATAGATGCATTGCAAGAATGCTGTCTTCCAGGGATGGTTTTAGGAATGTGACAAACTCTCATTTCCAAATTTTCATCTGTGACATTTTGCCCTTTCTTCTAGTAATTTGCATGACGGTGACGCCCAATTGCTTTGTTGTTGTTATTTTTGGTTTGCTTTTTTTTTTTTGCCAGTCCTGCAGCTTGAACTCTGGGTGTCAGTGCTGTCCCTTAGCTCTTTTGCTCACGGCTAGTACTCTACCACTGAGTCACAAACCTACTTCCAGCATTTTCTGTGATTAATTGGAGATAAGAGTCTCACGGACTTTTCTACCCAAGCTGGCTTCAAACAGACTTTTCTGCTTGAGCTGGCTGCGAACCATGATCCTTTGATCTCAGCCTTCTGAGTAGCTAGGATTACAGGCATGAGCCACTGTCACTCAACCCCCATTGTTTTTATTGAAGGTTTTCATGGGGACCATTTTAGGCAATGAAGACACAAAGATAGTTTCTGCACACAAGGGGCTCAC
This sequence comes from Dipodomys merriami, assembly GCF_024711535.1. Lineage (NCBI taxonomy): Eukaryota > Metazoa > Chordata > Mammalia > Rodentia > Heteromyidae > Dipodomys > Dipodomys merriami. Next base: position 88,382,760 of record NW_027203381.1, read on the forward strand.
AGTCCCATGGGGGATGAGAGAGGATTTTAAGACATTAAAATAGCAAGTACAATTGTAATTTGTCTGTTATGAGACATTCTCTGTCATCATGGAGAGAGGAATGTGAAAACCACTCAGTTACTGTGTCAAATTGAACTTTTCCTGGAAGCAAATTTTCTAATGACACATTTTAATAATTATCTTTGGGTCTTTATTCCCCTCTTTCTGGTAGGCAGTTAATTCCAAATCCATTTCCTCAATCAATTGCCTGTTGATTTCCAGCTTCCTTGATGGCTATGTTGTTTAAGTAAGTTCATCTCTTATTGGCACAGAGTGCAGATATAACAAGATGGACAAGTCATTGAAGAACCCGAAGTGTCCAGGCAGAGGCAATTATCCTGATGATGTACACCACACAATTTAAGGAATCCAGAATACATTGTTCCTCAGTTTAGCAAAGTAGAATGAGCTTGAAGATTAAACAACAGTTTTGGTTTCCCACTTAATAATGTAATCGCTTTTGTAAGTGATAATATTATGCTAACTAGTCTTTTTACCTGTACTGATATTCCAATAAAGTAACAGTGGCAATAGCTTTTGGTAAGTGTTGTACATGTAGGTATTGAATGTACACTTATTTAGGCATTGATACACATGCTGTATATTTTTCCATAAAAGCAATAAATGAAAAAAAACAAAGCAAAACAATTAGTTAAGAGCTAGAAACTGGAAAGAAGATAAGAATTGCAGGGGTGGGGCTGGGAAGGTGGCTCAGTGGTAGAGTGCTTGCCTTGCATGCATGGGGCCCAGGATTCCATTCTGCAGTACAACGTAAGCAGAAAAAGCCAGAAGTGGTGTTGTGGCTTAAGTGGTAGAGCACTAGCCTTGAGCTGAAGAGCTGAGGGACAGTGCCCAGGCCCAGAGTTCAGGCCCCATGATCAAAAAAAAAATAATTGCAAGGGTATTTATTTTGGTCACCCCTCCTCCATACTATCTGCCACATACTTTACTGATAATGTAATGCTTTGGATAAGTTTAGTTGATTACCTTAAGGGAAATCAAGGGGAGGATTTCCTCTTGTAACTGCTATATTTTTTTTCCAGTGTATAGAACTATCCTAACTAGCATTTAATAGAAATACTCCTATAATGGCATAGTAGTATTATAAAATTTATTGTGTATAAACCTAAGCACTTTAAGACTTTTTTTAAGTCTGAAAGCACAGGATTTCATCTGCTACAAGGCATTTTGTTTGCCCTTAATGAAACAGGAGGAATATAAATTGGAAAAATAAATCACTTAACTTGGTACAGATAAACATGCTCTTTATTACTAAATTGGAAAATAGTATTTGTTACACTAAAAAAGCTGCCTTTTTTCCTAGTAAGAATTCCAGGAAAAGCAAAAAAAGTCATTAAACACTTAATCCTTCTTTTCTATGTGACTCATGGTTTCCTCATTTGCTCCCAACAAACATAAGCATCTTTGTATCTGTGCATCAGGGTACCTAAGGTTTCACTTCCTCAGTGTCCCAAAACAAAGCCATGGGGACTCTCCCAAGAACCAGTGAAGGAGAGTGCACACTTACATCCCCACACCTGATAGTCCCCCACCTTTTCCAAAAAAGCTGCTTATTCAGTTTGAGACTAAGGGCCTTTGTGAAGGAGTTCAGTATATTTTAATATTTCCTGCTTCATCTGCAGCTCAGAGCCAGAAGTATAGCTCCAATTTCTTCCAAGATGTTTTATGAGCAAAGAATCATGTGCTCTGCAGTCATTCATAGTTAAAGATGCCTCAGGTTTCACACTTTGGGGACAGAGAAGGGAAGCACATTTTCTGCTGACTCTTTAGTTCATGTGATATATATTCTAGAATGTTCTTTTTTTCCAGCTGGAATGAGGTTTCTGAACACCAGATTGGGAGGCCATTTTAAAACATACACACATCTTAGTTGGTCAACCCTTGTGACTGAGGGCTTACGTGTGTGCCCAGTATTTGTCAGGGTTGATATGGTGCTGCCTCTAGCTTCCATTTCCCATGTGGTTTCCTGTCTTGAGGTAGACTTTCTCCAGGCTTTCAAGATGTCATCTCAGATGGTTTGTGTTCTCCTCCTCTCAAACATGGGTTATGAGCAAATGTGTCAGCTGGGAATGTGATAGAGTAGCAGAGTGCTTGCCTAGCAGGCAAGAGGCCCTGGGTTCAATTCTTCAGTACCACATATGCAACCATCAATAAAATTAATTAAGCTAAATGTATCTGTTTTCTGGTAGACTGAGGAAGTGGAAACCAGAACTTCTTACTGTGAGACAGTATACTCTGATTCTAATTACGCCTTTTATGGTCATTTCTGGGCTGAATCCACATTAAACATATTTTTCCCTTTAGATCCCATTCTTCTTTTTGTGCACAAAATAGAAGAAAACAAAAATACTCTAAGGAAAATTATGTTTTACTCAAAGTTAAAAAAAGTAAAACAATATAAAAGAAAGAATCTAGGCTATAGGGAAATTTTATTGCATGGGTGGGGAGAAGTGGTAGAAGCCAGATAAATGGTAACAACTTTAAAATAGCTACTGTCGTGTCAGAATAATAGGAACATATGCATACATTTGCACAGATAACACACTATGGAAGCATCTATATTACAATGTCTCTTCTATCTGCTGCCTTTTCTATATCTGGGAGTTGGTGACCACTGAATCCTGTCCATCTGAAGTTATACTAGGTAATGCACTTGTAACAAAGGGCTGGGTGATCTTTATTCAAAAGATAGTTATTAAGAGTCAAAAGTCATTGGACAATGGTACTGGCTGGGCCTTACTAATCTGAATTACACCTATTTTGTCACCAAAGCAGTATAATGTTGGAAGTAGTCACTGTCACCTAAACCGGAGACAATACTGAACATGCCTCAGCCTATGTGATTGAGGTGGGCACATGACTGGTTGGTGCTTTTATCTCATGTTGAGTGTGTGAGCCTGCACTGTAAGTGTGGCTGTGGACTATAACTTCCTTTTGTGAGAGGAGTGAGGTACTCAGTTATCTAGTGGACTTACTCTAACCTGTATGGATCCACCTATTGCTATCTGTGGAATAGTTAAGAAGAAAAAAAATATTTCCAAAACATTTTGCTATTGTGCAAACAGTATTTGCTTATGATAAGAATTTGAAAATATATAGAATATTAATATTAAGAAAGAGTTTTACAGATAGAACAAGTTTGGGTTTATATACATCCAGCTTTTAAGATCTAATACTTATATTTAATGTAGTTGCATTTTCACTCTATGTAACTTTTTATTATGTGCTTTTTAAATCAGAATTTTAGGATTTCCCATGTCAATTTTATTTCTTTCTTTCTTTCTTTATTTTTGCTGGTCTTGGGGCCTGGGCGATGTCCCTCAGCTCTTCAGCTCAAGGCTAGTACTCTACCACTTTGAGCCAGAGCACCACTTCCAGCTTTTTCTGCTTATGTGGTGCTGAGGAATTGAACCCAGGGCCTCATGCATGCAAGGCAAGCACTCTACCACTGAGCCACTTTCCCAGCCCCCCATGTCAATTTTATATGGCTTTTAGTGACCAAATTATCTTAGAGTATGCCTCAACTTGTATCATCAATCTCTTATTCTTGTGTGTTATGTTTGCATGTGCTGTTACAATTATTTCACTTTTAGAAGTTTAGATGACCTTTTTTTATGTTGTTTTTTTTTGGGGGGGGGGTCCAGTCATGGTACGTGAACTCTGGGCCTGGGCACTGTCCCTCAGTTCTTCAGCTCAAGGCTAGAGCTTGAGCTACAGCGCGACTTCTGGCTTTTTTCTTTTTTCTTACATGGTGCTGAGGAATCGAACTCAGGGCCTCATGCATGCAAGGCAAGCGCTATACCACTGAGCCACCTTCCTAGCTCAGTTTAGATGATCTTTACACTTACATCATTACTCTGGCATCTATTTTCTGATGGAAATTATTGAGTCAAAAGCTATGAATATTTTTAATATGTACTTCTAGAAAAGGATTAAGAACGATTTCTTTGTATGGATAAACTCTTATTCTGGTTTAGATGAAAGTAGGGCCCAAAATCATAAGCTATCTTTTAGTTATCTTAAAATTGTCTATTCACAATGCTTATACACTAGGTTTCCTCATGCAGAATGAATAAGTAATGGGTTTGAAAATGATTAAAAAATTCATGTCTATTTTTACTGCTTGTCCTTTTAGTCTTACATTGGTAGGCTAGAATATACTTACATTTATTTCTGTATTTTTCTTATGATATTTGAACCATCTTGTTCCAGTAATTCTGGAGAAAATCTTATTTCTTTGGGAAATGTTCATAGGGTTGTTCCTATTCTCATTATCCCAATCCTGAATAGATTAGGCATATGACAAAGGAGAACTGAACTTACTGATGGACTTAAGTAATAAATTGACCATAACATAGCTTGTGTGATTATCTATGTGGGCCCAATGTAGTTATAGTGTCCTTAAAAATAGGAGATCTGAAGAAAGATCAGAGAAGACATGCTATTTGATGCTTTTGGAGGTGGAGGAAGGGGCCAATGCCAAGGAATACAGGTTCTAGAAACAGAAAGACCAAGATATAGAGTCTGTCTTAGAGTCTGTAGGAAAAGGTAAAGCACAATTGATTTCAGTTCACATAACTTGTTTCAGATGTCTGGGCTATAGAATGTGAGATCTGTGTTGTATTGTCAAAATTATCTGTGTGGTAACTTTTATGACAGGTACAGAAAAAAATACATTTCAATTTCATTTCTTGGATTAAACTATATTCCTCCATCACTGTGTTTTCCACTTAGATTTTTCTTTCCATTTTGTATTTATTTTTGTTCCATGATGGAGATTGAACTCAGGCCTGGGTGCTATCTGTTAGTGTTTTTGCACAAAGCTAGCACTCTACCACTAGAGCCACAGCTCCACTTCCAGGTTTTTGGTGGTGAATTGAGGTAAGAGTCTCATAGTCTTTCCTGATTGTGTGGCTTGGAGCTGTCATCCTCAGATCAAAGTGGCGGGGATTACTCACATGAACCACTGGTGGCCAGCATTTCCATTTGTTGATTAGCCAAGTTTTCATTGTTCTTTTCATGAAAGGAACAAAGGAAAGAGGTTTATTTAATTTATAATTTATAACTCTAATGGCTGAAAGTCCATACACCACGGTGCTGACATTTGAAAACGCCTTTGACTGCATCCTAACATGGAAGATGGTATGGCCTGGAAAAGGTATGCTCAAAAGACATCACTTGACAAGTGAAGAAGCAAGAACAAGAGGCCAGGCCTACTCTCCCATAACAACTAGTCTCACAAGGATCAATCTTTTCTGAGTGATACTCTCAAGACCCCAAATCTTCCTTAAAGTCCTTGCCACCTTAATACCACAGGCAATTCCTTAATCTAGGAATTAACACAAATGCGAATTTTTGAAGAGATGAACCACATTCAAACCACATTCAAAAGCGCAAGCTTAGGCCTCTCTTGTCCTTTTATGGTATAAATTTACCTACCACTTCAAAACTAACCAGAAGCCCACTTTAGGGAAATTTTCTTGTAATCTCTACTACCATCAACTAGGTAGAGTTGGAAGCTCTCTTTGATTTTCATACATTCACCTCCATCCAAAATACTAAGCACACTACCTAGTCATCTTAAGTTTTTCTTCATTCCTTAACAACCTTCCTTGGAGACACACAATGGTATCCTCCAAAACATTATTGCTCAGTGGTCTAGATAGGCTTGTAGTCTCCGTAAGTTTTGATTAAATGAATAGAATGTACAAGTGTACACAAGTTACTGCTTGAAAGAAAGGAAGAGTTCTATAGCCTAGCACTGGCAAACGGAGTAACAGGGTTGAATGATATAAGATGCTGTGAGTCTGGTTTATGATGTTTGAGGTCTCAGACTGGTGAGAAGACTAGATTAAGGGGCTTGATCCATGTCGTACATGCTACGTTGGCAGATGATTGGGTCATATTGAATAAGAAGTTCTAGTCTTCTGGATGGAATTCAGAGTCCTATGAGCATCATCTTATGTGATGACCCAAATGAATGTCTTACCAGTGACCTGATGCTAGGAGCCAGGCATTTCAGGTGTTAAAGGACATCACATTTCAATTCAGACAGTGACAGATGATGACACAAGAGTAAGGAGTTGACACATCTCTTCCCCTGGACTCTCTACCAGACTCCCCCTATTGCTTTCTACACATTTTCCTAATTCCAGACTTGTTCCTGGAATTAATATCAGATGTTTTGGGTGAATCATATAATTTCAAGGAAGGCAATTCCCTTTCATTTTAGCATGGGAAAGATTTTCTCAGATTTATCTGGAAAGTAATTAAGAAGAAAGTCTCTGTAAGGCTTAAACCATTCTTCTTGGAGGCCCAAAATCTTGCTTGGTAATGGGTGGGTCATATGTGGTTCCAGGGGAGCGCAGTTTATTATATTTGTGCACAGGAGGCCTCAAAGTAGAGCTAGTTTAGCATGTTCAAATGGCTTCTTGTTCTATTAAGTTCTATAAGAGTTGATGCTAGAGAGGAAATCAGAGACCGAAAACAAGCTATAACCAGTGGATAGATCACTTTTTAAAGAGAGAAAAAATGGGAAATTAAGGTTCTTTATTGATTCTAATGTATTTAAGGTAAGTTCTGAGCCTAGATTCCACTCTTCAGGAAAATCCTGGTTGCAACCTCTTTCATGCCATTCTGCCTTCGTCTGACCCACCTCAAGAACTTAGTCCTCTTGCTCCATTCTCCAATCTATCTTGAGCTGTAAGATGTAAGTTATCTCACAGTGTTATCCTTCTAAGGGATCTTTGCATTTTATCCATTTATTAAAAGAATTCTCTAATTTCAGATAATTTCAGATATAGGATAGAGAGGAAAGCTGAACACCAATAGCACAGAACTATAATTCTAGCTACTCAGAAGCCAGAGATCCAGTGGATTGTGGTTCACAGCTGGTGCAGGCAGAAAAGTGTATGAATTTCTATCTCTAATTAACTAGCGAAATGCTGGACTAGAGACATGGCTCAAGTGGGAGAACATTAGCCAAACCAGAGAGCCAAATGACAGTATGAGAACCTGAATTCAAGGCCTGACCATAAAAAAGAAAAAGGGAGATTCTTCAAGTTATCAGAAGATTATGCAACCCACAAAGCTTATGAACTACAACATTATGTTCCTTGGGCAAGTCTCTTAAATTGTCTGAGTCATAGTTTCTCCATCTAAAATAGTTCACAGGGTTGTAAATGAGGATCAGAAAATATGAAAATGTATGCTTTGGGTAATTTAAAAAACTGAATACTTCCAGGGAAATGTTAGAGGAATAATAAATCATTTTAATAGCTTTTTTTCTAAATGAGTTTTTGCAAGTGTTGAAGAGAATGAGACTAGTTCTTCTGGAAAAAGGAAGAAAAGATTTAGAAAACAAAATAAGACAAAAGAGATTTGAAAGCTGCTATGATGAAATTTTATACACACATATACATATAGGAACACACACACATATAACTTTACAAAAGGATATTTAATGGAATTTATATTGTACCACCCTTTATTCAAATGGTAGGTATACCTCTGAACCCAGCCTATTTTTTAAGGTTTTACTTCTTTACTGTGAATCTCATGTACACATAAAAATTTAAACATCCATAAAATTGATATACTTTAAAATGAACGTGTCTATTTAGGATACTTTGTTTTGTGACTAGTACATTCTTTGTGTCAGCCTAGAATCTTTTAACACATTTTATGTCATTGATGCTTTTGCCTCCAAACTGGAAAGAGGAGATATTATATTCAGATTGAAGTATTTAACCTTGAGAAAAAGTTCTAGCATTTTTCATCTGTTAAAACAATCACAATAGATAATTAGTTATTTGAAGTTATGAAAAGGTAATTTGTTATTTGAAGATTACTGAGATCATGTGTATAGATAGCATTAATACAGTATTGAACATCACTGTGTGACACTAGCTAATATTTTAGAAAATCACTACTATGGTCACCATCATCACCTTGGTAAGTATCTGGAAACTTTAAGTTGGAGTAAATATAGAAATAGCTAAATCACTTCTAGTCAATAAGTATTGTGGACCTACTATGCACTAAATGCTAATCTGTATATTTTACATGCATTAAGCTATTTATTCCTCAGATTACTTCTCTGCCATCATTGCCATTTTTCAGAAGAGAAGAAATAAAAGCACAAAAGAGGTACACAAATTAAATGACTAAAAATGTCTTAATTACATTTTGTTTATTTACTATATAACTTCTCTCTAACAAGTCTGTAGCTATTCCCGGAGTCAGTGATGTAAGTTCCTTGCCCAGTGTTCTGTCTTGGTCACAATGTGGCTGCCATACTTGTAACTAAAAAACAAAACAGAAAAAGAAGGGCAATAGAGGACTGAGTTTGTGCAAATGTTTTTCTTTTAAACAAGAGCAATAAATCTCTTCTAAAAGCATGTTGGGAAAATTTCCCTTCAACTTCATGGAAGAGGGAACTAGCTAATGTTCTTTCCAAGCCATCTTTCTGCCATGGGAAGCAAATTTTCTCCATGAGGGAGAATGAGGAAATGGCTCTTCAGTTAGCAACCAGCAATGATTAGGCTACTTCAATAATTCTTGCCAACAGCTCTAGAAAACATTCTCAGGAAAGGGTGCCTGACCCTTCAAGAGTTGGAAATTTGTAGGCGAAATTCTTTTATTTTCTATCTGTATTTCTCAACTTGAGAAGAACTTCTCAGATCAGGTGAACTCTCACCAAGAAAAACAATAAAATCATATTTATTTTTAAGAGGGTAAGTGACTAGAGCAAAAAGAAAGATATTCATCATTTGATTTTCCATTCATGAGTTAAATGTTCCTTCTCAAATATGAATATTGGTCATACTTCACTAGGAGGTGTTAACATAGTGGAACTCAATATTATATAATGGAACTGCATTGTATCTGTACTCTTCAATAGGGTAGCAAACAGATGTAACTACTCAGTACTTGAAATATAGCTACTGTGAATGAGGAACATAATTTTAAACTTTAATTAGGTTAAATTTAGGTAGCTTCATGTTCCTGTCTTGGTTAACATATGTGATACTCAAGGAAGTACTTTCATTTTCTTATTGGAGACACTATTACATGATATGCTTCTCAACCTCAACTATTCAATATTTGTAAAATAATCACCTTTATTTATTTTTCCTTAACATATATTTTTTCAAATCACATTTTTTTTGGTTTTGGGAGTGAACATGTTAAACATGTATTCTGTTACTGAGTTAGATGCTCAACCCCAAATACAATCATTTTTAAGCTATAGTAGATCTGAGATTAGAAAACAGAACATCACAAAGTCAAACTAGAACACTTCCAATTAAAATTTTATAATTTTTCCTCCCTGTCAATGATTACTATGTTAAATCCTCAAAGCATTCAATTATTATAAGCTGACATGTTCTACAATAAAAGTTTAGATATAGTTACTACATTTTCCCCATTTGTATACACATAACATAAGGACATAACATATGTCCTTTCTATATTTTTCTATACTTTACTTCAGCATATTTTGGGCTGTAGCCAGAGGAGCTCATGATTTCTTATCTTACCAAGGAACACAACCACTATATTTGCTTCGACATGCCTTCCATCACTAGAGTTCTGTTTGCAATCTAGGTTGTCCTACCCCTCAAAAAAGATGTAGCAAAGTTATGAAGTGTTCAGAGTAGAGTTACTTCTATAATAAAGACATGAACTCTGGAAATTGGGAGGTCATGGCCATGAATGACCATTCATTTCCATTCACTTAATAACACAGCAGGCCCTCCTATATCCCACAAGCAATAGTATGCCAAAGTCAGCTGAGTAAAAGATACTTTGTCTACCTGTGTTTGCTATACCTCAGATCCCTGAGGCTGTGCTCTGATTTCAGGATCCTGCCCTAACACATCCTCCTGTCAGAGTCTGCTACTAGCTTATGTTTTACATTAAGCTCTTAATGCTAATATTTTATATCCTTTAAAGTTTAGGTAAAAGATACTTCATTTATTTTTTAAAAATACTGTAAGTTCGGATAGGTGTGGAAGTGCTGCTGTTTGAGCGTGTCCTCCAAAGTGTGTAGGTTGGAAACTGAATCCCCAGTGCAGCATTATTGGAGAGAAGTGATGAGGCCTTGAGTGTCTGCCTTCATGAGTGGATTAATGTCATTGTCACAGTGGTACTTTACTTACCATGAAAGTGGATGTGCTTTAAAAAGGAGGGCAACCTCTCTTGTCTTCTGCCTCTCCAGGGATCTCTCACTATCTGATGCTTTCCATCAGATTTCGATGCAGATGCTGGCACTACTGGCCTTTGACATCAAGCCATCAGATCTTTAAGAAACCAACTTCTATTCTTTAAAAATCACCCAGTCTATTGAATTCTGTTTTAGTATCAGAAAATGGTAGAAAATTTCATGGGTTAGAGATGAACAGTTTCAATCTGAAAGCTCATTTCTAAACTTACAGAAAGGATTCTTTATATTGTTTGATAAGCACAAGTTCTAGGGGAATCAAGCCAAAAAAGGGAGGTCAAGATGCCTTTAGAGAGATTGAAGAATGACTGGCAAACATAGCTTACACACTTAAAGGTAAAACTTGTCAGAGTTATATAAACCATTGTGGAAGAAAGTTTAATGCTCTGGCCAAATACACCTCACTGGAGCAAAATACTTGTCCAATTGGATCAGAAACTTAGTTCAGTACAGTAATTATAGAAACAAGATTTGGGCTGAAAACATGGAACACTAGATTTCCCATTTCAAATATGAATCATGCTTTATTAACATCCCTATGAAACCACACCATACCTTTGTATACTATTAATTGCAAATATATAAACCTTAAAAAATACCCTGCCATAGTTCCTAGTGTACTAGAACCTAAAAACTGTAGAATGAGAGGCAAAGTGGATACAAAGAATTTTTTTTTTTGGGTCCAGTCATGGGGCCTGAACTCTCGGCCTGGACAGTCCCTCAGCTCTTCACCTTAAGGCTGTACCACTTGAGCCACAGCGCCACTTCCGGCTTTTTTTCTTTTTGCTTATGTGGTGCTGAGGAATCGAACCCAGGGCCTCATGCATGCAAGACAAGCACTCTACCACTGAGCTACCTTCCCAGCCCCGGATACAAAGAATTTTATTTCCAAGATTTGAAAGATTTAGATATTTTGAAGTGTCATTTTAAGTAATGAGATTAATATTGAATACTTACAAAAGTCTAACATAAAATGAATTAAAAAAATCATATGACACTTATGTGGAGTTGGGTTCCCAATGTACCTTAGATGCAGGAGTTCTTCTTCCTTTTCCTAAGGAGAAAATATGTATAAAGAAATGTTGCCATATGATTGTGATGCCATAAAGCCCACTCAGGTCTACTGTTTTGTGAAGAAGAAACCAATGGCAGGTCATAGGTTCGTTCACACTTCTCCTGTTTTGACATGTGTTTTTGACATAACTCCCGTGCATGGGAGTTTGTTTGTTTGACTTCACCTCATTCCAGAAACAAATGAAAACAACTTACAAAATCACATAAATTAAGACTCAAGTAAAATAAGCAAGAAGTAAGGGTGGAGATGAAAATTATAGCCAAGAATGATGTCAAGAAATGCACATAGCACAGACCTATACACTTAGCATGGGAGGGGGACTGGCTTGGCCCTGTTTTTCTAGCAATCTCCACAGAGAAACCTGGTTACCATGGTTACAGAACCTAGTTACAGAAACAATTTCACAATGTTTTGGGGGTTTTTGACATAAAGAACAGTCTAACATTTCTCTAGAGTGTTTAAAAAATGAATGAGCTGAGCACTGGTGGCTCACACCTGTAATCCTAGCTACTCAGGAGGCTGAGATCTGAGGATCACAGTTTGAGCCAGCCCGTGCAAGAAAGCCCGTGAGACTCTTACCTCCAATAAATGACTCCGAAAAGGCCAGAAGTGGCATTGTGACTCAAGTGGTAGAGGGCTAACCTTGTGACAAATAATCTCAGGAATAGTACCTAGGGTTTGAGTTCAAGCCCCAGGACTGGCACACACACATACACAAAAGAATATTATTTAATACACAAGGCTTGGCAGTTCTTTCTCTATATACGGTAGCTGATTTTAGTTGTTTCTTACAGTGGAGTTCATTGTAGTTATTACATGAAAGCACTACAAAGAGCTAATGAGATATTTTAAAGTGGGCCAACACTATGATTTGTTGTTGTCAAGGCTATGATTTTGCTTATATGCAAGTTAACATTCATAGTTCCTGGCTACTGCCATGAGAAGCAAGACTCCTCAGTCAAAGACAAAGGGCAATTGTTTACTTACAGCAATAGTGGTAGACTGAATGCCCATCAGTACAAAGAGTCCTAGTTCCTACAGGACAACACAAATAGCTACAGGTCACACCTGCATATGCCATGGGCTACATCGTAGGAGAGGGTCACTAAGCTTAGGGAACTTGAATGCTGGATGATAGGCAATAACCATGAATTTTGTTTGACTACGGGAGTTAGAAAAAGAGTTTCTTTCTTTCAGGCTATTTGCAAAACATTTCATCAAGAACACAGGGAATTAGTGTCTCTGCTCATAAAATACATAGAAATTATTTCAAGGTCATAACTCAAGTATCCGCTGGATCATCCTAGGACTAATGTTTAGACTCTTTGCAGGAATTGATGGGTTACTTTTCCTTTGATACTTGTTGTTCACTTGCATCTTTCTTCTAGGCACTGAGAACAATGATAAGCAAAAGAAGCACTGTGTCTGCCATCACTAAAATATTACAGATAATTACAAATATATTTTATGTGGTTTTCAAGCCATTTTCCAATGTTGTTTCAATAGGATTTTTGTTTTTACAAATATGAGTGACAATACATTATAGCGTCTATAATCTCCCACGGATCTGGAGTTTCGCATTTCCACATTTCAAATAACCACTTGAAGAGGAGTTTGAATGGGGTTAGGGTTGTGTGTCCTAGCATGGTTGCACAAATTATTCTAGTGTCTTCTACAGGGTCCCATGGTCAGGTCTTTCTAGAAGATAGCCTGAAACACTCTTTATGATTCCATGAAGCAAAGGTATGGTGCCTTTATTTTATGTAAGGAGGCACTTAAAGTTCTTCTGGAACACTTCTATCCTTCTGTTTGGATTGGGACAATGACAGGACAGAAAATTATTTTATTGAGGAGGTGAAATATCCTCTCTGAGATGGTCCCTTCCTTTAAGCCATTACTCTCCCCTGGCTGGAAGAGAGCTCTGATACTGTCAACATCTTCACTGAATTGCTCATTGGTCCTCCTAGCAAAGGTAATGTGACCATCTTTTCCTGACCAAACAATCAGAGATTTGAGTTTATTTCATTACAACCAGCTAGTCAGGACTGCTAATGTGGGTCAGACTTCCTCAGCTGGCCGAGCAGAGTCTGATCCCTGAGTTCCATTAGCTAATTCACACCCCTTCGCACACACACTATTCTGAGGAGTTAACCTTCTTCAATATTTCTGCTGGGTTTGTTCCCTTAGAAAATCTGTCGTTTCCTGCTAACACTGTGGCCCCACTGGCTTAACTCGATGTTAATGGCATATAGAGGCAGAACTCACACACGGCCAGTTGGATGAATGTCCAAACTCAGGTTTGAGGGAGCTGCCCATTCAAGTAGAAAATCAGGGATGAAAAGCCCTGTTAAATAACCCAGTCCCTTCCGTAGCCCCTGCCAGAGCATTCCGATGGTGAGAGTGTGGACCAGGCCAGCTCCAAATGACTTTAACAATGTGCATCCTTGCGCTTTATTTGGAGGACAGGGCTGTCTCTTCAATTTTTATTTTGCTAAGTTGCCTACCTAGAATTTCTTTTAGCAGCCTGCTCCCATTTCTCTCTTACTGTTTGGATTCAGCTATAGAAACCTCATCTAATAAGCCATTTTCAAAGAGTCAATATAAATAGACAAAGAACACTTAAAGTACCTTATTATTTTATTTTATTTATTTATTTTTGTCAGTCATGGGCCTGAACTCTGGGCCTGGGCGCTATCCCTCAGCTCTTCAGCTCAAGGCTAGCGCTCTACCACTTGGGCCACAACACCACTTCTGGCTTTTTCTGCTTATGTGGTGCTGAGGAATCGAACCCAGGGCCTCATGCATGCAAGGCAAGCGCTCTACCGCTGAGCCACCTTCCCAGTCCCTTAAAGTGTCTTATTAAATACCCAGCCATTCCAGTATCTGTGTTCAGGACTTTGTGATAGAGTATATTGGGGTGGGGAGAAGTCTACTAAATTAAGGGCTTTACTATGGTTGTCATTTATTAATGTTTGCAATAAAATGTCATTTGATAAATGCTTCCTGTGTGCCAGGCATTGCCGTGAAACTCCTGCTAGCAAATTTATGACATTGATCATCTCCGCTGTAGAATCTAAAGTTTAGTGATTAGGACTAGGAACGCAGGGGTAACGTTGTCTGCTTAATACGCCAGTCCTGTTGCTTCTTAGTGCTATGACCTGAGTCCTTTTACTTCACCTCCTTAGGTTCAGTTTTTCTACCTGTAAAATAAGTGAGACAACAATGCTTTCTTCATAGGTTGTTTGGAGGAATAAATGTTGAAATTTATTAAATGGACTAGACATATATCTAGCAAATTTCAGAGCACTGAAATGTAGTTCATATTGATGAGATGTTGCAGAAGTTTGTTCAAGGGCACCTTGCTAGTGAGATCTAAGTTCAAAATCTTATCAGTTCTACTCCAGACCTGCCAGATCATTAATATTAGAATATTCTTACTTCATCAGGACCCTTAACCTTTCTGAGCCTGGTCTGTCACTGGTAAATGGGTATAACACCATTGCTCCTACACAGTCGCCCTATCAAATGCTATTTCAGAGCTCAGCTCATGGTAAAGATCAGCTGGTAATGTGCTGCTTCTTTCTCTTTACATCCCTAGCTATGGAATATCCACATGTATACATTTGTATGCATAAATGGATACCACACCTATGCTATATACAATGTAGAACAGTATAGATCTATAATTCCTCTTAAACAGTTTCCCTAAAATCCTAGAACTGCAGAGGAGTTCAAAATATATTTTTATGAACTTGGTCCCATTTTTTTAAAAAAGGATTGGATTGGTTTCTTAGATAATTAAAAACAGTTTCCTTCTTCATTTTATATTTTTAACATCCTGATGGTTTTAAGTGTGTCTTTACTCAATAAAGTAGTTCATCTGATGTTTCAAAATTGTATTATAAATACTTTTTCTTCCACAATTATAGATTGGCTATAATTTCGAATTTGTATCACAGAAGGAAGAAAAGAGACAGACAGAGATGTGGTGATATGTGTGTGTGTGTGTTTTATTTTTTTGGTGTGTGTGGGAAAGGGTGTGATGTCATCTTTTCTCCACCCCTTGTGAGTAAGCCCACAGCACAGCACAGTGCAGCCGCCTGGCTCTGTCACTGGAAGACAGTCTACTTAAATGCAGCTCCAGAGCTGTGAGGAGTCCACCAGCATCACTCCCCGTGTGAGGTGGCCAATGCAACATGCTCTCCAGCTTGGGGTGTCTACTTCTCTGTGGAAGTATTGCACTTGCCCTGGGAAATGCACAGAAATTGCCAAAAGGCAAGTAGTTCTGATGTTTTATGTTTTAAAAGTAATACTAATGGATGTGTTTAACTGTTATATATTAAATATGATATGTTTTTTCAATATGAAGGGGTAGAGTTATGGTGCAGGAAGGCCAAGTAAAGGGGGGGGTGTCTCTTAAACTTTTACTTTCCCCGTGATTACTTTTCACTTTACCACAACTTTTTCTTATGTTCAGAGGAACCTGAATGGTATCATATGGAAGTACAGTATTTGTATCTTGAGTGATATTGTGTAAATGGGTTTTTTTTGGGGGGGGTTGTTAGAGAGTTATGTGGTGCTTTTATGCTCTTCCCCAGAGACTAAGCCAGTATTCACTTATGTTTTTTTTTTTAAAAGCTAGTTCTGAAACTGGAACTCTTTGGTATAAATCTCAACTGTACCTGTTCATCAGGAGGCTGAGGGAGTCCAGGCAGGTCCGACCCAAACATAGCCCTGAAGCAAGCAGCAGGCACCTTTTTGGGGGCGTTTGGAAGAGAGATTGAGCAGAACGGGACACTCCCCCTCCTTCTTTTTTTAAATTGCTCTTATTTTAGTGTTGGTATTTTGTTTACAAATGTCATCCGAAAGAAATTAAAATTTCTAAACTTAGACCCCACAAGCCTCCCTTCTGAGTCCATGAACACCGGAACATGCGGCTCTTGCCTCTGTCCTGTCTGAGCATAAATGCGGCATGTAGTTTGGTTCCTGTGCAGAGGCACTTTTCTAAGCCAACTCTGGGTCTGCAAAGGCTTTTTATGGCTGCAGACTGCAGTAGTCAGCAGGATTATGAAAAACAGACTGGAATTTACCATACAGTTATGATGGAAAAGATTGGACGTAGTACAGAGCATAGTGTGCACAGGGTCAGAAAGGAAAGTTGTTCATGTTGGAATTTCCAAAAGATTGTGTCTTTAACCTCTCTCTGGTGAGTTCACTTCAGGATCATTTTGTCTCTTTTTGAAAAGTGTCCTTTTGTCAGTGGATAAAGTGAAACTTGAATCTAGAATGAGAATGTTGAACGGAGCATTTGGCTGAATGGTCTTTCACTTGATGATGTGAAAAGCAGTTACAACAACAACAACAAAAACCTAAACTAATCTTCTCAACTAATGATGCAAAGAATAAGTCAAACAAGCACTCTTAGATATTTTCTTTTTCTTCTACTAAGAATTTTGTTCCCTGATCACAGTGAGTAATTTAAATCACAGTGTGATTTAAATAAAGTATGTGCCACAGACATTCAGAATTGGTTGGTCAGATTGATGAAGGATTTAATGGCCACATGACACTTGGCATTTTTTCTCAGTCTCAGTACTTATAGATGATTTGATGTGATTTTTGTATTTGCTGGGTAGGGACAAAAGCCAACATTTAGTTACTACAAATTTCTGTGAATTCCAAGTGCTTTAATTAGAATGTGCAGTCATGGAGTACTCATTTCTTGGTACAACTTGCCTTTATTTGTAATGGTAAAGACAAAAAAAAAACAGCTGTCAAAAATAGCCATGAAACTTTTGCATATTTTTTATTGTACTGTTCATCAGATAGATGTGTTTTTAGTTGGGCTTCTTTTGTAAATTTAAAACAATCCATAATTTTGGTAATTTGAAAAATGAAACTCCATCAGATTATAAGTGGCAAGTTTTCTTGTATTTAATACTTTTTCTTTATTATGGAAGATACTGAATAACTTTTCTTTTTTTAGTTGAAGCCACCTTAGTCAAATTGGGTTCCAGGAAAAGGTGCATTGTTATACAGTGGATGAGAGAGGAAAAAGGCAGCATATTTGTTGTCATTGTCCCTGAGCCTCTTTGTACCCAAGGCTAGCACTCTACCACTTGAGCTACAATGCTTCTTCTGGCTTTTACTGGAGATAGGAATCTCATGTGTTTTCCTGCCCAGGCTGGCTACAAATTGAGATCCTCAGATCTCAGCTTCCTGAGTAGCTAAGATTACAGGTGTGAGCCACTGGTACTTGGCTGATAGTACCAAGTCTTTTGTGGGGGAGTCACAATAGATGTTAGCATTTTATAGGTTCTGAACTTTTCTCAGTTAAGAAATTTGTCCTGTTTTTTTTTAACCCATTGTTTCTGAAAAACATTTGGTGGATAATTCCCCTTATCCATAGAAAGCTAAAATGTCAGCTGGGCACCGGTGGTTCATGCCTGTAATCCTAGCCTACTTAGGAGGCTGAGATCTGAGGATCATGGTTCAAAACAGGAAAGTCCATGAGAAATAAACCACCAGAAAACTGGAAGTGGTGCTGTGGCTCAAGTGGTAGAGTGCTAGCCTTGAGCTGAATAGCTGAGGGACAGTGCTTAGGCCCAGAGTTCAAGCCCCATGACCGGCCCCCTCCCCCCCAAAAAAAGTAAAAGAAAGCTATAATGTCTTCTCATAGGCTTGTCCATCATAAAACACATTTGAACAATGAGTTGGCTAAAAAATAAAAATAGTTCTCTTTCTTTTTTTTCAATTTTAAGTTAGTTAAGTACTACTTGTGATTTAAGAAGACAGAATCTGAGAGCTAGAAAAGGCATTAATTTTTTAAATAATATCTACTGATCCAGAACTTTGGATTTATGGACCTCTAAAAATACACATATATTTCAATAGCAAGGCTCTATTATGTGGCTCATTGTTGGAACTTGCCATGTAAGAATGCTCAAAGTGAGGAAAAGTCCTTATGGTTCATAAAAACAAATTAAGGATTTATAAAAGAAGTGAATTTAATTAGACAAATGAGTTCATCATCCTTATTCTGATGGTTAAAAACTGGTTAAAAACTTTACCTCAGGCCAATTCTTGGAAAACACTGTCCTAGTTCAACCACTTACCTTCTAAATAAGGATACCCAGACTGGGTGTGGTGGTTCACATTTATAATCCTAGATATCTGAAAAGCATCCATAGGATTGCAATCAGAGGCTGGGCCTGGACAAAAACTTAAGACACTACTTGAAAAATAACTAAAATAAAAATGGTTGAGGGTGTGACTAAAGTGGTGAAGTAGGTACCTACCTAACAAATTTGAGATCTTGCATTTAAAACCAAATACTGCTAAAAAGAAAAAAAAAGGCACACAAGGCTAGGGGAGATTTAGGGACTTCCCAAGTTAGCCACAGAGCCAGGATTGGGTACTAAGTATCTGGTTCAGAATCCTGCTTCTTGTCAGGTAAGCAGGCTCTCATTCAAACCTCAGATTCTGTTCTACAGTATTCCTGAGAATGCCATCTTTCCATTGACAAAAATATTTCTTATACAACTCTAAAAGCTCATCTTAGTTACTAAGAATATATAAACACGTACACACACACACACACACACACACACACACACACACACATACACATGCATATTTGGTTATTTAAAAGAAATCATTTTTAAATATATATTTTTATTGTAAAGATACTGTACAGAGGGGTTTCAGTTAATATGAGTAAGGTAATGAGTACATTTCCTATTGAGCATTAAGAAATCACTTTTTACATATCATATATCTATTTGCTTACCTACTTACCTTATTATTTTTTTTGTTGTTGTTGGTCATGGGGCCTGAACTCTGGGCCTGGGCACTGTCCTCCAGCTATTCAGCTCAAGGCTGGCACTCTACCACTTGAGCCACAGCGCCACTTCTGGTTTTCTGGTAGTTAATTGGAGATAAAAGTCTCATGGACCTTCCTGCTTGGGCTGATTTTGAACTGTGATCCTTATATCTCAGCCTCTGAGTAGCTAGGATTACAGGGCACTGGCACCCGATTCACCTAACTTGTTATAAAAACAAGTTGTTAGAATTTTTTCTTACCTTTTTTTTTTTAAGTTTAAAGCTAGAGACTATTTTCTTCACAACTTAAGATGGTATTTTTTGCAAGTGATTGAACTTTGTTATGCCTCAGGGTTTTTTTTTTCCACCTAAAAAATGGAAAAGAAACTGGGTGCTGGCTGCTTATTCCTGTAATCTAATTTTTCAGGAAGCTGAGATCTAAGGATCATGGTTAAAAGTCAGCTCGGACAGGAAAGTGTGTGAGAGACTGTTTCCACCAAACTAGACTATCTCCACCAAACTACCAGAAAAGCTGTATGTGGAGCTGTGACTCAAATGGTAGATCTCCAGCCTTGAGCAAAAGCCATTCCTTACAGCATAGCACCCAGGCTCTGAGTTCAAGCCCCAAGACCAGCAAAAAAAAAAAAAAAAAAGGAAATGATATCTATTGTACAATATTTTAAGGCTGAATGAAATACGGCTTTTAGTGCTGAGTCTGATGTGATATGTATTCAATAAATACTTGGTCATAAAAATGTGGTTTAAGGCTGGCCACTAGTGGTTCACGCCTTTTATCCTAGCTGCTCAGGAAGCTGAGATCTAAGGACTGCTGTTCAAAGCCAGCCCAGGCAGGAACATCTGCAAGACTTTCATCTCCAATTAACCACCAGAAAACTGGAAGTAGCACTGTGGCTCAAATGGGAGATCACTCATCTTGAGCTGAAGAGCTGAGGGACAGTGCCCAGGCCCAGAGTTCAACCCCACATCCAACAAAAGAATAATGTAGGTCAAAGTTGAAAATACACACACACCAAACAATGTATGACCTTACGTTGAGAACTATTCCTCTTTAGAATCCTTATTCTGCGTACTAGAAAATTTTCTTCTCCCATGGCCTATGTGCTAAAGTTACAAACTCAGCGATATGGGGTGAAGGTGCTAATAAAATCTTATAAATGAACATCAGAAGATGGACAAACCTCTGTTCTGAAACTCCTGTGTGTGGAAGATGCTAATTAGCCCAAAGGCAAAGGGTACTATTACTTAGTGAGAAAATCTATGATACTTCTGTGAGGAAAATCAGTTTCCAAGATACAAGTATAATAATATGGCCCACGGGCATGTGGCTAAGGAAACTAGCTCCTTGTCTATTACTCCAAGGTTGGGAATTATTAACTACTACCACTATTATTCAGTTATTCTCATAAAGAACATTCCTTGAGCACATACTGCATATGGTCATTTAGTGCTGTCTGTTTTATTATCTTTAAGTCTTTGTGCAAAGGAGTTGCCATGTAACAAAGAAGTTTGTGAATACAATGCGTCTTGATCAACATTCTCATTTCATCCTTTCAACATTCTCATTCATCCCTCTCCTACTCGCCCACTCTACTTTATTTTGAAATATAGATTGATTTTTTGGGGGGGGTCCAGTCATGGGGCCTGAACTCTGGGCCTGGGCGCTGTCCCTCAGCTCTTCAGCTCAAGGCTAGTGCTCTACCACTTGAGCCACAGCGCCACTTCCGGCTTTTTTCTTTTTGCTTATGTGGTGCTGAGGGATTGTACCCAGGGCCTCATGCATGCAAGGCAAGCGCTCTACCACTGAGCCACCTTCCCAGCCCCAGATTGATTTTTTTTTTTTACTGTATTCTCCCCTTATCCATATTTTTAATGTAGAAACAGAATTAAACATTCAGAGCACTCTTATAAAACACATGTTATATTATTCTCATTTTATAGAGGAGTAGATTATATGTACCAACCAGTGCTTCAGTGATTTGCCCCAACTCACATAGAGAAATAAAAAAAACACCAAAAAACCCTACCTTTTCATTTCAACCTGATATCAGCTCCTTGCTCTATGGAAAGCTAACGATTTATTCAAGTAACCATTTGTCTCCTATGCACATGCAGAATTCTGAGTCTGAGGAAACATAGCATGGTGCTTGTCCTTAAGATGCTAACCATTAGTGAGGAGATGGGTGGAAAAGAATAATTCCAGGAGAGAGAGATACTCCTCCAAATTGGTGAAATACAAAGAACTTTGAGAACAGCCAGATGGACCCAGTCCAGACCAGAGGTGTCAAGAATTATGAGAGGCTCTGAAGGAGAGGTCTGAGGGACACACACAATTTGGAGGTATTTGGCTAAGAGGTCAGGGACCTTCCCAGCGCAAGTAACTACTGGGCCAGATGCCACCGGACACCTGGGAGCAGAGCTCAGGGATTAGTAAAGCATCACAAGGGGAAGCCAAGACTGAAAATCCACCCTAGATGCAACTGTGCCTTCCTTGTCTCCATCTGCCCTGACTCCTCAAGATTCATTACCTCAAGATTCATGGCAACAGAGGAAATAGACTGTTGTCTTTGGAAAGCCAGCCTCTTACATCTTATTCTGTAAACTTTCCAGCCATTCACCTAGGGGCTGGCGCTCATTCGCCTGGAGTCCTTCCAACCTACTGTGACAGAACAAGAATGTGTCATTCTCAAGCCCTGTCAGTCTGTGTTTCCAAAGGGTGGGTGATACTTGTGAGGGGCTACGAAGATGGAGGGATGATCTGGGGAGTGCAAAGATGACTAGATGGAGTCCTGATTTTATCTGAATAGTATATAATTATGCGATGATGGAAATGTATTAATGAGTATGTAATAAGAAATAGTTCCACTGATTTAAAAGAATTTAGAAAACTTTAGGAGACTATTTTAGCATATTTTATAGGTCTAAAGTGTTTATTTCCCTCCCTTCACCCCCACCTCTCTTTCTTTTACCCCCTCCCTTCTTCTCCTCCCTCCCCTCCATCCCCTCCCTCCCTCCGTTCCTTCCTTCCTTCCTTCCTTCCTTCCTTCCTTCCTTCCTTCCTTCCTTCCTTCCTTCCTTCCTTCCTTCCTTCCTTCCTTCCTTCCTATACTGAGGTTTGTACTCAGGTCCTTCTTACTAGGCAGGTGTTCTACCACTTGAGAAATACCCTCAGCTTTTTCTTTTCTCTAGTCATTTTTCAGGTAACTGAATAACTGCCTGGTTGGTTTGAATCTCACTCATGCCTCCTGCGTTACTAGAATGGCAGGCAAATCCCACCATGCCCAGCTTCTTTCTGATATGGACTCAGCCTTTTTCCTCTGTGCTGACCTTGAACCCTGATTCTGTGATCTTCACATCCATGGTAGCTGGAATTACAGATGTGAGCCACTACACTCATCCCCAGTATTTTTTTTAAATTTAAGTACTGATTATTGAGCATCAACTAGGTAATAGGTCTAGGTTGTATAAAAAGAATTTTATACGAGGAATGTAAAAGTGATCAAATATAACTCTCTTTTGTGCTGAGTTTAAAACTCAAGGTTTCAAAATAAAAATTTTCTATAAAATTCCTCTGTGCCAATTATATCCTAGCTCAGTGTAGAAACTCTTATTTTAATTCTACAGACTGTTCTGTCAGGCTGTGCCATACAAACATTAAGGAATCTTAGTTACTTCTCTTTTTCTTCAGGTTTTTAGGGTACAAAGGAACAATTAAGACTACAACTAATGATGGCAATGAAGGTTTAAATGTAGATGGTAAATGATTTATTTAAGGCAAGGGCAAAGTGTCTAAGGAAATGAGAGCCATGGGTGTGATGTAATAAATGAAACATATTTGTTCAAATTATCAAAAAAGTAAAAAAAAATAGAGGACTATAAAAAATTAAAAACAGTGCTTTAAACACATACATTTGGTTAAAGTAGTACTTACAAATAGGACATATTTTATTATTTTTTATGTATCATTATATGCTAGTCATGATATTTAATGGTGTGTTTATTTGAATTTACTATTATCTCAAGGAATTTACTAGTATCTCAAGGCATAACAAATTTCTATAAAATTATCAGCTTAAAATAGGACATTTATTGTTTCTAAGTTGCTGGGGGTTAGGAGTCAGACTGGCTTAGCTAGATCTTCTGCTTCTAGGTTTTTAACAAAGCTTCTGGGAAAGTTCTAGAACTGGGCCTCATCTGAAGGCTTAGCTGGGGAAGAATTTACTCCTAAGCTCCCATGATCAGGAGAACTGTTCTCTTGGAGGACCATCAATCTGAGAACCTCACTATCGCCAGAGTTCTTTGGCATGTGAGCCTCTCTACTATAGCCATTCACTTTACCAATATATGAGCCCAGAAGAGTCTATAGGCAAGATTGGCATTAGATTTTATGCTGCCTAATAGTAGAAGTGAAGGCTCTTTTGCTATATCCTCTTGTTTAGAAGCAGCTCAGAGGATAGAGGTGATTGCCCACTTACCTTATCTTGATTCTACACACCACATGCTCAGTGCCTGCTTGAACTCACTAGACAATATAATGGAACTATGAATGCAGAAAGTCCAACTTTAGAGAAAATGTTGTTTGAACGTTCATACTTTTCCCACTTCCCACAGAATTCTACCATTAGTAGCATATGATCAACAGTCAAAGTGCAAATTTGTTGAATTCCAGGGTTAGATTTAGTTCTAGAAAAATCCTTGAGAATTGAAATAAGTATCTTAAGAGTGCAAAGGTTAATACGGAGCATCAAACATAAACCTTGTTTATGATATTCAGGAGTCTAGTCAGTCATTAGAGTTCTTATTAGATTCCATCACAAGTAGTTGTGTCAAAGCACACAAAACAAAGTCCCCTAAAAGAGAAAAATTGATGCAACCATCCCTGGAAGAAGAACACATAAGAAAAAAATTGTATTCAAGTAATAAAGAAATATTAGGAATTAACACTTATGAACTTGTCATAGAGTTCTTATTAAAATGTGTTTCTGAAACATTAGTGGTTTTTAGAGTAAGTGGAAGAGTAACTGTAAGTTTGAGTTAAATTTGTATTTGGGTAACGGAGGTATACTTTTATTAGTAGATATAATGGAGGCTACCTTGAAAGTTAAAGGAGTGTGTTAAAAATCTTGTTTGGTGTTAATAAAACAACATTTGTTCCAAAGCTCTCAGGAAGCAAAAAAAATACTGTACAAAGAAAATATCTTCCATATGAGGCCAGAGCATTGGAGAATTTGATATTACTAAAATACCTTGTAGGCTTTTTTCTTTCTCCAGTCTCCTCTTATGCAGGGATGGTTTCCGTGGCCCAGGCATATATGGCAGGTTGGTTCTGATGTCTCAGGCTATCTTGGAAAAGTTTTGGGGACAGCAAGATGAAGCCAGAATTCTATTCCATGTTAATATAGCTGGATCAAGTTTTCCATAAAATTTCATAGAAGGTGTTGCAGGGTGGTTCTTCAACTTAACAACATTGTAATATTCAATCCCAGTGGTCTCTGTGGGAATGTGGAATTCTTGGATAAAATCTGAGGTGTGAAGTCCTCTTACCACGCAAGCTCTGAAGGCTACGTAGGGCTCTTCCTTGCTGAATTTTGAGAAGACAGGTAGAAGATCTGATACCTTCTTAGACTTTCCTGCCAAGTTTGGCTTAGAACTCAGCTGTCCAGGTAGACACTGGATATGAGAAAATATGACTGTTTTTCAGGATTGGCTTACATTTCTTCATTTTGTCATCCAATTAGTATATCTAAAAATGATCACAATAGGATTAAAAGAGAAACAACACATTTTCTGCCTTTTAAGTGTTTGAAATTAATTCTATTTTAAGCTTCTTGGCTGTAGGAAATCCATTTTTTTCATATAAAACTTGGTGTCATAATTCTCATCTTCACTTAGCAGCCAGCATTATAGGAATTATGTATTATAGCCATTATGTATATCTATGATATATATATATATGTAACAGTAATATGTTAAGAAAAGCAAAGCACTTTATGAGTCCAATCAGTGCTAGATACTGGAATTACACAAATGTGCAATGAGTTTTGTTCCCCACAAAGTTCACATGATATGAGTTACTTTGGGAACTGTATCCTTTAATTATGTATATTAGTGTATACATTCTAGCTTATTTTCTTTCTATTCTGGGTTAAGATAACTTTCGAGCATGTAGCATGCCTATAATCTAAAACATCTTTCAATGCATTCTGTTGAGTCTCTAGTATAGTGGAAAGTCTCTGACCTTTGAGGATGGAGGAACACTTACTTGTTGGGACCCTGGATGGGTGCTTTTCTTCCAATGTGGGGTTCAGATTTCTTTTACCTTAAACACTATCCTTTGGTTGTTTTCTTTTTTGTTGCCTGATAAGAAAACACACTGGTTTTTCAAAAGCCCTACTGAGAGTTCACTGTACACATGCGCGTGTGGGTGTGTGAGACCTAACAGGCCCTCCTGATCTGAGGGAAGAGGCTTCTGCCATTTAAGGAGGGGTCTGGGATGCTTGCCAAAGTCATGCTGGCAGAGAACCCTGGAATTCTGAGCTCTGTCCTGTTCCAGATATGTGATCAAGGGATGCAGAACCGTTTTCTTCTCCTTTCACTTTCCCAGATGGAGTTAACTCACCCCTAGCCAGTTTAGGACAAAGTGTCAGATGACCTGAAGATCAACCCTTCCAGCTTTCTCCATCTTCTTCAAACAGCTCTGATAATCTTGCAGAAATTCCGCTCTAACTACTTCCACTCGATTTAGGAAAAATGGAGAAAGACGGTGCTACATAATGCTGTCCCCTTGAGTTTACCTAATCTGCTACTTTGCTACAAAGTAGAGAGATATATACAGAAGAGTAGCATATAGATTAGAGGTAAAGTACAAAGATAACTGTGAGGCAAGTTAGTTAGTCCTCTCTGAAAATCAGATCTTTTTCTTTTGAAAAACAGAACAACAAAAATATCAGTCTTCTTCTTTAGCTTCCACAAAGAAATAATACGGGGGTGACTTTTTGCTCACTGACACGTAGAGGAGCATTGTTGGACAGTCTATGGCCTTAATATATCTTGAAAAGATGTTGAGAGAAAAGAGCTCTTGCTGGATGTCAGTCCAGTCTGCCTAGGTCTGGGCTGTAGAGACTTGACACTTCACGCTGAGGCACAGGTGTTTTAAGTGTAATTCTTGAAAGCAGCATCTTGTTCCTTTTTCCTACTCGACCTCTTTTTGCAATGATTTGAAGAGCAGGTTGGCCGTTTACTGTGAAAAATTTTGGAGGACAAGTCACAGTCTTTGGTCAGTTTTTCCTTTTACTTATCCTTGGGATGTAGTTTTGTTTGACTTGGCTTTTGCCAGCCTGTTTGTTCGCAGGAACTGATTTTTTTTAAACCTTTAGTACTGGGGATTAAACCCAGAGCCCTGCATTTGCTATGCCAGTGTTCTTCCACTTGAGCTATATCCCTACCCGCTTGGTTAGTATGTTGATTCTCAGGCAAGCTCTCACTAACTCGGTCTGGATTGGTCTTGAACTCACAATCCTCCCGATGCCACCTTCAAAGTAGGGATTACAGCCATGTGGTATCACCCGTGTATGACCAATGAAACATTTTCTGCTTTCCTTTTTGTTCTCTGATCCCTTCTCTTTCCTATAACATAGATTTCTTCCCATGTCCTTCCTCTTCCCTTCAATCTCTCTGTCTTCCTTTCTCAACACTATAAAAAATGGTCTTCAGACCATTTTCAATGCTTGCATCCAAGGCCACCCCTACTGGCCATTTTGGCCATGTTCTGGCCTCACAGCTGACTCTCCATCTGTTTGGATGGACTAGGAATCATCCTTTTGGAAAACAATGCACACTCTATCTTTTTCTAAGTGTTGCTTCTATGTCATTATAAGGCTTTCAGTGGGTTGAAAATGTCCTGGTGCCTTGCTCATTTATTTATCTTGGCATAATAAGCCTGCAAAGAGCACACACTTACCTTCATCTGGTAATCTCTCACCTATCAGATTGCATAAAACACAAGCTATATCCATACCACATTTCATTTAATGTGGCCCTGAATGAAGCCTAAGTCATGGCTGATGAAAGGTGTTAACATATAAGATGATTAAAACCACATCCCATGGTGTAATTTTGAAAAGTTGGCTTTTTGTTTGTTCTGGAGATTTATTCTGCTGCAGTTGTTGGAGTTTGATATTTTGAAGTACTTTCAGAGAATTTTTCTGTTTTCCAGTATCTCAGGGAGTTGGGTCTTAAATTCAAATGCCATGTTTTGATCCATTTGACTTGTACCCAACATTTCCATGAAACTGAGTTTCTGTGTAAAGTGTCGCTTGGAAATGTGATCGTCTAATTTGGCAATTAGATCACCATCGTGGGCATTCAATTCCTTTTCAACATGCTAGCTTTGATCTCCATTTCTCTGGCTCACCATTTTCTTACTGCACTCAAGAGATGACTTCCAAATTTTCCTCTCACTTAGATTTTAGCTCTCTTCTCACTGGCTTTCATGTCTTTTCAAGACTGTGTGCTTGGGATATCATCCACTATACCCTCCATAATAACTTTATATATTCTATTGATAACTTTTTC
Source organism: Dipodomys merriami (assembly GCF_024711535.1). NCBI lineage: Eukaryota > Metazoa > Chordata > Mammalia > Rodentia > Heteromyidae > Dipodomys > Dipodomys merriami. The sequence continues at coordinate 88,410,533 of NW_027203381.1, forward strand.
AACCATATCCATATTATGAATTAATAATGGAGAAATATTTATAAACAGGCATCCATATTCACAAGCTCTACACTTGAGGATTCTTGATAGAATCTATTTAGAATATATTTGAAAAACAAAAACAACAAGTTCTACTTGAACCAACAGGTATAACCTTCTTCTGACCATTAGGCCCTGGACAATGCAGTAAAGCAACTGTTTACATAGCGTTTACATTGTAGTAGGTATTAAAAGTAATTACAGATAATTTAAAGCATACAGGCAGACATTAATTCCAGATCCAGGAACTCACATGTACCATTGCACATGTGTTTCATGCGAACTTGTACAGGTTCTCCCTGTGATACAAATAAACACATAAGAAATAAATAATAAAATTCCAGGAATCTGATTAATTGTGGTGTAATACACTATTGGCTTTTAGCTGATCAATGTATGAATAATATGGTGTTTTAGTTTTTTGGTCTTGTGTAGGATTGATCTAGTTAAATAAAGCACAGTTTTATAAACAGACTTTTTACTAAAGCAAATGATTTTTAAAAAAAAATCCATTTGGAAAGGAGGAGGCTGCAATGCTTGATAAGAAATGTACTCATTATCTTGCCCATGTAATTGTAACCCCTCTGTACAGTATGGTCACAAAATAAATAAATAAATAATCCATTTGGGGCACAACTCAAATTTAAATATTGATATTATAACTGAATCACTTGAATCACTAATAAGTAACCAATGAATCATTGGGCATAAGTGTCAACTTGAAAGGATAAGGACAGAAGGACCACTTTTGAGACCAGTGTGGGCAGTAAAGATAATGAGACCCCTTCTGAACTCATAGCTGGTGCATGGTGTAGACCTGTTATCCCAACTATGCTGCAGTTAGGAGCACCATGGTTCCAGACCCCTTGGAGCAGAAGAGTCCTCAAGACTCAATCTGAGTGGAAGGAAGCTGGACGCAGTGGCCAATGTCTGTCAGCACAGCAATGTTGGGAAGCCTAAAGTAGGGGACATGGCAGTCCAGGTGAGACTCTGGGAAGAAAGATATATTTTTATCTTAAAAATAACCAGAAAAATAAACCAGGCCCGGAGGAGTGGCTCAGTGGTGGATTTCCTCGCAAGTGTGAAGTCCTGAAAATTCAAATGCTTCTGTTAAATAAAAAAAGAAAAAAATCAATGAATCATTTACAGACAAAACACTACTGTCTACTATGTATTAGTTAAAATTCCTTCTTATGTGATTGACAAGAAGCCCCATTTTCAGAGTTTGTCACCGACTTGTCAGTGTGTTCTCATATATATTCAGGTGTCTTTCGCAGCTGTTTATTAAGAGCATGCATTTTATTTTAGAATTCCCAAGTCAGTCAGCTGAAATACATTGTGTAACACTTGTTCCTAATCGGCCATTCAGTCCCAGCATCTGTTTTCACTTATGTCAGAAAATTAAGACAACACGTATTTACTGTGGTGTTTTCCAAAGTCGTCATAACCCATGGCTCACACGTTCTCTGCAAGGGCTTAGGAACATCTATTTTGAACATTCCTTCACATGGTTGGTGGTTGATAGGCCACAGAGACCACAGACGTTAACGCTAAATAAACTTCCTGAAAATTATCACATAACTGAAAACCTATGAAAGGATAAGCACTAGAAGAATACAGATACTTTGAAGAATATCTCTTTCCAGGGACTTTCATGTTTTGTAACAAGAATGTTCATTTCTTAAGAAAAAGGTAGAAAAACATTTATCTCCACATTCATCCCCTCTGAATCAAATGATTCACAAATCTATTGCACCTGACATCCACAGGCTTGCTTGTGGAAGATGATTAAATGGGAATGGTGAAAGAAGCCTTGGGCATTTCATCATATCAACATGCAGCTCTTTCCCAACCCTGTAAACATGGATTCTATTCTACAGACTCAAATCCAAAGTGCTACAAAAGCTAAAATAGTTTGTACACCACAGAGGAAAATTCTACACTTGACCGTATGTGACAGGTTGCAGTCAAAATGCAGGTATACTAAACATAGCATGTGTGATTATCTTTAGGCTACTGTATAAAGTGTACATAAAACATACAATAAATCTTGGGTTCAGACGTGGGTTCCAAGATACCTTATTATATATATATACATATATATATATATGCCAATATTCAAAAAAATCCAAAGGTGGAATTATTGGTTCAAAGCAATTTGCATAAAGGATTGACTGAGGAGGAAAGGACCTGTGAATACAGTGGTTATCAAGCTACAACAAGCATCAGAATCTTAAAGGGCTGATTTGGCCTTATCAGGCTCCTGATTCAGGAGACTTGATGGGGAGATGGTTTGGAGAATTTGAATTCCTCCCAGGTGATATGAGTCCCACTTCCCCTGGGAGGACTATTTCCTTTACTTCACGCATTTTAAATTATTACAAAGGTGATATACAGAAGAGTTATATTTATATAAGTCAGATAAAAGTACATTTCTTTTTGGACAGTGTCACCTCTTCCCTCACTCTCTCACAGTTTTCCCTTCCAGTCTAGTGTCTAGTATCACTGCTGCATTTGTTCAGCCTTCATCCCACCATTTCTGTGCCCCTTATCACCCTCCCAAAGACAGATAAACAAATAAGACAAAAAGAAAACACAGCAACAAAGGAAAAAAAACCTCTGATTTCCATTTCCTGGGGCCCATGTTGATAAATATTATTTTGTATGATTGTATGCACATATATTTAGCCTTTGTGATCCTCTCCTAAGATTATCCTCCTTGGTCTCACTCTGTGTGAATGCCTAGAAACCTGCATAATTTGTCATGTTCCAGTGTATTATTATTATTATTTTTAACTATCCAGTGTGTTTTCTAATAGGTTTATAGGCGCATTCTAGATACCATAAATGAGGGAACCCATGCAACATATGTTTCTCTGTGTCTGGATTGCTTCACTTCCTATGATTTTTCCAAGTTTTTCCATTTGGGAGAACTACTTTTTGAAAGTCCTTGACAGTGGAATTTATTAAGTATGCAGTTTCATCTTGCCTAACAACTACCTTTACTACACTGAGCAGATTTAAGCAATTGTTCTGGTAGCTGGGCACCAGTGGCTCATGCCTGTAATCTTCACTACTAGAGAGTTTGAGATCTGAGGACTGTGGTTTGAAGGAAGCCCTGGGAAGACAATTCTGAGAGACTCCTGTCTTCAATTAACCAACAAAACACTGGAAATGTAGGTGTAGCTCAAGTGGTAGAGAGCCAGCCTTCAGTGGAAAAATCATTCTAGTAATCTGCATGTTAAACAGCTATTACTGGGGCTGCAACTGTGGCTTAGTAATAGAGTGCATTTCTAGCATGAAGCCCTGGGCTTGTTTCCTTAGTACTACATAAACAGAAAAATTAAATGAAAGAAATAAAATTAAAAGAGAGGAATTAAAAAACAAACCAAAAAACAGCTATTACTGATGATTCTGCTAAGATTAAACATGTATGGAGAAGTGATATTGACTTTTAATATATCAATATTAAGTACCAAGACGTTAATTTGAGGATTGTGGTTATTATGGGCTTAACATAGTATAGTTCCATATATTTGGAGAACCTGTGCTTTTTGCTGTTCAGTATAAAATACTTGAATAGGCAAAAAATTATCTTGAAATGGTGAGAATTCCTAGGACTCAAGATGGGATTTTTGGCCACTTTTTAGATTTAGAAAATACATTTACCCTTACTCATGTAACCCCTCCGTACAGTATCTTTACAATAAAACATAAAAAGAAAATACATTTACCACAGTTAGCTGGAGTGCTGGACATTATTCATTTAATATACCCTTGTTTGGTGTTGAGTAATGTTTAAAACTTGGGCTGAAAGGTTCTGGTGATATTATGAGCTATTAGTGGGATTCATTCCACTTGTGTACATATGCTAAAGTTAATCCCTATTATTAGTCAGAGCATGTGGTAAGTCTTACCTAAAGTCAAGAAACCCTTTTATAAAGCCTGAAGGGTTTATTTTACCAGGTTAAAGAAGAAAAAAACATTGTGCGACTAAAAATAATGATACATCACGCAAAAGTTTTCTGTCATTTGTGGCTTTCATAGATTTTTAGCCAGAATTCATCTAAATTGCATATCAGCCTTATTGTTGAGCATTAGTTATGACATTTGCACTTGAGAGCTAGCTGAAAGCATTGTGTGCATAGCTTGAAGGTTACAATTCCTTTTCTCAGCTTAGAGGACTTAAAAAAGTCAAAAAACAATGCTTGTAATTGTGTTAATGTTCATATACTCATTTTTCATGATGTGTTGGTATTTGGATATTTTGTTCCTTCAAGAAGTCTAAAAGCCAGTAAAAATTAATAGCTATCTAGACAGATTTTTTTTTACTGAATAATCATTAAGGAGGAAATCAGGGCTATAAAATACTGCACTTTGAAATAATGTGTTTTTTTGGTAATCAATTTTGGTTTGGTGCAAAAAAAATGTAATGTTCAAAATGATCCCGTTATTGAAACCCTCTGAAACAAGGCAAATTTATATAACCACTGGAATATGAAAATGAAGATGCTTCTGAAGCTAGGCACAAAACAAATGGTCTTGCTTGTATTTCTGGATAATTCATTATGGAGCAAGTGATCTGCCATGTTGTGGGACATTCAAAGCATCCGGTGGAGATATCCATGTGTTGAGATGCCGAGACATTCTGCCTACATCCAGCACAAACTTTCTCATGGAGTGAGATATTTTGGAAGCCTGTTTTCCAACCTTGGTCAAACATTCAGATGGATGCAATGTGGTCAGTATCTTAACCCAACCTCTGAGAAATTGAGTCAGAATGGCCAAATTAAAGCTTCTCCCAAATTCCTGATCCACAGAGACTGTGTAGATAATAAATACATTCTTACTATTTTCTAAGCAACCAAGCTTTAGGTTAATAAATATGTAGCAATAGGTAATTATTCAAGGAGAATATTTGTTGCCTTTTAAAAAACACTTGAAAAGTCTATTTCAATAGCAATAAAAGGCGAAAGAGAAATATAGGTATATCTCATTATTGGTACATGGAATTTCAGTTTAGCCTACAAGCAAAAGATAAGTGGAAATAAATTCTGGATGAAAATTTGAATAAATTATCAAGATCATAAAATACTGATCATATATACTTATTAAGGAAACGTACATGGACAAATACCTTTTTTTTAAGAAAACTCAGAAATTGTGTGTGGGATGGGAGGGAAAAACTAGGAGAGAGAGGGGGAAAGGATGATATTCTTCAAAAAGAAATGTACTCATTACCTGACTTATGCAACTGTAACCCCTCTGTATATCACTTTTATAATAACAATAAAAGAAGAAAACTCAGAAAATGTTTGATAGCTTAGTGAGGCTTGAAGACCATCTGTTCTGGAGCTTTCATAATGGTCATGTATTCAAAAGGTCATCTATTGGACTGGCCTTCGGCCAAGGGTGTGGATCTCTGTTGATACTGCTATTATTTAGGAGAGAAAACAGTGCCCAAGATAGCTTAAAGAGAGTCAGATCCCAAATCCATCTTGTAGTTGACCTACATCCCTAAATTCCTCCTGAAGAACAAATGCACCTCCAGGGACAAATTTGGATTAGGCCAACTTCTCATCTCTTGACCTTAGTTTTGACTCCATGATGAAGTTTATGCCATGGCATTCTTCATATAATTCCATCTCCCGGGTAGCCATTGTGAAATCTTATATCTCCTATAAAAAAATCACTACAAGCATCCAACATAATAAGAAGAATAAAGATATAAAGAAGAAAAACAGGTATTATCCTGGTGTAGTTTATATCCTAGTAAAAAGATCAACAAACTTCATAATAAAAACTATAGCTGAGGAATAGATAAATAAAGGAATTTGTTTTTATGGGAGAGGTGGGAAGACTTTGAACACAGCCTTTACTGATGCCCTGCAAAATTTTTATTATCTGTATGACCTATGTCTAATTTAATTTTTTAAATGTTTCATGTGAGGACTTTCTTTACATATCCTATCTGTGTCTGTAGAGGATAAGGAAGAATTTCTAACTTCAAACCAGAATACCATTAAATATAATAGTTTTTAAAAAATTTTTATTTTATTGTAAAGATGTTGGACAGAGGGGTTACAGTTACATGAGTAAGGTAATGCATACATTTCTTGTCCAGCATTGTTATCCCCTCCTTTGTTTTCTCCTATTTTCCCTTCCCTCCTCCTTCCCCAAATTGTAAAGTTCATTTCCAACATAGTGTCTTGTGAGTATCACTGTTGCAATGGGTCATCCTGGGTCCTTGTTTTAGCATTTTGTTATTCCCTTTTCCCCTCCCCAAATTAGATAAATGTATATATATAAGATGCAGGGTACCAAAATCAAATACAGTGACAATAGGGGATATACCACAGGGAGAAGAACATACAAAGGAAACAAAAAAAGTCACACAGTACACTAAAAACAACAACAACAAAGACTGACCTCTTTTTTTGTTGTTGTTGTTGGTAGTGGGGCTTGAACTCTGGGCCTGGGCGCTGTTCTTCAGTTCTTCAGCCAAGACTAGCATGCTACCGCTTAAGCTACAGTTTTCTGGTTTTCTAGTGGTTTATTGGAGATAAGAGTCTCACAGACTTTCCTGCCTGTGCTGGCTTTGAACCATGATCCTCAGATCTCAGCCTCCTGATTAGCTAGGATTACAGGCGTGAGCCACCAGCGCCAGACAAGAAAGACCTCTTGTGTCTTTACCTTGGGGTTCATTTCGCTGAGCACCATCTAATATGGTTATATGTACAAAGTTTTTGAGCTTTTCTGCTCATCTGATAAAATTATCCTAGATGTATACTAATGGTTGCAAATGAGGGAGAACATGGGACCTATATTTCTTTGGGTCTGGCTTACTTCACTTAATATGATTTTTTCCAAATCTTCCCATTTCCTAACAAATGAAGCGGTGTTATTCTTTCTGATGGAAGCATAGAATTCCATTATATATATTATATATTATTCCATTATATTATATATTATATAATATATATGTATATATATTATATCACTTTTCCTTAATCCATTCATCTACTGAGGAGCATCTGAGTTGGTTCCATAGCTATGGTGAGTAATTGCTACAATAAACATAGTTGTGCTGGTAGCTTTAGTACAGCTTTAGTTTGTGATCATTTGGGTAAATGCCCAAAAGTGGGATTGCTGGGCCATAGGGGAGCTCTATGTGGAATCTTTTGAGGAACCTCCATACTGCTTTCCAAAGTGGTTGAACAAGTTTACTCTCCCACCAACAATGCAGTAGAGTTCCCTTTTGGCCACATCCCCTCCAGCATCTGTTATTAGATTTCCTGATTATAGCCATTCTAACTGGGCTGAGATGGAATCTCAATGTTGTTTTGATTTGCATTTCTTTTATGGAAATGTTGAACATTTCTTCATGTGTCTAATGGCCATTCTTATTCCCTCTTCAGAGAAGTCTCTCTTTAAGTCTTTCAACTTCAAATGGATCTTAGACCTAGAAGTAAAAGCAGACACCCTGAAAACATTACAGGAAGGAATAGGAGAAACTCTAGGGCTCTTTGGCACAGGCCAAAATTTTCTTAATAAGGATCCATAAACACAAAAAATCAAAGAAAGGCTGGACAAATGGGATTGCATTAAACTTCAGAGCATTGTATGGCAAAGGACATAGCTAGCAAGATCAATGGAAAGCCCACAGATTAGGAGAAGATCTTCACTAGCCACACAACAGACGGGGCCTTATTTTTAAAATATACTTAGAACTCAAAAAATTACATCCCCCCAAAAACAAATCCTTAATAAATATGATACTGTTTTGAAGCCACAAATAGCATGTCTATAAACCAAGGCTCATCTGAAACATTATGAGTGCTCTTCGTCTGCATTTAACTTATATTGTGCTTCCTTTTGGATACCATTATTGCTTTGAATCAAGTGTATTTCTTCCTTCAAAAGCACCAGTGTTTATAAAGTAATTACAAAGATAACCACAGATCCTTATCAGTTAATAAGACCTTATCTACAAAGCATAAAATTGGGTACCAAGACTAAGACAAAGACCAAAATTCAATCTGGATCCCAAGTCTTGTATACAACATGTTCGTCATTTCAGGAGTCTCAAGGCTCTGTGTGGTCTCATTTTTGCCCAGACACAGGTGTCTTAGACTTGATATTCTTCACTTGTCTTATCATAGTGGCTTAGGCAGGAGTATTTTAGTAATAAAAACACTTCTACCACTATAATCCATAATATCTACTCTCAAAAAACACAACTGATTAAGCAAGCAAAACATTTAGGCTTTTGAACTCATCTCTATTTCTAAAGGTGGCAATGGACACAGACAAAGTCAAAACAAAACTGAGACAGAAAAAAATCACAACTCTGATGATATCCATCATTGAATAATCTTTTCCTTGTCCTTGAAATGGTGGTCACATTCATCCTTATTGACCCATCTCCTTCAAAGTGGCTAGATTTCTCTGCTGGGGCTCTTCCCAGTGACATTCAAACTTTATTAGATTCTAGGATGCAATCAGGGAGACAAATAAGAAACAAAGAAGATATCTTCACCAAGGTTAAATTTACAAAGATGAAGAAAGCCATGCTTTTCTTATCCTTGAGATTATGCTACTTAGAAGGATGCCACATGGAATATCACAGGAGAGGGTGCTCTAGAGAGCCAAATTAATTTTGAATTCATGGCTGGTACCATTATTGCTCATGACTAAATGAAATTTTGTCTGAATCACATTTCTTTTTTCCCCATCAATATCTCATAGTCTTCTTGTGAGTAGGAACATTGTATATCTCGACAGCCATTTTTAACAGTCAAGTCACCAATACGAAGCACAACGATGGGGAAAATGTGACACAAATGATTCTGTGTAAAGGACACGCATCTACAATGGGGGGATGAAGCACAAAGTCACAGAGAAACCTTGTTCAGCCTCAGCTGAGACACGAACATAAGCTGGCTCCAATTTTTCACTGCTTTGTACACACATGTCCATAAATCAACTGTCAGAGTGTTTAAGTATTGGCTTGGGGGGTTACAGATAAAGTAGGAATGAGGTAGGCATTTCTGCAAATGCAGATGTTTATAGGAATGAGAATGAACTGTATTTTCCACTCCTGTTTTACAGGGTAAGATCACCTATATCTATGGATATGAGAGAATATGGGGACTCTACTATTATTTAGTATACATATTTTTTTCAAGCCAGTGGTTAAGAAATCTAGAGAATTTATTAGGGGGAAAGCATTTCAGTTCTTAAATACATTGTATTCACCAATTCTCAAATGCCATAAGCATAGGGAAACTGGAAAGCCAAATGGAAATGCTTATTTACTTTTCAAAAAATGCATTAACATAGAGATAACATCAGAATCAAATGCCTTGACTGGCAAAAAATAATAGCTCCATTGTTTGATTTCCTTAAGGTGGGTAAGGACTTGTTGAAACCTGGATGTGTTGTGTATATTTGCAGATGACTATTGGGGCCATTTTAAAACTAAGTGGCCCAAAGAATCATTTTTTACATCTTAAAGGTCTTTAGTAAATATTTGCAACTACTGGCTCATTTGTATATTCTTTTTAGTACAGATAGGTTTATTTTTTATATAAAATGGTTTGTTTTCAGCTTACAAAGTACATTCATATAATTATCTCACTTTGATTTCCATGGCATAATTTTTCTTTTCTAATATATAATTCAGGTTTTTTTTGTTTTTTGGGGGTCAATGCTAACTTATTAGATTAAGGAGATTCTAAACACATGGTTGAACTGAGCAATTGAGGTGAAGTTACCTGGTAACATGTTTTCATGAGAATCCATGTTTGAGGGAAGGTTGGATTCGGCTCCCAGCTGCTCTCCTTTCTACTGTTTTTTTGAAGGCACACCCTTCTCAGTCCACATTTCTGTGATTCTTCTGCTGACAAAGTGCATGTTGATTTGACTGGCAAGCACCCTCACATTTCCCTTTCTGTTTTAATTTCCATTTGTAGATCCTTTTTGGATGACCTCGTTTCTAATCCATGTATTGACAAAAAAAATCCTGTGTTTTTGTTAGGATAAAGAGAAACAACTACCTTGATGAGAAGATGAAAGAATTTCATCTTCCATCAAACTCTATTAACATCTACCACATTAAGCCCTGTGCTTGTTTTCTTTTATTGCTACAAAGTTCTATGTATTCTATTAATATTTTTGTTTTTATTGTTATTAGAGGGAAAAAGTTCAGAATGGGTGGTAGATTGAAAACAGAAGCACATTTTGCCTTAGAGGTTCACCTACCTTTTCTGTAGTCTCTTTTTCAGAGATGGGGGTCCCCAATACCTGAGGATTCATATTGCTCCATTCCAGTCTTGTCTTTCACTTGCAATGCTGTTAAATATCAGTTACCCTTACCACACTTCATCAAAATGTCTTCAGTCAGTACTTAATCCTGCTAGTCTTCTCTTTGAAAAAAAAAAGATTGCTCATGAACATGCATTAATCTTTTGTATTAATGAGGTTCACTGTGGTATTTCAGTACATTCTCATCACAATAAAGGGTTAATGTTGGTGACTGCAAAATGTCTTAATTCCTTGGAATGTTTACCTTTTATGCTTGTGTGGATAAAGCCTTTTTGCAAGAGAACAAGGCCTGTCTTCCCTTATGGGAAGATTTTTAACTACTAGGTATGTCATAAGAGAAGAATTTGCTAAAGCCTTTCTGTAGCATAAATCATGTCAAATAAATTATTGTCTCCCCACCAACCCCTGTTCTATTCACATGTCAGTTAGGCACTGGAAAAGGCACCAAGCAACATCTTCACTGCAGAAACTTCTGATGAATACAAATGTTTACTTGAATCTTGTGAGGCGTGTTGTGAGAAGAGTGTATTTTTAATCCAGAAAATGATATCCACAGCTGCCTAAACTGCCTGAAGCTATTATAACTACCAAGAAAGCAACTTGGAGATCTTTTTGTTTGAAAGACTCCTTGGAATAACTTAGTTTTAATTAGGATTTGAAGACAAACTGCTTGTCATGGGGGCAGAGCCCCTGGGAAGACCATTTCCCCATTATTTCATCGTGACAGGAGATGGAGTGATGGTATTAAGAGGTGGGCTCAGCCCTCCCTGTTCCCCAAGGCCACGGAACACTTCTACCTTCCTCACTCTGTAAGGAGAAGGGAACAGATGAGGTGGCCCCTTAGAAAGCTTCCAGCACAAACTGAAGAGCTTCTCTGCTCATGGGGTTTCCCTGGGAGGGGGAGGAATACTAGGAGCTCATGGGCTTTCTGCTTTGAGGAATGTAGAGATTCTCTCTTGAGGGTCAAAGTTCTTGAGTTCTTCTCAATAATTGAAGAAGACAAGAATAACACTCCAAATCCCAGTTTGGGTCCATATATTATAATGTCATATTATTCTGCAACTCAATACCTGGGGGTGGGGGGAGGGGTAGCTTTTATGAACTGTGTTGTGATTTTAGTGTGTTTGTTTTGGAAAGAAGATTTAGCTCAAATATCCAGCTGGACATCACACTTTTCAAAGAGGCACAATTCAAGACCTTTTTTTTTTTGGTGGGGGGAAGAGGCTGGTCTTGGGGCTTGAACTCTGGGACTAGGCATTGTCCCTGAGCCTCTTTGTGCTCAAGGTTAACGCTCTACCACTTGAGCCACAGCACCACTTCCAGCTTTTTCTGAGTAGTTTGTTGGAGATCAGAGTCTCAGAGACTTTGCTGCTCTGGCTGGCTTTGGACCACAATCCCTAGGTCTTAGCCTCCTGAGTTATAGGTGTGAGCCACTGGCACCCAGCTACAACTCAAGACCTTTCAAAGTCAAATTGATGTTCCTGACTTTACTGCTGAGCATTGTCATAGGGTCAGTCAGTAGTTTATTCTACAAATACTCGTTCATTGTCACTCTAGCCCTGTAAGAGAGCGGCTGTAGATAACCATGTCCTTCCCTCTTTTTATAGCATAGTTATATATAGATGTTCATTTAGTGATAGAGAGAGAATGGGCCACCAAGGCCTGTAGCTCACAATGAAATTTGGACTGTAGCAAGATTATGAGAGATGGCTAAGATGTGACTTGATATCTACGTGCCAGAATACCCCCATGGGAATACTGCCTTGAAAGAAATTCTGTATCTCCTTATGCAGTATAACGTTTGTAAATCAAGGCCATGTAATAAAAATTTCCTTCGAAGAATGATTGTAATTAATACAGTAGTATTAGTGTTTTGATTAAGACTAACTGCATGAGCAGGAGAAAAAGCATTTTTCTCCTAAATCTTAAAAAGAAAACAACAACAGCAACAATCGTAATAACAAACCCTTTCCTTTGCTAAGATTACTGGGGATTTCCTCTGACTTTTGGCAGATAACTAAAAAGAAAATGAGCTATCCTCAGATGTGGACTCTTCCGTCTCCACCCTGACTCTATTCCAGCAAAATCCACTATCCCCGTTCAAAAAAGCATGACTTTTTTCTTGTTGATGACATAGATCTGCTTTTCTGACTATTCTCAGCTGTGTCTTGAGATTTGAAGAGTCTATAGCATTTCATGTTTCCCCAGTTTCCCTTCAAATACACACTTTTGGAACAAGATGCTGTTTTGAGTACAGCATTTATTATTTACATTTGTGATTCATGGTGAAGTTTTTCAAGTGCATAATAAAACCCAGAGTCAAGGACTTGCTTTTGGCTGTTTGTCCTGTGAACCCATCCCTCTGTTCTTGGCTCTTGCTATCTCTGCATGGGGCAGTAGGGTTTGCCTGGTATGAGGCTAGATTTCTAGGCTGGATCCTAAGACTCCAATTCTGGCAATGCCACTGGTTAGAGCTCTTCATAAGTCATCTGACCTCATTGGCCTCAGTTCAATGATCTCAGCTTTTGAGGGAAGACTTTGGTCTATGGTCTTGAAATTCCCCCGTGTCTCTAAAATTCAGGGGAGGTGCCCTCTAGAAGTAAGATCATTTTGGAACTTGATTGTGGCTTTTCACAGGCTGCATGTGTGGACATCTTGGCTCAGATTAGGGTTGCTAACTTCCTTGCTTCATGATTTGCATCATTTAGATAGTCTCTGTACCTCTCCACCCTTCATTTTAAGTACTGGAGCCACAATAGATGATGCAACAGTGACTCTGCTGGTGACATGAGACTTGATTACTCTTTTATAGGTGAAAAAAGTTCAGCAAATTCCACAGGGCCCATGTCTGTAGGAGAAACTCAGATCCAAATGATAATTTAGATTTCTTTTATGATAACTAATTATATTTGGGATTTCTGAAATGGTTCATTCAAGACTTGCTTTCCAGCCGGGTGTTGGTGGCTCTCACCTATAATCCTAGCTACTCAGGAGGCTGAGATCAGAGCAAGTAAGTCCATGAGACTCTTATCTCCAATAAACCTTGAGAAAATTGGAAGTGGTACTATGGCTCAAGTGATAGAATGCTCCTCTTGAGCTGAAGAGCTAAGGGACAGTGCCCAGGCCCAGAGTTCAAGCCCCACGACCGACCAAAAAAAATTGCTTTTCTTAACTATATCATGGGCTTCAAAGCTTTGTATTTTGCTAGTACTGTAGAGGAGAAGGCTAAAGGAGCTTCAATTATTTATAGAGTATAGTTTAGGTTTGGCCAAGTTGTTCTGTTAGAATTCCCTAAACCCATTCAAGGCAAGCCAAACTGAGGTCTCCAACTGTATAGAGCTCCATTTTGATGCTAGTTCTAACCATCTGATGGTTACCTTGCCCTAATCTCATTTATTGTAGTCAATTTCTAAAGGTTAAATGGCTACTGACTTACTTTTCTTCCTGTGAGAAAATGTAAGATTTTCAGTGAAGCTAGACTGAACTTAAATTATTAACCAATTGTAGATTAAAAATTATGGCTCCTAAAATGTTCATTAAGCAATTCTATTTCTAGTTTATTAAAATTTTGGGGTCAAGCAAGTTGAAATCATTTTATCTTATTGAACTGCTTTTTGACTTGATAAAAATTAGAAAAATGAGGAGAAATGAGTAAATAACTATGAAACTGAATTTTTTTAACCAAATGTTCTTTGTGATATTGGTGCTCCAAACATTTTAAAAGACCAATATGTCTGGGAAGTATCACTGATCTCAATATTTGATTGAACACAATTTTAATGCACAAAACTCGATCTTTCTCTTGGAACTGATGGAAACCAAATGATATTTACCATTACTTATCAGAATTCATAGCCCAAAACCTGAGAGAGTATATAAAATTTATGCAATTCTTTGTTGTTGTTGTTGTTGTTCATGGAGCTTGAACTCTAGGCCTGGGCGCTGTCCCTCAGCTCTTCAGCTCAAGGCTAGCACTCTACCACTTAAGCCACAGAGTCCACTTCTGGATTTTTTTCTGTGTATGTGGTGCTGAGGAATCGAACCCAGGGCCTCATGCATGCAAGGCAAACTCTACCACTGAGCTACCTTCCCAGTGCAATTCTTTTTACGTGTTAGAAAACAGAGGGTTAAAGAACAATTATGTACCCTGTTAATCAAGAACAAGACTGGGTCTTCCAAAATGTCTCACACACTTTCAGTATTGTTTATAAAAAGCCTTATGTGTGAGATCTTTAAAATCCAATATAGATAACTAGTGCAAAACCCTCTGCCTATTTGGGTGGGTGGTACAGCATATGATCTCCTGAATCATAACCATGAATACAGTTATCAAGCATGGCATTGAAAATACCACATTTTGTCTTAAAAGATGAAGAACAACATTCTTAGCTCAATCTTTTTAACATGAAGTGAATGGGTCTCTGCATTCATAAAATTCTAATTACCTGTATAATTGTCTCAGAGGATTAAATTAAGAAACCACATTTTAGGAAAGGGGTGGGAAACACTGTTCAAAAAGACATGTGTTCAGTTCCTGACTTACGTAATTTTGACCCCTGTATATATCACATTTACAATAAAAATAAAAACTGAAACAATTTTTTAAGTAAGTTAGTGATATCATACAAACACACACACACACACACACACACACACACACACACACACACACACACACACAGAAACCACAGTTTACATGTTGGTTGAACTTCTCCATTGCAATACAGCCTCTTGACAATGAGGAATCCACGTACATTTTTTGTTGTTCTTATTTAATTATTTTGGTTTCAGGAAGTGGGGAGTGAAATTTTTCTGTAGAAGATCTACCCATAAATACATTAGGATTTTCTTTTTTGGCTGAGCCCTGTGATATGTGCCATCCTCAAGTCTGCTGTTTTTATAAAAACAGGTGGTGGACTAGATTTGGCCCATAGGCCTTGATTTGCCTTTCAGAGCATGAAATTAAGAGATAAGATTGCCTTCCTGGCTTCACTTCACCAGAGAGAAACTGGCAAAGTTAAGCTGATGGATAAAGCTCTTCTCCACTTTTCAAGATGATCAAATTAGAGAGACTTGGGTTTATTGATAGCAGACCTCTTGTCTGTATTCATAGTCCACACATGAAGTCATGAGTCTTTATTTTCAGCCTTGCAGCTGTGCACCATGGAAACAATTAGTATTGTTAGTCCGATGTGATTACTTCAGGTTGGAGAACAGAGGCATTCTTAGGATTATGGGGTTGGTCTTGCTTTCATGCAGCTCTCCTAGGATTAAAAGGAGGATAACTAAGCTAGTCACAGAACTGGCTCTGGTTCATGGACTTTGATTTGGACCACTTTCATCTTGGGTGAAATCCTTCTTTAATCTAGGGACATGATAGGTACATGGATGCATACACTTGTCGTATCTCTACAATAATGGTAGCATTTACTGTCTGCAAAAAATCATCTGAAACAGTTAAGCATGGTGGGGTCTTTATTTTCATTCTGGATGTGGAGTGTTGGCAAAAATCACTGAGAGATCTAGACTTCCGTTAACCTCACCTGTTATGAACCTTAAGGCTTTTCCACCACTACTATGTCTTGGTTCCACTCTCTAATGCACTCAGGATAATGCTTGGCATGCAAAAGTTTCTCAGTAAACTTTTAAATGATTTCTGTGTTAACTTAGTCCTTTCCTCACTAAAATTCTCCTATTTTTCTCCTGATATTGAATAAAATACTTCAATATGTTCACATCACTCCTGTAGCAATTTTGATAGGGCTTACTTTGCTTAAACAATATTTTTTTTAAGGCGAGGAGTGAGAAGAGTTCTGGATCTTTGAACTTAGGGCCTTGTGTTCTTAATCAGCTTCATCTTACTCATGGCTAGTGCTTTATGACTTGGGCTAAAACTCCAGTTCCAGCTTTTTGCTGGTTAATTTGTCTGGGCTAATTTTAAACCTTGATTGTCAGGTCTTAACTAAGATTATAGGTGTGAGCCACTACCACCTGGCTTAATTGGCTATCTTGAATGACACTTTCTAAAGCCATTGCATTGAGTTTCTTTCATGAGCCCTGCTATTTAAAGAAACCAGAGTCATTAAGGGCTTGAACAGTTCAGCATTGTCAGGGTATCCATAATGTTGTTTCTGAATTTTCTTTGGCCTTGAAGTAGGTAGGACTTGAGAAAGAAAAGGGCTGGAACTAAATTAGGATCATGGACTTTTGGTTTATTTAGACTCATGATTCTCTGAATTTAGATAATCAGTCTTTGGCTTTATCTTGTGCAAGGGTTTGGCTTATTGGCGGGAAGGAGTTGGGCATAGAAAGAGAAATGTAAATAACCAGTATGAAGCTTCTACCATCAAATTATTTTTGATCACTTTCCTGGTAGTAAAACACTGTGGTTTCTCTTCATGATATAAAAAATTATTGTGAGATAGTTCTGTCCTTGCACCTGAATAGGAATTAACTCTCCAACTCAATGACCAAGTTTGAACTAGAGTTACAACCAGGTAGAAGAGTTGGAGATTACAGAGAGACAGAAAGGGCTAGTTAGAGGAGGAGAACGTTTAAGAGAAAGTGGGGCTAACAGTATCTGATGCTGCCAGAAGTTCAAGGAAGATGCAGTGTCTACTGAATTGACAGAATGTGGTTGTCAGGTACCTTACGGAGAATGGCCTCATTTTCAGAATGGATGCAGAAGGTATTTCGTAGTGGATGAGGGCTGAGGGCAACAGAAACAGTGGGTGAAGTTAATGTGGAGATGTTTGGCCCGGAAAGAGAGGAAAGAAGGCAGCAACTGGAACAGAGTGTGAGGTCAGCTGAGGACAATGTTTTATTGCTGTTTTTTGCTTTTGAGAGGAAGAAATTTTAGTATTGGAGCTTTGAAAGATAAAGAAATTGAATAGGATAATTAAATAGTGTACTTTTCCTGGAGAAAGCGAAGAATGGATAAGATATTGAAAATAACTAAAGGAACTATCTTTTGATAAGATACACATTCTATACTTCAGTAGAGGTGGGGGGATTGGTGTTGTGATAGGCAGATTGGTAGGAGGAGAAGGAGATTGGAGTGCAAAAGTGGGGGGGTGGTCTCTTCCCAAAAAGGTAGTCTTCTGAGTCCAAGAAGACAAAGGTAAGAAGAAAAACTCAAAAGCTTGACCTAGTCATTGGGGAGAAAGGGAGAATAAAGTGCCCAGAGGAATGAGATTTGTGACCATGAATTCATAATGCTTCTTTCCTCTTGCCGAGTGACATTCACCAGTAGAGATTGGTATCTGGGGGCAAGTGTTAGGAAAACATTAGTGAGCTCATTGAGGGTTGAAGTGTGCTTGAAGAATGTGATGCAGGAAATGTGTATGTAATTGTTTAGGGTTTTCTGTGTTTTCAACCTTCAGCTTTGCCTTTCCTTTGAGTCTATACTACAAAGAAGATGCCTCTCCATGCTCTTAATGTCAAATCTACTATTATCATTTGCTATTCACTGCTTGTTACTTTGCTATTAGGAAACATCGGAGGGTCCCCTTGATGTTTCTGATTTAGCTTTAGTCTTATGCGGGTACTGTGTGTCCTGGATCTTAGGAATGCATAAGCTCCATGACCCGATCCTATCTCATCTCCAGAAGACAATCTCTAATGGTTGGTCTTTAGGATATAGTTTTGTCCATTCCTTTAATGATAGGGCACATTTTCCTGTTTTCCAATGATGTGGTAGATATTTACCTGTGCTCTGAGGCAAGAAGAGTTGTTGTCCTTTCCCTGTGGGGCTGTGTTCTACAGGAAAGATAGCTGAGAAGGCTCAGGGTGGTGTATTATGACTTTATCTCCCCAAGGCTTACAGCTCCAAGATTTCCCAAGACTCTTGCGGTTTGTAATGTTTCCTATGAAGAACGATAAGATCCATGGAAAAGAGCTTTAAAATGGCTGTAAGTTTTTCTTGTGTTCTTGGCTTCTAGGAATTCTGTATGCTCCTGATATTCTACAGTAGCTCTTTAGAAGTGAACAATTTTAACTAAATTCTCCTTACTTCTATGGCATCTCCTCCCTTTCCATAGATTTCATTTTCGCTGAATCCTCAGCTCTTTTTTTTTAATGTTTTAGGAAATTTCAGTGTGAGTGTGTGTGTGTGTGTGTGTGTGTGTGTGTGTGTGTGTGTGTGTGTGTGTGTGTTCATTAAGGACTTTTATCCTATGGTAAAGTTATCCTGGGTAAAACTTTGTATTTCTTGTCCCCCTGCTTAAGTACATCTTCAAACTATAATCTTCCTGGTAAAGTGAGACTGCAAAAAATGTGTTTGGCCTGATAGTTGATTTGTCTCTCTCTCTGTCATCTCTCCTTTGTTCTCTTAGTCAATTTATCTTTGTAGCACTGGCCACATGTCTCTAGTTTGGCCTAATTTTATGAGAAATCCCCCCAATATGGAAAAGCAGTTACAGTGAGTCCCAGCACAATTTCCCTGCATCATGAACTGAGCTGTGAGCAGTGGGGCCCAGGACTAGCGTTACCATTCCATTCTCCTCTGGGCTTAACATCTCTGGGCTTCACTTTTCTCATTTGTCTGGTTTCCCTCCTTTCTCATTGGCTGCGCTTTAGTTTCCTTTGCTGATTCATTCTCATCTTACCAATGTCTTAAATCGAGATTCTCAGGACTTAGACCTTGGAGCTCTTCTGTCTTCTTGCTTTCTGAATGATCTCATCTAGTCTCATGATTTCAAAACTAAACACTAGCAAGTTGAAAAGTTCTCTCTCTAGCTCTAACCACTCCCCTTAACTTCAGACCCACTTAGTCAATTCACTACTAAATGTTTCTACTTGGCTTTCTAACAGACACTTGATTTAGCATGTCTAAGACGGACCTCCTGAAATATTTCACTCCGAACATTCTTCTACTATAGTCTTTCCTGACAACTAAAGACATCCACTAAAGATCTTAGTAGCTCTTATTTTCTCGTGTCTTGCACTTGGTTTACTATGTATCTTTTTAGCTCTATTTTCAAGTTGTATCTAGGATGCTTGAGAGCTCTGTTCTCAAATTTCCCCCACCCTGTTTAAGACTATGATCATCTCTTACTTAGATTGTTGTCATAGTTCCCTATTGGCTCCTCCTGATTTCATTCCAGCATATTCCCAACACAACATCCAGGATGATCCTGTTAAATTATAAACAGTTCTAAACTACTCCTTTGCTCACGGTTAGCATTTTAGGGCAAAGACCTGAAGTTTCCCGATGTCGTAGCTGATAGCCTAGATACTTCAAGGTCACCTCTGGCTTTACCTCTATTTCCTGCTCACTCAGCTTCTTACAGCTACAGAAATCAGAATGTTTTTATTCCAACTATCTGGAGCATTATTTTTTCTTTTCTTTATGTATTTTATAGGTTTTATTTGGTTTTCTCTATGGAAGACTGTGCACGCTCCCACCCCACCCCTTCCTGGGGGTCTCCTCTTCTCTGCTTTGCTTTATTTTATTTACCACTATCTGTCTTAGTTAGTTTGGTTAGATCAGTAACCAATAACCCCCAAACCTCAATGGTTAACAAACAACAAGATACCTTTTGCTTTATCATTTTTATTGAATAACAAATGAGTTTCTGCTATTTGTAGTCATTCGGGATCAATGTTCTAGCTGATTTTCTGGCAGGAAAGAAACCACAGGCTTTGAGAGTTTTGCACCAATAGTTAATGGCATGCCTTCCTTTGTTCAAAACCTAGTTATAGACTCATGACTGATTTCAAGGGGATAGAGACATCTATTCCTTCCATGTGTCCAGACTATCAAGAAACACTGTAGCGTCTGCCTTGTCATCTGGAATATGGTGTCTGCTTTATATTTCTTGGTCTATCCTTTCTCACTAGAATATAACCTTAGTGACAAACCTTGTTGGTTCAATTCCACCATGTATAAGAAAGGTTTACATATTATAAATGCTCAATGAGTATTTTTTATTAAATAAGTGACGGAGTGTCTGTCATGAAAAAAAAATGCCCACTTTCCCTATAGATTTGTCAATAGTTGTAAAAGATTCCCCAGTATTGTCAATATTGTTATTGAATAATTACAATTTAGAAGACATCTCTGAAATGAGAAATATAAAAATGTTAACAAAATAATGTATGGTGCAGGCAGAGAACAGTCTACAATATTAAGAAAGGTCAAACAAAAGGTTTGACACAAAGGTCAAACATCTAGCATGGAAATTCAGCATCATTTACAGGGAACAAAGTTGCACAGTGAACATTTTACAAAGGAAAAATGGGTTAGCACAGTCATTCTTGACAGTAAAGCTCATCAGCCTTGTTTGAAAAGCCCACCCATCTTCAAGGAAGGGGAGCTTCTACGGCTGTGCCCTGCCCTGATGATGCTACTGTGACTCTTCTGATCTGTACTGAGTGTCCTACATGGCCTCTATTGAAAACAGGCTTATGTTAATCTCTTGTTGTTTTACTAGACAGAAAACAAGTGTCCTGGGCTAGAAACATACAGCATCAAAAAACCACCAGTTCTTCTCCGTGACACCCAGGCAGATTGCTCTTTGTGTAGTTATGGGGAGTGTTTGCTGACTTAATGAGAGAAGACGTGTCTTCTGCGCAAGGCTGCACAAGCTCTTGCCAGTTGAACTTTATGATTTTC
This sequence comes from Dipodomys merriami, assembly GCF_024711535.1. NCBI lineage: Eukaryota > Metazoa > Chordata > Mammalia > Rodentia > Heteromyidae > Dipodomys > Dipodomys merriami. The sequence goes on from NW_027203381.1 coordinate 88,431,513, forward strand.
TAATAAATCATGAAGAATGAAAGGAATGATAAGCACATTTACTTTTTGCTCTGGGCTGAGTAAGAATATGCTATTTCTGATGACAATGAGAATTGCTGTAGGCATTTTCCATATGTGCTTTTGTCTTTTAGATTTATATGGAAATTTATCTGGTGCTTCAATTGGGGTTCAGAATTTTGGAGGAAAAGAATTTCCACCCCACAAGCAATAACACAGATGGACTAATCCTTTGGCACCCAAACATATAACATTTTTGTGGTAACATGATCTATCAAGATCATCTATGTATGATGTAAAGGTCTATGGCAGTGTTTAGGTCCTGTTTTGTATTTTTATACTCCATGTTTGTTTGAAGTGAATGGCTGAAATTCACTACAAGTACCTTTCTTTCCTTGAACATAGTTTATTGCTACTTGGATATTTAAAATGAATTATAACAATGAAGGACAGAGGAAAGGCATCAAGACTTAAAGAAAAGCTGCCAGGGAATAACCGTACTAAAAATAATTGTAATGATAGGAATTTAGGGAAAGCACATAAGTGAAAATAATCCTTAAATTGATTAGAAGTGATTCTGTGACTGATGGTTAGTCAGTGAAATTCTGTCCAAAGGAGAATTCCAAGATTTCATGATTCCCAGCCCTTTTAATCCTTTTTTTAAAAAAATATAATTTTGCCAAAAACCCCACTAACAGAAAAACCAAACCAAACCAAACCAGAGTTGTTGCCTGTTTGGTCTGAAGTTAATGCTTCCTACTTGCATTGCTGATTCCAAGTTTTGGGTTATTATGCCACATTAGCAAATAAAGCCTTTCAGAGCACTGAGCTATTTCAGAAATATAAATATCTCATGTCTATTACCAAATGCCATGTTTGTGCAGAAAATGTTCTGATGTACACCAGAAATGTCATGCCTTGGGTCACTGCACCCAGGCCTCTGTATCAAGAAGGAGAAAGATACTCAGCTCACTCTACAAGCTCACCCCACAGCCTTGCCTCTCTGTATCTGCCCAGTGTCATTATGAGAGTGTGAGAGAGAATAGGCATAATTATTTTCAAGTCTCTTCCAGCTCTGAGAATCCAAATAGCCATAGACATGATCCTTCCATGGATATTTGCTGGGCTATTTGCTTTTTGCAAATATGTTAAGTTTGCAGTTCTAGATCATTTTTCATTTGAAAGGCTCTTCCAAGTTCTGCTTTTATTTGACTTTTATTTCCAAAGCAAGGCTGGAGTCCCTTCTTCCCCATGAACAGAACAATCTCTGCTCTCTCTCTCTCTCTAAATTCAATAAATCTCAAGCATTGCTTTGTATAGTAATTGTCTCTCCAGCTGTCTGGTGATGCCCTCCAGGACAAGATAGGAATGCTTCCTCTGACAAGCGTTCCTAAAAGCATCTCCCTCCACATCTCAGAAATATATTTTTCTTCCATTGCAAGTGTAACTTCTTGCTTTTAATGATTATCATGTGTTAGAATTGGCTCCTGCAGACAAGTGTTCCTCACCACTGACAAGTGAGGGCAGGCAGTGTTCTATTCATCTTACTTATACTCTAATTAGCCTCTGCCTGAGGCATTATGTTCTCAGAGCTTTATTCCTCTCTCACCCCTTTATGAGTATTCTTTATTTTGACCTTTATATTATGAGCCCTTGGGAGTCATTTTGCTGTTTTGGTCCAGCCTCAGGGAAAAAGGGGAGGAGGTAAGGTAACAAGTACTAATTGTACAACAGTGAGAAAGATGAACTGGAAAGTGGTGTGTTCAGTAATTACAAAAATGGGTGAGACTGACTGGTCCTTCCAGGCCAAATCTTCAGATATGTAGACACAGAAGATGCAAAGCTCAAAGTTTGGAGCCTAGAGAAGTATTTCCTCCAGAAATAGGAGAGGCCATCCTACACGGAGGTTTGAGATGAATGGATGTGGGGATGGAAAGAATACAAGAGAGCATCCAGGAGATACAGGATGAGGTTTTAGAAATCAAGAGGAAAACAGAATGTAGGATGGATATGTGTTAGACGGTGGTATATAATAAGTAGGCAGCTTGGGGAGATAAAATAGACTACAAACAGAAAAGAAAGAAGTACAGAAAATGCATCTAGATTTGTTAAAGGGAAACTGATATTGAACATTTGTTCTTATATTCCCCAGTTCTGTGTAAACCTTGTACACAGCTTCTTTCAAAAAACAAAACCTAGTTATTTCTTTTAATTAATAATCTAAATTTATATATATATATATATATATATATATATATATATATATATATATATACTTACCCATGTTAGGTCAAATCATTTATCTCAGAATTTAGAAATACTGGAAATTATAATTACTATAGGGTGCTAAGTATTTTCTAGTACAAATGATTCAGTATAAATATCCTTACAAAACTTTCTTAATTATTTTGATTGACAGGCAAGTTTTATATACATATGTGATACAATATGATGTTTCAAAGTCAGTATAACCATGGTGGCTGAATTAACTAAAAATTGCCAAGTTAACTTTTTCACATATTTACAATTTTTGTGGTAAGAACACTTAAAATCTACTTAGTAGCTTGCAAGTACACATTATGAAGAATTATAATAATCATATTAGCCAATTCAGTAATCCTAGCTACTTGGGGGGCTGAAATGGGGAAGATTATGGTTTGAGCGAGGTTCATGGTTGGCCAATATTGATAACTGAAGCACACCTTTCAGAGTCAGCTAATTTTCTCACTGGTAGGCACTAATGATGATTAAAACTTTGAACACAAAGGAGTTCTGTGAAGGAAGAGAAACCAAACCTTAGTGAATTGCTGAGTCACGAAGAGAAATAAGAAGTAAGAAACCATGACAGAGATGTCATAGAAAAATAAGAACTAAGATTACATTGTCACAGAGTAAAACCAAGGTGCATTTAATGTGATACCAACAGGAAGTGAAGCCAAGTTTGCCTTTCTTTTTCTCACCTAGAGAAATCCAAATGTTACATGAGTTATAAAGAATCACAGATATTTAATAATTAGATATATACGTGCAGCAAAAATCCAATATTTTATTAATATTGAAAAAAGCACTGTAGGCATTCAAAATGCTTTTTACAATGAAAAGAAATAATAAAAGATATCAAAATAGAAACAGATCCCGAGTCATGAAAGCTATGTATTCCCATAATCAGAAGAGGATCACTGAAGCATTGCCTTCAGAAGACTAATGTTGATTTCAAATTTCACCTTAATTTTGAGTATAGATAATAATAAAGTTAATCTTTCAAAAATCCATTCCTTTGAGGTAGACAGATGCTAATATAACTTCTATGGGCTCAAGTATTCTTAAAACTAAAATGATTGAAGATGGGAAAGCAACTCAGTAATTTACCACATCATTTACCACAAAGAATGTCAGTAATTGTAGAAACAAAGTAAGTGGTCTTGTCTTCATTAATGACTAAAGACAGAATCTTACTGTCAGTTTGTTTTGTGCTGCTAGAATAGATTACCACAGACTAAGTAATTTATCATGGATTAAATATGTATTTGGGTCATATCTGGAGCCTCTGGAGCATGATACTGGCATCTGCTCTGTCATACCATCACAAGACAAGAGTGTAAGATAGAGCTGAACCTGATTGTGTAACAAACCCGCACCTAGGATAATGAACCCATTCTCTCAATAAATATACCATCTATTCATGAGGGCTAAACCCTCACCACCTAGTCCTCTTAAACACCCTGCAGTGTCACATTACAGAGTAAATTACGCATGAACTTAAAGGAATATATTAAAATCATAGCAACCTATGTTTAAAATAACTAATTTCTTTATATAACATATGTTTAATGATGGTGATAAACATATAGTTTGTTTTCCAGGTAAATACAGTTTGGAGTTGTCCTCAAACAAGAGAAATATTCACAATCTTAACCATTAAGATGAAAATAGAAAAGTTGGACAGTTTCTTAAAAAGTTCAGCCAAAAATTGTCATATGATTCAGGAGGTATTTTTCTGAAGAAAATAGAAACTTATACAAATACTTGTACATGAATTTTCACCAACAACATTGTTTATATTAACTCCAAACTAGCAACAATACAAATATCCATCTGATAAGGAAAAGGTCATGGATCAATAAAATGAAATGGTATCTAGCAAAAAATAAATAAATAAACTTATTTTACTTTTGATACATTGAATTTTCAGAGTAATAGGTCTCAAACTTGAGGATGTATCAGAATTACCTAGATTCCTTATTACAGATTGCTACCTACACTCTTTTTCTGATGCGATAGATCTGGTGATGATTCCTAAGAGTATTTACTTGTCACAAGTCCCAGGTAGCACTGACTCTAATCGGGGGACCATGGCATGGAGTCCATCCCACCTCCTGTAAGGGAAATCTATTGCCATTACTTTCTCTATGTAAATTCTCTCCATGAAAACCAAAAATAGAAAGAAGGGAAGAAAGTTTTGTTAAATTCTGTTGCCTGTCCATGCCTTTCTTTACTAACAATCTGTAAACTTTCCAATTGGCTCAAAAATGTATTACAAAATAAGCCTTGACCTCAACATTTTCCCTTAGAGTTTCTACCTATATTTGATTACCTTTGTGGAAAAATTATCTTTATGATTAAACAGAACTGAGAGGATATTCCTTCTTTCTTTCCCATCCTTTGAATCAGACACAGGGTTCGCCTTTTGTAGCTGCCTTGTACTAACAGTACCAGTCATGTTACTCTGAAATAATTGATGTATTCATTTACCTTCATGGAGTATAATCTTTGTGATCAGACAAGTAAGGATTGAATTTACAATAATGATGTTGAGTGCCTTGAACTTAATGAATGGGATCAAAGGCAAAGCAGAGGAATTACTATACACATTCCCTGTCTTAGCCCAATTTGTGCTGCCTTGACAGAATACCTGACACTAAGCAATTATAATGGACAGAAATTTATTGGCTTACAATTGTCCAGGCTGGGCTGCCTAAAATCGAATTGTTGTTATGTGGCCAGGGCTTGCTCTGCATCATCACACAGAAGGCAGTAAATAGGTATCAAGTTAAGAGGAAGCCGAACTCTGATAATGACATCAATGTATTCAGATGAACTTACGGGAAGGAGCTAAACACCACTTTAATAGGCTCTTCCTCTCAATAGTGTTGCCGTGCACTTAAGTTTCAATGTAAGTTTTAGTGGAGAGAAAAGTCAGTCAGAGCACAGCGTTCCTCAAGGCAAATATGAATTGTATGTCGATGCATTGTCATTTTATAGCTGTGTCCAGGCACTTACAGCGATGGTATGCTTGTTGATTTCATGTGATGATCTCTCTCACCCCCTCTACTAAATTAGCATAATGCCAGGCTTTTAAGAGTAGTTTTTTTTTTTAAATACAAAGAAGTTAGAAAGGAGTTTATTTATTCTTTACTTCTTTTTTTTTTTTTGTCGGTCGTGGGGCTTGAACTCTGGGCCTGGGTGCTGTCCCTCAGCTCTTCAGCTCAAGGTGAGCGCTCTACCACTTGAGCTACAGCGCCACTTCCTTAAGAGTAGTTTTGAGAAAAATCAAATCAAAGGACAGCAGTTAAGCCTTAGGATGAGATGTCTTAGTAACTACAGGTTGTTGACTTAGAAAACAGTGTATGAAAAGGATTTTTTCTACTTGTCTGTTTGTTGGGTTTATAAAGTAGGTAATGAAGTTATTGCTTCTTTGGTAAACCAATTAACTTTGCCAAGTGGTGCTGAAATGTCAACATTGGCAGGTTTTAGTCTGTCTCATTCAAGCATCCAAAGTCACCAGACAGTGAAGTATTGGTCTGAGGATTCAGAGGATTGAGACTTCTGACCAAGGTGAAAACTGTGGTTGTTATAGCTGACAAACTCATTTATACCAAGAGCTGGGCAACATAATGAAGTGCTCCATGATGAAAAACAAATGAATAGATTTTCCTCCCTCAGGCACTCAGCAGCTCTAAATTCAAACATTTAAAAATTAATAGCAAACATACACTGAGTACTTTGGTGATCACTATGTCCTAATACATAGCTAGTTAATTTCTGGAGGGTAGGACTCTACGGGGTAGCTGTATGGGAGGAACTGTCAGGGTAACATGGATTTTTGATTTCTTGAGAGCACATGTTGCATGAACATGTGCTTCGCTGGCAGGCTCACAAGACTTCCTGAAGAGGGAATGTGCTGTTCTGCTTGCCCTGGAACAATGATCACGAGATCCGGTAGTCTGTGCTTCTTGCTGACATATGATCATGTATGAGTAAATTCAAGTTCTGAGTTTATTTAAAGGCCCCCTTTCTTGGCACTAGGACAGCTGTTCATGTGATTTATGGGACTTTATATCACAGTGCTTTCTGTAAAACTTTAAAAATGTATTAGCACACATTAGTTGCACAAGGGAGGATTCATTATGATATTTCCACACACATAAACCTCACTCTCTCTGTATCTCTCCCCTGTCTTATCCCCCCTTCCTAAAACAATTTCAACAGATTTTATTTTCTACTTTCATCATACAAATAAACGATATCAATGTACTCTTTCACTCTGTTATCCCTCTTCTACCCTCTGGTCTCCTTCCCACCCTAGCATCCCAGCCTGTTGCTAATTCTATCGTCATTATTAAGGTATTGTATACAAGGGTTACCATTTCATAAGTCAGGTAACTAGTGTGTTTTGGACAATGCCATTCCTTCTTTCTATAAAGCTTAAATTTTTTTCCCCCAGTCTTGGGGCTTGAACTCAAGGCCTGGGCACTGTCTCTGAGCTTCTTTGTGCCCAAGGCTTGAGCCACAGTGCCACTTCTGGCCTTTTCTTTTTTCTTTTTTCTTTTTTTAACTCCTGGCCTTTTCTAAGAAGTTTATTGGTGATAACTGTCTCACAGACTTTCCTGCCCTGGGTGGCTTCAAATCATGATCCTCGGATCTCAGCCTCCTGAATAGTTAGGATTACAAGCAGGCATGAGCCACTGGTGCCTGGCTTACTTCCAGCTTTTTCTGAGTAGTTTGTTGGCAACAAGAGTCTCACAGTCTTTCCTGCCTGAAATGGCTTTGAACCATAATCCTTAGAACTCAGCCTCCTGAGTAGCTAGGGTTATAGGTGTGAGCTTTATTTTTTAATGTAATTTTTCCTTAGAATTATAAAGATCTTGCTTTATCTAATTATTGCAATCAGAACTCTTTCTTATATTTCAGACTCCTATGCCTAAAACACAAGTAGGGTTGTTTGCCATCTAACTAAAGTTGTGTATTTTGATTTACCATTGTTTGAATATCCAGAATCCTTTTTATCTCTAGTGTTCTTATTTAGAACCTCGATTCAATGTCCGTGTTTTAGATGTAGGGTGAAGTAATTTCCTTGTAATATTCAAGGGACACAACATTCAAAGTGTCTGTTAACTGTGGTTCTCTATCTAACCCATTCCAGGCATATCACCACCAGTATCCCTCAACTTGAAATTTAGAAAGGATTTGCCTAGCATTATCTTGAGAAGGTTTTTACTTACTGTTCTGCCTATACACACACACCATACCAACACCACAACCACCGCTACCACCACCACTACCACCCAACCACACAACCACAAATGTGATTTAACACCTTCCACTTACCTTCCCTTGCTCTCGTATGCCATTATGCCGCCACAGAATAGGCTGTGTCGTGTCTTTCCTCCTCTCCATCATCACCGTGGACATCCTGATGCGTGATCAGGCCAATGTCTTACCATCTCAGGACTGGTGGAAGTAATTAATACTATCAACTATTCATTAGTAGCCACATTTCATCCTCATTATCCGTAAAGTGTTTCACTTGAAATTATTATGTTTATTTCTGTATTGGGAAATTTCAGCTAGTATTGCTTCCTTTGGGTTGCTTTTGATGATGTTATTGGTTAGAAAATAAAAACATGCTATAAACTGCAGATGGTTTGAGATCAGGATCACCTAAAGACACACGCCTCATTACCTGCGGCCACTCTCTTTATTCTGTAGCTGACAGAAAAGTTATCAAAACTCCATGGCAACATCCATAGTAAAGTGCATATGGCTTTCCTTTTACTCCTATCGTTTTTCTTTGGCAGAGTAGAGTCATCTGAGCATAGAGTCTATTTTACATGATCCCTCTTTTGGCTGGCTAAGAAGACAAATGTAATGTTATTAAGTTCTATGTTAAAAGTAATGCTTCATCTATCTTAGTATTGGAGTTTAATTAAGTACAATCCATGCTATCATGTATGAGTTTTAAAGCTTTTAAATGTGTTGTCAGACACTAACTGCCCTGCTTAACACAAAAACTTAAGAGTCTTTTGGTTTCCTTATTCGGCAGCTGTGATAATAAGGCACTAGAATGTTTTCTGTATGTTGCTCACTGCCCATGAAAGGCACAGAACAGAATAAATTTGAAAGTTAGTGTTATGAGTTTTTAAAAATCTTTTTAAAATGATAAGTAGTTGTACAAAGGAGTTTCCATTAACAAAAAAAGCAGTTTGGAAATACAATATATCTTGATCAATGTCGTCCTTTTAAAAATACACACCTACCCTCTTCTACCCACCCCTTCCCTCACTCTTCTTAATTTTGTAGGATATACATTAGATTCTTGACTGCATTCTCCCCCTCTTCTCCTCTTTGTTTGCCTACCTTTTTCTCCTTGACCCCACCCTACCCCTTATGAGTACCCACTTCCTGGTATTTTTATTTTGCTGCACTTTGCCTTTGCCTTTGTAAGGAATCACACCAAGTTCTCTCTTGAATCTACTGCATTTCTGTTAACACTTTTGCAGTGTTGTAAGTTCTTAGTACATAATAAAGGCTGAGGTGAGCTTGCTGATTATACACATTATACACATACATACACACCTACGCACACATCTATAACCATTTGTGGATGATGAGTAATAATATCAGGCAACAGAACAACCCATTCATCTAGTATTACAATGGTATGCTGCTTGAATAACTTTCCTGGAGGAGAGTCTATATGATGTGATTACAGAGATATGGAGGTCATGGCCCATTCAAGAGTAGTGCTACAACATGCTTGACAAAAGATTCAGTCCTGTGATTGCATACATAGGTCATTTACTCTGTTCACTTGCTGAGTCATAGCCTATTGTATGGATGAGCCATGCTTTGTTTACCCACTTAGCAGCTGATGGACATTTGGGTTTATTTCTAGTTGGATATTTCATTTCTCCCTGGTAAAATTAATGGGTTATTTGCTAACTTTCCAACAGATCTCCTAAGTTGTTATACCATTAACATTCACATTCAGAATATATCTATGTATGAAGATAACAAGAAAATTCACTGAAAGGGTTGGGGAAACGAGGAAAGAGAAAGCAACAGAGATGTTAATCTTATTAAAGTATAATATGTACATATATGAAACACATCTGTACAAGTAATATATGCTAAAATGTATCACACAAATGTAAGACAGATTCTTCTGGGGGGAAGGTATCAATGGGAAGGGAAAGAGTAAATGGAGAGGAGGAAAGGAGTGAATATGGCCGAAGTACTTTATATAAATGTATGAAAATAGAATAATGAAACCTTTTAAAATAGTTTTAAGTAGATTTTGTCATTGTATACATAGAAATATCACAATGAAATTCCCTTCACAACTAATATATGCTAATAAAAACATAGAAAAAAAGAACATAATATGGGTAAGAGTCAGAATATGTTTTTTTAACCCTGAAATGAGTCAGTATTTTATTGACATTGGTATTACAGTTGTTCTTTTAATCAATACTCTTCATACTCTAATTAAGGCTGTATCTGATTTAGGTTAAGCCAAACTTGACTTGGCTTACTTCTAATCTTCATTAGGATCTTACAACACTTAGATGATATAAACTAAGGTAATTCTCATTGATACACTTCTCTTTTTTTTTTTTGCCTTTTTTTACTTTTTTTCTTGTCTTGTCTTTTCTACATTGATATACTTCTAAGTATTCTTTACTTCCAGAAGAAAACTTTTAATATTCTGCCCTTTTCTCTTATGGTGTTTTATCATCTTGACCAACTTGGTGTCAACAATTTAGATCAGGTTCTGAAATATTTTTTAAGAGGAAGGTAATCTTATGAACAATTAGACATAAAAAATTCTCTTACTGCATGCTTTAAATGTTATTCTTCTCTGTAAGGTCTGTGGCTGTACAGGACCATTTAGCTGCTTTCACTAAGTACCATTGGGTTGTTTTTCTTTTGTTGTTGTTTGTGTTAGGGATTAAACCCAGGGCACTTACTCAACTGCTGAGCCACACCTCCAACCAGAGCTATGTTTCTTTACAGAATTGGACTGAACTGTTCATAGTTTCTGGGCAACAACTGCGACCTGGCCCTTGTGATTGATCCTGAGAGTTCCTTGAATTTACAGATCTATGTGCACCTTTTGTCTGTTTTTCCAGCCTTATCCCCTTATCACTGATTTTAATACTTTGAAGCATTTATTTACTCTTAAAAATTAACAGTGAATTAATTTTGCCTTGAGAGGTATTTTTTCTTCCAGAATTTCACAACACCCTTTGAAATATTTAGAGATACTGTAGAATGTTGCAAACAGAGGGTTAGAAACCACTGTCATAGATCCAAGACTCTACTTTGCCAAAGTGCAATTTGTTCTCCAAGGCAGTGTTGCTTTTCTAAATGTTCGCACTCTTTTCAAAAAGTTTTCTCTTATACCTCTTGCCATATGCTTTGATTCCTACATTAAAATATAATAAAATATTCTTCCAGTAACTTATTTCACTGTAATCCTAGGATTTTAAAGGTATCATATTTGACATGCTATACTACTTATATATTATAAAAAAATTGTATATATTTCCACAATCCCTATTGTAAGTCACTTATCAGAAGTCTAACTACTACTAATTGTTAAAAGATACTTGTTAGTACATGCCACATTTAATGATTTGGGCTTCAAACAAGCATCATTTCTTATTTATTCAGAGTAAAGATATTATATCATTTATTGAGAGTAAAGATATTATGTCATTAAAAGGTAAAAATTAATATGGGCTTATAAATACACTGAGAAATTATCCAAGAATAGAAGCTTTCATTTAATAGTCAAATACTCATTTGGAACATCATTTGGCCTAAAGGGGAAATAAAACTTGTTTATCTGCTTTCTGATTACTGAATCCGTGGATTAATAACTAAATGAAGATATGTGGAAAAGGTAAAGCAAAGATAGAGAGGATCTGTACTGAGTGAACAATGTGAGCAAAGTTGTGAGCCCAAGATGAAGAATGCATTGCAGACTGTGAACGGATTTGGCCCAAATCAAATGAGACAGGTGGAGAAGTAATAACAGAGGAAGTAACATATGGTGAGAAAATGAAGGGATTTCAGATCCTAAATAAAGAACTGGGAGGATTATCTTTACTTTGTGATGCTCTGATGAGGTGATATTTCTCTTTTTCAGTATATTAAAAATTTTAACTGTAATGATAGAGTTGGAATTTTGGACAGAGTGGGGTTACTAATGAAAGTTTGTTTTATAAGTTATGTAATGTTGATGTAGTCATTGGCATGAATTGCTAACCAAAGACAGGAAGGCAGGGGTGATGCAAAGTCCTCTGTGGGGGTTGATAACTTTTACCTTGGTTGATTCAGAGTCACATTATGGTCTTCCCATTTGGTGTAGACATCCCTTCCATTTTCCATTGTAGAATGAATGTGGTGTGTCAGGCAGAGTTCATGAGCAAAAGTCTAATGTGATGCTGATGCTGTGACCCTCTGCTCTTAGTCAAGTGGGAGTACACTAAAATTCTTTACTGTTTTCAACCCAACAATGTGTTGGAAACAGATTCTGTTTGACTCCATGTGAGACTGGGTACCTTTCTAAACCAGCAGAATATCTGACTTACATTTGTTCCTTTCTCTTGGTCATGAAGGACAACTGGGGAGTTAATATAGGATCATGGGGAAAATGGGGTTGGACAAAAATCTGTGTCTTATCTGAAGGATAAATCTCCTTATCAAACTCTTATGAAATTAATACATTGCAAAAGTATCAGTGATTAGCATTAGCTTTAGCATCATAGCCTGTTTGGCTACTCCTTATGCTGTTGAATGATGATAAAGGTCTCAGTGAAAATGAGAGCAGGCAAATCCAGTCTGGTGAGAAACTAAGATCTAGTTTTGACCCTGCATGTCCCATGCTGGTGAGAAAGGTCAAACACACCTCATTTGGAAGAATTAAACTAAATTAGCTGTGAAATACCTTTTTTAGACTTTGAGTAAGCAACTCAGTATTGATGGGTTTCAGTTTTACACAGATCTAAGAATAGTAATCTGAGGACCCAAAAGCTTAGAAAAATTTCAAGTTTGGGGTAAATATGAAGTAATATGTATATAACGTGTAGTCCTGGCTTTTGAGATGAGTGATTTCTAACTTCATGTCTATGAATGACATGGTTTTCTTTTTTTTTCTTTTTAAAGACTTAATAAAATCATGTTATGTCCCTATATTGATCCAGCTTGTCCAGAGTGATCTAGACTAAAACAGAATAAACTTAGAGTGAAACCTTGGGGAGCTCATGCTTGTATCGATGGTATATAGTCAACATATGACTTTGGTTAATAACAAATAGAACTGGCATTATTAAGTCAGTAAATAAAGTCTTCCCAACAGGCAAAACTATCTTGAAATCACTAAATCTGTGGGAATAGGGAAAATAAACTAGACTAACCCTTGGGGTGAGATGTATTTTGAAAATCAAAAACTTGGGGCATTAGAAAAAATTTAGGGCTTCTACCATATAATTTTTTCATTGGGGTCTTGATCAGCAAGCGATACTTGCTGACTTTCCTAAGCATATTTCTGAAGATAAATGTGAATAGGCACATTGAATGGGATTGAAGAGGAAATGGAAAGCTACTTCCTTTGTGGGGAGCAGAACATATTTTTTCTCTTTTCCATTTCTTCTTACTTTATATGTTATACTAAAAGAAGCTTGCTGACACTTAAAAGAGAACTAAATGGACTCAATGATCGTTCACAGTGGTTGTATTATTTTGAGAAGAACTTGGAAGAAAAATATCATACAAAGCTTTTTGTCTTTATGAGTGATGGCTAAAGGATTATGAACTGGTATTAGCAAGCATTTATGGAGCAATTGCTTTGTGCCAGCTGTATAGTTGTGCCAGCTCCCTAACATATGTAAATAACCAACCCAGAAAGTAGCTGCCCTTCATTTACAAAGTAGGAAGCTAGACCTCCAGCACACTGAGGAAACTGTAGGTTGGCCACCATGATAAGCTAGAGTTAGTGCCCTTCTGGCTCCTGAGACAAAAAACAAATGTTTTCTCATTGTTTGATAAAGGCTACCAGTTGGTATGATTCTTTGCTTTGTTTTTTAAGGTCTTGATTAAAGCCTTTCTTCTCATCCAATTACTAGTGACCAGCTAATGACACCCTAACAGGTCTGTAGGTCTGTATCTCACTCACATTGAACATCTGCACGTAGCTGCCTCACCAACCCACTGAACTCCCAGTGGAACCAATCATCTTTCTTCATAAGCATTCTTTTCCTTCAGTGTCTTTGTTTTACCATCTATTTTATCTCTGTGCCAGAAACCTTTTTCTTCCCTCTTTTTCTATATCTGTCAATGATGAAGAGGGGACTGAAGAGCAGTTCTGATAAGGCTGGGAGTTTTGAAGGTACAGTAATTCAGTTTTACTAAAAAGAAGTTTCAGGGCTTTTACCATATCTGTATAATGTATATAAAAAGAAGATCTGGCCAACTGTCCACTGCCAACAAAGGTTTAAAATCCACCTACTTGCTCAATGATACATTACTAAGTATTGAACTCTTACAACTGTTTTGGTTTCCCCCCTAATTCTAGGCTGCTTTACGTGCTACACAGCCCACTTTGTGTGTGTGTGTGTGAGTGTGTGTGTGTGTGTGTGTGTGTGTGTGTGTGTGTGTGTGTGTGTGTGTGTACTCGTGAATGCACTGTGATCCTGAATAGCACATGCCACTCAGGAGAATGCATGCTTTCTAAGGACCAGGTCTCTGACAACCAACCTTGGCAGAGAACTTTAGGAGAATGCAAAAGTCATAAAGTAACAGCCTATTTGTTTTTGTTCCCATGGTTAGGTAAAAAGCCAAACCTGAGAGTCCATATCAACACCACAAGTGACTCCATTTTCTTGAAGTTCCTGCGCCCAAGTCCAAACACAAAGCTTGAAGGTTTTCTCCTGGGATATGGCAGCAACTTATCTCCAAACCAATACTTCCCTCTTCCCACGGAAGGAAAATACACCGAGGCTGTAGTAGGTAAGATGTGTGAGGATCAGACTTATGGAAGGGAGGAAATAGGTAATAGATATAACATAATGCAGAGTTGCATGTTCGAACCATCTTCATCTTCCTTAACTAAACCAAAACCATCTGTTGCAAACCACAATGTGATTCTTTTTTTTATTGTAAAGATACTATACAGAGGGTTACAGTTACATGAGTGAGGTAATGAGTACACGTCCTCTTGAACATTGTTACCCCCTCCATTGTTTTCCCCCTACCATCCCCTCCCTCCTTCCCTTCCCCGAGGTTCTTTTTTTTTTTTTTGATTCACAATGTGATTCTTTACATTAAAATTTTAATTGCAAGTAGAAATAATTATCTTTATGTTCATTGTGCCCATAATCCTTGGCCATATAACCTACTGCATAAGGAAAAATTAACTGAAATACCTACACTTAAGCCTCTGAAACATAGTTTGTTTCTGGGGATTCATTTTTCTTCTTGCTGTCTGTACTTTCTTTTAATGGACGAAAACAACTATAGATTTCTTTTATTGTCTCTTCATGAGATGGTACATTGAAACAGCAAATGCATTACATTTTTCAAAGTTTCGAGCATATTTCACACAAAAAGATTAAGGCTTTTCTGTATGCATTATAAAAATTGAAATGTCTTACAAATATTTTTAATCCATTCAAAATGAAATTTGAGAAGATAGGTCACTTTCACGCCTATTCTAATAAAAATACTTTTAAATTAAACTCTCTTAAAAGAATTAAAGGGAGGAGGGAGGGAGAGGGAAAGTAGGAGAAAAATGAGGGAAGGGGTAACGAGTTTGACAAGAAATGTACTAATTACCTTGCTTATGTAACTGTAACCCCTCTGCACATCATCTTGACAATAAAAAGAAAGAATTAAAAATATTCTACTGTGAATGCCTTCAAAATACAAGGCAAGATTTCTATTTTGTTGAACTGCTAAGATTATTACTTAAAAGTCTTTCTATAAACTTTATCTTTCTAAATCTCTTCCTTTTCTCTTTTTTCCCCTTTATTTTTATTCTTTCTTTTTTCTTTTTCTTTTTTGGCCAGTCATGCATGGGGCTTGAACTTTGGGCCTGGGAGCTGTCTCTCATCTCTTCAGCTCAGGGCTAGTGTTCTATTGTTTGAGCCACAGCGCCACTTCTGGTTTTCTAGTGGTTTATTGGAGATAAGAGTCTCACGGACTTTCCTGCCCAGCCTTGCTTTGAACCACAATCCTCAGATCTCAGCTTTCTGAGTAGCTAGGATTACAGGTGTGAGCCATTGGTGCCTGGCTATTTTTATTCCTTTATTGTAAAGGTAATGTACAAAGGAGTTACAGTTACATAAGTCAGGTAATGAGCACATTTTTTTTTTTTATTGTGAGAATACCTTCCAGAGGGGTTACAATTACATGGGCAAGATAATGAGTACATTTCTTATCAAGCATTGTAGCCTCCTCCTTTGTTTCCCCTTCCCATCCCTGCCCATCCTCTCCCTTCCCCCCCCCCCCATCGCACATTTTTATTTTTGAATACTGTCATCTTTTCCCTCGTTTCCTCCCAGTTTTTCCTTCCTGGCCTCTCTCCCCCAAAGTTATTTGTTTCATTTTCATCATAGTACCTAATGACTTCCTTCTCTTATAAAGTATGATTGAGTTTAGAGAAATTGGGCCATTTATTGTGGTAAATAGCCATATCCTACATTTATCTGTTTGCTTCCTGGATCTTTTATTTATTTTTTTAATTGACCCATGATTTCCTGTGAAAAGATATTTAGATGAAGAAGCTGTACCAGATTTGGATTTAGTCTTTTTAAGAAAGTAATATTTCAAAAGTTGAATGGCAGCCGGGCGCTGGTGGCTCACGCCTGTAATCCTAGCTACTCAGGAGGCTGAGATCTGAGGATCGCGGTTCAAAGCCAGCCCGGGCAGGAGAGACCATGAGACTCCTATCTCCAATAAACCACCAGAAAACCGGAAGTGGCGCTGTGGCTCAAGTGGTAGAGCGCTGGCCTTGAGCTGAAGAGCTGAAGGACAGCACCCAAGCCCAGAGTTCAAGCAAAAAAAAAAAAAAAGTTGAATGGCGTCCTTCTCAGTAACATATAAAGAGACTTAATGACTGTCTTATTTAGTGATCCTAAGGCTGGCTATTTGTTTGGTATATTTAGGAGGGCTTAGCCTGATTGCTTATAAAATTATCCATCACATTTTCACCTAATTGCTTTAGCATTTGTTGATGATTATTTCCTAAATCTATGATTGTATGGAGGTTGTAAAATGTCAGTTTTCCGATTCTATTGTTCTTTCTCTTTCTTAGCTGATGATACTGAAGAATTTTCTTTTTCTCATCTATTTGATTGCAAAATATGTTTTGGAAAAGATAGGCTAGATTCTTGTTATGATAAGTTGGTAAATTGATAAACTCTGACAAGTAATGATACTGTTTTAGGATCAATAAGAATAGATTGATTCCATAAATTAATGTTTATTTCAATATCTTACCCATCCTTCAAATTTTCAACTTTTTCTAACTTGAGTATGATTGTTTATTTACTTTGATTAGTAAATTGTGGGCTGCTTAAAGCCTAGGCTTATGTCTTGTTCCTTGGTTATTCATATCCAAATGATTCATATTGAGTAGACAGGCAGTAAATATATGTGGCATAGAATCTACTAGACTCAAATCTGTGTGAAATATTTAGACCATAGAAAATTCTATAAGCTCTGTCATCAGACAAGTACATTTCAAAGCCGTTCAGGTAGACTACAACGTAGACTAGTTATTGTGTGTTCTTAAGAATGTTGACACAAAGATTCTAGATTTCCTAGGAGGCCATTCCAAGTAGCATATTTTTTAAAGCTCTTACCTGTTTTTTATAAATAGTTGTTTTTAAAAATATTCATCCCCTTTCTATAGCAGAAGCAGAAAAACAACCCTCATACATGCTTCCTTTCCAGTATTTCCTTATGCCAAGGAATGTGTGTGCTTCTATTTTTATCATTTCAAAAATGGACTTGTGTACCACGTTAAATGTCACTCTTTTGGTTACTTAAATGATTACTTAGAGTTTTCCATTAATGTATTTGCATTAGTTGTTTCTAGTTGATTAAAAGCTATACATTAGGTTTGGGCTACTGCTGTAATCTTACATCAGAGTTGGTGACTTAAACATTAGAAATGTATTATTTTCAGATGTTGGTCAGAAATGTAAGGTGAGCTTCCGTGAGCTATAGGTGGGGCTGCAATCCTTTATGGAGGCACTGAAGAGAGAATCTGGTATTTTAGCACTATCCAGCTTCTTCAAGCAGCCTGCATTCTTTTTCCACCTCAAAGTTAACAATGATCAAAGCTCACCTTTTATCACATCCCAACACTGGCCTCCTCCTTTTCTGCTTCTAAGAAGTCTTGTGACTGTATTGAGCCCATCTGGATAATCCAGGATACTATCCCTATTTTTAGGTCAGCTGATTAGCAACCCTAATTCTACTTGTAACCTTAATTCTCCTTTGTCATTGATTAGGTGATTAAAATGTAAGCAATCTTGTTTATCATGGTATTTCATTATGAAATGAGAAGCTGTTCATTATTCAGAAATATTCAAGTTAATATGCAATGTCTCTGGACTAATTTCCTACTGATTACTTAAAAGGCTCTTTATACTTACATTAGAATCTGCCTGCTGAATGTAGACAGGCATTTTTTTAAATCATTTACTGATCTTACATGCAAAAATATAAAGAAAAAACATTAAATATTTCCTTTTCCTATTTCTGGAATTCATGTTCATATGAAATTTGTGTAAACATTGATCTAAGGCTGCAGTAGGTTAACTGGAACTTGTAAAAAATGTACTATTCTCCCATGTGGCTAGCAACAAATATTAATGGCCCCCAAAGCCCTGAACTAAGGTGAAAACACATGGTTCACATTTCACAGATTCCTGTGAACTCCATTTATTTTTACTCCTATTCTGAATGTTCATATGTCTGGTTTGCATGTTAAACTTTTGCTTCTTATTTTTATATTCAGCTAGTGATAATTTTGCAAATGTCCTATAAAGTAAAAAAAGAGAATTTTCTCAATATTAAACTTTAAATGTTTCTTAACCTTATACTTTATGATATTCTATTAGCATATTAAACATATTCTATTAAAATACGTTAATCAATGTCATCTGAGCGAGAAGAGTTATGGTCCATCAACTCCGGAAGTGCAAGCTGAGGAAGTTTATTTATTTAAATTTTTATTAGCATACATTTGTTGTACAGGGGATTTCACTGTAGCATTTCCATATATGCATGCAATGTACCCGCAGCCTCATGCTCTCCCGCTCTCCCTTGTCCTCCTCGCTTCCTTCTTAAAACAATTTAAAATAATTCCAATGTTCTATTGTCATACTTACAATGAAGTCTTACAACCAAATTCTTTCCCATTTGCTCTCTTCATTCACCCTCCCACTCCTGCTGATACCCATCCACCTGTTTTATTCGCTCATTCTCCCATTCATTATTTTAAAGTATATTATTTGTACCAAGGAGTGTCAGCATGGTATTTCACATTACTTTGTTATTGACTTGTGAGTGAGGAAGAGCTGAAGAGTAATTATGAGTTGCCCATCTTGTTATTTCCTTCCATGTTACTATTGCCAGCAAGAGGGTTGGCTAATACAGGGAACTAACAGGGGTGAGAGAGGGGCTCCTTCGTGTGGTTTGGTTTTTTTTTTTAATCACCTTGCTTCTTATTCCATGTGAAGCCAGGTCTGGCTCAAATGAGCAGTGTGGCATGTCCGCCGGAAGTGTGACATTTGCCCAATTCTACTTGAGTCCTGCTGCTCATTAAGAGTCTTCAGAATAAACGCTAACGAGTCACCTGGGATACAAAGGGAAGGCAAAAATCCACACACCAGCACGTTCCGACTACCTTTACATTGTGCTACATTGTCCCATCAGCCTTCTCTTTAAAAGCACAGGTTCAAAAATAAAATATGAAGTATTTCAAGATAGTAACGGGTCTTTGCATATAGTGGCTGTCTGTGAGCTGATTCAGCCTCAGGGGACCCTACCTTAGCGCTCTCACGATTACCAGCTGGAGTAACAGCACATGCCAGGATGGCCAAGAGGAGTAATTATGGTATGAATGTAAAGCTTTTAACAGTATTTTTCACACAGGAAACACTCCATAGATCTTAGCTTGTTATTACCTGCATTTTCCTAAGAAAATCAAGCAATAATTAGTATATTCCTACTTGGTTGATTTGATGGCATGTTCCTTATATGAATTCCAGTTAGCAAAATACACTTAGAGCCACATGGGTCTGGGATTGCATGAATGTCCCTTGATTTGTTTGGTGGTCTGGAGACAATGTGATCCACAGGTACATAGCCTGGGGTTCTTTAAGAGGTTGCCCGGGTTGTTTTCTACAGTCGTAGAAGGTTTTAGCAAAGGGTGCTGTGTGGCATGTCCAATAAAAAAAGGGTGGTCTCAATTGAAAATGAAATTAGCTCTGTAGAGCCTAGGGCAAGAAGACTTCTATTCCAAACTCATGAATGAGAATTATTTAAACTCATAATAAGCAAAACAATGACACAAATGTGTTCTGAATGAGCAGGTAAGCTGAACTCTAGGTGACTACATATCCAAAGAAAATTTGGTGAGAAATGAATTTCCTGATATGGAAATATCATATATAATACCCATTAACCAGTTAATGAGATAGAACTGCTAATATGATGGTATTTTATATGCCCTAGACATACCAGATTAACTTAAATATGCTTAATGAAACTATTTATCTTGAATGCATCTATTTTTAAAATTTATTTTATAATTAGTCCCTTATTGGGTTTGCACACACTAAGTGATATTAACATTTTATTTAAAACCCATTAAAATTTTCTATTAACATTTTATTAATATGTATATATTAAGACAAGTTATACACTATGATTTCAAAATTTGTTCAGTAAAAATGACTGGTTGGACATGAAAACAGTATGAGAAATTATATAAACACAGGAAAAATTAAGTAAGTTTTAATAAGTAAGACTTTTTTTAGTTTTAGGCTGTAGACAAATGCTATCTACATGTCTTCTGAAAAAAATGGCTTTTTTCTCTGACTTTGAAATATCAATCTGCCCATCTATGACGAGCCTGTGGACAGGATAGATATGACCGGAATGAAAAAATTCTATAATAAAAAGAATGATAAAAACGTGGCCTAAAACCTAAAATAACTTTTAAAGAGTTCCTTCCCTCCCTTGCCCATTGAGCTTTTAATTTCTAGTTAAATTTAATGGACATCTCCCATAGTATTAACTCTTCCTATTTCCTCTTCCCATTCACTAGTCCTTCAGTTATGGAGAATAACTAATGCAAGGGAATGCTGAGTCAGAACATGGGTATGTAACCTCAGTGTTGGTTCTTCAAGTATTTTGCTGCTAAATCTTACAATATTTTCAGATGCAGAACCGAAATATCTGATAGTTGTGCGACCTGCTCCTCCTCCAAGTCAAAAGAAGTCATGCTCAGGTATTGTCATTTTCTCTGATTTTCTTTTAGTAACTTTAAGCTATCAATTTTCATCTTTTGCCCTACACAGTGACCAACTGCCCTGGAGGTGTCAGGAATGTATAGAATAGAGAGACACAAGCCCTCAGTTGACAGTTTACTTAGAGAAGCCATCTACCCCGGGTAGAAGAATCTACCCAGCATCTTGTGCCCAAACAGCTGAGGTTCAGTCAAATTACTGAATACAGTTTAGGCTTGATTCTATTGCACAATAAGATTGCTTAGAAGATTGAGTTAATGACAATGCCTGGCTTGTGGTCAATGCTCATTTGGTGCTAGCTCCTGTTAATCCCTTTCTGTTTTGTAGTGTGTGACTTCTTACCAGGTATTATGACATGTGGGTTTTATGGGTGACGTGTCTAACATTTACTTAAGGAGATTATTAATTGACTAATTAATTAATGTTGGTTGTGGGGCTTCAGCTCAGCCTTGGCGCTCTGTCCCTGAGCTTTTTTGCTCTACCACTCTGAGCCACAGCACCACTTCCGGTTTTCTGGTGGGTAATTGGAGGTAAGTGTCTCATGGACTTTCCCTCCCCAGCTGGCTTTGAACCACAGTTCTCAGATCTCAGCCTCCTGAGTAGATAGGATTACAGGTGTGAGCCACCAGTGCCCAGCTAAGGAGACATTTATATAGAAAATAGTTAACTCATTTATATGCAAGCATGCTGAATGTATCTACATGACCAAAGGAAGATTAAACCATGGTCTAAGTTGACTATTAAGATTTTTTGTCAAATAAAAAATATTGATCTAAAGAAAAGTCAGTAGAAGCTGTGAAATATGCTTTTTCTATAAGTTGCAGTGTCTTCCTATCTCTGCAGATACAGTTCATTGGAGTTTTGATTATCTTTTCTTTTTCCTTTATAATAATTATACTGCCAGAATTTCAAGACTAGTATTTTTAAATAACTCAACACTAAAGTAAGAAAGCATTCATGTGGTATATTAGAATCTGGTTTCATAAGAATATTCATTGAACTATTTCTCAATCTAATAGGATCACAACACAAATAAAGGAAAATATATAAGGGAAATCAAGACTGTCATTACACATTAGTAATATTTTATAATTTTGCAGTGAGGCTTCTATAACACTGGCCTTCGAGTCATTTTTTTCCCACTTCATTATGACTAGCTCAGGAAATTGTTTCATCTTGCTCAGGATATGATACCCCACCTTTCCTTTCAGGCAACAGACATAATTTTTGTTTTCATAATGTTCATGTGGGAGTAATGTAATCACTAATGGATTAGCTTCCTTCAATTTCTATTTGCATCAGCACATAAATTCTACTTACTTTGTCATTTTTATATGAAGATCTAAGACTTAGTGAAATAACTGGTTGTACATACCTGTAGATCCCTTAGAAACAAAAATACACTGTTGTTATCTTTAATTAACATTATCTTTGTATATTATGAATTAGGTCATTGATATATAATAAAGAGAAAACTAGAAAATGATTGAGAAGACCTAAATGTGAGGGTTTTGTTTTGTTTTGTTTTACATGTGATTTACACCCCTTTGAGACTTCTCTGGATCCTATTTTTCATCTGTAAAATATTATTGTGGTAAAAAATCAAATAAGTGGGGACTGGGAATGTGGCTTAGCAATAGAGTGCTTGCCTAGCATGCAGGAAGCCCTGGGTTCAATTCCTCAGTATCACATAAGCAGAAAAAGCTGGAAGTGGCACTGTGGCTCATGTGGTAGAGTACTAACTTTGAGCAAATGAAGCTCAGGGACAATGACTATAGGCCCTGAGTTCCAGCCCTAGGCTACCAAAACAAAAACCAAAAAAAATCAAATAAGTGATGGAAAAAAGAATAGCAGAATCACCTCTCTCTATTTTTTTCAAACTATATGTGCTCATTACCCTCAGTCAAGAGGCTCATCATCCTTCCTTGGAGCCTGAATGTGAACCATTCAAGTCATTACCACATGAGGCATGATTACAGATGGATCTGGAAAAATTTTCAGGGAAGGAATGAATGTATACTTGTAAACAAGGAAATGTAAATTATTTCAGACCATGGTTAAAAGTCAACTATCCTTGTTAAGAGAACTTGTGGAGCTCTGCAGCACAGTGGGTGACTACATATATTAGTCCATTTTCTGTTATTATAACAAAGGTCTGAGGTGATCAAGAAAAGAACCATTGCGACTCACAATTTGTAGAGGTATCAGTCCACAATCTGTTGGTCCTAAAGCTGTTGGGAGAGCATCATGCCAATCTTGGTGCCAGAATGCCAAAAGAGAGAAAGAGGAAGGGACTGAGACACCACAATCCCCTTCACCATAAGGAAATGACAAATGTTTAAGGAAATAAGTTTACCTTATTTAAACATTACAGAAGGCAGACAGCTACTGAAACATTACAAGGCACCCCATAAATACATACAATTTTTATATATCAGTTAAATCAGCCTACTATAGTACAATGAGGAACTTTGCTGCCGCATAGACACACACACACACACACACACACACACACACACATTCTGAATGCAAAAGATTTATCAGAATAAATATTTACAGAATATAAACCAGTTGTACAAACAAAAGCATTTGATTTAGATACCTGCAAATTGGCTATACAATGGATGCCCTCCTTCTGGCCTTAAGTCAAATTAGTTTTTTCTATTTGGCTCCCACTCCACTGGATTAAGATAATACAGTTTTTCCTGTAGCAAAGGCAGCATAGTTAGTCTCATCCAATTACGAGAGAACTGAATGGCATTAGGAAGTTATGTACATTTAATATTAGCTCTAGGCAGTTTTCCTGGGCTGCTTTTAGGATTTTTATTTCATTTACCCTGATTGAGCCAGCAGATAAGGTTTGTCTCCCCCCCCCATCTTCTTATTCTAATAGTTCAAATGATTTTGAGCATGCAAATGCCTACTACCCCTCTGTACTTAAAGAATCTCTAATGATTCATCAAGATCACTCTTGCCACAGCCCCAATCCAGTGTATTATCCTTTTCTTCCACCTTTCTTAACAATGTGCCCACCTTTTTCATTGTGGCATAGTGTACAACGTATGTCCATTACAAGACTACGTCAAGAGATTTCACACTTCTAATTTTTTTAATTTTGGTGATAATGAGGCCCATACATCTAGTCCTATTTTGCACTGGTTAAAATAAGGTCTCACTTTTTGTCTGCACCAAAATTTGCCAATTTATGCTTCTCACTACAATTAGAATGACAAGCATACACCACCATGTCCAACTTCTTCATTTGAGACGGGGTTGGAAACTTTTTTTGCCTAGACCAGCTGGCAATTGTGATCCTCCTGAACTTTAGCTGCCCTAGTACCTAGGATTACAGAAATGAATTACTAGTGCCCAGCTTCTAAATGGCTACCATCTCTATGATAAGTGCTCTTCCCTCCTCTTATGTAATATTTCCTACTCACCATCCTGGTGTTGGGGAAAACTATGCTTTTATCTATGAAAGAAACACGAGTGGTATGTGTGTATGTACATATGCACTTCAGTATGCATATATGTGTTTGCATCACTAAACATAGCCAAGACCATCATGCCCACCTATAATTCAGAACAAATGAAATCTAAGTACAGTCGGACATGGTTTAGGTGTATACACATATACAATACATATGTGCATACATAAATCTGGTTAAACATTCTATTTGGTTTAGGTTTAAATTCATGGACAAAAATTATTATAATTTATTTTAATTAATATTATATTTTGATTTTTTCCAGTTTTTTTAAAATCATCTTTCCAAGTGAGGTTTAGGCATTTTTTTTGAAGACTTACAAGCACACTAAATGCTCCTGGAGTTCACCTGCATGTTCTATCCCTAGGTAAATCTCGCCCTCGCAAACCTCTCCAGCTGGTGGTTGGCACGCTTACACCAAGCTCAGTCTTCCTGTCCTGGGGTTTCCTCATCAATCCTCACCATGACTGGACGTTGCCAAGTCAGTGTCCCAATGACAGGTAATGCATCCTAATAGAACATGTTAATTGTTTTATTACCAAAATGTTTGCACTTGTATGAATACTGTTTTTTAAATTTACTTTTATTATCTTTAAATAGTTGTACAAACGAGTTGCCCTTTAACCTTTATGAATACAATATATCTTGATCGATGTCATTCCTTTTGACATTCTTACCCATCCCTCCTCTACCCACCCCTTCCCTCACTCTTCTTAATTTTGTAGGATTATACTGCCTTCTCCTTCTTCTCCTCTTCATTTGTCAATCCCTCTCTCCTTGACCACGGCACCCACACCTTTCAAGCACTCACACTCTCATGTTTATTTTGTTTTGCATGCTTCAACAGAGTATAAATGTTAAGATCTTTAGCATTTACAACTACTTATCACCTAGGAAGTGTTGCAGAGAACAGACATGTAAGTCAGGATATCTAGGATGTGATCTTCCTCTAGAGTTATGAAAGTATGATCTTCATAAGTAAATAAGTTTTCTTCCAAATAAGGGGAAAAAACCAAGGGGGAAAGAACCAGTAGCAAATACACACTTATAATGCTACAGTTTTTTTGGGGGTAGGGGGGTCCGGTCGTGGGGCCTGAACTCTGGGCCTGAGCGCTGTCCCTCAGCTCTTCAGCTCAAGGCTAGTGCTCTACCACTTGAGCCACAGCACCACTTCCAGCTTTTTTCTTTTTGCTTATGTGGTGCTGAGGAGTAGAACCCAGGACCTCAGGCATGCAAGGCAAACGCTCTACCACTGAGCCACCCTCCCAGCCTAATGCTACAGTGTTTTATGTGATAAAGCTCAGAGGAAAGGGCTGAAGGTAGTTGGGAAAGATGGTTACAAGTTGGAAAGTCCGAAAGTCCTTGATCTGATGAATAAGTGCACGAAGCAATAGTCCTCCAAGTCCTATCCCTTGGGAACCAGCTACAAACACAGGTCTCTGGGAATACAGGTCTCTGCTTGCCTCCAGAGTTACCAGAATTAGAAAGTCTGAGGCTGAGTCTCAGCCATGTGTGTTTTAACATACCATCCAGATAGTACTAATTTTCTCTTTTCTTTTCTTTTTTCTTCTTCTTCTTTTTTTTTTTTTTTTTCGGTCCTAGGGCTTGAACTCTGGGCCTGGCTCTGTCCCTGAGCTCTTCAGCTCAAGGCAAGCACTCTACCATTTGAGCCACAGTGCCACTTCTGGTTTTCTGGTGGTTAATTGGAGATAAGAGTCTCAAGGACTTTCCTGTGATGGCTGGCTTTGAATGGTGATCCTCAGTTTTCAGCCTCCTGAGTAGCCAGGATGACAGTTGTGAGCCACCGGCACTTGGCCAGATGGTTCTTCTTTAATTTTTAAATTTAAATTAAAAATTGAATTACATTTAAAATTTAATTATTGTTATTGTAAAGATGCTGTACAGAGGGGTTACCGTTACATGTCAGGTAATGAGTGTGTTTCTTTGTGAAACATATCACCTCTTTCCTTGTTTTCTCCCAGTTTCCACCCCCGACCCCAACAAGTTGTAGAGTTCATTTTCAACATAGTGTCTAGTGAGTACCACTACTGTACTTGTTCATCCTTGGTCCCACCCTTTCTGTGCTCCTCATTACCCTCCCCCACACAGATAAACTTAACTATAAGACAAGAGGTGCTGAAATAAAACATAGCAACAAACAAGGGGGAAAAAACAAGAAGCAAAATAGCATAAAACATCTTGTTTCTATTTCTTGGACTTCATTTTGGTAAACATCATTTTATACGATCATAGGATCATAACTATTGAAACTTTGTGATCCTCTCTTAAGAATATCTTTCTTTGAGCTCACTGTGTGAATGTCTAGAATCCTATATAATTTATCATGTCCAAATGTATTTTTTTTGTCTTTTACCATCCAGTGTGTTTGCTTATAGATTTATAGGCACTTTCTAGTTACAAGGGAAACCATTCAACTTACATTTTCTTTGGGTTTGGCTTACTTCATTTAATATAATTTTTTTCCTAGTCTTTGCATGTCCTTATGAGTGGTGCAATATCATTCTTTCGGGTGGAAGCATAGAGTTCCATTGTGTTTTCTTCATCCATTTGTCTGATGAATGGCATCAGGGTTGATTCCATGTCTTGACTATGGTAAACAATGCTGCAATGAACATGATGGTTCTGGCAGCTTTAGTGTGACCTTGTTTATGGAATTACTGGGTCACAGGAAATACTGTGTTTAATCTTTTGAGGAAAATATACTTAGAACTCAAAAATTACCTCCCCTCTAAAATTAAACCTTCAAAAACAATGTCAACTCAATAAAAAAAATGGGCTAAAGACTTAAAGAGAGACTCCTCAGAAGAAATAGACACATGAAGAAATATTACATATCTCTGGCTATAAAAGAAATGCAAACCAAACAACATTTAGATTTCACCTCACCTCAAGTTAGAATGGCCATTATCAATAATAGATGCTGGCAGAATGTGGCCAAAAGGGAATGCTACTACACTGTTGGTGAGAATATAAACATGTTCAACCACTCTGGAAAGTGGGATGGAGGTTCCAGATGATTCTTTAGCCCTCTCAATTTTGAGAATCACTGTCTTAGAAGACCAAAGAGAGAGAGAAAAAGCAGAGATCTAGGCAGAGGAAAATAGACATGACAATCTCCACTGGTATACCATCTCCATTGGCCGAACAAATAGAAAAATTAGATACATTTTTTATATGATGACTGTTCATTCATTCTTAAACCCAACACGTGTATTTGGCACTGTGAATGTGCTAAGAACCATGCCAAACACTGAAATATGAATCTGAATCACATATAAATCATGTTTGCTTATCATAAGTATTTACTATATTAGCTTCATACAAAACTTTATAATTAGACAAAGTTTTGTGCTTAAATTAAGACATTGTATTTTAAAAGTTTTTACTTTGGTTTAAAATACAAAGTGATTTTTAAATCTGAGAAATAACTTACTTCTCCTTTTAGTTTAATGTTTTTTGGTAGTACTAGGATTTGAACTCAAGGCGTTATGCTTGCTAAATTAGTGCTCTACCACTTGAGCTATACCTTCAATCCAGCTTTTTCTAGTTAATTAGAGATAAGAGTCTCTCAGATTTTTCTGATGAGGCTGGCTTCAAGGATTAGGATTACAGGTGTTAGCCACTGGTGTCTAGTCCTAAATATAAAAAGTTAAGATATAATTTAAGCACAATAAAGTGCACAGACCTTATATCCATATTTTGAGTGATGTATAAAATCATCTGCATAAAATGTATAAAATCATATACTTCATGGTATCAAAAATATACTTTATCATCCCACAAAATATTTTACTTAGCTACTGACTTTGTTTTGCCTACTCTAATTCCATGTAAATGGACTCACATAACATGGGTTTTAGGATCTTATTTCATTCAACCTGTTTTTGAGCTTCATTCATAGCAATTCAGGTATCAGTGGTTGATCCTATTTCTATTCCTGAATAGTGAGTGTTCCTTTTTGTGAATATTCTGATCCATTATCTTGTTTTTTAAAATTCATAGTGATTTAATAAACATTGTTGTATAAGATTTTTATAGATACATTTTTTTAATTCTTTCAGGTAAATACCTAAATTGGAATTGATAGGTTCCAGGGAAGACATACATCTATTTTTGTCTAGTGTTCTTTTCTGCATTTCCTCAAGCAATCTATAAGAGTTTTAGTTACTCCACATCCTCTTTAGCATTTATGATGTCTGCATTGCTCATTGTAGTTGTCTAGTACCCAAGTGTCTCCTTATAGTTTTTCTAGGCATTTCCATTGCACTAAGGATATTGAGTATTTATTCTCTGGCTATCTGTATGTTTTTGGAGTGTTGGGGATTTTTTTTTTTTGCTAAATTGAGTTAGAAAGCAAGTACTTTAAAAAGGTTTATAAGTTTCCAAAAGTACCTTTCATATGTCTTTGATTAAGAAATCAAACATCTTTATATGTACATAGTTCTCAAGGGATTACATACTTGGATAAAAGCATGTTGAAAGTATTTCCAAGACCCACTTTTTAAAAAAACAATTCTGAGATGTTTCAAGGAATTTGAAATATTCTCTATTTCACCCACCACTAAGCCCATGACTTATTTTGCTTGGAAAAAGTACTCTTGGAAGAGTGGATTTTCTTGCCATAATTCCAGTTGTAGTGGATCAGTCCAAGATGCCAGTACTGAGAAAATAAACACTTATGGGTTGCCTTTTTCCTCTTCCCACTTTTAAAAGTTCTTCTATAAAAAAGGAAAGAAGAAAAAGAGAGAGCAATAAATGAAAGAAGGGAGGGAGGAAATTTCTGTTTCAGTAAAATGTAGCCTATTTTAATATTTACTTGAGATGATTAGTTTCACCAAATCCATTACAATAATGTAATTCATACATTATCTGGATATTATTTCCTCAGCTGCCCTGAAGACTTTCTCTTAATTTCACTTGGTCCTACTGACCTTCCCATGAAATATTTATTGTTTGTGTGGTTCTGGTGTATAAATGTTGCCTTGGTTTGGCAGTACCAGGAGACAGAGAATATAGAAAAGGTGAGGACATATACCACAGGCATTTCACTCTAAGGCCCTCCTTCCTCAGACTACCAGAAGGTCTCAACCTCCCCAATTGCACACACCCTTCCCTTCCCATCAAATAAATGGAGTTGTGCACCTCAAATCACAATATGCAAATTAACTAATTCCACTTTGAGTGGAGCTCTTGAAAGGTTTAGTAAATTTCATTCCCAGATGCCTGAACACTTTCAAACCTCATTGAGTGAGAGAACCAAGGTACTGTTAGACAGAAATAGAATATGACTTAAAAGAATATAATGTAAGCAGAAAAGTTAATTATAATATTCAACGTATATCCTATGAAACTAAGAAAATTGAAGGGATGAGTGGAGTTAGGAGAGATTGGAGAGAAAGATTAACAGGCTAATATTGATCAAGGGGTGTTGTACCCACAAATTCACATATTGATTTATAACTCCTTTTTACAACTACTTAAGGATAATAAAAACATAGTTTAAAAAGAGAAAGGGTTGAACAATTACAGCTAAACAGGAACATTTGGAGAACTTGTGGTATCCATTTCCCCGAGTTTCTTTTTCCACAAGTTAGCACACTTAATAAAGAGCTGACATTTAAAGTCTTTGTCATGCTTGAAAAATATTACTAGTCCTTATTTTAAAATACAATTAATATAGTACATATTAAGAAAACACCCAAATAAATCAACCAGAATTGTAAAGATGTGTAATTAGAAGCAGACTCGGAGAAATCTGTCCTCATATGTTCATGGAGATTTGTTTTCCAGAATTTAGACTAAGCCAGCAGGCTGCAATAAACAAAAAATATGCTAATGGAAATGATTACTATATCCCCTGTTGTCACTGTATTTGATTTTGGTACCCTGCATATTGTATATACACATGTCTAATTTGGGGAGGGGAAGGGGAATAAGAAAACACTGAAACAAGGACACAGATGGCCCATTACAACAAAGATACCCACAGGACAGTATGTTGGAAACGATATTTACAACTTTGAGCAGGGGGAGAGGGGATTGGGTTGGGTGGAGAGGAGTGTGGGAGTTGGGGAAGGAAGGGATAGAGGAACAACAAGGAAGGGCAGGGGTAACAATGATCGACAAGTAATGTACACATTGCCTTACTCATGTAACTGTGACTCCTCTGAACAGCATCTTTACAATAAAATTAAAAAATGAAACATAAAAAATAAAAAATAGGAAGGTTAGTATAGCTTAAGTTTTCTTCCAAGGGGTTGGATGTATGGTCAGGTGATAGAGAGGCTGCCAATGAACAAAAGAGTTAGATCCTGAGTTGGAGTTCTGGTCTCCAAAAAAAATAAATAAATAAAGTTTTCTTTGGAAAACAGCTTCTTACAAAGTCACTAGAATCAGAAAACATTTGTCTTGCTATAAGAATATCAAGTAGTATCATTTTAAAACACTGAACTCTAATATCCAGAACTCTCAATGAAGTCTGATTTATTAAGTTGTTTCCCATTGGTTTATAAGAGCCTCCTTTATCCTGTACACTATTTAGTGTATTGGTAAGTTGTTCATTTGTACTTTGACTTTAGACTTTCTATGGCAAAAGTCTGAAGCAGTAAGCCTCCAGCGAGACAACTTCTATTCTTTTGTTTCAGCTTTCACTTGGGAAATATTAATAGGATGCCACTGGGGCTTTGTGGCACATTTCTATTTTTATTTGCATGAGATGTGTATGGGTCATGTAGTATTAGATCTTTTTATGAGTTTATATTGCTTCATTTAATGTTTTTATTTATAATGGCCTTTACCTGAAGAATGTATACATTTGTCCCCAGTCTATCCAAGGTCAAAAGAATGGTTTCCAAATTGGCCCAGATTTGTAGTATTAGATCTTTTTATGAGTTTATATTGCTTCATTTAATGTTTTTATTTATAATGGCCTTTACCTGAAGAATGTATACATTTGTCCCCAGTCTATCCAAGGTCAAAAGAATGGTTTCCAAATTGGCCCAGATTAATAGTAAAATGTTTTTAACCAAAAATTTGTTTCACCATTAATAGCTGATATTTTTCCTTTCTGAGCTTCCAACTTGCTAAAGTTTCAGGATTGCTTTATTTCTCACTTCTTTGCCAGCTTATTACAACTTTATAATTTGATTAGAAACCATTTTCACATTTTTCTCATACTTTCATAGTGTGTTCAATTATCCTACATGTAGAAAGAGGGCTCTTGTTTTGGGCAAGAACAGTCTCTTGCCTTTTACTCTTTCTTTTTTAACTCCAAGTTTTTAAAAAGAAGACATTTTCACTGCCTGTGAATTCTCATTTCACTGACCACAATGCTATGTTCCCCCATTTGTTTTTAGTGTAAATTGTAAGTTCTATAAGGACAGAACCATGTGTATCTTACTCACAATTGTCACCACAGCCCCCAGGCCAGAACCAAGAGTATAATGGGCAATCAGTAAACACAGGGTGAATGAATGTACAGTGAAATATCAACATTCTCACCTTTAATATCATCATTTCCTCCAAGACCTCCCTGATAGAAATGAGCTCTACTTTTTCTTTTGGATTATCACCTTGTCTTCTTCTTACTTTGAGAAGTACTGTGATTCTTCCATTAACTCAAATTTAAAATTTTATTAATATATTACAATTTTTCCTAGTTTTGGAAGGTCCCATGTCATATTGATTTGCTTTGTAGAAGAACCCAGGTTTGTGTCATTGTTTTCTATATCTATATTTCCAAATCAGTGGTTCTTCTTGGAATTGTCAGTCAGTTCCTCATTCTTGAATTCTTTCTTCTTTTCCTCTTGACCCTCTGAATCATTCTTCTTCTCTTTTGCTGACTTCTTTTCCTAGGTATAAGATATAAAATAGTGCTCTATCTTTATTTTTTAAATCTTCCTTAATTTATGCCTTGTAGTTAACTAGGTGTTGTTATACAAAAAACAGGAGGTATAGTATGGATGTAAATGACTTCCAATGCTGAAACTGTGATTAGGACCCATTTTCCAGAGTCTACATTTACAATTGTCCATGGAATATTTTCATTAGAATGAAATGCTAACTGATTAGCACCCCACACTCAGACTTACTTCACTTTTTTACACTGAAGAAAGGATTCTTTTTTGCCCTCACATTAACCTTATTCTCACATTTGAAAACTCCCACATTTTGATTTTGATTTTCTTTCTTTGATACTCGTAAGGATCTGGTCTCATTATTTCTATCATAGAAATATAACTTTGATGTCTTTCTTTTTTTCCATCCTGTTCCTTATGCAATTTATTCCCTTGGCATCTCATCTGGAATACACTTTGAGATTCCTCCCTCTAGTTTCTAACCCTTTAACTGCCAATAAATCTAGCTTCCTCTCTCACTGTTCCATTTAATTCACCTGGTGAAGACTCTTTACCAGGTCTCTGTTGAGTGAAAAAAAAAGTCATAGAATCTCTTAAAGAAAACATCTCAGGAGATAGGAAGTCACATTCCTGAGGTGACATAGAAATCTGGCCTATTTTTCTCCCGCTGGACATGGGTAGAATATTCTGGTTTTAATCACGCTATTGTGATAGGATTTAAAATGCAGTTGCAGGTACTTTTCAAGTTCATGTTGGAGAGTTTCCCACTCAATCCACCCTCTGCTTTCCATCCTGCCTTCTTTAGTGTGGCAAAATTATGTGTCTGCCTCCCTCATAATATCGTGGACTCATTCTTGAAGTCTTCACAGTGATCATTTGTCACCCATCTCACACAGAACCTAGCTTTATATTTTACAATAGTAAGTCTCAACAAATATATACATGAGCACGTGAAACATCAAGAACGGTCTTCTAAAGACTTACATAGACAAGTCTGTTGAGCCTTTGAACTTTGTCGGTATCATCTTTTGTCCAGAGCTCAAAGTAGGCATCTCTAAGATAGTGTGAATTTTGAAGATG
Source organism: Dipodomys merriami (assembly GCF_024711535.1). NCBI lineage: Eukaryota > Metazoa > Chordata > Mammalia > Rodentia > Heteromyidae > Dipodomys > Dipodomys merriami. The sequence continues at coordinate 88,464,786 of NW_027203381.1, forward strand.
CAAATATTGTACAGAGTGATCTTAGTTCAAACTATGATTAGCTTTGTGACTTGGAATAGCTTGGTTAATGCTTTATACTTTTATTTTCTCATCTGGAAAATGTAATGAAATGAATATCCCCTAGGGCTGTCAAAATTAAATAAAATGACATGAGCAAAAGGGTTAAAACAGTGTCTGTCAAGAAGTGAGACTTAATAAATGGTACTGTGTGTGCTATGCATCATCTTTTTTTGATATTATTAGATCTTGTTTGACATGGCACTAAAATGACTAGGAATTTCTTTTCTTTTCTTTTCTTTTTTTTGGTCGGTCATGGGGCCGGAACTCTGGGCCTGGGCACTGTCCCCCAGCTTTTCAGCTCAAGGCTAACACTCTACCAGTTGAGCCACAGTGCCACTTAAATTCCACTATGTATAGGTACCATATTTTTGGGATCCACTCATCTACTATGAAGCATCTGGCCTATTTCCACAACTTGGCTATTTTGCAGTAAAGACCATTAATATGCAAATGTGTTTATGGTATCCTAGCCTGTGATGTTCTGGGTAAATGCCAAAGAGTGGTATGGCTGGGTAGTAAGGAAGAGCTATGTTTAGTTTTTGAGGAACTCCAGACAGCTGTCCAAAGTGGTTGCACTAGTTTACATTCCCACCAACAGGTTAATAGGGTTCCTTTTCCACTACATCCGTGCCAATATTTGTTATTATTCAAATTCACAATGTTGGCCAATCTAACTCGGGTGAGATGGAATCTCAGAGCTATTTTGATATTCATTTCCTTTATGGCCAGGGATGATGAACATGTACTTCTTTGCCATTCTTATCTCTTCTTCTGAGAATTCTCCCCTTAGCTCCTTTGCCCATTTAGTGGATGATTTATTAGGTTTGGGAAGGGTTAGTTTTTTTTTTTTTTTGGTCGGTCGTGGTTTCTGAACTCTGAGCCTGGCCACTGTCCCTCAGCTTTTCAGCTCAAGGCTAGCACTCTACCACTTGAACAACAGTGCCACTTCCAGCTTTTTTCTTTTTCTTTCTTTCCTTTTTTTTTTTTTTTTTTTTTTGCTTATGTGATGCTGAGGAATCAAACCCAGAGCCTCATGCATGCAAGGCAAGTACTCTACCTACCACTGAACCACCTTCCCAGCCCTGGGGTTAAGTTTCTTGAGTTCCTTGTATATATTGGAAATTAAGCTTTTGTCTGATGTATCTTCTCCCAGTTTGTTGGCTATCTTTCTAGTTTAATAACTATGTCCTTTGCTGAGCAGAAGCTTTTTATTTTAATGTAATCCCATTTGTCAAATCTCTCTTCTATCTGCTGTGCTCCTGGGACTTTTTTCAAAAAGTTTCTGCCTATGCCTAGGAGTTTTGGTTTTTTGTTTTGTTTTGTTTTTTTTGTCTATGTTTTAAGGCAAGGATATCAGACCTAAATTTCCTTTGACTGCTACTTAGAAATAGCTAGAAGACAAGTGAAAGAGAAATAAGAAAAGAAAACATAACTGGGCCTGAAAACTGGTTGGACACAGGGAAGAAAGGACCCTGAAATCCACAGAAATAAGGATCATAATAGCAACAGGTTTGGGAAAGAAGAGAAGTCATTTTAAGATAATTATCCCTTCATGCAGAATTAAGTCCTCTGCAAAAGTATTCAGATTCAGATTGAAAAGAGATTTAGAATGGTTTCCCTGACTTGTAATAATTAGTATATGTCTAGGATAGTCCTAAAAGAGGATCACAATAGCTCAATAGCTATGTACACATGACCATATAAGATGATGATATGCGAAATGAACTCCAAGATATGGAAACAAGAGGTTTTCCTTTGTTGTTGTTTTTAATGTACTATGTGGTTATTTCTTTTTTCTTGTGTTTTTTTCTTTTTCCCTTGTGGTTTACCCCTTGTTGTCACTGTATTTGATTTTGATACCCTGTGTATTGTATATACATTTACCTGAACTAGGGAAGGGAAGGGGAACAACAAAATGGTGAGAAAAAGGACAAAGGGGGAACCAATGCAACAGTGATACTCACAAACAACATGTTAGAAGTGAACCTTACAACTTGGGGGACAGAAAGGGGGAGAAAAAGGAGGGAGGGGTAACAATGTTTAACAAGAAATGTACTCACTACCTTACATATAAACTATAAACAGCGAAGATAACAAAGATGATCTAATCCAAATCCCCTTGTGATAAAATTGATGCATATATAGGTAGAGAGACTTTCCTGAAGTTGTTCTACTAGTTTTTAGTGACAAATACCGAGGCAAGCCACTACCTGCCTTTTCTATTATATTTTGATATAGTATACATTATTTAGACAGGCTTCTCGCTACCTAACTCAGGCTGGCCTAGAGCTAACAATCCTCCTTCTTCAGCCTCTCAAATTCTGGAATTACTTGTGTAATCATTCCTGGATGACGCTATGGGGTTTTAAAAGCCATATTTATTGTCAACATTTAAACTATTCTGCAGATCTAGGCAAGTAATAATGCCACCAAGCATTCTTTTCAGCAGCTTCCTACTCCTTAATCAGGATATGTTATTCTGCTGTTAATATCAAAAGGGCTGGAAAGAGGCTGCCATATCTGCTTTCCTCCTTTTCTGTTTCTGAGGCAGGATCTCACTATGTAACCCAGGCTGGCCTTGAACTCTTGATTCTTCTCCTATAGTCTCCTGAGTGCTGGGACTACAAGCTTGTGTCACTGTATCCAACTGCCTTATCAGTTTTTAACAATATGTGTTGCCTACTTCTGTAGCTGTGCCCAAAGTTAATCATATAGATAATGGTACAATCAACATTTGGTCTGTGATTCTCCTCAGATGAGAGGATTGTGACTATTCGTTATGGTAAATACAAAATAAAAGAAAATAAATAGTAAAGAACCTTAAGCAATGCTAAATGTTCCTTCATTCTGAATCATTTTATATACCTTTCCACTTCTTTCCCAAGAACCAGAGTTAAAAGAGATTCCGATACAAACAAAAACTATAAAGTTAGGATTTCGGAAACAGCATGTACATGATTCTGACTCATTGTCAGACTTTGGGCACCTCTAAGCCTCTTTTCTTCTATATTAATTCTGCGTTGCTTAGGGTTTATTATACAGATAAGCTGAAATAAAACCTTAAGCTCTCTGCAAATGTTTAACACAGACACATTGTATTTTGCTTCAGCTTGTGTTGTATAGGAATGGTTCCTTTTTGGTAAGTAAAACCTAGTATATCATTGTAAACCTGATAGCTTAAGACAACATTTTTGGGTGATTAACAGATTGGCCATTTAGATCACCAATGTTCTAATTTTGAAATGACTCAATGAAAGACTAAGTGTTTATTCTGTTCATTTCATAAGTCTTTATGGATCATTTACTATGTGCTAGGTGATAATGCATTGTTTATTACACATGAGGCTATACTTTATTCTAAATTAAGGACAATTTACTTTCCTACTTCTGAATTCAGTTGCTCTCTCCTTTAAAAAATTTACCTAGTTTATACTCACTAACCAACTTAGACAATGTTACTCAGTTCAACCCTGACCAAAACAGAGGAGAAGAGCCAGGTGCTCTTAAACTTCTCAAATTTGGTAGAAGAGTTATGAATATGCTTTATAAAATTGAAAGAGAAGATACTTGCAGGATGAATTTTTTGAGCATGTGCTTAAGTTTTGGGTTTTTAGAAAGCATAAGACATTGCTGTCCTATTTTATTCAGAGAAAGATGATATGAAATCAAGTTGACTGGACAGCCTTGAATCTGGCCTTTGGTAATGTTGTTAGAAATGGAACCCTAATCGTTCAAGCATTTAGAATTAGTCATCAAAAGCATATCCATACTAGAGAAGCATAATTGTGGTAGGCCATCTGGTCTGATTTTAGCTTCTCAGCATTTCATAAAGTTCTGTGAGAGCCAGAACGGGGGTAAGAAAACAAAATCCAGAAATTCCATGTAGTATACTTGTCAAGAAATGCATTTTATAAATCACTGTTGATACTTTGATTCACAAGACACAAAGGACTTGTATCATGTAACATATTTTTTCCAGTAGCCGTTAGTAATTTGGCTGAAACGCCTCCTGATGGCAGATTGGAGCCCCTGAGAACAACTTTTATTTAAAAAAAAAAAAAAGAAGCAAGCTAAATGACTGCAAGGATTTTACTGCCTTGTAATTAATAAGAAGTTAGGTTGACTATACAAGTTGATTTCTCCTTTCTATACTTCTTAAAGTGTAGACCCCTGCTGACTTCATAGTCATACAATTTCTGACCTCTCCCTTACCTAGAAGGGCAAAGATTTGGCTTTATGCCTTGCTAACTTTTAAGTGAGGGTCCACATTTTCAGTTTGCACTGAGCTCCATGAGTTGTGTTCAGCCCTGGCCCCCATTTCCCCAAATCCTAGCTAATTGTAGAACGTGTAGTAAGTAGAACTGGGTAACACGTACTTGTCTGGGTAAAAAAAATATAAAAATACATCTATTTCTCAGAGGGTGCTCAAGAAATGTTTTTAGCATTAGTCAATGAGTAACTTTTTACAGTTTAATCTGTTTAATTTTGATAGGATGAGGAGTAAGGGAGGCATACTAAATGTTTGAGAAAAACAATATCAAATATAACACTCTTACAAATATTCTGAGGGGAGAAATAGTCACGATATATTCATCTGTAAGGACATGACCTAACTCTTATGTTCCAACCTCATATACCGTGTTACTAGAAAATGTTGTTACAGAAAAGTTAAATCTAATGACCAAGATTCTTGTTGCTCAGAACACTTTTTACATCAATGCCAACAATACAGAAATAGTTAACTAAGCTTCAGAACATCATTATTAGAAACATGATGCAGTTATTACACATTCTGTATCTAGAGAATTTTAACCATTTATTTGTTCAGTAAGCTAATGTAAACCAATTATGCATTTTGTCTCAGAATTTATTCTAGATGTTGGGGTTATAATAATCAACAATGACAAAAAATACTCTAAAGTAATATACTGAATGAAGGTTGCCCGCATCATCATCCATGAAACTATTGTTTAACTCAGTTTATGTAAAATCTTTGTTTAAAAATGAAAAACAGATAAAGTTCAATGATAGGTTGACACTATTTTCTTTTTTATTGTTATTGTTCTTGATAACCAGAGAGGTTACAGCTACCTGGATCATGTAATGAATAATGAGTATAATTCTTTTTTGGGGGGGGGTCCGGTCGTGGGGCCTGGGTGCTGTCCCCTCAGCTCTTCAGCTGTAGACTAGCGCTCTGTCACTTGAGCCTCAGCCCCACTTCCGGCTTTTTCTGCTTATGTGGTGCTGAGGAATCCAACCCAGGGCCTCATGCATGCAAGGCAAGCGCTCTACCACTGAGCCACCTTCCCAGCCCATGAGTCTAATTCTCTTAGAACCATGTCTCCCTTCTGTCCCACTCTCCCAGTTTTTCCCTTCGGTCCCCACCCACAAGATATCCACTTCATTTTCTACATGGTGTCTAGTATCACTGTTGTATTTATTCACCCTTGTTCCACTTTCGGGTGCCCTCTCTTACCTTCCCAAATACAAACAAACTAACAAACAAAAGGAAAAGAAAACAAAAACAGCAACAATGGCAACTAAAGATGTCTCTAATTTCCTTTTCTTGGAGCTCATTTCATAGAATATTATTTTATATCATCATCTCTACATAGAAATTGAGCCTTTGTCCATACTCCTATGCACAGCCTTCTCTGGCCTCAGTATATGAATGTCTAGAGTCCTATATAATTTATCATGTGTGTGTGTATACACACATATATGTATGTATGTATTATGTATGCATATATATTAATTATTATGGATGTTTACTTGTGGATTTATAGGCACATTCTAGTTACCACAACTGAGGGAAACGATGCAACCTATGTTTGGCTCTCATTTAATATAATTGTTGACACCATTTTTAATATCGTTTGTCTTTCTACCTGCTGGTTGGCAGCCAAAACACTATCTTTAAGTATTGTATTCTTCCACAATTTGTTATCTTTTTATAGTGCTATATATAATGATATGGTAACATTTTGTATGAATATTTTCTAATTACTATAATGGTGTGAAGTTATAGACTTTATTCTTCAACTTGCTATTTTTATTCAATATGTTGTTTGTAAACTCTGTGTATCCTGACACATGCATGCTGCATTGGGTAATTCAGTCTCTTGACTGTGCAGAGTAGTAATAGAATTTCCTTTCTTGATCACAGGAGCCTTTTTCTCCCCTCTGGTTCTGCCACAATCAGTGATAGAAGTCACTATTTGGGTATTGCTAGGCAATTAAGTGCTTGTTCTGAAGTTCAGTTTTTACATTTATAGGACTAAAAGTGATTACCACTCAGATTTTTGACAGTTAGATGAGATAATATAGGTAAACCTAGCACAGGGAAAGGTGCAAAATAATAGTGGTGGAGATGATCTTACCTTGACATTAATATCTGAATATTATGAAGCCCTAAGGAAATATACGTGATCTTGAATTTGTATTATATTTACATATTGTTTATTATACTGCTTATTGTGATATATTAGTATATTTGTATTATCTTTTCTTATTGTACCCTTAGCTTGACTATTGATGTTGTTTTTTGTAATAATAGATATATTTTACCTTTAAAAAAATCCTTAGCTGGGCACTAGGGGCTCATGCCTGTAATCCTAGCTACTCAGGAGGCTGAGATCTGAGGATTGCAGTTCAAAGCTAGCCAGAGCAGGAAAGTCCAAGAGATTCTGATCTCCAATTAACTATCAAAAAAAAAAAAAAGCTGGGAAGTAGAGCCATGGCTCAAGTGGTAGAGCGCTAGCCTTGAGCACCAAAGCTCAGGAATAGCACTCAGGCTCTGAGTTCAAGCCTAGGACCAACATAAAAAAAAAAAAGGAAAAAAGGGGGGAGAGGAAGCAATCCTTGATATATTATAAATTTTAGGTTCAACTTTTAGAAAATTGAAAAATACTACTTTCTATGAACTGTCCATGGGATGAAGGGGCCTAAATTCATGAAATTATCAAATTATGATAGTATGTATTTATAAAATGACATCTATGTTCTTATCTATATGTAAACATTTGGAAAAGTATCTAGCATATTCCAACTTTCATTTTCAAAGTAACAAGTAATAGAACTGTGGATGTGGAAATCCTGTCAATTACAGTTTTTCTAGAAGGACCTTTAACTTGCAATGAAAACCATTATTACACATTGAGTCATCTTTTCAAGTTCCCTGCGAATGTTTTGAAAAATCTGAAGAGTCAAGAATCAAATATAGTCTTCTGTGATGAATTAAGAAACTTGAAATTATATTCTGATTCTCTCTGTGTTTTAATGCATTGGTTTTTGAACAGATTGTACACAATTCGCTACAGAGAAAAGGATAAAGAAAAGAAGTGGGTTTTTCAACTCTGTCCAGCCACTGAGACAATTGTGGAAAATCTAAAGCCCAATACAGTTTATGAATTTGGAGTCAAAGACAACATGGAAGGTGGGATTTGGAGTAAGATTTTCAATCACAAGACTGTTGTTGGAAGTAAGTATGGGGAACTCTGCATTTAGTAAGCTTTTTGTAATTGTTTTCTTTTTCCTTAATTATCAAAAATTTAATTATTTTGTTAATTGTATAATATGCAATGCATTAATTTACATGTTCTAGAATTTTATGTGAAATATCACATCAAAATGATGTGTAAATAGGAAAATCCAAAGTATTTGATGTGAAAAATCCAAATGTGAAAGCGATTAGAATTTAACTCAATCTCTAAGAAAAGGTGGTTTAAAAATAGGTGACAGGCCATATTGGATATCTTTACTAATTTTCACGAATGTCACTGGCCACTGTAGTATTTTAAAAATAAACCCATGATATATGAGCAAACAAAAAATGCTCAATAATAATGCTTTAAATATTTAGAATAGGTCCACCTGTATCCCTATTCAAACAATTTTTTTTTCATTCGAATAATGAGATGTACAAAATGCTATATTGAAAAACAAACTTTACAACTTTGGCATGGGGAGTGGGGGAAGTGGGGGAGTGTAGTCATGGAGATGGGAGGGAAGGGATGGTAGGGGAAAAACAAAGGAGAAGGAAACAATGCTTGATAAGAAATATAGTTATTACCTTGCTCATGTAACCCCTCTGTATGGTATTTTCACAATAAAAAATCTTATTAAAAATGTTTAGGATAGAATCATAGGCCAGCTAAGATATAAATAAAAACCTGAGAGGACCTTGAACTTTGGAATTGATATTTGAAAGGACAGCAATTAAAACAATGTGCTGAAGTTAGAAAGCATGAGTTGTAATTGTGTTTGTGGTGATTAACTACAGTTGATTTGGAAGCAAGAAGGGTGCAAATGTTGTAATTTCCCTTGTTTTTATCAGGTAAAAACAAAGTAAATGGAAAAATCCAAAGCACCTATGACCAGGTCCACACAGTGGTATGTAATGCTTTTTTTTCAAGATTTTAAAAGATTGCATCTGAATGTTATTATTAAGTAGAGGAACAGTTTTATTCTGAGGTCCTGAAACTGAAGTAACTAGTGGTAATAGGCTTTGGGTAGAGTACATAAGAGCTTAGAACCTGTTTGCTTTTCTGGAAATTCAGATGGAACTATGATTGATTCCAACACATCTCTAACGTATTTGAAGCTTTGAGATTTTGAGTTTCAGTATAGTTATTCTAATATTTGAGTAGTCTGGTGATTTTGAGGCTGTACTTAATTCTGTCCTGTGGATTGCTTTTGAATAGAACTGAACTGATTGGTAGGTGCCCTCTGTGTGTTGCTGAAGCTCAAATCTTTGTTCTATCTATCAGTTTGTATTGGAGAGCACCAACCTTTTCAGAAATGATGAAGCAGTCATTGATTTTGTAACATGCTCAACCTCTGTTCATGGTTGTGTAACATGCCCAGCATCTATAGACTGGGGCTCTGTCTCACATCAGCGAATAACTTCCAAAAGAATCTGCTCTCAGACAGCATTTTGTCACCATGCTTTACCTACTACTGTAAGGTTAGCCATTATTATAGCCATCAATGAGTGTGTGTGCTTCACATCACATCCTGAGTTATGAAGTGGAAGACATTCTGTTACTGAGAAGGAAGGGAAGGGATTTTGAAGTGGAGATGGGGGTGGAGCGGTTATTTGGTTCCTAAACATGGGAGGTACCCAGCTTGGGAAATATTCTACAGTGAAATAAATACACAGAGTTTCTTTTCACGGGTAGAAATTTTCTCTCTTCAGGGATTGTGCATGATGTGTTTGGATGGTTATCATTTCCAGCCTAATTTATAATTCAAAGAATATGTCATTGTTCATATAAGCCAGGATGATGAAAGAAAGCAGTTCATACATTATTTGTTTCCAAAGAAAGAGGATTTGTATTTCACTCCCAGGGGTGCTGAGTATCCAAAGTTACAGGATTTGATGTGATATTTCCATACAAGTACACACTATGTACTAACTAAATCAGGCCAAGTAACATTTCTATCGCCTTATCATTATTTTGTGCTTGGGGCTTTTGGATTCATTATTTTCATCTAAACGTGTTTTATCTAGCCCTTTCTACCACCTTCTCTGCTTCCCAAACTCTAATAATTATATTAAGTATTAAAATCTACTTTATTTTTAAACCTCTATTATGTGAGAAAGCATGTAGTATTTCTCTTTCTTCATCTACTATTTTACTTAATATGATGCCTTCTGGATCCACACATTTGACTACAAACCATGGATGTCATTCTTTGAGTGGCTAATTGATGCTACACTGTGTACATAGATCCCATTTTCTTCTGCTGATGGATAATTAGGTTGATCTTATATATGAAATATTGTGAAGAGCACAGCATTAAATATGGGAATGTAGATGTGCATATAATACCATGTACAATGGGTATGCATCCAGATGCGGGCTATCTGGTTCTTATGGTAGTTCTAGTTTTAGTGTTCTGAGGAACCTTCATTTTCAATATTGGCTGTGCTAATTTACATTCTTACCATTTATGCATAATTGTTTCCTTCTTATCTTTGGACATTTAAAAGAATAGCCATCCTAAATAAAGTGTGATGATTTCCTCAATGTGGTTTGACATACATTTTCCCAATAGCTAATGAAATTTAGCCTTTATGAAATTGTTGACCCTTTAATTTTCCTCTTTTGAAAAGTACCTCATATCCTATGCTCATATTTTGCTTTCTAAATTGAATTTTTAAAGTTTCTTATATATTCTAGATATTAATCCTTTGTCAGATGAATACTTTGCAAATTCGTTCTGTAGGTTGCTGCTTGATTCTGTCGACTATTTCCTTGCACAGAAGCTTCTTAGTTTTATATAATTCTACTTTTCTATTTTTAATTTTTACTGGTGCTTTTGGAAGTCTTTCCCAGAAAATTGCACTGAAGTCTTGGAGTGTTATTCCTATATATTTTTCTAATATTACCATACTTTCAGGTCTTATATTTAGATTTCGGATCCATTTCAAGTTGCTTATCTTGTGTTTCTAATATACTTATGGAAGAACCTGTCTTTTCTTCAATGTATATTTTTAGTACCTTTGCCAAGAATAAGATGGCTTTAAGTGTACTGGGTTGTTTCTGGACACTATTTTGTTTCAGTGATTAAAAAAAGCATGAGAACATTTAATTTTTCATGATAAAGTTAAAATCATACTATATGCAATTTTGTACCTTGCTGTTTTTACCTTAGTCAAAATATAGCATAAGCATATTTCATGTCATTGAATGCTCTTCATAAATATAATTTAACTGCCGCATATTACATAATCTAAATATATTATCTACTTAATCAGTTTCTGGGTTGTAGACATTTAAGTTATTTTTAATTGTTTTAATTTATGCTGTTACAGAAGACACATACAAAAAAATCTTCACATTTCTAGTTGTTTCCTCAAAATAGAAATATCTACTATCAGTTTAGACTTTTAGCATTTTTAAGATTCCTAATATGTATGGTCAACCTTCTTTCCAGAAAGGTGTTTAACTTTTGCCAAAAATTTGTGTCTGAGTTTATCTTGCTATAATGCCCTTACTGAAATCATTATGTATTTCTTTCAGTAAGCTTTTGGCTAACATAACAGCTGACATAGTCACTTCATTTCCATTTCTCTGACTGCAGATAAAGTAATACTTTCTCACTTGTATTTTCCACTTACTGACCTTTAGTTGCAGTTCTTTGTTTATTGAGCATTGAAAATTTTAATTGAATAGTTTAACGACTTTATAGGTTAAAGGACAGTGATACTATATGATATCATCTAGAAATATTTTTCATATTTTACAAATTAATTTTGTTTGTGAGAACATTTTAAATAAGCAAGTGTTGAAATTTGCTTTCAGTTATATTTTAGAAAGCCTTTCCATCTCCAGAAAATAGATGAACATATCCTATTTCCTCTTCTTTAGTTTTAATTTTTGTAATAAATAAGCTTTATATTTTTCTAAACAACTAGTTGGCCTAGTACCATATGTGTCAATGCCTAACGCTTTTTGGCTTTTTTTTTTTTTTCTATTCCTGGACTTTGAACTCAGGATATGGGCACTGTCTCTAAGCTTTTGTGCTCAAGTCTAGCACTCTACCACTTGAGCCATGACTTCACTTCTAACTTTTATGGTAGTTAATTGGAGATCAGAATCTTACAGACTCTCCTTTCCAGGCTTACTTTGAACTGCAATTCTCAGATCTCAGCCTCCTGAGTAGCTAGGATTGCAAACACAAGCCACCAGTGCCAGGTTGTTTTTTGTTTCTTGGATCCAATTAATATCACGGAAGGTGGAATAGTGGAATACCTTTTTATCCTTTTCCAGAACAATCTCACTCATGGGTATGGTTTCCTAGGACACATATCTCCTACCGCTTGACTGTCACGTTCCATCTTTATTTTCATTTTATCTTGAATTAATGTTATTGTTATCTCCTTTGTGGTTCAAAGGAGTTACCATGTTCGATCTTCCGTGTGACTTCATGATGTCATTTTTTCCCTTCTTCTCAGCTGTTACATCCCAATAATTTTATTTATTGGGGCAGAACATTTCCTTTAGGGTGATTTACTCAGTAGGATTGGGAAAGATGGCTGACATTTTACTACAAGGGAATTTAATGTTCTTTCTCACATCATAATCAGTCATGAAGGGCTAGGGAGAATATTCCTGTGTCTGTGACACTAGGCCAGATGCTTTATCACTTCAAGCTGTGAGGCAGGACATTCCAACTTCAGCCAGTTCTGGTGAACTGCTCTTTAAAACTCTTGGTTATTTTCAGAGGAATACCCAATTCACTGAAAAGGTATTTTCAAGGAAAATACTTTCTGGATAGCAGAAAAATGTTTTATGAATTGTCAGCTATGCTCTTGGGCATCTATGAGAAGTAGGAAAGTAGTACAGGAGACATCTGGACAGACTTGACTGTCTTAGCTGACGATACAGAATTGATTCTGAAAGTTCAGTTGATACTTCAGTGTGATATGTCAGTCCTCATAAAGACTAGATGCAAACATTCACCTCCATATTCTCTGAGACGGGTCTTGGAAAGCAGTATTTCAAATGATATAAAATTAATTCCAGATGTTTTGTTTTTAAGATTTTAAGTAAAAGATAGATTGAAATATGTTTTCATTAATCTAACTAGCCTTACTTCTAAATATACTAAACAGCAAAACAGGGAATAGGAAAAATAATCTTAGGCGAAAAGTGAGTACTAGTTGGGTGGCAGTGGCTGGTGACTATGATCTGTAATAGGCATTATATAGCTATTCAGGAAGCTGAGATCTGAAAATCACCATTGAACGCCATCCTGAGCAGACAAATCTTCAGACTTATATCTCCAATTAAGTAACAGAGAGCCAGAACTGGAGATGTGGCTCAAGTGATAGAGCTTGATCTGAATTAGAGCACAATACTCTGAGTTCAAGCTTCTGCACCTGCATCAAAGAAAAAAGAAAAAAAACTCTTTGAGTACTAAGTATATTCATCTTACTTGTTTTGCTGCTTTGTATGTTATAAATCTTGTATGCAGGTATGTAATGTGTTCTGCTGGCAAGCCCCTGTACAGCTGTACCAGGCTCTTTTTTGATTGGTTAGTACCTTTTCTTTTTTGCCAGTTCTGGGGCTTGAACTCAGGGCCTGGGCACTGTCCCTAAGCATCTTTTGCTCAAGGTTAGCACTCTACCACTTGAGCCACAACTCCACTTCTGGATTTTTCTGTTTATGTAGTACTGAGGCATTGAACCCAGGGCTTCATGTATGCTAGGCAAGCAGTTATTGCTAAGCCACATTCCCAGCCCTTGGTTAGTACCTTTGATCTACTAATTGCTAAGTACTTTAAATATCACTTTCTTTTCTTTTTCACTTCCTTCCATCATTCCTTTGTCTTCTCTTTCTTTCTTTTTCTTCTTTCATTCATTTTTGTCTTCCTTTCTTCCTTCTTGTTTTCTCCTTTCTTTATTGTACTAGATATTGATTCTAAGCCATTGTTTCTGAAATATTCTCACATAGGCTAGCATCAAACTTTAGATCCTTTGTACTCTTCCTTTGGAGTAGCTGGGACTACATGCAGGAACCACCATGCCTTAATATTAGCTTGTTATATAATTAATAAAATAATAAATTAATAGTAAATTATTATTCATTTATACATTTATTATATAAAGTCCAAGTTCCAGAGGCTGGCATTTGGTAGGGGCTTTCATACATGTCATCCATGTGAGTGGTAAAAGTAGTAGTGAAAGGGTGGAGAGGGCCATATGTGGCCTTTGACCAAGACCCACTCCAGTATTGACTAACCTAATGGGTTGATCACCTCTTAAGGATCTCACTTGTCAACACTTCCACATGGAGGATTAAGTTTCTGACTCATGAGCTGTGAACTTTTGAGGGACATTCAAATCATACACCATACCAGCCCAGATTGCACATAAGCCTGCGAGACTTTGACTGCTTCACTCCCTATCAGGTCCCATACCATCTCCACCAGGGACTCCAGGACAAGGCCAAAGATATCCATAATAACAAGCCCATAGCAGCAAGGAAAGATCATGGGTGTCTTTTAAAATTCACATACACACACAAATTTGGGAGCTCAGCATGTGGCTCAAGTGGTAGAGCACTCTCCTAGCAAATTCAAGTCCCTGGATTCATTCCCCAGTATTAAAAAATAAGATAAAAGTGGGTTGTAAATAGTTTTATGCTATGATCTTAATAATGATCATGGTATTTCCCTTTCTGGTGGACGGGGGTGATAGCAGTTTTCCCTTCGTTTTTATAAGAAGACCCAGTTTGGATTCCTGAGTGGGGATTTTAAAGTCTTTGGCAGAGATACATAAGGTAGAAAATATTTTCTGATGCCCTCAGAAAAACTTACCTATTTTTTCATTGGTCCAGTCCGGGCAGATCTTTGGGTTCAGACGAGGAAATATGAAATCATAAGTTTAGGAAGAATTGCCTTATGCAGTCAGTGCTTTCCTTACTTTTGGAAGCACACATTGTGCCTATAGTCTTGTCAAGTTAACAGAACATTGGTCCGTATTCAAATAATAGCTCAGCACAGAAATTTTGTGGAATATTCTCCATTTGTTTCTGCCAAAAAATAATCTGAAATAAATCATTACAAGAAAGAAATGAAAAATGGCATCATGCCGTTTAAAGGCAATCAACACAGTAACATGTCGCCCTTTTCACTATCATGTGTGAAACGTCTCTAAAAACTTCACATTCTGTAAAACATGTACTAAGTGATAGGACTCTGAGCCAGTAGAAGATGGGTCACTTATTAGCTTTTGTTACTGTAGCCTCAAACTTAACAAAAATGGTATTGGTGCCTAGAAAGATGATGTGGCTTCTCCACAAGGAGGTTCCCTGATGATTGGAGTTTGCCATACTGGCCATTGAAAATTCTCTCACGTGTTGACCTTACAAAAGTAAAGAACAGAATGTTGGTTACTGGGGCAGAGAGGCATGGTAAGATGCTGCTCAAAGTTTTAAACAGGTGAACAACTCCTTGAGAACTATTATAAGGCAGCATGACCATAAATACTAATCATGTAGAGTTCAATTCTCAATGTCTTACCACAAATGAAGGATGGACAAGTGAGGCTATGGGTATATATTATGTATATATTGTATTAGTGATTCACTCACTCCATTTTTTTGTTGGTTGTGGGGCTTGAACTCAGGGCCTGGATGCTGACCCTGAGTTCTTTTGCTCAAGAGCAGTGTTCTACCACTTTGATCCACAACACCACTTCTGGCTTTCTGGTGATTAATTGGAGATAAGAGTCATATGGACTTTTTTGCCCAGGCTGGCTTTGAACTGTGATCCTCAGCTCTCAGCCTCCTAAGTGGCTAGGTTACAGGTGTGAGCCACTAGCTCCCGGCTCAACTCCCCTTTTCATGCTTATATCAAAACATCATATTGCACCTCATAAATGTATATAATTGTGAAAAACTTGAAAAATTTAATGTCAAAATAAATGTAAATTTGTTAAGATAAAAGGGAGATAAAATGCAATACAGTTCTGAGAAGTTATAGAGACTAGGTGCCGGCAGCACTTTGGCTGAAACAGGACAGGTAAGGGGTAGCTAGAGCCAGTGAGGGGGACCAGGTCGTCTGAATGTGCTGACGTGAAGATTCCTAGGATGAAGCTGAAAGTGAGCTTTCTTTCATTGTAATTTTATAGCTGAGAATATTTTTCTTTCATGCCAAAATACATGCTTTCACTTTGACCATGTTCTTATCTTTCCCTTGTTCAAAAATGTCTAAAATTAAATTAAAATCATCCCCTCTTCACTGATACTGGTTGTTGCAGGACAGAAATGGATGTGACAATTGAACAGGCTATAGATGAAAGTAGCTTTGCCTGATTAGAGATGGAATTCATTACTCAGGGAACTTGGCAAATACAGAAAGGTACATAAAATGAATATAAGCTTATTAAAAACTACTGTTAAAAACTTAGATGTATATTCTTCTAGGTTTTTATGTCCATACAAATTTATAAAATCAAGTTATACAGGGGCTGGGAAGGTGGCTCAGTGGTAGAGCATTTGCCTTGCAGGCATGAGGCCCTGGGTTCGATTCCTCAGCACCACATAAGCAAAAAGAAAAAAGCCGGAAGTGGTGCTGTGGCTCAAGTGGTAGAGCGCTAGCCTTGAGCTAAAGAGATGAGGGACAGCGCTTAGGCCCAGAGTTCAAGCCCCATGACCGGACCCCCCCAAAAAAAATCAAGTTATACAGTGAATGAAACTTGTGCCCTTTGTATTTATTTATATTATGAATGTTTCCATTTTAATTAATTTTGAACTATAACAAATTAAAATATTTGAACTATTGCTTTTCAAATAAAACCTGAATATAAAGTACTTTGGATTAAATAAAGCCTGTACTTTATAGATAGAGAAGTTATTTTAAATTGTGGCAATAACCACTCTTGTCCAAAAACAATTATATGTATCTTTAGTTAATTCCTTAAGGTGAATGATAAGAAAGAAATTACTATGCCATAAATACAGATATAACTCTTGAAAACTTACTCAGTAATAGTAAACTTACTTTCTGTGTGTTTTTCAAACATAAACATAAAAACTTATTTTCTGAGTATTTTTTTGTGTGTCCTTAATGCAAGAGTAAAAATAGCCAGCAGTAGGGTTGGTATTGTGATACTTTTTAACTGAGGACACAAGTGTCTCACATTCAGCTCATCCTAGAAAATCAACGGACTGGCACATGGTGTGTCTATATAGATCATGTGAATAAGTTGTACCAAGTGCTCAACACACTTCATGCATACTTCAACTCTTTCAAGCCAATGTGTAATCCTCCCATGTATAATTCCTGCTCTTCTCACCCCGTCTTCTCTTCACTCTCATCTGCTTTTGCCTGGTGCTCATGTCTGGTAATGGCTTTGCTATAAAGTCCAAGTTCAAGTCAGTCTATGACCTTAAACCTTTAGGTGGGAAGATTTCTGAGGTAATTTCAGTAAAAGGTGGCAGCATCGTGCTCTAGGCTTTCTCCTAGTAGTTCTGAGGTTCTTGTGAATACATGGAGACAGAAAGGTGGAGTACAGACTTCGAAGTGAGAAATGTCTAGGTCTGTGGTCCTTTTCAGGCAATAATAGTGCCAGAAGCTCATGGTGGTTAGAGTAGCTGGAGTTACAAGAACAGTAGTTGGGTATACTCAACTGATCTTGTCTGGTTTAAAAAACGTTTATGTCATTTAACATATTTTAGAGGGAAAATGTAAAGAAAGAACTTGGCTGTGTCCTATCTAAAATGAAATGGAAATAATTCTAACCAATCTAGAATGGTTTGTTTCCATTGCAGTTTCTAAGTAAATGGGAGTTCGTGAAATTCCTCTGTCAAATCTTGCTATTTTCAGGGCAGGGGAAATATGTAGTCTAATAAAATGGAGGCAGATGTATGTGTTAAAGATTTTTCCAGTGACTACCAAACCTAAGTCACAGGAAACCTCACTGAAGATAGAAAAGAACTACATCTAAGTCTGATTTTTTTTGTTATTAACATTAATTTTATTTTGTTTTTTGGTCAGTTGTGGGGCTTGAACTCTGAGCAGGGGCACTGCGCCTCAGCGCTTCAGCTCAAGGTCAGCGCTCTACCACTTGAGCTACAGCGACACTTTCAGTTTTTTGGTAGTTAATTTGTAGATAAGAGTCTCATGGATTTTCCTGCCTGGACTGGCTTTGAGCTGTGATCCTCAGATCTCAGCCTCCTGAGTAGCTAGGATTACAGGTGTGAGCCACCAGCACCCGGCATTAACATTAATTCTAAAAACTTGTTTCTAGCCAGGTGTTGTGGCTTATGTCATCCTAGCCACTCAGGAAGTTAGGATCTGAGGATAGTGGTTTGAAGCCAGCAGGGACTCTTATTTCCAGTAAACTATTTTTTTTAAAGCTGGACATAGAGCTGTGGTTCAAGCACTACCCTTGAATAAAAGAAGCTCTGGGACAGCTCCTATACCCTAAGTTCAAGCCCTAGGACCAGCACACACACACACACACAAAAACAGAAACAAAAACTTATTTTCTTTCTCTCTTTTCAGCCAGCATATGTCCCAAGGAAGCTCATCCCAATAACAATCATCAAGCAAGGTAATTAATCTGCTCTGTACAAGTCAGAACTATTTTTAACTAAGATAATTAAATATGGTGCATATTTTTTCAATTGTTAAAAATTATTTCCAGAGAAAATCTGAACCAACTATTTTAGTTTAGTAAATTAGATGTTAATAGATTGTTTGGGCTTATGTACCAATATGCAAAAACATGAACAAATGATAGTGGTTGGACAAATCTGGACAAAGCAACCATAACAGTATTAATTAAAAAAAACCTAGTTTGGGGGTTGAGAGGGATGGTAGAGAATGAAGAAAATTTTCAAGTGATTAAATTGGCTCCACTATTTATAGGAGGTTTCTAATTGGAAGAGACACAGCCTTAAAATTGTTCTTCATTTTAAGTAAATACAATGTCCTAAGTGTGTCCTTAAAGCAGGACCAATTAGTTATGAGAATCATCTAAAGATTCTTTACTTCAAGAATGTATGCTTCCTAAGCTTTTCTTATCACTTAGTCTTTGGCACAGTTTGTGCTAGCTCTTATTGACTTGGGAAAGGATAGGCAGCAGACAGCAGGGATGGGAAGGAAATTTCCCACTAAAAAAGAATGGAATACTTTATGATAGACCAGCCTTCTGTTACCTAATAGAAAAGGTACTACGGTAGTAAGTAGCTTCTAATCCCTCCCTTGCCTCGGTCGCCAGCCCTCGGAGTTGATTTCTATTAGTTGATAAACTCAGATGAAGCCATCTCCCAGGTCAGAGGCTTCCTATCACCAGCTTCTTCCTATTCTTCTTACAGCACTATTGTCCTTTTGTGTCTCAACAGTGATTCAGAACGTTACCCACAAGGCTTCAACTAAATCCCCAGATAAGACTCCTTTTGGAGGAACAATTCTAGGTGAGTGCATCAATCTTGAAATCTATGTCTAGAATAGGTAAGTAAACTACTCTTTTGATAGTAGGGCCCTGATAGAGCTGTGACCGGTTGAGTAGGTCTGCCAAATTAATTTCAGTTCATTTTCTTTCACTGCTTAGACATTCTGGCATGTCTATGCCAGGATGATAGTCAAGACCCTATTTTTAACCTGGCATTTTAAGGAGATTGATCTAGTTCAGTGGAATGATGGCACTCATCCTATCTATCCATAGGGTTCTTAAGGGTCATATTGACAGCTCAGGGTCATGTTGACCCTCAGTTCAGTAAGCTGAGTGACAGTAGCTCACACTTCTAATCCTAGCTACTTCGGAGGCTGAGATCTGAGGATCATGATTCAAAGCCAACCTGGGAAGTTAAGTCCAAGATATTGTTATCTCCAATTAAACACAAAAAAGCTAGAAGTAAAGTTGTGGCTAAAGTGGTAGAATATTAGCCTTGAGCACAAAAGCTCAAGGACAGTGCCCGGGCTTTGAGTTCAAGTCCCAGGATCAGTACATCGGAGTGCATGCGGGTATGTGGACACACACACACACACACACACACACACACACACACACACACACACACACACACACACATCACTGTGATTGAAAATGATGTTCTCTCTTTACCACATTTTAAACTATATATTGATGTTTACTAAGGTCTGTTTTAAAACTATACTTCTTAAGCACTGATTTTACAATTTTTTGTTTATGAACTAAAAGAGAATTTCATTAGTTTGGTTCTAAATATGAAGACTACTTTACTGCAAAAGGTATTACAACATTTTAAAATTTGGGTCCTAATTGGCTAAAACAAATACTTGCTAAATTTCATAATCTAGTGTCAGATGATCTGAACTTTTATTTTATTTCACAATACACTTTCTTCTCCCTTTACTTCCTTGTAGTCCACCTTATTATTCCAGGTCTGAATGAAACCACTGTAAAACTGCCTACATCTATAATGTTGGAGATTTCAGATGCCCTAAAGGCACAATTAGGTAAGTATCAAAGGTCTACAGTTGGACTTTTCAGTTACTGAGTATGAGCACTACTATGCTTAGACTATCCAAGCAGTCTTGCAATCTTGTAAATGAATTAGAGATACTCATCCAGATCACATGAGCAGTGAAATTGCTATCTTATATTTAGATAAAATATAAATATATGTATGTGTTCAAAAATGGAAGAACACTTAATCATAGATAGGATTTTAGAAAAAATTCCAAACTTACACACCACTTAGAAAAACTTGAAAAATATTTGCTAATATTTCTGATTCTGTATATTCCTTGAATTTTTTGTAATAAAATACTCATACATCATAAAAACCTGCAAGAAGTCAGATTGACTTTGGATTTCCTTTTCTTAATTTGTCCATTAGACTCGACCACTTGTTTCTCAGCTATAACATTCTGTGACCTAACTCTGCCTTGTGTAAATGTGATGCTACCCACAAACTTCCAAATTAAATTCCCTCCATGGAACAGAATTTGGAAGAGCCAAAACTTGGGACTTTGTACTTAACCCTTCTCTCTACAGAGACTGTATTCTTAGCATGTGCTAAGAGGAGAAAATAAAGGTGCTAATTAGCCTCTTCTTCATTTGATCCTTAATATGATCATTAAAAGTACAAAAGACAATTTGTGAAGCAGACTAACAATGATTAGAATAGTTCCCCAGATCAGTGATATGAAGGTGTCAGTTCTGAACTAAAGACAAGTTGTTTCATTACTTAGTTTTGTTTTAAATTTCTTATTTAAATTTTATTTTATTGTTAAGATGCCATACCATTACTTAGTTTTGAGTAATGTTCTCAGAGAATTTTCTTTGCCAAGTTTTAATGTGCTACCTTAAGACAAATTATTTAACTTGTGAGTATTACTGGATTTTGTTTAGTGTTGTTTTTGTTTTTCTGGTAAGACTCATTCAAATGCCACAGTTCAATGTCATAATAATAAAGAAAAACTATGTGCAAATAACAAGAAATACAAGAAGAAAATACCTTTCGAACTTAGATTTCTAGTGAAATACCAATTGTAAACTTAACACATAGAAAATCTCTTATTTGCTGGAGGGATTGATCTACTTGGTATATTTGCAAATGCAGGAAATCTAAGAAAAATCTCATCCATCAAGTTCCTCATCTTAACACACTATGTTTCAAAAAGAAGCAATATTAATAAAATTGGGAGGAGGTAATAAGGATGTAGCTCAGTGGTAAAGTATTTGCCCATGGAACAAAACTCTCTCTACGAGCTATTTTGAAATATCAAATTAATCACTGACATTGTTGCTGGGTTTTATAATTTCTTTCTTTATGTGGTTTGGATATTAAATCCCTATCAGAAACACGATTTTCAAATATTTTCTCCTAGTCTGTAAGCCACTTTTCATTTTGTTGAGCCGAAATGCTATTTTTTTCCAAATAAAAAGAGCATGGGCATAAACAGCTTTTATACTACCAAGGGAGAAATAAACTTTCCTGAAGCTAATTATTACAGCAATTCAGAAAAGTCGTATTTCTTCAGGGAGTAAATTCTAAAAATAACATCCCATTCTACCAGTGCACAACATGGGACATCAAGAGATGTAATAGCTTTTGTTCTAAGAACATATGGTGTGAATAATGAGAGAAATAAACAAGAATGCTAGTACTACACACACACACACACACACACACACACACACACACACACACACACGCATGCACGCACACACATCTCTGGGTTATCTCTGAGGGATGTACAAAGGTTTTGCCAAAGCCAACACTTGGCCTGCCAAAACTTAAGACTCTGCTGGCAAAAAATATGGAAGAATAATAATGGAAGATAAGAAATTTCATAAGGTTTAGGACTTATTTCAATGACATTTTACTTTTCTGGTGTCATTATTGTCGTTGGGCATATTGCAGTAGAATGCTTGTAGACATTTAATATCAAGTGTCCTTCACTTAAATATCTTTCCATCTCTTACTTTCTCAATAACTCTCTGTCTTTAAATTCATTAGAAGTAAGTGAATATTTTGTACCTATATTACATGGAACCAAGAAAAATGGCTTTTCCGAGAGTGATATTGCCTACAAAATTTGCATGTTCAAAAAAACTTTCATAAACTAGACTAATTCTCAGAGGGCAATGACTCTGTCCCCCAATGTCTGGAGATATTTCTGGCTATCACAACTATTGAGATACTATTGGAATCTAATGGGTAGAAGCAAGAAATGCCACCAAATCTCCTTTAAGTAAACAGGACAGGATCTTCCCCACCTATAATCTCCACCTCTGCCCCCAACCAAAATGCTAACTAGTCTCAAGTGTCAATAATGCCAAAGTTCACAGATCCATAACCTATATAGCCTATATATATTTTAAATCCTATCTGATTAATTAATCAGCTTTAGGTGGCATGAATTTTTTTCATGCTGTTCAACTGTTTCAAAATAGTACAAGCAGGTCACTTGACTGAGATTGCTAAATAACTGACTGGAATGAATCCCAAGAACATTCTAAAATTGGGGACTAATTAGCCACTGGGAAATTCTAGTTTAGCCATAATCTTTTTTTGAGAAAGAGCTCCTACCTTGTAAAGAAGTAGATTTCCCAGATATTTGCATTAAGAGGGGAAAACAGATTGTATTCTTTTTTCTCTTTTTATATTTAATACAAAGAGGTTTCAATTTAACATGTCAGTTGTGAGTACAATGTTTCTTGATCTTATTCTAGTTTTTGCATTGAATTTCTACACCGAATGAAAGAGCAGATTAAAATTAACATATGGCTCAAGTAAAATTTAACTGTTTTTGCCATAAAGTGTTCCAAATACTTTGTTTTTTTCTATGTGTGTTATTTGTGTTTCTTTAAAGTTTCAGTGTTTTAATCTCTTAAAATTTTTAACATGTATAATGAAAATTTTCATTTACTAGTATTTTAGATAGTAGAAGTACTTGAATATAACATTCACAGGAACTTTAAAAGTATAAATTATGAATTCTAGAAACTCTGAATGAGAATGACAAAAGTTAGCCAAGTACTGAGCTGTAATTTTCATTTTCATTCCTATGTCAGTTTAGATCTTAAAGAATTAGCCAGGGAAAATAAGAAGGAATTTTGAAGTTTATCTTTTCTTCTTCTTCTTAGTCCCTGGTAGAAATGCACAGTAAAATTGACTTGCTGGCTGAAAGGGATATATGTAGAGTAACTAAAAAATAATTTATAACTTGATTTTATTTTGCATGAAGTATTGTTGTTTACTGTGCTATGAAGAAGTGAGGTAAATTTTTTTCTTTGTTTTAGCTAAAAATGAAACATTGGCATTACCTGCTGAATCTAAAACACCAGAGGTTGAAAAAATCCTAACACAGCCCATAACAGGTAAGGAGATCCCTATCTTTACACTGAGAAAACTATTACTGTTTTCGTTTTTTCATACAGGGAATCACTGACAAGCTTATATATTTTCAGCGATTGTCAGTTAGAACCTTGATTTAGTCATAAGTATAAAACAAAATGAGATCCTAGGTCTTTAATGTTTAGGGAAAAATGAAGACAAAAAGTGAATAATGGAATTATATAGCTGATATGTAATATGAAAGCTATATTTTCCAGTCCAGGGTCCAGGTGAAAGTTGTTATATAAACACTGAAATAGTTTTACCCCAAAACGTAATAATAGTTTTTTTTTAAGTATTGGTGCTTTCCTTTTAAATGAAGACCTGGGACCATTTTTTTACTACCCATTTAGAAAAATACTTACTCTTTCCTCAATTCTTAGTTTGATAGTTATGAAAATATCCTGAATTTTTAAAGAAACAAATGCCTTTACAAGATAAACAACCTTAGCATACAAAATGCTAACAGTCCAGTAAAAATTTCTTTACAGAGTCAATGTTGTAAACATTGTTCCCATCCTTTATCCCTGGAACTAACAAACTTTCCATGTTTCTTCTCTGAATGAACTACCCCATTTGACCACAAGGGAGACATTAATCTCTGAAGTACAGAGTTTTTGCCAGAGTGATAACACCTTATCCAGAACTTGATGAAACAAACATTTGGCAAGAAATCTCCCAATTAAGCAAAGGAACTCTCATCCGAAGTGAATCTTTTAATCTGCAAAATTGCCATAATTTGACATACTCATGCTATTTCCTCTATATTAAATGTTTCAACTTGTAACTGGTCCAGAGAAGATAGAGCTGATAGGGTAATAAAATAGCTTCAAGAAACAAATGGAAGTACACTATTTCTTTCTTTCTTTCTTTTTTGGTCCAGTCGTGGGGCCTGAACTCTGGGCCTGGGCACTATCCCTCAGCTCTTCAGCTCAAGGCTAGTGCTCTACCACTTGAGCCATAGCACCACTTCCGGATTTTTTTTTCTGCTTATGTGGTGCTGAGGAATGGAATCCAAGGCTTCATGCATGCAAGGCAAGCGCTCTACCACTGAGCCACCTTCCCAGCCCTGAAGTAGACTATTTCTGATAGAGAAAGAGATATGGTCCTGTTTGAAGAGAAACGTGCCTTCATTTCCTTGGTCACAGGACAAAGTTAGAAGCTACTCAAACTTTGGGAATAATCCATCTGAGTGCAATTTTTAGGTGCTTTTTTCATTTTGGATTCATTGTACTTAGTTTTAAAATCCCCAGCATGATCCAGTGGGTAACTCTAAGTTCTTGTCTGCCTCAAAAATTCTACCCATTTCCCGTCACACTTTATTTTTTGGCACTGCATCTGAAGAGAAGCCACAGATTTCTTAAATTGTTTTTTTTTTTTTTTTTGGCTAAACTTCAGAACTTTCCATTTCAGAAATAGTCAACTACCACAACTTATTATTCAGTATTCTGTCCATTTTATGTGCTTACCTTGCAAAATTCCAGGATTTTCAAGCTCGTGATTCCTTCCAGATCTCAATAACTACAAGTTCTTATTTCACCAATGTTATTTACCTGAAGTCTCCATTGCTTTTGATCTTAGCAGTATGGGACCACCCAGTGGCTAAGCATTTGAAACCTGAGATAATTTCAACCCAATTCCAAGCTTTGCTGACTGAGTACAGTTTGAGAGAAACTTAATAGCATAATAGTTTCTAAGTGAACCACTAACTCTAAGTCTTTTTTTTTTTTTCTCTCATTTGTTCTTTTGGTTTTTCTTTTTGTTTTCTTTTCTTTTTTCTTCTTTTTTTTTTTTTGGTCGGTCATGAGACTTGAACTCTGGGCCTGGGTCTGGGTTCTGTCCCTGAGCTCTTCAGCTCAAGGCTAACGCTCTACTACTTGAGCCACAGAGCCAATTCCTGTTTTCTGGTTGTTAATTGGAGATAAGAGTCTCATGCACTTTCCTGCCTGGGCTGGTTTTGAACTGCCATACTAGATCTCATCCTCTTGAGTAACTAGGATTACAGGTATGAGCCATCAGTGCCTAGCATACAATTCTCAACTTATAATTTCTAACTTATATTCTAGATATAACATATTTAATATTATAATTTAAAATAACTCATGGACTTTCCTGCCTGGGTTTGAGCCATGATTCTCAGGTCTCAGGCTAATGAGTAGCTAAGATTACATGTGTGAGCCACCAGCACTGGCTTGCTCATTTGTTCTTTATTTAACAATTATTATGTGCTATGTATTCTAGGCTTTGCACTAAGCCCTATAGATAAAGAAAAAGAAAGATAAATAATAAGAGACAGTGATAAGCACGTGAATGGAAAACAGGAGGAGTGTCAGCCTGGAATCTAGGTCAAGACAGAGAGACTACCATTAGGAACTTGAAAAGACATAGGCTGTATAAGTATCAGTTACTAATTCTAAAGATGGACGAAATATGTTTTATGGTCTTTGTTGTTCATCATTTTATTTTAGTTCATAAAGTTACCATTCGTTTTACCTTTCAGTAACTCCTGGAACAGTTCCAAGAAGCACTAAACCCACTGTGTCTAGTGCATTCGACATTTTGGAAACAACGCTAGGTAATTCTACACCCTTTTTCTATCTTTTCAAAAAAAAGGAATGACAAAAATAACCTCCCAGCATCCATTAAAGAAAAGACTCACCTCAATTCTTCAATCTGGCTCTTGTTCCCTTCTACCTTTCCATGTTTCTTCCTTTCCACACCTTTGGGGAAGTAACTTTCCTATTTCTTGGACCAATTCCATTGGAAGAGTTAACAAAAATGCCTTGATCTTGTTGAGTTAGGTGCCTGGCATTTAGATATGAACTGCATGCATTTTCTACCTGTCTTTTGTTGGACAGACAGAATTGTTGCCTTTCAACCACCAGAGCATGGAAGGTGGGAAGAACTTGGAAATCTTGACTCTGGGCTCTTTGATCAAATGGGCTTTTGAAGGTTCTTATGTGTCCTAAATATGCGAAGAATCCCCCAAAGCATCATACATTTATTTATACAAAGTTCTCATTACTCATGTTTGCTGCTATTTTACCTCGAAGAAACTAACTTGCCATTGCAGTTTCTTCTCATTCCCTGAAGACAAGGAGTAGTATAATTTTTGTTCTGCACTGTGGTGCTAGTTTTCTGAAAGTATATTCAATTTGGAACAGCTCTGTAACTTTCCCAGGGAAAGCCAATTCTTTTCCATGAAAGGCCTCAACTGCTCATTGCCCATGAGTCTCTGTTATAAAGCATGTTGTGCATGGTCATGGGTAAACCACAATGTCAAATCCCAAGTTAGGGTGCTGCTAATCTCATTCTTCTTTTTTGTAGTTCTCAGTGAAAGGACCCAGGAAGCATCGCAAACAATTCTAATACCTAGGTTTGAATTGCCACTGAGCACTTTAGGTACAAATTATTGAACTCTGCAGCTTTATTATTGCTTGAAATTTTTATGCATGAGCTAATTCATTCATTTTTTTGCCTCACAAGAAAAATGGGACAAATGTCTTACACAATAAGGAGTTCTCCATTACCAAGCCCTCAAGGGTGATTTTAAAAATCATTGTAATCTAGGCTCCGGATTTTAAAAATCATAGTAATCTAGGCTCCAAAGGAGGCTCTCACTAACAAATCTATTGGCATTTTTGTAAAAACATAATATTGTCATGTTTTAATACTGTTCTTGAGTCTTTCTATTTATAATCATTATGTCACAAAACAAATTTATATTTCCTTTCAATGTTTTTTACTCAATTGTTTCTCTTCTCAGAGGAGACATTGATAATACTTTTGCAGGCTCCTTAGAGTTCTTAGTATTTCTATACGTGAAACATCTTAAGAACTTTATATAAAAGCCATGTAATGACCAACACTCAACTTCTGAAAGGTATTGGATGGATATTTTGTAGATCAAGTGTGCTTGGTATTAGGTTTGAATTTAAATGAAATGTAATCACATACATTAATATGCCTGAGAAAATCAAGAAACTAATTCAATAAGAGTAAAGAGAAGAGCCCAAATACTTCAGATTCAGTGAGTTGATAATGAAAAATTGAAAAAGAAATTTTAAGTCTGGCATAGTAACTGACAATGGTAATCCCAGCATTTGGGACTCAGAAACAGAACTGTGCACTCAAAGCCAGCCTAGTTTACATAGCAAGGTCCAGTGTCAACAAAGAAGCATATATGTTCATATGTATATAAACAACTATAGTAGATAGACACAAAAACATGTGCATGTAAACACATATATGTCTGTATATATGTACACACATACATGTATAATATAAACATGTAAATATATATACACGTATATACAATGATATACATACACATACATACATATGCATGCATATACAGAGAGAGAGACTGCACGGAAACACAGAAGAAAAACTGATAAAGATTTCTTAGTTGATATCAAATAGTTTCCTTTGTAGGTTTGTTGCTGTTTTTTCTACCTTAGATTTTAAAATCCTTTACTCTCTGTTACTTGAACCCCAGGTCATAGCTATCCTGTATGTTTTGTTACAGCTCCAAAAAGGCTTCCAGAATTTCCTGAGGCAAAAACATCCTACCCTTTTGAGAAACCTGGGGGTACCTTGGGTAATAAAAGTATATTTGATGTTACAAACTTGAATGATGGGGTGAGGTGTAATTCGGTGGTAGATTGCTTGTCTGATATTTGTAAGAACCTGAATTTGATCCCTAGTCCTTACTCAGACATGCAATAGTAATAATGTTATCATAATAGTGATGATAATAATAATAATAATCGTGTGAATGGTAATGGCTTGCTTCTGTACAATACACTTACTAGGTTCTAGCTCTGAAATCCTCAATAAATTCATGAGTTCTGTTAACTAGGGCAAATAATAAGTGGTTGATTTCACTAAAAAGAAAAATAAATACTTGATTGGATTTCTTATTAAAGTAAAAAAGTCATAACTCAGTAATTTCACATAACCCAGTTGTTTAGTTCTCTCAATATATTATGACTTTTGATAGAATATGTATGAGCTATTTCTTGCAGTCTTCTGGTAGCCATTTAACTCTATCTGCAATCCATTTCTCTCCTTTATTTCTTCTTAAAAGTTTTTTTCAGCAAGTTCCATTTCTTTTCAATATAGCTTCAAGTGAAAAGCCATGGGTGGCGCCTACGGCTAAGCCATCTGAAGATGCCAAGGTTGCGCGGCCTCCAACTGGTAATTGCATTCTACTTACAAGTGAAATCGTAAAAAGCTTTTGGTTATCTTCCATCTCTTAGCTTTTGGATTATAACAAAGAGGACACAGAGTTCTATTGGGTTTCTCTTGAACAGCACCTACATTGTAGTTTCTGTGGTTATTCCAGAGCAAACTGACTGTGAAACTGCGAATCATAGGTCATGAGTTATTTAAAAAGAATTGGTACTGAGACACACATTGGGATATAGTGAAAGCATAGTGTGGAGTGAAGATTGCAGTTACAAATAGGCAAAAATGGGAAATACCAATAAAGGAAAGGTTTGTTTTACCCTTATTTTTACAAAAGCCACATTGGGGTCTTACCCTGCTGGTATGAGGACAGTTGCTAATGCAAAAAGTTGTAGATTCCTTATTCAACTGCCCTCTTCCCTGCAAGAGCAACCACGGGTTGCTTTGGGACTTGTCATGGGCTGCAAGAGTTTTAGCAACAAGTTTAGTTAAGAGTTGTTTGTAAACGAGCATTAGTACCTAGAATTTCCTAGGGTGCTTTTGTGACATTGTATTTGTTTATCTGTGCTATTTGTAAGGTTGGCATAACCTGGAAGCTTGCTATCTGGCAATAACCCAGGTGAATTATATGAGCAGAAGGAACACTTTTCTCACCCTGTTTTGAAATATTTCACATGGCTGTTAAGAATCATCAGCTGGGTCAATAATAGGATAGTAGGACTCTAATCAATATGAATAACTTTTTAAAAGACATAAAGATAGCATCCAGTAGGTGATTATGTATCTCTTGCTTATATTAATGTGCTATACATACATCTATGCTCTAAAGTAAGTATTTGGTAACATCTTCCTAATGTAAGTTAAATTTAAAACTAAAAGGAAAGTTGCACATATTTGTGATTCTGAGAGTTGTTATATTCGTATAAGAATTTCATTTATTTTGGTCTTGAATTTTAAAAATAGATTTGGTGTGATTTTGTATATGTTCAAAGATTCTATCTGTTAGTTTTTACATGAGTGATTATTATTTTCCATTTACTCAGATAGCTTTCTGTTACAATTATTGTCAGAAATAAGAAAAATGGTGGCAGGCACTAGTGGTTTTCTTGCCTGTAATTCTAGTTCATCAGAAAGCAGAGATCAAGAGAACTGTGATTTGAAACCAGACTGGGCAAAAATAATCTGTGAGATTCCATCTCTAATTAATCAGCAAGATGCTGGACTGGACAGGTGGCTCAAGGGGTGGAGTTCCAAACATGAAGCAATAAAGTTGAGAGACAGAGGAGTTTGAGCCCAGTTACTGGCTCAGAAATAGATAGATAGATAGATACATACATACATACATACATACAGACAGACAGACAGACAGACAGACAGACAGACAGACAGACAGATACACACACACATACATACATACATACATACATACATACATACATACATACATACATACATAAATGGAAGGAAAGGGATAAAGGTAGTGCCTGAATAATGGCCCACAAAATCATGAGGCCCCGATTTTAATTATTGTATCCTTTGAAGAAACAATATGGCAAACTAAGCATATCTTGCTTTTCTAATCATAATACAATGTTTGTTATCACAAGATTTACTTTTTGATTGGTGGTACTGGGATTTGAACTCAGGTCCTTGCATTATACTTTATAAGTTAAGCCATGTTCCAAGCCCTTTTTGCTCTTATTATCCTTTGGATAGAGTCTCCCTTTTGCCTGTCCGCCCAAGACCATGATCCTTTCATGTACACTTCCAGCTGTGATGACAGGTACATACCATCATACCTCACTTTTTTGGGGGACAGGGGGCTCAGTCATGGGGCCTGAACTCTGGGCCTGGGCACTGTCCCTCAGCTCTTCAGCTCAAGGCTAGCACTCTACCATTTGAGCCACAGCGCCACTTCCAGATTTTTTCTTTTTGCTTATGTGATGCTGAGGAATCAAACCCAGGGTCTCATGCATGCGAGGCAAATGCTCTACCACTGAGCCACCTTCCCAGCCCTCACTTTTTTATTAGTTGATGTGGAATCTCATAAACATTTTGCCTAGGTTGGCCTCAAACCACAAGCCTTCCTCTTTCAGCTAGGATTACAGATGTGTGCCACCATGCCATAAACAAGCATATTTACTACTCAAAGTCTACCAGAATACATGTGTGATTGAATAGAATTAGGATCATTTAATTATTACAGTGGAGAGGACAGGCTGTGAGGAGCTGTATGTTAAAGAGAACTTACTAAAAGATTTTTGTCTCATGTTAAATTATTGACAGAAGGATCAAAGGAAGTAGTTTTGAACTATATAATCAGGAAGTAAGAGAGAATCTGTGAATGTATCCATGATTTTTTTTTGTCAGTCATGGAGTTTAACTCGGCCTGAGTGCTGTCCCTGAACCTCTTTGTGCCACAGCACCATTTCCAGTTTTCTGGTGATTAATTGGAGATAAGATTCTCCTGGACTTTCCTGACTAGTCTGGCTATGAATCCCAATCCTCAGATCTCAGCCTCCTGAGTTGCTAGGATTACAGGCGTGAACCACCAGCACCAGGCCATCATTCTTAACTAGGTGGAAAGATGAGCAGAATTAAGCTAAAGATGAGCAGAATTAAGAAGCACAAATTACCTATATTCACTGGAATGTGAGAGGGTAAAGTTTGTGTTTTAAATGGTGTTAATGTTTTGTCAATATCTGACATAATTACAGAATAGTCTTGATTTTATGTTGAACCATTGGCATTACAAGGTGACCTTGTCTAATATTAGTGTTCTTCAAGATTGTTGACATTCAACAAGGAAATGCTAGAGCCTACCTGTGGTACCATACCAACTCCCGGCTGCTCTCCTGTTAAGCAATCATAAAACATGATTATAATTTCCTTGTGTAAAATTTATTCTCCTTTAGGACTTATTGGAATTTGGGTCCAATTTTATACTCTGTATAAAAAAGTTCAATGTAAGGACTCTCAAAGTGATTTCTAAATCTCGTTTTGAGATTAAAAGCTATTGGAAGACCCTAACTTACATTCTGGTAATTAAAATTCCTGGGCAAATCCACAATAGGTTTTGGCAATAATGAAACATGGTATTTAAAATTTAGAATACCCCAGAAAATCTGAGATGTGTAATTTTCAAATATACTCTTCCCAGCTTTAGTCGGTTTGCCCAAATCTTTCATTAGCGGTGCAGTTTGCAATTTTATTATTTGGAAATGAATCTTATATAATTCTACAAAACATATATAAGTAGGGTTGATTGAGTTTGATTTTCTTGGCAAATCTAATTTTCCATAAAGCATATAAAGGAAATCATAAAAATGTGTTCTATAATTACATACTAGAATATAAAGTTATTCATGAATTTAAAAAGGAATGTTAAAAGAAAGTTAACCAGATTTTAGAAATATTTTAATGCTTGTGAAACTTATTGGAAAAAGTTCCTTTTTCTGATAATGCAATAATATTGGTCTTACATCCTATTCTGGAAAAGCTCTCAATACCATTTACCCTCAAATGAAATATGCATTTGCATTCATGTAATCAAGGCTGGTGGACCATTTCTCTATTGGAATAATATAATTTATATTTGTATAGCAGTTTTTCTTTTAAGCGATTCAAAGAGCTATGAATATAGCATCATGATGAACCTTCCAAAGTCCCTGGAAACAGAGTTACTTTCTTTTATATTAAGGAAATGAACAAGATACTTTCCTTTGGATAGGTAGGGAAGCAATACTTAGACTCATTCATTTCTTTCACTCATTTCTTTCCTAATCTTCTTTCCAATAAACTGCTGCAAGTTAAGAGTAAAACAATGCAGTATCTTGCTTTTGAATTGTGAGAACAGCTTTCACAACAGAGGATTTAACCACTATACTGGGAATAGATAGATAAGAAGTAAAAAGTTATATGAGAGGGACTGGCTTGTCATTGAATTCTGTTCTTACCATGAGTATGATTGCTAATGTGCGAGCTGCAGAGTAAGGCAGAGCTGGGCTAATAACTAGCGCACACAATTTCAATTCCTCCATCTATAAAAGGAAATCATACGTACATTTTTCATCAGCTTGATCTGTCTTAGAACTAATGTGTAAATTACTACTACACAAGAAGAACTGCAGGATCTCTGTGTTAGTGCAATGAACGTTGACTGCGTCTTGTTCCCTCCATACTGCCCATCTCAAACTTTTTGCATTGCTGCATGACAATCATGGCAGTATTTAAAAAACAACTATTTGTTTGATCAACTTATTTCATTAAAGAAAAGCAGGAATAGAGGAGAAAGATATGCTAACCTCAAATATCTTTGAGAATTTCAAATTACCTTTGGATTATCATTTGACTTTAAATTTTTTTTAAAGGAGAAATGAAAAAGATATGTTCAGAGTTACATGCAGAGCTCCCCATGTTCCATGAACCTCATGGTAGGTATGGTAAATTACATCACTGAGAGTCTCTGTTCAGTTAGAGAAGACTTGCATCACTCTGTTAACCTGCATGAGCACAGTGATGAATCAGTGTAGTAGACAGCTGCCAATATTTTCCATGGGCACCCGAAGTGGGGAAGGCCAGTGTACATACCATGAGTTTATCATCTCACAAGTAGGGCACATACATAATTTCTAATAACAAGTGGGATGTAAGAGATGGAAATAATCTTTCTGTCACTGATTTGATAATTCCCTCAGGATTAAGCCTCCATAATTTACTTTGTGATCATCCCCTAAAAAAAAAAAGACTAGTATTTAGTCTCAGCTTTTCAAAAATCTAATAATGAAAATGGTTATGACTCCAAAATGATTTATTACATCTGTGTTCATCCCTAGAAAACCCGTTTCCTTTTCTTCTCTCAAAGTGTCAAGTTAAACTGAATTTTGTTTGTTCATGTTTACTAGGAGTAATTACTAAAACTTCTTCCTCAAGAAAAATTATTTCCCCTTAAACCATAAACACTTTTGTTTTAGAGCTGTTCTTTGACAGAGAATCAAGCTAGGGGATGGTTATCTTTAGCCTTTTTATTCCCGTCTAATTTTGGAGCTTCCGTTAAGAGGCCAGCCCTAATTGTTTCCAGTGCTAAATTCTTTCAATACTTCATAGAACTCCAGTAATTTGCAGCATCTGCTTAAACTCTATAAATTATTAGAGACTGAAAAACTGAGTGGTGTGATAGTCAGACCATTTTGGCCACAGGTGATTTGCTCAGAGTAGTTGAAAAGAAATAAATTCTATATTTAGATTTTATTGCCAACCCTGAGAAGTGTTGATTAGCATCCAAGTGGCCCACCCAACTGGATTAAGCCCCAGAGAGGAGGAAAAAGCGAAATGAGTTGTGGGGACACTGCTTCCAGAGCAGGAAAATAGACTTCAAGGATAGCTGATAGTTTACAGATTCACTGTGGCCCCTAAGAGATTTACGGCCTTAGCCTTTGATTTTATTTTACAAACATTCCTTGCAGGCAATATTTTCACAAATTTCAAGCCAAAGCAGGAAAGTATTTTCTTTTTCCATTAACTGAAGAAAGCATTATTCATGTATTTAGATACTTCTGAGAATTCTTCATATGGTGTGAGGCTTTTCTAACTACCTACTATGTTTATTCATCACTTATTTATACATGCTTTTAGAATCCTATATCATATTAGAGTATGGCTATGCAAACTTGTTCAGGTATTTGTGTAGTAGAGGTTTTTGTGCATTTATTTGAGTGTTATATTTGTGTGTGTGTGTGTGTGTGTGTGTGTGTGTGCACGCGCACGTGCGCACACACGCACATGCTGGTCCTGGGGCTTAAACTCAGGGCCTGGGTGCTGTCTCTGAGTTTTGCCTTTTTTTTCCCCTAAAGGTTAGCATTCTACCACAGAGCTATAGCTCTGCTTGCAGATTTTTGGTGATTAATTGGTGATCAGAGTCTCACATACTTTCTGCCATAGCTGGCTTGGAACCATGATCCTCAGATCTCAGCCTCCTGAGCTAGGATTTCAGGCGTGAGCCACAGATTGCATGTTGTAAATTAACTAAAGAATATGTTCATTTATTCCCTAAACAAAGTTAATGTATCCTTTTTGAAAAATTTATATGACCTCATTTGCCAAACTTGTTGCTAATTTGTTGGTTATAATAGATGTTTTGCAGATTAACTTTATTGGGAGCCTCTATGTATGAAGCTGTAAACTTACAGTTCATAACGACTGTGGCAAAACTTCTGCCTCCATGAACTCTTCTGTCTAAGAGTTTATGTATGAAAAGGGAAATCTTTTGTAAAGTTGTTTTCAGTGAATTTGAATAAAATAAAACCGTGATGATTTGAAATGATTTGTGTGCCATCACATGGTTCCACCAGGACATTTTCATTATGGAATTTTTGAGGTAAAATGAGACAACTAATTAGCACATAGATTTTATAGGAAGTTTTAGAGCAAATGGTAGTACCGTTTCTTTCATATCTGTTTTTTTGGAAAATCTGAAAGTAAATTTAATTATAAATCATTACTGTTTTGAGATAAATCAATATTACCTTTCATATTTAACCATCTATTTAATTTGTTGCATTAAAATCTTCTGACTTTTGGTCATACAATAGCAAAGCTGAAACTGATGGCAGAGATACTATCAGCATTTCAAATGGCTGTAGCATTTTATCCACTAAAGACAGGTGATCGAAGATGTTCACCTATATGCAATGATGTATAGTAGCATATACACTGTTTTATAGACAGTCTATATGTTACTATACATTTTGGGACATTTATCAGTTTTAGATTTGGAGTAGCCTTCTAGAAATCAGGCCAAATCACTTTCTGAACTTTACACAGTGTAAGAGAATTAGGTTAGAGAAACAAAGAATTATGATTTTTAGAGAATTCTATTTTTGTTCTCTCCTCTGGCATCTATAACTTCAGTGTCAAAAGATCTCATTTAACTCAAGAATGAAATGAAGTAGTGTGTATCTTAAAGCTGTCCAAACAACATAAAACTTTGAATGAGTGGTATTTGTGTGCTTTTAGCATTCTTTTTCTTTACTACTCAGCAATTAGAAACTATGGAATTAGAAATATAACAGGCTAAGTCTGATGACAGATGTCTTATTCAAATTTTAAGTATTTTTGAGAAAATGGTTGTAAGTAAGAGATAATTTCTAACAATTGGGAACTTCCAGATATGAATTATAATAGCTAGGGGAGAGTAGTAGACAGAGAGGCAATTCTAACAAATGCCCGGTAGAAATAACTCCAGGGAAGTTGTTATCCTGGTTTGGAACCCCTAGAATGGAAGGCAATTATGAACTTGAGAAATAAAGTGAATAAATATAATTTTTAGAACAAATATACAGATAATGAGAAAACTGGCTCAATGTTACTAAATGGAAGGAAGATTTGGGAGTTAGGATTACATAAAGACAGTCATGACATTTGTCAAAGGCAAAGCTATAAATTAAAAGCTAGGGTATTAATTGATAATTTCTTGCCAAGGTGAAAAGGTTAAATACAAGTTAGCAAACATTTCCTAACTTACTTAGAAGTAGATAGAGAGAATATGGCTGGATCCATGACTTGAACTTAGGTTTTATAAAGCAAGCCAAAGTTCATAAATGAACTGAAATTTCAGCAAGGCTAACAGCTCCTTCATATTAAAACCTTAAAGTATAATATATATATATATATATATATATATATATATATATATATATATTCTCAGAATGTGTATGCTTTAACTCATTATATCCTTATTTTGATGACTTTGTAAATGTGTTTGCTACCTTATTATATGTAGTACATGGAAGCTGTTCTGTACTTTCAGACTACGTTTATACAATCTAATGTCAACTCTTTTACATCTCCAACCAGCAATGACTCCAAAGCATAGTCATCACTAAATTTTAAATATCCCCAATGAATAACTCTTTGTCTTTCTGTATACCAAGTTAAATGAACGAAGAAAAGCAATATCTACCTCCAAATAATTCCTGCTTTTTCTATTCCTTTATTTTCTATAGTGTCCATTCTTTATACATAAAAAGTACCCACATTTATGCTGTTTTTTTGTTTTAGTTTTAATTTTGTCAGCCATGGGGCTTGAATTCAAGGCCTGAGCTCTTTTGCTCAAAGCTAGCGCTCTCCACTTTGAGTCACAGCACTACTTCTGGTTTTCTGGTGGTTAATCACAGATAAGTCTGACTTTCCTGTCTGAACTACCTTTGAATCATAATACTCAAATCACAATCACCTGAGCAGCTAGGATTATAAGAGTGAGCCACCAGCACCTGGCTGTTTGTGGTGTTTTTCACATGCAGGTACAACTCTTATGTGAACTTGATAACCTACCTTAATATTATTGTCTTTACCCTACATTCCTCATTTTATGAGGAATATAAAATTGATCTTTAAATCTATCTAGATTGCAGAAAAGCTCATGCTTCCAGAGATGAACATGGAGAGAAGTTGTTGCTAAATTAACTATCAGGGGACTTGGTGTCAAAATAGGGTCCTAGTTTTCTTTCTTTCTTTCTTTCTTTTTTTTTTTTTACTTTTTTAGTAAGTTTTTTTATTGTGAAAATACTGTACAGAGGGGTTACAGTTACATGAGCAAGGTAATGAGTACATTTCTTATCAAGCATTGTAGCCTCCTCCTTCGTTTCTCTTTCCCATCCCTTCCCATACTCCTTCCCTCCCCCCACCCGATTTCCTCCCACCCCCCACCAAAGTTGTAAAGTTCGTTTTTCGACATAACAACTTGTACATCTCATTGTTGCAATGGGTCCACCTGTATCCCTAGTTAAACGATTTGTTTTTCCCCTTCCCCTCCACAAATTATACCAACATCAAATACAATGAAAGCAGGGGTTATACAATGGGGGAAGGACATACAAAGCAACAAAGAAATAATCTTATAAATAAGTTAGAAACAATCGCATGAAAGAAAAAAAAACATTTGAATATGTATCTTAGGGTTCATTTCCCTAACATCAACTTGTCTGACTTTTTCTGCTTGACTCAGACATACACTAGATATTGCAAATAAAGGAAACCATGGGATCTATGTTTCTTTGGGCCTGGCATACTTCACTTAATATAATTTTTTCCAAGCCTTTCCATTTCCTAAATGGGGCAATGTCATTCTTTCTGATGGAGGCAAAGAATTCCATTGTGTATATATACCACATTTTTTTGATCCATTCATCTACTGAGGGGCATCTGGATTGGTTCCATATCTTAGCTATGGTAAATAAGGTTGCAATAAACATAGTCGTGCTGGTAGCTTTAGTGTGGTCTTGTTTGTGAACATTTTGGTAAATGCCCAAAAGTGGGATTGCTGGGTCATAGGGGAGCTCTATGTGGAGTCTCTTGAGGAATCTCCATACTGCTTTCTAAAGTGGTTGAACAAGTTTACACTCCCACCAACAATGCAGTAAGGTTCCCTTCTGTCCACATCCTCTCCAGCATCTGTTATAATTAGAGTTCTTGATTATAGCCATTCTAACTGGGGTGAGGTGGTATCTCAATGTTTTGATTTACATTTCTTTTATGGCTAGAGAGGTTGAGCATTTCTTCATGTATCTATTGGCCATCTTTCTTTCCTCTTCAGAGAAGTTTCTCTTTAAGTCTTTAGCCCACTTATTTATTGAGCAGTTGTTTCTTTGAGGATTTGTTTTTTGGGGGATTTAATTTTTTTGAGTTCCAGGTATATTTTAGATATGAGACCTTTGTCTGTTGTATGGCTAGTGAAGATTTTCTCCCAATCTGTTGGCTTTCTGTTGATCTTGCTAGCTATGTCCTTTGCCATGCAGAAGCTCTGCAATTTTATGCAATCTCATTTGTCCAACCTTTCTTTGATTTGTTGTGTTTCTAGATCTCTATTAAGAAAATTTCGGCCTGTGCCAAGGGTTTCTCCTATTCCATCCTGTAATGTTTTCAGAGTGTCTGCTTTGACTCCGAGGTCTTTGATCCATTTGGAGTTGATTCTGGTTCAGGGTGATATATAAGGATCTAGCTTTAGTTTTTTTACAAGTGGTTAACCAATTTTGCCAACACCATTTACTGAAGAGGCTGTCTTTCTTCCATTCTATTATTTAGCTCCCTTATCGAAGATTAGATGG
The DNA here is from genome assembly GCF_024711535.1 of Dipodomys merriami. Taxonomy (NCBI): domain Eukaryota; kingdom Metazoa; phylum Chordata; class Mammalia; order Rodentia; family Heteromyidae; genus Dipodomys; species Dipodomys merriami. The sequence continues at coordinate 88,503,487 of NW_027203381.1, forward strand.
CTATAGGTCTGTAGGTTCATTTCTGGGTTTTCAATTCTATTCCATTGGTCCTGAGGTCTGTTCTTGTGCCAGTACCAAGCTGTTTTGATTACTATGGCTTTATAGTAGAGTTTGAAATTTGGTATTGATATTCCTCCAGCACTGTTCTTTCTGTTGAGGATCATTTTAGCTATTCGGGGTCTTTTGTTGTTCCATATGAATTTTTGGATTGCCTCTTCTATTTCCCTGAAGAATGAGGTTGGAATATTGATAGGTATCGCACTGAATTTGTAGATAGCCTTGGGAAGTATTGCCATTTTCACAATCTTGATCTTTCCAATCCAGGAGCATGGGGTTTTTTGCCACTTTCTAAGTTCTGTTTTGATTTCCTTTTTCAGGTTTTTAAAGTTTTCATCATAGAGGTCCTTCACTTCTTTGGTTAAGTTAATTCCTAGGTATTTTATTTTTTGTGTGGCTATTACCAATGAAGTTGCTTTCCTAATTTCAGCCACACTTTTCTCATTGTTGGCATACAGAAAAGCCATTGATTTTTGAGGGTTAATTTTATACCCCGCTACTTTGCCAAAGTTTTGAGTCAGCTTGAGTAATTTGGGAGTGGAGTCCGTGGGATTCTTTAAATACAAGATCATGTCATCTGCAAAGAGGGAGAGTTTTACTTCTTCTTTGGATCCCCTTTATGTTTGCATCTTATCTTATTGCTGTAGCTAGACATTCTAATACTAGATTGAAGAGAAGTGGAGAGGGTAGACATCCTTTCTCGTTCCTGAGTTAAGAGGAGATGGCTTTAGTTTTACATCATTAAGTATAATGCTGGCTGTAGGTTTGTCATATTCTGCATCTATTGAGATAACTATGTGGTTCTTATCCTTGCTCTTGTTGATGTGATGAATTATATTAATTGATTTGTGTATATTGAACCAGCTTTGCATCCCTGAAATGAATCCTGTTTGATTGTGCTGTATGATTTTTTGGATGAATTGTTGAAGTCGATTGGCCAGAATTTTGTTGAGAAGTTTTGCATCAATGTTCATCAAAGAAATGGGTCTATAGTTCTCTTTCTTTGATGAGTCCCTTCCTGGTTTTGGGATGAGGGTTATGATGGCTTCATAGAATGAGTTCAGTAGTGAACTTTCTCTTTCAATTTCATTGAAGAGTTGGAGGAGTATTGGTGTGAACTCTGCATTGAAGGCCTTGTAGAATTCCGCTGTAAAACCATCTGGTTCTGGACTTTTCTTAGCTGGAAGATCTCTTATTGCTGTTTCTATTTCAATGCTTGATATGGGCCTGTTAAGATGGTTTAAGTCATCTTGGTTTAGTTTCAGCATGTCAGTATTTGCTAGGAAAAGGTCCATTTCTGCCAAGTTCTCAAATGTGTTAGCATAAAGTTTTGAGAAGTATTCCCTTATAAAGGTCTGAATCTTGGTTGTTTCTGTGGTGATGTTTCCATTCTCATCTCTGAATTTATTTATTTGGGTGTGTTCCCTTCTTTTTCTGATAAGATTTGCTAAGGGTCTGTCAATTTTGTTAATTTTTTTGAAGAACCAACTCTTTGTTTTGTTGATTCTTTCTATGTTTTTTTTTTATTCTAATTCGTTTAATTCTGATTTAATTTTAATTATTTCTTTCTGTTTACTGGATTGGGGTTTATTTTGCTGCTCTTTTTCAAGGAGGCTCAGATGTCTCATTAAATTGTTGGTTTCAGATCTCTCTAATTTGTTGATGTAGAAACTCAGGGCTATAAACTTGCCTCTGAGTACTGCCTTAGCTGTGTCCCAGAGGAGCTGGTAATTTGTATGCTCATTTTTGTTGAATATTATGAACATTTGAATTTTCTTTCTAATCTCTTCCATGACCCACTCATGATTCAGCAGTGTGTTGTTCAGCTTCAGTACTTTCTTTGGTGGCTTTTAGTGTTGAGTTCTACTTTTATTCCCTTGTGGTCTGCGAGAATGCAAGGTATAACTTCAATGTTTCTGAATTTGGACAAGTTTGCTTTGTGACCTAAAATGTGGTCTATTTTGGAAAATGTTCCATGTGCTGCTGAGAAAAACGTGTATTCTAATGCTGCTGGGTGAAATATTTGGTAGATTTCTGTTAAATCTAGTTGATCTATGTAGTTGTTTAGATCTGCGGTTTCTCTGTTGAGTTTTTGCCGAGTTGATCTATCTAGTGGGGAGAATGCTGTGTTAAAGTCCCCAGCAATTAATGTCTTTGGATCTATGTGGGATTTGAAGGCAAGTAGTGTTTCTTGGATAAAATTGGGTGCTCCGTTGTTTGGTGAGGGTCCTGGTTTTCATCCTGTTATTTCCGGTCCTGCTGATGGGACTGGAAAAACATGCATAGAGCTTGACCATTCCAACACGTGACTGTTGGTGATTGTCTTTATTGCTATAAATGTCAAGTACATTATTCAGTCTGAAAACTGAGAGAAAGGACTACCTCACCTATTTCTCAGCAGTATTAATAAGGTTAAAAAAGTTGATCTAGCTTAAGATGCTATGCAAACTCTAAAGTAAGATATGTCAGCTTGGAAGTTATGATTCTTCATACTTACCAGAAATACTGAAGCTGTAACACTGGGCATATAGCCTGCATGGGGCTGCCATTTTTCTTTCTGTAGAAAATCAAACTTTGTGTATTATTATAGTCATTGAAGCTCTTAGACTCAGAGCTAGCATTGCTTCATTGTGAATACATAGCTGTGTGTTCATATTACTTCAGAAGCCAGCTCTACCACTTGCTGTATACATTCTTGTAGCTCAGAGCCATAAAGCCCAAGCTAACATGGGACCGGTGATGGCTAACTGCAGCAGAACACCAAAATCCACTTGAACCTGGGCAAAACAATCGTTCACCCAGCACCAGAATGTCAGGAAATCTCTTAGCTTCTGCAGAGGATGCTCTCTGGAGCTCCACAGGGGAGATGTAGGTACCTCTCAGTGTCAAGAAAAACGAGTTCTTTACTTTCATCAGAAAATGAGTTCTGTCCCCTGAGGGAGATGCAGATGCCACTGGCAGAAAGTAATATACTGACCTACCATTCTACTATTCATTGTAAAAAGGTTTTAGCTTCTTGGCTGTTTTCTGTAGAGTAGTGGTTCCCAAATGGGGGTTATTTGGGAACTCTTTCTCCCCACAAGGAACATTTGGCAACATTGGGAGAAATATCTGGTTGTCACAGGTGGGGGTAGATGCCAGTGGCATCTGATTCACAGAGACCAGGGATGCTGCCACACCTCTGCAGTCACAGGGCAGAACTTCCCACTACCACCACCACAACAAAATGATCTGCCTTTGATCTTCAATAGTGTGGTGGTGGAAAATTCTTAGGACAGACATGATCTATCTATAGAAGGTCATGTGGGTTCCATCTTTAGCCTCTACTTCCTAATGCATCTACAATGAGTTTAACTCACTCCCAACAGTCCCTTTCAGCAAATTAAAATATGATGGGAGATTCCAAGGGAATAGTGGTATCTGCCAGAGGCAGATACATGCCTCCTGTGTGTCACGTTCTGTCAGTATTATTTGTGCCATGTTGAATACAGGTGAACAATTTTAAATAGCAAAAGATAAGAAAAGTGGAAATGAAGGTGTATAATGGGTTCAGTTAGCAGTTATGAAACAGAAGGGAAGAAAAGGGTGTGTATGGAGCATTGTTTGGTCATTGTTTCTGATCTTCTAAGTATGTATGTTTTTCAAGGTGAGCTCATCTTTGCCTCCTAATGAATCACTGATTTAAAAGTGTTATTGGTCAGCAATCCCTCAAGTGTTCTTGATACTTTTCCTCCTATATGAGTTAATTTATTGCTTGTGAATTTGTATTTTATTCCCGGGGAATCTCTGCTTCTTTTATAAATGTTGGCATTTATTCCTACAGCAACAAGTGATCCTATTCTGGAATCTGTCCCACCTAAAACTTCTAGAACTCTTGAACAGCCAAGGGCAACAACATTGGGTAATATTTTTTTTAAATGTGCTTTGTTTCCCATTTATAAAAAAAATCCATAATCCATGTGAATGCCTTTTCCCATCATGTCTAAAAATTTCTTTCTACTTTGTCTGAATATATGCCTAAGGTATATTTTTAATGTAGTTATCTTTTAAATTCTATTGTGATGTGTGTCTGTCTATCTCTTATGTCCTGAACTGTAACAGAGGATATTTCCCTCATCTTCAACGTTGTAAAAGATTTTGAAAACTGCATGGACCTCATTATCCACATCCCCTCCTCTCCTCTCCTGTTTGTGGCCTATGTCATTTCACTTGTGTATACCTCGGGCGTCGACCTGGAGCCAGCTACTGAACATTTAATATTCTAACTTTTCCCCATTTCATTTCATCCATCCGCTTGCAAAGCCACATGCACTTTTCATCCCTAATCATGTAGCATGTGCATCGTGCCATCCAAAAGCATGTTAAAATTCTTAAAATACCTCATTTTAATTTATTTGGTGGGGTGGGGTGTTTTTGCTTTCAGCTCCAAGTGAAGTACCATTTGCTTCTCAAAAAGTGGAAACATTTCCCAGTCATGAAATGAAACCTACAACACCTGGTAACTAAGATCTTGGTTTAATTGTACACTTTGAAAGAACAGGTAAAGTGATAGAAAGGAGACATTGTTGACCTTTTCCGAACATTCCCCTTTATTCTCCACCATGAAATTCTTTACAGAACTGAGTTATCTCATATACCTTCTTATAAAACTCAGAGTTTCCATAATCCTGATGCTTATGTATTTTGAAAAATAGTTTTTATTTCTTTCAACATTGTCAATCTTTCAATATTATCACCCAGAAAATAGCAGCTGAAGTATACATGATACATTATTCTAGAAATATATTCTCTTTTATTGAATCCATTTAGATATGACTTGATCAGAGTATTTTATCCAGTGTAGTCCAAACATAAACAATACCTAGTAGGCTCTGAGATCCTTGCTGGATATGATGAAGAAAGAGATGCAAAAAAGAGGTAATAACTCACAGTCTATAACATAAAGTTATTTCAGTAGTAGAGTTTATTGTGGTTGGTAAAGATAAGAGTGAACCACAAATTAAATGAATTCTGAGCTTTCTCTAAATTTAGGTTATTTGGTTTGTGTTTGTCCACTACTGAATATTATCCTTCTGAGTTCTTAGTTGTACCTTGTATCTGAAATGGCCAAGGTGCTCATTTTCTAATACAATTAATTGAGTAGTATATTCCTCACTTCTCATGTAGAATTTTAATCTATTTGGATCAGGTCAATACTCATTTGGATGTCTACTATATAGAAAGCATAGTGTTGGCCATTCTAGGAATACAAAGAATAATGAAGTCATTTTGTACTTAAGCAGATTATCCATTTATAGGGACAGTTGGTTGAGAAATACCACTTACCAAAGCTATATTAAATCTTCTTTCAGCTCCCCAGCAGACTATATCCACCCCTTCTACACCTAAACATCGCCCCAGACCCAAAGCAACAAGAACCAAACCTAGTAAATAAATTCCTCCTAAACCTTTCAGGATATTTAATTCCAATTAGATCATGTTCATCTCTTATAAGTAATTGTATGATTCTATCAAGTCGATTCTTTATGAAGTTTGAAATGACTAGCAGTCTCAAACAGAAATGAAATGACTCTAGTGAGATTTTACTGGAAATTATATAGTATTTTTTTTTTGCCTATGAGTTTTGGGATGTTGCCACAGCATCATAAAGTGAGATATAGAGCACCACACATATTTTTTTGGTCTGCACCTTTACTTAAGCGTCTGAGGGGTCGGCAGCTTCTTTGTTGGTGCATGCTATGTTTCCAGTTTTGCAGAAGGCACCCTTCAAGCTGCTCATCATCATGTCAGGATAAGACATGACAATCAAAATTCAAAATAATATTCTAAAAGCCAAGACTCTATAATGGTTGTACAGAAGCTCCAAGGAAGACTCAATTAGAAATACAGGCCTTCCAATATGTGTACATATTCTATTATTTTCACGAAATACTTCTCTGTAAATGAAACAGGAAATATCCTTTTAATGGAATATTTTCAGAACTTCCAGGATGATGTATTCTTTCCACTTAACATATAATTTAGCTTTACATCTTCCTGGGTTTTATTTATTTATTTTTCTATTACTAAGTTTTTTAATTGTGAAAATACCCTACAGAGGGGTTACAATTACATGAGCAAGGTAATGAGTACGTTTCGTATCACAATTCCTGGGTTTTAAATATTAAAATTCCTAAATACTGATTTGTTGATTATTTTGTTTCTTTATTGTTCCAACTCCCAGTAGAACACAATTTCTTTGAATGTTAAAATCTCTCTTTTACCCCCACCCATGACATAAACAACTGGTAATTTACCCTCAAGTTGTTTTCAGTATTCCAGAAGTAGGGGTTGATATTTGTGTTATGCAACTCTTATGGTGCAAGAGCTTCTGATCTGTATGTTAGTATGTGATACATTTTTCCAGGGCAAGTGTGAAAATGCAATGAGATGATCTCATCTCAGTCAGGCCTTTGATATGATCACAGTGCTGCTGTGAGCTGTGTGAAGGATCATTATGTTCGTGACCATCACAGAGAAAACACAAAAATACAGCCAGGAGATTGAGGACCCCTTTGTCTAGGACTTCAAATAATTTCCAATACCAAAGTTGAGTGGAATTCTGATTGCTCTGAGTAATGGCCTTTCAGCTGGAAGGGGAAGAAGTGTTTCCATCTTCTAAGAATTCTGCTTGTGTTGGGGCTCCTCCGTTCTCAGGCTGTAAGACCAGAATGGCGAGATTTTTCTAATGCTCTGAGAATTTATAATTGGAGATAATCTCTGTACACTGGCATCTGCTTCTCTCTCAGGAGATTTTACTAATGGTATACTTCAAAACAAAAACAAAAAAGAAGTCTGTTTTACAGGAAGAGATTCTTCTTCTATCTCTCTCTCAGATTTAAATCTATGCAAAATTTATACAGAGGTTGATTTTTAGGAACTTTGTCACTCTTGTTCTCATTATTATCTAAATTTTCAGCCCTTGGCTCTAAGCAGAAGATGTTTCTCACTCTCAGCTTGAAGAATCCTACATATGTGTTTCCCTTAATAGCCTGTCTCCAAAGCAGGATTTTTTTTTTTTTTGGTGGGGGGTGGGGTCCAGTCGTGAGGCCTGTGCTGTCCCTCAGCTCTTCAGCTCAAGGCTAGCGCTCTACCACTTGAGCCACAGCGCCACTTCCGGCTTTTTTCTTTTTGCTTATGTGGTGCTGAGGAATCGAACCCAGGGCCTCAGGCATGCAAGGCAAGCGCTCTACCACTGAGCCACCTTCCCAGCTCCAACCAAAGCAGGATTTTTAAAACAAGAGTTTTGTGGGGTTTTTTTCTTTTTGCTTAAGTAAGCCTGGTTTAGTTTTGCAACGAAATGGGCAAGGAGGAAAACTGTAACTATATTTTTAAAAAAATTCTGCTCCTTTTGAAGAGGCAGGTGTCAAACTGAAGGAAATTAGTAATTAGCAAGGGGAATATAGTTGACCATGGCAAACGTCTCTTAGAAAAACAAAAATGAAAAAAAACTCCAACTTGAAGAGCATATTTGAGCAAGAAGCCTAGAGATTCTGGCAGTGCTATGCTGGAAGGGTTAGCGTACGTGTAAATGAATTCAGTGTTGCTTTTCATCTGACTTGCTTTTATTGCAGCTCCAGAACCTCAGACTCTTCCACCATCACAATCAACAAAAGGTAATGAAGCTTCCTTTAATCAGAAAGAATGACCTTTTACCCCTTCTAGTATCCACATCTTTTGATTTGGTTTACCTTTAAAATATTCCTTAATTATTCTTCAGCTCTCTTTTTACAGTGATTCTTTTGTCAGAATACTACTCTGTGCTGGTGCCTGACTGAAGAGAAGTCTGTAGACACACACAGAAACCACCCTGATTTTGATTTGACACATTCTTTATTGATCTGCCTTGTGTTTGAGGAATTTGTCCTTAGTTTGTTCTAACCTGGTTATTTCCAGTGGAGTGTCTTGGCTTCCCCAAGGCATATTTGCACTTACAATATGTTTTTCTTACTTTCAAAACTTTCAAACCATTTGCAGATTTTCTTGAAAAGCAATATGATCTAAATACCATGATGTGTCACTAGGAAATCCATTAATAGATGGAAAGAGAAAAAGAACTAAAACCTACCAATCTTTATAGCTTTTTCTCTTCTAAAAGAAAAAAAAAACTGTGTCTGAGTACCACCTTAGCCAATTACCCATATTTTCCTTCATAATAAGAACTGCTTGTTATTTTATTATGTTCACATCTTCCAAAAAAGAAATGCCTTCTTTTTCCATTTCTCTTTCTAAACTTAATTGACTACATTGTTATTCACTTTGTCTAAACACATGGAAATCAGTTTAAGTAGAAAAGGTAGTACTTTTGTTGGCAAAATTTCATTTTTTGTATTTTTCACCCTAGTAAATAGTTTAGCAGCCCCATATACATTTAAATACATTTTGTCATGTTGCTTTTCAATTTAATTCCTTTTTGGTGGTTTCTTAGGTAGTCTCAGGACCTGGAACACTGGAAACTAAACCTTCAATAACAGCAATGGGTTATAAAATTATCAGAGGGTGATTCTTTTATTTATTTATTTTTTATTGTGAAAATACTGTACAGAGGGGTTACAATTACATGGGCAAGATAATGAGTACATTTCTTATCAAGCATTGTAACCTCCTCCTTTGTTTCCCCTTCCCATCCCTTCCCAGCCTCCCCCCACCCTCCCACCCAATCCAGAGGGTGATTCTTGTTTCCTCCTTTTTTAACTGCTGGTATCTTTCTTGACAGACTCCCATTGTACATTAATGTGTTAATGTCACTTGTATTTTGTTCTCTGTTTTTCTGGAAATATATATGTGTATATAAATATATTGTATAAGTATATATAAATAGTATATATATTATATATATAGTATACATATATTATATATTTTGCACTACACAATCTAAAATTTTTTCTCCCCTAAAATGATGTTTAAATTCAAAGTCTTTTGCATATATTGGTGATAGTAGGTATTTTAAACAATTGAATAAGTTCTCCTTATAAAATAAGGAGAATAAAATAAAATCAAACTTGCATTCGTAGTGACTCCTCAAAAGCAAACTTTCTCATGCTTCCTTTAGCCCTCACCTCCAAACCTTTGTGTCTGTCACTTCTGTATGAAATTTTCCATCTCAACATGGAATAATAATATGATCTCTTGGACAGTTTATAGAACTTTAACCAAAAAATGTTAATGGGTAATGAGAGAAAGTTGAAAAAAACAACAGGTGTGTCTACAACAACTCAAATGGCTTAATTGTGCATTTACGTCACATGTAACACTTATTGACAGTTATGGAGCTACATTTCCTATATTAACTAGCTAATTTTCTTTCTTCAGCTCCCCCAAAGACCAAAAGACCGGGTCGTCAACACCACCCTAAAACCACAAGACCGGGTCGTCGACACCGCCCTAAAACCACACGTAGTCCAGATGTGCCCAAGTCCAAACCTGGTAAATGTAACAATGTTCAGGATCCCTGAGAATATGGGAAGCCCAATGTGGTAGCTTGTGTTTGAATAGCTATTACCTAGCTATTAAAGTATCTGGGTTTTAGGAGCCAACACAGTTGATTTTTACATTTCAGCATCTACACACATTTTCTAAATCCACTTTAGATATGTTTTCTTATTTTTATTTTTAGTACATACACCAAATGGAAAGGTGGTATACAAGGTGAATTATTAAAGGCACCTTAAAGGCTTGCATTTGGAAAATATTCATAATAGAAAAGTTGTTAGAAAGCAATGGGGCAAAAAGGGTAGTTGTGAGAAATAAAAGGGAAATTGTCATCAGAAAAAGTACAAGAGTATCCTAACTTGAGATTCAAAGTTTCCTTCCTGCTCCTGCCAATTCTTGATATAATTAGTGCTCTTGATTTTTTTTTTCTTCTATAGCTCTGGAACTCACCACAGTACAGTTGGAGCTTATGGTACCCACAATCGGTAATTCTATCCCCTCTGGTTGCTTTGGTAGCTTGTCACTTTTGCTTTTCACACTCTCCACCTCAGGCATGACTACATTTCTGCCACCTCATCACGAAAGTCATTCCATGCTTCAAACATGTGACCTGTTTTGGGAGAAAAGAAATCCATCAACTTTTCCTTAGGGATATCTACGCTCATCCTGGACTGAACAACTGGTGTACACTTTTTTCCTGTGTTGTGGGAATATAATTTCATTTATGCACATAACTTGTAAGACTTTCTCTAAAAAGCTACATGAATAATGGCTTCTGCACTTCCATTTCCTTGAAAAATGCTTTTGCATATGTTTCATTAACCAGAGGTTATTCTTGATCTAGTATTCAGTATAAAACTAGTGGTGTTCTTTACAACTTGAGAACACTGAAAGTCCAAAGATGGTTTTATTAGTAGTAGTAATAATACTGATATTATAATTATTTCATTGAAACATCTGTTCATTTTTAAATTTCCTCCAAATCAGTGTTCATGTAACAATATTCATCATGTATGATAGATACTAAGTGATGCGTTACTTGACAATCGCTTCTTAAGCATCCTTAAATTTAAATTTTTATCTGTTTTGTACCAAAGAAAATCTACTAGTGAAGAAATAGAACTAATATGTTTTGTTTTTAAATGATCTACCAAAGAAGAAACGTCTTATGACATTTCTAATTGCTTTTGTTTAAAGACACATTTTAAGCATTTCTTGAAACATTTTTCTTCCAGGGAAAAGTAACAATGCAATTTCTTACACGCCAGGAATTAATTTTTATATATTTATTGAATTTATGCTGTGTTTTCTCAACTAAATGTCCTTAGTTTTGACAGTCGTAGCTATGACTATTATACTAATTTCAATACTTTTTTCTTTAGCACCCAAACCATCCAAGATACCTCAAATCACACACAGACCTGATGTACCCAAAATCCAGCCTGGTAATCACTGTTTTCAGTATCTTGATCCATAAGTAGGGAAACTATGTGTAAGTAATATTAATCTTCATATTTGCAGTTCTGTTATGACACTAATTATAGCACCCTTTTTTCTCCTCAGTTTCAGAACCACCAAAGCAATTACTCCCTAAGTCCACAATCACAGCAAAACCAGATATGCTACCAACTAAATCTGGTAAACATAATTTCCAATACCTTAGCTTAACAACCTTTTTCTCCTCTGGAAATTTTATAGAACATATTGCGATCATAGTTTCTATAAGTTATACATCATTGAACTGAAATATTATGATTTTTCATTGTCTTCTCGAAGTAACCACAACTAATATTTTAAGTACTAAATGAAGAAGTCCATGTGTGGGATGTTGTATTTTCCTAAAGCATTTTTAGGCTATAATTAATGGTAGTCCAGCTTGTATTTTGGTAATTGCCACTGGGCAGTAAGCCAGAAAGTTGACACTTGGACTTCCTTAATAGGAACAACAGAAGAAAGATGTGCTGGCTAGGGATTAGTGTCTCTAAATTTCCTAAGAGAATTTTAACTTATAATTATTAACAGTGACTTTTCTACCACATAAGTTATTTACATAACAGCTCTGAAAATTCAACTGTTTTGCAACTGAAAAATTTTCCTAGGATTCCAATTAGTATAAAATTCTAACTTGCTAAGTGACCATTTCTTATAAACCTACAAGAAAACAATTTATTTCAACTAAGAATAAACTAGATTCTGGATTCTCTAAATTAGACACTGAACATTTAAAAGTCACTTGACTTTTGTTGCTTTTGTTTCTTTTCTTATGATGCAGTCTCTGAGCCTATTGCATTTGAGACTGAAGCTCCATCTGTCGCCATAGGTAACAATACCTTCTTGGTCCCTCTTTCTCTGAGCGTGTCCCTTCATCTCTTCTTCCTTTCATCTGTATGTTTCTCCCACATAAGGTTGTAATTCTATTTCATTTTGTTTCTAAAAATTATTTACTGTCTTCAACAGAGGCCATTTTTAATATCAACTTAGCCATTCCATCCTATAACATCTGAGAATTATGCTTCCTTTGGTCCCCTTCAAGTATATTCAGTTTGCTTATAGTACTTGACAACTATTAAGAGTCATGTGTGCTTTGATCATCCATCTTTCAAACCACAGAACTTCTGCAACCTCTAGTGTACATACAGCTTTTGAATACGGGAAGGTGGTAGTGAAAGAGCTGGTTGGCTGGAGCTTTCAAGGATAGCTCATCAATGTCTGTCTTGTAGAAATCCTTTTTTCTTTGATTTATACTGCTCAAATGCAGCTGAATCTTCCTGTCCATAAATTTGCTTGGTGACATGAAATTCCAAACAAAATAGGGAAGCCCTATTTTTGTTTGAGAGCTATCGGTTTTCATCGTGTCATCTTGTCTGTCTCCATTGGTTTTGTGTGTTACTAGTTCAGATGATGCTCTCATATGTGGCTTAAATCAATGTTGTGCCATGCTGACTTGAAGAGTCAGTGGAGTTTGTCTCTGTAGAAGTGTTTGAAGGGTTTTTGGTGATGATAAACTTGGAAGTTACATAAATCTTCTAGATTTTAATGAAAAAAGGCAATAATAATTTAATACCAGAATCATAATTCTTAATTTAATTTCATATCTATGCAGTCATTTCAGAATGTTATAAAAGAATAGAAATTCTGTTTTTCAAGATCAGACAGAAAATTGCATTAGTGTCTTTCAGGTGTTTTTCTTAATCATCCTTGTTTCTTTTTGTGTGTGTGTGTGTGTGTGTGTGTGTGTGTGTGTGTGTGTGTGTGTGTTGCTGAGGATTGTACCCAGACCCTTATGAATGGTAGCCACATTCTCTACTACTGAGCTACACTCCAGCCCTTCATCTCTATTCCTCACTCAGATAATTATGTACTTCTTATCCATGATGTGAGTTCATAAGGAAAAATAGTAAGCAGCAATATCTCATTTATCATGAAGAAAAGGCACAAATTTACCTTCACTCAGCTATCACAGATCCTTAGTAAATAGACTAAAAATTTTCTAATTCTTTCCACAACTACCACTCCTTAAAAAAATCAATAATGGTGGCTAGAGCCATTTACATGCCAGCAGAATTTTTAATAATAATTTTTAGCATAATTTAAAATAATGTATAGGAAAATCAAGCAATTTTCTTGGAGTCTGATTTTGAATAAAGGGTACAATGAGATTAGCAAACCCAGAAAAATAATTTTTACTAGCTTCCTAGCTATTCAAGGTATAAATGGTATACCTATATGGTGGATTTTGTGAGATAAATGGGTGCAAGAATATGGCCAGCAGTAATAAATACTATTTCCCCAGAATTCGAAAGTTTTTTTCAAATATAAATGGGTGAAGAAGATTCATTTTCAAGATAACTTTATTTTATATATTTCTTAATCTCTGTTGTTTCTTATCTGCTTTTGGTCAGTTTCTAGCGCAGACAGTGAACCTGTAATTGTGAGAACTGAGTCTCCACTGACAACTCTAGGTAATGGCCATTTATGTTGTTAAGCACATGCGACTTCTTTTCATTGTCTGGTCCATCACTATCTGAATCAATGATTGTTCTCTTTCAAAGATTTTCTTATCAGCCTCATTTGTCATACAAGGATATGTCCTGTTAGGAATGTATTAAAAGTACTTAAACACACCCCTTAGTCTAAGTTGCTCTGAAGCTAGTACAGACTATCTCCAATATTGTCCAGCTTCACTACATTCATTCTATAAAGTCCATGATTCTACTCCAGTAATGGTCTTTATGTTAAAGCTAAACTTCACATAAAATTAGGAATGTTGTAAATGGCACTGTAACTCAAGCGGTAGAGCACTTGCCTTGAGCTGAAGAGTGCAGGGACAGCGCCCAGGCCCAGAGTTCAAGCCCCACGACCGACCAAAAAACAAAACAAACAAACAAAAAAACAACAACAACTTTGGGGCTGGGAAGGTGGCTCAGTGGTAGAGCGCTTGCCTTTCATGCCTGAGGCCCTGAGTTCAATTCCTCAGCACCACATAAGCAAAAAAAGAAAAGAAAAAGAAAAAGAAAAAAGCCGGAAGTGGCGCTGTGGCTCAAGTGGTAGAGCGCTAGCCTTGAGCTGAAGAGCTGAGGGACAGCGCCCAGGCCCAGAGTTCAGGCTCCACGACCAGACCCCCCCCCCCAAAAAAAAAAATTAGGAATGCCTATTTCTTAAATATCAACTATAATTCTGTGGGCATTTGCTTTTCTTTTTTATTTTGTTTTAAACATGTACAGAACATTTTGTTATGTATACATGAATCTAGGAAATTAGAAGTACTTTTTGTAATAATTTTGATGGATCTTATGCCTAAACCAAGTAATTTCCAAAGACATAATTAAAAAAACAGGGTAGGCTATGTGTCTCGGAGGTGATACTGACATATTGTATGTCAAACTCTGGTTGGCGCTGGACCTTCTTTGAGAATCTGCTGTCAGCAACTAATAATAAAGTTTTCAAAATAATAAGCTTATGCAATCTAGCATTTTCTCATATATATGGCTAGAAGAAACTTTCCAAGGGACCATTTTTTCTCAAGACTCAAGTAAACTAGGAAAAATAAGGAAAGCCTAGGGCCATGTACAATTATTTCTCTAGTTTCTGGAGTCATATGACTAAAATAACCAGTTTCCTTTCTTTAGCTCCAACAATAACCCAACGAGCAAGAACTCGTCGTCCACGTCCCAAACATAAAACTACTCCAAGCCCCAAAATACCTCAGCCTACACCAGGTAAATATGTGGTTCCTGGTTCCTATTGGTCCACATTGGATATGACACGGGTGTAGGCTTAACTTGCTACTGAGTAACCTTGTAGTCAGTCCTTAAAGGTAAAGACCTGGGTCATAGAAAGCTTCTACTACTAACCCAATGCTCTGACTGATCGCTTTGGCTTTCTCATGCTGTTCATATGAGGATCTCCTGTGCCTGAGTATTTTGTTGTTTTTCTGACATACAGTAACATTTTGTTCTTTGATTCTAGATCAGCAAAAATACAGCTATCTAGTATATGTGATTCAAGCAGTTACACATCCAACTAAATGCCACATTTGCATTTGTGAGGAACACAGTAAAAACAAAAGATATTTAGTTAAGGTTAGTTGAGAAAGGAAGTTGCTCTTGTCACAGCTATTCCTAAAAAGATACAAGAAATGTGGGCAACAAGCAATGTTTATTAAGTTTTACCAATTGTTAGGCACACAGCTAATTTGTTAGAGAATTAAAAAAATTATGGCTGATATATATTATATAATATGTATAATCTATAATATAATACAGAACTTCCACAAATGTCTACATATGTATATAGTTACATATATATGTGCATACATGTATAATATATATACATGTGTATATAATTATATGCACACATACATAATGCATGTATAATGTATATACATATGTATTATACATGTATATTCATGTATATTATATACATACAATGTGAAAATTAGAAATTTGTAGCTTTGTTAGTAGGATGGGCAAGAATTATATAAACAGGGAGAAGAATGATGTGCATGTAACAGTAAAAAGAATAGGAAGTAGATTTGCAACCTAACTATGAAGAAGATGGCATTAACTTAGCTGGACAGTAATGCTATTTTTGGAAGGCCAACAAAGTGGGCCTTGATTATCCAACTTCAATTATTTCATTTGAACCATTTGGCATGTCCTCCTCTGCTTCAGAATCAAGTCTTTTCTGTCCTGGTAATAGAGATACAGTAACACATTCCATGGTCAAATGCTTCTCTATATCTAGTTTTTTGTATACCTTTGTTGGAATAAAAGTCTTGGTCTTTTTCCAAAGAACAACAACAACAAAATGACCATTCTCTATTTTGATTATTCAGTCATTTCAGTTTTCATGACCTATGACTTTGCTTTCCAGTCTACAGTGTTATGAATTATATTTTATATTCTTTTATAAAAAGACTGCCTAAGTGTTTTTATTGTATTATCAGATCATATAAAAACGAGCAAAATTTGCAGTTATTTATATTAAGATGCTAAGGACATAACTATGTTATAAGAATTTTAAATTTTGCTTTTTGGCTGGAGAACTAATGCTAGCTTGGTAAAGTTCATTTTCAGGAGTATTTGATGGCTTTTCTTGTGCATTTAACATTTTCTTTTCTTTTTAAAAAAATTGCTTTTGATTTTTTTTTTTGTGCCAGATCTTGGACCTCTTACTCCTGGGCCATCTTTAGGTAATGATTCTTCATATCCTTTAGCAAGTGCTTTTTCTTTTTAATCATTTTGAGCTTTGTGATGGTGCTGATCATGATGTAATTCTCTGCTGTGGTCTGTTTTGTTAAATCATCTTAAATGTTGAAGGTCTTCTTTTTAACAGAAATGTGCCTGGACTTAACACAGCTGGGTACATGCTCAATATCCCAATCTATTTGAATAGTATTCTTTGTTACAGTCAAAATACAATCATGATTTCTCATCTTTCTCAGGTAGACCATTGATACAACTTACTTTCCACATATCCAATGCTGCATAACTATTTTTTACTTTGCCAATGTTTAGGTGAATTTTATACATTTATTTTTGTAAAACACCAAGTGGAGAATTTTCTCAGGCTTTGTCATCTTAACACTCTAAGTGAACATGCCAGGATTACTTGGAACCTCTCTCACACTAGACTTGAGAAATGTCTTGTGATTAGTTTTGGGTTAGAGGCACATTGAAGAAAATATAGATAGTTCTTATACATAATTATATGTGAAATTTTTGTCTCTAGAAAACTCTCAATGATTAGAGAAAACATATTAATACACTGAAGAAAAATTTAAACCTAAGTGACAATTTTTTCCTAAATCAAACTACTAAGTTTTAGAAAACATAGAACTATATCATCAACACCAGAGTTAGTGGAAAATTATATATTAATCCTAATTTTTCTCCCTTCAGCTCCAACAACAAAAAAACCCCGTCGTCTACGTCCCAAACCTAAAACCACACCCCATCCACAAGTATCTCAGACAATATTGGGTAAATATGTGATTTCTGTCTTAAAGAATCCATGTGGTCTTCCTCTAAAGTCTATGTACATAGAGTATACATATGAATGTGTACTTTGTATCTGTTAATAGTGAAAGCTACTGATTAGTGAGGAGAATAGTATAGCTGAACACAAAATGCTTCCTAATTGCGAATTATCTCTGTGTATGACCATTTGCTTTTTGTTTTAATGATTTACTCTGTTTTTGGTAGTACTAGGGTTTGAAGTCAGAGCTAGGCAGGTGCCCTATCACTTAAGCCCTAGCTCAATCCTTTTTGTATCAGTTCGTGTCTTACATTTTTTGCAAACCTGGACTGTAATTCTTATATTTATTCCACCTCAATAGATAGAATGAAAATGTACATCCAGCTTATTGTTTTGGATTCAGATTCATGACCTTTGAACCACAGTCCTCTATCTCTTAAGTAGCTGTACTTTTCTCACTATGTGATTCCATTCATGCCTTAAAGATCAGCTCAGAATAATATTGATCCCGTGTGAACAATTAAAATCAATTGCTTTTGTTAAGTCCCTAGATTTTCCAGTATATTGGTGTTCTAGTGTATAGGTGTTCATCAAATAATCAACAGTGATATTGTAGGGTTGACCAGAGGGAGATGTCCACCCGAGTTCAAAGTCTATCATTGATTATCTTCTGAATCAAATGAATACCTGTAAACTTTAAGGAAATCTTCAAAGGAAAAATTATGCTCCCCTTCTGTTAAGAATATTAAAAATTAAGTTTGGAGCCTTAGAAACTGTCTTTGTGCCGGGGCCCACGGCTCATGCCTGTAATCAACTCAGGAGGTTGAGATCTGAGGATTGTGGCTAGCTCGGGCAGAAAAGTCCATGAGACTCTTATCTCCAATAACTACCAAAAAATGGAAGAAGCACTGTGGTAGAGCGCTAGCTTGCCTTGAGCTGAAGAGCTCAGGGCCAGCGTCCAGGACCAGAGTTCAAGCCCCATGACTGACCAAAAGAAAAAAGAGAAATTGTCTGTGCTGGTAAGATAAATTTTCTGACAGTCCATGCATTCACAAGGTCTGTTTTATTCTTATTCTTTTGATCAGTTCCTGCCACAGTCTTTGAACCAGTTATTCCTAGAACTGATGCTCCAGGGACGTCCTTAGGTAATGACAGATGCTCTCCATCTGCCCCATCATTTCTTGCCCATTTCATCACCATCATAAGCATATCTTTTCTCATATCATGAGGCTTCAGTGGCTCCCTCTGTTATTCAGTTACCTAATATATTGAAGAATAAGACTATTTCTTCCATTTCTTGTCTTTAAGAGATCTAGGCATGAACTTGGTGTGTGTGTGTGTATATATATATTTGCAGTGCAATACCTTTAAGTGTCTGGTATTTCTCTTCTTACTAACATTTCAGTCACATTCTTTTTTTTTTTTTTTTTTTTTTTTTTACTAAAAGTCAATAAGAAGGAGGGTTGAATTCCAGGCCTGATTTAGGCTGAGCTGATTGGCACAGCTGTTATGATGAGACAGTTCTTTAGTAGATCTAAATTCTTATACATTGACTATCGACAATGCTTTTATTTTGGTTTTTTCCAATTTTAGGTAATGCTGTTTTGGTAAAGAATAAAATAAGAAATATTCATAAAACTAGTAAAGTGAATTTATAAATATTACCATGAGTATGAAATGACTGGAAGTGGCGCTGTGGCTCAAGTGGTAGAGCGTGAGCCTTGAGCTGAAGAACTGAGGGACAGCACCCAGGCTCAGAGTTCAAGTCCCACAACCGACCAAAAAAAAAAAAAAAGAAAGAAAGAAATGACCCATATCCTCTCCTCTATGTGTACACCATAGCTCCGCAAGTTTCTGGAAATTTCTCATTCAGAAATCCATATGAGAATCTCTTTGAAACCTCCTTGGTCTATCAACTCATGCTTTATTTATCACAGAAATGTAAGTGATATAAAGAGGCACATTATCCAAATAGGGTCAAGTATTTCACATTCAAAAGAAAAAACATTGCAACTCAAGAAATTAATAATTAGTAGGATTCCTAGCTACTGCTTCTAGAATCCAAAACATTGTATTAGCCTGAGATTTTCTTCCTTTAATGCCTCCGGTGCCTCTGCAGCCATATTGTCCACCTCCCAAACTTAAAACCACATGGAATCCTGAAGCATCTGTCATAGAACTGGGTAAATGTGTATGTCCTCGCTAAGACGTCTTAGCAGGTTAACCCTGTGGGGGCCCACACAAACAAAGTACACATGGTGTCCGTGGTGGCTTCCACTGCAGCCAGGTGTTGAAGAACAGGGTGAGGTAGGGTGAGGAGGTGGTCAATTTTCTGTGCTCTGTGGATTAATCTTCAGTGTTTAGTTTTCAGTCAGTTCTACTCATGCTTCAACTATTTGAAGTGTGTGGTAAACTGAAGCAGATAGTGAACGAATGTGTTTGTATACATGAGAGTTATTTTCTTGGAAAGTATAAAAGCACATAAACCATTATAACTATCTAGGGCAATCCTAGGAAAGAAGTTTGTACACAATGTTGGAGAGTAGATAGTTCAGGCTGTATGGTCCATATGATCTTTTTTCACTTTGTTTGACCAGAATTCTTTAAGACATATTTTATATATTTATAGAAGTATCTGATTGACCTATGAAAGTCAAGATAGAATAGAAAAGCTTCTTTATTCATCCATTTTGTTTCTTCCTTTTTTAAAACTTGGATATGTTTGCTATTATTGGGCACTAGATTTTAGTAAATATTCAGTGAATATCAGTAATATGATTGAGGTTAATAAATTTAAGTAGTAACTCCCACCTAAGGGTGACTTTGATTTCCTTCCTTCCTTCCCAGAAGAGGATGATTTTCGGCCTTCTTAATGTCCTCACTCCATCTTTTATCTGGGTGCACACATCTGTCATGTCCCCTCCTCTTCTGAGAAGGGCATTATTCAAACTACATCATAGCCTCAGCCTTCAATGCTCATTTAAAACTCAGTTACATCTTTTAAGGGTCTATCTCCAAATAGTAAGTGTATTAAGACTTTGGACTCTTCCTATGAATTGTGGAGATACAATTCAGCCCCTCATAGCCTTCATTCAGAAATGTGTCTGTAGATGTTTGTGCGTATATGTGTGTTAGATTGCCATTGCACTAATAAGATCCATTTCACTTTATACATTTTTATAAAAAATTCTTACTTTGTTCCTTTAGTTCCTGTTACAGACCTTGCAGCTATTACAGCTCCAGAACCTGTCACAGCCCTCCAACCTGTTACATCCTTTCAACCAGTTCCGTTTAGAACAGAGACCCCTGGGACAAAAATAGGTAACAGCCCTGTGCAAATACGCTAAGTATTCTTATTGCTCATCATACAGTCTATGAAATCTCCATCCCCATGACATGGCTTTTTTGAGATGGTGTCTATCATCCTCTGCCACCATTACATTCCTTCCATTGTCAGCAGATCTTGAAGCCTCTGATAAACAAGTTTCCTCTTGTTTTTCTTTTTTTTAACAAGAGCTTAGTTCAAACCATATCCTGCTGTGTAGCACATTGAGCATCGCCATATGATCTTGTGCTTCTGTTCGGTGTTAAAGCTGAGTTTTAAACAAATTGGGATCCACTTCTCATACAGGCTATTTGACAATAGCAGCTATTATGCTTCTTTGCTCATCTAAGTTTCTAGAACTCAAAAACATCTTTAAAAAATTTGTGATGGTATGTTTATTTTCTTGTCGATACTTTAAATGGTGTGTTTCCTTACTGATTTGACAACCGGAAATAATTCAAACCTGAAATCATGAATTATAAGCCTCTTCCTTAGAGTATGTCTCAACTTTTCCTCCAGCTTCATTAACATTCCTACTGAATAATTCTGTTTACCAAAATAAGGAAGGGCTATGACTTTCTCGCTAGGAAGCTATGAAGTAGTCTTCATAGCTTGAATGAGCAATTCAGCTGTGCACCATGAATAATGACAAAAGACATGTAGGCATTAGAAGAATGAAACAATAAAACTAAAAGAATCATTTCCTGAAACTTTAAAAAATCTGATAAGGTTTAGAGAATCCTTCCCTCAGTATTCAGAGCCACAAGACTTAGAGTAACACAAGGCTTTTCTTTCTATAGCTACCGAAACACCACAAAGAACTCGTCGGCCACGACCTAGACCTAAAACTCCACCAAGCCCACAAGCACCTCAAACAAAACCGGGTAAATTCGCAGTTACTTGGGTTAAGGGTAATCCCTGGAATTCTGCCCCAGTGAGGATTCAATTCATTGTCAGTAGGGCCCAGAGTTGAAAACATGAGGCATTGTCAAGAACATCTCTCTGCCCCAGTATTCAAGAATAATATGGCTGGGTTTGACCCAACCGATTCTTTCTATGTAAGAATCTTCTTTGAAACACTATGTTCAGTCTATTTTTAATATTGAATTCCATTCAAATATGAGAAGTGAAACTTCTTCAGCAGAGCCAATATCTTTTGTTCAAATAAACAAGTCCTAATATATAAGGGTACATATTTCCAGACCCACATCTCATCATGGGAGATATGCCAGCTATAGATTAATTTTACTTCAAAGCAGTGGAACTGAGGACATACTTGCATAGTACAAGCGTAAAGTCATTAACTAGCAAAGGAGAAGATAGGGTTGGTTAGACTTGACCTTAGGCCTTCAGATTTAGATAAATGAAGGGAAGAATAAACCAAAGCGGAGGACTACACATGCATGGAGGTGAGCCAGTCCAGTCCTCATGTAAGGCAGTAAGGCAGCTCTGTCCTAATGGACTACTTCTAGATGATCAGAACGTAGTGTTGGTGTGATATTGGAAGAGTCCATCAAGTTAGTTAAAGGAAGACTTGTGGGATTTGACTTACAAACTTAGCTATCATAGTGACATTTGAAATCTTTGACTTCCATGTTTTCTGGGCTGAGGGAAGACAGATTCTCTACTGGGTATTAGAGATACATATCAACCTTTATGCTGTGCTTTGGTTTGGATAAAGGTCTTAGATGTTTTTCAGTAGATGTTCTGTAGCTGTTTTTCTGTAGATGTTCTATAGATGTTCTGTGTTGGCAAATCAACACAGGCCATTTTGATTGTTAACTTTTATATCTGTGTCAAACTTATATACTTCAAATTGCAGTCAATTTTACTTAAACTGAATATCATTCCTTGAACATAGAAGTACTAATTATCTTGAACAGAGAAGTCCAAGGTAATGATATCTTTAGTAAAGTTTATTCTGAAGAATATATTAGGTCAATATACTAAAGTATTTCCTAGTGTCAAGTTTTCCACAGCAATTAGAATTCATTCATTGAAAACCCATGTTAATTAACTTGAGTGTAGAAGTACTAATTACCTTGTCTTCCATGTTTAAGGCAATTACATCTTTAGCACAGTTTATTTCCTAAGAATATGTTAAAATATTTCCCTGTGCCAAGTTTTCCATTGCAGTTAGAATTAATTTGTTGAAAACCTATGATAATTTTATGTTGACTTCTTTAAGATGTTCAGGGTAGTTTCAAAGCTAAGCTTAAAATTAGCCAGGACTAAAAAGTTTGAGCAAATCTGTGACACATATGCATATACTCTTCCCCTCAATTAAGAAGTATGTTATTTTTCATTTTTAGGAGAACTGGTATGCTATTTGGATGTGAATATTCTAACTTCTTATACATCTTTAAATCTCTTTGGTTTACTTTGTTTCTGGTCAGTTCCTGCTGTATTCCCTGAACCTGTCACCCTTAGACCTGAGACCCCAGCAACAACATTAGGTAATGTTGATGCACTCTATTGTAAACAAACCTCTCTGCTTATTGTCAAACCTAGAGTTTTATCTTGTCTCATGTGACATCATTCTTTGTGGCTGTTCGAGTATATTTTCCTAAAAAGGGGAAAACGCCAATTATTTGTTTGTAAAGAGAATCAGTTGTGAAAACAACTGCTTTATGTCACTTTCATGTAACCTACCTGCAATTGGGTCCTGTCATTTTGTGTGTTGCTTAAATAGTGTCTGTATCTGTGGTAAAGCTGAGTTTCATAGTATCACAGGTGTCTCTTTTATCTAGATAGATCTCTGCTTAACTCTCACAGGGCCAGGAGGAGCACAACACATTAATCCTTCATTTCCATTTATATAGTATTTTATTGTTTTGTTTCTTTTTAGACAACATTATGCTTCCCTTTTGAGTTATAATCCAACAGTCAGAGTATAAAAGATTAAATCAGAAATCACAGATTTAAGGAGACTGTCCTTCATTACCATTCACATTTAGCCATGTCAAGCTGCTCTGTGGGCTTTTGATTATATTTCCTAATTTTTATTCCTTAAATTAAAAGGTGATTTTTTTTATCTTAAAAGAATCTCCTGTGATAAAAGCAGAGATATAATGCATATACATCACAAAAATCTAAAACTAAAAAGCCAAGTATCTAATAATAAGCTATAAACCCTAGAGTTACATTGTCACCTCCCATAGGTCCCAGATCTATGGGTAATATATATGTAGTTTAACTCAAGAATTTCTTCCTTCAGCTCCTAAAATACAACGGACACGTCGTCCACATCCTAGACCAAAGCCCACACCAACTCCAGCAGCACCTCAGCCCAAACCAGGTAAACCATATGTTCCTGGTGGAGAAAGTCCCAGTAGCTAGACCCACTGGGGGTCAGGTATAATGCCAGTGAGTAGAAGTAACCAGTACACCCCTGGGAGTGTGAAGATGGGCAACAATAGTTCCACTGTGGTGTAGGGATGTTAAGAGAGGCACACTGTTGGCCACCTGTGGGTTATGCTTCCCGTTGTACAATCTTCCCTGACATTGTATTTTTGTAAACTTTCATTCATGACTTAAAATATAGCTTCTTTAGAAAGAGTGTACAAATCAAAACATATTTATTGAGTGCCCAGTAGCTTCTAAATCTTACTGACGCACAGCTCCAAGGGAGTTGGGAACAGAAGGTTGTTTTTATAAATAAGGTAAAAGCACTGGCAGGATCTTTGCAAATACGTGATTAATTCTTGAGAGTAGTCAAGGCCTTTCTATATGTCACTGAGTCCATAGAAATTCCCTGGTGGAAATCTTAAAGAACTTGAATGAGCAGAGGAGATTTGGTCTGAAGGAGACCAGTCAGCTCCTCCTTCTCCATGAAGACTTGTTTGTTCATTGCTTAGTTCATCAAGCTGAGGCCTCATTTTACAAAGATGAGTCTTAGCAGTACCCACAAAATTCACTTTGGATCTCTAGATAATCAAAGAAAAAGCAGTAAGGAAATAGGTGCTGAGTTAGATATGACCAAATTTTAGGAAGTCAGCTACCTACTTTTCTAATGTAATGGTTGTTAAAAGGGGCTGTGTAGTTCTAAAAGTTATATCATACTAGAAAGATTCATTCTGAATAAAATAATTGGCATTTTTGTTTACTTACAAAAATCACGTGGTTTGTTTTTAATACTTTTGGTCAGTTCCTACTGCAGAGCTTGAACGTGTGACACTCAGAGCTGAGACTGAGGTGACAACACAAGGTAATAACACATTGCGGTCATCAGTAAGTCTTCTTTGTTCACATTGTCAAAATCATTGCATCCATATCATGGCTACCTATTCTTCTGCTTGAAAAGACTGCATCACCATGCTCTAATGTCATTCCCTTTTAGTCTTCATTCCAAAAATATGGTTCTTAAAAGAAGTTGCTTCCTATTTTTAAAAGACTCATGCATGAAGCTAATTCATATCATCTGTTGGAAATATAACCCTCTACATTGTTTTGTCGTCTTTTGTGTGTTTTATAACCAGTTTTTTTTAAGGCAACTTTAAAAGGGAATTTTCTTGATTCTAACAAAATGCTTCCTTGGGGATCCATCATTTTTGTGATCTGTGGGATCTTTGTGCTTTAATATTTCAGTTAATTATGTTAACAAACTATTAAAAACAACATGCACCTGACCCACAGTTATGATATTTCAGCAGCAGTTTTCATACTCCTTATTCTGAATTCTATTACTCTTCATTACTTGAATTACCCATTTTGTTTTATGTGTGATTTTTGCATCAATGAACTTTCAATGGTGCTAGTATCATAGGGGAAAAGCTGAAAAAAAAATTCTGGAAGTACCAAAAAATCTGTTTTAGAAAACTTAGAGCCATCACTTTTGAAATACAGACTTTGTAATAACAGAAGGCTTTCTTTCCTCAGTTCCTAAAACAACAAAACGGACCCGTCGTCCACGTCCCAAACCTAAAACCACACCAACTCCTGAGGCTCCTCAAACAAAACTGGGTAAATGTGGATTTCCAGTTAAAAGAGTGCTGCCTGGTAGTTTCTGAGAATCTGTGATTGATGCTGAGGGTGTGAGTGACAAGCCTGCATGGGTGGAGGTTCAGAATGGTATATGACTATGCCACTGATCTGGTTGCAAGTGGAACATAGTGGCAGTTGCATTCCTTGTAGTCTCTGGACAATGATTGTCTGCATTACTATGCATCTTATAGGGTTCTTATTTTATTTCATTCTCCTTTAAAAGGCAAAATCACAATATCTTAAACTTTTTTTTCTTTTAAGAAGCATACATTGCCTTCCATCTTCCCACAGTCACCCTGACATCTGTGATAATAACACAAAAATAGGAGGCTTATTTGTATTTCTCAGTCTGTGGGATAGCCAAGGTCAAAACCTAGCAAGGATGAAATACACTTAGATTGAAACAGGGTTGTGTTGCAAATCAAACTTATTTTTAAGGTGCCACAAATGTCTGTAAGTTTAAAGAAACCAAGTTTATGAGGGACAGGAATAAGAAGAGTTAGAAAAACAAGTTGGGTTTTAAAATCTTAGAGGTTAATGAGACAGAAAGTAGGGAAGTGTAGAACCCACGCAGGAGTCAGAGATCACTCACTGGCGTAAGAGAACCCTGCTTCCCAGTGGTGGTGATAGTAGTGTGTTAGAGGGCCTGTAAGAACAGTGAAATCCTCAAAGAAGTTTGGACCTGAACTAAAAGCATCAAGAGCCAGGTGTTGGTGGCTCATACCTGTAATCCTAGCTACTCAGGAAGCTGAGATCTGGGTTGTGGTTTGAAGTCAGCCTGGACAGGAAAGTCCATGAGACTCTTTTCTTCAACTGAGCACCACAAAAGCTGGCAGTTGAGCAATGCCTCAAATGATAGAGCACTAGCTTTGAGCAAAAACGCTCAAGGACCCTGCCCTGAGTTCAAGCCTCAGCAATGGTGTTCACACGCATACAAAAAGTATAGGGGATCTTTCATTTCCATTTAGAGCAGAGTTTTGTTGACTGGATAGCCCTTACTCTATTTTGTTGATTTGGGGTTTTTTTTAATCTCAAATGAGCTATTTCTAAATCTGAGTTCTCTACAAGATGAGTATGATTCACTCTGCTTTATTCTTTTCTATTTCTACTCTCAAACTTAAAAGTTATCATGCTCCATTAAGCATATAATTTTCTTAAAGATTTCTATAGAAAAGCCAATAATCCAGAGCAGTTATATACCGTGGTAAAAAAAAGTCTTAAATTTCTCAGAGAGTATTCTATAGTTTGAGTCAAGAACTCTAAATACTTTCAGATACTTGCTAGATTGATGAAATTGTTTTAAAAGAATGTGTATCTTACTATTCAGTGACTAAACCTTAGCAAGTATTGAATTTCAGAAATTTTCTTAAAATTGAAGTAATATTATACTTGAAAGATTTCATTTGCTTATTTTCCCACCATTTATTTCATTGCTTTTAATTAGTTCCTGCTACAGATCTTGAACCTGATGCTCTTAGAACAGAAGCTCCAGAAACCGTGGGTAATACGAATGTGTGTCCTTCAAATAGAGCTTTCTCTGTAGTATTGGGCTACAGGTTCTTCTGCAGCTTAAACCCATTCCATCATCCTCAGATCTAATTCTGATATAGTCTTTATCATGAAACTATGCTAGGCTCTATGCCATACTGCCACTGAATTTAAAAACACTGTGCATGAACTAATTTCAGGACATCAAACCTCCACAAAACTGCTCACCACTGTGCCATATGATCATACACATGTGTTTTAACAGCACTGACTCTTTTTTTGTTTAGCACTGACTCTTAAAAGCTCTGTTTCATACATGGCTTTCCATCTATCTCTGTTTCTCAACAAATGTGAAAATATTGTGCTTCTCTGCTCATATTGCTCTTTATAGTATTGGTGATCAAGTATAATTAGATTGCTATAATCTATAGCTAATAATATAATAATAATCTATAGCTACTCTATAGCTAGTTAGAGATTCCTATAATCTATCTGCCTATCTATATTGGTGAGTCTGTAGTTTTAAGGAATCATGATTTGACTATGATATAAACTTTAAAAAATGCACCAACTTGAAACATTTAAACAATAGATTTGCATAATGGCTCACTCTACTTCTCTAGCAGATTTAGTAGTGTTTAACTTTTTACTTTAAAAATTAAGTGTGTTCTGAAAGATAGAAGTCCAAACAGCATGACAGAAGATCTAACCATTCCCATACCTTGGCTGTATCATATCATGGTGGGAAAGCATGTGCATCTCTGAGTTCTCTCTCTGTCTGTCTCTGTCTCTGTCTGTCTCTGTCTCTGTCTTCCTCTCCTGCCCCCCCCCACCATCTCTCTTTTTCCTTTTGGTGCTGGTCCTGTGGCTTGATTTTCAGGGCCTGGACACTGTCCCTGAGCTTTTTTGATCAAGGTTAGTGCTCTACCACTTTAGCCATAGCTCCACTTCTGGCTTTTTTGGTAGTTAATTGGAGATAAGTCTCATGGGATTTCCTGATCAGGCTGGCTTCAAATCATGATTCTCAGATATCAGCCTCCTGAGTAACTAGGATTATAAACATGGGCCACCCACTGACACCCAGCCCTGATGTTTTTAAGTGAAAGAAAACATTGAGATTTTAATGGGCACATCAGTTTGATAGTGTTCTTTGTACTGTCAACTATATATACTTTTGTTATACTCATAATTATTTATATAGTAGCAAAATCAGCTGAAAGTTACCTTAACTTCAATAGAACTGCACATAGACTAACAAATGATTTTTCAGCAAAAGCAAATAGACTAACAAAACTTTTTCAGTCACAAGTATTCAGTCTATAAATGTGCAAAAACTCTGTCTAGCAGACTTCCACTGTAGCAAGGATCATGTGACAAACATGTAGAAAAACATCTATGAATTATCGAGTAACATTTAGCTCTGTCCAATGCTCTCCTGCAAGTCCATGTTATAAGATTAATGGTGGTCATGATGAGGGTTGGGGGAGGGCAGGGGGAGAATGGGATGGGAAGGGGAAACAAAGGAGGAGGCTACAATGCTTGATAAGAAATGTACTCATTATCTTGCTCATGTAATTGTAACCCCTCTGTACAGTATTTTCACAATAAAAAAAAGAAAAAAAAGATTAATGGTGGTCATGAGTTAACCAAATCTACTGAGGAAATATCTCTTTCCTTTCAGTTCTGAAGCTTAAAAAAACAATTTTTGAAAAATACTCTTAATATTAATATTTAAAACTCTCTTTGGTTTATTTTTGTCCAGTTCTTTCAACAGTTCTTGAACCTTTCACTCTTAGAACTAAGGCTGCAGAGACAACATTAGGTAATATTATATGTTCCTCAACAATTTGTCTTGATTATTTTCAGACTCATTCCATCAGCATCATAATCACATTGTCATTGGCTTTATATTTTCTTGTCATCTGCTCGCATTCAATTTTATGTTGCTTCTTCTTAAGCATATCAGATTCTTAAAAGAAGTTATTTTGTTTATCATAGCTATCCATGGAACTAAAGTATCATTTTACTTCATAATCTTACTTGAATTTGTGTCATATGTTTTTGTCTAAGTAGCATTTACATTTAAAGTTGAATTTCATATGTAGTTGGTAGTATCTACACCTTAATTTTAAAAATAGACTAAAGTATAACAATTTTTAGGTACTATGGTATCTTTGGCATATGTAATTTTTTAGTGTGAAACTAATACCTAAACACAGATTTGGCTATAGATTTGTTTTGTTTTGCTTGTCTGTTTATTGGCCTATTTATTTATTTATTTTTGGTGAGGAGATTTATAATTATCTTTCATTCTCTGATTTAATTTTATAATGTGACTGAGGTCTCCTCAAGAATCTTCAGTGATTAAAGCAGAAGATAGGAAAATATTTTAATTTTAAAATACACATGCCTTGAATTGCAATGAAATTTATCTTAGAAATCCTAGAATAATCCAAAGTTTCTTCCTTCAGCTCCTAAAACAGAACGAACACGTCGCCCACGTCCTAGACCTAAAACCACAGCAAGTACTGAAGTATCTCAGTCTAAGTCGGGTAAATGTGCCACTCCTTGTTTGTGGGGAGCCCTGGCCATCTACCTTGGGCGGGGGAGGGGGGGTCCCAAAATAGTAGCTATGAGAGGCAGTAAGTTATCGTGGTTTCTAAGAGTCAGGCATTAAAGTTTGATTAACAGTTACTTCCACTATAGAGCTGTCCCTAAAACCAGGGCTTGGAAAGACTATGTGCTTGATCCCTGGTTTGAGAGAAGTTCTTGATCTTTATTTAAAGACTAGTTTATAGCAAGAATGACAGTCATCTCTTAGGTTTATTTATTGCTGTATCTGCATTGAAATATATCAACCATTTGTTGTAGCCATGATTCCGTACACAGTTTTTATTTTCAATTTTCAAGAAATGGAATAACTTACTTTCATCTATGTGGATATGTGTGTTATCTAAATACATTTCCAAAGCAGTCCTCCCTATTAATTATAATCCAAATCACGAGTAAAATCTTGTAAAGACAGCATTATGATATAGAATAGACAACAAAAGTTGGGACTCCCTGCAGCAATGATCCATTCCAGCTATTGCAGCAATTCTTCAAAGAGCAATTACTTGCTACTTGTCTATTTTAATTTTTCTTTTGAAAGTTTATCATATAAAATTGATGTTTTGAAAGAAAGTGAAGGCTTTCTTAGAAAAGCTTTCTCATGCTCATGTTGTTACTTTCAATTAGTTCCTGTTCCAGACTTTGGGCCTGATATTCATAGTACTGAGTCTCCAGGAACAACATTAGGTAATGATTTTTGTGACTTCTATTAAATGTTTTTCTTGCCATTTAAAATTCATCAACTGTTGTGATCTGAGTTGCTCATGTTTCTTATAACCACTACTGTCATATCATTTCTTACTTTTTCTTATAAATGGAAGTCTTAATTCCAATGTTCTACTACTTCTGAAAGATGTCATTAGACCACTGAAAGATATCTATCTTCCATGGAACCCTCTTAAAATTGTATTACATGGTTAAGTGTTGAATCTGAGGTCCATGTTATTCTCTTCTCATTGATATTTGCATCTGTACAGTTTCAAGAGTTAACGTTCATGAACTTCCTTAGGGTAACTATGTACTATCTTTATTACTCTATCTTAAGTAATTCAGTGTTACATATTATGAATAAAAACTTTTAAAAACATCTACATCTCAAACTTTAAACTTCCTGAAGCTTTTCTGTTGAAATCAGAAAAATGTATGATTTCTGGCTTTTGATATCTCTCCACCCCACTGCAATTTGGCCTCAGGAATGGTCAGGAAGTGACTGGAACTTTCCACTTCTTTGCCCTTTTGGAGAAAAAGCACTAATAATAATAGCTCAACAATTTTAGGTTTGGCCATTAGGTTCAGAGTTGAGAGACACCTATATGGTAGCTAAATCCATCTTGTACGCTACATAAGGATTATCTTTGAAAAGGTGTGCAAAATTATCCAGCCACATTATTCCATTTCACTCT
Source organism: Dipodomys merriami (assembly GCF_024711535.1). Classification (NCBI taxonomy): domain Eukaryota; kingdom Metazoa; phylum Chordata; class Mammalia; order Rodentia; family Heteromyidae; genus Dipodomys; species Dipodomys merriami. Next base: position 88,534,303 of record NW_027203381.1, read on the forward strand.
CTTTTTCAATGATACTCTGTTTTGACTTCAGTAAACAATTCTTTTCCCTAAATCATGCGTCCTCAGCACTATATTAGTTAGTGAGTAAAAGAGGCTAAGGAACAGGTAAAAATCAAAAGTAAGAGCACATTTTACCTCTTCAACAAGTTATAACCTAACTACAAGGAAAATAGGTTCCCGTAGCTTTCTTAGGTATAGTTTTCTGAACTTAGAATAATTTGCTGATATCAGAGCAGCTTGTTTAATTGAGTGGTAAGAACAAAATATTTAAAGGAACCAAGGATCAATGTGGACTGAAAGAAGAGTTGGGTCTTGAAATAACTATAGTATTTGGATCAATAAGTAGATATACCCACTAGTTCTAGTACTCCTGTTGATATTCCATCATATTTTCTTAATAGGTTCTTACTTTCCATGAAATCATTCAGGAACTAAGATTCAGATACACTAGGCCATAAGAACATGTTTCTAAACAGGTTCTTGTTTTTCCAGAAAGATGCGTAAATCAAGAGTTGGAAAAATGTTTTTACCATGATGGTTAGAAAGTAAAAGTTTCAGCCTTAATTACTTGATTAATTATTTAATTCTGTGGTTGTAGTTGGAAGGCAACCAAAGCCAATATGTATTCTATATCCTGAATCATTTGGTTCAGGATATGACTATGTTTCCATTAAACTTTATTTGAACTTATACCATTTTTCATGTGTAAAGAAATACTATTCATTTTTCCCATCACTTAAAAATATAAAAAGCATGCTTATCACTTAAAAAACACTCTTAACTCACAGACCAGGCAGAGCTCTAGAATTTGAGAGGGCCATAGGCTCTGCTTTAAATATTGCTCACTCTTCATGGTTCTTTAGAACTTTGTGAGATTGAAAGTCTTTATATTTCAGTTTGTTGCAACCATGCCTTAAACCTATAAAATTATAATTCATGGTTACTTTCACAACTTAGACCCTCCCCTGAATTACAAACTCTTACTTTTAGTACAATGATATTAACAAGCCTGGACATCACACACAGTCATCCCAGTAAATAGATTGTTTTAGCTGCCTAGGTGCTCAATGAACTTTAGAGGGACACATGACCATCCTCCTATTGTCATAGTTGTAATTCTGCAAAAGTAAATTTCTTTTTCTCTCTCACACACGTGCATACTTATATACACATATATTCTTAGTTTGCTGAACGTATATATGTATATACACATATATACACTTAGTCAAATATATGTGTATCTATACATATATATTTGGAGATATATATTCAAAAGAAATATGCAATTTATAACTATAAATATTATATGATATTCTTTTTATACTTGTATAGTGGTGTTAAATTAGTAATACATATTAACTATATTATTCAATTGCATAAAGATGCTTAGTTTCATTGAGCAGTTTGCTTGATATCATTTTAGAGAATATTAAGACTATGTAAACAAAAAAGACTATGTAAACAACAAAACTGCTTAGTACTGATAATATTCCTTATCCTCATTTTCATCAGTATTTAAAATTTGTGATTCTCTAGTAGAAGCTAAATTTGTGCCAGTCCATTGGAAAAGAGTGCTAATTCAATTGTGACCATCAAGAAAGGAAAAAATTCTCACTTCAGTAAAGATTGAATTTCTCTTAAACTGTGGCTCTTTGAAAACCCTTTCAATATTGGAATGTGCTGCTGCTCATTGACATTCTTTGGAGAAGTTATTAGATTCTATTTGTAATACATGATTGCAATTTCTTTTCATCTTTTTGAGTATTTTTAATTAGATAAAATGGCATTTTGCTATTAATCTTGAAGCTACAAGGTATTATTATTATGAATCCTAGCCTTTGACAGTTATAATAAATTGTAAATTCAATCCAGTTATAAAAACTTCCCTTTGTGTTGATACTAATAGTATTGCTATTACCATAACAAGTAATATTGAGCACTTTGTAGGTTCAAGGCACTTTTCTAAACACTTAGTTGTCGATTTATTTGATCTTTTACCGGTTGTATCATTTTATGTCTTTTGCTAGTTTCTGATATTCTGGAACCGGTTAACACTGAGTCATCAAAGGAGACAATAGGTAAAAATCTTCCCAAATGGGAAGTCAAGCATATGTGCTTTTCCATCTCATCGCAAAATCTTCTTCAAATGTCTTCATGCTTTGTGACATTTCATAGCCACCTGTTCCTCACACCTTGTCTTGAGAATCATTGTGTATAGCACTTCATGCTAGTGTCTTCTATATTACTATGCAAGTTTCACAATTTCCTGATTAAGTTGCCTCTCAATGAATGAAACTAAAAACCTTTTAAGACTTTAATCACTCTTTTGATACATACACATATATGAATGTGTGCATATATGTGCATCTGATTTTTCATTTCCATGTTGTTTTATATAGGATTCATCTCTGGGTTTCCCTAAGGACTCATTTTATGTCTCATTTTTCTTATTAAAATATTTATGCAAAAACATATAAGTGAAACCATCTGCTTTGCTCAAGGTAGTAATTGCAGTGTTCTCTGACAGTTATCATGGTTTGTGTGTGTGTGTGTGTGTGTGTGTGTGTGTGTGTGTGTGTGTGTGTTCCCATTCATCACGTTGGCTTAATTTCTTAATTTCATTTCTACCCTACTAAATTGTCATATCCCTCAATATTAATAATCTTCAAAAATATATTTGCTTAGGATAACTAACCTGTCTTCAAATTAAATAGAGGGTTCCCTGACAGTGTGTTTGGGATACCCACCACTAACTAATCATTCCCTATTTCTTTCCCAGAACCAGCTGAAACAGACTATGTACATACCACTACCAAATCATCTCCCAGGCCTGGGGAGCCAAAGACTGAAAGTGGTAAAGGTTTTCACGCTTCAATTGACATATCCAGCACATTTGTGATTAGCATTTGTCACATCAGGAAACATGAACGTTTAAGCTCTGCAGTTTGATTAGACAGACTTAAAGGCTCATTGCTTCCAATGTTCTTGGATTATCAAAGAAAGTTAAGGTGATCATTGACTCTCTGAAAGCAGAAACAAATTCATTTCTCTGTTGGTATCTAAATATTGAGTCATAATAACATTTGGAAGTCAGTTAAAACATGAAATTAATTGGAAAATTAGCATCCTAAAATAGTTTTCTTCCTGTTTTTTTAACCTGTCTAGATCCATCATTCCACTGAAATGATGATATACATTGTTGAGAATGAAATGTGTTGATATTCAAGAATACTTGATATAACTTGATATCTAATAGTTTTTTAAATTGTTCTCCTTTGTTTTGATCCAGTTGTGGAATCTATTACCTATGTGTCTGAACCTCCTGAGACCATGCTAGGTAATGATAAACTCTGAAGTCCAACCTGTATGTTTTCTGGCTTCATTGCTCCATCCATCATCTGAAAGGCTCAGAGCCTCTCTCACTGTAGATCCATATTGCACACTAGCTTTGTCATATGATTCATTTTCATTTTAAGTGCTTCTATTCATAATCATTGTCCAACTATGTCTCTTCTCCTTTATGTCCAGATCTTGGTCTTTTTTGTACTTTTACCAGGCAGAGTGTTGAATCAAATGTATCTTTCATCCTATTTTTCAATGTCCTGGCAAGTTGAATGTCTGTTGAATATTACAAAAAATATTTTGTTGTAATTGTGATCCATTTCTACATTCTGATCAAGCAAAAATATGTTCTACTAACACTCAGATAATTTTATTTATTTATATATCTCGTTCTTTTTTCTCTACCATTTACCAAAATTCTATGCTTCTTAACTGGATGGTGGTGTATTGTTTAAATTACTTTTTACCTCCCTGCTTCCTACTAAATGTATTTTCTAGAATTGTTGAGGAGGGAGGATTCTAGTATATAGTGAAGACTTTATGTCAAAATTATTTTCAAATTTGGGATCTTGGGATTTTTTAAAAAAGTGAATCATAAAAATGTAGAAATGTTTTACTGCAAATTTACATTTATCTTTATTTTATGTGTTTTTTGCCGTTCTGTCTGTTATTTGTAATCAGGGTGTGCCAGTAACCCCACATACTTTCCTTCAACTATCATAGAACCTCCTTTGCCTTCCCATACTATAATTCTACCCAGTCCAGATGGGCTCAGACCAAACCTGGTAAATACACTATTTTGTATTTCATTCATGAGGTAAGTGTTTGCAGAGTAATAATCTGAGCTCTTCTGGACATCTGTAGCCCTGGTTTCATTCATTGCCCTCAGTGTTTGCTGGGTCAGCCTGTCTCTCTGATATAGCACCATCTGTCCTCAATAATCTCTCAAATGGTAATGTTGTCTATCCTCTTCAGCATGATGCTGAAAAACACCTCTCAGCTACTCTGGAAGTGTTTTGTTAAAAGCAAAATAGGCACACAGGTGGATGCAGTGGCTCACACCTGACATCTTAGTTACTTTAGATACTGGGATCAGAAGTACTGTGGTTAGAAACTAGCTTGGGCAAAAAGTGCATACAAGGCCACCTCAACCAATTTAACCAAGGTGAGTGTAGTGGTATGCACCTATATCCCAGCAATGGGGAAATGTGAATAGGAGGAGGGTCACAGTACAGGCCAGCTTAGACAAGAAAATCAAGACCTTATTTTTTTAATAGCAATTTTTTATTGTGATTAAGTGATTACATAAATTTCACAAATTTCATAGTACTGTGGGATAGTGACACTTAGTTTAAGTCACAAACACATTCTAACCTTCGTGGGGCAAATTGCATTTATCATGATCTATAAAGTTTATGAGTTCTATGAGCTTTGACATATCGGGTGATACATACATTTCTTTCCTTTTGCTTAGTGTCAGCTGTTTCCTCTTTCCAGCTCATTCCCTCCCTCCCATCCCTGCCATTGAGTTGCTTAGTTTGTTTTGATCAATGACCAGTACAGCTGTGGGTCCCGCTGTTTTATGTTTTCCCCTGATTCCCTTTGTTTCTGTGTCCTCCTCCTAGTTTCCCTCCAATGTGCACATATATACCATATATGTGATCAGCAGCATGGGGTCATTTAGTAATGATTCCATCAGCTGAGTGGAGGTCCTTTGTTTCTCGAGTCAAGACCTTATCTTAAAAAATAGGGAAAGCAAGGAGGACTCAGATGAGGCTCAACAGTAGAGCACCTACTTAGCAAACACAAGGTCCTTAGTTCTAACTAGCTCTGCCAAACTAAAAGGCAAAAAGAGAAAGAAGGAAAAAAAGGGAGAGACAGAGAGAGAAAAAGGAAATAGAAATGTTTCTGAGGGGCATTTCTACTTTATATGTATGTGTGTGTATCTATATGTGTGTGCATGTAAGTACATATGTGTGAATATATCCTAATTTTAACTACTGGTTATCTACTAGCTAGTTTTATAATTTCTATGGACATGTAAAAAAGTATTTTAAGGTATTCAATTTGTGTTTAAAATTTCTATAAGACTCTAGACACAGATTTCACTGTATAATCATATAACGTGTGTAACTGACCGGTCCCCTGCCATCTTTCAGACATCTTACTTCTTTCTGCTTCTTCCTGCTGTGGCCTGCATGTCACCCCATATATGTGAGAAAAAACTAAACCAAATCATTAACTTTAGTGATCATAGAGATTGACTTGATTAAAATCACCATGTATTACTATATATATATATATATATATATATATATATATATATATAAATCCCATGTAGATAACTAAATGTGCCTCTTCTGATGAAAAATAATCTCAATGTGCACAGTTTCCACAACATAGAAACTGATCACAATGAAGCCCAAACTTCTATTCTGATTGCCGTTAAACTATTTTTATGTGTTTATGTTTCTGAGAGAATTGGGGAGGGTATTCATTTTACTATTCATTATACTCTGAAATAATCGGTTAGAGCTACCTATAAACTCTGTGGTTATTTTTCCAAAATTCTACACTGCCTACATGAATGGAATAGAAGATCAGTCCCCCCTAACTTTCCTAAAGTTTGTCTTCAATAGCCCAAATAATTTCCATTATTGAGCTATTTAATTGTAAACACACTGCTACCAGTGAGGTGTTATTTGTTTCTGAAATAGTCTTGGTATATAGCCCTAGGCTGGCCTTGCACTCTTGATCCCCCTGCCTGAAACTTCCTAGATCCAGGAGCACAGGTTTTAGCCACTGTACTTAGCCTCCCACCAATGGTTCTTACTGTGTGTCAATTTTTTTGTGTGTGGAATTACCTCATGGTATTTCTTTGTGTCACATGGTGTGACCTAGATAAGCAAACAGAACATCATTTGGAAACCTCACAAGCAAGGGGGTTGAGAATTAAAGAAGCACAGTGAGATACTAAAAGGATGGAATTTTGGAATTTTATAAAAGCGTCTTTAAAATCATGTAACTTTTGATGAAAAACCTGTTTATAGACTGCAATTAATAAGCAAAGGAACCTCTGAAATGTTTTGCTGTTTATCTCTCTATAGGCAAGAAGATTCCTCTTTAACCACTATATATCATACATATTTTATTTAGGTCCAGGAAGAAGCCACCACACATTTCACTCAGAAACTTGGTTCTAACAGCTCTTGCTTTCAGCAATTTCTTCCTTAAGGTGTCTGAAACTAATGACATTGGACATGCTTTGTTTTTAATCAACATTCCACTATCTAATAACATTTTCAGCCAGCTTTCCTTAAGGTGTCTGACACTGCATAATATGGGTACCATTTTCTTCCTTCTCAATTTTCTTTATCCAAAACACATTCTAGCTTAGCCCAGTGATTCTCACGAACTGAAACCTTGAATCTGATCATTTCTTTCCTTTGTCAGGGTATACTTTTTCTTGGTAAAGAAATGATTTTTTTTCACAAAGAATGTTCTGGAATTTTTTTAGGGCTAGCCCAGCAAAAGAGTAGCTCTTCAGAAGAAAGTATCTTTGATGTTGAATTTTTCTTCTCTGATATGACCAATAAATGTTGCATTTTGTACAAAAAGATTATTTTTTCCATTAGGACTTTCTAGTAAAATATGTTTAACGTTTGGGATATAACTGTGGTTTTGTTTTCTATTTAGGAAAAAAAGTACATATTCAAAATAGTACCTGATGAAATAATATGAACTTGTTATAAGAATGAACTGTAGTTATTAGGAAATTTGTTTTCAATGCATTTAAAGAGAATTTGAAGTAGATCTTTCTGAAATTCCAATGGTTCCTCTAATATTCCAGCTGAATAGCTTGGATGTTGTTTAACATGCATTTTGTTTTGTTTTCTGCATAAATAAATTGTCTCCCTCTACTTTGTAAGATCTTTGGAGCTGTAATAGCACTTTCTGTGTATTTGGGCTTTGTTCTCTCAACAAACATCTTTGACCTTCGACAGGCCAAATACTGTAATTCGATGGCCTCCAGAGCTCCAAACCCATGTCTTTCTTTTAGCTCCCAGGCAGACACCCCATGTGCCACCCCAGCCCCAAACACCACAGCGCCCAAGATTTCCACAAACACAACCAGGTAAATAATTATTTGATGATTTAGCCTTAAAATTTTCAGGTTGATGCGGTTTTTCTGTGATTTATAGTGGTTGCATTTTAACCCTCTTAAAACAAGTCATCTTTGCCTGGTGCTGGTGGCTCATGCCTCTAATCCTAGCTACTCAGGAGGCTGAGATCTGAGGAATGTGGTTCAAAGCCAGCTGGGACAGGAAAGTCCATGAGACTCTTATCTCCAATAAACCACCAGAAAACCGGAAATGGCGTTGTAGTTCAAGTGGTAGAGAGCTAGCCTTGAGCTGATAGAGCTGAGGGACAGCTCTCAGGCCCAGAGTTCAAGCCCCACGAACAACAACAAAAACAAACAAAATGTCATCTTTGGTATCCTAAAAAAAGTAGGTTTATTTTTAGGCCTGATCAAAAAGTTTATCAGTGGAAGAACTGATTCCACAAGAATGTTGCTAATGTTATATTATTTAAGAGAGGGAGGGGCTGGGAAGGTGGCTCAGTGGTAGAGCGCTTGCCTTGCATGCGTGAGGCCCTGGGTTCGATTCCTCAGCACCACATAAGCAAAAAAAGCCGGAAGTGGTGCTGTGGCTCAAGTGGTAGAGCACTAGCCTTGAGCTGAAGAGCTGAGGGGCAGCGCCCAGGCCCAGAGTTCAGGCCCCACGACCGGACCACCCCCCCCCCAAAAAAGAGAGAGGGATAGTTAAGAAGGGCATTTCTTACACAAAGTAACCTGCCTACTCCCTTTTCCTATTCTAGTTTGAGACTTTCCTCAGCCCTTTCCCTATCCCGAATGTTTTTCACCTTCCAATCACCTAATTGAAATGGCCACTATTATTTGTTCTTCTCACAAAGAATATCTGATGTGGACCAGCCCACTACACTAGGAATCAAACATTCACTAATATAATGAGCTGGGAAAGGAACATATTTAGCAACAATAAAATTAACTTGGATCCAGATATTTGGACTCCTGTTGTCAATGCTGAATTTCTATACAGGCATCAGAAAACTATATTCATTGGTATGGTCTCTAATATCTAATACTGCTAGAAAAAAAAAAAAACTTTTTCTCTGTGTGTCAGTTGTGGGTCTTGAACTCTGGGCCTGAGCACTGTCCCTTAGCTCTTCAGCTCAAAGCTCCACACTCTACTATTTGAGTCACAGTGCTACTTCTGGTTTTCTGGTGATTTATTGGAGATAAAGTCTCATGGACTTTCCTGATGGGGCTGGCTTTGAACCGCAATCCTCAGATCTCAGCCTCTTGAGTAGTGATGAGATAATGAGAGAAATTTGTATGTGTGTATGTGCTCATCCTTGGGTTTTATCTTAGGAGTCTGGATGCTGTCTTGGCATTTTTTGCTCAAAGTCAGTATTCTGTCACTTGAGCCAGGGCTCCACTTCTGACTTTCTGGTAGTGAATTGGAGATACATTCCATAAACATTCCTGCAAGGGCTGGCTTTAAATTGTGATCCTCAGATGTCAGCCTTCCGAGTAACTAGACATGAGCCACCAACACCCAACTGAGAAATTTCATTTATCAATTTTTTTTCTTTAAAGAAAGATTCATTAAAAGACTGTTCTATGTCCCATATGTACCTAAATGTGAAAAATTTTCTCATTTCATGTATTTTTATGTTTAAATTAATAGCTATCTTTACCATGAAAATATTTTCTGATACATAAAAATGTATAAATAGGGGCTGGGAATGTGGCTCAGTGGTAGAGCGCTTGCCTTACATGCATGAGGCCCTGGGTTTGATTCCTCAGCACCACATAAGCAAAAAAGAAAAAAGCCGGAAGTGGTGCTGTGGCTCAAGTGGTAGTGTGCTAGCCTTGAGCTGAAGAGCTGAGGGACAGTGCCCAGGCCCAGAGTTCAGGCTCCATAACCGGACCCCACCCCCCCAAAAAATGTATAAATATTGCAAGGCCACACTCCCCTAAAGAATTTAAGTAGTAACAAATACATTTGAACCATTAAGATATAAAACAGTTATGTGAAAATGATTATTGATTTTGTAATAAATAAAATAAAAACACACCAAAATCTTAAACAATCAAGGCATTAGATGTACAACCCAAATATATTATGTTTGTTAATAGGAAACTTAAAATCTAACTTTAGAAGTGTATAGATTAAAAAATCAAATGAGAAGAATCTCTCAAATTTCTGTTTGAATATACAGTATAGACTAAGGAATTTTTTAAAGTCATGAAATGTTGATGACTATTGCAATGTAAGAGAAAAGATCAAAAAGTCTAAGATGTTAAAGATGAAAATCCTAGGAGTTAAGACATTTAGACTATAATTCTTTGTTATTAGTAAATAAATAAATGCAACACTATTTTCCATCTAATTTTTTTCCAAGAATGATATTGTGCATTTAAGAATTATTTTAACTTTAAATATCTTTACAAATTAAGTGAAAAAATTCAAATCTATGTTTGACAGAGTAGGGGAAAACAGGATCCCAATTTTGAAACAAATCAAGAATATTTTACATCAATAAATGTTTGATTTTTAAATTCCTGAGTTCACAAGAAATAATGATCTCTTTCATTTTCTATTTAGACAGCTTATAACTATAGTGGATGTAGTAAAGAATATTGAATCATATTCTCAGATTCTTCAAATTTGTAAATATCCTAGTGAAATGGAAGAAATGCATACAGTAAACCAGCATTGCTGTGCATTGTCTGTGTAGCTTTCTGTTGTTGGTGACATGATTTTAAATTTCACGTGCTTCAGGAGATTCTACTCTGACTCTGCCAACTTTGTCTGCTTTACTATCCATCAAAGACATGAGAATGCATTTAAGGAGAAGTCAAGTAAATATATCCAGAAAATAAAATCACTCTTGCATTGATTTAAAGGCTGTCTTATCCTAAATGAAAATTTTGAGAATTTTTTTATCCTATTCTGATGCTTCATCAAATATGGTAATGTTTTATGTTTCATTTTCCTAATGTGAGAGAATTTTCATCAGATTTCTAACTGCTCTGTTTCTAGAGCCTTTAACCAGAACCCCTTTTGAACTTCATTATCAACAGTACTTTTTATCAGTGTTCAAATTTATTCATTGCCATACCTTCTGTGGTCAGCATGACAGAGCTACCAAAACCAAATGACTCATGATCTGAGTTCTCTCTTTCAGTTCCTAAAGCGTCCCAGAGAGCTACTTCAAAACCAAAAATGCCATCCAGTCCGGAAGTGTCATACACCACACCTGGTAAATGCTTTACTTCCTATCTAAGTCATATGCATTCCACTGTTCCACCAAGTTGCAGCGAAGCAAGACAGTGAAGGCATTTCTTAGAGCTGCAATGGCTTAAGTATTACGAGTCCTATTTCTTTTTTTAAATATTTCTGTTTCCACTCTTTCATCTATGGTAGGATGTCTGCTGTGGCAGTTTAGTAAATCATCACTTCCCGGCTAAAGAGAAAAGTGCCAATTTTAGCATCTGTTCTCCACATTACTCTGGTGTACATTTCTCCATAAGCACAAGTAGTAGCAAGTAATGTACGTTCAGCAGGATGAATTCATTAGCAGAATACCTTCAGTCAACGTTTTCTTTCTTAATCCCAGCACTTGTTTGTATAGTCTAGTGCTATAATCAGTGAGAGCATTTGTAAACTACAGAATTCTTTGTTTGTTCATGGACCTTTGCAGAGCTAAAAGCAAAGTCTCCTCTCCTTCAACCTTTCAGGTAAACATTTAGTTTGCTTTACAATTGGAAATTGCTCATAATCTTACCACTTGACTCCCTGCACGAGATAGGTGATATGTTCAGTATTGTAGCTTTTTTTTTAGCTCTCTGAACTGCTGATCATTTTGAAATTTCATAATTTTTTTAAAAGTCTACATTATCAAATTTCCCTAGATTGTTAGTATTTAGCTCATAAAAATTATAGCTAAGTCAGTTCTATTCCATTCCAAATTCCACAACTGTAATTTAGTTACTTGGTGACCTACATTAAAAACAGATATGGTATGAAAGTTATATTATCCCCCAAAACAATACAAAGAGAATGTCTATTTTTATAGAACTTTTTCCCACACTAATGGCAAAGCGATTATTGGCTAGCTCATAATGGAGAATTTTTCTTCACCATCCTTCTGAGATAGAATTCTATATGATTACTATTTTTTTTCTAGCATTGTGTAAATGCAAGAAAATCATTTTAATGTATTCGGTGTAGTAGAAAACCCTTTCAGTGAAAGAGTTGGCCTGAGGAGGTCTTCCCTATGAGGGAACTGAGTCATAAAGATACTTTAAACTGCTCTTAGGGTGAGATTTGGAAAAAAGACCTAGTGAGAACAATAAGAAATTGTCCTGGTGCTTTTCCCAATAAGAAATATTGTTATCTCTAGTGCCAATAGTTTATGACTATAATCCTATCTACTCAAGAGGCTGAAATCTGAAGATCACAGTTCGAAACTAGCCTGGACAGGAAAGTCTGTGAGATTCTGATCTCCAGTTAGCTACCAAAAAAGCTGGAAGCTCAAGTGGTAGAGTGCTAGCCTTAAGCAAACAAGCTCAAGGACAGCGTCCAGAGTTCAAGCCTCAGGACTGGTGAAAGAAATAATGTTATCGAGTTTCCACTCTATGTGTAGAAAAAGAAAGTATCATTAAAACATTCTAAGTATCAGAAACTAAATATAATCTAATCTATTGTTTAGGTAAGCATTTTTGTCTTTTCTCATATTCTCATATGACAAGAACCCATGACCTCTGATATACTGAAAGCTACATCACTAAAGACAAAATGGCAACTGGTGGCATGTATATAATATGTACAATGTGAGAAGTGCCAGCATAAACTTTACATGTGGTATCTTGTGATGACTGGCCATCCTTTTTTGCTTTATATTTTTCCTAAAAAAGCTGCTAGTGCCATTTGGAATAAAACTGTCCTCCTCTTATTTATTCAAGATGTTTTCCTTTCTTTCTGCTGTTTTTCATCCATTTGTAAGCCTTTTATGCACATTAAGTAAGGTAATATTTTTATTGTGATCAGTAGATTTTAGCATAAGCATTAAAATGGTAGCTAACCACATCGAGCAAAAACTGATTTTTATTTTCGTAAGCCACCTGAGAAAAACCTGTCTGCTGTGTTTAATTAAATTAGACCTTTCTTCTTTTTTCCCCTTCAAAAGTGAACTATGACCAACTTTGTATCTGTCTACTGTCACAGACCTTTCTTTACACAGTGATATTTTTCCATTTTGAATGAAAGATGATCCTGCTCATCTTCAGTCTTTAACTAATGTGGAAATAACTTTGCTTTCTTCATGCTTTCTGAGATTGTGTATCTGGATTAAGTTCACTCCAAGTGTGACATTTGGAGAATCTTATCATTTTTCTTTCAGTTGCAAAAGATGTGTTCCTTCCCCAGAAACCAGACCTTGAGGTCTCTCAGAGTGAACCTGGTAAATAAATAATTTTATTTTCACAGTTATAAAGTATAAAAATATTCTTGTGGTAAGTATATTTTAATGGTTGTGATATGGAAGAGGCCAGAAAATATCATGGATATAAAGTGTAAGTCAATGGAAGAAATTTAATCATATAATCTGAACTTTTATGATTTTATATAATCTGGTTGAAGTTTACCTTGGCATATAATAGGATTATTGACTAGGATATTATGCTAAAATTATGAAACACTTACTGAGAGAACTGTTTTATATCCTTTCAAAAGATAAATATACCAACTCTACAACTATTAGTGAACTTTTAAGAAAATAATGGATGCCTTCCCATAAGTTTTCCTCAAAATGATAGTGATGAGATTTCTAAAGTTTTAATTAAATTACTTCCCTGAATGGTATCTGTTATGCAGGATCATTTCCTATTTATTGTGGTTCTTAGAGAATGTTTAGGTGGTTAAATAAATGTATCTAGAAAACACAGAAAGTATTTTCATTTCTCCCGTAATAATTCTCACAATATATTTATTTGCTTTGCTTTTGGCATAGTTCTGCAACCTGTTACCTTTAGAATTGAGCCACCAAAGACAACAATAGGTAATTGACCTCCCATACTGACCAATTCTAATTATTTCCTTGATAACCAGCAATATTGCAGGTCTTTTTCAAATGTTAATGGTTGAAACATTACCTCTTCTCAATTCATTTAATCATTCCAGCCTCTCTCTAATTGATCTTACACAAATAGAAATCCAAGCCACGGCTTCACCACCGTGAAGGTCTTGCTCTGAAGACTGAGTTGCAGAGTGCACCCTCAGCTACCTCATTCATCTTCATGATTCCATCTAACCCAATGTCCATCTAGTTAACAATTCATGTTGACTTAGTGGTTCTCAGCTGTAACGTTACAACACACCAGCCTATAATGAGCTCACCATGTGCTACAAGAAATTAATATTGATCAAAACATAGACTGAATATTGCCACCAATTTACTTGTGAAATTAATCTGGAACAGACTAAAAAAATATCCTAACAATTTTGCAGCCCTCTGTGCTCTCTTTGGTGGGAGATAAAGAGAGAAGAGTTATAACTCATAGATCAGGATTAGGACTTAACCCACACCTTATCTTAATCAGGCATTCTCACGGAACTGTGTCAAAGCACAGGTGAGAACCATTATCCTAATGTTCCATGGTCTTTTTTCTTGAAGGTTCAGTGCACGTTTAACTTTCTTCTTCATCACTCACCTAATTTTCTTTTCTACTTCTATTTTCTGTTGCTGGCTTTAATTGGAAAGTTTATAATCTGGCTACTCTTCTTTTGCAGCTCCTTTAGAGACACGAGGCATTCCCTTTGTACCTATCATTTCACCAAGCCCTTTTCAAGAGGAGCTGCAAACTACACAGGGTATATATCAATCCAATGAGGGATCTTCCTTTTAAAGATTGCCCTTAAAGAGGTTCTAAGAACATTGTGTTCAAGTGGGGTTTCTTATGACTAGAAGGTCTGTTACACAAAAGTACCCACTTTTTAGAAACTTTTGCATTCTGCATATTTGTCCTTCTACCATATATGATGATTTTCCATATGTAACTTTTTTAAATCAAAAAAAATTTCAGTCCTCAGTTATCTATAGACACATCTGTGTTGCATCTGTGGATTCAAGCAAAATTAAATTAAAAATTTTTTTGAAAAAAGGAATATAAGCTATAGACTTTTCTCATCATTATTCATTAGGAAATGTAGTTATCAACTACTTACAAAGTATTTATAGTGTATTAGTTATTGCAAGTAATCTAGGGATGACTAATCTACTCAGAATGTAGGTTACATGACGAAACAAGGATGGCTGTATTAGAAAGGCCGATTGGTATGAGCTAGGCTTGCTTTGGATGAGTTCACTCTAAACATGTTTACCTCAGAGGAAGCCTCAGTTTGCTGAGTTATGGCTGAAAAATGAACCAGAGGCCTTGTGCTTGTTGGTTCATTTGTCACATCCTCTCTGATGCCTACAGGACTACGTTTCGGTCAGTGGCATATCTTTTCCAGCCAATGCACATAATTTGTGGAATTTGTGGAGTAGGGAGGGGATAGGATAACCAATACATTCACTTGAAAGATTTTCATACACAAGCTACATCCAAGGATAGCCACATCACAAAACCATGATCCTGAGCTAAAAGCTTTTGGAAATCCTTCCAAGAGTCATTAAATAAGATTAAAATAAGATAGCACATATAATAAACAAAAGTGATTAAAATGTACCATTGAGCTGGATGTCAGTGGCTCATATTTGTAATCCTAGCTACTGAGGAGGCTGAGATCTGAGGACTGTGGTTCAAAGCCAACCTCTACATGAAAGTTCATGAGATTCTTATGTATAATTAAGCATCCCCCCAAAAGCCAGAAGTGGAACTATAACTCAAGTGGTAGAGCACTAGCCCTGAGAAAAAAAGTCTCATGGACAGTGCCCAGGCCCAGAGTTCAAGTTCAAGGACCAGTCCCAAACTGCCTCCCCCAAAAGTACCATTAACTTTGAATTGTGATTATGGGACATATTTATAAATGTAGTATATCCTATTTCATGGAGCAAAAAGAGCATGAATAATTATTTCTCATTTTTCGTTTTTACTTTCTGTAATATCTGTAATGATAGTTATTTAAAACAAGACGTCTTGCTATGTTTTTCCCCAGAAGGAACAGACCAATTCACCCAAGAACTCTTCACAACTAAGATTCCACGAACAACTGAACTGGCAAAGACAACTCAGGGTAATACTACTTCCCCATCTCTAGTAATTTTTCCTTAGTTTTTTTTTTTCCAGTCAAGACACAACTTTTGTTTTTAGGTTTTTTTTGTTGTTGTTGTTTGTTTGTTTGTCACAGCAAATCACTAGATTGTTTTTATTTTAAAGGTGAAGGATATTGGCCAAATCTGAACTGTTCTATTTTATCCATTAACAGTAGTACCCAGTTCTTTAGTTGGAGCTTTGCTTCTGAATGTAGTATAAACTGTTGGATATTGACAACTAATATGTTTAACTTTCACATGCCTCATTTCCACATCTGATAGCCAGGAAAGAACCATTAACATCTCCCCTCCTCTTCCTCCTTCCTTCCCTTCTTTCTCCCTCCTCTATCCTTCTTTGTCTCCCATCCCCTACCTGATATTTTGAACTGATATTGGAGCTTGTTTATTAGCTTGTTAGGTAAAACATTGCTAATTTATAATGAGCTAAAGATCCACTTAGCATATGTTAAAAAATCATCAAAATGATGGAACGTACACACATAGTTTCCAAGAAAATTTTCCCAGTGTTAGCTAATATATTACAAGAAAGTTGGTATTGGAAGACAGCATGGGGTATGCGGGGAGGAGTACACATGCACAGTGGTAGATGGACAAATTCCAGAATGAATGCACACTTTAAAACTTTAGAAAATAAAAATGTTTCTGTATCATCTCACAAATGTGCCCACTTACAATGATCATTTATTTATCTATTCAGCCATTTGTATGCAGGCTTTGGATAGCAGGAACAGAGTTAGGAGTTGCCTTGTGAGTCCATGCTTACTTTTGCTTGATGGGTGGTGAAGAAAGCATTGTTTTCACTCACTCCTACATCCAACATTATGAAAGGCATTGAATATTTGTTCATTTCAGAGTTTGTGAGCAAAGGCAATTTGATATTGACCATGCTTTTTTTGGGGGGGAGGGTGTTCCTAGCTATCAAAATGTTCATTCTTTTCTTTTTGCCTTTACAGTTACTTGTCTTTGGCAAAATAGTGTTCCGCAAGGACTCATTATTAAGATATGTGGGTGAGAGAGTGGGTGGGGAGATGGGTGCATGGATGGACGGATGATGGATGAATGGACTACTTGTTTATCATGTCACGCAACTATCTGGTAAAGTTAATACTCTTGAAAACCATGGACTAAATGATGATTAGTCCTTAATACATCACAAATGAGCGACCTCACTCAACCTGTGTCTTTTACTTCATTCGTGAATATTTTTGCTTCTCATATATTCTTTTAGCATGAAGTCTATAATACTTAATTGGAGACTTCCTAACATTTTGTCATCTCTCATGCCAGGTGAACCAGCTATGGGTGGCTCCTTAGGTGATAAATCTCCATTCAATGGGCTTTAAAAATTAGTTACTAAATATTAAGTATTTCTTCTATTTCAGCACCACACAGATTATATAGTATTCCCGGGAGGCCAAGGATACCTGACAAACCACACATCAGACCTGGTAAACTCTTTCTCTGATCACCTAAGTAGCATGCTAGGATAGCTATGAAATGGATTTAAACAGACAGATTTGACAAAGGTGGTGATGGTATGTGGAGGGGTAATGTATCCCTAAGCTACACAAAAGGATATGCAGAAATTCTGTCCTTGTAGATTAATCATTAATTAATCCTCTATTAATTGATTAATGGAAGAGATAGAACTTGATGGAAGTTTTCATGATGTTCAGATTCAGAGACCACTCTGGAGCTTTATTAATACAAAACTCTTATTAAATGGTATTTATGCATAAATCACATAAACCTTCATTTTTTACAATAATTTCAAATGTTATTTCTCTTTTCAAAATTTTTTTATATTTTTATTTTTTTATTGTGAAAATACTGTACAGAGAAGTTACAATTACATGGGCAAGATAATGAGTGCATTTCTTATCAAGCATTGTAGCCTCCTCCTTTGTTTCCCCTTCCCATCTCTTCCCATCCTCCCCCTTCCCCCCCCAATCCTCCTCCACCCCCCCACCAAAGTTGTAAAGTTCGTTTTTCCACATAACGACTTGTACATCTCATTGTTGCAATGGGTCCACCTGTATCCCTACTTAAACGATTTGTTTTTTCCATTCCCCTCCACAAATTATAACAACCTCAAATACAGTGAAAGCAGTGGTTATACCATGGAGGAGGGACATACAAAGCAACAAAGAAATAATCTTATAAACGTGTTAGAAACAATCACCTGAAAGAAAAAAAAAACATTTGAATACATATCTTAGTGTTCATTTCCCTAATATTAATTTATCTGACCTTTTCTGCTTGACTCAGACATATACTAGAAATTTTTTTTCTTCTCAGGGTAAGAAGGCTGTTTTACAAGAAAACATTTCCACTTGATTGCCTCAACTGATAGAAAAAATATTTACAGGTGGTAGATAGAAAAAATAATGCTAACATTATACATATAATTTTATAAGTAGTTGTACAAAGAGATTTCAATCCCATAAGTCACATTATAAATACAGCCTGTTGATTAATGTCAGTTCTTTCATTGTTCTTCCACATTTCTCCTTCCCATCTCTACCCTCAAGTTATATAGCTCAATTTTAGCATATTGTACACTGAATATAAGGACTTCATTTGATCATCATTTGCTATCATCATATATTGAAAAATACTCTAGAGTTAGTAAATTATTTAAAAGGTCATCTGATCTTCCTTTGTGAAGCTTCTTTAGGTAAAGATTACCTTGGAAGGGTTGATTTGGTTTATAGAAATTTCTCATAAGCTAAAATACAAGTTGAACCAAAGGCTCTCAAATTTTCTGTCTTTTTTCAGTGTGATTCTAAGGTTTCTTCTTACGCTTTTTTTCAATGACAAAACTCACTTACAAAATGTATTTATTGTCAAGGTCACAATTAATTGCTGAGGAGTTGGTAGTCCTTTTGTAGTATTCTCCAGGTACAGAGTTTTCATTATAATAGTCTTCCCTACATCCACTTTGAAGAACTGAACTGTGAAGAAACTTTTCAAATTATTTCCTGCTCCATAGAAAACCAAGCACTACCATAACCTTAAGACATTTTTGCTATGAATGACCTTGGACCATGTACCTAATCACTCCTGACTTTTCTTCAATTCTGCTGTGGAATGTATTTAAAGCTAACAAATGAAGCAAGACTGATATTTCCCCTGAGAACTGTAATTGTCTCTTACCTTTTTCAAGTAAATATTGAAGTATAATAACTACCTCAGTACAAATTTAGGTCACTAGTCCCACATTCAAGTCTGTCGTTTTTATACCAGAATATAATTTCTATATTCTAAATGATACTTTTGGTAGGCCAACTGCTATTATTTTATTGTCTACTTAAATGACTTCCAATTCTCTGAGAAACGTCACTTCCTTTGGCTACAAAGTTTTCCTAAGAAATGTATGAACTATTTATTTCCTCTTATTGTAGTTCTGAATAGAACAACTACAAGACCGATTAGAATCAAACCCAGTGGACTGCCCAGTGGGAATGGAGTCAAAACAGGTAATAACAACAAGTTAATTCCTTTTTGGTCCTGTCAAAATTATATGTTCATCAATTTGGGTAATTTTGTTGAATTCACATGGTAAGTTTTTTTTTACTAGTTCTGGAAATTTTTGTGAAGTTGGAAATTAAATTTAGTACTCTTTCCAAAATCAAAACTTCAAAGAGCTTTAAAATCACTGGAAAATAACTTTTCACTTTCCTAAACCCAGTCCATGAAATCAACTTCCAAATACAATATTCCTTCTTAAAAGAAATCTTGATTAAATATAAACTAATGAATAACAATTTTTAAGTAGCTATTTTCTCTAACTGCAGCATACCTTCCATTTACAGGCTGGCCTTTGAGGTTGTAATTATTTGGTTTTCAAGTCATAATAGTGCACAAGTACTATCAGATTTTTCTTAAAGGGTTGCATCTGATAGCAATCTAGAATGTGAAACTTAAACAACATGAAGAAGATTTAATCATCATAGAAACAATTCACTATAGTTACAGTCATACTAATGTTTATAAGCAATTCAGCCAAAATGAATGGCACAGCCCTAATTTGAATAAGTCTATAGGAGAAGGCATCATTATTCATAATTAGAACATTGATTTGATGGATGTTTAAACACACAACTTCTCCATTCAATAATCTGTAATAATTAAGATGATTTAACATGAGACATCCTATAAATATTATAGTTGTATCAACATTGTACTCGCATATGTAGAAATGGATGAAAAGTATAGTTTATTAAATGTATGCATAAAACATGTGATTTCTGCTGGACGCTGGTAACTCACACCTGTAATACTAGCTACTCAGGAGGCTAAGATCTGAGGAGCATGGTTCAAAGCCAGCCTGGGCAGGAAAGTCCATGAGACTCTTATCTCCAATAAACCACTAGAAAACCAGAAGTGATGCTGTGACTCAAGCAGTAGAGTGGTTGCCTTGAGCTGAAGAGCACAGGGACAACACCCAGGCAACTGACAAACAACTGACAAAAAAACAAAACAACAACAAAAACATGTAATTTCTCAGACTGGCATAAACAATATGACTAAAAGTAACATTTTTGAGATTCTTTTTTAATACATTTTTATTGTAAAAATAGTGTACAGAGGGGTTACAGTTACATGAGTAAGTAATGAGTAGATTTTCTATCAAGCAATGTTACCTCCTCCTTTGTTCTTCCCCTACTACCCCTTCCCTCCCCACCTCCACAACTCCTCCCTCCCTATCCCCCACAAGTTGCAAAGTTCCTTTGCAACATAGTGTCTTGTACATCTCATCGTTACAATGGTCAACCTGCATCCCTGTGTAAGCATTTTGTTTTTTCCCTTCTCCTCCCCAAATTAGAAAAGTGTATATACAAGATGCAGGGCACCAGAATCAAATACAGGGAAAACAAGGGTTATACCACAGGAAAAGAACATACAAAAGAAACCAAAAAATCACATAGTACATTATAAGTATGTTAAAAACAACAGCAAGAAAGAAAAAAACACTTATGTCCCTGTCTTGGGGTTCATTTCACTTAACATCATCTTATATGGTCATATGTACATAACTTTTGACCTTTTCTTGTTCTAGACATATACTAGTTATTGCAAATAAGGGAAACCATGGGACCTATGTTTCTTTGGGCCTGGCTTACTTCACTTAATATAATTTTTTCCAAGTCTTTCCCATTTCCTAACAAATGGGGCAATGTCATTCTTTCTGATGGAAGTATAGAATATGAACAAATGCTCAACTTCTCTGGCCATAAAAGAAATGCAAATCAAAACAACATTAAGGGAAACCATGGGACCTATGCTTCTTTGGGCCTGGCTTACTTCACTTAATATAATTTTTTCCAAACCTTTCCATTTCCTAACAAATGGGGAAATGTCATTCTTTCTGATGGAGGCATAGAATTCCATTGTGTATATATACCACATTTTCTTGATCCATTCATCTACTGAGGGGCATCTGGGTTGGTTCCATATCTTAGCTATGGTAAATAATGCTGCAATAAACATAGTTGTGCTGGTAGCTTTAGTGTGGTCTTGTTTGTAAACATTTGGGTAAATGCCCAAAAGTGGGATTGCTGGATCATAGGGGAGATCTATGTGAAGTCTTTTGAGGAACCTCCATACTGCTTTCCAAAGTGGTTGAACAAGTTTACATTCCCACCAACAATGAAGTAAGGTTCCTTTCTGTCCACATCCCCTCCAGCATCTGTTGTTATTAGAGTTCTTGATTTTTGCTGTTCTAACTGGAGTGAGGTGATATCTCAATGTTGTTTTGATTTGCATTTCTTTTATGGCTAGGGATGTTGAACATTTCTTCATGTGTCTATTGGCCATCCTTCTTTCTTCTTCAGAGAAGGTTCTCTTTAAGTCTTTCGCCCACTTATTTATTGGGCAGTTGTTTCTTTGAGGATTTGTTGTTGGGTGGTTTAATTTTTTGAGTTCCAAGTATATTTTAGATATGAGACCTTTGTCCGTTGTATGGCTAGTAAAGATCTTCTCCCAATCGGTGGGCTTTCTATTGATCTTGCCAGCTATGTCATTTGCCCTGCAGAAGCTCTGCAATCTTATGCAATCCCATTTGTCCAACCTTTCTTTGATTTGTTGTGCTTCCGGGTCTCTATTCAGAAAATTTCGACCTGAGCCAAGGAGACCTAGGGTTTCTCCTATTCCATCCTGTAATGTTTTCAGAGTGTCTGCTTTGAGTTCAAGGTCTTTGATCCATTTGGAGTTGATTCTGGTGCAGGGTGATATATAAGGATCTAGCTTTAGTTTTCTACATGTAGTTAACCAATTTTGCCAGCACCATTTACTGAAGAGGCTGTCTTTCTTCCATTCTATTGTTTTAGCTTCCTTATCGAAGATTAGATGGCTATAGGTCTGTAGGTTCATTTCTGGGTTTTCAATTCTATTCCATTGGTCCTTTGCAATATCTAGTATAGGTATGAGTCAAGCAGAAAAGGCCAGATAATGTGATGTTAGGAAAATGAACCCTTAAATATGTATTTTAATGTTTTCGTTTCTTTCATGCATGTGTTTCTAATGCATTTATAAGATTATTTCTTTGTTGCTTTGTATGTCCCTCCCCCACAGTGTAACCCCCGCTTTCACTATATTTGATGTCAGTATATCATGTGGAGGAGATGGGGACAAACAAGTCGTTTAAGGATTCAGGTGGACCTGTTGCAACAATGAGAAGTACAAAATGTCATGTCAAAACCAGCTTTACAATTTCGGTGTGGGGGGGGAGGGGGGTATAATTGGGTGGGGGGAGGGGGGTAAAATTGGGTGGGGGGAGGGGGGAGGCAGGGAAGGGAAGTGAAGGGTAAACAAAGGAGGAGGCTGCAATGCTTGGTAAGAAATGTATGCATTATCCTGCCCATGTAATTGTAGCCCCTCTGTACAGTATGTTCTCAAATAAAATAAAATACAATTTAAAAAAAAAAAAAAAAAAAAAAAAAACAACATTAAGATTCCACCTCACCCCAGTTAGAATGGCTATAATCAAGAACTCTAATAACAACAGATGCTGGAGGGGATGTTGACAGAAGGGAATCCTACTGAATTGTTGGTGGGAGTATAAACTTGTTCAACCACTTTGGAAAGCAGTGTGGAGGTTCCTCAAAAGACTCCACATAGAGCTCCCCTATGACCAGCAATACCACTTTTGGGCATTTACCCAAACGATCACAAACAAGGGTATACTAAAGCTACCAGTACAACTATGTTTATTGCAGCATTATTTACCATAGCTAAGTTATGGAACCAACCCAGATGCCCCTCAGTAGATGAGTAGATTAAAAATAAGTCTCTTTTCACAGATCTTTTGGGAAAGAGGCAGGTTCAAATTGTTTAAAGTCTAATACTTGCATTATAGCATTTCCTTTATGTTAATGTTAGAAAAAAATAGTTCTGCTGGAGCACCAATGGCTCATGCTACTCAGGAGGCTGAGATCTGAAGATCGAGGTTCAAAGCCAGCCCAAGCAGGAAAGTCTTTGAGACTCCTATCTCCAATAAATCAACAGAGAGCTGGCCTTGAGCAGAAGAGCTGAGGAACAACACCCAGGCCCAGAGTCAAAAACAGAGAGAGAGAGAGAGAGAGAGAGAGAGAGAGAGACAGACAGACAGACAGACAGACAGACAGACAGACAGACAGACAGATGACAGACAGACAGACAGACAGACAAAAAGAAAAAGAAAAGAAAAAGTTCTGCCTTTCTAGGGTTTCTAGGGTTTCTAGATGTATAGATATAGATACCTTGGTTTAAACTTATGCATTCACATAATAGAATCTTCTAGGTTGATTAGTTGTAGCCAAGATGGTACAGAAAATGTTTGCAGATTCCTATTCTAGATGAGCTCTTTGAATTCCTCCCTTTAGATGGAAACTGCTGAGCTGTTCTCCCATTTAACCAGCGTTTATTCAAGGTCTATTATGTCATAGAAAAAGTATAATTCTGAAACCATCGCAGTGCATGTGATTTGGCAGGCTTTATTATATCTGAACCCCAGACTAATGGGGAAACCACACTTTACTGGCCCCACATGGAGTGTGCTTCACAGATTACCCAGACTCCTTGGGGTAAGGAATGTGTTTTTCTGGGCTGGGACCAAATCTTCCAGGCTGCTGGCTCATGGTCCCTGAAACTATAGCCAGGTACCACCATCTGGGGACAAGGGCACAAAGACCCCTTTAGTCACAAGGCATGGAGCCACTGATAGGTTTGAAAATTGATTCCCATTAATATATTTGAGGATTTGTTTGTTTGCAAAGCTTTTGTTGCTATGGTTAAAAATACCCAAATCATTACTTCATTTTGGACAAGAGATTGCTAAGTGGTGAACTACGTAAATCGAGACATTTTTTGAGAAATCCCATATGGCAGTGGGGAAAGGGGTTAGAAATTACACTGAGGCTCAGGTCTCGGCGTTTCCGGAGCTAATTCTGTCCTTTAGAAGATATGTCAATTAATCCAGCCTGGGGGGAAGAAGAATTCTGTCCTAGCTTGGGCCAGACTGTCTGACTAGGTGCCAGTTCTGAAATATCTATTTTCTGCAGTATCTTTCTTACTGGCTTCCTTCTTTCCTCTCCTACTCCCTTTGGCTGCCTTTGGCCTTTTCCCCTCTTGCTCAGAGCAGCAGGAGTTCTACACAGGCCTGCATCTCAGTCTCCTGTTGCAACTCTTTTCACTGAATTCTGTGACTGCCTTATGCAAGGCCCTTCCCAATGCTTTCAAACACTATAAGCTTCCAGCTACTTCCAAAAGCTAGAGAAAAACTAGGTAGCCACTAAAAAGCTATTAATTTGGGTACTTATACCTAAGGATCATAGTGGTATGTTACGCCCTTTCTCTATTTGTCTAGAAAATGAAAGGAAAAAGCATCTTGTTTCCTACACTGTCTCTGCTTCATTTCTCACGCATGAGCACTACCTTCCTGTCTTTTTGTGTCTCTGTGTTTGTATGTCTCTAGTTGCACGTGTTTCTATGTCATTCTCAATCTCTTTCTCCCTGTCCCCCATTTCCTGAAGGTCAAATCCAGGGCCTCATATATACTGAGCAAGTATTCTATCTCTGAGCCCTGTTTCTTTCTTCATGAGAAAAGAGCTCTGGGGAAATGGTGTCTTTGGACTTATTTGTCAAGTACCCTGCAGAACTTTGGAAACCCTCCAGGACTCCATGATTTCCAACTCACTTGTCCCTTTGATTCTTCATCCCTGTGGCCTGGTGGACTTGCACAGACCTAGACTGCAGAAGATCTGAAAGTACTTTCTGAGTGTCACACACACATGTGCCTAGATAACACATTTTCTGGCCTTGGCCATTTAGCCCTTATATACTGGTGAACCATCAACTTACTGAAGAGGCTCAGAATGTAGCATTAGGATTGTAGTCACTTTTAGTTATTATAAGGAAGACAAAGAGACTGGGAAGGTGGCTCAGTAGTAGAGTGCTTGCTTTGCATGAATGAGGCCTTGGGTTTGATTCCTCAGCACCACATAAGCAAAAAAGAAAAAAACTGGAAGTGGTGCTGTGGCTCAAGTGGTAGAGCTCTAGCCTTGAGCTGAAGAGCTGAGGGACAGCGCCCAGGCCCAGAGTTCAGGCCCCATGACTGGACAAAAAAAAAAAAAAAAAAGGAAAACAAAGAAGGAAATGACAAGGGGACTCGGTCCTTGAGAGAAAGGCTTAGGAGCTGGGAATATATTGTTCTGAATCTGGCTCTGAGATCTTGAGCAGTTTGCTTAATCAGTCTTACGCTGGATTTCCAAAGGTGTGAAGTCAAAATGGTATTTCCCACCCAACAAAGGTAAGGCACAAATCGGATAGTAGACAATATTGGATCACTTTAATAATTACACATCATACTTTATTAAGAGCACAAATATTTGGAGTATTGTTGTAAACCATAGTCTATTTAAAGTACACATAGCCTACTGACCTTCTAGAGTACAAATTCCCCCCTTGGAAAAATAGAAATCAAACCTCATCAAACCATCCACATGGCACAAATGCAATGGAAGTATTTTCCATTCCCATTTGCCATTCAAATGAACCATCAAATGAACCATCCCTGACCCCAGCATCTCTGGCAGTAGGGAATAGGAAGAAGACTAACGAGCCATTCATTTGCACCATGCCTTTGTGGTTAGCCACAATAGAAACAGCCATTGCCACCAGAAACATTTTTTCATACCACAAATAAGCAACATTTGATTCTCTATAAACATTCTCTAAGACTTTATGTGTTATTTGTTATCCAAACAGCAGAGAATGTGGGATTTCAATATAGGTTTATCCACAAAGTTCACAATTCATGAAAAAATGTGGTCTCATTTGGGGAAACAAAATCTGTTGCATATTTAGCCAATATATCTGCTTGCACATTGAAAGAACACGGTGAGCATTCAAAGCACTGTTGTCATCACTGCTGTAGTCACTATGGTTGTTGTTATTATACTAACTAGCAAATTAAGTAAACAGTTTGATATGCAAATTTTACTATCATATTAACTAAACATTTTAATATGCAAATTTTAGGAAGGCTATCAGACTATTGATATTTTATTAGAATAAACCTTAATCTTAACCTTAATCTTTAAATTTTATTTTTTTTGTTGTTTCTTAATGAAAACTGCTAGTCCCATCAGGACAGATTATTTTATAAGGTAAAAGAATAATAAGAATGATATCTAAGATAAAACATGCATCAGTTTCCTCTTTTCATAAGAAGTTCTGAGGGACTGGGAAGGTGGCTCAGTGGTAGAGTGCCTGCCTTACATGCATGAGGCCTGGGTTCGATTCCTCAGCACCACATAAGCATAAAAAGCCGGAAATGGCGCTGTGGCTCAAGTGGTAGAGCATTAGCCTTGAGCTGAATAGCTGAGTGCCCAGGCCCAGAGTTCAGGCCACATTAGAAAGAGAGAGAGAGAGAGAGAGAGAGAGAGAGAGAGAGAGAGAGAGAGAGAGAGAGAGAGAAAGTTATGTTATAAAAAAACCAAAGCCTGGACATTTAGGTTTTGCTTAAGTAATAACTAACAGATTTGTGTTTGAAAGACAAAAATATCACACAAAGGTTCAGATTACCTTCTCTTTAAATGATATGTTTTTAGGCTTGTCCATGGCTAAGTTACAAATCCAAAATATAAATATCCAGTCTATTAGTAGCCTGATAGATAGACAGGCCTGAACAGAGATACTTTAAAGTCAAGTCATTAAGTATAGATTCACATACACTAGAATTCTAAGATGTTTTATGGACATGGAGAAGCTGGAGACATTTTAACCACAAAACACATAAATATGGGGGGGAAAAGTGGTCATTCACCATGGGCACAAAATGTTCCTGCTCTACCAAAAATAATGTACATTACAAAAATAATGCCACTACAACTCTACCAAATAGCCATGAAAAAGGGCATTCAGCTCATTTTTGCTATCTATTTATTCCCTTCTATATCTCTGCTTATAGGAATCAAACAAACACCTAAGCCATCGAGTACTGTCAAGAATGTATCAATAGACTCTACTCACATCACAAAAAAACCAGGTAAGGAATAAGATGCTAACCCTCTTTCATCTGCCCACATCTGAAACTTGCACAGTATGTGTGGGCTTACGTTTGGCAGCAAATCAATGATGTATGCAAGGCCCCAATGCATCAGGACTGTGTTAGCAGTATAGGCCTGTTGGTAGAGAAACATACCAAAACATTGTCTTTGGGGTAATGTTAAGCGCTCAGTACATAAATGAGATTTTAACAAGACCATCTAGCAGAGTATTCAGTAATTATTTTCTTTTTTCAAAATTTTTTATTGTAAAGATACTGTACAGAGGGGTTATAGTTACATGAGTAAGGTAATGTCAATAATTATTTTCAATAATGCTCTGATGAGCTTCAGTCGATGAGTGCTTTTACTCATTGTAAGTACTAGCTATTGTCTAAGTTCTATTCTTATATTTAAAAAATATTACAATAAATTATACAGAGTAGAACTTAAAACAGGACATTTTTCCTGAAAAAATTTATATCCCTAGTTTAGAGTATGCTGTTTATAATAAGTAAAAAATTCAGACTATCTTTGCATTTAATAGATGCTATGAAACCTGCTCTTTTGAGACTCCTCTTTGGGCCCTCTCCAATGGAGAGTTTCACTACTTAGCTTTTACAGCTTTCTTTTCACTATATTTTCCCTTCTAGTATTTTTTAATATTATCTTTAGGCAGTTGTACAAAGGAGTTACCATTTAGCAAAGCATTTTATGAATACAATATGTCTTGATCTATGTCACCCCTTTCAACATTTTCATCCATCCCTTCCCCACTCATACCTTTCTTCACTCTTCTTAATTTTGTAGGAGAAACATTGGTTTCTTGTCTTCATTTTCACCCTCTTTTCCTTTTCCTTTTTAGCCCCTTTCCCTTTGACTCCAAACTCCACCGCCCCCACCTTCAAGCACCCGCTTCCTAGTGATTTATTTTGCTGAATTTTGATTTTGGCTTTCTAAAGAATCATGCTGCTGTGTGAATTCTCCCTTGTATCTACTGTATTTCAGTTAATAGTTTTGTACATTTTGTACACTTGCATACCACACTATATATTTACAAATGCTGGTGTGGATATGGCCAAAGGGAACCCTAACACACTGTTGGTGGGAATAAACTCATTCAACCTCTGAAAAGCTGTATGGAGGTTTCTCAAAAAATTAAACATAGTAGTACCCTATGATTCAGCAATCCCACTGCTGGGCATTTATCCAAAAGATTCTAAATCAGGATACAGTAAAGCCACCAGCACAACCATGTTTGTTGTAACACTATTCACCATGTCCCATGTATGGAATCAGCCCACATGCCCTTCATATGGGTCAAGAAAACACGGTAGATAGATATAGATATAGATATAGATATAGATATAGATGGAATTTTACTCATCCATTAGAAAGAATGATACCATGCCATTTGTAAAGAAATGGAAAGAATGGAAAAATTATGTCAAGTGCAAGTAAGCCAGGCCTAGCGAGACAAAAGATCCTTTCATTCTCAAATAAATGTTCACTTTCAAATAAATGTATGCTTGTTTACCTTTAAAAACAATACCTACTCAAGTGTTAACATCTCTACCACCATCGTTCCTGGAGTGAGCACATTCACATACTCACCCTCACTCCTTCTTTCTCTCCTTTCTTCATTTTCCTCTCCTGCTCTATCTCTCTTTCTCCACAGTATCCTGAGGACTACTTAAATCTGTCAGATATTTACCTGGAGTAACCATTTATTTAAAACCAATGTAAATGGAAGATAAAAATTTAAGCCAGAACATAAGACTTAATATTGAATTAAGATAGACTGCTTAAAACACCTTTAGCTTTGCCAACCTTTGTGCAAACTATGGAAAGTTGCCCCTTTCCCCTGGGCTGGCAGCACTCCATGAGAGTAGTTGGAGGAGTGAGAATGTGGGTCTTCCTATACAAATTCCTTGGCCAGGCTTTTTTTGTGCGGTAGTGGATTCCTAATGAGCTCTTCTCCACAGGCTCCTGATTCTTGTTTCTTAATCAGGGCTACTTTGGTATAATCATTTGAGATGTTCTGAAATTGTTTACTTATCATAATTGATGACAGGCTAAGCACTCCACAAAGGAAAAATTGTGTGCTTAAATTGTAAAGTTAAAATGGAATTAAAAAATCACTGTCTCAAAGCCAAAGATACTTGAGGATAATGAAGTTCATGAATGTTGTCTATGGGAAAATATAAAATGCTATATATCCTTTCAACAGACAAATATACCTATATGTTTTCATCTGTAATTATAGAATATGTTTTGTATCTGTTAATGTGCTTCTTCATCTCTGAGTATACTCGCAGCCAATTTTAATTTGGGTTAATATTAGTATTACCCTAATTATAAATACCTAATTAGTATTACACTAATTATATTAATTCTATGTACTTTTCGACAAGATCTATCCTGTCATCTAACTGCTCATTATGAATAGAACTTTTAAAATGGCTTTGATGCAATTAATATGATGGTTTTGCCTATAATTTCTCTTAGCTACAATCCCAGGGGCTCGCCACCCACCCCTCCCACCAAGACCTATACCTCCTCGAAGAAAACCTTTACCACCAAATAATGTCACTGGAAAACCCGGCAGTTCAGGTATATCCATCACTTGCCTCCTGTGATTTCAGTTTTACTAGCCAACTATGGCCCTTCTTGTGGTATTAACTCAAGCAATGGCCAACCCACAGGCATTCATGACACATGCTTTCACTGGCCTCAAAGACAACACTATGAATGACAGCCTCAAGGACTCATAGCTTTATTTTTGGAAGGTAGGGTTAGAGAAACTATCTCTTTTTACCTAAGCTCATTTGCTTCTTAGAAATCTGTTTGCTTGGAGCCTAGGTAGAAGCTGACTCTGGTCCTTCAACAAGTTGATTATTTTGGAGGATGAAATGCTGCATGTGGCCAAGTGCTGAGGAAGAATGGAAAATATGATGCCCCCAGATCCCCAAGCTACCAGCCTTCATGCTGGCCCCTGTATTAAGTATGCAGGGGCGTAGTTCAGATAAAATTACAGTAGACCCTTGGTATTCATGGCTAGATGTTTCAAGAAGACCACAACTGAGGAACAACTGTGGATGCTTGATCCATATTTTTCCAAACTGCACATATTATATAATTCCATATTATACAAAATAACTAAGCTTTTCACTTTATCATTTAAATTAAGCACATTCACTTCTGCTTTGCTTTTGGGGGCACCATTTGCTTGTTGGGAATCACATTTTCACAAAATCAAGGGCCAGGATAACAAAATGACTTAAAACAACTGATAATAACAGGAGACTGACTGAGAGCTTCTCCCCACCCACTGGGGTGATGTGAATACAGGAATTAAGAAGTTTTATTATTGAAATTTCTTTTGACTTTTAAAACTACTATTATTTTTAACCACACTTGGTTAAAGCTCCAAGTCATCTATGAAAAGGACAATTTACTATACTGAGGCGATTGGCCAGGCCTTGCTAGTGAATTATCGTTGAAATCTGTCTTATGTTTGGGCCTCTTCTCACTTTGTGTCTAGTTGCAAGTTGTACTTCCCCATAGACTGACCTTCCCCAGATGTAGCTACTCAGACACCCTTCATCTCTTCCCTAACTCCCCAAATAACCTTAGCAGTGCTTCTCCATTCTATGTCCTGAGGCATACTGTGGTTAGAACAGAACCAATTGGTTCAGACCTATTTGATTGCATTCTTCTCTTCCCCTCATACACTCTGAGATCCCTGGTAAAAGAGTTCTTGGTATTCCATTTTCCCTGATTTCCTCAAACCAACCCATATGATTCACACACATAATGTGATTTCCAGAAATGTAGAGCTCTTGCTGCAACCTCAGACTATACCACAGCTCTCATCCCTACCTACTAATTACTTCTCCCATTGGGACATCCTCTATGAAGAAATTCCTCTACTCTGCACCCTGTACCCTCCGTTTTCCCCCATAGCTATAAACTCCCTTTTCTTGTCCCCTCTGTGACCTTATCTTGGCTTTTCACAATATCTATGATATTTCAATATCCTTGGCTTACACATCTATCTCTATCAAGAACCAGGTCTTGTTTATTCTCCAAGCCTAGCTGATAGTGCCAAGCCACATGGTAAGCACTCAAAAACATTTATTGAATAAATAAATAGGAAACTTGGCAGGACTGCTGTAGAGTCTTACTACTTTGGATCAACATTACAGGAATTATTTCATCAAGCCGAGTAACTTCCCCACCCCTGAGGGCAACACTCAAACCTACTGAAACCCCCTCAGAGAGACCAGAGATAGATAAAAAGCAGCCAACAGCTCCTGCCTCTGGAGAAGAGCTTGGTGAGTATGCTAATCAGTTCTCATGAAACGAAAAGGTAACAAAATATTTTTAATTAAGGGAATAGTCTCCATTCTGGATCTTCTGTTTTATACAATTTTATAATTAATGTGGTCTTTTGATTGTAAATATTCAATCAGTTTTAACACTTTGTCATGGAATATACTCTTTAGCAGACATTGAAGTGCCAAGTAGGTTTCCTGAAAAGGTATAAACTATCCAACCCTACTTTTAACTCACCTATTCTTAGTAATTACACATATGTTCATGGAGTAATAAGTATTACTTATTTTGTTATAACTAATTCATTTTGTATTACATTCCAGAAGACCTTACAGCAAGGCACAATAATGGTAAATGAAGATAAATAATAATAAAGGCAATCAAAGCTATAAGAAATTTAACTGGGAGGACTATTGAATATCTTTAGCTTTTGCTATTTTTTTCATGATATCATGAAGCTTCCTTTATCTCTTGCCAGATTGTACATTGTCTTTCATTCTCAGGTAATACAACTGACTTTAGCTCAAGCCCAACAAGAGAAACCGATCATCTGGGAAAGCCCAGATTCAAAGGTATGTTTGTCTCTGAATCTTGATTTTGACGAGACTATTTTTTGGTGTGTGGATTAGTCAGGCACTGTTGTGTGACAATTACAAAATCTCAGTAGCCTACTATAATAAAGATTTACTTTCCATGTCTGTAAGACAATTGGGGTCAGCTAACTAGCTGTGCTAAGCTCCATACATGCTTATCGAGGTGCTTCTGCTCATAGCAGCAGGAAATAGATGGCCTCTGTTGGGTTGGGCTTAGGCCCTACCCCACAGTTGTTCATTTTAGTGCCCAGGATGAAGAACTAATGGTGACCCAGAACCTATTCTTATCATAACACAAAGTAAAGAAAGGTGACATCCAAACATTCAGTCATATGGCTAGCTCCTTTTAAAATCCTAACACAATTCTGCATACATACTGTGCAGTGTTTTGGTGATTCTGAGTCCTTTCCATTATCATATGGAATTTAAATTTTTTTTTAGATTTTGATTGAAATTACATTGATTATGTAAGCCAACTTGAAAAGATTCACAGCTAAATACTGAATCTTCTCACCTATGAACTTTTAGTACCTCCCATTTATTTAGATCCTTTAAATATTTCTCACCAATGTTTTCTAGTTTTCATAGTACAAAAAAATCACAAAAGTATTATATTATTTTTATTTCCATTTGTAATTGTTTATTGTTAGTATGTAGAAAAACAAGTTGATTTTTATACAGTGATTTTGTATCTGGAAACCTTGCAATGTGTGTTACCACTAGCAGCTGTTTTATAGACCATGGGATTTTCTGCACACAATTAAGTCATCTAAGTATAAAGCTTTGCTTTCTTTCCATCTTGAATGCTTTTTTTCTTATCTGATTAAACTCATTAGAGCTCCCAGTAAAACATTATACAAAAATAGTGATAATAAAGTCCTTCTAGCAGGTGCCAGTGGCTCATGCCTGTAATCCTAGCTACTCAGGATGCTGAGACCTGAGGATCACAGTTCAAAGCCAGCTGGGGCAGAATCTCTGTGAGACTCTGATTTCCAGTTAACCACCAGAAAATGAAGTGTTGCTGTGGCTCAAGAGGGAGAGTGCTTGCCTTGAACTGAAGAGCTGAGGGACAGCGCCCAGCCCCAGAGTTCAAGCCCCATGACCGACAATAAAATAAAGTCTTTTTCAATTTCCTATGGGAAAATATCTTTCACCATTAAGTCCAGTGTTACACATAGATGTTTTTCAGAAGTGCTTTGAGTTGAAAATGCTTTGTTCCAATCCTAGTATTTTTGACATTAATCAATACCATATTATGCTTTATTTATTTGCATTTATTAAGATGATTCTTTTATTTTGTAACATAGAATATGTTTAAGTAATTGATAAAAGTATATCATAGTTTTTAAGTTTTAAATTAACTTTTAATGACAGGGATAACTCCCACTAAGAAATAATATAGTTTCCTTTTATACAATGTTGGATTTGTTAAAATTTTATTTAGAATAATCTTGGTGAGGGATATTGCTCTGTAGTTTTCTAATAATGTCTAGATTTACCATCAGAAGAATGCTGACCTCTCCTCTTCAATTTTCTGGAAGAGTTTGTTTAGAGTTCCCATTGCTTCTTCCCTAAATATTTATTAATATTTACCAGCAAAGCCATCTGGGCCTCTTTGTGGGAAGATGCTTACATATACATTTACTTTTTTTAATAAGCATATCTCTATTCAGGGTATTTTGTGTTTCTTGGGGACTCTAGTGGTTTATGTTTTCTAAAGTATGAGTTCTTTAAAATTAGTTCTTCATTAGTTCTTACATTTATTACTATAAAGTTTTGTTTTTTGGGTTTTTTTTTTTTTTTGGTCAGGTCGTGGGGCCTGAACTCTGGGCCTGGGCGCTGTACCTCAGCTCTCCAGCTCAAGGCTAGCGCTCTACTACTTGAGCCACAGTGCCACTTCTGGCTTTTTTTCTTTTTGCTTATGTGGTGCTGAGGAATCGAACCCAGGGCCTCATGCTTGCAAAGCAAGCGCTCTACCACTGAGCCACCTTCCCAGCCCGGAATTTTATAACTATTATGTCATCATATCATCTGCTCAGAGACTGCATGTCTTCAGATAATATCTCTGAGCTCAACTTCACTTCCCTTACTAGTTTCAAAAAGGCTAAAAGTCTCTTGATCTCTCTCAGGTCCTCATGTGAGATATATCCCAAAGCCTGACAACAAGCCTTGCTCCATCACTGACTCCATCAAGCGGTTCCCTGCGGAGGAAGCCACGGAGGGAAATGCCACTAGCCCACCACAGAACCCACCCACCAACCTCACTGTGGTCACTGTGGAAGGGTGCCCCTCATTTGTCATCTTGGATTGGGAAAAACCATTAAATGACACGGTCACTGGTAAGATCATGGTACTTGGGCTGTTCCTAAGGTGAGAGGTTTGGTGATCTTTTGAGTTAGGCACCCTGAGTCAAGCTGTATCTGAGGAGGACTAAGTCTTAGCAGAGCTCTAATGGGAGCCGGTGGTGTTTGTCTTTGTTAGGGGTTCCTATTAACTTACATTTCCTTAAATTGTGCTCCTTCTGTCTCCTCTTAGTACTCCTTTTCATAGCTGTAAGATATATCTTTTTTTCTCATGACCAAGAAAACTACAGATAATGTATGAGTTGCCACTGCATCTGATATTTAAACTACTTTTCCATTCACCAATCCAACTTCTACATTACCTTAAAACTTTCAAGTAGGCTAAAAATTTCAACTGTCTTTAGAGAAATTGGAATTGGAGAGTGGAGTGTTTCATTCCAAAGCCATTTTCTGCTCATCTCAGGAAATTATACTACCATCAACCTAATTCCTCTTAAAAAAAAAAAAAAAAAGGAAAAAAAGGAGGGTGGAAAATGAGAACCTGTGAGTCATTCTTTGAATTTTTTATGTGTCAGATTGATTCAACCCAGTGAACAGAAGGATTAAACAGGAGAAGAGAGGTAGAAATAAAAGACTAGCAACCAGAATCAGCTAGAGGGCATAGCCAATTGCCTGACTCTCTGAAGTTCCTGGAATGAGCCTCCGCCATGTATCTATTACAGGGAATAGTAAAGGGGACTAAAAGACTGTCAGTAGTATACAAGGAGTAGTAGATCAAGTGAGGAATGAGTAGGGAGATTGAGTGACTAAAGGCATTTACTTCTCCTTAGCCAGGTCACCATGTGACCTGGACAGTTTTCTCTAGCATATTTTGTAAGTTTTTCCTTTCTCATGCAAAG
Source organism: Dipodomys merriami (assembly GCF_024711535.1). Classification (NCBI taxonomy): domain Eukaryota; kingdom Metazoa; phylum Chordata; class Mammalia; order Rodentia; family Heteromyidae; genus Dipodomys; species Dipodomys merriami. The sequence goes on from NW_027203381.1 coordinate 88,569,672, forward strand.
CTAGTTTGATTTTGAGTCGGGAGGGAGAGGTAGAAGTCACTGTCTTTGCTCCTAGGGATTTGTCCCAGAGATCCTGATTTTTTACTTGGGACTATGCTGGTTGGTAATATTATTCTAATATCTAAAAGTCAGTCAGTCTCTTAGTATTGATTATCTATAATCAAGAATCTGTTTAATACTAAGAAGGTTATTACATGGTTGAAAAGAAATGTCTTAAACCAGAGGTTGTTTTGTTTTGTTTTGTTTTGTTGTTTTGGTTTTTTTTTTTTTTTTTTTTTTTTTTTTTGTCGGTTGTGGAGCTTGAACTCTGGGCCTTTTCAGCTTTTCAGCTCAAGGTGAGTGCTCTACCACTTGAACCGCAGTACCACTTCCAGTTTTCTGGTGGTTAATTGGAGATCAGAGTCCCACAGACCTTCCTGCGTGGCCTGGCTTTGAACCACGAGCCTCAGATCTCAGGCTCCTGAGTAGCTAAGATTACAGATGTGAGCCACCAGTGCCCAGCTCTAGAGGTAGTTTTGAAGAGATTTTTTTATGCGCAATTAACTAGAGTTTCATATAAATTGTTGTGGGTTTTTTTGTGTGTGTGACTAAACAGCACCTGAGTCTACAATTGGAATCACTAGAGTTTTGTGATCCTGTTTTCAAAGCAGAAGTTGGAAATAGGAGAACTAAAAGCAACAATAATATAAGTGCCACTGTTGAGCAAAATCATATAAAATGTTATTAAGTGCTTTCTAAATGTCTGAATTTAATCCCTACAAGCTACTCTGAGAAGAGATATCATTGACATTTTAAAGATTAAAAAAATGAAACTAAATCAAAGCCAGTGGGTTGGTTTATCTCTTCCATTAAAATATAGGTTCTGAGCCAGGTGCAGGTAGCTCATGCCTGTAATCCTACCTACCCAGGAGGCTGAGATCTAAGGATCACAGTCCAAAGCTAGCCCAGGCATGAAAGCCCACTAGACTCCTATCTCCAACTAAGCCAGAAGAGGGGCTGTGGCTCAAGTAGTAGAGCTCTAGCGTGGAGCAAAAAAGCTCAGGGACAATGTCTAGGCTCTGAGTTTAAGCCCACCAAAAAGCACCAAAATATAAATTTTAAAAAAATTAGTATATATATGGGTTCTCTTTGTTTTTAATTCAATTTTACTTACACTTATTTTTACATTTTACATATAATTCTTTTAACATATTTTTTTATCTAGTAATTATTCCCTTGCTAAGAAAAGATATAAAGTGGACCTATTTCAATTTAGGTTTCTTCCCTTTCCTTCCAAAATATGCTTCCAAAATAGAGAAATCTGGTAGGCAGTTTGAGATTTTTAAAAGAGTCTGATTGAATAACAGCAGTACTGATGGTGACCAGATATATTGACCAATGTTTTCTATTTTATTTTTGGATTCAGAAAAAAATCATTCTCCTTTTGGGGTTTTTAATACAAACTATTAAAAATCCTCCAAGAATTTAAAATGCAAGACCTTAGGTCTGCTTGAGTAATTCTACTTTTGCTTTTATTTTAATATTCAACTTATCTCTTGGATCTCGGTACAAGAGCAGAAACTTGCCAGTCCTGCAGGCTCATTTCCCCTTATCTGACACCCAGCTCCCATGCATTTCTTTATGTTACTGAAGCTGATTTTGAGTGCAGTGCTGGTGTTTGTTTTTAGATTTTCAGTCCTGTCTACCATCTTGTCATATAAAGCCCAAACTGAGAGCAGAACAAACCAAAACAAACCTGTACATTATATCTCTTATTTCTAATGTAGCTATTTTTGGATGCACAAGTTCACAGAAATATACCTCAAAGTAAAATTTAGACAGACATTTTATTTAATATAAAGGAATGATGTAAGTTAACATAACCAGGAAGCAATAGTTTATTTAGTTGACTGCTACTTACTGATGTGGCTTTAAACTAAAAGAAATTATTTGCAGCAGCACTACATACAAACTTGGCCCTTTCCCCAACTATTATAGTGATCCTTAGAGGCTTTATAATAACATAGCTTCTACTGATCATAGCTTTTGCTCAAGCACACCCTTCACACTGAAGACTTCCATAAAACTAGGCTTCCCACCTGCAGACACACACAAAAAACTCAGGTTCTCCCTCCAAAGTAACCACAAGAAAATCTCATCACCAGTTACTTCCCCTTCCCCTGTTCTGATACAGGGAAAGCAGAAATAGGAAATAGACCATTTCCTTAATGCTTTTGGGACCCTTTTCATCTGGTAAGTTCCAGTTTCCAATCTGTCTTATACATTAGCAATTTCCTAATTGCTAATGTATAAGATCAACGTGTCTCTCGAATGGCAATTTAAACTACTCACATTTACGTCATGGGCTTTAGTATATTATCAGTTTCAAGAACTATTGTCAGCTGTAATATGAAGAGAAATATCTGGGTTTTTTCCCCCTGCTTTTCAGAATATGAAGTTATATCCAGAGAAAATGGATCATTCAGTGGGAAGAACAAATCCATTCAACTTACAAATCAAACCTTCTCCACAGTAGAAAATCTGAAACCAGATACAAGGTAAGCCCCAGTGCTATTCTAGGTGAATTGTGAATTGCACTCTCAGTGCAAAACTCCTCATATCATCTTCTCTGCCTTACCAGAGGATCTAGCTTCCATTTCACTCTGGCTTTCTATGGCACAACACCGGATGCCTCTGGAGTCACACTTTGAAAATATACAAGTTATTGGGCATAAACAGGCCAATAAGATGACCTTATAAGTGAACAATATAGCTGGCAATATAAAAAATAGAAGGTCATTGACATCAAATGTTGATGTTAAATATCAAAACTTGGAGAAGAAGGTCTCCAGGCCAGACATGACTGGAGTATGTATGCATGACGCAAACTAGATTTGAAACACCAAAGAATCTGGCTCTCCTGCTGGGAAGGGCAGGGTAAAGAGACAGAAACAATGGAACAAAGTGTAAGGGCAAGTTTTAAAGATTTAAAACAGCTACATGCTGGCCCTTGATATGCGGTTTATTATTATTTTTGTTGGTGTTTTGTTCTGGGGACTTTATATCACTGATAAAATGAGAACTGAGTTGTGATGATGAAGTTGCATATTTTTATCACTGTTTCATAATAAATAACTTTTATACTGATAGCAAGGTATTCATATTATTGTATGGTTTTGTGGTTTCTTTTAAAATCTAAATGCTTAACATTTCATCAGTTTACTTTATTTCCAAAAGAAAAGTAAAACCCTAAAACATTGCTAATACTATAGTAGAAAAGTTCCTAAAGGATTTTCCCCATAGAATTCCTCTCTTATAATAACTCTCATTGTCATCTACTGTCTGAACTGAATTAGGTACTAATAGTGAATCTCAGGACAGCCTATTTGGGCTCCAGTAATAGGGAGATTTTTTTCCAGTCTTTCTAAAGGAAAATAAACATCTAATTTATAGTAGATGGCTTGCTGTAATAAATTTTCATCCTCTACTGAAAAAATACTATTTCTTCCCAAAATGCGGTTTCTAAAAGTCTCTTTTGAGCTGTAAGATGGAAATTTTTTAGCTGTTAATTTTCTTAATTATCTAAGATAAGCATATATATTTTAGCTAAAGTTGATACTGATTCTTTGGATAGAGAAAACAAAGAGAAAGACAATGCTTGCAGAAATATATTTTAAGGAAAAATATCATTTAATTTGACTTTTTAAATAGATAGCTTTGGGCTTATAAGACTGAGGTGGCTTTTCTTGTCAGTTTCCTACTTTTTTGTCCACTTAATAAAAAGTGACTTTTTGCAGTACAATATTTGAAATTGAAAGATATCTAATTTGTAAATGTATATTTTCTTTTTTTCTAAATTAAGCTATACTTAAACCTTCTGACAGTGTATCTATTATTGTACCTATTATTCATTGTCAAACTGCAGAACACAGTCATTCTAGTGACAGTGTAAGCCCAATGTGGTTGTAAAAGGTTGTGTTTCAACTCAGCTAACAGTTGTACCATCACTTCATAAGTGCTCAGGAACATGCTCAATGCAATTACAAATGTGAACCAACATAGTGCCTGCTCTTGAGATCACTGCAAGTGGAGAGGCAGTTAGTAGCCAAATGTTCTACGTAAAGTGCTGAGCCATCTCATAGACTCATTCAAGGGGTATGACAACTCAAAGAGAAGGCATTTCACAAAGTTGGGGGAAATTAGGCCAAGTTTTCTGGGAAAAGGTCTTTCTCTTTAGGCGATGTATGGTTCTTGTTGAGCTAAAAGAAAAAATATTAGAAGAACCTCTTATGCGAGAACAAACCACCTTGTAAAACCACAGATAATTCTCAGTCCTGCAAATAGAGAAACTAACAGAGAATGTCTTAAGTGACTCATCTTGTATACCAGTGCTTCTTGAGACAGAAAGTGCCTTAGCTGATCTCCAAGTCTCCTCTAAGTCTGATAGCCAAAACAATGTAGGTCAGTGAGAAAACCAGAACTGAAAACTAAAACTTAGGTGAGCCTGTAGTAAAACTGACTCCATAAATTGCTTTTGACTGCCTGTCTGTAGTCTGTAATCGGTTTTCAGATGATTTTGTTTTAGTACACATTTTGATAATGTGTTGATGGGCCACTTTCTTCCTGGTTGGCAAAAAGTGGGAGCAACACACATGATCGCTACACACTAAAAAGTCCCTCTAAAATCACTTGTCCGTTCCAATGAGCCTACTTGTCTCTTACTTTACTGAAAAACTGAAGAACCTGTTCTATGTGCCAGACCTACATGGGGTCCAACCACTTCCTATGGAAAATGTACTCTGTCTGGCAACTAAAGATAAATCAATTCAATCTGCTTACGTACTCTCATTGACCTCTGTTGGCTCAGGATGATTTTAGAGAACAGTTCTTCCTCTAAGACCAAAACCTACCAAAGGGGCAGCAATGATGGTTTGGTACTCTTGGTTATAGTGTTGGATTTAATAAAATGTTGGCACTGAAAGTTGGCTGGAACAGAGACAGCAAATAAACGGCAAATCTGGCTGAATGAAAGAGACATGTGGAATCGCCATTATGCTCCTTTCAGAGTATTCTCTGCATTCAGAGTGTTCTCTGCTCCTTTCAGAGTATTCTCTGCATTCAGAGTGTTCTCTGCATATTCTGTACTAACTTTTTAACATCTCTTTCCCATAGACTTTGTAGAAAGAAATAAAATAAGCTTGCCAAAGCCTCAGACATTTTATTTATATGATTATAGTTGTGGGGAGCAAAAGAGCAAGCCCTTCCTTGTTAAAGAAGAGAGGTTGATTGTTCAGTTTAGCAACTTTTTATCAGGCAAAAGAACAGTTCTCTAAAAGCATGGAATTCACAAGTCTATAAAGAGAACCATTCTTCCTCTCGTATCACTATCTGTTTGTATAACATTTTGTTTATATTCTTTTGTGTCTAGGGAGAGAGTAAAAGAAAGTCAGGACAGCACTAGAGCGTTAGAAATGCAGCCTAACTTCAGAATTTCTATTCTCCTTTCAAAATGGAGGACCCAAGAAATGGAAAGATCCATTAGAGTATAACACACAGCTCATTCACGTAGCTGTTCAATCCTTTTTCTCTCTTCTTGTCTCCAACTTTTTTTTCCCCTTGCAACAGTATCTGGGAATGTTGTCTAGGCTGACCTCAAATTCATGATCCTCCTGACTTGGCTTCCTAAGAGTAGCTAGGATTCTCGAGGTATGCCACCCTACAGGCTCTCTCCCTGTTATGGCTTGTTTTGTGATCAGTATTTGCTCATCTCTGTCCTCTTGCTTCTTGCACGTATTCCCAAATCTGCACAAACAGTACTTGTAGCAGGTGTTAGGAAGGCATACTGTAATCTTTTTGTATCCTTGGAGATGAGCTCACGTACTCTGATTAACCATACTTCTTTTTCATCTTTTTGGGTAACCCTTATGCTATTTTGTTTGTGTGTGCTTTTCTTATTCCACATTTTTCTCCTTGTATCAGAAAGTTCCATCTGAATAGGGCTCAAATACTTCAAGATTATATTAGACAGTATATCATCTATTCAATCAATTCACGCCTATACATTTGTTCTATATTTGGGGTAAAAACACTGAGAAGGAAAATGTAGAAGAGAAGAACGAAGTGGGTAGACATGGAAGAAGGGTCTGCTCTATGGAGACCTGCAGGTTCCCCTTGAGGCTTACTCCTCTTATATGGTTAAGTAATCAGCCCGAGGTCTGCTCCTCCCAATGGATGGACATTCGTTTTTTTTTTGAATCACAAATCACATTTTTGATCTTCACTTTTCAGTGAACTGATATATTCTTATGCTAATTTTCATATTTGTTCTCAGACTATGATTTAAAACTCTTCCCTCTGCTTTATTATCCTTCTCCCTTAAGATAATGCTTCAGAGCTTTCTAAGCTCTTCAATGAAATCTTACCTTTTTTCCCCTTAGATAGTAAGGAAAAATTAGCCACAGAATTTTTAATCCTCCTAGTAATTGGCTATGTGTCTAGTACAATCAACTAAAATGCAAGTAAATTGACATCGAAGAATTCTGTTGAGTTCTTTGGCAAATTCAGTAACAGAGGGTTATTTTTTTTAATCCTGTAGCCATATAACACTAGGAAATATTTATAATTCCTGTGTACTAGGCCCCTTGATTTTACAAGCATTATCTCATTTAATCCCTCATGAAAACTCAATTATTTTTATATGCTTGTGAATTTAAAAAACACTCTCCATACAAATAGTATGATTACACTCATTTTTATGTACGTGGAAAAGCCTGGAAAGGTTAATTTTCTTGGTAAGTTGGGATGGCCACCTCATGGTAGAGATGTGTGAGAAGATTGCATCTGCTGGGGTCCACACCTAACCAGCATAGCATTCTGGGAGAGGGGTGTAATCCCTCTGGCTTATCTTCAATGAGGCCCAAAAGTTTAACTAGACTCATCATCTGGACTAAACTCCAGACATTCATTTTAAGAATTTTCTTAGTACATAGGGCTTCATTGTGGCATTTATAACATGTATAATGTAATTGGATCAAATCCTTCCCTCCCCCATTTTAGTGAATTTCACATAGGTATTTCTATCTTATTCATCCCATCCTCTCCTTCCTCTTACTGATTTCCTTGCCTCCCCAAACCCCTATTTTACAATCATGTCATATATTTTATGGGTCTAGATTCCAAGTATGAGTGAAAACACAGTATTTGTCTTTCTGAGCTTGGCTTATTTCCTTTAACATGATAATCTCCAGTTCCATTTTCCTGCAAATGACATAATTCCATCCTTCTTAGTGGTTCCAACCTATATATGTATCTAGTCATTGGTTGGTTGGCACCTAGGCTGGTTCCATGTCTTGCCTATTGTAAACAATGGTGTTATAAACATGGGTGTGCCAGTATCTCTCTTGTATATTGATTTATATTCCTTTGAATATATGTCCAAATGTGGTATGGCAGGATCATACGGTAGCTCTATTTTTAGTTTCTTGAGGAATTTCTATACTGATTTTTAAACTGGCTGGATTAACATTCCCACCAACATAGATAGGTTTCTTCCCCACCCCAACGCCCCACTCAGTCCTCACCAGCATTTGTTCCTTTGATGATTGCCATTCTGACTGGGTGAGACAGAATATCAGTGTTGGTTTGATTTGCACATCCTTTACAGCTAAGGACGTTGAGCATTTCCTGGTATGTTTAGTCATTTGTACTTCTGAGAACTGTTATTTATTAATTGGATTATTTTGGTGTTTTTTAACTCTATAAATTCTGAGTACATAGAGTATTTGTCCAATGAACTGCTTGATCAGATTTTTCTCTTGTTCTATGTGTTCTCTCTCAATTTTGGACATTTTGTTGATGTGTATTTAGTGCATTGTGGAGTGTGTGTGTGTGTGTGTGTGTGTGTGTGTGTGTGTGTGTGTGTGTGTGTGTGTGTGTGTGTGTGCTAGTACTTGGGCTTGAACTTAGCATCTCTTGCCTTGCTCAGTTTTCTTGCCCATGGCTCAGTGTCCTGAGTAGCTAGGGTTACAGGCAAGAGTCACCAGCTCCAAACACAATGTGAAGAAGCTTTAATTTGATGTCATTCTATTTGTCAATTGTTGCTCTTATTCACTGAGCATTGGGAATCTTATTCAGAAAGTTGTTGCCTATGCCCTATCTCTTCCAAAGTTTTCCCTTGGCTTTCATAGTAATTTCCATGTTTTGGGTCTTACATTAAGGTCTGTGATTCACTTTGAACTGATTTTAGTACAGGATGAGAAACAAGGATCCAATTTGTTTAGATCTTATAGCTTTTTTAAAAATCGCTTTTATCAGAAAGATGTACATGATTTTCACTATGGCTCACCCCTGCAAACTCAGGCTAGAGTTTAACCCCCAAATGAATTAGATAGAGTTATTTATAGGTAGAGCCTTTAGAACATAATCTGTATTAGATAGTTTATTAGGGTGGAGTCACCATGACTGACTACTAGCAGCTTTGTAAATAGGGCAGACAGACACACATACACACTGTGTCTCTTGCCATGTAATGCTCTATGCCCCCAGGACTCTGCCAGCAAGAAAATCATCACCAAATGTAGTCCTTAGACCTTATTCTTCCACAAGCAGCCTACCTCAAGTTTTGAAATAGTAACACAAAACAGACTAGTACAGCTTTAAAACTCAATACTACAAAAGTAGTTCTTTTCTATTATTAAATTGTTTCCCAAATGCAAACTTATGAATATTTGTGGCCATGCTGCAAATGGAACTGAAGTGTGAATAACTGAAAAGACATAGGATGATTCCAGCCATCAGATTTGGCACCTGCTTAGGCTGTTGGCAATGCTCCGGAATGCATGTGGAATGCAGTTCTACTTGACTCACCCTCCAGATGTCTGTGACTTTTCCCCTTTCCATTTTCAGTTCACCAGTTTGGTGAAGTTGTGTAGCTGTGCACACACAGGCAAGTGATGTTGATTTTCAAGTGTGAATCATTGACTTTAGTTTTTAGGCCATTTGCCTTAGGAAGAATCTAGTATCTAGAAAATATTCCATGGGAAACACCCCATGTATATGTGATTTAGATAAATAAGTGTTTTTATATCGGTGATTTCTTAGGATAAATTTCTTAGGGTGATGTAACATCTTAATTATCCAGTTTAGAAAATGCTTTCATTGGTATTCACTCATTAAATTTATGAAGATAAACACCCATTACACAAAGTTTTAAAGTTTGAAAAAGCAAAGACAATAAATGATAGTACAGTTGTGATCCATTGTTCTCAGTTAAACATTAGAATATCTCCTGGGGTCTGTATTTTCTATTTTTTAATGTATATGAAATAATTACTGCATTGGACATACATGATCCTTAAAAAGTGTTTTCCATTGTTACAGCACAGCAATGTCATCTTATACTAGATTTTAATTTAATTGACTCCTTGAACACCAAATAGTTGTGGATTTTGGTATCATCTACTCCAAATTAAGAACTCTCATTCTTCTTCTTTGCACTTCTTTGTGTTCTCACTTTTTCTAATTGCAAACTTCTCAAAGAATGTAAATAATTTATCTTTCAAAAACCTTGTACATGGGCTGGGAAGTTGGCTCAGTGGTAGAGCGCTTGCCTTGCATGCCTGAGGCCCTGGGTTCGATTCCCCAGCACCACATAAGCAAAAAAAAAAAACCTTGTACATGATAGAGTTCTAGCCTTGAGCTGAAGAGCTGAGGGACAGCACCCAGGCCCAGAGTTCAGGCCCCACAACTTACCAAAGACAAAAACAAAAAAAACCCTTGTACTGATCCCGTTCTTACACAAAACCACCAGATGACTTGAGCTTTATTATAATTTCAGTGGTTTTATTACTAAGTCTACTACTGAAAGGAATTCAATTTTAGCCATATAGTAAATTCCTCGATGAGTTTTTTGAGAATTTGTTCTGTTTATGAATTTTAGTAAAACTAGTCAGATACTAACAGTTTAATGAGTAGTTCTCAAGGATAGAAATAGTCAGGATCTGTCTTTTTTTGTTTTTTGTTCTTAACATACATAGTTAAACCAGCTGCTGACTGCTCATGACTGCAATCCTACTCAGCTGTTCAAGATGCTGCAATCTGAGGAGTACAGTCCAAAGCCGGCACAGGCAGAAAAGCCCGGTCGACTCTTGTCTCCAATTAACCAGCAAAAAAAGCTAGAAGAGGAGGTGTGGTTCAAGTGGTAGAGTGCCAGCCTTGAGCAAAAAAGGAACAGCCTCTGGTCCCAAGTTCAAGCCCCAGTACTAGCGCCCACACACATCACACTCACACATATACATATAGTTAAGGGCCTGGCCAGTATTAAACTGATGTATTGAGGGAGATTTGTTTCTATCGTTGTGTTAGTGCTCACAGGACATGCCCAGACTACTCTTCTGGCCTCTATAGCTTCCTGTGATCTACAACAGACCTGATACTCAGGATATACATCTAGTCTTGCAAAAAACTTTTTCATGAATGGCTATTCCCATAACTTAGTCTAGTTATTCTCAAATACCAGTGGCATTGGATCACTTCAGATTCCGCAGCAAAGTTGTGACAAGAAACTTCTACTGCTAACCCAGTCTGTGGTTCAGATATAGGTAGTTCAAATACCATACTGGAAAGCATTACCTAATACTCAGGGTTGTGCTGATTAGAAGTAAAGGAACTTTTCACTCAGCATCTGAAGGAGGCTCCTCGTTGCTGGAATTAGCTTGTGTCCACCACATACGTCTTTCCTATAGGTTGTCCATTACCATGTTATTTCTACAAATTTTGTACTTTGAAAAGATAACCATCCTTTAAAATTTTTTTCCTCATACACTAGATGTTTAGAAAGTAAAACGTGTTTCCCAAACACATGACCTCCTGTCATCGAGACCCAAGCAGAACCAGGCAGGATGACAAACAAGAGGATGTTGCTTCCCACTTCCTTCAGGAATATATTAAATGATCTTTATTTCTCCCCACAGTTATGAATTCCAAGTGAAGCCCAAAAACCCACTTGGTGAAGGCCCAGCCAGCAATACGGTGGCATTCAGTACAGAATCAGGTAACCACACCAGTAATTCCCAAACATAAGGGTATATACATGTAATGGAATACTGTGTTGCATAGGAAGCCAAACCCAGACTTGCTTGAATTAAGATGAAGAAAAAAAAAGACAAAAAAATCTAATTCATTAAGGTACCCTGATGGCCACTTTTCATTTATCCTGATGTTAAAAAAAACTTAGCAATAAAAATAACCTGTAGGTTTAATCTGTAGTGAAAAATCTAGTGAATAAATGCCTATCTGTATGCCTAAAGTATTAGTACATACATCAAAAAACGAAAATCATAGTAAGATTTTTGCAATTTTTTTCTTTAAATGTGAATAGGCTAAATAGCTTTATTCGCTTATTTATTTATTTATTTATTTATTTATTTATTTATTTATTTATTTATTTATTCATTTATTGTCAGTCATGGGGCTTGAACTCTGGGCCTGGGTGCTGTCCCTCATCTCTTCAGCTCAAGGATAGCACTCTACCACTTGAGCCACAGCACTGCTTCCATTTTTTGCAATTTTCTAGGCATTCCAAGTTCCAACACATTAGCACAATGTATCTGTATTTATAGATTGGTATTTGCAGAAGTGTTATACCAACACAAGTGAGCCATGCCCATGTAATTGTAACCCCTCTGTATAGTATTTTCACAATAAAAAAAAAGAGTGCCATCCTCGTGGCTCATCTACCATGAATTACTTTTATATGAAACAGAAGCTTTTGAAACTGAACAGCAGCCACCACTCATTCCTACTCAAACCACATTCAAGGTATAGTATAGAGTACCTGGCAGATTATGCAAGACCTACTTTGAACATATAATGAACTTCCAAATTCAATCTTTACCAAAACTGTACCATTTTGCAAGTAAGGTTTAATTGTATCTTTTTCATCATGCCTCAATATTAAGAGTTTACCTAAAGATCTAATGTCGTATTTGCTGTTTCTCCTCAGCTGATCCACGAGTGAGCGAGCCCATTTCTGGTAAGTAACCATGTCAGTGACTCAACTAAATAGGTACAGCAGTACTTGAGTAATGATTTCAAGTTTTTCAGCCTTCTTAGAAGACCAATCAGGTGAGAGTGTTTACCTAATACCCTGATAACATTGACAGCCTATGGTATTCTGAGGCAAATCGGTTATTTTGAGACTTGCTTTTCACTCAGGCAAGATCAAATTTTCTGATTAGTAAATTAAAGCCAAGATGTGCTGCTTTCACTTTTAATAACAAGTTACATTAAGTGGTAGGCTGACCAAAAGAACCCTAAATGTGCTTCCAGGACAGTCTACATTTAGCAAAGGCTGTTCCACACATAAGCATAACTGTTCTAAAAGGTTTACCTCGCTACTGACAGGAACTTAATTGGGGGGGGGGGGCGGTGGTATTTGCTCAAGACTATAGTATTTTTGGCTCAAATATTTGGCATTGGGTTTAAAAAAGCATCAGCAAGTTGGTAATGAACTTTGTGGCCTGTTTTTTTTGTAAACTGTGGAAACCTAACATATGATGCTGACCTCAAACCATGTGTTTCCCTTACACAGCAGGAAGAGATGCTATCTGGACTGAAAGGCCCTTTAATTCAGATTCTTATTCCGAATGTAAGGGCAAACAGTATGTCAAAAGGACATGGTATAAAAAATTTGTTGGAGTGCAGCTGTGCAACTCTCTCAGATACAAGATTTATTTGAGTGACTCCCTCACAGGTAAACGGGACTATCAGTTCTTTTTCAAGCCTTTGCCTTCCAGGAATGTTTTCCAGTATTTTAAAATCTAGATCTCATCTGAAATGGAGCTTTTTCTAAAAAGACTTTCAGACCTAAGGAGTGATTCAGGACCTTACACAAGTTTTCCTGAGTATAGTTCCTTAAACGGTTAACATCCTAGCAAAAAAAAAAGGACGTATTATTGAGAGTAAATAATGAAAATGCAATCTGAAACAGTGCCACCACAACACACTTGAATGTACAGACACTAGCATATTCAAGTTCAATTTTGCCACAGCCTCCAAAGGACTAAAAGCCTATTGGTAATGATTGTATCTAACAATACCCATCTAAGGAACCTGATCCCTAGAAGTGCTGTAAACCTTGCTCCAAACTGAAAATTTAGCATTTTTCTTCCATATTCATATAGAAAAAAATGTAAGGATGGCCCAGCACAGAAAGATGGATGTTTGTCCACTCATTTCAGTGAATATTTACAATATGCCAGGTACTAGGTTAGGTGCTGGTAACAAAAAACACATTCCTATTTCATAGTTAACTCCCTTCTCCACAGTAGGTAGAAACAAACAACATCAATCAAGTGATCCAAATCTATCATCTAAATATGAACTACATGTAGGCACTTTGAAGACAATTAGGGTAGTTTTAGGGAAGTTCTCTCTGAAAAGTTACCAACTGTGCTAAGAAAAAGGTTACGAGAAGCCACTACCCACAAAAGGTCTACAGACAAAGGATTCAGAGGTAGACAAAAAATAAGGGCAAAGGTCTGAGGTGAGACACCTTGACCAGTTCTGAGTATGGCTGAGATTTAGTAAAGGAGGACCATACAGACAAAACTAAACTCACGTAGAACGTTAAAATTGGTTTTATTGTCAGTATATGGGGAGACTGATAGAAGAATTTTCGCAGATTTATACTACCTGCGTTAAAAAAAAAAATCACTAATCTTTGAAATGAGAGTAGTAGTATTATAGGAGGGAAGGCACGCACAAATGCTAGGAAACTATTCCCTAGTTCTGTTGAGACACTAATGGCTTGAACTATGGCGTAAGAAAGAAAATGTACAAGGAAAGATGAAGTAATTTATTTCAGAACTGTTGTACACCAAAGCAAGCAGCATTTAATTTTAACTTCTGGTTCTTCAGGGAAATTTTACAACATAGGTGATCAAAGAGGCCATGGAGAGGATCACTGCCAATTTGTAGACTCATTTTTAGATGGCCGTACAGGACAGCAACTCACTTCTGACCAGTTACCCACTAAAGAAGGTATGCTTTTTAATCCTCCTTCCGCATAAAAGTCTTAGAAATTAACTTAGAAATCAAGTGAAAATAAGCCATCAACAAGAACTCTATAGAACGACTACTTCATATCTCACTAAAACTTTCTTAACTCATATTTAGAACCCAGGAAAATCACACACACACACACACACACACACACACACACACACACACACACACACACACACACACACACACTCTAATATTTGTAAAACTAGCTATAAAAAGTCAGTCTTTCTAGGAAATGCAAGAGGGGGGCTGAGGTCAAGGAGAGAGGGTAGACAAATGAAGAGAAGGGGGTAAGAATGCAGTCCAGAATTCACCGCAAAATTAAGAAAAGGGAAGAGGTGGGCTAAAAGGGGCTGGAAGGGGGTGACACTGATCAAGATGCATTGTATTGGTGGGCATCGGTGGCTCACGCCTGCAATCCTATCTACTCAGGAGATTTGAGGATCACGGTTCAAAGCCAGTCCGGGCAGGAAAGTCCATGAGACACTTATCTCCAATTAACCACTAGAAAAGCAGAAATGGTGCTGTGGTTCAAGTGATAGAGTGCTTGCTTTGAGCTGGAGAGCTCAGGGACAGTGACAAAAAAAAAAAGATGCATAGTATTCATAAACTGTTTAGTGAAATTTTACCTTCACTGTACAACTAAACTACTTAAAGATAGTAAGAAAAGTAATTTTTTTTAAAAATCAAGACTTTCCTAAACTTAAACCAATTATGCACAACCTTTATGGGTTTTGTTATCCTGAGCATACCTGCAGTTTTTTAAATTCTGGTAACATTTTTAAAGAAAAATGTATTATCACCATACATGAAAGGCATACTATTATTTCTAACTGTATACATGCAATTAAAATAAAACAATCTACTGAAAGAATAATCTCCATAATATTCAACACATCAGCACAAAGCTGCATGAGAACTGGAAAAATGGTGAAAATTGAATCCTTGTGTAGCAGTATAGAAGAGTAACTGTCCTGGTTACTCAGGAACACCAGAAGGTTCTTTAAGTACTACAATTATTTTACTAAGCTTGCTAATAACTTTTTTTTTTTCCTTTGGTGGTACTATGGTTTGAGCTCAGGGACTCACTTATTAGGCAGGTACTAAACACTCAGCCAGGCCTTTAGATTTTGTTCATGATCATTTAGAAAAAGCAATAAAAGACTCAGTAAGATCTGTGAAGACATTAGTGGACAAACTAGAACTGTTCCCAGACACTACCAAGCATCCTACCCTCATTTGCTAAGGGAATTGTTAGTAATTTTCCACATCCTAGGATTTGAAGTAGCTAGGAAAGACACCAATCTTTCTTCTTCATTAAGTTTTAAATAATTTGCTTCACTCACAGTAATCTTCACACATTCAGCAGTCAAGGCAAAAACTAATGTAGCAGCCATTAAAATTAACCTATTTCCCCTCTCAGGCTATTTCAGGGCAGTTCGACAAGAACCTGTCCAGTTTGGAGAAATAGGTGGGCACACCCAAATCAACTACGTCCAATGGTATGAATGTGGGACCACAATTCCTGGAAAATGGTAGATGCTACAATCATACTCCAAAGTACTTCTGATTCATTATTGGGAGTGGGAGGGGAATCATTGAAAATACTGTATTTGTTGGATTCATTCAAAGCTATTTTGTTTACTATGGATAAAACTGCAACCTAATTAATAGCAATATTAGATGTTTATTAGAAAAGATTGCTGAGAATATTTATCAGGTTTTATAAAATCAGTTTATGAAAGCAAGACATTGACACTATCAGAATAACATTTTTAGGGAAGCTGGCTCCCTATTCATGGTATTTTAAGAGATCATTTGTATATTATTTATCACATTGTTGTAATGTTTTTGAGATACTTTTATAACAAAATTAACATCAAGTTATATACTTAAAAATATTTACTTTTATTGATGTGTACACTTTTGTTGATGAGTTAATCTCATAAATCTCTTACTTTAACTTATTGGAGCAAATTATCTTCAGCATATACATCTGGTAGAAAAAGGTTCTAATGTTCACATATATTTAAATTCAACCATGTTCAGCTGTTGTTAAAAATATTGAAATTTAAATAACTATATATTCATGCTAATAGATTATTTCCATAAGCTCTCTGTATTATTGAAAAAAATGTATTTGAATCAGTAAAGTTTATTTCAGCTAAAACTGTTGAGGATTTGGTATACTTACTTTCAAAAGGCGTATTTTGGTTTTCCTCCTATAAATGTTCTAACGTCTAAAAATACTTTGTCAAACTATACCTTTAAGCAGTTGTCTTCATGTTAGTTTTTATTATGAAAGAATGTGAAGTCTGAACACGAAAAGATAATTCAGAATGAGATCTATACCATCTTACAAAATACCTGAGATATATTTATCCATTACTTAAAGTCTGTATGAATAAAGGTGTTTTTGTAATTCTACTCAACAGAGCTATAATAAAAACCAGATTAATTTTCATTTTGAAAAAAAGACATCCTTGGGGAGGTAGACATGATTATCCCGTTACCTTCTTTTTTGAAAGAACCTTTCCCTATGCTTACCTTTCAACGTGCCTCAGTCTTATCAGTGCTACAGGTTGTATTTTTCAAACAGGTATAAACTTTGCAATAAAGAAATGTGTTTTGGTTGTTTTTTTTAAGAATTGAGACTTTTATTTCTGACTGTTCAGCAGTATGAAAATATACCTTTATCTCCATAAGAAAAAAAATCACAAAGTCAGGACTAAATGGCACCATGTTTCTCTGAACAGAAATCTGCAAGTTAAAATGTTTTTACCTCATTTTAAGACCAAATACCAGTAAAACATTACTTTTTCTTGAATATAAAATATCAAAAGACCACTAATGGATTCAATCACCTTTATTAGCCTATCAATGTTACATTTTATACATAATGTCTAGTCATCTTCTCAGAAAACTCTACTTTAGTACATCATGTTATTAGTAAAAAGCCAAGTAAGATGATAAACCTCAACCTAGCATTTTAATATTCTCTGGACACAGAAGCTAGAAAGCCAATCACTTCACACACATTGAAGAATAGTGTTCCAAAAATAACTAGGAAGTTGCTATATTTTTAAGCGGGGACGGAAACAATTTTCATTTTGGTCTTTCATCATGTTCTAGCAAATTATACTTTCAATTAACAGCAACAATGATATCATAAAAAATGCTCTGCTTTTTAATTTTGTGAACTTCAATACAAATTAAAATAAAATGGTATTGGAGTCTTTTGGGAGGCAATTAGCTATCAGCTATATTCATCAGTGTAATTGAACCTTCTTATCGATAACCAGGTCCAGGCTGGGTATAGCCCTGACTAAAGGGGGGACGATTACGGGCATAAGGGTTAGGCCCACTTGGAGGAGGGGTCATGGTACTCCCAGGAGGTGTAGTAAAACCTGGCCTTGGTTGATAAGCCCCTGGTTGACTTGGGGCCATTCCAGGCTGAGAAGCAGGGGCCACTGTATAGTTAGTAGGCTGAGACGTTTGGGTAGTGTAAGTTTGTGGAGGATAACCGCTCGCCTGGTACTGCTGTGGTGCTTGGGCAGACAGTTGTGGCTGACCAGAAAAGGCAGGTGCCGGTGCCTGAGAAGCTGGTTGTTGGCCATATCCTTGGAACTGCTGAGGTTGTTGAGGTCCAGTCTGCTGACTGTAACTAGCTGAAAAGGCAAAATAAATAATGTATTTGTCTTGTACCTCGTTACGGAGAATTAGCCTTACTGTTATGGACCAAAAATGATTAAAAATTTAGTATCAGTTCACAAACATTTAAAATGAGTAACAGATTCCAGTATAAAAAAATTTCAAGACAAAGTAGTCATTAATGAGGCATTACCTAGGTAATTTCTAAGAGCTCTAATCTCAAGCTGAAATTACAATGTGTTTATATTTTCATCATAACTGTTTTGAGAATACTGAAAGCCAATTCCTGTTCTAGTATAATTCCTTTCGTACACTAGATGCTTGATGATAAATGAAAAATAATTATACTTTCTAGGAAGACCAAAAATGTAAAAGCTAAATAGTCGATCAGATTTCTGAGGAGACATCTTTAGCAGCACCAAATAAAGACACTGCAGAAATGAATACTTTTAAATAAAACAATACAAATAACTATATACCAATGCAATGCTTTAAGGCTTATTCACTTTATAACATCTAAATCATTTAAGTATATATACTAAATACCACTTTCATAGTTCTCAGCATCTTTTTGTTGTTCTGCTTTAGTATCTGTTGATTTTGCCTTCACAAGAATATAACACACACACGCACACAAAAACCCACTATTACTCCACAAAAAGCAACATCTATATTCATTATTAACTAGGATGTAATGTTCTTTTTAAATAAAGTCTTCTCACTGAAAACTTTTATCTCTACCATGAAACACACCTGCAGCTACTTGCAATGAAACCTCTCCATTGACTGGAATCCTGTCAGCATTAAATACCAGATACATAAGACAATTATTAAAATATGTACAACCCTGCATTGAAAAATAAAAAGGATTGAATGAATTCGAGTATATTCTGAACTCACCTTGAACCTGGGTTCAAAATTTACTCATGAAAGAAACCTTTATGACATGGTCTATGAACAAAACTGGAAAAGGTCAAAGGGAAAACTGGCAAACCAACAGTGTCAAAGATAGTCCAATATTACCATCAGCACCACTCCAAGCAGAAAATGTAGTTACGAGTTCCAAATATCCTGAAGTCAAGTTGATGGGACTAGAGCAATCCTAACTACAAAGCTGATAATTTGAGAATTGAATTTTACTCAAAGACCCTGACTAAAATATTAAGAACAAGCTTAGTTATTAACAAATAAGTCAACTATCCAAATATTTTATTCACGGAAACATCAAAATACTGAACAAATATTAATTCATCATACAATTTTGAATGCCAAACAATTCCTCCTATCCTCTATATAAATCTTTTGAACTGAATTTTTACTATATATATGTATTTTAAAAAAACACACATGAGCTAACTTTATACTGAAAATGTCTATTCCATTCAGAGGAAAATAAAGAAAACCCTAAGCTGTCTTTTCACCTCGGAAACTGAAATCTAAACTATCTTTTTAATGGAATCAGGAAACAAGTCCTTAATTATTGCTCAGAAGACACAATAACCCTAAGAGCTGAAGGTGCTATCTCATTAGCATCCTAGTAGGCTTTTGATCACAATGTGGCAATGCTTTTATTGTATTAGTCCCCCTCTATTACCTATAAACAGAAAAATAAATGAATGACGGTGATTGAAGCTTATCAGACAGAAACTTTTAAAATTAATAAGCTGCCTACATAAAGCCTAAAATACTTACTAGTCTAGATTGGAAATACAAATAATATAGAGTGCTGGGTTGTGGTACAACTCCTCCATTCTCAAGATTTAATGGCTACATGTCCTGTGAGAACTCAACAACTCTTTGAAATCCATTTACCTCATTTTAAAATGAGTGGGACAGATCAATAGACCCTAACCCTAACTGCACAGGACCTATGATTGTCTGAAAATAGCAAAGCTGCCAGACACCAGTAGCTCACAACTATAAATCTAGCTGAAATTAGTACTGCTGTTTGAAGCAAACCAGGGCAGAGGTATTTAAGAACCTCCATTTCAAATCAACCAGCAAAAAGCCAGGCTTTTGCAAGAGCTTCCTTGGATAAGTAATCTGAACCAGAGACATGGTCTTAGCATATAAACAAACAAATTCCCAATCAAATGAAACAAAGTCTATGAGACCTGAGCACCAAAAAGCTTCTTAGGTAGAGTCTGAAACACAGTGAGGACTGAAATAGGTCAGATGATAACTATATCTTCAACACTAGTAATCTACCTACTAAAAATTACTCTCCCCAAATATACGTAAGATCTTCAGGTCTCAGCCTCCTGAGTAGCCAGGATTACAGGCATGGGCCACTGGTGTCCAACTCCTTCTATTTAACAACGTTAACGATCAATCTAGCAACCATGGGTTTTATCACATCACAGGAAATGAAATCCAACAAAACTGTGATGTGTTAAATACAGTACATCAAACTCTAATTAATGACAGAATTTTACAATCTAAGTTGAAAGTCATAAATTTTTTTGCTAGAGGGTTAAGTTTACTTCTTTTCTACAAAGAACAAGTATTAAATATTTTAGGCTTTGTGGACCACACTATTTCTCTAACTGGCCAACTCTGCCATTCAAGTGCTAAAGTAGCAACAGAAAACAGAAATAAAGGGGGACCACATGTCCTAATAAATTAAATTCAAAAAAAAGGTAACAGGGTAGATAATTTTGGACTCTCAGCTATGAATTGATGACTCCTACTTTTGCTAGTAACAAAAAACTTCATAAAAAACAAACCTTACAATTTGGGCCAGGAGTGGAAGGGGGGGGAAGTGGAGGTGTGGAGGGAAGGGATGGATGGTAGGGGAAAAACAAAGGAGGAAGCAACAATGCTTGGTAAGAAATGTACTCATTACCTTGCTCATGTAACTGTAACCCCTCTGTACAGTATTTTCACAATAAAAAACTTATTACAAAAACTTCATAAAGTAGAATTTGAGTAAGATTCAGCTTATATAAATTATTTTTTGGGTGAAGATACTGAAAGTGATGACACAGGTCAAGATGCATTGTACACATAAACTGCTTTGTTAAGAGGCAAAAAATTAAGTACATCAGCTAAAAATAAGATAAGTAAGGGAAGGTGGGTTGGAAGGGCCTATGGGTGAAAATGTTGAAAGGGGTGACACATTGAGTAAGATGCAACTGTATTCATAAACTGCTTTGGTGAATGGCAAGTCCTTTGTACAACCACTTAAATAAAAATATTCAAAAAAATAAAATGTTTATTGTAGACAAGTGTAAGACAAAAAAAACAAGATACTTAGGAAATCTTATTTAAAACAGAACTTCATGTTCTCAGTTGCTTAAAGACATTTTAAATAATTTTAATGTATGGACTATTATTGGTATTCCTACTTATTGTCTAGAGATTTAAAACGTCTAAGTAGCTTTATTTAGATTTTTTTTGTTTTGTTTTTGTTTTTTGTTGTTTTTTTTTTTTTGTCGGTCATGGGGCTTGAACTCTGGGCCTGGGCGCTGTCCCTCAGCTCTTCAGCTCAAGGCAAGCACTCTACCACTTGAGCTACAGCGCCACTTCCAAAGTAGCTTTATTTAGTAAAATCGCTTTTCCATGGGGAGAGAATTTATGTAAATGATGGAAAACCTTCCATTTTTCTCAGTGCTAAGTCATCCAAGTGGTTAAGCAGAACATATTAATGAATAGGTAGTTTTCCATTAAAGGTTTTTTTTAATATGTTCAGGATTATCTACTATAATGATGTCTTATTTGCCTACTGGAAAACTGAAATGTTAATTTACAGTAAAACATGTAAGTTAAATATAAAGAAAACAAATGTCATTTCTCCTAATAAATACTTAATACCTACTATGACAAGGTATTATAAGTAAGTACTTAAGAAGAAAACCTTAGTGAGTACAGAAATAGATAAAAATTCATTAGCCAACTCCCTTTCAACACCTGCTCACCTGAATACTGAATACTATATTGCTGAGGAGGCTGAGGTGGAGCCTGGGGCTGCTGTGCACCATAGCCAGCTTGTTGCTGGTACTGTTGGTACATCTGACCTAAAAAGGAAATTACAAGGAAAAGAGGTAGGTTTCACCTAGCACAATAAAATATTTTCAAGTATATACATTCTCTCTCCATGCAAGCATATAAATACAGTGAGTAACATCATCACACAAGCCAGGTGCTAGTAGCTCACACCTATAATCCTAGTTGCTCATAAGGCTAAGAACTGTGGACTGCAGTTTGACGCCAGCACGGGCCGGAAAATTCTGAGACTCTTATCTCCAATTAACCACAAAAAGACAGAAGTAGAACTGTGCCACAAGTACTAGAGCACTAGCCTTGAGCAAAAGAGCTCAGGAATGATGCTCGAGCTCTGAGTTTAAGCCCTAGCACTTGCAAAAACAAACAAAAAAACTTCTACACATGCTTGTTAGCCTTTAAATACTATTTAGATATCATCCCAATGTGTAAGATTAAAACTCCATATAGTAGACAATTGTCATCAATAACTCTAAGAATTTACCCTCAAAAAACATTATTCTCTGGAATAAAAACATACAAATACAACTCTTTAATTGTATTTGGAATATTTTCTTAAACTGCTACAAACCCATCTTGAAAACGAACACTCTTAGGGATAGAAGTTTCAGAGGTTTATTTCTCTCTCTCCAAAATAAACCTTTCACTTACGTGTATGTGTGTGTGTCTGTTGTTGATCTCTAATAACTAATATTCATTCAATGAACAACTATGAAAGTATCACCACAGAATTATAAGATTCTATTCCAAAAGTAGTCACTGAATTTAGGCTATTGAAGTTTTTGGGGTTGTTTTAATGTAACTGATAACCTCTTCTTTCTGATGCTGAAAATTTATCATACTACCAACTTGATATTTTATACAAATAGTTAGAGCACCACCTGGTGTTAGCAATTTTAAAGTGTAATGTGTAGTTTTAAAGGTCCTAATATGCATGGCATTTCACAGAAGTAACATCACAGTATCAGGTGGGAATACAAGAGACCAAGGAAGTCCTCAGCCATATTGTATAGAGTTCCAAGGGTTTCCATGAAGCACCTTTGCTGATGCCCTAAGCCTGTCGTTCCTCACCCTACTTCAAATATAGCAATGACCCCCTACAGTGAGTTTAAATACTGAGCTTTCAAATTCATAGTCCAATTTCCACATTTTTAGTAACTAACCTAGAGACCAAAATTAGTTTATTCAAGGTCACATTGCTTTGAGAAGAAAATTTTGACTTAAAATGTTCTGCCATTGTTCATTAAAGTCACATTGCTAACTATACAAAAATTGATACTAAAATTATGTTTATCTCTACTGTAAAATCATTTTCAATTACAAAAATAGTAATGCAGTTTCAGAGGTGGGGGATAAAATAGGACCTAAGTATTCTACAAAATGAAGTGTGAATTTGTCTTTCCTAACTTCACTTTTCTACCAAAATGTTACCACTGAGTAGTTAGTGGTATGAATTCTTGTTGATCTCTCACTTGGGTGTTATTTATATTTACTTAAGTAGTTTTCTAAGGTTTTTATTTATTTCCAATTACTAGAAGCAAATCTGATCAACTGTTCTGTTTCTATAATATCCAATCATGCCAGGTCAGTAAATCACAATCTTCCACAGCTGTGTTCACATCATTACTACATACAAAAGAGAACTCCATTACCAATAATGCTTCAAGAAACATTTTAGTATACGCACCTTCCCACACACAGCTCAGTTCTATTCCACCTGCAGTCTGACTTGTATCTCACTTGACTTGTATGTAACTGTTGAGGCTGACTTCCTGGTGGATGAGTTTAGTACACACACCCTCCCATGCATGGCTCTATTTTACCTTCAGTCTGACCTGCTTGTGCCTGAGCTGTTGTGTATGGAGGCTGTTGAGGCTGAACTCCTGATGGGTGCGCCGCTGAGGAGGAGGAAGCAATGCTGTCAGGTGTTCCTGAACGGTCTTCTGTAGGAGCACTGGGTGGTCCTAGATAATCATGAAGTCAATTTAGCACTTTATTTAATGTCATTCCTCAGTAAGCTCAAGTAAAGACTAAAAACTAAGTACCAGATCACTAGTAAGAGACTAAAAATTACAGAACATATGTGACAAATTACATTAAATCAATACACTTTCATTTTGTCCTCTGCTCCAGTCTCAAGAACCCAAAGTTACAAGTGGAAATGCTTCACTATCAGGTGGAATGCTAAATCTGGTGTACTAATCTACCCCTTGACAATACCAAAACTCTGCAATGCTAATATTCCTGTCCAATGCTATCTATTTTGTAGATGAATCAAAACTATCAACTTCATCCTTTAACAGGGGATGCCCATAAATTAAATTCAATCTCACTCCCAAACTATTCAAAGATCCAAACATTTCTCACATCTTTTATATTCCCCTCCTTAACATATGTTATCCATCCCTAGTCTTACAATATATCTAACAATTTTTGGCATTTATTTATTACTCTTCCCTCCATCATATATTTTAAATATGACATTCCTTAAAATAGTTGTAGAATCCCACACTTCTAGTAAGCCTGTCTAACCTATAAATTCTTAGACGGGAGCCGGTGGCTTATGCATTGTAATCCTAGCTATTCAGGTGGCTGAGATCTGAGAATCACAGTTCAAAGCCAGCCTAGGCAGGAAAGTCCTGAGACTTATCTCAAGACTCTTATCTCCAATAAACTGCCAGAAAACTGGAAGTGGTGCTGTGGCTCAAGTGGTAGGGCGCTAGCCTTGAGCTGAAGAGCTGAGGGACAGCACCCAGGCCCAGAGTTCAAGCCTCATGACCGACCAAAAGAAAAAAAATGCTTTATTGCATCATTAATTTCTACATACTTTGCTTTTATTATGACCCAAATGGTCTTCTCATTATTTCTAAACAGCTCCCTCTTTCCACCTTCGATTATGAGTTCTTTTCTATGGTCATCCTCCTGATATTTTTTTTCTGTTAAGATTCATAAAGCCTAGCAGGCTAATCTACACATGCAGCCACAAATTCTTCCAGGATAATAAACAAAGGAGTGAATGAGAAAAATCTTTTATAGTTCCAATACTATGGCAATCAAGGATATTCTGAAGATAGGTCTTTCTCCAAGATATTTTGTATAAATAACACAGATGAATTGTCAAAATGTACAGGTTCTGGATTCAAATTACTTCAGTCTGAATTCTAGTGCTGACAATATGAGCCCTAACTCTGGGCATATTCTTATTCTCTTCCTATGCCTCAGGTTCCATGTCTATAAAATGATATGATTGTTCTTACTTTATAAGGTTACTGTATTCATTGAAAATAGGTTATAGAAAATGCTTGTAAAAATGATTGAACAGCAAAGATTTTAAAGGAGTTCCATGCTAAGTACTTGCTATTAGCAGACTAATATCTTGAGAGCAAAACTTCATCTCCTCCATTAGTACATTCTCAGAAACTTTTAGAACCAAAATGTCCCCAATATCCCATGGTTTTAGGCTTCCGGGAAGTGATAAGGACATGAATTAATCCACTAGTGAGTTCCTAAATCTAATGGGCGATTGAGAGGTGATAGAAAATTTAAGAGTGGGCCCTGATTCTTGATTCTTTTTGTCAGATTCATAAGGGAATAGTATCTTGTCCATGGCTCCTAGGCAACTTTTGTTTCCTAACTACCATGAGGTGAGCAATCACCTCCTTCTCCAAATACTCATGTCACCATCATTTTCTTCCTTACATCAGAGCCAAGTACTAAATGGAATCCACTAGATTATGTACTGAAACTATGAGCAAAAAGAACAAAAAACAAACACCTCTTCCCTTTTCAATTGATTTTCTCGGTATTTTATCACAGTAACAGAAGCCAATGAGAACATAAACTAGATTATAGTAATGGTAATGCAGGAAAAAAAGTTACCAGAGAAAAATGAGTAATGGTTTCTACTATTATTTCACCTCTACACAGAAAAAGACACATAGATATTTCCCCTACAGAAGATACTATACTATTAGCCTAAAAGTATCTTTTACTTGTTCTTTTTTCCCTAAAATAATATAAATTATTTTTAATACTCAGCCTATTCTTTGTTAATACTTTATCCCTTCTTCTCATTTCTATATTTACTGTGCTATCTAAGGTTTTCACCACATCTTACTGAAGAACTGCAAAAGTACCCTGGCTGTTGTTGTCTATGTACATGCAGTTTTCCTTACTATAAATCAACACACAAAGAAAGCTACTAGAATGCTGCTAACCACAACCCAAGGCAGTGTAACATTACTGGGCCAAAGGAAATTAGAAAAGGCAGAGATAGAGAGGTAAGAGATGAGATATAAGAATCAGAGGGGACTATGGGTCCCAAGTCTCTCTGGCACTTGGGCCCCAAGTCCCACAAACAAACATATTTATTTGAGTTCACACAAGGAAGGTTACCATGGATACATGTAAAACATAAGCCATTTATATCAATACTACAATCAGAGCTAAAACAGAGTTTGTGAGAGACACTAGTTTCCTTATTCTTTTGAGACAAGAGAATGCTGCCCAGGGAAAGTCTAGACATGATACCCACTTATCTAATCCAAGGTTAAGCTGTGAAGATCTTTTGTCTAGCCTACAAGGTCCTAGGACAGCTGCTAGCCTAAGGAAAGGGGTGGGGAGAGGCACCCCTGTTTCTTCACTCTCTCCAGAGCTGTCTGTTTTAACCCTTCCATGGCCAGCTCTCAGTGTTCTGAGTGCTGTAGAGGCAGCATTCCAACCTCTCAAACCTTTTCTATGTTTTACAGCTCAGCTTCAGAGTTCCCAACACTATGAAAAAAATGGCCTTCGAGTAATGTGAATGACAAGTAATATGAACCTACTGTAGCATATACTATATTTAAATAAGGTATTTCAAACAATCACTTTTCTCCCCAGAATTTCATACAAAACTCCTTAGTGAATAATCCGATAAAAAATCTCAACATTAAAGGGCTTCTTTACTAAAGCAATCTAAACAGAAATCTGTTTACTTTCAAATTTCTCTAAGTTAAGAAAACATAGCAAGTTTAACCTAAATCTTGCAACAAAATCTGAAGATTACAAATTTGTATATATTTTTAAACTTTATTATTTCTTTTAATAAAGTTTACTTAAAGCAAACAGCAGTTATTGAGGAGGATGCAACTGACTAGGAAAGGGTTAAAAAAAAGATCTCTGGGGTATTGAATCATCAATCCTGGATTTAGTCAGTTTGTGTTATAAGTGCATACATAGAAAAATATATTGAAGGAATCCTGAAAATTTGCATACTTCATAATATCCAGTTGTTTTTTTGTCAGTTGTAGGGCTTGAACTCTGGGCCTGGGCACTGTTCCTCAGCCTTTCAGCTCAAGGCTAGTGTTCTACCACTGGAACCATAACAACACTTCTGGTGTTCTTGTTGTTAATTGGAAGTAAGAGTCTCATGAACTTTCCTGCCTGGGCTGGCTTTGAACCATGATCCTCAGATCTCAGCCTCCTGAGTAGCTAGGATTACAGGCATGAGCCACTGGCACCGAGCTATCCATTATTTTTCAATAAAGAAGGAAAGAAAAGAAGGTAGTAACGATGAAAAGGAAGTAGGGACTAACTTACCTGAAACCTGATCATCCGTTAAACCAAATGCTGACATGACATTTTTGTTGATTTCATCTTGGTTTTTCAAAGGATCAAAAGCTGACATACTTGCTGCCATAACTTGAGTAGACTGCTTTCCAGAAGAATCAGAAGTCGCAGACTTTTCTTCCCTACCATCCACAGCATCTGTAAGATTATAGGAATAAGAAAAAACTTATTTCTATTTTATCTATCCTCAACAAAGTCTAAAACTGCAAGGCAGGTGGATATATATGTACACAATATTATCTGGGAAGTTAAGAACAAGATGCTATAATCCTAGCTACTCAGGAGGCTGAGACCTAGACAATCAATGGTCAAGAGCAGCCTAAGCAGAAAAGTTCTCAAAACTCCATCTCCAATTAATCAGCAAAAATAAACATTAAAAAAAACAGCCAAAGTGAAGGTGTGATTCAAATGATAGAATACCAGTTTGGAACAAGAAAGCTCATTATTGAGTGTGAGGTACTGAGTTCAAGCTGTGGTACACTTATACACACACAGAGGCACACACATACACACAGAGGCACACACATGGAAAGCAATATATGCAAACAAAACATAGGAACAATAAACCATCCAAAAATGAACTCAGTGTATACCATTATCAGGAATACTGGTAGAAGGTCCTGGTTCTCCAGGTGGCTCCAAGCTATCCAACAAGCGATTTACTTTATTTCGAAGTTCAATCAGCTCTCGACGCAGATATTTTACCTGACTTGATTCAAGGGGTCTTGGTTGGCCATTAACTGAAATAAGAACAATAATTTGCTTAAACTTAAAGAGCTGTTCTTGTGTATCAACAAAAAATGAAATCAGGAAAAAGTATAACAACTTTAAAACTACCAAAATGAACTCAATAAAAGTATAAATAAAATACTTTAAAAATCACAAAATCAAACAAAATACCTATTGGTGTCATTTGAGTCTTTTTTTACTAACAACTTAAAAAAATTCCTGTCTTTATGTTAGATGAGTTTATTGACTACAGTAGTAAACAGTTTACCAGAACTTAACTATAATAAATTAAACTTACAAAGCTCTATTTTAATGGAAACTACTTTAAATAGAAATTATGTAACCTTTTTTCATGGTACTAGAGTTTTCACTCAAAACTCCAATACTTCAGCCATGCCACTGGCCCTTTTTGCAGTCTGTACTGTAATCATCCTACTTATGCCTCCATGTAACTGGGATTATGGACATGAGCATGTGTAGCTGATTCTGAAACAATGTATTAAAACATCTAATCTACATGTAAATTTTAATCCACAATTCACTATAAGCCCCTTTACCTACTTTTGACTTAAACCATATTAGCTGATCTAAACAGTAATCCATTAAATGAATCTACATCAAAACTGTCCTTTCAAGACAGATGATTCAAGAGGCAAATATCAGCCACAAAAATGTTTTCTTGCCAGGTGTTAGTGGCTCACAACTGTAAGCCCAGCTACTCAGGAGGGTGAGATCTGAGGATCACAATTCGAAGCCTGCCTGGGCAGGAAAGTCCATGAGACTCTCACATTCAATGAACCACCAAAAAAGACAGAAGTGGAGCTATGGCTCAAATGGTGGAACACTACCCTTCAGCAAAAAAGCTCAGGGACAATGCTCAGGCTCTGAGTTCAAGCCAAGGATAGGCACCAAGAAAAAAAAAAAAAAAAGGAAGAAAAGAAAAGAAAAGAAAATCCATTTCCAGCTTGCCCAATCCTCAGATCTCAGCCTCCTGAGTATCTACAATTACTCTACCTTATGTACCTGGACAACAGTGGTTATTTTACATTCAATACCTTTTTTAAAAAAAATTAAATAGGTTCAGATATTAACATTATTAAGCCATGTTTCATGAGATGAAAAAACATTAATAGGTCCTGATGACATTTCATTATACATTAAGGTTTAGCACAAAATGCAAAAATAGCTGGTGCTGGGGGTTCATGTCTGCAATCCTTACTACTGAGATCTGAGAAACGTGGTTGAAAGCCAGCCCAGGCAAGAATGTTCATGAGACTTATCTCCAATTAATCACACACACACACAAAACAAAAACAAAAACAAAAATACTAGAAGTAGAGCTGTGGCTCAAAGTGATAGAGCATTAGCCTTAAGCAAAACTGCTCAGGGACAGTACCCAGGCCCTTGAGTTTAAGCCCCATGACTGACCTCCCCCCCCCCCAAAAAAAAACCCAAACCATAAGACATCCCCAAAAAAGTACATTTTTACATAATCATGTCACTTTTTGTTTTGTCGTTCACAGGACTTGAAGTTAGGGCCTAGGTGCTATGCCTGAGCTGTTTTGGATAGCACTCTACCACTTTGAGCCACAGTTGGACTTCCTACTTTCTGGTAGTTAACTGGAGATGAGTCTCATAGGCTTTCCTGTGTAGGGTTGGCTTTGAACTGTGATCATCAATCTCAGCCTTTAAGCATGTAGCTAGGATTAAAGGCATGAGCCACTAGCACCTAGATATCATGCCGCTTTTTGTAATCATTTCTACCATCTCTATTAAACACTACCATGTAAATTTACTGGGTCTAAGATCTAAAAGATTGAAAAATCACATGCGCTCTTATCAAAATTATCTTTAGTCTTTAAAAACTAATATATAAAGTATCAAGCTTATAGATCAGGCTATGAGAATAAGTAGAGGATAATTATAAACTTAAAAACACAAAGGTAGGGGCTGGGAAGGTGGCTCAGTGGTAGAGCGCTTGCCTTGCATGCCTGAGGCCCTGGGTTCAATTCCCCAGCACCACATAAGCAAAAAGAAAAAAGCCAGAAGTGGCGCTGTGGCTCAAGTGGTAGAGTGCTAGCCTTGAGCTGAAGAGCTGAGGGACAGAGCCCAGGCCCAGAGTTCAGGCCCCACGACCAGACAAAAAAAAAAAAAAAACACAAAGGTAGTTTTAATCCTGTAACTATTTTTACTCCAATACACTGACACAGTGGCATATATTACTATTTAGGGTAAAAAAATTAGACGTAGAATTTAAAACATGTCCACTTTTCTAGACTAATTTCTCCAAAAAACACAAACAGCCCAGAAATTCTATGACTAATTTAAAACTAAAATACTCTATTATGGATATCTAAATTATATCTTATTTGAAAAATAATCTTAACTATTCTTACTGAATTAAAGCTTTTATCATTTTCTTAAAATAAGTCATTAAGTAATTTAAAACCCACTCAAATTAAATTAAGTAATTTAAAAATATGTTATCACTTGACTCTCAAAGGGACAAAAGCTAAAAAAAAGTAA
This sequence comes from Dipodomys merriami, assembly GCF_024711535.1. Lineage (NCBI taxonomy): Eukaryota > Metazoa > Chordata > Mammalia > Rodentia > Heteromyidae > Dipodomys > Dipodomys merriami. The sequence goes on from NW_027203381.1 coordinate 88,600,230, forward strand.
TAATAATAAAATGAACAATAAATTTATAAGAAAATTTTCCACTTACCAAATAATGTCAGTTTCAGTATCCTACTACATTGAATTGCAAAGGAAAGGTCAGAACTATCAAAAATTGTTATAAGATCTCCATCTGGAACGAAAATTTTTAAAAATGTTTCAGATTTGTAACAACAGTAAATTAAGGCATACATAAACTTTAAAATTGCAGTGTAAATTGCTGAGCATAATTGCAATCTCTAACAAAACTTTAAACATTAAAGAATTATTTAGGAAAGATATATTTGTTGTAAAAAATACTAAATCAATTTTGCTTATTACTCTTATAGAGGAAAAGTCATAAAACAATAACTCAGGCTTGCAAAAAAGGTTTTGCCTAAGTGCTTTAATGAAAGCAGTGTATTATGTCATGTCACTGACCATTCTGATAGTAAGATGAAAACTATCAACCCTCCTTGGAGAAGTATTTTTATACATATAAAAAATAGTGCATATTGAACACTGAAATCCCCTATATCCCAGGCACAAAGAATAGTACAATTAGCTTATCAACTGCATGATTCAAACATTTCAAAAGTCTAGGAGAAAAAAATACTCTCTAGAGAAAATAAAAACAGAAAAGGTATCACAGATAAGAAGTTGGTCAGAGTCCTCTGCAGAGTACTTTCAAACAATTGGGTGAGTTTTGGTCTTGGGAGGCCAAGCAGCTAGCTGCTCAATGAAGCTATGTTACACTCATTCTAAAACTGACTAAGCAGGTTTCACTTTGAACAAAACCAGCAATAGAGGCTACAACTGAGTACTTCATAATTGTTTTTTGTTCTAACTATACAACCACTTCCTTGTAACATACATGTCTAATGTTCAGCTAATTCTCAAGCATTCCACTCAAGCACATTTTTAAGAATCCTGAATCCTGTAACAGAAACAAAGTTCTCTGACAGCAGAATTTTTGCCTGAGCAAATGCAATGCAAACTATAGAAGACAAATATGTACATAGGACATTTTTCAAAATGGTATGAAAAAGAAATATGATGTGGAAGCTAGATATAGAGGACAAAATTCAGCAGTGAGCATAAACCAAAGCTAAGTATCTATCAACTTATACAATGGACCTGCCCCTGATTTTACACAACTGTGAATGAAAATGCACTTTACATTTTTTAAGAAGTTGTGAAAAGGACAAATTGTGTTGAGACAGAGGCCTTATGTGATCCATGCAACTACAATTTTCTGATCCTTTATCAAAAAAGGGAGTTGGGAGAAAGTCAATGAGATCAGCTTGAGATAAGCTAGGTTTGAGGCAAGAACAAATTCTCTCAGTGACATAAAAGTGGCCCCTCAACTACCATGGGAGGAGGAGCCAATCCATTTAAAAATGGGCAAAAGAACACAGAAGAGACTTTAAAAATGTTTTTACTAAATATTAGGGACTGACCCCTATACTACTAGTTAATTGGGAGGTGAGATCAGTAGGCTCATGGTTTGAGGATAGGCAAGGCAGAAAAGTATAAAAATGCCTTCTCAACAGTAGCTTGGCAAAATGGCATGTACCTGATCCTAGCTACATAGGAAGCTGAAATGAGAAGAATCAGGATTTCAGGCTAGCCTGGGCAGAAAAGTCCTCTAGACTCCGTCTTAATGGAAGACTAGCATGGCAGCACAAACCTGTCATCCTAGACATGGTATGAATCCATACCATAGAATAAAAGGATCACAGCACAGGCTTACATATGGACATGAATGAGACCAATCTCATAAATAACCAGCACAAAAAAAGGCTGGAGGTGTAGAGCACTGACCTATCAAGCTCAAGGTGCTGGCTCCAAAGTCAGTACCTAAAAACAAAACAAATAAAAAAAAATCTTCTCTTACCTTCATCTTTATACTTTATTGTAACTTCATCATTACTGAGAAGTTTTCCTCTGAAAACTCTTTGCATCATTAGCACTAATTCATCATAAGTAATATCTTCATTATGAATGGGAATTCGGCGAATATCTTCCCCAAGTTGAGCTTTGATAATTAGCTTTCCACTTAGGTCCAACTGTCCATTCATGGTGGACTCCAGGATGGTCTATTTACACAACTCTAGGAAAACACTGGTAAAAAAATATTTCCAATGATTAAAACACAAAATATATTAAAACTTGAATGCAGAGATAATATTTTAAAAAAAAGAAATTATGGCCTTCAAAAGAGTCATTGTCCCAGTATTACCCTATTTACGTTAAACAGTCTGGAGGTAACCTTGTTATGAATATGGTAGGAGTTCGCTATTTTATTTCTACTATTATTTTACCAACACTTAACTGCATTTAGACTTCTAACTTGTCTCAAATTCCCGATGTTTGTGCCCCTAAACCTTCCAGTGTTCGTGATAAGCCTTTTTTTGACATCTTACATCCAAACTGCCCACAAATCTGGTAGCTGTAACTATTAAAGTATCTTGGAATCCAACCAACTCAGTATTTTCACTGCTATCAATAGACTTGACCCATTTATCTAAATTATTACAAAACACTTAACTGGTCTGCCTGCTTTTCACATTGGCTCACTTTTGATAGTCTCAACATACCAGAGTTATCCAGTTAAATAAAATCTAATGTGTGGTCCAAACCTTCCAATAGATTCTCATTTCTAAAAGCAAAGCCTACAAGGTCATGATCTAGCCTGGAGCCCAAGGCCAGTATTTAACTTCATCTCCTATTTCTTTTCCTTATCCATCTTGGTACATCAATGCTCAAAGTTCTTTCAACTCCAGGCTTTGCACTTGTCTTTGCCTTGAACTCTTTTTCATACCCTTCACATGACTCAGATCCCTAATCAATAGCAGAGGTCTTCCTTACCTAATTTAAAATGGCTCTCCTGTCACCATCTTTTTACCCTGCTATAATTTTCTTAAGACATTTAACATTATCAGCATTAAACCATATTTTTATCATCTTTTCCACTAGAAGGTAAGTATTTTTATTGTCTTTTCCACTAGAAGGTAAGAAGTGTTTGACTGCTTTATCCTCAGAGCCTAGAAAAGTGTCTCACATACCTGACAGTCATTCAAAAAATACTAGCTTCAAAACTGTCAACCCTGCTGCTAACCCTGGAAACATATATGAACAGGAAAAGGGAGCTCCATATTTTTCTCTGTAAAATAAATACATAAATACATTTTCTTATTTCCTACTTGGGGATTTGAGAAGACAAATGATTATACTCAAGTGTTCTAACAAAGCTATCCACTACATAATTCCATTATCATCCCCATCCAACCCACCTTAATCAGAATGAGTGTGTTTGAGTGAACTGCACATTTGCTACTGAATTTTCCCTTCTCAAGTTGTAACTTCATCTTATCTCAGATTATTCAGTATGTTTATACTATAATGACTATAATCCTAAATTCAAAATATTCATGGTCTGTAATAACTTAAAATTTTCACTACAAAATAGTGGCGAATATAGTTAGGACCTAAAAAAGGGTTAATTTTTCTTCTGAAGACCAAGTAGTTCCTGAATGTTGTTAATCTGTGATCACTGAGCATTTCCTTACCATCACCTAACTGTTCTGCCCCAAGCAAAGGATCTCTCAAGGCTGTTTAACCTACCCTACATCCTCCTACTGGGAACATTTTGGTTTCAACCTCCCACTTGGACTACAAGTATCTTTTGTCTCTTAAATTTTTATGTAATCAATATCAGCACACTTATCCACAATTAATTTATCTTTCTCAGGCAGGTTTAAAAGCACTCACCTGCCTCCCAAACTCTTCAAATCCTGGAACTGTTTTTATGAACTAATCTCTTCACAACTATTATATCTAAATAAATGTTCTAATATTCCTCATGTAAATTCTGCTGATCCTTTCATCTAACTATTCCTTAAGTGAATATTCTAGACTTCACTATCTTCTAGTCAGTTTATGTTTTAATAATAAATGAAATAAATGAGAAATATCTATTGCACCTGCTTTGTATATTTGGCATATACTTGGTATGTCATTTTGATGGAGTTGGGGTTCTCAGTTCTAATGGGCCTACAAACTTAAGTTCTACCATTATCTGCCATGTCTACCTGCAAACTCCATTTTGGTGTTCTTAGTAAGTATCCTTTGTTCTTTCATAAGGCTGTCTCCAGTTTTGTCATCTTCTACTCAAGGTAAATACACAAATACCACAAAAGTGTGCAACTAAATTTTCACTCTTAGGGAAAATCCCAACCACTTGTGTTAATTTAGACTCTCTCCTTCTAGGCAGTATGGACAAGAATTCGTAGACATTTTCTTCTACCTAGTCCCTGCCCTACTTACTCCCTTCCAAGTCCAGAAGTGACTCAGCCACTAACTTACATTCCAACCAGGACAATTTCCTGGATACTGGGAATACACTGGCATGCCCAAAGACTGCCATTTTGCACTACCATCCAGGTTCATCTAGTTCCATTCAACCTAAGGGTAAAACCTAATCAAACTCACAAGCTGTTACTTGGGCACGTCTTGGAGTTGGCAGTTTCCTTCAAGAAATCCTAATGCAAAAACACCCTTGAAGATTCAAAAGAATGCAAGAGGTCTCAAAAATTGCCTGCCCAGGGGCACAGACTGTTAATCAAGATAAAAAGATTTGCACTGTTTGCTGTGTGACCTTAAGTCCTTTTCCAAGGCTCGCCTTTATGGATGCAAAATGGGAACAGTAACGAGATTTGTAGGGGTTCTTGTGACACTTGAGATGGGATTCTGCGTCTATGGTATTTGGTAACAGTGCTCACAGAAGTAAACTCTTAAAAGGTTAGCAATCGTCGACAATGTAAAGAGTTGGGGCATTGGATTACGCACTAATTTAACCGAGGAAAGTGGTTCTTTCGTCTCCTGGGACCCCAATCAGCTGAACCCCACCGGGGCCACCCTTCTCAGCACCCCCCCCCGATCAGTAGAGGCCTCCCCCGAGTTCCTCATCTCTCCCTCTGGCAACCCATCCTTTTAGGGTCAGCAGAACAGGGCACTTGATGATCCCAAAGACCCCACCGAAGTTGGGGGAGCCTCCTCCAGGCCCCCGGTGGAGAGCGGCCATCGCCTCCTTTCCCGCCCCTTCCCCCCTCCCCGAGAGGCCCCGTCCCACCTCCCGGCCCTCCCCGCCCCCCCATCTCACCCCACCCCACGGCGCGGGTCGGCCCGGGCGCGGCCTCCCCAGCGCCTCCCGGTCCCCCGGCCTGCCCCAGGGCGGCCCGGGCCCCAGCGGCCTCACCAGCCTGCAGAGGCCGCCGCCTCGACGCGGGTCTCCGCTGCCCCCGCCGCCGCAAGGCCGCCGCCGCCTCTGGAGTCGAGGGCGTCGCGGGGAGGCTGCGGACAGGACCCCGCTCGGTTACGTTCCGCGGCCGCCTCACCAGCTCGAAAGCTCATGTAGGCCCCGACCAATCGCACGGAACCGCCGAGCCCAGCGACAGCCCGGGCCCAGTACGTGGCAGGTGGGGGAAGAAGAGGGGCGGGAAGAAGAGAGAAAGAAAAAAAAAGTCCTCTCGCCCCGCCCCAAGAAGAGCGGACTCGTCCAGAGCGCATGCGCAGCAGCGTGAGGCGAGGTGGCTGGAAAGGACTGGCTTGGTCCGGCGAGGGCGCCTGGCTTCCGCGCTCGATGACCGGGCGTAGGAAGTAGGCGCCGAGCTGAGCGCACGCATGCGCGGGGCGTGGCCGGCACTTCCGGCGTTCCTGAAAGCGGCTCTCGCCCGTGGGCGGGCCGTAGTCTGCGGCTCGGGACTTTTGTCTTCTGCGCAGGCGCGTGAAGAAGTGAGCGTCGTCCGCGTTTTGTGGTTGCGTTTTGGGTCTCTGTAATTCAAAAAGTCAAATCTCTGAAACTACTAACCCTGTCGCTGCGTCTTTCTGCCAATCCATCCACTCATTCATTCATGCTCGGGCGCCCACGCGGTGCTGGCATGCACGGTGAGATGAATCAGCTCCGGAACGAGGCGATTCCCACACGGAGGAAAAGCCACAGCGCTTAAAGACAGCGGGGCTGGGAAGGTGGCTCAGTGGCAGAGTGCTTGCCTTGCATGCATGGGGTCCTGGGTTCGAGTCCTCAGCATCACATAAGCAAAAAGAAAAAAGCTGGAAGTGGTGCTGTGGCTCACGTGGTAGAGCGCTAGCCTTGAGCTGAAGAGCTGAGGGACCCCCCCCCAAAAAAAATCTCTGTGTGTGCACAACACAAAGGCCAGTAGACTAAAACTGAGGATTCCAGAAGACGGAAATGGCTTTAGCATTTGAATATGCCCTTCTGGAACAACAGATGAGATCCACCATACCCGAGGATGACAATTGTCTTCTCTAGATAACTAGGAAAGAGATACTGACTTTTAAGTCTTCCCACTGCTGAGAAATAACCTGGTTCCTGTTAGATGTGGACTGCACACTAGCCTAGCGAGGCATCCGTGGAGGCCAGGGCTTGTAGACTAAAAGCAGCTTGAAGTTCTGTATGTTGTAATTATTACCTCATGATTCAGTCTCAAGGTTAAAAACTTATTTCCAGCTACCCCTGAGGAAACTGAGAGATGAGCTTGTGGTGATTCCCTCAGGTTAAAGCAGACTCAGGAGAGAGAAAGCAACAGATCAGATGCTCAACTGGCATGTCTTCAGAAAGTGCATCTATCCAACAGTTAGGCATACCCCAGGCATATAGTTATATATGCACATGCACACATACATATAAGTATGTACACGCATCTGTATGTAAAAATATTCTGCCTTCTATTCAGCTGGAAATAGGTTTTCAGTGCTATGATTGCACATGAAGCCTAGGTTTTTCAGGTGATCTTTAAATGTCATAGGAGAGCATAAACAGGTGATCACATAAAGCCATCTGGTTTTGTAATATTACACTTGTTAAGAAAATGGAGGAGAAAGGAAAGAAACAGGCCCAACTCGATCTTCCACAGGTGAGGACTGTTTATTGAGACAACAGTGAGGGACACAGACCTTTCCCTGGGTATGGAGATGGGGGGAGGGGGGGGAAGGGCAGAGTTTGGAATCAAGGTTTTTACAGAGTCTAAGCAAGGAGAACAGGTTACATGAGTTTAGTATGGGGAAAAGGGGTGACTGCCTGAGCAGGCAGAGACTAGGGTAAGTATTCCCTTTTCTGAGGTCTCAAGCTTTTTGATGTTCAAACAGCTCTTCATCTGTCTTGCCTAGACTGACATTCACAGGATACAGCTTTTAGTCTTCCAACCTCTTAACCCTTTCCTGACCTCACAACTTGGCCTCACAGCCTTATTCCACAATGAAATGTTTAAAACAGGCTCGGGTCCAATTGTCCTGCCTGTGTCAGGCAGTCTGCACTTACCTTTGGTGGCTTGCCTGGTATCTGTATGTACCTGAGAAAACAGGGTGGGAGTCAATCATTCAACACTTACTCAGATGTTAACATCTTAATAAACTATGTCCCATTTTCTAGTTTCAGTTTAACGTTAATTTATCCATGAAAATGTGTTTTTGTTCTGGCTCTGTACAAATTAAAATTAATTTAAGAACATAATGAACAAGTAGGATTTACTACTGAACTCAAAGATTCGAACAGAATTAACAAATGATGTCATTCTATGGATCTTTCACCCACATGACCTCAATGACTCCTTTGGATTTTGTGGTTAAGCTTTATTTATGTTTTTTTTAATCCTGCCTATAGTTCTACTACCAATATTATTCACTTTTACTTTTTTGTAGATATTATACAGATATTATACTATTTGTTTTCTGATAGGTAACATATTCAACAATACATTGGTAAGATAAGAGTTATAGATATGTATGTTGTTGCATGTTGCTGGTGTTTATGTATTTTCATACCTGAATAATACTCATTTGATTGAGTATACTATAAGATTTTTAAATGCTTTCTTCTATGGATTTACTTTGCTGCCATGTGTTGTTATGAGCAACATTTTTACATATTTCTCTTATACAACAGTTTCTCTTGGTTTTGCACTGATGTGTAGATTACTGAATGTATATATTTAGCTCAAAAGATAATGTCAACCACTTATTGAGTATTAGTGTAGTCTTTTTAGTGCGAGGAGGAATGACTAGTATCTTTTTTTGGGGGGGGGCGCCCTGGAGCTTGCACTAAGGGCTTGGGCACTGTTCCTGAGCTTCTGCTCGAGGCTAGTGCTGTACCACTTGAGCCACAACTTCACTTCTCACCTTTTCTAAGTAGGTTTTTGGAGATAAGAGTCTCACGACTTTCCTACCTGCGCTGGCTTTGAACTGCAATCTTCAGATCTCAGACTCCTGAGTATGTAGGCCCAGTAAGGCTGGGCAAATGGTAACGTTTGTAGTCCTAGTGAAGACCATGAAAACTGCAGTAAAAACCTACCTTTGGGGCCTGACAAAGTAGGTATTTAGTTCCTGTGAGAACTTATGTGATTACTCTGTAGCTCTGTAGATTTCTTTGTCTTTCTGTGTGTGTCTAGTTCATCTAAGGTGGGGGCTGTGGTTATATCCTCTCTATTGCTCCTAGCATCAAGCATTGATTACCATGTGTGAACAGTAAACATTCACTGAATATCTATTAAGTAAATGAAATAGGTTCTATTTCTGTCAATTGCCCACAGTTTGTGACACAGATCTCACTACCTAGTCTCCAGTATATGCAGGAGATAACATTACAGTGATAAACTAAATTGAACCAGTTACCCGCCCGGATCAAAAACATGGTTCCTCCCATGTATGTAGAATGATTTTAATTACTGCTGTTTTCTCGTATGAGGCCTGAAAAGCTACCATATGATTATAACTTACTAAGCACTTATGATCATATCTATTGAGGATAAGCATCAAACATGTCATTAAGAATATTGTTCTAAGAGTTTTGCTAGTCAGAAAACATCTTGCCCTTTTTGTTAAACAGATCTGAGAAAGGTTCTGAACGTTGATAAAGGTAAATTGGATTTTAGGACTCCTCCAGCCTTCTTTCCTGTGTCCTGAATAATTGAATCAGAAAAAAATATTACTGGTAATAAATGCATGTCAGGGAATAGGTAAAGGAAGGAGAAGCAGTACAAGGAAATATCTTTGGCTCAGGCTGTAGCAAGGAGAGATAGGAGGTTTCACAATCCTGACATTCAACAAAGGTTTAAAAGTTCAACTGTAGTTTTAAGACAGTCAATTAATTTAGTTACCTATTCTTCTCTGAAGGTATTTGTGTCTAGAATTCCACAAATGTAAAGGGCTAAAATCTGAAGGAATTTCTTAGAACAGCTAAAATGTTTTTCATTACATGAGGTTATATGCCCAGCCTCTTTTCGTAGAAATTCTTCCTTGAGGATATTTATTCCTAATTTTTTAAATTCCTAGACATTGGCCCCTCCTAGAATCTCAAAGGCAGGTGAATGTCCCAGGGATAGGAAATGGGCCCTCAGGCTGTTTAAAGACTGAGAAAAATCATTTGGTCCATGATGGGACAGACACCTGATTCTTGAAGGCTCTTGTCTGCTGCCCTCACACCATCTGCCTGTTTTGATAGTTTTTATAACCCACAAATAATGTTAGAAATATCCAAATGGCCCTTTGAAAACAAAAAAAAAAAACTTTCTTCATCCCTGAATGGATATTTGGTACTTATTATTGAATAAAAGAATGAAAAGCTTCTAGAACTTCAGAAGAAAGCTTCCAAACAAATAGAGTCGATTTTTTAGGATTTTATCTCTAATATGGAATCATTTTCTTTTCTTCATTTTTGTCTCTTGGAGACAAAACTAAGACACCTCTGAGTTTTTAAATTACAAGGATTTGGATTGACGGAGTAATATTATTAGGGACTAATTCATAATCCCTCCCAAATTCACATGTTGAAGTTCTAATTCCCAGTACCTCAGATTTGGCCTCTCTGGGGGTGATAGAGGTAAAGTGAGACCATTGCAGTGACCCATAATCCAATATTACCAGTATCCATATAAAAGGAAGAGATAAGGATACACTGAGCAATGCCAGGATGAGACAGCAAGCATGAAAGCATGTAAGGACACAGTGAGAAGGTAGCTATCTGTGAGCCCTCTGAGAAAGCTGTCTGAGGAAACCCTCAGAAGAATCCAAACCCATAAATAAACACTTTGACCTTGGGCTTCTAGGCCCCCAGGACAATGAGAAAATAGATTTCTGTTAAGCCACCCAGTCTGAAGTAGTCTGTTATGGCAGGTCTAGCAAATGAAAACAAATGGCACAATTTTTTTTTAAAATTTGCCCAAGAGAAGCTTTCGTCAGTTCTTTTAAGTAAGCTAATGGCTAGACTCCATGTATGTCTGAGACAAAAACCAAACACTGAGCGCTTGGAGCACTTACAGTTCTAATACAATATTTATGCCAATGATCTTGCTTTTAGTCATTCCATATTAATGTGTAATTCAATAGGATATTGTCAAGCCATTTCCATGCAGAGCAGCTCCAAAAGACACAATAGAAAACCACAAGGAGATCATCATATTTTCACAGATTTGAGACAAATTTAAATGTCATGATGCTTTGTAAAAAAAAAAAAAAAAAAGTATGCCAGATCACATTGGAACACTGTTTCAGGAGCATAAATTGATACAAACAAAAGGGTAGTGTGGCATTATTCATCAATATCTAAAGTGCTCTCTGAACTAATAATTAACCTCTGGAGTAGCAGAGGAAAAAAAACCCTGAGCATGTAAACACAGACCCACTAATGTTTTATTTTCAAGAAAAAGAGCATAGAACAATTAAAAGAAAATATACACATATAGTCACATCTAAAAACATTTTGAGTGCAAAACTTGAATTTCAAAAAGTTCTTATTGTGCAGAAAATCATTATCAACAGCAGCCTCTGGTTAATGTTGGGAAAACTGGATTTTAAGAGTATTCCTTTCCTGTCAGGCATTAGTGGCTTATGGCTTTAATCCTAAGTACTCAGGAGGCTAAGACCTGAGGATTGTAATTCAAAGGCAACCTGGGCAAGAAAGTCTATGAGACTTTTATCTCCAGTTACCACACACACACACACACACACACACACACACACACACACACACACACACACACACACACACACACACACACGGAGATCTGTGGCTTAAGTAGTAGAACAAAAAAGGTCAGCTCAGGGATAGTGTTCAAGCCCCTCCTTCTTTAATAGAAACAGTGTACTGTATCTATAAAGTGCTTGTATACATACTGTTTTTTGTTGAACATTTGCTTTTCTTTTCAGGAGCCTAGAACATACCAAATACTAGCTATGACTAGTTCCCAATTAAAATGCTAAGTACTGAATCTCCAATAAACTTTTCTTTTTTTGTGAAAAATTCTTTATTAATTTCTCACATTTCATTACAAAATGTATGTTGCAAACAACTTGAATAACCTACTTGTGGTTTTTTTTTTTTAATTTTTTAAACCCTTGGCTTCAAGGATTCAGAATCCCCCTCCCTTTCATCAAGTTCCAATAAATTTTTCCGACACACTATAGTCCATACATTCTCACAAATAGTGCAAGAATGTGTCCTGAGAGAAATCTCTAAAAAGTAATTTAAAAATAATTTAAAAGTCATCAAAAGTTATTTAAAAATAACTTCCAAGTGTTTTCAGCCACATTTAGAGTCATAACATTTTAGAGATTGTAAGAAATTTAGAGTTCACCTAGACCTTCCTGTTTCTTTATTTTAAAAAAGGCTCATACTGGGGGCTGGGAAGGTGGCTCAGTGGTAGAGCCCTTGCCTTGCATGCATGAGGCCCTGGGTTCGATTTCTCAGCACCACATAAGCAAAAAGAAAAAAGCCAGAAGTGGTGCTGTGGCTCAAGTGGTAGAGCACTAGCCTTGAGCTGAAGAGCTGAGGGACAGCACCCAGGCCCAATGTTCAGGCCCCACGACCGGACACCCCCCCCCAAAAAAAAGACTCATACTCCAATCCCAGAAAAGCAAATTGTCTTGCCCTAAGATACATAACTAGCAGGAACCAAATTCCAAATGCTTCCTACTATTGCCTAAAATTTACTGGGCCAGAAAAGCAGTATTTTTTTGTCATTGAAAAGATCTAAAAGTTTCAGTTCTTATTTTGTCATGGTTTCATAGTAGATTATATCAAAGTTCAACTAATTGTAAAGGTCATTCATATTACCACGTGTACCAAATCTCTAGTGGAAGGAAACTACAGATAAGAGTTGTACTTGTTCCTTGGGGAAAACAATTAAGAGATAACATTAAGTCATACCAATCTGCTTTGCATTTTTTCTCTGTTGAAGAGCTCACATTTTAAGTGAGTTTTTTTTCAGACAAATAATCCTCTTTCAAACTATTTACAAAAATGACTTATAGGGAGCTGGGAAGGTGGCTCAGTGGTAGAGCGCTTGCCTTGCATGCCTGAGGCCCTGGGTTCGATTCCTCAGCACCACATAAGCAGAAAAAAAAAGCCGGAAGTGGCGCAGTGGCTCAAGTGGTAGAGCACTAGCCTTGAGCTGAAGAGCTGAGGGACAGCGCCCAGGACCAGAGTTCAGGCCCACGACCAGACCCCCCCCCCCAAAAAAAATGACGTATATCCATTTTCCACTATCTGAAATAATTCACAAATCAGGACTTCACAATGTAACCCCAAACTTTCACATATTGCTATAGGGCATATAAAATGGTACAACTCACTATACAAAAACTCTTGGCAGTTTCTTATAAAGATAAATATACAATTACTCTATGATCCAGTCATTTTGTAAGATACTTCAAGAGAAAAGAACATATGTCCACACACAGACTTGCTCAAGAATGAGCTAAAAAAAAAAACTAAAAACTAAACTAAAAGCAAGCAAATAAATGCCCATAGACAAGTTAATTTACCAATTCTAGTATATCCTAACAATTAAATACAATAAAAAATAAAGTTAACTACTGAGACACACAAAAACATAGATGAATCTAAAAAAATTAGCCAGAGTGAGATAAGCCACATTTCAAAGAATACATATTGTATGTTTCCATCCATGTAATATTCTAGAATAGCAGGCAGAAGTAGTATCAAGAATTCAAAAAGCAAACAATAATGGTTGTCTGGGTCTGAGAATGGAAGAAAGATTTATTTTATTTTCACTCATGCCTCTGGTTCCATAAGCAAGGATTTAAGTTGGAAAAAGGATGAGAGAATGTTATGATATCCTAGAAATATCTTTCCTTCCATGTGTGTATGCGTGTATGTGCTGGTCCTGGGGCTTGAACTCAGAGCAGTGGCACTGTCCCTGAGATTTTTTTCTCAAGGCTAATGTTCTATTTGAGCAACAGCTCCACTTCCAGCTTTTTGGGTGCTTACGTGGAAATAAGAGTCTCACAGGCTTTTCTGCCTGGGCTGGCTTTGAACCATGATCCTCAGATCTCAGCCTCTTCACTAGCTAGGATTGCAGGTGTGAGCTACCAGTACTTGGAGAAACATTCTTTTTTATATATAGAAATATTCCTAATCTTGTTATAGCAATGGAGTCACAGGTATATATACACTTGTAAAAATTTTTTAAAAATCTACTTGTATCCGTAAAATGCATGCATTTCATTTTATGTAAATTATTTATCATAAAAGTTATGTTTAAAAGTAAAGAAAGAGGCTGGGATGGTGGCTCAGTGGTAGAGTGCTTGCCTTGCATGCATGAAGCCCTGGGTTCTATTCCTCAACACCACATAAGCAGAAAAAGCTGGAAGTGGTGCTGTAACTCAAGTGGTAGAGCCCTAGCCTTGACCTGAAGAGCTGAGGGACAGCACCCAGGCCCAGAGTTCAGGCCCCAAGACCGACCAAAAAAAAAAAAAAAAAGGAAAGGAAGAGAGGTATCTGTTAGCTTTACGAAGCAAACAGATAAAAAGAAAACTAACTCATAGGCTACATTGAGGAAAACATATAGTAAATAAACTGATAAAAACAAACAAACAAAACACAATTCAGTGATCCAACGTTCTAGTGGTACACTACTTACCTTTGTGTATACATCATGTCATTTGGAATAACACCAATTACAAATAGCTTTTTAGTGTGCTTGGCAAATTGGCACAGATGAATGTAACCTGTGCTAAATGACCCTATCTTTCCCTCATGGGTCATTCAAAATAGTTTGCTTTCCCACTTAGTAATATACCTATGTAGATACTTTCCAAAATAAGAAAAACATTAATGCTAATTAAACATAATGTTAGAGTATCTATGCTTTCCCAAAGACAATTTTGGGTAATATTCAATTGTTAAGAGATTTTTTTTTATGATGAGTGTTAAGAAGTTTCCAGACTAATTTGTGACCCATATTTAGCAAACAGACATAACTACATATGGCCTCAGTGTAAAAATATTACATGACCACATTTCTTGGGTGCTAATCTCATCCCTAGCTTCATCCCTTCTGCTGCTTTTTTATTTTACCTTTGTCCTGTCTTCTTAAGTTTTTCCGGCAATGTTTCTCAAGTACATTATAACGGGTGATTTATTAAAAAAATGAAGTAATGTGGATGATGTATAAGTCATTATACTTTCAACTTCTTGAAGGTTTTTCTTTTTGCTAATTAATAAAACTCCAAGATTTACTCTTTCCCTTTTAAAGAAAAAAGTGACTAAGCATGAAGCAGAAAATATCTTTTCTTTTGTTTGTAATCTTTTCAGAGAACATATGTTAAAGGAACTCCAACCAATGGTATGGTATCATGAAGGGTTGGAGGTAGACTATATTACAGACGCATGGTCCTTTTAGCAGCATTTGGTATTTACCTGTCACTAAATATTCTATGTGAGGAATATGCCAATGCTCTATAAGCATTTTGGACATTTGATTCAAATCTAATATGACCATTTGTCAAAAAAGAAAACAATAAACTAGAAGAATACTATTTTCTCCAAATGTAATAGTTAATAGATTAAAGGAACTTAGCTTTTTAACTGTTATATTTATTAAAAGAACATACACAAATATATGTAAAAATAAGATTTGCTTAATTGACAAATGGACAAATGGTATGACTAACCAGCCAGTTACAAAATAAATGATTATATACAAAAATGTTTGTAGTACTCTAAATGTTGGTGATATACATTACTGTAGTGTTTTCAAGTCAAAAAAATCCTAATATATACTAGGAGTCTGAACAAATGTTTATACCCTTTAACACATTTATTGAATTCCTGAGAATTTATATGACATAAATAATATATTACTTTATCAAATATCCACAATGTTAAACACTGAGGTGATCTAAATATATAATGGGAAACAAATTAGCCTTTGTTTTTTAGCCTTTCTAATTTCTTTTGAAATTATTACTATTATGGGGACTGAATAGGTAAGAGAGTGAAAGTTAGGGCAAAATATTTACTGCAATTAAAGTTACACAGAATTCCTATGTGTTGAGATTAAGTGTAAAGAATATGGAAAATAGACAATAGTAGTAGGTTAAGGAATTATGAATTTAACTCTTTAAAAATATGGCTTTTACCCAAAGAAACATAGGTCCCATGGTTTCCCTTATTTGCAATATCTAGTATATGTATGAGTCAAGCAGAAAAGGTCAGATAATGTGATGTTAGGAAAATGAACCCTTAGATATGTATTTAAATGTTTTTTTTCTTTCATGCATTTGTTTCTAACGCATTTATAAGATTATTTCTTTGTTGCTTTGTATGTCCCTCCCCCACAGTATAACCCCTGCTTTCACTATATTTGATGTCGGTATAATTTGTGGAGGAGAAGGGGAAAAACAAGTCGTTTAAGGATACAGGTGGACCCGTTGCAACAATGAGAAGTACAAGTTGTCATGTCGAAAACAAACTTTACAACTTTGGTGGGGAGGGAGGGGGAGGACTGGGTGGGGAGAGTGAGGGGAGGCTGGGAAGGGACGTGAAGGGTCAACAAAGGAGGAGGCTGCAATGCTTGATAAGAAATGTACTCATTATCTTGCCCATGTAATGGTAACCCCTCTGTACAGTATGTTCACAATAAAAAAAATATGGCTTTTAAAGATTTTTTTCCACAATTCTATTAAGGTACACAAGCCAAAATTTACCTACACTTAAGGCATATAATTGATATACATTGAGAGGTGATTACCACAAACAAGCTAAAAACATATCCATCACCTCACACAGTAAGCTCTGTGTGTGTGTGTTTGTGGGAATATGTTGAGAACAATTGAGATCTATAGTTAGCCAATTTTAAATATAAATATAAATATAGTCAACTGTAATCACCAAGCTTCTTTGTGTTAGGGCTCCAGAATTTATTCATCTTATAGCTGAAAGTTTGTAACCTTTGACACATAATTCCCCTTTTCTTCTACTGCTCAACCTCTAGCAATAACATTTTACTCTCTTTCAATATCAATTTTAGTTGTTGTTTTTTTAAATTAAAGATTCTATCTATATGCTACTTTGAGGAACTTTATCCTGCTTTCTGTCTTGGAACTCATTTGAGGAGGATTACATTAATGGTATTGGTACTTTTCACCCAGATATCCCAAATATTTGCAAAGAATACCAAGTTTTTCTGAATGATGCAATACCACGCTGATAGCAATAAGTTCAAGAATAATTTCCTTTTTGCTACTGATGGGAGTGGGGGAGGCAGCAAACTTCATTATAGGAAAGGTAGGAGAAAAACAATCCAGACTGGCAATTGAACAGCGAACTCTGACCCATCAGTTAAGAGCCAGCCAAGGAAATCCAAAGGTCTGGAAGCTTTGTTCCTAGATACTGTCTGTGGAGCAGAAGCCAGAAAGGTAATAGGGTACTATTCTCACACAAAATAAATCAGAAAATATGGGAAGTGAGATCTGACCACATACAATATTATGAAAACAGTTCTGAAGTGCCTGGAGTCTCCTTTTTCTGCAGCTTTCTGTCTTTAAGTAAGTCAACCTTCCACCTCTCTTACCTACTGTTCTTACTTCTTGATTTCAAAGCACTAAAAACTTTCTTACTCTCATTCCTAACCTCAATCAAATCTTGATCAAATCATCAAAATTAAAATGATTCACTTCCCAGTGGGTATTTGTATTTGTCAGGGTATATAGCAGAAAACCCTTATCATTTTTTTGGGGGGGGGGTCCGGTCATGGGGCCTGAACTCTGGGCCTGGGTGCTGTCCCTCAGCTCTTCAGCTCAAGGCTAGCGCTCTACCACTTGAGTCACAGCACCACTTCCGTTTTTTTTTTTCTTTTTTTGCTTATGTGGTGCTGAGGAATGGAACCCAGGGCCTCATGCATGCAAGGCAAGGGCTCTACCACTGAGCCACCTTCCCAGCCCCCACCCTTATCATTTTGTTTCCAGCATACCTTCCTTAGTCTACATTCCACTTTGCAATATCCTGTCCTCCAAGTCATCTCCATATTGCCTTTTTACAGTGGATGCCTGATCCAGGTTGGACTAAAATTTCCTAAGACAGTGCTTGTGGGCTTACACCAGTTCTGTGCCTTTATGTCTCCCCTTCCCCCCTTCTTTTCTTCCTCCTTTCCCCCTCTTCCCCACCCTCCCACAGGAACTCTTGAGCTCCACAGACTCATGGCTCTGAGGGTTTCTGATTGGATGAAGCCAATTGACAAATGCAGGGCACGAAATTGGGTATTTTTTTCTCTTTCTAGTAACTTGCTTTTCCTTGGGTCCAGCACCTGATCTGGAAATTATCCTTACTTTATCTCTGTAATCTAAAAGAGGTAATTAACTCTCCCATTTTGCTGAGCTCTGGGTTTCAACGTCTCTGAGCTTTTAAACATTATGAAACCAGTTATCTGCTTTAAACTTCCTCTCTCTTAGATACTTGCTGTGCTTTCTGTTTTATTTCTAATACCCACAATTAGAATAATTCTAGTAAGATCTGGATACTGAGAGAAAAGAGGACTCTCTTGCTGCTAGATCTTAAGTATGCAGTGTTGGGAAATACCAGTAGCAATTTTTAACTACTTTAGCCCAATTTGAAAATAATGACAGAAATACACAGAGTCTTCAGAAATAGAGAGAAAGAATGCTGATACACTGATCATCACCATGAATTTTGTATTCCAAACCAGCTGATACACTGATCATCACCATGAATTTTGTATTCCAAACCAGGACACTTAAAATTATTGAGACTAAGGACAACAAGCACGAGACTGGTTCAAGTAAACTAGAATGGAGTAACTTTACCTTAAACCAACTTGGTCCTTGGACCATTAATTGAGTCAGTAAATACTGTTTGAAAACCTTTAACCTATTTTGAGTTGGATTTCTATTACTAATCTAAAAGATTGCTGACTATTGGGTATGAGATAAAGGGCCAAACCATAGGAATGATTTCCTTCTGGTAGGATCTCAAGATAAGTAGTAGGACATTACTTTGTGCCTGAGATCCTCCCTACAATTGTATATGGGCTTGCACATTTATAGGACAGCCATTATAGAACTGTCATATGGACGTTTAGTTTGCTGAGAAATGCAAAGAATATTCCACTCTCAGGCTGAATCTGGCTCCTTAGTGATTTTTCTTTTTTACATATACAGTGTCCCTGACTTAAGATATGTTTTCACATGCATGTGAATTTTAGGTTAATCACATCTCATCATTTCCCCTGTGTCTGGCCCCTATCTAGGGATAGGACAGTAACAGCACCCAACTCACTGTTCTTCATGAATGCTTTGCTTCTTTCTTCTCTTCCCTCTAACATATTTTAATTCTTTCATAAGGCCTCATTTATACTAAAGATTAAATAGGTTCATCTTGACTGCTGTAGGAATTGAACAATCACTTCAAACTATTTCTAAAAGAATACGTGTTCTTTATGGAGCGGTAAGAAGGAGATGCCAAGCGCTCGTGGCTTTTGTTAGATTTTTAATTGATATGGCATGTGTTAGTTCCTTTCTCACAGCAGCTGCCTAGCTTATGACAAAAAAAAAAAGAGGGGGATAAAAGAAAGCAGCATTTCAAAGGCTATATCTCTTAAATCCAGTGTGAATGTGTCCCACCCCAGTGGAGTCATTTTCTATTTAGGAAGCTATTCGTAAGTCAAGTGCTTGAAATTCTTTGAGCATGTAGAGCTTCTGAAAAACATCCTGGTGATTATGACTAACTTTTCAGGTTTTTTTTTTGGGGGGGGTCCTGTAGTGGGGCCTGAACTCTGGGCCTGGGCACTGTCCCTCAACTGTTCAGCTCAAGGCTAGCGCTCTACCACTTGAGCTACAGCGCCACTTCTGGCTTTTTTTTCTTTTTGCTTATGTGGTGCTGAGGAATTGAACCCAGGGCCTCATGCATGCTAGGCAAGTGCTCTATCACTGAGCCACCTTCCCAGCCCCCCTTTTCAGTTTTTGATTCTTAGTGACACTTCATCAATAAAAGGTCAGATATATTTTCAAAAAATGGGAAGGAATTGTCTAGAAGTATTAACTAACTAATATGTCTCACTGCCAGTTTCATACAGAATTGATCCCAGTGGTTATAAAACACACTTAAAAACAAACAAAACAAAACAGAATCTTTTTCCAGAAGTTAAACTAGAACTTTTATTGAAAATATAAATCCAAGCCAGAAGATAAATACAAGCAACTCTAACTCTATATTTCACCAGGAGTCATTTTATTCTAGAGGGCAAATTTTTCTCCTTATATCTCTTTTAGTAAATTACAAAATGATCTATTACAGAAACTGTATTTTGCCAACCTATATTGCAAACACCTAATGCTATAAAGAGCAATAGTTGTCTTGTATATACTTTGTAATTCTGAACCTCATCCAGCTAAGACTCTATTAAATACCCTATTCCGAAACTACCAAATCCATTATTCTTAATAATAGCAAATCACAGATGTTATTGAATTCTTAAACAGAAAAATTACATTTGGGAAGATCAGGAAATAAAGGAAGAAAACAGATAAAATGCACATGAGTTTGGACAAAAAGAGGATTTCCCATTTGGTAAACACTTTTTGTTCTCTACACGCTTGAGTTTGTTTGGTCACTTTTAGTGAGAGTGGTTTCCTCTGTAGTTAGAGATGACTCCAGAAGTCTAAAATGCTCATATATATTTGGGAGAGACCTGAGCATATTATACATCCTTACACGCAGCCTGAGTGGAGTCATTGAAGGCAGTGGTTTCATTCTCCCAAAGGATGATGACAACGACTGCAATGCTTTTGAAGCTTCATTCTGGAAGACCTTCGTTCTAATGGTGTAAAGGATAAAAATTTGCAGTCCCTGAGGATAGAATAAGCGGTCATTGTTAGTGAGACCGTGCATAGTGAGGGAAGACATTTGATTTCACTCTGCCCTCATCCTTTTCATCTTGCACAGCTGTTCCCAGATTTGGCTTTCTACTTGCTAGCTGTGTAACTTAATTCATTTTCTACAATCTAGAATCTTCCATGTTCTCCTAGGCACTGCTCTTCAGTAGCTCATGTTCTCCTTCACTGCCATCAGCTTTGTTTATCCTATTTGATTTAGTAATCTAACTACAAATGCGATGCACTTAACCGCAAAACTCTTCACTGCCTTTTTGTACTTTACCTGGGAAGATAGGATGTGTGTGCATGCAAAATTGATTAATCAAAAGCTGAGTAATAGTCATTTTAAATAAAAACGGTCCCTTGTCGAAGTCCTATTGTTGTCAGACCCTTGCGCCTCATTAAACCCTTTCATTTACTTCTCTAATTTTCATATCAACTCTATATAATAAACCTTAACATCTCCATGTTACAGATTAGAAAACCAAAGTTCAGATAAATTGGGTAATTTGCTTAAGAAATTATCCAACCAATAATCAATAACATTTGGGGGCTGGAAATGTGGCTTAGTGGTGGAATGCTTGCCTAACATGCATGAAGCCCTGGGTTCTATTCCTCAATACCACATAAACAGAAAAAGCCAGAAATGGCACTGTGGCTCAAGTAGTAGAATACTAGTCTTGAGCAAAAGAAGCTCAGAGACAGTGCCCAGGCCCTGAGTTCAAGCCCCAGAACTGGCAAAAATATTTGGAATTGAATTCTTAGATTTTTGGCTTTTGAGTCCTCTGCATTATCCAATATATGGTACTACCTCTTGTTTGAAACTGTAATGGAAAAATATCAATAAATGTATTGTAACTTAATAAAGTTTATTAACATCTTAGTTTATTAACATCTTTTGTAAAAATAAAGCATCAATTATCATCTATAGCCAAGTTGTTGATATTGTACCAATGTCAATTTCTTGATTTATGACAATACACAGATACATCATATATTATCATTGGAGGACAGCTGGGAAAAGAATACATGAAAACTGCAGTATTCTCCCACATTCTTGTATTAAATTATTTCTAAGAAAGCATTTTAAAAAATAAATAAATAGCAATCCATACCTCCCATATTGTCATCTATGGTGCCCCAAACCCTATCAGGATTTGTTTTTAGAATAAATGTAGAAATTCCTGGTGCTATGATAATATAATCCTAATACTCTGATATTCCCACTAATAATATAAATATGTATTGCCAAGAAATAGGACTAGTTCTCCAATCATAAACAGGAATAGTAACTTGACTGTTAGCCAACAAGTAACATGTATGTATCCTATCAGAAGAAAAGCTGTGGCTCAAGGAATGTGTTTGGGGACACAGAATTCCTGAGACAGAAGTGATTATTGTCCATCCTGATTGTTCAGGACATCACAGTAAAGAGCTGCTTTGTGTTTCAAATTTAGTGGCAAGTACATGTTCATTTTCTATGGCAGTCTGAACAGCAATAAAGAAAGCCATCACATCAGTTTACCTGGTCATTTTCAGAAAGTGGTAGCAATTCAGGCAGCCATGCTGGTAGGGAGAGCTACGTGACGATGAAGAAATTAAATGGGAGGCCCTTTAAGGCCTTGATTCCCTCTGTCTAATAAAGGAACTGGTAGTCATTCATGGCCATTTAGCAGTTGAAATGTAGTAATAAAACTAAGTTTTTAAGTTTATTTTTGCTAGAACTATAGCTTGAAGTTAGGGCCTTGAGCTCTCTCTTGACTTGCTTGCTCACAGCTGATGCTCTACCATTTGAATCACACCTCTAGTCTGGCTTTTTACTGATTAATTGGCCATGGAGTCCCATAGACTTTTTCAGCCCTGGATGACTTCAGCCTCCCGAGTAGCTAGGATTACAAGTGTAAGACACCACTTTATCTAGAATAACTAAATTCTTCATTTCATTTCATGTTAAAAAATTTAAGTATTAGACTTGATGCTCAGTTCAGTTTTTGAATGCTTATGTATTCAAAGAACAAGCTTATTTTAGGAACTTATTTTTTATTGTAGATTTTATGCAATCTAACTACCAACCAACTGTTATTAAAGATGTAGCACCCAAATAGTGGTAGATTCAAAGAAACACAGTGACTATAAGAAGATGACATATCTCATTAATAATTTCATTCTAAGCCGGGTGTTGGTGGCTCACACCTGTAATCCTACCTACTCAGGAGGCTGAGATCTGAAGATCATGGCTCAAAGCCAGCCTGGGCAGGAAAGTCCATGAGACTCTTATCTCCAATAAACCACTCAGAAAACTGGAAGTGGCACTGTGGCTCAAGTGGTAGAGCGCTCGCCTTGAGCTGATGAGCGCAGGGACAGCGCCCAAGCCCAGAGTTCAAGCCCCACAACCAACAACAAAAATAATAATAATTTCATTCTAAACACATGTTAGATGATGATTTATGGACCATAATGTTACCTAAAACATGTTACTAAAATTTAAGAAAACAGTCTAAATATGGAACCATAAAAACAAGTCTTAGCAAATTTCCAAAATTTGAAAGAAAAAGTTCAATGAACCCACAACATTCGATGCTCCAACAATGAGTAACCTTGTCCATCTCAGACTTAGCAGGGAGCTTCCATGAACTGGTATGGTAAAAACATATATTTCCAAGTCCACTGCTTGATAAAAATGCCTGCTACTGGTAGAAGTTACCAAACCTGTTATAGTTTGATTCTAGGACCTACAGCCCAGAGAGAACATAGTAAGTTATAAAGATGTTTTGTTCTTCTTCCAATGAAACTTACTAAAAATAGAATCGCCTAATGATAATTAAGCCAATGGCCTTCAGCAAATTTCCAAAGAAAAGAAGGAAGAAAACTTGGTCCAGCAAGATGATGCAGTCTTTACTGCCTTAGGATATACTATATTCAGACTAGATGAAAAACAGCATACCTGAGTAGTGTTGGCAAGGCAGAATATATAGCTGAAGATAATCCTGATGTCATCATTATTTATTAGCATAAGGTATGACAGAATCCAGGTAAGGCCAAAAACAACTGCAATAGACAATGTGCTAAGAATCTTCTTTAGGAAGGAAACCTTTTTTGTGCTAGGTGAAAGCAAACAAGAAAGAGAAATATGTGTCATTCGATTCTTATTTACTAATGTTATTGTTACACTTTTTAGTATGCATATAAAACTGTACACATATCCTGTTCATTTTAAGATATTATACTTCAGACAGAAAAAAACAGTGTCATCCCGAAAAAAAAAATTGATTTAGCAAGCTTTATTTGGAAATATCTTGGTATCTGTTTAAGAGCTCAGGCAAAAGTAGTTTCTTAAATACGACTACAGGTAAATTTCAGTAAGAATTAACTTTTCTTTTGGAATGGAACTTTGATCACATGGGTAGTTATACAAAATTACTAAGTGAGGCATCCCTTTCTTGAGGGGTTATCTGGGAATTTTCGTGTGCCTCTCAGAAGGATTATTTAGGTAAAAGGTGATCATCCCTCTCATAGGAAGTTTATACCTCTGGAATCTGGTTTTGACAATGTGAGTTACTTTGGCTAGTGGAACATAGCAAATGGTATAAACAGACTTATTTGTTCATTAGCACTTTTCATTATTTGTTCATTAGCACTGCTGTTTGGAATCCTGAGATGACTATGTGAAGAAGCCTGTGCTGGCCTCTGGAGAAGAAGAAACTATATGGAAGGGAAGTTAGCTCCCTCAACTGAGCAGCTACTATCCAAGTCCAACCAGCTCCCAGTCGCCATACAGGAAAATAAGCCATCTAGATCACCTGCCAACATTTGAGAACGCCAAGGTGAAATAAACATCCAATAACACTCAAACTCGTGACAAATAATAAATGCGTTCATGGGGCTGGGAAAGTGGCTCAGTGGTAGAGTGCTTGCTTTGCAAGCATGAG
Source organism: Dipodomys merriami (assembly GCF_024711535.1). NCBI lineage: Eukaryota > Metazoa > Chordata > Mammalia > Rodentia > Heteromyidae > Dipodomys > Dipodomys merriami. The sequence goes on from NW_027203381.1 coordinate 88,624,343, forward strand.
GCTCTGGGTTTGATTCCTCAGTGCCACATAAGCAGAAAAAGCTGGAAGTGGCGCTGTGGTTCATGTGGTAGAGAGCTAGCCTTGAGCTGAAGAGCTGAGGGACAGCGCCCAGGCCCAGAGTTCAGGCCCCACGACTGACAAAAATAAATAAATAAATAAATAAATACATACATACATACATACATACATACATACATTATAAACCGCCAAATTATGGGATGGTATGTTATGTAACTAATTTACACATGGAAGATGATTTGTTAAACATTTGAATTAGACATACTTTTCATTGTAGCTATGCCAGTTTAAGAACCATGGCTATCAGTAAGTCAAAATTTAAAAATATAAATTTTATTGGTACCTGTGGCCAAAAATGCTAGTGTTCTGTATGAAGGAAATCAAATCTAACTTGAAATTAGGTTAAGAATGTTTCACTGAAGTTTTTCTGGCTACTAAGAGAGAGACCTCAATGTTTACCAGTGATGACATTTCCCCCATATTTTTTTCTTAATAAGGACCATCATTCATCATGAAATATAGTACTTAGAGCACACACTTTGTAAGGATATATGTGATACGTACATTGCACAGTATATATTAATATATTATCACTGATTATGGTGGTTTTCATTCATCTCTTCACACCAAGTAGATCTATTTGTGAGATTACTATAAGTCACAGATTTTTTTATAGTAAGCACACCTGGGAAGGGCAGATTGTGGAATTAAATTTGAACTCTTAGCTTCATTGTCACTGTATTCGACTAGTTTATACAGTGGAAATGGGGTCGGGGTCCAGAGCATATACATCTTATGCTTTGTGTTCATTGTTTCTCCAACTGAAAGTGCTTGTTTTATATTAGTGAAAATAATGAGAATGCTATGGTGCAAGGAAGGTTATTGCAAGAAGAGGAGGGGGTCTGGATAGGAAGTGGTAAATGAGAAAACATAAGCTTTCCTCACCCCAACATGTGAACTCAGTGTGGCCAGCTGTTTCTAGATTTTCAAACAAAAACAATCTAATTTTTTAATTAAAATACCCAAATTTTATATATTTGCATTGAAAATTTTATTTTATTTTATTTTTTTGCATTGAAAAATTTAAAACATGAACCTATTATAAAAATCCAAGCAATGTTTATATGATAGAGCTTACTGTGCTGGTTTATAAAAAGAAATTACATGTCCCAGCATCTCTGGACAATCCTCATTTCTCTAGTTATTCAAATTAGATTTGAATATTTAGGGCTGGGGAGGGAAGTATTTTCCTTGAAGTCTCTGGATTCACACAACATAGAGACATGCTATGTAAGTAATGTAGTAGTATCACATTGTAGTACTGATATCAGAAGATAAAAAGTCCTCTTTTTGAACCATAGCTTCTGATTAAATCTCTCCTGAGTATCACACAGCTCTGCCTATATTTCAGAATTTGAAAACTCTTCCGGACATTATGAGTGTATTGTGGTGCTGTATGGTCCACTGTATTGGTCTTGCCTGGCAGCTTCTACTCATAGAGATTCTTACCTCGTCAGATTCTGGTTATTCTTCCACAGCACTTTGACTGTGATTACAATAAATATACCAATATTGGTGATAAGGATAATGGTTACAGGTATTAGGAATGACCACAAAAATGGATGTGATATAAAACCATTTCTGTTTAAAGTTGCCAACCAGCAACTGTGAAGAAAAGAAATTATATCATGAGAAAGAAAAGTATAAATATTGGTTTCTTACAATATGAACATTATTGGCACCCACCTAACTGAAATACCTGCTTAAAGCCTATATGTCTATACATATTGCACATTTATAATCACTTCCAGGAATTCAACCCACTACAACTAGTATAAAGGTACACACCTGTAATCTTTCTGTAATTCAGATCTTTTGATCCTCAAGATTGAAGCCTCAGCTATATAGAGAGACTATGTCAAACATAACAAAACAAATTAGGCATACTAGACTTGGTTCTTCCATATTCATATTTGAGTCAGTATGAGCTAGTGGAAAGAATAAGGCTTCTGAGTCAGGCAATCCTAAATTATTATTACTGTCATATCATTATTGTCATCATCAATATGATTATCATTCTGTTGCTGTGGCTCAAAATCCAAAGCATACAGTATTCTAAGAAGGAGCTCTACCACTGATTTTCAGACTTAATAAAGAAAGGCAAATTTAATGTAAAAAGATTAGACTTACAAATTCAGAAAGTGGAGACTGACTGTTCAGGGGTTTTGACATATGAAATTTCCAACATCTCAATTCAAATACAATATAATCTTTGAGAACTGAAAATATCCACCGCTAAATATGACAACATAAAGTGAAGTATACTTGTACAGTGAGGCTTGGAGTTCACAGACCTCGTAGTTACCATCATTTCCCAAAGAAATGGACATTTTAAATATAAACTCACATTTCCTCTTGTCGATATTCTAACTCCCAGTTGGGATCCTTCATATGCTGAGCATAAATAATTCCCACTGTTACACCCACTACAATAGCTGGGACTCCTGCTCAACAAAGAGATGTGTAGAATTAATCATTTATCCAAGACCAGTATTAATTATAAAAGACCATGAATGAATTATACATCTGACCCTTTTTCAGATGTACTGTTCTTTCCACTTTGGATAATGTATGGATCCATAGATGTAGGTCACACTAGACAGAATTTTTCATTTTTCTTTCTTTTTTGTATTGACTCTCTATACCAATTGTATACTAAATCTCATTTCTTGGTACCTCCTACAACAAGTTCTGTCCTAAAATGAAAGAATTCTCTTTCATGTAAGTAAATTTAAATCTGTGCACCACGAAGATGACTTTCCCTTCTTTCTTGGATAAAATCTAATAAAAAATTCACGAATTCTTTCCTTAAGGAGTCACTCTGGCTTTCTTTAAAAAATATTTATGTTAAAGTATTGAGGAAATTAATTAGTTATGGTCTATATTGCAAATGAACTAATAAAGAGATGTTTTGTTTATGTTATCTTGTAACTTTTTTTAAAAATTGCTTTTTAATTTTATTGTAAAAGTGATGTACAGTTACAGAAGTCAAGTACTGAGTATATTTCCTTTCGAACAATGTCACTTCCTCCCTCATTCTCTCTGTTTTTCCCTTCCCAACTTCCCTCCTCCCCCTACCCCCAAGTCGTATACTTCATCTCTAACATAGTGTCCAACAGGTTGCTGAATTGGTTTTCTCTTTGTCCCACCATTTCTGTGCTTTCCATTCCCCTCCTCGAATCAGATAAACTTATATACAAGACAAAAGGTACATGCCAGGCGCTGGTGGCTCACGCCTGTAATCCTAGCTACTCAGGAGGCTGAGATCTGAGGATCGCGGTTCAAAGCCAGCCCGGCAGTAGAGACTGTGAGACTCCTATCTCCAATAAACCACCAGAAAACCGGAAGTGGCGCTGTAGCTCAAGTGGTAGAGTGCTAGCCTTGAGCTGAAGAGCTGAGGGACAGCGCCCAGGCCCAGAGTTCAAGCCCCACGGCCGACCAAAAAAAAAAAAAAAAGACAAAAGGTACAGAAGTAAAAAAAAAAAAAAAAAAAAAAAAAAACAAAAGAACACAAAACAAAACAGTGGCATAAGGGAATAAACCAAAGAAAAAAAGGAAAGAGAACAGCAAACAGTACAATATAAAAACCTCTTGCTTCGGGCTGGGAAGGTGGCTCAGTGGTAGAGTGCTTGCCTTGCATGCCTGAGGCCCTTCACCACATAAGCAAAAAGAAAAAAGCCGGAAGTGGTGCAGTGGCTCAAGTGGTAGAGTGCTAGCCTTGAGCTGAAGAGCTGAAGGACAGCGCCCAGGCCCAGAGTTCAGGACCCACGGCCGGACCCCAAAAAACAAACAAACCTCTTGCTTCCATTTCTTGGAGTTCATTTCGATAAACATCATTTTATATGATTGTACCCACTTAGCTATTGAATATCTTGTAATCCTATCTAACATAACAGTCTTGATCGTATCTGCCCCTTTCACTAGAGTTCAAGGTCCGAGGCAGAAAGAATTATTAGTATTTATTACTTCATCTTCTACTCCCCCACCTCCAAGCCTTTTAATAGTAGGCCTGTAATCAGTGTTTGTTTAAATTAAAGGACTACAGCAAAATTCAATTTCTCAACAAGTAGAGATGCAAATACTTACCCCATCCGACCAATGAGATGAAAAGAATAAAATGAGAAGGAAGAGGTTTCATGGTCCTGATTAGAAAGAAGTAGAGCTGCACCGCATTCAGTCCATTCCAGGTAAATGTCACTAACAGGAAATAGTGCAGTAAGGCAGCAAACACCGTACACGAGGGATTGGGGATGTCAGCAGTGTCCGTTTCAGGGATTATGTTAGTAGAGGGAATATTAGTGTTAGTATCATTTGTGTTCAGGTTCTTGTTTTGGGTATTTTCGATTCCAAACACAAAGAGGAGGTTGAAAATCAACATTGACACACACAGGCTGACCATCACCCAGGTTACTGAGGTTTTTCTGACTTTCCTGAAGAAAGGAAAATCAATCATCAGTTTCACAGTGCTAGCTACTCTCCAGAGCTAGCAAGCTCTGATTGCCAGTATTAATCCTTTCCCAAATCTGCTTTGTGCCTTCATTTAAATAACAGAATGTACCAGAAAGCTGACATCCATGACTGACTAATCCATCATACTGAACAATGGTTAGGGAACACAGTGTTTTCAGGGCCCACAACAACTTAGACATTTTTAATAACTATAAGGGGAAGGAAAGAAAAGAACTTTTTGGACAAAATTATTAACATGTTTGTCTTAAATCAATGTAGTCACAAGATACAGTTCTTAATCTGGATTTTTTTTTGTAAGGAGGAAGTTTTGTTCCAAGATAAAAGAGCCTAACACATGTGTGAAGTCATAACACATCCCTCATGGCACACTTCTCAGTGCCTGGCACTTCTTGAAGTTGTGAGCATCTAGGGAAAAGCTACTGTGCTGTAGAAACCACATGGAAGTGCTCTGAAGGTATAGTGGTGGGAAAAGATGGCACCATCGTAGCATCCCAACCGAATCTTGATTTTCAGCCCAGTGCAATCGCTAGGAAGATCTCAAAAATACCAAAGGATGAATACATCTGACTGAGCCTGATGAAGCCACAGAATTTTTAAAAATTGATTTCTTCATATGTGTGTATATCATTTTATTTATTTAGTTAGTTTTGTTTGTGTAGTACTGAAGAATCAAATCCAGAGCCTCATGAGAGGCAAGCATTCTGCCACTAAGCCACATTCCCAGCCCTGATATCTCTAAGTTTTAAGAATTTATATAGTGTATGCAAAGGCATACAGAAGAAGCTCTAAAGACAGTTATCCACCTCAAAATAGAAGCTATGTCACAGTAATAGATGAACCTGCACTGAATGTAGAGAAAAGTCTCTTAAATTTTTAACAATTTTTTTTTTGGCCAGTTGTGGGGCCTGAACTCTGGCTGGGTGCTGTCCCTCAGCTCTTCAGCTCAAGGCGAGCGCTATACCGCTTGAGCCACAGTGGTACTTCCAGCACTTATGTGGTGCTGAGGAATCCAACCCAGGGCCTCACACATGCAAGGCAAGCACTCTACCACTGATCCACCTTTCCAGCCCTTAACAAAAAAATTTTTTTGAAGAATGATGCTGGAAATTGAACCCAGAACTTTGGACACACTAGGCAACTACATGGTACACAATGCACAGAAATTACATTTTTCTTATTCACTAAAAAGTTTTAAATTAAGGCTAATATACACTTAAAATGAGCCACAGCAATGTGTTTGAAATAGAATTATATAATGTTGAGTTTTATATTCCATTTAAGAAGCGAGCCCTCCCCCCCCCCCAAACATTTTAAATGTTTTTTTCTTTTGTTTCATAGGTATTCCTCCTAGTGTTATTCATCATAATTTAAGTAAACTAATAGTTAATAGCTTGGGATATCCTATGCATACATAATTTCAGGTGACCTTTCCACAAGACACATAAGTCCTCTAAGGGCCCTCTTTCAATAACTAATGTTTGGAACTAATGTTCCAGAGATTAATTTGGAGAATTAGTGCTGACTGTTAAGTCACAACATATTGTGATCGGTTGTCTTATTGTAAAATATGCCTGAGAACTGTTCCTTGGTTTGAAGCTGTAACTTCTAGGTTGCAGAACCAAACATTCTTCACAAGAACCACTCACACCTAACCCTCATTTCACATTTACCTAATGTCATTGTAATGAGAGACAAGTTTTTTCCTCTGGTTTTGTCAATCGATTGGCTTTGTTTCCTAGTAATTTCCCAAAGGCAGTGTGAGCCTGTGTGTGCTGTGCTGTGTGGTGTGGAGGAGGGATGCAGTATGTATAGAAGGCTGGCTTGGGATGTGTGGCACGGTGCACATATGAGTCCTATGCTGGCCAGGTAAGCATCTTCAGACTTGAAGATAGTTGATTCTCTTCACTATGTAAGTACCATTTTCCTTACTGTTCAAAGGCAGTTACATCCTAATGATTATAGTTCTGTGGGTCCTGTGGCTTATAGTCTTAAAGTAATGAAGTTATAAAAATCTCTATTCAGTACTTATCAATATGTATTTATTTTATATAGCCCTTAGACTCTTGTGGATGTCCTCTGCAAAATGTGTGTGTGTAACTCTTGACTTCCCTTCTAGTTCAGGACTGTGTTCTGCTGAGAACACACATGGATACTGGGATAGTGATTTCTCTTGTGAAAAGCACCTGTTTCACCTCTTACCGGGTAACAATCTGAAATATGATTGTCAGAGCCAGACCAGCAATGGAAAGGGCACATCCCAAGGTGGATAAAGTGTCGAGTGACTCCGGATACTGATAATTCCTTTTGAAACTCTGAAAAAGTAGGTTGATGCTTATTTTTAAATAACCACTCCTAAAACATCAATGAAAGTCAACATCATCTACAGTTATGTTGGCCAAATAACATCATATTCTATTGATCTCCATCCTAAATATGATACATCATAGGTACTGTGGAATAAACATGTCTACTTCTCCTTAGAAAATTCATAGTGTTAACAGCCCATTACTAGGGAAAAACATTCCAAGTGTCTTTTCATACCATTGCATATTAAAGCTAACATTTCTTGCTTTTAGTTTCTAGAAAAGGAGCAGTTAGAAGCTTCTTTTCTTTCTTTCTTTTTTTTTTGGGGGGGGGGGGGAGGGAGTCCAGTTGTGGGGCTTCAACTCTGGACCTGGGCACTGTCCCTCAGCTCTTCAGCTCAAGGCTAGCACTCTACCACTTGAGCCATGGCACCACTTCCAGCTTTTTTTTCTGCTTATGTGGTGCTGAGGAATCGAACCCAGGGCCTCATGCATGCAAGGCAAGTGCTCTACCACTGGGCCACCTTTCCTGCCCCAGAAGCCTCTTTTCTTAAAAGGGCCAATTCTGGGGTTAGGGACTTAGCTCATTGGAAGAATGTTTACCTAGCAAGTCCAAGGCCCTGAGTTCAGTCCTCAGCATCAGACCAAAAAAAAGTAAGAGGCAGACTAACAACTTTCAGAGATATAAAGATGGTGTGTACAGTAATTATTCAATTACTTGTAAGGGCACTTTTTTATGGGGCAGCTTTGCAATTAAAAAGTTTTAAGGAATACACAGAGCAACTATGAGAAAAATTTTTAAAAATTTAAAGACTATGCATTTTATATTTTCTTATAATTTGAACAATGCCAATGAAAAAAAGCATTAGTTATGCCAGGTGCCAGTGGCTCACACCTGTAATCCTAACTATTCAGGAGGCTGAGATCTGAGGATCATATCTCACAACTGGCCAGGGCAGGAAAGTCCATGAGACTCTTAGCTCTAATTAACCACAGAAAGAAATGGAGTTCTGGCTCAAATGGTAGAGCACTAACTTTGAACAAAAGATCTCAAGGACAGTGGTTCAGGTCCTGAGTTCAAATCCCAGTACCAGAATACACACACACACACACACACACACACACACACACACACACACACACACACACACACACACACACACACACACACACACACACACACACACACACACTCACCTCCAGGTAACTAAACTGTTCGTACATGTTTAAAATATGGGTTGAGACTCACATACTGTGTAGCTTTCCTCTGGCCATAACAACTTCCTAACTTCAGTAACAGTGTAACAGTGTTTATCAATTCCTCTTCTACACAGAGGCTTTCTTTCCATGAGGAAAAAATGAACTGCTAATTCAATCTATGCTAAATCCATATACAATACCTTCCTTTACGAGCCAGCACTTTTTCAATTCTATTTACACTTGAATTTTCAATTTGAGAACCGGTGTAAGCTAAATTTTAAAGTTAATTCCAAATTAGTACATACTAAATATGAGTATAAGGAAAATTCTTCTCTGAAATGAGATATGAGAAACCTTCTTACCATTAACACAGCAAAATTAGTAGTGTGGTTGCACTGACAGCCCAAGAATCCATCAGTTACATTCCCTTTTTTACAGCCATATGTGTCCCAATTGTTTGTCGACAGATTCCAGTAGACACAGGCATGTGAATAAAGTTGGAATACTTTTTTGTTGTACTGTGAATTGATAAGACAATTACAATCACTGATATTTTAATGCTTCATTAGATAGAAAAATTAACAGAATATGATAGTCATAAGAGAAACCAGTTAAAATACATATTTAATATTAGTACCCACATTGTAGATTGAGCGAAAAATTATGTAAAATTCAACTTAGCTAATTTTGTAGCTAAGATAGTTTTACAAAAATGTGTATGAGGATAGATTTAAAGAATCTTTCTTCAAATAATCTTTCAGAAAGATTTTCTGGAGATTTCATTTACCCAAATTATCTTTGCTTTTATAATTAAGAGTAACGAAGAGCCTTATTTCTGTACATGTAAAAACTCACCGTTGGGTTAAAGACCATTTCAACAGAAGCATCGTTCTCATTTTCACCTATTTTGCCTGAGATAATTTTTTGACTGAAATTTGATTTAGTCATAAAAGTTTTGGATTGGAAAAGCTTGTTGTTTTGATATACTACAAAGCCAAACTTTTTAGAAATAGCGTTATCTGTGGGGAGAAAGAGGACATTAAAATCAACACACAAATCTTGGAGTAAACAGGAAGCAGTTTCATGTCATTATTAAACTGGATTGGTGCCTAATATTTGTGTATAGTGCCGTAAAAATAGTTTACTGGTGAATCTTTACTTAATTGCAATATAATATGTTGGTGTTATAAGATATTATGCATATTTTTGTGGACATCTACCAGTACTACCTCATACCTACACGATAAAAGAAATTTGATTTTCTCTACAAACTTATAAATAAATACACGGGTGGCTTGCAAGCATATAAAAATATATTAACTGAAATACGGTAGATTAAAGGGAGAACTCAACAGTGTAAGTCCTTAGGAAGGTAAAGTTAAGCAAAATAAAATATTAGGAAGTAGGTACTTGAAAAGGGATTGTATGTTATCATGGGGAAAAGAGTAGATGGATGAAAAGGAGAAGAGGGAGAAAATGTACTCAAGATTCCAGTATATATACTATAAAATTAAGAAGAGTGAGGGAAGGGGTGAGTAGGAATGTTGAAGGGGTGACAGTGATCAAGATACATTGTATTCATAACCTGCTTTGTTAAATGATAAGAGCTTTGGAGAACTACTTAAAGATATAATGAAAGGAAAAGTAGGTGAAAAAAAGAAAACTCAAAAAAATTAAAGGCATTTTCTGATATACTTGATCAGACATAATGAAACTCCCTTTTTCAGAAGTCTTATTCTATAGCAGGAAAGAAAGAATGTTGCACAGAGGCACCAAGAAAGATGAATGTGAACAGACAGGCCTTGCTTCATCTGTTAAGTCCTATTCTTTGTCCAATCACGTTTCTACACAGTTGTCCATGTTTGATCATTCTGTGCAGTAGAGCCTCTATAAAAGCCCCAAAAGAAAAGGTTAGTCAAGGCCTCAAAGGTACTCCAAGGCTTCAGGCACCTTTGCAATAGCTAACATGGAAATCCCTAAAAGGTAGTGAGCCTCTACCCTCTCGCTCTCTTTCGTGCACACTTCACATGTGTATGTATCTCTTCATCTGTATCCTTGGTAGTGTACTTTGTCATAAACCAACAAACTTTTTTCTCAGAGTACTGTGAGGTACTGAAGCAAACTAATTAAAACCCAAGACGAGAGTTATGGGGACCCCGATTACAACTGATTTTACATGCACTCTTCACAATTTTCAAGAACATATGTGTAACTAACTACAGTTGGCATGCTGTACAATCCTGAACTACTTCTTCTTACATGGAATGTTATATTCTTTGTCCTATGTTTTAACAAAGAAAGAAGTGACATAGGCTGACACATACATTTACTGTGTCTTGCTATACAGAAAGATCCAGTTTTCTACATGAGCAGGGCATGGTCTTATATACTTGTAATGAGATCACTTGGGTGGCAGGGGCAAATGATCCCAAGTTAGAGGCCATCCTGTAACACATTGTCAGGTCAAGGCCAGCCTGAGCTATCTAGTGAGAAACAGACCCCCAAAAAACAAACAAAAATGTTTATACTCCTAAACATGTTGTACACAACAACTGAAGACAATTTTATCTGCAACTTTTTAAAATGTGCTTTCAGTCTAATCTAGACCTGTGCCTCTTAATAATGTTTTTAACCTATTCAACTCTATTGTTTATTTATGGAATAAAAAATAGATTCCTTTTTCTAAACACACAAAACATAAATTCTAGGTGCACCAAAGACTTAAATGTGAATAGAAATATTAAAACTATTCAGGAATTTACTATGATGACTTCCAGAGAGGGAAAGTTTTCTTTAAGAAAAACAGAGTACCACTTATACAGGGAAAGAAACACATTGGAAAAATCGATACATTATAAATTAAAATTTTGGCATAGCTCCAAACATAAAAAACTAAATGAAAACTACAGACCAAAGAAAACATGTTAGCAACTTACTTAATTGTCAAAAAGATTAGTATTCAGAATCAATGATGTTTTCAGTGATCAAGAGGAAAAGAAAAAAACAATGAACATCCTTGCTTTATGTTGTTTTCTAAGACAGAGTCTCATTACTATGAACTTGTGGTCCTTTTACTCCTGCCTCTCAAGTGCTAGCATCATTGGCACACACCACGATGTTTGGCCAATGGTTTCAAAACATAGAAATCTATCACAGAACCACTTTAGCAGGGTTTACTGTAGAAATATATCTGTATGAGTTGAACATTTCAATTCTGCTACATTCCAAAGAGGATTAGAAAAGAAAAAGTACAATGTAAAACAGTAGAAATGAGATTTCTGCAATATATCAGATATACGAAAGCCGGATATACTCAAACCATGTTATTAAATGTGAAAATAAGTAGATAATACTTCTCTCTCAGTGGATTTGAAGTTATGAATTCCATAAATTTGGGGGCATTAAAAATGTAGTAAAGTTTGAGACCAACTTTTTCTGGTTTTGAGCAAGATCTGAAGTTCAGTCTGTCCATCTGGATTAAGTGTGTTCACATTTTCTGCAAATATGGAACCAGAAACTAGAGAATCACTTGATCCTATGGGAAGGAAAAAAATTGGAGTGACATTGATCAAAACAAAGCAAGCATAAAATATTACAGTGAAATCAAGCATGCAATTATAATTACAATTATACAATTAATATATGCTGAACAGTCTACATTGTCACGAATAGGACATTATGATTCAGAGCATAATGCTTTTAGCTCTTATAAGCATATGAGGCAAACAGCTCACCTTTCTGTACAGAGAAACGAACGCTTTCAGAATGCTCATGAATTCCAGGATTAAAGGACTGAATTGCTACATTAGGTTCCACCACTGACTCGTTGTTCAAAGTCAAGGAATAATTTTCCATTTGCTCAATAAGCCTGCATACAATGAAACATAACAAGTTAATATTTTAGAGGTTTGGTTGTAAATCCCAAGATGTCTGTTTTCTACCACTTTATAGGGGAAAGGTATGAGCATAGATCTTACACGGTCACAATGACATTGACTTTTGCTCAAAAATACTTTCTCTTCTTCAACATAGTCTTGTTTTAATACATATACAGTCTTCCCACCTTATTGACAGATTTACTATTTACTATATGCAGTTTTGACTCCACCCTAAGTAGATGCTGGTTATAACTGTGAGAAAACTGGTAACTACACATAGAAATATCACCTAAGGAAAAATGAATTGTGTAGGCAGTGATTATGTATGAGAGTGCTGACTGTTCATAATATTAAAACGCTAAAGCAATGTAAATGTCCTGTAGAGCAGAGATGTGACTGAACAAAAGCTTGCACATATAAGACAGTAATCTAAGCTTATGATATATTGATATTTATATTTCGTTGTTGTTGTTGTTGTTGGTGGTGGTGGTGGTGGGGCTTGAGCCCAGGGCCTGGGCACTGTCTCTGAGCCTCTTTGTGCTAAAGGCCAGTGCTACCATGTTAGCCACAGAGCCACTTCTGGTCTTTTTGTGAATGGTTAATTGGAGGTAAGAGTCTCACAGGGACTTTTCTGCCCAGGCTGGCTTCAAACTGTGGTCCTAATATTTCAGCTCTTGAGTAGCTAGGATTACAGGCGTGAACCATTGTGCCCAAATGATATTTATACTTTTAATTGTTTATAAAGTATCAAGTTACAAAAAAGTTGTCAACATATTATGTAATTACATACATGTATGAAGTTATGAACATGTACATACACAAAAGATAAAATACCTAGAATATGTACTAACAGGCAAATGAAGGTAGGATAATTTTAAGAACTTTCTCATCATATATTTTATTTTTCTGCAGTGAGCTTTCCACACTTAACTGTGAAAGGAATTTAAAAGCACCAAATCCCAGGTCTCTATGAATAAAACTCCTGAGTTCTAATACAAATACACAACAAAAGTCATCAAAACACAGGAATCAGAGGGAACAAAAAAATTGGATTCTGTTTCTTTGTTTCAATGTAAGCAGGGAAAATCTAAACGATACCTAATCAAAACGTACCAGAAACTAGGGAAATGAGAGCCGAGATATGTAATGCAATGATCAAAGAGTTGGAAGAGCCCTTTTGGTGTAGAGGTTGCTCACATGGTCATGCTAACCAAGGCTAGGGGCACAAGCTCGAATCTAAATCAGCTCAGGCCACGAGGGGTAATATATACTATTCCTCCTATTAACAAGATCAAGGGGAAAGCCAACAACACATAGGCTGTCAATGTGACTTAAGTAAAAGAGTTCCTGCCTAGCAAGCACAGGCTCTCTTCAAATCCAAGTACCAATGCCAAAGAGAAAACAAGTCAAAAGATTCTGTCTGTATTCTAGAGGAACCAGCAAGTTACTGCATTCATGAGAGAAACAGAGTCCCCTTTATTTACTTTAGCCTAGGAAGGTAAGTAGCACTTTGCATGTCATCTTACTAAATTGAAATGTACTTACGTGGTAAAGGCATTATTAGCATCAGCAGTAGCTACTTGAAAAATATCCTCTCTAACATCCAGAAGTTGACTGACTGTGCTTACAGCAAGCCTCTTGGCCTGGAAAGGGAAGGGCAGTGGTCATCATAGAAGACACATTTGTTAACATCATCATGATGAAGTATTATAGTTGGAAGGAGCATCACTAGAATGACAATGCAAGGAACTTTCAAAACCAGTATTTCAGCTTGCTTGTGATATATGTAAGATGACAGTGAGAACCAGTAAAGGAAAAAGTGAGAATATACATCAAGCTAGTGAATTAGGAAAGTCAGCTCTCTGAATTGGACCTCATAGTACTGTCATGTTTTTTACAGAACTCCCTCCAATCCCTAAGAACACAAAAACAAATGTTTGAATACAAAAGTGGGACTAAATAAGAAAAGTGCAGGGATAATTGTTAAAATGCTATAGGTAAGGGCTAGGAAGTGAGCTCAGTGGTAGAGAGCTTGCCTTGCATGCATAAATCCCTGGGTTTGATTCCTCAGCACCATATAAGCAGAAAAAAGTCGGAAGTGGAGCTGTGGCTCAAGTGGTAGAGCACTAGCCTTGAGCTGAAGGGCTGAGGGACAGCGCCCAGGCCTAGAATTTAGTCCCCGTGACCAAAAAAAAAAAAAAGCTACAGGTAGCTATAATTAGCAAAATTTATTGTGTGTATTTATATAACTAGTCAATATGTAGTTTTCTTACATTTCAAAGATCAGGAGTATGGAAAGAAGGTCTTTGGGAATTGATTATATAGTTATCTGTTTTTATTGGCTGTTTTTTCTATAAATTCTATATTTGGAGGCCCTAAGTTTCTTCAAATTCTATTTTTACTAGTTTGTGACTTGAATTTTCAAAGGCTCTTGAGTAATATAATTTTTGAAATAAGAAATCTAAAGGGAATGAAAGAAAAGGACCATGGATCACCATGGGATGGGGTTGGGTTAGTGCATATTAATGGCTTATCACTCTGCTTTGTCATTGGCAAATGTTGAATATACTGATTGTTTTCAGACATTCTAATTTAGAGGGCTATCAAATTAGAAATGTATAAACTAGGTGTAAGTGTTGGTGAAGGGTAAGGCCAAACTCCAAAAATACTAAAAACAGAGACCAGAGTCTAAGATAAGTGGTAAATTGTATGGACAACAAAGTAATAAAGTAAAAGAGACTTGCTTATTCTAGGACTTTTTGGAAAATGAACATAAGAATCATGATTATCCCAATACACAAGGACCCCTTTTTCAATTTCTTTGAGCACCCTTCCAAAAAAGTATTCTGCCAAATGGACTAAAGAAATTTAAACCATACCCAAATCAGGTCATGGGATAAGTAGTACAGTTTGAGATCTTTCTTTACATCTCCTACCACTTGCTTTATGATTGCAGCACTGGGAATCAAACCCTGGACTTCACGTACGCTACAGAAAGATGCTGCAGCCATGAGATGCAGCCCTAACTGCCTTTGACTGAACGTCTTGAGTTTTACCTCAGATGTAGCTTTTCTGGATTCATTGAAGATCTGTCCAACCACATTAGAAGCAGAAGTGATGTTCTCAGCAGTTAATTCAGTAGTGTTAGATGTTAAAATCTGTACCTCTATAGAAATATTCTGAGATTTTGTTGCAATATTGTCTATCTGTTAAAAAAAAGTTTAACTTTACACTACTATTTCTAAACACATCAGAAGCAACTGCCAGTGAATAAGTGGAAATTTAGCTGACCTCAGATTCCTGAATAACACACCCACCCAGTTTTTTTCTTTGTTTCTTTCTTTCATTGTATAAAGAATACAGTACTGCGGGCCAACTATTTTCTGTCTTTTTTTTTTTTTTTTTGTCTGCCATAATTGATTAAGCATCATTGGTTGTCTCCGAGAGAATAAAACTGTATCAATATATATCCAGGGACAGGGCTAGTTTACTGCCATAAATCCCAAGTGGAAATAAGCACAGAAATTCAGAGTAAATACTTAGAATTGACATGGCAATTTTATACAGTTGGATACAATAACTTTTTTTCAAAACACGGTCTGCACTTCATATGTCATTTTCACTTTTCTAACAAGTTATTTTTACTGCATTCTATAAACTATGAATTAGAATTAGACTTAACAATGAATTAGGAAAATGTTATCTAGCTTTTCAGCGAGGACAGTCTGGGAAACACTGGTGTAGATAACCTCTCCATATGACAATGTACCACAGGGTTCTATGTTGTGAGACCAAAACATGCGAACCCATGCAGTCATTACTGCAGTGGAATGTCAAGACTGAATAGAGCTCAGTTATTCACTAGATGGCAGCATTGATTCAAAAAACTCAAACCCATAGTCACACTTGAGAACACATCAGAAACAATATGCATGAACTAGAAAGAAAGAAATATGCATTGCGTTCAATAGTCAGATCTTGGCTATGTGCGAGTCACTTTCTTAATTCTCTTACACCCATTGAAGGCTCAGAGAGGTTTAGAAGCTAACCCAAAGTGCACACCATTTGGAAGAGGCAGCATTAAGAGTCAAACATCTCTTTGTCAAACTCTAGAATCTGTATTCAGAGGATGAGCAGCCACTACACATCCTGACTTCTCTCCTTACCACACCGACAACACTGTGACCATCTGTGATTAGGAAGCCTGTAGGATAATGTGGATTTTAAAATTAAGAGCATTGGTCAACTGGGCTGAACAATTTCTCAAGACTATATTTTTCTATAAGCTGGTGCATTAATACTTCTCTTTGATGTTTAAGATTTTTGTTGTTGTTGTTGCTGGTCGTGGGGCTTGAACTCTGAGCCTGGGCGCTGTCCCTCAGCTCTTCAGCTCAAGGTGAGCACTCAACCACTTGAGCCACAGCACCACTTTCGGTTTTCTGGTGGTTAACTGGAGATAAGAGTCTCACAGACTTTCCTGCCTGGGCTGGCTTTGAACTGTGATCCTCACATCTGAGTATCTAGGATTACAGGCATGAGCCACTGATGGCTGGCTTTTAAGAATTAATTATGATTAAAGGCACAATATGTATGAAGAATTCCATACAGTACAGAAAAGTCCCCAACTTACGGTGGTGCTTTGCTTTACTTTTGTTTTTCATTATATTGGTGCAAAAGCAATACATATTCTGCATTAAGTATTGAATTTGAATTAGTAAATTTTTCCCTGCCCAGACTCATAACATTAGCTGGTTCTGATGGGCCAAAGGACATACTTGCTTTTCCAGGCTTTCCAGATTTTCACTGCAATTTCCTCTTGTTACGTTTTGTAATATTATCTCTCCATAAGGAGAAAAAGTACACAAACGGATTGCTAGTGGTCTGCCCGCTTTCACAGAGAGAAAAAAGAGAAGAGAACACAGTTACATTTTGTAAGTTATACCTGATGTATTAAGCATTATGAAATATTTCAGATAAATGAACATAACAGGCACTCATAAGGTCCTGATCCAGTGCTTTGTGGAGTACATGTAGTAAATAAAAATACAGTTGAAGTCCTCTTTTTATTTTCTGAGATCTTAATCAAAAGGCCAGAAAAATAAGTGTGAAGAGTAGGTCATAAATTGTTGAGTAAGCACTTAAAATTAATAAGGAAAAGATGCATACAGGATGGAGCAATTCAAATTATTTATTTATATTCCAATAGCAATAGTACTTATATCACGATAGCATTTAAATCACAATATTTATGTCACAATAAAATGTGAAATTCTCCTTAGGTTTATTACTGAAAGCAATTCTACCAAATATTTCTGTAAATGATCCAGAACTGGCTATAAGAACTCTGTGAGAAATGTAAGGTTATCTTCCGCATTGATGAGACAATAGTAAATACCAAAAAAAGGACAAGTATAATAATTATGAAAAATAGCAAGATTGTCTTTAGTTAACAGGAAAGAGATGTAAGTTTCTAAAGACTACTCTTAGAGAATATTGTCCATTGTGGTCTTGAAATAAAATAAATTATCAACATCCTGTATATTACTGGGTTGTATATTTTTTAATCTTTTCTTCCTTTACCTTGAATAGTTAAATTAATTGTTAGTATTTGAAACATTCTGGGAATGGTTTATTTTGAGACAAGTTCTCACTCAGTTTTTGTTTTTGTTTTGTTTTGTTTTGTCAGTTGTGAGGCTTGAACTCTGGGCTTGGGCACTGTCCCTGCGCTCTTCAGCTCAAGGCGAGCACTCTACTGCTGGAGTCACAGCGCCACTTCATACTGGGAATGGAAGCTATTATTTGCACTTTTACTCTTGGAATGTCTCTATGGAAGTCGGATGATTATAGTCATTTAGATCTCACAAAATTAAATGATATTCTAAGATGGATAATCAAAATGACAAAGGAGACAAAGGAATGCTGACAATGAAGAGTCTTAACTAATTCCATCACTGCTTCAAGGTATGGTACGAATATGTAATATAGACTAATTTTAGTAATTGAGACAAATTATATAACTCAAATAGCCATTATTCACCTGATCAAATTCCAAGAGATAAAATAAGATGAAAAATAACTAAACCAATTAGGTAATGGCTAGGAGGAATTCACAATCAAATAATCCATTTTAAGCTTCTTTTGAAAAATTAAGATAATGTGAAATACTATCATAATTTTGAACAATGACATCATCACAGTCCTTCAGTCAGACATTGGTACTCAGAAGGCTGAGATCTGAAGACTGGGTTCAAAGCCTGCCTGGGTGGGTAAATCCATAAGACTCTTATCTCCAATTAATCATCAAAAAGCCAGAAGTGAAGCTGTGGCTTGAGTGGCAGAGTGCTAGCCTTTAGCAAAAAACCTCAAATACAGTGTGCAGGCCCTGAGTTCAAGCTCTAGGACCAGCATATACATTCATATACACATACACACCACCACCACCACCACCACAAACCACACACACACACACACACACACACACACACACACACACAGAGTCTTTCTTCAAGTCTTTCCTTGATACTTATTTCATGGAGTAGTGCTAGTTGGTGTGACAGTAGTGATTCTGATTTTTAAATAGGAGATTTGGGGGAAGCACATACCATTTAGTGTGTTGTAGCCACAGGTTTGCACAGATGGCCCATATCTTCCCACTGGAATTCTGGCAAAATTAAGTTCCTGATATGTACTATTTTCACAGAAATTAACTGTAATGAAGAGAACAGGACACTTTTTTACTTCTCTTTTTCAGAGTCAAAACCAGATAAAAGGTAAAGTTCAAAACCTTCACAATGAAATTTGAAGGCTAATGGAAAGCTTATAGAATGAATTGGCCTGCTGGAAACTTCTATATTATCCTATATAGTTAAGTTATTGTCATTAAAATAAATAGCCTATCATATAACTAGTTCTAGTTGAAATGGGCATAGTCTATGCTTCCATCAGAAAGAAAGACATTGCCCCATTTGTAAGGAAATAGAAAGATTTGAGAAAAATCATATTAAGTGAAGTAAGCCAGAGCCAAAGAAACATAGGCTCCATTGTTTCCTCATTTGTAATAATTAGTATATGTCTAGGATAGTCCTAGCAGAGGATCACAATAGCTCAAGAGCTATGTGAATATGACCATAAAAAATAATGTTAATTGAAATAAACTCCTAGATTTGAAACGAGAGGCTTTTTTTGTTTCTTTGTTTTTGATTTTTAGTATACTGTGTGAACTTATTTCTTTTTCTTTCATTTTCCCCCTTCAACTTATCCCCTGTTGCTTCTGTTTTTTATTTTGGTATCCTGTGTCTTGCATATATGTTTGTCTGATCTGGGGAAGGGAAGGGGAATAACAATATGGTGAGACAAAGGACAAAGAGTGAACCAATGCAACAGTGAGACTCACAAGATACCATATTGGAAATGAACTTCACACCTTACAGGGGAGGGGAGTCGGGTGGGGGGAGGAAAGTGAGAGAAAACGAGGGAGGGGGTAACAATGTTCAACAAGAAACATCCTCATTACTTTAGGTAATTGTAGCGCCTCTTACATCACTCTTAAAATTAAATTAAATTAAAAACAAAACTCCCACTAGCTTAACTAATTTAACTCTTCCAGAAAAAGGAAGACAAGACAAAACTTCATGTAAGTATACACTTAGGAAGATCCACCTTAACTTAAGTTACAGACATTACACTGAGACATTTTAAGCCAGATAATATGGCATGTCAACATGGGAAAGAGCCTATGGGAAGCATATCACTCATGGCCCTGGATTACACACTGAAACCAGCAGGAAATACACTTGTAAACTCTATCGAGGAAAAAAACTTTGCAGGATACGAAGTGTCTCGGTTATATAGAGCCCCAGAGTAAAACCTGGCTGTCGCTATGGAGATAATCAACACATGTTAATGGTATCATCATTGGGTACAGTGTTTGGAAGATCATTTACCGAAACTTCCAGATGTCTTGCTACTACTCTTATTAACAGAAAGATTACCTAGACCTCACCCTAGTACTACCTCAAGTAACTCACCAATTGTACATCTCAGCCCTCTCCACTCTTCTGTACAAATACATCTTCCATTTTCCCAGGTTCCGCCATTCCTACAGAACTGTGTGGGGGTGCTTATTGGGGGAGAAAATGTACCTGAGGAAAGAATAAATGACAGAATACCATGAGAAATGTCCAATGACTTCCTTATTTTATGTCTGTGGCCATTTTTTGTTTTGTATGTAAAATACTTTGAGTGTCATTGCTAAGAAATATCCTTTGTACTAGTATCATCAACAAAAAAGAGAATCAACAAATATATGCAATGCTTACTAAGTGTTTTGGATACTAAAAAGATACAGTTGAAAGACACAAAACCTTGACTAAGGAGATTAGGATCCTTTAAGGCAGAAGAGATTTTATGGATAATACTGTAAATAGATTATAGATAGCTATAGATTATTTTGAGAAAAACCAAATACAGTTGGATGACGTTAATGGGCATGATATAAAGGGCAAAATCACAAAAGCATGGAAAGTTCTGATGTGTCCAAGAAAAGCATTTAGCATTTAGCATTGTTTCTATGTGAAACAGCAGCTACACAAAGACCAGCCAAGTAGGTTTTTGACTGAAGGAAAATACAGGGTTCTTAAAGTAATGGAAGGAATGTCTTCTAGGATGATTCCTCAGGCTGTATGGGAAGTGGATAAAGCAAAAAGACAAGAAAGGCCAGTTAAATGAAGATCTAAACTGAAGTATTGGCTCTAGGAAAGATGGGTGTCATTAGATTCAGGAAACATGCAAGACATGATTGTAAGGATATAATAACTAGCTAATAATGAGTCAAGCACACTGGGCTGTCTAAGTTGCTGAGTGGATGATAAAGATATTAAATAAGCTTAATAATACAGGAGGTAGAGTTCTCATTCTAGCTCTAACAATGTTGGACATTTTGGGGGAGGTGGTATTAGAGTTTGAACTCATGGCATCACATGCTGGAAGGAATCTACCACCTGAGCCCTGCCCCACACAGCTTTTTGTTTTATTTTTCAGATAGGCTCTCTCATTTTTGCCCACAGCCAATCTTGGGTGATGGTTCTCCTTCCTTGACTTCCAAAGCAGCAGATAACAATTTTAAACTCTGAACAAAAAAATAAAACCTACTTTGAAGATATTAGACAGCTATGAATAACAGACAGAAATGAAAATATATTCAACATGTACTAAATCTTTCCATTAGCAGCTCTACCCAAGCTATGTGACAAAAGTTCCTGAAACTTAGTTAGGCATCAGTGGCTCACACCTGTAATCCTTGCTACTCAGAAGGCTGAGTCTTGAGGATGGTGGTTCAAAACCAGCCTGGGAAAGTGAGACTCTGATCTCCAATTAACTATCAAAAATCTAAAGTAGAGCTATGGCTCAAGTGATAGAGTGCTAGCCTTGAACAAACAAAGCTCATGTCTCAGGTCCCGAGTTTAAGTTCCAGGGCTGAAGGGGGAAAAAGTTGCTGAAATACGTTTTAGCTGGTTCAAGTATGAGAAAAGGCTATTTCAGATTCCAGAGCAACTGGAATTTAAGAGCGATATCTCAGAGTGGAAACAAGGAAAAAAGGCACCAAAGTCTGGATAGAAACTACAAACTTCCTCAACATCTGGAGCAGGAAGCCAGGGGCTCATGCCTGTAATCTTAGCTACTCAGGAGGCTGAGATCTGAGGATTGGAATTCCAAGCCAGTCCAGGGAAGTAAAGTCCCCAGGAGTTAACCACTCAAACACTGGAAACGGTGTTGAGGCTCAAATGATAAGAGTGCTAACCCTTGAATACAAAGAAGCAAAGAGTGCTAACCCTTGAATACAAAGAAGCCCAGGAACAGCACTCAGGCCCTTAGTTCAAGTTCCACAGCCAAAAAAAAACCAAAAAACCAAAATGAAATGAAATAAAACTATCCTTTGTTACAAGTAATCAAATCATAGAAAATTTCAGGTTATCTCTGATACAGCTACTAGAATTAATAAATAAATCTAACAATATTAAAATTATATCATCTTTGTTACACATTAGCAATAATTGAAAAATGCAATTATGGAATGATTTTTATTTAAATTTGCATCAAAAATAGTAAAACCCAGTAATCAATTAACCAAATATGATCCGCACCTCATTATTAAGAAAAATTTGGAAATATCTAAATAAATGAAATATATATGCCTATACGGATAAAAGGCACAAGTTAAGATTCTTTTCTCCTCAAATAAACATATTTAAAGTGCTCCATTTGTCATAATATGAATATACAAATTCATTGTTTCTTGTTATTTTCTTTGCAGATTTCTGAACCCTTGTTTTCTGTATGATCTATTCATTTCTCAAGAAGGATATCAATCTGTACATGTATTTGTATTATTTTGCCCAGTATTACTTCAAAAATTTTGAGCCTGTGCCAACTGATGCTCACAGGTAAAGAAGCATGGATTTTTCATGCTGGATTGTTCCTTCTATCACAGAATAATAAGCTCTTGTTCTTCATAATACTTTTTGCCTTTAAGTCTGATTTCTGATATAAATATTACAAACTCAGTTTGCCTTTGACTACTATTTATCTAGAATTGACTTTTATCATCTTTTTCTTATCACATAAAATGTCATTAATTGTATAATACTTCATGTAAATAGTATGGTTTTTGGTTTGGTTTTAATGACATCCAACATAGTACTTTTTAAAATAGATGAACTTAATGTACTTGAATTTATTATCTTGACTTTGTTCATATTTCTAGTATTTTATTTTGGTGCCACACTTGCTTTGTTGCATCCTGTGGTATTATTTGTTTTATTTATTATATTGATTTTTTTTTTAGTTTTGTGTGTGTGTGAGCGCGTGCCAATCCTAAGGCTTGAACTCAGGGCCTGGATGCTTGCTCAAGGCTATACCACTTGAACCACAGCTCACTTCTAGCTTTTTGGTGGTTAATTGGAGGTGAGAGTCTCACAGATTTTTTCTGCCTGTACTAGCTTCACACTGCTATATTCCAATCTTAGCCTCCTGAGCAGATAGGATTACAGGCGTGAGACACTGGAGCTACATAGAGGTTTTAGTTAAAGTAAACTTTACTCAGTATTATTAATGAAATAAATCAATAAATTGATTAAATACTTTAATAAGCTTTTCTTTGCTGGTACAGTATGGCATTTACATTGGAAATATGAGATATGACTGTTCATTCAACTCTTTGTTTCGGTTTCCAGGTAGTTGAACTTAATGATTAAACCTACTTCAGTCTTTTGTATTTGACAACCTCAGTCTCAATCCAAAGGTCCAGTGTAGGATAATGGTATCTATTGAAGATATAAGTTAGGGAGTGGAAGAAACTATGCTTTGTAATGAATAATCTAAAAAGTTTGTAAATTAGAAAATAGTAGTCAATATGTGAATGTTTGCATTGTATTAGACATCGTCTTACTACATATTTAACATCATCATTTATCATCATTGCCTCATATTATCCCAGTGAAACAAGGTTTATTCATAATAAGGATTAAGACATAGGGAAAGTAAGGCACAGAACCAGAAATGTTGAGCAACTTGTTTAAACATTGAGTAACTTGGTGCAAGTTACTCAGCTAGTTAAGTAGCAATTCTAATAATTAATCTAAGGCAGTCTGACCTCCAGGCCTTTCGACACCTACTTGCAAGTGTGCAATTCTAACCATTGTATTTGATAAAGACCTTTCATAATATCTGTCATGAGAAACCAACAGATGATAGTCATATTCATATTTCAAGTAAAGATATCTAATACCTAGAAATCAAGGAATAATCCACCCAGCCCAGATTCCAGCTTCTGAGTTTAAGATAGTGACTTTTAAAATGATAGCAACACTAACCCATCTCTGATTCTGTTTTAAAAATAATCCTCAACTATCAGTCAATTTCATAACAAAAGGTAGCTCTCAACCAAAAACCTCTTCCCTTTCATACCTATTTAGAAATAGGTATGTGAGGGAGCAAAATGTGGAAATGTTATGGACAGAAGAGATTTATAACTGCTGGACTGATCCCAAATAGTATTACAATTGCATTAAAATCCAGTTTCCTCCATCTAGAAAACACTTCTTTGGACTTTTTTTAATACCTCCAATACAACTATCCTCCAGGACTGGTAACATAAATTACATTTTTAAGGATTGCTCTGCAGAAAGCACTGGGATTGCATGAGATTGAAAAACCAACTATCTGAGCTGGTGACTCTCACCTTTAATCCTAGCTACTCAGGAGGTTGAGATCTGAGGATCTTGGTTCAAAGCCAGCCCAGGCAGGAAAATCTATGAGACTCTTATCTCCAATAAACCACTCAGAAAACTGGAAGTGGCACTGTGGCTCAAGTGATAGAGTGCTAGCCTTGAGCTGAAGAGCTGAGGGACAGTGTCCAGGCCCAGAGTTCAAGCCCCACAACCCACAAAAAAGGGGGGGGGGCTCGGAAGTTGGTTCAGTGGTAGAGTGTTTGCCTCGCATGCATGAGGCCCTGGGTTTGATTCCTCAGCACCACATAAGCAGAAAAAAGCTGGAAGTGGCGCTGTGGCTCACGTGGTAGAGCACTAGCCTTGAGCTGAAGAGCTGAGGGACAGCGCCCAGGCCCAGTTTAAGCCCCACGACTGGACCCAAAAGAAAAAACAAAACAAAACAAAAACTCACCAAGTATCTGTGGGCAGATTATTTTCTGAGAAATAAGACATTGTCTTTGACCTCTCTCAACAACTCACATTTTCTACTGACTGAGAATTATTAGGACTATTCAGTTTGACCTTGGGTTCTGGGGATGTTTCAACCTACTGATGTCTCTTGTTGCACTGAGGAATAACAGAACTGCCCTATGAGAAGGAAGGTTAGAATGAATATTTGGTAAGAGATGTAAAACCAGCAGAGAGCAGGAAGTTCTAAGAAGCAGAAGAGGCCAAATAAAATATGGTTAAACAAGGTATAATAGCATTTTCAATAGCCTTGCAGTTAAAATGACTGTTAATAGACACTAAAGAAAACATGCCTGACCATTGTGATTATAAACATCTATCTATGTTTACATTAGTCTGGATAAAGGTGGAATATATCAAGGGAAAGGAATACAATAAAACTTGATTATGTTTGCATTTTATATTTATCAATGTAAGGGGACACCAAAGCTATTCTACATCAAAGCTATTCTACATCTTGTGTTGTAAGTCTCTTGCTAAAGCAAACATGAGGCCAAGATGGGGAGACTTAATACTTACCATTGTTTATTATGAAGAATGCCTAATATAAAAAGCATCTTATAGCACTTGATCATATGGGTAAACAAAAGAGGCTGCACAGTTGGAAAGATCTTAATGTAGCCAATAGTCCTCATTATAGAAATGGAAAGAAAATAATCCAGTAAACAAATAAGAAAAAATATCAATGATGAAAGCCTTGACAAAAAATATATGCAAAAGAGAGCAAATGGGATGAGCATAACTCTGTGCATAGGAAAGATTTCTTTGAGATGGTAATTTTCAACCTAAAATCTAAATCATTGAAGGAGTTATTTGTGTGACACTTGGGTGAATAGTATCCTAGGTAAACTGACACCACTGGGGAACTTTAAGTCTAGGGCTCTTTCTGGAAATTGCAAAAGTTTTCAATAGTTTTGAAATTTTTCTTTGCCAAAGGAAACTTTAAATGGAAGAAATCTTGCACCTGAGAACACAGATGGAGTTAAGTATTGCCCTAGACAATCTCATGGTGATACTTTGGTGAAAAAGGGTTATTATTTAATATTTTCATCAATGATATGCAAAAATGACAGAGTACTCAAGCAATTCTGCAAGAAATCTTATCCACTCCCATGGAATGCTGTCACCTTTATCAACACCAGAGCCTTAAGCTGTGACCTTTTAATTGGAGACGTAGAGATAGTCATTAAAAAAAAACTCTACTACATAAAATATGACTAGCATTTTGAAGCTTACATCTTGACCTGTTTATTCATATTAAAGATAATGATTGATTTCAAAAAATAAAAAGGAAAATTTACACTTTGAATAATTAAAGTTGCACTCTGTTATGGATGTGCGGGGCTATGATCATATGAATTATCTCTCTATTTCAGGTAATCAGGTGCCAGGATGCACACTGTAGTTCTAGACTAGATAAACTTACTAATTCTAGAAGCCTGGAGGAAGCACTTTGTATGATCTAGTTGTAAGTGGCAATGTATGACAGTCACTCCACAGCAAACAAGCAAAAAAGTATAGATACCAATGGAGACTCAGAGCATCTCAAAGATGAAACCTCACCCCTAGTAAGTAACCTCACAGTAGTAAGATTGTTTTAAAAATTGTAGATCTCATCGACTTGAAGACAATATGGCTTCCCAAGGAGCCTAACGACCTCGCAAAATGACAGAATAGTGGTTTACTGCATGTATTGAGAATTAGGAGCTTCTGCCCTTGCTGTTTCAATAAGAAGGGATTAATTGATTGATTTGGGTTTCCCTTCTCAAGAACTTGGGGAATATGTTTATACTTTAAGTGCATCCTCTTAAGTCTTTGATTTTTATGTACTTTTTTTTTTCAATAATGGGTTTAAACTTAGGGCCTCATACTCATACCTAAACTTAGGTTCGGTTCTCTACCATTTGAGGAATGCCTCCATTTTACAGTTGGAGTCTTGCATAGTTTTCTGCCCAGTTTGGCTTCACACCATAATTCCTCAGAATCTCAGCCTCCCGAGTAGCTATGGTTACAGGAATGAGCCATCAATGCCAGGGTTACTTTCTACCCCCATTCTATATTCCTCTTTCTTATATTGTTTTTGCACTTTGGTCCTTGTTTGAATGGTTCTATTATAGCCATCTCCTTCGTAAGGGACAAATTTCCCTTTAAAAATAGATGTTATAGAAATAAAGGAAGGAGAAATGGAAAAGATTTCTGAAATATCTATTGTTTAAATAAGATCTTATAAATTCAATGAGTTTAACAGGGAAAAAAATCCTGAATTCATAGGCTTGGTTCTTTTTAAACATGAATTAACTATTTCACAAACCTTAAGCCACCAAAACCATGTTTTCCCAAGTTTAAATTGATTGTTTTTCTTCGATATTATATTATAGCTCTCTAAATGCTCTCCATTCAGTATTTTTGAGTACTATTCCTTGGAGCTTGGGAGAGCAAGGAAGGATCCATCATCAGCTTCCACTTCATCAGCAGCTAATATGTGACCTGCTTTGCTCTCAGCAGGAAGTCTTTGCTGGCAGGCTCTGTTCTGCAGCCATGACCTACTCAAAGAAGAGACTGGAATCTCCCAAAGGATATGAGTTGCCTCTATTTACCCAGTTTCTTTTGAAACTTTACCAGCTTTCTACAGGGAGGAGTGTTCCATGTATCCAACTTTGAATCCCTTTAGGGTGACCCAGAAAGGGCCTCAGCCCAAGGGAACCAGTATTAAGGTCACTGAAAGACTCTGGTATGAGTCCTTGCAGGCTTTTCTTCAACATTATGTTGTTTTATGCTGTCCTTTCTCCCCTTTTTTCACATAGCTTTGGCATACTGCAGGGGATTAACAGATACATTAATAATCAGAAAATATTTTTAATTACCTTAATTTTTAAGTAGTTTCTTTTTTTCTGGTCAGGCATGGGGCTTGAACTCTGGGCCTGGGCACTGTCCCTCAGCTCTTCAGCTCGAGGTTAGCACTCTACCACTTGAGCCACAGCGCCACTTCTGGTTTTCTGGTGGTTAATTGGAGATAAGAATCTCATGCCCTCCCCCACGGTATAACCCCTGCTTTCACTGTATTTGATGTCGGTATAATTTGTGGAGGGGAAGGGGAAAAACAAATCGTTTAAATAGGGATACAAGTGGATTCATTGCAACAATGAGAAGTACAAGTCGTTATGTAGAAAACGAACTTTACAACTTTGGTGCAGGTGGGGAGGTTTGGGTGGGGTGGAGGGAGGATGGGAAGGGATGGGAAGGGGAAACAAAGGAGGAGGCTACAATGCTTGATAAGAAATGCACTCATTACCTTGCCCATGTAATTGTAACCCGTCTGTACGGTATTTTCACAATTAAAAAAAAAAAAAGCTCAGGGACAGGATTCAAGCTCTGTGTCAAGCCCCACAGGGGTGCATAATTTAATAAATAAAAAATAAAAAATATAATATAATAAAAAAAAACCCTCCCCAAAAAAAGAATCTCATGGACTTTTCTGCCAAGGATGGCTTTGAACGGTGATCCTCAGATCTCAGCCTCCTGAGTAGCTAGGATTACAGTTGTGAGCCACCGGCACCTGGCTTAAGTAGTTTTGTCTATCTGGAAAGCAGAAAGCATACATGCAAACCCAAAGATGGTCTTACAACTCTACTGACATTTCTAAACTTCCTTGCTGAAATGAAGGTCCATTCTACACAGTTGATTGTGAGTCTGTGCCCATAACACCCTTTCTTAGATTGAGCTATCTCAATACATAATATTAATAATTCTAATTATTGCTCATATTATGGATCAAGTTGAAAGAGCAGAAAGAAGCCAGTGCGAACATTTTCACACACATATTTATATATACACAGCCTCCTATTATCCATCAATGGGCTCTTGTCTTATATTTCCTAAATGGCCTTGAGGTTGGCACTATTGGACTGGAAAAGGTACCTTCCAGCATTGATACAATAGGAAGAATAGGAAGCAGAGATAGAGGTTCCATTCTCTCACACAATCTCTCTTGTCTTGTCTCTATCTCACTGTGTCTTTCTCTCTCTGTCTCTGTCTCTCTGTCTCTCTCTGTCTCTGTCTGCCTGTCTATCTCTCTCTCTCTCTCTCTCTCAGGTAAGTGTAACAGGGTAACATTACCTCTCTGGATTCTTATCACTATTCTCCAGATGCTGAGTCCCAACACAACAGCCGTCAGCAGCCCGCACGCAATGGCCACCAACACCCTCAGACGACAGATGTGGAAAGAAGGCATGATGAAGCCACATCACAAATCTCCTCGGTGAAAAGAAACAGGCTTCTTCTTGTGCCCTGACGTTTAACTACAAACTATATATAAATAACCCCTTGTCTCAGAGATCCATAAGGCAGGTGTCTCATATTTTAGGGGTTTTGAGATTAGTTCAGCAGAATAGAATTTAAATCATCTAACAAAAGGTGCACTTGCTGCTTGCAATATCCACATCCTTCACTGGAGGAAATATGAAAAAGGTGATTGGTGTTACAGGAAAGGGAAGACAACTCAGTGCGATAAAGCTGGGGAGGGACTAGCCTACAGGGTCAAAGGGTGAATTACCCAGACCTGTAAGAGAAAGGAGAGGAACAAACAAGGAGAGAAACCAAAGAGGAAGTCCAGGAAGGTAGTAGATCCTGGAGGTCACCTACAGTTCAGACTCTCAGGCTTTTGTTTGTAAGGGGGTCCAGCAGAGGTGGAGGAGCAGGTGTTGATGAGGCCAAGCAAATGATCTCTGGGGGAGATAATGTATGCTGTTAATGACAAGACAAATTGTAAAAGCCACACATGATCTCAGTGCTTGCATTACATTAAGGAGCCTACATTGTGACAGCTGCAGTTGGCAAGTGAACACAAGATTTTTGTTGTTGTTGTTGTTTTTAAGTACTAAATTCTAGCATTACAACCCAACTGTCAGGCTAACTTGTACCTCTATATCACACATGTGATGTGATCTTATTTGGAGATAAGTTGTTATAGAAGTAATCCATTTACTTCTTGTAAATTGGGGTCATGAAGAGGGCGCTGATAGAATTCTTATAAGAGAAAATTTGGACAGAGAACTGCACAAAGGGAAGATGCATGAAAAGATAAATGGGAGAAGACAGCCATGCACAAGCTCAGGAGATAGATGGGGATCAGAGTCTTCCCTCAAAATCCTAAGAAGCACCCAATTGGCTGACACCTTGATTTGGGACTTTGAGCCTCTAGAACTGGGAGATAATAGATTTCTATTGTTTCAGCCATGTGCTTTGTAGTACTTTGATACAGCAGTATCAGGAAAAAAAATATTCCATCTCAGTACATGAAAACTGGTGTTTCTCTGAAACTTTAGCTCTGACTTTCTCTGAAGCTTTAGCTGTGACTTTAACTCTGACTTTCTTAACGGGATCCCTTATTATTCATCCCTCCTTTGCCTTGAAGGAATAGGTGAATGCATGAGCACTCACATCCCCAGAGCTCTGTGTCTGACAGATCAAACACATGCAGCAGATGTTCCCTCGGTTCATCAGAACCACAGATATTTCTTCCATATGTTAAAATTCTTTTAAGATTTGGACAGTTCCTCAAAGAACAAATATTCTCTTAGGTAATAATAGAAACAAGGATGTATATACCCATTACACAAGTAGTAACTACTAAAATGAAGGATAATTATTAAGGACAATGATTTCCTCAGGAATTAGAAAAGCAAGGTTTTACAACTGGCAAGAAAGTCAGAGTTTGCACAGAAAGTTGAAAAAAACAAAGAAAATTGGTAAACCCTCAGTTAATCTGACTAAAAGGAGAAGGGAATGATTCAAATAAATAATATTTATTTGAGAAATAAAATAAAATCTTAGAAGTCATAAAGGAATACTTCAAAAACTTCAAATACTCTTCAAACTTATCCATGGACTACAAAGGATGTATTTCTTCTAAACTCATTCTATGAAGCTAATATTCTACTTATTCCAAAGCCAGACAGGGACACAAGAGAACTATGCACTGATCTCTTTAATGAATATAGATATAAAACTCTTTAATAAAATACTTGATAATCAATTTCATCATCTAATAAAAAACCATACACTATAAATCATGGTCAAGTTGGTTTTATTCCAAGTTTGCAAGGTTGGCTATATATACATTATAGCATAAAAATAGAATCAAGGACAAAAATCGTATCTCATCTCAATTGACACAGAAAAGGTCTTTGACAAAATTCAACACTTTTTATGATAAAAGCTCTGAAGAAACTAGAACTAGGAGGAATGTACCTTAAAATAATAAAGGTCATGTATGACAAACTCAGCCAATGCCATGGGGAAAAACAAAATCTTTCCCTTTAAAAGCAGAGCTAAACAAGGAAGATCTGTTCAATATGGTACTAGAATTTGTAGCCAGAGCAATATGATAAAAGGAAGCAATCAAAGACATTCACATATGGAAGGAAAGTCAAATTGTCCCTATTTGCAAATATGGTCCTATGCCTAGAGAGCCTAAAGAACCCATTCAAAAAAATGTTAGAATGCTGATAAATACCTTCTGTAACTTAGCAGGATACAAAAGCAACACACAAAAATCAGTGACTTCTCTATATGCCAAATGATGAGCAGCATTGGGTGGAAATTAGGAAAACAATCCCATTCCTAATAGCATAGAAAAATAAGTAAAATACCTAAGAATAAATCTAACTAAGGAGGTGAAGGATTGCTACAATGATTATTATAAAACCTTCAAGAAATGAATCAAAGAAAACACCATATCTTCCCATTTACAATATACTACTTTCCTTTGTGAGCATTTCAGCCCTTAAATGAATCATTGAAGAAGAGCAGAGCAAGGGCCTGTAGTGCAGGTAGAGAGGAACAGTGGTCCAGAGTAGATGTCAGAGACCTAAGAAATTCAACAGGGTGTCTAAAAAGAAAAGACAAGGGATGATATGTCAGATCCTGAGCAAGATGAAGAGGCCATTGATGTGATTATGAAGGGTGGTCTGGTATTGAAAGCCAATCAGGGAAAGCGATCATCCAGGTGAAAGATAGTATAAAGGGGTAAGTCAAAACCAAAGCACCTATCAGAGACCAACAGCATGTAGGAGAAAGTCATCTACACAGACGGGGTACTGTAAATTTGCTCAAGGCTTGAGCTCTACTACTTTAGCCACAGCTCCACTTCTGGATTTAATTTTTTTGAGTAGTTTATTGGAGATAAGTGCCTCATAGATTCAGCTACTCAAGCTGGCTACAAATTGTGATCCTCAGATCTCAGCCTCCTCAGTAGATAGGATTACAGGCAGGAGCCACTGGTGCCCAGCTATAACAAATTATTTATACAATAAGTATTACAAATAATAATTAGAATATAACCCATTACAGAAACTCTGGGGCTGGGTCCCAGAAATCTGTGTTCTCACAAGTCCTCCAAGTGATTTAACTCTGCTCAAAATAGGGATTTCTTTTCATCTCTCAGACGTCTAACATCAGCCTGGATTGAGGGCACCTTTTAATCCCTCAGGGCTGAGCTATAACCCTAAGGCTGACACTTTCAAGATTTTACTAATCCTTTTAATCCCTCTCCACCCTGTCATCAAGACTCTATTACAGACTCAAGGATCCAACATCCTTCACTGGCCCGAGTATCTTCCAAACAAGAAATTCACCAGGGAACAAGATGGTAGTGTAAGAGCATTATATCAGTGCCTTAAAATGAAGCTTTCATTACAGGCTCAGGACTCATTTCCAGCAGTATAAGGGGGTCAACCCGGACTTCTTCATCCCACTTTCTGTCTCTCCTGTTGGAAGTAGAAAAAGAGCCTGTGAGCCTTCAATAGGAACTTCCCATATGGAGGAATGGGAATGGAATGGAATATAATGGTTCTCCTCTTGATACATGCAAAGCATATAAACATGACCCCAAAAGATGAAAGATCAAATCAAGATTTATTGCCTGAAGTAAGGAACAGACTAAAGTTATTTCAAAAGCAACACCCTCCTCAAACAAAGGAAGCATGAAAATTTATTCTGGGAGCCTACACATACTCATATAGAAATACACTTTAGGAAAGTGAAACCCTAGGTCTCCTTGGCTCAGGCCGAAATTTTCTGAATAGAGACCCGGAAGCACAACAAATCAAAGAAAGGTTGGACAAATGGGATTGCATAAGGTTGCAGAGCTTCTGCAGGGCAAATGACATAGCTAGCAAGATCAATAGAAAGCCCACCGATTGGGAGAAGATCTTTACTAGCCATACAACGGACAAGGGTCTCATATCTAAAATATACTTGGAACTCAAAAAATTAAACCACCCAACAACAAATCCTCAAAGAAACAACTGTCCAATAAATAAGTGGGCGAAAGACTTAAAGAGAAGCTTCTCTGAAGAAGAAAGAAGGATGGCCAATAGACACATGAAGAAATGTTCAACATCCCTAGCCATAAAAGAAATGCAAATCAAAACAACATTGAGATATCACCTCACTCCAGTTAGAACAGCAAAAATCAAGAACTCTAACAACAACAGATGCTGGAGGGGATGTGGACAGAAAGGAACCTTACTTCATTGTTGGTGGGAATGTAAACTTGTTCAACCACTTTGGAAAGCAGTATGGAGGTTCCTCAAAAGACTTCACATAGATCTCCCCTATGATCCAGCAATCCCACTTTTGGGCATTTACCCAAATGTTTACAAACAAGACCACACTAAAGCTACCAGCACAACTATGTTTATTGCAGCATTATTTACCATAACTAAGATATGGAACCAACCCAGAAGCCCCTCAGTAGATGAATGGATCAAGAAAATGTGGTATATATACACAATGGAATTCTATGCCTCCATCAGAAAGAATGACATTTCCCCATTTGTTAGGAAATGGAAAGGTTTGGAAAAAATTATATTAAGTGAAGTAAGCCAGGCCCAAAGAAGCATAGGTCCCATGATTTCCCTTATTTGCAATATCTAGTATAGGTATGAGTCAAGCGGAAAAGGTCAGATAATGTGATGTTAGGAAAATGAACCCTTAAATATGTATTTTAATGTTTTCATTTCTTTCATGCATGTGTTTCTAACACATTTATAAGATTATTTCTTTGTTGCTTTGTATGTCCCTCCCCCACAGTGTAACCCCGCTTTCACTATATTTGATGTCAGTATAACATGTGGAGGAGATGGGGACAAACAAGTCGTTTAAGGATTCAGGTGGACCTGTTCCAACAATGAGAAGTACAAAATGTCATGTCAAAACCAGCTTTACAATGTCGGTGTGGGGGGGGGGAGGGGAGTATAATTGGGTGGGGGGAGGGGGGAGGATGGGAAGGGAGGTGAAGGGTAAACAAAGGAGGAGGCTGCAATGCTTGGTAAGAAATGTATGCATTATCCTGCCCATGTAATTGTAGCCCCTCTGTACAGTATGTTCTCAAATAAAATAAAATAAAATTAAAAAAAAAAAGAAATACACTTTAGGAAAGTGAACATGTCTAGTTTAAGAAGGTCATATTTCAAGAAGGAAAGACAGTGGACACATTTTTAGACATGTTCAAGGTCATAGAGCATATGTTCAACAAGTGAAAATGATAGACAAGAATACAGGCTCAATTATCCCCGAAAGTATTTGCTGAGCCAAAAGGAAGGAGCACTTTGAATGTACATTAATATAGAAACTTCCTCCCCAAAATGCTTGCCTGGCTTAGTAGAAAATAAAATTAGTGGGAAATTGTGTGCTGATCTGAGGCAAGATGAGTGGATATTTTCAGTGTCATGAGTAAAACAGCCCTGTCAACCATACCTTGATGAGATAATACTCTGGATCCACCTTCCTTCCTTTCTTCCTTTCTTTCTTCTTCCCCTCCCTCTTTTCTAACTTTCTTGCTTGCTTTTTGCTTGTAGTTGTGCTTGAACTCATTTGGCCTTCTTGATCACAGTGGGTGATCTACCACATAAGTCAGGCCTCTAGTCCAACATTTTGTAGGTTAATTGAAGATAGAGTCTTGCAGACTTGTCTGTATTGGCTGGGCTGGCTCCAAAATGCAGACTTCCAGTTATTAGCCTCCTGAGTAGCTAGGAATACAACTATGAGCCACCAGTACCCAGTTTCTTTCTTGCTTTTTTTCCCCATGAAACTAAGACCAGGTATATTTCACAAATGTACCATGTATTTTTAATGATAAGAAGGCCCACAAACCCCATAAGGCTTAATCATAGTTTATGATACTCAAGGATACTTGAGGAGTTTGTAACCTAGACAAAGAGCAGGTGCGTGCAACATTAAGGACACCCAGCTCCACACAGAAGTCACTAGTTTAGCCCCATGATCTATGCTACAAGTGTGAGCACTACCTACCTGAAGAATACTAGAATGACTGATCAAAGGCTCGAGGAAACATACAGCCTAATGGAGCCATAAAACAGTGTAAATGGATAACCAGTTCAAGCTGCCTGGAGATTTCATTTCACAGCAAAGATAATGCATTTATAGTTTGTAATAAAATTTAAGGAGATTATATCCCTGGCAGTTGCTGCAGAATATCATTTCCCAACTCGTATACATACCTTATTGTGAGGTCTACAATGTTAAGTTTAAAACTAAAATGTTAACAAAATACTGCAAATTGAGCGACTAAACAAAGAGATGTATTGCTCCACAGCACTGAAGTGAGAAACTTATGACCATAGTATTGGAGCACCCTCCCCCTTGGGAAGGTGAAAGGGAAAGATCTATTTCTTGCCTTTCATTGCCAGTCTTCGGTTTTCCTTGACTTGTGGATATGTGGATCATATTGATATCTGCCTCCTTGTTTTTGTGTTTGCGTGTTTCTTGTGTTCACGTGTATGTGTCTGTCTACATTTAAATTTCCCTCTATCCAAAGACACTTGTCACGTTCAATTGGAGCTACCCTGCTCCATCCAGTATGGTGTCATCTGAACTATTTACATGACTATTTCCACACAAGGCTCTATTCTGAGGTACATGGGTTTAGGACTTACACGTACTAATTTGGGGACCTAGAAGCATAATTGGACTCATAAAAATATACTAAAATAATAGTAAAATAAAATATAAAATTTCTAAACTTAAAACTGTCTCTCTATTTCTGAGATCCCATTTGTCATTTGAATTTCCAGTTTCTTTTAGTGTCTGAATCTTGTATTTCCTTATGATATATTTTTTCATTGTTGTACCACTAGTGGGAGGCATTGCTGTCTTTTCTTCTGTGAATTCTGTTCTAGAGTATCTTCTGTCTTCATCCATTAGTCCTTATTTCTGGTGTTGATAGACTTATTTCTCATCAAGGCTTAACCGGTAATTCACTGCAAGATCTTGGGGAAGTCACTAACTGGTCCGAGTGCTTGCCTACATAAATCTCTTATTGGCCATGCTCTTCCTCTCTCCTTTCCGTGCCTATAGCTCATTGTCCAGTGCTATAGGTCAAGAAAGATTCCTTGGTTGCTACAAAAGAAAAAAGAAGTATAGTCTCCCTTAAGGAAATATAATATAGGGAGAAGGAGAAATTTGTATCTAGACATTGAGAACCAAAAATGTTGTCTGAAGCTCTAAGCTCTGGGAATTTATTAACAGAAGAAGAGAGTATGAAGTAGCTGGAGAGAAAAGTTTCAATTTGTAATTTAAAGAATATTCAGCTGGGCGCCAGTGGCTCACACCTGCAATCCTAGCTACTCAGGAGGCTGAGGTCTGAGGATGACGGTTCAAAGCCATCCCAGGGAAGGAAAGTCCATGAGACTCTTTTTTTGGGGGGGGGTCTAGTCGTGGGACCTGGGCACTGTCCCTCAGCTCTTCAGCTCAAGGCTAGCACTCTACCACTTGAGCCACAGCACCACTTCCAGCTTTTTTCTTTTTGCTTATGTGGTGCTGAGGAATCGAACCCAGGGCCTCATACATGCAAGGCAAGCGCTCTACCACTGAGCCACCTTCCCAGCCCCTCTATGGGACTCATCTCCAATTAACCACCAGAAAACCAGAAGTGGCACTGTGGCTCAAAGTGGTAGAGTGCTAGCCTTGAGCTGAAGAGCTCAGGGACAGCGCCCAGGCCCACAGGCCCACAGTTCAAGCCCCATGACTGACAAAAAAAAAAAAAAAAAGAACCTTCAGAATTAAGCTGAGAGTTATATGAGAGAGGGTGTTTATACAACAAGGGTATGAACATATAAAATATTCTGGGGAGCAGAGAATATATTGGGTTGTGTTGGGAAAGCCATTTGAAAGCAAAATTGCACATTTGAACTATGTTTAATACACAAAGAGTCAAAGTTATGAGTGTAATATTATTTTACACTAGATCGCAGAGACAAAGGAAACCTGGGTTGTTTTCTAAGCAGATAAGACTGCATTCCATCCTTAATGATGAAGGCTGTGGATTAATGGGTAATCTTATTTCTGTATGTTTGGAGGTAGTTCACCTTTTTGGCTTCTGGCAAAGGATATCAAACAAAGATTCTTTGGGGCTCTACCTCTAACTTCTTATTTAAAACCCCCCTGTAAGGACATTTGAAGACAAGACAAAAACCTACCTTCATAAAGCTCAGATAAGAGATGTATTCTTATTCCCATTTTAACAGTTCTTAACTATAAAATTCCTCCTACAATTCATATACACACTCAACAAGTGTATGCGCTCCCTGCTTCAAGACATCATAGGTTGAAAACTACTAATTACCAGACTTGGAGCTGTAGGTTTGATTACTGGGAAAAAAGTGACCTAAAATTCATCAGAATAACACCTTTAGTAGATGTGAAATAAATGTGAATAATATCCTATCAGATAGGAAATATATGTGGAAAAAATATACACCAAGGTCAGAAGCCAAAAGATAATTTTAAACTTCTTCTTCAGGGGCTGGGAAGGTGGCTCAGTGGTAGAGTGCTTGCCTTGCATGCATGAGGCCCTGGGCCTCAGCACCACATAAGCAAAAAGAAAAAAGCCGGAAGTGGCACTGTGGCTCAAGTGGTAGAGTGCTAGCCTTGAGCTGAAGAGCTGAAGAGCTGAGGGGCAGCGGCCCATGACTGGACCCAGAAAATAAAAAATAAATAAATAAATAAATTTCTTCTTCAATCCCAAGTGGTTCATTTATTGATTTGTTATCGATAAGTTGGGTATAAATACTTAATTTTTAAACAAATTTACAAATTATTAAATTTAAAGCTGAAATACTTAAACAAATTTTTAAATAAAATAAAATCAAAATGGGCTTTGGGGTGATCTCTCCTTCATCCTAACTCAGGGTACTTGAGTACTACTTCCTCCTGAGAGAATGTCCTTCTGTAAGCTTTCCTCTTTCTCCTGTAGCAGAAGGCACTGGTGCAGTGAACACTACAAACCAAGATTTGACAGTATCCTGACCACTTCACAAGGTGAAATAGGTATTGGGGTTCTGTACCAGGTGCTTCTTATTGTCTCCTCTTCTTCTAGAGAAGAATGGAAGAGATCTTTTGCAAGAGGCCTATCTCATGGGAAGTTGACACATCTGGAAAGGGCTGACATTTCCTAAGAGTTAGGCAATATTACATAACTACGTGGTGGATACACTGTATTTTCATTAGTAGTCCAAAAAGACAGTTAATTAAGTATGACTACATGCAAGAAGGCACACTACCTATGCAGAGAAGGCTGGAAAAACCCTGGATGGAACATCTGATATGTGACAATAAATAGGATTCAGGTACAATACTGTCAAAGCCCCTGCCCCCTTCTACTTCTGTGGGTTTCTTTTCTCAACAACGTTGTCTTCCAAAAAGAAGTTGCTTTAACAAGGAGAAACCTAAATATAAAGCAGCTGACATGTTTTCCAGAAAACCTATTGACCATAATTCTATTTGTTGATTCAAGACTTCCTAGTAGAATGTAAAAAATAATCCAGATTCTCCAATTTAGCTTGACTCACAATTGATTAATTTTCATGTCATTTCATTAAAAATAGAAAACCTAAAATGCTAATACAATAGTATAACTATAAAGTTAACACAAAAAGGTTTCTGTAGTATGTGGCTCATTTCGGGGACTAGATTCAGATAGCGCACAAATTGTGATCTTAGACTTGAACCATGTGTTCCTCTTCTGAGAACTCAGTTATCTAGTATCCTTGTGTTCTCTATGTGCAGAGATTACAGAGTGCAAAATGAGTGGTATGAACTGTGGGGTACACTTCACAGTTGCCCAAATCCCAGCCTTAATCTGATCCATGCTACTTTATTCTTGGATTCCTTGATCAGGCATAGATTCCAGTAATGCTGGCTTTAAGTAACTGCAGTTCATCCCCAGCTCATTCCTTTGAAGTTATAGAATCTTGATGGACTAGAAAAGATCCCACAAGAAAAGACACACAAGGAAGAGAACATATGAACATGGCCTGTTGCTTCTCTCCTCCCTCCCTCCCTCTCTCTCCACCCTTCTTCCTTTCTTAAAGTAGTATGAAATCTAGGCATGGTGATCTCCATTTGAGCTTTTTTTCTACACTCCAATGCTTTTTTGTTCTGGTACTTTGGAATCGTTTTGCATCATACCCAGCTTCTTCCCCTGAGACAAAGTCTTAAGTACTTTTCTGCCTACATTGATTTGGAACCACAGTCCTTATATAATATCAGCCACCATGCCTAGCTGTTGGTTGAGTAGGGGTCTCGTGAAATTTTCTGCTTCAGCTGGCCTCAACAACAATCTTCCTAATGCAAGTTAACTAAGAATACAGGAAAGAGCCATTAGCACCCAACTGGCATGTTAGTATTTTCATATGGCAAAATGCACTAAGATTTGACATCCCCATATATGTTCTTTTCTAACCTTACTTCACAAAACAAAGTTGCCTAGATCTTGGATGTAAGGAATCTACTAACCTCCTTTGTCTGGTGTCTTTGTGATACACACCAGACAGGGAAGCTTCTGGACTTGTCAGTACTCTGGAATGCCAGCATACCTTATCAATTGAATGTGTGTGTTTCAGCAACCATGGTCCACAAAACTGTCTCCATTCCTTCACCTTTAGGCCATCCCTCTTTCTGTCCTAGCAGAGACTTGCCTTTCTGTGCAACACTGTACTACATTAGCTATCCACATGCATCCGTGTTGCCACTTATAAAAGGTGACAGTCTAGAAAGGGCTCCCTCAGTCAGCTCAGGTCCCTTACTTCAGAGAGAAGGACATGGTGACCACTAGAGACCTGGAGGCTGGTTATTGGTAGAAAAAGAATTAGATTTCTTGACTGCACTGACAGTTACTTATTCCACAGTTGAGTAAGGGCTTTGAATTTTTTACTCAGGTGTTCTATATACGACTTTTTCTTGAAGCCGGGAGCCAGTGGCTCACACCTGTAATCCTAGCTACTCAAGAGACAGATCTGAGGATCATGGTTCAAAGCCAGCCTGGGCAGGAAAGTCTGTGAAACTCTTATCTCCAATAAACCACCAGAAAACCGGAAGTGGCGCTGTGGCTCAAGTAGTAGAGTGCTAGCCTTGAGCTGAAGAGCTGAGGGACAGCCCTCAGGCCCAGAGTTCAAGTCCGACGAACGATCAAAAAAAAAAAAAAAAAAAAAGACTTCTCCTTGTTTTACTTCTCATCTCCTTTAACAGAGGGGATGGCATGGCGGTCATACTATGTGGTAATGACTTCCGCTCTTTGAAATCACATCACCACTTTGGTGGCCTTGCAGTCACACATCTTGAGAGTCAGCCCCTTCATCCTCTCAGAAAAAAAAATCACACACTTCAGACTACTTCTGGTTCACTTTTCTACTGGAGAATTAGATACTCAGAGACAGCTATCTCATAAAAGCATTTCTATGTCAGGCAGGTTCTTCTGCATTATGTAATGGTTAAAGTGACATTTAAGAACAAAAACAAGAATCTGAGTTTTCAACCACCAAGGCATATGCATTCTTTTATTTTCTGCTATGGCAAAAAAGATAAACAAGTACATTTTCATGTTCACTGAATAACAAATAGTAGCAATAGCTCTGTAAGGCAAATCAAACAACTATGTTTCATATTCTGAGCACCTTGGAAACATATTCTGAGTGACTTACGAACAGTCATTCTTGCTTCTGAATACAATGATGTCCCAAATGAACTTATTGCCCAAAGTATTTTCAAAGGTAAAAAGAAAACATTTGAATTCAAATACTTGAACTAAATTGCAAATACAAACAGTACATATCAACCTCAGCCAGTTGCTCTCCAAGCAAAAGGTCAAGCAATAAAACCATGAGCAAGGAAATAAGGTTGAACTAGAACTCCTGAACGACCATCACAATCACACCTCTTCTTCTGATTCTTGTTCTCGCTCAGTATTTTTCAGGAGCCCAACTTCTGATGGGCAGAGTCTCCTAAGTCTCCATTTAACTAACCTTGGGAAAAAGAAAAACATCTCTGGTTACATATATCTAAAGGGGGGGAAAAAAAAAAACAAAAAAAGAGAGCAATGTATACCTATAATGCAACCAGTTCCAGATTATTTCAGTAAATGAGGGAAGCGACGCAAACAGGAAAATCATTTCTATTTGACCTTGAGGATAACCAGAACATTTTCTAGACTAAAGCAAAGTTTAAGTAAACAGATCATGGGTGGCTTTCAAATGAATCACATGATTAATGGGGCTTCAGAAGAAAAATTCTGTCATTTCTATGGGCTGCGGCAAGCCCAGATAAAACTGGGTAACAATGGAGCTTCTCCGCCAAAACCACACCTCCTGTGAGTTGCAAACGACCTTCCCCATCTTTTCCTATAAAGGCAGTGCATGAAGCCATCCCTTCCTAGGGCTGGCTACCCAGCCAGACCCCTGTGTCCTACGTGGGGTAGATTTTAGCCCCTTATTTGCCTCTTCAGAGAGACTCTCTCATGCAGTACACAGGCTGTTCACCTGTATGTGGTGGCCCTGTCCACATTGAATTAAAAGTTCAGAGAAGAAACTGTGACTGTGTTCACAGTCTAAGAGAAACTCAGATGAAGGTTTGGGGTGTGTAATGAGGACATTTTTTTTTTGATGCTGGAAGATCTGAAGTTTCTTAATGATGAAGGGCTCAGCAAATTGCCCACTTCTCATGTATGGGGAAAAGAATATTAGTAAAAACAGTATACAGCTTTTCTCCTCGGTCATCATGAGGACATTGTACTGTGACCACCACAACAAAATATAAACTTTCAGAAATATATGGGAATATGGAAACAAATCTGACAAACCAACTCATCAAAAAAATCACTGTGACTTTATGAGACATTTCTCTAGTCTACCTGTATCTTGATCTTTACCTTCTGATTGCCTTCTTCTGGCAAAGTTCTGGCCTGTCACGATCAATCAATATAGCATGCTTTTACTTATGCTGTATATCTATAATAGCTCCATAAGAATAAGGATTTCAGCTTGCTTGTTGCCCTAACCAAGCCAGAGACTGGGTCAAAACACAGCAGAGGTATGCACACACTTGACAAAATGAGTCTGCCAGGCTTTCACATCACTCAGTCACAGAAGCTAATTAATCCTCATGCATTGAAAACTCAGCATTAACTTGTCCAAATGACCAGCTGTAACCGAGTAGCATCAGTAACACCTGTTGACTCACCGCTGAGAAAAGCTCCTCAAAACCATTTGCCAAATTAGTTTGTTGGGTGGTTTGTTTTATGATTTATGCTACTCCCAATATCCTCAGCCTTCCAAGATAACTGTCTTTATGAACGGCTCATACCCTGAGACAAGTCACAGCCTGGTAGTATTTATGTCATTTCTTAACATGATTGTCCCATTTTTTCCCTCCACATAACACAACTTCAGTACATGTGCAATGAAATTCACTGATTGCATTCCTGCAGACTTGGGGGAAAATCAAATGAATCACAGGTGCTTATTGCAAATTAATTGTTAACACAGATCTTATTGGCTCCCTATTCCTTCTCTCTGTGTTGTATCTGCTGCCACCCTGCTGAGGCACATTCAGACACTTTTACCAGTTCTATCTGCCACCAGATTTTCTTAGTTTTATACATGCAATAATGGGTCCCTGGCACAGATCGAGGGCTGTTAAATTTTTAAAAGTGCAAATAATTGCTAGTTACTAGAAGAGTTCAAATGCAAAGTATATCTGTGCTTTTACTCTAATGTGTTCTCTTCATCTATCTGAAGAAGAGAGGAACTGGCATGATGAGCCCCCTTTAGGAAATTGCCAGAAGCCTAGAATTTCAACTTCTCCATTGTGCTCTTTTTAGTGGCCCAAATGAATCACTTCTTTAAAACCCATCTGGATTGTGTACTATCCCCTAACCATAGGAAGGGACTACTGAAATGGTCCTTGCAACACATGAGTTTAGATGTGGTACAGTAAGATGTC
This sequence comes from Dipodomys merriami, assembly GCF_024711535.1. Lineage (NCBI taxonomy): Eukaryota > Metazoa > Chordata > Mammalia > Rodentia > Heteromyidae > Dipodomys > Dipodomys merriami. Next base: position 88,667,303 of record NW_027203381.1, read on the forward strand.
ATGACATTTTTAATGACTAGGACCCACCTATGAATTGTTATCATTAAGAGAGAGGGCATTGACTAGGCTTAAGAAATATTTGAACCATTATTACAGAAATCAACCTCCCCTTTCAGGGATATGGGGAGCAGTAGTTTCATAACCTAGTTGTGTTTGCTTGGTGATTTTTGTGCTATGTCAAACAAGTTTTGATACAAAGTTCTGGTAATTTGTCAAATTTGATCATTTGAGTGGTGAAAAAAACCACTCTATGGTCCAACCCTGACCAGTAGATTCCAAGACTCCTTTGTTTGAAATTGAAGACTGACTTAGTGAGCTGAGCTGTGTGTAATCATACTACAAAGGAATATTTTAATGATACTTTAAGACATTACCTACATTTATAGCATAAACTGGTCAGAAAAACAGAACTCTTCACTCTAACGGTTCCAGAGCAAAAGGCATACAAAATAGGATTCTCAAACAAATATGGCCTATATTTCAGGAGACTTAAAACATAGACTTCTTGAAGCATAGAAAAGTATTTATTGAGCACCTATGATATTGGTGTGCCAGAAGATGTGGGGGCATAAAAATAGTATTTTTTAACAAGGGAACAGAATCTAGCTATCACATAAAACTCACACATGTGTTAGTTGCAACTGTTAATCACAGTTTTCCAAATGATTGGTAGAGAACAAAACACCCTCAAAATTTAGAAAGAAAAAAAAAAAAACCTCTAAGAAACTACAGACATTTTCAAAGAGGAGATTGACATTAAATGTGGCAGGTAATGTCAATGTGGCAGGTAAAAGAAACTTCCTGGTCAAAGAGATAAAAATGACAGGTTGTAGGGCTTACAAAGAAGTTGAAAAATAAGGCATCTCTGGATTCTAGAGAACTCTAAGTGGGCAAGAGGCTCATTAGGCATCTGAAGGGTTTTGAAATAGGAAGAGACAGTAGTCTTCTTTTGGCTCTCGAGGGAAGCTGTAACGAAGTAGAGCATGTCTTTGAATTCTGGCATTGTTCCTGGAGACTGTCCAGCCCCTAAGGAGACGAGGCCCAGATTTCAGCCTGGAACAACAGTGGAAGAAGTCAAGTTTCACTCAGGGGCATAGCCAGTCTTAAGGAACTCATACACATGCTTTCCAAGAATGCAATAGGACTATTAGAAATCGGGCAATTAGAAGGTAGAATTTCTCAGCACTCACCAGGACATAACCCTGGAAGGAAACAATTGTATATCAAAGTGGGCTCACCCAAAGCCTAACAGAGACATCTGGGAGGTAGATAAGGGAACAGTTCTTGTTGTTCAGAGCCCCATTTGCAGAGTTGCTTCCACATTAAGGTGTAGATAAGCACAAAACAGGAGGTACAATGTAGGGTCCGTGTTTACACAGTGGAAAGCTTCTTCCAGAAGAACCCCTATAAGGCCTAGGAACAACTGCAGCATATTAGGAATCTAGATAAATAGTGCCAATTACAATAGCTACTATATAGATTAATATCCAAATAAACTAAAAGTAATGTGATACTCAGTTACCAGTGACTACTCTGTTGAACATGGGCTATAGCAGGTATAGACATTTCAATCAGAGCTGCTGTTGTGGTGCTGGAGCATTCATGCCCAGAAATTAGGATACGCCAAGTTCATTGCTGTTTGGCACTAATTTCCTAAAGAACCACAATCACCTTTTTTTATTCCTACTCATCTTTCAAGATCTGGCATCACTTTAGATTATAGGGACCCTACCCTGGCCTACTCCAGTGCTTCTTTCTCCTTTCTTCTACATTTGTAGCACTACAGTTTAATGATCTAGCTCTCTAATTTAGTCATAAATATATGACCTAAATATATGACCAAAGGGGCAGAGAAGGAAGAGGAGGAGGATAACAAAAACAACACAACAGTAACATTTTTCTTGTGCTCTTCTTATATCTTAAGCGGGTTTTAAGGATCTGATCTCATTTTGGTCCAATTATCATCCCCATTTTCAATGAATGAACAGCGAAACTGAGACATTGTATTTAAGTAATTGGGTTGAAGTCATAGAAATAATAAACAACAAAGCTAGCGATGCATATTGTCATCAATCTGTTATATTGTTCCTCACATGTTCATGGAATGTTGTAACATGATTCTTATAAAAGAAATATGCCATTCAACTGTTGGAATTATTAGAGCCAATGTCAAATTAACCAGGCACTAAAATGTACTGGATTGATCAAAATCTGGCTCCCAGATGAAGAAGTGATAAGGTTGAAACATGTGTTTGTGTGAAGATATAGAGGCACAAGATAGTGTATTACAAGATGATGCGTGGGCCAGAGACACTGTTGAGCTACTCTGACTCTAAACCATCACATATTCTTTGTACTGGCAATTTCTGTGTCTGCAGGCAGGTTTTTGCTACGCTACTCCTTTTTTTATTTATTGAAAATACTGTACAGAGGGGTTACAATTACATGAGCAAGATAATAAGTACATTCCTTATCAAGCATTGTACCCTCCTCCTTTGTTTACCCTTCCCATCCCATCCTCCCCCCGTCCCTCCACCTAACCTTTCCTCCCCCCCCACCAAAGTTGTAAAGTTTGTTTCGACATAAGGACTTGTATATCTCATTGTTGCAATGGGTCCACCTGTATCCCTAGTTAAACCATTTGTTTTTCCCTTCCCCTCCACAAATTATACCAACATCAAATACAGTGAAAACAGGGCTTATACCGTGGGGGAGGGACATACAAAGCAACAAAGAAATCATCTTATAAATAAGTTAGAAACAATTGCATGAAAGAAAAAAACATTTGAATACATATCTTAGGATTCATTTCCCTAACATCAACTTATCTGACCTTTTCTGCTTGACTCCAACATATACTAGTTATTGCAAATAAGGGAAACCATGGGACCTATGTTTCTTTGGGCCTGGCTTACTTCACTTAATATAATTTTTTCCAAACCTTTCCATTTCCTAACAAATGGGGAAATGTCATTCTTTCTGATGGAGGCATAGAATTCCATTGTGTATATATACCATATTTTCTTGATCCATTCATCTACTGAGGGGCATCTGGATTGGTTCCATATCTTAGCTATAGTAAATAGTGCTGCAATAAACATAGTTGTGCTGGTAGCTTTAGTATGGTCTTATTTCTGACCATTTGGGTAAATGCCCAAAAGTGGGATTGCTGGGTTATAGGGGAGCTCTATGTGCGCTACTCCTTCTTATAGGAAGTTAAGGAATAAAATTTCCTTTTAAGTTTTAAGCTGACCACACACACACACGCACACACACATGCAAGAGAATGGAAATTTTTTGAACCAAAAAAAAATCATTAACTTACCAGGTAACAAAAACACAACTCACTCCAATGATCATATAGGTAAATGCATAATGCCAACAAAGGCATATGCTGAGAAACATACGGTTGTTATGATCATTCAGATCCCACTTAGGACTTCCATTTGGGGGATACAGAACAAAAGCAACCTGTGATTTAAAATGAACAAAAAGCATATATTAAAATAACCAATCATATTCCCCAAGATGGTACATTTCAAAATGTTTGGTAATGATGAAGACTCCATTATCTCATATTCTCAGGAAACGCAATAGGTTTTTCTCTCTGTTAAATTAATAAAGACAGTATCTACCAAACTTTAAATATATATTATATATACTTATTGATCCTGAGGCTTGAACTCAGGATCTGACTCTGAGCTTTTTTGGATGGGTTCCCTCTAGTTGTACACCAAATACCATTTGCCCTCCCTGATACATATAAACTTCACAGTTATCCTTAAACTTCACAACTTCAAGGAGATGTTGTTATCCCTCAGGTCACAGTGGTAAAGACTGGAATTCAGAGCCTTCAGTAACTTCTTCCTCAGTATTCAAAACAGCTGAATGACTAAGACAGGATTCTCTGGCTCTAAAATTTTTGTTTTTTCTTCTAACTATGCTGTCTTTCCCCACAGATTCTTTCCATGTGGGAAACTATGAGAGAAGGTCAGTTTGAGTCACCTCAGTCATTCTGATAAGGTTTAGACAATGAACTAAGATGAAACTTGATCCCATAAAGACACAGTAAAGTAACCTCTTAAAACACAGATTTCAGCAGACAAGATGATGTGTATCAGGGTCCCAGTTACTCAGGAGGCTGAGGTAGGAAAATCACTTGATCCTATAACCTCAAGGTCATCTTGGAAAATATATTGAGACCTCACCTCAAAAATAGAAAACAAATGAAAAAACTGAACATCAACATACAGTTTAGAAACTGGCAGTCTCCGAGCCCACGCCTACTTCATAGTTACATGTTGACTCACCTGCACACTTTAAAAAATATAATTTGAAGTTGTCAACACTTAAAAAATTAGAGAACATTACTCAAAAGTCTACAGTCTAAGCTTTTTAGTAAGAATAGAAATTTCTGGCCATATTAGACCCGGATGACCAATAGGAAAACATGGATTGAAACATATATTCTCCATCACTTTGACACTAAGATGATCTGTCTGACCAAGTGAACAGAGGTAGACCAACATTTCTATTTATGGCTGACCCTGTTTGTCTTGTTTATTGAGGAAATGTAGTCCCAGCATTTTCCAATCATATTTGCTAATGTCCTTCTTTCTATCCCAGGAATCAACATGCATTTGCTGTGTACTTTATAGAGACAGGAAACTTTAAAAAGTACCTGATACTGATCCTCCATCCTAAATTAGTCAACTGTCCATTACTGTGATGAAATTAACTGAGAAAAACAACTTAAAATGTCTATTCAGGCTCACAGGTTTAAAGGCATCAGTCCCTGGTCATTTGACTCTGTTGTGTCTGGGGCTGCCGTAAAGCAGAACATCATAAAAGGAATATGAGGTACGTGATGGCTGCTCCTTTTGTGGTTGCCAGGGGAGAGAGAAAGAGGACGAGGGAGAAAGAAAGGGACCAGAGACAGGCTCTGAGGTCACTTCCTCATCCACTCCAGTCTCTCCTCCTTCAGTCAGTGGGAAGTCCCTGAGGTTATCATAACCCCTAGAGCCATGCCTTCCCCTATTTAATCTCTGTCATTAGTTCCCTCTCTGCACATCTACATCTGGTGCAGGCTGGTGCTTTGGTTTTAATAACTCTCCCCTGCCTGAACCACATGGAGGTTTCCTTTCCACAACCCTTATAGTTCTTCAATGTTGTTCCAAGCTACTAGTGCTAGGGAAGCTGGCAAAACTTTTTAAAGGGACAAGAACAGAGGGAAGGAACTGAGGTACCTGGAGACACACCTTTGAGAAAAATACTAAGATTTTGGCCCCTCCTGTCTCTGCTTCTAGGCCAACATGAGAATCATTTTCTTGGCATGCTTCTGCCGTGCAGTTCTGCATCACCACAGGCCCACCGCAACAGGACCAAGTACTCACAGACAGAAATCGCTCACCTCCTTACCCCTAAATAAGCATTGGCAGCTTTGGTTTATGCATGATATTTTGTTAGACAGGGAAAAGCTTACCAACACAGACCTGCCGCCAGATTCTCCGTTTTAGGTCCCACCAATGCTTCTCTAGTGTCATCAACATAATCCACCCAACCTTGCTTGAAAAATGGTATGTTCTAGTTCCCAAATAGAGGGCAAACAGATGTGACCATCTTATTGGATGGTGCCAGTATTAGCCCCCAGTAAAATACCATCTTTGTACCTGTAAACAAACTCTAATCCAATCCAATGTCTCAGCCTCCTAAGAATGAAGGATGACAATTCAGGAACAAGGGATTGGGGATGTGGCTCAAGTGGTGCTTGTCTAGCAAGTGACAGACCCTGAGTTCACACACACACACACACACACACACACACACACACACACACACACACACACACACACACACACACACACACACAAACTAGGAACACAAAGCAAACCAGAAGGATATCAAGGCACAGATTCTTTTCTGGGCTCTTAAGAAGGAATCAACATCAGTGTCTGGCTCTATCTCCCTTTGAGAACACCCACACTCTGTTAGAGTATGCCACTGCCCTTCTGTTTGTCTGCTTATCTGCTTTTTGTCTGTCCACTTGTTAACTTACTCACTAAAGCTCTGCCAAGTTTTCTTACCATCAAAAAATAAATAAATAAAGGATTCAATCTCATAAATACCTTGCTTTTGTGTATTTTATATTTGGTCTCCAGGGAAAGAATACATTTCTGTTAACTTTCCAGCTTGAGGGAATTTGTTATTTCAGGCTTAAGAAACTAACATAGCAAGTATGACTAAAATAACAGAAGAGTATCACTTGCCCTGATGAACCTCAAGCCTGGATACATTAGTGACACTCATCTACGCTTCAAATCCTAACGACTTCACTTGTCCCTGGAAGCTTCCTTGCCCTCTTCCTCTAGAATTAGCCACCCTCTCCTCAGGGCAAAGTAAATTTTCAAGTAATGACATCTATTTTTCTCAATATTCCTGTGAGATATTTCCATTTATGTGGTGATTCATATGACTAATGAGGTAAAGTTAAAATGCTAATACTGAGGCTATTCGGTACATGCCATATTCATAAGTGCTTTTTGAAGCTTCCAAAATAAATTCGCTAAAGTAACCTCCATCGGTCATCTTCAATTCTCCCAAGCTTTTTTTTTTTTTTTTTTTTTGGTTGGTTGTGGGGCTTGAACTCTAGGCCTGGGCACTGCCCCTCAGCTTTTCAGCTCAAGGCAAGTGTGCTACCACTTGAGTCACAGTGCTACTTCTGGCTGTTTCTGATTATATGGTGCTGAGGAATTGAACCCATGGCCTCATGCATGCAAGGCAAGCACTCTACTGCTGAGCCATGTTCCCAGCCCTTTTTACTGTTTTTCACTGGAAAAAGAAAAACTGTGATTGCTTCCTGCTGTCTCATTGGAACCCACAGTATTGAAAGATAAATATTGAGTGAGGATGACTGTAAAGCCTATGAATAGTCAGTTGTAGAGACCACACTTAAGCCCACAGAAACATCCCATAGTCATCTTAACCACAAAACCATAAAGGAAGCTGAAGTCTCATACTAAGGGCCAGAAACTGTCACAAGTCACTCGATCATTATTTCAATACAAAGATAATATAAAAATCTGCCACTGTGCCTTTATGAACTATTCCTAATTTGCTTTTTAACATAAAATTACAAGAAAAAAGACCTATAAAATAATATTTTCTTGTGATAGCTTGTATGTCACCCATATCTGTTTCAATTAGTCTGAGCTTCATTAGTATCACATTTCCATAACAAATAATGATACGATCTATGTATAGTTTACAACCTGAGTTTCATATTATCTTATTATCTATCTAACCATGTATTGCAACACTATAAGCCCAAACAAGTGTTTGATCTATCATTTCACGCCACTGCTACTTTTTTCTTTCATTTTCAAATAAAACTTCATTTTTCTTAAAGGTAAGAAAGGTTTCATTTTCATTTGGGCTGAAGAGATATCCGTCAGAGGAAAAATACCTGGGCTAGGGAGGTAGGTAGAGAATAACAAGAAGCCAAGACAGCAGGAACAGTTTCCTTCTTCCCCGACTGTCTCTGTCTCCTTTGTAAAGGAGAATGAGAAAAGGCTCAGACAAAATACAAGTTAGTTTTTGAAATATTCTCCTACACAGAAACAGAAGAAAAGCCTGACTCAAGGAACAAGGGGACATTGATGTACTTTCTTTTTCTTTTCTAAATTATGGATAAGTTATTGAAGAAAAGTTTTGTGTCTTTGACTTTGTGAAAGGGTCTTCCTGTGTAGTCCAAGCTGACCTTTAATTCACAATCCTCCAGCCTCAGCCTCCAAAGTGCTGGTATTACAGGCTTATACTACTATACCCCATAAGAAAACATTATTAAATGTAATAAGGCTCAGGGGGAAAAAAATCCAAAGATGTTTTTATAAGTTTGGAGGGCAATTCTCCATCTGTGTACATATTACACAATCATTTAAATTTCAATTATTAAAAAATGGTCTGAGCTGGGTGGCAATGGCTCATCCCTTTATACAGAAATTCTTCACTTAGCATGGGAGTTACATTCCAGAGACCCCTATGATAGGTGAATATATATAAAGTTGCAGCATTATCTTTATTTTCTTATTTATATATAGTGTAAGGCTCTTCCCACTCTCCTATAGACCTTTCCCACTCTCTTATTAACCTTAATTAACATTTTAATATTTGATATTATTATTGTTTAGGCAAAAAATCATTAAAATGGTAAATATTATATAAATACCTTATACCTATATTGCAAAATCCCATGACAGAGCAAAAACTCTGTGATATAGAATTAGATATATATTTTGTTTTTTAAAATCTGAAATACAGTGAAGCCTCAATAAGTGAACCACTGTATAGTGAGGAAAGACTATAATCTGAGCTACTCAGGAAGCTGATTGTGGTTCAAAGCCTGGCCAGGCAGGAAAGTCTGTGAAATTCTCATCCTCAATTAACTACCAGAAAAAGCTCAGGGACAGCACCCAGGCCCTGAGTTCAAGTCCCATGACTGACAAAAATATAAAAATTAAATTAAATTGAAAACAGCCTCTTTCAGTTACATGTCCTACACATGGCTCCAGGAGGCAGTGTGTCATTAATAGATCTGCACATAATTGATGCACTATTATTGGTCAAGTAAAGAGAAACGGTGAAAGAAAAAGCAAGGTTTAAAAAAAGTCACTTCATGGGCTGGCTCAGTGGTAGAGCGCTTGCCTGGCATGCATGAGGCCTGGGTTTGATTCCTCAGCACCACATAAGCAGAAAAAGCCTGAAGTGGCGCTGTGGCTTAAGTGGTAGAGCACTTGCCTTGAGCTGAAGAGCTGAGGGACAGTACCCAGGCCCAGAGTTCAAGCCCCACGACTGACAAAAAAAAAGTCACTTCAGACAGAATTGTGACCATAACTATAATCAATAAACCATGAAAACATAATAAATTCAAGTAGGTTTCTACATATTTGGATTTGGGTTTCAGATAAATGGAAAAACAGGCAGTTAACAGGGCTAAACTGTCATTTCCCATAAGCATGTTTGCATTGCTAGAGTATGTTCATTTTTCTTTGTCTCCAGACAGTATTTAGGCTGACTGCTAAGTCAAACAGGAAACTAATCTAGACATTTGAGGAGATGAAAAGCTTCCAGGTAATTAAAGATTTATGCCCAAAAATATTAAGCTCACAGAAATGCCTTAGAAAAGCTTTTGGGGAAATGAAAACACTATTTTTCCATTCTGAATTTGAGTTTTAGTCTTCTACCGATGGATATCCCATTTTCAGCACTACTTGTTAAAGAAGCTTTTTTGCAATGTATATGTTCTTGGCCACTTTCTCAAGAAACACGTGACAGTCTTGCTTGGGCTTATTCTGGATCTTATATTCTATCCTAGTTTTCTGTCTGTTTTTGTGCCAGTGTACCATTATGTTTTTGTTAGTATGGCTCTGCAGTATAATTTGAAGTCTGGTATTGTTGATGCCTTCAGCATTGTTTATTTTGCTCAAGAGTTCTTTGGCTAGCCAGGGTCTTTTGTGCTTCCACATGAATTTTAGGATTGTTTTTTCTATCTCTATAAAGAATGAACAGAGATGAGATTTTGACAGGGATTGACTAACTGTGTGGATTTCCTTTGGCAGTTACATCTATAAATGTATATGACATTATGATTTAACAGTTTCAGATGTTCATTGATTAGAATTAATAGCAACACATTAAGGGTAGAGAGTTAACATAAAAAATTGAAAGATTATAGGTGTTGTGGTTAACATGTTCAGTTTTAGAGTTTTTATCTATTACTGATTGTGCCTGGGAGAGTAACTTTTCTCTTTGGATTTTCCTACAGTAAATTAGAAATGATAGTACCTAATTTCTGACTTGGCGTAAGAACACAGCAAAATAAGGTATATATAAAAATCTAATATAATAGCCCAAAATGTTATTTCTCAATAAATAACAGTTTCTTCTCTTTCTTGATTTCCATGTGTTTCTAGAATCTACTACCCATCAGGTGATTAAGCTTCTTGAGGGTCAAGAATTGCTTCCAACTAAAGGCATAAATGAGATTTCCTACAGGGAAAGGGAAAAGGACAGTTAGTTGTATGATTAAAATGTGAACAACCTTCTTCCTCCATCTACTTTGACCATGTCCCCATCAAGGCCTCTGAGCCACTTGAAGGACATCAACTCTCAGAGAACTACTGGATGAAAGTCTCATGAGTCAAGTTAAAGTACACCGTCAAATAAGGAGATAGAAATACTAGGTATTAGCTGAAGGCTCCAACCTACCTGCCAGAACCAGGTCCCTTGTAGCATGAGGAGACTTGACCTCAGAAGCTCCAGCAATACATTATTCTTTGTGAGGAACTCCAGGAAGGAAACTATTCCTGCCAAAAGGACGACCAAGCACAGTATCTGGTGTACAAAGATGTCTAGCATTTCTCGGCCATGAGTGTGGTTGTAAAAGATAAAACCTGATAGAGGGAGGAAAATAATTTGTCTTTTTTTCCTCCATAGAATCACATGCTACCCATTGCTTCTCTCGCATAGTCTGTCCACAGAATCGTACACATGTATATAAGTGCTCAAAAAGTTTTCCTCTGATTCCCACAGCAATGAACTTTGGCATTTGAGGAGTCATGATTGCCCTTTAGAATGCTGTCCTTGGGATAGAGGAGTTAGAGGCATGGCTCAAGTGGCAGAGCACCAGCCAACGAGCAAAAGGATCAGATGCTGAGTTTGAGTTCCAGTCTCAAACTAACAAAAAAAGAATGAAATCTTTGGAATTCAGCTCTCCTTTTCCCTTCCCCCAACATTTTTCTCTCCTCTAACACAAAATGACATTTTAGCCAGGTGCCAATGGCTCATGCCTGTAATCCTAGCTACTCAGGAGGCTGAGATCTGAGGATCACAGTTCAAAGCCAGCTCAGGCAGGAAAAGTCTGAGACTCTTATCTCCAATTAACCAAGAGAAAACCTGAAGTGGTGCTGTGGCTCAAGTGGTAGAGCACTTGCCTTGACCAGAAGAGCTCAAGGACAGCACCCAGGCCCAGAATTCAAGCCCTTCAAGCCCCACGACCAACCAAAAAAAAAAAAAAAAGATACTTTAAACTGTATTTCTAAGCATCCTCTACATAGGCTAATGAGTAATATCTATGACAGGACAAGGGAGCTATAATTATTGTGAATATACAAATGAATAAATATAAAATGAAGGCTTGACTGAAGGAATTTTATACAATGAAATAAATGTGCACATACGTCATAAGGTAGACCTTGAACAAAACTCTCGAGAAGTGTCCAAGCAGTAGTACCCACTTCATTTTTTCAAATTCTATAAATAGATTTAAATTCATCTTCATTGTTTTCATTTAGGTGAAGAGGAAAAGATACTCATGAAAAGAACAGTAACACCCTGAGATCATGAAACCTTGCTATCTAGACCTTTATCTCAAAGAGGTACAGAAAAATATTCCTATCTTTGGATGAGGGACAAGGAAAGGGGATCAAGTGGGAGGAGACTGCGTCCTGATCATTTGGGATTTTACAGTTCTGAAATCAGTCAATTTCTTGAGTGTACAATAAATGGAAGCAAATCATTTATCACTCCATGTTTTCTATTTCCTTCCAACCATAATCTGGAAAAACAACTGAATGAAACTTTGTTTTCTTGAATTTCTCCAAATTAAGGACCTCATGTTTTTATGTGACTGAACTTTTTGGACCCTGCTTATCACATATTGAGATTGTCTTGTGATGCCAGTATTCTGGAAGCCAGCAAGCAGATGCTGGAACATGTTCTGCCATGAGCAGTTGCCCGTTCCAATGCTCCACTGCTCTGACTTCAGTTTTCACTGTCAAAAGTGAAAATGGTAATAACCAGGACAAGCAAGACAGTAGTAAACATTGTTGGTGATTCTTTGAGACAAATATAAAGCAGGGGGAAAAGCACATTGAATAATTTGTGCTGGCCCAGTTCTACTAATGCAAGGAAAACCTTTGGCATGCTGCTAGGACACCCAAATATTTCACGATGGCCTAGGTATATGGCCTTGTCAAGCAAGACTGTACCTTAACCCAAAGACACATTATTGTAAAGGGTTACATGAATCTCATTAATAGAGAAAATTACAGGAGGAAAAAATGAAAACATCACTCATACTTACCCTCCACAAATAAGGCATTTGACATCATTAACTTCACTAAGGAGCCTGGAAGTGAATTAATGGTGGAACATAAGATTTTGGAAACACCCATCAATCCAAAGAAGAAATACATGGTACAGTGATGCCAGCCATCAAGTTGGTTCCACTGGCCTTCTTTATATAAGATCAGGGATGGTCCTCCATTAAGAAACTGTTCCCCACCTATGCCTGTAGAGAAAGACAACCCTCTCCATAAACTTTTCTAGTATTCATGAATATGCAAGGACATTTATTCATTATCTATTACAATCTACTATCCTCTTACAGGTTGATCCCTCTTTCTGAACCATTCTCTAACAGTCTAGTACAAACACTTCAGATATATTTTAGTTCAGATGCTGTCTGTCTGGGTAAAAAAATCTTAGTCAAAACAATCATATCACCAATAGAGTCAAATCATTATCTCAAATGATCAATGATTATAATGTTAGTTCAACTGTCTGTTGTAATTACTAAAGTAAATCCTGTCTGATTTGGGGGTCTAAATTTAGGAGATCAGTCTATAAAGGATGGATTATTTTTTCCTCTAGATATTACATGTTTTAAGCTACCACAAAACAAGAAGTTGTCCTTAGTACCCATCAAATACACTAGGAGTTCAGGTTTTTCTCAGTGAAGAATAACTGAGAAGACGCAGACAAATAACAGCATATGATCTAGTCAGTTATACAAAAGTTTAGCCAGGTGGCTCACACCTGTAATCCTAGCTACTCAGGAGGCTGAGATCTGAGGATCATAGTTCAATGCCAGCCAGGGTAGGAAAGTCCATGAGACTCTTATCTCCTATAAACAACTAGAAAACCAGAAGTGGTGCTGTGGCTCAAGTGGTAGGGTGCTATCCTTGAGTTGAAGAGCGCAGGGACAGTGCCCAGGCCCAGAATTCAAGCCCCACAACCAACAAAAACAAACAAACACAAACCTGGAAGTGGCACTGTGGCTCAAATGGTAGAGCTTTAGCCTTGAGCACAAAGTGGCTTGGGACATTGTCCTGACCCTGAATTCAAGCCCCACAACCAACCAAAAACAACAACAACAACAATAAAAACAATTTGATTTCCTTAGAGATGATACCTTGCTTATTAACCTATACTATTTGGTAAAGAAGTTCTTTTCTTTGGAAATAGTTGTGCTGTAGTTATTTTATTTTATTGAACTTGGGACCTGGGTGCTGTCCCTGAGCTCTTTTGCTCAAGGCTAGTGCTCTACCACTTTGAGCAATAGTGTCACTTCAGGTTTTCTGGTGGTTAATTGGAGATAAGAGGCTCACAGACTTTCCTGCCTGGCTGGCTTTAAACTCAACTTCCTGAGTACCTAGGATTACAAGCATAAGCCACCAGTGCCTGGCTTTGCTCTGTAATTTGATGGTCAAAGACCTACCTCTATCAATAAAACATGAGAGAAAAATGAATGTAAATGTGGGAAATTTTACATTTAACAAAGAAGAGGCCTGAGTGGAACACTAACAAATACAGAATGCATTCCTAGAGTTTCTAAAGGTAATGAAATCCTCACTTCCTTCTCCAGGTCAGAAAACAAGAGAGAAAGACAAGTGCATGAGGCACTATCCTCCTCCACTCCGACTCCTCCCCAGCCTGTCTGCAGTGATTTACCAGAAAAGCATCACCACAATAATTTAATCATTTTGGTGTTTTGAGAAGTGGTTTCTAATAGGGTCTATTCTTTCAGAGATCAGAACAGTTGTTATGAAAGTGTTTCAGAGGCTCTAACCAATTTTAAAATCTAATTCACCTTGACTGGGTAGGCAAATTAAGTACTATGGTTAAGTGCTAAGGGAGTATGTAGGACTAAGTTCTTATTTACACAAGAACTGTACCACATTATATCAGAAGACAATTACAATTAGAATATGTATTACACCTTTTTTTTTGGTGCCAATTCTGGGGCTTGAATTCAGGACTTGGGTGTTGTCCCTGAGATTCAGAAGTGGTAGCGCTCTATTATGTCACCACAGAACCACCTCCAGCTTTTTCTGAGTAGCTCATTAGAGAGTTTCTAGACTTTCTTCCCCAGACTGGCTTCAAGCTGCAATGAATCCTCAGATCCCAGCCTCCTGAGTACTTAGGATTACAGGCATCCACAACCAGGGCCTGGCCAAGACATATTTTTAATACAAAGTTCATTTTAACACAGCTTGATTTTATAGTGACTCTTCTTTGTGCTCATGAAAACACTCAAAAGGAGAAGAGAAAACAGAAATGGTCCACTCACCACTCAGAGCCATGAAGATTATTACAATTCCCTCCACAAGTTCTATTCGTTGGAATGATGCTTTGGAGCCAGGATAGCAGGTCCGCTTCTGCTTTTTGGAGACATATTTCAGAATAGATTTGGTGCTCCACCAAAAACTCATGAGAAAGAAGTAAGTTCCAGGGAGGGCATGACCTCTGAAACTCCCCATGACCTACAAAGATAAGAGTATGCATTAGATAGGTATTCATTTCTAGAGTCTGGCCAAAATGTCCTTTGTCCCCAGAGAGTATACTAACTTTTGGGAACCTTGTAGATCTTACTCCAATATCAAGAATGCCAAAAAAAGAAAATAGATGGCATTCATTGAACACTTATCATATATTTTAGGCATTGTGTCAGGTGTTTTACAAGGGATTTATCACCTATGAGTGAAAGGTTATTATTCCATTTTCAATCGAGGTACAAGGCTAAAGAAGTAAAATAACTTTCCCATATCTCACAATTATTTAGTAAAAAGTTTCTTATTTTTAACACAGAGCTCAAAATGATTTCTTATAAAAAATAGTGTTTCACAATGCACTTGCTCCTTAACCATACTTAAAAGAAATATAATATGAAAATTTGACATCTGTGTTTAAAGCTTTGAATGACATGAAATTGCCTGTAAGAGTGTGTGTGTGTGTGTGTGTGTGTGTGTGTGTGTGTGTGTGTGTGTGTGTGTGTGTGTGTGTGTGTGTGTGTGTGTGTACATGTACTGGACCTTGGGGATGAAATCAAGGCCTGGGCACTGTTCCTGAGCTTCTTTGCTCACGGCTCATGTTCTACTACTTGAACCACAGCTCTACTTCTGATGTTTTTTTGGTAGTTCATTGGAGATAAGAGTCTCACCAGTTTTCCTGTTCAGGCTGGCTTTGACCCATGATCCTCAGATCTCAGCCTCCTATGTAGCTGGGATTACAGGCGTAAGCTACCAGTGCCCAGTTGCCTAGCATTTTTAAACTAAATAGGTTTCAAAGGATCAAGTGTGTTTCAGAGACCATGAGTATTCCTCAGATATTCATGTTCCTTCCCACCTTTGCCCAGCCTCTCCTCCAGCTGACTTAGAATTGAGTTTTTAACTCTGATTACTGGGCTGATGTGGAATCAGCACAAGGCTGAGACAGTTCAGTTCCTTTCTCTCTCTCTTCCTCTGCTTTGGCAACCTTGAAATAAGATGGCCACAGAATAGAGGATGGGAAGCCAGCTTGCTTCACATTATGAAAAAATCCTTCCTTATTGTCTTAAGGCACTGAAACTTCGATTTTTATTTTAAAAAGAATTTAGTCCTGCTTAACCAGAAGTCAACCAACCCAATTCCTATTGCAAATTTTGTTTACACTATTGCCACATGGAAGAAAGTCACTTCTGACTAATAAACACGGGTGTATCTTTCATTTCTGGTCAGTGATATAGAGACACTGGTCTTGAATTATGTATGCTTTTAATAAGTCGAAGAGTCCTTTGTTCAAATGTCTTGTGCTATGAACAGTATAATGGAGAGACAGTCCAGGATTATTTCTGTTGATTTAGGTAGACATATGCCAGTTCATGAGAGAGGATTTCAGAATTCTACCTGGCCCAGAAGACTTCATAGCTGAGTACTGGGCCTCTCAGTGTAGGCAACAATTCTTTGGCTAATTCCTCGAGAGGAAACTGTGAAGTTGACGTTAATATGGACAATCTATCTCCAGTGAAGTCTCATTTCAGTGTATGTTTAAATCATATAAACCATCTTAGTATCAAACAGGTTCTGGTACATCTTTTGGGTGGACTTGAGCCTATGTCCCTAAACCTCTCTTTGTTTTTAATTAATTAAAGGAGAAGATATGGGTATAAATGATGCCAGGAGTTTCTGTTTACCCTAGCTGCCCTCCTTCCACAGTGTGGCTGTATCCACTGTTTGTTTTGATTTAGGTTACTACCTGGAATTGGAAAATACATCCTGACTGTAAACATTTCAAACTTTCTGGAAAACAATTTGACATGATTTAAAGATCATTCACAATTTGTATTCCTTGGTATAAAAAACTCACTTGGAAGAGTTTGTCCCAAATATATTCCTGGAAATACAACTAACAAATCTATATTGGTACCTATCGTTAAAGCTATATGTACATCTATATATATAGAGAGAGATAGTAATAGATAGATAGATAGACCCAAAAATAGAAGAATTATTAAATACATGATACAAGTTCTAAAAATACAATTTTCAAATAACTTAAATGACAGAAGATATGTTAAATGAAAAGAATAGGATAAAAACCAAGGAATAGAGGCTTAAGGTCACACTAAGTAGGTGTGAATACCAGGTTAACCATTTATTAGCAACATGACTTTTGGAAGTTACTTAATCTTCACTGCCTCAATTTTCTCTTTTGTAAATTAGGGCCAATTATAATACCTATTGCATAGAATTAAGATGAATTATTCCAAAGCAAATAATCTATTCAGTAGTCATGCTATCCTCAACTACCAAAGTAAAACCAAATGAACAACTGTACTTAGCTACTAGCTACAAAAATGTGAACATTTTCTTTACTAATCATCTGATAATTATCTGTGTACTTCTTTTTTTATTTTTTTTTATTGTGAAAATACTGTACAGAGGGGTTACAATTACATGAGCAAGGTAATGAGTACCTTTCTTTTGTGTGTGTGGGGGGGGTCCGGTCGTGGGGCCTGAACTCTGGGCCTGGATGCTGTCCCTCAGCTCTTCAGCTCAAGGCTAGCGCTCTACCACTTGAGCCACAGTGCCACTTCTGGCTTTTTTCTTTTTGCTTATGTGGTACTGAGGAATTGAACCCAGGGCCTCATGCATGCAAGGCAAGCGCTCTACCACTGAACCACCTTCCCAGCCCTAATGAGTATATCACTTCTACTTCTAATGTTTTAAAGAGTTACTGGGATCTTCTTTGGTTATATAATTCTTACACTTTAATTAGGGAATAAAGCTCTTGAAAACAGAGAAAACAAATATACATGACAAATTTCTCTTTGAACTTAATATCTTATGTACTGTAAGTTTCTTAGTTACCAAGAGTAAGTAAGCAGTTCTTATCACAGAAATTATTTATCAAGCATCTTTACTCTGATACCTCTAAGGTCATCTCATACTTAGCATTTAACTAATCACTCACTTCCAGAAAGTAACTTTCTCCCAACTACCTATTTGGTCAACAAAAACTGTAATTTGCCTTACTTGCCCAAACCTAAAACACGAAAATCACCCAGGAGTCTGGCTAGTTCCCTAAAAGTGAATTCATTATTGAAAAGCCTTGCTCTGCTGTCTAACATCAAACCCTCTGTCTAAAACTCCTAGCTGCTTCAGTTTCATTGGCTTGAAAAGTCTTCCCTGAAGGCCCAAACAGGCAATCCTGTTACACCTTAAAGCATCAAGCCTTCACTTCAATAAATCCATCTTCCTGATTAACCTCTGAGATCTTAGTCACCAAAATCATGCCAGCCTTGTAACAGAGCATTGAGGACTCAAAATTAAAGAGCCTGGGCCAATTTTCTGCTTGTTCATTACTTCTCTCTCTCTCCCTCTCTCTCTCCCTCCCTCCTTTATCTTTCTTCCTTGTTCCCTTCTTTCTTTCCCTTCCTCCCTCCCTCCCTTCCTCCCTTCCTTGCTTGCTTCCTTCCTTCCTTCCTTCCTTCCTTCCTTCCTTTTTTCTTTCTTTCTTACCCCTAACATATTAAGGAAGAAAATGCCAGAGTCACAAAAAACAACTTTAGGGTTCCTACCTTTCTACATATAAAAATATTTGACCAAAGTCAGTTATAACAGGATTTCTAGATTTGTCTAGATAATGAACCCAGCAAACCCAGTAATTCTTGGCAATGGGAATAAATTTGTTTTACTTCTCATCCATTGTGCCATTTCAGAAGCCATTGTCTATCCAATTATTCATTGTTCCCTGATTTACTACTGCCTTCAGATATAACTTACTCTATGTAAAAGGTGAGTACAGTAGTAAAGTTTGGTAAGATTTAAATCCAGTGAGCACACACAGTCTCTTTAAAAAAACACAGGGCTTTCTTTCATCACCATAACATGGAATATATTTGCCAGGCAGCTGGCAGAAACCTTGGGGGAATCACCAGGGTAGGAAACAAAAAGACCATTCCTGAGGATCTTTCCCAGTTGCACCCAGATACAATTCATCCTAAAATTCATATTCCTCTCCTATCCAAAAAAACTGTGACTTCTAATGACACTAAACATCCTCTGCTTAAATATAAGAAAAAAATCTCCACTAGTCCTTTATTCTGACTACCCTAATACATGCATGCACACACACACACACACACACACACACACACACACACACACACACACACACACACACACACACACACACACACACACACACCACTACCACCATCACCACCAGCATCATCACCACTATCACCAGAAATAGTTTTAACTTCTAGTGTTGAAAAGAGACAAAATTGGCAAATCCCTAAGACTTTAATTAGATGTTGGGTGTTAATTCACAGGCATTATCATAGCTTAGCCCCTGTACAGAGAGAATTCAGCCTAGGGGAAGATATGTAACAATCTTATTGATAGAAATTCAATCAAATAGCTAATTTCAATATTATGAGAAAGGTCTTAAACTACAATTGTCTTAAGTCACTACCAACATTTGTCTTAATCAGCGATTCATACTTCAAATTACATATGTAAATTCTAATACATTGAATATGTGCTGTTTTGTCTTAACTATTGCTTCATGAGTAACTTTAAAAAATCTACTTTTTATGCTTAGTGACATTTTTATTAAAGGAAAAGTTCAAAATGCACAATAATACATATAACAATTGATATACACATGAATAAAGGTAAATGCTGAGTAAACATTGGAATAAATTATGCATATCATTTACTTTAAGGTTAAATAAAGTACCTGAAAAAGATGTTACAGATTTATTTTCAGATATAGTTTCATTTGGATCCCACTTTAACATATCTTGATTCAACATCATTCCATACATCTCTCAGACTTTATCTTCCATATTTGAACAGTTTGAATTTTCTTAGTGAAATGATCCTTACCTTCACAATTTCTTCAGTGTCAAACCCAACTGAATCCTCTTGTCTCAAGGATTTAGAATGGTTCCCAAGGTCCAGAAAAGAACAGCAGGTGCTGACAGGCCCTGAATCTAAAACCTCCTACTGCCTTCGTTTGGAATCTAATCAAATGCACTCACCAAAAATCCCTATGTCACAATGCATTTAAACCCAGGGAACACACCCTTCTGAAAAGTCCTGCCTCCCTGTCCAACCATTACATTGCAGACTATTTGTCACGCACTACATTTTATCAGGTCACTAGTCTTAAGCATATGTCACCTTCAGTGACATCCAAAGCCAATAGATGTCCCTATGGGCACTTTCCTTCAGGTCATTAAAACGTGTAGCAAAAGAAATGATTATAGCAGCAATAGCATAATTAAGCATATTCTATAAGTCCTAAGAAGATAAACCAGTTCTTAACATGCAGGGATGTGTGAAAGAAGGTGTCACTCTTTTTTTTATATATATAACTTTAAAAAACAAAAGAAAAGGACAAAAGCCAATGGAGTGCGTTCCTGCCTGAGACTTTATCACTGACCTGAGGACAATCAGGATGAAAAAGAGCTGGAGTGGCTAACAAAAGGTGCATTCCTGTATCTCATTTAACATGTATTGAATCTATTAGTAGAGGAAATCTCAGGACTCAGAAATCTGCATATTTAACAAGCACTAACCAGTTCATTTTTTTCTTTACTTTTGAGAAACAAAGTATTAGGATGTGTGGAGATAAGAAGACAGAACCAAGACACTGAGATTTAAACATGACTTCCTGGGGCTGGGAAGGTGGCTCAGTGGTAGAGCGCTTGCCTTGCATGCCAGAGGCCCTGGGTTCGATTCCTCAGCACCACATAAGCAAAAAGAAAAAAGCCAGAAGTGGCACTGTGGCTCAAGTGGTAGGGCACTAGCCTTGAGCTGAAGAGCTAAGAGCTAAGAGTGCCCAGGCCCAGAGTTCAGGCCCCATGACTGGACCCCCCCCCCAAAAAAAAAAACAAAACATAAACATGACTTTCTTACCACAATACCTCAGAGATCGTAGGTCACCTACTGATTTTATAGATGTCAGAAGAATAATCTGGCTCTATTAAAAAAAAAATAGACCCAGTGGAATGCTACTATATTCCTTATTTTATCTTATTTTTATTTCTATACCTCTTTAAATAACTAATACCAGAGGCTATTTTTAACCAAACATCTAAAATGAAAAATGTCCTAAACTTGAACATATAAAGAAAGATAGGATCCAGCAATCCAAAAATGTATGCCTTTTTTAAAAAATAATAAAACCAGTAAATAAAACTAAGAACAAATGTCATGTTACCTCACCTGCCTATACCAAATCCTCAAAATAAAGAGGAACCAGTCTAGTTTTATCAGTATAGTATAGATGCATTTGATCTCAGAAAGAAGTTGATATTTGTGGAACATACTGTTAGAAATTTTAGATGAATCTGTTTATTTTATCTTTGAACAAACAGGTATTTATTAGTAGTTTCTACAGATATAAACATATTATATATATATAATATATATATATATATATATATATATATATGAATGAAAGGCTTCCCTTTAGGGAAAGTAAGGCTCCAAAGGTCTTGAGGACTACTATAATTTAATGTCCTCATCAAAATGTATGATGAAATTTGTCACCATAGTGGTTCTAGAACCTTAAGAAATCATTAGGTTAGAGAGGATCTATCTTCATAATGGATTCAGGCCATTTTCTTGTAATTGTGCAGAAATTGGGTTGTTATAAAAGCAAGCAACTTATTTCCTCCATTGTCTCTCACATGGGCCTGCTCTCTTGCCAGCTGATACCCTCCATGGACATCTAAGCCTTTGGAATTGTGTTAAATAAGTATCTTTTCTTTATAAACTACCCAATCCATGGTATTCTGTTATAGCAACAGAAAATGAACAGTTGTAACTTACTCTAAATTATTGAGTACAGTCCAAAACCAGGATCCCAAAAATCTTATATGTCTGATTCTAAACTCCATGATTTTCCCTTAAAAAGCCGGCGCGGGGGAGGGCAAGACTAGAAAAGGTTTTCTAATGACCCATCACACAATCTTATCAAGATATTTTTGAGCGGATTCACATTGTAGGGAAAAGACATTGCCTGAGTCTTTGTACCAATGAGCTATTGACACATATGAAATAGGTATAGCCTTGTATGTTAATCAGAGAGCACAAGCCAAGAAAGTAAAGCTGTTGTTTGTAACCAGCAGTTCATTTACTACCATTGTAACAAGTCAGTGTTCAAGGCTCTTAACAAAGAGAATTGGGTCAACTAGTCTGTCATGACTTCATTTGACATATAGAAAAAGTCTACATGCCAGTAATCTAGTGAGGGGCATCTAATTACTAATTATCAGTAATATGATGAAAACCTGAAGACTTTGATCTGTAATTCCCAGCTTCATGCTCGGCTCAAATTCAATTCAAGTTGATGAACAATGATCAAGCTCTTCATAGATAGTTGGAGACCTGCTCAAAGTTAAGGGGCCAGAGATTTGATAAGTTGCTCTCCATTATTGTTATCACTATTACTAAAAATTTAGGTTAGAACAACACATTTATTGTCTGTAGGTCAGAAACTTGACACATCTCATTGCAAGATACAAAAGCAAAATAATGAAGGAAATGACTTCTTTAAATTCCATTTCCTTCACAGGAAGCCAAAACAGAAGTGTTTCTCTCTGTGTGTTTCATCCAACTTTAACTCTTATGCTAATCAACATAACAAATACCAATATACACCTACTAGAATGGATCAGCTTTAAAAGACTGACACTACCAAGGATCAACAAGGATGTGGACCAGCAGAAGCTCAAATACCACAGGAGAGAAAAATAATGGTACAGCCTCCCTGGAAGCAATATTTATTTATTTTCTTACTTATTTTTATTTGGGGTAGTACTAGAGTTTGAACTAAGGACCTCACAGCTGCTTTACCGGTTGAGCCACCCCTCCACACCTTTTCATTTTGGTTTTGGTTATTTTTTCAAATAGAGAGTCTTGTGATTTTTGCCTTAGGACAGACTTAGACCATGTTCCTATAGAATCAGACAATACGTAGTCTTTTGCAGACTGGCTCCTTGCCATACATTATCTGACTGCATTTACATAGATCTGTTTGGAGAATCTGTTCTCTTCACTAATCTACTTTGTCTGTTCTTTTACCAATACCACACTCTCTTGATCACCACAACTTTAAACTAAGATTTCTTTAAGTTCACCTTCAATATCGATTGGGTAGTTCTGAGTTATTTGCCATTCCATATACACTTTTGATAACTATAAAGTAATTTTCTGGGATTTTTTTCCTAGAACTGCATAGTATCTATAAATCAAATTGGGAAGAACTGACATTTTTCATTCTTTTTATCAATAAATATGTAGTATCATAACATTTATTTAGAATTTGGCTTTCTTAGAAGTGCTAGATGTTTATTGTTTATCCCTAGATACTACATTTATTTCTTGCTTTTGTTTTCTTTTCTTTTCTCTTTTTCTTTCTACTTTTTGTTCTTTCTTTTATTCTTGTGCTTTCCTTCCTCGATTTCTTCTTTTCGTGTGTTAATGTCAGTGGTGGTGTGTTTCTTCCTTGGTATATAGGAAAATATTTGCCATTCATACACTAATATGTATCTTGAGATCTTGCTACAATCACTTACTATTTCTAAGAGTGCTATTGTGGTTGACTGGGGAATTTTTTACATAGACAATTTTGTCATCAGTAATCAAAGATGGTTTTATTTCTTCCTTCCTAATCCACATATTTTCTATTTCTTAACATACTGCATGAGATAAGACTTCTAGAATGATGTTGAATTGCAGTGATGACAGGAGATATTCTTACCTTGTTCCTAATCTGAAAGGAAAATATCTAGTTTCTGACTACCAAATATAATAATAGCAGTAGGTTTTGTGTAGAGTTCAGCACCTATTAGAAGCCCTGTTTATAGATACTCCATTTTCCGTTGTTGGTAGCTTTAGTGTGGCCTGGTTTGGGTAAATGTCCAGGGGCGGGCATAGGTCATAGTCTTTTGAGGAACCTCCATACTGCTTTCTGGAATGGTTGAATAAGTTTACTTATTCAACAGTGTAGTAGTGTTCTCTTTTGTCCACATCCCCACCAGCATGTTATTGTTAGTTTCCTTGATAATGGCCATTCTAACTGGGATGAGATGGAATCTCAAACTCTTGATTTGCATTTCTTTTATAGCCAAAGATGTACAACATTTCTTCATGTGTCTATTCACCATTCTTATTTTTTCTTCAGAGATGTCTCTAAGTCTTTAGCCCACTTGTCAATAGGGGTGTTGTTACCTTGAGGATTTGTTTGGGGGGTTAATTTTTTGAGCTCTAAGCATATTTTAGATATAAGGCCCTTGTCTGATACATAGCTAGTAAAGATCTTCTCCCATTCTGTAAGCTTTCTATTTATCTTGCTAGCTATGTCCTTTGCCATGCAGAAACTCTTCAGTTAGATGCAATCTTATTTTTTAATTTTTATTTATTTATTTATTTATTTTTGTTGGTTGTGGGGCTTGAACTCTGGGCCTGGGCACTGTCCCTCAGCTCTTCAGCTTAAGGAAAGTGCTCTACCACTTGAGCCACAGCGTCAATTCCAGTTTTCTGAGTGGTTTATTGGAGATAAGAATCTCATGGAGTTTCTTTCCTGGGTTAGCTTTGAACCATGATCCTCAGATCTCAGCCTCCTGAGTAGCTAGGATTACAGGCGTGAGCCACCAGTGCCTGGGTAGATGCAGTCATTTATCTTGTCTTTCTTTGATTTGTTATGTTTCTGGACCTTAGGAAATTCTGACCCATGCAAAGGAGCTCTACTGTTTCCCCTGTCCCTTCCTATAAGATTTTCTGGGTATCTCGTCTTACATTAAGGTTTTTTATCCATTTGGAATTGATTCTGGTGCAGGGTGATATATAAGGATCTAGCTTCAGTTTTCTATACATCAAAACCCTAATTTCTAAAGAAATCTGGTAAAGGGGATTCCTCCAAGTGTTTCAGTAATCCAGATTAGAAACACTACGGTGTTTAGAACACAGAACATTAGAAACACTAATCACTCTCTCCATTATCTTTCCATTATCTTCATTATTTGGAACACAGTACGGATATATAATATTCATCAGTAGCTATTAACTTTGTCTTTGAAGATATGACTCAATTATGGCATTATGCCACCCACTGTCAATAAAGAAAACAGAGAGATAATCTACTCTAGTTCAGTACACCATCACAATGTAGGAACCCAGTCTAGCTTACTAAAGAATGTATCCAGGTAGCAGTGACTACACCTGAATCAACAATGAAGACGCACATCTTTGCATCACTTCTAATAGATGAGTTATTGTCAAGAGTTGCAATTGACTCCTAGGTGAACTTTTCACTGTCTTTAACCTATTTACAGAGAACACCATTATAGCCAGTTAATACTTTGCTTTCCTGGCCTTTTCTTCACCCACTTTCCTGCTGTTTTTCTATCCTTTCTCCCTTCTTCCCAAAATGTATGAAAGAGGTAAAGGGTTCTAAATAAATTTCCTGCGAGAACAAGGTACCAACTTGGGAAGGAAAGGTACTCTTAGATCAGATTCCAAAACTTGGTATGGGATGAATGTCTATGTATGGAGAGGCAGGAGATGAAGAATAATGAATAGGAGCCAAGAGTAAGAAGAAAATGATTCTACCAACTAAGTCTAAGTTCCTAAACTCAGAATCACAAGCCCCACATCCTTCAACATCCTATTAATTTCATTTTAACTTCATTTGTGACTTTTGATTCACAATCTGCCATACTCTGGGAAAGGCTTTTGGCAAATTTCTGGCTTTGTTGAGAGGAAATTCCATTTTCTTTAGAATATGTGCATCTAAGGAACTACAGAACTTTGCATGAGAATACATGCTCCTATCTGCTCATTCATTTATTCTCTATCTATCTATCTATCTATCTATCTATCTATCTATCTATCTATCTATCTATCTATCTATCTATCTATCTACCTACCTATCTATTCCTGTATCTACATACCTACCCATTTTTTTAACAAGTGTTTCTTGATCAACTATAGGGACATTCCATAGTTGTAGTCGTTGAAGGTATGGGGCAAGCAATATCCTACTCTCATGGAATTTATATCATAGAATAAGAATACAGACAACAAACAAGAACTCTGGAATATTGACATTCAAGGTAAAGTCCTGCTTCCAGCAGCATGTGAACCATGTGTGGGCTTGTTGGAAAAACAAAATTTCATGTCCTGTTCTTGATATACCAAATCAGAACCCTCACTTGAACTAGGCCAACAGGTGACTCACGGGCACATGAAAGTTTAAGAAACACATACATTTCTCAGCAATGGCACATTTGACATTTCAGATCAGAAAATCTTATTGGAAGTGAGGTGGAATACTGTTCAGGTCCTTATAGTATAGTTAGCAGCATCCCTGGCCCCTAGCTACCAGATGCTGACAGCACCTTCCTCTTAGCTGTGGCCCTCAAAAATATGTATAGATATTGACAAATGTCCCTGAGGGAAAGAATACTCCCTTCTCCAATGAACAATCGCTAGCATAGGAGGATCCTAATCTAAACATCAAATCATCTTATTCTTTCTTCATATGAAAAAAGAGGCAACAAACTTGAGTGTTGAGTTTGAGTGCTAAATATTGAGTGTTAAGTTGACTGTATGACCAACCAAGATTATTTGCCCTCTTTTTAGAAAGATAAAGAATACATTACCAGCTGGGCACTGGTGGCTCATGACTGTAATCCTAGCTACTCAGGAGCATTGGGGTTCAAAGCCAGCCTGGGCTGGAAAGGCTGTTAAACTCTCATCTCCAATTAACCATCTGAAAACTAGAAGTGAAGCTGTGGCTCAAAGCAGCAGAGTACATGTGCATATGATCATATAAAATAATAGTTATTGAACTGAACAAGAAATACAAACAAGATTTTTTGGTTGGTTGTTGTTTTAAAAAAGGGTTGTAGAGGTCTGGCCTTGAGCAAAAAAGTTCAGAGACAGCACCCAGGCCCTAGTTCAAGCTCCATAACTGACAAAAAAATATATTACAACAAATAGACCAAGCAGAATATAATATGGAAAAATGGAGTTTGCAAAGTTCCTATACAAAAGCCTTCATACAAAATTCATTGATGTTTATTGCTTCATATTACTACTAAGGATACAAAGGACTTGGAACTAAATATGTCCTACGTAAGGTCTAGGAGTTCTGATTGGATGTCATGGCTATCGTACTTGCCCTAGGTATAATCATGTAAAGGTTTAGAAGGCCTCCTCTTTTTAAAGCAGAGGCCAACTGGTAATCAAGTTCTGTTGCTACCCTTAATAGTAGAAAATAGAACAGGGAAAAGAAAAGAGGCTTTGTGGTTTGGCCAGTTTATGAAAAATTAACACAAGCACAGTGTGAACTCTATGTGATGATATCTGAGTATTGATCAGTTTTTATTAGAATACAGAAGAAATAACAGAATAAATTTGGCCTCTTAATCTCTTAGTGTCATGAAATTAATTAGAATAAAAAAATAGGTTCAGTCTAAGGCATTTCATTCCTGCTTTTGGAAAATGCCTTTGACAATAAGCAAACAAGAGAAGTCAACTATAAAATAACCTTGGACAATATGCTATAGGGCTCAAACTGTTTGAAGGAGTGAGGTAGGTCTACACATTTTGGAAGTACAGAAGTAGGTTGAGTAAAGAGATGGAGCTGTGGCAGGGAATATATGTGTCAGACAGAAAAAGGCAACAGTCCATACCTGTCCTCAAGGATGGTACATCCACTTATTAGCTCTGTCTCCCAGGAAATGTGGCTTAGCTTAGGGACATTTTGATGATTTTCCTCAAATATCTTGCAGCCAATAGTAGTAGAAGAAAAGGAGCCAGCTTTCTAGGGTGCAGAGTGCTTTTGACAATAACAACAAAAAAGAAAAAAAAACAATTGTTTGCTTAGTTTCCTATTGCTGGTCTAATAAATTGCAACTAATGTTTACTATCCTACAGCTCAATAAGTCAAAAGTCTGAAATCAGTATCATAGGTAGATTCAAGGTGTTGGCAGAGTCCAGCTTCTATAAAGCCTAGAGGAAAACTGCTATCTTTGCCTTTTTAAAATTTGTTTCCACATTACTTTCCTCAAAACCTTCCTCTATCTCTGGACAATAGTATAGCATCTTTAAATATCTCTCATTTGCTATGACTGCAGTTTTCTTGTCCCTACAAATCCTTCTGATTTGGATCCTCTTGCTTCTACTCTGAAGATTCTGTGATCACATTGGGCCTACCTGGATAATCGGGGATACTCTCCCTTTCAATATGTCTGCAAAATCATTTTACCATATAAAGTAACCACTTCCAGATTTTCAGAAATTAGGACATTTTCCATTTACTATAAATCCTTTAGGAATGCCATTCAGAGGAAGGACCTGTGGTAATCATAAAAATAATTTTTAAAATGGCAAAAGTCAAGAGTGTTATTCTTTGAATATGAAATGTTTCTCCCAATTCATGTGCTGAATACTTGGATCCCAGCTGGTCGTGCTATCTTATGAAATTCTGGAGACTTCAGGAGGTGAGACTTAGCTGAATCCTGTAGCAACCTTGTCCCTGGCCTTCTTCCTGTCTCTCTATTTCTTTGCTTCTTGTCCACAATGAAATAAAGAATCTCCTATTCTACATGTTCCTGCTACCATAATGTTTTGCCTAAACACCTGGGGGCCTAGTAATCACAGATTGAACCCCCTGAAATGAGCTAACGGAGCTAAATGAGCTAAAGTCATTCCTTCCACCTTTAAAGTGTATGTCAAATATGTGTGTCACCGCAACAAGAAAATATTATAGAAAATTGGTCTTCAGGAAGGGGGTCACAGCCAATCCTATCTGATCATATGATTCTTAAGCCTTTAGAATTAGATTCTATGTGAGATTCAGAAATGGCTGGGGAAGTGGGCTGGAATATTCCCAGAATATTGTAGACATTAATGGTGGCTTGTAGTGGAAGCCCAGAAGACCAGAAATCTGATAGAGTACAGAGAGCAAACACAGCTCATGAGGTTTCCAGTAGAAATGAGGAACCTACTGGGAATAAGATTGGAGGCCATTCATGCTATATTCTGGCAAATAATGTGTTTTGTACATGTCCTGACAAATTGAGTAAGACTGAAATTAAAAGGGATGAATTTGGTGGAGCAAATTTCAAGACACCATGGTATGCTTTTAGCCAGATTTTCAGTGAGAGATGAAAGCAAAAAGTAGAGCAGAAAGACTTCACAAAACATAGTTTGGGCAGAAAAGCCCATAATAAATCACATCTTCTGAAGACATAATTTCTGAAGAATAAGGGCTATTAAACCTAAGCCAAGTATTTTTCATTGGGATAATAGGAAAGAGGCCTTAAGGACATTCTCAGAAATTGTCCACACCAACCCAAGGTAGACTCAAGGATGTGAGGAAATAAACTCTTTTGAAATACTTTCCCTTGAAAAAAGTGTTTGCCTGAAGCCCTGTTCAAACATGGCCATCTAGCAAGATGTTTCACTAGGAGTCATTTCATGATGCTTAGCCATAAAGGCACTTTGAGGCCACCTTGGAAACTTCTAGAAACTCTGGGAGCTGAGATTTAGCTGGAAGAAGTAAGTCCATGGGGGAAGGTCCTTAAGGATGTCTGGTCCTAGGTACCAATTGCATCACCAAGTGAAGGAAGAAAGAAAGAGGGAAAAGGGGCAGACAATGACCAGGCTCTTATTCTATGCCAAGACATTTCATATGCACCCATTATTTTTAATGTGTAGAGGGGTTACAGTTACATATGTAAGGTAGTGAGTATATTTCTTGTCAAACATTGTAACCTCTTCCCTTGTTTTTCTCCCACTCCACCCCATGACAGCCCCCGCCATGTTGTAAAGTTCATTTCCAACATACTGTCTTGTGAGTATCACTGGTTCTTCCTGTGTCCTTTGTCTCACCATTTTGTTGTTCCCCTTCCCTTCCCTAATCCAGATAAATGTATATGCAATCACAGGGTACCAAAATCAATTAATTTAATCTTCACAATTATTATCTCATTCTTAAAGATAATTATGAAGAATTTCACTTCTTAGGAATTGCAATGCAACTCACAATGCTGTTGTAACAGAACTCAAGATTTAACCCCAAGTCATTGTCTAAAATGGGTAAAGGAAGAAAAATGATATTTGTTGAACACTCACCACTCTCCAAGCTCTAGAGTCCTCTCAGTCCTGTGAGGTTGTGTTTTTCCCCACCATTCTATACCTAACTCACCAGGAGCAGGCTCAATAATTTGCTCAGGTCAAGTATCTTCTAACTGCCAAAGCTGAGATCCTAGGTCAGGCTATGTAACTCTAAATCTTCACATCTTCTTTCCTGATCCCCTCCCTTTCCTGTACCTCAAAAATTAATAGTAAATAATATACCAAAGAACAGTGAGCAGTTCTGAATACTGACTCATATCTATAAAAAATGGGACTCAATGCTTGTGGCATGAAGACAAACCAGTTGGGTTGTTACTCAATGCACAATGTTCCTGAGAAAGTTAGAAATAGGGATTGTAGAAGATCTCAGATCATTCTCAAGCACATTAAATTGCAGAAGCCCATCGTAGATGCTTTCCCTTTAGTTTTGTGTGAAGTGTTTTTTTGGGGGTTTTAAGATTTTGAGAGTTTGGAGAGGAGTTGTTTTTCATCTTTGTTCAGCATTGTTTGGATAATGTATAGTTCTGGCTTGATTTCTTCATTCCCTAGACCTCACAAAGCACGGGTGAAAAAAATACAAAAGAAGCCAACTCCTAGCATTATTCTGTGGCTTCAGATGATGTCAGAGTAGTCAGGAAAACCCCAAGAAACATTCTCTGCACACAGTCTTTTTCTTTATTTTTAAGTGGTCCTAGTATTGGTCTCTAAGCACACATAATTAGACTCTAAATGCCATGAGCAAGGAACCACTCACCAAGACAGACATATTGTGTGTGGACTGTTAACAGCCCTAGCAAAAGCAGGATTGAGGTAAGGCAGCATAACTCATCTTCAAGTCATGTGCAGCCCTTTCAAAAATGGGGAGGAAGCATTTTCAGCTGCTATATTGGAATAAACTGTTGCTATTATAGACTTCTATTCTAAACTTTCTTTTTTATTTTATTGTAAAGGTGATGTACAGAGGAGTTACAGTTACAAAAGTAAAGGTAATGAGTATATTTCTTTTTGAACACTGTTACCCCCTCCCTGGTTTTCTCCAGCTTTCCCTCCCCTCCTATCCCCCCTCCCACAAGTTGTAAAATTCATTTCCAACATAGTGTCTAGTAAGAATTGCTGTTGCATTAGTTATCCCTTTGTTCTATTGTTTCTGTAATTCCCCTTCCCTTCCCCAAATCAGATAAAATTTATATACAAGACAAAGGGTACCCAAATCAGAAACCATGATCATGAGGAAACCAGAGGAGAAAAAAAAAAGACAAAAGAAATAACTGCAAACAGTACACTAAAAAAAAGAAAGAAAGAAAAAAAAAGAAGACAACAACCCCAAAACCTTGTTTCCATATCGTGATCATTTCAATTAGCATCATTTTATATAGTCATACGTTCTTAGCTATTGAGCCATTGTGAACCTCTGCTAAGACTATCCTAGGCATATACTAATTATTACAAAAGAAGGAAACCATGGAGCCTTATTTCTCTTTGGACCTGGCTTACTTCACTTAATGTGATTTTTACAAGTCTTTCCATTTCCTTATGAATGGGGCAATGTCATTCTTTTTGATGGAAGCATAGAATTCTATTCTATTCAATTTTCTGTCTGTCTCACCTCTCTCTGTCTCTGTCTCTGACCTCTCTCTGTCTGTCTCTGTCTCTCTGTCTCTGTCTCTGTCTCTCTGTCTCTCTCTCTCTCTCTTTCTCTCCCCACCCATTCATCTTGATCTATTCATCTACTGAGGGCATCTAGGTTGGGTCCATATTTTAGCTATGGTAAATAATGCTGCAATGAACAAAGTTGTGTTGCTAGCTTTAGTGTGGCCTTGTTTGTGATCATTTGGGTAGGACTGGAATTGCTGGGTCATACAGGAGCTCTACATTTAGTCTTTTGAGGAACCTCCATACTGCTTTTCAGAGTGGATGAACAAGTAGCTTTCCC
Source organism: Dipodomys merriami (assembly GCF_024711535.1). Taxonomy (NCBI): domain Eukaryota; kingdom Metazoa; phylum Chordata; class Mammalia; order Rodentia; family Heteromyidae; genus Dipodomys; species Dipodomys merriami. Next base: position 88,698,998 of record NW_027203381.1, read on the forward strand.
TTTGGGCCACATCCCCACCAGCATCTGTTATTCTTTGTTTTCCTGATTATGGCCATTCTAACTGGGGTGAGGCAGAATCTCAATGTAGTTTCGATTTGTATTTCTTTTATGGCCAGAGATTTAGCAGGAAGAACAGTGCTGGAGGAATATCAATGCCAAACTTCAAACTCTATTATAAAGCCATAGTTATAAAAACAGCTTGGTACTGGCACATGAACAGGCCTGAGGAGCAATGGAATAGAATTAAAGACCCAGAAATGATCCCACAGACCTATGGCCACCTAGTCTTTGATAAGGGAGCCAAAAACATTAGATGGAAGAAAGATAGCCTCTTCAACAAATGGTGCTGGCCAAATTGGCTATACACATATAGAAAACTGAAGTTAGATCCTTATATATCACCCTGTACTAGAATCAATTCCAAATGGATCAAACACCTCGAGGTAAGAGCAGATACCCTGAAAATATTACAGGAAGGGATAGGAGAAACACTAGAGCTCCTTGGCACAGTCAAAACTTCCTAAATAAATATCCAGAAATATAACAAATCAAAGAAAGGGTAGATACATGGGATTGCACTAACTTGCAGAGCTTCTGCCTGGCAAAGTTCAGAGCTGGCAAGATAAATTTAAAATAAAAAACACAGATTGGGAGAAAACCTTCATTAGCGATACAATAGACAAAGTCATATCTAAAACATAGTTAGCGCTCAAAAATTTAAATCCCCCCAAAATTCTTTAAAAAAATCACCTCATAAACAAAGAATTAAAAAGGAAATTCTCTGGATAGGAAATAAGGATGGCCAATAGACACATGAAGAAATGTTCAACATCTCTGGCCACAGAAGAATTGTTTGCAGTTATATCTTTTGTCTTTGTTTTTTTCTCCTCTGGTTTATTCCCGATAGTCACTGATTCTGATTTGGATACCCTTTGTCTTGTATATAAGTTTATCTGATTTAGGAAAGGGAAGGAGAATCACAGAAATAGTGGTACAAAGGGTGAACCAAGGCAACAGTGATACTCACTAGACACTGTGTTGGACATGAACTTTACCACTTGGGAAGGGGGGAAGCAGGGTTGTGGGAAGAAGAAAAGCAGGAGAACATGAGGGAGAAGGTCACATTATTGGAAAAGAAACACACTCATTACCTTACTTATGTAACTGTAACCCCTCTGTACATCACTTTTATAATAAAATAAAATAGGAAAAGAAATAAACTTTCTTAAATAGTATAAATATTTATTTGGAAAACTAGAAAAATATAACAAATTTACAAATTAGCAATAAGCAAAACTACAAAATTAATACCACTAAAATGTAAGAAAAGATACTTTCTTGTTATGGTGCTGAGTTTTGAACTTGGCCTCATGCTCTTGCTTGGCTATTTCTGCTCACTGTTAACACTATACTACTTGAGCCACAGTTCCATTCCAGCTTTTTGCTGATAATTGGAGAGAAGAGTCTCATAGACTCTTTTGTTCAGGCTGGCTTCAAACCTCAGTCCTCAAATCTCAGATTCCTAAATAGTAAGACTGCAGGTTTGAGCCACCATTTCACGTGGTACTAAATTATGCTGTCATACATGAAAACACTTGTAAGACATAGACAAGAGAAAGACAGAACCAAACCCATGACCAACCCATTTTAACTCATTACCACAATATAGTCCATTCACATTTAATTGCTACAAGGACAATTAAATTTTATGGTTAGGAACGCAGGTTATTCAAAGCAGGTACTGACAGCTACAGCTACAGTATATGTTCTTTAGGCCCAGAATACGTGTATTACTATACACTCTAAACTTTCTCAGTTTTCCCCATTCAGACAAATCCAATGAAAGATTATTTGGCATACGATGCCCATCTTCTTTATTCCTATAAGTTGAGAGTTAAAGCAGTGCTATTCACCACTATTATGATTCTAAATTTGAATTTGAATTTCTACACTGACATTGTTGGTAGAAGTCCAAGAACATATATTGCTCATCCAGATAAACCAGTTATGCTTATATGTCTTAATGCTTCTTGAGAATGAAATGTAAAGTAGGTTATTATAATAGATGCCACCCCACACAAAACACAGCAACATATCCATAGACAGCCAGGAGTTTATCTACTTCAATTGGGCCACTCTGGGATGAAGAATTAGCAAGGAAAGTGCCCAGATAACTAGTGATAGAAAATTCCTCTTCATGGGAATATTCCAACCAATAAATGCAAGGAAGAAATTATAGAAACTAGAATTTTACAAATACACACGAATTAATCAACTTGGTCAATGTTCATCAAAAACTGTTAATATCCAGAAGAGAAACAGTTCAGCATGATAAGCCCAAAATATTCTTGCAGGAAAAAAAATAATGAATCTAAATATGCTCAGTGTACCTGCATAATCATCAATTTACAGGAAATACAGGAGCAAAAGAACAGGTTAAAAAATACCATGCAAGAGGTTTCATTGTTGTATTTGTTTTCTTTTCTTTTTGTCTTGTGTGTTCATCTATCTATCTTTGGGAGAGTAAGAGGGGCACAGAAATGATGGGACAAAGGGTGAACAAATACAGCAGTGGTACACACTAGACACTATGTTGAAAATGAACTATACAATTTATAGGTGAGGATGGGATGGAAAACTGGAAGAGAAGGAGGGAAGGGGTGACATTGTCCAAAAACAAATATACTCTTTAACTGACTTACGTAACTCTTACTCCTCTGTAAATCACCTCTGTAACAACAATGAAAGATTTTTAAGAATACAATAAGAATGTAATTCAGTAAAACCTACAAGCTGTACAATTCTACAAACTGTAATACATGAAAAAATAAAAAACAATAGGCCAAACCAGTCCCTTGAATTATGACTATGACTGTAATTTATGCTCTTATTTGGATCCTAATTTACATAAAAATAATTTGAGAGTTTTAATTTCATAGACATGATAAAAGCATATATTGTATTTATATTCTTAAGAATCTTTACTCTGTAGAGAAATATGACAATTTGAAAATAATGGAGCCAAAAATGCATTTAGATAGAGCTTCAAAATCATAATGATTAAATAGATGAAGGTAAATTATGACCCACTTTTTAAAACAAAGACCAGTTTATAGTGTTCTGAAAAAAAATTAAATCAGTAGGCCTTTAGTAAAATAGATCGCCCTCTGCAAAGAGAGGGAAGAAGATGTACAAGAGAAGCTATCCAATCAGTTGAAGGTCTTCAAAGAAAACCCCTTAAGAATGAACTCTTCTAGACTGCCTTTGAACTTGATATTGTAACATCAACACTTAGTTGGTTCTCCAACCTACCAGCCTGACCTTCAGATTATTTTAGACTTGCCTGTCTTCAAAAATACATGAACCAAATAGTTAAAATGAACTTTTGGGGCAGTACCAGGCTTTGAACTCAGGTCCTCATACTTGCCTGTGTAACTATTCTACCACCTGAGCCTAATCCTCATCCTCAGATGTATGTGTGTGTGTGTGTGTGTGTGTGTGTGTGTGTGTGTGTGCACGCACACACACACGTGCACACCATTCCTGGAGCTTGAACTCAGGGCTTGTATGAGTGAGCTCATTTTTCACACCGGCTGGCGCTTTACCACTTGAAACATATCTCCACTTCCAGATTTTTAGTGGTTAACTGGAGGTAAGAGTCTCACAAACTTTCTTACCCAGGGTGGCTTCAGACTTTGACGATCAGTTCTCAACCTCCTGGCAGCACCAGGCCTTGAGTTCAAGCCAAAGTCTCATCTGAGATACAAGGAAAATTCCATCCAAATATAAGACTGTAAAGAAAAAAGTCATCTGCTTGCAAAATACAATGATGAAAGAGGAATAGGATAAACATTTTTTACTTCAAGATGGAGTAAGAGGCAAGTACAAAAGGATAAATAACCAGTCAAATAACAGACTTGAACCCAGAAGCATTGACATTAAATCTTTACTCTAATCTAGCATCCGGTCATAGGAGGAAAGCCCTCAACGTCTCAGGCAGCCCCATCTTCACAAGCTTCAGGAGACCACAGCCCACATGGCCGTCTACAATCTTGAACAGCTAGCACTGGCTCCATGTCAAGGCTCTACCATTCCAGGCATTGCTCCACTTGATAATCTCTACGTAGCATTGCCCACTGGGGTCTCTGTGCGGTAGCTATGGTAGCTCTGTCCTTGCTACAAACTTCTGTTTGGCCTCTCATGCTTTCCTTTACAACTCTAGTGGAAATTTCTCTGGCTCTTTCACTCCTCATCCTTGCAAAATGAACACCACATGGATGTCACCACAGTCTGCTACTAGCACAAACCATTGCTGAGCCCACTCAGACTGTTCTGGCAGCCACATAGTCTTCTCCACTGGACCCAAGGGAACAGAACCCTAAGGTGACCCTTAAAAGTGAGCTCATTCAGAACTGCTCAGGTTTCTGTCCCTGGAACAAATTAGTTTTTCTAGTCTTCTGGACCTGTGAAGAAAGACATGGCCATAAAGATTTCATCCAAGTCTTTCTTTATCTGATCATTATCATCTGCATAATCTCATTAGTAAGAAATCATTTAGCCATATCCTTATATGCTTTCTTTACACTTTCTTTGCTGTCAGGATACAAATTTTCCAAATCTTTCCCATCTCTTCCTTCTTATTTCAGGGTCTAATTAAATTTCACCTAAAGCAGCAGCACTGCTGCATTTCTAAATTTCTTCTATCAGACAAACTAGTCCATGATTCTTAAATTCAGCCTTCCATAAACATTGAGGGCATGGACAGAGCTCAGGAGAGTTCTTTGCTTATAGTTAACAAATGTGAGCTTCATTCTCTTTCCAACAGAGTCCTCATCTGCCAATCTCCTCATCTTTAGAGCTTGATCAGAATTGCCCATAGCAATCTGCTTACAGAATTCTAGACCTTTTAGCCTATTCCTCTTGACAGTTCTACTCTATTACCCTTCTGAAACTACTTCTACTTGTTTCAGATATGGAAATAACTCCACTCTCAGTACCCATTTTCAATATAAGTCAGTTTTCCATTGCTGCCACAAAATGCTCAAGATTGGTTAATGTATAAAGACAAGAGGTTGAATTATCTTGCAGTTGTGGAGGCTGAAAATTCAAAATTGAGCAGCCTTTTTTGTTTAGCCTCTGAGGAGCCATTGTGGAAGATGGCATCATGGGACAAGCAAAAGGGAGAAGTACAAGGGTATAAGCAAAAGGGAGACATTGCACAGAGATAGGACACCAGAAAAAGGTGAGAGGCCGATCTTACTCTCTCATAAAAATCCCACCATGCAGATATTCCTTGTTCATCCCAGCGCTGAGTGGGACCAACTAACAACTGTATGGAAGCAAGAATGGGATTAATGCTTTGTGTTTAAATTCATGTATGACTCCTTTCTAGCCCTTATTTTCCTGGCTTAATTGTAAGAAGCTGTAAGAAATTACTCCATTTTATATTTCTTATCTGCAGAATCCATATTCTCCCCTCAAAAACAAAATGTTTGCGGTAATAGTGGGGAAGATGTGGAAACACTGGCATTTAGCCACACAGATCTTTACAAAATGAATCTTGGATTGGGAAAATCTCTGATCTGACAGAGTATAATCCTTGGTGCTCCATAAGTAATCCTCCATGAGTCAATAGACTCTCAGCCTTGTACTTGTTATGAAAATTCTTTATCAGCAAAGTTCTGCCCTATGGCAACAGAACCGTAACGTGAATATTTAGTCAAATAGGCTCCGTCCTGGATTTGTCATAGCCCTCTGCATAACTTTGAGGCAAAATACTGACTTCACAATCCAAATTTTTTTAAGATTTTTTAAAATCCTGGGATATTCCATTTATAAGTAAAATAAAACAGATTCCAATGAGAGCTTTTCCTTGGCTCTGACTTACAGAGGGAGAGAGAAACAATATGATTAAAAGAAAAAAAAATCAGGCACCAGTGGCTTATGCCTGTATTCTTAGCTACTCAGGAAGCTGAGATGTGAGGATTAAGGTTCAAAGCCAGCCCAGGCAAGGAAACTGCTTGAGACGCTTATCTACAACTAACCATCAAAAATGTTGGAAGTAGAGTTGTAGCTCAAGTGATAGGTCACTAGCCCTCAGGAAAAAATATAAATAAATAAGTAAGTAAATAAACCTTGGGGACAGTGCCTAGTCCCCGAGTTCAAACTCCAGGTTAAGAACCAAAAGAAAAAACAACAACAACATCAACAACAAAAATAGCAAGACATACACTTAAACTCTAATGTTCAAGTCCAAGTTAAGAGTTTATAGCCTATCTTGAATCATGGGAGTTACAGTAACTCCAGTAAAGGAATGTGAGTGCTCCTCCTTTCACACTACCCTCTCCCTGTCCATAGATTCAACATTCAATGTCATTTCAACACAAATTCATTAATTCTTCCCCGACTGCACAGGAAGTAGAGTATCCAATTCAGGACAAAACCTCACTGACAATGAGAACAGAGGGGATTAGGCAGAATTAGGAGGTACTCCTGGTCTGCCACTGTGCCAGAGGGCTTGCCTGTCTATGAGTAAGAAACCTACCATGCCTGCTGGTCTCTCGTGGCTCACTCCTTGTAATCTAACTACTCAGGAGGCTGAAATCTAAGGATCATGGTTCAAAGCCAGCCCAGGCAGGAAAGTCTGTAAGACTCATCTCCAGTTAACTACCAGAAAAACAAAAGTGGAGCTGTGGGGCAAATTGGTATACCACTATCCTTGAGCAAAAAAAAGCACAGGGACAATGCTGAGGCCCTGAATTCAAGTCCCACAACCAAAGGGAAATAGGGTAGGGCAGGGCAGGACAGGGCAGGGAAGGGAAGGGAAGGGAAGTGACGGGAAGGGAAGGGAAGGGAAAGGACCTACATACTGCTGGGAAATGTTCTGAGAAAATATGTCAGGACCAGCTATACAGGAAATTACCCTTCAGTACATGGTGCCTATAGATATCTGAAAGTAGACTGACCACATTTAGCAACAGAAACAACAGTAGCAAAAGTAAAGGACACCCAGTGATATTTGAATTTCATATAAGCAGCTAGTAATTTTTTAGCCTATCCCCTAGTTAGCATATTTTAGCTGACAAACAAATTTCACTGTGTAGTCTCTATTTTATCTGGCAACCCACAAAGAGTTTTTATGCAGTAATGAATATTGCAACTGTTCAGGGTGGAGATTTCTCAGGCAATGCTACAGTCTCTCCTAACAGTGTCCTGAGTTGAGCAGATTGTGACTTCCAGCTATTTCCAAATCTCTATTTGGAACATCTGAGGCTTTTATGAACTAGACACATGCTAGTTCTTAGCCAAAAGTAAAATGTGTAAAACTACAAATTTGTTCTAAAATGCTGACCCCACCAGGTGAGTCGAGGATCCCCAGGTTAAGTTTCCACTGGTGGAGGTTACGTGACTGGGACAGACATCATGTACCAATTTTTCTCCATCAGTACTACCAAAAGCAGACTTCAATCAAATAAAAGATAGGGTGGGATGGGATCCTAAAAACCTAATGGTTTACATGAACCTGTCTCAGATTTGACAAATCTGGGTCATTAGTCAATGATGATTTCCAATGCTTATTCAAAGCTCATGGCTCCCAGCACTCAGAAACCAGAGCAACTGAACAATTGGGTGTATACATACCAGTTCAGAACAAATAGAAAAAGCGGCCAAGGTCTTGTTGACGAGAGTGAAGGACAGTCACAAAGGCAATCAAGTGTGTCAAAGGTAGTACTAATAACCTGGCTGCTGTTTGTACATTAAATAATTACAGAGTGAGGGTGGAGTACATAAATCTTCTTCTGCATTCCTCTTGGCACTTCTTTCTTTTCCTATTAAGCAATATTATAATCATTCATAGACATTTCAGTTTCCATGAAGGGGATGTTGAAACCTTAATTTTTATTTACTTTTCTCCCCCTTTTATACAGTGTCTTTTGTTCCCCCAGTCTCTCCCAGTCCCTCCTTCCTGTCTCAACCCACCAGCTGTTTAACTCACTTTCATAAGTGTCCAGACCTCCACTGCACTTTTTCACCCTTTTTTGAGTTCTGTACCTTCCTTCTCCTACCCTCCCAAAGACATATATGCAAATCTACCATACCTAAAGAAGACAGAATTTTGACTTTTATTTCTATCACCTCACAATACTTATTAGTCACTAAATTTGAAAAAGTATTCTTCTCCTGACAGTTATAATATTACATCTCTCAAAGAAATAAATTTTTTTAATGAAGGCCCTAGGGAAATAATTGGTGGCATAGATAATGTTCCGAAAGCCTATATGTCATGATTTCAAATTATGACAATGTATTTTAAATATTGATTCCAAAATACTGACATTACATAAAGGATATGCAATTTTATAGCCATGTTCTAAAACAGTTGTGAAAAATTATTCTAGCCATATTCATTTACATTCTGCCTATAACTGCAAATATAGAAGTCAACATTGAATAAAAGCTTTATTTCTATGTAAAGCCTCAGAGTTTAAAAAAGACTCTGCTTAATAACTTTTGGCACTCTGGAACATGGTCTGTTTTCTTACAAATTTGTTGCAACCACTCTGTTGCAATCTAAGACTAGTGGACATTTTTTTGGTTATAAAAAATACAGCACTCTAGAATTATTTGGAAGATTGTATTGTTTACTCTTTGTGTGTGTGTGTGTGTTGTTGTTGTTGTTGTTGTTGTTGTTTTCTTGTTACTGGAGCTTGAACTCAGGGCCTGAGTTCTGTCCCTTAGCATTCTTGCTCAAGTCTGGAACTTTACCACTTGAGACAACTCTGCCTCTAGCTTTTGCTTGTTAATTGGAGATAAGAGTCTTACAGACTTTCCTATCCAGCCTGGCTCTGGACAGTGATCCTCAGAACTCAGCCTCCTGAGGAACTAGGATTACATGTGTGAGCCACTAGTACCTAGCATATTTTTTTTCCTTTTAAATTAGCAGAGTCCTTTATGGCTAATAACCCAAGTCTACTTGTAGCGTTATATTATCTAAACAAATGTTCTCTATGAAAAAAGGCTCAAAGTTGCTTCTTCATTCTCACCAGAAGCCTGACACCAAGTCTAAGCAAAAGCCGTAAGGAAAGACTGGCTATTGATGGCAGCTTACTTGTGAGACTTTTAACATTTCCAACTCAGTCATGACTTTAACACTATGCAAGCCTTAATAAGTATGACTAGGAGAAAAAAGAGGCCCAGAGGCATGATTAGCTCCTAAACTTCAGGCCACTGTTTTTTAATACTGTTCTCATTGACAGAAATAAAATAAAAAAGACAATTAAGAGTGATAAAGGGCAAATTATAAACATCATCTATATGATTTCATGATTGATGGAAAATCCAGCTAGACACTGTTGTGTCAGAAAAAGAACAGACAAGGATCCACAGAAAGTTTCCAAATAACTCGTTTGGATGAGACCTCAGGCATTCTAAATAGGATGGAGAGTCTGGGATTCCATCTGGCGCCATGGCATCACACATATTCCAATGTTTCCAGCCAACCTCACCACTAAAGAAAAAACTAATTCTAAAAGGACTGTTCATTTGTCCTGAGGATGGAAAAGAGAAAGCCAGAAATCCCCAGTGAGACCTCTGTGAACCACTACATAATATGGCTTATTAATGAAAAACAAGGACATGGATTCAGGGTCACTATGGACTAGGCACTCATGAGATGTTTTACATGGTATCTAATTTTAACCCCAACTTTAAGAAGTACAACTTGCTATTACCTTCTTGAGATCAATCACCAGTCAAGGACATTTAAGTCTTAAAAGATAAGCCAGGTGCCAGTGGCTCAGGAGGCTGAGATCTGAGGATCATGGTTCAAAGCCAGTCCAGGCAGGAAAGTCTGTGAGACTCATCTCCAAGAAACCACCAGGAAACCGGAAGTGGCACTGTGGCTCCAGTGGTAGAGCACTAGCCTTGAGCTGAAGAGCTGAGGGGCAGTGCCCAGGCCCAGAGTTCAAACCCTACAACTGACCCCCCTCCCCCAAAAAAAGAAAATACCTTATATAAAAGGTTGACAGCAGAGCTGGTGTTTGAATCCACTCTGAACCTAAGGTCTAATGTGCTCTCCTCCCTTCCCAGGATAGTGCCTGTGTGTTTGAGGCCCTGAGGGTCATGCAGGGCATTAGTAGAAGTATGCCAGATGGCTAGATGTTAGGCTGTGAGGTCTCCTTCTCAAGTACGGCAGTTGGCTCTGAATAGTGACCTCAGGAAACTGAGAGAGTACGGGAAGAAATGTGAGGCTGGGACAGTCCCTTGTAGCACACGGTTCCTTTGCCAGCAAGGTTCTGGGAAAAGCTTTGGAGTAAAGCTACGTGTTCTAAATGGTATTTCAGGAAGGTTCATTTGTCACCCACATACAGGAAATATCAAAGGGAGAAAGAGGCTGCAGGCAAAGAAACGAGTTAAGAGGTATACACTCATTTCTGGAGTGATGAGTCTGAGTCAGAACAGGGCAGTGAGAACAGGGAAATAAAGGGACAAGTGTACCCACTGCCTCCTATCCTCAAGGAAGAGCAGATCCACCCTAGGAACTGGCATGATCAAGGCTGCGGTCCATGCTGGCCCTGAGACATAGAGAAGAAAGAGGAAAAGACTCTCAGGGCCAGTTCACACCCCCTCCACCACCCTCAGATGCTCAGCTTCCCTGCTTGGCCAGTCAATTGAAATTAGACTTGTCTTGGGACCACACTAAAGTGTGGACTACTTGATGTGTGTGTGTGTGTGTGTGTGTGTGTGTGTGTGTGTGTGTGTGTGTGTATTTCCCACTGACAACACATGTCAACCAACATTTGTCACATTTTGATTGCTCAATAGTCACATATGAATAGTGGCTACCAAACTAAACCAGGTAGATCTTGCTATATGGCTGACATTTTATTGAATAAAGACAGAAGAGGAAAAGAAAGATAGGAAGGAAAGAAAAAAGGAAAAGTGGGAGATTAAAAAATGACAGAAAAAGTGAAACTACATTGAGTTGATACCACATATCTACTCATGTAGCTCCTCTTGAACTACATGAAAAAGTTCTTTCATGTACTAATAAATTATATTATTTAATTTTTACATCAACCCTGATGGTGTAGGTATTATTAGAACAACCTCTGCCAAGATCCTCAAAGATGCAGCAGCTCTTATTGTCTTTGGAATTAAAGCAACAAGATTAGACCACAATCTCCTCCTCATCTCCTGTGCTCACAGAACCATACATAGCAAGTCCCATGAAAACCCAAGTCTCATCCCTTTTCCAGTGACACAAGATCCTGTTGCAGATATTGAGACCTATAGATACACCCTTCAGAAGCAGGGTCTGACAATCCCAAGCTAAGGTGGAAGTCTCCTGTCCCTCCTGGTATCACTTCATTTGCTGCTGCCCACTTGCTAGAATCAATGTAGAGTGAGAGTGGATCACTGAAGAAGTCAGAAGAGAAATAAAGTCATTTTCACAAATGAAAATGGAAACACTGTATCCCCAGCATAGCAAACAAATAAACAAACCAACAAAAGCAATGGTGAGAATGTGAAGAGAACCATTTTGCACTTTCAGTGGGAAGGTAAATTTGTATAGCCACACTAGAGATCAGGACAGAGATTCTTCTAAAAAAACAACAACAACAAAACAACAACAACAGAAAAGTAAACCTGACAATGAACCTACAATTGGACATAGCTGTACCAGCCAGCATACAAAAGGGAATGCTCAATCCACTGTAACACCATTCACAACAGCTAAGATATAGACTCAACCTTGGGTGATGTCAACAGGTGAATGGATGTGAATGTGCTATATATACAATGGCATGCTCTTTGGCCATAAAGTACATGAAATCTTGTCACTTGCAGGAAAATGGATGGAACTGGAGGCTGTAGGGAATAGAATATATCACATTTTATCTCATATGTGAAAAAAAATTTAAAGGACTTAAAAGTAGAAAAGGAATTAGTAGGAAATAAGGAGGAGGTCAGAGGGAGAGGAAGAAAGGAAAGCACAGAAGAGAAAAGAAGTGTTGGTGGATATATTGGTACAGGATGTGTACACGTATCGAAACATCACAGTGAATCTCATGAATCTGTATGGCTAATACTTATTAATAATTATGACAAGAAATAAAATGCCTGAAAAAATAAAAAGGATTTCATTTTAACAGATCCAAGTAGGTGGAGGGTAGTGGATATGGCAGTAGGCAGGGTGGAGCCCAATAGCCTATCAGGATTGAGGTTCTCAAGTGTGAAGACCAAGGCCAGCCTATTTGTGTGAGTATTGCTGTGAACTCAGATGGATGATGAAATACTGAGCTTTTGCACCATTAAAAATAAATAAGTGGTGGGATGTGGGGGAGGGAAGGGATAGTGGGACAACAACAAGGAAGGGAAGAGGTAACAATGAAGACAAGTAGTCATTGCCTTACTCATGTGCCTGTGACCCCTCTGCACAGCATCTTTACAACAAAATAAACTTTAAAACAAATAAATAAGTGGGAGTAGGGAGGAGTAAGAGGGAGAAGATGAGGGATGTGGTGACAGTGTTTAAAAACAAATATACTCACTGCCTTTCTTAGTAACTGTAAACCCCTGCTCAGCACCTTTTCAATAAAGCCTAATAAATAAATAAATAAGTGCCAAGCTCTAGTGGCTTACGCCTATAATGCTAGCTACTTAGGAGACTGAGATCTGAAGATCAAAGCCAGCCTAGGCAGGACAGCCTGTGAGACTCCTATCTCCAATGAACTACCAGAAAACTGGAAGTGGTTGCTGTGGTTCAAAGTGGTAGAGCAAAGGACTCAGGGATAGCACCCAGGCATCAAGTTCAAGACTCACAACTGACGATGGTGACGATGATGATGATGATGATGATGATGATGATGATGATGATGATGATGATGATGATGATGAACAAAACACACAAAAATAAGATCTGGGTACTTAAGAAAAATATCAAGTGTGTGATGGCGTATATCCAACTAGTCCTGTGAAACAAACAAGGCTAACCTCAGTCTAAACCCCTGTCCAGCACTTCTAGCCTACAAGCATATGAACCAGAAGGAATGGTCTCCCAGAGAAGCAAAGAAGAAAGTGGGAAATGGTTGGTATTTTCAGTGGCGCTAAGTTCACAAGCTACTCCCACAATTTTACCTTCCTGCTACTGTTTGCCTTTGTCTTTCCAAAGCATAGATTTGATCTCAGGGTTGGACAAATCTGGGCAGGCACAACACTAGGGGGACCATACAGTGCTCCAGAAGGGACTCAAGAAAGAAGAACTTGTATAGACCGCCCTCTCAATCCCAAACAATGGACTGTTTAAACAAACATAACTCCTAGCACTACTAAGCTGGACAAGCAAACATGTACAGTCAATGTAAGTGAGCCCACAGCAGTTCTGGGACACTGGTACAGAAAGAAGGCCAGAGCTCAATGGGACAAGTTAGTTCTGTCCAAGGCAACCAGGCCCAAGGTCAGCCCTACCACCTGCAGCTGGGGCTGGTATTGCTCCCTTCCTATGCCCTGAGTAAGTAGCTGTCACAAAGTGATTGATAAAGTAGAAAACCTCAGGATGAGGATGTGTACATGCCAAAGCTGACCTGGCCCTGCCACAGGCTCAACCAAACACACACTATTGCTGAAATACAGAGAGGCCCTGCCAAAATTGGGCAGACAGCTTAATGCTCATTCTCTCCACTTTCTACCTTCACACACACACACACACACACACACACACACACACACACACACACACACACACACACACACACACACACACACACACACACACACGCTGCCCAGGGCTCATCCATGTATACTAGCCAGTATAAATGAGAGCTCAGCACATAAAGAATTAAACTGATGGGCAGTCATGACCTCTGGAGAGCTGCACTTATCAAGCATTGTCCTAGTTTCTAAAGGGGACCTTGATGAGTAGACAGTAGGAATCTCCCCTTATGGAACTCATTGTTTGCCCAGTTACTGTCCAGCTTGACAATGACACTGTGATGTTCTGGACCTATTAGTGTCCCTTTGTTCCCCACCTCCTGGACCAAGCCAGGGAAAAATGAGGCACTTTTATTGGAGATGAGACACTCTGTTCCCACTACTTAGAACAGGAAGTGGTAAAGGTAGATGAAGTTTTGTTGGCAGAAGTCCAGCCCCAAAGGAACTGCATCAAGCAACACATTCAGAGATCTCTATGAAGTGGGTCAGGAGGGGAAAACAAGGTTATGTAAAAAGGTAGCATAGTCTCCCAATGGATAAGGCCACATGTATAACAAGAGGTGTCACTTTCTAGGACCCAGTAGAGGTAGCAAAGAAGAATCACCAGTGTATCCTATATGTGGCTTCCCAATTATTATTTTTGAAAGCCAAAAAAGGATAGATTCTCTGCAAAGAGGGAAAAGAGGAAGTGAACAGCATGCTAGCTGGTGGTAACAAGGCTGCCTGCAAATGTGTCCAGACCACACCAGGAAGCTGGGCTGCGTCTCTACAAAAGCCAGCTGTGTGTAAGCCAGCTGAGTCACCCGCTGGCTTCCTTCAGGGGAGAAGCTTCCTAAAATACCTGGCAAATTCCACAATTTTTCCTTTTGAGACAGAGTCTCCTTATGTCGCCCAGCCTGGCTTCATTAAAATCTGCCTACTTCAGCCTATCCAGCCACAGCGATTCTGAAATGCAGTTCACCTTCCGACTGTCTATCAGGATGATCATAATCCTAACGAGTGCTTGCCACACCTAGTCTAGGAAAGCTTCTTCATTGATCTGCTGTTCTTTTTTCCTTTCTTCAGATTGTGCGCACTCCATTTTACCCTTCTGAAAATAGTCTAACCTCCGTTTCAAGATTTTTATTGGGTCTGTAACAAGACAAGTTCTGAAACACAGACATTTTAGGAATCTCACAAAGAGACAGTAGCCCCAAACTGCTCCCATGAGCTCTCTTCCCTCAGGACTCTACACAACTGCCCACTAGGCTTCTATACCCAGATGTCTAACACCTCTCAAACGCAAAACTTCCCAGAACGTGTTTCTCAACATCTCCTATTAGATAGGCCTGCCATTTTTCTCAATCACATTGCACACTCTCAGTTACTTACATCAAACAGTTAGTCATCCTTGACTTTTTTTCCATATCTCATGTCAGACATACAACCCATGAAGGGAAAAAGAAAGAAACTACGCTGATTCGACTTCTAAAATATGTCCAAGATCTGTCACTTTCTAGCACCAACTCCCATGAGGGCCATTCATCTCAGTGGCCTCCCAACTGAACCGTGGGAGGACTGTAGATCTGTCTCAACTGTCTCTTCCCTGTTCCTTTTCAGACCATTCCTAGCACAGGAGTCAGTATTGTCCTGTTGAAATAAGTCAGGCCTCAGGCCTCACAGGGACTTGTGACAACAGGAAATTGTCCCGTCCCTTCTTCAACCTTATTTCCTCATTCCTGCCAGTCACACTGGCCTTTCTGCTGCTAGTTAAATGTGCCAGGATCGCCTGTCCCTTAGAATCATGGTATTGCTGTTTCTCCAGCTTGAGATGCTCTTCCTTGATCTTTCCTCTAAGGCTATGCTTAGGTGCTATTTTCAGACCTTTCTCCCATCACCCTATTTTGAATTTCCTCAATTTCACATTCACTTTTTGTACTGTTTTCTCGGATGCTACGTTCCCTTTGAATACATGATCAACTTCTGATGTTTATTGTATCCTGAGCCTACGCTTTCCCTAGAATGAATGCTCTGTGAATTCTGCCCCAAGACTACAGAATTATTTTTTTGTTTTTCTTCCCTGTGTAATTCCACGCTCATAGAGCTGTGCCAGTATGTAGTGCTTATTTTATTTCATTTTGTCGGTCATGTGGCTTGAATTCTGGGCTTGGGCACTGTCCCTGCACTCTTAAGCTCAAGGCGAGCACTCTACCTCTTGAGTCATAGTGCCACTTCCAGTTTTCTAGTGGTTTATTGGAGATAAGAGTCTCACAGACTTTCCTACCTAGGCTGGCTTTGAACTGCAATCCTCAGATCTCAGCCTCCTGAATAGCTTTTACTGTTTTACTATAATGCAACAGGCACTGCAACAGATTCTTAGCTACCATTATTCATTACACCCTGTTTGTACTGGGAGTTGACAAAATCACACCTGTTGTGCAAGTTAAGACAACCCAAGCTCAAAGAACTAACTTTCACACTGTCACAAATACAAAGCAGAATCAGGAATCAAACTAGGTGTACATGAATCAAGTGTTCTTGCTACATTATCACATGAAAAGTTACCAGAAATGTTAAAGTAATGCATAGATGTTTCCATCTAATTCTACCCTCTGATTCATCCATCTTGCTTGGTTTCACAAGATCCAGAACCTTAGAATTTACACAACACTAAGCAACTAAAACTGAGGCACCGTTTCTCATCGCAAACAAATTTTCCTGGAATAAAAATGAGGCTGAAACCTCTCACCTTACAGCCAAGTTCCCACACATGCACATACACTCACACACATCTGTGCTAAAAACAACCACTAAGAAGATACAGCACTGTACTAAAACTTAGCACACGTTTACCTTTGCCCAAGTCCTCCACAGGTCATGAGGACTGAAGACCTGCTGCTCGATCCCTAATGCTCCTGGCAGGTGCTGCTCACTGAACAAGAAGAATTCATTTCATTAGCAACAGCCTTGCAACAGCCCAGAGGAATCTTTCTTTTTCTTCTCACTCAAGTGTTTCTCCCTGACCGTTTTACTCACTGCCAGTGACTTCGACTCCCCCACCCACCCAACCTATAAAAACCTGGTCTATAGTAGTCTGCAATTAATATAATCATATATTCCAGTCTTATTATAAACCCCTGGGTGAAGTTTCCACCTTACTAAAACATAGTCTTTACTGTCAGGAAATTTACTGGGTCTCGTTCGCAGTCTCTCACCCTTTAACTAAGCAAAAATGGCATACATTTATTTCCATTCTCACCAAATCTGGCTCCTGATTAATCATGTCTGTGAAACTTTTCAAACAGCCAACTTGGCTGTCCAAAGTGTAAACACGTAGGTGGAAGGTACCCAGCGGGGAAGAGATTCAATCATACATTACTTTTCTCATCCGAGTGAGCCAAACTACCAAACCAACCAGCTCGTAGTCATTCCATCCACAAAGAGAAATTAGATAAATACTTTAGATTATCCCTCTCACCTGAGCTTCAGATATAAAGATTTCGAAATTCAAGAATTTGCATTGTGTTGGTTTCAGCATTTGATCTGTTAATCAATGTGGCTATTTGTTGGTTCTTGCTTAAGAAATCAGACCTTCAGATATGAGTGGAATGCAAACCTACAAAATGTGAAGTTGTAGTGTCTTATTACTAAAACACAAAGTAAACCAAGGATATTCAAAAAATGATTTCTTTGCTAAAGGGCAGAGATAATATGTAGCCAAGACTTGAATCAAACTTTTTTATTTTTTGTCTGAAACTGAGATTATCAGTTGGAATATAACATTTGCTTTGGCTCATTGGCTGGTGCTGTACCACCTGACTTGAGCCTTGCCCCCAACCCTCCTGAATCACACTTTTAACTAGAGGCTGTAAATGAGTATGCAAATTATTCTTGTTAGATTATTTTAGACTTTGCCAGAAAACCACACAGACATCCAGGTACAGAGAACAGAGAAAGGTTAATTGCCAGGAAAGGGGCCTGCAAGACCTCTTCTCACAAGGGAGAAGTGAGAAAAAGTACCAACTATTGTCTGAGATGACCTATATAACCTAGGTGGTGTAGGAGGAGCCAGAAGGGGCTAGGAGGTGGAGACCCTGGAGTGGACGTGAGGGCCAAGGGCTTCATCATGGTGGACTGGAATTTATGGCTGCTGCCCAAATAGTAGATAAGGGGCCCTGCAGCTGACCTGAAGGTCACTCTAAGGGGCTCTTGTTGCCTTATACTGTGGTAGCTGCCCCAGAGAAATGCCATCCCAAGGTAAAGGAGGCTGGATTTGATTATTTACTGCCTTTACTAAATGGGCCTAGTGTTGCCTAGGAAGGGAGCATGCTAAGCTGTTGAGAGGGGAAGGAATGTACTAAGCTATGGGAAGGGAGCTCATTGGTCTAACAATCCTAGAAAAGAAAACGAGCCCTCTGAAAAGTTCAGTAAAAGTGTTTAAACATTCAATCAATTCAGGTAAAAGAATGAGAAAGCAGGGTCATTCGGTGCCATCTTGACAAATCAACTTAGAAAGTGCTACCTGATGGAGCCTTCATTCTTATTTCTCACTTGTTTTATACTTGAGACATCTGAATACAGTGGAAGATCCAGCTATATAATTCTGGAGCTCGCCCCAAAATGATTCCTCACACAAACTAAGAATGTGTTTGGCTGAGAAAAACACTTTGAAAATACTAATAAATATCAAAGAGCAATAGCCATCTCGGAAGTGTAAGTAAACATCAGCATAGTCATTTGGCAGATTCTGCCTTGTTGTTGATCTCAAAGGCTAAAAAATTTCTGTTAAGAATAGGTGTACAGTTCTCTATTCTTAACACCTTCAGTCAAAAAGAACATGCATATTTTAATGCCTTAAAATGATATACTGAAGTACTGACTGTAGGAATTGTGTGAATAAGTAACAGTTCAAAAATGTACAATGAAAGTACACTTCCAGTCAGGGATGGTATATTCCCATTGTAGACACAACTTCTTTGTTATTTTGAGATGTCAAGCATCGTGTATTTTACCTGTTTAGGGGCTATATATTTTTATTCTTATATTTTTCCATATTTTCCAGATGAGGTTGAGTGGCTTTGGCAGCATTTTGACTCTGTGGAAATTGCTTTTGATGATCGATTAGACATCTGGAGCCATGCTCAATTTGGGGTTAACTGTTGCCTTCTACTGAAAGAAAACCTTCTTGACTCTTCTACTCAGTACTATGTTTACTGGAAGATGTAGTATTTCCAAACCCCTGGGAATACCAAGCTCTGTTTCATTCTCCTTTTGGTTTAATCATTTTATATTATCATCACTGAATATTCAAGACTAGATAACATCTGAAGATAATTTTTTCAAACACTTCTATAGGCTGAAAGTCCACACCCAAGCAACATATGCTTTAAAAGGTAAGGGATTTCTTGATACAGCAAAATGTGGCACAAGCCATCACATGGAAAAACAGAGGAAGGACTGTTTATCTTCTTCTTCTTTTTTTTTTTTTTTTTTTTTTTTTTTGGTGCTGGTCCTGAGACTGGGCCTTGTCTCTAGGCTTTTGTGCTTAAGGCTAACACTCTTCCCAATCTGTTGAGATACGAAATCATCAAACTTTATAAACTACTGTTTTGTAGTTCAGAATTATCATAATCTTCATACACAATCTTAATGCTTCATACCCAATTAATTCACATTTTAACTCACTTCTCTCACACTTTAATAATTAATAATAATAATGTTCCAAATGACACTTCAATGTGTCTCGGTAGGAACCTTTGGTTTTGCTTTGTCTCCAATTTTGAATTTTCAGATTAGAAATGCTCAATTTACAATCCCAATCTATTCCTATTTTTCTTCAGTATTTAACTTCAGAAGAATCGGCCTTTAGAAGGGTCTTTTAGGAATTAACACATCCCGTTTCTTCTCGAAAGTTGAGAAACCCCTTGCGCGTCACTTTGGCTTGTTCTTCGCTTCCAGTACATTTAAGACACAATCTCGTCGGCTTGTGTGGTCCCCGGGATAGAAGCAAGCCACAATTCCCAGGGTCCTCTGCAGGATCCCTGTTGGCCAGGAACGGTGCGCAAACAAGGCCAGGAGAGATCACGGCCTCCCCGCCCCGCCCCAACCCCGGAGCCTCCGGAGGGGCTTGGAGCGGGAGCGGCGCCCCGCGTTTCCAGAGCTGTCTTGAGGCGCCGCCCACCTCTCCCGCAGCAGCGGCCTCACAATGGTTGCTATGGCGACGATGATATGCTAGCAGCCAGCAGACCCGAGGACCAACAAGGCGATCCAGCTGTCCTGGGACCCGGGCGCTGAGCAGGGGGACCCCAGTGGCCGGGCCGTGCGTCTCGGGAGCGGCGTGGGGGCCCAGCGCGGGGCACACCGCGGTGTTAGACCGGGTGGCCGGGTGGCCCCAGCAGGAGGGGGCCTCGAGGCAGTTGCTATAGCGACAGTGGAGCCCCCCAAGCAACCCCGCCCCCAGGCCCAGGGACCCAGGGTCCCCGCGCGGTGACCACGTCCTCGGCCCGGGGCGCTGTCCAGCTCCGGAGCAGGGGCTGTGTGTGCCGCACGGAGGTGCGCGAAGCCCGGAACCGGAGCCCGGTGCGCCCGGTGCCGGTGGAGAGGCTCTGGCGAAGTCGGTGAGGGATGGAAGCAGCCGTGGGCCCCGCGGGCCTGGGCCCCGCGTGGGGCGAGGCGGCCGGCGAGGGCCTCCGAGCTGGGGGCCTCGTGGGCAGGGCCGGCGGCGGCGCCGGGCAGCCGGGGCAGCAAGGGAGGCGCCAGCCGCGCTCGGCCCCGGGACTCTCCGCTCCTCATCCCGCGCCAGCGCTGCGAGGACGAGGCCGCGCCGCAGCCGGCGGGGCACCGGCGGGGGCGCTGCACCGCCGCCCCTGCGCCCGCTCCAGGGGAACACGACGACCCCCTTTTCTGCCTTCAAACGCCCTGCTCACAGCCCCACCCTGCGCAGCTAGCACTGCGGGCGGGCGGGAGTGCGCGGTCTGCGGGAGCACGGTTCCGCGGGAGCACGGTTCCGAGCCCTCGCCGCTCGCGAGCTCAGCCCCGAGCATCTCCGGAAGGCAGGCGGAGCACGCGCCGCCAGGAGCACCGAGAGCCACAGAACACCGGCGCCGAGCCCTGCCTCAGACCCCACGGCACCCGCCGCCTAAAGCAAGCCTGGGGCCCGGAAGTTGGAGTGCTAGACTCCGACAACGGATAAGAAAGAAGGAAAGAGAGAGAAGGAAGAAAAGAAAAGAGGAAAGGAGAAAGGAGGAAAGGAGAAGGGAGGAAAGGAGGGGAGGGGAGGGAGGGGATGGGAGCTGGGAGCGGAGGGAAGGAGGGAGGGGAGAGAGGAGAGAGGAAAGGGGAGAGAGGGGAAAGGAGGGGAGGAGGAGAAGGAAGAGGGAGGGAGAGGGGACAGAGGGGGGAGAGGAAGAGAGAGGGTGAGGGACAGAGAGAGGAGAGAGGGGGGAGAGAGGGGGAGAGAGTTGGGGGAGGGGAGAGGAGAGAGAGGGGAGAGAGAAGGGGAAGAGAGGGGGAGAGAGAGGAGAGAGAGGGGAGAGGAGAGAGGAGAGGGGAAGGGAGAGAGGAGAGGGGAGAGGAGGGGAGATGAGAGGGGAAGGGGGAGGGGAGATGAGAGGGCAGGGGGAGAGGAGAGGAGAGAAGATGGGGGAGAGGACATGAGAGGATAGGGGGAGAGGGGAGAGGAGGGGAGGGGGAGGAGGGGAGAGGAGAGGGGGGAGGGGAGAGGGGAGGAGAGGAGGGGAGGGCAGAGGAGAGGAAAGAGGAGAGGAGGGAAGAGGAGAGAAGGGAGGAGAGGAGGGGAGAGGGGAGGAGAGGAGGGAAGAGGAGAGGAGGGGAGGGGAGAGGAGAGGAGAGGAGAGGGAAGGAGAGAGGAAGGAAGGAAGGAAGGAAGGAAGGAAGGAAGGAAGGAAGGAAGGAAGGAAGGAAGGAAGGGGATGAAGGGAGGGAGGGAAGGAAGGATAGAGAGCAACCACACTTTTAGGCATTTCTTCCAGTTTACATTACATCTCTGTACATACATATATTTATGTATTCTCACACATTTCAAATTTTAAAACGATAAAATAATGTAATACTTTCACTGAAACATAATTTTGGTAGACTCTAGGTTAATGATAGATACTGTCTCTGTACACAAACATTAGAGACAGTTTGGCAATTTAGTGTTGACTCAGATCAGAAATGGACTAATTATGCTTTTGGGTTTTTAAGATGGAATTCAGAAGCCTTCTAACCACCTAAGCCACTGCCAGGAAATAGCTGCAGCACTAAAAGAAACTTGGCTCTGAAAATAGTGGAGTTAATAGTAGCTCAACACAAATTAGGCCTTAAACAAGTGAGCATTTATAGCAATAAGGCTTCAGGAAGAAAAGATAACTTCAGTAAATAGCCCAAGAAAGTATTCACTTCCAACTTATTTGCTTTTGCAATTAGGCCCCTGAGTAGGATGCTTTTCCAACAGTGATTTTGCTTGAGGCCAGTTCTAAGTGCTGGATATGAAGGAAACAAACCCATTTGTGAGAATATAACCATTGGCTGGGAAACTCCTTCCACTAGACCAATAGTTCCCATTTTAGGCCACAGAAAACATTACCACAGAGCTTTCTTTTCTTTTTTAAACCTTTCTTTCAAAGCTTTTTAGAAGTTTTTTTTTTATTATAAAGGTGATGGACAGAGGAGTTAGTTTTATAAGTCAGGTAATAAGTACATTTCTTTTTTAACAATATCACCTCTTCCTTCATTCTCTCCCAGTGCCCCTCCCTCCCCATCCACAAGTAATACATTTCATTTTTAATAGTTTCTGACACCACTGCTGCATTTGTTCACCCTATGTCTCTCCATTTTTGTGCACTCCCTTGCCCACCCCACCCGAAGACAAGACAAACAAAAAAAAAAAAAGAAAAAAACCCTCTTGTTTCCTTTTACTGGAGTTCATTTTGATAAATATTATTTTATATGACCAGAGGCACAGACACATTGTGTCTTTTGGTTCCTCTCCTGAGTATCCTCCTTTTGGTCTCACTGTGTGTGAATGCCTTGAGTCCTGTATAATTTATCATGCCTCTGGGTATTTTAGATCTAGCTTCACATCTGAGAGAAAAATATATGCCATTTGTCATTTTGAGCTTGGCTTACTTCACCTAACATGATTTTCCTAGGTCTATCCATTTCCCTGAAAATGACGAGTTATTCTTTCTAATGACTGTATAAAAGTCCTTTGTGTATAGGTACCACATTTTTTATCTACTTATCTGTTGTAGAGCATTTGGGCTGTTGCTGTAACTTGACTATTTTGAATAGTGCAACAATGAACATGGATGTGCATGAGTCTTTACAATACCCTGCCTTGTAATGTTCTGGGTAGGTGCCCAGGCATGTTATGGCAACAGTGTAGGGAACATCTATGTTTGTTTTTTTTTTTGAGGAATCTTCAGACTGCTGTCCAGAGCAATTGTTCTAGTTTACATTCTCACCAACGGTGCAATAGGGTTGGTTCCTTTTCCCTCACATCCCACCAACATTTGTTCAAATTTACGATGTTGGCCATCTAACTGGCATGAGATGAAATCTCATGTTTTGATTTGCATCAAATCAAACAAAGTATATTTGTTTTAGAAACTATGGGATTTCAGGTACAATGGAGAAAGGCACAGATCAACCATAAACCAACTTTCTTCCATTTGAGTACGCTTGTTTGTATTCCATGACATGAATATCTGTATTTATCTACTGACAGGTTTAGATGTGCTTTCTATACATTGTTACAATGTTTAAAGGCAAATTTAGTATTATACAATGTGATCTCATTTGTACTTTTTAATTATGCTTATGTCTAGACCTATACCTGATAATGGACTCCAGAAGAAAGTCTGAAAGGATGTAAACCACTGAATTAACAAAGGTTATATATTAATCAGCTTTCAATCACTTTATCAAATACCTTAGACAAAGTGACTTTGAGAAGAAGATGTTTTTGTTTGTAGTTTTGAAGGTTGTAGTCCATGACTGATTAGCCCTGTTGCTTTCAGGAGCATGTGGAGAAAGAGGTCCATTCACCTTGTAGCTGGGTGTGAAAAAAGGAAGAAAAGGGATCAGGGTCCCACTATCTATCTCCTGCAAGGGCTTGACCTTGATGGTCCAAGATCTTCCCTTGCGCCCCATCTCTTAAAGTGTCCACCTTTTCCCAACAGCATCAAGCTGAGGACTGAACCTTCAAAGCATGAACATTCATGGAAAATTCTAGAGCCAAACCTCAGCAGGTTACCTCTGGGGAGAGTAGAAGAATGGAAAGAAAACAGGTAACTAAGAAAAAGCATCACTTTTAATTCTGTACACCCTATTTCATTTCTTCAGAATATGTACACAATTTTTAAAATTCTAAATGTAACAAAGGCAAGGAACATTTTAAGAAAGAGAATAAGTCACTCTCAGGAACCAATGCCTTCACCACAGAACTAATCTTGCTTCCTTAAAAATACTTGAGTAATGATGTAGAAAAAATAAGTACTTCCAACATAATTAGAAAAGTAAATAAAAATGAATGTTTTTAAACTATGGCTATGTCTGTGCTAATGATGTCTATGCAGAAATACATTAATATTTTATCAGTGAATTGTTTAAATATATATGCAAAAAATGTAGATGTACTCTCATATTATTTACAAAAACTAACTCAAAATTGAGTAAAGATTTTAACATGTAAACTAAAATTATAATTTTTTTTGTTTTTAGTGCCAGTCCTGGGGCTTGAACTCAGGGCCTGAGCACCGTCCCTGAGGCTCTTTTGTTCAAGGCTAACACTCTACCACTTGAGCCAAAGAGCTGCTTCTGGCTTTTTCTGTGTATGTGGTACTGAGGAATAAAACCCAGAGCTTTACAC
This sequence comes from Dipodomys merriami, assembly GCF_024711535.1. Lineage (NCBI taxonomy): Eukaryota > Metazoa > Chordata > Mammalia > Rodentia > Heteromyidae > Dipodomys > Dipodomys merriami. The sequence continues at coordinate 88,723,566 of NW_027203381.1, forward strand.
ATGCTAGGGGAGCACTCTACCAGTAAACCACCTTCCCAGCCCTATAAAATTCATAAAAGAAAAGTTCTATGGCGTTGTATTTGGCAACAGTATTTTGTGTGTGTCACTGACAATATAAAAAGTGAAAAAAATGATAAATTGAGCAAATTTAAAATTTTTATGTATCAAAAGATACTACCAACAAAGTGAAAAAGTAACCCAATGAATAGAAAACAGTATCTGTAATCATATGCATAATTAGGTGTTAATACCCAGAAAATATAAAGAACATCTAAAAAGAAATGACAAAAAATAGTTCTATTGAGGCTTCAACTGTTTCGATAAGATTCACCACATTACCGAGCGTGTATTTCAAGTACTAATGTAAATGTCAATCTTGTCTAAAACTACTTACATAGAAATCTTTAGAATAAAATTTAGCCAAATGTCTATGGCCTTCTCAAGTTGACACAGATAAATTAACCATCACAGATAAAAATGACCCAAATCCACCAACCAATGAATCAGTGAATAATGGAACATTATTCAGCCTTAAAAAGGAATGAAGTTCTAAAAGCATTGTGATACAAGAAATGAGACATGATGCGTTGGGAAGGTGGCTCAGTGGTAGAGCGCTTGCCTTGCATGCCTGAGGCCCTGGGTTCGATTCCTCAGCACCACATAAGAAAAAAGCCGGAAGTGGCGCTGGGGCTCAAGTGGTAGATCGCTAGCCTTGAGCTGAAGAGCTGAGGAACAGCGCCTAGGCCCAGAGTTTAGGCCCCACGACCAGACCCCAAAAAAAAAAAATGAGACATGAAAGGGCAAACAGTTTATGTGATTCCACTTACATAAAGCAGCTAGAGTAGTAAAAATTACACAGACCAAAAATAGGATGATGGCTAAGGTACATAAGAGATACAGAAAATAGTTGTTTGATGGGTCAAGAAGCAAAAACGTTCAGAAGTAGTTACACAACAATGTGTCTATGTAATCACTATTAAAGTGTGCTCTTAAAATATGGATAATATTATGCACACACAATAAAATTGAATTTATTATGCTAAATGTTTTACGTGGACTCTGTCACATAATCCCTTTGTAATCTCTACTTACAGATAACAAAGCCACCTACAGAAAATGAGTTGTTGAGGCCAGACTAGTATGAATCAGATCTGTGATCCAACCCTTCACTGTCTGCCTTTAATACCTGCATGCTTAGTCACTGTGTTACACTATAAACAGTGACCACATTAAGGTAATAAGAAAATAAGCAAATTAAAATATTTTCCAAATAATCTAAAGTTGACTCAATACCTCAAAAATTCAAGGATTGGACTTCCAGAAAGATGTTAAATCCAGATTGCTGTTAGTAACTATGCTCCTAAAATAAACATACATTGACTTTAATCATATAGAAGCATCTCCAAGCCCTAACATCTCCAGTAATAAAATGAGAAAACAGAACCTGGCATCTGCCCCATATTCCTGCATGTCCTGCATGTCTTCAGACATTTTGTAGTTTTCCTATTTGTATTAATACCTTTTTTTTTTAAGTGAGGTCAATCCTTCAACTGACATTTATTGAGCACTTACTGTATGTACACATACTGTGGTGGGTTCTATTCAAACAAAGGACAGCAGTCCTTGTGTACGAATAAGAGTTATCTAGTAAGCAAATAAAGTGTCTCTAGGCTCCATGTCAATGCACCTCTTAGATGAGCCCCTATTGATATATGGGCTTCTGCAGGCAAATCTAAGTGAACCCTTCTAAGGAGCCTCTATCTGCTATCTCATTGAGGAGACAGACACAGGAGGTTCATGAGTCCAATGCCATCTTGGGCCACACAGCAAGACTGTCCAATAGAAAGAACAGTCACCATGGATGCTTATACACTTACAGTAGAATAACTTAATGGTTAAGGCTTGGGCTGTGGAGTTTGACTGTCTGCATCTGTATGTGCCATCTGTTCCCTGTGAAATCTCAAGCATCTTACCCTGCCTGTGCCTCTATCTTTACAACCATCAAGGCAGAACACAAATAGGCACCAACCTTCACAGGGTTGTTGTGAAGATCCTGTAGCTAAAATATGTAAAGCACTCAGAACAACATCTGCTATATACTAAACAGTCAGAAAAATAACCACCATAGAGATACATCAAATAGCTACATAGTAGCAACAGACTGTTCCAAGGACAGATGGGAGAATACATGGCCATCCAAGAGAAAAAGAAATTTAGAGATATTTCAAAGATGATGGCACAAAGGTCTGTAACGGCTCAATGCCATGCCTAAGCCCAGACAGATGATCAGCAGCACCAGAGCACAAGCCTGTGCCACAACATAACACCCTCAGAGAGGAGAAGGTAAGAGAACCCCAAAATGACCCTCCCCTTAAGGTGTAAACTGTAGTTCTTGTCTACTTCAGTAATTGTGAATTATAAACTTAGAAGTAGTCATATGTTTATAATCAATTCTATCAGGATGAGAGACAGCTGAGAGACTGCACACTGTGTGTGTGGATAGAAGGGAAGGATGTAACAACTGATTACAAGTAAAAGACTTTAGGATATAACTACTTAGGGAAAAAGTAACCTGGATAATGGCTCCGAGAACCAGCCCACTTAAACAGGGTCACAAGAATGAATCCAAAAATCGCTCCTCAGCCCTATCCTAGGCAAACCTTCCAATCTGCAGGTCTTGAATGGACATCACAGAAGCCATGAAGCAGATGCAGAGAATGTGCTGGGCAAGCAGTGGAGATTGGATCCCAGAAATACCTCCACTCTGTAACTGCTGCCATTTCAGCTCAGTCCCCCTACCGAAGGTTCTCCTTTCCTGTTCAATCCATGCCTTGCTCTCCTAGCCTCCCTCTCTACAACCTTTCCTCTCACTAATGTCTTACAGATTATCCCAATGTCCGCAGAATCATGCCACACTTCCCAATCACCATGTCTTTGACCCTTCTTCCCATTACTCCTAAAATTATGTCGCTGTCCTATGATCCCACCCACTGCAACCACGCAAAACTGGCAAAATCCTTTCTCTCAGCCATGCCAGCCAGTCCATGGAGCCATCCTTCAATAAGATAGCCGTGACAACCTAAATCCAAAGCATTTGACCGATTCTTCATTTCCCATTCAGGCACTGGGTTATCGTCTCAACAGTTCCTGGCTAAACAAATGCTCAGGACTGGATAAATACTAGTTTTTACAGCAGAGATGAGAGCAGAGGCTGGGAAAACTGAGGTGCAGAGGAGAAGCTAGGAAAGATACGCATTCAATAGCACAGACCTACTATGTGCTTAGCAGACCTACTATGTGCTCTAAGTGTTCAACATATTTCATCTCACCTAGTCCTCTAATCCCACAAGATAGGAGCTACTGTTTATTACTAGCACATTAAAGGGAGGAAACAGGCACAAATGTACTGAGTAATTTTCCCAAGGTTATACTATGGAGTTAGGAATTAAATCTGGCCAGACAGCTCCTCCTGTTGCTTTTCTGCAGCCATATCACCTGTGCCCCTGAAAACCCCTTCAGTCGTTCAACCCTCTAGATGCATTACCTTTGTGAATCAGAAGCTTACTTTGTAGCTTATCATAGTCTCAGCATATTCCCACCTACTGCTTAGCCAGGAATGAAACATCAGCTCTAGCAAGATCTCCCACAACAGTAATTACAGTATGATGAAACTTAAAGTCAAAACATCCCCTGTAACAGAAGAAAAACAGATGTCTAAGATAGACTGGTCCTTGGACCACTCACCCAGTTCAACAACTTTCCATCATTCCATTTCCACATAAAACAATCACTCTGAATTATTTTGATAGAATTACAAGTGGAATATATGATGAGAACATTACAGATACACAAGTCATCGGTCACGTGTATTAAAAGCTTAATTTAATCTATGATTAAACAAGTACAATGGATAGGAAAATAACAAAAAATGATGAAGATTCATATTATGACAACATTCAGGATCCAGTTCAGGCTACAAATAATTTAATATTAAACATCCTACTAACATAAGCAAAAGTGTTCATTCCGAATGTGCCAGATAATTTTCCTAATCTTTCATCAGAAAATTCAGAGCGGAGAGTGAATAAGTCTTTATGAATGTACACAATGTTCTCTCAGGAATAAAATAGGAAAATTAGTTTACCAGTACCTTCAACTTTGAAGCTCTGAGAGGCTTACGACCCAATACCAGTCCTAGGAAATTTGAGTTACAAACCCCTCCCCCCCACCCCGAAAAACTTTTAAATAGCAAACCAAAAGTTTAAATGTTTACCAAACAGAAGAGAAGGGAACTGGATGTCTACGCTGTTTGGGTCAGAAAGCGATGTTTTTCTCCCCTTCATTAAAATTTAAAAATAATAATAAAAAGTCTGGCAAAAAGAAAAAGAACAAGAAAACAGAAAAACAGGAAAGAGATCACAGCAGGAGAAATAAGATAGCCAGCATGTATTCAAAACTTACCCAACTTGACTTGTTGACTCAACAGTTTATTTTTCCTACTTTGCCGGTTAAGGTCAGATAGTGGCTTGGCTTTGGTTGCTGTTTCTTTTCTTTTGATCCCAGAGTCCCATGAAAATTACACCAAATTTTGGATGGGATCTGACCCCGTCTCCCATTAGGGGGAGGGGGGAAAAGTTTGAAGCTCGTCTTCCTGATTTCTTCTTGGGAAGAATCAATAAATAGTAAGTGGCCAGCAGGAGACGACGTGGGGGACGTGCCTGGCTGACGTTGGGCCCGCCAAGTTTCTCTGCACAGCTGTCCAGATGTGCTTCATCTGGTTCCTCCGCCCTAAATCGGTCCTGCCGCCGCTGGCAGATGCCTCCGCTCATTGGTGGCTGTGGCTTGCTCCTTACGGCCGATTGGTGGAGCAGCCCGCCACTCTTGAGGCCTTTGGCCCGCCCCTGGTCGCCGAGCCAGCGGGCTGCGTTCTGCAAAGGAACCTGGAAGAACTGGGCGGTCGCTGACGTGGCGAGTTGTCTGGGAGCCCCGAAGAAGATTAAGAGGGGTCGCTAGACCCCCAGATTTTGCCTCGGTCCCAGCCCCTGCTGTGCCCGTCCCTCCAGGCAGTTAGTCTGGATTGCTTCCATCTGGCCCGCCAGAGCTAGGTCCAGGCCCGGGAAGAGGCCGCGTCCCCGCTGCCCAAGCTGCTCGGGATGCTGAGGCCGGGCCCGGGGCTTTACTCCCCGCACTGTGCTCCAGGGACAGAAGGAAAAAGCAAAACGGATCCTGGAGTTCGTGAAGTCATGAGTCCTTCACTGAAATTCTTACATAACCAGAAATCTGGTTGGTTTGAAGTACCCCCAGGGCGTGATTTTACAGGCTGGGTCTGGTGGCGGTTTTGGTTTTTGTTTTTTGAGTGGTGGTATTTGTGGGGAAAGGAGAAATGTCGCTTTGCCCTCTGAGAACTGAGAACAGCAACGAACAGTGTGTTGATCCTAGGGAAAATAGTGGGAAGACCATTGAGGGAAAGAGAAGAGTTCTACAAATCAGCTTTCCTTGAAATATGAAATATGGCAAGAGCCACACTCTGGGCTGGACTTCACACCATGGGATGGAAGTGACAAGCCCAGAATTAAACAGCTTTTATCTGCATTATATTTAATTCACCCCCACCCTTCCCCCCTCCCAAGTCATAGCTCCACTTCTGGATTTTTGATAATTATTTGGAGATAAGTTTCATAGACTTCCCTGCTTAGTCTGACTTTGAACTTACATCCTCAGTCTCCGCCTTCTGTGTAACTAGGATTATAGAGATGAGCCAGTGGTGCCTGGGCCTCATATTTACTTCATATATCTACATAACGAAGTCGATCTTAACATCTCCATTTTCAATGAAGAGACCGATCCCAAAGACTACTCCAGCATCCCTCTGAACGCATTTGCATTTTTTCATTATGGGTACATAAACTTGTTTGTCACCTATGTGGGAGCCAGGATTCATTTGACCACCACTCCTTCTGGTGTTCCACGCTTTTACTACAAAGATGATGTCTTGTTGGTTGATGTATTCATCATCTATGATTGTGTAATAATTACTACAAACTATACAACATACACATATTATGGCACTTTCTGAAGCTTAGAAGTCCAAATGTGGCTTAATCGGAACTTCTTTCTTCTCAAGGTCTCACAAGACTAGAATCAAGATGTCAGCGGGGCTGCATTCTCATCTGCAGGGTCTACTGAAAAAGAATATGCTTCAGGGTGTCCCAGGATTATAGGTAGAGTTAATATTTTTTGCACCTATGGGGCCAAGTCCCCAGTTTCTTTCTGGATGTTAATAAGAGGTTACCCTTAGCTCCCAGATTTTACTAAAAGACAGGAGGAGAGCTCATAGGGAGCTTAGCAACTACTGCCACAAACTGGTGCTCATAAAACCTGTTTCTATTTACCTGACTACAATGTTATAACTCCCCCCCCCCCCCCGTGGAAAAATTCTCCACCTTCCCCACAAAATCAAGGGCCGACTCACCAGAAAAAAGTAGGACTACTTGAATAGATATGCATCATTTTTAATTCCTCTCAGACTCTTGGAAACCCTTAAAGAAGTAGCCTTTGAATGTGGTCCTAGAAAATAAGATGTGTCATGTGTTTTGCTTTCTGAATCATTTGTAATGTAACAATGGTACACATCTTAGCATAGAAGCTCCAGTGAGCTGACAGTCCTGATATTGAACAAGCTTACACATTGCCATCAACAGGCATTGACTACTGGAATCATCTGCTTAAACATCTACTGAAAAAGCTTTCTTCTGGTTGTGGGAATATAGAGAAGATCCAACCTTCTCCTGCTGTATTCACTGAAAACCCCTAGACTTATATAATAACCAATATAAAAAACACTGACAGAGAAGATAGACCAGTTAGAAATCTCATAACCCAAGATCTGATTTTTGTTTTTTTGTTCCAGATTTGAAGCTAAAGACAGTAGTGCTATCATTTAGATTTGGAATGTGCCCTAAAGGTCCATGTGCCATGACTTTTGGGGAGGTGGTAGATTCTTTAAGAGGTGGGGACTAGGAGAAGGGTATTAGCTCATTGGGAGCATGGCCTTGAAGAAAATATTGGGACACTATTGCCTTCCTTTCTCTGTATTTGCTTCCAATAGACATCAAATGAACAGGCTTACTCTGCCATACACAACTGCCATAATATTCTGCCTCATTATAAGCCCAGAACTGACCTGAATACAACAAAAATACAAAAATACAAAAAAATACAACAAAAGCTTATCTATAAATAAAATCCCGATAAAAAGGAAATTTATCCAGTTGGACACTTTAAGTATGTACAGTTTATCATATTCTCTTTGTACCTTAATATGGTTTAAAACATGGTTATACAAAAAATATTTGGATTCATAATGATTACTTCTCAAATAGCTCAAATCGTAACAATATTTTTAATGCTCTGGAGACAGTTGCATTTTTGCTCAAGGCTAGTGCTCTGCCACTTGAACCACAGCTCCCCTTCTGGCTTTTTCTGTGTCTGTGTCTGTGTCTGTGTGTGTGCGCGCATGCACACGCATGCTTAATTGAAGATAAGAGTCTCACAGACTTTCCTGCCCAAGCTGACTTTGAACTGTGATCCTCAGACCTCAGCCTCTTAAGTACAAGTGTGAAGACTGGTTCCACAGAGATTTCGTATTTTTAAACATTTGTCAAGCCAGGTGCTAGTGACTCATGTCTATAATCCTACCTACTCAAAGGCTGAGGTCTGAGGACCTTGATTCAAGTCAGCCCATAGAAGAATGTCCTTGAGACCCTTATCTCCAATTAAGTACCAAAAGGGCCAAAAGTGGAGGAGGGCCAGCCTTCAGCACAAAAGCTCAGGAACAGCACACAGGCTCTGAGTTCAAGTCCCACAACCAACACACACACAATTGTACTTATTACCTGAGTTATGAAATGATAACCCCTCTGTACAACACCTTAATAATAACAATTAAATTGTATTTTAATAAACACTTGTCAATTGATTGTTTTAAAATAGCTTTTTTTTTTGGTTGGTCATGGGGCTTGAACTCTGTGCCTGGGTGCTGTCCTGAGCCACAGTGCCACTTCCTTAAAATGGCTTTTGTCTTCATTTACATTTTTCTTAGCAAGGATGTCAGGAGAAAATTGACAGATTCACAGGAGGTCATTTAGGGTGAGAGGGCTGTGAAGCCAGCCTGTTCACCTGATGAGACTCATGGAGCCGCCAGGCAAAGGAAGATGTGCCCAGTCTCTTCAAGGAGCTAGAGTGACATCACTCAGGAAGGGAGCTGGACTTTTGTTTCTAGGAACATGGTGGAAAGAAAAAGAACAGGTGGAACTCTGATGACAAGAGGCAGATTTCTCCATGGGGAGTGAGGGGGAGATAACAATGTTAAGTGAAAGGTTAAAGTTTGAGGCAGTGACCACCACGTGTTGCCTTACTAAGCAACACGTGGTGGTAATCAAAACACCTGGTTGATTGTGTGCCTATATAAGACTTGCAAATCCTTAGCTCGGGGCTCTCCTCCTGGGCTCCGCTGTGTCGGAGTGTAGGACAAGGCCTGAGCTGCAGCCCGTTTAAATAAAAGAGCTGTAGAGTCTGACTCTCAGTGGTCTTCTTGCGGGGAGGTGGGGGGGTCCTGTGACCTTGGCATAACATTAAGTACTAGAAAGTCAAGAAAGAACTGGAACATTCTGGGGAGATAACGTGTAAAGGATATTCCTGCCTCCAGTGGCATTTGGACTACGCAGTCTTCAATTGAGTGATCTTCAAAAGTCTTCTCCTGTCTATTTTTTCTATATGATCTGGCACTTCTCCTGAAATGGTGACTTAGTATCTTATTATGTTTACCAATCAAGGGGGTAAGAAGTAAACACATTTTTATGAGAACACTATGAGTAAAAACATACATTAAATAACCACAGGTGACATAAGTATTTCAGAGATGACAGGAGACTCCTGAAAGAGTGCTTTATGGCTCCCCCGTCATGTTAAAAGGGTTCGTAACCAGAACAACACTATCATTACCCCTTTAATGAATGGCTAGCCAGCCCCATCCTAACTGGAGGGCCTCAGCAACACGTCAGTCATTCTGGAGATTTCATTGTGTGCCCCATCTCTCCACCAAAACTCTTGAAGGCAATGTACACCATAACAATGGTACAAATGTGCTACTGAAGAAGACTCATGCTGCATAGAATCCTGAGAAGGGGGAAGAGAAAAAATGGGAGTTTAGGAGTTTGAAAGAAGTCTTATTCATTAAGGTTTGAACACCACCTAGATCAGGTGTTTGATGCTCTGCTAACAAATTTTATCTAACAAAACTACAACTTATAAAAAGTCTTCCAAAGTCATCAAGCTTTGGAGGCTTTTTAGGAGTTACTGTGTCGAGAGGGAAATGGAATAGGGGCAAAACTAATGATGAGATCAGTGAAATAGTTGAAATAGACAATAAGTTTACTTCATATGATGCACGAGGCAACTTCCAGAGGACTGGAAGCTTAAATCACGTCAGAATTGTTAGTATAGTTCCCCGATGTCACCAGTCTCCTAAAACCTTCCCCTCCACACCACTAAGTTCAAAAAAGATCAAGAAAGATCAAGAAATTACATCTACCAGAACTTCTCTTGGAGGATAAAAGCCATATGGCTTTTTATGATAATTGCTAAGGAATTAGATTTTAAGTGATTCTATTACAAAAAGTGTGTAAGTAATTGAGGTAATGCATATATTAATTACAACAATTGAGCTATTCCACAATAGTTATATTTTTAAAAAAATATTATATACATGAAAATAAATGTACTTTCATTCATTAATGTACAAAGGGAAATACACTCATTACCTGACTCATGTAATTGTAATCTCCCTGTATATCACCTTTATAATAACAAAGGAAATCAATTTTTAAAAAGAAATTTCTTATGAGCATGGATAATACTTTGCATTCCTGTTAATTTCAGGATATTCCGTTTTGTTAAACACCACAGAGAATAGAATGGGAAATGTGAATGTGTGGAAAAAAACTGAGGTGGTGAGCTTGCTGTATGGAAAAGGCTAAAAAAAGGGAAGAAAGGGAGAATAAGGAAAAGGATCATGTTAATTATGACTTACCGTACTTATAAACTGGCATGTTGAATGGTAACCCCTCTTTACTGAGATAAAGCGGAAACCTAGTAATGCAGGTGGAAAAGTATTGTAGCCAGCCACCACCATACTCAGCAGAGATAGACGTACTATTATTTCTATCCTACCTGATTTTTATTTGTGGTGAAGTCATGTTGCCCCTGGCGTTTAAATCTTTCTCATTGGAAAGTAAGCTTCTTGAACACAGGGATATGGGACTGTTTGGCTCACAATTGTATCCTCAGCACATTATAGGCCATCAAACAAAGTCTGTATCTGTTGAATATGGTGTTGTCTGCCTACAATCCCAGGAGGTTGAGTCCAAAGGATTGGAACACAGATGCATGAACACTACAGACCAGAGCTACCAACCCATCCTGTGCACTCTCCAAAAGTGACATACAAAGATGCTGGGAGAGATTTTGTAGGCTGCAGTCTTCACACATAGCAACTGCATCACAGAATCCTGGGCAGACAAAGGACGGAGCACTGAAGTAGCTGAATATTGGTTAGAGTCTAGAAGTTAGATCCCAAGTTCCCAGTCTCCACTGGGGATCTGCAGAAGTCAGTGGAACTTGTCACCAGGCTGCCACCTGATGGACATAACTCTACAACAACAGCTAGGAATGGTACGCTCTTTTTCTTTTCTTTCTTTCCTTTTTTATTTGCCAGGAAGTGCTCTGGTGATTTGATTCAGGGCCCTGCCCTTGCTAGGCAGATGCTCTTCCACTTAAGCCCCATCTCCAGCACCGCCCCCCCTTTTTTGTCGGTCATGGGGCCTGAACTCTGGGCCTGGGCACTGTCCCTCAGCTCTTCAGCTCAAGGCTAGCGCTCTACCACTTGAGCCACAGCACCACTTCTGGCTTTTTTTCTTATATGGTGCTGAGGAATCGAACCCAGGGCCTAGAGCATGCAAGGCAAGTGCTCTACCACTGAGCCACCCTCCCAGCCTGCACTTCCAGCTTTTTCTGCTTATGTGGTGTTGAGGAATCGAACCCAGGGCCTCATGCATGCAAGGCAAGCACTCTACCACTGAGCCACCGTCCCAGCCCCCCCCCCTCCTTTTTATTTTACTGGTTCCTTTCAAGGTAGGATGATGTTTTCTGCTGGGGTCAGCCTGGACTACATTTGCCTTCTTGTGCTTTCAGGAATCACAGGAAAGGAAGTATTTTACATGTATATGTGTACATATATATGTATATGTATATATATATATATAACACACACACACACACACACACACACATACACACACACACATAGATACATAGCTAACACTTTGGAAAGATATATATCATGGCACTAGCCAGTTTTATCTCTGAGTAGGTGTATAGTAGAACTTTAATCTTTATTAATTTTATTAATTTCTTATTCCTTGTTTTTCAAATTACAAGGTATATTCTTTTATTGTATAATAAAGGCAAACAAAAACCCTAGAGATTTCATTGTCAGGAATTCTACTTGTTGCCACAAACTATGGACCTAAAAGTGTTAAAAAAAATGACTTTGTTACAGTTTGACCAAATATTTCTAAAATGTATAATCATGATTTTTCCATGTGCTACCATCTTTGAGTTTAGGAATAGAAAGATTTCACAGCTATCTTCTGGAGCAGGAGGTAGCTACTGACTCCACCAATTATCCACCAAGGATGATCCATTTGGGCTTCTAGCTTTACCTGTGATCTCTTATCAGACCTTTATGGGGACGGATGTTTGATTGACAGGACTAGAAAGCAGCCAAAGACTCTTCAGAAGCGGCAATTATCAAACAAAACTCACCATGTGATAACTCGAAATCATCTTTTATTATATGCATGAAAAATATTATGCTTAAGACCTCATAAAATATCAACCCAGGATGGATAATGGTACAGTTATATAATTGCTAAAAGGATGCCAATCAAGATAATTGATATTTTACTTTTATTGCATTTTTTCTTATATTTTTATTGACATTGTTCCTTCTGTTTAACGTCTACGTAAAATTACTGCCTCCCAGGAGCCATCAGTGACAGTACTAGTGGTAAGTAGTAGATTTGAAAATTTGTTCCCACTTTATAAAATGGAGACTTGCTGCTCTTGGGCATTTGAAGATACAGAGCAGAGAAAAAGAATTAAAACAGAGAAAGTATTAGGGAGATAAAGTAGCTTTGTTTTCTTCTGAGAGAAATAGTGATAGTCTTATAAAATTTAACTCCGGCATTTCTTTGTGGTGGTGGAGAGGCGAGTGAAGTATTAAAGTTATCCACTATTATTGTGTGTTTGTTTGTTCATAAATTTTAAGAAACAGGATCCGTCAATATTCAGTGGGTATAAATTTAACAGTGGTATATCTTCTTTATGTATTTTTCCCTTTATCAATATTAGATGACTTTCTTTGTCTTTTGGTCTGATTGTTATACCTACTCCTGCTGCTTTCATACTTTATTGACTTGGAATATCTTTTTCCATTCCTTTAAACAGTGTATCTTTCTAGAGGGGTGATTTTTTTCTAGGCAAGAAAGAATTGTATCTTGTTTGGTAACTCAATACAACAGTCTGTTTTTTAAGTTGGAGAATGGAGACTATTAATACTCAAAAGTTATTATTGAAAAGTTTATGAGAATTCCTGCCATCTTGTTGTTTCATAATGTTTTATAGTCACCATTTGCTTATCTACTCTTCTGGTGAGATTTATTCTTTCTCATATTCCCATAGTTGTGATTATCTCCTATCCAGTTAAGTATTTCCTGTAGTGCTGGCTTCTTGGGCATAAATACATTTAATTTTGCTTATTGTAGGAGGCTTTAAGTTATAATTATAAAAGGGAGTTTTGCTGTATAGAGTAATCTGGGTTGCTAGCTATTTACTTTGAAGTACACTGTTCTATGTTCTCATGGATTTTAGACCTTTTCTGACATCTGCTGTTACTCTGGTTGATTTTATATAGGACTTGGCATTTCTCTATTGTAGTTTTCCATATTCTGGATATCTAAATGTTTCTAATTATGTCTCTTTGGTGTTCTGCTGTTATTTAAATGAATATGTTTTCTGTGCCTTTAGCTTTGACCACTTATGTCTGTGAATCACAGGCTTGGTCTTTTAATAGTGTTTCAGTAGTCATTTATGTTCTGTTTCTATTTTATTTTGTTTCCCTTTATTCTTGTCTGAATTTTCTAATATATCTACCTTGTTTTCAAGCTCTGATGTCCTGTGCTTTACTAGACTTAGTGTACTGATACTAATTTTAACTGAGTTTTTCATTTCCAGAATTTTAAATTTGACTTTTTTTTCTTTTAGGAATTTCATATCTTTATTGAATTCCTTTCATAACCTGCATTGTCTTCCTTATTTTATTCCACTTTTTATTTGTATTCTCTTGGAATTCAAGTTTCATCGGTATTCCCTTTAATTTCATTGATCATGCTTAAAAACTTTCAAAGTCTTGAGGGTTGCCTCAGTTTAACTATCATTAGAACCCATTATTGTAGAGTTGCTGGTTTTAAGGAACCTCATTGCTTTTTTCATATTTCTTGTGTTTCTGAAAAAGATTTGTATGCCTGAGGCAGAGTGGTTGGCTAGAAGTTTTAATCATTTATATTCTTTCAGTTGTATTATTCTCATTATTCAGGCAGAACTTAATAATCATTGAGGCATAGTTTCTCAGCACTGGTGTGGGAATTTACCTTAGTCAAACACTGATCCATGTGTTCAGGTCACAGGTCTCTATCTCCAGCACCACTCAGAGAGAAGTATATCCTACTGTTCAGGCTGTAGAGTGTTTGGGTTGAAGTTCAGTTTGGGTCAAAGTTCAGTTGTCAGTTGTAGGGATGCATTAATTTTAGTAGCATTTTGAAGTCAATGCTGACCCCATGAGTTTCTCAGCCTGTTAGTCAGGTAGGTTCCCAATTGCTCCATAGTCCTCAAGTTAGTATCCACACAAGGCAGCAAGCATCTAAAACTAGTGGTGATTTCCAAATGCACCAGAGAATAAAGGAAGAAAACAAGGCACTGAGTTCTGCATGGGGGTGGGGGAAAATCATAAGAATCTGGCATTTTACCTACCAGTCTCAGTGCATTTAGATCTCATCTAGCAATTAATCACCCTGTGGGAGGGAAGAAGGTGAGGATATTGAGCTGTCTGCAGGACTCTTTGTTCTACCCAGCAACAAACCCCATGCAGCTGAAAGGCAGCTTCAGAAAGTGAGCAATATACCAGCCCTAGGTTACAGCTCTGTTTCCACAGTGACTTAGCAATGGAGCTCATTCTTGCCACAGAGGGTGGGCCTAGTGACCATTCTTCTCTTCACTGCCTGAAGTATTGTTTAAACTCTTTAGCAGGTCCATGTCCAAAACATACTCTCTCTATAAACACCTGTTATAACTTTCTCTTATTCAAACACTCTGAAAGAATATCTCCAGGTTTCCTGAGCTGTGAGTGTATCCCTATTTTTGCCAATTTTTGCATTCTTGAACCAAGCTCCAAGAACGTTTAGTCTTAAATAATAGTCACCGTCTTAGGATGGCACCTGGCTATACAGCACTCTAATTTATGAGAGTAACAAGCCCCCATTGTCTCCAATGCTGTTCCGCCACCAGGGGGAGGGATTGTCCTACCAAAGTCCTACACTGGCTAAGGCTTGAGAGCCATGAACTAACCCTGCAGCTAGATCTCTGGGCTGTTGTCACCCACTCCCTCCTCTCCAAACACTTGCCCAAATACTCCTGAGAAGCTAGAGTTGCATGTTTCCTACTTTTTTCTGTATAGTCTTCCTATTTGTCAGTGATTTCCTGTTGTCTTTTTATCTCTTTCATAATTTCCAATGTCCTTTCTTTTATTTGTTCTTTCTCTTTTTTATTTTTATTTTTTTAGTCTTTTTTTTTGGGGGGGGCGGCAGGTTGTGGGACCTGAACTCTGGGCCTGGGTGCTGGCTGTCGCTCAGCTTTTCAGCTCAAGTCTAGCACTCTACTACTTGAGCCACAGTGCCACTTCTGGCTTTTTCTGCTTATGTGGTGCTGAGGAATCGAACCTAGGGCCTCATGCATGCAAGGCAAGCACTCTACCACTGAGCCACCTTCTCAGCCCCTGTTCTTTCTTTTTGTTTGGAATGAAATCTCGAGTCTTCTCATTCATGATGTTAATTGGAGGAATCTTCTAATCCGCCATCTTGCCTGCAACTCAAATCTTTCCTCCTGTTGTTAAGTCAGTCATTCTGTCACAGTTACAAGATAGATAACTACCACACTCTGTAGTTATCCTTTTGCTTCATGTCTTTAGAAAACAATCAATAACACAAAGTCCCACTTCAGAGTAATAAGATTTATTTTAGGCAATGAATTAAAGCATACAAAGCAATATTTGTCATGTTAAGTATCAGTTACCATTAAGTGATGGTCATTAGACATACTTACATTATTATTTCTAATAAGAAAGTAAATTTACAGAACCATACCAATGGCCTTGATTTAAGATAATCTGAGAAACTTGTGTGGAAGAAGAGTTAATGAAGATATGTGGGTAGTTCTTTTAAAAAAATGATTATACTTTACAGTTTCAGAAATTGCATCCTTAATTGTTTTTAATAACCACAGAAGGACAAGAAATCAGATTACACTCTCAAGTAGGACGGCAGGAGTCTTTGGAGTATGAAGCTTATCATTCCAACCACCCACTTCTGTTGTTCACGCAGCATCTGCACACACCCTTTTAACAGCTGTCATCCTGATACCCTAAGGAGCTGAACTGAGGCTCAAGACTACCAATGGCATGTATCATTGTGATGTAGAAACAAACTACTATTCTGGTCCTTTCTCAGCCAGGGGTGGCAGGTATGTTTCTGAGTGTTCTTCTGCCAATCTCCTTTCCTCCACTTTCTGAGACGTCTTCATCTCCACCTTCAGGCATTCTCCTTCACTTTTCTCCTTTCTGCGCTCAGGTCCCTGAAAGAGGAGAGGAAAGGGTAGACATGCACAGAGCAGTTATTCATTCTCTGTTTCTCTCAACAATGAGATGTGAAAAAGTTCTGATCATGTTGCCAATGTCCGCAGCTAACTTCTGGAAATAATTAGCATAAACTAAATCTATTGTTTTTCTAAAGATTTTGGTCATATACGGAAAATAGAAGAATTGGGCATGACATCCAAGCTAGAAAAGAAGCTCAGCCCATACATGACTGTGACTATCCATTTTTGATGTACCAAGGGATGTGATTCCACAGTACAATAAAATTAATAGTCTCCTGGAGCTTTGTGATTTAGAAAATGAGGTCACACATGCATTATTTTAAGCTCCTTATTGAATTATATAAATACTTTGATTTGCACTAAATTTAATGTATGAATTGTGTGAGTGAAATGTAGACCAGATTGGCATTCCCCACCAAGTTGATTAGGATGTAGATGGGGAAGGATGTCCACATATATTCTCTGAGTTTATTAAACACACACTGTTTTCATAGCACCGGGAGACACATCACTAAACAGACTCTACCTTCTAGATACTCCAACTAGGTTGATAGAGACAGAGACCATCAATAATAAGCACCAAAAGACCTAAGAAAGTAACTGATGGTAATTAAGGTTGCTGATAACTATACGAGAATAGTTCATACATAACTATTTAGTTTTGATATTCAGAAGTGCCTTTTAAGGGAATTACATAGCAAAAAAATGGCATTTAAATGTCGTGGTCATAGCTATCATATCTATGTACATTTCTATTTTGAAGTACCAAAGTAACTTAAAAAAATCTCTATTCCTCCACGTCATTTCAACTCCTCTGAGGGCCTATATGACAATGGAAAGTTTGGGAGGAATCTTAGTGCAATAGAATGTTACTCTAGAATATAAATGTGTGTGTGTGTGTGTGTGTGTGTGTGTGTGTGTGTGTGTGTGTGTGTGTTTTAACCCAGATTTCTTTTCTTTCTGCAATAGTTCATTTGCTAGATTCGCAAAGCAAAACAAACAATGAATCTGGGAAATGTATTAAGAGAAACTTCAAAATTTGTATCAAACCTGTAAATGTGCTGCCAAATAAACTTTTAATAAACTCATCTCTTGTATTCAACTGATCAGCAGTCATGAATGCCTTTTGTGAGTGGGGTGTGTGTTCTGATCATGGGGCTCACACTCAGGGTTTTAGCCACTGACCCTGAGTTTTTGTGCTCAAGATTAGCACTCTACCACATTGAACCACAGCTTTAATTCTGGATTTTTTGGTGTTTAATTGGAGATTAAACATCTCACATACTTTCCTGCCTGGGCTAGATTTGGACTGTGAGCTCAGATTTCAGCCTCCTGTGTTGCTAGGACTACAGGTGTGAGTCACCAGTGCCCAGCCATGACTATCTTTAATAATTATAAGAACACTATAAAAGGGAAAAATACCATGATAATTATTTCCAACTTTTGTTTGCCTTATTGACAATAAAGACTACCTAAGAAATCATTATCAATACTGATATGAAATATAGTTTCTTGATTCATTACTCAGAAACAAAATGGGAAACAAAATAAGTCAGTTGAAAATGAAACAATTTGGCCAGGTGGGATGGTATATGCTACAACCCTATCACTAAGGAAGGCTCAGGAAGGAAAACTCAGAGTCTAGGCCAAATAATAAGTTCTAAGCACCCCTGCACCTCAAATTGGTAATACAGTCAGCCCTCCATGCATGGGTTCTGCACCTGTGAATTCAACTAACAGAGAAATCAGAGCTATTCATTCAGAAAAAAGTGTCTATAATAAAAATATACAGACTTATTTCTCATCACTAATCCCTAAACAATATATACAATAACCATTTGCATATCATTCACATTATATTAACCATTAGAAATATTTTAAAGATAACAAAGTATTTGGAGGCATGTCTGTAGCTTATATGGACCTTTTACAGAAAAGATTTGAATCCACGAATTTTAGCATCCTGATATGGGTTGCTAACTTTCAGAATACTTCACCTACATTTTTTTTTTTTTTGGTGGGTTGCGGGACCTCAACTCTGGGACTGGGCACTGTCCCTCAGCTCTTCAGCTCAAGGCTAGCACTCTGCCATTTGAGCCATAGCACCACTTCCAGTTTTTTGGTAGTTTATTGGAGATTAGAGTCTCATAGACCTCCCTGCCGGGGCTGGCTTTGAGCTGTGGTCCACAGATCTCAGCCTTCTGAGTAGCTAGGATTATAGGCATGAGCCACTGGTGTCCAGTTACATTTTTAAATTTTCTGACAAATGCTATTTTTTAATGTGTAGGAAAGTGTAGATTTTTTTTTTTTTCCGGTCCTGGGGCCTGAACTCTGGGCCTGGGCACTGTCCCTCAGCTCTTCAGCTCAAGGCTAGCGCTCTACCACTTGAGCCACAGCGCCACTTCCGGCTTTTTTCTCTTTGCTTATGTGGTGCTAAGGAATCGAACCCAGGGCCTTGAGTGTGCAAGGCAAGTGCTCTACCACTGAGCCACCTTCCCAGCCCAGAAAGTGTAGATTATTAACTAGGAAAGAATTTTAAGAGAATTTGTATATGTTGAAATTTTTATTCTGCATTAAGGCACACTTTAATAAAATCTTTAAAAACTGACATAAATAAAATATTTTAAATTAATTATAACAAATTGAGTGTTATTTTTAAAACACTCATTTCTAGTTATGAATAAAGAAGTCAGTTCTGTCCTTAAGCATCAGGATGATTAAAAAAAAAAAACAACTTTGTGTTTCCTTTCCTACAATGACAAATTTTCAACAGTACATACCAAAGTGACAGAATGTTTGGCTTTAAAGTACAGCTGCTGTTCAAAGGACTCTGAAAATTCCTGAATATGGGAGTGAGATTGTTTTTTTGATTCCAGTGTTTCCCTGGATGACCCATCCATTGAGTATTTTCTGTAATACCGCAAATGAGGATGGCTTTGGGATTTCTGGTCCTCATGAGAATGCCTTCTAGGGTGGTTGTCAGATGATGTAAATTTGGGAAGCCCAGGAAACTGGAAATACAGAGAAAAAATTATGAAATAGTTTTTACAATAGGAGAACGCAGGCAGAATGCTCATACAACACTAACATGCAAATTGCACGTTTAAGTGACATTTAATTTTATCAGCATCAACTAATTATAATATTAAATAGGGTATCTCAAGACTAGCTTTATTACTTGTTACTTGGCCAATCCTATTGCTTCTGGCACAATGCTTGGCACAGAGTAGATGCTCAATAGTGTGTTAAATGTTCCATCTCTATGTTTTCAAATGAGTTATGAGACTAATAAAGACAAATTGAAAAACCCATTCAAAGTGTCCAAGAAGCCTCCAGAAGTAACTCTGATCTTTGGGGTCCCTCTCCATGAAGAGTCTATGTCACTTTCCCTTCTTTTCTTTTTTAAAGCTTTCTCTATCCACTTTAAACACTTAAACAGACAATCCTTTCCATGCATGTAAATTATCAAATATAGATTATTAATAGATTGAGAAAAAGAAGTTATTTAAATTGAAGCTGTTGGGAAACAAAAAGAGATAAGGGTAAGATTAAATGCTTCTTTGAAGTTAATTTCATTAATCTCAAAGCAGAAAATAAAAATCATAAACCAAATTATTCTCAGATTTCTAAATTAAAGAAAAGTGTGTAAGTAATGATTCATTTTACAAATACATCATATTATATAAACAGAGAACAAAGAATCAAATGTCCTGTTTTTCAGAACTCTGCCTTTATCACCTATGTTTCCTGATTTGTGCTATGTGTTATTTCTTTCTCTGCTTAACTCAGTCAGAATGTAACTTTTATTTTATGGTTTCTATCCCTAAACTAACACAGGAATGGCAGTCTGATAGCTACAATTTTTTATGTTGATATGGAAAATCCAGTAGGAATGCAAACTAGTGCAACCACTCTGAAAGGCAGTGTGGAGATTACTCAAAAAACTAAAGATAGAACTACAGTAAACCAGTAATCCCCTCCTTGGCTTCTACCCATAATCTTACAAGTCAGGATACAGCAAAGACACATCCATGCTCAGTCCATACTTTTCACATTAGCAAAGTCATGGAGATAGCCCAGACTAAGATAATGTGATATGTGTGTACATATTCTATTAGAATAAATATAAACATATTCTATTAGAAGGAATAACATATAATTTTCAGAGGAATAGATGGATATCGAAAAATACGATGTTAAATGAAGTCAGCCAGTCTCAGATAAATGGTGCATACTTTCTCTCATGAAAACATATGGGGAACATTTGGATGGCCTGTGAAGCAGGTGCCTAGTCACTGGTCTGACTTTGTGTTTTATGTGGCTGTATTCTCATTACCTACCGAAGGGGCTCAAAATACTTGTGCCACGAATAAAAATGGCTATCTGAGATAAAAAAAGAAAACATTCACAAGGTTATATGCATGTACACACAAAAACAAATTTACTAAAGGATAGTATACTTAGGGGAGGAGTCCAATGGTGTAATTCCTCTGAACAATTAATGAACCATTCAACAAAGTAAACACCAAGACCTGAAACCTGTTCTGTTGAGGATGAGAGGGATGGCAACAAAAGGAGAGTACAGAAATGGAGGGAGGAAGGCTGAACAGATGCAGTGTTTATATCCATTTTTTATATAATATAAAAATGAAGTACATAACGAGGGTAGGGATGGGAAGGAGAATGATGGGACAGGGATGGAAATGTTGACATTGATTAAGATTCGTTGTACTTACGACTTGACTCATGCAATCACAGCCCCTTCATACAGTATTTAATAAGAAAAATGTTGAAATGCCCTTTGTGGGGTTGAAAGCGTGGCTCATTTGGTAGTGTGTTGGGTAATGAGCAAAAGTGTCAGGTACCTGGTTGGAATCCCAATCTTGGAACTTCACCCCCACCTTCCAAAAAAGACTTACGAAGCAACATGCATGAAAAGATGTTACGGGAAGACCAAGCAGAAATCTGAACACAGTAAAGCTCTTGCTTCCCAATAGTACAAGGTAAGCCACATTGGCGGTTAATGTTAACTCTCTAAGTGTTTTAGGATGGAGTGTTTGAGCTTTAAAAATCTAATGTAATGTACTCAAGAAACTCATTTTGTAAACCATGGTTCTTCCTCTGTTTTCACATCTCCTGTATTGCAATAAATGATATGCCACAGTTTTTCTCTCTGTTGATTTATGCCTGTCTTTCACATCTGGAAACTGGCAGCCAGTCATCCTCCTGGTCTGCACATTGTAGATACCTCACTAGGCATGCAACATTTAATTATATTGAAGTTAAATGAGGGCATTGCCAGCAGGTATGATGGAATCATGGAGAGTTAGAGGTGAAAGGCTGATCAAAGCATTGAATCCACCTCGTCTTCTTCACTTAAGAAAATGGAAATGAAGAGAGGCTGACATTCACCCTCCATCCCTGGATGTCATTTGGTAACTGATCTATTTCAAACCATTTGAACCGGAGAATCTCCTTCTAGCTGTTGACCTCTAACAATGAAGAGGTTCCCCTTCACACTTTAATTCCCCTGCACACTTTAATAGATCTCCCAAGAATTATCCATCTGGGAATTCTGGGACCTCAAATAAAACTATTCATCTCCTCTAGAATGTTCTTGATGCTGGGGTTGGCAGAAGCAAGCGGTGAGAGAGACAGTCTTTGGCATCTGGAATTCGCAGTGCCTTGTGAAAAAAAAACCCATGTTGTTACTAGTGTGTAACTGTGATATGGAGGCCATGGAGGTACTGTAGAACCTTCCTGCACCACACTCGAGAGAATGCTCAATGGCTCCTGTTGAGCCCACACCTGACCAGCCCCACTCACTGCCCTCCCTGGAGCTGTTCCCATCTTGCTCCCAAGACACCTGGTACTCTGCCTGCCATGTGGTCACAGGGCTGGGACACGAGAATTCTGGCACCTTCTCTCATTAGGAAATCAAGCCAATATCAGAAGGAAAAATATATCAACTGTATCAAAGGTTATGATTTATTATGTATAATCACTGAGTTTATAGAGATCCACCCAACAGTGAAGCTACCTTCAGGATTGCAATTAGACTAACAGGAATCATACAATGACTCACAACAAAGCATACAAACACATGCTCGCACGCACGCATACCTGCTAACCACAACATCACACAAACTAGAACATCAGGTTTCCTTTATCTTGAGCTCTGTCATCCAGGCTTATCAGGACCCGTGAATAGTAGTTAAAGATATCTTAGATGACTAAAATGAAGAAAATATTACCTATCAGAAGCCTTAAAGAACAAGACAAAAGGGATTTTGTAAATATGATAAGAGGTCTGAAAGTGCTCCTTTTTAACTAAAGAACTTTTGAATGACCATCTCTAAGAGAGTGCCCCTCCTCTATCGCAGCATTCCCCTGGGTAGATAATAGTAACTCACTGGGCAGGGCAGGGAGGTTTTCCTGTAACTGGACTCTTGTGGTCGGTGGCGTTCCCGAAGTCTTCTCTCGTCGTCCTCTCTCCAGCTGTGCCCCCAGAAGCTGCTCATCCATTTGGCAAAAGATACATCTTCATCATCGTCATCTTTGTGCTCCATGCAAAAGTGATTCTGAATATTGAAAGCCTGTCCCTATAGCCACCAGGGCTGGCTGGCTGAAACCCCAAATCTCCTCCAAAAGACAAAAATGAAACTGGTAGGTTTAAATGGTCTCTGATAATGGCATCCTTAAGGAGAAAGATTTACTAAACAACCACTTCATCATCAGGCAGCCTTGGAGCCTTGGGCAATGTCTATTTATAAACTGCAGCCCACACTCCCCTCCCCCTTGTCTTTTTAAATTGAGAGGCTTTTTAATCCTCCCATTGCTGGAGCTTGTGCCTTGCAGCCTAAGGGTAGGAAGCACAGTCCACTGCCTGATTTTCCCTGTGCTTTGCTGCCAGTGGCATGTGATGGCATCTCCAGATGTCAATGGTGATGAAGCATGACCCTCACAATATGCCTGTCAGCTCCAGGCTGCCTCTGAAATGGGGCCACATTCAACAGACACAACTGCAGCTAGCAAGGTAGCAAGTTATTGCCATGTCATAGGAGAGCTAGACAGTCTCCAGATACTGATAGAAAATCCAGCTCCTGGGTTAAACTGAATAGTATTTTATTGAAACATTGCCTAGCTATGCAAATATAATGTACATCTTAAATGTATCAATCTGAAGTGAATGGCTTAATGAAGTTTTATACATGTATACACCTGTTTCCTATTTGTAGAAATAGGTGAGCATGGAATGTTTCAGGCTGCCTCTATCCCCTTTCAATCTATATTCCTTTCAAAAGATTGCTACTTCTTACCTCTGTCCCTTGAGGTTAATTTTGTCTATATTCAGAGTTTTCTTCAATGGCAACTGATTAATAGGCTTATTAGCTTATTGCTTTGTTTCCCTCCATCTAGTTTTCTTTCTGATAGTGCCTGGTAACTATGATTTAGGAAGCCCTGTTGCAACTCCCTAATGGGCTTTGTTGAGTACAAAACCAAAAATAAGCCCTGTCAAGAAATAAAAGGGATTGTTAAAACTAAGATGTATTACCTGAAGCAAGTAGGAGACAATGCGAGTTATTTCTTTTTTTTTTTCTTTGATCGGTCGTGGGGCTTGAACTCTGGGCTTGGGCGCTGTCCTTGTGCTCTTCAGCTCAAGGCAAGTGCTCTACCGCTTGAGACACAGTGCCACTTCCAGTTTTCTAGCGGTTTATTGGAGATAAGAGTCTCACAGACTTTCCTGCCCAGGCTGGCTTTGAACCGTGATCCTCAGATCTCAGCCTCCTGAGTAGCTAGGATTACAGGCGTGAGCCACTAGTGCCCAGCTTATGGGAGTTATTTCTAATGCAATGCTCTCCTAAGCAAAGGACACATGAGGATTTTATTCAGGGAGCCTGTACCCATTCATCTAAGAAAGCACTGTCAGGGTAGGTACACTCTTGAACATGTGCAATTAAAAGTGTTTATTCTCATGGATGCTCAGTTTAAGATCATAGTTCAAGAAGGAATAATGACACACACACATTATTGTCATGTTTAGCTGAAGATGGAGGAGCATGTGTTCAAAGGTTAACATGGAAGACAGTAACACTTTTGAGCACATTCAACTTATACACACGGGGCATACAAACGCTGTGGGGCATGTCCAGTTTTTGCCAAAAAGTTTTTGGGGGTCCGGTGGTGGGGCCTGGACTCTGGGCCTGGGCGCTGTCCCTCAGCTCTTCAGCTCAAGGCTAGCGCTCTACCACTTGAGCCACAGCGCCACTTCTGGCTTTTTTCTTTTTGCTTATGTGGTGCTGAGGAATCGAACCCAGGGCCTCATGCATGCAAGGCAAGCGCTCTACCACTGAGCCACCTTCCTAGCCCTTTGCCAAAAAGTTTTAACCAATAAAACAAAACAAGTTTAGGATCCTTTAAAGGTAGATTCATATAGATGTTTTTCCAAAAGGTGACTGTCTTTGAGACCAGCAAATTCCTCCTCTGAGACATTTTACTCCTCATTCTTGAACAGTTCAGGGATGCTGACCACACATCTCTGCTTGGCTCTTATTTACTCCCCTGAGACTGGAGGCCCTTGAAAACACACTCTTTGATTCCTCCATCAGGCTACAGTAAATATCCCATGAATCTCAGCGAGGGGACCCTGTGAAGAATGTATAGGACTTTTAGTACAATCAATCAAAAGTAATCTAGAATATAGGAAGCAAGAAGAGAGAAAAAAAGTCGAGTTGGATTCTTTTTCTTTTTCTTTTCTTTAATATAGCTTTGGGGAAACTAAGGAATGTGTTATGAAACACACCAGAGGCTTCAGCAAAGAGAGTTGGTATGTGAATAGGGAACTGGCAATGTAGCCTGCAACATTAGCTGTTCTCTAGATAATGGAGCTATCAATGGCGTTTGTCTCTTGGACATGCCACACCAACTTTAGGGAAACATTCTGATTTATATCCTCTGCATTATTCTTTATCTCCCAAGTTTTGGCAACTGCTAGAACATGAAGGAACATATTACTACATCTCTGTAGTTACAGAGACAACATATAGACAGCCCAGGATTCTTTCTTCATTTTAGAGGAATTCACCAGCAAATAAAACTATGAGAGAAATAGACACTTTATGGGCATTTTAATATAGGAAAGTGTTACCCTTTGAAAATGAAATATTCATAAGAGGCTCATATATGGAATATGTAGTTCCTAGACGATATTGTTATTTGGGGAGAGGGTGGAGATATTGCTTGGTGAGGCTTAACTGGAGGAAATAAGTCACTGGCCACATGGCTTTGAAACTTAATCCTTGTCATTAGATAAGCCTCCTCATCCATTTGCTCCCTTCATATCCGGCACCAATAATAGAGTCAACTGACCATGGGTTGAAGTCCCTGGGCTGTGAATCAAAGCAAATCCTTTTCCCATCTAAGTGAACTTACCATGTATTCTGTCTAGCACTGAGCAACTAGCATAAAAGGAAAAATGTTCCTTGTCATGTTTCTTTCCAATTTAAAACTGTGTTTATGGGACAAAGGTATCATTATTACCATCAGCAGCAAGTCCTTGAAAAACATCTTCATCAGCATCTAGAAGCCAAACTTACTGTTGTTATAGTAACTCATTCTTTGTTTGCCTGAAAAAGAGAAGATAATCACCATAGAAGACATAAATCATACCATTAACAAAAACATCATTATTATGAATTGTTATGGTAAGCAGGAGAATCAGTGGAATAATAAGTCAAAGATTTTTCAAAATGAGTGTTTTAGATTATGACCTAAATAAGATGGCAGAGAGAATAAAGGAAGGAAACGTTTACATAAGTTAAACTGATGAATAGGAAACTCAACTTTCTGAATGTGACCTCACAAGTTCTTTCATAGAACTTTATCTCACCTCTAAAGATACAAAGTCAAATAGTTGGATGCAAAAGTACAAACAAAGCAAGAATAGGGATGGGTTATTTTTAAACACTAAAGCCCACAATAATTAACACAACTGATTAGATGTATTTATCTCGCTACTACAATTATCTGTAGGTGCATTTCAATCAAAAACATGTCTATTTAATTGTCTACCTTTATTGGATAATCTTTCTATAAATTCTACATTGGTTCAAATCATGGTTATCAACTTGAGATTTGCATTCCCCTGTCAAAAGACCTTGAGTAATAATAATAACTTCTATATAATACATTCAAAAACAATGAAAGAAATGGAACCATGCTGCTTGTTAATCAATGAGTAAAAACTAGTAAGTGAATATTGGTGCTTTATAACTCTGACCAATACTCAGTCCCTATCATAGGCAAATTCTGAGGTTTACTTCTTGTTCTCAGATATTAGCCATTACCAAGTTATGACATCAGAAGTGTAAACTGAGTTTAGTTTTCAGAAAGACAAGCTAGGTTCCAGTGAATATACCTACAATCCTAGCTAGTCAACAAGAATGTTGAGAGCAAACAAAGTAAATAAACAAAGAAACTTGTTCATTGAAAGACTTCCTGGAATATTTAACATAATAATAATCATTACAATTGTCCTAAAACAGACATTGGGCAAGAAGCCTATTATTATTATTACTATTATTATAATCGTTATTATTTGAGCCTCTCTGTCAAATGGTCATAAGCAACCTAAACAATGGCCAAACAATATTATGAAATAAGAACTAGGATTTAAGATGTCTTTCTTTCTCCTTATCATTTTATTTATTTATTTATTTGTTGAACATGAGGGCTGAACTCTGGACCTGGGCACTGTCCCTTAGCTCTTCAGCTCAGGGCTAGCACCCTACCACTTGAGCCACAGCACCATTTCTGGCTTTTTTCTGCTTACGTGGTGCTGAGGAATCGAACCCAGGGCCTCATGCAGGCAAAGCAAGCACTCTACCACTGAGCGAACTATCTTTTTTTTTTTTTTTAACATCTTGGGTTTTACTTCATATTCAGTCTTTGTGAGTATGTGAATTTCTGTCCAATCACTTTAGTAAAAAAAGTGACATTCTTAGCACTTTTCTTACTGGTATCAGATGGTAGAAATGTTGTGATGTTATCTAATTTTTTTTAAAGCTTATGTTATACAACTCTGTCTAATCCCTTTGTAAGTAACTTTAGGTAAGGTAAATAAAACTAAAACTTTTTTTTGGTAAAGAATGCAGTACATGCAAGCCAGGGTTTTCTCAGCCTTAATTACCTGTCAGAATAGGTAAGATCTGAGCTAACCCAAAGGGTAGCTGAAGATAATTAATTGTTTGTCACAAAGTCTGTAAGGAAATAGGAACAGAAACAAAGAGTGAAGTAATGAGAAATTTGTGTAACTGTTTCATGTCATTGATAATTTAAAAAATAATTTAAAATTGTCTTATTTTACATATTTTGATTTCACTTTTCTAGGAATTTGTTTTCATTGTATTTTACAAAATGACTGGTCTGTGATGGATTGGAAAAAATTCAAGGTTTTTCAGCCCTGATAGTTTGGAAAACACTGGCCTAGAAAACATTGCCAGGTACCAGTTACCCCAGGGCTCTAAACTAGAAACATTTAATCTATATCTAATCTATATCATCTCTACTTTGGGGAGTGTAGACATGCATCAAGGACTCAGCTTTTTCCAAGATGTCAGCATTATTTCAAAAATCAAACCAATACCATTGGCTATTCACAGTTGAGAAAGTCAGAAACAATATATAATCAATAGACAAACAAATAACTGTCTTATTCAATAGCAGTTCCTGCTCTATACAAGACATCTGGCTAGATATTTTTCAGGTGTTATTCATACGTAATAGAAAACACCATTGTGAAAGTTTACACAGTTTGGATGAAGCAGAGCTAAGTAAGTCGCTGTCTTTACCAGATTCCAGAATTCTTTCTTCCAGTTTGTGTGATTGGCAGTCACCTGTATATCTTGACTTTCTCCTCACCTCACTCATACCTTGCCTATCTGTGATTAACGAGTCAGTGGAAAGAAGCCAAGAAGTTGTAGGTTTGGTTCAGCAGCTAGCAGGGACCATTAGGATTGCAGCTCTGTAGTAGACAGGCCTGTTTTGCGTGGCAGCTCAGGGCAGATAATGCCTGCTTGTGTTGCACCATAAATGCCAGTGTTGCCCGAGTCTCCTTGGGTTTGTGTCTCAGGAGTTGGAGGAATGAAATCCAGGAAAATGGAAGATGAGTGTGAAGATCTTTATTCAGAAGAGAAATAGCTAGCTGGAAGGTTGCCACTGCTCTGTCAGTCAGCTAACCTTTTTTTCAAATGGCTCTTTGTCTCTGTCTCTATTTCTGTCTCTCTCCATCTGTGTAGCTAGCTGTCTAGAGGGTCTTATATACTGGGCTGTGTGCTGATTGGTTGCTCCTATTATAATTAGGTAATTTGGAAGGTAACCTTCCAACTTTCTGGTTGGTTTGTAGGTGTCTTCTCCTCAGGAGAGAAGGGGCAGTAGAGGGGCAAAGGCAAGATGTTCTGATAAAATGTTTCCATTGTGTCTGCTTTGGGGCGGGATAGCCTGAGCTGCTCTCCTGGGGGCCTGGGGCCTGACTAATCTAGTCTTTCAGTTTGGATTCTATATTGAAGAGCAGTCCCATTAATTTTTGGATCATCACTGTATAAAACACTTCACCCCCCCCCAGAACCATATTTCCTTCTCTATGAAATGAATACATCATAATTTATCTTTTAAGGTTAGGAATTAAATATCATTTCTGAAAAAAATAGTATGTGCAAAATACTCCACAGAGTACAGAGAAGTCTCCAACTTAACATGGTTCAACTTACAATATTATTTTACTTTCCAAGGATGCAAAAATAATATGGATTTTGCAGCAACCCATGCTTCACATTTTAAAGATGCAGTATTTTCTAGAGCTATCAGTATACACCAGGGTGTTCCGCAGCAGGAAATTCAGTTTGCCACATGATGGTGAACACAATGGGTTGTTGTTGTTTTTTTAAATAAACACTCCTAGCTTGCCACATGATGATGAAAACTATGATGTTGGCTATTAGATAAATGCTTTCTAATTACAGTAGTTGATATTTAACAAATGCTTATTCATTAGCAAGTATTGTTACCTATTATTATCTATTATTACCTATAATTATTTGGTAATATGGAAACAACAGCCAACCCACAGAAGTTTGATGATTGAATGAAATATATTGAACTTGTTTAACACATTAAAAAAAAACAACCTCCAGTGTAGTAAAAAGCTAAGTGTCACTATCAGATTCTAGAATTCTTTCTTCCAGCTTGTGTGATTGGTAGTATCTGCATATCCTGACTTCAGTCTTCACCTCACTCATACCCAGCCTATCAGTGAAAAGCTTATTGTTCTACAGAGATACCAGGCTTTTTACAAGGACACAAGAGTCCCAAACAGACTGTGACAAATCTAACACCAAGCACTTTTCCCAGCTTCTAGCTTTACTTGCAGAGGTACAAAGTCCTCACACCTCCATTCCCCATATATATAATATATGCATATATATATATAGTATATATATACTAGACTATTATTTGCTAAACAAAAATATCCAATTGTCATTTTACAGAGAGATCTAAATATTGTTTATGATTATAGCCATGCTACTCCTGGGTCATTTCAGTATGGCTCTCCATGATCCCTGTGTGACTCAGCTGTTACCTCCCACCATGTGATCATGTTCATATTTCTGGCCTAATAAATTTCATCACTTTCACTGAGTTTGCATCTTGCCTGAATTCATCTCATGCTTAATGCAAGAGCTAAGATAAGTTAGCTGTGATGACTTTCTCATAATGCGTAGACTTCATTTAAAGAACCAGGTGTAACGTGCTAGAAAGACAGACCATGTGAACTTGTTTGGAGTTAGCCAACAGCCTGCATCCATGCTCACATGTGAATGAGGTGTTCTGGATTTTATCACAGCATCCACACCACAGAAATTTGAGAGAACTAGAAGAAATCTAATATTTTTAGGTAAGCCAATGAAGAAAAGGTTGATAGGGTCAAATAAACAATAGAAAAACAAATTCATTACTACAGCAATGTTTTAGGAAAAAAACACTTGGCTTGATATTTTGAGATTTTTATTTTCTTTTTTTTTTTTTCTTTTTTGGGCCCGGTCGTGGGGCCTGAACTCTGGGCCTGGGTGCTGTCCCTCAGCAATTCAGTTCAAGGCAAGCGCTCTACCACTGAGCCACCTTCCCAGCTTTATTTTCATTTTTAACTAACGTATTTCTTGTCCAACGTGATGTTACATTGTGTCATTTCTATACATAATGATATAGTTCGAGAATATTCATCCTTCTTCCTTATCGCCTTCTCACTTTCCCCATTTCTTCTGCCATATCATTCATAGCCCCTTTATTTTCAATGTGCCTTTTTTTCCCCCTGAAATTTCCACATCTGAGAGAAAACATTCAACACTTGGCTTTGTGAGACTGGTTTATTTCATTTAACATCATGATCTCCAGGTCTGTCCACTTTCCTGTAGATGACATGATTTCCTTCTGCTTATGGCTGAATAAAACTGCTTGTGTCTTCATTCCACATTTTATTTATTCATTTAATTGCTGATGGGCATCTAGGCTGATTCCACAATGTGGTTATTTTGAAGAGCACAGTACTAAACATGGTTATACAAGAAATCTGTAACAGACTAACTTTGATTCTTTTGGTTATTGATTCTTTTGGTTATATGCTCAGATTTTAGTCTTTTGTGTAGCTAGGAGTGCAGGTGTGAGCCACTTGCACTCAGCAAATCTTGGGCTTTCTATGTTAGAGAATCTATTACTGCTTCAGTCTTATAAGGAGACTATTACTATTTCAGTATAATTGTTATATACATTGGTTCAGGAGTTTATATCTTCCTGGTTCAATTTCTCTAGGTAATATGTGTGCAGGAATGAATCAATTTTTTAGGCTTTCCAAATTCTTAAATTATAAACCATCAAATTACTCTCTAATAAGTTTCTGAATTTTAATGTTATATGTCTTTCCTATTAATTTCTAATTTTATTACTTGAAGTCTTCTCTTTCTTCCTTGTGGTTTGTTTGGTAAGAGTTTGTCAATCTTATTTATTTTTTCAAAGAGCCAACTTCTTGTTCCACTGAGTATTTGCATCATCTTTTTGTTTCCATTTTATTAATCTCAGCTTTGATCTCTATTGCTTCTTTCCATAATTAATTGTAGATTTGAATTGTTCTTGCAGTTCTGAGATCTTGATATATGTGTTACTTAGCATTCCATAGCTCTGACCTGAGAGAATAGCTTAAAGCTTATTTACTTGGACTCAGCTTGAGGTTTTGATCTTTGGTCAGCTGACTCCATTACTTTGGGCTGGAGAAGAGTTAAGAGCAGAGCACCTTCAGACTGAGTTTGGATTTAATTTGCCTTTTTATTTTTTTCATTTGCTTGATATAACATCATTTTGTCTTTCTGTGAATGTCCTTGCCAGAGAGATGTTTCTTTCAGAAATAAACAGATTTTATTTTTAACCAATTCAACCAGTCTGCATTTTTAATTGGAAAAATGAATACCATTTAGAGTATATACGTTTGTGTGTGTGTGTGTGTGTGTGTGTGTGTGTGTGTGTGTGTGTGTGTGTGTGTGAGTGATGTTGGTACTATGGCTTGAACTCAGAGCCTCAAGCTCTCAGTTGAGCCACTGAGCCATGCCTCCTGCCTTCAGCCTGACTTTTCTGCTGGTTAACAGGAGTTGATATCTATCAGGCTTTTCTGCCAGTCTGGCTTGGAACCATAATCTTCCGGACGCAGCCTCCCAAGTAGCTAAGACTATAGGCATGAGCCATTGGTTCCCTCTAAAATCATTTACCCTTAAGGTTATTATTGAGAAGTATATGCTAACTAGTGTAAGTTTTTGTTCCTTCTCTGTTGCTTCAATTACTCTTTGTTTTTTTTTACTATCTACTTCATCTTAGAGATTTATTGGTTTATTGATTATTTGAATCATACCCAATAAATTATTCATTTATTTCATGAAATTTGTTCTGAGGGCATTCATTCCTACCCTATCTTTTATCCCTTGTTTCTATGTTGGCTTCTTTGTCTTCTGCAGCACTCAATCAGTCATCATAAATTATTTCCTCTAGTATTTATCTTGGCAGATCTGTACTTCTCTATAAATGCAAAAGGGTATCTTGGCCAGACATAGTCATTGTTTTAGGCATTATTTACCATCAAGACTTGAAGTAACTCCTTTCATGCTTTTCTAGATGGTAACAAGTCCAATGAGAAGTCTAATATTGTTGGAATTAGTTTGCCTTGTAACTAACTGTGTGCTTCTTTTTTGCAGCTTTGAAAATTCCTTCTCTTGTTATATAACCTTAGCATTTAACTGTAATATCTGATTATTAAAGTGTGATGTTTCCTAGGCTGCTCTTAAAAACTGAAACAATCCTCCTGATCCAGGTTCCTTAGTAAGTGGAATTAAAGATGTGTTCAACCACGATGAGCTGTGAGTAAGATCTTAAAATGATACATTTTAAAGACTTTTTATAACAGAGAGAGCAAGGGAAGAGTCACAATGTCCAAAAAGAAATGAACTCATTACCTGACTTATGTAATATAACTCCTTTGTACTTCACCTTTTTTTGTTGTTATTATTGTTGATTTTTGCTGGTTCTGGAGCTTGAACTCTGGACCTGGGTGCTGTCCCTGAGCTTCTTTTGCTCAGGGTGAGTGCTCTACCACTGGGGCACTGGAGCCAGAGTGACACTTCCAGTTGTTGGGTTTGTTTATTTTCTGAGTAGCTTATGGAGATGAGAGTCTCACAGACTTTCCAGCCCAGGGCTGTCTTTGTACTGTTACCTTCAGATCTTAGCTTCCTGAGTAGCTAGGATTGTAGTCATGAGCCAGGAGCACCCAACCTGTACATCACCTTTATAATTAATCATTAAAAATAAATAAATAAAAGATTTTTCCTGTCTAAATTTCTCCCTTACCCTGGACCCTTTGCCTCCAAACACACACATCTACATACACACATACATATGTACACACACATTTCACACCATTGTACTGCTCATACATTTTTATCAGGGTTTTCTTCATTTTTGCTGGTACTAGGGTTTAAATTCAAAGACTCACACATGCTTGCTTGCTTGCTTTGCTAGAGCTCTACCAATTCAGTCATACCTTCAGCTCCACCTTTGGCTGGTTGTTTTAGGAATGGAGTCTCACAGACTTTTCTTCCTGGGCGAGCCTCAAATTGAAGTTCTGATCTCGTCCTCCTAAATAGCTGAGATTGTAGACCAATTTTTAAACCTTGGGCCCAAGGATTGAAGGAATAAATATAAGCCCATGAATAGTTGTATATCCTTACTTACTATCACTTATGCCTTGCATGAGTGTTGGTTAACGTTGATCTGCTCAGTTAGGCTGAGCAATTCTAAGGAGACTGGGCCAAAACTTTGGCAAGAAAGTCTATAGACATTTGCCACATGGTCTTTTTTTCAAAGGTGATGTCTCTTCCATATTAACATAAACCAGAAACTTTGTATGTATCTATCAGATCTCTCCCTAAAGACTGTGGAACTGATAGGTTTTGTATTCCTATAAAATATGCCTATACACAAATATCAGAGTAGTGTCAAACCTAATGCTATGAAAGAGTTGTAATAACACCTAAGATTAACTCAAATCTTAGTCTTGAAGCAGTGAAGACATTTTTTTTTAATTTTATTTTTATTTGAGAACATACTGTACAGAGGGGTTACAATTACATTGGCAGGAGAATGCATACATTTCTTACCAAGCATTGCAGCTTCCTCCTTTGTTTACCCTTCACCTCCCTTCCCAGCCTCCCCCCTCCCCCCCACCCATTCATACCCCCCTCCCCCCCCACACCGACATTGTAAAGCTTGCTTTGACATGACATTTTGTAATTCTCCTTGTTGCAACAGGTCCACCTGAATCCTTAAACGACTTGTCCCCATCTCCTCCACATGTTATACTGACATCAAATAAAGTAAAAGCGGGGGTTACACTGTGGGGGAGGGACATACAAAGCAACAAAGAAATAATCTTATAAATGCGTTAGAAACACATGCATGAAAGAAACGAAAACATTAAAATACATATTTAAGGGTTCGTTTTCCTAACATCACATTATCTGACCTTTTCCGCTTGACTCATACCTATACTCGATATTGCAAATAAGGGAAACCATGGGACCTATGTTTCTTTGGGCCTGGCTTACTTCACTTAATATAATTTTTTCCAAGCCTTTCCATTTCCTAACAAATGGGGAAATGTCATTCTTTCTGATGGAGGCATAGAATTCCATTGTGTATATATATACCACATTTTCTTGATCCATTCATCTACTGAGGGGCATCTGGGTTGGTTCCATATCTTAGCTATGGTAAATAATGCTGCAATAAACATAGTTGTGCTGGTAGCTTTAGTGTGGTCTTGTTTGTAAACATTTGGGTAAATGCCCAAAAGTGGGATTGCTGGATCATAGGGGAGATCTATGTGAAGTCTTTTGAGGAACCTCCATACTGCTTTCCAAAGTGGTTGAACAAGTTTACATTCCCACCAACAATGAAGTAAGGTTCCTTTCTGTCCACATCCCCTCCAGCATCTGTTGTTAGAGTTCTTGATTTTTGTTGTTCTAACTGGAGTGAGGTGATATCTCAATGTTGTTTTGATTTGCATTTCTTTTATGGCTAGGGATGTTGAACATTTCTTCATGTGTCTATTGGCCATCCTTCTTTCTTCTTCAGAGAAGCTTCTCTTTAAGTCTTTCGCCCACTTATTTATTGGGCAGTTGTTTCTTTGAGGATTTGTTGTTGAGTGGTTTAATTTTTTGAGTTCCAAGTATATTTTAGATATGAGACCCTTGTCCGTTGTATGGCTAGTAAAGATCTTCTCCCAATCGGTGGGCTTTCTATTGATCTTGCTAGCTATGTCATTTGCCCTGCAGAAGCTCTGCAACCTTATGCAATCCCATTTGTCCAACCTTTCTTTGATTTGTTGTGCTTCCGGGTCTCTATTCAGAAAATTTCGGCCTGAGCCAAGGAGACCTAGGGTTTCTCCTATTCCATCCTGTAATGTTTTCAGAGTGTCTGCTTTGAGTTCAAGGTCTTTGATCCATTTGGAGTTGATTCTGGTGCAGGGTGATATATAAGGATCTAGCATTAGTTTTCTACATGTAGTTAACCAATTTTGCCAGCACCATTTACTGAAGAGGCTGTCTTTCTTCCATTCTATTGTTTTAGCTTCCTTATCGAAGATTAGATGGCTATAGGTCTGTAGGTTCATTTCTGGGTTTTCAATTCTATTCCATTGGTCCTGAGGTCTGTTCTTATGCCAATACCAAGCTGTTTTGATTACTATGGCTTTATAGTAGAGTTTGAAATTTGGTATTGATATTCCTCCAGCAGTGTTCTTTCCGTTGAGGAGTGTTTTTGCTATTCGGGGTCTTTTATTGTTCTATATGAATTTTTGGATTGCCTCTTCTATTTCCTTGAAGAATGAGGGTGGAATTTTGATAGGTATTGCGTTGAATTTGTAGATAGCCTTGGGAAGTATTGCCATTTTCACGATGTTAATCTTGTCAATCCAGGAGCATGGGAGGTTTTGCCATTTTTTAAGTTCTGTGTTGATTTCCTTTTTCAAGATTTTAAAGTTTAGTGAAGACATTTTTGACCAGATTACACACTAGCCAGGCACCAGTGGCTCATGCCTGTAATCCTAGATACTCAGGAGGCTGAGATCTGAGGATCGCAGTTCAAAGCCAGCCCGAGCAGGAAAGTCTGTGAGACTCTTACTCCAACAAACCACTAGAAAACTGGAGGTGGCACTGTGGTCAAGTGGTAGAGCACTTGCCTTGAGCTGAAGAGCGCAGGGATAGCGCCTAAGCCCAGATTTCAAGCCCTATGACTGACAAAAAAGAAGTCTCACTAACATAAAAAGGAAAGGAGAAATGGGAGAAGGAAAAAGGAGAAAGCTAGGAAGAGAGGATAAGTACATATACATATATTTTTATGGGCGTATAAAAAATACAAGTGAGGTAAAAAAAAATATAGCACAAGACAAAATGACTTAAAAAAACAAAGGAGAAAAGTCAGTATTTCTTCCTTGTTGAATGAAAGATGTTGTTTCATTTTTTCTCTCCAGGTTTGTCTTTCTTTGTTTTCAATTTACTTGGTGTAGGGACCAGTATTATTATTGAAAAGTTCCCTCTTTGAAATATAAACAGGTTAAAACACAAAAGGATGCCTACAATCTCAGCCCTGACTGGCTTTTTCAGTAAATGCATTCAACTATGCCTAGTGCTGAAATTCTTATCAGGATTTGTAGTATGTAAATCTGGTAATGAAGCAAGAACAAAACCACCTCAAGCTCTTTCTGCCACACAAGACCATGTGTTCCCTAGAAGCAGAGACATTCAGCCAATAAAGGTGTGGCTGTAGGAAATGCCAGAGGAAGCTGGGTGCTGGTGGCTCACGCCTGTATCCTAGCTACTCAGGAGGCTGAGATCTGAGGATCATGGTTCAAAGCCAGCCCCGGCAGGAGAGATCGTGAGACTCCTATCTCCAATAAACCACCAGAAAACCAGAAGTGGCGCTGTAGCTCAAGTGGTAGAGTGCTTGCCTTGAGCTGAAGAGCTGAGGGACAACGCCCAGGCCCAGAGTTCAAGCCCCACGACCGACAAAAAAAAAAAGAAATGCCAGAGGAGTGTCTATTTCTCCCCAGTGTTTCTGGTACTCTGAGAATATAGAAAGCAGAGAAATAAAAGCAGTATGTGACATGGCAAGGTTATGGGTACTAGGTAATTCTGCATGTCCTGTTCCCACCAGACTCCATACTATAGCTTTTACTGCTGGTGTTTACACAAAGCTGATCTGCTCCTCTTCTCAGCTCTCAATCCCAGCTCCTAAGAACCTTCTGTTTCTCTCTCAATTATGCCTCACACCTCCACAAAACTGGATTCAAGTCAGAACCTGTCCAGTGTGTGTGTCCCTTGCTTAACAATAGAGATTAACAGGTGTTTGGGAGTTGGACATACAAAAGTACTGGGTTTTCTGCTCTTTTGGGCCAAAAATTTTGACTCTATGGTCCCTCTTAAGATAATTCTCCACTGCAGTAGCAATGAGCAAAACCGGAAGGGGTCCCCTCACCATCTAGCTGCACAGCAGCTTGTACATCCCCTGTCTTGAAGTTTCAGTAGAGTACCTATCATATCATTGTAGAAATTGCTTAGCATCCTGGTTGTTACCTTTTGTTGGAAGGACTTTTACAGATGGCAGCACAACTCTCCTTTCTCAGTCTCTGATGGCTTTGCAGCCATTTATCCTAGTATCTCTTCCCCCCTCTCAGAAAAGTCATGCATCTCAGCAGGACATCCGGTGGACTTTTCCCATGGGAAAACTGATGCTCTCTTAGAGAGATGGCTGCACAAAAACAGGAATTACTGTATCTTACAGCCCTTTACTGAATTGTTGAAGAGTGAGCTGTGCTTAAAATAAAACCCAGAGATCTGAGGCTACCAAGATAAATGCATTTATTTATTTCCCATGTGGTAACAAACTAAACAGTACACATCTATATTCACTGAGTTACAAGTGAAAACAAGCTGAGGTCCCTTGAACAAAACTATACAATATTCTTTCAAAATCCAATGAAGAATACAATGTGCACAATATGCAAAATGATCTTTGTCATCCTAAATATTTCCAAAACTAAAAATTAAAACATTGAAATTAACATATTTTATATCTATAACCTCCAAAATAACAACCAAAAAGCCAGACTACAAGTGTGGCTCAAGGGGTAGAGCACCAGCCCAATAAGCAAACTGAGAAAACATAAGACTCTGTGTTCAAAACCTAACAAGAAAGAAAGAAAAGCAAATTGTTTAAAATAGAGTGCAAATACAAACAGTACAAAGTCAACTTCAGCCAGTTTTCCAAAAAAAGGTCAGCAGACAAAGTCTTAAGTAAGAACAATGCTATAAAGAAAAGGTTATTGTAGAGATACTGACTGACCATCGAAATCACATCTCTTCTTCTGATTCTTTATCTCTTTCAGCATTTTTCAGAAGCCCAAATTCTGAGGTACAGGGATTCCTAATACTTCATTTAGCCAGCCTGAGAGAAAATAAAACCACCTTTGGTTACATGATGTCTGAAATAAAAACAGAGTAATATTGTCCAACAAACTTGATATTGTTTGTGTAAATAGGGGTGGCAACCAAAAGAGTAAATTCTTTTTTATTATTTCTAAATAGTTGTACAAGGAGGTTTCTATCAACAGGTCAATTTATGAATATGCTTTTTTTATTTTGGTTTCCTGAGGTTTGGCCTGGGCACTGTCCCCAAGATTTTATTGCTCAAGCCTACTGTGAGCCACAGCTCCACCAATAGCATTTTTGGTGGTTAAATGGAGATAAAAGAGTCTCTCAGACTTTTTCCTGAGATTCTTAGATCTCATCCTTTTGAGCAGTTAGGATTACAGGCGTGAGATACCTCACGCCTGTAATCCTAGCTTCTCAGGAGGCTGACATCTGAGGATCATGGTTCAAAGCCAACCCAGGCAAAAAAAAGTCCTAGTGAAACTCTTATCTCAACCATTCAAAAGCTAGAAGAGGTGCTGTGGCTGAAGTGGTAGCGCTCTAGCCTTGGGCACGAAGAGGCTTGGGGACAGCACCCAGGCCCTGAGTTCAAGCTCCACAATGGATATAAAAACAAAACAAAACAAAGCAAAACAAAAGCAGACATGAGCTACGCACCCCCCTCCCATGAGCTCAAGTACAGTGTATCTGGACCAATGTCACCCCTTCCATCAATCTCCTCCCTCTACATCTGTCCCAATCTCACTCATCTCGTCAGGTTACCTGGCTCCATTTTCACATACATACATTGAGTATTATGATTGTATTTGCCCATCATTCCTTAAGGTTGGGACTATTTGAAAATCTTTCCAGATTAAATAAGGATATAAGGGCTGGGAAGGTGGCTCAGTGGTAGAGCGCTTGCCTTGCATGCATGAGGC
Source organism: Dipodomys merriami (assembly GCF_024711535.1). Lineage (NCBI taxonomy): Eukaryota > Metazoa > Chordata > Mammalia > Rodentia > Heteromyidae > Dipodomys > Dipodomys merriami. Next base: position 88,762,609 of record NW_027203381.1, read on the forward strand.
CCTGGGTTTGATTCCTCAGCACCACATAAGCAGAAAAAAAAAGCCGGAAGTGGCGCTGTAGCTCAAGTGGTAGAGCGCTAGCATTGAGCTGAAGAGCTGAGGGACAGCGCCCAGGCTCAGAGTTCAGGCCCCACGACCGGACCCCAATAAATAAATAAATAAATAAGGATATAAGTAAACAGATAAATTATGACTTTTAGATGTATTACATAATTATTCAATGAGGTCTCAGGAGATAAGTTTGATCATCCCTAGAACCAAAAAGAGAATCTACGGGCTGTGATAAGCCCAGCTAAAACGAAAGCCGAGTATCACTGAGCTTCTCTATCAAACAGAATTTACTAATTGGAATGTTTACTACCCCCATGGAAGAGCTTTTGAAAGACTTTCGTATGAGAGAATTATTTGTGACACATAAATAATGTAACAAAATTTCCATACCAATAAACCGTCATAATCACAGGCACAGAATAGAATGAAGCATGTTTGAATCATGGTTCTGGGAAAGCTGAGACGTACAGCTTCATCTGTTGGAGATTCTTAGAGCAATCATACCCCCAATTTAGTTGTGCAATATTTGTGTTGTATCAAACCAATTTTGATATAATGTTTGATCCTGAAATGGTTTGTAATTCATCCACTCTAGAATCACAATCTATCAAAAGATTTTTAAATTCCTTAATCTGAAATTTAAGACTGAATAACCCAGCCATCTGACCACACTGAATGATAATATTGAATACCCCTGGTATTTTTCAGTTATCACTTAAATTTATATAACATCAGGTCAAAAGCACTCATTTCTTGGTCTTACTTTTTGAAGAGCAATTAAGAAACAAAACTGGAAAACATACAAAATGCATACATATGAATATATGTACCTGTAAATATATTTCTTACATTTTCAAGTTTTAATTCCATCATATTTGAATTATTATATATTCTTGTTCCAATTTAACTGTTTCAAACAGTTTCTATTTATTGTCATGAAATATGAGTTCTAAGGACTTTTGAAAATGTGAGTTTTATAGAAATACTATAATCAATAGAGTATTTTTCTTCTTGGAATGTTAATTAAGATAGGAATAATCATCTGACTCTATCAATCAGGTCTAAATATGGATTTTATTTTGGTTGTGGGGCTTGAACTCAGGACCTAGGTGCTGTCCCTGAGCTCCTTTGTTCAATGTTAGGATCTACCACTTTGAACCCAGCTCCCCTTCTAATTTAATTAGAGATAAAAGTCTCATAGACTTCTTAAATTGTCTGATAGAAACTAACGTTCTATAAAACTCAAGAAGGAGAGATGAAGAAGGCTAGAAGAATCACAAAAATATTCACAAAAAAAGGAAATGCATATTTAATGTAGATATGTCAAGTAGAGGAAATTGCCTGGTCAAAAAGATTAGAATGATGCATCATACAATGAAGAGAGGTTAGAAAGTAAAAAATTGAAGTTGTGGTTTCTAGGGAACTATACGTGAATTAAAGGATTCAGTAGGAATTTGAAGGTTTTTGAAATAGGAAGCAATAATAGTCTTTCTTTGACTCTGACATGAACTAAAACACTTCCTTGAATTCTGGTACAGATGTTCTTAGACACTGCTCAACCCCTGAGACAGGGCCAGATGTCAGCCTAGAACAATAGTGGGAGAGATCAAGTTACACTTACTGACACAGCCAGCTCTAATAAGCTCACACAGATACTTTCAAGGAATGAAATAGGATGAATAGCAAAACAAGCAATTCACTCAAAGCAACTTACATTTCACAGTAAGCTGACTCAAACTCTGACAGGTAAACCTGGTAGCTAGGCAAGGGAATAGTCTGTTTGGTTGGAGCTCTAGCACAAGATCTGCCTTAGAAGTAAAATATAGGGCTGGGAAGGTGGCTCAGTGATAGAGCGCTTGCCTTGCATGCATGAGGTCCCAGGTTCGATTCCTCAGCACCACATAAGCAAAAAGAAAAAAGCCGGAAGTGGCACTGTGGCTCAAGTGGTAGAGCGCTAGCCTTGAGCTGAAGAGTTGAGGGACAGAGCCCAGGCCCAGAGTTCAGGCCCCACGACCGGACCCCTCACCCCCCCAAAAAAAAAGAAGAAGTAAAATACAGAGGAGCCTAGAACAGGAGACATTACCTAGAGGACATAGAAAGCTGGTTCCAGCAGGAGCTGAGATACCATATTGCCGAGAAGCAGCGACTTCATTCTAAGAATCTGGAGAACTTGTTTATAGATGTGTAGAATGGCAGCCACTACCTATATACTATATATGGATATTTGGATTAACTGAAACTAATGTGGTACAGCTACATTTTAAGTTTTCAGAAGCTAGTAGTATTGAACACTAGCTATACAGCACTATCACAGCAGAACATTTCAATCAGCACTGAAATAGAAGATTAGGTGCTGAAGCCATCACGCCTGGAAATTGAAATCAGTCAAGGCATTGCACTTTGGTATTAATGAAAGGAATTGTGATCACACTTATTATTTTAGCTCATCTTTCAAGCTACTCCTTAACTTTCAATTGCAAGGAGACTTCTTTAAACTTTCAATACAGGGCTGGGAAGGTGGCTCAGTGGTAGAGCGCTTGCCTTGCATGCCTGAGGCCCTGGGTTCGATTCCTCAGCACCACATAAGCAAAAAGAAAAAAGCTGGAAGTGGCGCTATGGATCAAGTGGTAGAGCGCTAGCCTTGAGCTGAAGGGCTGAGGGACAGTGCCCAGGCCCAGAGTTCAGGCCCCACGACCGGACCCAAAAATAAATAAATAAACAAACTTCCAATACAGCTTTATTATTCTAGTAAATCCACTTATGGCACTGTGTTTTAATTGCCAAATTATGTCTAATTATAGGACTCATTCATCATTGGCAGGGTAACAACCAAGTCTTTTTTTTAATAACTAAAAGTGATTAAGAAGAGAAAGACAGCAAACACAAGTGGGCAATGACATTTATTGTGATTTATGTCTTCATAAATTCATGATCTGATTGCATATTATGATTCACATATTATAAGCAACAACCTTTTACTCTATGGTTAAGTAATTGGCTTGATGTCATACAACTAGTAGACAGCAGAGCTAAGACTATAGGTTCTGTATTATTGCTCCTCACCTGCCTGTGAAAAGTTATACCATGTTTCTTACTAAAAGCATTTCAAGTGCCTGTGGCTTACGACTATAAGCCTAGCTACTCAAAAGGCTGAAATCTAAGGCTCATGACTCAAAGCCAGCCCAGGCTGGAAAGTCTGTGAGACTCTTCTCTCCAATTAACTACCCAAAAGCTGGAAATAGAGCTGTGGTTCAAGTGGCAGATTACTAGCCTTGAGCAAGAAAAGGTCAGGGACAGAGTCCAGGCCCTGAGTTCAAGCCCCAGGACAGGCACACACAGGAAAAAAAAAAAAAAAAAGGTATTCCTCAACTTTCAGAAATTTTAAATAAGGTCAAATTAGCCATACTCTCAGAGTTCATGGCACTCCGAGAAATTGGATCCAGGCTTAGAAGAACTACAGTGGAATCATGTATATGTGAATAAATGGAAAACTTACTGCAGAAAGAGCATCCGACACTCTGAAGCTAAAATAATATGCGTGAAGACATGGAGACAGAACACTGTGTCATCAGTGTATGAATCAGAGCACACGCCACACCACACACACCATAAGTTATTCTAACTAAATCAGCATGTATTCGTTTTTACTGGCAATGTCCACATTTGCAGAGAATTTTTTGCAATGCTAACCAGTCTTATGAGATGGCAAACAATGAAATCCTCTTTGGAATTTTAAGTTCAATATTATTGAGCCTTGATAATTATATACCAAAGAAGGGCACTCCATGAGGAAGAAGCAGTAACTCACCAGGTGACAGCTACATAAACGACTCCCATGACGACATAGGCAAATGCATAATGCCAGCAAAAGCACATAAGAAGAAACGTGCTGTTGCTGTGATCATTCAGATCCCATGCGGGACCTCCGGTGGGAGTATACAGAACAAAACCCACCTGTAATTTAAAACAAAAAGCACGTGTTAAAATAACTAAGCACATTCTCAAAGATGGTACATTTCAAACTCCTTTGCACCTGAAACAACTCCCATCCTATGTGGTATACTAATTAAACATCAAGGTTTTCTACCTTATTTATTAGTAAAAAACAGAATCTATCAAGTCTTAGTTTTAGAAACATATTTAAGAACTTTTAGTAATTAATATTCAAAATATGAGTAGTGGTAATTTCTAGAGATAGGTGGACTTTGAAAATGTGTAGATGTCTACATTCTACACATTCTCTTAGAGTACAAAAAGTTTTAAAGTATGTAAATAGCTACATATTCAATATTTATATTCAAGAGCATTGAATATATCCTATAACTATATTGAATATAAATCTTATAACTGTGTCTGGCTCGTGGTGTTATGGATTGAGCTCCAATGGGCTTGACAGTCGTGACCCCATGGCCTGGTTGAATGCAGCCTACATGGCCTTACTCCTGGGCTGACTCTGCTCATTGCCTGCATCTTTCCTCAGCAGAAATTCTAGACTCTTACCATCTCCAACATCCTGGTGTCCCCATTACATCTTGAGTTTCACCCTTTCAAGCTTCACACATCACCACCACTACCCCACCCCTTCAGGAGCTGTCTGCAGAGATTCTGTTCATGCTGCATATTTTCTGGTCACCCTCCCTTATTTTGAAATCTCAGTGGAAACCTCTATAACCCAAACACTCCACATGTCTACAAAACCAGAACCATATGAATGATGACAAGGTCTACTGTCAGCCCAAGCAGTACCTGGGTCCTTTCAATCATGACTGAAGTGATTTGAGTATGTTGGTAGATGAACATAGGAAAATATATCTCTATCCAGTACTGTGTGAAAAGGTAACCCCTCAAGGTCTTTCTTCTCAGTGGAAAGTCAGATGAGTTCAAATCTTTCTGCTCTGACTTTTGTTCCTGACTCTCACTATAAAGCTGTCTATAAGCAGCCAGCGATCACCATGACACAGCTTGGACAGTAGGCTCTCTTAAAAATGTCTCCAGATTTAGACTTTAGTTCCATTGTTGTGGGAACCCAGCCTCTACAATTCTTCCCATCAATAATTTAGAAATGAGGGGCTGGGAAGTTGGATCAGTGGTAGAGCGCTTGCCTTGCATGCCTGAGGCCCTGGGTTCGATTCCTCAGCACCACATAAGCAAAAAAGAAAAAAAGCCAGAAGTGGCACTGTGGCTCAAGTGGTAGAGTGCTAGCCTTGAGCTGAAAGGCTGACGGACAGTGCCTAGGCCCAGAGTTCAGGCCCCACGAACAGATCCAAAAAAAAACTTTAGAAATGATAAGGCCTGACTTATGGATTATGGTAAAAACAGAGTAAAATAAAATGTGCAAAAAAAAAATACAGTGGCTCACATTACTAGTTTCTCAATAAATGATAGCTTTGTCACTTTCATGCCTTTTCTATATTTCTCAAGCTCTCTACCCGTTAAGGTTAAAAGGTATTTTACCATCAGGAACTGCTTCTGACAAAGCATCAGCTCAGAAGGATCAGGTATGTGATAAAGATGTACACATTCTGCTTTCTGCCCAGCTGCTCTAACACCTACAAGTAAGGTCACTGCGCGTCAAAGAATCTCCACAGTCCAGAGGGAAGTCTCTGGAATCTATAGCAGTAGGTTCCTCCAAATGAGGAGACATGTTACATGTAGGAGACACCAGGTATGTTATCCAGAGGCCTACCTGGCACAGCCAGCTTCCCTGTAGTAGGACAAAACTTGTCCACAGAATCTTCAGCATTATATTTTTCCTAATAAGGAGCTCTATGAAAGAAACCAAGCCTGCCAAAAAGGTAGCCACGCTTTGCAGCTGATGCAAAAGGCTGTCCACCATTTTTTGGCCATGATTGTGGTTGTAGAAGATAAAAGCTAATAGATAAGGGGAAAATAATGTTGATATTATTATTACTATTATTATCATGATCATTTTTATTATTATTACTTCAGTGAAATCAAATGCTCCTCTGTTTTTCTCTGTGCAGATTTTGTATACAGTCACAATTTAAAAAAAAACAAGTCCCACTGATTTCCACAGTAATATATATATACACATTTACATTCTTAAATTCATCACTGATTTGTACAATATAATTCTTAAAATCTAATTTCCTCCTCCATGCCCCAATCTTTATTTCCATAGCCCAGATTGCCTACAACAGATGAGTGGATCAAAAAAAAAAAAAACTGTGATACCTATACACAAGGGAATTTTACATCAGAAAGAATAATATTATGTCCCTTTTTAGGGAAATGGATGGACCCAGGACAAATTATTTTAAGTGAGGTAAGTCCAGCTCAGAGAGAAAAATGGCAAATGTTTTCTCTCATATGTAGAAGCTAGATCTAAAATGACCAGGACATGCTAAATTATACAGGACTCTAGGCAGGCATTCATACACAGTGAGACCAAAGGAGGATATTCTTAGGGGAGAAATACAAAGGTATGCTGTCTATGTGTCTCTGATCATATAAATAACATTTATCAAAATGAACTCCAGGAAATAAAAACAAGAGATTTTTTGTTGTTTTTGTTTTCTTTTCTTTTTGTCTTATTTGTTCATTTTTCTGTCTTTGGGAAGGTGAGGTAGGGCACAGAAATGGAGAGACAAAGGGTGAATAAATGCAGCATTGATACTGACTACACACTATGTTGAAAATAAACTAAACAATTTGTGGGTTGGCACAGAAGGAAAAACTGGAGAGACAGAGAGGGAAGTGGTGATATTGTCCAAAAAAGAAATGTACTCATTACCTGATTTATGTACCTATAACCCCTCTGTACATCACCATTATAATAAGAATTTCTTTAAAAAAAAAAAAAACCAAAAACATACTTCTGCCAGGGCTAGTGGCTCACATCTACAATCCTAGCTATTTCGGAGGCTGAGATCTGAAGATGGAGGTTTAAAACCAGCCTGGGCAGGAAAGTCTGTGAGACTCATCTCCAGTTAATCATTGAAAAGCTGGAACTGGAGCTGAAGTTCAAGTTGTAGAGCCGTGGCCTTGAGTGAAAATGCTCAGCAATAGCACCCAGGCCCTGATTTAAGCCTCAGGACAAGCACACACACACACACACACACACACACACACACACACACACACACACACACACCACACACACACACACACACACACCACACACACACACACACACACACAGAGTTTTTTTTCATGAAAGTCTAAAAATAAAGAAAATAAAGACCTTATGTTTTGATGTGAATGAAACTTTTAGACTCTACCCATCATATATTGGGACAATTTTACTCTCTCAGTATTCTGAAAGCTTGTGAGCAGATAGTGGAAGGTGTCCTGTTGTAAGTAGTTGCCTCATTACAAGATATCCATTGTTCTGAGTTCAGTTTTCATTGTCAAATGTGAGAACAATGATAATATCCAGGGAGATTGGTAAGAACTGTTAGTATTTCTTTCTTAAGATAAATATAATGTGAAAAAAAGCATAGTGAAAAATTGTTATTTGTATACTTCTATTAATAGGGAAGAAAGATTTTCAGCATTCTGCTTAGAATATCCAAGTATCTCATCATGGCCAAGATATACAGAATTATCAATCAAAGCTGCAGTAAAGATAAACTGTTATAAAGGGCTATACAAATATTGGCTAATGAAGAATAGTTACTCATACTTACCAGTCACAAGAAAGGCATTTGCCAACATTAATTTGGTTAAGGAGACTGGAATTGACCTGGTGCTGAAGCATAAGATGTTGGTCACTGCCCACAAACCAATGAAGAGATAGATAGTTAAATGATGAAAGCGCAGGAATCGGAGCCACTGGTCTTCTTTTACAGCCTTGATCTGTAGAACAATTACACCTGTACAAGAACAGAAGACAGCATGAATAACTTTCTCCATAAACTTACCTAGGATTACATGAAGATGTAGGAGGATACGCTTGAAGTTTTTCCAATCTATCATCCTCTTATGAGCCAGATTCCTCTCTCTTGGCTATTTCAGATCTTCAATGCAGTTGATTTTAGTTCAACTACCAATTCCAATCTAATGATTAAATTACATTTTGAATTATTTAAGGAATTAGGCTTATGAGTCAGTATAATAAAGGATAGTTACTTCCTTCCTAAGTTCTACATCATTGCATAGCTGCCACAAGATAAGGAGTTATCCTTCTTATCTGATCAAAGCTCTGAAATTCTGCTTTGACTCAATTGAGGATAACTGGAGAGGCCTAGATAGATACACCACATGATTTAGACAGTTATACAAAAAGTTTAACTTTCTTAGAGATGATAACTTATTTGCTAACCTATAGAAATTGATAAGGAAATTATTTTCTTTGGAGACAGTTGATCTGTAATTCAGGGTCAATGAAAATCTATTTCCATTAATAAAGCATGAGAAAAATCTAATTTGAATACTGGAAGGAAAATTTCTAATAGAACTCTAAAATACAGAATTTTTTGAAGAATTTTCAAAGGCAATGATTATGATTCAGAAATTACCTGGACTCATCTAACCTCCTTAACCAAGTCAGAAAGCAAGAGAAGCCAGGTGCTGGTGGCTCACATCTATAATCTAGCTATTCAGGATGCTGAGGTCTGAGTATTGCAGTTCAAAGCCAGCCCAGGCAGGAAAGTTCATGAGACTCTTTTATCCAATTAACTACCAAATAGCCAGAAGTGGTAGACTTCTAGCCTTGAGCAGAAAAGCTCAGGGAGAGTAACTAGGTCCTGAGTTCAAGCCTTATAACTGGCATAAAATGAAAGAGAGAGAGAGGGAGGGGGGATCGAAGGATGGAAGAAAGGAAGGAGGGAAGGAAGGAAAGGAAAGAGAAAAGAAAGGGAAGGAGGAAGGAAGTGAAAGAGAGAAAGAAGGAAAGGAAGGGAGGGAAAGAAAAAGGGGAAAAGGGAAAGAAAAGAAGGAAGAGCAAAAGAAAGAAAGAAGAAACAGAAAAGGATGAGTGCCCTGACCAGTCTACAGCCTATCCACAGTGATTTACTAGTAAATATTTTCTACAATCATTTAATCATTTTGGTATTATTTGAAAAATGATTTAAATTAGGGTTCATTCAGTTATCAGAAAAATTTGTTATGAGAGTGCTTCAGAGGTTCTAAAATCTAAAACCAATTCTAAAACCAATTCTAAAATCGAATTCACCTTCACTTGGTAGGGAAATTAAATACTCTAACTCATTAAAGAACAATCCTTTGTTTAAACATGAGGCATTATTATTTTCTTAACAAATTATATCTGGTGGCAATTACAATTAGATACATATTAAGAGATATTTTGAATATGAAAATATTTGTAGTCATTTTTTATATTGAGTCTAATCTATGCACACACAAAAAACAAAAATTTTCCACTTACCAGTTAAGATAATGCACAGGCTTATAATTCCTTCCAAAATTTCTGCTCTCTGGAAGAATGCTTTATAACGAATGTAGCAGGTCCGTGTTTGCTTTTTGTATATATACATCAAAAGAATCTTTATATACCACCAAAAACCCAGGGTAAAAACGATTGCTCCAGGGAGAGCATGACCTGCAAAACTACCCTTGACCTACAGAGATAAAAATATGCAGAAGATAGGCATTTCATTTCTGGAACATAGGCAAAATATCTCTTGTCCCCAAAGAATACATTATATTCTGATGATTATGGGTACACTATGACCTTAGTATGATGCCAGCAATTCCAATAAAATATTAAATACTCACTAAAACTTACTGGGTCATGTGTTTTACATGGAATCTTTAATAATAATAATAACCTTCATAACTGAAAGAAACAAACAAGGGCTGGGAAGGTGGCTCAGTGGTAGAGCGCTTGCCTTGCATGCTCAAGGCCCTGGATTCGATTCCTCAGCACCACATAAGCAAAAAGAAAAAAGCTGGAAGTGGCGCTGTGGCTCAAGTGGTAGAACACTAGCTTTGAGCTGAAGAGCTGAGGGACAGTGCCCAGGCCCAGAGTTCAGGCCCCACGACCGGACCCAAAAAAAAAAAAAAAAAGAAACAAACAAAAAAGGCAAAAAAAACAAAAAACTCTTATCATTTCAATAAACATATTATATGATCATATACACATAGCTATTGAGCCATTGTAATCCTCTCCTAAGAATATCTTCCTTTGGTTTCACTGTGTGAATGTTCAGAGTCCTATTTAATTGATCATGTCCACCTGTAATTTTTTGTCTTTTACCATTCATTGTGTTTACTTGTAGATTTATTTTTTTAGATTTTTTGTTGTTGTTGTTGGTCATGTGGCTTGAACTCCAGGCCTGAGCGCTGTCCCTCAGCTCCTCAGCTCAAGGAAAGCGCTCTACCACTTGAGCTACAGCGCCACTTCCTACTTGTAGATTTATAGGCACGTTCTAGTTACCACAAATGAGGAAAGCCATGCAGCCTATTTTTCTTTAGGTCTGGCTTACTTCACTTAATACAATTTTTTCCAAGTCTTTCCATTTCCTTACAAATGGTGCAGTATCATTCTTTCTTATAAAAGCATAGAATTCCATTGTGTGACTATACCAGATTTTTTTTTTATGCATTCATCCACTGAAGGGTATCTAGGTTGATTCCATATCTTGACTATGGTAAACAATGCTGCAATGAACATGGATGTGCTGGTAGCTTTAGTGTGGTTTTGGTCTGTTGGCTAAATGCCCAGGTGTGGAATTACTGGGTCACAGGAAAGCTCTGTAGGTATTCTGACTGGTTTTCCTTTACAAGTAATCAAGCTTTTCTCTCTGATAACTTTAAGGTTGATTCCATATCTTGACTATGGTAAACAATGCTGCAATGAACATGGATGTGCTGGTAGCTTTAGTGTGGTTTTGGTCTGTTGGCTAAATGCCCAGGTGTGGAATTACTGGGTCACAGGAAAGCTCTGTAGGTATACTGACTGGTTTTCCTTTACAAGTAATCAAGCTTTTCTCTCTGATAACTTTAAGGTTGATTCCATATCTTGACTATGGTAAACAATGCTGCAATTAACATGGATGTGCTGGTAGCTTTAGTGTGGTTTTGGTCTGTTGGCTAAATGCCCAGGTGTGGAATTACTGGGTCACAGGAAAGCTCTGTAGGTATTCTGACTGGTTTTCCTTTACAAGTAATCAAGCTTTTCTCTCTGATAACTTTAAGGTTGCTTTCCTTGGTCTCTATTGAGCCTATCCATATTACAATCTGTTGATGGAATGTTCTATTCTTGTCTGGTCCGTTGGGAGTTCTAAAGCCTTCTTATATTTGAATGGGCCTATCTTTTTGGATGTTCAAGAAGCTCTCTGCTAGAATTCTGTTGAATATGTTTCCTATACCTTTAGTTTCCTTCTCTTCTCCCTTCAAAGTACCTATCAGTCTTAAATTAGGTCTTCTGAATCCTAAAGTTCTTGCAAGCTCATTTCCTCTTTCTTGCATTTGTTCTGAATAATTTCTCTTATTTCCTATTATATCTAATCTGTCTTGAATCTCTAATACTGTCTTCTATATCATCTATTCTGCTGTCAAGACTTCCTACTTTTTTAATTTCTCTGTCTTCTAATTGGTAATTTTTGATGGCTTCTCTTTATTGGAGTTTTCCTTTTGGTCATATACGGGCATCACTTCTTTGATTTGTTCATCTATGTCTAATCTCATTTCCTTTAGTTGGGTGACTGTTTTTTTTTCATTGGAGTCTTTCCTTCCCTTGGAATTCTTTTGGTTTTCAGTTTGTAGACTCCATGTATTCTAATAATGTCTGTTTAGTCTCATACTGCTTATTAACTGCCTTGTGTAAGTTTTCTATCTTTTCATTAATTATATTTATTAGCAGTATTTTTAAAGCATTTTGAGAAATATCTCTAGGTCTTCATTGTCCGCTGTATTGTCTGGTTACTTTCTGTGGGAATTAAGCTTCCTTGACTTGCCATTTTTCTTATTTCTATGGTTTGTTCTGCCCATTTGGAAACTCTTTTGGTTTTAATTTGGGGGGTAGAGGCTGTAGTCTTCCTAATAGATTATTGTCTGTGTTCTTGACTGATTAGTCAGTTGACAGTTTGATATTGTTGGGATTTGTTTTTCTGGTCAGATTTTGTTGAAAGCATTACAGTTAACATTTATGATCTTAACACTTGTCTATCAGATGAAAAGAAATTGAGGTTGTTAGGCAGGGGATATTGGGAGAAGAGTAGTTTTTCAGAGAGACATATGGATGACAGAAATCTAAGGTTACAGAAGATTTACCTGAACAAGGATGGAAATGAGGGTATGTAATGGCTGTCAAGGAGGAAAGAAATGAGGGAGAGGCCTTGTAAACTATGCCACTGAAGAAAATCAAGTTGAAAGTCTATGCATCAGACTCCCTAAACACTGATGTTTGCCTACTCTAAAAAACCTGTCTGTTGTAAGTACTCCCCTAAATACACCTTTATTTGGGGTTGGACAAGGGCATCATGATGAAGAAACAGAGATTAGTGGTATATTTGTAACTGATAAGTAATTCAATTATAGGAGTCAATGTGAGCCAATGCAAAATAACACCAATGTTGTTCTGGTTTTGTGATTTGTCAAAACACTGGCAAACCAGTCCTGGGGCTTCAACTATGGGCCTGAGCACTGTCTCTGAGCTCCTTTTGGTCAAGGCTAGCACTCTACCACTTGAGCCACAGTGCCACTTTCAGCTTTTTCTGTGATTAATTAGATATAGTCTCACAGATTTTCCTGCCTGGGCTGGCTTCAAATTGCAAACCTTAGATCTCAGCCTCCTGAGTACCTCCTGAGCACCTGGCCTTATTATAGTTTTGTTGTTACTTTATTGTTGTGGTGTGTGTGTGTGTGTGTGTGTGTGTGTGTGTGTGTGTGTGTGTGTGTGTAGATGTTTTGTTGGTATAGGTAATATAGTTAGTAACCAGCATTTCCCTACCAGGTACCCTGTATGATAACTGAGTCCTTGCTGCAAACCTCTGCATAGCCTCTCAGGCTTTTCTTGAAATATCAGTGGAAAAATGCTTTGACTCCAAACTCTTTCACACACACATACACTTTTACCACTTTTTCCATATAATGTTTGAATTCTTAGCCAGAGCAATAAGGCAGGAAAAAGAAATAAAATGTATATAAACAGGAAAGGAAGAAGTCTAGTTATTCCTATTGACAGTTGATATGATCTTGTGTTTAGAAGATCCTAGACTTTACTAGAAAGCTCTTAGATGTTTAAACACTTTCAGCTGAGAATATAAAATCAGCATTCAAAAATCAGTAGCATTTCTATATGCCATTAGTGAACATTTTGAGAAAGAAATCAGTAAAACAATCCTATTAATAATAGCCTTAAAAATTAAATATGTAGCAATAAAACTAAACAAGAAGATGAAATACCTCCATAACTAATCCTGAACAAAATCACTGAAGAAATTGTAGAAGACAACAGAAAATGAGACTTCCAATGTTCATGTATCAACAAAATACTTTTTAAAATATTACCAAAGTCATATATATATTCAATGCAATTTCCATCAAAATTCCAATCACAGTCTTCACACAAATAGAAAACACAAATCTAAAATTTCCATAGAAGCACAAAATGTCCTCTATAGTCAAAGCAATCCATAACAAAAAGACCAATGCTGAAGTAGCATAATATCTAATTTCAAGTTTACAGAGACATAGTCAGAAAAACTAAAATGATACTGCCACAACAACAGAAATATAGGTCAATGGAATAAAATAGAAGATCCAAAAAAATAAAACAATCTGATTCTCAATAAGTTGCCAAAAACATTCACTAAAGAAAAGACAACCTCTTCAATAATGTTTACTGGGAAAACTGGATATCAACATGTAAAAGACTAAGACAAGACTTCTCATCCTGTATAAAAATCAACTCAAAATTGGTCAAAGATCTAAATCTAATACCTAAACCTGAAACTGCTACAGGAAATCATTTCAATACGCAAACATACACAAGACATTCTTAGTAGGATTCCATGTGCTCAGGAAGTCATGGGAAGAAATGACAAATAAGGCTGCATCAAACTAAAGTTTCTATGCAAGAAAGAAAATAATTTTCCAGAATGAAGAGATGACTAAAGAATGAGAGAAAAATTTTCTTCAGCTATTCATATGATAAGAAATTAATATCCAAAATATGCAAAGAACTTAAAAAAGTAAACACAGAAAGAACAACTCTCTCAATAAGTAGGGAAATGGATTGAATAGACAATTTCCAAAATAACTATAAATGGCCAATTCAACATGTGGCATTCAACATAAGGAAATGCAAATTAAAACTACATCATGGGGGGCTGGGAAGGTGGCTCAGTGGTAGAGCGCTTGCCTTGCATGCTCAAGGCCCTGGGTTCGATTCCTCAGCACCACATAAGCAAAAAGAAAAAAGCCGGAAGTGGCACTGTGGCTCAAGTGGTAGATCGCTAGCCTTGAGCTGAAGAGCTGAGGGACAGCGCCCAGGCCCAGAGTTCAGGCCACACGACCAGATCACCCCCCCCCCAAAAAAAGAACTACATCATGGGCTGAGAAGGTAGCTCAGTGGTGGAGCGCTTGCCTTGCATGCATGAGGCCCTGGGTTCGATTCCTCAGCACCACATAAACAAAAAGAAAAAAAAGCCGGAAGTAGTGCTGTGGCTCAAGTGGTAGAGTGCTAGCCTTGAGCTGAAGAGCTGAGGGACAGCGCCCAGGCCCAGAGTTCAGGCCCCACAAATGGACCCTCCCCCCAAAAAAAACCCTACATCATGCTATCATCTCACACAAGTCAAAATGAATATTATCACGAAGACAAAAAGCAATAAATACTGGTAAGGATGTGGGAGGGAGGAAGGAGCCCTTATTCACTCTTGGTAGAAATTACCATGAATATTTCTCATACTGCAAATGTATGTTAACTCCAAAATAACTTTTTGTACTGGTGCTGGAACTATCCATGTTATATTGTATATATACTATCTACAGTTTCCAAGCCCGTATATCTGTCAATAGATAAATGCATAAAGAAAGTGTGGTATCTATGGGCAATAAAGTATTAGTTTACATAAAGAACAAAATTATATGGAACAAAATTGATGGAACTACTAGAGATCATCATGTTAAGTAAAATAAGCCAAACTCAAAAACACAGACAAATATTGAATGCTTTCTCCTATATGTAATTGTTTTACAAAGACATGAAAGACTGGATGCTTGTGGCTCACGTTTGTAATCCTAGCAACTCAAGAGACTGAGCTCTGAACACTGCAGTTCAAATTCAGTCAGGGCAAGAAGTCCATGAGACTCTTATCTCTAATTGACCACAAAAAGCTGGAATGGAATTGTGATCAAAGTGGTAAAGCACTATCCTTGAGCACAATAGCTCAGGGCACTCAAGCCCTGAGTTCAAGCCCCAGGAATGGGGAGGGTAGAGGAAGGACTTGGAAGTAAGAAGGAGAAGTAGCAAATGGGAAGGGAGAGAACAAAAGAAACCGATAAGAGATAAATAGGATCACTGTAAATTGTGCACATGTATTAAAATGTTATCATGAAATTCAGCATTTTTACAATTGATATATGCAAAAAGATTATTCAAGGCATTGTGACTTTGCCAGTGCTACCATTATTTTAGATCTTGAAGATTTTAATTGCCAAATAAAACAGCAAAATTCTTTATGGTTCACCTGTTTTACATAGAATCTAAAAGGAGAAGAGCTCAGGTTTTCTTCTCATTCTAACAATGAGCCTGATGATATCAAATCCTAGAACAAAAACTGAGGAAACACAATGAAGCTGCCAACTCTGTGACTCATTTAAGTCTGTGAAGGACCTTATGAAATGGGACTAGAACACTAAGAACCTACTCTCCAGTGCCCCAGCTTTAAGACCTTCTACTATTTTTAATTAAAAGGAAAACAAAACAAATGGCCAATAAAGAACAACCAAAAGGAAGTGGGACTGTGGCTCAAGTGGTAGAGCACTCACCTTGAGCTGAAGAGCTGAGAGATAGCAACCAAGCCCAGAGTTCAAGCCCCATGGCCAACAACAAAAAAACAAAAAACAAAAAGAAAGTCATAACCCAGCAACTACATGTCTTTGTGATATATGTAAAAAAAAAAAAGAAAGAAAGAAAGAAAGAAAAAACCAGAGGGCTGTGCAAAACTAGAGGACCCACAGAAGATTTTCAACTAACTTTCTTGAGTCTATTTTAGTCTATGAAGTTCCCATCCAGCTCCTTGACATTAAAATTCAGTATTCCTAATCCAGTGTTTTCAGCCAGCACCACCACTAATTAAAGTGGTGGTTTGGAACACTCTCCAAAAACAATACTTAGAGGAAAACTACTAACTGATCTTAGGGATGCAAAAAAGGCAAGTCAGAAGTCATCCGCTGAAACTCTATTTATCAATACACATATAGCTTATGAATGATTTAATTAAGAAATATGGACTCAAGGCTCATTATAGGCTAGGTACTTATTAAATATTTGTATAAGGTGTTTCTTATAATCCAAACTTCACTCATACAATTGCAATGAGCCTCCTGGAATTAACAGATGAGGAAATTAAGGTTTAAAGAAGACTAATAATTTATAGAAAAGATTTCCAGAGTTAATGACAGACCTGTTGTTGAATTCAAGTCTGACAGCAAGAGAGTCTGAGTACTTAATAATGAAACCGAATCTGAGAACAAAAATTGAGGAAACACAATGGGGCTTCCGACTCTGTGACTCATTTAGGTCTATGAAGGATCTCACCCATCCCTACAAGACAATGCCCTCAATGTCTGAATGACAGAGAAGATATTCCTGAATATCAGCTAAGGAGGTTGGGTCCTGGCCATGTTTCTAATCTGAAAGGAAAAGGTAAAGAAGGAAATGTGCAAGCACCACCCAATAAAAGAAGGGAATGTGTAAGCACCTCCCAATAAGCTGCTCCTCTGCCAGCATGGTGCTGGGAAAAGTTTTGGACTGAGGAAGTTGCTGTTCTAAATGGTATTTCAGGAAGATTACCTTGTCAGTCAGGTAAGATATATCAAAGGAATAAAGAGGCTACAGGCAATAAAACCTGTTAAGAGGTGATGGCATACGCTCATTTCTGTGGGGATGAGTCTGAGCCGGAACAGGACAGTGAGAACCAAGAAGTAAAGAGATTATTATCTCCTATCCATTGGAAGGAGAAATAGATCCACCGTACAGACCTTCGTGGTCAGGGCTGTGGTCTCTGCTGGCACTAAGATGCAAAGATTAAAAAAAAAAAAAAAAGAGGGAAAGATTTCCCCCATCATCAGTTTGTGCTACTTCATGCACCCTCAGATCCTTAGCTGTCTCCTCACTACAGCATAGGCCTCAAAAAGTCAGGGAGACGTTAGGTTTCCCAGCTGTTGAACTTGGGATTGATTCTGGGTATATTCACTAAATATTTATTCTCTGCAAGGCTGTTTTCTCTCTTGAAATGCTGGTTTCACATATTCCTAGAACTTCTGTGTAGGAAGAGGCTCTCTCATAGTTCAGCACTAATGCCTCTTTCTCACGAGGCTTTCTTTACTCTCATCATATCTAAATTAAATCTTCCTGTTTTCTTCCCACACAGAAAGTTATCTTCACAGTATGCATTATCATGTGTAAGTTTGTAGTTACAATGCTTTCTTTGACTGATCATTTTAACTCCTTTCTATGGTGGTTTGACTAGTCTTTCTGCACAAGACTTATCAGCTGCACAGTTAACATCTTTTATCCAGGCACCCGTGGCTTATCCCTGGAATCCTAGCTATTCAGAAGACTGAGATTCGAAGATCGTAGTTCAAAGCCAACCAGGGAAGAGAAGTCTATAAGCTCTTATGTCCAATTAATCATAGAAAAAGCTGAAAGTAGTGCTGTATCTCAGGTGGCAGAGTGCTATCCTTGAGCAAAAGGAGCTTAGGGACAGCACTCAGGCCCAGGTTCAAGGATAGGGGGAAAAATTAACTCTTCTTTTCTTGACTGAATTCCCATATCCACATTGACAGATCTTAATATAAAATGAAATCTCATTTCCATAAAATTTCTGTCAGAGGGGCTGGGAAGGTGGCTCAGCGGTAGAGCGCTTGCCTTGCATGCATGAGGCCCTGGGTTCGATTCCTCAGCACCAAATAAGCAAAAAGAAAAAAGCTGAAAGTGGCACTATGGCTCAAGTGATAGAGTGCTAGCCTTGAGCTGAAGAGCTGAGGGACAGCGCCCAGGCCCAGAGTTCAGGCCCCACGACCAAACCCCAAAAAAATAATTCTGTCAGAATTAAGCTACTGAGCTTTGTCAAAAATCAGTTCAACCCTCTTCAGCAGGCTGAAAAGGAACCCATATTGGTTGTGAGAGTCATAATTTCCATATTTTGGGGGGGGGGAATCCAGTTGTGGGGCCTGAACTCTGGGCCTGGGCACTTTATGAATCAAACATTCTTGTTATTTCTGCATTATCAAACCAAGAGTTACTTCAGACCTAGACATAATAATGCATGCCTATAATCCCAGCACTCAGAGGCCTAAGGAAAAAAGGTCACATGCTGGAGGTCAGCTCACAACTGAGTCAGTGTCTCAAAAAGACTGAAAGAACTTCAGAACAAACAGAAGGAAAGAAGGAAAACAAAAAGAAAGAGAAGAAAAGAAGGAAGGGAGAAAAAAGTAGAAAGCTTAAAGTCAATCCAGAAATAATAAACTAACCTTTGGGGAATTCACTCCAATTGTATGTTCTGAATTATTCATTTTGATTAGCTTCAGTAGTGCAAAACTCTTTAAGGCTGAAGTGGCAGGGATAAGAAAAATCAGCTAAAGTCCAGTTTTTATCTTTCTTCTTAGTGTTAGGCTTTTCTGGAAAAAGAAAACAGCAGGCTAAAATTAACATCATGCAGTCAGTTTCATACACAAACACACACACACATCTGAGTATGTGACAGAAGCAACTAGTAAAACAAAGACAATGTCAAAGGATAGTGAGAAGACACAGAATAGCATTAAAACTTACCCAGGTTTTATCTTTACACAAGTTCTCCTCTGGTCACAAGTACGGCAGAGGTGCTGCCAAGCACAGGTGCTGCTTACTGATCAAGCCTTCAGTTTACAAGCACCAGCCTTGCCAGGGCCTGGAAAAGTCACTTGCCTCCTCCCACTCACATTTCTCTCTGGGCGTTGTACTCATGCCAGTGTCTGCAATCTCCATACAATCTACAGTAATAAACTTACTCTGTCTTGCATCTAACTGTTGTTGCATTGTTACATACTGGAAATGACCATATCTAAGGGAAGAACATGGTAACCTAGATAAAACTGATTTGCATCCAGTCTACATTCCTACATCACTTAATCCACTCAGATGGGATTCAATCTCCCTGGACACTGAGCAGGAGAGCAGTGACCATGGTCTACTTCCAATTTTTTAGTTATCTTCACTGCCTGTTGGCCAGGGCTTCAAAAATAATTGTTTTATCTGATTTGCGTGGTTGTCTTAGGTAAAAGGATAAAGTTGATCATGTTACTCCATCCTCAACAGAAACAGAGCTTTTTAAATTTCAGACCACTTTTCACACAATCAAAACATGATTACATAGAAAATACACTTTTTTATTTTTAATACATTTTATTGCTATTGTAGAGGTAATGTACAGAGGGGTTACAGTTATATAAGTTCGGTAATGAGTACATTTCTTTTTGGACTATGTTACCCCTTCCTTTACTCTTACCTCCCATCACCACCTATAGTTGTACAGTTCATTTTCAATATAGTATCTAGTAAGTACTACTGCTGCATTTGTTCACCCTTTGTCTCTCCATTTCTGTGTCTCCCCTTACCCTCCCCAAATCAGATGGATGAACAAAGAAAAACAACAACAAAGAAAAAAACTCGTTTCCATTTCCTGGAATTCATTTAAATTACATATTATTTTTAATTTAGTATTGTAAAGGTGGCTACAGGAACGTAACTCAGATAAACATTGCTTTTTGATGACTGTCATTCCTCTCCCACTCTCTCCCAGTTTTCCCCTCCCATCCCCACATACAAGGTGTATAGTTCATGTTCAACATAGTGTTTAGTGAATATCACTGTTGCATTTGTTCACCCTTTGTGCTGCTCTTACTCTCCCAAAGACAGATAAATTAAAAGGAAAAGAAAACAAAAACAACAACAAAGAAAAAACTCTTCTTTCCATGGATAAATATTATTTTATATGATCAGAGGCACATAAGCATTGTGCCTTGCATTCTTCCCAGAAGAGTACCTTTCTTTGATCTCACTGTGGGTGAATGCCTAGAGTCTTATATAATTTATCATGCCCTGGTATGTAGAAAATACCCTCTCTTAAGGCATGTTTTCCAAGCAAGCTTCTTGAATCACCTATCTCATCCAGGGTGCTAATTTATGAAAGCATACTTTGATACATTACTTATTGAACATAAATTGGTTGAAATTAAAATGTGAGAATTATCACCACTATCATGACAATTAACTAGCCAAATATTAAAACACAACTCTGAAAACCTAGCAATCATTAGAATAAGCAATGGACTAAAAAGTCATAAACATCTGAGAGTTCAGCTTCCTATTTACATAGGTTGTGTGGCTCAGTGACCATCTCGTATATAGCTACTTCCTTCCCATTTTTTGACACAGACATAGGAAGAACCCGGTTGTCACAGCCCCCAAGAAGGTGAATAACATGGCAGAAACTACCAAACACCTCTCATTCCTAACTCAATATCAATGGACTTAACTCTCCAATTAAGCAACATAGACTGTCTAGTTGGATCCTTCTATTTACTGCCTTCAAGAGACACACATTGCCCATAAAAACATTCTGAAAGTGAAAGGCTGGAATAAAATCTAACAACCAAATAGCCCCCATAAGCAGGTGGGAGTTGCAATGCTAATATCAGATAAAAATCGACTTCAAATTAATATTAGTGAGAAGAGATAAAGAAGGCTGCTACATACTTATTAAGGGATCTCTCCTTCAGAAGAATATTACAATTTTAATATCTATTCCCCTAACAAGGGAACACCCAAATTTATCCAGGAAACTCTACTTTCCCTAAAACCTCACATAGATCCAAAAACATTAATTGATGAGACTTTAATAAACCACTATTCCACTGGATAGATCAACCTGGCAAAAACTCAACTGAGAAACCTCAGATCTAAACAACTGCATAGACCAACTAGACTTAACAGACATCTACCAAATATTTCACCCAGCAACATCAGAATACACGTTCTTCTCAGCAGCACACAGAACATTTTCCAAAATAGACCACATTTTAGGTCACAAAGCAAACTTGTCCAAATTCAGAAATTATGTCCTGCATTCTCTCAGATCACAAGGAAATAAAATTAGAACTCAACACCAAAAGTCACCAAAGAAAGTCCTGTAACACATGGAGGCTGAACAACACACTGATGAACCATCAGTAGGTAATGGAAGAGATTAGAAGGGAAATTGAAATGTTCTTGATATTCAACAAAAATGAGCACACAAATTACCAGCTCCTCTGGGACACAGCAAAGGCAGTACTCAGAGGTAAGTTTATAGCTCTGAGTTCCTACATCAACAAATTGGAGAGAACTGAAACTAACAATTTAATGAAACATCTGAAACTCCTTAAAAAAGAGCAGCAAGCTAAACCCCAATCCAGTAGATGGAAACACATAATTAAAATTAAATCAGAATTACATGAATTAGAATCCAAAAAAAAAACATAGAATCAACAAAACAAAGAGTTGGTTCTTCGAAAAAATTAACAAAATTGACACACTCTTAGCAAATCTTATCAGTAAAAGGAGAGAACACACACAAATAAACAAACTCAGAGAATGGAAACATTACCACAGAAACAACCAAGATGCAGAACATATAAGGGAATACTTCTCAAACCTTTATGCTAATAAGTTTGAGAATGTGGATGAAATGGATGATTTCCTAGCAAATATCGGCATGCCAACTAAACCAAGATGATTTAAACCAACTTAACAGACCCCTATTAAGCATTGAAATATAAACAGCAATAAGAGACCTCCCATCTAAAAAAAGCACAGGACCAGATGGATTTATAGCAGAATTCTACAAGGCTTTCAAAGCAGAACTCACACCAACTCCTCCAACTCTTCAATGAAACTGAAAGTGAAAGTTCACTACCAAACTTTTTCTATGATGCCATTGTAACCCTCATTCCAAAACTAGGCAGGGACTCATCAAAATAAGAGAACTATCGACCCATTTCTTTGATGAACATCGATGTAAAACTTCTCAACAAAATTTTGGCCAATTGACTTTAACTCTTCACCAAAAAAAAATCATACACCATGATCAAACAGGATTTATTTCAGGGATTCAAAGCTGGTTCAATATATGCAAATCAATTAGTATAATTCATCATAACAACAAGAGCAAGGATAAGAACCATATGATTATCTCAACAGATGCAGAAAAAGCATTTGACAAGATCCAACATCCCTTTATGATGAAAACTCTGGAAAAACTAGGAATCCATGGAACATTCCTCAATATAATAAAGGCTGTATATGACAAACCTATGGCCAGTATTATAATTACTGGCAAAAAGTTAAAGCCATTTCTTCT
Source organism: Dipodomys merriami (assembly GCF_024711535.1). Lineage (NCBI taxonomy): Eukaryota > Metazoa > Chordata > Mammalia > Rodentia > Heteromyidae > Dipodomys > Dipodomys merriami. The sequence goes on from NW_027203381.1 coordinate 88,785,195, forward strand.
AAACTCAGGAATGAGACAAGGATGTCACTCTCTCCACTTCTCTTCAATTTAGTATTAGAATGCCTAGCGAGAGCAATAAGACAAGATGCAAACATAAAGGGATCCAAACAGGGAAAGATGAAGTAAAACTCCCCCTTGGCAGATGACATGACCTTGTATTTAAAGAATCCCACAGACTCCACTTCCAAATTACTTGACCTAATCCAAAATTTTGGCAAAGTAGCAGGGTATAAAATTAACCCTCAAAAATCTTTTTTATATGCCAACAATGAAAAGAGCATGGCTGAAATCAGAAAAGTAACTCCTTTTGTAATAGCCCCACAAAAAATAAAATATCTAGTAGTTAACTAAAGAAGTGAAGGGCATCTACAATGAAAACTTTAAAAACCTGAAAAAGGAAATTAAAGCAGTACTTAGGAAGTGGAAAAACCTCCCATGGAAGGATCAACGTCGTGAAAATGGCAATACTTCCAGCGGTTATCTACAAATTTAATGTAATACCTATCAATATTCCAAATTCATTCTTCAATAAAATAGAAGAAGCAATTCAAAAATTCATATGGAACAATAAAAGACCCCGAACAGGAAAAACAATCCTTAGCAGAAAGAACAGTGCTAGAGGAATATCAATACCAAACTTCAAACTCTACTACAAACCCATAGTAATCAAAACAACTTGGTACTGGCACAAGAACAGACCTCAGGACCAATGGAATAGAACTGAAGACCCATAAATGAACCCACAGACCCATAGCCACCTAATCTTCGATAAGGGAGCTAAAAAACATAGGATGGAAGAAAGACAGCTTCTTCAGTAAATGATGCTGGCAAAATTGGTTAAACAACTGTAGAAAACTAAAGCTAGATCTTTATATATCACTCTGCACCAGAATCAACTCCAAATGGATCAAAGACCTCCAAGTAAAAGTAGACACCCTGAAAACATTACAGGAAGGAATAGGAGAAACTCTAGGGCTCCTTTGCACAGGCTGAAATTTTCTTAATAGAGATCCAGAAACACAATAAATCAAAGAAAGGTTGGACAAATGGGATTGCATGAAACTTCAGAGCTTCTGCACAGCAAAGGACATAGCCAGCAAGATCAATAGAAAGCCCACAGATTCAGAGAAGATCTTCACTAGCCATACAACAGACAAGGCTCTCATATCTAAAATATACTTGGAACTTAAAAAATTAAATCCCCCAACAACAAATCCACAAAGAAACAACTGCCCAATAAATAAGTGGGCTAAAGAGTTAAAGAGAAACTTCTCTGAAGAGGAAAGAAGGATGGCCAATAGACACATGAAGAAATGCTCAACCTCCCTAGCCATAAAAGAAATGCAAATCAAAACAACATTGAGATATCACCTCACTCCAGTTAGAACAGCAAAAATCAAGAACTCTAATAACAACAGATGCTGGAGGGGATGTGGACAGAAGGGAACCTTACTGCATTGTTGGTGGGAGTGTAAACTTGTTCAACTACTTTGGAAAGCAGTATGGAGGTTCCTCAAAAGACTCCACATAGAGCTCCCCTATAATCCAGCAATTCCACTTTTGGGCATTTACCCAAATGTTTACAAACAAGACCACACTAAAGCTACCAGGACAACTATGTTTATTGCAGCATTATTTACTATAGCTAAGATATGGAACGAACCCAGATGCCCCTCAGTAGATGAATGGATCAAGAAAATGTGGTATATATACACAATGGAATTCTATGCCTCCATCAGAAAGAATGACATTGCCCCATTTGTTAGGAAATGGAAAGGCTTGGAAAAAAATTATATTAAGTGAAGTAAGCCAAGCCCAAAGAAACATAGGTCCCATGGTTTCCCTTATTTGCAATACCTAGTATATATATGAGTCAAGCAGAAAAGGTCAGGTAAGTTGATGTTAGGAAAATGAATCCTAAGATATGTATTCAAGTGTTTTTTTTCTTTCATGCATTTGTTTCTAACGCATTTATAAGATTATTTCTTTGTTGTTTTGTATGTCTCTCCCCCACAGTATAACCCCTGCTTTCACTGTATTTGATGTCGGTATAATTTGTGGAGGGGAAGGGGAAAAACAAGTCGTTTAAATAAGGATACAGGTGGACCTGTTGCAACAATGAGAAGTATAAGTTGTCATGTCGAAAACAAACTTTACAACTTTGGTGGGGGGAGGAGATTGGGTTGGGGTTTGGGGAGAGGCTGGGAAGGGATGTGAAGGGGAAACAAAGGAGGAGGCTACAATGCTTGATAAGAAATGTACTCATTATCTTGCCCATCTAATTGTAACCCCTCTGTACAGTATTTTCACAATAAAAAATAAATAACAATTAAAAAAAGAAACTCTCATCCCTAATTATCCAGCAAAATTCTGGAAGCAGTGCTGTTTCAGAATTCTGGAAGTGGTGGTGTGGCTCAAAGTGGTAAAGTACTAGCCTTGAGCAGAAGTGCTCAGGGACAGTGTCAGGGCCTTGAGTTCAAACCCCGTGACTGAAAAGCCATCTCAGCAACCAGCACCCAGACCCCTAGGACAAAAGCTAGTCCTAGAGTAAGAGGGGGTGATGACACATCCTAAATGGAGTCATCCTTTCAAAATTAACCAGAGCTGGGAGATCAAAAGGAAATAGTTCATACGCTTGCCCATCTAATATCCATATCTGTCTACCTTCTAACTGGGTAGGAACTTAGGTTTCTGACTTTGTTATCTGCTATTTACAGGAAATGATCAAGGCCTCTCACTAGATCTTTAACCACTGCAATCCAGCCATAATGTCTGACTGGTTATGGGCTCATTCTCTAAATGGAACTTTTCTGGCTTGTGCCCAGATGTGTTTTCCTGTGTCATTCCTATCAACTGGTCCTTCCCTCACCTTTTTCAAGTTTCTCTTTAACTGGATAACAGCCCTCAATCAAGTCATTACCAGGGAGCAAGTTAAGGCCATCCTATTACTGTATGCAACCAGAGGCTTTACTTACACTGTCCTGCCCTGTCCTGCCCAGTGCAGACCTAGACCCAGAAGACCCCAGTCCCAGTGACTCCTTAATGCCCCCATGTCAGCAGGAAATAGCCAGAAAAGACCATGACATCCCTCAACTCTTTATGCTCTTTCAGGGTTTCAAATGATGGGAATCTGTTTTGTTCTCATAACTCCATGTTGCTCAATCTTTCAGCCCAATCTTTTTATGTAGCCAAAGACCTTATATGAGGAGTTGCCTCTCCCTTCCTGGCCCAATCTTTCAATGTATGTAAAGATGGAATATGAAGTATTGACTCTCGCATAATCAAGCAAAGCACCAGGTGTGTGCTCATGTGCTTGTCCACAAGCAGGTAATTCCAATCTTGGGCTCCAGGAGACAACAGCCCCCACACCCTCCACACCCCAGATGGAGCATTCTACTCTAGGCCTGGCCAAGGACACCATCTTGGGCCTCCAAGAGACCATAGCATTTTTATTCTCTGCTTCCTTGTTAAAAACTATATAAGCCCACCCCAAAATCCAGTCCCATGCACAACCTCCATACCATGGGAAGGTCTGTGCCCCTCACTGGCAATAAACAGTCCTAGCTTGTTGATGATCAAGTCTGGCCTGTTGCTCTTCCACTCTCCTCCATTTTCCTAACAGTGTTCATGTGTACCTTGAAATTTTTACGAAATTCTGAATTTGAATTTTTTCTAATAAAATACTTAGTATTTTTCCTAATAAAATGCTTTTCCAAACAAATTACTGTGCGTGTGTTTGTGTGTGCGTGCACCCGTGCCTGTGTGCGCAAGTCCTTTTGGTCAAGGTTAGGGCTCTACCATTTGAGCCACAGCTCCACTTCTTGGTTGGGTTTTGGGGTTTTTTTTTGTTTTGGTGGTTAATTAGAGATAAGACTCCTAACTGGGCTGGCTTGGAATCTTGATCCTCGTATCTCAGCCTCCTAAGTAGCTATGATTATAGGATGGAACTACTTTGGAGAATCTGTGACTGAGCTCTAGCTTCCATCCAGGGCCTTCAGTTTCTTCTCCATGCTTGATCTCACAATAGTGAGCTGACACTGGGCTGGAAGAAAAAGCTCTGAGCTAGTTTTTTTGCCCTATATTCCAAGGGTAGAATTCTTTTATTCACAAAACTGCCCGATGTTGATGGAAGAGTGGTGAAGGCAGTCTTTTTCCACCTGGCCTAATGCATTTCCAAGGCTCAATCCATAGTTATTGGCCTGTCAGACGGTTTCAGTGAGCTTTACCCAACACTGAGTTTTAACAAGGAGGACCTAGTACTGGGATTTGAAGCTAAGAACTGGACCTAGTTCTCTTTTCCACCCTCCAAGTAGGAGGTATCTCTCTTAGTGGATTGCTTGGAGTTATGGGTGGGAGGTAACATTGGAGACATTGTTTTTTTTAATTGTCAAGATGATGTATAGAGGGGTTACAGTTACATAAGTAAGGTAGTAAGTACATTTCTTGCCAAAAATGTTATCCCTTCCCTCATTTTGAGACTTATTCTTCTACAATGTGTCTTTTCACTTTGTTATATTAAACACAGGCACTATGGTCTTATGTAATTCCCTTAGCTTTTGTGCTACTAGGTTGATGTATGAATATCTGTTAACTGTTGATGTGTCAGATGGTTCTTCTTAGCACTCATTCAAACAAGATTTTTTTAACAATATGTGAAAAAAAATGACTCCTATCATCTCTGTCTTCTGAATTGATTGCTACTCTTCATAAATTAAGCTGAACAAGTCTTTCATTTGTGTTTACTATCCTCCCCCAGTGGAATATAAACTTCTAGAAGACAGGAGTTTTATCTGTTTTGTTCGTTGTTGTATCCCCTGAACTTTGCAGGCAGTAACAAACGCACACTACATACACACACACACACACACACACACACACACACACACACACACACACACCTTTTTTATTGAGAATGAACTCATGATTTCTGGTAATCAGATCATATTGGGTATTTTTTTTGTTGGTCATGGGGCATGAAGTTGAGGCCTGGGAACTGTCTCTGAGATCTTTTTGCTCAAGGCTGGTGCCCTACCACTTTGAGCCATAGCACCACTTCCAAGATCAGATGCTTTTAAGGTAGTATGACTCTAGACTAATCCTGCTCATCAATAAGCAAGGGAGAAATCATTAACCAAGGTCGATCTTATCCAGCCAGGTATGAACATTCACTATGGTCTAAGTTAGATGCATGGACCAGCTGGGGAAAACAGAGGGATTTTACAGCTACTGGCTTTTTTCATCATATCCCATCACATATAGTTAGGGCAGAATTGTGCTCAAGCAAATGTGATCACTTAATAACTGACTGTTGAACAGCTACAGCAGGAAATCAGCCAAAGCAGATTTGTGTAATCCAAGTTTAGAACAAGCTCTTAGAAACTCCAAAGAAAAAAAAAGAATGGGTGAGAATGTTGAAAGGGATGACACTAAACATGATGCATTCTATACATAAACTGCTTTGTTGAATGGCCACTCCTTTGTACAACTGCTGTAAAATAATAAAAATTTAAACAAAGAAGTACAAACCTTAAGCAACCACAAAGACACATTTTTAGAAACAAAGGTAGAATGTGTAGTGCTTGGCAATTTTTCATTATACCAAATATCAATTATTTGCCTAGTACGTTAACCTTTATCCCTTTGTGATCTCACCTGTGACAAGCCAGCCCCTCATCCTCCTTCATGTGCACCTTTAAACATACTGATAAACTGTAAAAATACCACACATGTCAGTGGCTCATCTCTATAATCCAACTACTCAGTGGGCTGAGATCTGAGGATCATAGTTTGAAGTCAGCCTGGGCAGAAAGTCCATGAGACATTTATGTCCAATTAACCCACAAAAAGCTGGAAGTGGAGCTGTGGCTCAAGTGGTAGAACAAAATAAGCTCAGGGAAAAGCCCAGGCCCTGAGTTCAAGCCCCAGGACCAGCACAAAGAAAAACAAAAATGACCAAACATTTAATTTGATTATTCTATCCTCTAAGTGCTTTCCTAGAAAATGAAACAGTGTTGCCCTTTCTGTTTGTAAGTAATGGTAATGATTTTGTAATTTGTCAGAGGTTCACATCCATTGTAAGTAATGGTAATGATTTTGTAATTTGTCAGAGGTTCACATCCAGCAATACCTGTACAAATATCAGGTCAGGTCTGCCCCCTGAAGGAAAATCACTGAACTGCATTTGACAGTAATGCGGGACTTAATGATGCTTGGCCTTTTCAGGGGGACTTTATACTTCATAAGCTTAATACTTTATATGTGTCTACATTATTTCAAAGTGTCTCAAATACTTCCTTTTTGAGAAAAATAAAGTTTCCATTTTATGAGAGAAGTATTCAATTTTTATGAGGGAAATTCATTTTTTTCATTTTGTGATATATGACAGAATAGGCAGAAATAATTCAAGTTTTAGGACTCTGGTTGTTAAGAACCAATCCCTCAAACTATACATATTGAGATGCCATTATGAAATTGGAAGCTACTGAGTTTGGAAATGAAGAGATGATTAAGTTTTGTTTCCTGCCATTGAAAGTTTATAGTCTCAATGAGCAGACAGACATATAAAGAAATCATCATATTATGTGATAAAACCTTCAACATTCATGAGTTATGTTTTAACATTTGACAAGGAAAAGCAGAAAAGAAGAAATGAGGGAGAAAGGGGAAGGTTGATAGTAAGAAAAAAGGGCAGAATTAAGTATACTATGACTTACAAGATTTGCAACTAATATTAGGTCAATTAGCCTAATACAATTTGGATTGATTAAATTATAATACAAGATAAATAGATTCTGGCCCATAACTCTCTATCAGCAATAAGGTACATAAACTTTCTAGGTTTCAGTTTCTTCAACCAGACAGTGAAGAGGAGAATAAGTCTATGACAGTGTTTGATGTCAACTTCATTGTATTAAAGGGTCCTCATAGAAAGAAAGCATTCTTTGTGAGTGTATGTCCCTCCCCCACGGTATAACCCCTGCTTTCACTATATTTGATGTTGGTATAATTTGTGGAGGGGAATGGGAAAAAACGAATCATTTAAATAGGGATACAGGTGGACCCATTGCAACAATGAGACGTACAAGTCGTTATGTCAAAAAAGAACTTTACAACTTTGGAGGGGGAGAGGGAGGAAGGTTGGGTAGGGGGGTGGGTAGAGGATAGAATGGGAAGGGGAAAGGAGGAGGCTACAATGCTTGATAAGAAATGTGCTCATTGTCTTGCCCATGTAATTGTAACCCCTCTGTATAGTATTTTCACACACAAAAAAAAAAGTTTCTGGAGCAAATTGGTATTTGAGTCCCTGGAAGAAAGTGTCATCACCTTGTAGATGGACAGCATCCAAGCTTGCTAAGGAAAGGCAAAAGCCCTTTCATCTAGAGTTGGAACATTTTTTCTCCGTCCCTTGGACATCACAACTCCAGGTTCTCAAGCCTCTGGGCATAGACCTGTGCTAGTCCTCCTACTCCAGCTTCTCATGCTTTTGGCCCTGGAGTGAGAGTTACACCTGTAGTTTTCCTGGTTCTAATGCCTTTGGACTTGGCCTAAACAATGGTATTGACTTCTGACTTCCCTGGTTGTCCAGTTTGCAGATAACATTTCATATGATTTCTCAGCCGCTGTAATCAGATGAGCCAATTCCTCTAGTAAATCCCCTTTCACATATTTCTCTCTGTATCCCTCAATTTCTGTCTCTACATGGAGAACCTTAACACAAGGTCCCACTCCAAAGAAGTCAATATTACTTTAGTCATACATTAAAACATTCGGGGTAATGTGGCTGAGTAATTATCAGTTCCCTCTAGATGATAGCCATTATATATACTTACATAATTACTGCTAATGATCACACCAATGACTCTTTAAGATGATTTGGTAGACTGACGTGGAAGAAAGACTGATGTGGGTGGCTCTTTAAAAATCTTAATTTACATTTTCAGAAATTATTCTATTAAAATACCTTCTGCTCTTTCTTATTCCCATAGAAGGGCAGGAAAGCAGCTTATCCTCTCGAGTCAGATGCCAGCAGCAGGTGGAAATGATGCACATCATCTTGAGCTCCAGCCATTCCAACCACCCACTTCAGTCACTCAGCATCTGTGCCCTTTTACAGCTGTCATCCTGACATCCTGAAGTGGTGAGCCGAATCTCAAAACAACCCATGGCATCTGCCATGGTGATGTAGAAGAAAAGATTCTGGCCCTTTTTCAAATGGAGGAGGGTGGAGGTGAGGAGTGGGAGGCGTCGTCCATGCCGCTCAGTGTTCTCTTCTGGGTAAGCCACTACTTTCTTCCATTTTCTTATGGGATATCATTTTTCTCCTCAAGCATTCTCTTATTTTTTTTCTTTCTGTTCCTAGAAAAAAGAAAGGATAAAGAAGGCAAGAATAAGAAAAGGCTGGCTATGCACCAACAGCTGACCATGCTTCACACTCAACAATCAGGCATGAGGAAGGCATGATCATGTAGCATACTTCCATATCTTCTAGTAATAAATGAGTATAACCACAACTTAGCATACTTTTAAAAAGTCTTAATTTTATAGAGAAGAAATTAAGAGACTTAGGTATGGCAGCCAGTCTGAGAAGGAAGCTCAACCTGCAAATGAATAGTCTTTTAGAGGTTCTTGCTATGGAAAAAAGAATCATACATCAGAATGATTCTAACCACCCAGTATTTATTCCCTAATAATAATAATAATAATAATAATAATAATAATAATAATAGTTTGAACTAAGTTTTAATGTAAAGTGTGTGTAAAGAATAGTGTTGGGGAATGACATCCAAGCAGATTATCATTGAACAGGTTGTCTAGGATGGTTGTGAGTGTGTATCTACATTTATTCACTGATTTATTGAACACATTATTATTCTAGAACCAGGAAATATAGCACTAAATAGAAAAACTGCCATCTGGATACTCCCTCTACAAGCACAATTCAACAAATAAGCGCACCTAGCTACTTTGGAGGCAAACCTCAGGGAACTGAAGTTCAAGGCCAGCATGGGCATAAAAAGTTTTCAAAACTCCACCTTAAAACAAACAAACAAACAAAAAAAATCTCCATCTCAACCAATGGCTGGGCATAGTGGTACATATCTGTTATCCCAGCTACTGAACTACCCCTAAGGTTCATTCACAAATAATGAACTGATATATGTTTTCTTATTTCATCACATGGAAATAAAATATGAAAAATATTAAAATAAGACAACATTGGATTACTCAATCAATCAATCGTAGGCAGCACAACATGGAAAGAGTTACTTTCTACTCCAAGCAAAAGATGAAGACAAGCGCCAAATCATGGCGTTAGACCCCGAGGCTGGATTAATTTCAGGATTAATTCTGCCCAAAACTAGGCAGAATCTTGTAGTGAGTGACTGTGGAAGGGACTCTTGGTCATATATAAGCTTCAGGGGGATAACTGGGGATTATTCTTTTTAGATATTCATTTAGAAATACTGTACTGCGGATTTGTGGCAGTTGGAGGTTGGACTGCCCTCTAGTGCTAAAACAGTGATGCTGCATCAAAGCAGGTTGGCTATAAACCTGAAGTTAAGAGTACAGAAATAACCAACTCAGAGAAAAATAAACATTTTGCTTAGAATTTCAGAAAAGACAGGCACAGAGCCAGATTTTGAATAACGCAAGAAATACCTAAGCTTTCCAAGTATAGAAGTCACCTATCAACTAGTACCAGAAACTGTGACTTCACAAAGCAATGATTTGGAGTGTCAAAACCAACATATGGACTAATTCTTGGATGGGGAATTTAATGTTTCAAGAAACCCAATGAACTTCAACAGAACACAGAGGAAACATTCAATATTCTTTAACAAATAAACTTAATAGAGAGATGGAAAGAAGGTTCTAAAAATCAGACAAATCCTTGAGCTGAAAAAATGAGTTAAGCAAAATTAAAAACACAATACAAGGCATCAGTGGAGAAATAGATCCAATACAAGAAGAATTAGTGAGCTTGAGGTCAGAATCCTTGGAAATACAGAGAGAAAAAAAAAAGCAAAGACCTATGAAGATGCTTGAAGAAAGTTTATGAGAATTTTGGTACAACGTTAACAGAACCAACATTCAAGTTAATGATACTCAAGGTGGCCTGAAAATGCCAACTGAATAGCAGTCTTATTCAAAGAAATAACAAAAATGTAGAGAATAACACAAATATTCAGATATAGAAAGACCAAAAGTTACCAAGTAGATTCAACTCAATGAAAATCTAACTCAAGATATGTTTGATTCAATCAAATCTGCCCAAAGATATACATATAATTAAACGCTAAAAGGTTAAAGATAAAAAATTAAAATCACGCCGGGCGCTGGTGGCTCACGCCTGTAATCCTAGCTACTCAGGAGGCTGAGATCTGAGGATCACGGTTCAAAGCCAGCCCGGGCAGGAGAGACCGTGAGACTCCTATCTCCAATAAACCACCAGAAAACCGGAAGTGGCGCTGTAGCTCAAGTGGTAGCCCGCTCGCCTTGAGCTGAAGAGCTGAGGGACAGCGCCCAGGCCCAGAGTTCAAGCCCCACGATCGACAAAAAAAAAAAAAAAAATTAAAATCACATAAAATGTTCCAATATAACTGACATCAGACTTCGCAGCAGAAATCTTATAGCCGAGGAGAAAATAACATGGGATTTTCAAAATAGTAAAGGGAAAAAGATTACCAATCAAGAATACTGTACTCACCAGACCAGTGGTATAGAAATGAAGAGATCAAAGATAAAGATATTGACAGATATAAGTTTAAGTTAAAATGAAGCAGGCTGGTGGTTCATACCTGTACCTCTAGCTACTCAGGAGGGTGAGACTTGAAGATCATGGTTCAAGGTCCATGAGACTCATCTCCAGTTAACCAGCAAAAATCTAGAAGTAGATGTGTGGGTCAAATGGTAGATGTGTGGGTCAAGTGGTAGAACATCAGCCTTCTTTAGTACTTTCTAGTTTTCTATGGGTAAGTTTTTCTAATTTTGTATTATATTTGGATATGCAGATTAATACTTGAGTACTTGAGTGAAATGTGTTTATAAAAATGTCCTCTTCATTGAGGACCCCAAAAAGCAATGTCAAGAGTTTGGGTCACAATATAAAGTATACACCTGAAGTTCCCTTGCATGACAGGGACTTTCTAATCTGTCTTCTTGCTGTTATGGTTACTTTTGTGGGAAGAGGGCTTAAAAGAAAATTCTACTTGATGACAGGAAGACACCTCTCTTTTTAAAGATGTTCCTTTTCTATGCAAGAACTATTTTTGGAACTTTCTACGCCCTTCAAATATAATTTCCCTCAGAAAGATATGAAACTATGTCATAAATATATTAAAACAGCCTTCATCTCCCACTGTGCAACAGGCTCTGGCCCTCACATTGTGCTCTTTCTACCTACTAAGCTGGCTCTGGACAAGGGGTTCCCTGGCTTCAGTAGACCATGGCTGTCAATATATTTGTTGCCTGCCCAGTGCACTAACTCTCAGGACAGACAGAAGAGTCTCTAAATGGCACAACTGTTCCCACCATACTCCATCACCAACCATCTCAACCAAAGCCAAAGCACTCTCTGACCCCTGAGTCACAGTAAACACAAAGTAGATGCCAGGACAGAGAAACCATTCTGTACACTATGATAATGGTGGATGTCAGTTATTATACTATCAAGTGTACAAAACCAAAACTTTATGCTAATGTAAAATGTGGACACTGGGTGTGAAACATGTAGGCTCATCAGTGGTAACAAGGTAGCACTGCAGTCAGGGACATCCATAATAGGGGTAGATGTACAGGTCTAGGGTAAGAGGAGAAAAGGGTGATCTCTGAACCCACTGCTCAATATTGCTGTGAACCTAACATTGCTCTTTTAAAAGTGTGTGTGTTTAAACATGTGTCAGTAAATAAAAAGGAATGGAGAAGTTTGAGTTATACATCTTCACATCAGGACCTTAATTCTTGATGTATTTTATTTTGGTTTTATCTGCAAATACCCTTCAGTTTTCAGTTTTTTTCCTTCTTCCCTAGCAAATGATTAACAAAGAGGTGGGACACAATGCAACTAAAGGTAAGGTGCTAGTTAATGAGAACCATACTGAGTTTTGGTGCAGAGTGTACCAGGCAACTAGGTGTGGTAGCCTGGACTCTAAACCCAGAAAAAAAAAATATCTGAAGTAGAGTTGTCATTTCCACTTCAAGATAAAGAAAATGAATCTGAGGGAGGTGAAATAACTTGTCTAAGGTTTTTGTGACTAACAACTTTATTAGAGAGATACAGTGACATGCCTAAGCATATGGCAACTTATTCCCAGAATAGCAATCCTAAACCTTTGATATTTAACATGGGCAAAAAACTCCACTCCATTATCTTATTAACATCCTGTAAGGTGACTATTAACAAGGTTCCAATTATAACAATTTTATAACAAAAGCACAATAATAATTTGTAGGAATTTAGGAATTAACCTAAAAATTTATGTGAGGTACACTTTATAAAATAGTTTAATGCAACCATCAGAGTCACTGGAACTATAAATGAGATAATGAGCTGTATATAGACACAAGATCAAGAAAAGCAGGAAGGTTGGCCCTTGCTAATTACATCTTAGTTATTGGCCCTTGTTAATTATATCTTAGTTACTACCTTTTCCTGCTGTACTTGAATTAAAACATCTTAATAGAAGCTCCTTGAATTTTAGTTACATTCTATTAATTAAGCCACATCCTTTTGCAGATTGGGAACCTGCACTCAGCCAATGTGACAGAGGGGAAGGGCCTGCTGGGTTAGAGATTAAAAAGGGAGTGGCTGCCTGCTCTGTATGCTTGCTTGCCATATTTTTGGCTGATGTCACACCTTTCTGCAGAAGTAAACTTTGCTTCACTGAGAAAAGAGAGAGCATTTAAGTTTACCATAGGTAAAATAGTAACTCTTTCAGAAATAAAGATGAGCCTTTTATTTTGCTTGTACATCTGATCTCTCAAAAAGCTAAGGAAATCAGAATTTATTATCTGCTATAATTGCACTGAATGTTTAACAGTTACAAATAATACAAAATATTAATTAGTCATTTAATTTTATAGATTCCTTTCTTTAAGAATACACATTTACAGCCTGGCACTGGTGCCTCACGCCTGTAATCCTAGCTACTCAGGAGGCTAAGATCTGAGGATCGTGGTTCAAAACCAGCTCAGGCAGGAAACTCTTCTCTCTAATTAACCACCAGAATACTAGAAGTGGTGCTTTGACTCAAGTGGTAAAGCACTAGCCTTGAGCTAAAGAGCTCAGGGATAGTACCAGACCAAGTTCAAGCCCTGTAAGCAAAAAAAAAGAAAAGAAAATTCACATTTACAAATATAAAATGTCCTTAATTAACATGTAACTTATTTTTGCCTTGAAACAGAGTTCTGTCTCTCATAACTCTTCAAAGGCTCCATTTTTGTTTGTATTGGCTGGATGTATTTTTGCCCACTGTGCAAAGCTTTCTTAAGGCTATGGCATCTTCATTTCTCTGAAGCAGAGTTCTCCCAGCTTCAGCTAGGCATCTGCAATTCAATGATGGCCTCCCTCTCACCTCTAGGCTGTTCAGAGCTCCCTTTATCCAGAAAGGCAGCAGGATGGCTCTAAGAAGTTACTTTGACTCAGCCTCCTTACTTACTGTGTCCTAAAATGACACCTTATTGTTTTACAAATAGAAAGAGAGAAAGCAAGCTCTGGGTCTCTTCTTATAAGGCTATTTGATCCCATCAGACAATCAACACACCTTCATGACGTCATATCACCTCAATTATCCTCCAAATCCTTGGAATGATGACTAGGGTTTCAACATATGAGTCTCAGGAGGATGAAAACATTCATTCAGCCTGTAACATAACATGTACCAAATGCCTGTCTTTCACATAGACTTAGCAATATCTATCCATTGCAATAGAAGAAAAACATTGACATGAGGACTAAATTCTCATGTTTTATAGAACAGTAGTTTATGGTTGGCAACTATTAAGTGTATATATAAAATAGCTAGTAGATAGTCTGCATGTTCTCAACACAAAGAAATGATGAATGGTATGATAAATGTGTCAAGGAAAATTTCACGCTTTTTGTTATTAAAATGTCTTAAATATTATTTTGCAAAATGTGCTTGTTTGTGTAGTATGCAATTTCTGGGTTGGAAGCATTTGAATTTTCAATCTTTTCAAATAAAAACTTTAAGCAAAAGAACCCAGATGCTCTCCATAAAATACATACTATTTGCTCGTTAAAATGGTCCGTTCCATTTACCATTCTATTTCTTGACCATCTTGCCTCACTGACGTTGCCTCGTTTTAAATTTGTTGCTAATATTATAGGCATAAAATGAAATATCATTGTTTTAATTTTTATTTCCCTGTTTAATGATGAGGTTTAATATATTTAAGATCTGTTGGTCACTTACAGTTCTTCTATGGATAATTTGCTATTTCTCTCCAGAGTTCTCTTTATCTTAACTGATCTGAAGTAGTTGTTCATATATATTGTATGTATATAAGTTTTATCCATCACAAATAACTTTTCCCAATATGTGTGATATCTCCCAACCTTTTATAGTGTTTATATATAAGTTAAACATATTAATATAGTCAAACCTGTATTTTCTTTTATATAGATATAAATCTATATTTTTCTTCATTTTTCTTTATCCTATCATAAAGTCATCAATATATGTTTACATTTTCTTTTGAAAGTTTAAAGTTTTCATCTTCTATATTTAGTTTTCCAATCTATTTGCCATTTTGCTTACCAAGCGAGGTAGCAATCTCCTTTAATATTTATTACTAATATAGCTCTAATTGTTTCCTATGTATCAAATTATCACAAATTTATGGTATGAGGTAGGATTCTCCATTAATTCTTGTTATTCTGCTGTATTCACTACTTTCTTACTGCTGTGATCAAATAATCACAAACTTAACACTTAAGATAATCCCTGTAGTCAGGCACAATCAGGACAAATTGGGGCCACCATCCTAGTCACAAAGAAAGGCTACAAGATTCATGTGCAATCACAGCAACAAACTAAATCCAATAGCTAAAAGCAATACAGGGAGGGCTGGGAAGGTGGTTCAGTGGTAGAGCGCTTGCCTTGCATGCATGAGGCCCTGGGTTCGATTCCTCAGCACCACATAAGCAAAAAGAAAAAAAGCCGGAAGTGGTGCTGTGGCTCAACTGGTAGAACGCTAGCCTTGAGCTGAAGAGTTGAGGGACAGCGCCCAGGCCCAGAGTTCAGGCCCCATGACCGGACCCAAAAATAAATAAATAAATAAAAGCAATCCAGGGAACAAGTCCAGTGAGAATGAAGAAGAGATGGATGACAAAAGAAATGATAACAGAATTGGTGGATAAAAGGAGAGATGTAAAAACAACTTCAAAAGCTTAAAGAAGAAATGACAAAGAAAAATCCAAGACTCTCAGAAAGACACAGAGAGGAAAATAGACACACTATACACCACATTAAAAGGCGAAATGGACACTATAAGAACTGATCCCAGAGCCATAAAAGGTTCAATTTCTACAATGCCACCTACACTTGAATCCATAAGTAACAAAATAAGTGAGTTGAAAAACAGAACTTCAGAAGAGGCAGATAAAACAGAGGAGCTAGAACAAAAAGCCAAAAGTATGGAAAAAACACTCCGAGCCTACCAAAGAGAAGTCCAGAAATTAGCAGACTCAGCTAAGAAATCAAATCTATGCATAATTGGGATCAATGTGGGGGAAGAATTTAATACTAAAGTCATGGAAAACCCTATTCTATAAAACAATAGCTGAGAATTCCCCACTCAAGAGAAAATCTTAACAGAAGCATACAGTAAAAATATCAGACATGAATAGCAAGGAATTGATTTTAAATGTCCCAAAATCAAAGGAGCTATATTACAATGGAAAGAAAACCAGAATTACCACCAAACCCTCAACAGAAGAAGAACCTTGGTTGTATAATTCAAGCACTGAAGATCAACAACTGCCAACTCACACTGATCTACCTAGAGAAACTATCATTTACATTAGATGGTAAAACCAAAACCTTCCATCACAAACAAACATTAGAAGAATTCATGATCACTAAGCCAGCATTACAAAGAATTCTAAAGAGAGGAATACAATCTGAAGAAAACAATCAAAATCAAAGAAACACATGTGACAAAGCCACTATAAGATCAATTTAGTAAACAAAGGAAGAGGGGAAAAAACAAAACACAAGAAATTAAGAAAATGGCAGAAAACATGACATATCTCTCTATAATAACCCTAAATATTAATGTACTCAATTCTCCAGTGAAAAGAATAACAGATTGGATCAAAAAATAAGATACATCCATTCATTCTGTTTTGGGTTATTTTTTGATTAAAGCTTCCACTAATTATGATATATGTCTTTTAACTTATTACCTGTATTGTCACATTTACTGAATAAATACAAGATATTAATCTCTGATCTTAGATAAAAGAATTCAGATACAGGCAAAATAACATACCTTTAGGTAAAAAGAACAGTCAAGAATGTCATAAAGGCTGTCAAGCTAACTTAGAAAATAGCCCTGTTGAAAAAAAAAGACAATCCAAGTTTATTATTTTGTAGTTATCATAACTGTTCCGTTAAGGGTCTCATCAGACCGATCTTCTAAGTTCACTAGTCAGTGGAAGAATTTCATTTCATTTAGTTGTCGAAGTTTCTTGCTAGCTTTTGGCCAAGAACAACTCTCAGGTCCTTGAGTTGCTTTCTATGTGGCCCTTTCCATAGGATATTCGTTTTGTTGCAATTGGCAGAAAAAATTCTTTCTTACTCCCAATTATTTTCACTTCTTTTAAAGGCTGTTTGGTTAGGTCAGGTATATTTAGTACAACTTCCATTTTGAGTCACCTGAACCAAGCCACCTTGAACCCTCTATACCAACTTCTTCACTAAGTAACTTCTTAGTAACTTCTGTTGCACAGAATTAGTCTATGAAATCCTGGCCAAATTCCTCAGTGACAAAACTGTGAGACGGGGCTGGGAATATGGCTTAGTGGTAGAGTGCTTACTTAGCATACATGAAGTCCTGGATTTGATTCCTCAGTATCACATAAACAGAAAAAGCCAGAAGTGGCACTGTGGCTCAAGTGGTAGAGTGCTAGCTGTGAGAAAAAAGAAGCTCAGGGACAGTGCCCAGACACTAGTTCAAGCCCCAGGAGTAGCCAAAAAAAAAAAAAAGAAAAAAGAATTACTACATTTTAAGGTAGTTTGTAAAACACAGCAGGCTTCCAGAACATAAGTCCAGAAATTATTTTTTTTGGGGGGGTGGTCTTAGGTTTTGTTTTTTTTTTTTTAATAAAATTAGCTTGAACGTATTTTCTACTGGTTAGAAAAAGCAAAATGTAAAGATAGGTAAGTACAGCCTAGAGTCTGAAACTCTAGGCTTAGAGTTAATACTGAAACTCAAAGCTTAGACTACTGTTCTCTCCAATGTAAGTGAATAAGAAAATGTTATTCTTAGCCGGGCGCTGGTGGCTCATGCCTGTAATCCTAGCTACTCAGGAGGCTGAGATCTGAGGATCGCGGTTCAAAGCCAGCCCGGGCAGGAAAGACCGTGAGACTCCTATCTCCAATAAACCACCAGAAAACCGGAAGTGGCGCTGTAGCTCAAGTGGTAGAGTGCTGGCCTTGAGCTGA
Organism: Dipodomys merriami; assembly: GCF_024711535.1. Classification (NCBI taxonomy): domain Eukaryota; kingdom Metazoa; phylum Chordata; class Mammalia; order Rodentia; family Heteromyidae; genus Dipodomys; species Dipodomys merriami. The sequence continues at coordinate 88,802,885 of NW_027203381.1, forward strand.
AGAGGTGAGGGACAGCGCCCAGGCCCAGAGTTCAAGCCCCCGACCGACAAAAAAAAAAAAAAAGAAAATGTTATTTTTATTTTGAATGTTCCACTCTAGGCAAAGCAGTTAGTAATAGACCAGCATCTTCATGCAAACCAGCCTAACACAAGACTGGTGAGGAGCAAAGTGCATATTGAATCTCCATCCTCATTTGCCCCAGCATCTTTGTGCAAGGCCAAATTTGTATAATCTGTAACAGCTTTATAAGCTAAAGTACAGGGCAATGTTTCTGTATTTGCAAATGACACAAATTCTTGTGGGTGGCATTGAACTTAGTTGATAAGGATAGAAAGATCTTACAGATCTGAGAGTGGGCAGATGAGTGCATAAATTAATCACAGGAATTATCAGTCACACAGGAGAGGGAGACAGTTACTATAGACTATTCCCTGAAGAAAACTATAGAGACTTCTTTTGATAGTGAAAAGAGCAGTTCCTGATTGAATCATGACTCAGCATACCTCCTGACATGCAAAGCAGTACCACTTACTTGGCTAATGCTTTGGCGGAAGTTGAATAAGGCAGAAATCATCAAGATTAGAAAACAACAGACAGAGTGAGAAGAAAAGGGAGTTTCTGAAATAAGGATACTGGATCTAAGTAACACCATCTTGGCATCTTCATAGAAGATGAAGACTTTTGGACAACTCTACAGGTGTTAGAAGACATTCTTTGGACTACAGATGTGTTGTTAGTTGTTAAGTTCCAGGAAAGTCATGCTTCCCGTAGATAACTGAGTCCTGATGACCCGATTGTTCCCCTAGACAGTTGGTTTTGCTTATTAGGAATAAGTGTCCTCATCTAGCTTGCTTTGTTTCATGTATAACATTTTTGTTGGGCTGGGTGCCACACCCAAACATGTGTTTTTTTTCTTTAAAAGCTTTAAGTTCTGTACTGGGCTACAGGTCTTTGAAATAGGAATCCAATAAAGACTCTCAATTCGACTTCTTAAATGTGGCTTCTGTTAACTTGCAGATGGAGTTACCTTACAACATTTCCACATAGGATAGATACAAAGTACAAGCCAATCACATCCCACTGGAAGCAGCAACAGTGGTAGAAGTGGAAACAGGGACTATAGCAGGTTAGGGTCTAGAACTAGCAGCTCTCAGGTTGGTTGTGATAGAATTAGATGCCTGGTATTATACTCTATGTTTTGCTGCACTGAAAGTATGTTACAAGCTAGATGCCAGTGGCTAATGCCTAATCCTAACTACACAGGAGGTTATGACCCAGAATCTTGAGATTCAATACCAGCCGGAAAAGTCTAAGACTCTAGATCCAAACTAATTGGCAAAAAGGCTGGAGACATGGTTAAGTAGGAGAGCACCAGTCAAGCAACCAAGCTGAGCAAGCATAAGGCCATGAGTTCAAACCCCAGTATCAGAAAAAAAAAATATTACAGACTCAGTAATTTAGAAAGGAACTTTTTCTTACAGTTCTAGAAGCTGGGAAGTTTATTATAAGATGTGGGCATCTAGTTAAGGTCTTCTTGCTGTATCATAATATGGCAGAGGATATCACATAAGAGTGGAAAATATCTCTTCTTATAAAATCACTGATCCCATTTGGGGAGCTCAGCCTCAGGACCTCATCTGACTCTAATTACTTCCCAAAGGCCCCAAGCTTTAAATCACATCCATTTATCAAGTCTGTAATACATGAGCTTTGGGCAACACAATCAAACTGAAGTAGGGATGTTGGATCTGGTCCGCATTTTGGCCACATGGTGGATGATAAGGAGTTGAATCTGGTGGGGGCCATCTGTCTTGATGATGGAGGCAGGGAAGACCCATCTCCCAGATGATGAGCATGCCTGAATTCCTAGAGACAAGGGTGGTTATTTACTGGATCTGCCAGTCTTGGGTCATGAACTCTCAAGCTCCCTGTGACCCTGCCCTTTGACCTGACCCTATTTAGGTCCAGACCAGCTCAAGTGCCATTACACTATGTTTGTCTCCTGCTTCTCCTCTGGTCAACATGGCGTATCACTTCAGCTCCCCATTGGAGTTGATCTGGGTTGTTGGCATTGCTCTTTCTTTCCTCTCCAGCTCTCACTGCTCAGTTTTCTAACAGTGTTAAGTGTATTTTCTGGGTTGCAGATCCTTGTGACAAAAAAGTCCATCTGCAGACCACTGGTTCTCCAATAAAGGTTCGCAATTAGACCTCTCAAAATGTGGCTTCTCTGTTTTCTCACTGTACAACAAAACTACAGTATATAATCCACAGGCTCAGTGACTCCAGCATGTAAGCTGAGATACTCAGAAGGCTGAGATCAGATGATCCTCATTCAGTCCCAATGTAAAAATACAAAATATACTACACTTTGCTTGGACACATAGGATTAAAAGAAACATTGTTGGCACTATATAGCATATGACCAGTCTTTGTGGTTATGTTTCCAGTCTTTGTGTTCTGTTTAGGTCAAATCTTTTCCACATTTTTCTCAATATCAATAGGCTATAAAATTTCCAATTCTCCAAGTATGTATCATTGGTAATGTTAATTTGTGTGTGTGTGTGTACACACACACACATGCATATGCCAATACTGGAGCTTGAACTGGTACACACATAGGCCTGGGCATTGCCTTTTTTTTTAACTTTTTCTGCTCAAGGCTGACAATCTACCACTTGAGCTATATCTACATTTCTAACTTAATTGGAGATAAAGAGTTTCACAGACTTTCCTGCCCAGAGTAGCACTAAACCATGATCCTCAGATCTCAGACTCCTGAACAGCTAGGATTACAGGTGTGAGCCACCAGTACCAGACTTTACAAGCTTTTGCTTAACAATTTCTCCTTTAGTTCACATCTCTTCTCTCGTATTTTATTATAATGCGCTTATAGAAGGCGAACCCAAGTTGCACTTTTTACCTCATTCAAGTGTCTCATAGGACATAAACCAGAAGAGTTGACAAGAGCTGCTTCTTTTGAATTCCATTAATCCATCAATATTCATATATGCAAAATGTCTTTTAGAAACATTTAAATATTTAGTAAAAGAGAACTACTATAATGTTTGATGGTTCATATATTCAATAGTTGATATATTTGATAGTTGTAACAACCATCAAAAAGATTTTTAAGCCAGGCACTGTGGGCTCATGCCTGAAATCCTAGCTACTCAGGAGGCTGAGTTCTGAGAATCAATCATAGTTTCAAGCCAAACTGTGAAGGAAAATCTAGGAAAATCTTAACTCCAATTAATCACCCAAAAGGGAAGCACAGTGATAATGTGCCTTTATCAAAAAAGTTAAGGGACAGCAGCCTGGTCTTAAGTTCAAGCCCCAGGACTGGCACACAGAAAAATGTAAATACTATCTCAAAAAATCTTTACTTTAACCTGTAGTTGTGTGTCTCACCATTTCACAGTTTGGAAAAGGATGCATTGGGATTGCTAAGGTCTTTAAGTCAAAGTCATTAAGTGATACTCTTTAATTCAGTGCTATACTTTGTAACTCAATCAGCAAAATATAGAGAAGCCACATTTTGAGAGGTTGAATTGTGAGTCTATATTAGAAAGCCCACGGCTGCAGGAAGACTCCTCTCTCAAAGACCTTCAGCCCAGAACAGAGCTAGCTAGCACATAGCTTTTAAAGACAAAAACCTCATGTTGAGGCAGAACCAAGCCTTAACAAGTGTTATACATAGGGCAAACTGGATAAGGATACTAACAAAAGTGTTACATAAAACAAAGCAAGGGGGTGGGAATGTGGCTTAGTGGTAGAGTTCTTGCCTAGCATGCATGAAGCCCTGGATTCAATTCCTCAGTACCACATAAACAGAAAAAACCTCAAGTGGCACTATGGCTCAAGTGGTAGAGCACTAGCCTTGAGCAAAAGCAGCTCAGGAACCGTGTCCAGGACCTGAGTTCAAGCCCCAGGACTGACAAAAACAAACAAAAAACACAAAGCAAGCTAAATGAGGATAACTTATTCCAAATACAAGAGTCACACATAGGCAGAGCTGGCTATCCAGGGGAACAAAAATGGGGCAATCAGAACCCCAATTATCTAGGGGAAGCATGTGCTTCCTGGAGCCCAATAATTATATTTTCAATTCAAAGAATGTCCTCTATCACTCTAGAGTTCTCAGAAAGTCCCATTTTCTATTAACTTCTATCAAGATGCCAAAATGGCATTACTTAGATTAAGTATCCTTATTTCACTACTATCAACTATAAAATGGAGAAAAGAGATGAATACACTAGGGAATTAAATTGAGATGTTCAAAATCAAACCATTTAGATAAATATTAGTTAATATAAAATGTTTCAATAAACTAAATTAATTGCTTTTTGGAGATGGGGACAGTGTAACTGAGCACAGGCTCTGGTGGGAGACTTTTCTAACTTTTAGATTAAAACCACAATAGCCTATTGCCTATTGCAATAAATAAGCAACTTGTTAAAAACTCTTTAAAATATCTTTAGTTCCACATATTTTAATATCACAGAAAAATTGTAATTTCAGAAAAGAAAAATCCTAAATCTTATAAGGACACAAGTATGTGAAGGGGTTCTAGGACCAGGAAACACAGATCCTGTAACAATCTGTTTGATAAACTCAATCCTACTGCTATTATTTTCTTTAGTTTGTTGCTAAAGAATACTATTGCCTAAAGTAACTTAGCAGGAAACCTCAGAAAGCCAAGAGAAAAGCAATGAGCCCAAAGCTCTTTCAAATTAAGCCATTCTATTTTAATCAGTCCATTCTGGTGACCCTTAATAAATTATCTCATTTCCATCTTCAGGTCTGTCAGGTTGAACAACTTGCCGTATTCCAAACGCTTTAATGCAAGTGTCTGCAAACCAGTAGAGCTGAAATGAGGAGCTATAGTTGGGGATTCTCGCTCTGCAGTCATCCTTGTTTTTTCTTCTTTGACAACACTTCAAATTCCAAAAACCTGGCAAGAATGATTTTCATATTTTAAGAGATCTAGTGCAGAGGGGGTGGGGGTGGGGGAAGAAGGTACTGAAAAGTGTCTCTAAAAATACAAAAGCTATGCATTGGAATTTCTTTTTTTTTTTGATGAGGGAGGAAAGTTTGAGCACGCTACCCCACAACAAGCAAGGGAGCTGGAGGACCAGAGGGCTGCAGCAGACACCTGTAACCCAGGGAGCGAGGGGGGGGGGGGGAGGGAGGGTCAGCTCCAAGACACCAATTCACCAAGGCAGGCTGGAGGCAGATGGGAACCCCGGTGTTCGCACATCTACCCACGCGGCCCACCTCGCCACAGACGTCATCGGTGGGTAACCAGGATAGGTCAGAGAACCTCAGGGGCCCCATCGGCGCCACCTCCACAGGAGCCAAGCTACGTTTCCCCTTTCGCGTGTCTTCGCCCTCTGCCTACGGCCCCTCCACAAGCTGAAATCCGTCCACATTACAAACTGGCTAAAGCTAGCCAAGCTGGGCGATGTAATGGGGTATCTCCTGCGCTTTCCCCCTCACGTCTTTAAACTGCTGCCCACCCGTTACTTTCCCCCACGCGCGAAAGCAAACCAAGCTAACCGCCGCCCAAGATCGGGCGTCAACGTGGCGGAAACGGCAAAACCCACCAATCACCTGGGTCGCTAAGCCTAGGACCCGCCCACCATTCTCACCAGCCAATTACCTTCATGGTTCTTCTGCCACTCCCATCCACACAACCCCGCCCTCTCCCACACACGCTCTCCAAGTTCACTGCCTCAAATATCCAAACCCGCTGTGCCAGGCGCCCTCTTCCCCATCACGAGAGGCCATCTGTTTCCCACCCCCCATTCTAAAAGTGGAAACGACCTTCCTGGTAGCTGTCTCATCCAAAGGCGAAGCGAAAGGAAAGAGAAAACGCTGCCTAGAAGGCCCGCCCCGAGGCATTTTCCCCTTCCCCCGGAAGTGATTCTCGCTGCGCGGTGGGGAGGGGTGGGGACTGACGGCTGGGTTTATCCCAGCATGCCCCGGGCTTCCGGTGACCTCTGGCCCTTTTCTCTAGTCCGCTCCTAGTGTCTGGCGTGCTCGCTCCTCCATCGCCTTCCCTGTCTCCGTCCACTGTGCCTTCGTACGCTGCCGGGTGACTGTGGCGTCCGCGACGGGCTGGGAGGCGGTGGCAGGGGACAGTCGTCATGGCCTCCTCTAAGCCCGTGGAGGCGGCAGTGGTCGCCGTGGCTGCGCCGGGCCCCGGGAGTGGAGTAGGCGGTGGCGGCGGGGCCTCGGGCCCCAGCCCGGGCGGCCTCCCTCGATGGCAGGTGGCACTGGCGGTCGGGGCGCCCCTGTTGCTGGGCGCCGGTGCCATGTACCTGTGGAGCCGACAGCGGAAACGCCGGGAGGCCGGGGGCCGGGGCGACGCCAGCGGCCTGAAGCGCAACAACGAGCGGAAGACCCCGGAGGGCCGGGCCAGCCCAGCCCTGGGGAGCGGACTTCCGGAAGCTTCGGGAGCCCACCTGGAACTGGTGAGATGGATACCCGCCGGGCCGGAGGGGGGACCCGAGCCTCGGCTCTTCCCAACCGCTGGGGCCCGCGAGGCGGGGGGCCTCCCGTCATTCGGAAACTGCCGAGAAGCGGCCCCGGGGTTCCCGAGACTTCACGGCTGGTACCTTTGGAAGGACCCGAATTACAGTAGCTCGAGGGAGCCCAGGAGCCGCCTTCTTTAACCGTTTCCTTGGGATTTCCGTAATACCTTTATTTGGCTTTTTTTTCTTCTTCTTCTTAGTGACACAGCACTTATTTGACAGTCGTAGGTGTAGAGCACATTTACGGGTGTAGTGTCTGTGTTTACAGATGGAGTGATTCATTAAAATGCAGTCCGTAACAATTGGTACGTTGGAAAAATGGATGGCTTCTGAGTTTGACCGAGGCCTAGATTTTATTCGAAAAGAAGTTTTTAATGTCGAAATCCCGCCTTTTTAAAAGCTGTTTTGTTGTTGTGTATTTACATGGGGAAAGGAGGAGAGCTACCACGAAAAAAAGGCGAGGGAAAAAAAAGAGAGCTGGCTTTGTTTTTTATTTTTGTTTTTTCTAAAATTAAAAATAATACTGGTTGCATTTCTTTGTAATCTATGAGAGTAAATTCTTAGACTGTTAAGGCTGAAATCATAATAGGTTCTCTGATATAGGTTAAGCGTTGGAAGCTCTGGTGAACTGCGCTCTCTGATTTTGTTAAACTATTAAGTACCCTTTTGGTATCTGACAGCTGTGTGCAGAATTAGCCTGGCTGCCTAACAATATTGGGATTGGTTGACGTGGATGTTTTTGTTTGAATGCGTTCTGGATTTGTACAGTCGTTGTACCGGAGAAAAGCAGGGTTCAGAGAAATTCAAGGGTAAATATTTCCAAGTTAGGTGCATATGTAAATCGGTTTTGTACATATACAAGCTCAAATACCCTCATACATGTTATTTTCATTCTGCTCAGGTTGCAGACATGTTTTTGCCATGTAGTCAGTCTAGCATTAAAGAAAATTTGGATGTAGGAATGGTTACAGTACAACACTATAGTATTTTATAGTGGGAATACTGTAGGTTAGTGCCTATACGATGTGAAGCATTAGCTAGCCACTAAGAGAGCCATATATATATATATGTAAGATCGCTCTTATGGGAGACATAAACATGGCCTATTTCTAATCTTTTTAATAAAGAAGATAAATTACACTCTGGAAGAAACCATGGAGTGGCAGGAGGAAAAGGAGGGTACACTTTAAACTGGGCTCTCCATCACTGTTATTGGGAGAGTCATTTTATCTACCTGTTACAATGTCATTACTGTAGGAAAAAATGATTAGAATATAAGATTTCTTGTTACATTGCCTCCACAACTAAGAACAGATGATTGTGAGAATGTCATTTTCATATGCATGAAATTACCCAAAGTCTAGTAAATGAATGAAAAGTACATAAAAAGTTCTCAGTTCTGTAATAATAACTAAAAATACAGTTGCTGTACATGAAACTGTCATTTTCTTACAGTTTCAACCATGGCACCTCCTTCCAGGAATTTATCAAATTCCTTTCAGAATTTAAATTTTAAGTTCCCTTTTCAGCTTTCCAGTTTTCAGTTTTAAATTTTATATAAGTGGTTTGTAGCTTTGTAATTTTATAAAGAATATTTTTAATTACCTAAATGTGCTCAAAAATAGACTTTAAAATGGAATTTTTTTGTATAATTGAAATGCTTTAAAAATTACTTACTAGTTTTGACTCCAGACAAAACAGACATCCTTGCATATGCCATTGTTCAGCTTGTAAAATTTTTGTGGTCTTCTACCTAAAATCTTACTTTGAATTTCTGTTTTAGTAAAGTAGTAATAAGAATGTGTCATTATGGGGCTGGGAAGGTGGCTCAGTGGTAGAACGCTTACCTTGCATGCCTGAGGCCCTGGGTTCCATTCCTCAGCACCACATAAGCAAAAAGCCGAAGTGGTGCTGTGGCTCAAGTGGTAGAAGAGCTGAGGGACAGTGCCCAGGCCCAGAGTTCAGGCCCCACGACCAGGCCCCCCCCCAAAAAAAAAAGAATGTGTCATTTTTTTGATGGAAATGCATATTTTAGTTTTTGGTGATTAATAAATATTTAGATTATTTTTTGTCTTTTAAGTAATCTTACAAATATTTTTAGACTGCCTAAATATAACCAATTTATAATTAATGTGTTATCTTTGGTTGCATGCATTACTCTACTTTTCATAGCCTATAAATTGGCAGCCCCACTGTGTTTTGTAAATAGGTAAACATTTGCTTCATTCAACTCATTTAAAAAAAAAAAAGAAAACTGAAAATTTTTCTGACTTCTCTACTTGAGCAAATAATAGGTGAAACTTTTAAAGGAATGAATGGACAATAAAATTTGTCCATTTGTCTAGGTTTCATATTAGCAGTAGAGTGGAAAATCCTGTATTTGGCTTTGTTTTTGTAGGTTGACTTATGTAAAGTCAACTAATGAGATTACTGGCTTTTGTCTCTTGGATTTGAAATTTTCTTGTGTAATGTAGATCTTATCTAGTTGTCTTTATTTGTAATAAAAACTTGTAAAGCAGATGCAAAAGCTATTCATACTTGTTTTAATTAATGAACATTTCAAGGAGTTACAGAGAAGTATCCAATCACAATTGATAGTCTCTGAGACTATTAAATTATATCCACTTTAAGCAACCAGATTTTACCATGACATGCTGTTTTGCTTCAGTAAATTTTTTTTTTTTTTTTTTTTGGGTCCGGTCATGGGGCCTGAACTCTGGGCCTGGGCGCTGTCCCTCAGCTCTTCAGCTCAAGGCTAGCACTCTACCACTTGAGCAACAGCACCACTTCCGGCTTTTTTCTTTTTGCTTATGTGGTGCTGAGGAATCGAACCCAGGGCCTCATGCATGCAAGGCAAGCGCTCTACCACTGAGCCACCTTCCCAGCCCTGCTTCAGTAAATTTTTTAAAAGCTGGAATTACAATTTTTCAAAACTGAAAAAGGGTTCTTTGAAAGTGATCTTGTCCCTAACATTGCTCAATCTAAATTTATCTTCAGGGACTACCAAAAATACTATTCTAGCTTCAGAAATGTCTTAGATATTTATCTTTTTCTAACATCTTATGATTTTTAAATTCACTTTTTTAAAAAGCATTGCGATAGTTATTTTAATGTACATCCGTAGTATTCCACATAAAAGGTTTGTATTTTAATATAAACATACAATGCAATTTTATACTTTACAAGGAGATTCTGTACATCAGGGTAACATCTTAAAGTACAGAGTTTTCCTTTTTACTTTATGATTGTGCACTTCGAACTTAACAGAAAAAGAACACAAAATCCATTTTATTTTATTTTATTTTTTGCCAGTCCTGGAGCTTAAACTCAGGTCCTAGGTGATGTTTCTGAGCTGCTTTTGTTCAAGGCTATCACTGTACCACATGAGCTACAGAGCCACTTCCAGCTTTTTCTGTTTATGTGGTACTGAGGAATTGAACCCAAGGAAGGCTTCATGCATGCTAGACAAGCAATCCGCCATAAAGCTACATCCCAGTCCACAAATCCATTTTTATGCATTGAAAACAAACAACTAAAAAGACTTCATTTCCAAAGTACCTTGTTCTATAAAGAGCATGAATATAATGGATAAAGTAGATCCTTCATGGCACATACAATCACAAAAGTAGCTCAGGATGTTGGATTCTGTATCAAGCTTGGCACAGTGAAAGAGAGGCAATGGAAGACCTGAAAATGTCACCTCAGCCACAGTTATAGGGTCTTAAGCCAAGTAGTGCCCAAACTAACAAAACAGAACAATTATAAGTCAGGTTAACAGTTGGTGAGTGGCAACCTTGAGCTCAGCTACCCTGTTAATGGTTTAAGAAGATGTGGATCCAGTATTGTTTCTATAACTACAAAACATCAACTATAATGGAAAAACTTGAATTCCCCCTTAGGAATGGCTGTTTTAAGCCAGGTCTCTGGAATAGACAGGGTAAGCCATACTTAAAGGGATCAAGAACTGAGAGACTTGCTATATTATAATGCATTATACTGAAATAAATCATTGAAATAAAATTGTTTCTAATTATTTATGTTTGTCCTAGTCACCAATGCTGAGCCTTCAATGTAAATACCTTTAGGTATTTGGCAATATTTCACATTTATCCTCCTAATGTTATTATTTTTCACTATTTGCTTTTAATATCCTGAAACCCCGTCACTGATTGATTCTTTGCCCCATTCCACTGGCCTACTCTGCTTTTTCCTTTTGAGTAACTTCCTTGGTTTAGTGGTAAGCGTTCTTTTATATTCCACACACCATCCTCCAGTAGCACAGCTTTTCTATAATTTCTAATCTCTAACTTAAACCTCTGAGGAAGCCTAACTAAAAGGGATGTTCTTTGGGTCTTAAGTATTTAACACTTCCTCCCTGTCTTCTTTATCTAAAAATACCCTTTGTTAATTAATGTGCTTCATCTAATGACCCAGTGTCTTGCACTGTAGAAAGAGCAAAAAAAAAAGTATGCAAAAGGATTTTCCTGGATGATATGTAAATGCTGTGTCTTATAAGGACATGAACATACACAGATTTTGGTATGGTAGGTGGAGATCTGAGGGGGGGGGGGTCTGTGAGGACCAGACACACTCACACTAATTTAAATCCTCCCTAGGGGTCATTTTGTCCCATCTATGCCTAAGCAGATCACCAAGTGATTCCATAACAACTCAGATTTTCTTTCCTTTCTGTTTCAGCACTTATCACATGATACTAGAATTGCTTATTTTTGCCTTTACTAATTCCTAAATCTATGAAGACTCAGCTGGCTCCTCTTGTTTTCTATTGTATTCTCAAACTTGCATAGTGTCATAACAGAATGAATTAAATGAAGCTTTATTTTCTGACTAGTTGAAGATTTGATATCTGTAAGTTTCTTGAGGGTAGGGTGTGCGGAAGATCCCTAATTAGGATGGTTATTTGTCATGTTTGTGGTGGTATGAAAGCAGCATTTTGTAGATATGGTGCTTTGAATTTTGATATTTTTTTAGGCTGGAGATGCTCTCTTGGAAAGCTGGGCAGTGTCAGTAAGTCACACCTCTTAGGCACAGGATCATGAAGGTAAACAACCACTACTTTATATTGTACTGTGTTGCTCAACCTTAATATACAAAACTTTAGGTTCATTAAATGCATTTTTGACTTATAATATTTTTTATTTACAAGGGGTTTATCAGGACCTAGTTGCAGTGCATGTTGAGCAGCATGTGTTATGCATATCAGTTTCTCATGTTACATGTTTTTTCAGATTTTCAGCTTTTGATTTTTATTCTACCGGTTCACACTAAAGTGTTATCTCAGACTTTATTTAATATTTTTATAATGCTCTTGATTGTGTATGGCCTATAAACCCAGTCTTGCAGAAGCACTCTAATAAATATTGTCATCTCAGATAAACAGTTGCATATTATAACTTAATAGGTGGAGATGATTATAGATTTCAAATTTTTGTGATTTGAGAAAGGACTTTATTTTAGCTTTGATTCATTGTTTTCATTCTTATCATTTATCATTATTAAGACCAACACTAGCAAATTGAATCATATATATTTAACTAGATATAAATGTAACCTTGTGGTGACAATACCCATTTTGTTTTCTCCTCTATGAATTAATGGATCTAATTCTAGTACATTTTCTTTTGTGGTGACTGTATGTGTCATCATAATATATAAACATTTGTTAAACTTTTACAGTAGTTCCTTATTGCTAAATGTATTCACTTTAAAAGCTTTCTATAGCAGTCAGATAGTTATATCAAGGGACTTGTTTTAGAGCAAATCCTTTTCTGATATTCTGAAGTTTCCTGTGTGTGCTAATCCTCTTGAGGTTGTTTTTCCTCCTGAAGTAACAACTGGAGGAAATAAAGTTTCCTTTTTGATTATTTTCTTTTCCTAAAGGTCTGGGGAGTCTTGCTAATAAGCAAAGAGCTCTATCACTGAGTTTCATGCCCAGCCCTCCTGTTTAGTCATGAGTAGCCCTCCTGTTTAGTCATTACTGTTTCAAAGACTATCCTCAGCTACATTACTGGCAGCTTACAGTTTGTTTCCTTCCTTTTATTCCACTAAATATCTTGATTTACCTTATTCCTAGAGCTCTCTTTTCAAAAGGTTACTGGTAGGTTTGCCTCTTCAAGATTGGCCTCTTCAAGAGCTAGAGAGTAGATTTTGCCTAGTTTGACAAGTGTCAAGATACCTGTGTGTTGAAGAGAAAAAAAGACATTTAATATTTTCCATTGTATTACTTGGGTTAGTTGTCTTTAATCACCTTTAATCAGATAGTTTGGGTTTTTATGTATATGTGGTTGTTAACTTCTTGGAGCAATAATGTTTACCAATCACCCAATACATTTTTTAAAATGTGGATTGCAGCGTGTTGGAGAGCTTGCCAGTTTGTTTTCTATTCTGCCTCCCTAGTATGCTTCAAGATAAAGAAACTCAGTTGTTGTATAATCATGCCTTCATGTGCACATGGGATTGGTTCCAGGATCCTCAATGCAGTGATACTTAGTCATCTGTATGTTACTACTAACATCTAAATACAATGTAAATACAATGTCAGTTGCTATATTGCTTATGGAATAATGACCCGTCTCCCCCCAAAATGTCTGTACGCATTTAATACAGACTAGAACAACCTTCCATCTTAGAACTGACAATTCTGTTTTTGCCCTGGAGTCACTAGTTAGCAAGATGATATCTGAGTCTCTTTTGTTTCAGTCCTAGAATATGAGTGTGAGCATTGTTCTGATGATAAAAGATTCCTGTTTTTCATTAAACATGGTCAGCTGTATCACTATTTGTAGTTTAGTCAATATGGAATCAAACTGCTGGAGATTGAGTCTTACCTTCAGCAAATTCCTCAACCTACATGATGTTCTCAGTGGTTTATATATGAAATGCTGCATCTCTGGAATGGTACTCAAAAGAATCTTTGATATTTATTTCCAGGCTCCCTGTAAGATTTTGATCCAGATACTGGTTGAATTTATTCAGCAGTCACATGGAGATGAAGCCTATACAAATCTTGGGTGGAGAAGGTTTAATTTTCTAGTAGATTATTTTAAATAATGTGACATATTAGGCAGAAAGGAACATCTTTCTTTATATTCTTAGCAGTGTAAACAGCTTATAAATATATGCCTTTGAAATTGAAGGCATAGAACCAGGCTTTTAGTATTATTGTTGTTTTAATATTAAGAAAAGATACCTTGCCAGGCACAGGTGTTGCATGCCTGTAATCCTAGCTGCTCAGGAGGCTGAGAATTGAGGATTGTGGTTTGAAGTCAGCAAGGGAAGGAAAGTCCCACAGACTCTTATCTCCAGTAAGCTAAAAAAAATTTTTTTTTCAGAAGTAGAACTCTAGCCTTGACAGTACCCAGGCGCTGAGTTCAAGCTATGTCCCCCACTCCCAGATCCCACACACACGAAAGAGAAGAGGTCTTGTTATGCTACCTAGGCTAGCCTCAAAATCCTAGTCTCCAGTGGTCCTCACTTAGTCTCCCAAGTAGCGGGGATCAACAGTTATAACCTATGTACATGGTAAGATTGGTGTTCTTTGGGCTCACCAAAGTTCCGTATAAGAGGACAGAGGTGTAAAATGAAATCAAACTTTGTTGGTTGGAAGTAATATGAGAAATTCCTATTTTCAGAGAATTTTAGTATAAAATAGAATCTTACCGAATCAACTTGTTTCCATTCATGTAAATGGCACTATGTTCCGTTTTACTCCTGTCTAGTAGCTTTTGGATGGGCAAGAGGAATGGAAGAAAAAAATTGTAGCTTTTTACAATGCTGTTGTTTTAAATCTCTGTGTCTTCAGTTCCATTTGTAAAAATGTAATTTCAAAATTGTCTTTGGTTTTGTCAACTTTTGCCTTTAATCCTAAAAGTTTTTAATGAAAGTATAAAAAGTAGACTTTGAAAACAGTACAGAAGGACTTCTGAGATAAAATTAAATGCTGTTTTATTATTATTATTTTTAATGATAGCTTGTTTGTTTTGTGTGTGGTTGGTACTGGGGCTTGACCTCAGAGTCTCACACTCTCACTTGGCTCTTTCCCTCAAGGCTGAGGCTCTGCCTCTTGAGCCACAGCTCCACTTCCTACTTTCTCTGGTTGATTAGAGATGAGAGGCTCACAGACTCTTTGAACCTTCATCCTCAGACCTCAAGCTCCTGAAAAGTTAGGATTACAGGCACCTGGCTTAAAATAATGTTTATCTTGCATGTTTGCTTAATAGTAAGTTATTTAAATTTATTATAAAGTCTTATTTGATACATACAGATTCATGATTATTGTGTCCTTTTAGCAGATTGTTACCTTTTAGCAACAAAAACTGTCCTGTGTTCTGTCTGATGCTTTTAATAGGTATAAGATAGGTATAAGATGCTTTCTTCTTTTTCTAATAATTGCTTTCTACAACTTCTACATCTTTTTAATTTTTTGGGGTCCGGTCATGGGGCCTGAACTCTGGGCCTGGGGGCTGTCCCTCAGCTCTTCAGCTCAAGGCTAACTCTCTACCACTTGAGCCACAGCGCCACTTCCGGCTTTTTTTTTCCTTTTCGCTTATGTGGTGCTGAGGAATGGAACCCAGGGCCTCATGCATGCAAGGCAAGAGCTCTACCACTGAGCCACCTTCCCAGCCCAAAGTAAGCGTGTTTTTTTTTTTTTTTTCTTAACTGTATTTTTTTTTGTCTTTTCTTTTAGGACGTTGCACTTGATAGGCAAGTGCTTTGCCACTGAGCTACATCCCAGCCCAGTTCTTTTTAATTTTTTTTGTCAGGATTATTTTGCTTTAGGTTATCTGTTTAGGCAACATTTAGTTAGTTGGTCTCTTAATATAAACATCTAATTATTTCACATTGTTACTGACATGTTTAGTGATTATTGGCACATTTACCTGTTGTAAGGTAAATTCAGCTGGGAGATACAGAGAAGACACATCTGGAGAGATCAAATGGGGAGTCTTTATTAGAAAGCTTGACTAAGAGAGTTTTCTACCTTTAAAATACGTCATAACATACATATATTTGATGAACTTTGGAAGATATTTAGAACAAGGGAGAAAAAAAGGTCTTTGTGGTGGACTCAAAGACCAAAGACTTGGTGATGTCAAGACCAGCAGCCCAGAACAGAGTTTTCATAAAGCTTTTAAAAACTACATGCTTGGCAGAAAAGGTCAGATATGTTGATGTTAGGTGAAATGAACCGCAAGATAAGTATTCAAATGTTTTTTACTTTCGTGCGATTGTTTCTAACATATTTATAAGATGATTTCTTTGTTTCTTTGTATGTCCCTCCCCCACGATATAACCCCTGCTTTCACTGTATTTGATGTTGGTATAAATTGTGGAGGGGAAGGGAAAAAGCAAATCGTTTAAATAGGGATACAGGTGGACCCATTGCAACAATGAAATGTATAAGTTGTTATGTAGAAAAAGGAACTTTACAACTTTGGGGGGGGGAGATAAGGGGGATGGGATATGTGAAGGGATAGGAAGGGGAAACAAAGGAGGAAGCAACAATACTTGATAAGAAATGTACTCATTATCTTGCCCATGTAATTGTAACTCATGAACAGTATTTTCATAATAAAAAATTTAAAAACAAAACAAAACTACATACTTGGGTTGGAGGGGTACTCAAACCCAACAAAACCCGACCTTATATGGACATACTCCAGGTACAAGCTTAGGTACCAGCAGAACTTTTCCATCTAAGGAAGATACTCCTCAACCTTCCATGTAGGAGTATACTTAGAGGCTACTCAGAGGCAGGTGAATCAAGCCATTTAGGGAGAATCAAAAGAGAATCAGTATTCTCTATGCAAAGCTTTCCTAAGGCTGTGACATCTATGTTTCTCTGAAGCCGAGTTCCCAGCTCATCTTGAGCTAGGCATATGCAGCAATTCAATGAATGACCTCTTGCCACCTAGGCTGCTCAGCACTGGACAGAGAACTCCCTCCACAGATCAGGAGGCACCAGGATGGCTGTAAGAAGTTAACAGGATGCATAAAAGTGAAGAGCTTCTCACAGGATGCCTTAATTAAAATGCTCAGGAAAAGGATGTAACTAAAATATCATTAACAAGGGCCAAGCCCCCTGGTCAAAGCAAGGAACCCTTCAGAACAATCCTTTCAAGATCAACATAAATGAGGCATAGTGGTAATACTTCTCAAATATTTGCATGTTGGATTTTCAGAAAGCAGACACTGGGCAGAGGTCTGTTGATGGGTAAATGATGAATTTAGAGTAACAATTGTAATGAATAAAAAAACCAAAATATATATTTGGTACCAGTGGCAAACAGCCTAATAGAAAAAACGCAAAATATGTGAATAAATGTTTTTAGAACAAGAAAGTCAAAAGGCCAATAATAAAATATTTCAAACATATAACTAGTAAGAAAGGTGTAAATTAAAATCATATTAGAGTATTCCTTAATACCATAGTTTCTCAACCCAGGTATAGACATTTTGGAGATGGTAATTCGTTGTGGGCTTTCCTGTTTATTACAAAAACCTTGTCCTCTGCCTACTTGATGCTCCCATTCCTGCTGTTGTGGCAGTAAAATTGTGTCTAGGCCTTCAGGTTGAGCCTCTTTTTTATAGAGCTTCCCTAGTGGAAGTGAAGCTTAGGGTTTCATCACTAGTACCACCAAAAATGATTGGCGGGAGATTGGTTGGTTTCCAGCCATTACCAAAATGCCTTGTGAGAACAGAATAGGGATCCAGCTTGACAGTAATTGCCATTTTACCTCCAGAGACTAGCATAAATCTCCATCCTTTTGTCACTAAAGACAAAAGAGTTAGTGTGCTAAGTGTGTTGTGCTGTGACTGGATAGGTAATTCTTTTTCTTTCTTTTTTGAGGAAAGCTAGGTACAATTTGGTTGACAGATAACCAACCCATATATAGCTTAGCATATAAACCCTTTTTTCTGCCATGAAGTGTGGAAATCCTCAAGATGCCAGATAAGTTTCTGCCAATAACTACCTAATAAGTTGTATTTTGTAAGCCCCAAATCTACCTACCTTTTGCTGTGATCTCACAATATCTTCCTGTTTTAGTGACTAATGCTTATACCCTAGCTGAGTTTTTGCAAAATAAAAGGATGCAATTGCTTTTTTTCACTAATGGATGATGGGAAAATTGTACTTTCAAGTATTACAACCATCTTAGGAAATATCTGCATTTTTAAGTTAAAATTTTATAAACCTTTTCATTGAACCATTTTAGACTATAAGAATCAATTTCAAGAAGAGATTTAAAGGTAGCAGCTTTCACTGTAAATAGCTATCTTCCTATTTTTCTTGCCTTAATCACTCTGACCTGAGTATTTTTTTAATCTTAATTTTTTTTCTTCTCATTTCAGAATTCTCTTGATAGAGCCCAAGCAGCCAAGAACAAAGGCAATAAATATTTTAAAGCAGGAAAATATGACCAGGCTATTCAATGCTACACTGAGGCTATTAGTTTGTGCCCTACTGAGAAGAATGTCGACCTTTCCACATTTTATCAAAACAGAGCTGCTGCCTTTGAACAGTTGGTATGTGTTCTGGGTTTTTTCCCTTTGTTCCTTTTGTTTCTATTGGTTTACATTAAGTTTCAGCTAATTTAGTCAAATCTAACACTTTAAAAAAATTGCTTTGGAATTGAAGTTTTGCTATTTCCTTTAATTAAAAAAACATTTAAAACAAATTATAGTTGTGCCGCCTTCAAATATACACCAAAGTTACATGTATTTTACTTTTTACAAAATCAGATTGTATGGAAGTTTTCTAGTGACCTTATCCTTAACAGTTTGAGGCTATTCTTGAACTTTTTGTCTCAGCAGTAGTTGCATATGCACGGGGAAGAAGACCAAAAAGTATTTTCATTTGCCACCGTATTTTGTACGGCTTTTCACATTAACATAAATAAAATTTGTTTCATTCTTTTAGAAGGCTATCTGTAGAGCCATGTTTGTACAGTAGATTTGATGTGTAAGACAATGGGAAAGAAAGTATTATAGGGGAAATAAAATGTGTAATTTCAGGTAAGGAAGAATTTTATATGCTTAAAAAAATAGAAGTGTTCCGAAAATGAAATTGGGGAAAGTGAACAAGGGATCAAGTAAGGAAAAACCTTTTAGGCAATGGTTAAAGGATTAAGATTTGAGCTAATATTGTATGCACTTGTGGCATGGGGGTGGAATCCAAGTTCAAAACCAGGACTACACAGCAAGACAAAGTTTTAAGTAGGGGACAAATAAATAATCAAGATTGCTCTCACTCTTCTGTTGAAACTATATTGGAGAGTCAAGAATGGAGACAAGGAAAACTAAGGATGATTACATTAGCCTAGATAAGACATGAAGGAAAGCCAAAGATCAACAGCTTACTGTTTCGTTGGATGTGAAGTACCAGTTGGTAGACAGTTAAACTAAGACAGTTAAACTGAGAAAATGTCTCCAATTTATGAGTGTCTAGACTGGAAGAGAAAATTTGAGAATCTAATTTTAGGTTGTAATCACCTAGAGGTAATGAGAAGAAATGAGCATTTTAGCATATAAAGCTCAGTTAGGGACTGAGAATTCAGCCATGAAAATGGAGGAACAGCCAGTGAGGTAAGTAGAAATCAAGTACAGAGCTGTGAAAAGCTGATAATAAAGAACACCTGAGAATTAAGGTGTAGCTTTATGGAGTCACAGGAGTTTCAAATTTAGAGCAAGAGATGTTATATTTGTGAGAATAGTCCAGAAGAAAAGCAGATTGGTTGAGAGAAAGGATAGCTGAAAGAATCTGAAATTATCAGTTGTGGTATGGCCTTATATGAAGGTATGTACCTCCTTGGATTTTAGCAGGAGTGATAAAGAAAATAGTATGAACCCGTGTGCCGGTTGAAAAGCTGATTTCTGTTGAACCACTACTATTTTTGATGTGACACTTTTTTTTTTAATACTTTGAATTGCAGCAAAAATGGAAAGAGGTGGCACAGGATTGTACAAAGGCTGTTGAACTTAATCCCAAATATGTGAAAGCTCTCTTTAGACGTGCAAAAGCCCACGAGAAGCTAGACAATAAGAAGGAATGTTTAGAAGGTGAGGGTTTTTTTTTGTGTTTGCCTATGGAAATTACTGGAGGTTTTTTAGTCATTGGTAAATTTATATGGAACTCTGCCTTATGAATACAGAAATCAGTTGTCTTTAAAAGTTGAGCCGGGTGCTGGTGGCTCAAGCCTGTAATCCTAGCTACTCAGGAGGCTGAGATTTGAGGATCCTGGTTCAAACCCAGCCTTGACAGAAAACTCCTGTGAGACTTTTTATCTCCAATTAACTACTCAAAAACCAAAAGTGGCACTATAGCATAGCTCAAGTGGTAGAGCGCTCTAGCCATGAGCACAAAGAGGCTCAGGGATAGCACTAGGCCTTGAGTTCAAGCCCACAACTGAACCAAAGAAAATTGTTTTTTTTTTTTTCCCAATTGAGACTTTGTTCTCTAGTTGAAATAGGTAGCACTTAAGTACTACTTCTATTCTCAACTATGGAATTAATGAGAATTAAGATTTGTAGTTTATATACCACACAATTTAAATTTGCCCTTAGTAAATATTAGTATAATTCTGTGATGAAGGAAATTAGAAAAGAAGTTTAAGCAAGCAGAAATGTTTATATGTCTTCAATTAATAGCTTATGAAAATATGAAGTAGCTTTAAAATGACTTATGAATGATTTTGCCTTTTAAATTTTCAAGTGTTAATTTATATCCAGTTGCAAATTCTATGATCAGTAAAGTAAGTCAGTATTTTGAACAGGTGCTCTAAGTGTTTGAGCCTTAAATTGAATAGACTGCTCCCCAAACTGCAATTAGCATATGCTTTTTTAGCCATAATTATTATTTTAAAGAGTAACTTTGATTTTGGCTGCTGGGGATCACACCTGAGTTCAAAAGTGCTAAGTACCTTCTGCTGAGCTACATCCTTTGCCCAGGGACACTTTCTCAAAGATAAAAGCTAAGTTTTAAGAACCCTGGATTATCAAATGACTACGTTTGAGAACATCTTAGCAACATTTGAGATTTTATGTCTCTTAATTTGGTTGTGGATGGAAGGAACAGTTGTTTTAGAAAAGGAAATCCTAAATTCTGAAACAATCCTTAATGTTATTAGACTAATGTTTGACAGAAAGGTGGAGTTCTAGATCAAAGAAATGGGACAAGAGACACTGACTTTGCTACCAGGCAAATCTTAGAGAAATACAATTCCAGGTTGACTTCTATAGTGGAAAAAGGATATGAAATTGTGAGAAACTAAGTTCCGAAAAAGAGGACAGTGATTATTTTGACTAATTCAAATAAAAGGACCACTCATCGATATTTGAAATTTAAACATATATCTGTGCTGTAACATAACCAAACAAAAATGGTACTCTGAAGCAGATTTATTTGAAGGTTCAGTGGCAGGTTAGCTTTGGATACAAGGAGACCTATAAATCTAATCCATTTGCTAAGTTCAGTGGTGAACTACTTGGGAGAGTGAGGCTGGAGAGAATCACTTGAGCCCAGGATTTTAATGCCAGCCTAGGGAATATCACAAGACCCCCTTATCTCAAAAAGAAAAAAAAGACAAGTAGATAGGAGAAGCCATATTGTTTTGATTTCCTTAGGGTGTTACTAATCAAAAGAGAATATTCCTCATTTTGTTATCTGTGGAATGTTAGAGCAGTGAAAAAACATTAGAAATTGTGTAGTACAAGCACGTTCATGAGTCAGGGAGAAACCCTTAGAGAATTAGAGTGAGTTTTTGAGCTTTGATTTATATCATAAAATATATAAAAATAAAAGGTATTGACAATCAGTTTATAGAAGATGAAACATCCTGATGAGGCTGTGAATTTAGTTTGGCTTTCTGTAGTTATGCCATTTGATGTTGCTGATTATCTTTGCAATAATTTCAAACTTAATCTTTTTTCACCATTTCTAGATGTCACTGCTGTGTGTATATTAGAAGGGTTCCAAAATCAGCAAAGCATGCTATTAGCTGATAAAGTACTTAAACTTCTTGGAAAAGAGAAAGCCAAAGAAAAATATAAGGTAAGTTATTACTTGTTGTGTAGTACAGTATATATCATTAAAAGTGTAGTTTCTTAGGCCAGTTGAATTGAAAAGAGTGCTTAATTTAACAACTGAGAATTAGAACTGGATTGTATTTCTTTTTCCTATAATCTTGTGACACCAGAGCATATCCTTTTCAATAAAAAGGTTATGCCAAGTACTGTGCTTAGAGAATATTGTAGTTTATTTGTATTCATAGTTGCTATACAGTGGCCCATCCAGCCTACTCTAGTCTGTTAACTGTTTTTGAAAAAATAATAGTTAGTTACACATTGTTTGGGGCTGGATTTGAGCTGCAGCAAAGTTTAGTGATTTTTTGTTGTTGTTTTGTTGTTTTTTTATTTAGCAAATGAGTACTTTATAATCTGCAAAGCTTAAAACTGTTTACTACCTGGCCTTTTTAGAAAAATATGCCAGCCCTTGTTCTATATCATTAGCTTTTGAAGGAATACTATATAAATTTAGAATTTAAGATACTTCTGACAGTTTAATTCAGTAGTTCTAAAACAAAGCTCCATGCTGAAAGGATAGGTATAAAGACAAAACATAATCCTTTCCTCAGCATTAAAATTTATTGGAAGACATTTAGTATAAAAGTCTTGATATGGTTAGGTATTGAAGGGAGACTATCACATTACTCAGATTCATTGCTAAATGGTTCCCTTTTGCTTTACAAATGACTTGCTTTTTTCTTAAATTGATCTTAATAATCAATAATCTTCACTCCCTCCTCTTCTTCCTCCCTCCTCCTCCCCATTTTCCCTGTATCTGTTAGCGGAGTTAACAGTTAAACAGCTTTTAGTACTATAAGGTTTTAATGTACTAAAATGTGTTATGAAGCTCTAAGAGGAATATAACTATAATGAGATGTTTCATAAGATGGATGTTCCTCAAAAATACTTGGTAAAACATCTTTTTACAGTCCCATAAATTGAGACTTTAAGGAATCTTTTTTTTTTTTTTTTTTGGTCCATAATGGGGCTTGAACTCAGTGTCTGGGTGTTATCCCTAAGCTTTTCCGCTTAAAGCTAATGCTCTCACTTTGAGCCACAGCTCCACTTTTACTTTTCTGGTGGTTAATTGGAGATAAGAGTCTCATGGACTTTCCTTGGGCTGGCTTCAACCTATGGTCCTCAGATCTCAGCTTCCTGAGTCAGACTAGGATTTACAGGCATGAGAATCAGCACCCAGACTCTATAAGGAATCTTAAATTAAGTAATAAGGCATTTGTACTACAATGTAGTAAGAAATTATATTCTGTGGAGTAAAACACCACTTTCCACATCTATTTTGATCAATTTAAACATGATTAAATTTCAGAACCGTGAACCTCTGATGCCATCCCCACAGTTTATCAAATCTTACTTCAGTTCTTTCACGGATGATATAATTTCTCAACCCATGCTTAAAGGAGAGAAGTCTGATGAAGATAAAGACAAGGAGGGAGAAGCTTTAGAAGTAAAAGAAAAGTAAGTATGCCAAGCATGGTGTGTACTTTAAATTACCACTTTCTGTGTATGGAATGTGTCTGTTCCTTCCTTGGTGACTGCAGTGTGGTATCCCAGAAGGATTCCTGTTGAGTCAAGTGGTTAACTATTTAAATAGAAGCACTAATGTAAACTATTATACAGACTAACATTCAAATACAGGAATGCTGTTAATTCCTTCAAGATTTCTGCTTGCCTAACAAAATGCAATTCTTTCAACTTCTTAAACTTCATCCTGTAGAAAGCTGAACTTAAAGCACAAGATACTGTGTTTATAGCTAGAGATGTAGTTAAAAGATTTTGATTGGCACAGCTTTTCTTTAAAATCACTTGCCAGTTTTCTCTATACCAAATATAACAACTGACATAAAATTTTAATTCAGTTTACATTATCTTATTTAGATTATTCTAGATTTAGATTGCAGTTATATCCTGCTAAATATATTGCAAGTGGAAACTACTAAGTAAAAAATGTTCGCTATATCTAACCTACTGAGCATTATAGCTTAGCAATATTATGCTTTAGGATAGAGGTTGTTCAGCCCATGATATGGTTGATTTTTTTTTTTTTTTGGTTGGTCGTGGGGCTTGAACTCTGGGCCTGGGCACTGTCCCTTAGCTCTTCAGCTCAAGGTTAGCACTCTACCACTTGAGTCATCAAGCCACTTCATGGTGGTTTATTGGAGTCTCACGGACTTTCCTGCCCAGGTGGGCTTTGAGCCATGATCCTCAGATCTCAGTCTCCTGAGTAGCTAGGATTTCAGGCAATGAGCCACAGGAACATGGTGATGTGGTTGAAATTTGAAATAGTTTCTTTTTTTTGCTTGTTTTGGTGCTGGGGCTTGGACTCCTGCTTAGTTTGCATTCTTAGCTTTTCCACTCAAGATGATGCTCCTAACATTTGAGCCACATCTCCTTTTTGGGGGAAGAGGGGTAGAGAAGGGGATAGTTAATTGGAGATAAGAGTTGTAGTTTTGTCAGCCCAGGTTGCCTTCTGACTATGATTGTCTTCTTAGCCTTCTGAGTAGCCAGGATTTTAGGCATGAGCCACTAGTACCAACCTGAAGTATAGTTTCTACTAAAGTATATAACTTTCATACCATTTTAAAGTAACAAACATAAATTGAAGAACATATGTATTTGGAAGATGAATTTCCAGTAACAATCATGATCTTAGAAGAATATTAAACTTACTACATATGAATTTTCTTTTCAAATATTATTATTAAGGTGTTGTACAGAGGGGTTACCATTTCGTAAGTCAGATAATCAATACATTTCTTTTTAGACAGTGTCACCTTTTCTTTCACTTTCTTCTAGTTTACCCATCCATCCCCACTCACAATTTACTGAACTTTTAAAGAAAGGTTTTGTTTTTTTTAAGTCCTATTTGGTATATGAGATTTTTTTTTAATTTGCTTTTTTGATAAGTCCACTTATTAATTCTAGGTCTGTTGTTTACAGTGAAACAATAGTTCAGTCCCACACTGGGACTTGGGGAAAATTGACAGTTGCTTGCCCAAGAGGTGCCAAATGTGGTAAATTTTAACACTTTGTCCTGTACTAATAATGTGTTTTCATTTTCAGTTCTGGATATTTAAAAGCCAAACAGTACATGGAAGAAGAAAACTATGATAAAATCATAAGTGAATGCTCAAAAGAAATAGATACTCAAGGCAAATACATGGCAGAAGCATTGTTGCTACGAGCCACCTTCTACCTGCTTATTGGCAATGCCAATGCAGCCAAACCCGACTTAGATAAGGTCATCAGTTTGAAAGAAGCTAATGTGAAGGTATGTTTTGAAATGTGTGTGTGCATATAGAAAAAAACTTAAATGAAAATGATGCTTTCATATATATATATATTTTTTTGGAGGGGGGGCGGGGTTGGTCATGGGGCTTGAACTCTGGGCCTGAGCTCTGTCCCTCAGTTACTCTGCTCAAGGCGAGCTCTCTACCACTTGAGTCACAGCGCCACTTCTGTTTTTCTGGTGGTAAGTTGAAGAGTTTCAGGGGCTTTCCTGCCCAGGCTGACTTTGAACTGCTATCCTCAGATCTCAGCCTCCTGAGTAGCTAGGATTACAGGTGTGAGCCACCTGTGCCCGGTTCTTTTCATAGATGTTTTGCCTGATAGTTTAACACTTCTTTTGCCATTTTCCAAAATGATATTTTTGTTTTGATAGAAGCTACCTAATGATGAGTGACTTGGCATAGTGGATATGAAACATAAATATTAATTCTCATATTCAGCTAGGAAAGTAAATGATTTTTTTTCCAGTCTCTGGAAGTTTGAAGTTCCTTGTCAACACTGCCTACTTATATATTAGACAATACTTGGGTAGTAGTAAGTACATTCTGTTGTTACTGATCAGTTGTAATATGGAAGCATTCTTATTTCATTGAGAATGAAAAATGATAAAGCCTCTTTAGAAATTATCTTGACAGTTCTTCAAAAAGCTAAACATGTTACCACTCATAGGTATATACCCATGAGAATCTAGTGTATATATCAGCTCAAAAATTTGTGTATGATATTCATGGTAGCCAAAAGCTACTTAAATGTGCCTGAACTGATGTGGATAAGTAGATAAAATGTGACATGTCTACCCCTATAATGTTACTTTTTCATAAAAAAGAAAGAAGTGGGGGGGGCACAAAAATAGGAGAGGAAGGGTAAGCAAATACAGTCATTTTATTCAATGTACATGATTTTAAAAATGAGCTATCTAGCCGGGCGCTGGTGGCTCACGCCTGTAATCCTAGCTACTCAGGAGGCTGAGATCTGAGGATCGCGATTCAAAGCCAGCCCGGGCAAGAGAGACCATGAGACTCCTATCTCCAGTAACCACCAGAAAAACCGGAAGTGGTGCTGTAGCTCAAGTGGTAGAGCGCTCGCCTTGAGCTGAAGAGCTGAGGGACAGCGCCCAGGCCCAGAGTTCAAGCCCCACGGCCGACCAAAAAAAATAAAAATAAAAATGAGCTATCTAATGTGTGTAGGGAAAAATAGAAGAGAATAAAGGAAGGGAGACATTGTCCAATAAGCATTGTACTCATAGTGTGATTCACGGAATTGCAACTCCTTTGTACAACTACTTAATTTTAAATAAGGAAGTACTAACACATGCTACAGCATAGATGAGTCTCGAAAACATTGTACTAAATGAAATAAGCCAGGAGAAAGGCTGTATAATATATAAAATATCTAGGATACAAATTCATTCTGTGGGGATATGTAAACGTGTTCTGGAATTAGTAGGGAATATGCTAAAATAAACCCACACATCCTATTTACTTACTTGCATGCACATGTCTGTGTGTGTATGCACATGCCATTATAAGGCTTGCTAGTACTGTGAGGGTCTTGAGTCCTTGCTTGTTTTTTTACTTAAGACTGGCATTCTACCACTTGAGCCACACCTCTACTTCTAAACCTCCAGTTTAAAAGAGTGAACTTCATGGTATCTGAATTTTATCTTAAAAAACTAAATTGAGGTCGTCCATGACTTATGCCTGTAATCGTAGCTACTCAATAGACAGATCTGAGACTCGCGATTCAAAGCTAATTCCATGCAACTGTTCCATAAGCTACTCAAAAAAGCTGGAAGTGGCACTGTGACTCACTCAAGTGGTAGAGCGATAGTCTTGAGCACAAAGAGGCTCAGGGACAGAGCCCAGGCTCTGAGTTCAAGCCCCAAGACCAGCCAAAAAAAAAACCAAACAATTGGAAGAAAAGAAGTAATGCTGAGCTTTTTGTCATTTTGGCTGTAGCTTCGAGCAAATGCCCTCATCAAAAGAGGCAGCATGTACATGCAACAGCAGCAGCCTTTGCTGTCTACTCAGGATTTTAATATGGCTGCTGACATTGATCCTCAGAATGCAGATGTGTATCATCACCGAGGTCAGGTAAATCTACCTAAAGTTTTGATTTGGGATCATTGGGAGAATTTGTCTTTAACATATGTCTTCATAATTTTGCTATTTACTTATGAGAGAAAGGCAAAAAAAGAAAAACAAGAAACAAAAAACGTTGACTTGCTAGTTTAATTAGTTTGTTCCTGGCTTTGATGATTCATAAAATTCAACGTTCATATGTTTCTGCAAGTAAACAATAACATTTTATAAGCATTGGAAGTTGATGCTGGAATCAACAGGAGGACTGTCGTGAGCTTTTCACTAACAGGAAGTAATAGCCCAAACTCTAATAGTACCCCCAAATGAACAAAACAGATCTTTTCTGCAAAAGACACATAGTGTGAAGAAAACATAACTTTATAATTTGCTTAAAATGGCTCCTTAGAATGTAAAATAAAGGAAAATGTGAGCCATCTCTATAATAAAACAGCAGAAGTTATTTCCTGTCAACAAAATGTTAACGTTTCTATCTGAAGGATGCTAAGTATTGCATCTTCAACTCTTCAACTTCTTGACATTTTCATCTTTACTATTAGTATCTTAAGATTAATTTGAAAGGCAATTACATGATGTCTAACTTACTGTGAAATTAAAAAAATAGATGTTTACTTTTATAAAAGCAGGTTTTTAATAGTGTTGAAAATTGTAGTACAAAATGGAGGACTTAATTTGTTTTTCAAAAAATTGAACATCTGTTTTAAGTTTTAGAGTCTTTAAAATCACAACATTTTCTAGTTTTCTGTTTTTACAAAGTAATTTCATATTGAATATTTCTGTGTGCTGAGCTTTAACTGTGGTAACAAAAGAGACTTGGTACAGACTTAACTGGTAAACCTGTGTATTTTTTCCTTAGCTGAAAATACTTCTTGATCAAGTTGAAGAAGCAGTAGCAGATTTTGATGAATGTATTAGGTTAAGACCAGAGTCTGCTCTGGCACAAGCTCAGAAATGTTTTGCATTGGTAAGTTATTACTTTTTTTTTTTTTTTGAGATCAAATCAGGCTATTCTTGAACTCCTGATCATCCTACTTCAGCCTCCCAAATGCTGTGATTACAGAAATAAGCCAGCCCTGTGTTTGTTCCGGAGCTTATGGTTACCTAACGATGCAGTCTCCATTCACTACTTCTGTACTATAAGCCAACACAAAGGATTCAAAGACATTTCTGAAGAAATCATTTGTAATCATGACCACTACGCTCTCATCGCTCATTACTACTACTATATATAGAGTGTTTTCTCAATATTCAGAAGCACAAAGCTAAATAAAAGGATGAATGAAAAGTTAGAGTACCACTAGCAGTTTCATCTGGCAGACATGAGGGCAGAAGATAAAGTAATGCCTGTGCAGTGATATCATATTTAATATTTCAATATTAAAGGATTAATACTCTTTTTTTTTTTTTTATTCGGGTTGTGGGGCCTGAACTCTGGGCCTGGGCGCTGTCCCTCAGCTCTTCAGCTCAAGGCTAGCGCTCTACCACTTGAGCCACACAGCGCCACTTCCGGCTTTTTTTTCTTTTTGCTTATGTGGTGCTGAGGAATCGAACCCAGGGCCTCATGCATGCAAGGCAAGCGCTGATCCACCTTCCCAGCCCAGGATTAATACTCTTAATACCACTATGAGGAGAGGAATAAGTTTAAGGAACAGATATGATAAAGTGAAAATATTCTCTCTACCCACAGTTTTATAGAGTCAGATTGTCCTAGAGTTAGCTGAAGGGAACAGATCAAAAGAGCACATTCCAATAGGTTTATAACAGGATATTAGGAAGCTGTAAGGTAAGTGGTTTGGGTAACAGATCCAGGAAACCAGGAAGCAGCAAACTACACACTGGCACTCACTCTTCTTGACAGGATTACTGCAGAATGTCAGACACTCAGCCTGAACAATCGCATAGCCAGCAGTTTTCTGCTGGCATCCCTGCGCACTCATGCACGGTTCCATTGGGGTCCTGAGGTTCCCACATCTTCCCCTTTTTCATTTTTTAAAATAGCAATCTATTATGAAGAAAATGGTGCACTCATCTATATTCTGGTACATTCCATTTTGAAGAGCACTATGTATTACTTGGACGAGTGAAATAATACTAATTATTCCCATAGCAAATTATCACTATATGTGAAGGTTGAGTACACAGAACCAAGTTTTAGGGTTAATCCAGTAAAGTCTATATGGTAATTTTCCTTTTAAAGAAATGGCATTACATTTGCCTTACAGATTAAAAGTGATGTCATATTGAAACGTCCCACTTTCTACAAAGTAATTTTATATTGAATAATTACTGTATGTTCACCATTATTTGTTGGTAATGAGAGTAACATGATACAGACTTAGATGGTGAGCCTATTTTCAATTCTATTTACATCTATCTTTAGATCCCTTCTTCTAAGATGTCTTACAGTCCTTTGGATTCAGCAAATGTTAGCAGATCACTTGCTTTTCTGGAAAAGCTTTTTGTCTCTCATAATAGATCAATATTTCAGAAGTTTTTGAGTTCTTGATTTGACGGGCATGTTTTGATTTTTGTTTTTAATGTAGTATCGCCAAGCTTATACAGGAAACAATTCTTCACAAATCCAAGCAGCTATGAAAGGATTTGAAGAGGTCATAAAGAAATTTCCAAAGTGTGCTGAAGGTTACGCACTGTATGCCCAGGTAAATGGAATGTTTTTCAAAAAAAACATTTGATAAGAACTGTTTATATATGTAAGTTTTGCAACTGTGCAAAACTTGAAGCAGGTGGCTTTGTTAGTGCTTTGATTTACAAGGCCTCTATATGGTCCTGAATCACCTTCGGCCAACTCCCTTGTGCAGTTTGTGAGCTATAGCCATAAATACAGCACGGGAAAGCAGGCAGCATTTGTCTCATTTTGGGTTGCTTTTCATTTGGCTTGGATTTGAAAAAAATAATTACCTTTGGAAATTTTAAAAGTTCACACTAGTTGATGGAGAAAATATCCATAATGAGAGTTTTTTTTGTCTGCTTAATACCTATCCTTTATAGTTAGCTGTGCTGTAAAAGCTTGCTTTAATTTTTCTTCAGTTTATCTGAAATTCTTCAAGCTTTCTTGGTTTGGAATGGATTTGTTTTTGTCAATGGATTTGTTTAGGCCAGCACTTAAATTCAGACCCTCATGCTCTGAGAGAGCTTTTTCATTCAAGGGTAATATGCTATTGCTTAAGCCACACATCCATCCAGCCCATAAATTTGAATCCTTTTTGATTCTGATATAATATTCTTCTAAATGTGCTTATTTTAAATCATCTATCTCAGTGAAAATTACTTCTTTGTGGAGGCACATTTTACTTTGTCCCTGAAATAAATGATATTTATGTATAGATTGAAAGTTGCCATTATAGTATTCTGTGTCAATTAATATATTTACGTACTTTTTTTTTTTCTTTTTGTTTGTGTAAAATACTATAGCTCAGGCTAATACTATGTAGATCAGCTGGCCTTGCACTCATGATCCTCCTGCTTCTCTGTAAGCCCAAGTACTGGGCTTAGAGGTGTGTGCCACTTCATGCCTGACTTTAAAATTACTTTATTACAAAAAAGGCTTTCCTTACAATTATCAAAAATAGAAAACATTAAAAAGTTGCCATAGGCTTTTGTTAAAGATGATTATTTTGTATTTGATTTCCCTCATAGATTACCATTGCAATTTTGAGTTACTATGTTTTAGCTCAGGGGTTCTTTAACCAAAACTTAAAATACTGTTATCGCTTCTCTACAATGCCTGGTGTTAATCAAAATCACACTGAGGGAGGCTGCACATTTTTAAGATGTTACAAAAACATACGCTATATAAAAATTTTTTTAACATATCAAAGTCAAAACAATTGCACATTTTAGTAACATCAGAAGTGATGACACCATCTCACCACTAACATGGGATGCAAAACATTTTTGTGGGGTGCAGATTTTTGTGAGAAGCTAACAAAGTCAAGGCCCCTTTCATGGGCCCAGCACACTCCTGTGCAATTCTGCTATAGCTTGTACAGGAACCAATACTAGAAATGACTTAACTGTGGAGCTTCATTTGGGGGGAGGAATGTTTCTTTTTTTTTCTTTCTTTTTTTTTTTTTTGGTCCGTCATGGGGCTTGAACTCTGGGCTTGGGCACTGTCCCTGCGCTCTTCAGCTCAAGGCAAGTGCTCTATCATTTGAGCCACAGTGCCACTTCCGGTTTTCTAGGGGTTTTTTTTTAGAGATAAGAGTCTCACAGACTCCTGCCCTGGCTGGCTTTGAACCTCGATCCTCAGATCTCAGCCTCCTGAGTAGCTAGGATTATAGGCGTGAGCCACCGGCACCCAGCTGAGGAATGTTTCTTAATTGCACATTTTTTTCTATTCCATCTTCAAAATAGCTTTGACGTATACGAATGGTCTCATCAACAGCAACATTGTCTGTTTTCACTTAAATTTCTAAATTTTGCTTTGCTTTATATAACTTTATATTCATATAGATTTAAAACTTGTTTTCCATATGTGTATTTTGTTTTAATCTTTGAAGTTTGGGCTTTAGATGATACCAGCCTTTAAAAGTTAAAACCACAAAATCAAGCCTTCTATTTTAGGTATAAAATTTTCTTTGAAAGTAGTTGATTAATGCTACTTTGATTATTTATTATTAAATAGCTTTTGAGTTCAGTGCTTTTTGATCAGTCACTCCTTCATTTTCCACCACCTATCTGTACCCTAAAGTTATGTAGTTCATTTTTTTATTAATGTACATGGAATATAATGACTACATCTCTACTTGCACACATCCATGCCCCTCCTTGCACACCCACACCCAAATCATGGTTCTACCTCTAGTATTCAGCGAAGTCATGCCTTTGGATTCCTTCCCTAAGTATGCCATGCTTTTATTTTTTATCTGTTATTTTTAAGGAGCGACTGACAACAGTTAACCCTTCCAAATGAGCTTTGGTTTTAAAGTAATTTTCTTGATCTATATATTATAATAATAAGTGAATGTAAGTATGTTTGTGAAAATTTGGTTCCTAAGAACTATCACTAAGGTTAGGATCTTCTCTGCTCTGTAGTTTACCAGATTAGCTGTTCACACCTTATTTGCAAAACAAAAGAGAGAACAGCTAAAAAAAATTTTGTTGTTGGTCGTGGGGCTTGAACTCTGGGCCTGGGTGCTGTCCCTGAGCTCTTCAGCTCAAGGCAAGCGCTCTACCACTCAAACCACAGCTCCACTTCTGGTTTTCTGGTGGCTAATTAGAGATAAGAGTGTCACAAACTTTCCTGCCCTGGCTGACTTTGAACCGAGATCCTGAGATCTCAGCCTCCTGAGTAGCTAGGATTACAGGCGTGAGCCACTGGTGCCTGACTAAAATTTTATAGTGAGAGGCTCCCCGAAAACTCCCATATTAAGATACAAAATATGAATGCGTTTAAATAATGATTTAGTATACAGTTTGGTGATGAATAGGTAAATGAAGTATAATAAGTTTTAATAATAAGCGAATTGTTAACCATAAAGGTGTGATATACAGAAGTTACAATTTCATAAGTCAGGTAATGAGTTTACTTTTTGGACAGTGTCATCCCTTCCTTTGCTCTTTCCCAGTTTTTCCCTCTACTCCCTACCCAAAAGTTGTATAGTTCATTTCCAACATAGTGTCCAGTGAGTACCACTGCTGCATTTGTTCACTCTAAGCAATATGGCTTTTAACTGTTTCAGTTAACAGTTAGTTACCTTTGTATAATGCAAGTATCTCCTCACATAGGCACTAACAGATCAACAGCAATTTGGTAAAGCTGATGAAATGTATGATAAATGTATTGATTTGGAACCAGATAATGCCACAACTTACGTTCATAAAGGGTATGTATTTTTGTGGTTCTGTTTATCCCAGTAAGATAGTAAGAAAATCTATTTGGCCTTTGTGGAATGGGACTATAAGATAGAAGTACCACTGAGTTAAGTGACCATTTCTTAGTGGCTGTGGATACTGTTTGCTATATAGAAATCAGTAAATATGCTGTTTTTACTCCTGTTTTAAGAGGGTTTTTTTGTTTGAACCTGGGTCAGGCTAGCAGTCTACCATGAGCCATGCCTCCAGCCTGTTGTTTTGCTGCTCATTTTTGGAACAGAGTCGCATTTCCCACTGTGGCCCATACCTGGACTTCATTCTGACCACTTTAGTCTTCCTGTCATTGCTGAGATCATAGGCATATGCCACTGCATCCAGAATCCATCCATGGAGATGGAGTATCACAGACTTTTCTACCCAGGCTAGCCTGAAAGTGTGATCTTCCTGATCTCCTGTAGCTTGGTTTGACAGGAGTATGCATCTGCATCCAGCTATGGTGGAGAAGAGGTTTTGTGAATTTTTCTGTCCCAATTGGTCTCAAACATGGATCCTTCCAAGTAGCCCAATTGTAGGTATGAGATTCCTGGCTTATGTTAAGGGTTTTAATTTCCATTCTTAACATGCTGTCATATCTTGCTTCTGTCAAAAGTAGAAAATAATACAAAATGTTTTTTCTTACTTAAATTTAAGAAGCCTCAAATTTATTTATAAAAAAATAAGGGGTGCAAGGTAAGCTAATAGTATAGAACAGCAGATCTTTTATATGCATCTGTGTGGTGCCGTGCATGGAACCAGAGGGTTGAGGGTATACTAAGCTTGCATTCTACCATGTGTCCACTCCCAACTCAAGTACTATTAAGAACTTGAAGACTACAAAACAAATATAGGTCAGAGTAGAGTACACAATGTAATGCTGATTGTATTCTGGTTTCGTTTTTGTTTTTACCTTGTAAAGTAAATGTAGATTTAGTGAAGGCAGAAACTGAATTATATATTTATATTCCCATTGATAGTGAGCTGTGATCACATCTGACTGCCTCTTTGTATTTGCAGTTTACTTCAACTTCAGTGGAAACAAGATTTGGATAAAGGTTTGGAGCTTATCAGCAAAGCTATTGAAATTGATAATAAATGTGATTTTGCATATGAAACCATGGGGACTATTGAAGTCCAAAGGTAACTTCTAGCATCTGTTCTGGAAAGTATGGCAGCTACATAGATGATTATATTTTATTACCAACATCCATTAAAATTTTAAATTTGCATACTTTTTCTTTTTTTGTCGGTCATGGGGCTTGAACTCTGGGCCTGGTTGCTTCCCTGAGCTCTTCAGCTCAAGGTGAGCACTCTACCACTTGAACCCTACCACTTGAACCACGGTGCCACTTCTGGTTTTCTAGTGTTTAATTGGAGATGAGTTTCACAGACTTTTTTGGCCATCCTGGCTTTTAACTAGGATCTTCAGATTTCAACCTCCTTAGTAGCTAAGATTACAGGCGTGAGCCACCGGCCCCCCGCTAAATTTGCATACTTTTTAACAGCTGCTTCTCTCAATACTCTTCAACAATGATTTGCCTTACTTCATTATTCTTCCAAACTAAAAGGAAAGGAAACTCAGGTATTTCTCTAATACCTGTGTGTGTTCTTTTCATCTGTATTCTTATTAAAGGATATAAAGTAAAATTAACATTGGATAAATGTTTCTTTGCAAGTCTTTTAATGACTTTTTTTGGTATTGGTCCTAGGGCTGAGTAGGATTACAGGAGTGAACCACCAGTGCTCAGCCTTAACTTGTTTCATATAAATACTTCCTCAGTGTTATATTTGAAATCTGCATTAAAAGTGACATGGAACTTAATTTAGTATGCCATCTTCATTCGTGCTAGCATTTTTTAATTTTTTTTTTTACTTTTTTTGTTGGTCATGGGGCTTGAACTCTGGGCCTGGGCACTGTCCCTGAGCTCTTCAGCTCAAGGCTAGCAAGCACTCTACCATGAGCCACAGCACCACTTCCAGTTTTCTAGTGGTTAATTGGAAATAAGAGTCTCACGGACTTTCCTACCCAGCCTGGCTTTGAACTGCAGTCCTCAGATCTCAGCCTCCCTTAGTAGCTAAGATTACAGGCGTGAGCCACCAATGCCTGGCTAGCAACACCTATGGAAGGCAGAAATAGCTTTCGGGAAAAAGAATTATGATTTTAAGTAACCTATTTAATTTCTATAGTCTTACTGTTACTTAGAATGCGGAAGTAAAATGTAGGCCCATAGTATCTTTAAAAGTGGTCATCACCATTGAGTACTTTCAATGTGCTAAGCAGTCTTCTATTATGAAATAATAATGAGAATCATAGTTGAAGCATTAGGCTTCACAGGTCAGCTCCCCTTAGTGATAGTGTGAAATATTTGGTTAATCTGAGAATTAAAAATTTTGTTCTTTCAGAGGAAACATGGAGAAAGCCATTGATATGTTCAACAAAGCTATTAACCTGGCCAAATCAGAAATGGAGATGGCTCATCTTTATTCACTTTGTGATGCGGCCCATGCACAGACAGAAGTTGCAAAGAAATACGGATTAAAACCACCAACATTATAAAACCAGGAAAAAGGAAACTGACTCTTTTTAAAAGCAGCTTATCTCTTCAACTGAACCCTGAAGACACTGTCATGAACCATGTTGACTGGTGGAGCTTAGTATCCCCTTGTGGTGTTGTCATTCAGTACATCTCTTTCATGTTTATGTGTTGTGGACTTGGCTGTTGAAGGAAGTTTGCAGTCTTGCAGCTTTTATTCCCTGTGCAAAAATAAAGCTTAGAACTTGTTAAAGGGATATTAAAATAAAGTTTTAGAGTACAAAAGATAATTGGCCATGCAAATAAAAACTTTGAATTGTGGATTTTTTTTTTTTTTTGGATGGGATAAGGGGCTGATTATGTTCTGGATGATTTTGTCTTTGTGTGTAGAATATGTGAGTGTTTTATAGTATACTGGTTTTTAAATTAACATAGTAAGTGCTATAATATAGGTTTCTTTTATATCCAGTCTTTTTAGTTAATTTTCTGAAAGATATAAAGTTAAAATGTGGGTTGCAGTAAAATAGACCCTTTAAACAATTGCCAGCATGCATAGTACCTACGATTCTGCAGAATCTTAAAACTCCACAGCTGCTGATTTTCATACAGTAAATTATGCAGAATCAGAATATCCTGATAGATATATATTCTAGAAGACTATTAATGGGAAAGTGAACCAGGAAGAGGTAAGATGAAAGAGAATTGTGTTTATAATTGCCCATACCTGTTTTCTGTGCCAAGTACTGCTATTTAATAGTGTACTTTTTAAAGACAATGTGGAGCCAGGCACTAGTGGATCATATTTGTAATCCTAGCTACTTAAGAGGCTGAGATCTGAGGATCATGGTTCAAAGCCAGCTGGGACAGGAAAGTCTGTGAGACTCTTAATCTCTAATCAAAAAAAAAAAAAAAAAAAAAAAGCCAGAGGTGGAAATTTGGCTCAAGTGGTAGAGTGCTACCCTTAGGCAAAAGCTCAAGGATAGCACCCTGGCCCTGAATTCAAGCTCCAGGACTGGCACCAAAAAAAAAAAGGAAAGGAACTGGGTTGTTTGTATAACCCGAATAACAATAGGATATGTGGGTATTTAGCTTAAGTTTCCTAGTGAAGAAAATGGCCAATGGTTCAAAGGGTATATAAATCTGGAGCCAGGACAGTATTTTTTGAAGTAACAAAGTTAATGTTTTAACTATGGTAACATATGCTTAAGGAATTTTGAGTGGGTGTCTTCAAAGGTGCCAAGTACTGTTGTATTGAGGCAGCCCTGACTCCTAAGGACTCATGGTCCATGCTCATGTCTTCACTAGATATACTTGGACCATGTCTTCACTATCAACTGTCAACAGGTTGTTTTGTCCTGTTGATCTTTACTCTTCATCCTTAAGAAATAATTTTAAGATATATTTCCAGTTGTCACTTTTATAGACCCATCATTTTGCTTATATACAGCATGCTGTATTTTTCTTTCTGATGGAGAAAAAGGCTGTGTTCATAAAGTCTCATTTTGAGATACCAGCAAAGGTTTAAGTCAGAATATAATAAAAAGAACAAGTCTTCTGTTATACTTTCCTGGAAATGAAGTCTAATTATAGTTTACATTATTGGGAGTAAGGGAGAATTTTACCCTCTTTCAAAGGGTGCTATATCCTGTTGAAACCAAAAAGATTTTGTCTACAAATGCTATCTTTAGAAACTATTAGAAATGAGTCCCCTTCCAAAGTCAGTCTTTGGAAAATACTGAGGAACCCTCCAACTGATTTTAGTAGGGGCACTTAACATAATGATTGGAATAATGGAAAGTTAGCTTTGCATTTTGTTGTTATTCAGTTATGATAACCCTTCAATACAGAAAATATTCTACATCTGAATGTCTGGCTTTAAAGAAAAAAGTTTTTATTTGCATGGCTGTATTTACATTAACACTGACATTTTCTTCTATCTCTTCTTTCCTTCTGGGGTTGAGTAGAGAAAAGCAAAGGAAGCATGTGCCATTCAGTACTATCATTCCAAATTCTCACAGACTTGCCTGTTTTGAAAATATTTGAAATTGCACTGAAAGCTGCATCTGTCTGTATCTTTTCTTTTGTAAATGACCTCACATGTAAATTCACCAAATAAATATTACATTCAACTCTTTTATCTATTCTTTGGGCAGAAAGATAGGTAGTTTACTCATTGACTTAGTGTTGGGTGAATTCAGTTATGTATTACAGACTCAAAGTAAGCATAGCAAGTTTATTGGGTGGTGTTTTCCAAGACTGGGATTTAAACTCCCTCAGAGATGCTTTTACTCGTGGGTTGTGCTCGATCAACTGAGCCATGCCTCCAAACCAGGGGTGAATGGTGTTTTCTGAGGGTATTCTTCCAGCCGTGAAGTGAGGCGCCACAGCTAGGAGAGCTGCTGTACTTCATTCTTTACCTGTGTCTTAGCCACACTTGCATAGGAGCCTAGAATGTTTCCAATTAGATCTGGGCCTTGCAGCTAGTTTTATATATTGGTCCAGTGAGTATAACAGTCCTCACCCACATGCAACCTTCTGAGAAGCATACCTAAAACAATCCTTGATAATGTGATATAAGAACAGGAAACAACTTTTTTAAATTTTATTTTCTTGTAAAGATGCTGTATAGAGAGGTTACAGTTACATCAGGTAATGTGTACATTTTTAGAACAAGTTTTTAAAAATTTTAATGCAATTTATGCAGCACTTTCTGCTTTCTGGAAATTGCAGTTTTACTTTAATCACACTTTAAATAGTATTTGAAGAAATCAACAGATTGTCATCTTAAGACTGCTTTATGTACAAGAGGCCTATTTAGCCAAAGACTGCCTTGGTAAATTGGTGGTTAGAGAAAGAAGTGGGTATAATAATCCTGTCTCAAGTTTGCTGCTAAACTTGCTTTTAAGTTTATATTTCCTAGATGGTAGTATAAATGTCAGATTTCACCAAATTGCACATAGAAGAAAAGTCATGTTTTTCACACTTGGTCTGAGGACACGGTGCTATTTTCCAGAGATTAAATGCCAGGTGATTACTTCGCTCATTAATAGAATGCACTTCATGTATCTTTTACTAATAATTTTTATGTACCAGTATGGTCAATATCTGTCATTCATAGCCAGTGGTGTAGTGGACCAGTACTGCATTAGGCCTCAAGAGGCAATTAATTGGGTATGATCCCAGCTCTTTTGAAGTGGCATGTGGATTCCTGGCCAAAGCCACAGTAATCAGTGATTGTTAAATTCTTTTGACAGCTGGTTATAAATTGCCAGGCCACTACTTGAGAAAATGCATTGAAGTGTTTAATTGTATAAAGGGATTTGAGGTGTAGGGGATGGGGCCAAAAGGAGAAGGATAGAGGAAGTGGGAAGAATGCAGTTATAAATTCAATAAATACCCTGCAAAATTTAACAAAAGTGGAAAAATATATGATTGGAAGGGAGGGAGAAAATAACGAAAAGGGGTAACTGATCAAAGATAATGCATTAAGAAATCTTAATGTGGAACACCAAAAGGTCTGAAAACCACGAGCCTACATAGCTCTGATCTATGCAGCTAGAGAGTGTTCATAAGGAAAAGTAGAAAATGATGAGACTTTGAGACACTCAAACCAGTCAGGAAAATCTGCAAATCTTTACTGAGTTTGTTCCACCGTCACCAGTGCCATTCTTCCATGGGGCTTACTGTTGACCCAGCCTTTCCTTCAAGACCAGGAGAGGAGTTCATTAGCTCCTTAAATATGAAAAGGCTGTGAGAAGGGAAGAGACTGTCACTGCTGACAAATACCAAAGACCTAACACCTAGATTCCCAGTAGATGGGGATCCAAAAGCCATACAGAATAGATAGCTCCAGAGGAGGTTCTCCAGATAAAAGATTCCAATTCCAATGAGTGGGATAAGAGCTTCACACAAACCTGCTGGTATTAGGTGAAACAAGCCTGTGACACCAACATGGCATTTTTATCCACTGCTTGAGGCAACAACTATAAAGAAGCTTCAAGTGTATATTCATTAACTGAAACATGGTAAATTCAGGAAAGAACTCAAATAGTATTCCTTAGAAAGGCAAAATCCTAGGTCAACAAGATAAACACCAATAAACAGCCTTTAAAGGGTTGGAGTGGAGTCAAGGGGAGGGCGGTAGATGAAGAGAGTAAGAAGAAAGAATGCAGCAAAAAATGTATATTTTACAAAATTAAAAGTGAGGGAAGGGATAGGTGAGACTACCGAAAGGACATTGATCAAGATGAACTGTACTTTGTTGAATGAATTGTGCTTTGTTGAATGGCAATTTAAGTTTCAAAGCCAGGCTTCCTCTTTTTGCTCCTTGACATTGGCCTCCATCATCTTTTCAAACTAACATGCAAAATGTCAGCATGCTGAGGATCTAGCAATAGAATTCTCTAGGGAAGAGAAAAAAAATTTAAGGTCTATTTAAAAATTCAATAGTGGAGGGATACAGGTAGTTTGCGTTTGCGAAAGACCCTACATCAATTCCCAACATCCTCAATACATTATCAAAAAGGTAAGAATTTAATAGCTGATCGTGCAGTCGTATCTTCCTGTTTAATGACATGCTGGAAACAAACCTTAAGGTTTTTTTGTTTCCACTGCATAAAGGTCTGATCGTTTCTGTTTAAAAATGGGTATTTGCTCACGTATTTCAGCCAACTTCTTCAAGTCTGCAAAAATAGGAAAGCGCGTGATTAATAATTTGCTAATCAGGAGGATTTCTTTCCCAAACTAAAAGTAAGAAATCT
Source organism: Dipodomys merriami (assembly GCF_024711535.1). Classification (NCBI taxonomy): domain Eukaryota; kingdom Metazoa; phylum Chordata; class Mammalia; order Rodentia; family Heteromyidae; genus Dipodomys; species Dipodomys merriami. The sequence goes on from NW_027203381.1 coordinate 88,843,072, forward strand.
CAGCAAGTGACTCAATAACACTGGTCTTATCTAAATGCAGATGACCTGGCACTTCTCTGGAAACATTTCAAACAAACAAAACTCAGGGCTTAGCCTCAAAACTAGAATCTAGTCAAGGATAAATGAGGACAGGCAAAGAGAGCTTTTCCTCCCAAGAGACTGAAGTTTCATAGCCTTGGGACCTGGCCTTAGTAGTAGGACATCAGACCTGAACTACTGTGAGAGAAGGTTTAATGGGATCAAGGGCAAGAAAGAAAAACAAGGAATGTTAAACAGCAGCAACTCAGAAGCTAGCTATTTATGTGTGGAATGAACATCCCTTGATCTAGGTTTTGTATTATAAACAGTTGGAACTGTGGGCATCATGTCTGATCTTCCCACCTGTACCTGATATGATAAATATTTCAGCCACCCTGGAATATTAGCTTACATCTGAAATAGTAGCTACTCAGAAGGCTGAGATCTGAGGATTGTGGTTCAAAGCCAGCCTGTGTCGACAAGTCTGAGAGACTCTTATCTCCAATTAACCAGCAGGTATAGGTGTGGCTCAAGTGGTAGAACACCCACCGGCCCTGAACTGGAAAAGGGAGAGCACAAGGCTCTGGGTTTGAGTCCCAGTATTGATAAAAATAAGGAAAAAAATGAAATCACCTTTGTCACTAGAGTGACAACAAAAAATGACCTGTGTAACCTTTTATCACAATGCCAAGATCTAGTATAACAGGAAGAGAAGTGTGGAAAGCATCACTCTCCTGAGAAATGTATACTTCCTTTCACTCTGTAATAAAATTGCCTTCCTCTTCCACACTGTCTCACCTCTGAATTCTTCTCTGAGGGTAACAAGAATCTGGAAACTCTCGCTGGAGGTCCCTTTTTGTCCTCTCTATTACCTACACCTCAGCTTCACCAGCAGCAACAGTAGCAGGGGAAACCTTACCTATGTCAGAAAACAGAATCATTTCTTCAGTGCCAGCTTTGGCCAGGACTTCTCCCCTGAAAGATTCAAGGAGAATGAATGGATCCACCGAGGCTGAGTATTCAATGTGTTTTATACCAGTTCATAGCACAAAAGAAGAAAATTCTGAGATCTAAAACAGTAGGTACGTGAATTCCTGTCCTGGCATTTAAAGAGCTGTGACCTTGTGGCAAGCCATGTGCAATCTCTATTTCCTGCTCTATAAAGTCAAAATCTGAGCTCTGTGAGACTTAGTGAGAAAAGTCTAGAGTATGTTTTGCAAACTGCATACTGCTATAAACATCTGAGAATAGAGTAAAACCTGAGCCAACTTGAAACACCATCCCATCTCCTCCCAAGCGTGCTAAAGCGAGGTCAGTCTTCATCTGCAACTCCCACCTGCCTAGGCTTGTACCTCAACTGAGGGTGCTGTGGCTGAGCCAAACAGGCCCCAGATTAGCTGAAATCTGTCTTTATGCTAACTGGCTTCAGCTTCAGATTAGGAGAATGGTTTCAATGCGTGGGGTGTAGAGAGAAGTTGAAGATCCATGTGCCATGCTGGTGGGAACAATATGCCTTCAAAAATCTAGAGAAACCTGGAAACCGTTTTCCAGTGCTTAGACTCTTAACCCTGGTGAAACTCCAAAGTCACCGTGCAGAACATGAGAAAAGCCATATTTTCTATTAAAATGGGTTGCTTAAAAGTCCCTGCTTTGGCCTGGTGACTTAACTCTTGTTGATGATTCTGCTAAGACAACATCAGCAAGTAATGAAAGGAAAGGAGGAAATGCTTTGGGACAAATAAGGCTTTTGAAATGTAAGGTTCTGTCTTAATTGGTGTTCCAAGATGGAATTAAGACACACTGTAGATTGTTCCAGAAAACAGCAGAGGGTATGAGTTTGTTTTGAGATTGATGGTGTACTGTTACTCTTAAAGTCTTCCTGTCACTTTATGTAAATATATTTTATCTTCTTCTAACCAGCCAATCGCCAGCAGATTGCGAACTTGAGCTTGGCCAATTTGAGTAGAGAGGGCAGGACGACCTACTGTGTTTGGGACAAAAAGGGGACAGCCTGCCTGCTCTGTGTGCTTTCCTGCCAGACGTTTGGCTGGTGGCACACACCTCTGCAGAAATAAACTTTGCCTTGCTGAGAAAAGAAAAGGAAGACAGGCAGGAAGGAAGGAGGGAAACTTCGCTCTGCTGAGTTCTTTCTGAGATGGTTTCCTTATACAACACCCCCAACATCCCAAGCCATTTCTAACAATAACAATATGACATAATCACTAGCTCTACTTACTAGATAGCCAGAAATATCTCCACCAGAGATGAGCTGTAAATAACACTGTGAATTCCATTTAACAAAATCCTTTGCTGATCTTGTCTAATCTTTATCAGAGCATTCAAAAATTGCTCTCTATGTATCCTCAGGTATCTACCCCAACATCAACGTACTTCCACAGAAGAAATATAAGGCAGATCACTTTATGTTAGAACATCTGGCTCAATCACTAACAGGAGAACTATCTGTGGAGCAGAACCACCCAAGAGACAGAGAGCAAGCCTATCACTAATAAGAACACTGAGGAACTTGATGCAAATTCATGAAAGTTTTCAAGCCAGCATAACCCTTCCTGACTTCCAATGCTGCAGGAGTAGGAAAAAAAGTTCTTTTTGTTCAGTCGTGGGGGCTTGAACTCTGGGCCTGAGCGCTGTCCCTCAGCTCTTCAGCTCAAGGCAAGCACTCTACCACTTGAGCCACAGCACCACTTCCGAAATTTTTTTTTTTTTTTTTTTTTTGTCGGCCGTGGGGCTTGAACTCTGGGCCTGGGCGCTGTCCCTCAGCTCTTCAGCTCAAGGCGAGCGCTCTACCACTTGAGCTACAGCGCCACTTCCCCGAAATTTTTTTATGTAAAAGGCCATTTGAGTATTTTTATCATTTGCAGGCTATGCAAAATTATCACTCAGGAAAACATGCTATGCTAATCCTATGAGAGAGCTGACTAGAAGCATGTGTGTCTATTCTAATACATACCAAATGACTTTGAAGGCCTTACAACAGCCTGGAACAGACAGAAGAATCATTGAGATCCTCTCACTAGTTATGTGTTTGAAGGCCTTGTAGCCATTCATAGAGCTCTGAGTGCTGTAATTTCAGACCCTTTGAGACCGTTCAGTACTATTTAACCCTTCTCATTCTTGTTACTGGTCTATTCTGAAACTGCAGAAATATCTGAGAAGGGGGGGGAAGGGGGGGTGTGGGAGAGAATGACAGTATATGTTTGTGGATGCTGCATGGAATAAAGCCAAGTACAAAGTCCTGGGTTAAAATAATAGTTCCGGCAAACTAACAATTCTACTATCTACAAACCAAGCTTAATAAAGACAGGGGTCTAGGCTGAGATTGGGGGAGGGGGCGGTTGGTACATCAAAGGATGACGGGGCAGTCTTACATGTTGCCTTCACTGAGTAAACAAATGCTTTCCCTTTTCAGAGCAGAGGGTCATAGTTTCCGTTACTACCTCCATCCTCCCCATTCCTGTAATCATTACATTGGGAACAAAGTCCTTGCCCTGTAACACATTCTTGCTCTAGGAACAGTCACTCAGCCTAAATTTTAACCAAAATCCAAAGTTAAGGAGCTTCTTTTACTCTTTCCACCTATCGCAGCTGCCTCGTTTATGCAGGTATGACTGGCAATGAAAATCATGCAAAGAGCATTCAATCCATCCAGAAGGATGAATTCTTTCTTGTAGGGGTTTCAAGCGGCAGCTTCTCCTGCCTTTCAGGATATAAAATACAAGTCGGAGGTGAACGCCAGGCAACCCTGAGCTCAGCTCACTGAGACATACTCACCAAGGATTCACGACGGTGCTGTGTCCCCAGGCCACGTAGGAGGCGCTGGCATCCCGAGCCGGGGAGGCTGTCGCCACATACACCTGGTTATCCACAGCCCTGCAGTCAATGGTCAGGGAAGAACTCACACTATGTATCTGTTTTATAGATACAGAATGGGCGAGATATTTCCAAACTGTCTGTCTATCTAACAAGGGATTAACATCCATAATACACAGCAACTTAAAATCTCAGTCTCAATCTTTTTGTTTTTTGGCCGGTCTGGGCACTGTCCCTGAGCTTTTGTACTCAGGGCTGGTACTCTACCACTTAAATCACAGTTCCACTTTTATCTCTCCTCATGGTTAGTTGGAGATAAGAGTCATGGACTTTCCTGCCCAGGCTGGCTTTGAACCACGATCTTCAGATCTGTTTCCAGAGTAGCTAGAATTATAGGCTGTGAGCCACCAGCTAAAAATAACCAATTTTTAAGATGAGCGAATAGAGCCAGGCATGGTTTTGCATGTCTCCCAGCACTCACTCAGGAGGCTGAGGCTAGAGGCTCATGAGTTCAAGGCCAATTGGGTACAAGTGGTAGAGCACCAGCTGAGTAAGCAAGCAAGCTTGGTTGTTGTGTGTGCTTGAAATACAAATTTTTCCACAGGTACATTTCCTCCATTTAATTTATGCTCCCCATTTAAAGCAATGTTAATGTCCATGATCTGTGGAGACACTCATGGTTTGTAGAGCACTTATACTCTCTCTCCCTCTCTCTCTCTCTCTCTCTCTCTCTCTCTCTCTCTCTCTCTCTCTCTCTCTCTCTCTCTCTCTCACACACACACACACACACACACAGTTTTTGCCTTTCCATGTTACCCTCTTCTTCTATTTCACCTTCATTACCATTGAGACTTAGAGAGCTAAGGAATAAACAACTATGACATGTCAGAGATGCTTGTGAAAGGCTCTTGTGCTGCAGTTGAGAAGAACAAGGGCTTATCATGAGTTTCTGGGCAGAGTAAGATTATCCCCAGGACTAGGAAGATGGAGTAGAAGACAGAGCGGTAGCACCCAATGGGAGTGGCAGTCAGCTGCACTGAAACCACCAATCTTTCAACATAAGTCTTGTTTTTCTTTTCTTGGCTTGGAGACTCTGCGCATATAAGCTCAGCACCTGGTACGAGCCGCTCCCAACTACAATTTTACCATTTGTCATCTGAGGATCAGCCAGCACATGCAGATAAATCTCACTCTTTTTTTTTTTTTTTTGCAAGTCCTGGAGATTGAATTCAGGACCTGGGTACTGTCCCTGAGCTTCTTTTGCTCAAGGGTAGCACTCTACCACTTGAGCCATAGCACCACTTCTGGCTTTATCTGTTTATGCGGTACTGAGGAATTGAACCCAGGTCTTCATGCATACTAGGCAAGCACTCTACCACTGAGCCCCATTTCTAGCCCTGAATCTGAGAGACTCTTATGTCTAATACCAACAAAAATCTAGAAGTGGAGGTGTGCCTCATACCTTGAGCAAAAAAAGCTAGGCAAGAACACAAGACCCCAAAGTTCAAGCCACAGTACTGGTGCACGCATGCATGCACACATGCACACACCACACACACGCAATTTCTCTGTAAAAGTTACTGGCAATTGTCCTAAAGGAAACTAATCTGGAGTAGGAAATGAGCTCGTTTACCATTGCTCTCACTGGGTTCTATGTTTAAATCCCACAACCACCAAAGGAAAGAGAGTAACAGAGAGACCAATTCATATTTAATCATCGAAAAATACAATCACTACCTAATCAATCAATGCTGAATGTTCTGGAAAATGCAAAAACCCAGTCCTTAAAAATCCTTGATGAGCTTTCCATGGCCTCTGACAGGGTGAGCTCAGCAGCAGCCTTTCCTCCAGACTCATCCCGCCCTGTCGCTGGATGCTAGCACTGCACGTTTCCACTTTGGTACTTTCACCACACTAAAAACCTTTCCACAAAGAAGCAACATTGAGAAGCTTGGTTCCTTTCTTACCGGCCTCGTTGAAGCAGCTCCCAGTGGGCTGGTCCCGTGGTCAAATTGAAAGCTCCAGGATACACTAACAGCTGGCAGCCTTGGGGGTGAAAAGCCAAACGACAGTGGATACCAGGCCCTAACCTAACTTAACCCTAAGTACAAAAAGATGTCAATCAGCCGGTCGCCAGTGGCTCATGCCTGTAATCCTAGCTACTCAGGAGGTTGAGATCTGAGGATCACGGTTCAAAGCCGGCCCAAGCAGGAAAGTGTGTGAGACTTTCATCTCCAATAAACCACTAGAAAACCAGAAGTAGAGCTGTGGCTCAAGAGGTAGAGTGCTCGCCTTGAGGTGAAGAGCACAGGGACAGCAATGAGCCTAGAGTTCAAGCCCCACGATGGAAAACAAAAAACAAACAAACAACAACAACAAAAAAAAACGATGTCAGTCTAGTCAGATACAGCTCTTTTTTGAGAGATATATGCGTTGAACATACAACCAACAAAAACTGTAGAGAACTGTCAAAGTTTTCTCAGTGTGATATGGTCAGTGTCCCAGGTCAAGAAACACACACTGTGAGGATTCCAACTGAAACGGAGTGAAGTTTCTAGCACTTGCGGAAATGGGCTGGCAGTGTCTGTGAAGAGCCTGTGTGTCTCCACCTTCTGCTGAGCTGCACCCAAGCCATCCTCACTGCCTCACTTTACCCACAGTTGAGTAGGAAGGGTGCTAACATGTGTTGAGTACCAACAAAGGTCTTTATGAGTTCTCTATTATTCCTCACACCATTCCTACTTGGAAACTAAAAACGTACACTGCTTCTGAGATTGACTAGGTTCAAAGTATTGTGTCAGTTAATGGAAAGAGTTGGTACTAGAACACAGATCTTCTGATGGCTTGGCATACAAAATATTACTAATTAGATATCTTAGCACAGAAATCCAAGATACAACCTTGCTTCACTTGTGCTGAGACTCCAAATCCAGTAATAGAAGGAGTTCAAAAGGAAGTCAAAAAAAGCAGAATTGGTGGTTCACACCTGTAATCTCAACTACTCAGGAAGCTGAGATCTGAGATTCGTGGTTCCAAGCCAGCCTAACAAGATAAATCCCAGAGACTCTTATCTCCAATTACCCAGCAAAAATCTAGAAGTGGAGATATGAGTCAGGTGGTAAAGCTTCAGCCTCGAGGGGAAAAAGCTCAGGGACCACTCCCAGAACTGGCACAGAAACTAGAACTAAAGGTAGAGCAAACATTAAGGAGCATGATTCCTATCTTAACTACATGATGTGTGTTAAGTTGAACCCCCCCCCAACACACACACACAGAAATACAACCCTCAAAACTAACATTTCTACACAGCAAAAGTTGGATTAGCCAAACAGAGGTGAACAGGCTAGACATGGAGATAGTGAGACGCTAAGTCCAACTTTTCTGAGCATGTTGTGCATTCTGTGTGAAGCCTGTGCTTGAGTCTCCTTCCCCACACAGAGACCAGACTGGAAGCACCTCTGTCACCTGACCCACACCATCTCACCTCTCTGTGCGTAGATTTGCGCAAGCTCTGCAAAACGCATGTCATAGCAGATGCCCAGGCCCACTTTGCAGTAAGCTGTTTTCAAACAGAAAATGTACAAGTGAGAGGTTAGCTTCCTGTGCTATGATATGGCAGGTAATATCAAGCCTCCATGATCACAAACACTGGGAAGGGACAATTAACACAGGAGTCCTGAATGGAGAAAATTTCTAAGTTCTTTTTTTGTTGTTTTTTTTTTTTGGTAGGGGGCCCTTGAACTCTGGGCCTGGGTACTGTCCCTGAGCTCTTCAGCTCAAGGCTAGTGCTCTACCACTTGAGCCACAGCACCACTTCTGGTTCTCTGGTGGTTTATTGGAGATCAGAGTTTCATGGACTTTCCTGCCTGGCTGGCTTTGAACTGTGATCCTCAGATCTCAACCTTCTGAGTACTAGGATTATAGGCATGAGCCACGAGCGCCCAGCCTAAGTTCTTCCATACTGGAATTTCATCTCAAAGACAGTTTACATTAGAGTAGATATGAGGAATTCACTCTAGCTGAAGGCTTACTGTTAATGTGGAATGTGTTGAACTGTGGCCAAACAGGCATTCTCTGAAGGTTAGCACAGAAGGCGATGGCCAAATGGAAGAGCAGAATCTTTAGATCTCCATCCAACCTGAACTTTCCAGACTCATTCCTGACTGTTCTCTGTCATCCTCACTTCCATGAAGAAGTTGGAGACAGACATAGAAGAGTAAGAAAGGAATACCCTCTCCTCTTTTCTGGGATTGCTGAAAGAGGCAAACTAATCTGGTACATACGAGTATCAAACGTGGAGAAACTATCACCAGGACTCAATGTTTTAGATTCTTGAAATGTAATTTTCCCAGGAACATCAATGTCAAACAGGTGGATCTGCATCACAAATAATGGGTTTGGTTATCTCCTCTCCAGCAGAGTTCACAGCTGTAATAACAGACATCTTTCCCCTGTCAGATATGGAAATCCTCCAAGATCAATGGTATAAACAGTACCCATAATTTGCCCAATGTGCACCCACAAGCTGGCTGATAAGTGAAAAAAAAAGAAAAAAGGAATTCTACAGGAAACTGGGAAAATGATTCTGCAAGTTATAACTTTTGGTTGTGGGGCTTGAACTCTGGGCCTGGGCGCTGTCCCTCAGCTCTTCAGCTCAAGGCTAGCACTCTACTACTTGAGCTACAGCGCCAGGTCTAGTTTTCTGGTGGTTTACTGAAGAGTCTCAAGGACTTTCCTGCCCAGGCTGGCTTTGAACCGTGATCCTCAGACCTCAGCCTCCTAAGTAGCTAGGATTACAGGCATGAGTCACCGGAGCCCAGGTATGGTATGTAAATCAGTATCCACGGTTTTAATGGAACATAATTAATGTGTTGGGTTTTTTAATATGTTTTTACCCTTATTATTAAAGTGTTGTACAGAGGCGTTATCTTTTTATGAGTCAGGTAATGAGCACATTTCTTTTTTTGACAATGTACCCCTTCCTTCACTTTCCCCAGTTTTCCCTCCAGTTCCTGCCCACAAGTGAATGTGTTGGTATTTTTACTCACTGTAAATGCTAAATGAAGACATCTCAGAACCCCAAAATTGGCAAGAGGTATAGGGAATGAGTAGCACTGAAGATGAATGAAATCAGGTTGTTTTCAGGGAAAATGACAGAACTGGACATGGTCATGTTAAATGAAATAAGCCAGATTGACAATGACAAATATCACATATTCTCTTTTTTGTTTTTTTGTTGGTCATGGGGCTTGAACTCAGCCTGGGTGCTGTGCCTGAGCTCTTCAGCTCAAGGCTAGCGCTCTATCACTTGAGTGACAAAGCCACTTCCGGTTTTCTGGAGGTTTATTGCAGATCAGAGTGTCTCGGACTTTCCTGCCCAGACTGGCTTTGAACTGCAATCCTCAGATCTCAGCCTTCTGAATAGCTAGAATTACAGGCCTGAGCCACAGGCACCTGGCTTCACATATTCTGTTTACTATCCAGACAAGAAAAAAAAAAGAATGACATGAGTAAAAATGAAGGTGAGGAGACTATTAAAGGGTGGTAATGAAAGGGAGTGGGGAGGGGAAGAGGGTGACAGGGAAGTGATTCTGACAGAAACGCTTCATATGATAGTAAGATAACAAAACCTATTAAAATTGTCTTAAGAAGGGGTAGGAGTATAAGGAAGAGTAATGGAGTGAATCTGATCAAAGTACATTATATGAATAGATGAAAATAATATAATGAAACCTCTTTATAGAATTAATAATACACTAATATGAAAGATAAAAGTACCAGTGAGGAAATAAATCTAACAAATAACGCGTAAGACTGTATCCATAAACTTATAAAAGAAATTTAGACAAAATAAATAAAGCCTAATCAATAGAGGAGCATATTCCATAGTCATGAACCAGTAAACGCAGGACCGAGGAGATACACTAAAAAGAACTGTGCTCAGCTGGGCACTGGTGGCTCACACCTAATATCCTCACTACTTAGGAGATGGAGCTCTGAGGACTGCAGCTGAAAGGGAACCTGAGCAGCAAAGTCCATGAGACTCTCATCTCCAATAAACTACTCAGAAAAGGCCAGAAGTGGCACTGTGGCTCAAGTGGTAGAGCTATCATTGAGCACAAAGAGGCCCAGGGACAGTGCCCAGGCCCTGAGTTCAAGCCCCACAAACTCCCCCTCCCCCCAAAAAAGCACCAAAATAACTGAAGACGGGCTGAGAAGGTGGCTCAGTGGTAGAATGCTTGCCTTGCATTCATGATGAGGCCCTAGGCTCAATTCCTCAGCACCACATAAGCAGAAAAAGCCGCAAGTGGCGCTGTGGCTCAAGTGGTAGAGCACTAGCCTTGAGCTGAAGAGCTGAGGGACAATGTCCAGGCCCAGAGTTCAGGCCCCACAACCAACAACAACAAAAAAAAACAAAAAAACAAACAAACAAAAAAAGACAAAGTGCTTATCTTTACAAGAAAATATAGAGTTCATAATCTCATTACAAAAATGCTAAAAGCAATCTTTCTGTCTAAATGAATAGACACCAGACAGAAGAGAATCGTCAATAGGAAAAAGAAAATACCAGAAATGGTAACTATTTGAGTAAACATTAAAATCTTTTTCTTCTTAATTTAAAATACTTTCAACACATATAATACTGAATTTGAGTTAAAACTATTTAAAGTACTTACAACTAAATTAAAAATGGCTGCTACACATAACTTATATATACATGAAACATATTGCAATTACAGTGCAAAGAATGATGGGTAGGAAAATGGAAGCTATAGGACCAAAAAGGTCTTTAATTTTCACATGAAATGATGCAGTATAACTTAGGATGTATGGAGCTGGATGGATAGATTATAGAAACTATAATCTCCAGGACAATAACTCAAAAGAAAAAAGTTAGTGTGGTTAGAGATAGAACATACAATGTAGTAGTGCCTACAATGCACAAGGCCCTGGATTCAAAATCCAACAAAGACATTAAAGGAGGGGAGGAACAATAATACAAAAGCCAACATCAGCTCTTTAATTTTATCTCATGGGTGGCTCACCCCCATACTACTAGCTATTTGGAAGGTGGAGATTGGGAGGATCACAATTCAGTTCCAGGCCACTTCAGCCTCCAATAAAGGCTGACACCAATAAAATCTAGCACGACAACACCTATCATTTCAGCTTGTAGAAAGTGTAATTAGGAAGATTATAGTGTAAGAAAACTCAGACATAAATACAAGATAGTTTTCAAATGATAAGTAAAGCAAAAAAGGGCTAAGAGTGTGCCTCAGATGGTAGAGCACCCGCCTAGCAAGACAATCATTGTTTAGTCAAAAGGGAAGGGGAAGGGAGAAGAAGAGAAGGTGGAAAGGGAAAGGAAGGGGAGGGAAAGGGAGTGAGGAAAAGAAGGGGGAAAGGTAGAGGAGGGAAAGGAAGAAGAAGAGAGGGGAGGGGAGGAGAGGAGAAGGGATGGGAGGAAAGGGAAGGGAGGAAGAGAAGGGGAGGGGAAGGGATGGGAGGGAAGAAGAGAAGGGGAGGGAAGGAAAAGTGAGGAAAGGAAAGCAGAAGGGAAAAGAAAGGGAAAGGAGAAAGTGAAAGGGAGCAGAGGGGGAAGAAGGGGAAAAGGGGAAAAGGGGAAAGGGAATGGAGGGGGAAGGGGAGATGAGAGGAGGGAGGCAAGAGGAGGGAGAATGGAGAGTAGAGGGGGAGGGAAGGAAAAGGGGGAAGAGAGGAGGAGAAGGAAGGGGAGGAGAAAGAGGAAGCAAATGGGAAGGAGAGGGAGAAAATGAGAAGGGAAAAGAGAAAAGACATTCCAGGCAAACAAAAATCCAGATAGGAAACATGGAGTAACTGTGACAAGTATCTTCATTTACAGAAATACACAAGTGACCAAGCACAGACATTTGTGCCATTCAGACAAAACCTATGATAGGAGGGACCTCTGTATTATCAAATACAAGCTAATAAAATAAAATGGAAAGAGGGACTAGGAGACTTCACAGCAAATTCTTTTTTTTTTGGGGGGGGGGGGGTCCGGTCGTGGGGCCTGAACTCTGGGCCTGGGCGCTGTCCTTCAGCTCTTCAGCTCAAGGCTAGTGCTCTACCACTTGAGCCACAGTGCCACTTCTGGCTTTTTTCTTTTTGCTTATGTGGTGCGGGGGAATCGAACCCAGGGCCTCATGCATGCAAGGCAAGCGCTCTACCACTGAGCCACCTTCCCAGCCCTCACAGCAAATTCTTAAAAGGAACAATACTTTTATATCCCTTCTTACCTTCCTGTGCTTTACTAGCAAAGTTCCATCAGGCCCAAACACAGCACAGGTGTTATATAATTTCCCAGAATCCTCTTCAGGGATGGAGCCTTTCAATTAGAGAAGATAGAATATATATCATCATATGTTAGCACACAAAACAATAAGAAGAAAAAGAATGTAGCAAATTTCTGTAATTACTAGATAAAAGCCCAGCAAATTGTCATTTGGGGCTGATAATGAAGTTTATTCTAAGCATTATTTAAGCATTTTTTTCTTAATTATATCATTCAGAGATAAACTCCAAAGTGCTGACAAAATATAATTAGATTAGATGCCAAAAAGAAAGAAAGAAAATAGGGTGGGGATGGGATGGAAAAACTGGGAAGGCGCGAGGGAAGGGAAGAGGTAACAAAAAGAAATGTACTCATTACTTGACTTATGTAACTCTGTAATCCCTTTGTACATCACCTTTATAATAACAATAAAAAATAAATGACAGAGTAAAACAATTTCTTACTGACAACTGAAGTTCACTACATTCTACAGCAAAACTATATCCCAAGCTGGGTGCCAGAGGCACCTAGCTACTCAGGAGGCTGAGATCTGAGGATTGAGGTCTGAAGTCAGCTGGGGTAGAAAAAAAAATCAAGAAGAATCTTACCTCTTATTAACTAGCAAAAAGTCAGAAGTACAAATGCAGCAGTGGTATTCATAGACCCTGTGCAGAAAATGAGCTACACAACTTGTGGATGGGGACAGGAAGGAAAAACTGGGAAGAGAAAGGGAAGGGAAGACACTGTCCAAAAAGAAATGTGCTCTTTACCTGACTTAGGAAACTATAACCCCTCTGTACATCACCTTTATAATAACAATAAAAATTAAAATTAGTCAAAAGTAGAGGCACAGCTAAAGGGCAGAGTGTCAGCTATGATTTAAAAAAAAAAAAAAAGGCAAATGAGAGCAAGAAGCCCTGAGTTCAAGCCCCAATTACCCCTGCCTCAACAAATCAAACATAACAAAATACCACATCCCCCAAAGCCTCAAGGCAAGATGTCATGTGACAGGTTCTGTATAAGTAAATGCTCATCCATCTAGATGTTTCTTGTTTTGCCAACTCTTATTTCCAGTCTTAACCGACATAATTTTGTTATATTTACTGAATACAGATTTACTGTATTTTAATAAATAAAACACTTAAAATGTATTTCAAAGTCACAAGAATAAAGCTGCTTTTATGTAGGTGGTATCCATGAATTCTATAGATGCACATTTCTTTTTTTTTTGTTTTTTGTTTTGTTGTTGTTGGTTGTGGGGCTTGAACTCAGGGCCTGGTTGCTATCCCTGAGATCTTTTTGCTCAAGGCTAGCACTCTACCACTTTGAGCCACAGCACCACTTCTGGTTTTCTGGTGGTTAACTGGAGATAAGAACCTTACAGAATGGGCTTGGAAGGTGGCTCAGTGGTAGAGTGCTTGCCTTGCATGCATGAGGCCCTGGGTTCGATTCCTCAGCACCACAAAAAGAAAAAGAAAAAAAGCCGGAAGTGGCGCTGTGGCTCAAGTGGTAGAGTGCTGGCCTTGAGCTGAAGAGCTGAGGGACAGCGCCCAGGCCCAGAGTTCAGGCCCCATGACCGGACCCAAAAAAAAAAAAAAAAAAAGGAAAAGAACCTTACAGAATTTCCTTCCCAGGCTGGCTTTGAACCAAGATCCTCAGATCTCAGCCTCTCAGGTAAGTAGGATGGCATGAACTACTAGCACCTGGCTTAGATACACATTTCTATCTCTCCTGCTTTTCTACTTCTTCTCTACGGAAAATCATCAATAGTAGGGTTTGTGTTTGTGCTGGCCCTGGGAATTGAACTCTGGGTGCTATCTCTGACCTTTTTTTGTTCAAGGCTAGTGCTCTACCACTTGAGCCACAGCTCCACTTCTGGCTTTTAGGGGATTAATTAGGATAAGAGTCCCAGAGAGGGGCTGGGAAGGGGGCTCAGTGGTAGAGTGTTTGCCTCCCCTGCATGAGACCCTGGGTTCAATTCCTCAGTACCACATAAGTAGAAAAAGCCAGAAGTTGGCACTGTGGCTCAAGTGGTAGAACGCTAGCCTTGAGCTGAAGAGCTGAGGGACAGCGCCCAGGCCCAGAGTTCAGGCCCCATGACCGACCAAAAAAAAAAAAAAAAAAAAAGAGCCCCAAGGATTTTCCTGTTCATACTGGCTTCAAACAGAAATCCTTAGATCGCAGGCTCCTCAATAGCTAAGACTGCAGACAGATGCAATGCCTGGCTCATCAATATTAGTCTGACGTGTCTTTCTATAAAATTTAGTATTACTTTACATAAATAATTTTGCATAAAAGCATGTAGGTGTCTTTTGTGTATACTGGATTAACCGCATAGAAATTTCCTCTTCATAATCACATTGAACTTTTTTTTTTGAGATAGGGTTTTATTATATAGCCCAGGCTGACTTAAAACTCGCAACCCTCTTGTCTCAGCCTCCTAGGAGGTAGGATTATAGGCATGTGACATTCTGCTTAGGAAACTCATTTTTCTCAAGCTGAATTATGTTGCACAGTAATAAAAAATCATTGAAATGTTTTAATGCTTAGGACATTATTCCACATGGAAGGAATTACCTCCAATGAGATATATGTTGCATTCTTTTGCTACTTCAGAAAGCTTCTGTGTAGATTCACCAGGAATTTTCTCTGCATATTCAGGAAAATATTTCGTGCCATATGGAGAATTAAAGCACTCCTAGAATGATACAGGCAGATAAAAAAGAGGGGGGAACCACCATTCCATCCAATCCATTGTAAAGTTCTGTGGGAAGAAGGCAAGTGCTGTTTCCACATATGTGCTCCTTTGAATGGGTAAAACACAGCCAAGAAAAAACCCCAGAGCTAAAGAGCCTAAGGCCTAAAGGAGTCTAGGCAACTGACCCATGTTGGGCTACAGGAAGAGTCATGTGAGCTCTATCACGTCTCGGTTGATGTCAAGACTAAGTCTGGCTGAACAATGGGTTCCCAAGCTTGGGTATTTGGCCTCCATTATGGATTAGGCTTACTCACATGGCTGGGTATTGGGATGAACTTTTTTAGTTCAAAGCCATATTATTTACTAGACAAGCAATAAAATATTATATATACATATATGTATATATATAGTACACACACACACACACAGAGTTCTGAAACAAGCTGTTTCTAAATCTCCTTTAACTCTTATCATTCTGATCTTACGAAGTTTCTCATTAATGGGGAGTGGTGTAGGGGGCTGGCTGTCTTCAACAACTGACATGGCAGAAAAAAGGCCAAAGTTATTAAATTTCAAAATCCAGATCTACTTACTTCGCATTGAATAACATGGTCCACATACCAAGCATGTGCTAGGAATCTCAAGCTGGGAGATCCCCAGCTTGTACAAGATGCAAGTCAGTCACAGAAGCAAGCATACACAGAAGTCAACTGCTTTCATTCTCAGCAACAGAAACCGGTAAGACACCATGATTAGGTAACAAGTGCAGGTGAACTCCATGACTGGTGCTAACAGATCTGGGGCTCATGTGTTAACCATTCTTTCTGGCCACATTTGCTCTGGGCTAAAGCCTGGCTAAAAGACCGGGGAGCTCTGAAAATTTGCAAAGAACTGTCTCCTTCCACGGCTACAGGAAGTGGTGGTATCTGGAACAGCCACAGTCACTGACCCTCATAAGGACCTTAGAGAAGATGATATACAAAGTTCTCTACTTCTGGGGACCCCTGTCTGGGCCTCAGTACTTTCAGACATCTAAGTGTGAGATAACCTTCGGCTGGAAGCTACAGGCTCTCAAAAAATTCTCAGAAAAGGCTGACGGTTGAGCGCTAACTCCAACATGTTCTGGTCCTCAAAGCATAATTATAGAAGGCACGAAGCAAGCACACAAGCACTACCTAAGTCAGAAGAGAATAGATCCTACAGACCTAAAGCTCTGCAGCCACGCCGGCGCATCCCATGACAAAGGCCCTTGCTAATGACTTCGTGACAAAGACAACACTGGGGCTCCGAGGGCACGGCTGGAGGACCTAAGGACAACCGGAACAAGGACCGCGTTCCAGCAGCCCGTACTCACCGGCAGGGAGACGATTTGGGCTCCCTGTTTGGCGGCCTCCCGGACGAGTGCACACGCGCGGGTGACGTTATCGGACTTGACGGAGGAGACGCGAAGCTGGACGAGGGCCAGGCGGAAAGCTGGGCGGACGACAAAGCAGGGGTCAGAGACCGGACGGGTGACCTCGGAGAGAGCTCGCAGTTCGGACCCGGGCACCGCCAACCTAACGGGCCGGTGCGACGGGTTACGAGCTGACCGACGCTGGCTCCAGGTGAGCCCCGAGAGTGCTCAGCCTCCGAGCTGCCGACGTCACTCGAAAGGCAGTGGGGAGCCGGGCTGTGGAGCGCTCCCCGCGAGTGCGGGCGGCATGGGGCCTGGGTGGGCGCCGGTGCGCGTAACCACCGGGAGACGCGCGCACGCGCACACACGCACGCGCACACACGCGCGCGCGCGCCGCGAGGCCAGGCAGGGCGGCGGCGGCGGGGCTCCCAGGCCCCGCGCGCTCCCGGGTCGGCCGGAAACCTGGAATCCCGGCGGCGCGGGGCCACCTTAGAGCCGTCCGGACGCCGCCGCGCGGCCCGCGCCGCCCTCCCCGCACCCGTCCACACTGTGATTTACAAGGCGGCGGGGACGCGGGGCGCTCGGAGCTGAGACCGCGGGTCTCCGCCAGAGCGTCGCCATAATCTCCACGCCCCCCCCCCTCCGCTACGGCGGCTGCGGGGGTCGGACGACGCTACTTACTAGCCATGGCTCCCCGCGGAAGCCACATCGAAGGTGGCGAAAGGCGCAGACTCCCAGGGAGTGGCAGCGTGCGAGGGGTGGGGCCAAGGCCCAGCGGGCGTGCCTGCCAGGGCCCCGCCCCCAGCCGGGCCCCGCCCCACGCCAGGGCCCCGCCCCACGCCAGGGCCCCGCCCCACGCCAGGGCCCGCCCCCCCAGCCAGGTCCCCCGCTAGCCCGCAGCTGGGGCCCAAGGTCTGCAGGAGAGCAGGCCTGTCTTCCTGCCTCAGATCCTGTCTCCACTGTTGCGGTGGGGAAAGGGATGCCTTTGTGGTTTGTGGTGCTGGGGCTCGAACCGCAGCACTCTGTCTATGCTAAGCAGGGGCTTCACATTGAGCTTCATCCTCCCTCCCTGCCCCCCCCACCCCAAGTTGTAATGGACTGCTGTTGGCACTAAAAAACGACATTCTGAAAGCAGAATGTCACCAAAGGCAAGGGGCAAAGAAAGAGCAGCCTCAGTCACCGGAGTGTCCTGGTAAATGTTTACGAAACAGGTTCTCCGGGGCGGGAAAACACGAGAACAGAGGAATGAGCTTCTTTCTATTGGTTCACTCGGTGGCCAGAGCAAGAGTTGTGATGCTGATTGGCTGGAGTCGGGGGGAAGGGCGGGGAGGGGGCGGGTGTTGAGAGGTGGGTGGTAGGTCTGACCAACACAAGCCTGAGGATGAGTGAGAGATGGTGAGAGTGAAACAATCATTTCAACAACAAATCAATGCTAATTATCCTTTTTTCTGCATTTATATTTGATTGCTAATTTTTGTAGGCGTTTTGTGTCTTTGGCAGATTTGCGGATAAAAATCCTTATGTGGGAAACCACCCAGCTGCCCCACTACAGATGAATGGATCCATATATTGTGGTGCCTGTATACAATGGAATATCACACACAGCCGTTAGATAGGACAAAATAATGGCAATCTCGGGGAAATGGATGGAACTAGAACAAATCATGTTGAGTGAAATAAGCCAAGATCAGAGACAAATGGCACATGGTCTCCCTGATAGGCAGATGTTAAAGTCAAAATGCAAGAGATACAAGAAACAAAGGACCTCTTAATTTGTCTATTGTTTTTAGATGACTCTGTGTTTTTGACCCCACATATGGTGTATACATGTGCACAGATGAGGAAAGCTAGGGGGTGGGCACAGAATCAGAAGGAAACAGGTGATACAATACAGCAGAGTGGTCCATCAGCTGCACTGGACATTGATGCAAGTGAACTAAGCGACTCAAGGGCAGCGATGGGAGGGAGGGAATGAGAAAGAGGGAACAGCAAAAGGAAAGACGTGGAAGAAATAGATGTATAGTCAAAGCTCACAAAATTCACAAACATTTTAGACGATGATAATGACAACTCACCTTTTGAAGTTTAAAATGTTTGACAATATTGAGACATTTATGTAATCAATCTCAATAAAGAAAAAATTTTAAAAATCCTTCAGTGGATTGTAAACTTCCTTTTTAATTCTCAAACACTGCGGTTTTAAGGAATAGTATAAAAACATTGGGAGACAATTACACTTTGATTTTTTGTGGTATTGTGATTAGGGCAGAATGTATCATTACTCTTAGGAAATGTGTGTGCCAGGCCTGTTTGAAATATTTAGAGGTTACTATAAGAATATTCAATTGAGTTGAAAATAATTGGCAAAAATAAAAATATTTTGCTAGGTGATGGTGGTTCATGCCTGTAAATCCTAGCTACTCAGGAGGCTGAGATCTGAGGATATGGTTTAAAGCCAGCTGGGGCAGAAAACTGTGAGACTCTTATCCACAATTACCAGCAAAGAGTCGGAAATACAATTGTGGTTCAAGTGGCAGAGCACCAATCTTGAGAGAAAAAAAAACAACTCTCAGATCCTGAGTACACACATACAACATCTCATAACTGCTATTGGAATTAAATTAAATCTGTAGCTGAGTGGGGTAAAGCAACCAACACTTTATGTTTTCCAAATCACTAACATGATGTGATCCATTGTTTAAGGCCTTTCATTTCTTTCGTGTATGTGTGTGATAGTACTCTGGCTTGAACTCAGGACCTGGTCACTATTCCTCATCCTCCTTCAGGAAGGAGGATGAAGGACAGTAAGAGGTGGGGTAAGGTTGAAGGGAGGAGCATTTGAATGCATGTATGGAAATGGTCACAGTACGTTCACCCTCTTGTACAACTAATGTATGCTACCAAAACCTTTTTTTTTTTGTCTCATTGCTTTACCTTTATTTTTTTTAATTTAATTTAATTTTATTTGTGAACATACTGTACAGAGGAGTTACAATTACATGGGCAGGATAATGCGTACATTTCTTACCAAGCATTGCAGCCTCCTCCTTTGTTTACCCTTCACATCCCTTCCCAGCCTCCCCCCTCCCCCCCATCCCAATCCTTCTCCTTCCCCCTCCCCCCCCCCCCCCTGCACCAAGGTTGTAAAGCTCGCCAAAACCTTTTTTAAAAAAAGTTTTCAACTTTCTAATTGCATAGTATCTAGATATTTACAAATAGGGAAAAAGACAAGAGACATTGTCTTTAAGAACAAAAAGTTTTGAGCAAACTGTACCAGTTTATTTACAATTGTAATTTATAAACAGTAACACAAATGTCTTTACATCAGTATTATGAAAAAGGGTCCCATGGCTGAAGTGGGTGAAAAAATGAGACTTGGGAACATTTCTAAAGGAGGGCCAAGAAAATGGAAAAAATGCAATGCAATAGTTTAGGGAGAGTTATAAATATCAAGTGCTGCAGCACTAGGTGCAATTTCATGCAAATGTCTTCATCCACTCAGGTAAACTTTTTATATAGGTATCAGAATAAAATTTCTTGAACTATATAGTCTTTTATTCACTTGATTTCCCTTAAGTAAATTAAAATAACTGGCTGTTGACAGGGTACATCTAGATATATCTATCGGTCCCATAGAGATAATCTGTTACATTTTAGGACATGGTAGATTATATTTGCTATTTTCCCAAATAGACTTTACAAAAGCCATCCGTGGCCCCAAAGATGTTTCTGGACCTCTCATCATGTGTGACTAAATAGGCCTCAGTGAATTAAGCTGAGAAAGCTGCAAAACAAAGCAGATCACTTCAGTTATGTAATATTAAGAGAATAAAAGTAGCTTTATACCACTGGATCTTTAGTGAGAAGATAGAATAAAAAGAAAAGAAAAACATTTAAGGATGCAATATAAACCAATTGAAATGTATCCAATAGATGATCTGGCTTTTAAGTGGCTATTAGTGTGATCATAGACCATCATCTCAAGAAGGATAAATCAATGTATTTTGAAATATCCTAAACGAAATATACTTGTAATAATGACCAATAGCATTTTTAGAGATACATTTCTATCCTCCTAAGTCCAGCTTTAATCCTAACATTTCTAGTTATTATAATACTTTTAACTGCTCCTTAGAAACCATTGTGAAGTTTAGTACCTCTGAAGCATTTAGTGTCCAAATAATTATCTAAGGAAGCAAAGATGACTTAGAAACCAGTGCTCCCCTATCTCACTTGAGAGCCTACATTTGGAGTTGGCTGGAAGCATCAACCATTTTAATAAAAATACATCATTCTTTTTAAGAATAAAACAGTGAGATAATTATTAACCTATGTCCTCAGTTTCTGATATTTCTCAGTGGGTAAAACTAAATGTGGTAATTAAGGATGTCTCTTTGACCAATTCTCTCTAATGTTCAGTGAAGACATTGCACACATGTATCTGTATGGTTGTTTTGAAACCTCAAAGTGACACATGTTCCCTTAAAACAGCTCTTCAAAACAGAACTGCGTCGGTGTGTCGGTACCCTCGGCCTGGAAGGGCACATGGCCAGTTACTTCAAAGTCACTTAATATCTGACCATTATAGTAAATCATTTTATAAAACCAAAACTGCAAAGAAAAACTTTAAAAAAAGTTTAACTACCCCAAGATTGATTATAGTAATTTGCACTTACACCTGCTATTCAAGCACCCCCATGAGCAAATGAAAGGTCTCTGGTTAGTATTCAGTTAGGAAATATATGTTCATGTTTCTCTTGGTTGCCTTAATTTCATTTAAATAAATTTCTTTTATATTAACTTTCCAAAGCATCCAAAACTTTCATGATCTGTTGTTTTATGGCTCTGGTAGCATCTCCTGCATTTGGAATCAAATACCTACGGGAGAAAAAAAATAATATAGAGCAGCTTTCCTTAGGGACTCATCTGACATGCCACCTTCTAAAGGGAAGCTTCTCCTGATCCACAAAGCCAGCACAAAGATGCACTCCTCTGTGCTCCCTGTAACTTACTGCAACAGATAACTGAAACTTTTTTGTGTGTACCAGTTGTGGAGCTTGAATTCAGGGCCTTCAGTTCTTGCTCAACTTTTATGCTCACTGTTGTTGCTGCTCTATCACTTAAGTGACAACTCCAATGCGGGGCTTTTGTTAACAGAAGAAAAGAGTCTCACAGACTCTTCTGCCTGGGCTGGTTCCAAAACCTCAAGCCTCAGGTCTCAGCTTCCTCAGTAGCTAAGATTATAGGTGTAAGCCATTGGCACCTAGCCAAAGAAAATCTAAGCATAAAAGCAATGTGATTTTGTCCATGGCACAGTTAAAATTCTTTATTATCAAATATACACAACAGCTAGACACTAAGACACAAGGTAATAATATGTAATACTCTACTGCCCCATATAAATATAATCTGTTACACAGACATAATTTTTTTGGGGGGGGGGATAAATTGGTCGTGGGGCTTAAACTCTGAGCCTGGGCACTGTCCCTCAGCTCTTCAATTCAAGGAAAGCACTCTACCAGTTGAGCCACAGCAACACTTTGGGTTTTCTGGTGGTTAACTGGAGATAAGATACTCAAAGTAGAGTATCTTAGGCCTAACTCCTTGGAACATCTAAAATACCATTTATCAAAACAAATTCTAAGAAATGGAAACATAGGTTCTTTTTGTTGTTGTTGTTGGTTGTTGTTGTTGTTTTGTCTTTTTTGTCTGGGAGGGCAGAAGAGGAGTACAGAAATAGAGGAATGGTATTCACTATACACTATGTAAAAACTGAAATATACATTGTGGGGAAAACAAATATTTACATGGGGGAAAGCAAAAAAAGAAGTGACAATATCCAAGAAGAATTGTACTCATTACCAGACTTATGAAATTGTAACCCCTCTGGTATAATATCTTTATAACAATAAAATTATATATAAAAATTTCTATATAAATGAACAAAAATTCTATTACATATTTAATCTGTGGAACATATGCAAGGCTATAGCAAACTATAAATTATGAATGTAAGAGAAAGGGAAACTAGGGAATTTATCTTATTTTATTACAAATCAATTTTTAATGCAGCACTGGTTATACACTACTCTTAAAGACTGTTGTGCAAAAAACTTAGGAAATCAGCTATGAGAACTTACTGAAATTATGTACTACTGGCTAAACCACTTATGACTAAGAACTGAAAGGAAATACAGCAAATGTTGCTCACGAAGTGTTTCAAGTATTCTGCTCCACTAAAATAGACAATCTGTACTTAATGACTTGTAACTGAGATAATGTCATCCCAAGAAAAATCTTACCTTTCAATGGCCAATATTTCTATTCCAGAAGCACTGCTGTTTCCATATTTGAAAGTAATTAGCTCAGGATGTTTTTTTTTCGACGTAATTTTAACTACAGAATTTAGTGCTTGTCGAGATTGTATATAAGCCAATCCTTTCCGTGAAAGAATCTCCCTTAAACAGTACATGTGTGTTGCAGTAACCAACAAATGACTTGAAAGAAAAAAAGGGAATATCAGAAGAAAAAATTGTAAATGTTAATTCAAACAGTGTTGTTTTGACATCAATTATAAAAATGTCCATTTGAAATTATATTCAAGTTACAAAATATAAACGGGAGCTCCAGTGGCACAATCGGTTAGCGCGCGGCACTTATACAAAATATAAACAGGATAATCTATAAATAAATAAGTTACGTAACAGAAGCTTTCAACTTCCTTTCCTTTTCTTCTCTTTTTTCTGCAATACCAGGGTTTGAACTTGGACTCTTGCTTGTGAGGCTGCTATGATACTGCCAAGCCAGGAGGCCAGTGTCAGACACCCCAGTGCCTGCCTCAGCCTCAGTCTGCCTATGTTGAAGCTTCTGCCATTGCTGGCATCAAAGATTTCAGTTACCATGTCTAGCTTCACTCTGTGGAAACTAAGTCTGTCAGACTCTTCTGCCCTTCCTGGACTGGATGCTTGATCTTCCCAATTTCAGCCTCCCAAGTAGATTGAGATAACAAAGCAAGCACCACTGTGCCCCAGCTACAAGCTCAGAAGGAGTTTTAAAATTCAATCCTCCTGAGCTCTGCCTCCCAAGTAGCTAGAATTACAGGCATGAGACACATATGTCTAGAATTTTTCACTTTTCTTTCCTGAAATGCAATGTTTTACTGACAGATAAATCATAAACAAATTTTTTTGTTAGTCCTGCAGCTTGAACTCAGGGCCTAAGCACTGTTCCTGAGCTTCTATTTTTTTTTTTTTCCTGTTTATGTGACACTGAGGAATTGAACCCAGGGCTTCATGAATGCTAGGTAGGCACTAAACAGCATTCCCAGCCATCTGATTCTCCCCCCCCCACCCCCCCACTCCCCGGCTGGAACTTGAACTCTGGGCTTAGGCACTGTCTTTGTGCATTTCAGTTCAAGGGGTGCACTCTACTGCCTGAGCCACAGCGCCACTTCCGGTTTTCTAGTGGTTTATTGGAGATAAGAGTCTCATGGACTTTCCTGCCTGGGCTGCCTTTGAACCACCATCCTCAGATCTCAGTCCCCTGAGTAGCTAGGATTACAAGGCATGAGCCACTGGTGCCCGGCTCCTTCTGATATTCTTATCTCTAATTAACCATCAGAAAGCCAGAAGTGAAGCTGTGACTCAAGTGGTAGAACACTAAACTTAAGCAAAAAAGTTCATGACAGTGCTCAGACCCTAAGTTCAAGATCTAGGCCTGGCACAAAAAAAAAGTTATGCTGGGTGCCTGTGGCTCATGCCTGTAATCCTCACGCCTGTAATCCTTGCTACTCAGAAGGCTGAGATCTGATGACTGAGATTTGAAGCCAGAATACGCAGGAAAGTCTGTGAGATTCATCTCCAATTAAGCACTAGAAAAGTAGAACTGTGGCTCACAGTGATAGAGCTCTAGTCTTGAGTAAAAGAGCTCAAGGACAGTGTCCAGTCCCTAAGTTCACATCCCATGACCTACATAGACCAAAAAAAGATACTTTAAGATACTAAAATTTCTTAGTAAATTTTGCATGTTATATATTAATTTTTAAAATGTATAGAAGGAATAATGGCATTGAAGTTGTCTTGGATAATTATTACGCTGAAGCATTTAGGAATGAAGTCTTCAAATGACTTCACAAAAAAAAGTGTATGCATAGAGACACTGACATAAACAGTATTAGAACATGTTACCAGGTTTTCAATGTACAATTCATTAAGTTTTTTTCAAAATAACAATACTTTAAAAACTGAGACAAACAAGCAGATATGTAGCAAATTGTATTTTTGTAATTTAACTTAATATAATTAATTCCCTAAAATTCAATTTTACTTTTGAAAAAGACATTTTCAAAAGTACCTGGGAAACATGTGTCCATTTTCTTTCACTTCTTTACAAGGGAAATGATGCTTGATGTCTGGCTTGTTTATCCAAGTCTGAATGTTTACAACTTCTTTTCTATCATCATCTGACATTGAGGAACTGTCTATTTCATCTATAAAGAAAGCAGAGTGTTAAAATGTGACATTATTGCAGGCACCAGTAGCTCACGCTTGTAATCCTACCTACTCTGGAAGCTGAGATCTGAGGATCACAGTTCAAAGCCAGCTTGTGCAGAAGAGTCAGTGGAACTCATATCCAATTAACCACCCTCAAAAAAAACTGGAAGTGGAGCTGTGGCCCCAGTGGTAGAGTGCTAGCTTTGGAAGAAAAAAAAAGCTCAGGGACAGCGCCTAAGTCCCAAGTTCAAGCCCCAGGACTGGCACACACACACAAAAAAGTGGACATTATCAACTTTAACATATTTCTTAACCTGAGATTTCAAAATTATTTCTATAGTATTTTAGATGACTGTCTATAGTATTTTGGTTTGAGAGAATGAAAATCAATTCTAACACACTATTTCCTTATGTGTATATATATACAAATATTATGAAATATGGTTTTTGTATTGTGAATAAACTTTAAAAAATGTCTTGACATAGATAATACAACTCTGATCTGACTAGTCTATGGAGAGATGGTTGAACCACCTGACTTGACATAAAAATGGCAGAGTTTTTTCTTTGTTGGTCTCTGATTTTAAAAAAGAAAAACAATAAAGTTTCCAGGAATAAATGAGAAAAATTCTTTTTTATTAGAAACATCAAAAACATTCCAATTTAACCTAGTTTTTAAAAATTAGTAATTAATAGTTCTTAGGCAAACAATAAATGTTCTTCCCTTTGATATCTGTTTAAAAAATAAACATAATTAAAAAGAAAATCTAATGTTTTTCAACTTAAGTAACAGTGACACCTCTCTACCTAATCACAGACTAATCCCATCTTCATTGAATGGAGTAGTCACTACCTCTATTTGGTATGACTTGTTCCACAAATGCTTTTAATTTAGCCACACATGAATATCCTTAAATAGTATAGTGTTTCCAGTTTAAATGTTTATAAAAAATAGACCATTTAATTATTCTTCTGCAACTTCTACCCTGCTCCTAGCATTATTAAATGTATGCTTGTTGATATATATAGATCTAAATTTCTCGTTTTCATACTGACCTATTTCCCCCTGTATGTGTATGATAAATGTAAACATGCCACATGTATTCATTCACTTGCATCTCCTCTAATGAAAGAGGTTGAGATATTCAAAGAGAGACAGAAATAGGAAAATGGCCACAGAAAAGGAAAAGAGGAAAAGCAAACAACTAGAGATAGCACATTTCTCTCAATACAAGATTTCTAGAAAGTAATTTTGAAATGTCTACAAAAATGTCAAATGTGATTATTTTTAATGTAGTAATCCTACTGCCAAGAATTCATTCTCTGTAGATACTTTCAATAGTTCATCCAGACATATGTATGAAAATATTGCCATTTGAGCTGGTGGCCAGTGACTCATGCCTGTAATACTAGCTACTCAGAAGACTGAGATCTGAGGATCACAATTCCAAGCCAGACTGGGCAGTGAGACTCTGATCTCTGATTAACCACCAAAAAAAACCAGAAGTGGAGCTATAGCTCAAACGGTTCAGTGCTAGCCTTGAACAAAAAAGCTTAGGGACAGCTCTCAGGCCCTGAATTCAAGCCCAAAGACCAGCATTTTTTTTTCTAAAAATGCCATGTGAAACAGAAAAAAAAATTAAGTAGTTATGGTATATGACAAGGAATTGAGAAGGCAGATAGGCTGAAATGGAAAATACCGTGTATTTATTATACTACTAAGTGGAAAGGGCAAGATAAAAGTTAGGAATCATTTTCTTCCTCCTTTTATACACTTACATACATTTTTCCTAACTAAATACATATTAAAATTAATTATGATTAATCAGGATAATCTGGGCTATTGAATTATAAACCAGTGTAATTTTTTTTTTTTATTGTAAAGGTGATACACAGAGGGTTTGTAGTTACCTAAGTCAGGTATTGAGTACATTTCTTTTTTTGCAGTCATGGGTTTGAACTCTGGGCCTGGGCCCTGTCCTGAGTTCTTTTTTTTTTTTTTTTTTTTTTTTTTTTTTTTTTTTTTGTCGGCCGTGGGGCTTGAACTCTGGGCCTGGGCGCTGTCCCTCAGCTCTTCAGCTCAAGGCGAGCGCTCTACCACTTGAGCTACAGCGCCACTTCCGGTTTTCTGGTGGTTTATTGGAGATAGGAGTCTCTCGGTCTCTCCTGCCCGGGCTGGCTTTGAACCGTGATCCTCAGATCTCAGCCTCCTGAGTAGCTAGGATTACAGGCGTGAGCCACAGCGCCCGGCCTGTCCTGAGTTCTTTAGCTTAAGAGCACCACTTCATTTTCTGGTCGTTAACTGGATATGACTCACAGACTTCCTGCCTGGGCTGGATTTGAACCTCAATCCTCAGATCTCAGCCTGCTTAGTCGCTAGGATTATAGGCGTGAGCTGGCATGAGCACATTTCTTTTAAACAGTGTCACCCTTTCAATTGTTTTGTAAAATAAATACAAGAAGAAAAATTTCCCTAACCCAATGTCCCCATCTTGTGGTCTTTTAGAATACTGCATCAAGTTTTTTCAGATATCCATTTTAGAATTCTCTGAACTCTATATAATCTCTTAGTGAGAGAGGAAAGGAACTTAACCTTAGACTTTTCATGTCTACAGCTAAAGTCTTCCCCCTTTTGACCCTTCAATTCTTCCTGTAGAACATCACTGGTTGTTTTATAAAACAGTCAGTTATAATTCATTGGTTCCAGGATGATTTCTACAATTACTCTCGGTGGCTGAAGAGAAAGTCTGTAGTTAAGTGATACCGTACCTGTGTCATATTCTTCTTCATCTCCAATGCTGAAAACCGGCTTCACACCACGGTAAGGTTTGCCTACTCTGTCACTGCTGCTCACGTGCCTACATTCAAAGAATTTAAGAGGGAAAATATCACTTAAGTAAAGATTTTTTACTAAGTATCACATAAATATTCAAACAAATGTTCTTTGGTCCTATGCCACACCCATAACTTTAGGACAGCTATGTTAAGGAAATTGAAGATAAAGAACTTATGTTAGCAATGTTAGCAAAAGTACCAAACATACTTAACTCTGTAAACTGAAATTATTTGTTCTAACCAAAGCTTAGATCTGCTTGACCCTCAGAAGTTACTAATCTTTCTGTGTTCTATTTCCTCATTACTAAATTTGTGATAGCAGTGATATCTACCTTTTAGGGTTACTGTGAAAAATAAATAAAGATTTTTTTTCTTTAGAAAATGCCTACTAGCGAGTTCATGTATATGTATATATATATATACTTACTATGTAAAACAAGTTATAGGGGTTGGGGGCATGGCTGAGGTCATAGAGCACCAACCAATGAGCAAAAATAAGGGTAAGATACTGGGTTCATGCCCCATCTTGGCTCAAAAAAAAAAAACCCAAAAAACAAGAAATAGCACTAAATATTTCAATTTAATAACAGTGCTCAAGGCTTCTCTTACAAGTGTCTTGGAATTTTTCCCCAGATTTTCTTATTCCTGGTATTATCTGTGTGTGTGTTACTGGAGATTTACTCAGAGGCTCACATGAGCTATACCCCTCAGCCTTCCTTTCTTTTTCTTGTCTGAGACCATGATTCAAACTCTTAACCGACACTTTTGTTCACAGGCTGCTGGAGTACCACCTCAGCCATGCTTCCAACCCCATCCCTACTTTTATTTTAATCAAAGCTAAGATTTTATTTCTAGTGAATAAATATAAGCAATGAAAATGAATCTTTCTTTTTCAAGAGGCAGATACATGAGAAACATGAGGCAGAAACAAAGAGACTCAATTAGTACTACAGGAAGTGCGATTCCTCTCTTACTATGGTAATACCTAACTGCTTTTCAAGTAAACAAAACTGAAATTAAAATACTTTAACAAAATATTACATGCTTCTGGGGGGGGAAAACTTGCTCTATTTGCAGGATAAGACTGAGGTTTATCCACTAGAGGAAGGCTTTGTTTTTTGCTTTTCTTCATCATACATGAAGACACTCAGAATCCTTTTCTATCCTCTACTTTTCAAACACAGTCCAAAGTGTGTCATGTCTCAGTTTTAATAAATTAAATTTATTTTAATTTTTTTTTTTTGAGTCTGGTCGTGGGACCTGAACGCTGTCCCTCAGCTCTTCAGCTCAAGGCTAGCGCTCTACCACTTGAGCCATAGCGCCACTTCCGGCTTTTTCATTTTGCTTATGTGGCGCTGAGGAATCGAACCCAGGGCCTCAGGCATGCAAGGCACGGGCTCTACCACTGAGCCACCTTCCCAGCCCCTTGAATTTATTTTAATAATAAGTTTAATGTAATACCATCAATTAAGAGCTTACTATAACCTAATTTTGTTGAAAGAGACTTACATTTTTACTTCTTCCAAACAATATTCCTCCAAAAAAGCAATTATGAATTAGGTTAACTTGTGCATGAAGTTTAAGTTAGAAGCAAGAAACTCACTTAGTTTTTAGGTTAAAATATAGCTAATGTAAAATTATCCTGTATATTACCAAATTATTCTAAAGGGCTATATTGTGTATCAGTGATGTTCTGCCAAAGCCTGTGGGTGAAGTCAGCATCCAGCCTTGACATGGAGAGGAAGGGCCTAGTTGGAAGTTTTAAGGCGCGCGGTGGGGGGCCGGGGGGGGGGGGGAGATGAGCTCCTCAATAGGAAATTGGAACCATGATCCATCATGGTTCTCTTTTACATCCCAGCCATGAGGTGATCAGCTTTACCCCACTGTGTACCCCCCACCACAAAATGCCACCTCACCACAGGTCCAAAAGCAATGGGTCAGTCCTAACATTGACTGAAACATCCAAAATTGTGAGTAAAAATAAACATTTCCTCTTTTTAAAGATTATCTCAGGCATTTTGTTACAGTAATGAAAAGCTGGTAAAAGAGAAAATGAATAGTTCAATCAACTTTAAAACTCAGACTGAACATTTTATTAAAAGGCAAAAGAGAAAATGCTCATTTAGATTATAAAATTCTGGTATTAAATTGTAAATTATCTTGATATTAACGCTTAAACTACTACAGCATAAAAAATAACCATCATGCTATACTACAATAAATATTTGAACCAAAAAATGAGTAGGAGATAATTATTTAAAAAACAAATTACTAGGGGGGACCAAGATGGCGACTGGGCAGTAGGGAAACGCCACAGCTCTCTCCAACCAAAAAGAGAGTTCGAGTTCCAACGCTTAATCTCCCCAAGAGACCGACAACAACAAAAAGACGAACACTCAGAGAAAAACCAGAGGCGGAGAATAACAAAAAAGAAAGAGGAAAAGAATTTCAAAACAGAGAAAAGCGAAGACCCCTCCCCCAACCTTTACTGGCCGCGCGGCAGCACGCCAAGCCGCTGGCCAGCCGGCCCGGCGGGGGCTGTGGGAGCCCCAGAGAAACAGCAGAGACACAGGGGGCCACTTTCAGAACATCTGGTACTGGTTTGCAGAACAGCAGATCACCAGGAACAGAGAAACCTACCAGCCGGGAGTCTCCACGAGGATCCCACCCCCACCCCTCACTCTCCACCCGAGCAGAGAGGCTCCATCCCGCCAAAGTCGCTCGGCATCAGCAGAGTGACAAAAGGACCTGCGGCAGACCTCCCGGCCCGCCGGATCGCGATCGCAACGATCCAGCACTCTCCACCCGAGCAGAGAGGTTCCATCCCGCCAAAGCGGCTCGGCGCGACAAAGGGTCCTGTCTGCAGACCACCCGCCCGCCCGATCACGATCGCAACAACCCGGCGGGGTCACTTGGGCCCCAGAGGTACCGAGAAGAAGCTGCCTGAGCGTGGACACTCTTGACCCAACAGCTTCGACAGAGGCAGAGACAGAAAAGAATCACACAGAGCCACCACCGCCCAACCCAGCCCGGATTGCAACAACAACTGACGACCTACACCACACAGAAACAACCAGCTCCAGGGTGAGTACCCCACAGGGGAAGTGTATCCCTCAAGGGAGACCAGAGCTGGAGGGAATCCCCAGACCCTGACCTAGACTCCCTACCCCAGCACCCGGACCACAGGACCCACTAAAACTGGGAACTGTTTGAGAGCTCCACCAGCCCGTGGAGCACACTCAGCTGGCCAGGCTAGAGCAAGAGCACCCCTGGAAGGGAGCTTAAATGCCCAAGCCAGGAACAGCGCCCCTGGGTCAAGACTACCAACAGTAGAAGAAATTTGAACTGTGTCCCCCAGGCTGTATAACCTAGGGGGTATACACATCAGCACAGGCCTAACAAGCGCGCTCCAGGCTGGGGCCGGAACCAAGCCCGGGGATCCGGCACCTGAACAACACAACCAACTCCTCCCAATTGAAGTAAAAAGCTGAGCATACGCCTCAACAGAGGGGAGAAAACCAGGAAACAACACTCCCCCGGGAAGCACGCCTGTGACAACAAAAGACCTGGAGGCCCAGGACAAGAGAAGCCCAAACCCCACCAAAACTCCACCCATATACCCTAGACTGGGAATTGGGCAACACAGGCTGCCAGCACCTGATAGTAAGCAGGAGCTCAGACTGTTAAGGCGGCTCAGCAATAGAGTGATAGTCTTGGATGTATGAGGCCCTGGATCTGATTCCTCAGCATCACAAAAGCAAAAAGGGTCAGAAGTGGTGCTGTGGCTCAAACGGTAGGGTGCCAGCCTTGAGCTGAAAAGCTGAGGGACAGCACCCAAACCTAGAGTTCAAGCCCACAACCAGCCCAAAACAAATAAACAAAAACACATCAGGAGCCCATAGCAGACTCCAGCATTTGGGAGAGTGCATCCAGAGCATCTGTTCTTCACAAGAGCACCCGTAGGAGCAAACACAAGCAGTCTAGGCTGCTCAACCCTTCCAAAGGCGGGAACTGTCAGCAATCTACAGCAGAGAGCTGAGAATCCTAAGTAAGTCAGAATAGCAGCTGGAAATAGGCTCCCAACAGAACCCAGATCAGGCACAGACTCTCTCTACCAATACAGAATCAGCAACCAAGCAAAGACAGACACACCAAAACAAAATTGAAGAGCAGTCTCCTGAACCTCCATGCGAAAATCACAGAGAAAAATCACAAGGTTTACTACCACCCAGGACAGCAAGCTCACCTCAAAAGCCAGCAGCCACACAGGGGAGAGCCCCAGTGGGAGCAAAGCAGGAATGGAAGACAAAGGCTACTTCCAAGGGTTGCTGGAGGCAATGACTCAAGAAATAAAGCGAGAAATTTATCAGAAATTGAAAGAGCACAAGGATGAACTATCCAAAGAGATACAGGGTATCAAACAAGAGATGCATGCAAAAATAGAAGCTGCACAAACCTCAATAAGAAGTGAGATAAACGCCAAATTAGAGGTAATGCATACCTCATTGAGAGGTGAGATCAGTACTCTGAGAACCAACATTGAATCCATAAAGGGATCCATTTCCTCCATGCAAACCACAATAGAAGCCACTGTCAACAGAGTGAATGAAATGGAAGGTCGAGTGTCAGATACAGAAGACAGAATACACCAACTGGACCAAAAAGTGACAGATATGGAAAAATTACTCAAATTAAACCAAAGGGATATTCAAGAGCAAGCAGATAATGCTAAAAAATTTAACCTTCGCATAATTGGAGTGGACGAAGGTGAGGAATTCCAGAGCAAGGGAATGCAACACCTATTTAACAAGATAATCAATGAAAATTTTCCCCACCTCAAAAACGACCATCTTAACTACATCACAAAAGCTTATCGAACACCCAACAAGCAAGACCCCAGGAGAAACACTTCTAGACACATTATAGTAAAAATGATAGATCTGAATAATAAGGAAACAATCCTGCATGCAGCAAAAATGAAGAAGGAGCTATACTACAATGGGAAAAAAATAAGAATTACTGCAGATCTCTCCACACAAACAATGAATGCAAGAAAAGCCTGGGAAAGCACCATACGAGCCCTGAGAGCCAATAACTGCCAACCCAGACTGATCTACCCGGCAAAGCTAGCATTCACATTTGATGGAGAACTGAAAACTTTTAATAGCAAAGAAAAACTAAATGAATACATAAACATTAAGCCAGCATTACAAAGAATTCTAAGAGGGGGGACACAACCTGAAGAAAGCAGCCAGGAACTGGGGCCTGCCCCAAACAGGCGTTACTCAAAGTCTAACTGAGCAAGCACAGGAGGAAAGGAAAAAAGAAAAACTTAGGAAAACGGAATGGCAGGGACAACAATGCATCTCTCTATACTTTCTCTTAATATAAATGGGCTGAATTCGCCAATTAAAAGAAAACGAACTGAGGACTGGATAAGAAAACAAGACCCATCCATCTGTTGCCTTCAGGAGACCCACCTCTCAGCCAAACATACAAACAAACTCAGAGTGAAGGGGTGGAAAAGGATCTACCAATCAAACGCCCCCAGTAAGAAAGCAGGTGTAGCTATCCTGATATCTGACAAAATAAACTTTTCATTAAAATCAGTACAGAAAGACAAGGACGGACACTACATATTAATAAAGGGAACAATCCAAGAGGAGGATATAACCATCATCAACTTATATGCCCCAAATATTGGTGCACCCAGATATGTCAAACAAATGCTCTCAAACTTACAGAATAAAATAGATCCCAATACGATAATACTAGGAGACTTTAACACACCACTCTCACCAAAGGACAGGTCTACCAACCAGAGGATTGGCAAAGAAGCTACCGAATTAAGAGAGGCCATACTTCAAGCGGAATTAACTGACATCTACCGAGTATTTCACCCTAAAACAACACAGTACACATTCTTCTCAGCAGCTCACGGAACTTTCTCCAAAATAGACCATATCATAGTTCATGCAAGGAACTTAAGCAAATACAAAGGGATCGACATAATCCCCTGTATCCTATCTGACCACAGTGGAATCAAGCTAGCTCTCAATAACAAAGCATACCGCAGAAATTTCTCCAATACATGGAAATTGAACAGCACACTCCTTAACAATGCCTGGATAACAGAAGAGATCAGAGAAGAAATAAAGCACTTCCTACAACTCAATGAAAATGAAAACACCTCACAAAGAAACTTGTGGGACACAGCAAAAGCAGTCCTGAGGGGCAAATTTATTGCCCTCAGTGCCCACATCAAGAGAATGGAGACAGACCAAGTAAATAACCTCATGTTGCAATTAAAACAGCTAGAAAAACAGGAAAAAATGGAACCTAAAGCTACTAGAAGAAGCCAGATAACCAAATTAAAAGCAGAGATTAACCAATTAGAAAATCAGAAAACCATAACCAAAATAAACCAAACAAAAAGCTGGTTCTTTGAAAAAATAAACAAAATTGATGGCCCATTGGCTAGATTAATTAAAAAAAGAAGAGAGGAAACCCATATTAATAGGATTAGGGATGCCACGGGAAACATCACCACACGTACCCAAGATATCCAAACAATTCTAACAGACTACTTTCAAAAGCTATACTCTCTAAAGGAAGAAAATCGGGCAGAAATGGATGCATTTTTAGAGAAATACAAGTTGCCCAAACTGAGCAAAGAAGAAGTTAACCAATTAAATAAGACAATATCCTATAATGAGATACAGGAAGCTATCAAAAGTCTTCCAACAAAAAAAAGCCCAGGACCAGATGGATTCACAGCAGAATTCTATAAGACCTTTAAACAAGAACTAATACCCATACTCCTCAAGCTCTTCAGAGAAACAGAGAAGGAAGGAGCTATCCCAAACTCATTCTACGAAGCCAATATCACACTCATCCCCAAACCAGGCAAAGACCCAACCAAAAAGGAGAATTACAGGCCAATCTCCTTGATGAACACAGATGCAAAGATCCTTAACAAGATTCTAGCTAACAGAATCCAGAAACACATAAAAAAAATAATTCACTATGACCAGGTAGGCTTCATCCCAGAGACACAGGGATGGTTTAACATACGTAAGTCAATAAATGTAATCCAACATATCAACAGATCCAAGGTCAAGAATCACATGATTATCGCTACAGATGCAGAAAAGGCCTTTGACAAAATTCAACATTCATTCATGCTAAAAGCTCTGGAGAAAATAGGAATAGAAGGAACATTTCTAAAAACAATAAAAGCCATTTATGACAGACCAATAGCCAATATTATACTTAATGGGGAAAAGCTACAACCAATTCTCCTAAAATCAGGAACAAGGCAAGGATGCCCACTGTCTCCACTCCTCTTCAATATAGTCCTAGAACCCTTAGCCAGGGCAATAAGGCAAGAAAAAGATATTAAAGGGATCCTCATAGGAAAAGAAGAAGTTAAACTATCCCTTTTTGCAGACGACATGATACTATACCTCCACGATCCCAAAAACTCCATCCCCAAACTCTTAGAAATCATAAATCACTTTGGCAAAATAGCAGGATACAAAATAAACCCACAAAAATCAGTTGCCTTCCTATACACTGATAATGTACAGGAAGAGAGGGAAATAAAGGGAGCAACCCCATTCACAATAACCTCCCGAAAAATAAAATATTTAGGAATTAACCTAACCAAAGATGTAAAAGAACTATTTAATGAGAACTATAAAAAGTTAAAGAAAGAAATTGCAGAAGACACTAGGAAATGGAAAGACCTCCCATGCTCCTGGATAGGCCGACTTAATATAGTAAAGATGGTAATACTTCCAAAACTAATATACAAATTCAACGCAATTCCTATTAAAATCCCAATGACGTACATCACTGAAATACAGAAAACAGTCCAAAAATTCATATGGAACAACAAAAGACCTAGAATAGCCAAAACAATTCTAGGGGATAAAGACAATATGGGAGGGCTATCCATGCCGAACTTCAAACTCTACTACAGAGCTATAATAACAAAGACAGCATGGTACTGGCACAAAAACAGACCCGAAGACCAATGGAACAGAATAGAAGATCCAGAAATAAATCCACAGGCCTACAGCCAGCTGATATTCGACAAAGGAGCCAAAGACATACAATGGAAGAAACACAGCCTCTTCAACCGCTGGTGCTGGGAAAACTGGGCAGCCACATGCAGAAAACTAAAAGTGGACCCCAGCCTATCACCATGCACCAACATCAACTCAAAATGGATTAAAGACCTTAACATTAAACCTGAATCTCTGAAACTACTGCAGGACAGAGTAGGAGAGACACTTGAACTAATAGGCACAGGAAGGAACTTCCTGAACAGAGTCCCAGGGTCACAACAAATTGGAGAGAGACTCGACAAATGGGACTACCTTAAAATAAAAAGCTTCTGCACAGATAAAGCTATCGCAACCAAGCTAGAAAGACAACCAACTAATTGGGAAAAAATATTTACCAGCAATATATCAGACAAGGGGTTAACATCCTGTATATACAGGGAACTCAAGAAACTAATCCCTCCCAAACCCAACACACCAATTACTAAATGGGCAAGGGAACTAAAGAGGGACTTCTCAAATGAAGAAATAAAAATGGCAAAGAAACACATGAGGAAATGTTCATCATCCCTGGTGGTGAAGGAAATGCAAATAAAGACAACCCTGAGATACCACCTTACCCCAGTCAGAATGTCCCACATCCACAAATCAGCCAACGACAAATGCTGGAGGGGATGTGGAGAACGAGGAACGCTATTACACTGCTGGTGGGAATGTACACTCATACAACCACTTTGGAAAGCAGTCTGGAGGGTCCTTAGAAAGCTAAAGATTGACCTCCCTTACGACCCAGTCATACCACTTCTAGGCATCTACCCTGAACAACAGGAACCAATATACAAGGACACGTGCACCTCCATGTTTATTGCAGCACTGTTCGCAATAGCTAGGATATGGAAACAACCTAGATGCCCCACCACAGATGAATGGATCCAAAAATTGTGGTATCTATACACAATGGAATATTATGCAGCCATTAGAAATGACAAAATAATGGCATTTGCAGGGAAATGGATGGAGCTAGAAGGAATCATGTTGAGCGAGGTAAGCCAAGAACGAAGAGACAAACAGTACATGGTCTCCCTGATAAGTGGATGATGAATCCAAAATGTTAGGTGATATGACAAAACTAACAGGACTTAAGAAACAAAGAACTCCCACTCATCTGGTTGAACCACTACTAAATATCCCCATGCTGCTGATCACATATATGGTATATAACATATGAGCACCGTTATATATTA
Organism: Dipodomys merriami; assembly: GCF_024711535.1. Classification (NCBI taxonomy): domain Eukaryota; kingdom Metazoa; phylum Chordata; class Mammalia; order Rodentia; family Heteromyidae; genus Dipodomys; species Dipodomys merriami. The sequence continues at coordinate 88,879,948 of NW_027203381.1, forward strand.
CAGACTGTGATAGACAATTTGCTCCAGGAAAGTTAGAATGAACTTGTGACTTTAAATGAGCATCATTATTCCACAATACTGTGAATTTCCGGAAATTAAGTAATCACTTAATCACGATCAAAAAAAAAAAAAAAAAAAGAACCTTGGGGAAGGGAGGGAGGGAGGGGATGGTAGGGGGAAAACAATGGAGGGGGTAACAATGTTCAAGAGGAAGTGGAAGTGTACTCATTACCTCACTCATGTAACTGTAACCCTCTGTATAGTATCTCTACAATAAAAAAAATTAAAAAAAAAAAATTACTAATCTAGATTATATACCCCAAAGATTTTATGAATGCTAAAGAAAGATTACTCTTTAAATACTTGCTAAAAATGAATAAAAATCAATAGCTAGAATTTGTTGTTGTTGTTGTTGTTGTGGGGGATGGTTGGACTATATTTAAGAAGAGGTGTATTGGTTGGGCATGGTGACTCATACTTAGGATCCTAGCTACTTGGGAAATAAAGATCAGGACTGAAGTTCAAGGCAGCTCAAGCAAAAAGTTAACATGATCTAAACTCAACCAATATGGGTGTGGTGGCACATGCTGTCATCCAGCTATCTGGGAAGTACAAATACAAGAATAATGGTCCAGGCTGGCCTGGGCATAAACATAAATCAAATCCCAAAAAGAACTAGAACAGACAGTACAGGCTCATAGCTATAATCCCACAAGTGGCTCATATCTATAATCCTAGCTACTCAGGAGACTAGGAAGATTGTGGTTTGAAGACAGCCTGGGCAGAAATATCTACAAGACTCTTATTTCCAATCATTAACCCTCAAAGTGTCAGACTGGATGCATGGCTCAAGAGGGAAAGCACCAATCATAGGCAAGTAAGCCAAAGCACAGAACAAGGCCCTGAGTTCAAGCCTTGGTACCAGTACAAAAAAAACAAAAAACAAAAACAAAAATACCAGAAACCCCATAAAATAAGTGTTTTTAATTTAATTTCTTATTTCAGAAAAACAAAACTTTATTAATTTTGTTTATAGTACATACATGTATATGTGACAGGTGATTTACAGTCATAAAAATTTAAGTATTTGGAGAAAACATGAGAGTTAAGTTGGACTAACTCAATGGTCTCATTGCAGGAAAAAGGAGAAAGATGATTTACAAACAGATGATAACTTTATGTTATTTAGCTTATTTTTTGTTTGAACTCAAGATCATATGCTTACAGACAGGTGCTCTACCACTTGAGCCATACTCCTAATGCTAGGATAGAATTTTCAAAGAAGGGGGCTGGGAAGGTGGCTCAGTGGTAGAGTGCTTGCCTTGCATGCATGAGGCCTTGGGTTCAATTCCTCAATACCACATAAGCAGAAAAAATCAGAAGCAGCACTGTGGCTCAAGCAGTAGAGCGTTTGCCTTGAGCTGAAGAGCTGAGGGACAGCGCCCAGGCCCAGAGTTCAGGCCCCACAACTGACAAAAAAAAAAAATTCAAAGAAGCAATGCCCTTTAAAATAATCTTAAGTAAAATTATAATAGGTTCACTATGTGTAGAATAGGTAGGATCAATCAATAAATAAACTCTCATCGTGCAAGTTATAAGGTAAGCAATGAAATGCTGGATCTAGTCACTGAAAAATTGAAATAACTTGAGGAAAATATCAATCTATTATAAAGCTTAACATAGATCAAAAGAATGACTAGAATTTCCTTTTAAATGTTCATAATTAATATTTGACTTAAATTGCATAGAAATTTTAAGTAGAAAAACTAAGGCTGTGTAAAATTAAGTTGGTAATGTTCTTTACATCCTAACTAAAGGCTCAGACTTTTAAATCGTATACTTGTGGGAATCTTTATGTCTTTTAATGACAAACACTTCATCTTAGTGGAGGAGGTACAGACGTAAGATATTAAAATATTTAATATAAATTAAAATATCTAGCATGATTTCTTTCAAAGAACTATAGGTAGAACCCTAGAACTCTGGCTCTTTTGAACAGATGTATGTATATTTAATTCACCAACCTAAAAACATACATTTTTAAACCTAAAAATCACATGTATTTACATAATGCATATTACAGTTTTCGAGGTTAGGGGTGCAGCTCAGTTGCAAAGAGCTGAGACTCCACAAGGTCCAGAGTTCAATTCTTCACACCAGACATTTTATTGAACCATGAACTATAGGTTCTATAATTTTGTTCAAGCTGCAAATTGGTAGTAGTAAATTATTTTCAAAGTTAATGTCCTGCCTACTCTATATTACACATATTACCCTTTCTTGTCTCAGAACCAAAACTGCCCAGTTTATGAAATTCTTAGGTTTGAACAAGTTTGATTTTTACCTAGGAAGAGAGACAGAAACATGCAAGGAAAAAAAATGACCCAAGTAAAAAACAAAAAGGAAAGCAGAACTCCCAGCACACACACTCCTATAAGCAATATAAGCAAACTTCAGCTTTTGAAATACTGCATGAAGTTACAGCCAAAAAACACAAGTGTACAATGTGAAGCATGCTGATGGAAAAGGAAGGCTCAACAGAGCTGCTCTACTTTGGCTTACCGCTCTGCACATGATCTGTCTGGCCAGGGAAGATTGAAAGACATTCTATAGCAAATCGAGGCAGAGGACAGAATGAAATGATTACAAAGAAAAAAATGCAACAGCTTTAAAAACAAAAATATAGTGTAATCACTTTCCCTAACTCAGAAGTACATTACAAAGAAAATATTTCAATCATTCCAAGTACAAAGAAATATAAAGCCAGCTTTAATTCATACATTAACAAAGACAGCCGTCTTTTCAGCTGACAATCACCACTAATTTACATTAGTTACATGAAATGAGTGTATTTTAAAATAAAAATTTAAATGCTCATGCCACAAAATGTAGCAGAAATAGTATTGCAATTCAGAAGCACTAACTCCAAATAAATGTTAGGCTCTTGTGAGCAAATCTTTCAGGCTTCATAAAACACTTTAACAGCAATCAAAAGTATTTTACATAAGGGAGAGGGTTTTTTTTGGATTAGCAAAAATATTTTATTATCATCTTTAGTATTTACTAAATACAAATAAATGTACTTCTGACATCCAGCTCTTACAATCAAGTATTTCACTTCCCAGGATACATGCAAGTAAAATACGAGAGTGAAATCAAATACTATAAAAAAAGCTCCCAAGCTTACTTGTTTAGAAACAAGTTCTGTTACAATTATATAGTCTTAAACTTGTTCCCAAACAAGAAAGATCAATACATAGCAAATATATATGTACTTACAGTTACAGATATATATATATATATATATGAATGTATGTATATAAAGCAATGAGTAGTAAAATAGATACTTAAATTTTCTTATCAATTGTTTACCAGGTCCATTTTATTTCACAGGAAAATGGAATCTGTTTATATTTTTAGACAAAATTCTATGAAGATCTACATTTCATGAAGTGGGATTCTACCATATTAGTATAAGCAAATTGTCTACAGTTTAAATTACTGGAGCAGAGGAAAAGAGTTCCTACTATGAAATCCCTGCATTTGGTAGATGATCCTCATCCAGTTACTATTTGGGAAACAGCTACTATATGAAGCACAGGAAATTTAAGCACCTTTGGGTATTTTTTTTTTTTTAATGAATGGTATTTGTATCTTATTCTGAGCAGTGGGAAAGGGAAGGCATCTCCACAGCCAAATTTTACAAAAATACAATATACCCTGCAATTAAAATAAAAATGATAAAATTATCTGAGAAAATGTACTTTATGATTCTTTCCTAGAAAACTCCCAACAAACGTATTTACTGTAAAACACATTTCCTTAGTTCTAATAAGTCCTCATAAGCTTATACTGTATAAGAAACTCACCGGTCCACAGGAGTTGATGTATTCTCAATAAAACTAATAACTTTTTCCCTGACATTAACAGATTTTGTCTTCAGAGCCACAGTCATTTTATTTACTAGTGATTTCATTCCTCTATCATTTGATCCATTAGAAGATTCTCCCTGAAAAATAAGAACATAAGATTAACTGTTCTCCAAATAACTAGCACACTACTAGTAAAGGTTATCCATGTTACGTACTGAATTATATCTCTCAACAAACAATTACATTAAAATCCTAACTCCTAGTATATCTCAATAAGACTGTACTTAGAAATATGGCCTTTGAAGTTAGCAAAACCTTGTCTCAATCAATTAACTGGGTTTCTGTAATCTCAACTGCACGTAAAATATATGTACAGAATTTACCTATGAATCTACATAAGAAAATCCAGGTATAAGATCAGCCCTAGGCAAAAACATGAGACTATTCAAAAAGTACTAAAGCTCAATCAGCTGGGGGAATGGTTCAAGTGGTAGAGGTCTTGCTTATCAAGTGCAGAGGTCCTGAGTTCTAACTCCAGCACTAGGAAAAACAAAAAACAAAACATGACTACATTACACCAGGATGGGGTCTAAACCACTCCTGTAGAGGGAGATAGCCCAAAAACTGTAGCTCACACTTGCATTCCTAGCTACTGAAAAGGCTAAGTATCATGACTTGAAATCAGACTGGGCAGAACTGTCTGTGAGATTACCTCTCCAATTAACCAGCAAAATGGCTGAATGGAGGCATAGTTCAAGGGACAGAGAAACAGCAGTGCGCAAGAAAGCCAAGAAAGAATGCCAGGCTCTAACTTCAAGCTTCCAGGACTACCACCCCCGTTCTTCCCCCCCCCCCCCACACACACATACAAAAAGGGAGACATACAGAGATATGTGCACAGAGAAAAGGCCATGTGAGGACTAGGAAAGAAGCCATCTGCAACCAAGGAAAGAACACTTAGAATAAACCAAACCTGCTAACACCTTGATCTTAGACTTTTAGTTTACAGAACTGAAAGAAAATCAATTTATGTTGCTTAAACCACCCCAGTCTGTGGCTGTCAGGGCAACAATAGCAAATTTTCTGGGTGAAACCACTTAAAACTGTTAGGTAAAACAAAAAATTAGGAGTGTTTTGCACATAATGATATGTGCAGAAAACTTTTTATTTTTCATTGAAACTTTTTATTTAATAAGTTATTGACAATTCTTAGGTCAGGACAGTCTGCAAAAATAAGGATCATATAATCGAGCTACTATTCGTATGGCATAATTTTTAAACATTTTATTTCTTTTTGCTTTTTAAAACATTCACATGTGGGCCTTCCCTTTGGGAAGAAAAGTTCAGCTAATGTATTTAAAGCAACAGGTCTGATTCTTCTACTGCTTCAAGGACAACTTACATATGTTCTAGAGGGCAATATAAATAGAGATGTCAAACTCTCTCATTTAAAATTGATCCTGCTGGTTGTGACTGGATCTTGCTATATATAGCCCCAGTCCAGTTTCAAACTCACAACCCTCCTGCTTCAGGCTCCACAATGGTTGGATTTTTGCCAGGCACCACCTGATTCTATCTTTTGCCCATAATTCATAATTTATGGGAAGAAAATAACCAAAAAGTACCTAAAGATTGAGGTAATAGTTGATGAAAACTTACACAGGCATAACAAAATTTTTAGGGATTTTGATAAGTCAACTTCTGATCAAGCCACTCCCCTCTAGAACGAAAATAATAAAGGTATATGAAAATATATCAGGGCTTGGAAGGCGGCTTAATGGCAGAGAGCTTGCCTAGCATGCATGAAGCCCTGGGTTTCATTTCTCAGTACCACATAAACAGAAAAATCCAGAAGTGGCGCTGTGGCTCAAGTAGTAGAAGGCTAGCCTTGAGCAGAAAATCTCACGGACAGCACGTAGGCCTGAGTTCGAGCCCCATTATCAATCAGAAAAGAAAGTATATCAGTCTAAAAGTAATTTAAGACAGGAAATGTAAATATTTCACAGTAGGGTACTAACTGAATAAATTATATATAAACAAACCTATTCAATGGAACACTACTTAGTTTCTCACACAAACACCTCTTACATATCTCAAGAATCATGGTGGTAAAAAATTTTTCAGAAAATCATTACTGAATAATGATGAATACTGATAGTGATGTAACAATAATCTTTGTTCTGAGTAGAAAAATGCATTTAATGAATTACAACTTTGTAGTAACTATTATTCAATATTTAGGGACAAGAACTCTACATGCTTTTACACATGTAATCTTCAAGTCCTTCTTAGGAAGAAAGTTCTGTTACTCTCATCTACTGCACAAGTGGAGAAACCAGAGCTGATTTCGCTGAAGATCATGAAGAAGATACACAGGTAAAACCACACTCAGGTAAGGCAGAGGCATAAGTCTAAAATAATCATGCTCTTGTACTGCAGTTTTCTCTCTTTCTGTTTTAAAGAATAAACATGAGATAACTGTTATTTGTTAAGAAAATTTTACTTGGAAGACAAAAAAAAATTTAAATGACATCTACTTCAATAAACATGAAATAGGGAAAAAGCAACTTAGGTATTCAAACATTTCCAAAATTCAAACAGAAAAAATGGAATTATCCACTAGAGCAACACTGACAGTTCAATAACAAAAAATCAAATAAGGTGGGCATCATTTTCTCTTTCTCTGCCTACCCCATTCTCACCAGAAGCCCTAATCCTGTAAAGTTGTAGCTGAAAGTGATACAGATATAGTGTGCATGAGATGTGAACGGGAGCCTAACCATCTCCTGCCCCAAATGAGTTGGGCGCTTACTGGAATCACTTAGGAGTGTTGCCTAGTTTGTTCTACAGGCCCCTCCATCGTTTCACTAACCCTTGCAATAATGTGATGCTTTATTGTTTGTATCTGAAATATTTTGGCTCCATTTCTGTGTGGTGGGGTTAATTGCTTTTTCTGGGAATTGATTAAAACTGACTCTATACATAAACTTACATCAACAGAATTAATACTGCTCCTTGAGCCAGAGGTACTAGCAATCCAGTGGCCATATCCATTTTCTGGTCCATCCACATTAATATCTGCCAGGTGCTGCTGCAGTGCTTAAGATAAACAAGACAAAACCAAACCTGAATTTCTGTAAAGATTTATAACCACAGAAGTATAACAAACATTGCATCACTGAATGAAAAAGGATGTAAGGCTATAAATGCAAAGTTTCTTGCTCTACCCCTATATTAGGGTTAAGGACTAAGAGCTATGACAAACCTTTTCTTCTCTACTCCTTAAAATCCCTCTGCAGAGAACTTTTCTTAACTGTCCCTGAGAAAAATGTTGACTGTAAGCTTTATATTTTCCTTTTCAGAAGGCAAATAGTCAAGTATTAACAGAAAGTCTCTGCAACATTTCCATGACATCAAGAAAAAAAAAACATATGGAGTCTTTGTTGTACCATAAAGAGACATCAAATCATTTTTCCCATAATAGAGCAGTCTTACTTATTAACAGTTATGGAAAGAGAAGTTATTCTTGGTAAAAAAAAAAAAAAAAGAATGGTATTTTAAAAAGTCTCTAAATGCATGAGAGTATACTAGCTGTCTAGTATTTTTGTCTAAAAATATAGAGTATACTACTATTTATAAACTCCTGTTTCTAAAAATATAGAGTACACTAGGCTCCCCGAACTTGGGAGGATGAGGCAGGAGGATCACCAGTTCCAGGACAACCTGGACTATATAGAATTTTTTTAAAAATACTGCTTTTCAGATACTTTTTTTTTTTTTCCTGTCCTGGGCCTTGACCTGGACACTGTCCCTGAGCTTCTTTTTGCTCAAGGCTAGTGCTCTACCACTTGAGCCACAGCTCCACTTCCAGCTTTTCTGTGATTAATTAGAGTTAAGGGTCTCACGGGGCTTTCCTTTTGCCAGACTGGCTTAGAACTGTAATCCTCAGATCTCAGTCTCTTAAGTAGCTGGGATTAATCATGGTGTAAGCCACTAGCACCTGGCAGCTTTCCGGATACTTCTGAGAACTACATGCTAATATAACCAAGCTGGTTATCAGGTTATCAGGATTCCTAATAAATAGCACTAGGTCAAGGGCCAATGCTTATCTACCAATACTTAGTGCCTTTTATAGATAACTCTAGATATAAGTCTCAAAGGCAGTTAGTTTACAGGCTATGACATATAGAGGAGATAATCATAATGAATGCAAATATCAACAAAACCAAAAGGAAATTGATACTAATTTACCAAAAGTTCTAGGTTATCTTAGAAAATTATGCTAGGTCAGAAGTTACCCCTGATAAAACACCCTTCAATTATCTTTAATTTATATTGATTTTTATCATTCATCTCCTCAAGCACTGATAGTTTTACACTTTTATACCTCTTTTCTCAATATAAATCAAGCTGTTAAAAGAAATCTTATTATACTGAACCAATCCTTCATAAGTTTGAAATACCAAAAAGACTTTGCAAATTATTGTATTATACTGCATTACCAGATATTAGTCTATGGATTTGAAAATGTCAGCTTTTTTTTATATCTAGCCACTATTTTCTTACTAGTTTATACCTTCAAGCAGTTAAAAAATGAGTAGTACAAAGGGCAAACTATGATAAGTACTGTTCTAACCCTTGTTTCCTAATCCTACCAGTCTTCTCCACAGAGGTAAATAATATAAGCAAGTTTTCACACACGTTTATGTAAGTATTTCTGGAAGCATCAAGAATACAGTGTAACAGCACTTGCCTCACAAGCATGAGGCAAGTCAGGTGCTAGTGGCTCACACCTGTAATCCTAGCCTCAAAAAGGGCTAATATATGAAGCCTGTGATTCAAAGCCAGCACAGGCAGGAAACTCGATGAGAATCCCATCTCCAATTAACCACAAAAAGCTACAAGTGTAACTATGGCTCAACATAAAAGCTCAGGGACAGTGCCCAGGCCCTAAGTTCAAGCCCCAGGACTGACACAAAGAAAGAAAAGTAGAGGCAAGGGTATGTATAAATTAAAGGCTTACCCATAAATCCTCCACTGGCAATACTCACATATTCTTTGTTTTTCTGTAATGAAAGATAAAGTTTACAGTATTATTCTTGATACTAGAGCATTTTAGTGTATTTTTTACCATACATTAATCGTACAGTGAGGGTTTTATTGTGATGTTGCCATATATATATATGTAAACAATGTATCCCAATCAAACTTACCATCTATTACCACTCTTTATCTACCTACTCCCTTTTTAAAAGTTTCAACAGATTTATTTTCATACATGCAAATAAAGTATCTTGACTATATTCATGCTCATTCACTCTCTCTATTAGCTCAACCCCTCCCCCAATGGCATACTCCCAAAGAACCTGTTTTATTTTCCTGGAATTTTTTTAAGTGTTTCTTAATTGTACCAAGGGTTTTTACCACGTATTTCAGATGTACACGGCCTATATTTGGGTAAGAATAACCTATCTTCTGTTGTTTTCTCTTTTCCGGACCCAGACCCCCTACTTATCTAGATTGAGATTCCTTATGCCGTTTTCATACATAGTTGTAACTGTTTCTGAAACAATTTAAAAATTAATTTTTATTATTCTGCATAATTTTAACTTTCTCCATTAAAATGGTTTAAAATCATCTGATAATCCCTCCTCTAAATATCTTTTTCATTCTAACTTTGTCTCTCAAGGGTTTGTTTTAGAACAATTTTCTCAGATCAGTCACAGTAAAATGAAATGAATAGAAATGAATCCAAGTTGAGCGACTTGTACAACAAGCTAACAATCTTTCTGATTCTATAGTTTAGGATCATAAAAAGTAAGGACTTCAATGTGAAAACTACAAAATAATTTAATAAGCTACTTTAAAAAAAATAAAGAGCCAGCATTGGCTGATACAATAAAAGTAGAGAGTCAGGTTACATAAAAACATTAATATAAATCAGCTAAGCTGAAGATAATATTCAAACACAAAAAGAAAAGATGTATAAATGTAAGGATAAATATGTATAAATATTTATCCAAATAAATAGGACATTAAAATGAATTATATAGCAACTATACAGAGAATGGATAGGCATGAAGATCAATGCAACAGCATAATGTAGACAGACTCTGATGCATAAGCAATTCAGTGTATTAAAAAAGTAACATTTCAGAATGATAGCAGAATTGATTTCCTATCTGGAAAAAAAACATTAATTCCTACTTTACTTCGTACATCAAAACAAAGACCAGATGGTTCAAGACTATATTATTTCAAAACAAAAAAAGAAAAGAAAAGAAAACATGGTAAGTATGGGAGCAAAGTCTGGAGAAGAAAATTACCTTCCTAGGCAAGACACAAAACTAAAAAGCTGTAAAGAAAAATATACAGAAAATAAGACATTTATCTACATGAAATTATATATGTTTATTTCTTCATGGTGATAGCAGTAACTAAGCAAATGAAATAATCTACATCAGCATACCTGTAAAAAGTGTGCCAGGACCATGTTCATATACATGTCTTCTTCCTCCCTGCCACTACCCATAAAACAGAGGTGCTCCCCGCCAGCTATGGAGCCAGACTCAATGGACTGCTTCTGTGCTTCCAGCAAAGATTTTACTGACTGTGCAAACTCTGATGGATTCTGAAGCATCTAGACAATTCAAAAAAATAAGAAACTTGGCAAGTGTTTGTTTCACATGCATTTCAAAATTTAAAGTATCTTTCCAGGAAAACCTTTGATATTTACAGAGCCATGCAGAGCAATGGAAAAATAAGTCTCTTATGAATAAAAATCCCTAGGATAAGAGAAAAGGAATGTGTATCTACAATGTGTATCTAGTGTATCTATAATACATTAGAACAGAGTTGAAAATTCAAAGATTAAAAAAATACTACTCTACTACAGAAAAAAAAATTCTTAGAAAGCAAAACAACTAGTAGCTACAGTGTGTGTAGGCATGATGCCAAAAAGACAGATCAAACAGCTCTACATCTTAGTTTCCACTTACACAATGAACCATTATTTCTTATAGGACAGGTAGAAATAGAAGCCATTATTTATCAACACTCTTTAGGTACTGCTGATACAAGGATGAAAAACTGATTTATCCTCAAGGAAACAAGTATATTAATAATTACAAAAAAATTAAAACATAATGGACTATAATCAAACTACAATAAAAATATAGGAATTGATAGAGTATATCGAAGTACTACTTGTAAAAATTAAATATAATAAAGCAAGGTGTTCCATCTTATTAGTAATTACAATCATTTTTCACTTATCAGTCTGATATAATAAGTAAACTAATAATACTAGTTGGAAGGTGGAAATCAAGATTGCAGTTTAAGGCCAGCCCAGGCAGAAAGTTAGCAAGAATCTATCTGCACATGCTTGTGTAATCTCAACTATGTGGGAGGCATAGGTAGAAAGACTGAAGTCAAAAAACAGGAGAGCTAGGAGCTGGTGGCTCAAGCCTCGCTACTCAAGAGGCTGAGATCTGAGAATCTCAGTTTGAAGCCAGCCCGGGCAAAAAACGTGTCCCCATGAGACTCGTATCTCTAATAAATGACTCAGAAAAAGAAAGAAAAAGAAATAAAGCCAGAAGTGGTACTGTGGATCAAGCGTTAAAGTGCTAGATTTGAGTACAAAGAGGCTCAGCAACAGCACCTAGGTCCTGAGATTCATGCTCCAGGATGAGCAAAAGAAACAAAACAAAACAAAACAAAACAAAAAAACAGGTAGGAGATCCTATCTGAAAAAAATGAGAAAATCAAGAAAGGGCTGAGATGATGACTCAAGTATATATAAAGATCTTAGCTGGGCGCTGGTGGCTCACGCCTGTAATCCTAACTACTCAGGAGGCTGAGATCTGAGGATTGCAGTTCAAAGCCAGCCCGGGCAGGAAAGACCATGAGACTCCCATCTCCAACAAACCACTAGGAAAAAAAAACAGAAGTGGCACTGTAGCTCAAATGGTAGAGCGCTCACCTTGAGCTGAAGAGTTGAGGGATAGCGCCCAGGCTCAGAGTTCAAGCCCCGCAACCAAAAAAAAAAAAAAAAAAAGATCTTATAGCAGTGTGTTAAAAGAAATTTAAAAATAATCAAGCATAGGTTAATCAGGCAATGAACTATGGCATATCTTTTTTCCTTTTTTTTTTCTTTGGCCAGTCCTCGGGCTTGAACTCAGGGCCTGGGCACTGTACCTGAACTTTTTGCTCAAGGGTTGTACTCTACCACTTGAACCACAGCACTATTTCTGGCTTTTTCTCTTTATGGTGTATCTGTACCATGGACCACTACGCAGCATTAAATATATATTATACTTAATTTCCAAGATAACTTGAGTGAACAAGCAAGTGATAAAACAAGTAATATGTTACTGAAAGTCTGAAAGGTAAGCAAGTTGATAATAGTAGTTAACTCTGAAGTTTTTTTTTTTAATTGTAAAATAGAAAGTATTCAAGAATCACCAGAGTAAAATTTTAAAATAAGCCTAAGAGAAGATTCAAGGAAGAGAAAAGTGCCAAGTTCACTTACAGGATACAAACAACCTAGAATAGCATTTCTCAGCTACAGGATCCAAAACTCTCTAGGCTTTTTTTTCTTTCCAAGATCAGGACTTAAACTTGGTTCAAGCCGCTTGTGCTCATTGGCTAAGCACACTACTAACTGAGCCACATCTATAACCCCCTTCAATTAGTTCCCTCTGAAAACCATCTAGGCCCTTCTACACTTTCATTAGCCTCACTGTCAACTTGCCAGACAAGATGGAGATAAACAGGGTAAACTGTATATTTATTATTCCACTCTTCTCTGCTTCCCCATTCCTGTGGCTCTGATGACCTTAAAACACCGTAAGTGCTGCAGCCTCAGTTCTACCAAGAGCTCTAAGTATCTCCGACCATTTAATTACTTTATCCACTCCTTAACTAAAATTACTCTGGGGTTATAATTTTAACAAGTAGGCACTGTCAGATATTATCTTATTATGTATGAATTACATGCATTCATACTCATGATTTTAAAAAATAGCTTAATGATAAAAAGGTTATATAATTCTTACCCAAATTAAAATAAGAGCTGATATCTGTAGCAGACTTACTAGGTGCAAGGCACTACGCTAAGTAATCTATCAAGCAGCCCACAGTAAGAACAGTAAAAATTTACTGACCTAACAATGGTATGCAGAAGTAAGCCATAGGCAACAGTTCTCAGTTACCCTTTATGATGCCAAAAGAGCAAAAGAGTGTTTCTAGGTGAAAAGGAAACCTGAGACTCTCTTCTCATTAAGCAGATAAAAAGTTTTGCAATCTAGGCCAGGTATATTGACAGCTAAAGGAAAAAAATTCTCTCATAAAAAAATTAATCAGGGCTGGGAAGGTGGCTCTGTGGTAGAGTGCTTACCTTGCATGCATGAGGCCCTGGGTTCGATTCCTCAGCACCACATAAGCAAAAAGAAAAAAGCCGGACGTGGCGCTGTGGCTCAAGTGGTAGAGCGCTAGCCTTGAGCTGAAGAGCTGAGGGACAGCGCCCAGGCCCAGAGTTCAGGCCCCATGACCGGACCTCCCCCCCAAAAAAAAAAAATTAATCAGCATTTATACTAACCAGATCTGAATCTAAGTGGAAAGCAGTCGATAAATGCCCAGCATTATACTGTTCTGCAGGACGGCAATCAACCACAAAGAAGCGGACTCCTTCCTAAAAGGGAAACAACATCTGACACAATGGAATTTGACATCAGGTTCCAGTTATACAATATGATAGTAACAAAAACACAAAGAAAGGCAACCTGTTTGTAAAAAATGGATTTCATACAGGATTTGGAACATACATTTTGTTATAGACATTAAAAATAACCTCAAAGTCCTAAACACTTTCTGCTTAACATATACTTTAGCCATTGCTCTTGAAAGTGTTAAAATGTATAGCAAGACTATGAGCTATAAAACTACCTATATTGGAATCTAAAAAACTATATTATTTATTTAATACAAGTAAGATACATTGTTATTTCTGCTATTAAGTCCACATCTTATCATCCAAGAACTAAATACCTTTCTTGTGTGTAAAAGGGAGTTCATGTGAGTAAGTCTCCTTAAACTGTATTACATAGGTCTTTTTAATACTAGTTCTAATATGATAAATATGTTGAGATGCTTATGTTTTTAAAACTCTGAACAACCAGTATAGATACTGTATGAAGCTCAACTGAAATGTATCATAAAAGCTCATCTTCCCATACCCATTCCTCTCTTGGATACCATCTTGGAAATATAGCTCACCTTCAAATCTAAGGTTAAGTAATGAACAACAGATACTAAAAAAAATACTACTGACCAAACTGACTTCTTAGATTTCCATGTACAACAGTGAACAGAAAACTGTAATTCTTTCATAATTCTGGTTTATTCATTAAACTATATAATTCAGTTAGGATATACCCTGTTAAAGGCTAAAATTCAAGTATAACATACATGGCATTCAGTTGCCATGTTGAAATATGAAAAAGGGCAATTTATAGAAAATGGTGTCAAGAATGACAAAAACAATTAATTTGATAACTAAAATAACAGGCAAGCTGATGGTTTGAATTGACCATTATGCACAGAAGATTTAACCTACTTATCCAAAAAGACTGAACAGCTACATATTACAGTAAATGAATTTAGCAGGAATCACTGAACAGGAAGGAAATGTTTAATGAGAGGGACTGAACCCAGAAGCTTGTGCATCCTAAGCATATGCTCACTGGGCTATGGTCCTCCCAATTCCATATATTTAAAGCCATCTGACAAATGGGTTTTTTACTTACACTTTGCAGCTGATTTGCTTGAAGGATCTCTGACACTGAGACAGCCAAACAAAGAGCCTGACTCAAATCTGCATCATCATCCTTAATTCCCAACAGAGTACTACCGAAGAGATGGTGATTATCCTATTACAAAGAGAATTTTTTTTAATTAACAAACATGAGTTGCACAAGGAGGGTTTCAGTGTGACATCTCTACACATGTATACAACATCCTGATCAATCTCACTCCTCCATCTTTCTCTTTCCTTTATTTCCCTCCTTTCTAATGCGTCTCCATTAACCTATCTGTTTTATTTTTGTGCATGTAAACAAGCTATTTCAACCTCAAAGAAAAATTTTAAACATTAGAAAGAAAAATAAAAATTTCTGGGTAACATTCTCCCTCTCTCTTTGTTAGTACTGAGATTTGAATGCAGGACCTTACGCTTTCTAAGCAGGCACTCTACCACTTGAGAAACTGCCAGTTCCTTTATGTGTTATTTAAAAGACAGGATCTTTTTTTATGCACAGGCTACCCTATGCTGGGATGACAGCTCCATGCCACTGCACTTAGTCATTAGTTAAGATGGAGTCATAAACTTTTATGCCTAGGCTGATCTAAAAGCTGGGCATAAAATCCCCTGATCTTCTCCTCCCAAGTAGCTTAGTGTTACAAGCTTGAGCAGCCATGTACAGTCTTTTTTTTTTTTTTTTTTTTTTTTGGGTCCGGTCGTGGGGCCTGAACTCTGGGCCTGGGCGCTGTCCCTCAGCTCTTCAGCTCAAGGCTAGCGCTCTACCTCTTGAGCCACAGTGCCACTTCCGGCTTTTTTCTTTTTGCTTATGTGGTGCTAAGGAATCGAACTCAGGGCCTCAGGCATGCAAGGCAAGCGCTCTACCACTGAGCCACCTTCCCAGGCCCCCCATGTACAGTCTTTAAACCATGATAAAATATGAATAATGATATAATGTCCATGATTCTTATGATTAATTTCAAAGCTTATTCTTACATCATCTCAAATCTCACAGGCTAAAATATACAAGAAAGTCCCAATGAGAATTCACACAAAAGAAAAGATAGAGGAAAAAAAAATCCTGTAACAATGAATCCTCTCCCACAGTCAATCTAATCTATAAAAAAAACAACCCTAGAGTTATTTTCTATACCATCATTTATATATAAATGTTGAATTTCAGAAGCTGGTAGCTCAGGGATAATGCTTACTTTGCATGATCAATGCATTGTGCTTCAAAAAAAAAAAAAAAAAAAACAGGCCTCAGTGACTTAAACCTACAATCCTTAGCTACTCGGGAGGCTGAGACAGGAAGGATCACACAGTTGAACACGAGAGCCCTTTTCAAACAAATGATGGGTGTAGGTAGCACACTCCTGTCATCTCAGCTACAATGGGAAGTCTAAAATAGGTACAAAGGAAGACCCTTCTGAAAAAATAACCAGTACAAGAGAAACAAAGGGGAGAGGTATACATAGCTCAGCAGCAGAGGAAGTGCCTAGTAGCATGAGCCAAACTGGGTTTGGGGAATGAGGAAAAAGAACCACCTCACTTGTAGCTTCTCAAGTCTCCATGTAACAAAAATAAAATGTAGTAGAAATACATCACATAATAATTATATGTTACATAATAATGCTGATATATAGCTGAGTCTAATTTGCAGATGCTAGAATTATTTTCTGTATCTCAAGAATAAAGTGTTCCTCTAGCAATACATGAGGCTGAGATCTGAGGAGCACAGTTCAAAGCCAGTCTGTGAAAATAAATCTGAGAGACTCTTAATAACCAGAAAAGAATTGGAAGTGAAAGTATGACTCAAATGGTAGAATGCTAGTCTTTAGTAAAAAAAAAAAAAAAAAAAAAAAATCAAAGAAAAGCAAAAGCCCAAGGTTCAGCCAGGCACCAGTGGCCTACATCTGTAACCCTAGCTACTCAGGAGGCTGAGATCTGAGGATCATTGTTCAAAGCCAGCCCAAGCAGAAAAGTCCCCATAAGACTCTTATCTCCAATAACTACTCAAAAAAGCTGGAAGTAGCACTGTGGCTCAAGGGGTAGTATGGCTCAAGCGGTAGAGCCTTGAGCACAAAGAGGCTCAGGGACAACGCCTAGGCCCTGAGTTCAAGTCTCATGACCAGCAAAAACAAAGAAAAAAAGCCCAGGGTTCTAAGTTTAAGACCCAGTACCAGTACCAAAAGAAAGAGGCACTCATCTCTTCTGCACATCCCACCCCAAGTACTAGACTTTGAACAGAGCCTTATAGTCAGACCCTTCATTCAGTACTTTTTTGCTTTAGTTATTTTTTGGATACAATCTTGTTTTTGCTCAAGTCCAACTTCAGATCGAAATCTTCCTATGTCTTCCTGGTAGCTGGAATTAAAGACATGTGCTACCATGCCTGGCTTCACTAACTTTTTGTCCAAGCTGGCCTCAACCATGACTCTTCCAACCTCTGCCTCCAAAATATCTCGGATTATAGGTGAGTGCCTCTTTTTTTTTTTTTTTTTGGTAGGTCATGGGGCTTCAACTCTGGTCCTGGGCGCTGTCCCTCAACTCTTCAGCTCAAGGCTAGTGCTTTACCACTTGAGCCACAGCACCATGGCTTTTTCTGCTTATGTGGTACTGAGAAATTGAATCCAGGGCCTCATGCATGCAAGGCAAGCACTCTACCACTGAGCCACCTTCCCAGTCCAGGGGTATGCCTTTTAAAAGGACCAAAGTGGTCCTCTTATAATATTGAAAAAAAGTCTATGACTACTTTTTTGTGCTGTTATTCCATCATCTGACTGACCATAGTGAAAACTAATGTGATTTATAATAGAATAGTATTTCAAATAGCTAAAATTATTCCAAGAACAAATTGTTCCCTAGGAACAAATACTTAAATTATTTTTGAGGTAAATGTCCTGTTTTTGTTCATTTAGATTCTTTTTTAGCATAAATTATGATATTTTCATACATGCAGAGCTTGATCATATATATTCCCCCATTTCTCTTCTCATACTCTTTCTCCTGGATCTATGTTTTTTGAAAGTTAACATTATTTGCCTCTGACACTGACATACACACTGACATAATACTATGGCACATGTCCAACAGGATGTTCTTACCGGCTACTGAGGTCACAAACTAACCTGTACTATACAAATAATAATGTACATCATTTCCCTATGTCATTGAGTATCGTTTCCTCGAAAATCACACTAATCAGGCTTCTAATTTGATGTCTTTTATAAAAAATCTAGGTCTCTAAGGGTTAAGTAACCCTTTGTTGTTGTTGCTTATAGGTCAGCAATGCATCACAAAGGTTATCCAAGACTGAACATGAGATAAGCAACAAAACACTAATTTAAGAAATATCTCAGAGCCGTTTGCTGGTGGCTCACGCCTGTAATCCTAGCTACTCAGGAGGCTGAGATCTGAGGATCGCGGTTCAAAGCCAGCCCAGGCAGGAAAGACCGTGAGACTCCTATCTCCAATAAACCACCAGAAAACCGGAAGTGGTGCTGTAGCTCAAGTGGTAGAGCGCTCACCTCGAGCTGAAGAGCTGAGGGACAGCGCCCAGGCCCAGAGTTCAAGCCCCATAACCGACAAAAAAAAAAAAGAAATATCTCAGTCAATTTTTGCTTGGTCAGAAATAACTAATAAGCAAAACAAAGATAAAGTGGTTCTCACTGGCATTTTCTATCTATCTGTTTCCCACTAAGGAAAGAATTTACAGTGAAAAAACATATAACACATAAAAAGACAGAAAAATGGAATAATTAAAGAGTATTTTAACCACAGTGAATACAAAAGTAAACAATAGAACAGTACACAAAATGTGAACTACAAATCAACTCATCATTTTGTGGTTCTTACCTTCCTAAAGGAAGCTGGTGTTTTACTGCAATAATATTGAGCCAAAGAGAAAAGGTCTTCTATATCTTCCAGATGCAAACTGGATGGAGTGTTTTCCAAGAACTCTGAAATTACACATATGGCAACATTTAACAAACTTTGAAAAATACTATAATTGATACTATCTGTTAAAAAGTAAAATATCTGCAGTGTAATACTACAGAAATGGAATCTTATCTTTTGTTTTTGTATATGTAGTGCTAAGAATCAAATTGAGGACCTCACATGCTAGCCCAGTGCTTTACCAGTGAGCAACATCCTCAATTCAGCAATGATGCTTTCAAAGCTGCTTGTGGAGAAACAGACTCTGAAAGGAGCTAATACTGTTAATGCTTTACTGCTAGTAAAGGATGTGTCCGAGAATCAAAACTAGCTTTCACTAGGACTGTATCCAACAAACATACAAAAACACCAAGGTCCCTAGAAATGAATAGTAAGTAAGAGTAGTTTCTGACTTAAATGTAGAAAGATAAATATTACAAGTGAGTAAGAATAGTTTTTGACTTAGGGAACTTAACTTTTTTTTCTTTTCTTTTTTTTTTTGTTGGTCATGGGGCTTGAACTCTGGGCCAGAACACCGTCCCTCAGCTCTTCAGCTCAAGGCTAGTGCTCTTCCACTTGAGCCACTGAGCCACTTTCAGTTTTCTGAGTGGTTTATTGGAGATAAGAGTCTCACAGACTTCCCTGCTTGGGCTGGCTTTGAACTGCAATCCTCAGATCTCAGCCTCCTGAGTAGCAAGGATTGCAGGTGTAAGCCAGCAGCGCCCAGCTGGGAACTTGAATCTTGTGGGAGAAAATAATAATGTAGAAAACAATCATGTAGCCAGGTGCTGGTGACTCATGCCTGTAATCCTGAGATCTGAGTATCACAATTCATAGGCAGCCCTGGCAAGAAAAGTCCGTGAGACTCTTATCTCCAATGAACCACCACAAAACTGGAAGTGGTGCTATGGTTCAAGTGGTAGAACACTAGCCTTGAACTGAAGAGTGTGGAGACAGTGCCCAGGCCGAGTTCAAGCCCCACAACGAAAGAAAGAAAGAAAGAAAAAAAAAAAGAAAGAAAGAAAGAAAGAAAGAAAGAAAGAAAGAAAGAAAGAAAGAAAGAAAGAAAGAAAGGAAGGAAGGAAGGAAGGAAGGAAGGAAGGAAGGAAGGAAGGAAGGAAGGGAAAGAGAGAGAGAGAGAGAGAGAAAGAAAGAAAGAAAGAAAGAAAGAAAGAAAGAAAGAAAGAAAGAAAGAAAGAAAGCAGGCAGGCAGGGAGGGAGGGAGGGAGGGAGGGAGGGAGGGAGGGAAAAAGAAAGAAAGGAAGAGAAAGAAAGAAAGAAAGAGAAAAGAAAACAATAATATAGAAAGATAAACATTATTGTCCAGACAGGACAAGGTGTCTGGCAATATCGAGTAGAAGTAGCTATCTCCTTATGGGGCCAGCATGGGTAGAACTCAGAAGAATCAAACCTTAAACATAGAGATTATAAAGTAAAATGGAACTTAAAATTTTTCTAGGCTAATATTCTAAACATATGGATTGGAAAACTAAGTTTTAGAGACATTAAATGATCTGATGATCTGAAATATTTTCTCCATATTGAGTAATACTTACGGATAACTTCTTCTTTGCTACCTGATTCTTGTGCTAAAATAAATTCTCTGTAAAAGGAAATTAAACAATTGAGTTAAATATTAATAGAGCACCTGTGAGAAAAAGAATCTAACTAACTTGATACTTACTTTGCATTAACAAGAATAATTAACATTACAAAATAAATAAAAAATGGATCTGCTTGTTGAAGATATCCATCCCATATTGCCTGAGTGACTTCAATGGAACAGTAATATGCAAAAAGACTTCCAAGCTGTAATCAGGAAATAAAATGAGAGACATAAACCACTGGAGATGACCTGGTCTCTTACAAGTATTAAAGTAAATGATTAAGTAATAATACATCAAATTATCTATACCTGATATTTAATATGTACTTCAGTGTTGAAATCTAAGGGCAAAATGGCACAGTGGGCCAATCAGGCACCTCACTTAACCTTTCTAAGGATGCCATTTCTACTGTTAAAAGCAGGAGAGGAGTTTAGGGGTGTATGTATTGCTACTCATTTTCAACCACTGTTGTAAAAAGAGAGGTAATTAACCTGGAATATGTTAAACAATGCAATACATTTCTCTGCCATAACTCAGTAACAAGTATATTATGTAGCTCCAAGGGTAGCTAGTGTAATCAACTTAGTTTTTACAGCATAGTTTTCAAATTTACAAGGTATTTGTGAAGATCAAACACTCAGTAAAATTTTAATGACAGTGTAAGTGTAAATTGATTTACATTTTAAGTCATTTGAAAGAGATAAAATTACTATTCTTCAATAGATTTCAGCTCTCTGGTTTTGTTTTGCAAATAAAAGACTTTTTACAATCTAAGTCTCTCTACAGCCTAATTGTGTTGAAATTGAATGAATTCAATACTTTGATTAGACAATTTTCATCAGGTTTGGAAATAACTCCATCTAGAGGATTATATCAATAATATCTTTAATGACTAAAGCAAATGGGAATCCATATATTTAGTTCATTCTTTATGCCTGGTGCCAAATTATTGTTATATCATTGTTCATTATCTTTAATTCTTACTTGCTAAGTAGACATTTTCTCCCTATTTCACAGACAAGATGATAGACTGGGATGAAATAAATTTCTGAAGCTAGTGAGGAACCATGTACTAGAAAAAAGTCCAAGACTCAACAGTCCATGTAAGGGTCATTTTAACTGTCCAAAGTGCTGCTGATTCTTTTTGCTGTTGTTTGAAAAATTACTATCACAAATTCCAATTAAAAGGTTTAAATACAAACAGAATATGCATCTTTAATCTCAGCTGAACTCACATCACCATTTTATTGCCACTATTATGGGTTCTTCAGGTGTAAAAATTAGTTTGTTTCATTTCATGATTAAAAAAAAACAACCGAAACTACTCTATTTTCATCAACATGATACCAGTATTAAGAATGAATTAACTGACAGAGCAGCTAGAGGCAAAGCAGTTGTTTCAAAATTCAGGCTAAATCTACTGAAATAGTAGAGTACTATTTCAGACTTCTGGTAATAGAAATGGCATCTTCTAGGCAGAGAGACCTCTATTACTTAAAATGCTCAAAAGAAATAATATTTTGCTTTAACATAACTAGATTTAATGGTAGCATATGAATGGTAGCTCAAAGAAGCTAAGGTTTTATAGGCATTTTATTAATTTGACTCCAAAGTGCCAGTTAGAACTGCTAACCCAGAATAAGACTTCCTAATGAAAATACAAATAGAGAAAGACACTAAGTTGTATTTTACATTGTTTTACAGTAACCATTTGGAAATACAATTTTTTTTCAGATTGGTTACCAGTTTATAACACCATCAATCTTTTTTTCAGTGATGGGGCTTGAATTCTGGGCCTGGACACTGTCCCTCAGCTCTTCAGTTCAAGGCTAACACTCTACCACTTGACCAAAGCACTACTTCTGGTTTTCTGGTAGTTTATTGGAGGTAAGAGTCTCGCTGGCTTTCAACTGTGATCCTCAGATCTCAGCCTCCTGAGTAGCTAGGATTAGAGGAGTGAGCCACCAGTTCCTGGCACACCATCAAATTTTTAAAAGTTTTAAACTGAACTGATATTTAAATATACTGCATATGCAGAAATAGGTACTAATTGCTACATTTAACAAATATATAAGTATATAATTATTATATAAGATAAGATGCATCAATAGATTCTAATTATGTAAGTTCTATTTCTATTCATGTGCAAAAAAAAGAAAGGTTAACCCTCCTATCACATAATCTAAACCTAAGTGAAGAGCAAAAAACCCTATGTTAAATGTCAGTAATTTTCTTCTTTCCTTTTAGTAATAATAATTATAATTTATCTTTTTTTCTTCTTCTTGAAAAATAGCCTTCCTAACAATAGTTTTATATAAACTATTTTTCATTAAGTGCTCCTACTTTCACTTCATTACCCAGTTGAGTGCATAGGAGTCTGGAGTAATTTTCTTTGTATCAAGAAAAGAACAAAGCTCTGGCTCGTGGTATTGGATGAGTAATCGGAAAAGATGGAATGGTCTCCCCTTCAGGGAACAATCCCTAAAAGACAAAAGAAATAAATTTTTTCATTAACAGGTTAAAACTGATCGTATCATTGATCAATCCCTCTACAATAGTCATCTTTTCTCTTCCCCCTTTCTTCCTCCCCACCCCCCCCTAAGAAAATCAAAGCATTCATACAAACCTATCTGGAATAACCAGGCAGAGCTTTCTTGGTATCCCTTTTAATACACCTGGCAAGCACACAGGGACTTTTCAAAGATTCTCTCCTGGTGAACCCAGGCAGTATTCAATTAAGAGGACTATAACCATCACTTAAAATGGCACTTAGCTTAATGCAAGAAAGTTAGGGTCCTGTCTTCTTTTCTGCCAAGTAAAAGGAAACTCCTGGGAAGGCTAGTCCTAGTTTTTATATTCAACCTGGAATATCCTTAAGCAAAAGTGTAAGGCAGAATGACCACAGATGAACATTTCAGAAACTATCCAAGTGGCCAAGGTACCATATGTCCTCAGAGTGAATTCCAGAAGGTACCAAATTCTCAACTTATTGAATAGTTGTCCTACTTCAACGAATTGTTGTGGAAGTAAAGTGGAAAAGTTAAATGTAAATATTATCTTAAGGTAAAAGGCACTAAATACATATTTTGCCTTTTTAATCACAATACCTTCTTCCAAACAAATGTTTGGAAGTTCCAAACAACTTCTACTACAAAGTACTTTAATAGTAGAAATGATTATATAAAAGGCATAGAGATACATTCTGGGCCATGGATTCCCTGCAGTCTCTGTCCATTCTTGTATCTGTTCAGCTTTAAGTAGGTTCCTCCACCCATGGACATGGTAGCCACTCACAACCTTAAACTGAAAGTCACCATCACCATACCCATGTACCCAATTGACAACCCCTGGGATCAGGTCAAAACCACATCCATGCACTACACTGACTTTTCAGGAAGCACAGTTGCTTCCTCCTTCCTATATACAGCCTCTACTTCTACTCATCAACCTTATTTCTCAAGTTGGAGGCATGGCTCAGTTAGTAGAGGGCTAGCCAATGAGCAAAAGCATCAGGTACCAAGTTTAAGTCCTGGTCTTGGACCAAAAAAAAAAAAGGAAAGAAGCCTTATTTCTAATTCCCACATCCACAGCATTCTTATAGTCCTCTATGTCCTGCAACTTTCTTAGATGCCATCATATGCATATTAATTTGTTTTAGTGTGTTTACATTTTTAGTCTTTTGTAGCTTTTTTTTCCAGGGCTGAGGACCGAACCCAGGGCTTTGCGCGCACCGGGCAGGCGCCCTTCCGCTGGGCTAAACTCCCAGCCCCATGTGTTTACATTTTTAATACCTCAAAACCAAACAGAATTCAACTGCATGGAAAAAGAACCTCTCAAAAGGTAATATAATCTTAATGTAAATGAAACTAACCCCTCACAAATCTAACAAACCAATCATGAAATGGTCAAGGGAGCTAAAGAGAGACTTCTCAGAAGAAGAGATAAAAACGGCAAAGAAACACATGAGGAAATGTTCATCATCCCTGGCTGTAAAGGAAATGCAAATAACAATAACAATGAGATACCACCTTACTTCAGTCAGAATGACCTACATCCTAAATTCAGCCAACAACAAATGCTGGAGGGGATGTGGAGAAAGAGGAACCCTACTACATTGCTGGTGGGAATGTACACTAACATAGCCACTTTGGAAAGCAGTCTGGAGGTACCTCAGAAAGCTAAATATAGACATCCCCTACAACCGAGGCATACCACTCCTAGGCATCTACCCTGAACAACAGGAACCAGTATACAAAGACACATGCACCTCCATGTTTATTGCAGCACTGTTCACAATAGCCAAGATTTGGAAACAACCCAGATGCCCCACTACTGATGAGTGGATCCAAAAAACTATATACAATGGAATATTATGTACCTATATACAATGGAATATTATGCAGCCATTAGAAAGGATAAAACATGGCATTTCAGGGAAATGGATAGAACTAGAGCGAGTTATTTTGAGTGAGGTAAGCCAAGAACAAAGAGACAAATATGGTCTCCCTAATATGTGTGGATGCTCAAGCCAAAATCCAAGAAGATATGACAAAGTAAACAGGACTTAAGAAATATAGGACAACTACTCATTTTGTTGTATTATTACTAAATGACTCCCTCCTTCTTGATCATATATATGATAGATATGCGTACTCTATGGAGGAAAGCCAGGAAGAGGACAGAATAAGTGGGAAATGGAACAACATACAACAAAGGGGCCCATCAGCTGCACTGGACATAGAAGAAAAAGAACTAAGCAACTCAAAGACAGCAATGGGAAGAGGAATTAGAGGGAAAGAGGGAGCAGCCTACACTAAGCAAAAGGAAAGAAATGTAAACATGACCTGATGTGGAAAACATAATTTGTATTGTCAACGCTCATAGAATTCACAAACTGTATAGACCATGATGACAATTTGCCTTGTGAAGGTTAAAATGTGTTTGTAACTTTAACTAAGTATCACTATTCCACAATACTGTGAAATATATGACATTTATGTAATCAACTAATCTCAATTTTTTTTTAAAGTGAGCGAAGGGATGCATTAGGAATGATGGGTGACAATGTTGTCAGACACCTTATATTCATGTGCTGTTTTATAGAATGGGGACTTCTTTGTACTAAAGATAATAATAATTAAAAATGTTTAAAAAATCTTAATATAAGAACGGCAGTACTTTTTAACTACTCTGTTAAAAATACAAGATATTTCAGAAGTTGGGTTAATGTATGTATTGCTGTGAACAAAGTGATGATTCAGTCTTCATTTGGACAATATGCTTTGCTAATTCATCAGACTCTGCTATCAACTACTCCATTTAGCTTTTGTAGTGAGATGCATTTTACCAGTCACAAAGGAATGAAGCAAGAATGTCATATAATGAAATAGCAAAAATACCTAACAGGGTAAAGCATAAGTCATCATAATAAAAGCCGATATTTATTGAGGAAATGTCATGTGCCAGACACTGTGACAAGCATTTTACCAAGTCAGTTCATCTCATCTTTACAAACAACTAAAGTTATAGGTGAAAACTAAAGTACAATTGAGATTAGGTAATTTACATTGCTAAGCATTAATAGACCAAGCTGGGTGACAGAGGGTCACACCTATAATCCTAGATCCTCATGAGGCTGAGATCTGAGGATGGCAGTTCAAAGTCAGGCCCCATAAGAAAGTAAGTCTGTAATACTCTTTATCTCCAATTAATCACTGAAAAACTAGAAGTGGCACTGTGGCTCAAGTGGCAGAGTGCAAAAGGGAGCTCAGGGACAGTGCCCAGGCCTAGTTTGAGCCCCATAACCAGAGGGGGAGGGGGGAAGTGATGGACCTAAAATGTATATACAAAACATGGGCATTGATGCAACATTGGTATTTACTCACTAGACACTATGCTGAAAATGAACTATATAATTGTGGGTGGGAAAACTGTGAGAGAACAAGGGAAGGGGTGACATTGTCAAAAAATAAATGTACTCTTTATCTGACTTATGTAACTGTAATCCCTCTATATATCACCTTTACAATAGCAATTAAAAAAGGGATAAAAATAAATTTAAAAATAGGCGTTGAATCATTAAGCCATACTGACTCCCTTCCATATATAAAATTTGGTATTTCAGCAATAGGTATTTTGGCTAAAGGACTAGGATATAGCTCAAGTGGTACGATACTTGTCTAACAAGCTCAAGGCCCTGAGTTCAATCCCCCCTTCAAAAAAGGCTACATAAAGAAAACAAAACAAGACAAAAAGTTTCATGTAAACATTAAAGGGCTGTGTTCAAATGGCAAAGCACAAGATGAACAAGCAAGCCAAGTAAGAGAATGAGAGACTAAGGCCCTAAATTCAAACCCCAGATTACAAAAAAAAAAAAAAAAAAAAAAGAAAGAAATGAAAATCACAGCTTCAACATTATTAAAAAATGAAGAAATTATTGTTATATTATATACATAGCCATTCCTATGCACATATCCCAGAAGTACAAACATACCCCCACAAAACTTGTACACAATCATTCATAGCAAGATATTCATAATAGCCCCAAATGAAAACAACCCAAATGCCCATCAAATAATAATAAAATATGTTATATACTCCATTTTATGTAATTATATTCTTTTTTTTTTTTCTCAGTGGTGGGGCCTGAACTCTGGGCTTGGGCGCTGTCCTTATATAATTATAAATCAGACACACACCTTATAGTAGTCACTATTTAAATCAGAAAATAAATAAAACATTCACTCCTAGAATAATATGTTACACAAAAAAAAAACCATAGAAAAACTGGAAATCAGTTAACCATCCAAGTCCAGAGCCATAGTCCACCTCTACAGAACACTAGAACTGATTGGGAAAATCTAATCAAATACTGATGCATTAGTCCCATCACCATAACTGAGAGATTTTGATTTAATTAAGTAGGCATGCAAATAGTAGGATTAAGAGTTCCACCATTACCCTAGTGTGCATCCAAGGTCTACAGTAAAGCCAATAATCTAGATTATGTCTAAGGTTTCTTTCGGCTCAAAAATTCTGATCCCCAGCTCTAAGAACTACAATTTTTTTCTGACCTCTTGAGTACCCCCAAACTAGTATGACTACAACTACCAACGTTTTTCTGATTAGCCTAGAAAAGGTGGCTTTGATAACAGATGATTAGCCCTCCCTCCCATCATACACTCCCGTATCACTCTGTGTTTTACCTTCCTAAGACTCAGTTTGCTTAATACTTTTATCTCTGTGAGATGTTCCTAACTGTAATCCCAGCATGTCACATAAGAGGTACTCCCAAAATATTATTTTTTTACATAGATACTGTAATACTATTTTTTAGGGAAACATACTAAAATATAGAGAGCACCAAATAAACCTGAAGAGTTACGTTACATATAACAACTCTAGAAGTAGAAATTATTAACTAAAAATCAAGTCAAATAACAATTATGATTCAACCTTAAAAATTACATTAATTTTTTTACCTTACCATCAAAGTAAGCCTAATCATTTTAGTCCACTATTCACCAGACTATTATTCACTTCTGAAACCATAACTAATCATATTTTACCTGGGAATGTACTTATTCATGATAGCATAAAAGCAGTTGTATAAATCACTCCGTGGAAGCTGAAGATGCACCAGTGGTTTCAGTAGATGTATCCAGCTAAGGGATGTACTATATTTAGTGTTGCGTGATTTACAATAAAAAGTAATCACAGATTCAATATCCAGAAGTAACTCTGATGCCTTTTCCTCCGGCACTGAAAGATGGTCTGGAAAATAAACATCAAAATAAAGTTATCAGCCGGGTGCCAGTGGCTCACACCTGTAATTCTAGCTACTCAGGAGGCTGAGATCTGAGAATCATGGTTCAAAGCCAGCCTAGGCAGGAAAGTCTGTGAGACTCTTATCTCAAATAAACCACTAGAAAACCAGCAATGGCACTGCGGCTCAAGTGGTAGAGCACTCACTAGCTTTGAGCTGAAGAGCTGAGGTACAGTGCCCAGGCCCAGAGTTCAAGCCCCACAACCAACAACAACAAAAAGTCATCAAGGATCAATTAGAGGTTTAGCGATTGAACATACCATTTGCTTACAAATACACAGTGCATATAGATCATGACAAAGTAAACTACACAAAAGCATTTTTCCGTGTGTGTGTGTGTGTGTGTGTGTGTGTGTGTGTGTGTGTGTGTGTGTGTGTGTGTGTGTGTGTGTGTGTGTGTGTGTGTGTGTGTGTGTGTGTGTGTGTGTGTGTGTGTGTGTGTGTGTGTGTGTGTGTGTGTGTGTGTGTGTGTGTGTGTGTTGCTGAGAATGAAACCCTGGACCTTGTGCATGCTGGGGAAACATACTACCACTAACTTACATCACAGCCATAGTTTCGCATATATGCATATATATGTACATATATGCAGACACATACTTGTTGGTTATATAGGCATATACATATGCCTATTTATATATAATATATACATATATAATATATATACCTATTTAACCTATAAGTTAACTAAAATGGGAAAGTTAAAAGATGTCCAATGGAAAGATAAATGAAAAAGAGAAGTATAAACAATTTGTATTATATTTTTACAGTGATTAATGTATTAGGTTTTTACAGTGATTAGAAACCAATTCATTCATAATTTGTGTTTTTCTACACTAAATCATAATCTATAATATATAAACTTCTAGAACATAGCCCCTTTAATTTGAACATTGTAGATCATCATACATATCTCTAATTCCAAAAATAGGTTTTAAAATGTGATAAAACTATATGTGTAAGCCAGAAAATACAATTCAGTGGTATAGCCCTTGCATAGCATGTACATAGCCATAGTTCACAGCAAAATGACAAATGTATATAAAAAATCAATACATGTATCAAAGAAATAGTAAAAATTAGGCTCCTAAAAAGACATATAAAACTATTTATAAGCCCTTAAGAAATTCAATGTACCTCAAATTATAAAAAGAAAACCATTCTTAAACTTACCTATAAATTCTAGGCAATCTTTATGAATAATGTTCTGTTCTGGCAAGTCTAAAATACCATCCCATGATGCCAAGCTATCACCTTTTCCTGCAACATTCAGAGCAATCTGGAAGAAAGATTTAAAAAGCAACAGATTCATATGGTATTTCTCATTCTTGGAAAATACACTGTAATAATTTTATTCAGGAATAAGAACCAAGATTACAAAGTATCTTTACTCCACCAAATGTTGAACTCTTGGTGACATCACTATGAACCAAAAGGGTTATTTTAAATTCTCCTCTGTTAAATTTGACTTCATATTGATTTAGTGAAAAGAATTACACTGAATCTTTATTATATCTATACACACATAACTATTCAAGCACTCTTCCATAAAGAATGTAATACTCACAAAGACTATATCTGTGTCATATAATAAAATATAAATACTTGATGAATTGAGTAAATGTTTTTATAAGATTTTTAAAGATTTTTAAAGCAATGTATTGATCAAAATATTAAAATGAAATATTAACCAAATTCAAAAAGTAGGTCCTTCGCAGCAGGGAAGGTGGCTCAGTGGTAGAGTGCTTGCCTCACATGCATGAGGCCCTGGGTTCAATTACTCAGTACCACATAAACAGAAAAGCCACAAGTAGCACTGTGGCTCAAGTGGTAGAGTGCTAGCCTTGAACAAAAGCAGTTCAGGGACAGCACCCAGGCCTGAGTTCAAGCCCCAGGATTGGCAAAAAAAAAAAAAAAAAAAAAAAGTCTAGTCAATTGCAAAATATCTAAGCCAGGCGACGGTGGCTCACACCTGTAATCCTAGCTACTCAGGAGGCTGAGATCTGAGGACTGAGGTTCAAAGATAGCCTAGGCAGGAAAGTCCATGAGATTCTTATCTCCATTAACCACCAGAAAACTGGAAGTAGCACTGTGGCTCAAATGGTAGAGTGCTCGCCTTGAGCTGAAAAGTTCAGGGACAGCACCCAGGCTCAGAGTTCAAGTCCCACAAAAAAAAAAAAAAAAAAAAAAAGAATCTGAAATAAGCAAATTTCATTTAAAATAGGTACATAAAATAGCTGAATAAATTATTGTAATTCTAAGAGATTACTATTCTTTAGTTGTTTAATGGTCTTTGGTTACTTTAAAGTCTTTAAAGTGGGGCTGGGAAGGTGGCTCAGTGATAGAGCGCTTGCCTTGCATGCATGAGGCCCTGAGTTCGATTCCTCAGCACCACATAAGCAAAAAGAAAAAAGCCAGAAGTGGCGTTGTGGCTCAAGTGGTAGAGTGCTAGCCTTGAGCTGAAGAGCTGAGGGACAGCGCCCAGGCCCAGAGTTCAGGCCCCACGACCGGACCCCAAAAAAAAAAAAACAAAAAACAAAAACAAAAACAAAAAGTCTTTAAAGTGGAGCACTAGAGGTTCATGCCTGTAATCCTACTCTGGAGCGTGAGATGTGAAGATCGTGGTTCAAAGCCAGCCTGGGCAGAAAGGTCCATGAGACTCTTATCTCCAATTAGCCACCAAAAAGCCAGAAGTAGAGGTATGAAACAAATGCAAGAGTTAGTCTTGATGGAAAAAAAAAAAAAAAAGTTAAGGATAGTACGCAGGCCCTGCTTCTAGCCCCAGGACTGGCAAAAAAAAAAAAAAAAGCTTAGATCATTCCATATGAGATATTATATTCTTTATTTTACTCAGTAGTTACGTTTATCCATTTCAATGAACTGTCATCATTAACATTATTGCTCATGGCCACAAACAGAAAGCATTCTCCAAAATCCACACTATAGACTGGAGGTGTGGCACAAGTGGTAATGCACCAGCCCAGCAAGCAGAACAAGCATGAAGCCCAGAGTTCAAACCCCAATGAGAGGGAAAAAAAAGACAAATTAAAACCCAAACCATTATGAAATATACTACAGAGACACACATGTTAATAAGGTATTAACCAATTTTCTGAATATGGTATGCTCATAAAACAGTAAAGGCTTTTCAGAGAGCTGAAAATCAATTTTGAAAACTACTAAGTGGTTAACCTTTTCTCCTTTTAGTTTGCAGTTACCTTCCAAACTTTGGCCCTCAGGTCAGCAGGCAGTGGTCGCCCTTGAATTATATTTCTCAAAGTTTCAAGATCACAACCTCCTGCTTCCAAAGCTTCTTCAAGATCCTTTTCCCTAAACAAAAACAGGTACTATTTATTAAGGTAACTTTTACAGCTCTTACTCAAGATTCATTGGTAGGCATGGCCTATGAAAGGTTATGTCTAAGATAAAAAGGTCTTGGCAATCAAAATGTAATGTCAAGGCATACCAATTAGTATAAATGGAAAATAAATTGGACAGATCTACAAACAAGTACATAGTCAATAAATACAGAAAGAAATGTTCAACATTCTTAGCCATAAAGGATATGCACACGAGATTCCACCATTAGTAAAATCAACCAATGTTGATGAGGATGTTGGAGAAAAAGTAACCCTTATACTGTATATTGTTGGTAGAAATGTAAATTAGCACAGCCACTGTGGAAATCAGTATGGAGGGTCCTCGAAGGGGAAACAAAGGAGGAGGCTACAATGCTTGATAAGAAATGTACTCATTATCTTGCCCATGTAATTGTAACCCCTCTGTACAGTATTTTCACAATAAAAAATAAAAATTAAATTAAAAAAAACTAAGACCAGAACAACATGCCATATGATCCCACTATACCAATCTTCACTATACATCTGAAAGGAGTATAAGTCAACAAACAAGATAGATATCTGCACAATCATGTTTATTACAGCATGAGTCAAAATAGCCACCCTGTATGGTCAGCCAAGGTATCTATCAATTCAGAAATAATGCATATGTCATATATATATATAATGGAGTATTATCTAGACATATAGAATATTATATTATAGACATATAGAATAGAATTATTCTAATGGATAGAACTGTAAGTGAAATAAGCTAGAGTTAGAAAGACAAATATGTATGTTCATCTCATATCCAGACTGAGGAAGAAAATGACACATGTAAAATGTTTGGGGTTGAGAACCAGTGAAGGGAGGAAAATGAAAAAGTAAATACTGTCAAAGATCTTCATATACATGCATGAAGACAAAATAAAACATATTTAAAAATTATCTAACTGTATTGTCAAAGCTCACAGAACTCATAAACTTTATAGACCAGGATAAAGACAATTCGAGGACACCGGTGGATCATGCCTGTAATCCTAGCTACTCAGGAGGCTAAGATGTGATGATCACAGTTCAAAGCCAGCCTGGGCAGGAAAGTCCCTGAGACTCTTACCTCCAATTAACCACCAGAAAAACTGGAAGTGGCAATGTGGCTCAAGTGGTAGAGTGCTCGCCTTGAGCTGAAGAGCTGAGGGACAGCACCCAAGTCCAGAGTTCAAGCCCCATGACCGACAAAAAAAAAAAAAGACAATTTGCCCCATGAAGGTTAGAATGTGTTTATGACTTTAAGTATCACTATCCCCACAATACTGTGAAATTTGTGAAATTTATGTAATCAATCACAATAAAAAATTGCTATAAAATATGCTATGAAGCAAAGAATAGGGGTTGGGCAAACCAAAAATCAAAATTACCTAAAAAGGAGAGGGAAGAGGAGTAAGAAAGAGTAATAGTGTGAATTTGATCAAAGTACATTATATGAAAGTATGGAGGTATCACAAGGAACCTCTTTTGTACAAATAATATATGCTAACAAGAAAAAAGAGAAACATTTTGATCTTTTGCTATATGATCACAAAATACTGAAAGGAAAATGGAGGGAAAGATATTTGAAGTCTATTCCTCAGCTGTAGACCTATACTTGATAAAGATTTGGGCTTTTTCCAAAAACACGTAAGACATCCTGCCAGAATTTGAAGATCAGTTTGTAGCTGAAAAAAATTCACTAGCATCTCATCACTTATTTCAATGGTCAAAAGTTTGACTGAAATGAAGAACTAAAAATAAACAAGTAAGCTAGAATTTTTCCACTTTTCAGTACAAAAACTTTACATTCTTTTTAAAGTTAACTTTGCCAAATCCCTTACTATTCCAGACAACAAAGCCAGTGGGGGGAGTGGGGGAAGGAGAGGGCAAAAAAAAAATGCCCAAACCCCAAAGTAGTTTTTAAATCACAATAATGGACAGGAACATCTTGTTGATACAGCTGTTGTTGAGTTCTTTGATGTTGTCCTCAAGGGAACCACAAACTGTGATCTCCAGCAGTACAACCATGAGCAAGAAGAACTCCTACAGAGACCAGAAAGTGCTACACCTCTACGCCTTATATAGTAAAAGATACTGCTCACAAACCTAAATAATTAAAAATAACATGAGCTCTGAGCAAGGCAAAGGTTCAGTTAAAGATCTTCCACATTACAAATGTGCTTGAAAAAATAGCAAGAACTAAAAACCACAATTTTCATGTAAAAACACTTCATGGAAGAGTCAGCAGAGATAGGAAGTCTATACAGCACTCGTGTCTCACACAGAATTTTTCTCCCTAGGCCAACTATTCACTTTTGGACAAGCAATACTCACAATTTTAATGCACAAAAGCAAATGCATGTGGATATAGTGGATATGATATATATTTCTCAGTTCAAGATTATGTTACTGACCTTACAAGCTAAGGCTGATATGAATATACTAGATATTCAAACAGGTCTTAAAATAGAAAAATACAGGCCTGCTCATGTATTCTAGTAAGTATGTAAAACAAGTAATGATTTCCTTTGCTCAGAAAGTAAAAAGTAAAGAAAATTCAAAGTTTTTTGTTTTTTTGTTTGTCAGTCATAGGCCTTGAACTCTGGGCCTGAGTGCTGTCCCTCAGCTCTTCAGCTCAAGACAAGTGCTCTACCACTTGAGCTACAGCGTCACTTCTGGTTTTCTGGTGGTTTATTGGAGATAAGAGTTTCACAGACTTTCCTGCCCGGGCTGGCTTTGAACCATGATCCTCAGATCTCAGCCTCCTGAGTAACTAGGAGGGTTCTGCAGGTAGAAAAGAGAAGCCCACCTCCCTCGTTGTTCTGTGACTTTGAATGTTTCATATATTAGAATACCACAGGTTATGTCAATCATCACTGCATTAGTATAATAAATATCACAGGTTGCTTCAAATTTAATCTTCCAGACATTCCCCTAATTTGATACTTTGTCACTGAATTATCTAACTTAGGATCCCAAGCTGCATTATAATTACATCTAGGCAAACAATGCAATTAGATTTATATAGAGTTAGTTCATGTTTATACTCATAGCAATAACTTAATTAGATTTTGTTTCCTCAACCAAATGGTGAGTAACATATGGAATATTTGTACAATGTTGAGGAAAAAAGTGTAAATTTCCAATCACTACCAAATTTAATATGCATTTCTAAGTAGTTCTAGCATTAACAAATTCAACTAAAATGTTGGGTTTTTTTCTGAATAAATCATATTGAATCATATGGAAAAATGTGATTTAAAAGATTGGACTGGTGGCTCACACCTGTAATCCTCAGATCTCATAAGGTGAGATCTGAGGATCTCAATTTGAAGCCAACAATGGTAGGAAAAGCCTTGAGACTTTTACCTCGAATTAACCATCAGAAAACTGGAAGTGGAGTTGTGGCTCAAACCGGTAAGAGTGCTAACCTTGACCAAAAAAAAGCTCAGGGACAGCATCCAGACCCTGAGTTCAAGCCCCCGGAACCCACCCCCACCCCCACCCTCCACTAAAAAAAAAAAACTAGATTAGATCAAAAAAAAAGAAATATACTCATTACTTATGAAATGTTAACACCTCTGTACAACACTATAATAATAATAAAATTATATTTAAATAAATAACAAACTGGATTCCACACATTGTGTTCCTAAAACTAAAAATCTATAAAATATCTCCCACTTGTAAATACAATTAAACTTTTGTAAACTGTCTTTTTCTCAACTATGCTCTAAAAATATTTTTCCATAATTTTGAGACTTGTGGAAATCGTTTAAGTGTAGATACTGTCACTAAACAGAAGATAAAACCAAGACTTAATCCCCTACTATTTTTTCCATATATATAAAAAACTGATGCCAATATTAATCATTCCCTATTACTCCTCAGTAACCAGTCCTCTTGTTCCCTTCCTGACAACTACTCATTTACCTCGAGTCTCTATATCTTTACCTAGCTGGACATTTCATATAAATGGAATCATATAATATGTGGCCTCTGCACACAGCCCCTTTTCAAACTGTACTACAATCCTAGTCTTTTCAACTAGAACATTTAACTTGCAAAACCAGTAGTATTTAGGTGTCTTTTGAAGGTATCTTCATGTAGTATTCCTTCTGCCAAAATGATGAAAAAAATTTAAGTGCCCAAACAAACCACTACACTGCACAGTTCTGATTTTAAAACTGTTTCTATTATTATCTAACACCTTACACAGCTTGAATATAACCAGTATTCAGCAAATGTTTTCTGAACTACAAATGCTTTGCTCAACTATTTTGTTTCTTGATACATAAAGAAAGGCATTGTCTTTGGTTTATACCAAGTAGAATCCACATTTCAGCACTATGCAACAGAAATACTTTGTCAAGCCTATTTTATCAATTCTGTTCAGAATACTCCTCCTCATTGGCTGTATATTACAGCGTATTTAACTCAATTGTCTCACTAAATTTATACAAAAAATTCACACTGCAAAATATTCTCACTGCAAATGAGTGTATGCGTCTCTATGAATTAATTAAAATGTATTTCTTTTGCATGCAAAATCCAATTACTAACCTTATTGTTGCTATTAAAACTACCAGAGACAGCCAGATGCTGGTGGCTCACGCCTGTAATCCTAGCTACGCAGGAGGCTCAGATCTGAGGATCCCAGCTCAAAGCCAGCCTGGACAGCAAAGTCCGTGAGACTCTTATCTCCAATAAACCACCAGAAAATCAGAAGTGGCGCTGTGGCTCCAGTGGTAGAGTGCTAGCCTTGAGCTGAAGAGCTGAGGGACAGCGCCCAGGCCCAGAGTTCAGGCCCCACGACCGGCAAAAAAAAAAAAAAAAAAAAAAAAAAAAACCCTACCAGAAGCAAAATATGAGACGTAATATTTTGGAAATATCTTAAAGACTATAAAATCTGCATTAAAATTAAGACTTTAATGTAAATAGTACTGATAAAATACTAAGTTCTCCAGTTTTTTTCTTATAAGTTCTCTTCAACTTCTTTTTGTTTGCCCTCTGATTATACTTTTTGTGCCAATATTCAGGTTTGAACTCAGGGCCTGGATGATGTCCCTTAGCTTTTTTGCTCAAGGCTAGAGTGCTATCACTGAGCCACAGTTCCACTTCCAGCTTTTTGGCAGTTAATTGGCTATAAGAGTCTCACAGATTTTCCTGCCAGGGCTGGCTTCAAATCTCAATCCTCAGATCACCATCTCCACAGATGTTACATAAATGACACGTATGACACATGCATGACATACTTAACATATAAATGACATGCATAACACGTGTGGCATATAAATGACACACCTGGCATATTGACATATGTCACACCTGGAATATGACATATAGATGAAACATATGACATGTAAATGGCATACTGTAGATAACACATATGACATGAATGGCATGTGTGGCCTATATTGCATGTGTCATAAATGACATGAATGACGTGATAAATGCTATGTGTGACATATATGACACATGGCATGTGACATAAATGACATGTGGCATGTGAGTGACATGTATCATAGATGACACAAGTTACATGTATGGCTACGACATGAATGTCATTTACATGTGTATGTCATTTACATGACATGTGGCAAAATTGGGGGCATGACATATATAAAGCATGTATGACACAAGCATGGTATATGACATGCATGACATGAATGACACACATGGCACATAAATGACATGTGAGTGGCATGTGAATGATATATGTGATATAAATGGCATGCATGCCAAACGCACAGGTGACATATCTGACATATACATGACATATCTGACATGTGATATAAATGACACAAGTGCCATAGATCATATACATGATATAAATGACATGTATGGGTTAAGTGGCATTCATGGCATATGTGCCAAAAATGACATTTGAATTATATGCATGGTATATGTGGCATGATTGCATTATAACATGAATGACATACACGGCATGTATGACACATGCGGCATATTAGTAGCATATGTGGCACATGGCATGACACATGACATACATGACATAGCAAGTTGCATATAAATTATGCACATGACATATATGACATATACTGACATATGACATGTGAATGGCATATATGACATAGTTGCTGCTGTTCCTCCTCTTCTTCATCAATCATCGTCATCATCAACAGCAGCTTCTATGGTGTCCAAGGTGGCCTCAACCTTCTGAGCTCAAATGATCCTTCCACCTCAGACTCCTAGGGAGCAGGTACTACAGAAGCATGCCACCTCACATGGCTCTTTATTTCTGCCTAAGGTAATATCTAGCCTTCCCAGTCTCACAAGCTACCAACAACCTCCTAAAAATTCTCTTTCATAATAAACATAATAACTTACCAGTCACATCTAAAATAGCAATAAGTGACATTGCAGATCTTTTCTCATATTTTAATACTTGTAAAGTGAGAGCCTTGAGATACTATTACAAAATGTACAGAACGTAAAAAAAGAACCTATTAACACCAAGCTTAGTGGTACATGTGGCGTTACAGACCTGTAGTCCCAGTATTTGGAGAGCTGACAAAGGAAGTTGACAAATGTGTGGCCAGGTCAGCCTAAACTACACAGTGAAACTCTGCAGATAGATTAGATAGATAGATAGATAGGTAGATAGATAGATAGATAGATAGATAGATAGATAGATAGATAGATAGATAGATAGATAGATAGATAGATAGCTGAAGTTCCAGAAAGGTAGCAAGCTTAGGGAATTTCTGATCAACCTGGCTTTCTATTAAATATTAGTACTACACTCGACAGCAGTTAGACAGCTCACAAAAACATTGAAATAGAAGCTGAGTACTGGTGGCTCATGCTTGTAATCCTAGCTCCTCAGAAAGATGAAATGTGAGGATTGAGGCTTGAAGCCAGCATGGGAGACAAACCTCTGAAATTCTTTTTTTTTTATTTTGTTTTGTCCTTCCTTCCTTCCTTCCTTCCTTTCCTTTCTTTTCTTTTTTTTTTTTTTTGTACTGGGGATCAAACCCAGAATATTGTACTTGCTAGGCAAGTGCTTTGCCACTGAGGCTATATCCCAGCCCAACTTTTTGTTAACTTTTTTCCCCTAGGCCTGGGGCTTGAACTCTGGGCCTGGGTATTGTCCCTGAGCTTCTTTGGCTCCAGACTAGCCCTCTACCACTTGAGTCACCATGCCACTTCTGCTGAAACTCCTATCTCCAACTAACCTGCAAGAGGCTAGAAGTAGAGCTGTGCCTCAGCATGATGCCCTGAATTCAAGTGCTAGAACCAGCATAAAACAAAACAATAAAACAAAACACAAAGCTGAGAGCTGACAATATGACAATAAAGTATCTGCTACCACGAGCAAGGCTGTAAGTTCAAACCTAGTACTGCCAAAACAGAAAACAAAAAGGAGGAAGACAAGGAGGGAAAAAAAATCAAAGTATAGAAGTCAGGAATTCTATATGGAATGACAGCTTACCATGCTACTACATATAGCTGTTCAAGTCTGTACTCATGCATATATTCACTCAACATTTCTTGAGCCACCTATCTATCAGTCACTGCCCTTGAGAAGTTCACGGTTTGAAGAGCAATAAGTCGTGTAAATTATAAAATTATTACATAAGTAATAAAACATAAAATATAAAGTATTCATCGTGAGATATACATCACCCCATACCTTGCTAACTGAAGTGTGGTCCATA
This sequence comes from Dipodomys merriami, assembly GCF_024711535.1. NCBI lineage: Eukaryota > Metazoa > Chordata > Mammalia > Rodentia > Heteromyidae > Dipodomys > Dipodomys merriami. The sequence continues at coordinate 88,919,033 of NW_027203381.1, forward strand.
AATCAGCAGAAGACCTAGTCAGAAATACAGAATCTCAGATCTCACGCAAAATCTTCTGAAACTGAATCTGCATTTTAGAAAGAAATCCAGGCAATTCCAAAGCACATGTAAGTTTTGGAAATCACTGAGTTAGAAGATAATTGAGAGCTAGTAAAAGTAATAATCTAAGAATCTAAGAATCCAGGTGTATACAAACCAGGCATAGTGGATCACCTCTGTAATCAGAGCTACTTGGGAAGCAGAGTTAGGACTGGGGACCAAGGCTAGCCCTGGGCAAAGCTTGACGCAATAGGGGCAGGACTCAAGATGTAGACCAAGCATGAGGTCCTGAGGCCACACTAATACTAAAATAAAAAAGGATGTACATACATTTGGGGGAAGAGGGTGATGGAGTTTGAACTTAGGGCCTCAAGCTTGTTCAGCAGGTGCTCCAAATTTAATCCATGTCCCCAGCCCAAACATAGACTTTTAACAAAGTTTATCTAGTTTAAACAAATTGGAACATAGCACTAACAACAGAAAAAAAAAAACAGGAAAAAATTATAAACACTGAATTCACTGTAGGCCCATTCAACATAGCAGTAATCTACCATATCTGACTAAAAACAGAGCTAAGGGTCACGCTGTACTATAGTAGCACAAAAGTAATCAACTGTCAAAAACATGCCTCATCTAACTAGATCATAAATTCCTGGAGGGCAGGGACCTAGTTTTATTCTAGTACACTTCCATTTGTAAAATGAATGATCCTTGGTCATTAAGATGAGCTTTTGATAGGTGGTAAGGGAATACATTTTAGAAAACTTTCCACTGGACAAAATTAAAAATGTGACAGTTACTCTTTTTATAAAACTAAAAGTGTCACAATTATTTAACAATTCATTCATTAAGTACTATAAGAAAAGAGGTTTTACTGAGTCTATGGCTTCAATCCCAAGGTCTTTCCTATATCTAGTAAGTTTCCTATCTGGTGAACTGATGAGAAGGACAGATAAAGAAAAATTAGAAGAAAATAAAGGGAAAACAAAATCCCAACAGAGTATGTAAGATTCTTCCAATCACAAAAGTAAAATAAGCAGGTGTGGGAAGCCACATCAAAGATAAAAATAACCCTAGAAAAGAATAAATGCTACCTCTAATAACCATTCACTCCACTTAAGCATCCTAATCAAAAAACTTTCTTAAAACAGGTTAGCTTGAGAAACATTTTGCCTAAATGCACCTCAATCAGTTGACTACAGGAAATATATAATTGTCTTCCAAAACTGCAGTATGCATGCTATAACCATCCATGTCACTTTCTGGAAAGTTCTGCAATGTTGATATCACTCTGTTGGGGGGGGGAGGGGAGGAATAGAGCTTGAACTCAGGGCCATGTGCTCTTGTTTGGCTTTTTCACTCACAGTTGGCACTCTACAACTTGAGCCATTTTTTTCTGCCCAGAATAGTTTCCATCCTCAATAGTCAGATGTCAATCATCTGATCAGCTAGGATTACATGAGACACTCATTTTTTAAAAGGAATTCTATAATCCCTTAAGAACTTTTTTAAACCCCAGCAGCATAAAGTTAAAAACAAAACAAAACAAAAAAACTTGTCTATGATTTTCCCAGACCTATTTTTCTGCAACTTGTCTTCAGTCATGCAATTTGTTATTAACTCTATAAATAAATCATTCCTGTTACTGCCCTAATGAATATTTTAATCATCAGCCATGTGCAATAGTCAACATTTGACATGTGGCTAGACCAAAATGAAATGAAGGCTAAATGTAAGATATACACCAGATTTCAAGGAACTGGATTAAAAATGAGGAAGAATTTTTTTGGGGGGTGGGTAGGGTAAGTCATGAGGCTTGAACTCTGGGCCTTGGTGCTGTCCCTGAGCTCTTAAGCTCAAGGCAAGCCCTCTACCACTTGAGCACTGCGCCACTTCCGGCTTTCTGGGTGGTTAATTGGGAGATCAGTTTCACGGACTTTCCTGCCCCGGCTGGCTTTGAACTGCGATCCTCAGATCTCAGCCTCCTGAGTAGCTAGGATTACAGGCATGAGCCACCAGCGCTGGGCAGAAATTATTTTTTAACAATGATTTTATGTTCAAAATTACATGTTGGATACATTAGCTTAAACAAAGTGATGATTGGAAATAATTTCAACTTTCTTTTTATTAGCTTTTGGTGAGGCTAACAGAAAAATCTAAGTTATATACATGACTCACATTTTATTTCTTTAGAACAGTTTGCACCTTTTCTTCAAATTCCATTTCAATCACCAATGCTTTCCTGAAGTTTTTCCCAATGAATCCATGTGGAACTTAATAATATTCACACTCCCAAAGAATAAGATTAATTTTATAGTATTACAAAGTGTACCTGTCAGTCCTCCAAGTAAAATATAACCAAACTGAAGAAACCATATCTAGGTCATGATTAGTTCTTCTCCTACACCTTGGAGTGTACTTCACTAATATAATGTTTGATATCTGGCAGTTAAGGTGAATTTTTCTTTTCTTTCCACACTAAAGTAGATGTCTACCACTGCTTTATATTGTTTGGTGTTTATTTGTGGTAAACAGAAGCGTCAATGAACATGTAATATGAACAAGCCCATAACGTCAACATTTAGATCAATTGTAAAAATTTCGTATTCATAAACACATGAAGTAGGGGACACTGTACTGCGAATAGAAACGAATTCAATGTAGGAGCGTAAGATGAGTAAGACTGGGTGAGTAATGCCTACCAAGAGATTACTGGAGGTCCTTCCCATAACTCCGGGAACAAATCAGGTAAGCATGCAAAGGCTTGGGAGCGTCAAGAACAAAGTTCCACATTGCATTCAAAGCTATGAAATCAAGCTGTAAGGAAAGTGGTAGGAAGGGATAAGGCAAACTTACACCAGAGACAAATATCGGAAAGAAAACTGTTGGAAGCGAGAGTTTGTTTTTGGAAGGAAGGAGGGAGGGAGGGATGAGGAGGAGGAGGAATATCATCAGTGTGAAAGGGTATTTCTGGGTGTTATCTTTGAACCCTCAGATAAAGGTCGCAGGGCTGGGACAAGTTCAAGAAGTCTTCAAATGGCAATACCAGGATCTCTGATCTACGTCCAAGGAACTTCCTTCTTAACCTGCCTACTCCTCTAAGTGCCCAGCCGACCCAGTCCCGAAGGCACCCTCCTCCGCTCGCTCGGTGGGCCGGCGGACGGAGGCGGAGCCTGGGCTGGGGCCTGGCTGCTGCACAGCACCCCTCTCCCGGGCCGTCCAGCCCCGGCGCGTCCAGCCCCGGCGCCCGCAGCACAGCCCCAGGGCGGCTGGGAGCCCGCGGGCAGGGAGGCGGGGCAGGACGCCGCACCTCGCCGGGGACCGGGGCTCCGTTCCGGGCCTGCGCCAGCCGCGCTGCCCCGCAGACCCGCAGGGTGCTGGGGAGGAAGAGCATGGGGCCAGGGGGAGCCAATCCTAGGCTCTCACTCACCAGCCGTCGCCGCCCGACGTCGGCAATGGCAGGACCTCTTCTCCTTCCGCCATTGCTGTTGACGTCCACGTCACTTTGCCGAAAAGTGGGTCTGGCGCAGAGAACGACTCTGAGACCCAACGTCGTAAAAGGTCTTCGGAAGTCGGGCAGTGAGGTTCCCACAGAGGGAAAGAAACAGGGCGGGGTCAAGGGAACGGGAGGAATGCGACGCCGTGACGTCACGACGTCCCGAGGGTGAGAAGGCGGTGTCTGGCGCTAGAGGCGTGGTCTAAGGGGAGCTGCTCATCTTTAAAAGACCACAAATCCCAGGATGCCGCGGGGCCCAGCGAGGAGAGTGGCTGTGGCGTGATTGGAGGAAAGTGCGTCTCACGCGCGAGGCTCTGTGAGCGTGGGAAATCGCTGCTTGGCGTCCGCTTAGCGTCGTCCTTCCCACGTAGAGAGCTGAGATCCCTGGCGGTGGAGCTAGGCGGGGGCATGGAGGAATGCTCACAGGGGTATCTTCTTTACATCTGAGTATTTGATACTTATAACTCAACGGAATAGGAAAGAAAACTGTGTTTTAGCCTTTTACCCGGAGCGTAAAACCAGACCGTAGAACTGGGGGAAGCGGGGCGGGGGAAGGGGGGGGGCGGATGAAGGGGGCGAAAAGCTTAAGTAGGACATCAGAGACAAGCAGGCCCCGGCGCCGGTGGCTCACAACTGTCAGCCACTCAGGAGGCTGAGATCTGAGGATCGCGGTCCAAAGCCCGTCTGGGCAGGAAAGACAGACTCTGATCTCCAGTTAACCACTAGAAAACCGGTGGCGCTGTGGCTCAAGTGGTAGAGCGCTCGCCTTGAGCTGAAGAGCTGAGGGACAGCGCCCAGGCCCAGAGTTCAAGACCCACGACCGACCAAAAAAAAAGAAGACAAAGCAGGGTCAAAATGTGACCTGTGAAACTGTTTGCAAACTTTGTGTTGAAATTGAAGATCCTGTTTCTGTAGACAGCTTGCTTGCTCAAAAGCTATGCAATCTCGGCCACCTGTGAGTGGCCTTTAAAATTCCCTGAGCTGTTTGGGTCCCGTACTGTTCCCTACTGCTGCTGTAATGGGGGACAGTCGCTGTATGGCTAATGAAGATTTCTAGCCCGGTTGACTGAGTGTTGGACTATCTCTTGGGGATTGTGGAAAATCGCAGGATACTTCCTTTTTTATGCCTTCAAAATCGGGCGCCAGTGGTACATGCCTATATTCCCAGCAACTCAGAAGGCTGGGATCTGAAGATCACAGTTTGAAGCCAGCCCCAGCAAAAAGTCTGTTGGAGTTTTATCTCTAATAAACTATCAAAAAGCAGGAAGTAGAGCTGCAGCTCAAGTGGTAAAGTGTTAGCCTTATGCACAAATCTCAGAGTCAGCACCCTGAGTTCACACAGTCTTCTAACACCCTGAAAGACCAAGTCCAAATTCAAAATTCAGAAGCAGAAGTAGGACAGTCCTACTTCATAACGGGATAAATAAGAAAATTTTGGTGTTACTGTAGTTTATCTATCCAAGTAGTTTGCTTCCTTCCTGTCAATCCTGTGAGAACTGCTTTCTAAAAAGTTCCTGCTTTAGCAAGGTGCTTTGGCTCTTGTTAATTACACTTTCGTTATATCCTTTCCCTGCTGTACCTGAATTAAAACATCTCTGTTAGAAGCTCATTGAATTTTGGTTACATCCTGCTAACTAAACCATATCCTTTTGCTAATGGTGAACTTGAGCTCAACCAATGTGAGCAGAGGGGCAGGACCTGCTGGGTTGGGGGGGGGGGGGGGAAAGGCAGCAGCTGCTGCTTGCTTGCCAGGTTTGGGGCTGATAGCACAGCCTTCTGCAGAAGTAAATTGCCTGAGTTCCTTTCAAGTTGGTGTCCTTATTCCTACATGACACCCCACCATCCCAAACTATTAGCTAGGCAAAACAATTCTGGACAGATGATGCCATTTGTATTTGGTGTAAGATACATAATGTGCTAAAATATGGGGTTGATATATAGAAGATTTGGGAATAGCATTTGAGTGGGAAGAAAATAGTCAAGTAAAAACAATTTTTTCTTTTCTTAGAGGTATGAAACTCAGGCTTGGCCTTGATTCCAGGCTGGCATCAATTCTGAGCTCAATCTTCTTGCCTCAGCCTCCCTAGTAGCTGAGACTATAGACATTGTCTATGATAAGGGCTTAAATATTCAATGTTGAATTTATTAAGAAGTGGCTATGTAGATATGCTTTATGGAATCTATACTTTGCTATTTAAAATCTTTGAGACTTTAAGACTTTAAGATTGTTTGCATATCATCTTTGTAATAACAATAAAAATGTTTACTCTATTAGCTAAAAAATGTCACTGCAAAATCCATGGTCCCTGTTTGATGTTCAGTTCTTCATAAGGAAAATTGCTTTTTACGTGAAATAAAGCTTTTGATGCTCATGATTGGTAAGAATAAAGTATGTGACTATAGGTCAATTTGTCATCCAAAACTCAGAACCTCCGCCAAATTCCTTCAGTTATTGCCAGCAGATTTTCAGATGCTTCTCAAAAAAATAATAAAAATAAAAAGGCTTAAAGGCTAACCAGTTAGTTAAGGTGTTCATTAGTTAAGGTAATTCTAATTATCAATTGAAATTAATTTTGTGTGTAATAACAGTAGTGATTTTCATAGTCTGTGCAGTCAAAATAATATTGTGGCCAGGCGCTGGTGGCTCACACCTGTAATCAATCCTAGCTGCTCAGGAGGCTAAGATCTGAGGATCGCAGTTCAAAGCCAGCCTGGAGAGAAAAGTCCGTGAAACTCTTATTTCCAATAAACCACCAGAAAACTGGAAGTGGTGCCGTGGTTCAAGTGGTAGAGCGCTAGCCTCAGGCTGAAGAGCTGAGGGACAGCGCCCAGGCCCAGAGTTCATGCCCATAACCACCACTGCTACCACCACCACCAACACAACAATAATATCCTGTTAAACTACATCACTTGAGAGCTGGGGGCTTGGCTTAAGTGACAAGAGTGCCTGTTTACCAATCTTGGGAACCTAAATACAAAGCTCAGTACTGTCAAATGCAGATGTCTTTATGTGTACACCTATGTCACTTGATATTTTCAAGTCGTTTTTAATTCTGCAAAAGTAAGGTCAAAATTTCTATTCTCTTTTAATAGATTCAGAGCCACTTTTTCAGGCACGCAACCTTTTCAATATCGGAAAATCCCATGTTTACACAAGCCATGTGTTTGCTCTACTGCTTTGTTTTTGCCACCACTAAATTCTTAATAATTTTGGAACATTTTGCATTGGTCTTTGCAATTTACATATCCAGACTTAGATAGGGTCAATAGCATATTAATGTATACTAGGAGATCTCACCTGTAATTCTTTGTTGATATCTTCAAGGGTATTTGTATCTTTGGTTCTTCTCCCTATTCTGTTTTCAGTATTCATGTTTGAGATCATGATATTCATGGCGACATCCTCTCTCCTCCAATGATAATTCTAGGAATCTCTATGTGAAGTCAAGTGCTAGGAAGTGCATATGCCTGCAATTTTTTGTTTCTTGCACAGGTTCCACTGGCTCACTATGATCTTTATGTTTAGTTGTTAATGTCCAGGCTGCTGAGCTGCTACTTGATGTAGGTAAGTCTCCTGCTCATAGCCTTTCTTTTTTAAAACATTTTTTATTATTTTAAAATATAATGTTATTGTTATTATTAAAGCGTTGTACAGAGGGGTTGCCATTCCATAAGTCAGGTAATGAGTATATTTCTTTTTGGATAATGTCACCCCTTCCTTCGCTTCCCTCCCTCCCCCGCCCCCCCCCATCTCCCCCTCCGTTCCCTGCCCAGAGTTCCTTTTTGTTTATCTTCTGTTCTGCCTGGGCATTTTCCACAGCTTGCTTGTCTTTGGAAAAGACACAAACAAACCAAAACAAAACACCTGGATTCGTTGGTGCCCGGGATGCTGAGGTAATGTAGGTCTTTAAGGTTGCTAAATCTGCTGATCTTAGCCCTTCCTTTTACTCTGAATCTGGTTTGTTTGCATTTTCTTCCTACATACCTGTCTTCCAAAGATGACAAAGATTTTGAAGTAACCACAGATCATTTTCTGTTTGTCTTCAGTTTTTATAGATGTGGCTTTCTGAATATTTTTTGTGCTTTAAAAAATACTCAAGATCCACCCATTTACCTGGATTGTAAAATATTTATGTTGTTATATATTTATTGCATTTGAGTGGTTGGCCTCTGCTTGCAGCAAACAACAACAACAAAAATCAAAAACCCTTTACAAAAGTGAGAAATTTCATTATGAGATAATCTGCCGGTGTGTTCTTCTCTTTAATTGTCCTTCTCTTTAATTACAAGATTTCTATTGGTGACTCTAGGTGCTATGAGTTGCTCCTTTCATTTTTGTATTCCATCCAGAATTGACTCAACTGCAATAAGAGCCTTTTGCCTAGAATATTGGGGAACAAATTTGGAATGAAGAAATGATGAACTAGGCGCTGACATTATACATCCTAAACTCAAAAATCTGTGGATCTCTATCCAAATGTTTATCTGGCTCCATCTATATAACGTATTAAAGAGTCAACTTTAATTAGCAAAGATAACTACTGGTAGGATAATGGAAAAATATTATGGTTTCCGGCCCTTTTTATCACTGTTTTCTCAACACATTTAAGTGAATTAAAAGCAGATGTTGAAATTACTGCCAACTGTTCACTCACTGTATGTGAATGAGAATTAACTCTGTTCTTTTCATCATTAAATTAAATTACAGCCTTCAGTGGTTTAAAGGGTTTTGAAATGCAAAGCCTGATGGGATTTTAAAGTTACAAATAATACTCGATAATTTTGAAAATGTTTGTCCTTGTAAGAAAATAGGAAAAATCCTGGAAACATTTAGAATTCTGAAGCCCTCACATAATATCTGTAGAAAGAAAAATGAATTTGTTATATAACAAGCCCTACATTTTCATGTAGTAACATACCCCAAACATCTTAGAAATGGTGGTCATTCTTAAACAATACAAAATTCAGTATGACGCAGAGCCCAGGTGACAAGGCTCACTAAGAGTTGTTTACAATTTCAGAGGTGGTTGAGCATAAAGAAGACACAGGTGATATGGACCAAGGCCTTGAGCAAGGCTACTTGTATAATAAAGAATGTGTCGTAGTTAATGCAGCCTCACAGTAACAGCTAACCACTTAGAAAACCCTGTGGGGTTTTTTGTTTTGTTTTGTTTTGTTTTTTTGTTTGGACATTCAAGCCTTTGTGTAGTTCTCTAGCTCATTAAATAGAGTAGAAAAAGAAGATAGTGCAGAGATGACGGGAGTGAGATTTCTAAAATTAAGTCAGAACAAAACATTATGGCTTTGATATTCGTTTCTGTTGAACTTGTATTCTGGATAGCTTAGTATTATGATTTTTATATATTTCAAATTTGCAGGAAAACATATGACCACAAATTCCAAAGGGTTAAAAGTTTAGGTAAAGACTTTCTTCACTATAATTTTGCTCTTTTTTTTCCCCTGACCAGTAACAATTTCCTACTGTTAAAAAACTGAGGACTCCTCTATCTGTATGTACAACCGCGGGTTTCCCTTTGCATTCTGGATCGGTAAATCTAGCCATCTCCTGGGTGACTCACCAGACACTCAGAGCTCAGCTCAGTATTTTCAAAGCCAAACTCAGTATGTCTGTCTATCCCCAAGGTTCTGCTTGCCATTTCTACAGAGTTGAAGAGTCTTCCACTGGACACTTAGGCATTATTCTAATGTTTTTCTTCCTCCTAGGAATTTTTGCTGCCCTAAATATTAAGTTCTTCCCCTTTACTCCTGAAGCTTTCCTTTTGTTCTTGTTCCTCATTATATTTTATATAAAGGACTTCCTTAATGAGTCTTACTTCCTTCCCCTCTATTCCGCATACAGTCAAAACATTCCTGGATTCCAGGAATCCAGACATACAGCCTGTAGAGTCAATTTATTAGAAGTTTTGTTTTGTTTTCGACAGCCTTGGGGCTTTAATTCGGGGCCTGGGAACTGTCTGTGAACTTCTTTTGCTCAAGGGTAGCACTCTACCACATGAGCCACAGCACCACTTCCAGCTTTTTCTGTTTATGTGATACTGAGGAATCAAACCCAGGGCTTCATGCATACAAGACAAGCACTCTACCATTAAGCCAAATTCCCAGCCTATTTTTTTTAATCCCTTGAATTTAATTACAGTTTTCAGTTAATCTCTTCCAAATTGCCCATCACTTTAGACCAGACTCCAATCTACACGTTTGTTACTTGCTTAGCTCTTTCATTTTTGAACTTGTGCTTTGTGCTGTAAATGTTTCTAAAATTAAAATCTGCCCCAAATCCTTCTCTCATTTGCCCTATCTCTATGAAAGAATTCCAACTTCCCTATCACCACATTAAGCTCCTGTAGGGTGATCCTAGAATCATTTGTACGTGGTGAATGTCTCATATCATCATACTATCTCACTTTGGACAAGTTTCTTTCAGTAGTAGTTTTGTTTGTAGAGTGTTAGTAGCTTATACCTGTAATCTTAGCTACTCAGGAGTCTAAGATCTCAGGTTCCATGTTTGAAGCCAGCTTGGACAGCAAAGTCTGTGCAATGCTTCCATCCAATTAACAACCAAAAAGCTGGAAATGGAGCTGAGACAGGGCCCTGATGATTTTGGCTCATAGCACCTGGTTATAGGACCTAATTTGATACTTGTACAGCTAGTTTAGGAACAGTTGTTCATGAAGAGGAGCAGATCAATGTCTATGGGGAGCTAGCTAGGTTCCCACTCTGTCATTCATGTGTCTCAAAGACTTTCATAACAAACAAATATCATTTCAAGAGTATTATGTATGGGGAACAAGAGGCCCCAGAAAATTTAGTTTTAACTTTCTGGCACAGTCCAGCAGTGAAGATTCCTGACTCCCAGATCCTCAAGGCTAACACCAGTTGAGATTCCGAGTCCAAGCATCTGGTCTCTACTTCTGGCTTGGTCACAAACCTGACAGAGTTGTGCCCCCCGTTTAAGCGCCTCTGCTCTCCTCAGGATCTTTATTTCCCCAGATGAGGTGGGTGGATTGATTTGGTATGTGTGGGGTGCTTTCATTTCTTGCAGGTGACACTAGGTGGCACTCGTGTAACTGCTGTGCGGAGCTGTGGGAGCAATTTGGCTGCCCGGATCCTCTGTCCCTTAAAACACTCAGGGACTTGCCAGGGACAACTTGGGAAATAATGTAAGGAAGACCGCTTTTTATTAAAAGCAGTCCACAAATGTCTGTAGTGTTTTACCAGCTGTTTTCATTAATTGTGTCATTCTGGTGTCATGTTCCTCTCCTTGCTATCATTTTGAAAATTTTAAAATAGTGAATTAAAAAAAAAAAACCTCGGACTCTTAACCCAAGCACCAGGTCTTAAACTGTTGCTTGGTATTTTTCTGAGCCATGTCTCCAGTCCTGCATTTTGCTGGTTGATTAGAGATGGAATCTTGTGGGCTTTTCTACCCAAGCTGACTTTGAACAACAATTCTCTCATCTTGGCTTCCTGAGTATCTAAGATGACAAGAGGGAACCACTGGGATCAGGAAACTATTTCTATGGTTTGTCTATATTTGTGGTTTGGGGTTGAGGGGTCAGTGTCTTGCTATAGAGCCCAAGCTGGCTTCAAACTCATAATCTCAGCTTCCTGAGTTGCTGAGATTATGTGTGTGCACTAGCATGTACTGCTTACCTTTGTAAATTTTGTGTGATATAAAAGCAAATTGTATTATGTTAGCAAGTACGAATCCCTGCCAATCACATGTGACTGCATGAGTAATTTAAAGAGGAAAGAGAGCCACTGTCTCAACGGTGAACTTGAAGCAAATGTATTCTTTTCTGAGGTGACTCATCCACCAGTAGGCCAAGACAGCCTGACATGGTTCTTGTTCAAAATCTTAATCGTTTTCGTTAGGTCTGGAGTTCCCATAGATGCCCAAATTATTTTATGAATTAAGTCTAGCTTAATCTGGCTTCAAAACAACGCAGAAGTGAGACAGTTAGTACTGCATGGTCTTATGCTGTTCCTCAAATGCCACTCATTGACCAAACTCATCCAGGTCACCTGACAGAACTCCCCTTGTGTCAATGCCTACAAAAGTAGTAGCTAAGCACTTAGGGACAAAAATCAACACAGAGCCAGCACTGGTTACTCACAACCTATAATCCTGGCTAATCATTAGACTGAGATCTGAGGACCCAACTCAGGCAGGAAAGTCCATGAGACTCTTATCTCTAATTAAACACCAGAAACCCTGAAGTGGAGCTGAGGCTTAAAGTGGTAGAGTGCTGGCCTTGAGCAAAAAGCTTTGGGACAATGCCCATGTAGTGAGTTCCAGCCCCATGACAGACAAAATAAGTAAATAAGTAAATAAATAAATTCAGAAGAATTGATTTTAAGGTGTAACTCTGTGAGGTTTCATATAACAAATTCATGCTGATGATGTTATAATGTAAAGCCCCTGCACAACAAATAAATGCTAATTATTTAATTTTTTGCTAATAAAAATTAAATTTTAAAACTTAAAAAAATGTAAATGAAAAAATTGTTCTTGAAGTTTAGGAGATGGATATTGACTTCTGAACCTCTTAGTTGCATAAATTTCCTGGGTTGAAGTATAGTCAGAACTTCCAGCCCTAGGGTAGAATATGATGTGGTGTTAGTGATAGAAAAGAGATTGAAGATTCAACTGAATATGCGCAAGTAGTAATCCTAAAAATATCTAAAGCCAAAATATTAACATCAGCAGCATTTTGGATGACAATTCATTGTCATATTTTTCTATATTATATTCTTTTCTATAATTTCCAAGTTTTATTTAAAGACCGTAATTTTGTTTTTGTGAATTACTTTTTTTTCTCAAAGAAAAAAGAAAGAAAAGTAAGGATCATTAGATTTCAACAAAGAAACTCTAATTACCTTGATTATGGTTTTAAAAGGGGGGGTGTAATATTTCCTTTGGATGTGAAAGCTATTTGCCTGTGTTGTGATTCACTGATGGCAAAAGAACATCAGAAATGGTTTTACTGGCCGGGCGCTGGTGGCTCATGCCTGTAATTCTAGCTACTCAGGAGGCTGAGATCTGAGGACCAAGGTTCAAAGCCAGCCTGAGCAGGAAAGTCCTTGAGACTCTTATCTCCAATAAAACACTAGAAAACTGTAAGTAGCGCTCTGGCTCAAGTGGTAGAGCGCTTGCCTTGAGCTGAAGAGCTGAGGGACAGCGCCCAAGCCCAGAGTTCAAGCCCCATGACTGACAAATAATAATAATAATAATAATTTTACTAACATTGTCTTCAACCTGCACAGAAGGAATTATTAAAATGGAAGTGGAATACACATTTTTAATTAACTTATAGGGTTTTTTTGGCCCCAAATAGAATACTCAGACGAGATTGCTATTTCTGTTCTCTTTTTTATGATGTTTTTACCTTTCATCCTCATGCCAATTCTACAAGATGCCCACGTGTGGCTTTCTTTAGCCCTTTTTCTTGTCACACATTATTCTTTTTAACATCCTCAAGGTAAAGAAGTTAGGCTAAAGAAAAGGGTGGGAAGAAGCTTTGTACATGCTCGTTAGGTAAACATTGTTGTATAAACCTAGACATAAGTGTCTGCATTTTAGTTTTCCATTTGTGAAGAGAATAGATACTCATCTCTACCATCTGGTTTATTTTAAAGATAAAATAATGTGTGTGACAGGACTTAAAATTGTATAGGTGGGTTCTTTTGGAAGTAGATGGTGAGATGGCGTTAGAATTATGAAAGGTTTAACAGGTTAGCTCAAGCCTGCAATCCTAGGTACTTAGGCGGCAAAGATGGGGAAGATTGAAGTAGAGGCCTGCCCAAGCAAAATAAAAAAGTTGGCAGGATTCCATTCCAAGCCATGGCTGGGTATGCTCCTGTTACCCCAGCTATCGCCGCCACAGAAGTACAATTACTAGGCCCCGTCAACCCCAGTGACGAAAGGAAGCGCAAATAGGAGGATGGTATTCCAGGCTAGCCTGTGCGTAAAGCGAGATCCTACCTCAAAAATAATCAACACATATAAGGGGCTGAAGTGGTAGAACACCTACCTAGCAAGTACGAGGATCAGTTGTCAAAAAACAAGTGAAGAATGGGAGGAGAGTAACACAGAAGAAAAGGGGAAGGGGTTAGAAGCATGACTCAACATGGACTGTCCTTCTCCTATTTACATTTCTCACATATCTGGGATGACAGGTACATGCCACCATGCCCAGTTTTTTATTGGCTGAGATGGAATCTTCCTAAATTTACCTGGGTTGGCCTAGAACTGCAGTCCTACCAATATGTGCTTCCCAACTGGTTAGGATTATAAGTGAGAGCCACCATACCAACACTTGGAGATGTGATGGAAAATGAAGAAGAAAAAGAACCACCACTACCATCATCACCATAATGGGTGATCCTTGTTGATATATGTTGAATATTTTTTCATAAGGGAATAATCCTATGGGAATTAGTGGTATATCTTTGAATATATCATCAGAATACTGAAATGATACTGGGTTAGCCCAGCATGTGCAAAGCCCCTGATTAATTCCCAGCATCACCAACATCAACAATGAAACAATATTAAAGTCTATCTGTAAAGGGTATTACTTAGCTGTTTCTCCCCAACCAGTTCCTTTCCCCTTCTGAACTGTAAGGGTAGGTACAATGACTCAAGATGACCAATCAGATTGTCTTATCTCCATGGACCACAGTAATTACTGCAGAAGGAGCAATGGGACTTTCCTAGACCTATCCTAGAAGACTGCTTCCTGCTATAATGATCTAGAACTGCAAAATTACTAGCCTGGCATCACCTGCCACATGGAGAGAGACAAGATGTTATAGGACTAAGTCAGGATTACACAGAAACAAGTGATGAAGAGGCACTCAGCTGGTACATTCCTGAAATCATCCCATGGAGCCCTGCCTTCAGTCATACCCAAGAAATAACCCTTCTCCTTACACTTATGTGAGTTACCTAAGCCATTAAGCGTCTTTTGCGTAGGCTAGTTTCACAATTAAGAATCTTAATTATAGCTGGGCACTGGTGGCTCACGCCTGTGATCCTAGCAACTCAGGAAGCTGAGAGCTGAGGATCACGATTCAAAGCCAGCCTGGGCAGGAAAGTCCATGAGACTCCAATCTCCAATAAAACTACCAGAAAACCAGAAGTGGTGCTGTGGCTCAAGTGGTAGAGCACTAGCCTTGAGCTGAAGAGCTTAAGGGACAGTACCAGGCTCAGAGTTCAAGCCCATGACTGACCAAAAAAAAAAAAAAAAAGAGCCTTAATTACTTCATCCATTGGAAGGAGTGCACAAATGTACTTTTCAATACTTGGCTTCGTTCCCTGAATATTGTTTTGGGGATTCATCCATATGATGTGTGCGATTATATACTATCATTTTTCGTTATTGTAACATATTCAGTTTTGTGAGAAATGCCACCATCAATTTATCATTTTCCCCTGTGAATTGGCCTTCGAATAGTTTTCCCTTCTGGCTTTTGGAGTTTTTTAGAACCAATCCACTCATTTCTATTGGGGGTAGATGTAGAACAGCTTTTATACATGCTTGGCTTTCACAGATACTGCCAAACAATTGTTCAAAAACAGTTGACTTGGTTAACCTACCACAGCTAATTAGGAGACATTGGGTGGTGCATCCTGACATTACATAGAATTTTCTCCGCTTGAGATTTCAGATATATAAAATAATTTCATAAACCATACATCTTAAGATGCAAAGTTCTTTTTTTTCAGCTTCAGATTATTACTGTTTTGTTTCAGAGTAATTTCAGGTTACTGGAAGGTAAAATTGTAAAATGCCCTTTTACTACTTGCATCTTTCCCTCAGACTGTGGCTACCCTCTGGGGTGGCCTTGATTAAGCTACCGCCTTGTTAGAACAAGTTAATCCAATAGCCAGACTCAATTAAAGGTTCTTAATTTCACTTGAGTGTTTCTCAAAAATGTTAATTACATCCTTTCGTCTTGCAAACAGGCACATTCCTCTCCATTTGTAGAACCTGGAGAGGCTCAATTGTGTACCACAGCCCAGGAAAATTTAGCATTCAACAAATAGGCTCACTTTAAATGAAAATCTAATTTCCTATGCAAAGTCAGTAACCCAAACACAAGAAACAGAATTCATCTTATTTCTTTTATGTCAGCTGCCTAACTTTCTTTACATCTGGCTTTGAATGTTTCTACAGAGGTGTTTCTTTTGTTTTTGTTTGGTTGAGAATAAGAGAAATGTTGGATAGAAAATAGGAAGGGGAAATGAGTATACTCACAATGGCTCTGATTACTAGCAGACCGGGCAAATGCTTGTGATCTGACAAAAATGATGACGTGGTTGGAATTCTAGGAGCAATTGTCATCTTTCTCCTCACTCCGGTGATGCAGACCATAACCCCTTGGCTTTAAATGATAAATTAGACTATCATCTACTTTTTTGCATTTTTCCCTGTCCACAGGATTTGTCTGTAATTTTTTTTTCAAATTGCTACAAGTTTACACAAACTCTGCATGTAACTGAACTAAAGAAGTTCAAACACATTGTTCAGGGTCAGCTGTATCCGCTTAGCAATGAGAAAAAAATCAGAGATAAATAAAAGCGAAACTCTGATTTTAAGTAGTTCCTGGGTTAGTGGGGACTATGAGTGGCTATGAGTGCTACAAAAACAATAAAGTGAGTATTCTATAAACATTAAAAGACTTTTATTGTACAAGTAGATGCAAGACAATGAAGTCTTGGTTCATTTTGTTACCTTTCCTTAAAAGTATAGTAGTTGATTCAAGTGAAAATGTGATAATCTGATGGAAAATGGTCATCTTCTTCACTCTTTGTGTTGGCTATTGAATTTGGTTTTTAAAGCTTTGGAGGTTGTTGATTTTCTGCTTTCATATTTCTTCATGCTGTCTTTTACTTGGTGCTTTTGAGTGTATAAGGAGATGGTTCTTGGATCAGAACCATTTCAAGGGTTTTTCTTCACTTTTCCCCCTTATCCCTCCCTCCTCAATTGATCATTTCTTTTGTTTTGCTTCTTGCTTCCCAAGAATGAATTAAAATGGTATTTCTTGCAAGTTTTCCTCTGCCTTCAGTTTAGTTGACATCTAATTCTCACCCCTAATTTCTGGAAGGCTTATGTAGGTATACCGTTATTTTCCAACTTTCCAATCTCTATTGCTTTAAAGCAAACCCAACCTTCACAGGTGAAGAGTGACCTGCACACCTCTACCTCAGCTTCCTTTTCTCCACTGTAGGCTTAGAAAGCAATCAGCCTCACTTCATGTGTCCATCCCATTGTCCCATCTCCAGCCTGTTCAGTCAGCGCTTATTACATTTATTTAGTTTTGCTGGGCACTGGTGGCTCACACCTATAATTCTAGCTACTTAGAAGGCTGAGATGTCAGGATTGCGGTTCAAAGCCAGCCTGGCCAGGAAAGTCCGCGAAACTCTTATCTCCAATTAACCACCAGAAAACCAGAAGTGGTAGAGAGCTTGCCTTGAGCTGAAGAGCTCAGGGACAATGCCCAGGTCCCACGACCAACAATAAATAATTTTGTGTACATTATTTTTATTCTTCCATATGTCCAAAAATACTAGAAAACTAACAGTTCAGTAGGTTGGTAGAGGGTACACCAATGAATTCCCAACCTTAACATGCATAAGAATGACCACAGGGTTTTCAATGCAGATTCAGACACAAAGCTATAAACTTCGATTTATTAGCTCTGGCCCTGGGATCTGGAGATGGTGGTTAACAATCAATCGAGTTGATTTTCTGCTGCTGCAGGTGGTTTGGGGACCACATTTTAAGAAACTTCATTTAGTATGTCCCTGCTTAACAGCTACACAAAAAACCCCAGGACTGAGAAGTTGCAGATCCATGCCTGGCTTTTGTCTTCATACAGAGAGATAGTACTGGCTGTCAGTTCCTCTCTCAATTTTTAGGGAAGTTTTAGATTTATAGAGAAAAAAATTTACAGAAAAATTGAGTGAAAAGTATTGAGGATTCCCATAGATACCACTCCCTAAAGTCCCCCATATGCTCCCTATTCATCCCTCCTTCCCTGTCCAAAAATCCTAGGATTCCAGAATGGCATATAGTTGGAGCCATAAAATACATAGCCTGTTTTGACTGACTTATTTCATTTAGCAATATGTTTTGAGAGGTGGGGGGGGTGTGCTGTGTATTTTTTTCTTAATAGCTCATTTCCTTTTATTGCTGAGTCAAAATAAGTGGAATAAATAATATTCCATTGTGTCACCATTTCCTTATCTTTTGCCTATTGAGGGATATCTTGATGCTTCCAAATATTGGCCATTGTGTTAGTTTTCTATTACTATAACAAAGACATGAACTAACACACAAAGAGGTTTGTTTTGGCTCACAGTTTTGGAAGTTTCAGTACCTTAGGATGGTTCCAGTCTTTGAGTCTGTGGAGAGGGAGAGTCACTGGTCAGGCTCTCAGTGACCTGAAACTTCCCAGTAGGCTCTACCTTCTACACCTTCCACCCCCTTCCCAAAGTGCCACCCACCATAGACCAAGCCTTCAGCACATGGCCTTTGAGGGACAGTCCAGTTCCAAATTACAGCCGCAATGATGAATAAGGCTGCTATAGATATTCACAGGCAGGCTTTTGTCTGGATATGTGCTTTCAACTCATTTGGTTCAATACAAAGGAGCACAATTATTGGAAGCTAACAGACTGCCTTCCAACATGGCCATACTACTTTGCATGCCCGGCAATGAGCGAGCACCTGTTGTCATGGTATTTATTTGAAGTTTCTCTAATGACACAGGACGTTGAGCATCTTTTCATATTTTTCAGTTTTTATTTATTATTATTAGCATAAGTTAATAGTATAAGGAGAGGGCTGTGATAATTCCATGGAAAATGAGCCATTTTTTAAGTGTTTCTTTTAGCTCTAATAAATGGTCTTTCTAATTAACATATGTTCACATCAGATAGTTTAAGGAAGCATAGATGATTCACAAAGAAAGAGAGAAAAATGAAATCATGCATAATCCAAAGACAACTGCTCTTACTATATAGGCCAATGCATTTTCAAACTTTTCTAACATTTTCACAGTCACATTTCCAAATCTTTGTATTTTTTTTATTGTAGGCTCATGCCTATGATCTTAGCTATGCAGGAGGCTGAGATCTTAGGATTATAGTTCAAAGCCAGCCTGAACTTTGAAGTCCATGAACACTTTCTCCAATCAGCCGCCAAAGGGGGGAAAAAACTGGAAGAGGAACAATGGAGCAAGTGGTAAATTGATGAGCCATTTTTTTATATGCTTATTTCACATCTGTGTGTTTTCTTTGGTGAGAGGAACAGATCTTTTTACTCATCTCTTAATTGGGCTAGTTATCTTTATTGTTGAGTTTTAGTTGTCTTTTATATCTTTTGGATACCAGTTTTTAATCATACATAAGTTTTACAATGATTTTCTCCCTAGTCATGGTTGTCTTTTGTTGTTTAATATTGTCTTTCATGAATAGGTTTAATTTTGATAAAGTCCAAATGACTTCTTTTTTTTTTCCTTTCGTGGATCATGCTTCTGATGCTGCATCTAGACTGTATCATCATGAAACTTAAGACCAATTAGATTTTCTTTTGGAGTTTTATAGTGTTGCATTTTTCATTTAGGCCTGTGATCCATTTTGAGTTAATTTTTGTAAAGTAGTTTTTTTCAAAGTGAAACACTGACTGAATCTAGTATTACTGGTACTCTCTCCTCTGTTTTCCCCATACTTTTATTATAGAAATGTTAAAACACATGCAAAAAAAGAGGAAAAATATTCTTAGGTAATTTTACTCCACCTTTAATAAGTATCAACATCTTACCAATTTTCATTCACCTATCATCCTGCCATCTTTTATTTTTACAAGCAGATCCTAGACATCATCTTTTCATCCATATGTTTTTAATCTTTTTTTTTTTGGCCAGTCCTGGGGCTTGAGCTCAGGGCCTAAACACTGTCCCTAAGCATCTTTTGCTCAAGGATAGTACTCTACCACAGTGCCACTTCTGGCTTTTTCTGTTTAGGTGGTATTGAACCCAGGGGAATTGAACCCAGGGCTTTATGTATGCTAGGCAAGTACTCTAGTGTCACTACCGCCTCGACCAGCAAGGAAGACGCGACACCGAACTCTTCTCTCTGCAGTTTATTCAGGACCTTTGAGTAACCTTCTGACCCCAACCCCGGGGAGAATTCCCCACAGCCTTAAGTACCCGCTGGGTAGCCAACCCTGATACGCCACGTGGGAATCACCAATAGGTTCAGGTGCGCGGAAGCAAGCCAGAGTCTTTGCCTTAGCCATATAAGGAGTTGTTTACCACAGAGAGCACCCGCCATCGGGAAGGCGGAGGGCAGAAGCCGGCGCCATCTTCCAGGTGCGGCCTCTCGCAGCTCTCTACACTCTAGTACTCTACCACTAAGACATATTCCCAGCCCTTCTTTAGTCTTTATCTCTAAGTCAAAACGGAAACATGGCCATAACCACAATACCATTCTCACACCAAATTAACAACTGCAAATATCATCTATCTCTTAGTCTATTTAAATGTCTGTATTTGTCTGATGTCTCCTGATCCTTTCTAAGCCCTAAGTGCTGTTGATTTGGGGCTGTCCAAATTAAACATCCTATTCCTTACAGTCTCTTTATTCCTTTACTTCATCGAGACAGAGATGCCAGGAGTTTTTAAGAAAAGTACCAGTTTCCTTGGAGGCTTGGCCTTAGGCTGCTGGTAGAGAAATCTTTATAAAATTCTTGAAAATGATATTATTCAAGAGCTACGCAAGGGAGATGAGTGAGGAGGAGAGGAGGGGCCGCTATGGAAGGAGCTCCCCCAGGACATTAGTTTTATCACAAAACCCTTTGCATGAGTCATTTAATCTTTTCCATTTTAGTTTTGGGGAGGATATTTGACCTCATAGAATTAAAAGTCCTTTCTTACTTTCGCCAAACTGCTAAAGCCAATGAATATGCAAGTGAAGCCGTGTCCAAATTTGGGGCTCTACTGACCACAGGAGACCCTGTTTCTGAGTTATTGCTCTTGATCCCTTCACAGCTGTCTCTGGAGAGAAAAGAATGGAGGGCCAAGTTTCTTGGATGAGTCGCAGTCAGTTTTCTGAGGATGTGGTTGATCCCAGAACATACACAGCTAGTTTATAAGAGACTAAGGAAAAGGCCCTGCCTTGAGGATAACATATTGAGGATTCCAGGGGTCAAGAAATGACCTCAGTTCACTTGGGAAACTTTCACTGCTGTGAACCAGAGGCCTGCATGGAGCAACAGGCCCTCTAAATGCCCCTCATGGTGTTATTTTATCTTTTAGACAAAGGAGCTTAAAGGCAAACATCTTGAAATACAACTCTGCCTCCACATTGGCTGGGATGAAGTGGAGGAGTTGGATGCTCTTTCCTTCTGCCAGCTTTGGTCCTGATCTTAGGATTTAACCATTCTTTTCAGTTTCACTAAGTCCAATAAGAGTAGATACATATATTAATAAATCCTTATAGAAGTGGATTGTTCTCCTGGTCTTTGAGTCTCTAGAAGCCAATAAATTAAACATTAAACAGAGCCCCAGATTATCTGTCTTCCTTCTCTCTTAATGCGTCTGCAAGATCATGCATTATCTCACAAGATTGGAATGTGACAGATTCTATTTTAAGTCTTCTGATGATTCTTTCATTTAGCCTTTCTGAGAAGCAGAGTTCAGAAGAATTTGTGTAACTTAGACTGTCTGCAGTTCACTGCATCTCCCAGTCCTGGTTTCAAAGAGGTCAGTGTCTTTTTAAGGCCATATGGAGGCTCCAGTGTGTTCTCAGGAGAATGAAATCTTTGTGCTAAGAAACTATCTACAGAGCATCCTTGACAGCTCTATTCAGCGATGTAGAGACATGCATTACCCAAAGAACTTTTTGAGTACTTAAATAGTAGGGCTGTTTCAGTGGACCCGATAAACCCTAAGTAATGAAGCTGTCCATTGATATGGAGACTGCTCATTGGCAATGAAACTAGCAGGCGGGGCCTCAAACAAGTATGCTGCCCCAACTTCTTGGAAAGCTAATGCTTCTCACTCTGTCTCCTTTACTGATATCTGCCGTCACCACCATCCATCTCCAGAACTTTTTCCTAAACTGAAACACTGTACCAATTAAACAATAACTCCTCAGTCTTCTACCCAGCATTGGAAGTCACACACTGTTTGCCCTTTATGTGACTGGCTTATTTCACTCAAGATTCACCTATGTTGTAGCATGTGACCAAATTTTCTTCCTTGTTATTTACAATCTCATTTTGTTTATCCTAATCCGTGCATCTGTGGACACTACCTATTGCGAATAATGCTGTTATGAATATGGGTACACAAACAGTACTTTGAGGTCTCTCCTCCTGATTTTCTTCTTGATATTGACTCTGTGCAACTGCTGGATTCTATGATTATTGTTTCTAATTTTTAGAGGACTCATATGCTGTTTCCTGCAATGGTGATACCATTTTGCATTCTTACTAGCAGTATTCAGGAGTCCAGTTTTACTATCTCTTTAACAACATAAAAAAAAAACCCCAGTTATCTTAATAAGTATGTGTCTTCTTGTGGTTTTTGTTTTCATTTTTCTAATGATTATGGGTTGAATATGGGTTTCTTGGCCAATTGTATGTCTTTGGAGATGTCTATTCAAGTTGTTTGTCCATTGTTTAGTTTGCTTTTGTTGAGTTGTAGATTTAAAAAAAATACTATGGATGTCAATCCCTTTTTAGATTTTTTTCAGAATATTCTCTCCCATTCTCCTTTTCACTCTATTGATTTTGTGTATATCTCTCTCTCTCTCTCTCTGTGTGTGTGTGTGTGTGTGTGTGTGTGTGTGTGTGTGTGTGTGTGTAATATTGGTCATATTTCAGAAGCAAAATGTTTAGAAATAGCAGAAATAAGTATTTCATAGACCTGAGCTTTACCACAAATTGGGGCCTTTGATTTGTGTTTTTTTTAATTCCCTCCTGCCTCCACAACTACATTCCCCCTCCCCCAGCCTAAATTGTAAAGTTCGTTTTTCAACATAGTTTCTTGTGCATCTCATTGTTACAATGGGTCAACCTGTATCTCTATTTAAACATTTTGTTTTTTCCCTTCCCCTCCCAAATTAGACAGACATCAAATACAGTGAAAACAGGGGTTATACCAAAGCAACAAAAAAAATCACATGGTGCCTTATAAACACGTTAGAAACAATAGCAAGCAAGAAAAAACCACTTATGTCCCTGTCTTGGGGTTCATTTCGCTTAATTTCATCTTATCTGGTCATATATACATAGCTTTTGACCTTTTCTACTTGTCCCAGACATATCCTCCTTATTGCAAATAAGGGAAACCATGGGACCTACGTTTCTTTGGGCCTGGCTTACTTCACTTAATATAATTTTTTCCAAGTCTTTCCATTTCCTAACAAATGGGGCCTTTGGTTTGTTTTTAACTGTTGCTGTTTTCTATTTTATTTTAACTGTCGCAGAGGTGATTGTACCATGAAGATGGAGCAACTTTTGAAAAGGCCTATTAAAAACCTCAAGACTATCAGGCTTGGGTAAATGAATTCTTTGTTATACTAATAATCCTGCTTTTGTGATGTGATTTTATATGAAGAAAATAGAATGTTGGTCCTTGTAAGATGAACATGGGATTTGAGTGTCAACCAAAAGGATACTAGAGTTTTAGATCCCAGGCTGATACTCATGTCCAGCCACTTGTCTATATCAATGGGCTAACTAGACAGTAATGTTGAAGGGAAGAAGGGATGAAGGATGGGGGAAGTGATTCCCAAAGGGGAATGGCTTTGCCTCTCCCCATTGCTATGAGGATTACATGCAGCAGTGGAGATAAGGTACCTTCAACTTCTCTGACCACATAAAGGGTTCAATCCTGAACCAGTTTTTTTCTTTCATCTCATTTCTCTTCTCCTTCAGTCCCCCCTGCTCATTGTTAGCTTTAAGAGAAAGAAATCTAGAAGCATTACTCATACCTCCCTTCCACCCTCCTATAAAGATATAGTTTGTTTCTTCCACTCCAGGTTACTTTTTGGACTTGTATAGTCCTAGTTTCCACAGAGCACTTGGGATTTCCTTGACTTCGCCAAAAAGTCCTTGATTTAAATTGGAGAATATATTTTTATGGCTAGCCCATTGATGTCAACTATGAACAAAAAGCTGAGAAATCCTGAGGGCAGGGGAGTATGCTATTTTTACAATATCCTGCTCCAAAAATCATTTGTCTCAGTGGCGTGACAGTCTCTCCACAGAGACCTCCACAGAGCAGCAGTGGCCCCGGGCGGCTCTCCACCAATGGCTGGCTGTGAGCTGGGAACTCCACAAGATGTTTCTCGCCATCAGCGCATGACTTCAGTTTTTCCATTCCCACTGTGGTGAAAATGAACGAGAAAACTGGACCCTGCCTCAGGAAGCAGCATACAGGCTCCATACCAATCAAAGCAGGAAGATACTGTGCTAGATACTACTTCATTTTCCAGACTTTGAAGAATTCTTACATTTGTCAGAGTAGCTCTGAATCATTTTGTGGTTGTTACTGGATTAGAATGGGGATATTATACATGCCTGACCCTTTGCAGGAAAAGTCCCTCTCCCTTTTCACGAGCTCTTCCTGCTTCCCGAGCTAATCTCCTACTTTCACTTCTTTGTCTTCTAATCATTTTACCAACATGCATTTTAAAGGAAGAGAGGCTGGGATTTAAAATAAAAATAGAGGGGACAAAGTTATGGCTGCACATAACATATATGCATATGTTACATATATACACATATATGTGTGTATATGTGTGTATGTATGTGTATATATATGTGTGTATATATATATATATATCATATTGTCCTTCTTAACACATGAACTCTTGAATATAACAAAAGTCTTATTTTCCCCAAGTATCTATCTCCAGCAGATTCTCTTAGGTTTTATCAGCACCATCAACTCTTCTGGCTTTCTTGGACTTCAACTCTTCTCTAAGCAGACCTCAGCTGCTTAGGTTTTGGAGTTGTAAGCCATTCATTGATTCATTAATTTTTGTTTTTGGGTTGGTACCGGGGTTTGAACTCAGGCCTCCCATCCCATTCCCAGCCATTAAAAAAAAATCTGTTTCCCAAAGAAACATAGGTCCCATGATTTCCCTTATTTTCAATATCTAGTATATATATGAGTCAAGCAGAAAAGATCAGATAAGGTGATGTTAGGAAAATGAACCCTAAGATATGTATTTTAAATGTTTTTTTTTCTTTCATGCATTTGTTTCTAACACAATTATAAGATTATTTCTTTGTTGCTTTGTATGTCCCTCCCCCACAGTATAACCCCTGCTTTCACTGTATTTGATGTGGGTATAATTTGTGGAGGGGAAGGGGAAAAACAAGTTGTTTAAATAAGGTACAGGTGGACCTGTTGCAACAATGAGAAGTACAAATTGTCATGTTGAAAACGAACTTTACAACTTGGGGGGGGGGAGGATTGGGTGGGGAGGGAGGGAGGCTGGGAAGGGATGGGAAGGGTAAACAAAGGAGGAGGCTACAATGCTTGATAAGAAATGTACTCACTATCTTGCCCATGTAATTGTAACCCCTCTGTACAGTATTTTCACAATAAAAAAATAAAAATTAAAAAAATCTGTTTACCTGTCTAACCTATACACATTTACACATAGGCATTGTTATTTCTATTTCTCTGTAGAATCTTAATTGTGGACAAGTGATTCTGAGGGGTAATAAATGTGTTCATGCCTTTTCTAATAAGCACCATAACTGAGGAGTGTGGATTACAAGGCCAAAGAATACACTGTGAATACACTGGGCTCGTATAGATGACCTAGGATCATCTCCCAGTGAAAGTCTTAATCACATGTACAAAGCCTTCTCTGACAAAGGGTACAGTTACAGATTCCAGTGATTGCATGGGGATGTCTGTGGTGGTGATAGCAGCACAATTTATACCTGATCACCAGAGGTAATCATCCACACATGGGAGACATCTAAGGACAGGCAACTCGTCCTGCTCTCTTCAAGTGACAACTTCTCTGGACTTCCTCCACAAAAACCAAAATACTGTTCAACCAGGCCGCACGCTTGTTACTTGGGACTGTTCTATATGTATCTTTTTACTCCTTGTCTCCATGTTTTGTAGGTGGTTCTTAGGTTTTCAAATTCATTCAGCCAGGCCAAGAAGATTTGAGACACGGAAGGGAAGAAGGTCATGCTTTTATCCACAGGCTCTGCTATTCGCAGCTCAGTGGCAGCAGTAGTGCACAACCCAACAGCATGCTGTTCACTGGCCCATCATAGTGAAGACTCATAGACTTTGCCTGGCAACACCAGGTTCACATTCTGTCGACCAGTGGAATCACCCATCACACTCTGTCCATACTCTGTGCCTCTTAATACCCCTATAGACAAAAGTGGCATTGGCCAAGTGTAGCCACACAACACAGGGTAACCTACGGTAATGAATACATCTATGACTTGAAGTGACATAGAAGTACAGGCCCAAGGCCTTCTGAGATTACAGTGAACAAAGTCTGATTTACTCCATTTTCTCCTCACCCTAATTCTCCCTATTTAACCTAAGGCCAATGTCTATACCAGGGAAGATATAAAACTTAACTATGTAACTTGAGGATAAAGCTGGGAAGGGGAAATAGGGGAGAATGATGGGAGGGGTGACATTGATCACACTCATGTCCTGACATGGTATTGTAACTTTTTTTTCAGTCATGGAGCTTGAACTCAGGGCCTGATACTGTCCCTGAGCTTTTTGCTCAAGGATAGCACTTTACCACTTTCAGCCACAGCTCTACTTCCAGTTTTCTGGTGGTTAATTGGAGATAAGAGTCTCAGAGAGACTTTCCCACCCAGGTTAGCTTTGAACTGCAATCCTCAGATTTCAGCCTCCTGAATAGGTAGGTGAGGTGTGAGCCACCAGAGCTCAGAATGTAACCTCTTTGTATAAACACTTAATTGTAAAGTTAAAATGAGAAAAAAAAAGGAAAGATTCACTGAGTTGTCAGGACCTCCAGACTTGCTTCTAGTTGTCTAGTGATGCCTCTTTAGGCACAAGAACTTCAAACAATACTCAAGGCTTTGTCTAGAGCTCAAGAATGATTTATTGTTCCCATTCCAAGGACGTTTTCTCCCCACTACTTATACGCTTGTCCCTTCTTTTCTTTCTCTTCCTTCTCCTCTTCCTCAGCTCTAAAAGTCTCATTATATAAGATTGTGTTTGTTTCAGTCAATCCAGCTCGTCTTGTTCAAATATCTCAGTCATTGCAAGAGCTGTCAGAGATCTGTGGCTCTATCACTTCATTGTCTGTTTCTGTTTTCTTCTTTCTTTCTTTAAGGCTTGAATTTACAAAGATAAGTTTTCTTTCCTGTTTTTCAGCATCAAATAAACTGCCATTATGGCAAAGGCACTCAACCAAGTTAATGCCCCTGTCACTGTGTAGACAAGCCCCAAGAAAAGGCTATCACCTCCGCTCCATGTCAGGGTGGACAGGACGACAGATTTCTCTCCTTGGAACCTAGTGACTGGAAAATATAAGAAGCCTTGTTAAGGATCTGTCTCAGCACGTCTTATCTCTACCACTGCATATCGCAAAAAGGTAGTTTAAAGCATGTGAAATCGCTCTCTTTTTTGCAGGCAAAATATTGGTTGAATATTTACTTTTATATGGTTCAACACAATGAAGCAGTACTCTTTATCTTGCTAGAATAAAATTAGTTAAAAAGCTGGGTGCTGGGCTCATACCTCTATTCCTAGCTACTCAGGAAGCTGAGATCTGAAGATTATGGTTGGAAGTCAGCCTGAGCAAGAAAGTCCGTGAGAGTCTTATCTCTACTTAACCACCAGAAAAGTGGTATTATGGCTCAAAGCGGTAGAGTACTATACTAGCCTTGACCAAAAGAGCTCAGGGACAATGACTAGCACCTGAGTTCAAGCCTCACGACCAACAAAAAATTAAAAAATTAAAAAAACTAAGTAACAGCTGGGCGCTGGTGGCTCACGCCTGTAATCCTAGCTACGCAGGAGGCTGAGATCTGAGGATCGCGGTTCAAAGCCAGCCCGGGCAGGAGAGACCGTGAGACTCCTATCTCCAATAAAAAAAAACCACCAGAAAACCGGAAGTGGCCCTGTAGCTCAAGTGGTAGAGCGCTTGCCTTGAGCTGAAGCGCCCAGGCCCAGAGTCAGGCCTCAGGACCGACCAAAAAACAAAACAAAACAAAACAAAAACTAAGTAACAACAAGCTTTCTCTCTACATAGATGTAATCTACAAGCAATTCAGACACAGATGGATCTGAATGACTTATTTTTCATCATTCGTCACTTCTTGGATGGATCCAAGGAAGGTAAAATAAATATAGATAGGTTTGTTGTTATTGTTGTTGTTGTTGTTTTTTACAGCAAACCTGAACTTAGTTAGGCTCAGGAAAAATGAAGTTAGTTTCTGAATAAGTTGAAGCTGGATCAAATTCCTACTTCAGGGGAAATTCTTCAAGAGTGAAAAACAGTTACAGCAAAAATAATTAAAAGTAAAAGTAGGATAGATGGTAAAGCATTTTTGGTGAGAAAACTAAGGATGTTTCATTGGCCTTTGTTTGGAAAAGGCCAGCATCCCTGCTGCTGGTGAGAAAATATTTGAAGTGAGTTTGCTATCGTTAGCATTTTAATGACATCATCTCTAATATGCATGTGGCTTGAGGTTTTCAAACATCTGGTCCTTTTTGTAAACGAAACTAATAAACAAACAAAGATTTCTCATAGCAACGGCAGGGGTCAGAGGCATTTCCCAGCAAAGCTCTTAAAAGGCCTCACTCAAATCACTTGGCAACATGCTATTTAAAGGCACAAGGAAACTTGTTAGGAAACTAGCTGTCTTTTTTCTTTTACATCAGAATTCCTTATTGTCACCAGGTCCTTGAGTGCAACCTCAACCCATCTGCCTGCCTGTATTCTCCCTTTCCATTCCAGCTTCATTTGAATGGGAGGGTTTTTAGGATGGCTTTTATCCCTCAGTCTTGGCCTAATTCTTATTAGCTGGCACACTAGGCTGGTCACACCAGGCCCACACACGGTGCAAGTGGAGGCCTGGAACTCATGATTGAAGCTGTGCATGGCAGATACAGACTTGAAAGTGATCAGTATTAAAGGAAATCGAGTTCACAAACAGGCAGCTTCCTCATCCTCTGAACTCCCATTTTCTTCCTGAAAACAAGAGATCAGCCTCTCGCATGAAAGCTTCTGTACCAGAAGAAACATTTTTGTAAATCATTAGAGACTAAGATTTGAGGCCAAAGAAATCTGTGCAAAGAAACATAGTTAATCTAATCATCATCTTTCTTGTTATTTTCCATAATTGACACTTTTTTTTTCTTTCTTGCCGGCCCTGGGCCTTGAACTTAGAGCCTGGGCATTGTCTCTGAGCTTCTTTTGCTCAAGGCTAGCATTCTACCACTTGAGCCACAGCACCACTTCTGGCTTTCCTGTGTATGTGGTACTGAGGAATTGAACCCAGCACTTCATGTATGCTAGGCAAGCACTCTACCACTAAGCCATAGTCCCAGCCTCTAATTGACAATCTCCTCTACTCCCCAATCATGGGCCTGAACTCTGGGCCTGGGTACTGTCCCTCAGCTCTTCAGCTCAAGGCTAGAGCTCTACCACTTGAGCCATAGTACCACTTCCAGATTTTTCTGCTTATGTGGTGCTGAGGAATTGAACCCAGGGCCTCATGCATGCAAGGCAAGCACTCTTCCACTGAGCCACCTTCCCAGCCCATAATTGACAATCTTTTAAACCCACTGTAGAAGCACTCAGGCTTAGTCCCTTTTTCAGGTCATCATTTTTTCTTGTGAGAGTTCTTATGTAAATGTAAATAAAATGTGCTGTTTTCCCCATTACTCTGTCTCATACTAGTCCCAGGTAGAGACCCCAAAAGAGCAGAGGGAAATGTTTTCTTCTAGACAAGATTATAAGAGAACTCCTCCATACAAATATAAGAGAATTATACACATTTTTTTTTCTGGTAAAAGTATTTGATTGGAGAATAGACTAGAATGAAAGAATTCAACAACCACTAGCCTTCTTTCTGAAGGAGAAAGAAAAGTAATGCAAAGGATACTATAAGATATGTTGAAACTGTAGTTTCCAGCAGGTAAGCCTTCTTTAAAGTAGTGTTCTCGTGAGAGCCGGCGGTAGAGTTTTTTGAAAGTAGGAAAGGCAGCTGTCCGCATCCACACAATAAAGTCTTCATTGAGGAAGCCATTGTTTCCTGGGTCATCTCTATCTAGTTCATAGATAGGTACAGACCAGGATGGGGGCTTTGCACTTCCTGTGAAAAGACAAGGAATATGACAGAGAAACATCATCCCTAGAAATTAGAGTTAAAAAAAAATCTAAGTGTGGGGGCTGGGAAGGTGGCTCAGTGGTAGAGTGCTTGCCTTGCACGCATGAGGCCCTGGGTTCAATTCCTCAGCACCACATAAACAGAAGTCAGAAGTGGCGCTTCAGCCTTGAGCTGAAGAGCTGAGGGACAGCGCCCAGGCCCAGAATTCAGGCCCCACGACCAACAACAACAAAAAAAATCTAAGTGTGGTTGTTGGAGTCGTGGCTTAAGTGGTGTAGTGCTAATAAATGAATAAAAGCAGTCAGGTACTAAGTTCAAGTCTTGGTCTCAGAACTAAAAGGAAAAAAGAAAAAAGTGTGTATGTAACCTGATTTTTATACCATTAATAATAATGTTTTTAAAGACTCTAAGGAAATTTTCATAATAATTTTATAGGGTTTAAAAAAAGAGTAGAGGCCGGGCACTGGTGGCTCACGCCTGTAATCCTAGCTACTCAGGAGGCTGAGATCTGAGAATCATGGATTAAAGCCAGGCTGGGCAGGAAAGTCTGTGAGACTCTTATCTCCAATCAACCACCAGAAAACCAGAAGTGGTGTTGTGGCTTAAGTGGTAGAGCACTCACCTTGAGCTGAAGAGCTGAGGAACAGCACCCAGGCTCAGAGTTCAAGCCCCATGACTGACAAAAAAGAAGAGTAGAAGCCAGGCAATTTTGGCTCATGCCTGTAATTCTAGACACTCAGGAGGCTGAGATCTGGGGATTATGTTTCGAAGCCAGCCTGGGCAGGAAAGTTTGTGGGACTCCTATTTCTAATTAACTACCATAAAGCTAGAAGTGGAGCTGTGGCCCAAGTGGTAGAGCACGAGCCTTGAGCACAAAAGCTAGGCACAGTGTCCAGGCCCTGAGTTCAAGCCCTAGGCCCAGGCCAAAAAATAAAAATAGAGTGGGATATTAAATTTTATGGACATCTTCAACTACAGTACATGCATGTAAAACATTGAAAAGGGTAGAACAAAATAAAAAGAATGAGGGTTTTCTTTATAATAGAAAATATATTTTTCTCCCTGAGATAGGATCTGGCTATCTAGCCCAGCTTGGCCTTGAATTCACAGTCTTCTTGCCCCTACCTTAGTGGAAGATGGGGGAAAAATAATCTAATTTCTTTAAATTCACTATTAGTCCAAAGAGAGCAAATGAAAACCAGAAACACACAACTTTAAAGTAAAAAGGAGTGACAACCACTATGAGGGTATGGAAGTGGAACTCTTGTTCAGAGCAGATATGTGGATGAACATCTTGGCATTCTAGAAACATTCATGAAAAGTGTTACTGTTTTCTGAATTTTGGCTCAGAAACTCAACTTCTAGAAATGCAGTCTAAAGAAACACCACAGAGGGCTGGGAAGGTGGCTCAGTGGTAGAGTGTTTGCCTTGCATGCTTGAGGCCCTGGGTTCAATTCCTCAGCACCACATAAGCAGAAAAAAAAAAGCTGGAAGTGGCGCTGTGGCTCAAGTGGTAGAGCGCTAGCCTTGAGCTGAAGAGCTGAGGGACAGTGCCCAGGCCTAGAGTTCAGGCCCCACAACTGGACCCCCCCCCAAAAAAAAAAAAAAGAAACACCACAAAAGGGTGCAAAGATGGGGCTGCACAGATATTCAACTCTGTGCTGCCTCTGGGGGTACAAAGCTAGAAGCAGTGGCAGGACAGGGAGGAGGCGGCCAGCATTAGCATCTCAGCCCAGTGTGAATCAGGAAGTGTGGTCCAGCTTGGGCTATGGCACAGAACTAAGAAGGATAAGGTGCAGGGTGGTGCTAGAAGGCACATCTGTTGATGTTAGCCTCATAGTTTTCATAATTCCTGCATTCAGCCATGGGCGTGTCTGTCTCTTCTGTTCTACACGGAACTCCTTCAAACAGGATTGCCCTCATCTATTTTTTTTTCTTTAGCAGTTGGTCCAGTGTCTGACACATAGCAGCTGTTCAATAAATGCTTGATAAAGGAAGGGATGAAAGATTCCAATTAAATCTGTTCAAGTGGATAATAAAAAACATATTGAATTTTAAAGCTCTAATCAACAAGAGTAAGTTGTGTCATAGACCTTTTCCTACAACACAGTTTGTTCTATTAGTAAGATGTCCAAATGGACTCTTGACTACTAAAGCAACCCAGACTTATTAAGTATGGCTACAGTGCTGGTCAAAGTTCACATTAAGTTTGGTTTGAGTAACCTGCTGAAGAATGCTTGTACACACATCTACTTCCTCTAGACAGAATTCTTGGCTGAAGGACCTTCCTTGGTGTATATTGTAGAACTCACATAGTTTTTAGCTCTTCAATCATTGTTGTTTGAACATTTGATCAAAATCACCAACTACCTTTGGTGTCTGCACTCTGGACTTCACCATCTTTTTACTTTTTGGTGTAAGGTCATTGTGAATTCCAACTGTGTGTGGTATGGGACCCTAATGTCAGAATGGCCCAGACTTGTGAAAAACACATGCTCAAAGTTGTCTTCCCTTAAACTCCAATCCTACTCCCTGCCATGTATCTAAAAGGTATGAGAAGCATATTTTAAGAAACATAAACTTCAGTTGGGTTGTTTGAATTCATCCATTTATTCAACAATATTGTCTTGATTTCTCATGCACAGGGATGCAAATCTGCTTGAGATCCAATCACTGTTTTCAAAACAATTCACAGAGATGCTAACAGAATACAATGTGGTAACTCTTGCAATAGAGACTGAACAAAGTATAGCAGAAGACGGGAGAAAGCCAAGACCCTGTATGTTATAGGCTTATGGTTTTGTGGTAAGACAGAATAGTACAATGTCATCAAGTTGCTTTCAAAAGCTAGCAATGCAATGATAAGACACAGTGATGATACATGCGAGCATGTCCAGGACAGACCCGGTTTATGTCTGTTGTACATTATCCCATCTGATTTTGCATTTATTCCAAATAAATAGTGTGCCTACAGTTTTATTCTTCCAGTTTCCAGTCATGGGCTCAGCAAACACTGTGTGAGATTTGCCCATGTGCAGTGGGCTGGGTGCTTACTTCACTTGAGATCATACGTGAGAGATAAGCAGAGACATTTTCAGTCAAAACACAATGCTACATATCCCCGTGACTCTTGCCAGCTTTTTAACATTCCAACCAGCTAGCTCACACTTTGTGTCTTGGCCCGTGAGCTGTGTGGTGCTGCCAGGGTGCAAATCAGCAGGGTCAATGGCAAACGTGGGAAACCGCAAGTCTGCATATATGTACATGATGTGCGGATGGGTGCTGACAGGAGTTTGAACTCTCTTGGAACAGTTACTTTTTTATTTATTACATGCCATATATATATTTGTTGTTATTACTTTCTTAATTCCATTTAGTTATGAAGGGCTAATAAAAACCCAAATGTGTGTTTAATGTAAAGTACAGTTTCTTAAGCAAGTTGGTGAATATGATACCGAAAATGTTGGTTGACCTTGCTTACCCACAGGCCACAGTGGTGTGAATCACCATGTAAGGATGGAAAGGTATAACTCTGTTGAAGAAAATCAGAACCTACTTCAAAAGTTTGTGGATAACCATGCATGGTAGTGCTCAACTGTAATTCCAGCACTAGGGAGGCTAGGGCAGGAGGATTGCCATTTCAAGGCCAGACTGTGCTACGCAGAGAGTTTGGGACTCATCTCAGCTACATAGCAAGATCCTGCCTCAAAGAAGAAAGAAATGTTTGAGATTAGTTTTAAAAGGTTGTATCTGGAAAACGGATAAACTCTTAGATCCACTTGTATATCAGTCTGTGACAGCATGACTTCTTTTAATAATATTTTTATTGAGATTAAGTGATTACATAAATTTCACAGTATTGTAGGATAGTGATACTTGGTTAAAGTCACAAACACATTTTAATTTTCACGAGGTACATTGTCATGTGGCTCAAGTGGTAGAGTGCTAGCCTTGAACAAAAGAAGCTAAGGGACAGTGCCCAGGCCCTGAGTTCAAGCCCCAGGACTGGTAAAAAAAAAAAAAAAAAAAAAAAAGGAAAAGAGGAAAAGAAACCCAGCATGACTTGTTATTGGTATCAAATGGAATTTCCTTCAGTTTTCACCTTTTTCTTTTTTTTTTTTAAAGACATCTCACTATGTTGGTTCAGTCTCGTCTCAAATTTTCAGTCTTCTTTAAGCATCACAACCTCTGGGATTACAAATGTGCACAACCATGCTGATCTAGTTTCAGTGTTTTAATTTTTACTCACTTTTGGTAATTAAAGAAAAACTTTTAACACGTTGTCTTCACTGGCAGACAAGAACTTTTTAAAGAGTTAAATGAGGCCAGTTAACATGAAATTTTTCAAATAGAAAAACCAGGTTAATTATAGTTAATTATAATAATGGTTTGATTGGGGGATGGTTAAGTCCTCATAGAATCAAAGCATATCTGTTAAAAATTCATGAAGATGAAACTTTTGTCATTGTTATCAAGGTTACTAAAAACTCAGTTAAAATCTTTAAATGGAGCCAGGTGCCGGTGGCTCCAGTCTGTAATCCTAGCTACTCAGGAGGCTGAGATCTGAGGATCAAGGTTCAAAGCCAGCCTGGGCAGGAATGTCTCTGAAACTCTTCAATTAACCACTTCTGGTTGTGGCGCTGTGGCTCAAGTGGTAGAGTTCTTGCCTTGCTTGAGCTGAAGAGCTCAGGGATAGCACCCAGGCCCAGAGTTCAAGTGCTGTGACTGACAAACAACAACAAACCAAGTTTAAATGGTTTGGTTTTGTAGAATAACATAAATGCAAATTTGATGGAGAATAACATCAGACAAAAGGTAATGCTCTTTGTAAACTGAGAAATCAACAAAAATCAATATACTGAATATGATTAAAATTTGTTGTGGTACATAAATAATTCACAATTTTACACAGCTCCATTTCTAGCTTACAGTGATTAATTGGAAATGTGAGTCCCATAAGCTTTTGTGCCTAGGCTGGCTTTGAACTATAATCCTCAGATCTCAGCCTCCTGAATAGCTAGGATTATAGGCGTGATCCACCAGCACCTGGCTAAGATCTGCATTTTTTTTCTTTTTGCTTATGTGGTGCTGAGGAATGGTACACAGGGCCTCAGGCATGCAAGGCAAGCGCTCTACCACTGAGCCACCTTCCCAGCCCAAGATCTGCATTTTTTGAAAGTACATTTTAGTATACCTATTTCATAGATCTCTCAGTGTGATGTCAATTTAGGAATCAATAACTGAAAGTTGCAAGTAAGTATGTTGTTCTAGTACCTTCTTTTTCTCTCAAAAATACATATCAACTTGGATAGTAAATTATATGATCATGTTAACTGTATCCAAAGCAAGAAGTTTCTCAAGCACTGCCCTCCCATCCTTGGGGGAGGAAGGAGTGTTTCTAGAATTTGAACTTGGAGCTTCCTATTTGTCAACCAGGCGCTCTCTACCTCTTGAAGCACACTCCCCATTTGCTAGCCTCAAATCAACTTTGCCTTGGTGGCAAAGTAGAAGAGACAGGGAACAGATCACTCATATTTCTTATAGGCACTGAACAGAGTAGCCCATGGTTGGGAAAGTCAGTGTAAAGGGAGTCAATAAAGAAGGAAGACTCATAAGCTTCTCCCCCCCCCCCCCGAAAAAAATAAAACAAATACTTCATATAAAATAAGAATACTGAGCAACTGTATGGATCTTACCTTCAAATTGATCTGCAAGATTACTGGAAACTGGGTTCTGAAATTTGACATACTTATCTGTCCACCATGTGAGTCCATACTTTAGCATTGGGACTTGGATGTGTTCAGATGAGTGAAGGTTATAGGAAAGAATTATGGTATCTGAAAGGAAATTTCAAATTATGTTAGACGTGAAAGCTACCAAGTTTGCCATTCTTCAAAGACCAGACACAGCTGAAAATAAACCAGTTTTTCAGACACTCAGCATGCCTCGATATCATAGCTGCTGACTCACAAGACTAGTCTTTTTCTTGCTAAGGTTGAGCTCTGAGCCGGGTTGTGGCGGGCAGCGAGGCCTCGGAAGAGGCGAATCCGGCGCGAATCCGAACCATCAGAGCCGCCACCAAGACGGTGCAAGATGCTGCAGCACATTGACTACAGGATGAGCTGCATTCTGCAAGATGGCCGGATAGTCATCGGGACCTTCAAGGCTTTCGACAAGCATATTTGAATTTGATTGTCTGTGCTTGTGATGAGTTCAGGAAGATCAAGCCAAAGAATTCCAAGCAAGCAGAAAGGGAACAGAAGCCAGTCCTTGGACTGCTGCTGCTTCTAGGGGAAAGCCTAGTTTCAGTGACAGTAGAAGAACCACCTCCCAAAGACACTGGCATTGCCCGAGTGACATTTGCTGGAGCTGACGGGGTTGGGGGAAAGGGGGGGGGAGTGGTAGAGGAAGGGGGGAAAGAGGGGGAGAGGGGGCAGGAATTGGCAGGGCTGGGCTGCTGGCAGAGGAATTCCAGCTGGTGTTCCCATGCCCTAGGCTCCTGCAGGACTTGATGGACCAGTCCGTGGGGTTGGTGGGCCATCCCAACTGGTGATGACCCCCCCCCCCCAAGAAGAGGTACTGTTGCAGCTGCTGCAGCCGCTGCCACAGCCAGTATCGCAGAGGCTCCAACCAAAGTGCCCACCTGGACGTGTGGGTCCTCCCCCATCTATGGGTAGAGGGGCGGCATGATGGGTCCCCCACTGGGGATTCCACCTGGCCCAGGAACTCCAATGGGCATGCCCCCTCCAGGGATGTGGCCCTCTCTCCCACACCCTGGGGAATGCCCCCCACCACAATGCTCTAGACCATCTTGGCCATCCTCAGCTCCCTGCCTGCTTTCTGAAAGGCTGTGCATAGTCCTTTCATTTCTGTGGCCTCTGAAATTGGTTTATAACAAACTCTTAAGAGAATGTTGTAAATGAAAAAAAGAGAAACAAAACAAAACAGAAAACAAACCTCTGGGCAGGCACTGGTGGCTGAAATCTCTAATCCTAGCTACCCAGGAAGGTGAGATAGATCTGAGAATCATGGTTCAAAACCTGACAGGGCATTAAAGTCTGTGAGGCTCTAATCTCCAATGAATCACCAAAATGCTGGAAGTGGAACAGTGACTTAAGTAGTAGGATGCCAACCTTTAGCAAGAAAACACCTAAGGGGTAGCATCCAGGCCCTGAAGCCTCACTACTGATGTGCATGTATGCACAGCCATAGACAGAGACACAAGTAATCTTAAGCTCCATTTAAATCATACATATACACACACACACACACACACACACACACACACTTATACATGTACATACATATAGTACTATACAATAAATAAGCAAACAAACAAAAACTGTCACTAAGATGAAGAAGCAATCTGGGGGACATATAGGTGTTTACATACTTATGAAGAAGGACAGCACAGAAAGAAGACAAAGTTACCCACCATTAAACATGCTGTTGGCAATAGCACCACAAGGAATGAAGGGAATCTTATCTTCAGACATTTTGAATGGATCACATCCATGAACATCCTGTATGCAAGATGATACAGCAATAAGAAATGTTTTTGGCAAACTCTTAGAAGATGTGTAAATGTGTTTTACCTACCTAAAAATACATAACACACAGGAAGAAATTTAACTTGCTTGTTATCCTGTATGTCACATGGAATCTTAAAAAAACATTTTTGTTGAACTATAATTTACATTCAGATTATGCACAGACCATGATTCTACAGCTAGATAACTAGCTAGATGGACATCACCAAGAATCCATCTTTTACAACAGCGGTTGCTAAAAAATCATCTGGCTATCACTTTCATAGAATGTCAGTATGGACAAGGTTTCCTTTTAGCTTTGCTTACTAGCAGTTAAAGATCATCTATCAAGATTAAAAATTGGTAATCCTAGGTCTCCTATTGTAGTCAATACAATCAAAGATTTGAAAACTAAAGGTTCTTAGTTCAATCAATAGAATATCAATTAGGAAGGATCAAAAGCTCCAGATTCCTTGTAAAGGACAGTGGGTAGGAATCAAGTGAGCAAAATTGAGACAAATCCCTCAAAATGGTACATGAAAAGATAACCATTTAGTTGGATATGGTTCATGACACTTCTCTGAGGAGGAACAGAGCTTTCTCTAACAGTGATCCTGAATATCTAGGCCCGTCTGAAGTATTTCTCTTTTGTGACACCTTCTTTTTTGAACTTATTTTTCATCTTCCTTTCCGAAAGAACTCTCTGGATTTAAAAGAGGCAAACTATTACTCCGAAGTAAAAAAGCCTTACCATAATATTCTTACTCATCAGTTGTGCATTGCTTCTGGAAAGAACATATCGATAGAGATTCTGGTAGAAGCCATATAATTTGTAGTACATATAAACATTACCCTGTTTGGGGGAAAATAAGATGCAAAAAGGGAGTAAGAGATATTAAGTAGAATATTAATAAATTAAAAAAATAAAAAAGTAGTACAGAACTGTTAAGATTCTTCCTGGATGGAAGTGGCGCTGTAGCTCAAGTGGTAGAGCACTCGCCTTGAGCTGAAGAGCTGAGGGACAGCGCCCAGGACCAGAGTTCAAGCCCCACGACCGACAAAAAAAAAAAAAAAGATTCTTCCTGGAAACTGAAATGCAAGAAATCACTTTAAAAAGTCTCTGTTGGGCTGGGTGCCAGTGGTTTCATGTGTGTAATCCTAGTTATGGAGGCAGCTGAGATCTCAGGATTCAGATTTGAAGCCAGCCTAGGCAGGAAAGTCTGCAGGACTCCTATTGCCAACTAACCAGCAAAAAGCTGGAAGTAGAAGCATGGCTCAAGTGATGGAGTGCCAACCTTGAAGGAAAAAGCTAAAGACAAGAGTACAGAGCCCAGACCCTGAATTCAAGCCCCAGTACCAGCACACACAAAAAAGTCACTGCTGGGAATTCCTGGCCTATGCAGAATTACTGCAATGAAAATAAGTAACCTATTTTTAAGCCTTTTTTTTTTTTTAAGGCTTTCTTAATGGCTTCTGTTCTTGTTTGATTATTTTTTAAATAATGAGGCTTTGTATTTCCATACACAAATTTGTTTTTTAAAATGATGTAATTTCCCAAGACAAATGCTTTATCTAGGGTTGTGGTAGGCACCCACAGCCATGTGATCTCAAAGCAAACCCAAGTAATATAACACACTTAACATTAGAGTTATTGGTATAGTTAGGTAGAGGTTCATGAAACTAAAAGAGCCTATGGCCATTTTTTGGGCCATTTGTTTGTGCCATTTCAAGTTTCTTTGATCTAGGAGAGTCTTTGGATTATAATACTTGATCAAGAAATGATGAGTATGCAGTCAAAATTCAATGTATGTACTATAAATTAAGAAAAGTGAGGGAAGGGGTGGGTTGGGAAGATGGGTGAGAATGCTGAAAGGGTGACATTGATCAAGATGCATGGTACTCATAAACTCTTCAATGAGTGGCAATTCCTGTGAACAACTATGAAAAGATAATAAAAATATTAAAAAGAGAAATAGGGGCTGGGAAGTTGGCTCAGTGGTAGAGCGCTTGCCTTGCATGCCTGAGGCCCTGGGTTCGATTCCTCAGCACCACATAAGCAAAAAGAAAAAAGCCAGAAGTGGCGCTGTGGCTCAAGTGGTAGAGCACTGGCCTTGAGCTGAAGAGCTGAGGGACAGTGCTCAGGCCCAGAGTTCAGGCCCCACAACCGGACCAAAATAAAATAAAATAAAATAAAATAAAAAGAGAAATAATGAGTATGGAACAATGAACTGATCCACAAGAAAGAAGTGATTTCTACCCTAGCAGTAAGAAGCCTTGTTGCCTTGAGAGGAAGATTGTTTTTGCATGTGCTACAATGCAAGGCAGTCCAGTCATAGGTTAACATTGTGGGTTTATTTTTATGGTGACACACCAAGTCCCATGAAATTCTCAATGCAGATTTGAGGCTGATATTACAAACAACACATATGCAAACATGTACATGGATTTAAGTAACATAATCATAGATTTTGCTAACAGCACGTAAGTGGCCAATATTGCTGTACACAAAAGCATTTCTTTTACAACTCCTTGGTTCATCAATTCTTTAGCCCAATGCCAAACTAGCATGTTTGGAAAGGCTTTTGGCCTTACTTCCTAAGAACCTTAAAGACTATGGAAAACTGGGCCTCATACCTACTGAAACCCTAAAGAAAAGTCATTGTAAATGTAGCTAGTTATGGAACAAAAGCTGAA
Source organism: Dipodomys merriami (assembly GCF_024711535.1). NCBI lineage: Eukaryota > Metazoa > Chordata > Mammalia > Rodentia > Heteromyidae > Dipodomys > Dipodomys merriami. The sequence goes on from NW_027203381.1 coordinate 88,959,193, forward strand.
GAAGTCAGCCAGCTTTTTTTTGTGTGCCGGTCCTGCGGCTTGATCTCAGGGCTTGGGTGCTGTTTCTAAGCCTTTTTTGCTCAAGGCTAGAGCTCTCTCTCTCTCTCCTTTTTTTTTTTTTTTGGGTCCGGTCGTGGGCCCTGGGCGCTATCCCTCAGCTTTTCAGCTCAAGTCTAGCGCTCTACTGCTTGAGCCACAGAACCACTTCCGGCTTTTTTTCTTTTTGCTTATACGGTGCTGAGTAATCGAACCCAGGGCCTCAGGCATGCAAGGCAAGCGCTCTACCACTGAGCCACCTCCCCAACCCTAGAGCTCTATCTCTTGATCCACAACTCCACTTGTGGGTTTTTGGGGAGAGAGGCATGGTTAATTGGAAGTAAGAGTCTCATGGACTTTTCTGCCCAGTCTGGCTTTGAACCTTGATCATCAGATCTCAGTCTCCTAGCTAGGATTATAGGCATGAGCCATTAGTGCCTGGCAAACTTAGCCACTTATAAGAGAAAATTTCTGGGACACTGAAAGGAGATGCTAGGTCATAATGAAAAGGCAGGCTGCAACACAATCGACAGGGAACATTGGTGTGAAGGCAGACAAGCCAGGCTTCACTTGCTAGGAATGATGGATTACATTTCTTACTCCTGTGGCTACAGACAGTATGATATCCACAGAATGGAATTTACCATACATTTTCTTGGAAGCCAAAAAAAATTCTACTAAACTAGAGCTATATGCTCATATAAATGACACAATAAACAATAAATGCAGACAGCGTTTGCCCCACTAGGGACCTCTTTGCAATGATTCTCTGTCCAAGATTTAGCCTAACAAGGTCTTTTCCAAGATCATGACCTTCCTGGGTTTCTTCTGTCCCCTGGACTCAGGCCCAGCTCCTACACAGCATCTTCCACGCTGACATAGTTCCCCTCATTACTTGAATAGCTGACATTATCTGGGATGCATACAGGTCCAGACAGGGCTGCTCTTGAGCTTCCTGCTGAGCATTCAAGGCCCTGTTCCACCTTGGAGTCAGCTGGTCCCAAACCAAACTCATCCCCTGAAAACCTTCCTCATCTCTCTCCTTCCCTACTTCATTCTTTCTCCGGGGCAATTGCTGACTTGTGCTCTGACAGCTCTCCCTGACTCCTGATGGCTTCCATAACCCTTTCAAGTGTTCCCCTAGTCAGTTTCTTCATGTCTAAGCCTTTCTACTTCTCAGAGGATCTGGACTTAACATGAAACTTTAATCAGCCCAAGAGTAGAGACTTCTCTTAATATTTATTTGTCATTTCCCTTGGTGCCTGACAACCAAGCCAGTCTCTTTGGGATTAGGCAACTAATGTAGAATGACTTGGAGTGAAGGGATCCAAGCAGAGTCCCATCAGGTGAGGCCGCTGACACTAACTTACTGTGTAATCTTGATGAAGTCACTTAACCTCTCAGCCCATTAATTTTCTCATTATAAAAAATGGGTGGTTAGATTTAGTGATCTCTAAAATCTTCTCCTAGACTGACAGGTAAGATAAAAACCTGATTAGCAATACAAATTATTTCACAAGGGAGGGTAACAATACCAAAAAAGCCAAATGATGGGGTAGGAAGACAATAATTTATAAGATTTGTCACCCCCATTCTGCTTTCTTTAAAAAAATATTTTTATTATCTTTACATAGTTGTCCAAAGAGTAAGCATTCATAAATCAGTTTATAAGTACAATGCAGCTCGATCAATTTCATCCCTTTCATTTCTCCTTGTCCCTTCCAATCCAACTCCTCCCCTCAATTTTCTTAGTTTCATAGGGCATGCATTTGGTATTATAATTTTGGAAAGCACTTGATGGAATTTAAAATATTATTATGGACATTTAAAGAGAAGTTTATCAGTATTAAGTCAGTTGAAGGTGTTTTTTTTTTTGTGTGTGTGTGTGTGGTACTGGGGTTTGAACTCAAGACAATTTTAGGCATTCCTCCAGGCATCCCTGGGCTTTAATCCTCCTACTATGCCTCTTGGGTAGTTGGTGTCAAGGTGTGAGCTATCATGCCTGGCTTTGGTTGAATTCTCCAATGTCACTTACCTTCATTTTCTCTGGAAGGTTAAAGGGAATAGAACAGGTGCATGCTTTCCTAAACTTGGAGGCATCATCCCGCAGTTCATGACAATCTGCACATAGCTTTGTGTAATTGACCTGTCAGGCAGGGCAGAGTGATGAAGCTATACAAGTATGTATCTTAAATTTCAAGACTTGAATCTATAAAAACTTTCAGCCTGTCTTGGATGTGTAGCCTGAGACACGGCTAAAGGGCAGGCCACTCCCAGCACAAATGTTTCTAGTGTTTGGGAATAGTAAGACTTCTTACAGTCTTGCATTTGGGCACCTGGCAGCATCTTACCATTAAAAAAATCCTCAACAACTCCTCCAAAAATCTAATTAAAAGGGTGAAAGTGGCCTGAATAGATACTTTTCAAAAGAAAAACTTCTAAAAGGAAAATGCCCAAATGAATCCAAGCCAGCACACCCATATTTATGTCAGCACTACAACAGCCTAGTTACATCAGCAATAGCTAAATTATGGAATCACCCTAAGTGCCCATCAATGGATGAATGGATGCAGGTATGCATCCATGTGCCCTTGTGCACGTGCACACACACACACACACACACACACACACACACACACACACACACACTCAATGTAATATTGTTTTGTCATAGAAAGAACAAAATCATGGAAAACTGGAGATCATTATGTTAAGCAAAATAAGCCAGATTCAGAAAGTCAAGTATTGCACGATTTCCTTCAGATGTGGAATACGGGTCAGGGGAGGACATGAAAGTAGAAGGAGGGACTATTAAGAAAGAAGAGAAGCAGAGGGAGAGGAACAAGAGAGGACAGCAGGGTGAACATGATCAAAGTACATTATAGGCATGTATAAAAATAGCAAACCAGGCTGGGAAGGTGGCTCAGTGGTAGAGTGTTTGCCTTGCATGCATAAGGCCCTGGGTTCGATTCATCAGTACCACATAAACAGTAAAAGTCCGAAGTGGCACTGTGGTGCAAGTGGTAGAGCACTAGCCTTGAGCTGAAGAGCTCAGGGACAGTGCCCAGGCCCAGAGTTCAAGACCCATGACTGACCAAAAAAAAAAAAAAAAAAGCAATCCAAAATCCATTACTTATAATGTATACTAAATTAGAAGACTGACTTAAAAATAAAAAAAAATACAGACCTCTGATGAGCATTTGAAAAAATAGTCAATGTTATCATCCATCAGAAAAATTCATCTTACCTTGAAATGGTGAGTACCAGAAATGCAAAAAGTTACAAATTCTGGTAAGGATACAGATAAAAGGGAAATCTTATGCACTGTTGGCAGGAATATAAATTAGTGTATTTACTACAGAAAACAGGATGCAGGTCCTTCAAAAGCTAAAGCTGGAACATATGACCCAGCCTTCCCACTTCTGGTTATCTATCTGATGGAAATAAAAACACACCAGAGAGACACCTACATTCCCATGTTTACTGCAGCACTATTCAAGAGCAAAGGTGTGGGAGTCAATGTCTTTATTTAGTGACAGACAAGGTGCTATATACACCCGAATATTAATTGAGCCATCAAAAGAAGAAAATTCTGTCATCTTGCAACAATATGATGGAACTGGAGGATATTTGCTAAGTGAAATAAATCAGAGACAGCAAGACAAATATGGCCTGTTCTCACTAGGTAGGATGTAAAGCAGTTGATGTGATAGTAGAATAGTAATTAACCACAGGCTAGGAAGGGTAGGGGGAGGTGTGGCTAAAGGAGGTTGGCTAACAGGTAACAGAACACAGATTGGAGGGTAAGTTCTAGCTTCCTAGGCACAGGGGTGTGACTGTAGTTTACCGTAACCTATTATACATTTTATGAAGTTTAAAAAAAAATAGCTATCTCTAAATAGAAAGAAGGAAGGACCAGAACACACTGACTCAGTACATTTGTTCTGTTCATTGGATACATGTAAGACACCATCCTGGCTAATGAGTATTGCAATCATTGTTTAATTACACATTAAAAAAAAACCCAATGCATACAAATATCTTCTTAAGCCCCAGAGGACCTGGACCTTTGGGTCTGAAATTCACTTTGCCTTGCCCCCTCCTCCTACCTCTATTATTATTTGCTTATCATTCTGCTAGTGTGAAGAGCACTTCACTTTGCCAGGGGCTTGTACCCCTCTATGGCCTCTGAGTCTTGCATCCAAAAGGGGTGCTCTGGTGTCACCTAGATCCCCGTGGAGAATTTAGACCCTTCTTATTTTATGGTTCTACAACTGAGGACTCTTGGAAACCGCATTACAATGGTAAGACAGTGCAAACCTCTATTTTCTTGGTGCTCTTTGCAGACAATATAAGGATGATGCCCACACAGAGGCAGAATAATCCCGTGGTAAAAAAGATAGAGAGGACGGCGGTGGCGGTGAGGCGGAGGTAGTGACCCGGCAGCTTTTGCTGCTTAAACGCACTGTTGGCTGGCTGTCTGGACTTGTCGTATTCGAACGGCTTCTCCATTTTGGCTCTGTAAGTGATTCAGATATGCATTTGGGTCATTTAGAACATTCCTAACTCAGAAATACTGACAATGATAAAGTCATTTGGAGAACTATGTGAACCTTCCTTTGTCATTGTATTCCTTGTCATTGTCTTTTCTGCTTCTAGACTTATTTCTCAGCCAGACCTCTTATCCACCATTGCTAGGTATATTGGAACTAGGCTCAGAAACTGTTCTGCTAAATGCCCTGCCAGTGAGAGACAGGCCCTGGCGAGGCCTGCGAAAACCATCACCTGCTGGCACTCAGGCAGTCACGAGGGGCTGTTTTGGGGGTTGGTGACTGAAAGTGGGAACTGGATTTATCTTCAGGAATGTACTTAAATGTTTAGAGATAAATCCTTAGGCTGCTGCTAACACGAATATAAATTAAGTTGGCAAAATGCTCTGGGATTACAGCTCGCTTTGCCATTGGTGATTATGAGGAAAGAGGAAACACATGTGGAATAGGAACACAGGTGTTTGATTTCAACAGCTTCAATTAGTTTTGCATTTGTAAGGAAGATCCCAGTAGAAAAATGGGGCCTAAAACATCGGGAAGAGGAAACTGGAGGACAGCAAAGAAAGGTACTCATTACCTGACTTATGACCCCTCTGTACAACACATTAATAGTAAAGGTACATGCTTTGGAGTAGCTCGAATGAGGCTAGAGAAGTATAATCAGACAGGTGTTCAACCTTGCTATATGACCTTAGATATGGGATGGGATTTTCTCCCTTATTAGAAATACACAAACGTTAACCTGCTAAAAATTAATAATTGCTTCTCTTAAAACTGGGATTAAAAATTTGGGAGGGAGAGGTAGAAGGACCAATCACAGTCCAAAGTTGGCTTGGGCAAAAATGGGATACTCTAGAACAAAGTAAAAGCAAACAAACTGGCATGGCTCAAATGGGAGAGCATTTGCTTAGCAAGGGTGAGCTGTGAGTTTGGCAGTCACTAGCACTTCTAAACAAAAACAAAAAGAAACACAAAAACAAACAAAAATCCTGGCATAAACAGCAAATGTCGTGTCTCACATCTGTAATCCTAGTTATTTGTGAGACTGAGTTCAGGATCTCAGTCCCAGACCTGCAACAGGCACAAATTCCTGAGGCCTCTTTTCAACCAATAAAAGCTGAGTATAGCAGGGCACAGGTGATTCATGTATGTAATCCTAGCTATTCAGGATGCTCAATTTTAAAATCTGAATTCTATATCCTTAAAGCCAATTTCTGTTTGCTGTTTTGTTGGTGATACTAGGGCTGGAGTCCAGGGCAACTTACTTGTTAGACAAGTGTTCTACCATTTGACCCACACCTTCAGTCTTTTTTCTTCTGGTTATTTTTTTAAACCACCATCTCACTCACCGGTCTGTCCCCAGGCTGGACTGGATCTTGATTTTACACCTCTCACCCAAGTGGGAAGACCAGTACCTATCACCATAGTCAGCTTTTTTTTTGCTTTTTTTATTTTTAATGCCTGGGTGTGTCCCTGAGTTCCCTCCTCCCCCTGCCCCCTTAAAAAAAAAGTCAGTGATCTACTACTTGAGCCAAAACTCCACTTCCAGCTCTTTGGTGGCTAATTGGAGACGCATCTCAGACTTTCTTGCCTGGGCTAGCTTTGACCCTTGATCCTCAGATTTCAGCCTCCTTGACAGCTAGGATTACAGACTGAGTAAGAAGGCTATGACTGTTGTCTGGTTTAATAGAATACAAAGTAAATGCAAATACTTACAGTAAGAGGTTTCCACATTAGAGTTAATTCTTTATACTTGAGAAATTGGAGAGGCAAAATATCAGTGGAAAAATTTCAGCATGTCATCCAAATGACTAGGATGTTATCATGTTATCATGTGAGAAGATGACAGTGAAAACTTCTAACATCTACTATTGGTTTTACATGAGGAAAAAGTTGGGTTTCAAAGGCCAGCACAGGCTATGAGATTATATATATGCAAGTGTGGAGTGCAGAATATCAAGTATAACTGTTGAGTGGGAGTGTGTGTGTGTGTGTGTGTGTGTGTATAAAACGTCTAGTGAAGGAATGTGTATATGATGAATGAATAAGAACAGTATTTTTTAGGCTTTTTATAAAACAATGAAACTAGTTGGATTCCTTTAATCCCAGCTATTTGGGAGCTGAGATTGGGAGGGCTACAAATCAACATCAGCCTGGGCCAAAAGTTGGAGATCCTATCTTAATCAATAACTTAAACACACACACACACACACACACACACACACACACACACACACACACACACACACACACACACAATCCCTCCACCTCCACCAACACCAACAAACAAAACCAAAATAAACAAGGTCTAAAACTAAAAGGAACTTTACAAGCACTGTATTAGTTCTTGTTCTCCAGAAACACAGAATCAACAGATGATATGATTCTATATGTATATATTGGCGGGAACCAGCTTACACGATTATAGACAGTTCCCAAAATCTGCAGTCAGTATCCTGAGGTCTGAAGGTATGGATTCAGTAAGAGCTAATATTTCAGTTAGGAAGTGCCAGGCAGAATTCTCATACTCGGGGGAGGTGCACCGTGGCTCAACTAAGGGCTTCAACTAATGAGAGGAGGAGGCCCACTCAGCTATCTCCTTCACTGGAAGTCTACCAACTTAAATGCTGCTTTCATCCCAAAACACTCTCACAGAAACACTCCCAAAATGTATGACCAGCTTATCTGGGTACCTTGGGGCGTGGCAGAATGGATAGGTAGAAATCAGTCAGGTGCAAGCATTTATGGAATGCTGTTCATGAGAACCAGATCTGTATCTAGATATCTATATCTATCTATAGATATATACATATATTTATATATATTTTGTATACCAATTTTTTTCTATTCTTAATAAAACTACTGTTTGAAATTATACTTCATATGCTTTTTTCTTCAATAAACAGGGTGCCTCAGTCCTAATAGCACTATTGGCATAGTGGCCCAGATATTTCTTAGCTATGTAGATTTGTCTTAATGTTTAGGAGTATCCCAGGCTTCTACCTGTTAAAAAAGTTACAACCTACAGTTCTAGCAACCAAAATGCATTTCCAGACATTACAAATGTCTCCTTAGGGGAAAAATTAACTGAGAAGCAATGTTATGGACCAATACCTATATGACCATTTGTTAGTAGCTATTGCGAAACAGTAACAGTGTCAGTGTGAGCTGGGCTCATGTGCTCATGCCTGTAAATCTAGCTACTCAGGAGGCTGAGATGAGGATTGTGGTTTGATGCTAGCCAGGGCAGGAAAGTCTGTGAGTCTTATCTCCTCCAATAAACTACTCATAAGTGGAGCTGTGGCTAAAGTGGTAGAGTGTGAACCTTGAGCAAAAGAAGCTCAGGGACAGAGCCTAGGCCCAGAGTTCATGCCCCAGGCCCAGAGGGGAAAAGAAATTTCAGAGTGAGTTTTAAATTCTTGCTTTTTATTTTTCTTTAATTATAGTAGACAACTTTTTCAGGCATTGCCAAGTGTTTTGCCTTGGATCTTCCTGTATTTTCCTGCTCCTGCTGAGATGCAAGCATACTAAAGCCAAGTATAGGATTGGAAGTGATTCAATCACATGTACATCCTTATATATACTCATAATGTTCAGACAAATGTGGCCATCTCTTTTTCTTTTTTTGGGTCCGGTCATGGGACCTGAACTCTGGGCCTTGGTGCTGTCCTTCAGCTCTTCAGCTCAAGGCTAACGCTCTACCACTTGAGCCACAGCGCCACTTCTGGCTTTTTTCTTTTTGCTTATGTGGTGCTGGGGAATCAAACCCAGGGCCTCATGCATGCAAGGCAAGCGCACTCTACTACTGAGCCACCTTCCTAGCCCCTGAATTTGGAATTTTATATATCACTGACAGACTCTGTTTGACTTACCACGTCTGCCTGAGTCTTCAGCAAACTTGGTCTCCTGAAGTGCAACTGGAGGCCTGGACCTCACTTCCAGTCTGCTCTAGCAGATGTCCCTTCTGGGACTGTATTTTTTCCTTCAGAACTATTTCACTGATTAAATATGACAAGCTATTTGTGAAAGCTGTAAATATAGTGCTGGTATAGTGTAGAAAATTAATATTAAATGAGTAAGAAAAGAGAATTTGATCAACAAAATATTATAGTATTGTATTAGAACCTGTTAACTAAATATTCATGAGTCCATAGTGGTATAAATAACTGAATAAGAATATAAAGAGGAAAAGAACAGCTATTTCTTACATAGGAATGAACAAATATTAAAGGAATGGTTACAAAATTATTGGGTAAAAACCTGAGAGCCAACAGATATTTGTATAAGCCTCAAAGTAGCTCCCTCAAGATATATATTAATTACAAAAGAAAAAAATTAGTTAACTGTTGACAGAAAATTGGCAGATATCACTTTTACCAGGTGATCAAGGTTGACAATGACATTAACATCAAACCTCATTAACGCTGTATTCCCAGATATGATACACAGAGGACAAACTACTACTGTGGTTCTAGAAAAAAAAAAGCAAAACTCCAAACTACAGAAAACACGATAGGGGGAAATGATAGAAGGGGTGACTCCAATCAAGATGCATTGTACCTATATCCATGACATGTTAAATCTAACCTCTTGTATAAATATTTGAAGAGAGCAATGAATAAATAAAACAATAGAAAGCTCCATCTTGAGGAACAATCTACAAAATATCTGATAGGAACTTACCCAAGTAAAGGTAGCTGGTGGCTCTTACTAGTAATCCTAGTCCCTTAAGAGGATGAGATCTAAGGATCGAGGATTAAAGTCAGACCAGGCAGAAAAGTTCAAGAGACTCCATTTCAAATTAACCATCAAAACAAACAAACAAACAAACAAAAACCCCTAACAAAACAAAACTGGACTTGTAGGCATGGCTCAAGAGGCGGAGTGCCAACTGAGCAAAGAATCAGAGTGAGCGCTTGAGAGATCAAGGCCTGGTACTAACACAGACAAATAAAATGATAGATATCAAGAAAGAAGGAGAAATAACAGTCATCAAAAGGAAATATAACAATTAAATGCAATATGGGATTCCCAGCCTTTCTCAGATACTGTACAGAGAAGGACATTGGTTGAAAAACGGAGGCAATTTGAAAACCATCAATAGTTTAGTTAAGTGCACCACACTGATATTGCTTTCTTAGTTTTGGTGACTATGTTGTGATATACTAGAAGTTAGCATTGGGAAAGGTGGCTGAAGGTGACATTGGAAATTCTCTATATTATTTTTGCAACTATTCTATAAGTTTGGAATTATTTCAAAACAAGTTTTAGCATTATGAACAGGAAATCTGTACTTGTTTTTCTGTATTTGCAAACCGTCACATATACTTGCATCCCGTTCTAGCTTCCATGGCAACTCTCCTCGCTGAGACCATGCCTCAGTTTATAAATCTGCTCCACAATCACCATCTGATGAAGTCCTCAACCATGTCTACGTCACAGATGATGAGATAGGAGCTCAGAGAGGGAAGGGCCTGGCTTCATGTCATCCAGGTGCTCTTTCCCATCTCCTGCATTCCCAGCCTATGCAGCTGATGAGAAGAAAACTATCTGCTCAACAAAGATCACACACAAGCCAGTGGGAAAAGGACAAGTTTATTTCTGTTAACGAATCCTCATTAAACATTTTGGGTGACCAATTTGGTGATGCAACAAACATTGATAGTAGCTGTTATTTCCTGAGTACTTGTAAAGTGCCAGCATTATTGAAAAGGATGCAAATTCCACCGTGAAAACCAGAATCTTCATCAGGATGTAGACTTAGAAAAGGCCCAGCTTCAAGGATCCTGACTTGCATAGATCGAGCACTCCCATTTCTAGAAGTTCAAAAACCTCCTTTCTTATCTAAATGAGGGAAAAGACCAAAACAACAACGAAAACTTAAGATTCCTAGTATGTGGGAAGGATCACCTCTTCCACCCTGACCCCCCATCAACCAAAGTTGGTTTTGACAAAACCCAAAATTTATCATCTGGAATTCCAGGTATTTATACAGCTCTTGTGGCAGAAGTCACAAGTCCTAAAGGGCAGAAGTCCTAACTTACATTTGATGTTGAGTTGAAGTAGTCATATAAAATGAAGAAGTTTGGCTGGGCACTGGTGGCTCATGCCTATAATCCTATCTACTCAGGAGGCTGAGATGTAAGGATCATGTTTCAAAGCTAGCCTGGGCAGGAAAGTCTGAGAGACTCATCTCCAATTAATCATCAGAAAACCTGAAGTGGAGCTGTGGCTCCAAGTTGTAGAGCACTAGCCTTGAATGGAAAGAGCTCAGGGACAGCACCCAGGCCCTGAGTTCAAGCCCCACGACCAATTTTTTTTTTTTTTTTTTTTTGGGTCCGGTTGAGGGGCCTGAACTCTGGGCCTGGGCGCTGTCCCTCAGCTCTTCAACTCAAGGCTAGCACTCTACCACTTGGGTGACAGCGCCACTTTCAGCTTTTTCTGCTTATGTGGTGCTGAGGAATCAAACTAGGGCCTCATGCATGCAAGACAAGCACTCTACCACTGAGCCACCTTCCCATGACCTTTTTAAAAAATTTATTTATTTATTTATTTATTATTTACCAGTCGTGGGGTCTGAACTCTGGGCCTGGGTGCTGTCCCTCAGCTCTTCAGCTCAAGGCTAGTGCTTTACCATTTAAGCCACAGAACCACTTCTGGATTTTTTTTTGCTTATGTCGTGCTGAGGAATCGAACCCAGGGCCTCTTGCATGCAAGATAAGTACTCTACCACTGAGCCACCTTCCCAGCCCCCTCATGACCAATTTTTATATAAAAAGGAAGAGGCTCAACATAAAAAAGATTTCATTAAAGTGTCCTCACATTCTTTTTTTTTTTTTTATCAGTCATGGGGCTTGAACGGGACCTGAGTGCTATCTCTCAGCTCTTTTAGCTCAACACTAGCGCTCTACCACTTGAGCCACGGCACCACTTCTGGTTTTCTGGTGGCTTATTGGAGGTGAGAGTCTCACAGCCTTTCCTACCTGTGCTGGTTCTGAATGACAATCCTCAGCTCTCAGACTCCTGAGCAGCTAGGATTACAGTTGTGAGCCACCGGTGCCTAGCTCAAACTTCTAAACTAGTTTTTAAAAAAACAGTCTAGCTGGCTCTGTGGCTCACAACTGTAATCCTAGCTACTCAGGAGGCTTAGATCTGAGGATCATGGTTCAAAGCCAGTCTTGGCAGGAAAGTCCATGAGATTCTTTTTTTTTTTTTTTTTTTGGATCCGGTCGTGGGGCCTGAACTCTGGGCCTGGGCGCTGTCCCTCAGCTCTTCAGCTCAAGGCTAGCGCTCTACCACTTGAGCCACAGCGCCACTTCCAGCTTTTTTTCTTTTTGCTAATGTGGTGCTGAGAAATCAAACCCAGGGCCTCATGCATGGAAGGCAAGCACTCTACCACTGAGCCACCTTCCCAGCCTCTCCATGAGATTCTTATCTCCAATTAATCACCAGAAAATTTGAAGTGGCACTGTGGCTCAAGTGGTAGAATGCTAGCCTTGAGCTGAAGAGCTGAGGGATAATGCCCAGGCCTAGAGTTCAAGCCTCATGACCAACAAAAACAAACAAACAAAAAAACAGTCTACTCATGGAACAGGGTGCATGACTCTATATACTGTGTGTACTCTGTGTGTGTGTGTGTGTATGTGTGTGTAGGGGGAAGGATCATGTGTGTATACACTGAACTGAGCAAATTGTCTTTTAACCTGATGTCTGTGAACACTCACCAATCAATTATAATCAGCTTTGGTCAATCTGGGAAATAGTTTTATGTGATAAATTAATTCATTCAGTATGTTTGAAGGAGTTATTCCAAGTCTCTTTGATAGTTACTTCTATGATTTATTCCTGGCTGGTGCCTGGCAGCCATATTTATGACTGTGTAAACCTCTTTTGAGTTTTTTTTTCCTAACAACTACTTTGAAATATCAGACTAGATTGAAAAATTGGCCTCAGGATGAGACTGTGGGTGGCAAAAATCAATTTTTCACAATTTGATATTAATGGATTACTTGAATAAATATATAATGATCTAATATTGTGCCCATAAAGGCATTCAATCATTTCGATTCTAATCCACTGAGACAAAAAAATTTCTTAACCCACAAAACCAAAATGTCTTTCTAAATGAAGGAAATTTATAGTAATGTGGAGATGCCAGGACTGAGGGAAGTTTATTTCCCATCTCCTTCGACTTTGGTCAAATGATCCCCACATGTGTGTGCACACACATAGACAGAAGGTAAAGATGACTGCTGTGGTAAGGGTAACATAGAAAAAGTGCTAAAACCATCACATCTTATAGTTCCTTTTTTCTTTTCCTTTTTTTTTTTTTGGCAGTCTAGGGTTTGAACTGAGGGCCTCAAGCTTGTGGAGCTGGTACTTTACCACTTCAGTAATGCCTCCATGGAGTCCTTCTTTTTGCTAATTATTATGGAAATATAGTCTAGTAACCTTTCTGCCCAGGGCGACCTGCAACAGTGACCCTCCAAATCTCAGCCTTCTGAGTAGCTAGGATTATAGGCATGAACCACCGGCACCTGACTTAGATCTTAGTTCCTAAAAGGTGAGATACAGATGTCTGAGTGGGGCAGGAGCCATGGTGACTTATTGAGCCGCAAAGCTGACATCTAGGCTGCACATGTGGGAAGGATACAGTTATGTGGAAGGGGATGAGATGGTCTCTATGACAGTGGTTACCTCAGAGTTAAAAGATAGAAATACTGTCAAAAGCCAGAATGTGCTGGCTGCTCCTCATGTCAAAGACTTTATTACTCTTTTTGAACTCAAGTTCAAATTGGAAGAAAAAAATGATTAAAGGCAACTTGTTGATTACACAGTACCTCGGGAATGTCCATCATTCTCCTCAACTTCTGATCTCTCCAGTTCCAGTCGAAAACCAAAAACTTTAATGGGTTCAAATTAAGGCCATCTGAAAAAGACAGCGAGAGGGTTGCTATAGTTAAAAAAAACCTCATGACACAGCTTGTTAAAACGACTTTTACTCTCCCGGTTGCTTTTTGCTTGATTTGCTGCACAACTAATCTCTGCACATAAAGCGCTCTTCCCTGATGGAAAACAAACACAGCACTCTGGGACTGACAATAGACTATCACTGCTTCCAGAAAAGGAAAAGGCTACTTTAGCTAAACCTGTCCGTGCTCATTGCTAGCCAAGCCTCCCTTCCCTTTATCACAGTCAGAGGAGGATGAGGAAAGGAAGGTGTTGGGTGGTTTGTTACGGGCAGAAAAGGATGTCAGGGTGAGGACTCTGGTCTGTCAGCTCTCTTTTGATGAGGCTGTGAATCCTTTTCCCATTGTCTTTTGGCCTATCTAGAAGACAAGTACTGAATGTGAGGCTGCAGAGCTCAACAGCTTCTTAAATGAGTTTTTTTCCAAGAGAAATAAGCCTTCATATACTGACTTTCCCCAACTCTGTATCAATATACTCCTAACAAATGCTGTCTGGACAGCATTTTTCTTTTTTTTTTTTTTTTTGCCAGTCATGGGGCCTGAACTTTGGGCCTGAGTGCTGTCCTTCAGCTCTTCAGCTTAAGGCTGGCGCTCTACCACTGGAGCCACAGCACCACTTCCAGCTTTTTCTGCTTATGTGGTGCTGAGGAATTGAACCCAGGGCCTCATGCATGCAAGGCAAGCACTCTACCACTGAGCCACCTTCCCAGTATTTTTCCAGCACTATAACATGGTAATGTGGGAAATTGCTTAAAGAGTGAATCACCTTCACAATAAAAAAAAAAAAAAGTGAATATTTAGCTAAGAACTATGAAGGAGGCAGAGACCTGAAAGTCCATCCCTGGCCTCTTCTGACAGCAAACCTCCCAAATTCCTTCTCATATGACTATTACTATTATCACCCATCTGTTTATTAGCTTTCAGTGCCTTCCTATGTCCAATGACAAAAACAATCCAAACTGCTCAGTTTACTGTTCAAGGTTCTATCTCCACTACCTGGCCTTTTTCCAATGGAATCACCTGCGACTATAGTTCATGAAGCCTCATAACACTAGGTACTAACTCCAGAAATGCAGCTTTCCTTGTCTGCCAGGGGCTGTTCAATGTCGTGGTTGTCTGCATTTGCACACAACTCTGTATATGGTATTCTCCATTAACCCTGGGTGATTTTGATCTGGAGAGGAAGAGCAGTAATTTTATATTTTGGTGGCTTCCTGGCAAATGACCTTCTCTGCCCTGAATTACTATATAGACTAACATATTACTTTAAGATACATAAAATAACAGGAATAGTTCTAGACAAATAAAATTCTATTACTATATTAAGTACATTTTTTGGAAAAGAAGGAAGTCAATAAAGTCATTTGAAAGAAAAGAAGTGATTAAATCTGGTAGGTAGGAATAGAAAATAAGATGATCATCAGCAGGTTAGCAGGCCCTTAGGATAGTTGATTAGTCTGGAATACTTAGAGCTAAAAGAGAAATGTGTTTGTATTGTGAAATAGCTCTGTTTCATTCACAGAAAATGCATTTTTGTCTTAATATGTGCTATATGTCAGCCCTTAACCAGAATAGGAATCTCTGGGAACCAAGATTCAATGGAACCAACATATGCAGCTTGATTAATACCAGAGAAGGGAAAAAAAGTGGATGCAGGCTGTGTGGATCCACTAATCTGCTACAGCAATTGGAATGTGGATATGTTCTGGTAGGCTAATATGTTCCGTTAGTCACTGCCCTCATCTCCCATTCACTGGGCTTACGGGGCAGCCAAATTCAAAGACTAGAGGCTGAGTTTCCCAGTGGGAAATTAACAGGTTTGGCTTTTCTATATCTCAAATGTGTTTTTCTAGATTCACATGCGGATAAAGAAAACTCCTAACCCTGCATGGGAGTATCACTGCTGCTTTTTCATACCTTGTTTAATGAGTTCTTTAATTCTCCCAGGAGTTCCCACACCCAAGTGCACCACACGCTTCTCCAATAACTTTACTTGCTCCTGAACCTATTGCAAGACAGAAGAGAAGTACAGTCATAGGCTAAGTTTGAGCATTTAATCTCAGAATTAAGAAAGTAACAAGCAAGTAAGACCACTTTGTTTACATCAGCTTCCTGAGCAAAAAAGATCTCCCTAGGAAATTCGTAAAACCTAATAGAGTTAAATTTTGGCTCTCTCTGGGAATAGGGCAGAGTAGTGACTTGTGGAAAGAGGTAGCTGCTATACAGGGGCACAAAATTCAAAGGAAACAAGAATGAGTGTAAATGTCATGTAAGAAAAGCATCAAAGACAACAAAGAGAGGGGGGTGAAGGGAAAACACTGAGGTCTGGAAGTGGCTCATGGGGATTACTTAGTTTCCCATTAGAAATAAAGGTTCTTGCTTACCTTTATATGTTTTGCAAATAATTTCATAACTTTGCTGTCTCCTCTGAATGCTGTCATTGACCTAATGAAAAGCAATAGATATATGTAATTGATAATATTAAGAGATTAAGAGAATTCACTGATTCTGGGTTGTACTAAGCAATATATCTTCCTTTACTCAAAGACTATGTGCATACATAAGCATAAGCATGTGTATATCTCCACAGAAGCATAAACATTTCTGAGATTTCAGGTTAGTCTACCTGCAGTGAAAGTGGGGGGTGGCATGATGTCCTCTCCTCTCTTTTCTCTTCCCTTCCCTCCCTTTTTCCTACTCCCTCCCTTTCCTTGGCCCCTTCCTTCTTTCCTTTACATCTTTTCTAAGATAGGGCTTTACTTAACTGGTCATGTAACTCAGGATGGTCTCCAACCCCTCCCTTTGATTTTCTCACTTCTATTTTTAATTTGCTTCTGTTTCCATTGCCTGTTTTTTAAAAAAAATTGTTGTATGTATTTCAATATATCACCTAAAATTATGTTTTCAGTTGAAGTGGATATAAATGAACACACAATCTTTCATTTATATTTAGGGATAGACCTCACATGTGAATATTGCTTTCCTTTATGTGTTATTATATAATGTTTGGGAAATATCATTGACCAGGAGAAAACATAAGTTTGTAAAAAATTGAATTATTCTGCGAACTCAAGTCCTACTGCATGTGAGTTTTTACTTATAAATATACTTTCTCATGACAAAGTTAATTAGAGAAACAACTGAACAGAACTCATGGCTCTCATGACACAGATGTTCTTAGAAAATTCTTAGAGAATTATTAATCATTAGTTGGTATGAAAAAGGTTCCTTGTGCTTGTTCAGAAATAATCTTTAGCAGATCTTTTAGCCTTGAATTGGATCATAATATTACTGTGGATGCAAAAAAATGGTAAGAATTAGTAAATGAAATAAGACAACACATTGCTTTTATGCCCCTTAGAAAATAATTTAAATACAGGGAAGGTTCAGATTAATTTGACAACTCGTTTTAAAGAGGTCAGCTTCAGGTCAACCTTATGCCATTAGCATTTCAATCTGAAATGAGTTCTTTGGTACTTTTTTTTTTTTTGGTGGGTCCTGGGGCTTGAACTCTGGGCCTGGGCACTGTCCCTGAGCTCTTTTGCTCAAGGCTAGCACTCTGCCACTTTGAGCCATAGTACCACTTCCTGTTTTTTCAGACTTTCTGGGCTGGTTTTGAACAGAGATCCTCAGATCTCAGTTTCTTTGGTAGCTAGGATTACAGGCATGAACCACCAGCTCCCCACTTGGGGCACTTTTTAAAGCACTAAAAAGTAAATGTGAATTGCTGTGATTCCAGGTTCAGCAAGTGCAACTGCTTAGAAATCAGAATATTGAAGATCAATTCTGTTAGAAATAGTCAAAAGGAATACTGATGCTTTACTAGGAGAGCATGTGATATAATTTAATTTGTGTCCTGGGGTAGAGAGAGGAAGGTTTGAAAGCCGGGCACTGGGGGCTCATGCCTGTAATCCTAGCTACTTAGGAGGCTAAGAGCTAAGGATCATGGTTCAAAGCTAGCTTGGGCAGTAAAGTCTGAGACTCTTATCTCCAATTAACCATCAGGACACTTGGCTCACTCCTCCATTTCATTCTAGTCTCTGTTCAAATGTCATCTCCTTAGAAAAACTTTTAAAAATCTCTTTAAAAATTACTATCTACTTTGATTTCATTTGCATGCTTTATTTTTTCTAAACACAATATATTACTTATTCATATTATAATAAACTCCTTGGGGTTTATTATCTGTTTTCCCCATGGAATCCAAATTCCATGAAGGCAGGGACTCTTTTTTTGTTCATTGCTTTATACCTCCCCCACATAGATTATACTAGGCTGACACAATCATTTACTCAGAAAACATTCCTAACCTGATGAGCTCCAGGGCTCGGATGGCAGAGCTGCAGATGATCAGCATCAGGAGTGACTTCTTCTCAGTATGGTTTTTCCGAAGTTTCATCCACTTAGGACAGACTGAAGAAAAGATCACAAAAAATTATTCTGAATATAGCAGAACAGGGACTTCCAAAGTTGAGTATTCTCGAAATATTTCTTTGGTTGTGTTTAAGCATAATAAAAAACAATGAGTAGTTCTCATTATAATGATAATTCTGTTATTTTCTGTTTATTCTAGATATTAGAATTCTTAGCAAAATTAAGATTAATAGACTTTGCCAGAGAACCATGTAGACATCCAGATACAGAGAACAAAGAAAGGTTTATTGCCTGGAAAGGGGGCCAGCAAGACTCCTTCTCACAAGGGAGGAATGAGAAGAAGCACCAGCTATTATCTGGGGTGACCTATATAACCTAGGGGTTTAGGAGGGGCTAGAAGGGACTAGGAGGCAGAGACCATGATGTGGACATGTGGGCCAGAGGCTTCATTGTGTCAGACTAGGATTTATGGCTGCTATCCAAATGGTAGATAAGGGTCCTGCAACTGCCCAGACACGAAGGTCACTCTAAGGGGCTCTTGTTGCCTTCTGCCACAGAGAAGTGCCATCCCAAGGTAAAGGGGGTTGGAAGTTGATTATTTACTGCTTTTACTATATGGGCCTAGTGCTGCCTAGGAAGGGAGCATGCTAAGCTGTGGAGAAGGGAAGGAGTGGACGAGGCTATAGGAAGGGACTTAATTTGCTAACAAAAATATAATATGCCAAAGAGCTAAAAAATGGCTAATTTTAGAACTAAATAAAAAAAAGTTCAGCATATTATATTTTCAATATTAAGTTTATGTTTGATGTTTGGAGACAATGCTGATTAAATAGAATTCTGATCAAATAATAAGACCAGTCTGGGCTACATAGTTAGATGTTGCCTTGAAAGAGACAGAGAGAAGGAGGAGAAAGAGAGACATAAAGAGAGAAAGAGAGAAAAAGAGAAAGAAAATGAAAGAAAACATCAAGATAAAACTATCAACCATTTCCGGGCTGGGAAGGTGGCTCAGTGGTAGAGTGCTTGCCTTCCATGCATGAGGCCCTGGGTTCGATTCCTCAGCACCACATAAGCAAAAAGAAAAAACCTGGAAGTGGCGCTGTGGCTCAAGTGGTAGAGCACTAGCCTTGAGCTGAAGAGCTGAGGGACAGCGCCCAGGTCCAGAGTTCAGGCCCCATGACCGGACCCAAAAAAAAAACCAAACCAAAACCAAAACCAAAAAACTATCAATCATTTCCACTTGGAATACACTTAAGGTAGAAATTTTTATTTTGAATTTAGCCTTAAAAGTTACTTTTTATACCTTTTTTTTTTTTTTTTGGTTGGTCATGGGGCTTGAACTCTGGTCCCTCTGCTTTTCAGCTCAAGGAGAGTGCTCTACCACTTGAGCCACAGCACCACTTCCGGTTTTCTAGTGGTTTATTGGAGATAAGAGTCTCCTGGACTTTCCTGCC
This sequence comes from Dipodomys merriami, assembly GCF_024711535.1. Classification (NCBI taxonomy): domain Eukaryota; kingdom Metazoa; phylum Chordata; class Mammalia; order Rodentia; family Heteromyidae; genus Dipodomys; species Dipodomys merriami. Next base: position 88,978,576 of record NW_027203381.1, read on the forward strand.
TGGGCTAGTTTTGAACCACGATCCTCAGATCTCAGCCTCATGAGTAGCTAGGATTACAGGTGTAAGCCACTGGCACCCAGACTTTTTATACATTTTTAATAGAATAGTAAATTGGGAAATATTTTTATATTTTTTACAAATTGGAATTTACTTACTTTCTTTTAGGTATGATGAAAGACTGTGAGTCAAATCATTGGCTTGGAGGAAACAGGAGTCTAGAAATATAAGAAAATATGTTTGTAGAGAATTTTGCAAACATCATATGAAGAATTAAAAAACATTAGGAGGTTCATTAATAGTAAAAAAAACTAGCAGCAAAATCAACCTATTATGGAGGTGTCCATAATTTTTTTTTTGTGAAATAAAACCTTTTTTTTTTAAAATTTAATTTAATTTTATTTGAGAACATACTGTACAGAGGGGTTACAATTACATGGGCAGGATAATGCATACATTTCTTTTTTTTTTTTTTTTTTTTTTTTTTAGTTTTTTAAAATTTTTTTATATTCATTTTTATTGTGAAAATACTGTACAGAGGGGTGCATACATTTCTTACCAAGCATTGCAGCCTCCTCCTTTGTTTACCCTTCACCTCCCTTCCCAGCCTCCCCCCTCCCCCCCACCCAATCATACCCCCCTCATAAAACCTTTTTTGTATCAGCTGGAAGACTGATGAATCAACTTTATTTAAAAAAAATCTATGCAATATACAAAGGCAAAGTGAAGTGTCTCACAAATGTTTGAGAGTCAAACTCAATTACCAGAGAAGTGTAAATTAATGTGATGAGGAAACACAAAGAGCCAATGTTAGAAAGATTCATACTGCCAACTGTTGAGAGTATAAGTTGATAAGAACAGGGCCAACTGAGGATGCAATTGTAAATTGGCATTCCTAATCTGCAAAGCAGTAATATTGACATCATATACACTATGAGCCCCTGATTTCATTTCTGGGTAACTGATGGAAAGAAATTCTTCTTCTTTTTTTTTTTTTTTGTTGGTCGTAGGCCTGAACTCTGGGCCTGGGTGCTGTCCCTCAGCTCTTAGCTCAAGGCTAACTCTCTACCACTTGAGCCAAAGCTCCACTTCTGTTTTTTTCTGCTTATGTGGTGCTGAGGAATTGAACCCAGGGCCTCATGCATGCAAGGCAAGCGCTCTACCACTGAGCCACTTTCCCAGCTTCTGGAAATAATTTCTTTTTTGGTCGGTTGTGGGGCTTCAACTCTGGGCTAGGGCGCTGTCCCTGTGCTCTTTAGCTTAAGGCGAGTACTCTACAGAGTAAGTCATAACACCACTTCTGGTTTTCTAGTGGATTATTGGAGATAAGAGTCTCATAGCCTTTCTTGCCTGGGCTGGCTCTTAACTGTGATCCTCAGATTTCAGCCTCCTGAGTAGTTAGGATTACAGGTGTGAGCCACTGGCACCTGGCTTGGAAAGAAATTCTTATATGGCTGATAGAGCAGCACATACAAGGATATTCATTCTGACAATCTAGTTGGAATAAGATGTGGAATGTAATGGAGGTATTGATATCAGGGAACATAGAAGAGTACTAGCTGGTAAATGAAAAATCCAAAATAGCAGCATCTAGAAACTATGACTAGATGGTCATAATGTCACACAGGCATATCAGCAAAAGACGTGAGGTAAAGAAAGAAACAGAATGAGGGGATCAGCACAATGTCATTTGGATAAAATTTAAAATGTATATACATATATATATAATTTCAAATTATATACAAATACATACACTTAAAAATACATAGCTATACATTAGAGTAAATGCTTACACTAAAAGGAAATAGAATGTGGATTTTGGAAGATAGGAAAATGTCCAAAATATAACACAATACAACTTTACCATAAAATACAACATAACTCATTAAAATAAAACATGCATGCCGCTGGGTGCTGGTGGCTCAGGACTATAATCCTAGCCACTCAGGAGGCTGACATCTGAGGACTGCAGTTTGCAGCCAGCCCAAGAGGAAGATCTCCATGAAACTCTTATCTCCAATTGACCACTCAAAAACCGGGAGAGGTGCTATGGCTCAAGTGGTAGAGCTCTAGCCTTGAGCATAAAGAGGCTCAAGGACAGTGCTAAGGCCCTGAGTTCAAGCCCCATAACTGACAAAAAAAATGCCTTTGTGTATCATTGACAATGATGGCCTATAAATGATTAATATTGCTAACTCAGACTAAAATAGTAACTCTATGTCTGTTATGTGTAAACCAGCGATGTTACCGTCATCAACTTAATTCTTTCTGTAAGAAAAAGTTCCTCTATAAACACAGCAATGTTACTGTTACTGAATTAAATAAAATATCGTAATCTACATTTTGTAAATAGCTTCAAAGATATTGCTTCTTAATACTGTTTTGGAGCCCCTGATGGTCTTTCAAACTGCATTTCTCCAAGATTGTATATGCTTAGATTCACCTGGAGAGCTTAAAAAAAGATATACAGATATATCAAGAAGCACTGTACTCATAACCTAACTTAGGAAGTTTTTTTTTTTTTTTTTTTTTTTTTTTTGTCGGTCGTGGGGCTTGAACTCTGGGCCTGAGCGCTGTCCCTCAGCTCTTCAGCTCAAGGCGAGCACTCTACCACTTGAGCTACAGCGCCACTTCCGGTTTTCTGGTGGTTTATTGGAGATAGGAGTCTCACGGTCTCTCCTGCCCGGGCTGGCTTTGAACCGCGATCCTCAGATCTCAGCCTCCTAAGTAGCTAGGATTACAGGCGTGAGCCACCAGCGCCCGGCTCTAACTTAGGAAGTTTTAACCTCTTTGTACTTAATTAAAAAAATTAGATGTAATGATGGATACTCTTGGCAAAGTGGTTCAGATTCCTTTGAAGGTAGGCCTAGGTAGCTTTTTAAGAAGTCCTTAGGTGATTTGTTTGCAGCTAGCCTACAGGCATTCAGTATCATTAATCTAAACCACAACATAGCTCTCAAAAGACAGCAGCAGGTTAATTAGTTTCCAGTGTCTTGTCTTGAAACCCTAATTAAGTGTCTATGTGTACGACATTAACAGTGTATAGAGCACAATGCTAAATTAAAAAGTCATGTTCCCAATCCTTCTGACATACAAACAATTTCAAATTAAAACCAAGTTAGTTTCCAGGCCTGCTGGCACAAGCTGGTAATCCCAGCACTTGGAAAGCTGAGACAGGAAGATTAAGGCCCAGCAGGGACTATATAGTGAGTTCAAGGACAGCCTAATACCTTTGAGACCTTATCTCATAAGTCAGACCCTTCACAAACTGAATATGAACAAAAGATTATTGTTTATATCCAGTTTACACGTACGCTTCTTCCTGAGCCTATTCCAACACCCAGTGGCATCCCCCTCTTCTCACCTGGCATGGAGTTCCTTTTTGACGAGAATGTCCTCGGTCTTGTCAGCATAGCAAACAGGACATTCTCTCCTAATCCTTTCAGTGATGGCAGAAGACACACTTTGTTTCAGAATGGCACCACTTCTTTTGATTTTTTTTGCCAGTCCTGGGGCTTGCACTCAAGCCTGTGCACTGTCCCTGAGCTTCTTTTACTTAAGGCTAGCACTGTACCACTTGAGGCACGGTGCCACTTCTGGCTTTTTCTGTTTATCTGGTACTGAGGAATGAAACCCAGGATTTCATGCATGCTAGGCAAGCACTCTACCACTAAGCCACATTCCCAGCCTGGCCCAACTTCTTACTTGTTCATTTTGACTAGATTTAACATACTTTTTTTTTTTTTTTTGGTCCAGTTGTGGGGCCTGAACTCTGGACCTGGGTACTGTCCCTCAGCTCTTCAGCTCAAGGCTAGTGCTCTACCACTTGAGCCACAGTGCTACTTCCGACTTTTTTCTTTTTGCTTATGTGGTGCTGAGGAATCGAACCCAGGGCCTCATGCATGCAAGGCAAGCGCTCTACCACTGAGCCACCTTCCCAGCCCTTTAACATACTTTCTTTCCCTCCTAAACAAACTCATGACCATACATTCTTGCCTGACTGTATGACACAGTACAGTTTACTTAAACAACTATTTAACAACAGTTTACTAAAACAATACTTTAACATAAATTCACTATGGAACTTAGATGACCCATTAAAGCCTTCTTTGGACCTTTAACTCTCATTATGTAGAAAGAAATAAGGTTTATGATGTACCATGAGGTGACAGGATGGTAGTGTAGTTCTAAGTTCCAAGTTTTCTCCAACAAGAACCACTGAGTCACATGGTTAAAAACTAAACTTCAACTAGGCTTGGAAAGTGGTTTTGTGACAACACTTGGTTGTTGCCATAGAGCAGTGAGACAGGGCTCAAACACCCAGGAGCTGGGAAGAGTGGTTTCTAACTGTTGCTTAGCCCTCTGGGCTCACTTAAGCCTACAATTCTAGATCTTGCTCATATGTAAATGCACTATTCTATTCCCAATAGGTAACTGTCTTGGAAAAGAAACAGACAGGGCACTCATGTTTCCAAACCCAAAATACACTTAAAAAAAGTATATCACAATAGATTTATAAAAATTCAGGGAACTAACTGTTTTTCAGCTTCTCAAGTTTCTAAAAACATAAAAGCTGTAATGGAAAAAGGAAATAAAGCTACCCTTAACTTTTTCCACAAGTCATCTTAGTGATCCCCTGTCATTTATAAACAGCTCATCTGAAATAGAGTTACCCAAACATTTTATGCTTTGCTTTTAGGATAACATGTGTTTTCCCCTATGCTTGCCCAATAAAGTTACAGGATGTGTCATAATTTAAAAAATAAGCAAAGGTAATAATTTTAAGTTTGTAATTTGCTTTAACTTAATTAAAGATACTCTAATTCAGAAGACCTTAAACTGATAGGCTTAAGAATCATTTGAGTATGGTGTCAATTTTGTTAAAAATGAACAATTTTGATAGTCTGTTTAAAGAAATCTGGGCTACAACTCAAAAAACTACTCTAAAAATAAAACCTTGGCTAAGAAAAACATGAGAGAGGCAATAATACAACAAGGATACTTATGAAGGTTTAGATGTTTTTATCTGAAAGAGAGGCATCAACTCAATTTCCCATCTATATTTTCAAATGTGGTGAATTATCCTAATTTTAGTTTAACTCATATCCTCATTAGTGACTCTTTCTCTTTGAAGAGTCTTCTAAAAATGCATTCCTAATACTTACTTTGGGACTGAAAAAGAACATACTATCACAAATCTCAGTATTATATTCACCAACTATTTGTAGTACCCTAATAATAGGGTACTAGTTCAAACTACTATGTTGAAGAAAGGAGCATTATCACATGGAAAATAGATGAGTTTGCCAGCTGAGATACCTAACCATAATATACCATAAAAACAGAATGAACCTGTTTTGTTCCCCATCCTTAGAAAAATTGAAGTCTAGCTGTACCTGGTAGGTTCAATTCTTCTAATTCAATCACTGAGCGATTGCTGCTGTAATAATCCTTTATCAGCTTCTGTAGGTCTTCAGGTATCCCTGGTTTGGGTTCTGATTTTGCAAGAATATCAGTAATTTTTTTCTAAGACAGAAGAGATAAAAACAGAGGTAGTGGCTTGAATTAATGCCTCTGGTATGAGGATTAATGAGTAAATGAGTGAGTGAAAGAGTTTTAATATCTACACTTGAGAAAGTTATTGAATACTTCTGAGACACAACTATTATTTTAAAAATTAGGAAGGTGTTCTAAAAGGCTTCTTGTAACTCTTGGTCTATGACTTTTAGGAGATCTGAAATTTCTGCATGAAACTCCACAATAGGGAATTTTTGGTTAAAAGTCAATTTTTTTAAACATCTTTTTGCAATGGAAATTTCTTTTTGCTTTAAATGATCTTTATTCTTTTTTTTTTGGCCGGTCATAGGGCCTGAACTCTGGGCCTGGGCGCTGTCCCTCAACTCTTCAGCTCAAGGCTAGTGCTCTACCACTTGAGCCACAGCACCACTTCTGGCTTTTTTCTGCTTATGTGGTGCTGAGGAATCGAACCCAAGGCCTCATGTATGCATGGCAATCACTCTACAACTGAGCCACCTTCCAGCCCTGATCTTTATTCTTGGATAGAATTTTTGAGAATTTGAGGTGCCCAGTCTCTGGATTTCTGACATTCAAATTACACCTGCAGTACTAGTTTGAGCACAATAGACCATTGAAAAGCACATTTAACAGCCATGATTCTCAAGTTTGGGGAGACTGACAATCTTAAAATGGCCCTATGGAAAGTAAAATAGGTATTACAGGAAGTACTTTGATTTGGACTTCTAGTTTTAATTTGGACTCATTTGTGTATGCTTGGAACTTTTATTGAATGCTGGGAACACACACACTTACTTCAGTTTCACTATAAACTTCCCTTCTCATTTCCTTCGTATGTTTCACTGAAGATTTAGAAGGGGCCTTGACCTAACCTCTCACCCAGTTTTCTTCCCACCTTCCCTGATAACTTCACACAACACTACTGCCAAGAATAGTCAAGTTTCTGTCAAAGACAGAACCTTTTCAACATGTCACCAGTGGGCATATTTTAGCATGGTCTTGACCAAGGCTTAATTATCAAGCTAGAGTTCTGACCTTGAGCACTAGAACTTAACACTCCTGACAGGCCATTAATGTACAAATTATTAAAGAGAAGTTAAAGTCATTTTAGGGACTTGCCAAACCTCAAGCCAATTTGGCATCTCTTGTTTTCCTATTTGGCTGTTTGTGAGAAAAGAAAACATATGCATGCACACTCTTAAGTTTTCTAAAACTTGCTGTTAAGCAACTGGTTTGAGTCAATCTTCTTTCTTCTAATCTCAATCATATTTCTTCTGCTGGCTTTAGCAGTAGACCTTTCTTGGCAGGAAGAGAATTGTACTGCTGTTCTCACAACTCTGGTGGAAGGTGAAAGATAGCCTAAGTCTGAGTGAGCTCTAAAAAATGTTTATATAGGAGCAAAAGTCTTCTATGTGCAAAGGTATATATTAGAATGGAAGGTGACCTTTCGCTTTAAATCAGTTAGAAATGTCTTATACTACCTTCATCTGCTTTTTTTTTCTAGTGCTCTAGAGTATAAAATCTTAAAAACTGAAATTAGAGAGATAAGGAATTTGGTAAATTTCTTTTCTTGGAAAAAAACAGGAGTCAGTAGGGAGAATAGTTCTGGGCCACTTCTAGAATTAGATTAGGTTATAACACTTAACCATAATGAAAACACAGGTATGATAACAAAGATGTTGGTGTTCTACAAGATTGACATAGGAGTCAGAAGAATTTATTTTTAGTCCCAACAGAAAATCTTATTGTTAGTAACTTTAGGGAAATTGATAAACCTTATTGAACCTTACAGTTTCTGTATCACGTATTACAATAGTTTCTGCACCAAAATATGACATACAAAAATGTGATAGAGGGGTTGGAGGTATGGTTCAGTTGGTAGAGCACTAGCCAATAGTCAAATGTGTCAGATGGTGAGTCTGAGTCCTGGTTTTGGGACAAAAAAAAAAAAGTAAGACAAAAAAATGTGATGGAAACCACAGCACAGTAATGAATTGTAAACATTACCTTTCTCCTCTTCCTAGTCTTGATGGCATCTTCTTTTGTTTCCTTTGGTTGTGTCAAGAAACATTCCTTAGGCTGTAATGAAACACAAATGAGAAACGTTTCATCTTTGCATGATGAAGTGTCAACCAATGGTGTGAATTGTAAAGTACTTTCTGCCATGCTGAGACTGCTCAGAATACCTTAGTAATATTCTACATGCTGATGCTGTGAGACTCACTCAAGCTGTTGTTCAGCAGCTAAGCCAAGAGCACTGCAGAAAGTCAGAAAGAGCAGATGACTTGACCAGAAGATCTTTAAACAAAGATCAGAATGTGTGAGCAAATATATGCATGTTTGAAGTATGCAGAGTATTAAAAATGGAAGTCAGTGGCCAGTTTGGAAAATACAACAGCAGTAGAATTGATTAAAATTATAAGATGGGGGGGCTGGGAAGGTGGCTCAGTGGTAGAGCGCTTGCCTTGCATGCCTGAGGCCCTGGGTTCCATTCCTCAGCACCACATAAGCAAAAAGAAAAAAGCCGGAAGTGGTGCTGTGGCTCAAGTGGTAGAGCGCTAGCCTTGAGCTGAAGAGCTGAGGGACAGCGCCCAGGCCCAGAGTTCAGGCCCCACGAACGGACCCCTCCCCCCCGCAAAAAATTATAAGATGGTAACACAGTCTTTGACCAGAATGACTGAGGCTTTCTATGGACTAGCTATTATGAGCCAGTTTTTCCAAGTCACTGGTTTATAATTTTGTATTATTGATTCCTTTCTTCTTTTCAATAAGCATAGAAAGCCCAACATTGGATATATTTACTTATGCTTTTTTTTTTTTTTTAAAGAAAACTAGATGTCCTAATTGTTTTTCTCAAAAGTGAATATAAAATGAATGTGTCTGCTCATGGTCTGCTAACGGTCTCAGTGCTACAGCATTGAGAGTAATTTATTTTTCCTGTTACATTGACCCTTGGGTACCTTTTACAGTTTAACGTTATTTTTATCATGGATTTGGTTTTTTAAGGTAGAAAGACAGGAAATTTGGTTTATGACCTTGATTTATAAACTAGAATAGTTCAGATTCCAAATTTATTAATCATATTCAGGAATATAAATGTTTCCTGTGTTGGGATTTTGTATGTAACATTTGCAAACAGGTTACCAAATAAGATATAAAATATAAATAAAAACTTCTCAATGTTCTCTTGATTAAGTTTCCATTCCATCCAGAGAATACTCTGTTTAACCTAGTAAGTTACTAACTAATCTTGTTTCCACTGGCTCTCTTTAAAATGATCACAGATGAATCTTTCGGTGAAAACTTGAAAACAGCCTGCAGATTAGGCATGTCAATAGCCTCAAGTTAGAGATAGAATACTATAAATAATTTCTTTAAGGCACAGGATCAAGGACAAACAATTACTAGACGGTTTTGCAATCATGAGAGAAATAGATATGCCTTAGGGTTAAAATAATGGGGATCTTAATAACTTTCAGTTTCTCATTTTAGGCCAAAATTTGTAAAGAGAAAAGAAAGATTTTATGGCTTTTCTGACTTAGAATGTTAAGCTATTTTGTAGGTGTAGGTACATGACAATAAGAAACTTGGCCAAGGACATTAATATGTCACAGAAGCGTCCAGATAGTCCTAAGCATTGAATTTCAGATCATACCAACATTCTACTCATACAAAAGCCTGGGTATGATTTGTGGATCCCTTAAAGCACATACAATAGCTCTTCATCGTTTTTAAGGGTTTTTTTTTTTGGAAGCATACTCTGTTGCATTTTCATATTTCGTATATGAGTGTATTCTCTAGAAGTATGTGCAATGTGCTGGTTGAATTTGTAAGGCTTACAAAGCCAATATATTCAAATATAACAAAAATCAAAATGAACTCAGTTGTAAAAATGTATTTTCTCAAGTTCTGGAAGAAAATATGGAAATATAATTCTGAACGGGGACTGTGAAGAATTGCTTTAGTTGGCATCTTGCATCATATTTAAATATTAGGTTGAAATACTTAGAGCATCTCCAATTAACCACCAAAAGCCTGAGGTAGAGTTGTGGTTCAAGTGGTAGAATGTTGGCCTTGAGCACAATAGCCCAGGCCCTGAATTCAGGCCTTGAACATGCACACAAGAGAGATAGAGAGAGAAAGAGGGGGTGGGGAGGGAAAGAGGGAGGAAGAAGGGTAAGAGAATGCAGAATAAAGAGAAATGTAATAAAGAGAAAGATGTTTTTGAAAAACATCAAATTGAAACTGTAGAATTGAAAAACTCAGCAAGTCAAATAAAAAATTCAACGCTTTCCTAACACATGAGAGTGAGTGGAAAACAGATTATTGAGGCTTGAAGACATATTAGAACATCAAACAATAATCAAGAAAAAAACCAGAAAGTTCAAACAGATCAATACAAGATCTCTGGGACACCATTAAAAGATCAAACCTATAAGAAGTATAGGCATTAAAAAAAGTTACAAACTACAGACATAAAAAATATTGAATAAAATAGCAGAAATGCTACAAAGTTTTGGGAGTGAGATCTAGGTACAGGAGACAAGGAAAAAACCTATCATGTACAACTATAATTAAAACATGAAATAAATAGTATAAAAAAAGAATATGGAAAGCTACAAGAGATAAGCTACAACTCATACCACGAAAACCCAGCAGATTATTCAACAAAACCCTTAAATGCCTTGGAATGATGTACTTCAAATCTGGAAAGTAAATAACTGCCAACTTAGATTACAAAGTTAACATTCAAAACCAAGGGTGAAAGCCTTCTTTTCTTTTTTTTTTTTTTTTTAAATTGTATTTTATTTTATTTGAGAACATACTGTACAGGGGGGCTACAATTACATGGGCAGGATAATGCATACATTTCTTACCAAGCATTGCAGCCTCCTCCTTTGTTTACCCTTGAAAGCCTTCTTTTCTATGATGAGCATAAATTAAAAGAGTTCAAGGCTACTTAGCCAGCACTGCAGAAGATACCCAAAGAAATCTTATTCACCAAAGAATAAGATAAACATGATGATATGAGTAGAGGAAAGAATAAATCTCATTCACAAGATTACCTGAACAAACAAAGATTAGGAAAGAATCAAAACTTGAGTGACAGAAAGTAATACATACTTTTCAATAATCACTAAAGATATTAACAAATTCTCCAATTAAAAGACAGCTAGGCAGGGCTGGGAAGGTGGCTCAGTGGTAGAGTGCTTGCCTTGCATGCCTGAGGCCCTGGGTTCGATTCCCCAGCACCACATAAGCAAAAAGAAAAAAAAGCCGGAAGTGGCACTGTGGCTCAAGTGGTAGAGCGCTAGCCTTGAGCTGAAGAGCTGAGGGACAGCGCCCAGGCCCAGAGTTCAGGCCCCATGACCGGACCAAAAAAAAAAAAAAAAGACAGGCAAGATGTTTTATTATTTATTTAGTTTTAGCAAATTGGATTTTTAAAAAAGGACACTCAAATGTTTTATAAGAAATAAACTACACTGGCAGAGAGAAATACAGGCTTACAATGAAAGAATGGAAGTCAGGCACTGATGTGATCCTAGCAACTCAAGAGGCTTAAGTCTGAAGATCAAAGTTTGAAGCCTGCCCAGGCAGAAAGGTCCACTCTATAGCCAATTAGCCAGCAAGAAAGCTGGACTGAAGGTGTGGTTTAAGTGATACAGAGCCAGCCATGAACAAAAAACTAAAAGTGTGAGGCATAAAAGAAGAATGAAAAGCAAGGATAAAAAGATTTTTTAAGTGAATGTAACCCCAAAGCATTCAAGAATAGCTAAGTAGGGGGTGGGGGGGGTGGAGAGGGGAAGGGATGGTATGGGGAAGCAAAGGAGGAGGCAATAATGCTTGATAAGAAATGTACTCATTATCTTGCCCATGTAATTGTAACCCCTCTGTATGGTATTTTCACACTAATAAAAAAAAATAGAGCAAATGAAGATAAAAAAAAGAATAGCTAAGTACCTCTATTCATATCTGATAAGAAAACCAAAATTAGTCAGAAGGAAGAAAGAATGTCTCTTCATACTGATAAATGGAAGAATCCACCAAGGATATAGCACTGTAAGTCTAAGTGCTGTAAACATTGATAGTACTAATTTCATCAAATACTAGTAGATATAAAAGTTCAGAGAAACCCAAGACAATCCTAGTGGGTGACTTTACCATCCTACTCTCACCATTAACTAGGTCATTCAAACAAAAAAAAATTAGTAATGAAAGTCAGAGTTGAATGACACTATATTTTTAAATGAACTTAATGGACACTTAAGGAATAGTCAATCCAACAGCTGCAGGGTACATGCTCTTCTCAAAAGCTCATGGAACCCCTCCAAAGCAGAGCTTTGTTAGGATGTAAAGCAGACCTTAAAAATATAATCTAAAACATTCTTATGTTATTTCTTCTCAGATGGGATATCTAAAAATAGAAAGGGGACCAGTGGGAGGGCAGTGGTAGATAAGTATGAGTAATGAGTGGAGAAAATATGACAAATATACTTTACATACATATGTATAGAAATGTATTTTGTGTAGTTAATATACACTAATACAAATTTTTTTTTTTTTTTTTTTTTTTTTGGGTCTGGTTGTGGGGCCTGAACTCTGGGCCTGGGCACTGTCCCTCAGCTCTTCAGCTCAAGGCTAGTGCTCTACCACTTGAGCCACAGCGCCCTCTTCTGGCTTTTTTCTTTTTGCTTATGTGGTGCTGAAGAATCGAACCCAGGGCCTCAGGCATGCAAGGCAAGCTCTCTACCACTGAGCCACCTTCCCAGCCCCTAATACAAATATTTTTAAAATGTTGAGCACAATGGTACATGTTTAAAATCACAACTACTCAGGAGGTAGAGACTGGGACAATGGTTATTTGAGCCAACTGGGGCAAAAAGTTAGTGAGGTGCCATCTCAGCCAAAAGCCAGGCATGGCTGTTCACATATTTTAATCCTAGCTATGTGAGGCTTAGGTGGTAGGATTATGGTCTGAGGCTAAACCAGAGGGAACCCTTGAGACCCTATTTGAAAAATAAATAACAAAAGCAAAAAAGGCCTGGGGGAGTAGTGTAAGTGGCAGAGCCCTGTCTAGCAAGTGCAAGGTCATGAGTTAAAAGACTGGTACAACTAAGAGAAAAAAATGATTTATTTATTTTTATTATCTTAAGTAGTTGTACAAAAGAGCATCATTCAACAAAGAAGTTTATGAATACAGTGCATCTTTATCTATGTCACCCCTTTTAATGTTCCCACTCATCCCCCACAGACTTCTTCTCTTATTAAGACCTCTTAATACCATTGATAGAAATATGATATTATCAATGGAAAATGGCTTCTAGATATTGAATAAAATTTCTTTGTAAATTAGACTTTTATAACTTTTATAACTATTAATCAAGCCTAACTTCTTTTTTTTTGAGATCTCAAAACAAAAGTTCTTCCTACATGAAGATATTGAAGGTTTTATTCTAGCAAAATGAAGAGTCAACCAAGAAAGGAGATATGAAAGTCAACAAAAAAGGGATCCATCCCAAGACCATATTGGAGGAGCATCTCAAGATAACTATCAGGAGGTCTCATTTGCTCAGTGGGCCCACAGGCTAATTCAGAGTAGAACAGGAGTGAGGAGGGCTACAGGAAAGAAAAATAGCTGATGTATTTGATCATATGGAAATTATTCATGGGCATACAGAAAAGCGGCTAAACCATATTGAATCAATTAACAAAAGGAACACAGAAAGGCAGGCAAATAATGAGGCAATTATTAATACCACCAAATAGAGTTGTGTATGGCAAAGAGATGATTATAGCTTTTCTTTTTCTCAGCTTTGAGCAGTTATTTCCATTGTCACAATAATATAATAGTGCCTGATTTAACCAAAATATGATATAATGTAAGCATGGGAAAAAGCAGATTGAGAGTAAATAGATAGTAGATGGATGGAGCTATGTGGTCTTACGCAATGTCCAAAGGTTAGTAGGTTAAGCCAAAAATTGGTAAACTATCAAGGTAACAATAAGAAAAAAAAAAGAAGCTGAAGGTGACTCTGAGGAAAAAACAGGATGAAGGAGGAGAAAAAATAGTAATAATCTTCAATGGCATTTAACTTTCCTTTTTGTAAAAGATATAGATGATTACTATATTGGTAGGAATAAACTATTTAAACTGCCATCTTATAACTAAGCACACATGTTCATTACAAAATTAAAAGCAATTTAGAATGGGCTTTTCATTTTTTGAAGGGCTTAGTCAAAAGTTACTCAATATACACCCACCACAATGTCTAAACTTAAAAGACCAATAACTGAAATGCTGACAAGGATGTAATACAATCCAAATCCTCAAATATTGAAGGGGGAGCATTAAAATGGTACAATCATTCTGGAAAAAAATTTCATAAAACTAAACAAAGCTCTCGGCAAGAGTCATGTATTTACTCAAGAGAAATACAAATATACATGATGAAAGTCATGTACATGAATGTTGATGGCAGATTTATTCATAATATTTCCAAACAGGAAAGAGTCTCGGGTGTTCATCAATAGAAGAGGGAATAAACAAACTAGTATATTCATATAATTCTCACTGTTAGAAAGCTAGAAAAATGGCAGAAATTTAGTAGCGTTGTACATTAAAGGAAACCATAACCAGATCAAAGAGAAGCCTACAGAGCTGGAAAAAAAAAAGCATGCTAGCTATTCATATACAAGAGATGAATCTGCTATTAAAACTAAAGAGTCTTCCAAAAATGTTTAGGTCTGATAAATACCTTGGGCAAAACAGCAGGATACAAAATTAATACAGAAAAACAGTAGCTTTTCTATGTGCTAGTAATGAACAGGCCGAGAGAGAAATAAGGAAAACATATTAATCACAATAGCCTCAAAAGAGTAAATCCCTAAGACTATATAGACTAACCAAGAAGGTGAAAGACTTCTACAATTGAAAGCTGTAAACTTTGAAGAAAGAAATTAAAGAAGATATCCAGATATAAAAAGATCTTCTAGATTCATGGATTATTAAGAATTAATATTTTGAAAATGCCTATACTACTAAAAGCAATGTTCAGATTCAGTGTAATCCCCATAAAAATTCCAATGCTATTTTTTTACAGAAGTAGAAAAATAAACTGTGACATTCATATGGAGTACACATTCCTTTAACAGACAAAGCAATTTTGGGTAAAGAGAATGATATGTATCATGATATCTGACTTCAAATTATACTATAGAGTAACAGTAATAAAAACAGCATGGTACTGGCACAAAAACAGATATATAAAACAAAATGGAGAAGAAGGTACTATATATAGAGAAGGCCTAAATATAGCAATCTTACTTTTGACAAGAGAGTCAAAAACATACTGGAGAAAAAACAGCTTCTTCAGCAAATGGCAAATGGTGCTGAGAAAACTAGATTTTTATGTAGAGGACTAAAATTAGACACCTCTCCCCCCATCTCTCAGCTTGTACAAAAATGAATTCAAAGTGAACCAAACTAACCTAAAATTTTAATGTAAGACTCTAACATTTGAAACTACTAGAGGAAAACACCTGAAGAGGTAGGCACAGGCAATTACTTTTTGAACAGGATTCTATTAGTTGAGGAAATAAGAACAAAAATTTACAAATAGGATTGCTTTAAACCTAAAAGCTTCTGCACAGCAAAGGAAACAATGACCAGAGCAAAGACATAGCCTACAGCTGGGTGCCAGTGGCTCTATGCCTGTAATCCTAGCTACTCAGGAGGCTGAGATCTGTGGATCACGGTTCAAAGCCAGCCTGGGTAGGAAAGACCATGAAACTCTTATCTCCAAGAAATCACTAGAAAACCGGAAGTGGTGCTGTGGCTCAGGTGGTAGAGTGCTAGCCTTGAGTTTAATTGCTCAGGGACAGTGCCCAGGCCTAGAGTTCAGGGTCCACAACCGACAAAAAAAAAAAAAAAAAGGCAAATAAATGAAATAGACAATTCTCAAAAGAAGTAAAAATAGCCAGCAAATACGAGAAGAAATGTTAAAAATTTTAATTAAGTTGTAAAGGAAATGCAAACCAATACCACATTGAGATTCTATTTCACCCTAGTCAGAATGACAATCATGACAGAAACAACAGGTGCTGTGGAGAATGTGGGGGAAGGAAAACAAAACCATGACTGTAGTTAGTGAGAATGTAATTCTGTCCAGCCATGATAGAAATCCTGATGAAGAGTCCTCAAATGGACAAAAACAAATGACAACATGATACTGCTATACCTCTCCTGGCCATATATCCAAGGGGATGTAAGTCAGCACACAGTAGACAGTTGCACATCCAAGTTTATTGTGGCATTGCTCATAATACCTATGCATCTGAACCAACCTAGGTACCTATAAGGGATGGGTAAGGCAATGTGATATGTGTGTGTGTGTGTGTGTGTGTGTGTGTGTGTGTGTGTGTGTAAAATGGAATATTATTCGGCTATAAAGAAAAAAATCCTCACACAAAAATATGTATTTACTCTATTTATATATTTGACATTAAAAGGAGGAATTCTTTAGAGGGGGAGAGGAAACCAGGAAGAAAAGGGGAGGGTAGAGAAGGGTAGGAGGAGAGGTGAAGGGGAAAGGTAAATGTGACTGAAGTACATTGTATGCATACATAATTATAGCACAATGAAAACAATTAAGAATTGCAAAATAATACACAATAAAAAGAAGGCAAGAAAAGTAATCAAATAAAATGAAGAGATTGATTTCTGTCTTTGGCATTCTAGCTCACTCCCTTTGGATCAACTGGCCTGGGGGAAGCCAATTGCAAGGCTTGGAGGTAATCCTGTAGAGATCTGCCAACAACCACATGCATGAGCTTGAGTTTGAGGGTGGACTCTCCCCAGATGAGACCCTAATCCAGTGAACAACTCAGCTGGCATTTGATGAAAGATCTAAAGTCAGAGATGCTCAGCTAAGCCATGCTGGTGAGATAATTATTATTTTTTGTACTATTGGGCAATTTGCTGACAAACAATACATTGCAAATAAAAGAACAGAGCAGAGACACTATCATGAAAAAGGAAAAAGGTGAATTAGAGAGTATAAAGCACATAGTTTAGATTTCTTTGAACAAGAATCAGAAGTGATTTTGGAAATAAGTGAAGAGAATATGAAATGATGTAATCCTAGGAACATAAAATACAGTGATCAAGGAGCAGAGGGATAAATACTTTTTGGAAGATTTTTATGATTCAAGGAGATAAACAAAAGGACAGATGAACAGTCCAGGATTGTCTCTGAAGGGGAGAGGCTGGGCCATGAAACCACTGAACAGCTACTGACATCACACAGGCATCAATGAAAAGTCACAAGATCCCTTGCATGGTTTTATATTCCGGGAACCACAACTACAAAGTCACTAGTGCTGGCTCTGAAATGACTGATGCTGATGAAGGAGAAGGGTGATGTAATCTCCAAGAGTAGAAGAGCTAAATCATTTGTCTTGGAAGCAATACATGGGAAAAAAAGAACTTCTGGCAAATGTTTATATTCATGCTGTTGAGCAGGCCAAAGATGCTTATTTCAATGTGAAATGGTTGTTAGAGATGATGTAGTTGTATGGCTTAAAAAACCTGCAAGAAGTTATAAATCTGCTACTTGACATTCTGAATAGATTGGAGGTATAGACACAGAAATACAACGTGAAGCTCATTTAGGCAAAGGAGAGTGCCAAGTACGTTGGCAGATAGTCCCATCTGGTGACATTAAAGCCTGTTGATTACAGATGACAGCAGAATGCCAGGTAGTTTATGTACATGTATTAAGAAAAACTTTAAAAGCATCTAAGAAAATTAGAAAAATTGCAAAATTTAAATATATTATGAAGTACTTTTTTTTCCCTGATACTTAGCCACAATGCCCAACACTGCTTGGTAACAAAGTAGTCATCCAAGAAACCCTGGTTCCAATGCACCAGATGGAGATAATAAAGTGATTCTTGGGGTGGGAGAATGAATTCGGGGGTGGGGGAGAGAGGGAGAGGGAGAGACAGAGAGACAGAGAACATTTCAAGAAGCTGCCTGCAGTCAAGGAAGAGGCTGAATGATGGGATGAATGTTGAGAAAACTGAGTTCTGGTATTGTCAGCCATCCTTTATTTCAGAAGTAATAGTACCAATTTGGGACAAGGTTCAGTCCCAGGTGCTGTATGCATGTACTTTCTTCTCTCTCATTTTTTTTTTCTTATAGTTCCCTTACATCTGTATAACTTGAAAGGAAAAGTCAAGGAGTTAGAGCTATAAAAGGAGCTATATGAGCCAGGCATCCATGGCTCATGCCTGTAATCCTAGTTACACAGGAGGCTGAGATCTGAGGACTGCAGTTAAAGTTCAAAGACAGCTAAGGCAGGAAAGTCTACAAGACCCTTATCTACAATTAAGCAGCAAAAAAATCTGGGGTAGGAGCTGTAGTTCAAGTGGTAGAGTGCTAGCCTTGAGCAACATACCTCAGTGCCCAGGCTCTGAGTTCAAGCCCACTTACAGGACACCCCCCCCCCCCCGCCCCGGCCCCTCCATGGAGCTGGATATGAGGAAAAATATTTGGAAGTAAATTCTATGGTTGGGCAAATATCAAAAACAACATGGCTTTAATGTAATACTGGGAATATTAAGGTAAAATTAAACTCCATCTTGAGGAAATGAATTAAAACACTAAGGATGTTAACCTGTAGGTCTTTGAAAGAATGGTTAAAACAAAAATTGGGTTTGAGCCTTTCAGCAAAATATTTAATAGTTGCAGAGGACATCAAAATGATTATTTCTTAAATATGTACACCATTTTATACTTCTCCTCCTTTAAAGGTAAGCTATGACCAAAATAAAAGACATTTCACTACAATAATGAACACTGATTACACTTTGTTAACCACAATTTGGACTGCTTAATGTGTAGTGACTCATTTAATTCTCATGCAACTTTGTGAGGATATATAATTATTATCAACATTTCACCAATACTGAGATACAAGCCAGGCACCAGTGGTTCACATCTGTAATCCTAGTAACTCAGGAAACTTAGATATAAGGATTGCAGTTTGAAGACAGCCCAGTCAGAAAAGTCCAAGAGATTCTATCTCCATTACCTCCCTCCAAAAACCCACTGAACGAGACTGGAAGTGTGGCACAAGAAGTAGAGTACCAGCTATGATCAGAAAAACAAGAGTGAGAGTAAGGCATTGAATCCAAGCCCCAGTACTTGCCCCAAAAGAAAAAAAAAAAGGAAAAGAAAAAGACTGAGGTGAGAGATGTTTAACTTGCCCAAGGTCACTACCACTATGCTAAATAGCTTCTCACAGTTATCCAAAGCCTGGTAACACACTTTAGGTAGAGTCATCTTCTCAAGCAGAGATAGGGAAGATCCAGCCCTTGGCCTATATAAGGCTCACAAATCATTTGGTATATGACAGGACAGATCTATGCTTCTTGTCAACTTCCTGAATCCCACTGCCTATATTCATCATTTTATGTACCCCCCCCCAAATGATGTAATCTATGCAGCCATTCACAGAAGAAGGGCTCTCACCCTAGAATGGATTGAGTTTAGGGCTTTTACCTTAAGAGTAAGATCACAAATCTATTAGTCTAATGAAAATGACAAACTTTGGTGACAGCAAACACTTCTTAAAAAAAAGGAAATCACACATGGATTTGCTCATCAAGTTTGAAAAAGAGCTGTAATTGTATACAAGTAGTATTTGAAACATCAATAGAAAGATTAAAAAAAAACAGCCTAGGGGACTGAAGGTTATTCAAATAGTTACTGGAAGGAATACAAAGGCAGAAGAGAATACATTACTACAGTGCTGGTAGAAATAAGGGTCCAGGAACCTGCTGATAGCAAGACACGGTACACTAATCCTATGTTTGTGTGAGGTAATTGTTCCTTATCTTTATACTACTTATCTCCTCTTAGGAACTATACCCAGAAGAAAAATAAAGTTGAATTTGCTGTGAAAAAAATAAAAATCAAAGATATTATAAAATGTGTTAATAGTAAAAAAAGTAAAATCAAGGGGCGAAAACACATGTTGCTGCATATAAATAAAATTAAGGAAGCATGGACTTTTCAGAGGCAGAGAAGGTAAAAGCTTCCTTCAAATTCCTCCAACTGATGTTAGGGCAAAGGAAATGCTGCAGAAAGGATAAAGAGTCTGATTTCAGAAACTAAGAGATGAGACTCCCAGAATGTGGCTGTTTGGTTTTACCTGTTTGGTTTTCTTTGATAGGGCAGGAACTGGAACTGTCTCTTGCTGTATCATGTCTGTGTCTCCTCTTTCTTCATTATCTGATATTTCTAGGAAGTACAAAGTTTGAGAATTAGAGCAGTGTCTCTTTGTCCCTCTGCATGCAACTTTGGTACTACATTTTTTTAAAAAGAAGGTTCTATTTCTTGGTTCCATCTAAAATAGAGACAGTTTGAAGTATTAAAATGGTATTTTTTGTCTTGTTTCCATTTCCTGTAGTTCATTTTGATAAATATTATTTTGTATAATTAGATGCAGATAGGCATTGTGCCTCTGTGTTCTTCTGAGAATATCCTCCACTGGTCTCACTGTGTGAATGCCTAGAGACCTATATAATTTACTATGTCTTGGTGTATTTTAGATCTAGCTTCTGTATGCATTGTTTGTTTCTCTGAGTTTGGCTTTCCTCACTTAACATGATTTGTTCTAAGTCCATCCATTTCCTTGCATATCAGATGGTTTTATTTTTTTTTAATCTGAAAATTTAATGATGAACTGTATGTCTAACACGATTAACTTTGTAACTTTCATTGTTATGGTTTGGATCTTTATAATCACCACTTCAAGAAGGATAGCCACTCCTGCTAAGTAAAACTAGAAATCCTAACACACACACACACACACACACACACACACACACACACACACACACACACACACACACACACACACACACACACACACACACACACACACACACACACACACACACACACACACACACACGAGAAAAAGGAAGATCAGCTAGGGAACAACACAGAGGTGAGCTTCCTGGATTAGCTTTTTTACTCATTTTGTTACAGCTGAAGAAGCAAGCTGACCAGAAATACTACAGGGAACAGAACAAAAAAACAAAAAAATAAAAAAACCCCAAACCAAACCCACAAGTCTGATCTCTTAAAAACAAACAAACAAACAAACAACAAACAACAAAACAAAAGCCAAATCAGGAAAAGGGGAGCCTGGTATGACTAGAAGCTTTCATGTAACTATCACTTCACTCAAGCCAAACACAACAGGAAAAATTCTAGCCCCTTCCCAAAGGATACCGTCCCAGCCAAGCTGTGACAACACTATTCAACAATTTTTCCCTTTCCCACAACTGGGGAGTTGGGAGTGTCATTCCCAGAAGTTGGAAGCCTGAATTTTCTATGTTGTCCTGTTTGTAAAGAAGGTTATCTTTCCCCCTCTTACTGGGATGATTTTGGAGGATTAATAGTAGAGAATTAGGTATTTCTATACCACCCAACAGTAGTGAGGCCATGTATTAGTGGGCTTAACATCTACTAAAAAATCTAGAGAGAAGTACCATAAAGTATACTCATAAAAACTGAGATCCTAAAGAAAACACATGAAACAGTCAACAAACAAAAAAATGAAATGGCAGTTAATCCCAATGTATCATTGATTACATTAAATGTAAATGGTCTTTATACATATACATATATATATATATATATATATATATATATATATATATATATATATATATATATATATATATATATATATATATATATATATGAAGACAAAGAATGATGGAATGGATTAAAAGGAATAACCTGACTATATGCTGCAATAAGAAACTTACCTATAGGGACAGTAGGCAAGTTGAAAGACAGAAGATATACGTGCAAATATTTGTCAAAGGAAAATGAATAACTTACAGGAGAATGAGGATATAGTATAATGATTAAAGGTAATCTGCTAAGAAAACACAGTAATCCTAAATATCTATCTAGCAAATCGTTAAGCTACAAAATATGTAAGTAAAACTGATAGGTATGAAAGAAGAAACAGACAAACACAGATCTGATACAAACTTTTATAATCCTGTCTCAAAAATTGAGTGAAGAAAATACTCCAATCCATAGCAACAGAGTACAAATTCAAATATCATGGAACGTATGCCAAGATAGGTTAATTATAGGTCAACAAATTAAAGAATGGAAATTGATAAAGACTATAAAAAATTTTCAATGAACATCACACTTAATAAAGACTGAATACGATCCTGTTTGTGAATAAGGCAAGGATGTTAGCCCTCATCTGACTTGTTCAACATAGTGCTAGAATTTTTAACAAATATGTCCAGAAAAGGAAAAAAAACACGTATATTAGAAAGAAAGAAATTAAACATCTTTTATTTGTAGATGATATGGTTGTTTAAAGAAATCTTCAGTCAGTCTGGTGGAAATAGTTTTTTTTTATTTTTATTTTTTAGTGTACTAGGATTTGAATTTAGGGCCTTTTATTTGCTAGACAAGTGTTCTGTCCTATGAGTCATACCTCCAGCTCTTGTTTGATTTAGTTATTTATCAGGTATGATCTTACATTTTTGCCTGGACTGGTCTCATACTGTCATCTTCCTACCTAAGGCCTCCTGAGTAACTAGGATTGTAGATATTTGTGACTGTGCAATTGAATTTCACTAATTTTTTTTGCCTGGGCTGATTTTGAAGTATAAGCTTCCCGAAATCTAACTCCTGAGTAGGATTACAGGGTAAGATTAAAGGTACAAGCCACTCTTGACCTCAAGATTCTTACATTGCCTCACCAACCTATTGCCTTACTTACATTTTTATTACAGAAGTAATGTATCTTCTTTTTGTAAAACATTAAATCCTCTTATGAGTTTTAACAATCACTTTAAAGTAAGAATTATTTACAGACACACAATTGCCAGAATAATTCTATCAATGTTTATAGATCAAGTAGTGATCTTAAGAAAATTCTGAGCTTTGTGTTTCTCTGTTTCTCAGGTGTGCTAATTTCTGAATATAATCTATATTTAGGTCTATATTTCTCTATTTCCTAGATCTTCTAAATTCTGAATTTGGTCTATAGTTAAGCACTGTAGTTGAAGATGAGCAGCATATTTTAAAAGACTTTTATGCTCAGAAGAAATATTTAAAATAACTTGTTAATCAAATGCCCTAAATCTGAGTTCTTTTACCAAAAGATTATTTCATCTCTCAAACCTTTTAACATACAAAATGAGGTTATCTCATATCACTGTAGTTAGAATAAGTTAGCTGTAAAAACGCTCCTCAATGGAAAGAACACTGCTGGAGGAATATCAATACCAAATTTCAAACTCTACTATAAAGCCATAGTAATCAAAAGAGCTTGGTACTGGCATAAGAACAGACCTCAGGACCAATAGAATTGAAAACCCAGAAATGAACCTACAGACCTATAGCCAACTAATCAATCTTCTATAAGGGAGCTAAAATAATAGAATGGAAGAAAGACAGCCTCTTCAGTAAATGGTGCTGGCAAAATTGGTTAACTACTTGTAGAAAACTAAAGCTGGATCCTTATATATCACCCTGCACCAGAATCAACTCCATATGGATCAAAGACCTCGGAGTCAAAGCAGACACTCTGAAAACATTACAGGATGGAATAGGAGAAACCCTACGTCTCCTTGGCGCAGGCCGAAATTTTCTTAATAGAGACCCAGAAACACAACAAATCAAAGAAAGGTTGGACAAATGGGATTGCATGAAGTTGCAGAGCTTCTGCATGGCAAAGGACATAGCTAGCAAGATCAAGAGAAAGCCCACGGATTGGGAGAAGATCTTCACTAGCCATACAACGGACAAGGGTCTCATATCTAAAATATACTTGCAACTCAGAAAATTAAATCCCCCAACAACAAATCCACAAAGAAACAACTGCCCAATAAATAAGTGGGCTAAAGACTTAAAGAGAAACTTCTCTGAAGAAGAAAGAAGGATGGCCAATAGACACATGAAGAAATGCTCAACCTCCCTAGCCATAAAAGAAATGCAAATCAAAACAACATTGAGATACCACCTCACCCCAGTTAGAATGGCAAAAATCAAGAACTCTAACAACAACAGATGCTGGAGGGGATGTGGACAGAAGAGAACCTTACTTCATTGTTGGTGGGAGTGTAAACTTGTTCAACAACTTTGGAAAGCAGGAGGTTCCTCAAAAGACTTCACATAGAGTTCCCCTATGACCCAGCAATCCCACTTTTGGGCATTTACCCAAATGTTTACAAACAAGACCACTAAAGCTACCAGCACGACTATGTTTATTGCAGCATTATTTACCATAGCTAAGATATGGAACCAACCCAGATGCCCCTCAGTAAATGAATGGATCAAGAAAATGTGGTATATATACACAATGGAATTCTATGCCTCCATCAGAAAGAATGACATTGCCCTATTTGTTAGGAAATGGAAAGGCTTGGAAAAAATTATATTAAGTGAAGTAAGCCAAGCCCAAAGAAACATAGGTCCCATGGTTTCCCTTATTTGCAATATCTAGTATATGTATGAGTCAAGCAGAAAAGGTCAGATAATGTGATGTTAGGAAAATGAACTCTTAGATATGTATTTAAATGTTTTTTCTTTCATGCATTTATAAGATTATTTCTTTGTTGCTTTGTATGTCCCTCCCCCACAGTATAACCCCTACTTTTACTATATTTGATGTGGGTATAATTTGTGGAGGAGATGGGGAAAAACCAGTCATTTAAGGATACAGGTGGACCCGTTGCAACAATGAGAAGTACAAGTTGTCATGTCGAAAATGAACTTTACAACTTTGGTGGGGGGGGGAAGAATTGGGTGGGGGGGGGCGGGGGGAGGCTGGGAAGGGATGTGAAGGGTAAACAAAGGAGGAGGCTGCAATGCTTGATAAGAAATGTACTCATTATCTTGCCCATGTAATTGTAACCCCTCTGTACAGTATGTTCACAAAAAAGAAAAAAAAAAGAAAAAAAAAGAATAAGTTAGCTGTTTCCTTACACCATGATATTTTTGGTTCCAAAAAAGAAAACTGTTTTTCTGAAGTGAGAATGCTGGCTCGGTTATTTCCATCAACAGAATATTGATTGAGAAATATGGAGATACAATATAGCCAGCTTGATTCCAGTACCCAGGCTCCTCCAAGACTACTGGGATTTGAGGCTAAGCCAGCCTGTGCCACTTGGTCCCAGTGCGTGATTCAGCCTACGAAGGGTATCACTAAGATAGCACTGCCTGTTTCTCAACTTCCTAAAGATGATATATATATATATATATATATATATATATATATATATATATCCCTAGCTAGGATTGGTTGGAATTTTCCAAGGGAGGAGTCAAGTACATTGTCCTTTTCCAATCTAAGGCAATAACAACAGTAAGTGAAAAGAGAATACTGCACATTCTTCCTTTCTGTCAACCTATTCTTTCCCCATATTAGGTACTGGGGTTTGAACCTAGGGCTTCAAGCTTTCTAGGTCCGTTCTATACCACTAATCTATACTGCCAGATCTTTTTTTTTTTTTTTTTTTTTAATTTTTTTTATTGTAGAGATACTATACAGAGGGTTACAGTTACATGAGTGAGGTAATGAGTACACTTCCACTTCCTCTTGAACATTGTTACCCCCTCCATTGTTTTCCCCCTACCATCCCCTCCCTCCCTCCCTTCCCCAAGGTTCTTTTTTTTTTTTTTTTTTTTTTTTGATCGTGATTAAGTGATTACTTAATTTCCGGAAATTCACAGTATTGTGGAATAATGATGCTCATTTAAAGTCACAAGTTCATTCTAACTTTCCTGGAGCAAATTGTCTATCACAGTCTATAATATATAACGGTGCTCATATGTTATATACCATATATGTGATCAGCAGCATGGGGATATTTAGTAGTGGTTCAACCAGATGAGTGGGAGTTCTTTGTTTCTTAAGTCCTGTTAGTTTTGTCATATCACCTAACATTTTGGATTCATCATCCACTTATCAGGGAGACCATGTACTGTTTGTCTCTTCGTTCTTGGCTTACCTCGCTCAACATGATTCCTTCTAGCTCCATCCATTTCCCTGCAAATGCCATTATTTTGTCATTTCTAATGGCTGCATAATATTCCATTGTGTATAGATACCACAATTTTTGGATCCATTCATCTGTGGTGGGGCATCTAGGTTGTTTCCATATCCTAGCTATTGCGAACAGTTACTGCCAGATCTTTTAAACACTGGCTATTTTTTGAGATAAGGTCTTACTTTCATGCCTAGGAATGTGCCTGGACTGCACTTCTGCCTATTTGAGTCTTCACATCATAGATAGGGTGACAGAGCAAACCACCATGCCCAACTTCTGTTCTGTTGATAGTCTCAAGGACTTCTGCCTATGCTGGCCCTGAATCATGATCCTTCTGATTTCAGAAGGATCTAGGCTGCTGGGATGATGGGTTGAGAAGAGGTCTCATGTGTATATCCAGGCGGGCCTGGAGTTTGGATTCTCCTAATCTAAGCCTCCAAAGTAGCTAGGATGAGCCACTGGCCCCAGGCTTATCCTTTCATAAGAATCTAATGTTGAATTTCCCACAATGTATCTTAAGACTGTAGGTACTTGCTTTCATAAATCTCTTCCTTCTAGGTCCTTGAGATACCCTGGCAATAGGATCACACACTCAACTGTTCTTTAAAAGTTTACAAGATTGATATTTTAACCACAGTGTTCAGACCACTGTTTCCACTCAGAATTTTCCTTTGTCACATATCCTCTAACGAGTGGTATGGGAGAGACTACAGGTATTTTGTGAAACTAGTTAATCTGGCTGCACATACTTTTAGTTTAAATTTAATGAGATATTTATGTGGTTTGCAATCACTTCTGGTTGTAGTTAAATTACTGCTTAGCTGTTCTAGTGCAAGAATACTCCGATCATTCTGTGCTAACACACCAACATTCTGACACAAAGGGGGCAGTGTTGGAAAGTTGCAGATTATGACATGAGTGTGCTCTGGCACTGGCAGAACTATGTGGGCAGTGGAGGAGAAACCAAGTTTGGAATGTATGAAACCTGAAACTAATCAGTGGAAAATTCTTCCAATTATCATAAACATAAAACTGTAAGCAGACCATTAGGTCCACATTTTTGCTATTCAAAATGGAACTGAATGGAAGGTCTTTCTTGCAGCAATATTAGTAGATGGTTCATTGTATGTAATCGTAAAGAATGCGTTTTCCTTTTTGATGGGGATGAGTAAAAATTACCAAATTCATGTGCTTGTAGCAGCACATTTATGTCTTTATTTACTCAAAATAATTTCTTGACCTGTGCCTGAATTCCATCATTTGAGAAATTGAGGCAGGAAGAATATCTAGCTTGGGCTAGACAGTGAGACTGTCTCAAAAACAAATGCGGAAACAAAAACCACCATAACATCTTTCATACATAATTTTGAACTGGTAATTTCACATCTTTTATTTATTTTTGGAGACAATACTCAGGCCTCACAGAAACCTAGCTTCCTGCTTAACAATCTTGTGGAATTCATCTTGGAAAAAAGAACAAGACAAAGTACTGAAACAAATAACATGGGTGGATTACAAAAGAATGGATTTAGCAAAGAAGTCAGACTCAACAGGCAGTATCATGCATGCTCTCACTTGTTTAACATACTGGGAGAGTTAGCACTTTCTGGCTAGAAACCCCAGATCAATAGTTACCAAGGACTACAGGTGGGACTTTTGTAGAGTGGTAGAAATATTCTATATCTTGACTGCGGTGGTAGCCATACAATTGCATGCATACCATATAATTCAATGTATTTCCTAAAAGGTTAAGTTTATTATATAGATCAGGCCTCAATAAATCTGTTTTTAAGTAGACAAGTTAACATTTGTTACTTCATTAATTTGTAATACTTGCTCAACCTAATTATTAGTAGATCTGGATTGAAATAGTCTAAGCTTAATCCCAACATTAACCTTGCAACAGAATATGCTGGTTACAGTTTAATATTTTGCTTATATTGTATGAGGTCTACTTATTGCTTTATTTTTAAGTCATCAGTAAGTCTTGAATGTTATAAAATGATTTTTGTCTTTGCATTTACTGATGTTTACATAGATTTTTTTCTCCTACATGGTATGGTGATATAAAAACAGGTTGTCTAATGTAAGTCAGTGTTGTTATTCTTAGGATAAACAATAAGTTGTAATGTATTTCTTCTTTTTTTTGGTAGCATTTTCCCATCAATGTTCAAAAGTTAGAAATAACATTTTTTCTGCTATCTTGCTTAGGCCTCTTTGAGGTTTTTCATACAAGATCTAGGAAGAATCTCAGTTTTCTCTTTTCATCCTCCAATACATTTATATGTAGTTGAGACTATTTGTTCCTTGAGATCTGGTAAAAAAAAAAAAATCTGTCAGTAAATCCAGGAGAAATCAGTATTTTGGGAGTATGTTTTTGAAAAGGGTACTTTTGTTTCTAATTGTTAAGTGATTACTTCGTTTTTCTTATTTGACCTTAATTCAGTTTTGGTAATTGTAGGTAAATTATTTTATCTAATTTCTCAAGTTTATTGAAGAGAGCTGGTACTATGTCTCCTTTTTTATTTTCTCATATACTTTTATTTTTACCCTCATTTTTCTTGATAGATTTTTTTTCTTTTTAAAATATGTACTTTTTAAAAATTGGTTTTCTATTACACCTTTTATACTAAATGATAGTATTTATTTTCTTTTTCTCTGCCTTTTTTTGTACTTAAGACATTTAGCCTATTAAAATTTTCATTTTTTTCTGATATAAACATTAGGTCACATATTCTGTGAAAGTAAGCTAAATACCATATATTTTAGTATTTGAAATTTTTGATTATCACTTAATTCTAAGTATTTTTAAGTTTCTGTAAAAATCATTTTGGATGGTCCTAATAAAATACCCTTGATTGGGTGGCTTAAATAACAAGAACTTGTTTTCTTATGGTTCTGGAGGCTAAAAATCTGAGATCTATATCCTCATAGGGTAGGTAAAGAATGAGGGGAGGGCAAGAGGGAGGGAGGAAGGCAAGGGGTGGAAGAAGAGAGAGAAAGAGAGAGAGAAGAGAAGAGAAAATATGTGTGAGCTTTTGGGGGTGTATTCTTATAAGGGCACAAATCAAAGGACTACCATCATAAACTCATCTAATTCTTTTTACCTCACAAATGCCATCACACATATAATTTTTTGGAGGTGGGGTGTGGGGAATATAAACGTGTGGTTCCTAATAGTTCCCCTTATGATTTTTCTTTTTTTTTTTTGGTCGGTCATGGGGCTTGAACTCTGGGTTTGGACACTGTCCCTCAGCTCTTCAGCTCAAGGTGAGCGCTCGACCACTGGAGCCACAGTGCCACTTCTGGTTTTCTAGTGGTTTTTATTGGAGATAAGAGTCTTACAGACTTTCTTGCTGGGCTGGCTTTGAACTGTGATCCTCAGATCTCAGCCTCCAGAGTAGCTAGGATTACAGGCATGAGCTACCAGTGCCTGGCTCAAAGTTTTTCTTTCCTTTTTGGTCCTTCCCTTCTCCTTCTCCTTCTCCCTCTCCTTCTCCTTCTTCTTCTTCTCCTTCTTCTCCTTCTCTTCTTCCTCCTCCTCCTCCTCCTCCTCCTCCTCCTCCTTCTCTTCCTCCTTTCTCCTCCTCCTTCTTCTTTTTTTAAACCAATCATTTGTTTGGTTAGAAAAATGGCCTGTATACCAATTCTCTGTCATTTGCTAAGACATATTTTATTATATTGCACAAGAATCAGCACGTTTCAGGTAAAAATGAAAACCCCCAGAAAATGTTAGTTTTTCAGAGCACTAAAGCCCCTGTTAGTTCTACTTGGCTCTCTTGTTGTGGTGGTAACCAAAGGCAAAATATAAATAAAGAAGTGTAGCTTACAAGCCCAAAGAAACATAGGTCTCATGGTTTCCCTTATTTGCAATATCTAGTATATGTATGAGTCAAGCAGAAAAGGTCAGATAATGTGATGTTAGGAAAATGAACTCTTAGATATGTATTTAAATGTTTTTTCTTTCATGCATTTGTTTCTAACGCATTTATAAGATTATTTCTTAGTTGCTTTGTATGTCCCTCCCCCACAGTATAACCCCTGCTTTCACTGTATTTGATGTCGGTATAATTTGCGGAGGGGAAGGGGAAAAACAAGTCGTTTAAATAAGGATACAGGTGGACCCGTTGCAACAATAAGAAGTACACGTCATGTCGAAAATGAACTTTACAACTTTGGTGGCGGGGGGGGGGGTGGCAGGGGGAGGCTGGGAAGGGATGGGAAGGGGGAAACAAAGAAGGAGGCTTCAATGCTTGATAAGAAATGTACTCATTATCTTGCCCATGTAATTGTAACCCCTCTGTACAGTATGTTCACAATAAAAAATAAATAAAAAATAAAAATTAAAAAAAAAAGAAGTGTAGCTTTGTCCTGCTAAATTATATTTGTAGTAACTCATTCTGGCTGGACTTGGCCTATAGGCCAGAGTTTAGCAAACAATAGTCTAGTATATAATTAAATTTTAAAAACACTTTAAGGTGTTCAAGTATTAAAAATACTTTAAGGTTTTTTTTGAAAATAATTATTTTTGTTGTTGTTTTAGGGACAGGCTCTCACTATGAATAATAGGTTGGCCTCAAATTCACTATGTTGTTCGAATTGGCCCTGAACTCAGGATCCTTCTGCTTCAGCATCCTGAGGACTGCTAAATGTGCTCTATGTTTATGAACTAATATATATTTTTAAATTTTATTTTACCGTAAAGATGCTGTACAGGGGGTTACATGAGTTAGGTAATGAGTACATTTCTTGTCGAGCTATGCTATCCCTCCTTTGTTTTTCTCCCATTATCCCTTCCTTCTCCCACTTCCTTCACGCCTCCTCCCACCCCAAAGTTGTAAAGTTCATTTCCAACACAGTGTCTTGTGAGTATCATTGTTGCAATGGGTCATCCGTGTCCTTGTTTCAGCATTTTGTTATTCCCCTTCCCCTACTCAAGAACGAATATTTTATCAACTAATTATTAACATGTTTATTAACATCTCATATCAAATTTTCCACATTTTCTAGTAATTTCACCAACTTTTATATATTCCATGAGAATATTAGGTATATGAAAGTTCAGTACTGTTATTGCTTCCTATTGAACTGTTCCTTTTATTATAATCTGGCTCTTAAAAAAATCATCTTAATTTAGTTCAATTTCACTTGTGTGTGTGTGTGGGGGGTGGTTCATTTATATTCCTAGTCATGTTCTGCTGTTCTCTGGGAAAGCTATACTATACAAACTGAAAACTAATGCTAGATGCACAGCTGTACTTAAACAGTCTACAGTGTTTGGCTAAAATTACTCATCCCTAGGAGCCAGAATGTTTTATTTGGCCAAGAGAACCAGGGCTGAGAACTACTCTTCAGGAACCATGTTCCCAGCTCATTAAGAGACTCCCACCGGCATCACTAAGAGCATACAATTCCCACATCCAAAAACAGACCCTGAGGCTGAACCCTGTGAAAGCCTAAAGCTACATTAGCAGTGCAGATCACAGGGAGGAAGAGAAGGACAAGGTAGCAAGAAACATAGCCAAGGAAGATGAGGCTCTCAACTCTGACTTCCTCTATTAAGAGAGCTTGTGTAATGAAGGAAGTGCCATTTTTTAAAACCATGTCTGCACATTTTGTAAAACAATTACTACAGATATGCTATGACTATAACAGAAAGCTCTATAATCAATTCATCTCAGAAAAGAATCACCCTGTCTGTGAGTGTATCTCTCACTTATTCTGATTATTCAGAATGTCTAGTCTTCCTTTTAATTCTTGCCAAATCTTGTTTTCTATCAGTATTGCCAACATTCAGTTCAACTTTCACTTCCTCTGTAAGATCACCTGACATCAGAAACGAGACTTAGGGCTATAAGGTAGCAAGCAGTTTGTAATGTCCCATGAAACAGAAAAACAGAACTGTTAGAAAAGACTACAGGGAACGAGATGGCAAAAAGAACAACAAATTCACGCAGGGCAACAGCACCTGCTCTTTGAGGAGCTGCTCCAAGGAGCTCCAGGGGACTGGGGCTTCAGTCTCCTGGCCTTTTCTGACCACACAGGTCCAAGGGTCAGGCAGCACATTTCAGCCCTCAAAAACTCCTGGCTTACAGGGGTTCATCAGGTTTTAACATTAGTGTGGCTTATGCCACTCCACTTATGTTTATTTCCTGTTTCTAGCTTGTACCTTCCCTTTTTTTAAAAACTCTCTTATACACAGCAAGAACTTGGATATGATCTAACCTTCTCCATTCCTAAAGTGCCTTGAGATCTTATTTTTCTAAAAGGTTTAACTGAACAAATGCTTGTAAGTCCCTGTGAGTTGGTTCTGTCTCACATTTTCTCAGCGCTCTGAACTGGAATGGGGAGAGGGATGATTCCTTTTCTCTTTTTATTTTGCCATCTCTCATGGCAACAGCCACAATCTAATCTACATAATGCTGCTGTTTTTATAGCCTAGGATGTCCCTAGCAACAGATCTAGAGTTTTGCTTACTAAATATACTGCCTGTTCCCACAGGAAACTTTAACACCAGAATATTTGGGACAGGTTGGCAAAGCATGAACTACAACCATAGTCCTATGGCTTGAATTTTGGGCCTGGGCACTGTCTC
Source organism: Dipodomys merriami (assembly GCF_024711535.1). Taxonomy (NCBI): domain Eukaryota; kingdom Metazoa; phylum Chordata; class Mammalia; order Rodentia; family Heteromyidae; genus Dipodomys; species Dipodomys merriami. Next base: position 89,010,809 of record NW_027203381.1, read on the forward strand.
TGTGCTTTTGTGCTTAAGGCTAGCACTCTATCACTTGTGCCACAGCTTCACTTCTGGCTTTCTTTTTTTTTGTGTGTGGGTTAACTGGAGGAAAGAAGTTTCACTGACTTTTCTGCCTTGGCTGGCTTGGAACCCTGACCCTCAGATCTTAGCCTCTGGAGCTAGGATTACAGGCATGAGCCACTAGTGCCTGGCCAGAGATCCTTCAGGATAACAAGTTTCCAAGTGAGGGAATAGGGACAAGAATGTTCTCAGGCTTGTTTGACTGCTAAACTCTGATCTTTGCAGAACACCTTTTAATAGTTCTCTGAACAGTGAAGACACTGTTTTAGAAGTGACAGTTTAGAAGAGTGAACTTTTAGTTCTAACTTTTGTGATTTTGGGAAAATCCTTACTTGATTCTACAGTGTTCTCATGTGTGGAATGATGAAGTCATACTTCTGTGATTTATGATTCTCTTTTGGTTTAGGCCAAATTCTCTTAGAATGTTGTACATCCTGGACTTGTCAAAATTTCCAGAGTGTGGTGGAATGGTTAAGTAGAGGGATAGGGTAACATTTAAAAAAATATAGGTGAACATGGCCCATTATGTGGGTACATGAGTTACATAATTTCCCCTGAACAGAAATTTCATGATAAAAAAACATGTATGAGACTGAAACCAGATTGGCTGCTCTTGTACTCTAGTTACAAAGAATAATCCTGAGGAAAAACAGTGAAAAGTGCACTGTTCAGTTAAGACTGCCCTTTGGCCTTTACAGAGGCTCCAACTGCCTATTAGATTACTTACGCACGGCCTGATGTACATCTTGGAAATCGTTAAGTGGTCACATGTCCAGCTTCAGAATGTTTAACGTTGTCTAGCCACTTCATGGAAAAATAATAAAATTTCCTAATGGTAAATGGAGCGAAAGACTTAGGCCTATCTATTAATAACCAACTCTGAGGCAAGGATTTGTGATTGGAATGATATTCAAGAACCACAGCTCTTATACCTTACAGTATAAGGTGGGATGCAGCAGAGATGGAAGAGTTTAACAGACTAAATAAGATAAACTCAAAATGAAAATTATCAATACAGTACAATACAATATGAAAGCTTCTCACTTAAAAAAATGCTTTTTTCCCCTGATAAAAACCTTAATATACGGATTGCAAAGATTACAGAAAATATAGTAAAGTAATATGAACTAAAAACTTGGTCCCACTATAAAAAGACAATGATACAATAAAATAGGATGTATGATTAAAATTGTTGTTGGTCATGGGGCTTCAACTCAATGCTAGTGCTCTACTACTTTGAGCCACAGTGCCACTTCTGGTTTTCTGGTGGTTAATTGGAGATAATGAGATGTATAAAACATTCTGCTGAAAACGAACTTTACAGCTTTCAAGTGGGAGAAAAATTGGGGAGGTGGGAGGGAAAGGATGGTAGGGGAAAAAGGAGGGGGGGGGAACAATGCTTGAGAGGAAATGTACTCATTACCTTATTCATGTAACTGTAACCCCTTTGTACAGGATCTTTACAATAAAAAATATTTAAAAAAATAAAAAGAGTCTCACAGACTTTCCTGCCCAGGCTAGCTTTGAATTGCAATCCTCAGATCTCAGCCTCCTTAGGGATTACAGATGTGAACACCAGTGTCCCACTACAATTACAATTTTGAAGTGTTTATTTCTACCTTTTTTTCTCTCTGTGCATACTAGTATGTTTGTATATATGCATATGTATACATACAATTTTACATACGTAATTCATGTTACATACAAATGCTTTCTTCCTTAATGTTGTATCATGAATATTTTGCGATGTCATCAAAAGTCTTGAAAAAATTTGAATGGTTATAAAGCAAATTATTGTTTGCCTGTACTATGATTTTTCTTTTTTCTTTTTGGCAGTCTGCACATGCATAATTAGCTCTTCCATGACCCTTGTTTTGTTTTTATTTTTATTTATTTTTTAGTGGTAGTACCAGGGCTTAAACCCAGGAGCTTCAAGTTCACTTGGCTTAGTTGCTCACAGCTGGCATTCTACCATGTGAGCCATATCTACAGCCTGGCTTTTATGCTGGTTAACTAGAGATGATGTCTTGTTGACTTTTCTGCCTGGACTGGCTTTGAACTGGGATCTTTAGGCTTAAGTCTTCTGAGTATCTACGAGTACAGATGTGAGCCACCAGAGCCCAGACTGCCCCTTAACTTTTAAAACGCTTTCTCCTCCTTTGTCTTCTGGACTACTACAGTGATTTGGTCCTCAATCCATCACTTCAATAGTTTACATACTTTCTTCTTTCACCCATCCCTTAGCAATGCTGGCATCCTCCCTGTTGTTCACACTAGCCAATTCTTTGGTAATGAAAAACTTACTTGGTGATCCTTTCTCTAAGCCTGGATATGGCATTTTTTTTTAAAATCAGAGGATACAATAGTAAATGCTTTATGCAGATGGACCAGATGTTCTCTTATCACAACTGCATATTGTATAATATTCAAATCAATGAGTATGTAAGTGAATGGGTATAGTTATGTACAACAAAACTTTATAAAAACAAGTGTCTAAGAATAGTGAGACAAAGGACAAAGGGGGAACCAATGCAACAGTGATATACATAAGACAAAATGTTGGAAATGACTTGTATGACTTGTGGGAGTGGTGGGGGAAGGGAAAGTAGAAGTAGGAGAAAAATAAGGGAAGGGGAAACAAGTTTGACTAGAATGTACTTATTACCTTATTTATGTAACTGTAAGCCCTCTGTATATCACCTTGACAATGAAAAACAAAATAAAAAACAAGAACAAAAACAAGTGTCTAGCCTGTAGGTTGTGGTTTGCTAATTCCTCCTATAGGTAGGCATTATAGCTCAGGTCTACCTTGGTTAAAATAGTCATCACATTGTATCTGTCATCTCCACTAGATGATGAGGTGGGGGTAGGGTGTCCTTTCGTGTTTGTGTATTTTGCATGCACTATAGAATCTGACAAATATATTCTTCCAAATCTGTTGAGATACTGCATGAAATAACCACATAACATGAGCTCTAGGAGATTAAAAGTTTGTGTGCTATAGGGAAGAAAGCATTTCTTTTATGTGAGTCTTTCAGTAGCAACCAAAACTAACGATAGAGAAGACCTCTTGGGCTATACAGTACATTGAATCATCTTGTGTATTTAATCTTCCCCAAATGTGATAGGAAAATTCAGGTCCAGGAAATTCACAATTTCAAGGACCAAGTAATATTGCAGACATCAAAATAGAGCTGTCCAGCGTGATCTATAAAACAGGACACACTTTTTATAGGAATTGAGAAACAGCTGTTTCCTCATTTTTGTTTTAAGAGGGGAAACAGGCTATAGGGCTCAAGGGTATATACTAAGCATATGGAGAAAATTTATTTGCTTAGAGAAATGTGACATGTGGCTGGCAAGAGTTTGGTTTGTAAGAGATGATGTCCTGGTGGGTGAAATTAAGAGGATAAGAAGGATATATACAGAGTCATTTCAACACTGATTAATGAGAAAGGCAACACTAATAAACACTAGAGGGAAAAAGAGAAAAGTTAAAACTGAAAAGAACTGAATATACTCCAGGGAAGACACTGGGTATAAGATAGACATATCACTTGCAGTAACAAGGACTTCAGTAAAACAAATTTTAGATAAAAGATGACACTGATTTAGCAACAGAAACCTTAGTGAACAGTAACAACATAATATTGAATTTCTCTACATAGTGTGTATAAGATTAACTATATTCCTTGCATTACAGAGTGCAAGGAATACCTGGAAGTTATATTAAAGACTTAAGGAGAGAAATTTAGACTTGTGGAATATACATAGAAATATGTAATAGACAAAGAACCATATTTAAACGTTTCCTATAAATTCTCATGTTTAAACTTAAGTAATAGTAGTGTTTTTAGTATAATTAAAATTTGCTGAATTGGAGATTACTCATTTTATGAGACTCAATATATTCCCTAGTGGCAATAACTAGACAGCATTCTTTAGAATTTCTTAAAATCATGAAATCATTACTATGATGAAAAAAGAATCAAGTATTTCCTTAAAAAGATCAAAGTTCTTGCTGGTTTCCTTTCACCTTATATTTCTCTTTCTGTTCACTCCTAAGAGTTATGAAAGCATGCATTATGTGGCCACATGGCCATTAATTCATTCATCCTTCAAATATTTAATGGGCACCTGCCATATACCTGGTACTGTGCTACAGGTCCCAAGGAGGCAAAATAAATAAGATGGGATCCCTGCTCTGAGAATCTGAGGAGAGAGTGGGAAAGACAGGAGTGTGTATTAAAGCCCAATGTGAAAGTACAGTGATGAGGAATGGATTGGAGGTAGTCAGTTCTCTGTGTGTGTGTGTGTGTGTGTGTGTGTGTGTGTGCGCGCGCGCGCGCACACACACTCCCATGTACTGGAATTTAAAGCAGCACCAGAGTTCTTCCTTTTCCCAGAGTAGAACTTCATTGTTTTCTATTTTCTGAATGCAATGTTATAAGAAAATTTAGTATTAGAATAGACCTATGATTTTATTAAGACTGCATTTTTGTGATTAATAATATTCTTTAAAATTAAACAATGATATAACAACATTTTAAGAAAAAAGCACTGCTGAGTGAAAGAAAATGGGTAGGATGACTATTTCTAAAATTCCTACAGGGGAAGAGATACTCCCCCTGTACCCCATGGTACAGGAACAAATACATTTTCATAGAAACGTTATTTTGTATGTTGTTTTAACTTGATGATTAGGACTCGGTGGAAAATATTAATATGAACATTAACATCATAAACTCCTCATGGTGGCTGTTTTAAATATGGGAAAGCACTCTTCTTGAGCACTATTTTCTATGTTGCACATCTTGTTGCATTCAGGTTACCAATTTTATACCTATTTTATACCTTCCTCACTCAATCTTAGTTTTTCTTACTTTTAGGCCAAAGAACGGACACAGAGTTTTTCCTTTTTATAATATATTAAGCAGAACAAACATCCAAGTCAGGATGCCTCTTTCATCCACAGGAAGAGTCTGAGGCCACTGACTCAGGGATAGGACAAGCCCAGAAATAGAAAAAACAATCTGGCTGAAAGGGAGGGACCAGTGGAAACTTCTAAGGCAGCACACCTAAGGTGCCATGTCATAGGAAGTTAATTCTCTGAGGTCAGTGATTAGAGTCCTGTTACTGCCCAAGCATAATTCTGCCTGCTAATTACTTGACCCATTACAACATTTATGTCACTGAACGATGCTTAGAAATGATTTTAAGGGTGGCCTTGGGGCAGATGGAAGGAAGCAGACAGCCTGAGAACCAGAAAACTTCTTCCTTTTACAAACAGACATGTCTCCCAGGCCCCTGACTGAAATGATTATTTTTTTGCCTAAGTGAGAGATCAGATGTATTACTTTCTTCCTTTCCAGGAAAATAGGCACCTGAGATCACAGTGCTTTTTAGCAAATTGAAAAAGATGACTGAAATAATCAATTGCTTTAACGTTCTGTCATGGTTAAGTACTGAAATGAAATGGTAAAAAAACATCCTCCATAGAGAAAGAGGAAGAAGCTAGGCTTGAATAGTGTAAGTTTGTATTTTTTGGAATTCTGGAGACTGAGCTCGCCTTGAGATGCTAAGAGGGAATGGCAATTGCCAGAGGAAATATTGAAACAGTGCAAGCACTATGAACAGGAGGAGCTCTAAGACATGGAGTAAGTTAGGATAACAGTCAAGCAGTACCTAAGGAAGTGTGCAGGATGGGCTGGTGGGGGTTAGGAAGAGAGTACAAATCTGGGAACCTGAAAGCTAGTATCTGAGAACTTGCTCATATATATCTAATCAGTTTATAATCACTGCCCCAAAGGCCTTATGTCTGCTTCTTCACCGAAGTGTGCTGTCCTCTTCCTTTCCACGTAGATCTCAGGTGGGCCTTTGCCATTTGGGCTGTCTTCCTCCTTCTTGTTTGAGGCTATTGGTACCTGCACAATAACACTAGGTGTGTTATTGTGAGGCGAGACCTTGGCAATAATTAGTTGGCTTCTGGGAAGATTAGGGTTGCCTGCTCTGACCTGAGGGGGTGCTGAACAGCCTATTCTCTAGTGTCATGCTTTCTCTTATCATTCTCATTTCTGCCCCCAAATCTTCTAACTGAAATGAGAGAAGGAAAAACTGATGCCTGTAGTTGCAGTTTAATGGCCAGAAACCAGATGTGTCACATGTAATTAAATCACTCTAGTGTTGGTGACAGACTTAAGACAGTTGAAAAAATAGTTACTATTCCAACTTCCAATTTTCAGGTTATTGTTGGGGCTGAAATTTCTCTCACCTCAAGTTTTTATTTTGGAAACTTTCCAAGGCACACTTTTAGCCATATTTGAGTAATTGAAACATGAAAAAAATTATGTTTTTAGCCACATTACATTGTAACCAGATGCATACATACATCACCTTTTATTCTACCGGAGTTATTTTATTCACTACCACTACCCTCAACTCTATCCAGATCAGAAATATTAGTGCTTTAAGAGACACTACAACCTACTGATTCAACCTATATCCAGAAAGGAAGTAAAGATGATCCCAGTGGGAATCCAAGTACAATGAATTCAACAAACGTTTATTGAATGGCTTTTAATGTACCAGGTACAGACTAAAGAAAAGTGGAAAGTTGGCTTAAATGTAATCAACCTGAAAAGTGAAAATGACCCACAGGTCTAGAATTCTCCTACCAGGTGTTCCCTCTTAAGCACCTCAGTATCTCTCTTAGCATCTTCCTAAGTGACTCACCTGTGTGGCCACAGTGTTTGCAGCTCCTTTTGTAAAGAGAAGACAGCTTCAACCAATAGAGAAAAATCAGTGTAAAGAAAAATTAGTGATGGCTGTTTCCAGGCAATAAATTCTCAGGTCACTATCCTTGGGACATCTTCCCCTGCTTCCTTCCTCCCCTTCCCCCCGACTTTGATCCCTTGTATTCTCTACATGAGAGCTGAAAAGATGATAATAATGTTTTTTTTTTTGTGGTGCTATAAATAGAACATATTCTAGGCAAGCATTCTATCACATTAGCCCTAAGAATTTTTAAAAAGATAAACATGATCACATGACCAGTCAAAGTCCATCACATTTTTCCTTTATAATTATGATAATCTTCCTAGTTCCTAGTTGCAATCATAAAGCTTGCCATGACTGGGCATCTGCTCGGCTGTTTGATACACTGTGCTCAAGCTATGTACTGTATTCCTGGGGCTCCTGAACATTCCAAGTCTTTTTTTTTTGTCTTTAGGCCTTCAATGCTTACCGCTTTCATACCTGAACTACTCTTCCTCCTTAGCTTCTTCATATCACTCAAGTTTCAACTTAAATGTCTCCTCTTCAGAGAGAACTCTTACATCTGAAATGCACCATTCCCTCTTGTTGTGAATTCTTTCTTCTACCACAGAACAATCGGAATTGTAATTACTTGATTACAGTTAATTACAGTTAATTACTGTTGTTTCAACCCTTCCATATACCTCAAATTCCAAGATGGCAGGGATCACTAACATCTGTTTTTTTAAAGTATTGTATTGCTAGTGTTCAGAACAATGTTTGGGGACAGCAAGTATACAAATTAGAAATTGGTGTATCTGAGTGATATGAATACAATCACAAACAACTTTTAAAAGACAACAAAGTTTTTATTTATGATTTTACTGTATTATTACTGTAAATCTTGGATTTCTTTAACAGATTTTTAATGTATTTTAATTTTAGTGAGGACCACACTCGATGAACGTGAGTGGCCAAAAGAATGGAGACCTGATGCATGGCTACAATTAGAAAGGTTCAAAGGTGACTTTAACGCACCAGGTTGGCACACAATGTATTTTGAATGGGGGCAATGGTCATGCTTTCTTAGTTAAAGGTATCTGTGGTTAAGAGCAAAGTTGCTCTTACATATGTGGCATGGTGTTCCTTAACTTAAGGAAAATTATGAAGTACTGAACATTCAGAACCAGAGCACTAAAAATGGAAGGCACAATGTATTCCTGTGAACTATTGTGCAGCTGGTTGAAGGGGGAATACCCTTGTCACTCTGCCATGTTGCTGCCAAATAATGGTACCCTTGGTGCCAGTCTCTGACTCCCAGGGATGCCCAGGGGCTAAAATTCATCTTAAATCTTCAGACTATGTCCCTTCTGGTTTGGGGCCAGCAAAACCAAGCCTGGCTGATTATCAGGAATCAAGCCAGGGGAGACAGGGAGGTCTAGAATTGTCTTACTGACATTAAAGCTCTCTGGAGGGGCTTTAGGGTGGGCACTCTGTACTTTATAGGATGAAAAGCAGCCTTTCTCCAATCATCTCCAGATTGCTCAGGCCTTAGTACTGAACTTTCCTCGTGGTTTCCTCAGTGCAGTTAGTTTATTAAGCTCCTCATTTCGTAACTATGCTTGGGATCAGGCCACAACCCAGACAGCTTACCTGAAATCAAGCTTGAGCCTCCTGCCCAGGTTATCCTTAAAGTGCTGAAATATCCCACCTGGAATGTGTGCCACTGGTCCTCTTTATGAGAACAGCCTCCTTACTTATGAGGGTAGCCTGCATCCTTCATCAGTAAACATGCTGAAGGAAAACCCTACTTGAATCAGAGCATAATAATAACTTTGCTTACATCCAGAGGTCACTATGACGGAAATGGCAGCTTTAAGGCTTTATGTCAGACACAGGGCACACAGTAGTATTAAAGTTAAAGCCAGGTCACATCACAATTTTCATAAGTGAAACAAGACACTAGAATTAGATGAACTCCAAATGTTGTGGGTTTCCCTCCATTATGCGTTCCTCACTAACTGCCTGTTACAATGTCTTCAGTGGCTCCCCACTGTGTACATAGCACACATGAAAGTTCTAGCATCCAAGCAGAGACTATTAGCAACCTGGGCATAAGTAAAGACTCATTTTTACCCAGTGTAAAGATGGAGGCCATGGCTGTGTCCCTGAGACACAGGAGCAGCTTGATACTGTGAAGCCATTGAATGTCTTCCTGCCAGATGCCGGTGCTCACACGGTGTTCTCTCTGTCTTACCCTTCCCTTGGCAGGAATCCCTTCCCTCCTCCCCAGGGTGTCCAGTTCAAATATTCACAACCACTCCAGGAAGTCTCTCTGACCTCTACCTCAGGACAATCCAAACAGCATCATATTCAGCCCTAGGTTAGATTGCCCAGCTCATTAAAATTAGATTTTTCGTAACTGCTTCTCATACTAGACTCAGTTAATAAGGGACAGAGACAACATGATACTTTGTCTTTTAGCATCTCAAGGTCTTGCAGTGTCCATGTCATATATTGTGAGCATTCACAGTGATTTGAAAATCATGATTTTACATATGCATGCACATTTGACTTTTAGGTCACAAGACAACAAGATTTAAGCTGCAAAGTTTTCATTTTTTTTAAACAAATATTTTTTATTCTAAAGATACTGTATAAAGGGGTTACATTTACATGCGTAAGGTAATGAGTACATTTCCTATGGAGCATTGTTACACCCTCCATAACACATGTAAGTGAAAAGAAAACTAATGATATAAGCTGGGTGCTGGTGGCTCGCGCCTGTAATCCTAGCTATTCAGGAGGCTGAGATCTGAGGATCGCGATTCAAAGCCAGCCCAGGCAGGAAAGTCTGTGAGACTCTTATCTCTAATAAACAACTAGAAAACTGGCAGTGGCTCTGTGGCTCAAGTGGTACAGCTCTCACCTTGAGCTGAAGAGCGCAGGGACAGCGCCCAAGCCCAGAGTTCAAGCCCCACGACCGACAAAACACAAACAAACAACAACAAAAAAAACGAATGATTTTTTTTAAAGGGAAGGGATTAGAGGGGAGAAAGACTTCTACATCATACATTTTCCTGTTCAAAGGAATGTAATAGCCAAGAAGAAAATACTTGTCTAATCTGAGATGCTGTTACATTATTTCTCCCTCCATTTTGTTTAGCTCTCAGAGAACCAGCGCCCACTGGAAAAGGCAAATGGATGCAAAAGTAAAGAGAACTATATGGTGATAAATATCAACCAGGAGATTGAGTGATGATAGCAATGCCAAAAGAAAAATATTATATAATGTCATCAAAATAGGACACTTGAGGAATGTCGTAGAGCTGAAACAGCTGTCACCTGGTATTTTGGCATTCTAGAAGTACATGAAGAAATAGCCCCTGGAAACCCAAGAGTACAGAGTATTTGGGAAGAACAATGTTCAGATGTTTTTGCTGATTAAAAAAAAAAAAGCTTAACCTGTCTTACAATGTGTAGCTTAAGAAGACATAAAGTTCTAAAAACATGTGCAAATCCCAAACCATGAATTTTATTTGCTTTATGTTTTTACATACAAGTCGCTGATTCCACTCTTAAAAAGCATTTAGGAGAGGATAACATGGAAACTTAAATGTCAGTTTTGGTGGTGGTAAAAAGTTTGTTAGGACAAAAGTTTACAACCCTAGAATTTAGAAATGAGTGTGGGTTTAAACTGTGCAATTTTCTTATTTCTTAACTTCCAGCTCATTGAGATGCTGTTCAAAGGGTGCTTTACTCTGGGTTGAAGAGGTCTATGATGCTTCATCGGTGTGGTAGGAGCTGGGAAAGGGGCAGTTTGTTCTCTAGAAACTTCCCTTCCATGGGGGCGGAGATAAGTACGTTAGACTACAGTGATGAAGGATTGACAGGAAGTGCAGGTAGACTTTGGGAGATAGGAACAGCAATGAATTACACAACTTGTGGGTGGGGATGGAAAGGAAAAATTAGCAGAGTAAGCAAAGGGGTGATACTGACCACAAAGAAATGTACTCATTACCCGATTTATGTAACTATAACCCCTTTGCACACCACCTTTATAATAATGATAACAAATAAATTTAAAAAATTCAGCATGAGGCTCGGAATTATGTTTTCCTGGATTTTTTTTCCCTCTGAGTTGAAGACCAAACTCAGGGCCTTGTATTAGCTAGGCAAGTGCTCCTCCACTGAGATAAATCCTCAACCCCTCTCCTGAATTATTTTTAAGTTATCAGTTCACAGACTTAGAAACTCACTGTTAAAATGGAACTCAGAAGCCAGTTGTGGTGCCACACACTTACTATCTCAGCCCTAGAGAGCCTGGGGTAGGAGAGAATAGTAGCCACTTTGAGGCTACCTTGGTCTACACATAGAAGACTTCACTTATCTGTAGGAAGACACTTGCGAATAGTCTAGTACATGCCCCAGTTTCCTTCCCAGAAATTATTTTCAGTGGATACTGTGATAAGAGGTCTATCTATCCTTGGGGTTCAACTTCAAAATGCAAAAATGATAAATGTCATTATCAGTTACATGAATTCAAGCATGTTTAAATTTGAGAGCTACACAATCAGGATCTACACAATTGCTAATACTTGAATAAAGAGGTTCAATAGTGTGCAAATTGAAAATGAGGAAGTATTGAAAGAATAAATAGCTACAGTTTCATATACTTAAAAACAGATGCCACAGTATAAAGTAAAAAGTTATCCTTTGACTACTTCAAAGGTAACTGAATAGGGGGTGAAAAGTTTTAGGCTCATTAGAATAGGCAGAATCCTTTAAGAAAATATCTTTTAAACATGAAAAGGGAAAAGTTTGTTATGTAACTTATCATTCTGTATTAATAATGCAATGATAGTAATGTTGCCTAATAGAGATAGAATACAAACTGGGTGTGTTAAACTCTGTAGTAGCCATATTAAAAATTAAAGAGACTCGTTATCTTGCCCATGTAATTGTAAACTCCTCTGTATGGTATTCTCACAATAAAAATAAATAAATAAATTTATGACTATGAAAAAAACTAAAGAGAAATGGCAAAATGCTTAAAAATTATAATAAACACATGGATTTTTATCACTGTAATCCTTTTTGAGCATACCAGTCTGTGTCATGGTGTATAATCACATTGATATAACTGCAACCACTACTTATCTCCAGAACTTTTGGATCATCTTAAATAATACTATTCCCATTAACCAACACCCCTCATTCTTTGCCATCACTCTAGCCCTTGGAAACTATTACTATGAATTTGAAACTTCTATGTGACTCATTTAAGTTGATTTGTAACAGTATTTTTCCTCTGGTACCTAGCTTATTTCACTTAATGAAAGGTCTTCATGATTCATCTATACAGTGGCATGTATCAGAATTTTCTCTCCCTCATTTTTTGTGGTAGTAAGGATTCTAAAGTCAACTGATACACTGAAAGAAAATTAGACTGACTCTTCAAATTTTAGCAAGCTATAGACTTTGAAAATTCTCTCACACCTGAGGATTATAAATCATAACCTTAAACATCGTACACTAGATGTTGTTCTAGTTTGCCCTCCTGCCTTCTGTAACACTAAATAGAAACAGGCAGCAGTCAAATTACAGAGCAACACAGCGTTAATAACAGTGAATGTCTATGTTCAGTGCCTTGGGTTAGAGCTGTCAAAGAAGGGGTCATGCCCTTGTAACTTAAATCGCAAGCAAGGCTTCAATCAGTACATGCTTCAGGGTACAAAATGAGGTACAATTTAATGCCCATCTGGGCATCTGCTCCTAAGATGCTGGCAATGCTGTTTGTTTGTGGTTCAAGGTGAATCTGGGGCAGCAACATGGCAGAGAACAGGGACCAAGGTTGTGCCTGGGAGGTTTCTACCCTAAGCCAAGATGTGCATATGAATTTGAAATAGCCCAAGAGAGTGTTTCAGAGTTGGCTGCCAGAGAGTAGTGTCCTCTAATCTAGAGAGCAGCTGCTGGGCACAGGCATGCAAACACAGATACATACACACACAGACATGCTCACAGAGCCTATACCTGTCACTACTTGTCCGCTGTGGGCAGACGGCTTCTTGCTTTTAGGTTGCCTCACTGTGCAGCCCTGTCCAGGGAGATCCTTTCTTTGGTGGAAACTGGTAAGCTGCATAGGGTGAAGCTTTTGTCAAGGTCGCTTGTCTTCAGAGTATGAAGGACACTGCCCGGCGAGGGAAGAGGGTTATATTTAGTGTTCAGGCCGGGTCAGTGCTGGGATCCCTATCGCCTCTCCTTTGCAGAACTGTCATTGACCTCTGGTTGCAAACTCTCCATAGCTTTGAAGCCCACAAAATTAAAACTGAGAGGATACTCAGAAAGAAGAGAAGAAAACTTGTTGTTTCCTGGATCCCACTGTCAGGTTTTGGCAGGGATGAGAAGAGAGAGCTGCCAGGTGTGACCAAGCTGAACAGTAAGTTACACATGTTATCTTTGCTGAGGAGGGGTTTTGGGGTGTTTCTCGTTATTCAACACATATGGACTGCCAACACTGTTCCCAGAAGCAGGATCTTCTGCATATTATGAAGGGACGCAGTAAATCTCAGATATGATTAAGAGCTTATGAGAGATGAGGAGCTATCTTGACAGCAGCTAAGTTTTGCTAAATTGGTATCAAATGAAAGAAAATCAAAATGAAGGTTTAAATGATAATCCCTTTCAAAGTAAGGCAAATGGTCACAAGATTAAATAAGAAAGGTTGGAACAAATAACTTTTCTTGTTAGTAACTTAGTTTTGTAACTTTATATCAACGATCAGCATACCACCTCAAAATCATCCCAATATGATGAAAATGGTATATACTGAATATTCTACATTAGAGAGAAGGAACTGTTTTCACAGAAAGATTAGTGGAAAAAACTTAACAAATTCAAAATGGTAACCAGACTGTCTTCCTCTTCTTCTATTTTGTTCACGTTTCTGTGATGTTAACATTTGATGATCAGGGGCAAAAGAATAGCATTGCTCTTGTGGTGTTGGGTTTGAACTCAGGGCCTCATGCTTGCTAGGTAGTCAGGCATTCTACTACTTCAGGCATGCCTCTAGCACAAGTTTTGAAGGTGACTGTGGTGGTTATTGGAGTTTGAACTCAGGGCCTTTGCACTCTTTAGATTTTCTACTCAAGACTAGCACTCTACCACGTCAACCACATATACACAGCTCCACTTGTGGCTTTTTGGTAGCAAATTAGAGATAAGAGTTTCATATACTTCCCTGCCCAGGCTGACCTCAAACCTCCATCTTCAGATCTCTGCTTCCTCAGTAGCTAAGATTATAGGTGTGAGCCACTAGTGCATAGCTAAAGGTGAAATTTTAATGGTCTTGGGAGATACCTATCAAGAATCTAAGCTGTAATTGACCCCAAAGGACATGACTGCATATTGAAGGCATGTCTCATCTAAGTGTGAATGGTAAATGACTTCAGACTGTTGTAAATAATAACAGAACAAGCTCTCTCAAGTGCAATGGGAACTTTATGCAATGTTTAGGGTGGCTGCAGAATTTTGTTATAGGAGCTCCATTTAACAGAGGTATGTGTTCACTTAAAATGCTTGTGACATATCCAATCATTCTCTTTTCTAATTGTAACAAGTCAGGAACTGAACTGCAGTAACCATATTTCATATGTACATTAGATCTGCAAAGAGGAGAGCATGGGGTAGTGTATACTGAAGAGAATGCATTCAAATTATGGCATCATTCGTCTAGTTACAGCTAAAAAGGTTTTTACTATGACAAGTTTCTTGTTTATCAATCCCTTAAAAACAAATGCCTCAAGCAAATATTTTTCTATAGTTTTCAATTGACAGTATTATAAGCTCTTATAAAGTTTGCTTGTTGATTTATTTATTGCCAGTCCTGGGGTTTGAACTCAGGACCTGGACTTTGTCCCTAAGCTCCTTAAAAAATTTTTTTTAATTGTAAAAGTGATGTAGAGAGGGGTAAGATAATGAGCATATTTCTTGTTGAACAATGTTACGCCCTCCCTCATTTAAGGCTAGCACTCTACCACTTGAGCCTTACTGCCACTTCTGGCTTTTCTGATAGTTTAGTGGAAATGAGTCTCACAGACTTTCCTGCCCAGGCTGGCAAACCATGACCCTCAGATCTCAGCGCCTGGTTTGATGTTTAATTAACAATAAATCAGCACAAAAACTTTAACAGGTGTTTGTTACTGAAGTTTCCCATGGTACAATAATTAACATGGGCTTTTCCCATTTCCTTACAACAAATATGTAGGGTAATTAAAACGTGTTTAATCTGAAGAGGTTTTTCTATGTAATTTCTGAAAGCTAGTGTGATTTAGGTTCTAAATGACAGCAAATGCAACAAACAAAACAACAAAAAACATAACTATACTAACTCTAGGGCAAAGAAAAGTACTCATTATTAGAAAAGGAACTGGATTTATTTTCAGAGTTTAGTATTTATTAAAATTCAGATATAATTATGTTCTTTATTCAGGTAAAGAATTTTAGTCAAGAATTGGTCTCAGTCAATGATGTTGCTACTGGATATATTTTAATGAGGCTTGAACGTGATATTTCATTGAACATTAGAATTTGCCAAGATGGGGAAAACCAACACATAATGGGCCAATTCTTCTTTCCTTAATCTTTATCTTAACTGAAAGCAAAATTTTTAATACTAAAATATACTTTGCTTCTCTGTTTCCATTAAAAAGCATTTAAAGAAAAAATGTTATTTGCTTTCATTTGCTTAGGCTAGAACTACTGACAACTAGTATGTAATAACCATACATGCTGAATACAATAATTGTTTTTCATTATAATGAGGGAAACACTTTTATACTAAAGAAGCTTATTTTCTGGCTCATTTGTTCATTCAGTCATTCATAAACTACTTTAAAATGTTTACTCTGTTCATGTAGATTATTATGGATACAACAGCTCAAGAAGCAAATATAGTCTTCATTTGCTCTGAGCTAGGAATAGGCAAGAAAGGCTGTTTAACTAGGGATATATATAATATATATAAATTAAAAAAAATATGCCAGTCTTCAGACTTTAACTCTGTGGCCAGGGCACTATCCCTGAGCTTCTTTTGCCCAAGGCTAGCACTCTATTATATGAGCCAGCTTTTTTTGTGTGTGTGATTTAATTAAAGATACGGACTTTTCACAGACTTTTCTGCTTGGGCTGGCTTCGAACCATGATACTAAGATCTCAGCTTCCTGAGTATCTAGGATTATGCTGTTCCTGGGACTTGAACTCAGGGCCTGGGTGCTGTCCCTGAGCCTCTTTGTGCTCAAGGCTACTGCTCTACTACTTGAACCACAGCACCACTTCTGTTTTTTTGGAGTAGCTAAAGAGTCTCATAGGAACTTTACTGCTTTGAACCTTGATCTGCAGATCTCAGCCTCCTGAGTAGCTAGGATTATAGGTGTGAGCCACCAGCACCTAGCAATATACAGATTTTAATCTGTATATTGTATATGTCTTTTTATCTTCTTATGTTTCTGGTTTAAAGGAAAGTTAAGGACCAGAATTTTTTCCCCTACTTGAAAAAGGTTATTCAATGTCTGTAAGATAGACAGAGAATTCCAGAGACCAATTCAAGATCAAATATTCATGTTGGAATATACATTTACACAGATACCTCAGCATTTTAACATATTAACACTTTATTCTAAGGTATTCACCAGGGGCTCACTTATCAGAAATTGTTTTATCAGAACTGCAGACAGAAAGATCTTAAGGAAGACATAAGAACAAAACTTATAAATAGCTTCTTAAAAATCAGAGTTTCACATCAGACAGAAGTTTAAGATACTTTTGTTAGTCAAATAAAATAAAAATAAGTAAAAACAAGCAAAATAAAAACAAGTAACACTTCTTTCTTTAAGTTTTTCTTGACTGAACACAGAGAGGCAAAATAAATTTCTTTAGTAACAAAATCTTTTGCTTTCATTTAATTATTTATAATAGTGAATGACAAAGAATGAAGGCCTATTATGATGTTTCTCCACCCCCCCTCCTCCCCAAACCCCATCTTTGGACCTAACCATTCTTGGCAAGCTATAATGTCAATCTGTCCAATGAACCATCACTTTGATTGAAAAGGCAGCAGCACTGATTGTGTCTTATCTTGGCTGAGGAGACTTTCTGATAGCATTAAATGGAATGTCATTTACACCTAGGACGTGGCTTACACTGTTTTTATGACACAATTATCCACTTGATCCTATATGGACAAATTAGACTTCGGACTTTAAAGGACTCATGCTTATCTCCCTGATGCAGAGACTCATTGAAGAATTTCTTATATAAAAGACTAGAAAAATTCTAAAATTTCACCACAAGCTTTCAGGTTCTATTTAGTGTCTGAATATCTATTGGCAAACTGGACCCTATGCTCATAAGATAAAGGTCTCCCCCTCCAGCCCTTTTCTATCTCCATTTCCCTTCTGTGTCCTAATCCTAAAGTTCTTCTGGCCTTGAAGAACCAGTTTCATTACTAAAACATACATAAACTGTCTTCTTTTTGGATAGAAATAAAGTAGAATATGATGAATTAACTAGGCTGGTTAATTCTGAAGTTATTTCTAATGCTACTGTGAGGAAATACAAAATTATTTTATGTGATAAAAGTGAAAGAGATAACAGCATCACCTCTTTGATGATTAAAAAAAAGCTGGCAACTATTTAGATAGAAACAGTATAGTTAAGCAGCTATATTTGATTACATGTGAAAACAAATGGAATTCTAAGCTGCAGGTAAGTACAGCCACCAAGAAACATGAAATATTGTCACATCATATCCAACTAATTGCCTATCCAGATCATGCTTGTGGCAGAAGCAAAAGTGGTTCCTTTGTGGGAAAACAGTTTATCAAGAGTAAGAAAGAGGATATCACAAGAAAAAAAGTCTGTACATGGGAAAATGATAAATGTGGTAAACAGAGAACTATATATAGCTGTGGGGAGCAGTCTTGAGTGAATGAAGGTCATACCTGATCACCTTCACGAATACACTGATCTTCTGCTAACTAAATAGAAAGGTAACAGCATGTAGAGACCTAGTACAATCTATTATTTTATGACCAAGTAACTCCATAAAACTTCATTGCCATGTTACATTATTCCTGGAATTTTGGTGTACCTCCTTAAAGTTTGTGGTAATTTTGGACGCTTTTGGCTATTTTTCTTGCCTGTTTGTGGCTTGGAATAGATGTCCCAGATCTTCAGGAAAGATCTAGGGACAGCCCATAGCTAGGAAACTGGGAATTCTGGGAGCACAGCAAAGTGGATAGAGCAAAGGCTGCCTCTGTGTTTCTCCTTAGAGCTGCTGTGCTTGACTGTGAAGAAAGAGACAGAGGCAGCTGCCTCTGAGCCATGCTGTTAGATTGCCAGTTTGTGACTAGGGATACCATCAACTCCTTGTCTCAGCTGCTCCTAGTATCTCCACATGAAGCTATTTTGAGAACTTTTGCATTTGATCAGGGAGCATGTGGGGTTAAGCCTTATGTTTTCCACATTGGTTTTAGATTCTAAGCAGGTGCAGTTATAGTCATTCAAATTTTAAAATCTTGCTGCATTTCCTTACAACCAAGGCATATATAACTTATTTTAGGGAAGGAAAGTATATGATAAAGATGGTCTATTTCTTAAATACAATTGAAAGTGTATACAATTTAAGTTTTTAAAAAATTCAAGGTCATTTTCTGCCATAATCCTTGTTTGGCAAGATTCTAGTTAAAAATAGAAAAGAACAGATAAAATAATTTGGCTTCAGTTAGGACAACTGCAATTATTTGTGCTAATGTCCATGAGACTAAATCTCTCTTCTACTTCTTATGATTGGTGTATAGCCCCTATGCCTGGCTATACAAAAATATAGTTGCAGTATCTGGTTCCTTAATACTTCTTCATTTGATGCTTTTTTTTTTTTTTTTTTTTTTGGTTCAGTCATGGGGCCTGAACTCTGGGCCTGGGCACTGTCCCTCAGCTCTTCAGCTCAAGGCTAGCGCTCTACCACTTGAGCCACAGCACCACTTCCGGCTTTTTTCTTTTTGCTTATGTGGTACTAAGGAACCAAACCCAGGGCCTCAGGCATGCAAGGCAAGCGCTCTACCACTGAGCCACCTTCCCAGCCCTCATTTGATGCTTTCTAAGGTAACAACTAACTTATATGTTTAAAGTAGTTTTGTTTGCAATTGCCCAAATCTGAAAACAATCCAAATGCCCTTCATTGGTCAATGAACACTCAAACTATCATGTAATTAAACAATAAATTGCTCTGCAGTATTAATGATATGACAAACCTCAATTGTGTTATGTTAAGTGGGAGAACCCAGACTAAAGAAGTTATACATTGAATGAGTTTAGTTTTATGACACTGTAGAAAGTAAAGAACTTGGGCTGGGAAGGTGGCTTAGTGGTAGAGTGCTTGCCTTGTATGTATGAGGCCCTGGGTTCGATTCCTCAGCACAACATAAGCAGAAAAAGCCGGAAGTGGGGCTGAGGCTCAAGTGGTAGAGCGCTAGTCTACAGCTGAAGGCCGAGTTCAGGCCCCACGACCGACCGAAAAAAAAAAAAAAAAAAAAAAAAAGAACTTGAGACCGAAAGCAGATCAGTAGTTGCTAGCAGCTGGGACAGGTGGGAAAGGGGTTCATTACAAAGGGGTACAGGGAATGTTTTGGGATGGAAGAATTTCTCTGTGTCTTGACTGTAACAGTATTTATGTGACTGTCTGAGTTTATTAGAATTTGAAGAGATATATATTAGGTTGGAGAATTAATTTTATTTTATGTAAAACATGCCATAGAAATCTGTATGGCTTTACATTGACCATCTACTTTAAACTTTAGCCAGCAGTTTTGGTGTTGTACATGTTAAGAGTTCTTGAATGGATTTTCATTGAAAAAAATACTAAAGGAAAAGGAATCTTTAAAAAATGACTTATAGTTTACTTACCTTGATTTATAGATGAATTGAAGGCCGAAGAAACTATTGGCAGAGAAATATTTCTTACATTTTTTAGAGATAGTTAAAAATGAACAAACTGAAAAACTCCTGGAAATTCAACTCTACATGTTCTTGCACAATACTGAATGCAAAACTGCACTGTCTAATGAAAAGGTCACTGGTGTAAAAAACTCCAAGTAGTTGCTTTCCAAACATCATGTTGAGAAATTGGCACAGGCTGCTGGCTTCTGACAAATACATAGTTACATGGAAACATGATCTGATTTTAATAGTCAGATCGACATTATTTGTATGCCTACTGCCTGTCAAGATCAAGACACCACATTGCTGCCATGTACCACATACTGTACTTAGTCTAGGGATATCATAAAAGAAGATTCAGGCCTGGGCAAATGAAAACTGATTCATTGCTTAAATTATTTATGTAACAAATAAATGGTGTGCCAATCACTGTCCTCAGTCCTACAATCCAATGTTGATCTTGGAATTACAACACAGTGTATCTAGATATGGAGCAATGCCAAAGTACTAGACTGCAGAGCAGACTGTTTGAACATGTGAACAGCAAAAAAAAAAAAAAAAAAAAAAAATCAAAATCAGAACCAAAGTGGTAAATGGATGTGTTTATCACCATAATTTACAATGCCTATGAGCATAGATTCCAGTAGCTGGCAGCATGCTTCTGAAAGTCTTTCGTTTCCTGAACCACAAAATGCAGACAATAACTCTACCTACTTGTGTTGGACACAATAAGTGAGAAGTATAAAGTACAAAGCACACTTAGCATCATGTAAGTGCTTACTAATCAGGAGCTAACACCAACACCCTCACTATTATTATTATTATTATTTTTCGGGTAAGGGGTAGGTTTATTCATTGTTCCAGCTGGCACCAGGCCATGTTGGTCCTCCACGTGGCTGGGAAAGGCCTGGGAAAGATAGAGCTGGGAAAGAGAGAGAGAGAGTGCTGGGAAAGAGAGCTGGGAAAGAGAGAGAGAGAGAGAGAGAGCTGCGAAAGAGCTGAGAAGGAAAGAGCTGAGAGAGCACCCTCATTATTATTATTAGCATGGAAGACTCTGGCCCATCATTATTAGTGCAGAAGTTCCCTGCCGTAACACTACAGATTAATCTAAAGAAATAATTCAGTTTTGAAAACATGGTATGCCAGGGTTTCCCTGAAAGTTAAAGAATGTATGTAGCAAGACTAAAAAATACACCAAATTGAGACTCTCTAGACAAATTATGCAGCCCTGAGCTGAACATGTCATGGAGGAACTAAGGAACAGACCTTTGAGTGTTGTTTTCCTTGGGAACCTTAATTATAAACTACTACTTTAGACACTACACACCTACATACAGGTTTAAAATGCCAAAGTTAATATTTTGGACACTAAGAATCTGTCCCTTCATTCTAGGAAGTCAAATATTAAAACTAAGCCAGAAAATTCTTTGATTGATGTAAAAAGAAGAAGAAATATTCATTCCCTTCCCTCATATTCCCTGGCACTAAGTAATTTTTTTTGTAATTCTCTTGCTGTCTTGTACAATAAAATTTAAATTATGTAATGGAAGTTCAATACCAAAAAAAGTGGTAATTTATGGCCCTATAACCCAGAGGATTCTAAAAAGACAATAAAAAAATCTTAAATGTGTTCAAATTATTCCATAAAGGGAAACGACTCTTCCTGTCTAGCAATAATTATTTATGTAACACTGCCTTGGGAGAACGTTAGCATTAAATTACTCCTTTTAATACAAGGCATTTCCACAGGGTTTTATTTTGTTCTTTTCTAATTTGGAAAGACAGCATGCGTACATACAAGATAGCAAGTTCTACTGTCTGATCATTAAGTGGCTAGATCAGGTTACAGAAAAACTGTGGATGCCTTAAATGCCTGACAAAAGTGTGGAAGGAAAGCTCCAGTTCAAATCATAACACACTTGTGGATCTGTTGCTCTCAAAGTATGCAAAGTGACCACAAAATTCCACTATCAGCAAAGTGTCAAAGGAAGCCAGAACTCCTACTTAAGAGAGGAAAACTTTAGTTTACTTCAAATTCACACGCACTTAAGTCATTTTCCCAGATGGTATCATAAAATTGCAATCACAACCTAAATAATTTAGTTATTTCGGCACATAATTCTATTACATCTTCAACTACATCTGGATTGTTCATTTGTGCAAAGCAATTTCAACAGAAAGAGAGCTCAAAGAGTCCAGCTAGGTCTTGCCAAACTAATCTGTATATAAAACAAGGTTCCTTTTTTTAACACTATAGAAGAATATAAAAGATTTTCACCTGTACTCACAGCACTAAAACAGTAGTTCAGTTTGAATGGGTAGCTACAAATTTACATTTCTTGGCTGTGTCACAGAATCCATAGAATGTGGTGTTTTCAGAATTAAGTCAGATACATGTTAGTGGCAAAAAGTCAGTCACCATTTTTTTTTTTTTTTTGGGTCGGTCAAGGGGCTTGAACTCTGGGCCTGAATGCTGTCCCTCTGCTCTTCAAGGTTAGTGCTCTACCACTTGCACCACAGTGCCACTTCCAGTTTTCTGGTGGTTTATTGGAAGTAAGTTTCACCGCTTTTCCTACCTGGGCTGGCTTTGAACTGTGATCCTCCAATCTTAGCCTCTTGAGTAGCTAGGATTACAGGTGTGAGCCACTGGGGCCAGGCTCCTGTCACCATTTTTAATGAGGCATTTCTATCTTCAACCAAGAGACCAGAAAACAAGGTTCTTAGTGTTTCATTTACCATACTTCTGCTATCTTATAAATTTTTAGTATTTTTTTTAAAGCAGCAAAATAAATATATGAAAACATACTTCACTGATGACCGTATTAGATTGGGATAGTCAGAACCATCTGAATACATCAGCTGAGTTTAACTCATCTGAAGGATTGAAAGGGAAGATGGCATTAGTCCAGGTAAAGGTGCAATCTTCTAGAATCTGAAACTCTCACCAGGGTCACATGGTTATCGAAAATAATGCTTATGCAGGAAAGCAGATATTCTAAACAAAGAAATCATTCTGCAGCTTTCAAGTCTTTTTTGGATAAAGAACCAATGTGAGGATTGATTCTTGGTGAAGTTGTCCAATGAGTCACTGAAGATTCTCTGATACTATTTTACCATCTCCACTATATATATATATATATATATATATAGCTTTAAGATGCAAGAAGGATTTTCTTACATAATATTGAGATTACTAAATCTAGCCAAATGGCTAGTAGCTGGACAGTGAAGTACCTAAGGTTTGAGACTGTCCTGCATACAGCACTGGCAAAGCCTAGGCTGGTCTGGAAAATGACTGAACTTCTATGAAGTCTACCATTTTCATCTGCAAAAGTATATCCCTGACAAGTATTCTGTAGTCCACAGGTCAGATGTTTGTGCCTCTACTTTTAATGAGACCCCGATCATACTGATTTGTCTCTCTACTGCTGTAGTGTCTGTGTCTGATTGCTCCATCAATTTTAACAACCATCTACAATAATTTCATACTATTCTTGCATTTCTGATATGGATATTCTAATTTTGATATGGATATTCTTATGGATATTCTCATTTTGACTTTCATGGTTTCTAGATTCCTAAGTGTAACTATTGCTTCCACCATCTGATAATGAGAAGTTACATGAATGACTTCCAAGATATGTTTCTGAGTTTTCAGTAAGAGACAGCTGATTAATTTTTGAGTGAGCAAGAGAGAGAGAAAGAGAGAGAGACAGAGACAGATACAGAGAGAGAGAGCTTTATTTGATGAAAGGGGACATAACAAACTACTTAAAAAATTTAATTGTATACAAGGAAGCTGGAAATCCTAAGGATGAGGTATGCCACGTGAAGGAGAAGGGAGAATGAGAACAGTAGTATGGATGGACTTATGAAAAGCTAACTAATCTTTTGCAGCATCTCTTGGGACCCAGCCCCCTTGACCTAGCAGTTGTTATTCATTTCTGCTTTCGAAACTACCTTTGTATAAAGGATTAATGACCCTTCCTTCAGCCCATTAACTCAGACAGTCATTAATCATCAGGAAATACCTTGTCACTACTGCTTAAGGGTACATGAGAAATGTTATGC
The DNA here is from genome assembly GCF_024711535.1 of Dipodomys merriami. Lineage (NCBI taxonomy): Eukaryota > Metazoa > Chordata > Mammalia > Rodentia > Heteromyidae > Dipodomys > Dipodomys merriami. The sequence continues at coordinate 89,034,692 of NW_027203381.1, forward strand.
TTTAGGTTAAAACTGGTTAATCTCACAGCTCTTTAACTATTACATTCAATGATTATAGAGCCTTTCTGAAAGTCCCTTTTGCCTTGGAATTGGCCAACATTTTAATCACAATTATATTTGCAAACTATGAAATTATTAAATATGAACTCTTATAAACCACAAAGAACAGACTGGGGGGGGAGATTTTCCAAAAACATAGTCTAAGTTCTTATAACATGTATGCATTATGAAACATACAACTATTTGGAAACTGAAAGTTGCTACTCTGTAGGTTACTTTAATTTTTATCTTTGCTAGGAGACTATACCAGCTACTAAGCAAACTTTGTGCAAAAGTTAGAAAAAGAGATATAGGTATATCTGTATTCTCTTAGAAGAATATTTATGAGGCTTAATCCTTGAGAATACTTTAAAGCTAAGAGAACAATAGCTACAACTAATTATTGTAAGAGAAATAAATAGGAAAGAGTCTTATTAATTGTATTATGAGGAGAAAGTGAAATAAAGCCTGGAGTTTAAACAGAGAGACTAGAATGAAAGCATAGCTGAGGTCTTGGCTAGCATAGCAACTATACTAGTGGAGAAAGGGGTGAATCAGCTATCCTCTAAATGTTTTTCAGTCAGGCTCTGAAATAAGGGGAACCCCTCACTTCCCTATTCTTTCTGAGTTTCTCTCTCTCTCTCTCTTTCTCTCTACACACACACACACACACACACACACACACACACACACACACACAAGCTAGCTTTCATTTTGGGGTGTGTATGTATGTAGATAGATAGACGGATAGACACACAAGATAGACAGACAGACAGACAGATAAGTAGACAGACAGACACACACACAGACAGACGGATACCTCCAGGCTAGACTTGATCTTGTAATTCTCTTGTCTCATCTTCCCATGCACTGTGATAACTGGCATACACTACACGCCTGTCTTTCAAGTTTTCTGTCACCTGTTAAAAGCTAATAAGCTGGGGGCCTTAGTGCAAATCACCCTAGAAACAGAGACTAAATTTACCAATACCACTTCAAAACAGGAAGAGATCCTCAACCCTAACATTTGAATATCTGGCCACTCAAAGCAGGTCTTAGCCAGCCAGCTCTGGACTAGATTCTTCAGTGTCTTGGTCATTGTCCTCAGGGGTCTTGAGAACAGAGGCCTGTGCTCAAAGTCATTGTTCTTTAAACAAAGCTGTGAACTGCTAACAGTTTCATTTCAAAGTTTATAAGATGGTAACCACATTGCAACATCTCTCTGGAGTATCTCAAACAAAATGTGGTTCAAATTTCTTGTTTAAAAAAAAGCAGCTCAGAGTTCTTGAATAAACAAATAAAGACAACTGATGCAGTTAACAGGCTATGTGTGACCACAGCTATGTCATCTTGGCCTTGTTCCTTGTTTCGAGCAGAGGTTGGGGTAAGGAATCCAGTGAAGGAGGCTCCAGAAAGTCCTTCTCTGTTTTGCCTGAGCAAGCGTCTTTGTAGTCCCCACTCACAGGCAGCCAGGTCTGGCAGTGGTAGTGGGGTAGTCAGGGCTCTTTCTCATGATAGCCTGTTCTCCCTAGAAGTGTTTCATTGCAAGGATATGAGAAGCCACTTTTGCTCTGAGGCTTGCTGGAAGCCCTGATTTGGTGACATGCCTTCGGTACCTGCAAGTTAACCATTTAAGTAGAAACTTCTATGAATTAAAAAACTCCTCATTTCTGTGACCTGGCCAAATCATGATTATGGTTTGTACTAATAATGGCTAGTGATTACATAAAGATCAGCTGTTCACTCATAATTGCTGCCAACACAAAGTATCTATAAACTTCTTTAGGATCATCTTAATATAACAATTCATTATTTGAGCAAACATGTTTATTACAGGGCAAGTCAAGGCTAAATCCAAATGTTTTCCTGTTTGAACTTTCCAGGGGCAAGTTTGTGATAGCCATTGGAAGTTACTATTTTAGAGCTTCTAATACAGACGTGCTATGCACTAACTCCTCCTTCTGGCTCAGCACTATCAATGGCACTATTACCTGCCTAACTGAGGCTTCCAACTTCACCAGATTCAAGATTTGAGGGGCCAAAATCTTGATATTATAGATCTTTAGTCATATGTAGCACTTAACACTTAGGACTGGATTTTGAAAAGTTTAAATGGCTACTCTGTACTAGCTTAGTTCCTTGCCAATGTATGTAGGACAGTTCCTAAAGGAGTAATAATAGCCTGAAGAACAGAACAGCTTTGCCCAGCCTGATGCTTTGCCCAGGACTCAGACCCATATGTGGATTTCTGGCCAATTCTTGAGATTCCCTTTAGTCCTTGCTGACATTCTGAGCTGTGGTGGGAGTAAGCTCCACTTACAGGGTCATTTATTCTGCTTATGTGGTGAGACTTCAAATGACCAGTTTCCTTTTAAAGACACCTAGCCTAGGATTTCAGGGAACACAGGAATAGATAAAACTTGAGGAAGCTATTTCATAAAGTTTACATCAGTGTACCCACAAGTCAGTTGGTTTGCTTCATTTTTATAGTTACTCAGCTCAACCACACATTTTGCTCTTCTGCTGGCACCTGCAGGTCCATGAGCAGAGGTATTAACATTGCTTTTTCCTTTAACCCTTCCAATCTGTTCTGTCCTGGCAAGGCTAAAGCCTGGAAAGGCTATTTTTGATGAGAAGACTTAGCAACATTCCCTAAACAGAAAACCTCTCTCCTAAACATTCAAAGCACTACAAAACATTTTTAATATCACTTGGCTCCTGATTCCTCTCTCATTCCCAAATAGGAAGCTAGCTTTGTAAATTGTCATCTCTGATAGCTACATAAAGAGCTAGCAAGTATAAGTATCAGTGCCCTTGGTTTCCTCCATTTAGTCAACAATGATTAAACAGCAAATGAATAAAAGAAGGTAGAGGTTGCAAAATGGAAAATGATGTTGTGGTGGTCTTCAAGGAATCATCAGTTTAGTAGAGAAAACAGTAAAGCCATTGAAACAAAATAATATGGGATAGAAAATGTGTTACAAGAGACTTACCAAGTGCTGTGTTGATTCAAAGGAAAAAGACATGTCACAATTGAGGGGAAGCAGAAGATACAAGGATCCAGTTTCTTTCTTTCTTTCTTTCTTTTTCTTTCTTTCCCTTTTCCTTTCTTCCTCCTCCTCCTCCTTCTCTCCCCCCTTCTTTTTTGATAGCATCTCACTGTGAAGCCCAGAATGGCCTTGAACTCAGGATCCTTCTGCCTCAGTCTCCTAAATGCTGGGATTAAAAGTGTGCAGCACCCATGCCTAGTACTAGTGAAAGCTTTTAAGGCTCTATTCACTCCTCTCTGCTTCTCATGCCATTTCAGAGAACATTTCTTTGTCCTATTACCACCTCAGCCCTTTTTTGTGATAGACTGGATCAGACAACACGTATGTGACTTTGAAGAGCATACTTATCTGGACCACAATCAAGAATCTCAGTGGAAGCATTTCACTGAAAGTGTAAGAGCTATAACTTCTTTTCAGTTGCTCACCTATTGCTTTTCCTTTGTTGTTTTGAACCTGATTTATCTGAGGTTACCCTTACCTAGCTCCAGAGCTGAACAGCTCCTCTTCTGAAATAACAAAGCTTCCTCCCTGTAAAGTCTCTTGTCCTAGCCTGTGTCCCCGTTAATGGGGCTCCCCCTCCTCCAGCAGTGAGGAGTTAACAGTTTAGGCTGTAGTGTTAACTCTCCCCTAGTAATGGAAATCAGGGGGTTATCATCAGGAAAGACTGATATATACGTGTACTTTTCACCATGGTCTAAGCAAGAATTCTACTTTGTACCAATAGGTACAAAGAGGATATCCAAAGATATCCTCAAATCTTAAGAGACATCTTATAGATATCCTATATGTAAGTGAGATGTCAGTATCATCCCATACTCCCTTCTCTGCTCCCATTATTTGGTATCAACAAGATGACCAATAACACCACAGTGAGTTAAGCCTCAATTGCCTGCCTGCTAGGAATACCTGCCAGAAATAGAAGTCAGGAAAGGCTGATTATTCTTGCTAACTGTCTGAGAAAATTACTCAAAAGACTGTACTAGGATACCTCCATAGAACTTCACTCAGGCCTGAAATAATACAATTACTAAGATGGAGGGGTGACAGGATCTATTAAAGATCTCAGGGATATTAGTTTTCACTGTTTTGCCATTTCCAGTCACCAGCAAAAATGTAAGCATCCCAGTCCTCTTGCCTACCGGATTCTTGTAAAAACATTACATTCCGCTCTCAGATTCTTCCCTTTTCCTCTTATTTTCCTCCAAGTGCTTCCCTGGGTGTTCTCTGATTCTGTCCAAAGATCTGTGGAAAAAGCACAGCTCTGCAAACCAGGAAGATCTGGGTTTAATGATTTGAATGCAAACTTGCTATGTGACCCTAAATAATGTACACATCTCTTTTATAAACTCACCTGTAAAATCTAGATGATAATAATTACTTTACAGAGCTTCATGAGGATTAAAGTACCATAGTTGGTACCTTCTAGGTGCTCCACACGTGACTGATAATTGCTCTAACTGAAACTTTCACGTTCTTATCCCATTTCCTCCTCTCACTATTCCATTCACTGTCCTGTCTTTTGCCCAGGATGCACAACTCCTCAGCCTCAGGAGATTATGCATGCTTCCACAGTCCACCTACTCAGTGATTAGCACAGGTTTCTTGGCTCACTATGATGCTTTCAGGCCATCCATTCCCATGATTCTGAGAGTTTTAAGAGTCCAAGACTCCTCTTCACTACATAGAATAGGTTTTGAACAAACTATCTTTTCTTTTTCAAGTTTCCATTTCAATTTTTACATCCTGTATTCTCTCATTCTGTTATCTATAAGTGTCTACTTTCTCAAAATACTTACAAAAGCCCACAGCTTCTGAATTTATAGAACTCTTAGCATCAAAATGGATCTATAATAAAGTTAGGTATATCTAGGAGGATATTGTATTTATGGATAGCCAAACTGAATGGGATTTGGAAAAATGTCTCAGAGGTTACAGCCAGAGTGACCTTGTCTCCTGAGAAAACTGGAATCATGACTATAATACAAAGGCAACAGATTTTCCTGATCTTCATTCACTTTTTTTTTTTTGTTTTCAGTAGTGGGGCTTGAACTCTGGGCCTGGGCCCTTCTCCTGAGCTCTTCAGCTCAAGGTATTTTGTGCTTTGTGCTTATACCAGGCATTATGTTAAGAGCTTAACATATATTGACCCATTCAGTGCAAATAACTGGTGGTCTTCAAACAGTTTGAATAATGGGTATGTGAATACTTTGCAAGATGTGTACATGCTAGAATATTTTGCAAAGCTTACTCTTCAGATCTTAACTTTTAGTTGTCCTTTATCTTTTAATTACTTAAGAATATACCTACTTTTACACTGGCCCTTTCACTTTACTAGAAAGCAAACTCTTCACCCAACATGAACCTTAATAGGGTTTACTGTCTTGTATCTCTGTTGTGGGGTATACAAACTTTCTGGTAATTAAGACATTGTGACTACATCTTCAGCCAACATGTCAACTATCAATCACAATGAATTTACGTTCAGTCATATTGAAGAGTATATATTTTCTACAAAATCACAGTCCAAGAAACCATTTTCAAAATGATGTTGGATTAAAATTCTTATAATCCTAAATTGCTTTGCAAATATTTAACCTCTGCACTAGTTTAAGTTTTCTTAAAATGTATTTTAACCTCCATGGATGGAAGGAAGCAGAAAGCTCTGGTAAGGTTTGAAGACCCTTGACTTCTGGGTAGGGCTACCAGTTCAGTACAAGCTCATGGGCACAGATGCCCAGGGAAGTGGTGGTAAGTGAATTTGTGTAGTTCTCTGGGAAAGTTCCCCTTGGTGTATGGGAATACTTATTCTTCTCTTCACAATATGTCATACTTAGAATGGGGTGATGTTCAAGGAGGTGGTAAGTACAAACATCCAGGATGGATGGGGTAGCTTTGAAGAGGCAGAGGCTGATGTAGAATGAAGCTATCATCCAGGAGGTCCCAAGCAAGTCACACATCTCTATGGGTCTATTTTTTCCCCAAATCTATGACCGAGAAAACCTGAGGTAGAAGTGCCTTCTCTAATTTTATTATAAGACCTTACCAGGTAGAGAAATAACCTCCTCAGACTGCTTGCATTCCCAACTGCATTTTCCAAAAGGTGTTTTCAATTATTTTCAGTGAGCTAATTTCCCTGGACTGTCTTAAAGACATAGAAGAGCAAGACAATGAAATTTTAATTTTGAAGAAGAAAGAAAAACCAATAGCAAACAGCTGTATAGCGAACCCATAGGGACAAAATGGCCTGGGGACTTAGTAGAAGTGGCACTGATGGAGTGTTTCACAGCCCGGGGAAACACCTGCCCTGGAGCAGGTTCTCCCTAGAAGGAGCTCAGACAGGCAGTTACAAAGACAGAGCAGAGGAATGATGAGTGCTGAGAACTATGAACAAGGCTTACCATGGCTACATGTGTGCTGGGAGAAAACAGGCTGGTTTGGGGATGGAGATGAAGTAGAGAAGATATGCTCAAACTTCAACTTTCCTCAAATGCAAATCAGGCAACTTGGAAGCAAATCTTTGCAAATTATATCTGAGAAAGACTTGTATTCAGAATATAGAAAGAAATTTCTAAATGTCATTAGAAAACAACTGAACTTGAAAAATGAACAAAAGATTTGAACACATGCTTAGGAAAGGAACAGGGTCACTAAACACAAGAAAGATGCTTAGTATTGTTAGTCTTTAGAGAAATACAAATTAAAACCATGAGGTACACTACTAGAAAGACTAAAAAACTGGACAAATAAAAACCTGGAACTAACAAGACAAAAACAATCCTCCAATTATCACCCCCAAACCAATAACAATGCTAAGTGTTGATGAGGATACAATACTAAGTGCACACAGCACTTGTTTCTCTTACTCATTGCTGGTAGGAATACACTAATAAATACACTAATAATGCAATATAGTAGTGCTACATTAGAAAACAGTTACTTAAAACATCCATTTACAATCAAGTTCAGTAATCCTATTCATACAGGAATAGTCACAAGAAATTTAAAAAAATACTCTTAAAACCTGGCTTGGTTCAACTCACAATTGGTCCATACAGGAAATAACACAAATGTCAACCTAGGTGAATGGATAGGCAAACTGTAGTACCTGTGTAAGATGGAATATTAACACAAAAAGAACAAATTTGGTACATATAACTACTTGAATGGATCTCAATCACACTTTGCTAAGTGAGAGAAACTAGATTAAAATGCATGAACCAAAAAAGGTGAAAAGAATGACAAGGAAGTCAATCAGTGACTGAGAATAGGAAAGACAATTGAATAACACAGCCAATAGGGGTAGCTAGGGGTGAGGGGGTAATAAAAGAAGCATTCTGTATTTTCATTCTGGTATTTGAACCACAGTATATTTGTCTGAATCATGGAACTATTCATACAAAGCATGTTTAGTGAATGTAATATTTTTCTTAAAGTAGGTTAGCTATGGCTCCTAAGTCTCTAGTAATTTCCATTAAAATTTTTAAGAGGTTCTATCATAAATGTTCACAATTATCTGTAGAAACAGACATCATATTCTGGTCTTTCCATGATGAATAATAAATTTCACACAGATTATATATAAAAAAGTACTGAGTGTTTCAACTAAGGATAAATCCTGTTAAAAGCACAGGTATGAATTTTTACCCTCTACACTGCTAGCATTACAGAATGGAGTCAAAGGCATTTCTCAATAACAACACTTCAGATGCTATAATCAAGGAAGAGGATGCCCCAAACTAGTGTAACTAAACTTCATGACTTCTCTGCTCCTTTCATTGGTGGTGATGACAGTGATTCTGAGGTTCACTCATCGGCTCCTAGTTCAACTGCCTTAGAATAAATAAAATGAAGTAGCTTCTTCTAGCAGATCAGAGGATCCTCAGCATAGCCACAAAGAAAATGTCACTGTGCTATGTGTTTCATGAAGGTTTGTTGCAGAAAGGTACATGTTTATTTCATTAAAAGCTGTTTTATTACCTGGGGGAACCAACTGTTAAGTTTAGTGCTCTAACATGAATTATATTTTATTCCAATGCAGATGTACTTTGAACTACAGCAGTCATTTGATTAACTCCTCCAATGACTATACTCATGACCTAGCTTATTAAAAATAGTGACCTTTACGCCAAACAATCTAACCCGAAGCTAAGTTATCCATTAAACTTCAACTGGGGAGTTTATTACTTTTCATGAAAAAGTAACCACTTCCTTTCCTGATGGTGGAAGTCTCCAGAGAAGCTCTGGGTGAATAGAAGACATATGTAAAGTTGTCTCAATTGACCATTGAGGAAGGGGTCATCACCAGGCAGAGTTCTGATTCTCAGGTAACAAACATGACAGAATACAGAAGTGGTGGAGGAACACTCAATTCCCTGAGAAGAACTGGGCCTGCTTGCTCACATCTCAAAGCTGTGCTGCGTTGAAAGGTGAAGGAGGACCACCAAGGGGCCCCGATGGTAAAGAGGAAGGAAATGGAGAAGTTACAGAGATAAAACAGAAATGTTGGGTTGACATACCTTTTGGGAAATTATAAGTACTTAGAAAAACATATCCCCAACTAGGAAAAAAATAAAAATTTATAAACAAACATAAACTATGAATTTAAATGATACACATTTAAATATAAATATAAATTCACATCCAAAAACTTTAATCCAGAGTATAAAAATTTGTATATTTTTGTAGTATACAGTATTTTCCTAAAAGTGTTGACTTTGACTATAATCAAAGAATGGCTACCCTGGGGAACTTTGATTCTCAAAACTACCTTCTTGTGTCCAGAAATATGAACACCATGTTACCTGTTAGGGCCTTCAAAGCTGGCTCATATCTTATTTTGACTTTATGGGCCACCTTCTCCAAGAGATTCCTGGAAATACTTATCTTCTCATTGAGAGATGAAAATAAAGTCCATTTACTATCTACCAGCCTTAATCTCTATGGCAGAACAACAGCAAATTTTCTTATCTATAATAATAAAAAAATTGAAGTCAGGGCTGGGAAGGTGGTTCAGTGGTAGAACGCTTGCCTTGCATGCCTGAGGCCTTGGGTTTCATTCCTCAGCACCCCATAAGCAAAAAGAAAAAAGCCAGAAGTGGCGCTGTGGCTCAAGTGGTATAGCACTAGCCTTGAGCTGAAGAGCTAAGGGACAGCGCCCAGGCCCAGAGTTCAGGCCCCACGACTGGACCCCCCCCCCCAAAAAAAAAATTGAAGACCTTTTCTCTAACTGTCTAAAGAAGTTTCTAAGTCTTTTTCTATGGTGATGAATTTATGAGTTATGATGACTATGAGTTATGTACTAAGTAGTATTTACTTTCACATGTGCAGCTTAGGTCTGTATGTTAAACAGAATAGATCCTATTCTATGATTTCTGTACTTTGTTCTAGTCTATATATGACTCTTCAACAACAGTATTATTATAAATATTGTAATAGTGAATCAAGAGTTACTTGTAGTTTGCAATTCTAGTTCAGTGGACCTAAAACTGTCTAAAAACATACCAGTACTTTCATAACCTTATGTAGCACTTATAATGGCACAGGTTTTCTTAGACAGCCTATACTATGCCATACCTCATATGTGTAAATGGGTGCTCTCGATTGGAGGTGCTTTGAATTAGACAGGTATTTGATAATGTCTGAAGATTTGATAATGTCTCAGTTGTCACCACTGAAAGAATATGCTAATGACATCTAACAGGCACACTACAACACACAGGCCAACCCCTGCAAGTGAGGCTTATCTAACACAAAATGTCAACAGTCCCTCTGCTGAGAATCTGCTTTAACACAACTCAGAAACTATATGAATAATACAAAATATTAAGGACATGATATAATATAGTAACATGCTTTGACTATCCATATAAACAACTTTTATTTGCTTGCATTAATGTACATAATTTGCTGCCTGAGAGCTTTGTGTAACTATCATGCTAATGAAATCATAGTATATGGCAACAATTCAGGTATGTAGATCAAGCTAGAAAAACATCTTATTGTCCATGTCTTTTCATCTTACATGATTGAGAACAGCACTGTGTCAGAGATCCCAGAAAAGTGTGTAGATCAAGTGCCCATCTCCAGAGCCAAACTACTTAGCTTAAATCCCAGCCCACTTATTTACAAGCTATGTGACTTAAGTAAGATAACTTATCTCTTCCTACCTCAATTTCCATTCTATTATCTATAAAGTTGGATTATTAGTGATATAAACTCCAAAGGTGTATAATTTTGTAATGAGGATAAAATGAGAAATAGTTTATCTGAAGTACTTAGAACAAAATCTTCATAAAGTAAAACCTTAATAATGATAAAAAAAACTAATTTCTAACTAAGGAATCTTCACAGGCTATTAATCCCTAAACTACCCAGAGGGAAGGCCTTCCTGTGCAAACATATAGGGAAGATAAGAACAGTCAAGTACTATTTTATGATTGCTCAAGAGTATAAATCCAGGTTTTTGAAGAATACGCAGGCTTTCCACACTAAACTGAACACTGGTATATCTGCTAAGTGATAATAAACCATAGTCTATACAAAATGTCCTATGTGAAAGGTAAATTGCTATTTTTGATCATTAGTATTGACAATAAAGATGAAAATGTTAAGATGACATGTTTTCTCAGGTGGCTTAGGTAAGGCAATTATGGATCATAGATGTGGTCTAGAGTTCTGTAGCTATTTTCTAAAATTATTTCTAGTCTGGAAGAGCTAGAAATATAAGCTAGACTAATGGTAGTAAGAGTGTATAGAACAATGCTTTCCTCGTTCAAGATGCTCAATGGACATTTATTGAATAAAGGTTGAAAAATATGTGAATCTGTTATTTTTGTGAATACACTAAAAACCAATTCACATTCTAATCTACTCATGTAGGGCAACAGTATCAGTTGGCTTCAGTGGGATTGCTCTAGTAACTCTGGCCACAATGCATAGATAGATTATCCCAAAATAGACCAACCAAGAAAAGTCCTCTAAACTTTATTTGGATAATAACTGTCTGCCGGAACATTCCACATCCATTTCCATGAGATGTCTAGATCCAATGCAAACAAAGAATTGCTGAAAGCTGAGGGAGCAGATCAGTGGTTGAGTACTTATCTAGTGGGTATGAGGTCCAGGGTTCAATCCCCAATACTACTACCCTCCCCCCACAATGCAAAGTTGACATTTATTCCCAAGAAATGACATTGATTCTGATTTTTCGTTATTCAGTTAGTTGATAAGCTGTTTTCTGCCATATCAACTGTGCCAATGTGAGGACAGGATTTTCAGCCTTTCTTGGACTGTTAGGAGATCTAAGCTGTGTTTCTCAAAATGTGGACTAAAAACCATGTTATATGTATCATTCAGGGTTTTGAATGTGGATGCTCAGTTCTAGCTCTGTGGAACAGGTGTCATGTAACAAAACATCTGAGAAAAACAATGGAGAAATTATTTATTTGTCTCGCTGTGTCAGAGGTCTCAGTCCATGGCTACTTGGCCCCAACACTTTGGGCCTGTAATGAGGCAGAACATCATAACTTAATGGCTTGGTGGAGGAAGAAAGCTGCTCATACCATGGATACCAAGAAGTGAGTGGAGGGAAAGGGAGAGCAAAGAGACGAGAGGAGTGGGAGAACACAGTGGAGGGGAGGGAGGAGAAGGACAGTGGAAGAGAGGGATGGGAGGAGAAGGAAGAAGAGGAGTGGAGGGGGAGGAAGGGCGAGATGAGACTAGGTACAGGAGGTGCTCTTCCAGGAGGATCCTCAGTCGTCCTTTCTCAACCTAGTTTCTAACATGACCCTAACAGGTCAGCAAATTAAAATTATGAATCCACCAATGGATAAACCAATCTATTGATTAGGCCATAGCCTTTTTTTATCTAATTACTTCCTCCAAAGCCTAAGTTGTTAAGCAAGCCTTTAACACATGGACTACTTGAAAGGAAAAATGTAACCCATGCAGAAAGTAACCCAAAAGAGAGTACCCCCCGCCAGAAGAAAAGATTTATTGCCAGCAGAGCTGACAAGGCCAAGTTCTCACGAGGAAAGGGAGAAAATAGCGCCGACTGACTCCTTGAAGGCCCCTTCTACATCGTCGGGGGCTGGAAGTGGGAGGTGCTTCACCTACAGCGCAGTGCTGCTGTCGAGGGCAAAGATTAGGCCTGCGAGGTGCGTGTTTCCTTACATTACTGGAGAGACATTTCAGATCTAAACAAAACAGTCTCTGTCTATAAAATTGGAACTGCCTGAGAGGGTACTCCTGAGAACTTGCATTTTAAAATTCTTCGAGTGATTTTCCCGCCCACCAAAGTTTGACAAGCCTGCTATAAAGGGAAAAAGTCTGTTCAGGGAGACTGTTATTATCTACCCCCACAAGCTAACTTGTGTAAGCTTTAACAAGGATGGAATGAAAACGATACTATAGCAGTTAAAAAGAATCTGTTGAAGACTCGAAGTTGAGACATTTACTACTGTGATGAGTCTAATTTCTCACCTGGTAAATTTTGAGTTGTTTGATCCCTCTTCTCGAAGCCACTCTTTCTGTATGTCTGGGAGCCTTTGACAGATTATTTTACCTATATGTGATCGCTTCACGTGTTAGAGCATTAAATCCTAAGTATGGCAGGGTTGGTGTGAAGCTTCGTGGGGAGGTTTTTGGGTAGTGTGGAAAGAGCTCTTATGACTGGATTAATATATTCATGAGAATGTATTAATGGGACTCATCAGTAATTTGGTCCACTTTGCATTTTTCTGCCTTTCTCTGTTTCTGCCATGAGTTGAAGCCGTTTGAGTCCCCTGCCAGATGTGGCCACATGATCTTGGCCACAATAAACTTGTATTCCTTTTACTCCATTTCTGTATTCAGTTATAGTAACAGAAAAAGGGCTTATGGGTGATGATGAGTTCAATGTATTTGAATAAAGATACATATACATAATCTTGTCTATCTTCTTCTCTATGAGTTCTTTCCTAAATAATGGAGATATCAAATCTTGATTAAAAAATGTGAGTAATGAGGCACAGGAGCAATAAAATGATAACTCCCTTCTGCAATTTATTTATTTATTTTTCATGGTCTTGATTTTTGTTCAGAAGTGAATTTGATGTTTTGGATATTCATATAATCTCATAAAATGATGGAAGCTAATAACAAAGAGAAAATTAGAAGGGCATGGGCATGGAAGACTGTTCTGAGTCCCCACTATTAGGTGGAGTTTTAAAAACTACCACAGATAGAAAATTGACTTCTTTTGCTGATAAAATAGGATATAATAACTCTTCATTTTTCATGAACAATAATAGAAATTCTTCTACAAAGTGATAATATATCACTTCAATTCAATGTTTATAAAATTAGGTTGACAAACATCTAAGCAACTATTTGATAAATCGAAGATAGTCACATGTTCTTTATAATTTGTCTGTCAATATGTAAGGCTATTTTCCTTCCTTGAATCTGGGATTGAAAACAGGATCTAGGACTGATTAGAATGCAAAAATGGCCTTTTATGGCTTCTGGGTTTAAGCCTTAAAACTGCATGGCACTTTCCATTTTTGTTTTCTTGGAAGTCAATCCCTGTGTAGTAAAGAAATCTACACTTGACTCCTGGATGCGAGAGAGGCCTTGGATGATGCGTGGCATCCTACATGTTTTCACCTTACCTGAGCCCTCAACTGACTGCCATGGGAGAGAGATGGCACACCATGTGGAGAAGAGCCACTTAGCTGATACTGCTCAGTAAATAATTGATTGTTGTTAAGTCAGTATGTTTTGGAGTATTTGTTATGTTGTGACAGAGAGCTAAAATAGAAATATTTAGATGAAATTTCTTTATTTGATATGGACCAATCAGCTGCTGGCCAAATGCAAATAGGTTGATATTAATGATTATATTTCTAGTTTTACTTCGATAAGAAATGACACTTCTCCAATATATTTTGAGACTTTGAAAAGTTAGTGTATATATATTTTTTCTTTAGTTGTTCCAATGGAGGAGTGGGACTGAATATCACCAATGTGATCTTTACATCCTAATGCTGAGATAACATTATTATTAAACTGGATAGGTTATTTTAAGATCTCTCAATTTAAAATTAGATATATAATGACTTAATACTAGTAGTATAAGTAGCACTCTTTTCATGAGACATTCTGTTACTGACATTCTATTTTGGAGTCTGGATGAATGAACTTTTATCTCAAACTGTACTTTAATAATTTCTTATTATTTATTGCTATTAATATTGTTTTTTGGAGCCAGTATTGAGCTTCAACTCAGGGCTTGGGCACTGTTCCTTAGCTTTCTGGCTCAAGGCTAGTGCTCTACCACTTGAGCCACAGCTCCATTTTTGGATTACTGATGATTAATTGGAGATAAGACTCACTTGCCCAGAATTGTCTTCAAACTCTAATCTAGGATTACAGGCATGAGCTACATACACGGGATTCCCATTATTCTTAAACAACTTCTCCTATACTTTCTAAATTAACTCTTGGGAATGATGGCTATATTGTAATTCCTCTGACTGGAAATGCTATTTATTCTTCTTTTGTTTAAATCCTCCTTATCTTAAAAACACATTGCCTTGCATTAACTTTTTATGCATCAAATTCCTTGAAGGCTAAATCCTTAACAATCCATTACTAAACACCTCTGGTTAACTACATTTATATCTGAATCTGAATCTGGTTGCTGCTCTAAGTGAGGTGTAAATATTTCTGGTTTTTAGATTATAAGAGAAAGAAATGGCTATATGCTATCAGTCCTTTTCTTAAAACTATCACGCATCACAGAGCACACATGGAGTATGCATGATGGTGTGCTGCCAGTGCTCAGAACCTATGAATAAGTGTGAATTTCTAGTTTCCCTAAGGTCTAGCAAGCCAAGTAAGAGCTAGCCAAGCATCTATTCTTTCGAAGGGTGAATAATTCAAAACATAGCTGTCTGTGACCTTGGGAGACCTACCCAGAATTTGCAAACAAGCTTATGTAAGCACACCCTGGCTAGCCTTGTACCAAAAAGCCCAACTCAGCCAGTGTTTTCATTTCTCTTGTGGAACAGTAAAGAGACTTTCTGGGAAGAGGCACTTCTTATCTAAATTGCAATTTGAAAGTAACATTTGTGTCCTTAACTTGTTATAGAACACAGTGCTAGGCTGGAAACCAGTGACTAAACTTAGATAATCTCCAATCTGTAGAAAAGGTCTGATAAAATAATTTCATTAAGAACATGGAAATTTGAGTGGCTATTACATTAGTAAGTTCCTCAGATTGTTTCAAATGTAGAGCTGGTAGGAAAGACAGAGGTATGGCCAAACAATTAGTAGATTCATATAGATTACAAGATTCATATAGATTACAAGTACACTATGAATTCAGTATGGCAAAATACAATGAAATACAAGTGTGTTGGGGAAAACAAAAACAAAAACAAAAAAAACAAAAACAGCTCAGAAGACTGACTTTCCACGGTGGAAGAAACCCGGAAAGCATGTCCAAAGCAACTGGATAGAAACTGTAACCCATAGATTACATTGGGTTTTTCAGTGGAACAGAAAGATGGCAAAGCATATGTTAAATTGCCCATCAGAGGGCTTCAGATGATGATGGTGAAAAACAAACAAACAAACAAAAAAATCAGTCAATCAATAAGGGTGCAAATCAAAACAATGTGGTTCTTGGGTCCAAGAATTTAGCTTTAGTGTTCAACACATTTCAGAAAGACTAAAAACATCCAACTGATTTATTTATACAAGGAAAAACATATTTACAGACATGGCATAAGATGTGAGATTAAAGGAATGAAAAAGACAAAATGCTGATGCGCAATGATAAAAACAAGTACTTAGTTCTGATTAAAATGAATGATTACATTTTAAGGCTTTTCCAGGTAAGATGATTTTTTTAAACATTTTTTTAAAACAAAGGCATTTCTTAGTTATACAAATGCCAGATGAAACAATGAATTTCCAGGAAGTATCAGCCCTGCACAAATCAATCCATGCAGGTGAAAGAAAAGTTAGGGTCACAGATTCCTGATGGGCAGAGACCTTAGAAAGAACATAATTTCTTGTCTTCAGAATGAGGCCTGACAGCACCTACTTAGACCTGCCAGGAGAATTTGTTAGAAATTAACATTTCTGAGCTTGAACTCAGTCCTTTTGATTCCAGATACCTAAGCAGGAAGCAGGATTAGACTAAGAAGCACATGGAGTTTATAAACATCCTTTTATAAATAAGGAATCAGGTGCTCAAAGGTGTTATTTCCATAAAGTTGAGCATCAACAAGTCCTGGTTTCTGCCCCCAATTCGGTTACTATTGTAGTATGAAACTCCTAATATCTGTACATTGCCATTATAGATTAGTTAATACCATACTGTGAAGTAAAAGGAGAAACTCTGACAAGCCAGGAAGAGGAGTAAGAAATAATAAACTAGCCTTTGGTTAGGATGACATAATATTTCCATGTATTAAATTAAATCATAGTCTGAACAAAAAGGCCCTTCTTCAGTGCATTCCACTCTCTACCAACATTTAAGAAAAAAAAGCCCTACAAGTAACCCAAGGTTAATAAGCAGGTTCAACTTAATCCCATCTTGAGTTCATCAAAGAGGAGCTAGGTGGTTTTGGGAAAGGCCATGCCTCTCTAGGGACTAATTTTGAGTCTGCCCTTGGTAGACACAGACATAAGATGGGGAAATGGAAATGATTCCTCTAAGAAATTGCATAAGGAAGGCAGTGGGTCAACCTACTCTCTGAATATTAACTCATTTATAAACGCAAAGTGCCACATAAAACAATGATCATATTATGCTTAGTATTAAGAGGTATCACTCATAGTTTCTTAACTCTTATAACTTTTCAAGAATCCAAGAATTGTAGGCCAAAGTTTTAAAGAAAACAAATTAAATTATCATCTTTCTATTCCCACAACTGTAACAATTTAAAAATTCTGTCTATCTTCTTTTAGATTCCTTGATTTATAATGGCTGCCAGTTCATAATTTCCTTAACTTTTGACTACTAGGAAAAAAGTACAAGGTTTCCACAGAAACAGAACTTTTAAAAGGAAAATAAATTTAAAGACCAAATTATGATCCATTCTAACATCTAAGCATTCTTTAAAAGATATGGGAAATAAGAACGGCCAATAGACACATGAAGAAATGCTCAAACTTCTCTGGCTATAGAAGAAATGCAATTAAAAACAACATTGAGATTCTACCTCACCCCAGTTAGAATGACTATAATCAAGAAATCTAGTAATGGGGGGGGTATGATTGGATGCGGGGAGGGAGGAGGCTGGGAAGGGAGGTGAAGGGTAAACAAAGGAGGAGGCTGCAATGCTTGGTAAGAAATGTATGCATTATCCTGCCCATGTAATTGTAACCCCTCTGTACAGTATGTTCTCAAATAAAATAAAATAAAAAAAAGAAATCTAGTAACAACAGATGATGGGATGTGGCTAAAAGGGAACCCTATTGCATTGTTGGTGGGAGTGAAAACTTGTTCAACCACTTTGGAAAGCAGTATGGAGGTTCCTCAAGAAGACTCCACATAGAGTTCCCCTATGACTACTTTTGGGTAAACAAGACCATACTAAAGCTACCAGCACAACTATGTTTGTCACAGCACTATTCTGCTTAGCTATATATGGAACCAACCCAGATGCCCTTCAGAAGATGAATGGATAAAGAAAATGTGATATGTATACACACACATATCACACACACACACACACACACACACACACACACACACACACACACACACACACACACACAATGGAATTCTATGCCTCCATCAGAAAGAATGACACTCCCCCATTTGGAAATGGAAAGATTTGGAAAAAATTATACTAAGTGAAGTAAGCCAGGCCTGAAGAAACATAGGTCCCATGATTTCCCTTATTTGCAATAACTAGTATATGTTTAGGATAATCTTACTAGAGAAACAGAAAAGGTCAAAAGCTATGCACATATGACCATATAAAATGGTGCTAAGCAAAATGAACCCCAAGATAGGGACACAAGAGGTTTTCTCTTTGTTGCTGTTGTCTTTAAAGTACTTACAATGTATTAAGTGATTTCTTTTTGTTTCTTTTGTATGTTCTCCCCTGGTATAACCTGTTTTCACTGTATTTGATTCTGGTGCTCTGTATCTTGTATATACATTTTTCTAATTTGGGGAGGGGAAGGGAAATAACAAAATGCTGAAACAAGGATATAGGTTAACCATTGTAACAATGAGATGTACAAGACACTATGTTGAAAATGAACTTTACAACTTGAGGAGGGGAAGGAGGAGTTGAGGAGATGAAGAGGGAAGGAATGGTAGGGGAAAAATAAAGGAGGGGGTAACAATGCTCAATAGGAAATGTACTCATTACCTTACTCATGTAACTGTATCCCTCTGTAAAGTATCTTTACAATAAAAAATATATACTTAAAAAAAAGTTAGGGGATCTAGCAAGTATGGTGGCTCATTCTAGTAATCCCACCTACTCAGGAAGCAAAGATCAGAACTGAAGGGTGAAGGTCAGCCCACACAAGAAGTTAGCAACACTCAATCTCAAGTCACTTATAAAGCTGAGTAAATACCAAGTTGGTGGTCCAGATCAGCCTAAGCATAAATCTGAGACCCTCTTCAAAACTAAGAGCTGGAGACACCACTCAAGTGGGAGCGCACCTACCTGGCAAGCCCAAGTTCAAACCCTAGTGTGGGTGGGGGGAGTCTGCCCCATAAGCATTTCTTTTCTACAGGATGAAGGCCACACGGGTGAGAACCAGATCGTAGCCTGTCTCTGGACCCATTTCTATGGCAGCAATACACATATTCTAAATGGTTTTTGGTGTCATTAGTAGTCTGTTATTTGAAAAGTAATGATGATGAATTAATATAGCCTCTTTTGGCAAAAGTTGGCCAGGCGGTGTTTTAGGTTGTCCACTTCTGGTTTTGATAGTTTCTATCAAAAGTAATCCTTGTTAGGGAAATCTGGGCTTGTCCCCAAGGCAAAGCCTAACAAGGAAAACCAACGTAGACCAATCAAATAAATCATGAAAGATAGGTTGAACTGGCTACATATAAATAGTTTTAAATGAAAAGAAAAAAAACCCATTAGAATAACAGAAAATCATCTGTTTGGCATGCACTGAAAATGAGATGCAAAAAAATTGGACAATGAACCTCAAGCAGTTTTTACTAGTTTTACAAGAGGAAAAAAGATCATTTTCTTAGAAAATTTGCCAAACATACTGGCAATAGAATAAATTCTTCAAAAAGGATCTCAGAATATGATAAGAGATCTACAGCCAGTAGTGGTAAGACTTTATATATTCAAGTATTTAAAAGCAGAAAAGACTTCTGGAAAACAAATTACAGAGAACAAGTTAATAAAGGAAGAAGTCCCTTGCTTTTTAATAAAGTCACCACACTGACATCTTGTTATTCCCAGAGTGCAGGGAGCAGTTCGGTAGCAGACATATATTTGCCTCCTGTTTGAAACAGCCTTGGGAAAGCAGCAAATAGCTCTCCAAAGTCTGGGTCTGGAAGGCCCAGGGGGGCTTTCAGATTTAGAGCTCTGGTACTCTCCTGCTGGATAAACAGATCCAGATTCTTTAATGACAACAGCATATCAGCTCCTTTTGAGGTTACAGCGTACATAAACAGGATCTGCCTCACATTTTCCAGTTGTGGAGGAGGGAAGAGAAAAAAGCCCCTACAAATTTTTGACTGCAGTTAACTGTGGAAGGCGACTTGCTTTTCCTTGCTTAAGGGACTGAAAAAAAAAGGGCGATTCAGTGTGCAAAATGTCCCCAGAAAGGAAACAGGAAAACCATTGCTTCCTGTATGTGTGAGAACTTCCATGTGTAATCAAAGGGAAAAAAGGCAATGAAAGAAAGCTGAACTCTAGGGTTTTAAAAGGAAAGGGACAAGTTTGAAAACAGTAGAAAAAATTCTTAACAAAATCGGTGTTAAGATCCACAGAAGTATTCCACAGGAAATTTGGGCTGGCATGTGCGCCCCCCTCCCCCCGCTTTCCTTGAACATTACCATGGGCACTGGCTGCCTCATTGGTATGGAAACCAGTAGGTTACCTCCTAGGATTCCTTAAAATCAACACTGGCACTGAAGACTTTCTTCTTATATTGTGAAGCTCTAACAAAATGTACCAAATGAAATTATTTATAGAATTCCCTGTCTTGTACCATGGGCTCACGTTTCCTTATTTGGTATCTGTAGGTAAAACGTCAAGATTTCTGTTTTCTTGGCCCAAACCTTTAAGGATACTTCCACTCCTGCCTCCCCCCATCTCAATATTCAGAAAGCTGCAGGCAAAAATTACTTCACTTGTGTTTCAATGTATACCTTACTGATGTGAAAACTGGATTGATTTTTATGTTATGACCTTCAAACTTAGCCTGTAAAACACTTACAGTAAATGTTTCAGCCTTTGCACATCATACAGTCTGTCTCTCACAAGAACGCAACACTGCAGGAAGAAGAGGTCAAGAGTGGAAGTCAGGAAGGAAAAACAGACAAGGATCATTTGGGGAGGAATCTTCTTGACTAGAAAAGGACACTTTTGGAGTAGAATGAAAAGCCTAATCACGGCCTGAAAAAGATGTCAATGTGACTGCCAGAGTGGACACTAGGAAATTAAAGATGGGTCCTGGATCTGACTGGAATCTGTAGTATAGAAGAGCACATGACTTAGGTTTTTTGGAACTTCCTTTATCTTTTTTCCATGTGTGTTAGTGAATGCTTTGATATCCAGGGAGGCTTGGGGAAAGGAAACAACATCCTTACTTGACTTTCTCTGCAGGAAGATGAGAGAGACCGGAGTCTTAGCAGGGAATTGAGCATCACAGAAATAATTTTCCCCCAGGGTAAGTTCTCCTGAACTTTGCTAGTGTACAGCAAAAGCAGTCTTATGATAGATGGAATAGGTGAGAAAGAAAATTAGAATAAAAATCGACATTTCCCCTCTACTTCTCCAGCATCAAAGGATAGATATTTGCTTATCCTTTGCAGGAAAATTGAGCTTAAGCAAAACAAAATGTGCATTAATATAGGAGTAAAAAAAGAAACTCATATGCAAAGAAAACTTTGATATGGTACTGTTTTTATTCAGAAACCTTTAGAAAGAGTTGAGGCAATAATATGACGTCATACATTCTTTTAAATTAGCACAAGGTTAATGTCTAAGTTTTAAACCTTGTAAAATACATACACTGACACTTTAGCTGATAAGGAAAGCAATGTAGCAGTATTTAAAACTTTAGTCCTAAGAAAAAGCCGAGTACTCAAATTTAGCAGTAGTGGAAAAGGTTGTTTTAGTTCTTTAGTTAGAAGACATAAAATAGGCCATTTCTGACTTCTCTGTCAGTTTTTTTAAAAAAAAAAAACAACATAATTTTAGTATTATGGTGATCAATTTCCCCAAAAACCTTGCAAGGGAGAAACAACTGACACCCCCTTACACACAAAAGAAAACTCTCATTCCAATCAGCTCTCTAAGGATAAGATTTAATGTTGCTTACATTAATGGGATTCCAATTCATGCTCTGGCTATACCAAGGGACAGTAAAAGGATTTAGTATTATCCATTTGGCAATGCCAAGTTGCAATCATACTTTAATGCAGTTAATTTTTAATGAATGAGTTTTCTATTTGAGGATAAAGAGTTAAGAATTATGTTTGAAATAACCAGAGGAAAAATGAAAAAACCTACCAGTGTACTATACACTTGACTGCTTTTTCATATTGGATTTTTAAAAAACATGTGCCAGCCACTTCAATGAGCTGGATAGCTCTATCTCATGGCCAGGTTATCTATCAACTCTCTCTTGTGGCAAATCTACTATTTGTGATTATGTCCTTGCAAGTGGAACAGATCTATTCTGATTTCCGTCACAACTCCAATTTCTTAAATTTTTGGCAGCAAAGAGACCTGTCAAAAGAGGTTACTTGTATTTTTATTGGTTCCTCCAGACCATGACGACATTTCCTGATAGGCAGTGCCAGGAAACTATTAATGTCTGTGAAAAAGCAGTGAATGTTCTTATGAGCATAAGTTGTCTGGTGCCCCAGGAGAATGCAACCCAGAGAAATCACAATCTTTTTTGACTGTGTCATGGATTAAACCGACTTCTCTGTCAAAACGCCAAAAAACCACTATTAGAAAGAAAGCATCTCTTTAAAAAGAAAGGATCTGTGACACACAATGGTTGATTGCCTCCCTTTGTCTTAATCACTGGCTTGTCTGGAGTAGAGTAGCTAAGCATTAGCTAGGCAGCTAAGGGTTCATTTAGTTAAAAGACTGTTGTACACACTAGGTAATTCATTCAAGTAGCCAATGGCTCCTTATCCAAGCCGAAGGGGTAATAAGGCTTACATCTGGGTGAGGAGAATGTAGTCTTCCCCACACAAAAATGGAAAAAATGATTCATTCTAATATCTAGGAGCAGAAACAGGACCGGGGCAGTTCTGCTGATGCTCGGCCACTCAGCAAATGTGTGAGTGCCTACCAGAGCTGATTCTAAAGGAAGTAGCAGCTTTACCGAAGATCTGAAACTAAATTGGACAAAACTTGTTTGAGGTATTGGACTTCTTTGTAGACTTTTGAGTATGTCAACGGACATATTGCCAAAACCATGTGTGTACTTGCTAATGTCGCAACTGGGTTTCTGGAGCAGAAAGGCAGCACCCTTCACTGCCATATCCTTCTATTTCACAGCGCCACCTGCTGGCTGAGGGTGGCAGTTTCATAAAAAAAGTACTCTGAACCACCCACAGAACACTGAAAAGTATTTTCTGTGGTTGTATGCTCACTAACAAGGCTTTAGTACTGCTTATTTTTGCTGCTGTTCCAGCCACCCACAGTCCAGGGATATGCATATTCTTTCGAGATGACAAGCAGAAAAAAGAGTATTAAAATCAAGAATATAATAGCCCATATCCATACAAGGGTTATCTGAATCTGGATAACCTTCTCATTATCTTTAAGAGAACTGAGCTTTTAAAATGAAGTTACTCTAGCATCATAATTAATCCAATTCAGGAAAAATAATAAGGCCCATGGAAACCAAACTCTGAAATAACCAACAAAAAAGCATGGTTACATAAGAAATCACAGATGGGCATTTGTGGCCCATGCCTGAAATCTTGGCTACTTAGGTCTGGAGGAACATGGTTCATCCCAGACAGAAAACTCTGTAAGTCTCCATCTCCAAAATAACCAGTAAAAAAGCAGGCCTTGAGGTGTGGCTCAAGTGGTAGAGTGCTAATGTAGCATGCTTGAGGCCCTGGTTCAAACCCCCGTACCACCAAAAACGGAGAGAAGTGAAGGAGAAAGAGACAGAATGAGAAAAGAGAGAGAGAGAATATGAGAGAAAACTCACTGGCACAGAATTGTGCTCCTTCCCTAGAATGTTAAAAGGAAATTAATTTATATCCAAAGCATGCTTCACTTAACCATTGACATGTTAATTTTTCTTGCTAAAAGCTTAATACCAAATTACCTCATCAGAAAACTCAAACTAAATGTATTTCAAAAGCTCTCAGATTTTAGAAATGATAAAATGCTTCGTATGTATTATATAGCTCTTCCAATAGGTATTTAGGCATCATTCACTAATCAAACATTAATATATATATATATATATTTTGGGTCCGGTCGTGGGGCCTGAACTGTGGGCCTGGGCGCTGTGCCTCAGCTCTTCAGCTCAAGGCTAGTGCTCTACCACTTGAGCCACAGCACCACTTCTGGCTTTTTTCTTTTTGCTTATGTGGTGCTAAGGAATCAAACCCAGGGCCTCATGCATGCAAGGCAAGCACTCTACCACTGAGCCACCTTCCCAGCCTCAAGCATTAATATTTCTGCAGTAATATATAAGAATATGCATACTAAATGGTTATAGACTCTAGCATATGTCAGCTCAGATCAGTTTTTGTTGTGAAATGAGTTCATTAGGTTTTTTCTGCTGTGGCAAAATACTTAGGATAAAAAATATGTAAGAGGGAACAATTAATTTAGCTCACGGTTTCAGACTGTGGTTGCTTGGCCCTATGACTACTCTGGGCCCCGGGCAGAACTTTACATCACAAGAGGAACAAGTGCTGGAGGCCTGTTCACCTAGTGACAACTATGACACAAAAAGGGGTTAGACAAATGGGTCTTTGGGAGACACTGAAGATGCAAACCATGGCTGGGTTTATATAAAATTTCTTTAATTTTTTTACTTATTTATTTATTTTTAATTTAATCATCAAGGTGATGTTCAGAGGTGTTACAGTTTCATAGTAAGGTAATCAGTACATTTCTTGCCAAATGTTGTTATCCCCTCCCTTGTTTTTCTCCCACTTTTATAAAATTTTTCAACAAATTTGTGCCTTTGGGTACTTTGGAATTCAGAAGCAAGAATAAGGAATTATGAACCTATATATGTTGGTTTTGATTCAATGACTAAAGGTAAAGCAGTGAAAAGTTGAAATACTGGGTTGATTCTGATTGGCTGAAGTCCCCCCCCCCCCTTGATTCCTTCCTTCCTTACCTTTTTAAGCCTCTCTTCCTCCCTCCCTCCCTCCCTCCCTCCCTCCCTCCCTCCCTCCCTCTCTTCCTTCCTTCCTTCCTTCCTTCCTTCCTTCCTTCCTTCCTTCCTTCCTTCCTTTCCTGTTTACATTGGGAGTAAATATGATGAAAGTGGTGGTAGCTGAGAATTCTAGGGTTGTGGGAGAAAACCAGTATTTACCCTATGCCCAGAGTTCAGTCCATCCCTATACTAAGTGTCTTAGTTTTTCTAAATATAAACAATAGCATAAACAGCTTGGTAGTTAAATCCTTGTACATGACCCTTCCAACGTCTAAATTTGATTACTCTGTGAACAGAAGTTATAAAATTACTGTCTATGTATCCATCCATCCATCATCCATCCTTCATCTCTCCTCCTCCTTCTCTTCCTCCTCCTCTTCTTCTTCTTCTACCTCCTTTCCTTCTCTTTATCTATATTCATTCACTTGAGCTTATAATAACTACAAAATTTCCTTAAAGTCCATTTACATTCTTACCAGTAGTATACAAGAATACCTCTTTCTTTGCATTTCTATCAATGCTAGGTATGACCATTAACAAAATTTGTCAATTTTTGTAAAAATGTCAGTTCTCTGATAAAACACTCATTTCTCCTGTTGCCTTAGATTTTTTTAAAAATATATCTTAATCCTTTATAATTATAGGAAGCAGGGATTTCTAAATTCCTAGATGCAGGTCTGCTGAACTCTAGAGCTTATTCCCCATTCCAAACCCTACCATAATGCATTCTGCACTGTTTTGCAGAGGGACTTGCCAGTGTCCTTGGAGGTACCCTGCATCTTGGGAACATGAAGTGACACGAGGCAATCAGTGAGTTTTGGGAAGTAAGAGACAGCTTTGAGAAGTGAGCAGTGACAGCTTTGATCATAGCTGTTTACTCTAGTAAACTCTACACTGTCCTTCTCCATCATACCAGCATAAAATCCCTTCAGGCTATCAAAGCCACAAAGGCTGGGGTAGACCACAGTGACTACTTTAAACTAGTACAGCAGAATTATCCTGTGTACCATACATAGTTTAAAAACTAATGATTAATCAGTTTATCATCAAAATCAACGTGCTACTGAAACATGAATAGCCTAGATAGTTTTGTAAATTATACTTAATCCTTCTACTCTATAATGGCTAACCCACAGACATTAAATAAACCTATGTTTGGATATGGTATCTGCAAACTTCAGATGACCTGAGGGCACAAAGACTAACTCAAGTTAGTCTTTGTGCAAAAATAATTTCCTGTTTCAATCACGAATACATGTGGAAAAATGGGATTCTACAGACATTTCAAAAGCCTGAACCTTCCTTACACATAAAACTCTCAACAGGGTGCTTAGTTATTTTCTTTTCAAGACATTGTTTCTATAACTTTCCCCTGTCCTAGAGTTAAGAGTACTATAATGTGAAAATGCTGAAAAGGGCAAGAAGAGAAAAAGGTCAAGACAATTCAGTCTGAATAGGAATTAGGCCAACTGTAAATAGGAAAGTTTGCTATTTCATAAATGGGCTTGAAAAGGTAGGCAGGCAGCTAAGTTACAAAGTTCCTGTGGTCCATATGACTGGACCTCAGGCATGTTCATTCAGTGGCTCTTGCATGGCCCCTCAGATGGCCTTCATTTGCCCTTCAGTACACAATGCACATTTAAACAAGACCTGTGTGGGACACACATTTTCAAATAGTCCTCTGAAGAAGAAAAACCAGTCTCTTGAAATGGAATATCAATTATAGCCATAAGATATGACTAGCTATAAATACAGTCACACAAAAACCTTCCAACTGTGACCTAGAATTTCAGGAGTTGGTCTGGTCCCAGGGTGCTTTAAGAAGCACAGCGTTCCATGTTATCCTCGCTTTAATCATCACTCTCCACGATATCACCAAACCATTTATTTAGTCTGATTCCAACCTCACCACATAGCAAATACTGCCTATATAAACAAAACATTTCAATTCTATAAGAATTCCTTGCATGTGAGACCCCTTGAGAGAGAAAAAGTACAACTGCTATCTGAATTCTCTGTAAGTGGTTTTATAAATGAGTGATCAATTCAAATTCTCAGAGGAAGTAACCCCACATCCCCAAGAGCTACAGGAGGCATTTCTGAGTATTGTAGACATATTAACACAAAACGACAATGTACCTGTTAGTTCACCTGCTATCAAAAATCCAGTCTGAATTCAGCTACTGACAGGTATGCCACAAGATCTAATTAACAGTAAAAAGTGTGTCCAGTTTCGTATGTATCATATAGCTGTGGTTCTTCAATTTTAAGGAATGTTAGAATCATCTACAGGACTTCTAAAAACACAAAGAGATAAGTTCCAACAATCTCTATGTCTAACAAGTCCCAAAGTAATACTGCAAAACACAGAATTAGATGAATAGCTGGCCAATAGGTACTTACTGACTGAATTGAATTCATATTGAAATAGAATGTTTTCTGACCTAGCTCAAATCCAAATATGAACTGATAAACTAGTGAAACAATTAGATAAACACATTTAGTTGGTGGTATCAACTGGCCATGATGATCACATAACAAGGAAAACAAGCCAAAAGTGTTGGCTGCATCTCAGTACCACAGTGGTAATGGTTATGAACAGTATATCATTGAAAAAATGACTATTCAAGATTCTTTTTAATTTTTCATCAGACGAAAAGAATATGATGAAAGTAAAACAGTAAGAGAGAAGTCTGAGGAACATGGTTTTTCATAGTTGGCAATAATTCCTATAATGTAACTGCAGTGGGGAGACAGAGGATCCTAAAGTCTGTGTGGTTGAATAGAATTAGGATTGAATCTAGAACTGCCCTGATGACTTTGGCAAAGTTACTTATTATCTCTGACTCTCCATTTTTTTGTCCTGTGACTTAAATAAAACTGCCTACCATGAGGACTGGAACAATATAGGAATGGTGATTTATATCAGTGGTATACAAAGTAGTAGGCAAAAGAATTATATTTGCATTATTATTAAAATATAGGAGTTTATTAAGATACCAATGTCAGGATCACACAGCACAAGTTTAGATTTAGTAAGTCTACAAGAGGAAGAGAGAGAGTCTGCATTTTTGTTGCTGATGCACACAGTTATCAGACTTTGCTGTAGGTAATGTGGAGGCAGCAGTCCCTATCTAGCTGTCACTAAAATACTATGCCAATGTTTTCTATTCCATCTTGTCATGTAGACATTTATGCTCATTGCTTTCAGTCCGATCCTAAAATAAAACTATATTTTATTCTTTCTTAGAGAACATAATGTCTAGCACAGTGTTTTGTTATACATCTATATTTGTATATATGTACATAGCACATGTTGGCAAACAGATACTGCACAGGCAGAATTAGGATTACATTTTTTAAAAAAAATTTTAGGTTACTGTCTTGATTCAGATATCTGCCTTTAACCATTGTGTTTGCTATGTGAAAACCCAACAGCTGAATTTCTTAAAAAATTAGCTATTTGGCCAAATGAGTCTTATGTGGGAGATGGCAACACGGAACTTATTAAGAGTGTTCTTATGTATGAGTATGATTTGCCAACCTGCCCTCCATGAATCTGAGGTCACAGAAAAATCAGCAAGTGGAAATCACAAGTTCCATTTGTAATACAAACATTTTCCAAGCTCTTTGCCAGAACCTCCCTTCTATTCCAGGGCCTTCTATTCCCTAGAGAGCCAAGGGGGTCTTTAACTATGTACTCTGAAGCTAATATTGGGTTGCATTTATCAAAACACCACGCATGAAAAACAGCTAAACTGCAAGTTAACGCAACAAGTCACAGCACATTTAATCCCACACAGTGTTAGCATATAACATACCAGCCCTACACCTGATAAGTGGTTTCAATTTTTTTTTTAATAAAAAAAGACATTAAAGCAAATGTATGTGGGTGGGGGGAGGTGGTGTTAGTTGGAAAGGCAGCTAGACTGGGGAGCTGGTAATAAATTGGACCTTTAAAATATACAGGAAATACTCAGAGGTTTTGTCTGTTTAGTAAGTTAAACTGCAAAGCAGAAGCTCATGAAGTGTTTACTTTGATATATCCTCCTCCTTCTCAATCTATTAAACCACAAATACATTCCCAGAAGACATCCCAGTAGCCCTAAAAGGAAAGTATCCTTGAAGGTTTATAACAGGCTTCAAAGTCACTTTCAAATCTCCTTACTGCTGAAATCAGAAGCAGTGAAACAAAAACAAAGTAGAAGGGCTCTTCCACCTGCTTCTAGAGCCTCTAAAAAGTTGAGGTTTGAGAGGAGTAGAAGTAATTTGTCCAACTTTAAGTGTGAACATTCAGTATTGGCAGAAACGTTTTTGGCTGACAGTATTTACTAGTGATACATCTTGGGGTAAACATGTGGAATGACTTTAACATTTCATTGGGTTTATCCTTATTCTACAAAAACAAAATAAATCAACTTATCTCTTTTTTCCCCTCCATTTTTGGTAGTACTGGGGTTTGAACTCAAGTGCCTTGTGTATGCAAGTATGAACCCTTGAGCTATATCTCCAGCTCTTTTTTGCTTTAATTTATTTTTCAGATAGCATGTTAAGCTTTTGCCTAAAGCTGAACTCAGATCAGGATCCTCCCACTTCTGCCTCTGATAGCTGGGATTCCAGACATTTGCCACCAATGCCCAGCTTGTTTGTTAAGATACTGTCTCTTTAACTTTTTGTTCAGGCTGGCCTCAACCTGTGATTTCCTTATCTCTGTTTCCTATGTAGCTAGGTTTCTAGGATGTGTTACCATGCTTGGCCCTAAGAGTCCTTTGACAAAAAAGAAATGAGTTGCTGTTGAATATTAAGTCTTAACAGTTGGTTCTTGAGGTTCCTTTAAACCCCAAACAAACAAACAAAAGAAAATTAACCAAGAGAAAAATAAGGTCATCATACTTTAAATCCATATTAAGGCATCTGAATAATATAACAGCAAATAATACAATAATAATTAACTGTTAATTATGATTATACAATGATTCATCTTTCTAGCAGTAAGTTATTCAAATCTTAATGGCTGAACAAGACATTATGATACTGAGTAGGATCAACTTTAAACTTTCTTTTAAGGTTTGAGGGGTAAAAAACACAGGAAAAAAGCAAAAAAATGAGAAAGAATACCAGGGATTATTTGGGAACAAGTAGAGCAAAGGTAGAAAAGGCAGATTTTATATGATCAAAAAGTAGTGAATACATTGGTTCTTCAGTAGCAAAGAAAACAGGATGCCAGGTGATAACAAGAGAACATAAAAAAATACTTTTTACTTAATGACTTTTTTGTTGTTGTTTATGTGGTATTGAGGAATTGAATCCAGGGCCTTATGCATGCTAGGCAAGCACTCTACCACTAAGCCACATTCCCAGACTAACAAGGAAACATTTAATGTGACTCAATATTCTTTATAATACTCTCCAAATTCAATCCTGAGGATACCTGAGAACTTAGAAATTTATGAGTTAATAGCAAACATTCATTTCCACACTACTCTCCTTGCTTACAGAAATTAAACAAGCTGTTCAAGGTTATAGACTAGAGTCAGTATCACTGAAAATCAGTGTGTACAGGCAACTGAGAACAGGGAGAGTGGTCATGAAAACAGAACTCATGGTTGTAAGGAATGAGGTGTGGAGCAGATCAGTAGCAGGGCTGGATGCCAAAAAAACTATGATGAAATCTTTTCACAATACAATTCCAGGCTGGAATTTCTTTAAGTCTAAGACATAAAGCATATAAAAATTTGTTTTACAGTTTTAAAATCAAGACACAACTTAAAATAAGTGTCAAAAGAGGTCATATAGCGATCATGGGTGTGGTGTGTGTGTGTGTGTGTGTGTGTGTGTGTGTGTGTGTGTGTGTGTGTGTGTGTGTGTGTGTGTGTGTGTGTGTGTGTGTGTGTGTGTGTGTGTGTGTGTGTGTGTGTGTGTGTGTGTGTGTGTGTGTGTTCTGAGTAGAGCAACTTATACAGAGAAAAGGTTTATTTGGGCTCAAGGTTTTAGAGGTTTTTAATACTTATTCACTTGAACTTGCTTCTTTGGACCTATCGCAGTATAGCATGGCAGGAGTGCATGGTGGAGCAAAACCTTTCACTGCTGGCTAGGAAGTAAAAGAGAAAGAGGAAGAAACCCGAGTCCCACATCACCTTGCTAGGCCTTATATCTGCTATCTCTGAAAATATTCTCCCACCTCCCAGCTGCACCAAGCTGGAAAACAACTCTTGGGGAATGTTTTATTAACACATTTAGTGGTATTAACAACTAAAACTGGTAGCTGTGACTTACAATACTCTCTACCTAATTGATTTCATTTGGTACTCAGTAGAATCCTGCATGACGGACTATGCTATATTCTTTTCATGGATGAAGAGCTTTGCCAGATTTTTTTCAGTACTAGGTTAAAAAGTCCAGTACATAATTTCATGATTTTTATTCCTCATTTCCTCCCTCCATCCTTCCCTTTCTCCCTCCTTCCTGAATGTATGCTTTATAGAATTGTGGGTCAAACCCAGAGACTCATATATAGCAGCTGGTATATACCATATATATTTTTGTAAGTAGTGAGTTTTATTCGGTGAGAGGAAGTGGCTACACTCTTCCTTGCAAGTACATGGAAAGGAGTCTAGATGTAGAGAGAAAATGGCCTAAAAAAACAGAGAGGAACACTACAGCAAGAGTCTTCTTTGTATGTTTTTTTTTTTTTTTATCGTTTTACCTTGCAGAAGATCTCATTTTCTAAAATGACAGAAGAAAAGAAAATCCTTAGTAGTTCTACGACAGAAAGTAAAGCCTAACCTTTGCAGTTTGGCCTACCACAGAGCTAATTCCTCCCATGGCCTCATACCCTTCAACATGCTGAACACAGCTGAGGCCACATGCATCCAGAACTCATCTTGCTCTCATCTTCTTAGCCATCCTCCTCCTCCTCCTCCTCCTATTCCTCTTCCTTTCTCTGAATTCCTCCAGCAGGAACTTCTGGATCACTCATTAGGGCTGTTCTTAGTAATAAGGGGCATGTTTTATTAATAATTTCATACATATGTGATTTACCTCAATACACAGAACAGAACTTCTCAAACTGGAGGCTCATAGGTTGAATTCAACCCACATACATGTTTTATTTGGCCCCCGAAAATGGTTTTAATGCTAAGCAAAATGAACTCCAAGATAGGGACACAAGAGATTTTATCTTTGTTGCTGTTGTTTTTAATGTACTATGTGATTTTTTTTCTTTTGTGTGTTTTTTCCCCCATGGTATAACCTCTGTTTTCACTGTATTTGATTCTGGTGCCCTGCATCTTTTATATCCATTTTTCTAATTTGGGGAGGGGAAGGGAAATAACAAAATGCTGAAACATGGATAAGAGGTTGACCCATTGTAACAATGAGCTGTACAAGACACTATGTTGAGAACTTTACAACTTCTGAGGTCAGGGGGGAGGGAAGGGAGAAGTTAGGGAGGTGGGGAGGAAAGGGATGGTAGGGAAAAAAACAAAGAAGGGGGTAACAATACCTGATAGGAAATGTACTCATTACCTTACTCATGTAACTGTAACCCCTCTGTACAGTATCTTTATAATAAAAAACAATATATATACATATATATATCTATACATAAAATTTAAGAATTTGGGTTAGCTGCCATTTTTTCCCCAAAATTAGAAGGCGCACACACACACACACACAGGCGCACACACACACACACACACACACACACACACACACACACACACACACACACACACACACACACACACACACACACACACACACACACACACACACAGAAGATTCTAGGTTGTTTCTGAATCCTCTTGACAAACTGGAAACCGACATACCATTCCAGGATAGGTCTAATCAAATGATTCCTTGGGATGGCATGTAACCACACGATTGCTCACTGATTCAGCCTCTGTCTTGCGCCTACTCCCCTCCTGTTCATTTATCGATCTTTGTGGCTGTCCCTGCTGCTATTTCAACCTGTGACTTCTGAGCTACATCCGCAGAAGATGTAGAGGACAGATTCTTTCTCTTACCTGACCTTCTCAGAGACTACCACAATGATATTTACATAATAGGTACCACAATTTTCTTCTTATTAGAAGAAACAGATAGAAAAAATGATGGACCCAGGAGATGGGGAGAAAGGATGCCATGGGTAAGACATATGAGTGATGTATCTTTCACTGACACAAAAAGGGTATGAGATGGAAGAACTTGTTCCATTATAGCTTCAAATTCCAGTAATTTTCTTTCTTTTTTTAAGGCACTGCATATAAGTGGAGAGTTTCACAGAAGCTAGTTTTAAGTATAACAATCTAGATTATCTAATGTGGTTTTTTAATTTCAAGGATATTTTACTGTGTCAGCAAAGAAGTGAGTCAGTCTGTTCTTTCTTTTAAGGAAAACTATGAAGCTTTTAAGCCTTACTTTGTAATGCTGATTGGGTAAAAGACAAATTACCCTAAGGCAGCCTTCATTCCATGTCTAGATACAAAAACACAAAAGGAAAACACTGGAAGAGATGTATATGAAGAAGTACCTTTCCCAAACATGTCCCAAGTGCCTTTTATATGCTATTCACACTGCCCCTTTATACCCAAATGCTAGTTAAGATGGAAGGTGAAGAACAGGATGTGAGAATGCTAAACACATCACTTAATGACTACAGTTTAAGCTTCACAGATGCTGGGCCATGGTAGTGCACTTTGATAATCTTAGCCTTTGGGAGGATGAGACAGTACAAGTTCAAGTCACTTTGGGCTACATAGTGAGATCTAGTCTCAACAGAAAAGGTAGTGGTGAGGAGCTGGGTATGTAGCTCACTGGTAGAGCACTTGTCTAACACTCATAGGGCCCTAGGTTCCATCCCCTGCAAAACACCCACGCATGTGCACACGTGCACATGTGCACACGTGCACAGACACACACACACACAAATGACAAGACACATCATGCCTCAATTCCATATATTATGCAGCATCCTCCTTCTATTGAAAAGCCCCTGCAATTTTACTGTCTGTGATGCCTCTGGGCTTGAGGGAGTAAAGTGAGCAGCGCTGTGGTGAGGTGGTTGGCAACCCTGAGGAGAAAAGAAGTAGAGAGAGACTTCCAGCTGAACCATTTAGGGAATTTGTGTTTGAACTGGAAGTTGGAGAAACCAAAGCTGCAGAACATATTAGACTTGGGATGTGACATCTTGCTACTGGGACAGAGAGGAGGTCACGGATGGAAAGCTTGGGGAAGCATCCAAGAACACACATATGTCCCATGTGACTGTGGGGAAAGTTTTCTTTGCCTGTCTGCAAAGATGACCTCATTTTTCCTTTAGAAGGATTATAACTTAAAATCATACCCACTTATGAGCACCTGGGACCATGCTAAGTTTTATTCTGTCCGGCACTGTCTGATTGCCTATTTTTGTTCAGTGTTGTTTGCTGTGCTGTCAGGGAAGCAGTAGGGTATATTGGGCTATAACATGGCTCAGGGCCAGACATATACAGGCAGGAGTCTTTTTTTTTTTTTTGCCAGTCCCGGTGCTTGAACTCAGGGCTGAGCACTGTCCTCGAGCTTCTTTTTCCTCAAGGATAGCTCTCTACTACTTGAGCCACAACACCACTTGGACTTTTTATATATTTATGTGCCATTGAGGAATTGAACCCAGGGCTTCATGCATACTAGGCATGCCACATTGCCAGCCCCAGCAGTCCTGGTTTTGATGATCAGTAGACATTGGACCCTAGCAAAGTCAGTTAACTTTCCCAGTGAATTTCCTTGGTAAAGGGAAATACAAATTACATAATACCTGGGACTTAACATAGCACTGTGCAGTTAGCTTTCAATAACAATCTATTTATTAAGTATTTCACAATGTTTATAAAGAGGTTTTATGTTATTTTGCTTCTGTTTTTGTTTTCTCCTTTGTTGGTGTTTTTCATTTCTGTACCTTTTGTCATATATGTAAATTTATCTATTTTGGGAAGGGCAAGGGGGGGCATAGAAATGGTGGGATGGTGGCTGAACAAATGCAGCATTAATACTCTCTAGACACTATATTAAAAATGTGCTATACAACTTGTGGGGAAGAGGGGTCAAGAAGGAAAAACTGGGAAAAAATGTGGGAAGAGGTGATGCTGTTCAAAAAGAAATGTACTTGTTACTTCACTTATGTAAATGTAACCCATCTGTACATCACTTTTACAATAACAATAATTTTTTAAAAAAAGATTTAGATGGTCAGATGGGTGAAAGGCCTACAGAAATTTTAGAGGAATGCATGTAAAAGCTTGCCTGTTACTTTGCTTACTGCTGGTAATTTAAAACGAGGATGCCAGCGATCCTGTCAAGAGAACCTGAGACCTGAGTGATTTTTTCAAGTAGCAAGAACAGGTTATGTTGATAGAGACATACTCACATCTATGTCCTCTGATAACTGCACTTGTGAAAGGAGGGCTACTCTGCACGGAGCCAACTGTTTCATATGGGACCTGATCCTAAAGGCCTGCATTTCTACTAACTGAGCTAACTACTCACAGATAATCAACCCTGCTCACAAGCCAGCAGATTTGCAGGGCCATATCAAGAGAACTTTAACAACAAGCAGAACACAAAATGTACTTAAATGTTACCCATAAACACATAATCTGAAAGATTTGGAAAACCTGGAGTTACTCTGTCCATTCCAATTTAATAAGTACAGCCTTAAAGCTCTGGGTTTTTATTGGCCACTTTCCTTGATGATGAAATGAATATCTGAAATGGACATGATGACTGGAGGAGGGCTCGCAAGAGAGATCAAGCCATCGTTTCTTAAAGTTACATTTTACTATTCCTGGTTTTCTACAGAAAGATTACACCCTTAGAGAATACAGGCAGGGAATATTACAATGACTTAACTGGGAGGGTTTTCAGAGATATGTAGTTGCTTAACAGGTAGAGAAGCCATGTGATATACAAAGATTATGTAGCCAAATGTATCTGTGCCAGCACTTGAGCTTCACTGACTTCAGGTTCAGAACTTTCCAGTATAATCTGCCATACTGACCCACATAATCATTAGTTCTCCTACAGAACATTATCAAGTCTACAGGACAAATTACTGCTCATTTGTATTTTTAATTTATTTTTGCTTCTATAGATGTCTCAATTTTCTTTTTTTTTAAAATTTAATTAATTAATTTATTTATTTTGGGTCTGGTCGTGGGGCCGGAACTCTGGGCCTGGGCGCTGTCCCTCAGTTCTTCAGCTCAAGGCTAGCACTCTACCACTTGAGCCACAGTGCCACTTCCGGCTTTTTTCTTATGTGGTGCTGAGGAATCGAACCCAGGGCCTCGAGCATGCAAGGCAAGTGCTCTACCACTGAGCCACCTTCCCAGCCCCATCAATTTTCTTTTTATTTTAAATCACATTTCTTGTCTAACTTGTTACCTCCTCACTGTATTTTTAATTTATTGTGAATTTAAAAATAATCTGAGCTCCCACTCAAGTGTATGGTGGTCCAAAGTAAGGAGACATTTATCTAGAGCCAGGTATAAATTCAATAGTTATATTAATTATGATACACTTGTTAATAGTTACCAGATAAGCCAGCAAGTACAGAAACATTTCTCATCTAAAGTATGACTGATTAATAATTTAAATTGATTCAGTAATTACTTTATTCTGAATTACTTTTGTAATACTTCTTGGCAAATATATAATACATTTCTAAAAAAGTCTCCTATAAACATCCAAAAAATAGATGTGAGGTATGACTACTTGACAAGACTTCTGGAAAGGCAGACTTTGTATGACTTTTGTAAGTTTATCTGCTGGAAATGTTGTGAGAAGATCTAGGAGCTGAGGGTCAGATTAGGTTATTAGCCAGGTCTTGCTACATTCTTTGCTGATAATATTCTTGGCACCCTAATATTTTTCTATTGTTAAATGCACTTAATTCTTCCCTACTCCTTGTCCCTTCAAGTCCCAACTTAAGGTTTTGGTACAATATAGCTGGCACTAATGATCTACCATTTACAGGTATGAACTTTATCTGTGTTTTAAATCCTTGATTACATCATCTAGGCTCTCCTTTGAATGCTAAAGACTAAGCCTAAGTTTTGCACAAAGAGCTGTCCATGATACAGTTTAACCTGCCAGAAAAATGAGAGGATTAGAAAGACTATTTTTGGATTCCTTGGGCGTAGTTATTGAAAAAAACCCTTAATCTTAGTCTGGCACCAGTGGCTCGTGCCTCTAATCATAGCTATTCAGGAGGCTGAGATCTGAGGACTGTGGTTCACAGCCAGCCTGGCAGGAAAGTCACTGAGACACCTATCTCCAGTTATCCATCAGGAAACTGGAAGTGGCTCTGTGGCTCAAAGTGGGAGATTTCTAGTCTTGAGCAGAAAGAGCTCAGGGACAGTATCTATGCCCCAAGTTCAAGCCCCATGACTCACAAACAAACAAAAACAAAACCTGGACAAAACATCTAATCTTCACTTACTATAGAAAGATAAAGTAATTTAATATACAATAATAAAGAATGTATATAGTTGAAAATAATCTGAATTTTCTTGTGTTATGTACTTAACTACAAAATGACTCTTTTTTCCCCAAGTGTTTATGGACTAAGCAACCTGGAAAGAAATTGAAGTATAAATAGGAAAAAATTATCAAAATGCTGGTTGTGACTATATGTAGGTTGTACAGTTATGGGTAATATACTTAGCTCTGTATCTTTATGTACTTTCCATACTTTCTGCAATGAACTATACTGTGGGATAAGATAGCTACTTTGTAGCTCTGGCCAGATGCAGGATGTATTTTTATATTATTATTATTATCATCACCTTTATTACTTTAGTATTATTATGTTGAAAATTGAACCTAGGGCCTTCTACGGGTTAGGCAAGTGGTTATGCTATACTAGTTAGTTGTTTACCCAATCCTTCATTTTCTTTTTTTTATTTCTTCTTTCTTTTCTTCCACATGCCCTTTCTTCTTGTGATACTGGGGTTTGAACTTAGTGTCTTGCACTCTAGGCAAGCACTCTACAACTTAAGCCATACCCATAATCCTCTTTGCTTGGTTCTTTTTGAGATAGTGTCTTACCATTTATACCCAGCCTGGCTTGTACTGCAATGTTCCTACTTATGCTTTCCATTTAGCTGGGATGACAGGTGTATAGCACCATGCCCAGCTTTTTATTGGTTACAATGGGATCTTGAGAAGTTTTTGTCTGGGCTGACCTGATCTCTGCTTTCCAATTAGCTATAATTATGCCATGGCAGTCCTTCACTTTCTTTAAACAATCACTATACAAGTCAAAGAAATGACATCTGGGAGGTATGTGGTAGTTGGGCTAGTTTTTGACATTTGCTCTGAATCCCCTTCTCAGTATAACTGCAATTTTGGTTACATATTATGTACTATCTTGAAAGCACACAAGTGTTTGACCTTCGGTCAGCCTTTGTAATACCAGGAAAGCTCAAGGGGTAAAAAAAATCTGAGATAATGTAGCTTTTCGTAACTAGTGCCTCAGGGAAACTATTGCACACATTTAAGTAAGACTGTAATATTCTGATGTACAAAGA
This sequence comes from Dipodomys merriami, assembly GCF_024711535.1. Taxonomy (NCBI): domain Eukaryota; kingdom Metazoa; phylum Chordata; class Mammalia; order Rodentia; family Heteromyidae; genus Dipodomys; species Dipodomys merriami. The sequence goes on from NW_027203381.1 coordinate 89,072,928, forward strand.
AAAAAGTATGGAATCTGAGAAGTGTGGGCTAGAATGAGTTCTTGAAAACACTTGGATATAATTTACTTTGAGTCTAGTAGGAAGTTGCATATGAATGCCGGAGAACAAAACTTGGCCTCAAGGGACAATTTCATAAAATGAGGAGAACAAAACTTGGCCTCAAGGGACAATTTCATAAAATGAGACATATTTAGCAAGTGCTATGGTACTGATGTAGGAATTGATTAGTTAGGGTTTCTGTGGCTTTGGAAAGCATTCCAGGTAAGAAAGATATTAACAGTAAAAATAAACTGGATGGGAAGCTCAAGGATGCTTTGATACAAGACAAACAGAACGTTTAAGTACAGAGTTCTGAAAGCGCAGTTTACTTCTATACCAGGTTGATATCTCTCTTCCCCATTTCTTTACCAAAGACCTGTTAATGTGACTTTATTGGAAATAGGTCTATAGACATAATTATGTTAAAGTGAGTTCACACTGGATTATCCAATGATTGTTATTCTTTCAAGAGAGAACTTTGAACCCAAACTCAAATATAAAGGCAAAGACTGATTTTGGAGTTATACTGCCACAAGCTAAGGAACAATAAGGACTGCTGGAAACTGCTAAAATCCATGAAAGGCAAACAAGTAGTCTTCCCAAGAACCTCTGGAGGAGATGCAGCCCTGTGGACACTCTGGTTTCAGACTTTTGGCATCCAGAACTGAGAGGAAAAAAAAATTATACTACTATAAGCCACCTAGTGTATGGCAATTAGGAAAGCCCAAGACACTGTCTATAGAAGCCACTTTTGTGTCAGAGGGCTTGGTATGGTGAATTATACAATGACTTTTAATTGTGTCCTAAATTGGAGCAATATGTAAGGCCTAAGAAATAAAGGCACAGGAAGTTTGATATCAACAGAGTATGAACACCTTTGTTTCAGGACAGAATGGCTCTGAAGAATATTAAAGTTTTAGCATGTTCCTCAAAGTTTGTTTTGGAAAACTCAATTCCCATTGTAACAGTACTGGGAGGTAGGTGCTTAGTAACAGAAGCTCAAGTCACAAGCATTCTTTTCTCAGTAATGGATTAATATCACATATTTGTTCTTGCTCTTCTGTCTTTAGCCATGGCATGCATAGCAAGAAGTCCCTCAGAAGACGCTGGTCCCTTGATTTTACACTTACCAGCTTCTAGAAGTGTAAGAATTATTTGTCCTTCACAAACTACCCGGCATGTAGTGTTCTGTTATAGAAGTACAAAAGGGACTAAGACAAAGAACACTGAGTAATGGGTAATCAACTGGAGAGCAGGTTAATTCTAGTGGTATTACACATAGCACTTAAAACAGGGGTAAATGAAACTTCATTTTACTTAAGAGAAATTATGCAGTGCTGGTTTTAAAAATTTTAAAATTTTACAATCCTCTTACCTTAACCCATTTCTTTCTTTTTCTTTTTTTTGAGGAAAATTAAACCCTAAAAAAATTTTAGGGTCTTTACATATCTCAGAAATAAGATCAAATATGAACTTTGGAATAGATCCTTTCTACTTTGCCTTTGTAAAACTTTAACATATTAAAAAATTTTTTTGATTACAGAAAAAACTGTGATGATTCTCATGGTTAATACTTTCTCTTTGGCTTTCTACTTTCATGCCCCAGACCCTTTTTCCTACACCAGTCTGGAATTTCTATTCTTAGCCCTGACAGGGAGGTGAGTTTTCACCAGTTTCACTTAGAAAGTCAGTTACTAAGGCCACAATCACATAAATGGTATCAAATTTACTCTAATGAATACTATCATTGATAGTCTAGATTGAGAGCATACTCCATTCTAGTATGACATCCTCTGCCCCACAACCACCATCACTCCGACTCAGACCTTTGAACAAAAGCTCTCTCTGCAATTCTGGTGTACAAGGAGAATCTTTCATACATGTGTCAGCCTTTTTATTAATATTTGGGCTGTGTATGTCTGCTTATGTAAAGCAAGGGTAGATTACTATTTCTACAGAAGAGATATGTTATACTCAAACTGATGACCCAAAAAACTAGAACACATCGTCTTATTACAAATATATTTCTTATGGTGTCCTGGTCAGTTCTAATGGAGACAAACTCTCAGACCAAAAATTACATCTATTGGTAATTTAAATAATGTGTGACAAATAGGCTATATACATAATTACTGATCACTTAAAAGGCAAAATGGTAAGCTGTATGTGTTGTGTTTACTCTCCATTATTAACTCTACTTCTTTTTTTAAATTTTTATTTATTTTTTTATTGTGAAAATACTGTACAGAGGGGTTACAATTACATGGGCAAGATAATGAGTACATTTCTTATCAAGCATTGTAGCCTCCTCCTTTGTTTCCCCTTCCCATCCCTTTAACTCTACCTCTTCTTTACTATTCTTTCAAGCTTTTGGATTAGTCTAGTCCCATAACATATATTGAGGTATCAAAATTAACTCTTAAAATACTGTAATAAAAGAGAATATAGACAAAAATTTAAGATATTGGGGGCAACTGTTATTCAAATTTCTGATTTATACAAACTCTTTCACTGACCTCAAAAACAACCTTTATAATAAATACGTATATTTATATGATGATTTGAAGTTAAATTTTTGCTAATAAATAGTATCATTTATATTCTCTACTTAGAATGGGCATTAGACTACTTACAAGAGTATTTTCTGTCTAAAACAAACAGAAGTGTTAGATGGAATTGCAGAGCTGTCTCAGGAGCGAATTCTGATTGAAAAAGACTTTGATTACAAAAAGCATTTCTGTACTCCCCAAAGTGTCTCAGAGGCACCTTCACTATTTGACAAGACCTCAGGAAATTTATAGACATTTTGAAAAAGGAAAAATATTGAAAAGGTCTATGTAAGCCAGATCTTATAATATTCAGGTAAATGTTCCATTTTAGCACTGAAACTTGTTGAGAAGCAATAGAAAGAAACTTTCTATTTTATATACTGAGCCTTTCATACAAATCTAAATCAGAAATGTCTTTGATTTGCTCTAGCTTTCTGTCTGACATATCAGAATATAACTAAGAAATACTGGTAGATTAACAAATATAAAACCCCTGCCCCTTAATAATGTCTTATGCCTAGGTAATTAAAAAAGGCACAATGTTTTTCACTGGAACTTAGAGCTAAATTTGTAATTTACTTCTAATAATTCTAAAGGGCTCGATAGCATATATTTTTGTCTTTTGTTAATATCTTTGTTTTATATTTCAATTACCCTGAGTACCTAAACTTATTGCTTAATATACTATACATATTATTACATATGTTTTATATGTGAGGTATAAATATATTAGTAATAAAAAGAGCCCTACCCCCAGATATTTCCAATCCCTTCTATAGGTTTTAGAAAACTTTAAGGTTTTATGTCAAGGTTAGAAAAGCAATCACTTAACCTCTGATCTTTGTGAGGTTGTTTGAATCTCAAAATAGGTGATACACAAAATATTGAGAAATATCCTCCAAAAGGCATAACATCAAATATTAAGGTAAAGGGAGCAGAGTATGAGGAAGAAAAGAACTATCTAAAATGTCAGAGGCAATTTTCCCCAGTTCTTTCTAGTTGAATTTGATTACTGACTTTGTTTTTGGCATAAAAATAATGCTTGAAAAAACAAAAACAAAAACAAAACAACCTGTGCTCCTTTATTTCCTTTAAGACCTAAATTCCACTTAGATTTGAAAATAGACTATTGTGTAAGTGGTAACTTCATTCCATGACACAACCAAAAGTACTTTCAACAATTGTTCAAGCCCATATTTAAGCAATTAGTCTAGACCATCTTGTCAAGCCTTCTATAATTCTGCACAATAGGTTTTCTTTAAAGAGGAAAATATAATTTAAGAAGCTTCAAATAAATTTAACTAGGAGAAAAACTGGGGTATAGACAAGGAAGTCTGAAATCCAGCCTTTGTCCAAGATAGAATTTGAAAAACATAAAACCCATTTAGACTTGACTGCTAACTTTGGTTTAAGTGTCAATAGAGTGAAAAGGATTCTTGACAAGTGTTTTGTTTTCTCTCACTAAATGACAGCCCTAACCATGTACAATGTCTCCCCTTCCACTCTACAAAGGGTGTGTCACCATAACTTTGCACCCACACATAGGCTTCAGGGTGGCCGCTGACTGAAAAGGAGGACTGAAAAGGAGTGAGCTGTCTGTGTCGGCAGCTTGCCTTGGTTAGCTACAGCTGCAGGGAAGAGTTGGCTCTACTTTTCCTTCCTCCTTCTCCCCCACCCACCTAGAACAAATGCTCAGGCAGCTGCCACACATGAGTGCTTACAGCTTCCATTGTCTTGAGAGGTAGAGGAGAGCTGAGGGGCCTCTGGGACTAAAGGGATGAAGGGCTAACTTCACTCTCCTGCTAGGTTTCCTGGTAAAACAGAGACAAGTTGAGACTGTCTTCTATTGGTATTGGTCAGCAGGGCTTAGATTTTTTAAAATTTATTGTCAAGGTGATGTACAGAGGAGTTATAGTTACATAAGCAAGGTTGCGATTACATTTCTTGTCTAACTTTTTACCCCCTCCCTCATATTTTGCAGTGGTAAGGAAGACAGGGAGAGAATGCAGGAAGCTGACAAAGGCAAAAATGGACTTGGATTGTGGCTAGTTGGTGCACAGATCCAGGCCAGCTTTTGTTAGAAAAAGCACCCAATAATTAATTATGGTTCTTTTCATTCTTAGAAGCTACAACCCAGTGTTTCTTAGGAGGGTATGTTTACACTGTGAGTGAATGGTGGTCGTGGTGGGGCATTTCTTTATTTCACGAGTCTGTTGTGCTCACAATAGAAAATGTTACAAATCTACCTCTGCCTACTAAATGCCTGAAGTATACCTCCACCCTATCATTTTCCACCCACCCTATCATTTTCCACCCACCATATCATTTTGTCAAACAAAAATGCCTTTTCTCTTTACAAATGCCTTCTGGGGAACAGTTAAAACCCTGATGCAAAGCAACTGGACACTCCATCAGTTAAGAAATGAGGATGCTGAGACTCAGAGAGATGAAATAATTTTATTGAGGCCATAGCTAGAAAGTGGCTAGGCAATGTTGCTTTCCCTATAGTGAACTTTCCAGAGGGATGAAACTTACTGTCTCATGATGGACACCTGCAGTTGAATCACCGTGTGCAAATGCACCGCTAAGCTACAGGGAAAAAAATTACATGTGGGAATACCACTGTTTCATTTATGACCACTTAATCCTTTAGTCAGTAGCTTTACAAACTTGCTGGCTTCAGAGGTTATTAAAATTGATGGCATTTTGAGGGAAGATCTGATACTTCAGATTCTTAAGTACATAAAATTTGGAGTTAGGCTGTAGAAGCTTTTCAGAAAGGGAGAGGAATTATCTTGCTAGTTTTTAAAGGAAGGTTAAGAGGGATTAAGAATAGCACCAATAAACATACTTTCCAAGCACCTTGCACAAGGAGCTCATAATGTTTTATTTTCCTCTGACAATGTTTAAACACATTGGCTTTACTCAAAGATAGCCAGTAATAACACCTTGCCTCTAATGGTTATTATTAGTTTAATAGATTTAATCCTGAAAGGAACCCTAGGGGGCAGGAAGAGAAAATGTCATTTCTATTTTACTGACAAGAAAATTGAAATTAGAAAATTTTAGTGCTTACAGAATTCAAAGATAAGGTCTCAGACCTTCAAAACTGTACAACAGTATTCTTTACATTATGTCTTGAAAAAACAAGTCAGTAGAAGTGTTAACTATTATATTTACTTAAATAGCAGCCTCCTTTCCCAACATTTAGAAGGAATTTTTTCCCTTCACCTAATTAGTCATGATCATTTATTCTTGCTACCAACAACAGTCTTCAACTGGGTCCTTACCCAATTCACCACCTACTGAGCCCTCATTCGCTATATATCAGGACCTGGCTAAGACATTAGGATACAGATTAACCAGACCTGGCTGGACAGGGATTCAGAAAGGTTTTCAGAGCATTTTTTGCCCTATCACAATCAGTGTTGATTAGTTCTACTGCTCAGAGAAGAGATGGTGAAATGGTGGATTGAGATTGCACGAATGTAATGCCAAAATGAGTTCACTTTTCCTAGTCCATCTTCCCCACAAATCTCCAAAAACCAGCCCTGGAGGCCACACAGTAAATTCTAGGGGGGGGGGAGGAGAGAGAGAGAGAGAGAGAGAGAGAGAGAGAGAGAGAGAGAGAGAGAGAGAGAGAGAGAGAGAGAGAGAGAGAGAGAGAGAGAGAGAGAGAGAGGAGAGAGAGAGATCTAAGAAATAAAACAGTGGTACATTAGACTTCTACTGGTTTTGTTTTCTGTGACAACACTGAGAAACAGAGGAACAAATGACCTTTAACTATGATGTCAAAGGAAAATAATTCTAGATTTGTCTGTTATAAACATATTTGAGGAGGAAGAAGGAGTAGACTGTCTAGAAGTGGGATCTGTACAACCTAAAATAGTTATTAGGATCTAGATATCTGGAATGTCAGCTCTAAGCAGTTTCAAATATTAGAGATTAGGCTTTTAAGGTAATCAGTGCCTGGGGAGATTCCATTGGCCATTTACTGTGAATACAGACATCTGTACAGCCTTGGGGGGAAGAGGTAATAAAGCTGTCATGATGTTACAATACCTCACTATCCCCTCCTCTCCTATTTCTTTACTTTTAAAACATTAATAAATGTGGCAAGTATGTTTCCAGTTTTCTACCAAGAATGCAAATATGTAGGCTTTCTCCCCTTTGTAGGCTTTCTCCCCTTTCTCTTCCCCAGCAGACCTTCTCCCTCTCCCTCTCTCACTATGACCTCATCTCGGTACAGAAAGGCCACCAGCTGCAGGGAGGGTCTGCCTCCACCAAGTGGGATCATTATCATTAGCAATGCCAAGAAGCCCAACACTGCCTTGCAGACATGTGCAGTGTGTTATGTATTGTTCTGTGGCCTCTCCATATTCACAAGGCTTTGACTTCCTGAAAATAATGTTACAAAAGAACATTTAGATATTTTTAGCAAATTCATCAGTCACTGTATCATCAATGAGAACTGGCCACAGCTTCACAAGTGATTTGGGTCCAATCAATCCATCTAAGAAAATGAAGCCCCCTGATTTTTTAAAACAAGTTAATTTTTTTTCTATGGTGGGGAGGACAGAATTAGAGTAGCTTCTTTGCAAGAGAATTTCATGGAAAATAAAATTAGAAAAAATTGTAAGATCCCAGAACAACAGAAGCTGTCTTTATGTTTTTACAAGCATATCTTTTATAGATTTATATTCATTTCTTCATTCTTCTGAACTCCCCTGTTAGCTAAATCCAACTTAATTCAGAGAATAAGGATATGAGATTAATATACTAGCAATTACAATATGCTATCTATTACCATCTAGATACTGTGTTATATATAGAATGCATGCCTCTCAACCTTTCTGCACACATACATAATTACTTCCATGTTATACATGTAGTACCTAAGGCTCTGAGGTATCCTGAGTCCTTTTCTAGGCAATCTCATCTATTCCCAAACTTTAAATATTGCTTATAAACTTTCATCCAATTTATGTCCCAGGATAGTCATATACTATAAGATGCAGATCTGTTTTTATAATTAGCTGTGTTCCCACTTGGATAAACCACAATCATCTCTTATCAAAGACACTCAAAATCAAACTTGGGATCTGTCATTTCCTCCCCTAGGTTAGATTCTGTTCTAAAAAGTTCTCCACTCAGGAAACAGTTCACCATGATAAGAAAGTAGAAGGCATTAGTAATACTCTTACTGTGCACTGCCATCAATCCTGAGAGCCACCAAGTCTTATCAACTTTATCTCCCAAATTTGTCTCCCAATTCATCCACCTGATGACACACAATCATTTGAGTAGTTTCAGTAAAAGGTCAAATTTTTACCTCATAAAAATATTTCTCAGCTGGACATGGTGGCCTATGCCTATAGTCCAAGCATTTAGAAGGCTGACATGAGACAATTACTTGAGCTCATAACTTAAGAATCCAGCCTTGGCACCATAGCAGGATCTGGAGATTCCAAGTTAAAAAAAAAAAAAAGAAAGAAAGAAAAGAAACAATAACAACAACAAAAAACCCCACCAGGGTGGGGGGAAGATGGGATGGGAAGGGTAAACAAAGGAGGAGGCTACAATGCTTGATAAGAAATGTACTCATTACCTTGCCCATGTAATTGTAACCCCTCTGTACAGTATTTTCACAACAACAACAAAAAACCCCCCCACCAACCCACCAACACTTCCAATGGCTACTCACAGCTATGACAAAAGACCAGAAGTGTTCTCAGTTCTTTCACATAATCTGGTTCCAGTCACCTCTATCTTTTCACTTTCCTTTAATTTACTGGACTCTAGCTCTTGTTTTCCTCTAGTTTCTCTTTTGTCCCAACTCCCTTCTTAAGAGTCTTAGGACAAGGCTTTCCTTCAGCCCGTAATTTTTTCCCCCTCTCCTGTAGGCTCATATCCACTTTTGCTTTGAACCTCGATTTAACTGTATTCACACAAGTCTTCTATAATTCATTTTAATAAGAGTTCTCCCATTTTTTTTCTCCCTGATATTTACTACATTTGAAACATTAACTTAAAGGTTTATTTTTCTTTGTTTTGCCTAGCTTGGTATAAACTCAATGAGGACAAAGACCAAATCTATCTTATATTTATGTGTCTAGCATAATGCCTAACTTATGTGCAATCAATATTTGTTAAACTTTAATAAATGAAGCAAAAAATATACTCATGGTAACAGGATATGAAAACAATTTTTTTTTGTGATGTTCCTGGGGCTTGAACTCAGGACCTAGGTGCTATCTCTGAGCACACTCGCTCCCCCCACCCCCAAAAGGCTAGTGCTCTACCACTTGAGCTACAGTAGTTCCACTCCCATTGTGTGTGTGTGTGTGTGTGTGTGTGTGTGTGTGTGTGTGTGTGTGTTTAATTGGAGATAAGTGTCACATGAACTTTCCTGGCTGGGCTGGCTTAGAATCTCAGTCCTTAATCTTAGCCTCCTGAGTAGGTAGGATTATAGGTGTGAGCCACCAGTGTCTGACCTGAATACAAATCTTAAGTTTTATTCTTTAACATGTGCTTTAACGTATTCTCTTTTAAAATTATGTAAAGCAGAAAAAAAGTTCTTGAAATTTCCATAATTCCAAAGTCCTTACTGACTCAAATGGATGGACAGTGTGATTACTGAAAGGTGGAAGTCTGGGAATATGGTGAGAAGAGAGAAGAATCTGTTTCTTATACCATATATAAAACAAGAAACATCTACTGGCCTGAGTAAAAAGTCTAAAAGAGAAATGAAAGGATGACTGGGTGAAAGATAACTTTAGGATTCCTAAGTTGTTATAATTCTAAAGGAAATGAGATTCAGGAACCAAGAAAAACTCTAAGAAAGAGTAGAAGCTGTTTTTGCTAAAAAGCATCAATTCTACACAAGGGGTAATAAAAACAAGATAAAAGCGTAGCATCTCTGTCTCCATTTTGCATCTGTCTCCCTTGCTTTGAGTCATTCTCTTGTGTAGTCACCTTAAATCTGGGACCAACAGGTCTTATGGATAAGCATCTTGTGACAAGAGTGGAAATTACCCAAAGGCAAAGGCCACTATCTCACAGTATGGTCAAGACCCCAGTTGACCATACTGAGATAAATCATCACTCAGACCACAGTTTGACCTAGACTGTTTACCTGTTCAAGCTTCTCTGTGCCCATACATACTTGTGTTTCTTATATATATATATATATATATATATATATATATGGAGTCTTGGAGCTCATGTCAGTATCCTTAGGAGAGAAGATGGAGGAAGCTGGCTACCTTGCCTTCCTAGTACAGCAGGAGTTTCTCTCCCATCACCACTGTTCAGATCTTCCACTGGCATCTTCAGATAGGTAGCAGAACCTAGTCCACTGGAATGGCTGGAATTGAAGCCATTACTCCAAAACTTTGGTGGAAAAAAATAATTGTTTAATCTAGGAAGGAAGAACAGAGCCTAAGAGGTTTTGAAAAGACAGAACTATCTTTCAAGAGGGAAGAAACTTACTGGATATGGTTTCCTGTATGTATCTCTTTCATTCATTCTGTCCGTCCGTCCATCCGTCCGTCCGTCCGTGTGTGTGTGTGTGTGTGTGTGTGTGTGTGTGTGTGTGTGTGTGTGTGTGTGTGTGTGTGTGTGTGTGTGTGTGTGTGTGTGTGTGTGTGTGTGTGTACACACTGTGTGAGCACGAGGGAGAGATTGTGAATAGTAGAAGGGAACTGATAAAGAAAGAACAGATTATTAGAAATGCTGGAAAAAGCTGCTCTGAATTGTGAGGATTGGGGATTATTATTTTCAGGTTGAGACAAGGATGATTTTTTTTTTTTTTTTTTTTTTTTTTTTGGTTGGTCGTGGGGTTGAACTCTGTGCCTGGGCGCTGTCCCTCAGCTCTTCAGCCAAAGGCTTGCACTCTACCACTTGAGCCACAATGCTACTTCCAGCTTTTTTTTTTTTTTTTCTGTTTATGTGGTGCTGAGGAATCAAACCCAGAGCCTCACGCATGCAAAGAAAGCACTCTACCACTGAGCCACCTTTCCAGCCACAGGATGCTTGTTTTTATCCAATTCAAAAGTGTTCTCTGTCGGGTGGTAGTCTGAAATGGATGCTCAGATGATAGAACTATAAGCATAAAAACAGTCTGACTAGCATCAGTCCTGTTAGGTCATTATTGTTCTTGTTCTGTTCTTACAGTCGTTTTTTTCTTTTTTCTTTTTGTTAAAAAAAAAAAAAAGAGTTCCTATTTCCCTTGATAAATGTAGACGTGTTGCATTTCCCCTAGCTGTTAAGGTCTGGGAACTTTGGATCTCTTCCTCCTCCTTTAATCCTTTCTTTTTCTCAAACTGTCCTAGCTTTTTACAAGAAACACTCAATTATTAGGAACTTACAAAAGTTTCTCATGTTACAATTGCTTTGTGTGGATGAAATGGTAATAGCAACTGGGTTATCAACTATTTGGCAAAAGGAAAAAAAAAAAACAGATTCTGTTCTCTATTTCTCCTCATGGTCTCCATAAAAGGCAATGAAAATCTTCAACAAATTTAGTATCATCCAACAGGGCTGGAATTATTCTGGTTAATTATGTACTTATGAATTGCCAATTTCCAAGGAATTAAAGTAAGATTCTGTGTCAACTGATACAGGACATTAACATCTTTGTCTGATGAGTCAGAAGGTGCACAAGCAACTTGCAACATTCTAAGTTACAGTTCTGAACATTTTATTACAATGATGGCTGGCTAGATAAAGGAGTTTACCGTTTCTGTTATTGCCTGGACAGAGCCAACTGTATTTGTTCCTGGCCAGATTTCTTATTAGAATAAAAAAAAAATGAAGTTCCACATTGAGCTTGACATTTATGGTTCTACATTCTGCAACTAGATAATTTTCTTTATAAAAACATTAGGAGTTAGTGAGGTTGTTCTAATTTGGGTGCTAATTTTTAATTTCTAGTGATAATATCTATCTATCTATCTATCTATCTATCTATCTATCTATCTATCTATCTATCTATCTTCTTTCCACTCCTAAATTACTATATTTAAAGATTAATTTTCATGATTTCTAGCAATCTGACAAAATTTTAGAGCACAAAGATTCTGACCTTATGGCAAAGAAAGAGCAAGCTTTGTGAAGAAGAATTACTTAATGGGTGGAGGACAGAAAGGCTCTGCAATTGTTCTTCTCACTGTTAACCTCTAGGTTATGCTTTCCTAAAGTATCTTTCAGCTGTCATTAAAAAGTTATATTTGGGGCTGGAAGGTGGCTCAGTGGTAGAGTGCTTGCCTTGCATGCATGAGGCCCTGGGTTCGATTCCTCAGCACCACATAAGCAAAAAGAAAAAAGCCGGAAGTGGCACTGTGGCTCAAATGGTAGAGTGCTAGCCTTGATCTGAAGAGCTGAGAGACAGTACCCAGACAGGCCCAGAGTTCGGGCCCCATAACCAACAACAACCACAACAACAACAAAAAAAAAAAAAAAAAAAAAAGAAAGAAAAGTTATATTTTAGCATCAGCATGTGAAGTACTTGTGTTTTTGTCTCAAAAGAATAAGCGTCGGGTGGCTCAGTGGTAGAGCGCTTGCCTTGCATGCATGAGGCCCTGGGTTCGATTCCTCAGCACCACATAAGCAAAAAGAAAAAAGCCGGAAGTGGTGCTGTGGCTCAAGTGGTAGAGTGCTAGCCTTGAGCTGAAGAGCTGAGGGACAGGGCCCAACCCAGAGTTCAGGCCCCATGATCAGACACCTTCTCCCCCCCCCCCCCCCCTGCAAAAGAATAAGAGTCGAGGGAAATAAAGCAAAAAGTGAGTGTCTGTTCCCCGACGTCTCCAGTATAAAAGAGTTCTAGTAGTCTAAAACTACACTATCTGGTCATAATAGGGCTCCCTTCCCAGTTCACCCATAGCCACCCCGTGTGCACTCATTCCCTTTCCCAAACTAAATACATACGACTAAATCTATTTTCTTGGTAAGGCAATTGTTGATTAATGAATCATCTTTCCTGTAATTTTTATTTTCTGCAGCTAGTTTGGCTAGGTTCCCTGGCATTCCTGCTGAAGTATGTAATGGAAAATTTGACCTCACACTTTTTGCTTTTCTGTAACATCACGAAACACTGATATAATAGGGCTACAAAAAAAGCAGCTTGGAGATGGAAGGGATGTAAAGAAAGAAAAGGCTTTGTGTGGAAAGGAACAAAGATACACTAAATCATCTGGAAAGTAAATATTTAGCTTCATAGACATGAAGTCACATCTATCTTCAAGAGCAGCTCATTTGTTACAGCTTAGGATGTTATAACGTTTCCATCATAATTCTTTTCTAAAGATTGTAAACCAGCCATAAAAAGCCACTTTCAAAATTAACTTGGAAGGCAGGCTGGCCATTTTGCAGATCCCATAACGTCTTCAAAATGGTGATTTCAGTAGGGTAAGTAGAAGAATGGTGTCAGGAAGCAATTTTTTTTTTGCATTTCAGTATATCGGAGCTGATATGAATTAACCTTTAGCAATCAATCTTCTGTGATCACATCCAAACATAGAAAGAAAATAGAACAGGTCATACAGAATCAACTGGTAACTATGAGGCTTGGGACTTGGCAGGAGAGATATGCTTTCAGCAACATTTACAGTAGAATGAATGTATGTTTATGAAAACTATTCTTTTTAAAATATGAAATTGTGTTCCCTTTCTTAAGGCAAAGAAATAAATTCTTCAAATGCATAATCCAGACCTGAAGGGACACCAGTCCAGACAGTGACTCAAAATTTCTCCATGCAGTCTAATGAAAAAATATGAGTTATGATGGGTAGAGTCCTATATGGCTCTCAAAAACATACCCACAAAAAGGAGTGACTCCCTGTTTAGTCCCAAATAGACATCCAAATGAGGTGTTTGGTGTTAACTATATTGGCTTATGTGTGTATTGTCAACCCAGCAGTCCCTGTGGCTGTCAGCAGGTATGTTCAAGGAGTACTTAGTTTTTACTATTCATTTAGATGTGCTGAAAAAATAAAGGGAGAAAGGGAAGACAGAGAAGCTTATACAGATTACTACTTAGTTACCCAGGCTGCTGGAAAAATATGCGGCTGTTTCTTAATGTTATATAAACTGTTTCTAAAACTACTGTTCCATCTGTATAATGCTATTCACTGGAACTTTATAACTGATTCTCAGAGGAGAGAGCATTAATATTGTATTTATAGGTTGGGTAAGCAGTATTAATTTGAACAATTAATATATTAAAAACAGAATTTAAAGAACTATAAAATATGAAAATAAGCCACTGAGAAGACTTCTGTGTTTAATTTTATGTTGTGATAGTTATCTGTCCCAGACATTGTCTTAGGTTTCTACTTCTAACTGGCTTTGGTGAGACAGGAAATTAAAAAAAAGAATATTCACAAAGTTTGGAGTGATTCTAATGTCTAACTATAAAATGCAGGTATATTGATGAAAGTTGTTAAGTGCAAAGAAAACTATTAGGGGAAAAATGCTATGTGCAATTTAATATCCTATTTAAAAGAGTTCTGAGATCTTGGCTGAAAAATGACTTGGTAGTACATGAAGGTATCAACTCCAGAGATGCTAGATGTTCTTCTAGATTCCTAAAGAAAAGTTTCTAGATTTTATTTGGGTTCTGGAAATTCTACTATGTATTCTCTACGTATTGTAAGATTGAATCTTATATGGTCTAATTAGAACTTAGTTTTATTTCTCTATTTACTGGACGGTATATTAATCTAAATTGCTCTTGAAACTTTGTTTTTTACCTCTTTACTATTCCAGAACTTGGTAAGGCTTATTTTTATTCTTCGACTACATCCCTGTGATCAAGGACAATAAAAACAGTTGATCAGTTTTTTTTGAGGTAGAGTTAATTAGTAAGCTATCCTAACCAAGGAGATAAAATTCATAATGATTACAGTGAAAGTAAGGGGAGTGTCTGTGTTTGATGAACTATCATTTTAGGGCAGTAATAAAACACTGGTAAAAAGTACAACTTCTTGGTCTTTCCTGTAAGCATTAAGTTTAGAAGTTTTGCAATATATATAAATGTTGAAATTAATGAATTGAGCAAATTTGTGTTAGCTTAGGCCAACAATTTTGTAGGTACCATTTCAGAGGTATTTTACACATTTACAGACAAATATGTATACTTCTTCTCTTACTTGTTTCATTAAAATTTAGCATGCACGACATACAATATATTCTACACTGTATATTGAATACTTAACAATATACCTGGGACATCTGCCTTTAAGAAGCCAGATGCACACAGAGATAAACAAATGAGGCATGCTTTAATTGATATGGGAGTTGGAAACTGTTCATGTTTGTGGACATATTCATAAATTTTATAATTACTGAAGAGAGAAGTTGCAAGGATAGTATAAATAACTTTTACCTTCTGACTGCATTTGGTGATTTAAAAATTTTTGCCACTCTTGCATTTTCTTTGTATACGCACATTATTTGTTATCTGAATCATTTGAATTAGTTGTGAGATGATCTGATTTTACCTCTACATAGTCAATGCTTATTCTCTAAGAAAAACGATAAAAATTTACTGGTTTGAATGCATTCTTAGAAATTAATGTGACCCTCCCCCATGGTGTAACCCCTGTTTTCACTGTATTTGATGTTGGTATAATTTGGGGAGGGGAAGGGAAAAAACAAAATGTTTAAGTAGGAATACAGATTGACCCATTGCAACAATGAGATGTACAAGACCCTCCCTAAAACGAAAAACGAACTTTACCATGTAACCAGAGTCGGGGGTATGGGGTGGGGGGGGTGTAGTTGAGGAGGTGGGATGGATGGTAGGGGAAAAGCAAAGGAGGAGGCAATAATGCTTGATTAAGAAATGTACTCATTACCATGCTCATGTAACTGTAACCCCTCTGTACAGTATTTTCACAATAAAAAACTTATTAAAAAAAAGAAATTAATGTGTTGGAGAATTAGCCCCCAATACAGAAGTACTGAGAGTTGGTGGGAACTTTTAGAAGTGATTAAACTGTTAAGAGGGATTAATCAATGTCTCTCTTGGGTATTGGTTAATCCTTGAGGGACTAGATCAATTACCACTAGAGCAGGCTGTTATAAGCAAGGCCACCTATTTCTTTGCTCTTTCATATTCTACGTATCCTTCAGGTTTTTTTTTTTTGTTGTTGTTGTTGTTGGTCATGGGGCTTGAACTCTGGGCCTGGGTGCTGTCCCTGCACTCTTTAGCACAAGGCTAGCGCTGTACCACTTGAGCCACAGTGCCACTTCCGGTTTTCTAATGGTTTATTGCAGATAAGCGTCTCACGGACTTTCCTGCCTGGGCTGGCTTGAACCGAGATCCTCAGATCTCAGCCTCCTGAGTAGCTAGGATTACAGGCGTGAGCCACTGGCACCCAGCTTCCTTCAGTTTTTCTGTCAAGACATGATACAGCATTAAATCCTGGACTTTCTGATCATGAAACTGTAACCTGTGACCTAAATAAACCTCTTTTCTTTATAGTTACTTAGTCTCTTGTATTCCATTATTTCCAAAGAAACTGGATGGGGATGCTCAGAGTAAGAAGAATTATGTAGATACAGTAGTATTTAATCCTCACAACTTATTCAATTTTACCAGTTGTCCTAATAATGATACACAATTTTTACTTTTCCTAATACAGGATCCAATCTAGGAGCATATGAACACTTAATTTCATGTGTCTTTTGTTTTCTTTAATCAAATTGTGCCTCAGTTTTTCTTTGTGTTTCAGGGCACTGACATTTCTAGAGTTCTTTTATTTTGGATTTGTGTAATAATTCCTTTGTACTAAATTAATTATGCATTTTTGGGGGCAGGAATATGAGGTCAACTTGTTCTGTTTGGTGCTGGTAACATGAATCATGGATTTGCCTGTAGTTATTAATAAGTAATTTGTAGATATTTAAGATGTGTAAATATTCTATTTTTTCACTAATATTTCCTTACTAGTTTTGGTATCCACTAAAATTTCCAGTACCATGATTTAAAAAAAAATCTACCATTCATTTTATATTAGTTGGCATTCTACTACAAAGAAGAGTTTTTCCTTCTTACATATGTAGTATCTATATGTTCATTATCCACATTCACACATTCATTAATATTTTATTCTTATAGGACTTATACTTCATCAAAATAGTTATTTTGCTGTTCCAGTTGTTCCAGATTTGGTCAGTGCAGTCCTTTCAATCTGTCTCTTGTATTGTTTTGATATATCTCTATCATTTTTTTGAGACTTTCCAACATATTAATCTGAAAAGATGACCTAAGCTTATATTGTTTTTCCTTCATTGGCCTATGAGCTATTTCTCAAATAAACCTATTTCTTGTAGTAAGAAGTAAGATTTAGAAGCCATGATCCAGTTGCTTTCTGTGCTCATAGTTATAGGGCTTTTGTTTGTAGGCTCTTACAGCAGATGAGCAAAGAAAAATGCTCATGCTTCAAAGGTTTTTTTTTCATAAAATTAGATTCAGAGAGTTATATAAACTAAGCTATGACTTTGGTGTTGTTTTGTTTTCCTGAGGCTTGAACTCAGGGCCTGCTGTCCCTGAGTTTTTTTTTTTCAAGGCTAGCTCTCTGATACTTGAGTCACGTCTCTACTTCAGCTTTTTGCTAGTTAATTGTAGATACGAGTCTCATGGACTTTCTGCTCATGTTGGCTTTGCCCCATGATCCTCAGATCTCAGCCTCCTAAATTGCTAAGATTGCTTGCATGAGACATCATGCCTGACTATTAAGTTAGAATTGGTAGAACTGGGATAGTGGTTTTAGTATTTTATTCTGTTTTACACTGAACTTACAATTGTATTGATTACTAAATCTTACTCAAGATGTATCTGACAAGATGTCCAAGAATAAGGACTTTGTTTCTTTCTTTTTATTTTTCTTCTTTATTCATAAAGACCAACAAAATATACATCATATAATGTACAATGACTAGAAATTATGTGTTTGGGATTTGTTTCCCAAATATCTAGTGTGGAGGAAAGAAATAGATATTTCAAATGGCCATAAATTAATGACTGCTGAAGCTGGTATCAGTAACTTTCCATTTCCATACAAGATATCTGATGGAAATACCTTAAAGGTTGGGAAGACTTATTTCAGCTTACTGTTCAAAAGTTCTAGTTAATGGCTGGCCACCTCCACTGCTATGAGCTTAATCAGAACATCACTGTTATGGTAGCCAGGAAGCTGAGAGAGAGAGGGAGAGGAAAAGCTAGAAGTAAGACAAACCTGTCAAAGTCATGCCCTTAGTGACCTATTTCCTTTAAGAAGTTTCATCTAACTCTAAATAATGCCATCAAATTCTAAAACCATCAACAGACATCCATTCCTCATGGTCTGATCACTTTTAATAGTACCAGGAGCCGAGGGACCAAACTTTCAATACACGAGCCATTGGACCATTTTGTATTCAAACTGTAACACTGATAATGGGCACAAAAGGGTTCTTTTCCTTCTATTCTTTTTTTTTCTATTTTTGAAGATTTCCATAATAATAAAATATATCTAAGGATAATAAAAAACAACCTTCTTACTCGAATGACTTTCCTTTTGCCCCTTTAATAATTCAATTTCCATAACAGATTAGAGTGAACAAATATCAAGATATTTGTACTACTAGGAATAAGAAGGAAGTATGAGATGTGTATGCCTGTTCAAAGTAATTTAAGGAAAAAAATCTCTTACAGAATGCCTATTTTTATTAATTTCATCTTTTGAATAGTTTTGGTCTAAGGGACTCGAACATGTCCATAGTTTTTCACCATCAAATTACCAGTTTTGTCATCCTAGAAAGCACATGCTTGAAGACATATTTTGTTACCCCATCAAACGCTAAAAATACAATATGCATATCTGGAGAACACTGCACCCTAACAAGCATCTTGCTGTATGTATGAAGATAGTTTTCTGTAGATATTCCAGGTCATACTATACTTAAATAATGGATAGTGAAATAGCTAAAACAGGAAAGTGGAGAACGATAACACTAGGGGTATAATACTCTGGAAAAAATACATCAAACCAATATATTTATATAGACTGCTCACTAATGTGAGGGATAGTCTCTGAGACTGCATATTTAACAGAAAGTCTTGGCATAAAATGCCAAATGTCACTGTTATTCTATATCAGTGTTATTTCAAGAAAGTCTATTTTGAATTATGACAATTTCCCTACCATAAATCTGATCCCACTGTCTTACCTAAGTAATAGACATTCTCTGTCAAGCTTCAAAAAATATGTGTCTGTTCCATTTTATACATAAAGAAACAGCTTAAGTGACCCCAAAGTAGTCATTTCAGATGGGATTTCAGGCTACAAATATGTTCTTCTGTTATCTAAGCAAGAGATGAATCTTTGGGATTATTGGCACTAAATGACTACCTTACCCAAATGTTGACTCAAAAGGTACATTCTTTACTAAAGCCAGTGTAAGAACGCTAGTAAATTCTTTCCATTACATCTGGGCATAATGAGAATGCTAATATTTTGCAGCCTGCACATTGTAAATAAATACAGATCAAATAACTTCTTACTGCTGCCATGAGAGTAATTTTCCCCAGACAGTAAGTGGTACATTAGCACATACTTGTCTCCCAGCTGAGGTCTCTCCCCTAACCCTCCTTCCCCACTTCCATGTAGGAAAAACCAGTGCTATGATACAGATCAGAAAATTATCTCTTGTGTCTGTAATCACCAGCAACCAGTCTTGCTATTCCAGTGAATAATGCAAATTTACTTTTTTTTTCTTAAACATACTAATAGGTCACTAATGTAAGCAAAATAAAGAATGATGAATGCGTAATAGCAGCCATGTTTCTTCAATCAGATATCCATACTGAAAGTTTGGCTGTGGTTTCAAAAAAATCTGGATTAAATAACATGCTTCATATATAAAAAAGGTTGGCTAAAAAGTGCATTTTGGTACTATTCAGTCATACATAAGAGAGCCACTTTTGTACTACATTTCAACCTTTTGAAAAAGTATAATTGTTTCCTTTAAGATAGGTACACTGGATATTTGGCCTCTGAAACCTAAAAATAACTCATGAACCAAGTAAAACTTGTGGAAACAAGAGCAGGACCATGTCAACTCTTATGCCAGTTTCTTGTTTGGTTGGGTTTAAAAAATTCATTTCTGGTCTGTTAAAGAGGCACTTTATGAAATTCACTGAGTTTTCCAATCACTGTTTAAAAATCTTCTGTCTTAATATTGCCTCTTCAGGTTACTGGGTAAGAATCTGGGAGAGAGAGCGAGCAGTTGAGGGGCAGTGAATGTCTTAGTAGAGACAGGTTAACACAGAGAGCAAGCTGAGGAATTCAACTCTTGCAGCCAGCCTTTGTTGTGGAAGTTTTACAATGTTACAAACATTAGTCATGACCCTGTAGAAGATAACAGCAAGCTCTAAGAACTGTGATTTTTCAAAGGGGATCTTGGGAATGAGAGCTTTCATGGATGCTTTCCAGAGCTGCAGCTGCAGAGCTTGTGGGTTTTTCATTGGCTGCCACTTGACAGAGGTAAGGCAGAAGGAAACATTCTTTGAGGGCAAGTTCAGACAGTGAATAGTTCAAGGCTGCAGCCTGCCTAGAAATTGCAAGCAATGAATGAACACATAAACCACAAATGGTTTGATTTTTTTCCCAAGGTTTTAAGGAGCTGAAATCATTCTATTACTGTGTAATGATTACACAGATTAAAGTTAATATTTATAAAGTAATGCTACCCCAACAGTATAGCTGAGATAGGTTTTTTTTTTCTTCCATCTTTTTTCCTTTTTGGTCCTCTTTCCTATCAGTAGTAATGGTACAGTGGAACATAAAATTTCATAAAAGGCCCTTAGGTTTTTACTGGCTTTGCCACCTCATGTTTCTATGATTGAACCTCAGTTCTACTTTCCACAGCAAGTAAGATTTACCCTGGAGTGCTGTTCTTAGGAATAAATAAGATAATGCATGCTAGATGGCTGCAGATAGAAGATACTCCCCAAAAGATTAGTAATAATAGTTATTAGTGTCATTATTACTAATACTCCCTTGTTAACATATATAACCACAAAAAACTGAACTGTCATCTATACAATCATTCTAGGTGCACTGACCTACAACATAAGTGAAGCTGCATTTAATTGCCTATAGATTATTCAGACTATTTGTACTAATGTTCCTTTATAGTTTTGAGTTTATTAATTCCATTAAAGTTTCTCAATATAGTCTTCACATCATATAAACAGGGATTTTTATGGGTTCTTTTAGTACAGCAGAAGATACTTTCTATGACAATTTTACAATGCATCAAGTACTTTTTACCAAAAGAAGAACATGGCTGGCTGCTTCCTCTTGCCTCAGTCAGTCTTCATAACCAGTTACTGATAATGCAAACCACCAGCTGCCATTCCTAATAAAATGCTCCATTGGCTCTATGTACCTTATGGCAAGCTCTAAGTCATATGCCCTTTTCTTATTTCTGCTTTCCTTTTTTTTTTTAAAGGCCAGTAAAATGTTGCCTTTTGTTAAACTTAAGTGAGTAAATAAAAATAGCCCATCTGGAATTTAACTGAGTATTAACCAAGACTATCTAAAACAGAATCAAGGGGCAAAGCAATGGTTAACTCTTCCTGCACACACATACATTTCTCATACTACATTTAAATCATCTGTACTTCAGGTATCATATATTTTTCCTCTATGTATTAGCACTTCATTTTTGTCATATTTCATTATTTATCTTCCTAGGTGAGGAGTTAAACAAATTACAGCCAGCAGACTAAAGTTTTGCTACAACCTGTTTTTGTACACTCTGTAAGAATGCCTAACATTTTTAAATGACTGAAGAAAAATATAAAACATTTTTTGTGACTTGTGAAAAATAAAACCTACATTTTCATGCCGATAAAGATTTATTAGAACATAATCATGCTTATTCACTTATATTATCTAAGTCTGCTACACTGGATATAGTTTCATAGTTGTTAAGGAGACTAGGTGGCTAGAAAGCACATTTTCTATCTGACACTTTAAAAAGTTTAGTGACTTTAAGTCTTCCTCTTGGGAGAAGTGAGGCAAATACATGTAAAGCATACTGTCTGTCCTCTTTGCCTTCCTATCCTAGATCCTTAGCCTTACAAAGGAAATACAACTTGGATTGGTATTTCCTTGGCAGTCAAAGAATAATAGTAATAAAAAAGAAGTAACACTGGAGCCCAAGATGAGTTCTGAGTCTTATTTTCAGTTGAGTTTTAATGTTTAATCTGGATCATTAAAAACTTCTCTAAGCCTGTAATATGGCTTCTCACTTGGGTTCTCTTTTCTCTTTGGGGAAAAAAGTAACCTTGTACTCACCACTAGATCACCCTGATACTATGTAAAATTTTCTCACCATCTTCTCCCTTATCCTACCACCAAGTCAATGCAAGATCTGAGAAAATGAGAACAGGAATTGTGGAACATTGTCTAATGGGCTGGTAAATGAAAATGAAAACCCACTGTTTAAAACTTATGGAGGTAGCTCCAGAATGTGATCATATAATTACTGTAATGAATAATTCATTCTAGTAATGAAGTACTTTGAGCAAATGGGACTGAATCACTTATTTTATAGACATTCCCTATTAAAAATGTGACATTTCAGTACATACTCTAACATCCTTTTGTTTAGGCTATCTTCTAAACTATACTAGGAAAAACAGGATACAAAGTAGGACAATAGGATGGAAGTAGAATGAGCAGAGACCACTTTAGGTTTGGAAGACAGTAAAAGAGGTATTTGTATTGTTTTTAGACATTATCAGCTGGCAAATACATTTCTAGTCAAATTTTTATTGCAATGTAAGCACATATATTTTCATTTTAAACTTTTTTCCTTATTAAAGGGAAAGAAGACTAATTGACATCATCACCACAAAACTCCTTATTGTTAACTATATAACTGTTTGTATTTGTATGATCCGAAAAGAGCAGTGAGTTGATGGACACTTGTGTAAAGTAGATTAAGTTCCTTATGGGAATGATTACTCATCACCCCAAGTTGTAAACAACTTGGGCTTACTACATTTTTTTTTTGACACCTAACATTACAAAGAAACCCTGGAACAGGTGTTTCACAGGAAAGCAGGTTCTAAAAAAAACAGACTAGCTGAGAAATGAATGAATGAAAACCAATATAAGTTTTGTAAGTAGAAAGTTCAAATAATCATTGTTAAAATATGATGAAGATCACATGCACTCATAATAACTAAAGTTGGATGAATTCTTAGGGGATATTGAGTTCAAGTTTCCTTCATGGAAAACCAAAATGGACTCCAGGTAACCATTTCTAATGCCATAGTCTGTTTTCTATAACAGAATTCCAGAGGTTGGGTAACATATACAATAGAAATTTATGTTTCTGAAGTCTAGAAAGTCCAATAATAATGTGCTAGCATCTGGCCAGGGTCTTCTTGTTTCATCATCCCACAGAGGCAGGCGGAAGGACAAGATGACATGGGAAAGGCAAAAGGGAGAAAGAACCAAGCGTTCTTTTATTTAGGAACCCATTTGGCAATAACGGCTTTCATCAATTTATGATGAAGAACCCTCATGATCTAATTATTTCTTAAGGGCCCTACTTCCCAACACTGTTGCATTGAGATCTAGGTTTCTAATTTATGACATCAGACAAACACAAATCATAGCATCCTGCTTTCATCCAAATACTCTCTTTCTGGTAACATAGAGACCTGTTTTAACCTAGAGACCTGTTTAACCAAGCCAAATCTAATCGTTTTGGTCTAACTCCCATAATGACACAGCCAAAATGCCAAAGAAGAGTTTAGAAAATAATGCTAAGCTACAAAATAGGTATCCAATTCCATTTTTAATCATCAAGTATTTGTAGTTATATGACTTAGACCAGGACTTTGTTCTTCTAGTCCTAGGCTTCATTTGTCTAGATTTTTTTTTAATGGAAGTATTGGGATTTGAACTCAGGGATTCATGCTTCCTAGGTAGACATTATCACTTGAGCCATGCCTCCAATTGTATAAAGCTGGGTCGTCTGGTTCTTTCTAGTTTTGAATTTTTTCTCTTTCTGTACTTTCCATTCCATATTTTACAGAAATGAAAACCAGTTGTGTGAAAGGCAAAAAGCGCTATGGCATTTTTCTTCTTATAGTTCTCACTTATGTCATATATGGATTGTCTCTGAATGTGCCAACATTTTCTAAATGTCATCCTAACCCTTGGTCTTTATCTTGGCTTTCCAGAGTACCTAGAGCTTGACTTTATTTTGACCAGGGATATTTTGAATGTTTTTATGTCTGAGTCTGCCCTTTGGCCACTAGTTAGCTTAGTGACAGGCAAAGCCACAAAAGCCCTCTAAGAGGCAATTTAGCTTGAAGAATTAGGGACAAAGCTACTTTCAATGGAACCTCAATAAACTACTCAATATTCATTCTTTAACATTTTACATTGTAATTACAATTAATACATATTAATTGTACATAATAGTTGACATTACTATGACATCTCTGATTTTTAAATGTCTAGAATAAAGAGATTAGAAGAACACTGGAGCTTAAGGAAAAGCTGTGCTTTTGATAAATTACAATTAGGCACATTTGCCATAGCCTACATGAATAGAGAGACAATATTTTTATAAACAGAATAACTACACAGAGTAGTCACCTTGCAGAAAATACATAGGCAATAGTGAATGACTATTTAGCATTTTATGTGCTTAACTTAAATAATATATAATTTTAAACAACTGAATGTACCTAGGGGTATCTTATTTTCAGAGCAAAAATTGTAACTAAAAATCAATAGTATTGTTTTACTAGATCAAAGTTTATATTCTGTACAAATATATTTATTTTCATGTATTTAAAATTATTTTTAATACTTGTAAATATCAAACTTTATTTCAGCCAATTAAGAGCATGAATTATTTAAAAACAAAGAGAAGCAAATGTAGGTTCTGATAACTAATAACAAATGATTGAGGGCTGGGAAGGTGGCTCAGTGGTAGAGTGCTTGCCTTGCATGCCAGAGGCCCTGGGTTCGATTCCTCAGCACCACATAAGCAAAAAAGAAAAAAGCCGGAAGTGGCTCTGTGGCTCAAGGGGTAGAGCGCTAGCCTTGAGCTGAAGAGCTGAGGGACAGCGCCCAGGCCCAGAGTTCAAGCCCCATAACTGGACCAAAACAAAAACAAAAACAAAAACAAAAAAGCAAATGATTGACTTGCTTGATGTGTTTCACTACATAAAAATACACACAAATACATAATTTTAAAATTTGTTATATTTTGGTAAAGAGATCTTTTAAAACATTACTGGAACAGAGTGCTGGTGGCTCACATCTATAATCCTAGCTACTCAGGAGGCTAAGTTTGAGGAATGAAGTCTGAAGCTAGCTCAAGCAGAAAAATCCCCAAGACTTTTATCTCCAGTTAATCAGCAAAAAGCTAGAAGTGAAGCTGTGGGTCAAATGGTAGAGCACCAGCCTTAAGCAAAGAAGCTAAGGAAGAACATGAGGCCCGAGTTTAAGCTCTAGTATTGGTACCAAGAAAGAAAATCCATTATCATACGTAGTGTACTGTAATGACTTCTGAGTCTATTACAGTTGGTATGGTAGTTTATCACAGTCCATTTTGTGTAAATTTTGCTTGTCTTTTAGGACAGGGTCCAGGCTGGCCTGCACCACTCAAATCTCCTGTTTTGACTACCTAAGTGCTGGGATTATAGGCTATAGAGACACTGTGGAAAAGAGAGGAGAGCAGCAAATCAGCTGTTATATTTAAGGAACATGTAAGAGGCCACTATGGCTGCAGATGAGGTTAGACCACATCCTGGGTCATCAGGAAGACTTTGGTTTTCAGAACCTGAGAGAGCTGAGAAGATTTTGGAGGGTTGTGTATACAGGGGCAAGATGATTTGACTTATCCTTCAAGGATCTGGCTATAGAACAAGCACAGAAGCCAATTAAGAGGCTATTGCAATCATAATGGATAGAGACATTGATGATTTGGAGGACAGTAGTACAAAAAAGACCTATGAGAAGTGATCAGATTCTGAATATATTTTGAGGGCAGAGCCAACAGGATTTCCTGAAGGATTAGCTGTGGGTTTTGAGAGGAAGAAAGGAGTCAGGGACAACTCCAAAGTTTCTGACTTGAGCAAGTGGGAGAAAGGAGTTGCCAACATTTAAATCACAAGATTTACTTAATAATCCAGACTTCCAACTTCTTTCAAAATACGAGAAGACTAGTCAACCATACAACTGCATTTTTCACACAACAAAAATGAGCGGGAGCAAAGAAGCAGCCGTCCCATTGAGACAGGATACTGGTTCTTTTACCACTAGCACCATTTTGATTCTTACATCTGGCCTCAGGGTAGCAAAAGCATCCTGTTATACCTATCTTCCTATCTACTTCAGTTTAGTGTCCTTGCCCTAATGAACATGCTAGGTCAATGACCTAGAGCTATCTACTACTAGCTCTTCATTTTATTTTGAACAGCCCAGTTGTAAGTACATTCTGTCTCTAGGCAAGATCAAGTGGGTAAGGGAGGGGAGAAGGAAAGTGATTCAAAAAAAATCTTCCCAACACAGTATTAGGAAAGTTAGCTACAGTTTGTGAAAATGATCAAATAAACATAAATCTTATTATCCTCCCTCAGTCTTATATAGCTTTGCCTAAGAGGACTGTGCCCTTTAAAAGTTAGCTTTACATCAATAAAAGTAGCCACAAACTTATGGAGCTGCTGCCTACAGTTGGCATAGGACAGTTCTTCCTTATAGTTTCTTTTAACTAATTGTGGTCATTTACAGACAGAAGTGATAAATCTTCTGACTCTGGGAAGAAAAAAAAAGAAAGAAAAGAGGAAAAAGAATCTTCTGACCTTAAATAACTGCCTGTGATAAGAAATCTGTAAGAAAGAATTGGAAGAAAAGAGCGTTACTAGGCACAGTGGATTTCCCTGCCCATTTCTTACAGGAGAAGCTTACGTTGTAAAGATGTTCCAAGGATGCTGAAAACTGCAGACAATATTCAGCCCTATATATACCCTGTATCTTACCTTATTTAAGTATGAAGGCAGTTTGTGATAATCAATGAAACCTTCATTTTCACCTTCAGACAAACACAATAAAGTGTCAGGATATCAGTCCTCCTATGTATGAAGCACTGGGAAAAACGGTAGCTTAGGAGTCAGTACATGTAGCCCGGCTCCTAACTGCTGTTTAACCTTGGAGAAGCCACCATATAATCACCCTGATTCTCCTCTGTACAATGAAGATTGTGTAGTAAGTATGGAATTGGAAACTTTCTAAACTGAGTACCAAGAGACAACTGTCTCTTGCTGAATGCAAGAGGTTAGGGGATCATTCTGTAATATACCTTAAGCACTTCTAGCTCTTGAGAGTTGTATCTTTCTATGCCTGCTTGTTATACTGCACTCATCACTGCAATTACATAAAGATATTTGTAAACTGACAAAATATGACAGTAAAAGGCAAGAATTATTTTCTATGAAACTACATTGAGTAGTTTGAGGAACACTGATAATAGAAAATGATTTAAAGTAGCCATCTAGACATTAGAAGGTTACACTCAGAAATCATAAAAATCTAGAAGCATTTTTTATATAATCTTGCCCTATAAGATCAAAAGTTAAGCAAAATTGAGCTGAGAAACCATAGAAAATATAATCATTAAGGTGTAATTGGTGTAAGCAAAATGTTAGGAAATTGTAATCAGTGGACCTATAATAAAAGAAGAGGCCTTGGCCATATATCAAGGATTCTACTGGTGGGAAAGGGAATAAGAGCCATAGTAAAATGTTACAGAAACCCCAATGTTCTTATGTAAAATCAGATAAACAATGACAATGAAACAGTTTTCCAGTAAGTGGTTAAGGAGAGAGATGGGAGATGGTCAGGGCTGCTGGAATGAGGACATGCAGACAGATACTTTCTTTTTCTAATGTGTATATAATAAATATATTATAAATACATAACATATATATATAAACATAAAAATGTATTTATGTGTGTGTGTGTGTGTGTGTGTGTGTGTGTGTGTTGGAACTGTGGCTTGATTCAGGACCTGTACTTCACTTGGCTTTTTTGTTCATAGATCATGCTCCACCAATAGAAATATACTGTAATCCTGGCCATTTTTTTTTTTTATTGTGAAAATACTCTACAGAGCGGTTACAATTACATGGGCAAGATAGTGAGTACATTTCTTATCAAGCATTATAGCCTCCTCCTTTGTTTACCCTTCCCATACCCCCTCCCCCCCACTCAATCCCCCTCCCCCAAGTTGTAAAGTTCGTTTTTGACATGACAACTTGTACTTCTCATTGTTGCAACAGGTCCACCTGTATCCTTATTTAAACGACTTGTTTTTCCCCTTCCCCTCCACAAATTATACCGACATCAAATACAGTGAAAGCAGGGGTTATAATGTGGGGGAGAATCCTAGCATTTTTCTAGTTAATTGGAGATAAAGTCTCTAGGACTCTTCTGTCCAGGCTTGCTATAAACCTTGATCCTCTAGGTTTCAGCCTCCTAAGAAGCCAATGAACCACTGGTGCCTGGCTACTACTTTCTTTTGATAGTCTGGTATAGCCTTGTAATTGTTCAGGTAAAGGAAGCGTGAATCCACCTGTGTAGAGAATCTGTGAATGTTGTTCTGCTCTGTCTTAAGAAGATTTCTTTACTAGTTTTCTCCCTGGCCTTCTGTCATCAATATGTTTTATGTTTGAAAAACTGCTTTGTAAGTAATAATATAGGTTGAATTTACCTGGGCTAGAAACATTGTGAATAGGGACATAAAATAATTTGGTTTTTGAGGGTAAGATATTTACAGCTTGAGGAGTTCTAGGTAGAAATAATAGTTTTCAAGCATTTTAAAGACCAGGCCTGTAATTTTCTGCAGCACACCATGACTTCATGGTTTATACGAGGCCAACTCCATAAATCAAGCCTTACCTAATTAGAGATTCTTCTGCAAATCTGCATTATTAGAGCAAATAAGTAAAGCGGCCGAGGTAATAATACAAGCCAGAACTGTTTACAAAATGTTCCTTTTTTTCTCTCAAACTCTTTTAGTCTTACTACCACTTATAGATCTTTCACATTTAGTAAATTATAGACTCAGAGCATTTCTTTTAGTCTGACTTCACTTTCAAGGAATTCTTCAATTAACTTTACATTGCTATAAGCTCTTCATCCAACGAGAAAACAATCTGTGGTTTCTGACTCCTCTGTGTGCCAATGGCTGCCATCCATGTTTGACTTTCAGACACACTGTCTCTTGAGAGCCAGGCTCTGTTTGCGTAAAACCAGCCAGTTGTCATAGCATTTTGACAAGCACTATAGAAAAACAAAGAACAATGCTTGTGGTAGCTAACCTGGGGGGGGAGAGGGGAGGATTACCACTGCAATAGTAACTACAATGAGGACACACATGACATCTGTAACCAACTATCTGGCCTGGGCCAGAAAGCAGCACATCTGTCACTTTCCTCTGAGACTTTTCCATCCTCAGGGACCATCTCTTTTTCAATTACTTCTTTTTCTCTTCCTTTCTTTTTCCTGGATGGGTAAAACATCTAAAGCTGTATCTACTCTAACAACAGGCAAGAATGTCAGTGGAAATCGAAAAAGAGGCAGCATAGACTTTGTGGTGGTTATGGTGAATCCAGTGTCAGATCTTCAGCCAAAACACAGTGTAATAAAAAAGTATGAACTCAGACATGGGACTTCAGTCCAAAATCCTGAATTTCCTCTGCCTCTATTATAGCACCTCATTTTTGCTTCATTTTGTTTTGTTTTTGCCTCTTGAGGCTCATTCACTGATGCTTTAAAATATGTTTGCATATAACAACTGGGCAGCAGAAAACAGTGGGGATCAAATGGTGGAAGCAAATGACAACTGCTAAAGGAAAAGAGCCTTAGGTTTTCTACCTATTCCATCTGAGTCTATCTATTCTATCTGTTCCCAAATGCTTGGGCAATTTGTGAGTAATGCACAAACAGGTCCACATTTATCCTAGGAGATACTTGGGAATCTAAGAGAATAACATATCAAGGGTAATACTGAAGCTTTTGAATACTCAAGCCCCAAATGAGATATGCTATTTTTTTTTTAAACTATGCTCAATGCCATGGGTATAATGGGATGTACAGTTCTTGAAATGGCAGGCCTTCCAAAGCACTGGAATGGATACTCTGGCAGAGTTTTATCATAATGAGCATGAGTGAAGAGCCAGAAGAACTAGAATGCATGCACAGGCCAGGTGAAACGTCAGGGTTGATGCTGGACTTGGCACAGGTATAATGGAGACTGACAATGGAGGAGAATATCAAGGGAGTTGTTCATTCTTTTCAAGCAGAACTGTGCTCCTCTCTAAATGCTGCTGCTACTCCCCTGAATAAAAGAGGATTCTGAATAAACTCAAAGTTACTTAGTCTAATGCCATTCTTTTTCAAGGTCTTTTCTATTTTATTTTTTAAATCTTTACATAAATTTTTACTATGCATTTGGTTATAAACTAATGCAAGTGCTTTGTGGATGAGTATAGCCATGTCTGTATTTGTGTTTGTTCCCCTCTCCTCTCTTCCTTTTCACTCTCAACCCAAACCAAACCAAAGCAAACCAAAATCAATGAAACCAGACCTCTAAGCTATCTATTCTTCCTTGTCCATTAGACAAGACAGTATTAGACATATTTCCATTAACCTGTAAATCAATTTCCAATGAATTATAGTCTCATTAGTCACTTAGAAGTTTCCAGAATGCATGAAAAGGTTGGGCAAGAAAAGGGAGTTCTCTTTAAAAAACTTTCCTTGGATATTGAATTTAGATGTCAATTCTGAGACATAAAAAAATACAAACAACCAAGATACCTGATAAAAACTTCATTGACTTGTTGAATGTAGCTCAAGCCTGTTCTTGTCTTTTTGTTATTTCTGATGCGCAGAGACATTCTCTTCTCCAAGTAACTACGGGAAGGGCTCTTTTCCCTTGGAAATTTCTTACTTAATGCTGTGCGTCAAAAGCTGAAGATGTCCAACTTAGAAGGCAACAATCAATCAAAAGAGATAAGAGTTGAGGATGCAAATTCTCCAAACTGACTGTATAAGAAGAGCTCTACAATGTATTACCAGACAGTCAAGTACTTTTAAGTTTTGTTTGAGGCATTGAAAAGCAGTGCTACGGGGAAACATATCCTGGAACACTGCATGTGAGAACAGTTAGCTGGGGAATTCTGCATTAGGATTTGAGGTCTAGACAATGACAGACCTTGAAAAGCAGAGAAGATTAGTGCTAGGAAAACTTATAATTCATTATTACCCTTGAATAAAATACCTCTTACCAACAAACAGTGATGTGTATTAGCTTGGAAATTTTTAAATTAAGTCAATAGAAATGAAAATTAAGACCTATTACAAATACAGTCAGTTACTACAAATTTTCAACCTGCTGCTATTCCTTTTGGAAAAAGTAGAACAAGAGATGTTACCTGTCTTTTAGGCCTCAGCAAATGATACCAGTCTCCATGAAATCCTCAAAGAAAATGGCCAAAGCAATATTGCCTTCAGTGTGTCCTTGCTTTCTCTAGCCTTCCATGCTAAGCCTGAAGAAGGGATTCTGTTTCTAAGATGGAGGGAATGTTTTGTTTCTGTATTGTCAAAATGTACAGATTTTGAACTTGAAGCTTAGAGCTTCTGGCTATAAACTGGCCATCCACTAAGAAATTGTATCTGTGAGAGGTCCCAGCTTTAGGAATATCTAAAAGAATTTATTTGTAAAATAGTGAATAGCAAAATATTAGATGGAGTCAAAAGAGGGTAAGGGAGCAATGAAATAAATGGAGGTATAGGACTTTTAAAAACTCACATAGGGAAAGAAGATATTAAACATCACTTAATTTTAGAAAACAAAATCATAAGATACATGATATGCTAGAGAAGTTCTGATTACAGTAAAGCTTTCCAGGGAATAAGAACATTTGTACAATTCTAACCTAGGGCGGTTTCTGAATTATGGATATTACTCAGAAACGAAAATTGCATATTATGTATAGTACTCTCTAGACATTTTTTTTGGGTGCCACATTCCCTGGCCTTCAATCTTACTAAAGCAGTGTTGGGTATGGGGAAGTACCACCCTAGCATTTTGGAATTCTTTTCTATAAATACCAAAAGAATAAAAAAAGAAATTAAGTCATGAGGGTGGATGATAACATATGAAACAATTTCTTCCCCCTTAATTTTGTGATAACAGCTTGAAAGACAGATGCTAGTCTTATACATACATACTATCTTATGTACTATTTAAAATGAGATGAATTTTAAAGAGAAAATGAAGGGCAAGATAATCAACACTTCTACTCTAGAGATCTACAAATAATTCTAGAGAAGAAAAGTATTTTGCTGCTACATTCAGGTACATCAGGATATCACATTTTGACTTTATATATTATCCAAGGAGTCTCAATTTTTTTCCACTGATGTTCTAAAAAAGATCTCAGGGTTCATGTTTCTAAGTACAGGTACTAATAAGTACATAGTGGAATTTCATTCTTTGCTTATTATGGTAATTCTCACATGCTGCCATTTGATATGTGCCATGTATACGTGACTGTGTAAATAGGAGGGATAAGGACAGAAAGTAGTTGAAGGGATGTTATTAATACAGTTGTCCTTTGCTATGTCGCGGTTCATTTATTGCTACTTCACTATATTGCAGCATAACTCCCACCAGAGACCCCCATGATAGGTGAAAATCCATGAAGCAGCAGCGGTATACAGTCATCTCTCTGTATATCCTGGCTCATTTTTGTTAGGTGCCAGATTTACTTGGTGATAGGTGAGGGATTATTGTAATAGGAGAATTACTATAGAATAGGTATGATCAACAGGATCATTGGAAGGTGCTAAAATCTCATCTAGCTCCATTGCTCCACCTGCATCAGAACCCTATAAAACTTTGCTGATCTAACACTTAAACACAGTTCTTTTTGTGTGGTATAATTGGCTAGGTTAGGGGTCTTTACCATTCAATTCATTTGAGGCCTAACTGAAAGTCAGATAAGGTTATATAATTCAAAAAATATTTTGTAAACTGATTTCCAGTGGTTGACATTTTCAGGACAGGCTATTTTGACCAGGGAAGGCACAGGGAGGAAAAAATTCTTAAGTAATCATAGAATCTTGAAAGAAGAAAAGGAAATAGAATTAAAAACAAATGAGTGAATTGTAATCCTTTAAAGGTGTTAGTGCTGTTGTTAGCTTTCTCCAAAATATGTCCTAAAATAAATCCAGCAAAGATAAAGTTCTTTCTTTTTTTTTTTTGTTGGTTGTGGGGCTTGAACTCAGGGCTTGGGAACTGAGCTTTTTTGCTCAAGGCTAGTAGTGCTCTACCACTTTGAGCCAGAGCTCTACTTCCAGTTTTCTGGTGATTCATCCATCCAATTAACAATGGACTTTCCTGCCTGGGCTAGCTTTGAACTCCAATTCTCAGATCTCAGCCTCCTAAGTAGCTAGGATTACAGGCCTGAGCCACTGGTGCCTGGCTAATGTTGTTTTTTATGTAAGACATTTTAGAGATTTTGCCAAGCTTATCTGTACCATGAAGCTTTCAGCCCAACAAAAAAGGATAAAGTTGAGGATATCAAGACTCAGTTAGAATATCTGGAAAAGAATGGGAAAAAATATTTGTGACCTAAACACATGATAAAGCATCATGATCTCCAAAACAGACAAGCATTCAAACAACTCAATATTGAAACAAAAAAAAATCAAGATAATTAAAAACCAGCAAAGGACTTGTAAATACCTCTGAAAAGATGTTCAAAAGGTAGAACACTTTCATTATCATTTCTGGAGATTACTGTACAGATTACAATAACAGTTTGCATACCCCAAAATTACCAAGACAAGCTGGGTGCTGGTGGCTCACACCTATAATCCTAGCTACTCAGGAGGCTGAAATCTGAGGATCACGGTTCAAAGCCAGCCGGGGCAGGAAAGGCTGTGAGATTTATCTCCCATAAACCACTCAGGAAACAGGAATTAGCACTGTGGCTCAAGTGGTAGAACATTAGCCTTGAGCTGAAGAACTGAGGGACAGCATTCAAGCCCAGAGTTCAAGCCCTACCACTGATTTAAAAAAAGAAAGAAAGAAAGAAAGAAAATTGTCAAGATAGTGGATCTTAAATGTTCTTACCATACAAACAGAAATGAGTTTCTGGTGATGTGCATGTTAAATAGCTTTGATTTAATCATTCCATAAGTTATACATGTCAAAAAATCATGTTGTATATATACTTTAATAAAACTAGAAAAATTGCACAACTGATTAGAAGCTTATTTTAGAATGTAAATAAGAAGAATATGGTCATTCTATTGTCTGTCTATGTAAGTACTTCATTACATTGTTTACAGAAGTAGTTCATTATAAGTCAGGGAAGCTACCAGAATATAATGGAACCAGAAATCAATCCATTACTGGTGATGTACTCATTGTACCTTAGGCTAAGCACAGGTGTATGCCTTTTCTGCTTTGATAAAGTGCACCACTAAGTGTATGCCTTTTCTGATGAGAGTTAACTGAACTAAAATGGAACTGGTATATGATAGTTTAAATTATGTATGATGTGAGACAACCTGAATTCTTGTAGATGTTTTGGAATTTCTTGAAGTTTTCCCAGTATAAGGAAAGAATATTAATCTGAGATGCTTCTACTCTTTAACTTGTGTTCCTTTAAAATTTTAGGAACTACCTTGCTTGATTTTGGGCTTTTAAGAAGAACAGTGAGAAATGAGAGAAATTATCAGGAAGAAAATGAAAAATTATTATCACACATTTTTTTATACAACTTATGTCTGAGAGGCTTTTTGATTGGTCAACAAAAAAAAAAGACTTCTACAGTCCCCTTCTTGGTGTAAATATATGCAAGAAAGAAGTTTTAGATATTTCATTCCTTTAGAATATGAAAACTAGATAAAATATTAAAAATTGCACTCAAGGGTAGGATCAACCAATATATTGAGTGCTATGAGTTAAAGACTACTATTTAACTTTGCAACCCCCTGCTTTCTTTACATCATACCTCTCACAGAAACTAAATATTGTGGTACACTGAAATTGGTATGGAAATTATCAGAATCTTAGTAGGCAAATATGACCATACATTTATGTTGGTGAACATAGGGAAGGAACTTTGCTCTAATCCCTGTTTGTTTCTTTTGTTAAATAACCAAGTTTGTAAGTGAATAAAGACTTGAAGACAAACTATGATGCAAAAGAAACCCTTCAGATGAAATAAATACTTAATTAACAGGTATTACAACATTACCAAATACAGTCAGAAGCCACTGTTGTAAACTTAGTGGTTCCTTGAAGGAAATGCAGTCCTTTCTAGTTACAGGAACCTTTCTACTTCTTTAAGTTTGAAAAGGCAAAGAGATGAAAACCACTATAAAGAGGTAGCTATCTTTCAAAACCATGTCTTTGATATGAAAATAATATTCAGTCGTATGCCCTTCCCCTTGTTTCTCATGCCCTTCTAATGTTTTTTGCTTTTAAGACAGAGTACGCTGCTCTATAGGGCTATGGGAAAACACAGATTGAGAAATCACAAAAAAAGACAGTTTACATCATTTGATAAAAATAGTAATACATTACCAAATGGAAAATTCCATCAAGTAAAATGCCACTCCAATAAAATGACTTACCTAAAAATAAGAAAGACAGAAAAATGTGAAAGCTTAGTATTATACTCAACTCTCAATATACTAAAATGTATGGTAGATATGTTAACAACTGATGGACAAACTGTACTGGATCAGGAAACACTCAATTCTTTTCAAAAGGAAACAGTAAACACACAGCAAAAACAGTGGGTAGAAGAAAGCAGTATTTATTTTCAAATCACTTGGCTCTCATATATATATTTTTAAGAGGTTGGTTTTGAAAACATGGACACATAAGCATTTAAGGCCACAGCTAAACTCTGTGACGGTATATGCAAAGATGCATGTTCTTTCAAAAATCTCTGGTTACTATCTTAAAGAGAGATTGTCAAAGCCACAAACTTTCAAAATCTTTTGCCTTCTGTGACTTAAGTAAAAGGTGCCAGTGTACCAAGTGTCATTATATTTTCCTCAGTTGATTTTTCTTTCCCTTTAACACTTAAGATGTTTTGGCTGTTTGCTTTTTTATTTTCCAGAGTGAATAATGATGGTCATGAAAGGTGCCAGATTAACAACCTGGGGAAATTAAGAACTTGCTCTATCAAGAGGAAAGGCTCAGAGTATGGAGGTGATGAAAGGTTCTCCTATACTGTGCTTGCCTGTGGGTGTTGGGCTTTCACCCCCAGCCATCCCAGCCCTCCAGTTTTCATGGCCCATTAACATCTTTCACTGTTTGGGTTGCTAACAAGGGTAGACAATCTAGTTCCTGCTTTTAATGTTATCATTGTTATTACTGCTACTGTAAATTCTAATTATCTCAGTAAAATTATGTGGTCATTTATATAAGCTGGCAACTGGAAAAATAAAGTGGCTTGAAAATGGACCTTATATTCATGGAAATATTGTGGGTTTCGTTAAAATTAATAAATTTCTTCAGGTAGGAGTTAAAGTGCTATGTATTAGGTTCAAATAGGCCTCACTAAATTCAGTCACCTAGGAGGGGCTGGGAATGTAGCCTAGTGGTAGAGTGCTTGTTTAGCATGCACAAAACCCTGGGTTCAATTCCTTAGTACCACATAAACAGAAAAGGCTGGTAGCGGTGCTGTGGCTCAAGTGGTAGAGTGCCATGAGCAAATGAAGCTCAGGGACAGTGCTGTGGCCCTGAGTTCCCATCCTAAGACTGGCTAAAAAAAAATGTGGTGTGTACATACACAATGGAATTCTATGCTTCTATCAGAAAGAATGACATTGCTCTATTTGCAAAGACTTGGAAAAAATTATATTAAGCAAAGGAAGCCAGACACCAAGAAACATAGGCTGCATGATTTACCTTATTTGTAATAACTAGGATAAGTCTAGGATATTCTTAGGCAAATGTACATATGACCTTATAAAATGATGCTTATTAAACTCCAAGAAATGGAAAAAAAAATAAATTCAGTCACCTAAATTCACTTTGCAGTCTCATCCAGAGACATTCTGATCTTTAAAGGATATATATTTTATTTTTCCTTTTATTTCTCCCATAAACCAGTCTATATTATTATTTGTTTTTAATAAGTTTTTTATTGTGAAAATACTGTACAGAGGGGTTACAGTTACATGAGCAAGGTAATGAGTACATTTCTTATCAAGCATTGTTGCCTCCTCCTTTGTTTTTCCCCTACCATCCCTTCCCTCCTACCTCTTCAACTACACTCTCCGCCCACCCACCTCAATTTTATTATTTTTTAGCAACTATTGTACAAGTTTGGTGGGTGTTAAGGCTAAAGTTACATATGAATTACATATGAAACCAGAATAACCATGCCAAGTAGAGAAAAGTATACCTTCACTTACAGGTCTTCCAGGTTTTGACTGTCTGAACACTTTATAATTATGAATTAATCTCTCTCATGCCTAGGCATCTATGAAATAATTTTGCTTTAACTAATGAGATACATACAAATGATTTATTGCTGACCCTATACTAGTTCTTCATGTAAAACCATGATTGTTTATTGAGATGTACAAGATGTTATGTCGAAAATGAACTTTACAACTTTGGCGTGAGGGATGGTGGGGAGGAGATGGGAAGGGATAGTAAGGGGAAACAAAGGAGGAGGCAACAGTGCTTGATAAGAAATGCATGCATTACCTTGCCCATGTACTTGTAACCCCTCTGTATGGTATTTTCATAATAAAAAAATAAATAAAATAAATATAACCCCCCCAAACCAAATGTAGTCATTACCTTACTTATGTAATTGTATCCTCCCTTCCCCCATCACCTTTTCAATAAAGTTAAAAAAAAATCATGATAGTTGGCTAGATCAAGCCAACAATCTTCCTAGTCTTGTGTTTCTACGAGTAAGGAGATCAAATCTCGAAAACATATGCTATACATTAATGGAACAAGGAAGAACAACACTGAATGCTGCTGACTAGCACACAAATTAGAATTATTTGAAAAGATCACAATACTAATTCCACATTTGTTCCTTTGCCATTGTACTCATCAAGGACTAAATTTTCTGCAGCTAGAGTAGATTTCTATATTAACATGAGAAGCACTTCCTGTCACTTCTATTCTCTAGAAGTGCTGAGAAATGAGAATTTCTGGGTATCTGTGACTAGATAAAATACAGGGTAACATTCAGATGAAGGCTCCCATGGCTTCATGTCATTCAGAAATCTAGGAAATTTTTTGTTTGGGAGCTTTGGGTATTTTCTTTCCTTATTATTATTATTTTTAATCTTTTGCCATGCATAGACTTTCTCGGACAAGGCCTTCTGGTATTAAAACATTTGGCACTGACTCAAGTCTATGCTATTGCTGGCAGGGGATCTAATTGGGAAAGTGGGGTGGAGCAGTTTATCAGGAATGACCTTAATTATGGAAAGGCTCTTTCTGGAGCTCTTCTCAAGCAGCCTTACTGAAAACCTTAAAACCAGATGTGAGAAGAAAGATTATCTCCAAAAGCAGGAGCAATTTATCATAATTATGTTAGGATAAACATTAGGAAGGTGGAAAATATTATGCCAACTTAGTAGAGGAGGGCAACACCCTGTGCACAAGTACCAGACAAAGTGTGTCAGGGAAGGTGGCCTAATCCTCAGGGAGTGCTGAGTTTACCAAATTTCAAGAAAATTGACAGCCAGATGCTATGTAATACCTAAAGTGGTATACTTACCAATAGGCACCAACAGATTCCTGCCTCTACTCCCTCAGTGGCTAGCTCTTGCTAAATCCATGTTGCTACTTGGATGGCTAACATTTCTCTTCCAATGATCCTTGTCACTCCTGCATCATTAACAGTAGTAGTCAAAGTAGCAAGGCTCATTGTACTTATACACTTGTCTGATTCAAAACACTGTAGGGATCAGCCTTGACTTGCAAAGAGAACAAAGCCTGAGTATTTTATGGGCTAATTCTGGCCTCTTTGCCTTGGCCACTAAAATCCCCTAATCCTCTTCTTCCTTGTATAATGATATTTTTCTACTTTTTAGAGATGTTTTTCTTCCTCCTCCTCTTCATCTCCACCTCCCCCAGAGAGGGTGATTTGCTCTTTGGCTTTTCAGAATTTGATACATCATAAGAATGATCTATGGCCAAAATCAGTTTTACGGCCATATGTGTCAATAAGATCTTGCTCTTCCAATTAAATAAAAAATTAGACATCTTAATAAGTGAGAGATAAAAACAGTAAATACAAGACTGCAATTGTTGACTCTCATGGTCATGAAAAGAAAATAGAATAAAAGCGTTTAGAACAGAAAATGATAGGTGATTTCTCCTTTGTTTCCAATTTCAAACATCATACCAAGCTATGAATATGAATACATTCATGTTCTGAATGAAAGTTCATGCAAGGAGACCAAATAAAATTATTTCAAAACAAGTTATTTTTTATCAGTCACAATGCACATTAAGATAGCCTAAGTTTTCAGTGGTTAAGGAATTAAAGAGCTCAAGACAATGCATAGTTCTGCCCCTCTAGAATGCTTGTTTACTTTGGCTAGAATGATGTAATTATTAATCTGATTATCTGAATTAAAACATCATCAAGAACATTTGCTCTTAGCTTTAATTTTTAAGTACTAAATTTTAGGAGTCACTGTGCAACCCAAATTGGAATTTTCTTATGGGAAGAAAAGACAAAAAAAAAACCAAGCTGGATTCTCACATTCCAAAGCTGAGTTTCAACTGCCTCCTCCCCCACACAAAGGCTAAAACAAAAATGTGAGATGAGAATGAATATCTTCATAACTATATAGAAGAGATACTTTTTTAAAGAAGCCTTTGGAGCAGAAAGTACAGATGATAAAAGAATAAGAATCCAAATCATCCAATAGTAGTTATGATAATTATGGGGGGGGGAGAGAAATTATGAGAGAAAAAGAGTGTTGGCATAGGTATCCAAAAAGAGTACCTAACTATTCCAGTCATGAAGAAATTTAGAAATTATTGAGCTAAATCACTCCTAAGACAATAAAAACAAAATTTAAATACAAGCTAAAGATCAAGTGAGTGCTAGAAGAAACATAAGCTGGGGTTAGTTTCTATACACTCTCAATAGAGATAGTGGAACTACAGCTAGCTTCTCTTATTGTCCCAACACCCAGTCATCCATGCACATCTATTTCCCACACAACTTTATGAGTACAGTTTTAAGTTCACCTGGAGAACCATGTATAAATAGGCTTTCTGGTCTTACAAGTATTTAGGCCTTCTTGGAATCTTGCATACCTCTTTCTTATAAAGAAAAAGTTCAATGAGCATTCTTCTCTTGCGTGTCATTCTCCATTTTGGTTCTGATATATATGGTTTGAAAAAGCAATAGTGGAAAAAGGCAAAATAGGACATAGGATAGCTTGTGGCAGAGAGACTGTGGGTAGAAAGTAGCTATACATTAGAAGCAAATGGAACAAAGGATTAGGATTTTTAAAGATAAGGAAAGCTGCTCTTGGGTTCTTCTTTCCTTACAGTCCTTCCCTCTCTTATAAATGATAGAAATTTCACAGAACACACCAATTTATGAATTTGTGACAACTTTCTTTTCCTTATACTAAAAAACGTTTATTACTACTAACATTTTGTATGTGCCTTTTATTTAAAGTTAATATTTAAGTTCCAAAGAGCTTTATGAATTTTAATTAAAACAAATACTCCCAGCCATTTTTTGTGTAATAAAAATTAACTTAGAATGGTGAGAATTTGGCTTACTGAAAGGTTACTCTTATAGAAATGGAGTTTTAATATCACATTTATATTTTCTAAATCTTGGGCTTCACAAGAATCCTCAGGGATGTTCTTAATATTCACATTCATCATGGATTTATATTTAGTAGTTGTAGAGTAAGGCACTGAAATTTACCCTTTCCTTGGGGAAGGGGTTTATGCACTAGAGTTTAAACTCTATTTTCTTGTGCATGTCTGAAAGGTGCTCTACTACCTTGGCCTCAGCCACATTCCCACTCATTCCCTTTTGCTTTCATTATTTTTAGAAGAGGGTCTTGCATTTATGCTGAGGCTGCGTGGGATAGAGATCCTCCTATTTATACATCAGAGCAGCTAGGATGACAAGCATATACTACCATGCCTAGAAATTTATTGATTGATATGATTTATCGTAAACTTTTTGTCTGGGGCTCTCAAACCTTGATGCTCCTCACCTCTGACTCCCAAGTAGCAAGGATTAGAGGCTCTAGCCACTGTACCTGGCTTACATTTTAACAAGCATCCAACAAGATTCTTATACAGCAAGGGTAGAGGGACCATTAGAGATCCCATCTTGAACTGAGTTCCCAGCTCAATTCTAATAAAGCCGGTTTCC
Organism: Dipodomys merriami; assembly: GCF_024711535.1. NCBI lineage: Eukaryota > Metazoa > Chordata > Mammalia > Rodentia > Heteromyidae > Dipodomys > Dipodomys merriami. The sequence goes on from NW_027203381.1 coordinate 89,114,031, forward strand.
TAGTTACAGATAGTTTTCAGGCATTCTTTTGTAGTTTATGTTGAATACAGGCCAACACAATGAGCAACATGAGAAAAAGAAAATTGTTACCAAGACTTCACTTTCAATAAGGAAAGGTGAGATTAGCTATACAAATACAGGGAAGAAAGGGAGTTGCCCTTGTTGTAACTCTACTTCCCTTGAATAAGATAAGATTGGTATATGAATGAGTTGGCTTCTCTATTCACAAGAATGAGTCCGGCTTTTTGGATATGACCTGTATGCAGCATTCTGGCACTCCCGAACCATCTCATAGACCTAGCCTTAATTCCCCAAAAGGCAAGCAAATTTAAATCTAACTACTTAGAAAGGTAATAAAAGTGAAATGTAATATCTAATGGGTACAAGGCTTTGAGAATATGATTGCCAAAAGACACCAGAAATTGTCCTGGTACTCCTCTCTGTGACCAGTGCTCTATCTGTACCAGAGGATCTCAAGAGAGATCAGAAGCCAGAATTCTTCATAATACCTGTGCTTCTACTGTCAAATCCCTCCACCCTACCTTTTAGAAAATATCATCATTGAGAATCTCAAGCTCTGTGCCCTCTCTTTCTGTAGCCTGTTATGATTTCATTCGATCTTGCTGACTATGCTATCAATATTAGCTGGTGCTCCTTAATTCCTTGTATTTTGCTTCTGACTTAAGATTAATTATGATTATTCTTTCAAAGGTCACCAGTACAACTAGATTGAATGGAGCATTCTTAATCCAGTCTACCACTTTGACTAGTGACCTCACTGTGCTTTTCACTTTTGGTTGTTTTATCCTTTGCTTTTAGCAGTAACGCAGTTCTCAAAGGAACACATTGGATATTTGATCTGTGTGGTATTCATTCTTCCAACATGGAACAGCGTGGAGAACAGGAAAGACAAGTTCAATCACCAATATAAATGTTTTTGAGTACAAGAAAGTTTTAAAAGTCCTAAACAAAGCCTTTTTTAATACTATGTGACCCAGGATCATCCTACTTTTTACTGGGGGTTTAGGGTTTTAGAGAATATGTATTGGACAGCAAATCCCTTAATTTGTAGCAAAACTACCTTACAGTTCCTCTAGGAAGGTCCCAGGAAGGAAGAGAATAACACAGTTTCTCAGCAGGCCCACCCCAGATGGATTTTCCCATCAGCTTGCCATGGATTACTAGGTCTCTGGTTGAGAAAAGATAGAATACTTGGCTTTGTTAAGTATACCTGTATAAAACAGCATACCGAGCAAAGGAAGATGTGTCTCCTGAGAGAGGCATGTGGGAACAGGCACAGATTAAAAAAAAAAATCACAATATACTTCTGCCTCCAGTTCACTCCCAGGTATAGACTCTGAATATAACCTGAGAAGAATTTGTCTAAACAGGTAAATTTTTGTTCTTTTTTGATATTCATTGCTGAGTAGGTATGATTACATTCCTGTAAATTTAGTGTTTCTATGACACAATTGCACTACATAACTTGAGTGGCTGCTGTCCAGTAAAGGAACTTGTTCCTTCTTTTTTGACTCATGCCATCCAGGGATAAACAAGACCAGAGAGAAAATGCTAGGTCAAGTATGAACTTTATAAGTCAAGATTAATATCACCTCAGGGGCGTGGATGTTTTTGTTACAAAAACTACTAGTTTTTTATTACTTGGTATTAAGAGATCAGGATTCCAATCCCAGTTCTGACTTATATTAATTAAATAAACAGAGTCAGTGTCCTCACCTCCAAATTGGTATATGTGGTACCTGCCTCACAGGGTTGCTTTGGGGCTTAAGAGAAAAAAAAAAGCATATATACTGCATGGCACACAGTAGGTGCTATGCGAGTATACAATGAGTTCAGATGACACAGATCTCAAGCTGATTTGACTGAGTCAGTATGTAATTTGCTTGCTCTAACATTCATTTATTTTTCTCCATTGGTACAAAGTCCACTTATGGATTTATAAACATGAGCTTGAAACAAAAGTGCTTCTAATCAGATTTGGCAAGAAAAGGAGAGAAACAGTGTGAGTTAAGTGTGAGACTAGTACTGTATAACAGAGATGGCAGTACCTCAGTGCATGAGTCACACAGACACTGAGCAGTACACAGTGAGAGATAATTTGCAGGTAAATGCCGCACAAGCATTACATCATCCCTCCTCTGCCCTTTATTCATCAATCATGTCGCCTGGACTGATGCAAGCCAGCAAGAATGTCTGATTTGCAAAACGTATACTCTCAGAACACAAACTGAAGCAATATGAACCCAAACTGAATTTTCTGCTATTTCCCTTTGTTTAAATAATGCTTTGGAGTGAAGTTTGATGGGTGGTATGTGTAGTTTTAGGTTAAGCCATTTGATCTGAAGGCTTAAAGGACTAGGCTTCATCATTTTGGACAAGTTACTCCAGGTCTCCAGGCTGTGTAATTTTATCACTAAAAACTCAGGCTAATCATAATGAGCAAATGAGCACTCAGTTGAATGAGTCAGGCACAAAATCAGCATTATTTCTTCTCAGTTGATCTGAATAAGAGCAGCTGAATTTTAGGGTACTTTCATCCCTCGCTATATTTTATTAGGAGAGTTTGTGGCTATGTAAATGTAAGCAAACCCTGGCAGGTAGGAACCAGTGGTTGAAGAAAATCCATTTTATGGATCCCAAATTATAGAGTCTAAGCAATAGAAGTTTAAAAGCAAGCTGGAGGATCTAATACTTATATTGATACCTATTTTCTGTCAAAGCAGGGTTTTGAAAAACAACAATGTGTAAGGGATGCAAAAAATAAACCATTACACCCGCCTTTGCAAGCATGATGTCTAAAAATTCCAGTATTAAAAAAAAATAATAGACTACAAGGGATGTGCTAACTCCAACCCAAATCCAGTCAACTTTGGCTATGTTTTCCACCTGCAGTGGTATGGCACCTTTCCACTGCTGGCCAATGTAAACATGCAGACACCTATCACTGAAACATCTGTGATGGTATCTCCAGAGAGAGAGTTTTCAAAAAAATTTGGGATTAGGGGGAAAACAGACAAGCCTAGTAGAGATAATACCAAATGTCTCAGAGCCTTCCTCACAGCAGCCACTGTGTGGTCCCCTATCTTTTATGGTAAGCAGCTGGGAGGAGTGGGGGTTACCCCTTTCTCCCGCACCTGGAGCAGCAATCAACAAGAAGCACCGCCCTTTAATCGTGAAGCAAAATGATTTATGAAGCTTGGCAGCCAAGGCAGGGCAGAGTGGTTTAAATTCAAAGGTTCCAACCCATGGGCATTGGGAAAACCTTGGCCACATTTGTAACAAACACTGTTCCTCTTGGGAGGGGTTCAGATTGAAAGGGAGAAGACCTGACTTGCCTGACAGGAAGACAGGATGCAACTAGATGGAACATGCCTTCACACAAACACCTACCCCACCCCGTCGCTTACCAATGTGTTGACCAACTTTGTTCCTAACAAAAGTAATAACATAGTGATAGAGATGTAAAATCACAAAGGATCATTTTTGTATATACAGTTGGTTTGTTCCAATTATTGATGGAATAATCCTTTTGACAAACTAAAACAGCCATCAGCCAACTGACCTTCAAGGGCCAGTATATTCTGTGAGCTATATATGGTCTCTGTTGTAACTACTCACATCTGACACTGTAGCACAAAAACAGCTATAGACAAAATGAAATGAATGAACACAACTATGTTCCAATAAATCTTCACTTATAAAAACAGGAGGAAGGTTGGATTTAGCCTCCTGGTCAAATAGCTACATGAGATAAACTAAGACAGTACAAGTGCTACAGAGTTTACCACCACTTAATACAACTTAGATGTAAGCTCTGATTTAAAGGAGAAATGACCTTAAAGCTACATACATAGCAGGTAATCCTGCTATGAAAAAGAGAAAGTTATAGTTGAAAAATAAGGTAATTCAACAAAATGAAATACTTAAAAAATTTATCACTAGGTTTATCATTAGGTTATTTTATGAAAACATGTTTTGCATTAAATCACTAATTTACACATACCTGTTTTAATGTTTTACAAGCACATGTTACTATATGAATTTCACTTCTTTCATAAAGAAGTGTTAGGGGTAGACAATCTTTGACACTGATTTCTATTTCCTGAGTCATGCACTGAAGCTTTCTGTTACTCTTTCTAAGTACTGCTCTTCCTTTCAAACCTTCACCTGCTTTTCCTTTTCAGTTCCTTCTTCCTTCCATTGATTGAGCCTAGCATTGAGTCACACATACACCTAAAAATACAGCTGACAGTCACTTAACAGCAGCTACCAATAAACAGTACATGATGTTTCTAATCTAGTTGGAGGGACAGATGACAAATAAGGAAAACAGTACTCATGGTGATTTTCAGGTTGTGGGAAATTCTGGGTGACAGGGTGATTGGGAGCTCTCTGCCCACACTTGAAAATACCAAGGTGATAGGCAGAATTATGAGGGATGAGGAGGGAACTATGGGAAACAAATTCTAGGCGGAGTATAAGATCTTCTGGTTTTGACTCTGGGACAGTGTTTTCAATCCTGATGACACAGCAGAATATATGAGAGCTCTCTCAAAAAAACACTGATGCTTGTGCCCCCTTGGCAGGCTAAAAACTCTCTGGACGTAGTGTCTAGTAGTTCTTCTTCTTATGCTGTTTTTCCCCCAATTGTTATTATCAAGGCAATGTACAGAGCAATGTACTCTAAAGCTCTAGAGTAAAGAGATATCTTTATATCAGCATGAACTGAGGGCCTCAGAAAACAGAGGGAACTGCTCTATGTGTGAAACTGAACAATAACATTTTAGCATGGCATTCAGGTTGTTTAAATCTAGCATATTAAGTGGATATACTGTTCAGAGATGTGATGAAGCCCAGGGATGTGATGAAGCCCTGGGGAATCTCCCCTTATTATTGAGCAAGAGACCACAGAAAGAACAGATCTTTTAATTGGGATCTTTTGCTTGAGCCCCTGGCAAACTGTAAAACAAATGAACCATCAAGTGACAGATTTCTTTTCATATGTTTGGCCATGAGCTGATTGAACAGGCTAGGTCCTGAGCTTCTCCCTGAAATCAAACATGCTCTCTGAACCATAAGCTCCCAAGACAAGGATTTAGCCTATACAGTATAAGGATATATGTGTTCATATATTCCTATATATATGTTGATATATTCCTATATCCCCTCAATTCTATATCCTTAACTCTAAAAGTTGGCAAGGGGGAGAAAGGCAAAGATCACTAGAATTTGTTGATAAACATACAGTATTAAACAGTTTCCATCTATTCCATCCATCCACCCATCCTATAGATGTCACTGAACATTAGTAATGATCAAAAGAAAGTTATATGTGCTTTATATGAGATGGAAGCCTTGTTCTTTCCTGTTCTTGTATTTTGCACTTTCTTCTGAACTTCCTGTAATTTCTTAAAATGTTTCTCAACTAGAAGTTCTTAAAAACAAAGGTTACCTTACTCTGTCCTAAATACCTAATAAAAACTCACTGCTGATGTCCACTGGTACTTGTTTAGCTTGCTTGGCTGCTACTCTACCACTTGAAGCACATATCTAGTCTGTTTTTTTTTTTTTGCTGGTTATTTTGGAGATGGGAGTCTCACAGACTTTTCTACTCCTCCCCCCACCCCACAGCTACCTATGAACCATAGTTCTTTAGATCTCAGCCTCTAGAGCAGCTAGTATTACAGGCATGACTCACTAGTACTTGGCTTGGGCCTGAAAATTTTGAAAAACTTCCCTATGTGTTTCAGTGTGTAGCCAATATTCAGAACCACTTATCTGTTAGAATATCAGACTTAGAAGACTTAAGCTCAAAACCTGAATTTGTCACCTAACTGTGACATGTTAATCATTTTCTCATTACCATGTTTAGTAAAGACTAAATGTCAGCTATATTTCTAGGAGCATGTATGACTTACTGCTAGGCCGAAGCAAAGACTAAACATGATGATATGTAAAATCATTTCATATGTTCTCAACAACAGGATTATTTTTACAACAATATTATTATTCCTAAAATCTTACAGGAGGCATTCACTGTTCTAGAGCCCTTGGAAAGGTGTATGTCCCTGCAAATAGGTGGATTAGGTATAGGAAATAGCCATATTTTTAGTTAAAATGGGAACATCCTCTCCTTAAATAAGACATAGGCTGCTTATATGTAAATATATGTAGCAACTACAAACCTAATGAATATTTTAATTATTTTCTTCAGTTAGGAGAAGGGATGGGGAAATTTCTTTTTGGCCATATAGCAAGAATAGCACCTGCCCCTCAGTGATCTTTGTCTTCACAAGAGTTTACAGACTAGAATATATGTTTTCATTTGGGGAAAATTCTTGGGCATTTTTTTATGGGGGTCCGGTCGTGGGCCTGAACTCTGGGTCTGGGCGCTGTCCCTCAGCTCTTCAGCTCAAGGCTAGCACTCTACCACTTGAGCCACAGCGCCACTTCCGGCTTTTTTCTTTTTGCTTATGTGGTGCTGAGGAATCAAACCCAGGGCCTCAGGCATGCAAGGCAAGCACTGTACCACTGAGCCACCTTCCCAGCCCTCTTGGGCATTTTTATTTAAATCTGAAATTTCTGTATTTTACTTCTAACCAGTTTTAGCTCCTTAAGAGAAGTGACTATGTTTTGTTTTCCATTTTTTTCTGTATTAGTGGAATAAACAAAAGGACTTCTTTTTCTTTTCTTCCTTCTTACTTCTTTTTCTCCCCTCCCCTTTCTTTCTTTCCTCCTTTCTTTCTTTCCTTCCTTGTTGTGAATGTGTGATGGTAATGAGGGGGTTGAATTCTGGGCTTTGTGCTTTCCTTCTAGTTTTTCACTTATGGTAATAGTCTACAACTTGAGTCACACTTACATTTCCTTAAAATCTTTATTTCTTGGATAAAAATATGAAAGGAAACTATTTGCTTCTTCTTTATGGAATTCCAGAAAGATACTCTGTTTTACAAACATAGATTTTGTTTTCTCTTTATGCTGTCTCTTCTCTCTCAGCTGGGTACTTGATGAAAAATCAGTTGTCAACTCTAATTGCACCCCAGAGTGTTTTAGAATAAAACTGATGCCAGGATATCATCCCAAAGACTCAGACTTTGTTGGTTTAAGCAATAGCACTAGTATTTTTAAATGCTCTTTAATAACTTATTGTAGGCAGGACTGAAAACCACAGTTCAAATCTCAGACCTACATTAAACAAATATTTTAAAGTTTGATTTTAAATTGAAAGAGGATTGAAAAGTCATTGTTCAGCTTGTTATGCCCCAGCACTTAGCAAGAATCTGATGATCTGAGGCCTTCAGTGTAATGTGAAGGGATGGGTGAACAATCACTGCTAACTTCAATGTTATAGTGACTGACATTGTTTAGTTGGTATTTGTGGCTGCTGGTTCAAGTACAGATAGGGAAATGGGACATCTATCTCTCTGAATCTGTAGTTCTATTGACTGTTTTTGTGCAGAGGAAAATTAGTTATTTCCACTTTTCTTTCTATCATATTAATGTCAAACTTTTATCAGTCTAACATGATAATAGCACATTGGCATCTTAAAATATGATGACCTCAATCTTTGTACCTTAGGTATGTTCCTTCATAAGAAGATATTAAGGAGAAAACAAAATTGTTATTTGCTTTGAAGTTAATCCTTCCATCATACAAAAAATGTCTAACTATAAAGGTACCTTGCTGAATGTTTGAAAAGCAGGATAAGGAGGACAAAGATAAAAGGCTACAACTCTCGCCAAGGAATGGAGCAGAGGGCCGAAATCAATTGGGGAATCACTCAAACAGAAAAACTATAGTACTGGGGAGAGTTACCCAAAATATGGAGAACATGGAAATTGGGTGACCAGATATTAGAACATGAAGAGATGCTCTTCTGTCTGTGGATGACCTTCTGTTTGCTTGCTCTGCCTTCACCCTATTTATTATGTATTTATTATGTCTTCAACATGTGGCTAGGAATTACTGAGACCACTGGAGCATTACAAGCAAGAATTAGAGTCCATTGTTGTTAATTTCTAGAGATTTACATTGTGAGCTTGCTAATCATAGGCCTCACTCTAATTTATATTTAACTTACCTTTAAGAAAAGTATACTAATAACATCCACTTCCTATAGTGGTTGCTAGGTTACAACATGAATCACTAGATAAATGTTAATATATTCTTATGAAGAATTTGTTAAGAAAAATCACTCCTAATTTTCCTTTTCAGTTTATAAAAAAATGTACTTGCCCTAAAGGTATAAACATAGTTATAGCTAAATGCTACACTAACAACTATTACATAAAAAAATTGAAAACCACAGATAGCCCCCAATTGATTTGGGGTCAAAATTACAAAGTGGAAAAACTAATCCCCAAACAGCAAGCTAATGGTAGAAGTTTAAATAAAAATATGTGAAAGTACTTTAGAAATAGGGCTAAAATATACAAAAGACCTGTAAAACAAAGCATTTCTTGTAAGAAAAACTGGGACAGTAAAAAAAGTCAGACTTGCTTAAAAAGTGTGGTTTGGATTAAAATTAAAGATCCCACAATAATTCTTTTAGTCTTTATTATAACATTAAAAAAAACTTGTTGAAGCAGAATTAATACTTAAATCAAGAATACTCTGAAACATGTAGGCCATAAAATTACAACTTCAATTCTTAAATCTAGTATACCAGATATTTTTTACAAAAAGCTTTGATTAGGAAAATACAGCTATTTCACAGAAATGGAAATAATGGCTTTGAATCGTACAGCCTTCAACATCTTTTGAGACTAATAGGATGAGAGATTGTTTTTATCATATCAAGTCAACAAAATGTGTACCATTAGAGTATTATTTTTAAGTTAGAAAAGCATTTCTGTTGACTTGCTCACTGGACATATACATGCAATTTAAGATGTAATTTCAAGACACTTTTATTACAGACAACTATGAAGAAAATAACAGGTCTCAGGACTGTGTTAAACTAAAGTTGACTTCTGGTTCATATTAATAAACAGAATTTTTAATTTAATAACAACTGTAGTTTTCTATTTAATAAAATTAAGGCCAGAGCTTCCTTAGTTAAAAGTCTCTTGAACCTAAATATTCCTTTATATAGTTTCCCAGTATATCTTTTTCTCTTCCCTTTTTCTATTTTCTGAATATTCTGAAACAGGTCATGCTCTGTGACAGAGGCCTAGAATTCAAGTCTTCTGCATCTCCTCTCAAGCACTGATATTACAGGTGTGCACCACCTTGACTAACTGGTATCTTGGTATCTTTACTAGATCTGGAGTTCTCTACTTTGGCTGCCCCATGTTTTTTTTTTTTTTTCTAGGTTGTTTATCACTATTCTTAGCCTCGGCTAGCTAGATGCTATTATACCTCTTAACCGGTTATGTCAACCAAAAATATTGCTGTCAAATATCCCCTAGGAAGCAAAAGTATCCTTTATGAGAAAACAGTTGACAGGAGAAAGAATGATTCTTCTCCCAATATTTTTATTTTGGGGGCCCATACTCAACAGGTGCCTTTATCTAATCAATTTGTAACTATTCCTCTCTATAACTTTTTTTTTTGACAAATTAACAAATATACTAATGAGAAATCTTCATGCAAACTCTGCAGCTCACCTAGTTATGCTCCTCTTTATTTTTGGTTCACCATAAACTTCATTAGCACTTGTCAAACTGTGTTTTCAAAAATAGGGCTGGGAAGTTGGCTCCGTGATAGAATGCTTGCCTCGCATGCATGAGGCCCTGGGTTCGATTCCTCAGCACCACAAAAGCAGAAAAAAGCTGGAAGTGGCACTGTGGCTCAAGTGGTAGGGTGCTAGCCTTGGGCTGAAGAGCTGAGGGATAGCACCCATACCCAGAGTTCAGCCCCCAGGACTGACAAAAAAAAAAAAAAAAAAAAAAAATCTCTGCTGAGCTGTAATCCTAGCTACTCAGATAAAATCTGGAAAATCAAGGTTTGAAGTCAGCCTGGGCAGCAAAATCCAAAAGTATCTGTCACCAATTAACCAGCAAAAGCTGGCCTAGACTCATGACTCAAGAGATAGAGCATTAGTTGAGGCCTCTAGACTAAGTTCTCTCTTCCAGGTCAAACAACAACAAAACAAACAAGCAAAAAATTATGCTTGTGATGATTAAAAAAAACTGTACAAACCCCAAACTCCACAAAACAAGCTCATATCAGTATTTTCTTTAACTTTACAATGATTTACTTTTATAGCATTGGGACAGAGGGATACAGGATACAGACACACACATACAAACACACACAAACACATTTGAAAGCTTTTGTTTCTGAGACAACACAACTTACATAGTGACACTATAGCTACTAAATCATTCTGTTGATGAAGCTTGTCTATGCATCTTATAATTTCAAGATATTTGAGATATCTAGTTCTTACTAAAATTCAACTTATTTAAGTATTCTCTGTCCATTTATAAAACTTAAAAACACATGTGAAAATAAATTTTAATATTGCCTACAAATAAATTCATTTCTGAATACATTTCTTGCTGTTGGATTTAGGCACAGTGTTTTATATCTCATTAAGTCTTATCAGAAAAGAACATTTAGCACAGAGATTTTCTTATAAAAGAAATTGATAAAAATTGAAGTGAAATTTGAGACTTTTATTCTTAGAAGTATGGTTTGTCTACCTTATTACCTTAGACTTGTATTAGACTATCTACCTAATTATATATTCAACTTCAAAAGTACTCTATAAGATCCTTGGATGATTTTCTACTGAATGTTCTATTTCAATTAACTTATCAACTTTACTTTTGGTAGTCTAATAAATACGTAATTTCCAGCTACATATGCTGTGTCTCATTCCTTATAACTTCCTAGGGCAACTCTTTAAATATTTATATTTAACAAGGGCTATCTTGCTCCCACTAAATCTTTTCTTCTAAAAACAATAGTCTCAGTTTATGTGACCCTGGGATTCCTCTAGCCCAAATTCCTTGTCACTGTGGTCATTGTTAACATATATATCACTCTTAAGATATCAACTCAGATTTAAATGTATTATTTCAATATCTACACAAAATTAAAAGGATTATTTCAACTTTTGTTTCATATGCTGTGCTTTGAGACTGGTGGCTTTACAACACAAAATGCATTCAATAAATATTAGCTGAATATGATCCTTGATTTTATTATATATTTATCTTACATTCTCACTCAGGAAGAATTCTGGTTAACAGCACACACACACACACACACACACACACACACACACACACACACACACACACACACACACACACACACACACACACACACACACACACACACACACACACACACACACACACACACACACACACACACACACACACACACGCGCGCCTATATTAGAAACCACTCTCTAAAAAAGGCTGAGTAGATGGCCAGAGAGGAAGGATTAATGTATGTAGTTTGTAATGGCAAGTCTTGGCACTAAGCAAAATGACTTTTAGTGGCCAGAGATAGAGGACAAATAACCACACCAGATATTTATAAGAAAGTTAATGCAAGTGATAGAATTACATCCATTTTTACAGTTCACATAAAAGTTATCCAAGGCTCATGAGCTTACACAGACTAACCGGTGCCTCCTGTTTCTCCTCTGTCATTATCTATCAGTAATAAATGGTTTAATACTAAAAACATATTATGTGGTTTTCATTCTTGGCTGTAGATAACATGTAGAGGACAAAATATAAGCTTTAATTTGGTATGACAGGACACACTACATAATAAATTTGTGAATTGTTAATAGTAAAATTATACTAAAGGAATACATCTTCGACTCTTAATCACATTCCAATTTCAATAAAAAACCCATTAGCTAATTTGTTATATATGTCCAAAAATATGGGTGAATTACCCATACCTTAGCACTTGGTGTTCTGTACACATGAACATACATATGTACACCACACACACACAAACATACATATACCTCCTTTTTCATGTTCATTTAACACTGCAAAAGATAAGCAATTAGCTAACCAAACAAAACAATAAAAACCTATTAGGTAACTGATTCATATCTTGAAGTTTAAGATATTTCCTTTTCCTGGCTTTCTTCCAATTTGTTTTCTGACCAACTTTGTGCTCTCACTTGTTTTGGCAAGTTCTTCTACATTCTGAAATGATTTCATCAGATGGCTTACTCTCCTTTGCTCTCATCCACTGATTTTACTTTTCCTGGCAACTATGGTTGAGCCTCACAGATTATTCGTTTGAATAACTGGGAATGAAGATTCTAGGTAAATAAAGTAGCAATTCAGTTTCTCTTACATTAAATGCAAGACTGCTTCAATAATTTAGAGAAGTTAATGTACACTATTCCTGAGAAAGTCCTTTCAAACTATAGAAAAGGCAAGGAAGATAAATGCCATAAAAAGACTTTCAGCCATTTGATAGATACTTTTGATATGTCTATTATTATATTTACTATTTTTGATGGACACAGAACAATAACTTCTATCAAACTCAAAAGTGGGTACCAAAGCACAGCAAAGATGTGGATACTTCAAAGGCATCCATCATGCAAATTCTTGCACAGCACTGTATGTATCACTTTGATGTAACAGACTAAAAAACATGTTTAACACAGCTGTCTCCAGCTGCAATCCCACATTACATGGATTTATTTATTTTTTATTGCAGCATAAATTAACATTTCATAGAGTTGGGCTGTTCAATTGTCATCAAATTTTATAAGCACATTTCTGAAAAATGAAGGATCATTTCATGAAATACTACATATGGCATCAACACACTTGCAAATGAATAGTAGTTCAGTTACTTTCATGATGAAACACTTAAAGGCTCAAAAATAATTTTAAAATGTGGATGAATGAAGCTGGGTGCCGGTGGTTCAATGACTGTAATCCGAGCTGCTCAGGAGACTGAGATCTGAGCATTGCGGTTCAAAGCCAGTCAGGGCAGGAAAGTCCCTGGGATGCTTATCTCCAAGGACCCACTAAAAAGCTGAAAGTGAAGCTGTGGCTCAAGAGGCAAGATTGCTAGCCTTGAGCAAAAAAGAAAAACAGGGACAACACAAAAACCCGGAGTTCAATGCCCAGGACCCAATGTATGCTCAGCATGCATGTGTGCACACGCATGCACGGGCGCGCGCGCGCACACCCACCCACCCACCCACACATACACAATTAACTGAATAAGCTTGAGTGCCAGTAGTTCATGCTTGCAATCCTAGCTAGTCAGAAGGCTGCGTTCTGAGGACCTCAGTTCAAAGCCAGCTCGGACAGAAACTCAATTACATTCTTATCTCAGATTGACCAACAAAAAGCCAGAAGCAGAGATATAGCTCAAGTGCCCTTGAGCAAAAAAAGCTAAGAAACTATGTCTGGCCCCAAGTAGCAGCACACACTCGTACACACAAATTAGCTGAATGAAACTGTACATTTCATTTATGATGTGTATTGGACATGAAGTATATAAGTATGACAGACATGAAGAGATAGAAATATATATATATTTACATATCATAAAAACATATACTAAAGTATACTTATCAAAATAGTCTATTTCTCTAGATTTGGTTTTTAAAATGTATGATCATATGAAAGAAACAGTAAGACTATTGAACAGCATTATGAAAATACAATTTATGTATATTTATAAATGACTGAAAGATTAAAAAACTGTTACGATTAGTATTTACAACGACGCATGTGTAAATACACACCTGTGCATATTTCTTTCCTTTAGGCTACAGATGTTTAAATAGATGTGCAATTTACAATCAAACAGACCTGGTCTTAACTCCAGTTCCACAATGTTGGATATGTTATTGAAGCTCATTGAATTTTCCACTTGTAATAAAATAAAACTTTATTATATTTTCATGGATTTGCAAATCCATGAAATCTGAACTCAAGCCCCATTAGTATCAGGTGGATGCTGGGATCCTCAGGAGAGGCTGGGGAACAATGTACAGACAAGGAATCAGTGGACAAAGACAAGCAGCAGTGGACCAAGACAAGCAGCAGTGGATGAATAAACCCTTAAGCAAATTTGTAATATATGTCTAAAAATATAGGCGAATTATTTTGTACCTTAGCACTTATTCTTTTATCCTGTACTTTATATGTGAACACACATATTTACACGACACACACAGAAACATACATGTTGCAGAAGCTTGAGTAAAGAGTGTTTTACTTTCCCTAAATCATTACAGGATGACTTCATTGTGCATGTGACATCTGAGCTTGGTCCTAAGAATTAGGTAGGAGTTTGCCAGGAGATTAGGGCAAGGTTAGGGCTGAAGCAGCACAGGCAGTAAGCTCAAATACACAAGAGGTGTTAAGAATGCGAATCTAAGCTCACAGAATCACAAGCATCACCCCCAGCCCAGTGTTTGTGAGGGTCAGTAACAAACATATGGGACAATGCTATTACAGTTTGGGGAATATGTAATCCCATATAGATTTGAGAGGCTGTTTTTTCCCAAAACCTTGGAGTCATCATTGCCGTCACTGTCAACTCTAGATCTCATTAGCAAGTCTAATAGTTTTTCCTTATTATTCTACCAAAGTATACATCTGCTTATGCTTCATTGGGTTGGAATGGGTCTCAAATGTTCAACAAACATGGTCCTCCCTCAAATCTGACGTGATATAAGAAAACACTGGCCTGGGCATTCTCAGGCGGTTCTACTGTTGAATATCGAGAGATCTTGATCATGTTACATAGAAAGAGTAAAAATGAGCACTGATTTATCAAGATGTACTTTGCACATATATTATCCCATTTGATTATTATGACTCTCACAAGAATGGTACCACCCTAGTGGATGCTCTATGCATCTCTCATCCACCATTTAGAAATCTAAAAAGTATTGAAAATGAGTAATTTTTCATAAATATACTACAAACATTTGTAAAAACTCTAAACTGAATAGATGTAAGGCTAGGGATTATTTTATTCCTCTTATATATTCCCATATGGTTTGCTATAGAAATTTAAATGCATTGGTTATGAAGCACTATCTCTGAAATTGTTGGGGGTACCTGATGTTTAATGTTAGATCTAAAAAACTTTGACTTTTAAAACATCTGATGCAAAACATCAGAGATTGTGAATGAAAAACTTGACAGAGAGGTTGATTAATTTCTCCAAAGTCACACACATAAGATTTAACAGAACCAAACCCAGGCAGTTTGGTACTAGCTACCACTTAACTGTACTTGTGAGTGTCCAGTATCTATCAAAGTCAGCTCTAAGGTACTGTAAGTTTATCATTCTTACTATATTCAATCATTCAACGGAATTAGGCTTCTCATTATTACTAAAGACATACCCTTTATTTCCTAGAAATCTTTGTTCAGAATTCCTTTTCCCAAATGCTGCTTTAACAATTTCTACTTCTCCTTCATAATAGGGTTTTGATTTCCTCAGCACAAATGGATTCTTTAACCTCATTCTTAAAAATTTAATCTCATAGAACAACTAATTGGAAACTTATCTTCCAGGTAAATTGTGCTTTCTTTCACAATGAGGAGAGACTGTCCCATTCTTCACACTCCTACAACACTAGAGCAATGCTTTCAATATCATCATTGCTCTAAAAATCTTGGCTTCAAAAATAAAAAGCTGAAAATATTTCAAATAATGAGTTTTTGTATTGCTGTAAAGAAGTGATATTTAACATAACTGTAATGACAGGTTTAATTTTTTTCCTTTTAAAAACATAATCATTTCCAAGTGGAATTCCCATGAAGAGAGGATCTTCTATTAGGATAGGATTTTCCTATTTCTCTTGAGACTTAGACTTAAGGAAATAAAACAAATGTGAGAAAAAAATAATTAATTTCCACTTATGAACAGCCAGACTCCAATGTTGGTTCATCAGACATGGATTTTAGTTCCCATACAGTTACCCCATTAGAAAGTGAACATGAGGAAGTGGTACTGTGGCTCAAGTGGTAGCACGCTAGCCTTCGGCTGAAGAGCTGAGGGACAGCACCCAGGCCCAAAGTTCAAGCCTATGGTCAACCAAAAAAAACAAAAAAAAACAAAACCCAACACAAAAACAACAAAAGAAAGTGAACATGACATATTGTTAGAATATTTTCGGTATAGCAAATTTGTTAATATCTTCTAATTCTGAGTCAGCCACAAATTTTTTACCTTATAATCACAAAAGATGGCCATAAACAGAGACTATAATCAAATTTTAAGTAGTCTTTCTGATTTTTAAAAATTGAAATAGGAAGTGGTGCTGTAGCTCAAGTGGTAGAGCACTCGCCTTGAGTTGAAGAGCTGAGGGACAACGCCCAGGCCCAGAGTTCAAGCCCCACGACCGACAAAAAAAAAAAAAAAAAAAAAAAAAAAAAATTGAAATAATTTCTTAGAGATGATTAGATTTGAGATTTAAAAATTTTGCTTCCAGGATGGGATAAACGAAGACATTTTATTTGTATACTCAATTCTTTGTCTATATATCCTAAGTGCTGTTCTGTTATTAAGAATTTTTCAGAGGGAGGGACATACAAAGCAACAAAGAGATAATCTTATAAATGCGTTAGAAATATTCTCTTTAGAAATGTTCATTCCTTCTTTTATATAAAGTGATTTTAGGCATAATTATGAGAAATTTCAAAACAGAATTATTAATATTAAGGAGGACCAGCTGGCATAATAACTTACATATGAAAGTCTTGGCCCATTTCTTTTTTTTTCTTTTAGGTTAATGATATCTATATGCATAGTACATGTTTTGAACTCTCTCTAGCAGTAATAACAGGTTCTTTCTCTCCATCCATATTTGTAAATGATTGGCTAGGATTAGCCCATAAAACAAAGTTGGTTATCTAGCACATAAACTTGTAGAATATGAAGGAACCACAGTCCTGATATCAGCAGTGTTATATACTATCCAAAAGATTTCATTGTCATCATCTATTTTTTCCTGATAAAATTAGTGAGTTAGCAAATTATTTGCTCATATTAGGTTCTCTCTGCTAAAAATCAAATATTTTTTATTGAAATTAATTCACGGAATCTAAAACGAACCCATTTGTGCTGGTGAAAACAAAGAACTTATCTATATTTACTATCTTCCTTAATTTATCTTATATTCAGTCTTTCTAACTCTCTGACTCTAATACTACTAAGCACAGGCTGTCATCACAGCATTCTCCAACAATGAAGCACGTTTAATTTACTTCCCAAATTGGACCTCTCTATCTTCCTTATCTGTCTTTCACTTAGCTGCAAGATGCTTTTTAAAATGTGAAGTCAAATGATGTCATTTCCAAGTCCCATCTCCTTAATGTCTTCTCATTGCTCCTGTGATCAAGTGTCAGCTCTGTTGTGCTATAGGCTGTTTCTACACTTGGCTGCCTGTCTGTTCTTCAAGCCTATGTTCATGAAACTATGAACAGTGTATACCAGGTGGCTTCAGCCCTCCACCCCAGTATCTACGTTGTTCTATTCAGAAGAGAGAAAACAGTACTAAGTCTCAACTCTTAGGATCTAAGCTATGGAACCTCTGGTAAACATTTAATCTTAACTAAGACAGACACTTAAAAAGAAAGAGAAATAGTAATTAAGATTAGTAAAGTCCACCAGAAATAATAGATCTTATCAGCTACTACTATCCAAAAGCAACTCAGGTTTTAGTATTTTCTACTACTGATTCTGAATTGCTCAATAGTATCAAATCACATTAACATAAAAGTATTTGGTTTTTTTTCACTTATTTAACATCTCTACACAATATAGACAGATTTCAGTCATATTTGGATGGAAAAATTTCATCAAAAATGTTAGCCACAAAAGAAGCATACTTGCTAGACACTGGTAGTTCATGTCTATAAACCTAGCTATTTAGGAGGCTGAGATCTGAGAATCACCATTCAGAGCCAGCCCAGGCAAGAAAGTATATGAGACTCATATCCAATTAACCACCAGAAAACCAGAAATGGTGCTGTGCCTTAAGTGGTAGAGTGCTATCTTTGAGTACAAAGACATCTAGGGATAGCATCCAGGCCCTGAGTTCAAGCCCCAGAAAAAAAAAAAAATTAAAAGACGCCTACTCTAGATGGGAAAATACCCAGCTAAATTATGAATGGAAATTATGCTAAATAAGAAGCAATCTAAAAAAGTATAATTATTAAGTACATTTCATAAAATGATAGGCTTTTCCTTTTAGATATGGGCTTTTAATCTTCCTTTGTAACTTGTTTGAGCTGATAAGAATATTCTCAAAGTCAATAAGATAAAAAAAGAAGTAGGTTTTACTAAAGTTACAAAGAAAAATCCAGGTCTAGGCCATAATAAATCAACCTGTGCTTGCAAGTATGATCTTTGTATATTGGCATCCAACTCAGCTAAGATAAAAATGACAAGTCCTTTAATGATTAATTATCTTCTCTCTATATGGAAATATTCATATTGTCCAATACCTACAAGCATTAGAAGGATTGAGTTGAACTTTCAATTTAAAGGCCACTAAAATGGAGTGCAGTTTCCCCAATCCAGAAAATATTTGGGAGAGCAACTTCTTGGTTTTAGACTTGGAAGGAATATGAAATGTAGTCTCAGATTTCCTCTTTTCACAGAGTAATTTAGCAGGTCTGATACTAGGAAGCAGAGACAGCAAGAAAAAGTGGAATAAAATAAAATAGAAAAGATGTAAGATCTTTTAAAGGTACTTATCAGTTGTATATTATCTTTTTAGAAGAGCCAGAGTTACTCTCCAATTCAATTCTAATACCAGACCCAGGAAAATAGGTATTTAACATCTGACATGACACCAAAATTCTAATATCTACACTCATTATTGTTACTCAAACAGGAGAAAAAAAGGGATTTTCACAGGGATTCAAGCATATATCAATTTGTCTTTGATTAAATTTGTCTTTGAAATGTGGTTAATATAGTCTGGCTGAGGTGTTCCACTTCCATTATTAACTGGTTGTGAGTTTAAATTGAGTCTAAAGGGGATTTCATATAATAGAGTAAACATTAGATGTCGACCAATAAAGTTTGACAGTACAACTTAAACTTTTAAAAGAAGGAAGAAAAAAGAATTCATATAAATCTGTAAAGGTTTTAGATTAGTTATATATGAATATATGGCTGAATCAGTAATCATATTAAGATAGGATCCACAGACTGAAGGTATTATAAAACAATGGATTTTTAAATATTTCACAACACACAGACAGACAGATGACTTGCTGACCTATTTAATTAAAATATCCTCAAATCAGCATTTAAGTTAAAAAAAAAAAGCCAAACTCATTGCTTAATGTATTACTGGGAGAGAATAAAATCTTTTATTATTCAGGTGGCTTCATTTTATCCTTCCTTTTTGTTAATAATTTTCATTCCATTCATTTCTTTTATACTTCTGCACCTAATTTTGTGAATAGATAAAAGGGAAGCTTTTAGAAGGTTCTCTGGCCTGTTTCTGCTCTCTACTTTTATTGCTAAAGGCATTAAGATCAAAAGATGCTCTTTGCTGAAATGTTTACCACGTTGTAACATATCCTCTCACAACAAAGGAGTTCATTATTTACATTTAACATGAAAGAAACTGTTCCAAAGTAAAAGGACTTCAGCCAGATCCAAGTGATAGGATTTTCTTGCCCTATACTTCTGGAAGTTCACCTTATTAGTCACCAGTCAATCTAAATGTTCTTGAGAGCAAAAAAACATACTGTAGGGGAGAAGCTCTGGCTTTCTTCTATAGTTCCTTGGCTTCATCCATACCTTAATGTTTTCTCAAGAGGGTGGTGACCTGAGCTCATTTCACAACTACAAAAAATCTCACAACAGCTCACAGAAACAGGAACCATTATTTATACTAGGAAAAATGACTGGGAACAACTGTGCCCAGCAGTAACAGCACTACAGGCAGAAAAATAGGGTTGGGTTGCCAATCTGTATTAATGGTAATAACTGATGGAAAGGAATGAAATAGACTACCATTGCTTATTTAGACCAGGATGTTTCTGACACTGATGCAGGGCGCTGGCTGCTCATCGTTTATGATAGTATCATCAAGTTTCTTGAGGAATCTGCAGTCTAGTAATCTTATCAATGCACTTACTTTCCACATCTCTGAAATCTAATATAACTCTACATATGAACAAAACTAGGGTATCCCACTGAGTCAAGTTTATTTTAACCTAAGGGAAAAAAAAGCAAGGAGTAGTTATCTTCCCATTCTCTCTTTCAATTTAGTAAGCCCTTAAAAAGATTTGTTTAAATGCCATTTTTCTTATTCTTTTCATATTGGTCTATACTTTTTCATGCTTTTACAATATTATAATACTGTTGTTGTTAGAGCCAAGTAGCTTTCAACGTGAGTATTTCCATGATCAAGAATTGCTTTGCCAAGCTATATTATCAGTATTTAAGTACTTTTATCCTTTGTTGAATATAGTAAATATAATGCTAATTCATATTTTCCATTAAGTCAACTCAGGAAGTAGAGCTAATTCTACCTATACAAGGACCAACAAAATAGCACAAGTGACTTTTTAAGAAGAACTAAATGTAGAGGCCCCAATGTGATTACATTCTGGTACTAACTTAGATCAGGAAGCAGAGATTTCAAGGTCATTTCTACTGAAGAGAGAAGTGGCAGTTTTGGAAATGAGGCATAGAGAGGTTAAGGGACACTGACACATTTGCATCTGAGTCTTCTATGAGACTTTTTTCTTGTGTCCCAGATCTGTATTTCTACATGATTCTACTAGCATATCACACTCAACAGTACAAAAGAAAACTCCTTGTCTCTCTTTCCAGTCCAACTTCTTTCCTTATGTGGCAATGTCACTTACCAGTTCCAGCACCCCACACTTTTAAGACACCTAACCTGCCAATTCATGCTGCTAAATGTCTTGTGAATGTATCTCTTCCTTTTCAGTCACAAGTACATTGCCATGCCCCATTCTTTCACATGGATGACAGCAACAGCTTCCTAACTCATCTCCCTACATCACTGTGCCTCATTTTCCTGCTCATTACACCCATCCTCACTAATAATTATTTACAATTGGATTGTGGAACTTTGCTCTTAAAAATCTGGGCACCGGTGGCTCATGCCTATAGATCTGAGGATTGAGGTTCAAAGCCAGCTGGGGCAGGAAAGTCGATGAGACTTTTATCTCCAGTTAACCACCAGAAAACCAGAAGTGGTTTTGTGGCTCAAGTGGTAGAGCGCTCACCCTGAGCTAAAGAGCTCAGGGATAGCACCCAAGTCCAGAGTTCAAGCCCCATGACCAACACCTCCTCTGCCTCCCCACTCCACAAAAAAATCTGTCAGTAGCTGAATACAGCAGAAAAGATAATGTTTAGGTCCTTAAAAATGGTAAAAGTACTTCAAAATATACTTTAGTTTCCGAGTTTATCTCTACCACTCTCTTTAACTACCTTTTTCCCTGTTAATATGACATACAGAATGCCTTGTTTTTTTATTGAATTAATAGTATTCCTTGCTCTTTTTAGTCTTATGACCCCTGTATGAGTAACATCAAGAATTCTCTATTGTCTCCTAATGAACTCCTACAATGAAACAAAGTACATGGTGGGTTTCAGTTGAGCACAGAGAGAAAGTTTTCTGTAATTAGTAGAAGTTTGGAGAACACAACTTGACAGAGATGGAAAAGTAGAGAGTATGTGGGAATACAACTTCAAGATTTCCTAGGGACTGAATTTATTTCCCTTTTCTTGCTTGCAGTATTTATCTTGGTTATCTATACATTCAAGAGTTGTCTCACTTCACTCTGTACAACTGTATAGTTTCATTAGCTACTGGTTTAAACATGAATGATATAGAGTGACTTCTAAATCTCTGTTTTTGTCCCAGACTTTCTCATTCCCTGTTACATTATTTACTTGGATAGCCTACAAGAATTTAAGCTCAGTATATCATTCATTTTGTCATGCACCCCCTCTCATTTTTGAATGACCTACTTCATAGTGGAACATATTCAGCAGGAAACAAGACAGCAAGATAGGCTTTTTCTTAAGTGCTGTTTTTACTATCTACTATTGCTTTAGAATATGATAAAACCAAACTTTCTGTAGTTTGTCATTTTCTGTTCAGAGAAGCTTATATATCGGGTGCTTATAAACATACTAATCTCCTAGCCAATAAGTTCATTTAAATTTTTTTTTTTTTTGGTGGTACTGGGGTTTGAACTCCAGGCCTCATGCTTGCTTGGCTTTTATTCTACCACTTGAGCCACACCTCCAGCTTCTTGCTGGTTAATTTGGAGATGGGGTCTCATGGGACTTTCCTGTGTGGGCTAGGACCATGATCCTCTAGCTTTAATCATTTATGAAATAGGTTTTGTGTTTTGGCCTAGGGGATGGTCTTAGCATTTTTCCTATCTATAACCTCCTGCATAGTAGGATTATAAAATGGCTTTTAGGTTGAGATGAGGGGAGTCTCACTAAATTTTTGTCTAGACTGGCCTCAAACCATAATCTTTCTTATCTGTATTTCTGAAATTACAGCTGTGAAACACATGCCAGGCCTCACTTTAATTTTTAAGACATTAAGAGAAGTCTTTCCCTGAATAAAACCTCCAAATTCCCAAGCAAGTCTAAGTGTCCTGCATTTATCAAGATGTGTTGAAGGTATCAATGTGGCTATATTTCTTTATCTAGGACAGAGGTTATGTGTTTGTACTGAACACATCAATTAGAACTGACCAACTAGATGGTCCATTTTCCTGCCAGAAAACCTGATACTGTGACATTTTCGTGATTCTTTCAAGTACTGCAGCATTTATCAGTTTACAAATCCTATTCTTTCTCTTCCCAATACCATGACAACT
Source organism: Dipodomys merriami (assembly GCF_024711535.1). Classification (NCBI taxonomy): domain Eukaryota; kingdom Metazoa; phylum Chordata; class Mammalia; order Rodentia; family Heteromyidae; genus Dipodomys; species Dipodomys merriami. The sequence continues at coordinate 89,136,870 of NW_027203381.1, forward strand.
TTCTTTTTCTTTTTCTTTTAGTTGGCTTATATTAGTTGTACAAAGAGATTAACTTTCTTGATCATGCTGCATCTTGTATTTTCTCTATCCTTCCAAATAATGTATATAAAAAGCGCTCAACTTAACTAGCATGAATTAAAATGACTTGAGAACTCCCTCCCCCATCTTACATCTTCTAACCCTGGGAACCTTTATTGTACTTTTGTAGTTCAGAACTGAGATTTACCTAGTGTTCTTCAGGCACTACTAGGTCCTAAAGAACCATAACCAAAAATTCCCAATTGGTCTCTGAGCTCGGGATGTGTCACAGGGGACCAAGCTGATTTCATAAGTAGGATCTCCCATCCAGATGTACACACTCATCATATTTCCTCAATTCACAAAACAAGGAGCAAGAAGGAAGTTACAGTAGAATAAAATTCATTTGACCCACTGTATCACTATGTACCACGTTTCCTTCTGCAATGCATTAAATTCAAACTGTTATGGTTCAAATGCATTTCTAAAAAGTGAATTTTCTGAGTTTTTCTTCAGAAGAAGCTTTTCTGTCAATACGAAAATTCTTTAAGCTCTCTGTGAAAGAAATGATGTAAAAACAAGACTACCCTGCAGATAACCTCATGAGGTAAGCATTAATGTCAGAGGGAATATTCTTTTACAGGCAGAAAGTCAGCTGATTTGCTCAAAATCAGTGGTGGGAGAAAGAGCCAAGAAAGCACTCCAAGAGTCCTGTGCTTATATATCCATTGCCAAACCTAATCCAAGCTTTTCAAAAAGCCATTCTTAAGAGTGTGGCGTCTAAGAACTTTATCTTTTCTTTTCTGTATTGTTCTTGCCTATCCTTTTCCTCATCATTTCCTTCTCAATAGGGAACCAATGAGATTGTTAATGGTTGCCTAGCAGACATTTGATCCCCCACCTGTGTAGCATCTGGGGAAGTAGGGAGTTTCTGCAAGGCACACTCCATCTACTTCCTTCCAGTCTTTGAACCAAGGCAGCTCAGAACTCTGCAGGCTTGACTGAATTCAGTTTGAGTAAATCACTGTGCTGTCCAAGCATGGCAAGCTCTATTTAACTCATTCTCTTTGGTTACCTCTTGTCTAGGTGGGCTATACAACTATTCTCCAAATAGTTCTTTCACATCTGACACATAACAGTTGTTAGAACAACTCCAAGTCTTCGGACTATGTTGATGTGGTCCTGTATAAAAATAATCCTTTATGGAGAAGCACAAGTCTGCTAGACAGAATTCCACACACACACATACCCTACTATTACCTAGTTCAGGCTTTAGGTTGAGAACAATAGGAAGAAATGAGAATGAGAAAGTAATTAAGAGAAGTGAAACACAAGGAAAAGAGACGGTAATAAAGCTTTAGTAACTTGTTCATGATATTTAAGCAGAGGTACAAAGGTGGTTAAGGTTCTGTATGTGATAGCTGATTTTTAATTCTGTAAGAAGAAAATAACAAATCATTATTCAATAACTAACTAAGGGCTAGGCATTGGAGGATACAAAGTTGAACAGAAATGTAAATGGCCATAATTCACTGAGAAAATTACTGGCAGTTTTAATGTTATACATTAAATGTATACACCCAATGGAAACAGAAAAATCAATAGTTTTTGTTATTTTGTTTGTGTTTTTAACTTCAGTCCAACTAGGCAGCACAGTCTAGAAAAGACTTGTAGACTTCATTTCACTGGCAAAAAGATCATACCCTTCCTTCCCACTGGATGGCATGTAATCCTAAACACCCAGTAGTGTACTGCTGATGAGTGGTTAACTGAGTCTCTGGGAACACACACACATGCACACATGCACACATGCGCACACACACACACACACACACACACACACACACACACACTTTTTAATCTGTTGAATTCGTTTCCATGGTGCAAATGTTTCCACAATGTTGATTTCAACCTACCAACATGACATCAATAAACATGGAATTGGGAAAAGAACAAATGTAAATAACCTCAAGAACATAGATAAACACAAAATGAAGTTGGATAATTAGGGGGCGAAGAGTTTTGAGTATATGCTATTTTTGTTGTAAAAATAATTTATTTAAATGTAAACTAAAATAATTGTTGATAATACTCTGATTAAAGATCAGTTTGCCAGGTCTTTGAAAATTTAACAATAACTTTGTTTAAAGATCAGCTCATGAAGTTCCTAAAATGGAAGGTCATGAGCCAGTAAAAGCCAGCTCTAACATCACTCCAGACACGCCAGGGACAAGAGAAGGGCAGAACAAAATCTTGTTTTTCACATCACTCATTGTTTACCTACTCCAGAGTAAGTTCAGAAACAACTATTCCAGGTTGGTTATGCCCCTTCTTTGGCCTTCAGTCTCCAATGATGCGCACACTGTAACTTATACCACTTCTCCCCATCAGGAAGAAAGAGCACACAGCCTTGTGTTGAAATCTGACAAATGCAATTGTAAAACATGCAACAAATAGGGTACATTCAACAAAAACTGCCCTCAATGCATCCTCTCTGTAGATACTGTTTGATTCAAGATGCCACCACATTTAAAAGGCATTTTCAAGCTTTAAACTATTGGAACTAACATACTTTAAAGGATAGATAGTTGGAAAGTATAGAAAGGAAGGGTAGTATAGAAAAGGGAGTGGGTTTCACCCAGGGAAATCTGACTAGCATTGGCCATTTCAAGTGCCAAACAACTCAAGCTCTCAAACAGCCTATGTAGTCTACATAGATGCCTTTCCACCCTATTCTAGCACTAGGAACAGTACCTCTGAGTACTGGGTCACCTGAAAATTGTGAACATTTTATTTACTTGTTTTCAGAGATATGGTGAAAGATATTCTTGTGAGTATCATTTTCTTTGTTAAAAGACAAATGCAGAAAATTATCTAGAAAAAAGTGCTATAAATTTAATATTTATTTCAATTCTAAAAGTCTAGAAAATCAGTTGTGACATTGAGAAAACACACTGCTAAATCTATAAGAGTACACCTTGCTGGGAATAGCACATACCATATATATCACTTGGCTCAACAACAGAGATAAATGTAAAAGCTTATACTGATAAAAATGTATTTCAACCTTTCATCCTTGATTTAAAAAAATATAAAACTGTCACATACACACAGGACACACTAAAGGAGATCATGAAATTATTGGCCTCAAAAACAATATACCTGACTCATGTATTTGTTGTTTCACAATTCAAAATCATACCCTTTATCTCACAGTGGGACAAGTGAAATATTTGGCTAATATGATTAAAATTATTTCAAAAATCATATTCTTATGGATGAATGTAATCTTCCAAGGTGATTATTAAAACCTAATTGACAAATTTACAATTTATTGTAATTTATGTGTAGACAGATTTTTCTCAGTATATTTGGTGCTTCAATAAAGACAATGAAACTGTATTGAAGATAAGCTTTCATGCAGAAAACTCCAAAATACTAGGAAGCTGCTGTGTCTATTTACTATAACAATGGTATCCAAGTGATGGTATCATCATTTTCTCTGGGAGCCATATTGAGAACAGGTTGGGAAACTTAGGAAATCAACTTTATTTTTGGCACATGACATTCACAGAGATTACTTCATGAGCTGTGTCAGTACAAAGAAGCAAATATAGGAACAAGGTTTGGGTTCTGGCTCAGGCTTTCTCATTGCTCTGCGCAGATCACTGCCTGTCAGGACTTCCACTGCCCTATTCTTTCGTAAGTGGACTGTCCTGGACCCTGTCTAAAGGCCCAACTCTGTGTCTCTGAATACTGGGAATGGAGTGGACACACAAACTGTCCCTATTCTCAAGGAACCTGTAGACCAGGTAGATAGGAAATCATAAAAGAAGAAGCTAAATATCAATAAGTAAAAAGAGAATCCAACTGAGTTGCAACTGTTGTTGAAAGACCTTATAAGACTTTACAAATACTTCTTATTGACCATATAAATATAGTATAAATTCGTATCACAAAAAGTCTGTGACCTCTGCTTTTATCTAATCATTTTCTGGAATAAACATTATGCTCAGAGATATTCAAACATGGGCCTGAAGATTACTGAAGTCATGTGAAATGAATAAATCACCTTTACCTTGGTTGTACATAAGACCTCTGGTGGAGCTTATTGAATATTTTCATTATGACACATTTTAATTAAGTCATTAACAGGCTGATACATGTTCAGAAAACAATGAACAAAGCAAGGAGGAGCTGAGTCTCTTCTGAAACAAAAGTTAAATGTCTTGCTCACTCTACATTCTCTGTTCTCCTCCCAATGGTGTTAGCAGGTGCTCCTGGGTTGCTTCTTTTGAAACCAAAGAGACCTTCATCTCTTTCCTCCTCTGCAGGATCCTTATGCCCAAAAGTTTCATTGGGTCATTACTTTGTCCCCTTTTACTTATCCTTCCTGTCCCCAACAAAGACTTCCTTGAACATACCCAGCATGGGGTCTGTCAATCTTAGAGAATAAAATCACCTTTTTCTCTGGGTCTACTATTCATGGTTGCCAACATTCATGAGCTCCCCTACAGAGAAACCTCCCTAGAAATAAGAACATTTCAACCCGTCTCTTATGTTACTCTAATTATTCTACTCTCTATAGGCAGACTATTTGATAGAGGCAAAGAGATATCAACTGAGATTCCAGATAATCATAACTTATAGTAAAGCCCAGCCATAACAAGAGATCTCCTTCTAATAATTAAGCGTATGAGTAAGAAGAGAAAGGCAGCTGAATGAATGAGCACTTGCTGTACTTATGACTATACCAGTGACTACGTGGCTGTGACCATAAAAAGCAAACAATAGACATGTCTCTAGATGTCATTAATTTCTTGGGTGCATAGTATTTTTTGTTGTTAGAACTTAAATCTTCCTTCATTGGTTCTTAGGGACTGGATTTGAATCCTAATTCTATACTTAGCTTTCTAACTTTTTGTAGGTTATTTAAACTCATAGAGTTAATGTAGGCATTACATTCCAAAGTCATGACTGTAATGTTACATGTATTTGCTGTTTTTTTTAAACCATCATCACTATCCTTCTTATAGTCTTAAGAATATTAAACATCATTATCCCTTTTTCATCTTTCCCTAAAATAGTCTTCCTACTATGAAAGTGTAATAGTTGAATATCTTCATGGTATAATTACAAAATACAATAATCAAAATATTTCCAAACCTAAATGACATTTAAAAGTATTTTATGCTGTCTACAGTCATTGTGTAACTGAGAATAACCCCCTTGGCAATGCATAATATTCTCCAATTTTTTTCTTATATGATATGTCCTTCAGAAAACTTCCTTGATGTCTCCAATCATCAATGATAAATTTGGTGCCCCTAGAAAGACCTTGCAAGTCTACTTTAATTATTAAACCAAAAGGTTCCAAAGGGCAGGGAACTGTGTCCTCACTGCTTCGGGTCTAACATATAAACCAGGAATATAAGTGATATACGACACAAGAAAATAGGTTAACAGACAATATGTTAGACGCACAGGAAAGGATCACTGTCATTGTGCTTAAATATCTACACATATCATAAAAAAGAATATTTATTCTATGTAGCTTCAAAAAGAGCCACCATGTAGTTAATGAAGAACCACTTTTCAGAATAATACAACAAAGAACTTCCTAAAACAGAGAGTACAAGACACTTCGGCTGATATTCAGCTGCATGTCATTAAGGGGTTCACACTGGGCTGACAAAAGGGAGCTGGGTGATCATCCGTACAGTTTAGACACTGTGGTGAATTCTAAATTTTACTGCTGGGAAGCTGGTCATTCATATGTAAGATAAAGGTAATTCTGGGCACATACGAAGATCAAGGGTTGTATTTTAATATAGTTAGTGTATGTATGTATATGTGTGTGTATATGTGTGTGTATGTGTGTGTGTATGTGTGTATGTGTGTGTAGGCTTGCCATGCTATAGAGTCTGAATAAGGAGCATTCAGAGGATTTTAGGCAAAACTAATAAAATAACTCAACCTACAAAAGTAGTATTCTGGTGCAGGGGACAATACCCACACAAAAGGTATATCTGGATCCCTTCCAGGCATTCTCCACACTACTTCTCTCATCTTGGTGGAGGCAATTTAACTTTACAACATTAAAGAAACTTCCCATTAGAAGTGGTTTCAACTTTAAATTTATTACATTTTCCAAGGTTACATCATTTGAGCTGTGCATAATCCACAGGGAATCAAGGAGGCCCACTGTAAACTGTTACAATAAATATTAATGAACATTGTGCCTGATAAAACCTGCAATTGTACACATGCACTCATACACAAAGGGACTTTTCACCTTATATGGTTACTTTAAAAAATTGACTCGCCATTCCACTTTGTTGGTCTGTCCAGCACACAGTGCATTTACATTAAAAACAGCAATTAAAAATATTAACAACATAAAAACATAAACAGTGGTTCAGAGCCAATAATACATAAGTTGACATGGATTTATACAGTAGGTAAACATAAAAGGAACAACAGAAACTATACATCATCCAAAAGGAAACATGGAACAACAGCCATGAAAATGAAAGCGACCCCGCCCCCATCCACTATAACTCAAGACTTCCCAACTGAGAGGAAAATAGCCATTAGGAAGGTAAAAGGACTACAGAAGGGAAGGGAAGAATAGGGGTGATAGTGATTTGGGCAAAACCCACAGGAGGTACAGAGGAAGGAGATGATTCTACTTCATACTGTACCCTGAGGAAGCTCTATTTATTTTTCTATCTGCTGTGGATATGACTTGTACAAGTGTTCAAAACCCTTTGACTTTCCTACTTTGGTTAGGGACAAGGCTGGGTTGGGAGGCTACAATCTTAGGATGATATCCAGGTTTGATAGAACCTTGCATTCTTGGGAACTTAAGTTTCTCTATTTGTAAAATGGGATCCTTTCTCTAAATATATATTTTTTTATTGTAAAGAGTGATACTGTACAGAGGGGTTATAGTTACATGACAAGGTAATGAGTCCATTTTCTATTGTTCTCCCCTCCTTTGTTTTTCCCCTACCATCACTTTCCTCCCTACCTCTACCCCCCCTCCCCCACCGTGTGCAAAGTTGTAAAGTTCATTTTCAACATAGTGTCTTGTATATCTCATTGTTACAATGGGTCATCCTGGGATCCTTAAATCTTTTGTTTGTTGGTTGGTTTTTGTTGGTCATGGCGCTTGAATGGGATCCTTAAATCTTAAAGCAGGTGGGCAAAGCTGACAAGTTAGGCAAACAGAACTTTCCCTGATGTTCTTTGTTTATTGGGGAGAAATTGCTGGTATTCAGCAGGTTGAGCTGCCACAATTTTTTCGATGTGGTGAAGGCACATCATACCTTATACCTTATTTCTTTCTGCCTAGTGACAGGAATGCCCACAATTATCTCTACTGCACCTCTTAGGAGTAGTCTCCCTTATTCCTGCATGCTTCCTCTGGTGGAGAACCACACGCATAATCTCACTGCTGGAATGTGTGTATGTATATACATCTGTGTGTATATATATATATATATATATATATATATATATATATATATATATATATATATATATATCCCATACTCTTGGAAGTTAATTGGTAATTCATTTGAAACTGTCTACTGCTTTATCTATTCAAGTTTGTTAAAAAGTACAAGACTTGGGCTGAGAAGGTGATTCAGTGGAAGAATGCTTGCTTCGCATGCGTGAGGTCAAGGGTTTGATTCCTCAGCACTACATAAACAGAAAAAGCCAGAAGTGGCACTATGGCTCAAGTGGTAGAGTGTCAGCCATGAGCTGAAGAAATGAGGGACAGCACCCAGGCCCAAAGTTCAGGCCCCTGGACTGATAAGAAGAAAAAAAAAAGTACAAGTCTTTGTTGTCTTTGTTGCTCCACCCATTTAAAGGGCTGAACCATTTTGATCTACATATTAATAAATTCAATTTATTACACTGCAGAAGAAAATGTACACATGGAAAAACCAGGCAAGTCCAGAAAATTGACTTGACTAGAAAATAGATTAGACTGTAACTTAATAACTTCTCTTTATATTTTATATATATAGAATATTTAAAGTTTGAGGGGAATAGAAATTACCTGAACAGGTTCTAACATGTTTTCTAATTCTGTTAGACTTATATCTTTTTTTTCCTATAATTTAGCTGATTTTGAAAATGCAGGAACAAATTCTATGTAGAAATGACATTTGGCTGTTTATTAGCTTACAGGAACCTAGTAGTGCAGAACTCATGATTTCTACTTTATAGATATAATGGTTTGTACAGTCCAAACATAAAGTCATTAAATGTCCAAAGTTTCAGATGATTGTGATGTCTGGCCAAGTACCGCCAGTACCTCTTCCTCTACATGGAAAGTCACCTCTCCAACTCTATCATGCCCTCAATTCTCTACTTCCCTTCCATGAGCACCAGGATTCAAATCAAACTTGAAGAACCATTTTCTGGATGGCTTTCCAACTCTAAATTGTCCATCCCTGTGGTCATTTCACTTTGGGATGTCTCCTAGCCTTCCTTCTTTGTCAAGTACAACATGAAAATGGTTCTTGGTGGCTCACAAGTCTTTCTCTGAAAGTTCTCAATAGATAGGACTAAACACTACCTAAGCAACTTCCTGCTGGCTTCAGTAGCATACTGCTTGCTGCAGAAGACTCTTCACGGTTCAGTCTGAGTTGTCTATTTTCTTTTACTGGCTTGTTCACTTAAATTCAAACTAAACTTTCATTCTACTCCAAAGAAAGAGAAGCTGGGTTCTAGTGGCTTGTAGCTACTTACATAGGAAGTTGAGATCTAAAGAGGGAGGTTTGAAGCCAGCACAGAAGAAAAATCTGAAAGACTCTTATCTCCAATTAACCAGCAAAAGGCAGGAGGGACACTGTGGTAATTGGTAGGAAACAAGCCTTGAGCCAAAAGATAGGCAAGAATGAGTTCAAGCCTCAGTACTATTGAGGTAAGAAAAAAAATTTTAAGGGAAAAAAGACAATCTAAACTGTGTCACAGAGTATTAGGACAAATTATTAGTTTTATAAAAATGAGGAGGGAGTAACAAGCAAACCAACTGTGGTATCCTATCTTCTAGTCTTAGGGCTAAACCACTATATTAGACAGAGATTCCTAGGAGGCATAGAGAGGGAAAAATTCTAATTACATATGATATTGAAGAAGTGATTATAAGCATTGGTCTGTTCCTTAAAAGAGCTATGTTGATAAAAAAAAAACCAGAGAGAAATATATATATATATGTGTGTGTGCATGTATAAGTGTACACATGCATACATGTACACATGCATACATGTGTGTATACATAACAAATCCATAATGTGCATATATACACATCCACACATCCACACACACATATGTAAACACAAAAAAAAAATCACACTATTTGTGAAAAAAAACCTGGATATTCAGGCTTCAAATTTTAGTTGGTTAGTCTTTCTTCAACTAAATACTTTTTGTAGTACTTAGAATATGTGAAAATCAGAATTCTCTAGAATAGGCTGCTACACATACTATGCTATGTAGTTTATTCCTTTTACTCTTTCCATTCTTTTTCATTGGCTTGATCAAATCAGAAAGTAAATTTTCCAAGTCATTCCTCTGCATAAAATGTTTTTAGTTGTATACCAAATAAAAAGAGATTACAAGGAACAATTTATCACTCATTTGAAGGTGGAAGCATCTTAAAAGATGTTCTATTTAAGTAAGTTAGGCAGTTAACAAACATTCGATAAGCAACTCTGAAATGCCAAGTACCTTGTAGCCCTCGCCAAGAAGCATTCTAGGGTCCAGAGGGAGGCAGAGGAGTAAACAAACCATATCAAAAGGTAGTAAGTGTTAGGTCAGAACTAAAAAGGATATATAGTGAACAGAAAAGATGCATCTGTCTGGAGGGGGAGGGGCTGAAACCCTCAAGAATGAAGAATGGCCCATTTGAGATGCAACTTCCTCTCCAGCAAATGGTAACGAGAAGGAATATATTGTATTTTATGTGAAACTGAGCAATTCTACACAATAGGACCTAAGAATCTTGACCATCAATGTTATAGGATGCAATTTCATGATTATCAGTAAGACAGACAGAGTTAATGAAACTCTATAGGAAACTACAGGAAGAAGTTTTTTGTTTTTTTTTTTTTAAAGTTCTCATACTTTCAGAAGCAAAAACATGTCTGTATCTTTAAGCACTGCCATGTAACTGGCTTCTTATTCAATTTAGGTCACTAAAATCAGTTTAGTAATTATTTGTATTCTACTTTTCCTTGGTACCACACACAAAATCTTTCCTACAAAATCAATTACCTTGGCTTTGTTTTCAGTGTCTAAAATGCTGTATCTTATCTTTCCACTAGAAACAAATAGTCCGCAAGCCTCAAGTATTTATATTCCTTGTCATTTACTCATCTGAAAATCAACGTTTTTCAGTGAACTTTTGCTAATGGGCTCTGCTCTGTCCTCTGTGTGAGCATACCACTTCATTACCATAGACAGGATTTGAGTTCTGCCATAAGATTTCTTAATAGGACAAACAGATCTCCATTGAAAGAATGATCCAGTCATAGAATTGGAAGGGGCTTTGAAACCACTTACATAATCACTTAAGTGATGATGGACAAATTACCTAACACTTGATCTAACTCTGTTTTAAGTGAGAGTAGATAGTGCTTTATTTACTATTAATATAATAGAATCTTTGTAAGAGTCTGACTCTTGCAATTGAAAAATAGATGATAGTGGAAAAACGGGAGTTTTCTTAAGTAGAAAAGCCATTTATTTACCTTTGCTAAAGTATAGTAACTACAACTAATTTTTATTGAGGGCTTATTATGCTCTGTTTTACTACTAGCTGATATGTAATCTTGAAACAATTATAATTCCTAAATCACAGGGGGCTGGATTATTATGTGAGATACTGGCCCAATGGCTGCCTAACATGAATCTAGTTTTCAGCCTCACAGGCAGCATAGATTACTAGAGATGATCTGACTGGATTGTTTGGTTAGTTAGCTGAGCTTGAAGCCTAATTCTGGTACTTGTTGCCTATGTGATGTTGGGCATGTGTTTCATCTTTATGATTCTTAATTTCTTCATCTATAAAACATGAAGAACAATGGAGGGGGTAACAATGTACAAGAGGAAGTATACTCATTACCTCACTCATGTAACTGTAACCCTCTGTATAGTATCTTTACAATAAAAAAAAAGAAATATAAAAAAAAAACCATGAAGAATCACCATGTACTTGATAGTTACTGAATGACTAAGTGGGATGAACTCTCCCTCATAGAGATCTTCCACAAGAAACAATGGACCCAGGCCCTACAATAATATTAATCATGTCATAAAAGAAAAGGCTGGTTAGATAGCTGTTTTATTTAAGTGCAAATAGTTAAGAGCTCACGCCAAGGTAAAATGGCCACTTATAGAGATCATCTTCCCTCTTTTCTGGGTATGGAGCAGACAAAAAGGATTTAGCCATAGCTACATCAAATGGCTATTTCAAAACCTCATTCCTCAGTGCTCTCACTTGTTTCTTAGTCCATGGTTGATTTTTAAGATACAGCTAGAAGTTGGGCAGAAAGGAGAGGCACACACACACAAAAAGGCTGATTATAATTTGACACAAAGGGGATATGAAATATAAAAAGGTCATTTTTTACTTCAAATACTGTTTGTATAAATATCACTGATGTTTAATGTAGGAAATTCTATATTACTTTAAGATATTATCATCAAAATAGTTATTTGGCTGGGCACCAGTGGCTTATGCCTGTAATACTAGCTACTCAGGAGGTTGAGAACTGAGGATCATGTTTTGAAGCCAGCCTGGGCAGGAAAATCCAGGAGACTTTCATATATAATTAACCAACAAAAAAGCAGGAAGTAGAACCATGACTACTAAAGTGACAGATCAATAGTCTTGAACAAAATACTTCAGGGGCAGCACCCAACCCCTTAGTGGGTCCAGGACTGGAACATATAGACACACAAAAAATTATTAAATCCAAAAAAAATCTTCTGGTACTTGAAAGGGAAAAGTAGCAGCCTTTGGAAAATTTATCTCCAGAGACTATTCAGTTCAGCAATAAAAAAACAAATAAATGGCCAGGAGTCAATGGGTCACACCTGTAATACTAGCTGCTCAGGAGGCTGATATGTGAGGCTCACAGTTCAAAACTAGCTCTGGCAGAGTCTATGAGACCCTTATCTCCAATAAACTCCCCAAGAGCCAGAAGTGGAGCAGTTGCTCAAGTGGTAGCGTGATATCTCTGAGCAAAAGAAGCTCAGGGACAGAACCCAAGCACTGAGTTCAAGCCCTTGGACCTGCACCTAAACAAACAAAAAACCAAACAACCAAAACAAAAACAAATAAAGAAATGAATTTGATTCTTTCCAAAGGTACCTGCAATTTCCTGGACAGTTTAGGGGTATACTTCTATAACTTTTTCTTTCCCACTATACATCAGGAAAACTATACAAACAATGAAATTATCTTTAACCATGTCAAAGTAAATCTATAAGAAAATCTTTCTGTATTTCTATAAGTATTCATAAGCCATTTAGTTGTAAATTTAAGTATTTCTTTTTTTCCCTTTTCACTCTCAACCGGTAAACTAAAAGTATCTGGGGAAATTTGAGACAGGAAGAAGAAACCTATCTATATTCTTTCCATAGCATGCACGCTAGCTCTCTCTCTCTCTCTCTCTCTCTCTCTCTCTCTCTCTCTCTCTCTCTCTCTCTCTCTCTCTCTGCTCTTCTGCATATGTTTAAAAGCTTTCTATCTTTAAGGACTAGTACCAGAAATTTAACCAACTGAGAATATAAGTGATTCATTCCACACAATTTCTCTTCTACAATGACTAAGCAACATGAACAAACCCACAAGGATTTTGAATTCTTTATACTGCTTCTTAAGAGTTGGAAATTTCTAGGCTTGGCATTGTAGAAAATTCTGTTTTGACTTGAACAGAAAAAATGACTGCTGAAGAACAGCTGAGGAAAATATTTGAATTCTACAGTGTACTGCTATAATTTGCTCATTGTGAAAATACTTTAGACATCTAGCTAAAGCCAAAATAACCCCAGTGAAATTGTCCCAGTTTAATGTAGGACATAAATTTTGTAATTAGAGACAACAGGATCTTAAATAGGAATTGACATTAATTTCTTTTATTTAATAAGTGAAGAAATTACTGGAGGCTGTGGTCTATGTATCACTAGTGATTTTACACTAGTGGTGTATCCTGGTGATGTCTGTGCTCAATCTATTAACTTTGTTTTTCTTACATTCTTTTATTAGTGTACTTCAGTTGTGCAAGGGGGCTTTTATTTTTGTATTTTTAAATTTTATTGTAAAGGTCATGTACAGAGGGGTTACAGTTAAATGATTCAGGTAACGAGTACAAATGTTTTGAACAGTGGTATTTCTCCCTCTTTCTCTCCCAGCTTTTCCCCTCCTGACTTCCCGTCCTGCAAAGTTGTACAGTTCATTTCCTACATGGTACCTCATGGATTTTACTGCTAAACTGATTCACGCTTTGTCTCACTGCTTCTGTGCTTCCCCCTCCCTCCCCAAATCAGATAAACTTATATACAAGACAAAGAGAACAGAAATTTAAAAAAAACAGCAAAAGAAGGAAATAAACCAAAGAAGCAAGGAAAAACAGAAAAAAGAACTGACAACAGTATAATAAAAAAACCTCTTACTTCCATTTCTTGGAGTTAAATTTGATAAGCATCATTTAATCTTATACACACCGCTATTGAGCCTTTGCAATCCTTTCTTAAGAATACCTTCCTTTGTTCTCATTGTGTGAATGTCTATATTGCTGTTTAATTAATCATGTCCAGGTGTAATTATTTGTCTTCTACTCTCCACTGGGTTCAGTTGTAGATTTATAGGCATATTAAAAATTATTTATAGGCATTTATTAAAAATGAGGGAAACCATGCAGCCTATGTTTCTTTGGCTCTGGCTTACTTCACTTAGCATAATTTTTCCAAAGTCTTTCCATTTTCTTACAAATGGACAATGTCATTCTTTCTGATGGAAGCATACAATTCCATTGTGTATATACCACATTTTTTGGATCCATTTGTCCGCTGAGGGGCATCTGGGTTGATTTCATATCTTGGCCATGGTAAACAATGCTGCAAGCAACATGGTCATGCTGGTGGCTTTAGTGTAGCCTGGTTTGTGGTGAAATGGATAGATGCTCAGGAGTGGAATTTCTGGGTAACAGGAGAGCCCTATGTTCAGTCTTCTGAGGAACCTCCATATTGCTTTCCAAAGTGGTTGAACAAGTTTACATTCCCACCAACAATGTAGTAGCATTCCCCTTTGGCCACATCTTGGCCAGCATCTGTTAGTGTTAATTTTTCTTGATAATGGCCATTCTAACTGGGGTGAGGGGGAATATCATTGTTGTTTTAATTTGCATTTTCTTTATGGCTATGGCAATCATTTCTTCATGTGTCTATTGGCCATTCTTATTTCTTCTTCAGAGAAGTCTTTAGTCCATTTATTAATTGGGTTATTGTTTCTTTGAGGATTTTGCTTGGGGGAGGTTTATTTTTTTTTAGCTCTGAATATATTTTAGATATGAGGGCACAAGGGTTTTTTTTTATAGTGATATTTACATTGTCTTTTATAATCTGTGTGTATCCCAACTGTGTATGTGTGATGGAGGTGAAGTGATCAGGCAGTGCTTACTTCATTGCTACTTTCTAGTCACCTAATTCTCCATCAATATGTTCTACAAGAGCAGAAAGGAAAATATGATATGTAGAGTTTACAGCTATTTGTGAACATACTAAGGATATATAAAGAGATTTGTGTGAGCTTGCTGTCATTCTGAGTGGGAAGATAAACAGTGGGAATGGTGGGGTGAGCAGGGAAGAATATTCAGATAGTATGGCTTCCTTCCTGTGGAAACAGCACATTTAAAAACTTGAAATAGCATTTTGTGTCTGAAAGGCGAGGAAAGTCTCCAGGGTAGACTACCGAAAACAAAAAGTAATATAGACAAGTGAAAAAATAAATCCCAGTGATAGAACATGTGACTCATAGTCCAGATACTTATTAACTTTGTGACCTTGGGGAAGTTACTTAAGTTTTCTGAGTTCTAGTTTGGCCAACTGTAAAAAATGAGTGTAGCCAGGAAGACATCCCAAAGTTTTTATAAGGATCAATGAGATGTTAAATAAAGCTTCTAACAACTAATAATAGGTCTTAATTTTCACCCTTGTCTATTTTTCATATACGTCATGGGGTACAGGGAAAACAGAGCAAATAGCGAGAGAAAATACAGATAAGGAAGTAAAAGTGAATAAAGACCTATCTGCAGCCAGCTTAATTGCAGGTGACTCCTTTAGCTCTGTAAACGTTATTGACTTTTGTTCTATAATCTAACGGCTCAAAGTCCTAACTCCTTAAAATGACCTCATCCTCAATCTCCCTAAGTGGATAGCAAAAGATAGAGATACACACTTAATAACAGAATTGAAGGTTATTCATATAACCTTCATATAAATATGAAAATATTTATAAATAATAAAATTCAATCCACAACTCATTCTGACATTATCCCCTCAACACTCACATCTCCTTCTTTGTTTCTCTCTTTTACACACACACACACACACACACACACACACACACACACACACACCCTTGATATTGGATATGGTAGCTCATGCTTAACAGTCCTATTGTGAGATCTTGATGATCATGGTTTAAGCCTCACCAGCCGGTAGAGTACCTGCTTAGCAAATGTGAGGCCCCAAGTTCAAATGGTACTGGAAAAAATAAACAAGAAGAAAGTCCTTGGTAATCAGTGTGACCTGTATATAAGGGAAAGAGAAACAATATCACAGAAAAGAATCATTTCTGCAGTCTCATTCTGATTTTCAGTGCTTAGAAGAATTAAAAAGTAAATAAATCCATACAAATATTTTTTGTGCAACTCTAATCACGTTTTAGGTGTTCCACTTTTTTGTTTAGGAAATTACAAAATAAGCAGCATGTGTTTCTGTGTACTTCTTAGAAAAACAGTAAGTACTTTGAAATACAGCCATGTTAGTGCTCTAGGAAGGAGCCCAAGGTTGCTGTGGAGTTGTTTTTCCTTCTGTTTACCAATCAAAGGCACTGAGACTGAAGTAGCCTATGTATGACCACAAAAGGTGGAACCCTAGACAACCCTGTATCACTGGCTTCCTCAAGAGAAGAACTAAACCATGCTGAACAACTGACCTTGTAGGTGAAGATCAAAAGATCTAGGCTTATGGCTGTGAACTGCTATAAGAAAGCTTATATTACAAAATGAACCAAGACCACAATCTCAAATTGTGTCTTTTCCTGGCTAGTCACTAATATTCCCAGCAACCATCTGTACATATATATATACAAAATATACCATTTTCTTGTTAGCTGCTAGGCAGAGGATATGAAAACAGCCATGACTGAGTCATGGTCCCCACATGTGTGTGGCACTTCTGGACTTGAGGACTTCTGTTGGCTCTGTGACAAGTTTAACATAAAAGATAGGGGCTTGAGAGCTTGATGGGAAGAGTGGTCCTTCTGAAAAGAAATATGGGGTTAAATTGGCTTCTCTTTCCTTATAAAGCCTTCCTCTGTCAAAAGGCTGCCTGCCTGCCCATGTCCCCTCCTCTCAGGAAAAACAGGGGCAGTTCCTAAATGCCAAAAGAATAATTGTCTGTGTTTTGCATGCTGAAATTGACTTGGCAAGCTGTCTACCTTGCAAAGAACACAAAGAACTTAGTTTAGTCTGTGTGTAAACGCTTCACAATCATTACTCCAAACATCCAAAGCAAGATGCAAGGGAGGGTAATGAGTCTTTGTTTCCCCCACTTAATTGTAAGCTTCAGCTTCTGACATTCATTTATTTACTTATAGCTCTAAGCAGCAGCCACCCTCCTTGGTCCACACAAATTCTCAGCAGCACTCTTGGCTGCCCCGAGTGCTTTCTAACAAAGGGGTATATGGAACTCCATAGGAGGGGAGAATTCACAAGCTCGATTTTCCCTCAGCCTTAGACACCACAGTGTCTGAGTTGGAGGCCCAGTCAACAAGGCTGGGAAAGAGACTATTTAAGCCATCTACCCTCACTGGAGAACACAAGCAGTCCTGTCTGCCTGTAGAATTGAATGGGACATTCAATTCAATCCTCCTTTCCTAGAGGAGGATATGAAAAGTATGCTTTGTCAGCATGAAAACTGAAATTCTTATGGTTTAGCTGGAGCAACCCTATCTATAGCAAGTGTTCACCTGCTGCATATGGTTCTTGTGATGCTTTGGATGTTCTTTCATGATTTTTTGACTTATACAGATTTCCTGCTTTGAAATAACCCATCCCTGCTGTCTAGAATGAGCTAAAAAAACAGAGAGCATTGAAAGAGCCTGAATTTAATCTACATTGTACCTTAACCACAGGTTTGTCCAAATCCATTCTTTTCTTTTCTTTAATGTTCTAATCTCATCACACAATAATGCAGGTCTTTCACAAACAGTGACCGGCAGCCTCAAGTTTACTGAAGTACTCAAAGCTGTAATATACTGGTTGAGGAAATGTCTGTTCTAACTTTACACAGGCCATAAATTTGAATGAGAAAGATTTCAGGCAATGTAGTAGGCTTGCAGATTGGTGAGCTCTGAAGTTAGTAAAAATTTCTGCTCAGCCTCTTAGCAGCTCGATGTGTTAGAGGAAGTCTGACTCTTTTACATGCATGTTATTCTAATTTATAAGGTATAAAAGAATCATAGTATTTTTCTCAGGAGATTGTTGTACCAAAAGAAAAAGGGCAGGTTGTACCAAAATAAAAAAAAAAACAATAACATAGTATTTGGTAAAATTCGTGTTAAAGAATTTTAGCCAGGTGTGGTATTGTATTCCTGTAATTCCCAGCACTCAGGAGGCTGAGGCAGAAGTAGTATAAATTCAAGGTCAACCTGAGCTACATAGTAAGATCCTGTTTCAAGCAACAAACAAAACAAAACAAACAAAAGGATTTAAAAAGTCTCAGCTTGTAGAGAGCCTAGGTGAGGACAACTATCTAAACCAGCCATCCTCTTCATCTTGTTTGGAATAGTTCTGTCTAGAGAGGAACAGAACATCATTCCATCACAAATTCCTTCAAATTGGCAGGGTTATAGTTCCCTATTATTGCTCTGATAAACATCAGGCACTAGTTCTTGGCCAAATCTCAAATTTTTCACTTCTCAAATAGGCACACAGTAACACACTTAAAATACTTGTTTAGCACACACTAAAAGAACTCACTTCATTTAATAAGGTAGGACTAAGTAATATCCTCTTCCTCATGATGCTAAAAGGAAGAAATGTATTATTTTCTTATCTCATTTGATGTTCCAAGAGGAAAGGCATGTCTGTTGAAACGAGATAAAATTATATCATCAGAATATCTCTACCATTATGAGCTATGAGTTCCTGTCATATGCTAGGTAGTAAGCACAACATTTTACACATAAAATATCTAATCTTTGTGGTATTGCTATAAAACACTGAACCCAGAAGAAATTTAGTAATCTGCCCTTAAATAGACAGTATGCATTGAGGAAGATAGGACTGTAACTCAGCCAGACTGGATCCCCAACCTGTTCTCTCCTTTATCAAGAGGCTTTTTATTGCTTTTCTTACATTTGGAAAAATCCAGAGAGGAGACAGAAGCTCCAGGACACCAAAGACTTGATATATAATTAGATAAAATATTAAAAAATAGGCTGAAAATTATTCTTAAAAAAGGTCATGGCTGACACCTTCTGGAGATGGCTTTAAAACTCCTCCATGAAGCATAAACAAAAGCTAATTTAAACTATCTTAAAGGTGATGCTCCTTTGACCAAATATAGTATTAGTGAAATAACCTTGATTCACAAGATTTGATTCCAAGGAATATTTCCCTCTGGTCAGAAATTAAATTCACCCCTTACAGACCCAGACTGTGCTATGGCTTAGGGATATTTCAAACGAGACAACTCTGAAAGTGAAATTCCACAACTGTGTTCTAAGCAGTGGCAATGTTGTTAAAATGAATTCAGAGCAGTTCTATGCTACTTGAAATAATTTTCTTTTAGCCCCTGGGACACAGTTCACTCATTTCTTTGTTTCTCCCTAACACTGGGGGCTTTCTGCCTATTGTAGCCCTGTTTTCTATTTTAAGACTGCTTAAAATATGTATGTACATAATGCTCTAGCTGTTTTCTCCTTTTAAAAATTAAAAATATTTTCAACAGCCCTGAATATTTTGCTATTGTCATTTCATATCTCTCCAATGTTAATAATTTTGGAGAGTATTTAAACATAAGTTCCAGGATAGTATGTTATTCACTTCATATGTTTTCTAAAGAGAAGAAAAGGGCACAGAAACATAATGCTACTAACACATCTAATTTCCTCAGTCTTTTCTCATACACCAGTGATAAGACCAGCAGCTACCAAGGTGACCTTTTTTAAATGACTTTTAAAGTTTTATCTCACTTACTATTCTTCTCTAGAAAGAAGGCCTTATAAATATAAAAACAATTTAACAAATCAGTATAATTTTTTCAAAATTATTAGTCTTTGAAAACTTGTTTTTACAGGCTAATAGGCAACAGAATATGTGCACAGAAAATCTGTTTTCTTTGTCTTCAGTTTTATAAATAACTCCTGGATGGGCACCCTTATCAGCTTTTTTTTCTATCTTAATCTTTTCTCACCGAACACTTCTTTTGTTCTAGCTATAGGAAGGATTTGACAGTTCCTCTATATTGTTTCTCTTCTACCTATGTTCTGAAAATGTTCATCTTCCAAGAACCTGCTTACTTCTGTAGTACTCTCACCGATCATTCCTTTTCAAATATATACCCAAAACATTTTGTTCACTGGAAATTACTGATAGTATTTCTTGGTATTTTATATTTAGACGAAAACCTGTATTTTTATCATACTAAGCTGTGTGTTTCTCAAAAGTTTAGTTTTTTTCTCCATTTGTAAGAGATGGAAAATATAAATTCAAAGATTTGAATAATAACAAAAAAGATATAAGGAATGCAAAAGTGCCAATCATATCTGGCACCTAGCAAATGCTTTATAAAAGAGAATATATAAATGTCTGAGACTAGACTTACATGCCTAGGAGGTAAAAGGTTGCTCAGCATTCTGCCTGAGATGCTAGGTGAAGAACAAATCCTTCAGAAGTCTAAGGCCACTAACTAAAGGGCTTTACAGGTTGTGACATTTTCTCTGCAATATATAACCTCTCTATCCTTCGATAAGAGAGGACAAAGGTAAGATATCATGTTGTTGTCCTGTTAGAATCTCTCAGGAAACCTTCATTAAATCTCATAACCTCTTCTAAATCAATTCATCTCTAAGCTCCTTTTTGGCTAGGTAGTCCTACTCAAACCTACTGAGTATTGTACCTACAGGTACTAGGGTATCAAAAAGGTGAGGGAGATGGTTGAGAAAGACATCCAAAGTTTTAGGACTCCTATCTTTCTAGATCTAGAAGAAATATGAACAAGGAATATTGCAGTGGAAACTACATAGCTGTGGCCAAAAGACCTAAATGCTGTGCTGGCGCGGACTGTTACAGGGGTCCAGCAGTCAGTTAACACTGGGCACTTGTTACAGAACAAGTTGATAGACAAAGCTGGCCTCAGTGAACAAAAATGCTAAGAGAATTGGAAAGTTAAATGACTGGGTCAGTATTACCATATTTTAAAGAAAATCCATTGGAAGAAGAAATATGCTGTAAAATGATGTTGTTTAAAAACTGTTGAAAATACACATGCTTTTCAAGAGCTCAGATCTAGATCTGGGATGTTGGCACTTAAAAGTGCATTTAAAGCAAGCTTGGACTGTATGAAAATAATTTTTTCTTTCTGTACTATTCCACCAAGATCTGGAAAACATTCTTAGCTCTTTTTCTACCTTAAATGAGAAAAGAATCTTTAAAAGAGCCACTGATTTGTAATGGAAAACTCGGATAAATCAACTATTTATACTCTGAGATTTTTATATTTCTTTCTGTCCTTTCTTCATAACACACAGCTAAGAAAAGCCATGATGTAAGTTTGCCCTAATAGATCTCATCAGCAGGCTGTTTATTTTGTATCTAAAGCCCAGCAGCTTCTCTTACTATAGCAGCAAGTAGACAAGAATCAAAGAGAACTCTCCGCTTAAATAGAGAATGTCAATTAGCTTAGCATGAGCATGGAGGAAAAAAAGTCAGAATACTTAAGTTTCATCTCAAGTCCAATGTACATTTACTTTCCTAAAACTCAAATGCCTCATTGACAAAATGGGGTGAATAACTATCTACTGATGTTACCCAACAATGTACAAGTAAAAGAGATTATTACAAATGATCTTCTTGACAAGTTACATTGGAAGAGGTCTTCAGTAAATCTACTATCATATTTTGGGGTCTATATTTAAAATTCCAACTGAGATCTGACATCAGAAGAGCTAAGATTTTCCCCAAGTTTACACCCACACAATCTATTGCTTTACTTGTCCTTACTATTGGGAAATTGTGCCCAACTCTGCGTTTCTTGAAGACCCAGCACTAAGGGAGAATGAGTGAATTTAAAGGTGAATCAAAGTTTATGTTTGTGTGATAATGGGGGTGTGTGAAGCCTAGGTGATGTGAGGAAAGATGGAAGTATTTTTAGTATCTTCCCATTTGAAAATAGTCTTTTTTTCCCTCTTGCCAGTCCTAGGGCTTGAACTCAGGGCCTATGCTCTCTCCCTGAGCTTATTGTGGTCAAGGCTGGTGCTCTACCACTTGAGCCCCAGCACCACTTATGGATTTTTCTGAGTAGTTTATTGGAGATAAGAGTCTCACAAACTGGGGCTAGGAATGTGGCTTAATGGTAGATTGTTTGCCTAGCATGCATGAAGCATGGATTTGATTCCTCAGTATCACAAGAACCGAAAAAGCTGGAAGTGGAGCTGTGGTTCAGTGGTAGAGTGCTAGCCTTGAGCAAAAGAAGCTCAGGGAGCTTCAAGCCCCAGGACTGGCAGGAAAAAAAAAAAAAAGAGTCTCACAAACTTTTCTGCCAGGCCTGGTTTCAAACTGTGATTTCCAGATCTCAGCCTCCTGAGTAGCTAGAAAAAAAGTCTTTTCTATTACAGGACTACACTGGTGCAAACAATAATAGCTTAGCTTTATCTATCTTTGAGGCTGAACTAGGATGAATGAACTGGAGCTAGTAGGAGTTAGCAGGTCTCAAACAAGACACATTTTTCTGACTTTGTATGTTAGGTAAGCAGGTGATAAGAAGATACTGTGTCTGGTACCATGGGAAATGGATGAGACAAACGCTCCGCTGCCTTCTGCAGTCCACATTTGATTCTTTCCTTTTATGACTTTGACTTCCTCTTAGAACTCAGAATCCTTGGTAATATGGACCTGAAGTGCAACCTCCCCTCCATTTTCTATTTCTTTCTCTGAAGCCTTGTCCATGCCCTATAAGGAAAAAGGACAGTAGGGGAATGTTCCAGTGATTTTTTTTTTTAACTGAAAATGGAAGAAAAAGATAAAGAGTGCCAATTGCTAAATTAGGTTATCTGATTTTCAATTTGTGTTTCTAGCCATCAGTATAGGTTTACTGCAGTTGGCTGAGTTTAATGTCTTCAGATGTTGGTGACTAGGGAAATAAAAGAAAACAATTTTTTATTTTTAATTTGAGAGACCAAATAAAATCCCAACAGGATCTTTTTCCCTAATCTGGCCATGAAGCACAACCTGGCTGTTCTGTACTGAGCACAGTTAACATCTATTTATAGTACGTATTTTCATAGATGAATCACATTTACCATAAGTCAGATACTACTGAAGGACCTAACTGGTTCGGCTGAAAACCCCATAATCTTAATACATCTCTTTCCATTACCCTTTGAGGAAATTCAGTTTTAGTTTAATGGTCCAACATAGAGAGAATGGGAACTTCAAAGGGCACAGTAAAGCTACCAGACATGTTTCCTATACTCTGCAAAATATGGGATATTGAACACATTTAAACCTAAGACCTTAGGCCACTCTTAGGTTTGTCCCATGGCAGCAAGTATGTTCTAGTTAGCCCAGAATTACATAGCCTTCTTGTTATAAAAATTATGTCTAAAAATTCTCAATAAACTAAGTTTAAATGACATAATCAATTGTGGCATGCATAAAAATAAACCAAATTGTCAACTAAAAAAGGTGTGTAGTGGGTACTCCAATCATTTTATATTTATAATAATATATGGAGGTGAGGGGGAACCTAGTAACAGGTCAAGGTCCATGTTATCAAAATTCCCCAAATTCAGTGAAGTGAGATTTCTGGTTAGCCTTGGGGATTTAATGACACTTCTCCACCTAGCATGGAAGAGCATGTGTAGGTACATAAACACAAACACACATACATACATTGAACTTTTTGTAGGCATCAGTGTTGCCCTAAAACTTATATTTTCTTTGCATCCAATGTCTTCTGTGGGTTTCTACCCTTAATTTACTGTTATTAAGCCCTTTCCTACAGTTATTTTTGTTTTCCTTTTACTTCAAGTTAAAATTCTTGAAGTTTATATAAGACAATACACATGGAACACTTAAAATAGTTCTTGGCATATAGTAGTTATTTCAGTAGATTTCTCACTACCTTTTTTCTACACTTTCAGCCAGTAATTCCCAGATGAGTCATCTTTACCATGAGGCAACTCTTACTTAGAGCCAACCTGCTCTGCTGAAGAAGGTCTGCATGATTCAGTAACTCAATAAAGCCTTTCTGTGATTCAATGATACTGAATATAGAGACACACACATGAATGATAAAGGTCTGTGCTCAAAGTGCACAATATTATCTATCAGCAGGAACCACTATCTCCAGTTCACATTTGAAGGTTCAGAGAGGGTGGGAGGCCACAGAACTAATACTTTGAAGCTGGATTTAAGCCCAATTTTATATGATTTCACAATTTCATACTCTCTACTAATACATGCCTCCTGTCATTCCATAATGTCAGCACAGTGATCAATAAAGCACAAGTAATGGATGAAAGAAGCCATCTACTGAATAGATAATTATTCCAAAGCCAGAGGTGTGTGCATTTATATTAAGGAGACTTTTGTATAATTCTAAGTACCCAGAATTCAACAAATGTTACAGTAGCCTGGACATATACATTAATGTCAAAACAGGATTTTCCTTTACTATGTAGGCATTTCTTTTCTTTTTTCTTTTTTACTTTGGTGCCAGTCCTGGGACTTGAACTCACGGCCTGGGTATTGTCTCTGAGCCTAAGGCTGGAGCTCTACCACTCTAGCCACAACTCCCCATCTGCTTTTTAGGTGGTTAACTGGAGATGAAAGTTGCATAAACTTTCCTGCCCAAGCTTGCTTCAAACCACAATCCTCAGATTTCAGCCTCCTGAGTAGCTAGTCTTAGAAACATGACCCACCAGCTCCAAGATTTATGTAACCTCCTAAGATCTAAGTAGGTACAACATGGTCATTTAGTGGACTCTAGAAACAGACTACTCAAGTTAGCATCTGATTTTGCAGCTTTTTAGCAGGGTGATCTTCAGCAACTTATTTAACAATTACAAGCCTCAGCTCCTCTTCTGCAAAATTTGTGGTTGTGAAAGAATAAAAACAGTTTCATGAGAATTAATGAGTTAATCAAAGGAAAGCATTTAGATTGGATATATGTATATTTAGTACTGAATAAATATTAATGCACATTAATATGGTTATTTTCTTTTTTCTTTTTTGTTGGTCATGGGACTTGAACTCTGGGCCTGGGTGCTGTCCCTGTATTCTTCAGCTCAAGGCTAGTACTCTACCACTTGAGCCACAGTGTCACTTCCGGGTTTTTTAGTGGTTTATTGGAGATAAGAGTCTCATGGATTTT
This sequence comes from Dipodomys merriami, assembly GCF_024711535.1. NCBI lineage: Eukaryota > Metazoa > Chordata > Mammalia > Rodentia > Heteromyidae > Dipodomys > Dipodomys merriami. The sequence continues at coordinate 89,161,797 of NW_027203381.1, forward strand.
CCTGCCAGGGCTGGCTTTGAACAGGGCTCTCCTCAGCTCTCAGCCTCCTGACTAGCTAGGATTACAGGCCTGAGCCACTGGCGCCGGCTGGTTATTTTCTTTAAATTGGAGCTACCTCAATGATCAAGACCAAATCTGATTAAGGTTTTTTTTTCCCCAAGTTATTTCATATAAGCACATTATTCTCCTGTTATATCTCTTTACAATTCAAACATGAAAATTAATAGGTTCATAAAGACTAAAATTGTATTTAATTAACACCCAATTGTATAATATAAACCATTTTAATATATGAAATTAAGGAAGAATGGCTTTAAAATAATTTTATGGTCAGGCATTGGCTAATGGTATGTGTGTATGTTGGAAAAACAGGGAGAGTAGAATAGGCCTCTATTTACAATTGGTCATTTTCTATAACCAAACTAAATAAATAAATTCTCTTCAGTCCTACTCTTGCATGGATCTGCCATATTTTCAACCAGCTAAGCCCAAGAAAAACTGATCAAGGCCATTACTCATGAAAACAGCAGAATTTACTTCTAATTGCATGAATTACATTGCATGATATTTGTAACCATAGATACAAAACAATATAGACTCACTAAATTCTAAAGCAGGAAGTACTATGACCTCAGGCTCTCATCCAGCTGTCGAGGATCCATTAAAAACTAGGGAAGAGGTCAAAAGAAGGAACCTCTGTCCTTTGTTTCACACCACATAACCTCATATGGCTAAACTGGCCCTAAACTTGCATTTTGTATGCAACAACTCAGAGCCTAATTAAAGGCAGATGTGGAATCAGAAGTCAAGTTTTTTTTTAAATCTATACTTTCAATGGCTACCATGATTCATATTAGTACTCTGATGGTAATATGGTCACAGATAACAATGTATCATGCTTCATTAAATTGACAATTAAGCTGGCCATTCTTCATGAAAACTATTGTATCATTGGCTACACTTAGTAAAAACAGTAAGGCACTATTACTTGGTATTTTTATATACATAAAGGCAACTCTTTCATTTTCTAACCCCCCCCCTTTTTGTGCAAGGGGTGGTTTAATCTAAATTTTTTAAACTATTATTGCTATGACACCATTTTTCTTTACCCCAGTGTGCACTCCAGGGCCAACCACAGATGCATTAAAAACCTGCCAAGAGAAACAATGAAGTCACTGATAATACAATGCATGAGAGTATCATGAAATTCATGTCTTTGTTTTTTTCCTTTCGATACTTAATTACTTCTCATTACTGATCATTTTGTGGTTGTTGGCAGAGGAGGGAGGAAACTCCACCACTATAAACACATACAGACACACAGACTCAGCAGATTAAGAGTCTGCACATGATGGGTCTAGTCCTGAATCCAATATAAGCACTGCTTCAATGCAAGAATGTTGCTACTACACCAGAAAGAGAAAGGAAAACTGGTGGTCAGAAAAGCTCTAATCACTTTAAAAAGAATAACAAATACAGTATAATAAAAATGTCAGGTCATTTCATTTCTTTTCTTTTCTTTTTAAATCACATACAACTATCATCAATAGCAAATGACCTATGTTATCTTGGCAGATTTCACCTAACCCACTTGAAGAGTGAAGGGAGAAACTCTAGGGTGTAGACAGAGTTCCATTCAGCCTTCTGTTGAAGATCAGGGCTGCCATAAGCTCAAAAGGTACTACTTGTGAGCTAGGTACTGGTGGCTCATGCCTGTAACCCTAGCTTCTCTGGAGGCTGAGATTTAAGGATCACAGTTCAAAGCCAGCCTGGGCAGGAAAATCTGTCTAACTCAATTTTAATGATTGCCTTGTGCAGTGGCAGGTGCCTGCCATCCCGGTGACAAAGGGAAGTATAAAGATGGCAGTCCAGACCAGCTCAGACATAGAGAGATCCTATCTCGAAAATAACCAACATGAAAAGATTCTAGCAAGTGCTTCAAGTGGTAGAGTGCTTGCCTCACATACACAAAGCACTAAATTCAAATACTAGTATCACCCCCGCCCTCCAACTATAAAACAAAAATAATATACTACTGACATGGAGAACTCTTATACACTACTCTATTTAAGGGAGCATGATCAACTCTTGTGTTCTACAACATACTCCCACACATATATACATAAAGAAAGACAAATTGTAAGAATGTTTACATAAGTATTTTCCCAAATAATGTAAAAAGGTATATATAGAAAGATCTATCAACTCAGGTAAGCAAATATTGCGTTTTTCATCTAATGTAATTCTATGTAGCAATCAAAATATATAAACTACAGCAAAATAGAACAAGGAATAACTTCAAAAATACAATACGGGATTGAAAAAAAAAAACCAAAAACCTACCACCAACAAGCACAGTAGCTCATGACTGTAATCCTGCTACTCCAGAGGCAGAGATTAGAAATACATTTCCAAGCCGGGTGCTGGTGGCTTATGCCTGCAATCCTAGCTACTCAGGGGGCTGAGATCTGAGGATCACGATACAAAGCCAGCCCAAGCAAGAAAGTCTGTGAAACTCTTATCTCCAATAAATCACCAGGAAACCAGAAGTGGCGCTATGGCTCAAGTGGTAGAGTGCTTGCCTTGAGCTGAAGAACTCAGGGACAGTGCCCAGGCCCAGAGTTTAAGAGATACACACACACACACACACACACACACACACACACACACACACACACACACACACACACACACACACACACACACACACACACACACACACACACACACACACACACACACACACACACACACACACACACACACACACACACACACACGGTGGGAGAGTGATTCAAGTATTTATTTATGAAGTACTGTAAATTCTTGTTTTCTAATATACAGTAAATTAGTAAAATGTTACAAATTTATATGGTAGCATGTAACAGCATCTCATCATGATTTCTATACATATTATTATGACATATTATAATATTAAGAAATATCATTATGAATTAAAAATAAAGCATCACTAGGCACCAGAGGCTCATGCCTGTAATCCTAGCTACTCTGGATCTGAGGGATCCCAACTCAAAGCCAGCCCAGGCTGAAAAGTCCCCATAAGACTCTTATCTCCAATTTTTTTTGTTTCCATACTTTGGAGCTCATTTAGATTAACATCATCTTATATGGTCATATGCACATAGCTATTGAGCTATTGTGATCCTCTGCTAGACTATCCTAGACATATACTAATTATTACAAATGAAGGAAACCATGGAGCCTATGTTACTTTGGGTCTGGCTTACTTCACTTAATATGATTTTTTCCAAGTCTCTCATTAACCACCAAACAAACAAAAACCAAAAAAACAACCAACACCAAAAACGGAAGTGGTAGAGCTCTAGCTCTGAGCAAAAGAACTTGAGGGCAGTGCCCAGGCCTGAGAGGTTCAAGCCCCACAACTGACCAAAAAAGAAAGAAAGAAAGAAAGAAAGAAAGAAAGAAAGAAAGAAAGAAAGAAAGAAAGAAAGAAAGAAAGAAAGAAAGAAAGAAAGAAAGAAAGAAAGAAAGAAAGAAAAAGTAAAGCACCAATAATGATTAGAAAATTCCTTGATTTGCAGAGAGATAAGTACAATTTATCTGTCTATATATTATTGGAGTGCAGTGTAAGTTCAATTTCTACTTTCTCTTCTATCCCAAAACTTCAAAGATAAAGGAATTTTTCTTGCTAGTATGAATTAATGTTGATAATTACCCAATCACCTATGGAGCTGAAGTCAGCCTCAGATATTGATGGTTAATGATTACCCAAGTATTTGCTTTAGAGATAGGGGTCCTAAATGCAAGTCTGTGATTCCAGAGAGAGCTGGAATTTTAGCAGAATGTCAAGGAATAGATCCAAAGACTAAATCTTATTTCCTTAATATTGGACTTTGTATTAATAACAAAGTAGCTCCAGGTATTATGTAGCAGTTAATTCTAACAGACTTAAAGTAACAAGGCAAAAGAAAGAAAGAAAATAAAACAAAACAAAAAAAACAACAAAAAACCTGACAACACACATACACACACACCAACAAAAAATAAAATTCAGAAATGTGAATCTGAAAAAAGTAGTAAGTTTATCATTTACAGTTATGTTAAATATGCCTCAATTTTAGTAAGCACGTAGGCCATGGTTGGAAGAATGTCCTGGGTCCTTGTGATAGAATGTTTGGTGGATAAAGTCCAAACAGTGTGTTTACCCAGGGACATAAGTGGCCTTAATAAAAGCAGAACATGATCTTAAGATGTTGACCTTAAAGCATAAGTGTAAATATAATGAATCTGGTAATACTTTTATCTGACGTAGATATCAGAAAAATAAGTATTTGGCTATGGTAAATAAAATAAGAATTCAAGCCTGTAAAAGCAGCAATAGGTACTCTTACAAAATTCCACTTCTCTTAAGATTTACAAATTGTCTTCTTTCCTTTCAGGTTTTAGAGAATGCGCTCCAGAAGCAGTAACACTGATAGCTCAGCCCAAGAGCAATTTCCAAGACATAGTAAAGACCACAGTATCCAGGACATGAAGCAGAGACAGCAAGACAAAGGCTCCACTAGAGAGTCAGATACAGTCCTACCACACTGTAAGACGGAGAAGCCACACAGAGGCAATGGCCACCAAGCAGAAGACCTCTCAAGAGATGACTTATTGTTTCTCCTTAGCATACTGGAAGGAGAACTGCAGGTCAGCTGGGTTAGGGGTCACCCTGCTATGATTCAGGGGGAAGGGGACTTGTAAATTTGGTGTTCCATGCAACAACAGAAGTAGGTGTCTGTAGTTTATACTATGTGTACATGAAAACAAGGCATAAATACACATACATAAAATTCTCTGTCAACTCAAAGAGCAGTTAATCATATTTACAACATACAACTGGCATGCCCATTGTAAAAGGTCACACCCCTGCCCATGTTGCTTAGGAGCTTTGGTGCATAAGAACATAGTGATATAATGCCAGACAACATCTGGACTGACTTAAGCAATAATAGGTGCTTTTGTACCACTTGTAAACTGGCTCCTAGACTTGCCCTGGCATTATACATTTTGTTTGTATAAAAAAAATCTAAAAACAGCTAGTACACATAAAGTGTAATCTTATTTTCTACTCCCAGAAAATCTAATGCCAGTTCATTGAGGGTTAGCATATATCTCCTGCTAGACATATTTTTAAAAAAGGCTCCTCTAAGTTATCTTGCAATCACTTTTTAAGCTATGATTAATGCTCAATTAGATTATAAAAGGATGAAGTTTTCATACTTTTTCTCAAAAGTATTATGATTCATTTGTAGCTGAAAGAGAAGAAAAAAACACTGTCAACTATCACAAGACATCACTTGCTGTGACTGCCGGTAGATAAAGCAAGCTTTCTGAAATACCTTTTGTTCTTACAGGCTAGGGATGAAGTCATAGGCATTTTAAGGGCTGAAAAAATGGACTTGGCGTTGCTGGAAGCTCAGTATGGGTTTGTCACTCCAAAAAAGGTGTTAGAGGCCCTCCAGCGAGATGCTTTTCAAGTGAAATCTGTCCCTTGGCAGGAAGACATCTATGAGAAACCAATGAACGAGGTATGTATATCAGAGGTGAACAGCTGGGAGCTCACCAGCCAGCCTAGCATGACAAGTCCTTCCCTTCTTGTTCTTTAGAATTTTACTTCCTAATACCTTTAGAACCTACCCAAAGTAAATAAATACTGTAAGTTTTGTAGAAAAGAAAGATAATGGAAAGGATATCCATAATATTGACTGAAACATATCTAATGCAAGAGAACCTCTGTCTGTCTCTGTTTCTGTCTGTCTCTGTCTCTCTGTCTCTGTCCGTCTGTCTGTTTCTCTCATATACACATACATGCACGCATGCACGCACGCATCAAAGGAACTTGAAGGTTATTCAGGTTGTAATTTTAAAAAACAGATAAAAGTTAAATCATCAAGGTTAATTTCTTTGAAAACACTATTATGTCATAGAATTTTTGAACATGAATAGAAATGATCTGGACCACACAAAATTCTTTTCTAAAGCCTATAGTTTAGATGAGTGTGTGCCCTCTTTTTGTTTCAAAAGATTAAGGACAGCAAAGACCCTATCTCCAGAAATTTAACAGCTCTAAGAGAGCCATAACCATAAGTGCAAAAAGATGAAATATTTCTTACTGTTCTTTGCTGACATTTCTGAAACTCTTTGGCATCCTAATTTTATTCTTCTATTTTCCTTGGACCTCAACGGAAATTTTCATGATTTTTCACTTTTATGCAAAGCAAACAACTAAGAGTATGAGTTAAGGCTGGAGAAAATAAAAGCAAGTGCTGAACAAATGTCTCCCACATAAACTCTGGCAATGTACCTCAGACCTGACCTCTAATATACTTGCTATTCTGGTCTTGGGAGTCTCATGAGAGACTACCATCTTGCCAAATTCTGAAGTAGTTTGGTCATATGAATCTTCTGCTTTGAGGGTTGAGGATGAGACCACCCAGAGTCTGTTGACTTGCACCTTAATCCAAATTTTAAACAAAAGGAGCTGAGGCTGCATACAAGTCTACAAAAATAATTTTACTTTACACATCCAAAACTGGAAATACCCTGATTCTCTGCAAATCCTAACTATGCAAAGTCTCCCATAGTCTATGGCTGATTTACAAATCCAACCTTCTTTGTTTCCTACTAGATATCCTAAATGGTCCTCCCTCTTTCAGAATCCCAATTCCAAGATTTGCTAGTTCTCTTCTCTTCCCTTGCATTTTTCCCTTCTAAATTTCACTCTCTTTAGCTACCAGTCTTTCCACTTATTAGTCTACTCTTTTCCCTGAAGGGTTAGAGGGGAACACCAGAGAATAAACAGTAAAGGAGCATTCTGATCAGGATATCCTAGGTAGGGCTGAATAAAGAGGGAAACAGTAAAGGAGCATTCTGATCAGGATATCCTAGGTAGGGCTGAATAAAGAGGGAGAAGAGGGCAGATGAGTCTATTACCTAATCACACTGGAACAAGTATCTTCAAGACAATATTCTTTTGCTGTCTTCCATTATCCTCACAGTGTTCTTCCTGAAAGATGTGAGAAATCTCAATCATGTCCAGAGTAGACTAAAGGAGATTTATTTGTTAAGGAAAAATAACTTAGAAGAACAAAGTGCTCTCAGTTACAGGACATGGTGGGTACAGTGACATATAAAGAAAACCTAGTAAGGGAGCCTGTGAGCTAGAAGAAACATACAAAATGAATTGAGGGTGGAAGTGTGATCAAGAGAGGGAAATGAGGCAAGAAGTCAGTCTATAACCATTTCAATTTTCTATTCTTCTCAAACCTAGGGTTTTATATTAGCGGTAACTTCTAAAAAAAATTGAGTTAATGGCTTAATGCATTTTTTTATATTTCTTAAAATTGTATTAATGAAACCTAACACCATTTGGAACTATCACTGTGCTCCAACAAAAGAAATAGTACGATATCAACATGATCTTAGAACAATTTTTGAAGTATTTAAAAATGTACAATTTAATTTCTAAATTTCACTTCATTTAATTCATATTTATTGAAAACTGATGTATACAGAGTATTGTGGTTCCTGTCTTTGGAGTGTTAATATGTGCCAGACAAGATCAAATAAGTAAGTATACAATCACAGACTACTATAAGATGCAATTTAGATAGGTGACTGAGGAAAGCCATGACCTATAGAATGAACAGGGACTAGTTAAGTAGAATACAAAGGATTTCCATTCCAAGTAATAATAAAAGACCACATATGAACAAATTATATCACGAAATAGCATTAAAATGTCCGATAAAATATAAAAACATGGATAAATTACATTGAAGAAATTATAAAACTAAAAAGAAAAATTTAATTGACCAGCTTATAATTTCATATAGTCTGAACTTCTTTTCCCCATAATCCATAAACTTCCAGTGCTAAGAATCAAAGAACATTGTCAATTTACAATATATTCTCTGATCTTTCACCTTTATTTGACAATGGCTAGACATGCTGGTGAATGTATATATAGTGGCTGGTAAAAGTATTTCTGGATTCTTTACCTAAATCAAGATAGTTCACAAAAACTATACATGAACATGAGTATGAACTACATTATATATTGCTTTAAAAATCAACTGCAAGGATGGAAAGGGGAAACAAAGGAGGAGGCAACAATGCTTGATAAGAAATGTACTCATTATCTTGCCCATGTAATTGTAACCTCTCTCTATGGTATTTTCACAATAAAAAATAAATAAATCAACAGCAACTTTCCTTTAACAGGACTCTTTTTAATAGGACTCTAAAACTACCAGTTAGAAAAGTATGATGTAGGGTAAACCAAAATAGTTAATTACATGGCAAATCTTTCTTTTTGTGTGAGTACATATGTCTGCATTTTTAGAAAAGGAGGAGTTGGTATAGAAGAGACAAAATATAATTGAATAAAAAAGATCATATATACAAAGAAGTTATAAATGTAAAAAGTTATAGGAATGTTATATGAACATCAGCAGTAGGATAAAATAAAGAGTATTCAAGCTTGATAGACTCTTCTTAGACAAGTAGCAGATGAGTAACAAAGCAAAGATATGTCCTTGCCTAGTAGTTAAGGAGAAATAGATGTGTTTAAAAAAGTACCTTTAGTAAATAGACTGGATGCTCATTTGATGAAAGGAAAAGTTACAGGAAAATCCACTTAACTTGGAATATCAGGATGCAATCAAAATTGAGTCAGGAAAGGAAGATCATTGGAGTTAGCAGAGTGCCAAAACAAAATCAAAACAAAACTATGGTGTGCTGTAACAAGAAAGAGCCTTTAGCAAGGTCTGGCAGTGCCATAGTGTTGTAAGAATTGCATACCCATTTCCAGGGGATGATATTAGAAGCAATGGAAAAACAGCTCCTTTCAGGATTCCAGTGTTATCAAGAAATATCAGGATTCAGTACAAAGAAAAAGAGTTATGCTGTGAATACTGTATTTGTTTACCTTTAATTTACTAAAAGTTAATTTTTCTGCTGTATGGATACCTTTATCCCTATCAGTATATTCTGGGTAAACAAATGAAGACAATCCAAAAAAAGGATAAATATTCTAAGAGTCAATGGAAAAGAACAAAGAGTACTGAAGTCATAGTATAGAAGGAAGACCTGGAAAATCCACATCATGGTGGGCTTCAATGGTTGCTATTTTCTATACAAATATTAAGCAGCTAAAAGCAAAAAGAATAGAAACTTCTCCATGTTTCACCTCTCTAACCAAGGAAGATCACCAAAAATCTAATCTAATCAGAAACACTGTTTCCTTCATCCTAGGTAAAACATTGGATTATATTAGGTAGAGGATAATGAATTGACAAGCTGGAAATGTATCATTCCACAGGAAACAGAAAGCTGTTTTCTCAATATTTTTTCCTTATGATCCCCTGAAACGACAAATGAACCTTTTTATTTTCTTCCCTAGCTTCAACCTGCAATTGAAGATAGGGAGGGGAAAAAAATAAGAAAAAAAAAAGGGTCATTTTCTGATAATGCTTTAGTACTTAATGACATACCACTTTACACTGTTTCTAATTGTTTCATGTATTTATCTTATCTGTGGAAGAGTACAAGCACTTAAGAGTTCAAACTTTTCTTGAATTCTCCATGGCAACTATCATATCACTTGGGTATACATGGCAGAACAGGCACTTAAACACTTGTTGCCTTGCAAACCTTGTAGCACCTGTATTGATCTTATAAGCCACCAAAGCCAGCTACTTAATTTGTGAAGAACATTAAGTATAGAATATCCAAGTGTACTCAGATATAATCAGGTTCATCATTCTCTGTCAAGCATGAAGAACAAAGTGATGTGAAAATCTCTAAGAGGCATTCTGGACAGGGAGAAATAAAGTCAGAGGATACAACTTAAACTAGAAGCTCTTTCTTCTGGAGCTTTAACTTTGCAAAGTCACTATTCCACATCTTTCCACATACTGCTGCTACAAACAACCTGCTCCTAGTGGTGGCTCAGTTGATTTGACTCTCCTTTAAAATGTATTGTAATATTTATACAACTGGAAAATGCCTCCAATACAAACCAACAACATTGCTTCATTCTGAGGCCATCAGTTGAATGTGCTTTGTCTGCAGGCAATATGATTTAGTACTAGGTTTCCACAAAGGACGGGCCACCTTTATTAAAAATTATCAGCAACTGCATAATAGTATGTACTAAATTATCATCAAACATATTAGAAAACTAAACAACTGGCTTACACATTTATAAATGAGAAATGTTCACAAGGCACACACTTTCTTCTACTATTTTAATGAAATGAGTTGGGTACTTTGTGCTCTGGTTTCTGAGTCCAGTAGATGCTTTTTAGGACACACAAAAAGTAACCTAAGAATGCTAATTGACCTTGAATGAGTGCTCATAGATTTTTAATCTTTTGTTGATCAAGAAAAGGCAAAGCCCAATGTATTGTCAGCTACAGCATCTACTATTTAATCTAGAAAGTCACATGTTTTCAAAAGCATATTCTAAGTCAATCTTAATTTATCCTGGGAAATGATCCTAAACCACTTCTTTAACTGGACTTTTTTTTTTTCTTGATTTCTGGCCTGTTTGTTTTGTTTCAATTTGTAAAAATAATATGGCACCTGTTGCATATAAGGCATTCCTTTAGAAAGCTAAGAAGCTAAGAATTTAAGAAAAATTGATTTAGGCCCTGAGGACAAGTCCATAAATCAGGCAATGAGTGATTATTTTGTATTTGCATAGATATATGGTGTTATGAAAACCAAAAGAACTTAGTGCTTACATTTGGTCACATTAACACCGCTTATCAATACAGATTGTTGTATCTTCTCATCTATCTATTTTAACAGAAATATTTTGACACATAATAAAAAGGAAAAGCAGACCACAGAATGGCAAGAGCAAAAATACGGGTAGAAAGTTCTATTGGGTAGACTGGGGGAAAGGGAGATCAGCTGAGCTGCTGCAGAGTCCATCTGTACAAGGATTTTCTTGTTCTCTATCATTCCTCTAATATGGTTTCTCTAGAGAATGAATAGTGTCAGAAAGGAATATGTGGAAACTGTTCTGATATATAAAGAAACAGACTTCTCTTGCTTGAAAAAATTGATGATGAAAACACCGTCATTTGTGTTAAATGTCCCCAAAAGTATCAACTAACAAATAATGACAAAACTAAGCAAAGAGGTAAAGAAAGCTTTATTACTGAATTAACTAGTAAACATACAGACATACATAGAAGAGTAAAACACATAATAAAAGATATATGTAAACAACTTGACATTCACAGGCAATAAATGTATTTTCTTTTGTAGTTGGACAAAGTCGTGGAAAAACATAAAGAATCTCATAGACGAATCTTAGAACAACTCTTAATGGTAGAAAAATCACATAGGCAAACCATATTAGAGTTGGAAGAAGAAAGGAGGAAACATAAGGAATATGTGGAAAAGAGTGATGAATTCGTAAGCTTGCTGGAACAGGAATGTGAAAGGTAAGGCTGCTGTGAATAAAACTGACCCATTCTGCAAACTAATATTACTAACATGCTACTAATGAGTTAGACCCTGTATCAGGTGTACAAGAATGAATATGACCACAGACTCTGTTATCAAACCTCTCATGGTCCAACTACAGCATGGAATATATGTGCAGGAAGAGAAAAGGAAAGATTAGCTATAAGGATTTGGACTTTACACTGTTCTTAAGATGCACTAATGAAAACTTGTGAGGCATATGGGATAATTAGGTATGCTTTCTCAAGGAACTATTGAAGCAATATGGAACAAAGACTGAAGGAGTTTTAGGTTTCAGTCAAAAATCTTGATTAAGAATAAATACCTATGGTGGGCAGAGGAAGGATAAATACTCAGAAGCTGGATGCTGGTGGTCACACCTGTAATCCTAGCTACTCAGGAGGCTGAGATTTGAAAATTCCAGTAGACTTAGAGCTGTGGTGCAAGTGGCAGAGTCCTAGCCTTGAGTGAGCATCCTGGCTCTCTGTTCAAGGGCAAGTTCTGGCAGTAAAAAAAGAAAAGCAAATATCCAGATAAGAGAGATGTGTATCAACAGAAGATTTGACTCAAACATTACAATATATCATTTGCTATTCAATGAGACAATGCTATATTAAATATTATTTTAACCCCCCATGGATTGACATTAGTGGATACATACTTGGCCTTAATACTTAGTTGTCACTAGCTTGCTAAACAGACACTTCCTTTTATCTCTCATTATAGTGAATATTTACTGACCATGGTCAGAGTGTTGCATGTCATAAAACAAAGAGGTACATGCTGTCCTTACTGCTCCGAGTGCATGGGGCTTACCATATAAGAGGAAGAAGGGAAGATGATACAGACTTAGAGTGGAATAGGAAGAGATACTGATATATAGTTCTATATTTCTGTCTTCTGGGTGATGGCTGAATAAAGTATCTAGAAGTAACATTGTGACACTGTGAGGCGGAGGACAATGATGCTTTAAACCCAGATGGCAAAGAGGAACAACACTGAGAAATAGGAACCAAATATCAATGGTATTAAAAGTCAAAGTCTAGAAAAAAAGAAAAAAAAAGTAAATGTTAAGTATACATCATCAAATCGGTATATACATGAATTAAATGAGTTTAAGAGGATGAATTTCACAGATCATATTTTTTAATCTCATAGGATACAAAGTTTGTCTTGAAAAATAATTAAGCTGAGTGTGCCATTACCAGGAAATAGGAAAAAGTGACTAAATTAGATTCTCCATCCCTGGTTAGCTATTTCAAAAAAGACGTGAATATTCACCTATTTCTACTTGCCAAGAAACAGCTTCCAGATGGAAATCTTTGGGTGTGAGAATGTTAAACCTAGTCTCAACTCACATGATGTACTGATAATTCTTCCTCGGCTTCATTTGCAAAACACCCCAATTCTTGTATCTTGGCTCTGTGGTTGCATTTCACATTTACTCTGCCTGATCCTCTCACTTCTCTAGGGAGACTGCAGTGTTCACAGGGCATAACTAACTTCTACCTATTTTAAGGCCATAATCATCAATGAATTAAATAAAAACCACCTAACAAACTGGCAGTGGGGGAAACTATAGTACATTCAGGTAAATACATTTAGAGGGTGTGCTTACACACAAGAGTTACTGAATACCAGTAGTAATGGGTCTCATTTTTCAGGTGACAAGTGAAACACTATCACAGCATTCTTCAAACTTTACTTTCTCTTAGGCATACAATCACCCTCCACAAAAGTAGGACTACTTTTTTTCTAAGGGGCTAACAATGTTTACTTCCTCAATTAAAGTGATGTAAGCCACTCCCAAATTAGTGGACTTTGTATTATAGCAGAAGAAAAGATATAATTCTCATATAAAAGGAGTTGGGTGAGGATAGCTACAAAGAACTATTTGATTAAAACAAAACAAAACAAAACACAAGAAAAAACACTGTTAATTAATACCTACATGGGAACAAAATAATGATTAAGAAATAAATGATCGAAGAAGTTAATGAAACCTTAGAGGATGTAATAATGGATATCAAATTAAGGCCTGATTTCTGTGTTTTCTTTGGAGAATTCATTTTATGTCGAAAAGCCTAAAGGAATCTGATGTCATATACTGAGTTCAGGCCAAACTGTTTGCCAAGTGATGTTGCTGTCGTAATCAGTAAGCAATTGGTTTTCCCACTGAGGAAGTATAGGGACAAAGATGAGCTCAGGAAAGCTTGTTCTCAGCCTGCTAATGTGAAGTTTCCTTAGCTATAATCTGTGTGGTTGGGTCTATGCATATAGCAATATTATAGCTATGTTTCATGACAACTGTTTGCTGACCAATGCCACTGGGTGGATGGATATGTGTGGCACTGATGACCTGAATTATATATTGGTTAAAATGCAAGTGAAGTCAATGTGAAAGGTTTTGCACAAAAGCAACACCAGTAATGTTTGGCCCTTTTGGATGACTTTGCAGGAGAGCCAAAATAAGACTTACTTTTAGTCAGTGCAATTCTGTAAAACTTTCCCATAAGTGAAATGCCAACTTTGTCTGTACGTTCAAAAGAAAAGCTTATAGAATTGTCTTCTTGTAGTCTCAATGGGCAAAAAGAATGTAAAGCAGAAAGTATAAAAGCATTCTTTAGCAACCATAAATTCTTTTTTTAGAAGATGAAAACAAACCATGTATATTAACTATATATAAGACTATATTTTTAACCTCAAAATAACTACTAAGACAGGAAACGAATATTGTTATGGTAACATGAAGATGTAGATTCAACCATAGATTTTTCTAAAGCCTTTTTTTTTACTTTTCATATCTTGGCCAAGTAGTAGCACTGATATTTTGACTTTATAAATCAAGAGTTTACATCTGAGCTTCTCAGAAGCCACATAGTGAAAAAGTCAGGAGTAGAATTAATTTCTTCTTCCTCTCCTGCCCAAGTTTGACTTGTTAGAAATCTGTTGCAGGGAACATAGTTTAAAAGGTGGTTTCCTTAGGCAAGTCATTTTTTGCTATATTTTAGTGAAAAACAAAGGACTTCACTTCTTCCTTTGGAGAACAACTTTACAAGCAAAAATTTCCATCACAGATTCTTTTCTACCATGACAAGCCTGTTTTACAGACTAGCATCAGGCAAGATGAGTGAAATATTGCTATACTTATTTAATCTTACAGTTATCTGAATATCTTATGGTTTCTCTCAAAAAACACTACATCTCTAATATGCTTGGGTATTACCTTGAAATACTTAACTAAATAAATGTATCAACTGTCTAATTTTTAAGTTAAATGAATTAAATAATTCATTAATTAATTATCAAGTGCTGCTTACCATTCATTCATTCAAAGTAAAAAAGTCAATTAAACTGCCTGCTTCTAGTCAGTCCCATGGTAGATACTGGGTAACAAAATCCAAATAATTTTGTTTATTGTATAAAGCATAAACACTACAATTTTTTGTTTTTTGTTGTAAAAACAGTATACAGAGGGATTACAGTTACATGAGTAAGGTAATGAGTACATTTCCTATCAAGCATTGTTACCTCCTCCTTTGTTTTCCCCCTACCATCCCTTCCCTCCCCCACCCCCAAGTTGTAAAGTTCGTTTTCAACATAGTATCTTGTACATGTCGTTGTTACAATAGGTCAACCTGTATCCTTGTTTCAGCATTTTAAACACTACAATTTTTAAGTCCTGAGAGTGATGCTTCTAAGGGACTACAAGATCACAATGGGTAGGGGAAAAAATAGTAACATGATAAAAAGATAAACCATTCAGAAGAAAGTAATAAATAAATTAACACTAGAAAACTTTACCAAAGGATTCAGTATCCTAACTATTGCCATTAAAATTGTTTCTTTGGTCTTAAATCTCTGTTTTTAAAGGATATTCAACAAAGTAAAACACATTTTAAGTCTTTAAAAAATAATATTCAGAAAGCCATCAGTTTTAAATTTCATATACACTAAACTCTAGTTGTTAAGAGTATATTGTACAATCATTTTCTTTCAGTGTTCTGGCAAGGAGTTATTTATATTACATACTCTCAAGACCAATAGGAAGCAGTGAAATAGATGCTTGATCTTCATTTGACCTTTGTCATGAGTATGCAATTCTATATCAGAACAAAATGGAGACCCACCAAAAATACATATTTTGATACATTGTTCTATACAGAATTACAATGTAATAAAACTTGAGTTTATAATCCCCTTCCACACCTTACTTAGGATATAGGCAGGAATGCAGAGAGATTTTATTTCTGCACAGGAATACCAAAAAATATGTAGCATTATATACCATGACTCAACTCCTAACTGAAGTCACAAAAATATACCCTGGCAAACACAAATTTGTAATTTCTACACAATGCCACTCAATTCCAGAATTCAAATTTTGTATATAATGGTGATGCTCTTTGATTATTTTTCCTTCCCAGGATGTTGAGCTAAATTTTACAAATAATTTTGTAGATATACTTCTACAAATAATCATTAGTAAACTTATTACTCAGAGAAGAATCTATGAATATTAATACATAGACTAAAAATACTCTAAAAGTATATACATATACTAAAACATATACTAAAAGTATAACAAGCGTTAATAAGCTTTTAAGCTTGGGATGAGCTGAGCACTTGGAGAAAGCCTTGTCTCAAATCAAATCTGTAGTATTAAACAATTTTCAACAAACTTATTTTTCAATTCTTGGTTCCTTTTTTTTTTGTCGGTTATAGGGCTTGAACTCTGGGCCTTGGGGCTGTCCCTGAGCTCTTTAGCTCAAAGCAAGCACTCTACCACTTGAGCTATAGCACCACTTCCGGCTTTTTCTGCTTATATGGTGCAAAGGAATCGAACCTAAGGCCTCATTTATGCAAGGCAAGCACTCTGCAACTGAGCCACCTTTCTAGCCCAAAGATGAGATTTTTATAAAAATAATCTGTAAATAATTCAAGGACCATGAAGTGTCTTTTCTATGGTACAGATATCAATGTTGTAACTATGAAAGGTCAGGAAAAAAGGAAATTAAGTATTGCTCTTACCCAATAGTAGTACCATACAACAAACACAAGCCATACTACCGGCTAAACGTATCTTCTAACTGGCTCCTAGCTACTAATTTAAAAGCTTTATAAATCAGAGTGCCAAAGACTGAATGAAAAGACAAACTCAAACTTGCATTTTATCAGGACTATAAAATACAGGGAAGGAGATACATTAAACCATATGAAAATTGAAATTAATGCCTCACCTATGGAAATCAGAGAATGTTAGAATTAAATTACATCCTGAATTTTCAATTTGCAAATAAATTTCCTTTCAAGTATACTAATCCTTTACTTGAGAAGATGAAGTCAGATTTGCCTAGCCATGAGGATGGAAATGACTAGGGGTGTGATGAGCAAACATCATTGTACAGAAAGGCTTTATGGAAGGACAATAGGGATATCAACACAGTGTAGACTTGAGTTAGGCCAACAAAGGTTTGAAACATGGTTGTATCCTCTCATCTAATCTCATTAGTTATCTTAACTTGAGCAAGGCACTTAATATCTTTTTAAGTCTCAGTTTTTTCAACTGTTAAAAAAAAACTAAGATGACTCTCACAGGTTCTTGTAATAACTAAGTTGTGTACTGCACAAAAACTACTAAAAATGGCAACTGGCACACAGAAAAGCACTAAGCAAACATTACCATTGTGTTAAGAGGTTTCCAGAAAACAAAAACAAAAACAAAGCTTTACATATATGTATGTAAACACACATCTTCGGAAGTCATTTTTATGATATTGGCTCACAATATCATAATAAATTCTATGATATTTCATCTACAAAATAGAGACTCAGAAAGCTGACAGTAAAGATTACAGAATATTGGAATGCCTGAGAAATAGGTATGCCAAAGGCTGGAGAAAACTGATGGCCTAGTTCAATCATTCAGGTTCAGTGAATTCAACCTTCCCCCAACTTCCAGTTGCATTCTGGCCTTCAACAGGTTTTAGGATGTCCACTCACACTGGGGAGGACCATGTGCTTTACTCAGTCTACCAATATAAATACTAAATTCTTCTGGAAAAACTTCATAGGCATACCCAAAAATACAGTTTAATCTACTATCTGGAATTGTATGGCCCAGTCAGGTTGACACATAAGATTAACCATCACAAGCATATTTTTTCAAAGTACCTTATTTATATACTCTGCTATGCACTTGGGAATTTTGTATATTGCCAAGAAAGCCTACTATTTACTCCATATAATTTTTTTTTTTTTTGTCAGTTGTGAGGCCTGGGTGCTGTCCCTCAGCATTTCAGCTCAAGGCTAGCGCTCTACCACTTGAGCCACAGCGCCACTTCTGGTTTTTCTGGTGGTTAATTGGACATAAGAGTCTCACAGACTTTCCTGCCTGGGCTGGTTTCGAACCTCGATCCTCAGATATCAGAGTCCTGGGTAGCTAGTTCCACAGGTGTGAGCCACTGGAGCCTGGCTTTCGCATAATTTTTGTACCTGGTATTTGTTCGCTAACAAAAATACTAAGAGCATTTTTCTAAATCACCAACTATTCCCCAACTGCATAACTTCTGAGTGGATGAATATAATTATAATCACATAAATATCTAACCTATTTAACATATTTCCTATTGTAGAATTTAGATGTATTCCAGTTTTTCATTAAACAAACATGATAAACAAACTCATAATCCCGTTCATTTTGTAACTTTGTAATTGTTGCCATACAATAAATTCTTTGATGAGGAATCACTATAGCAGAAGTTATGAACTTATTTAAGGATTTTGAAACATGTAACGAAACTGCCCTCTGTAAATAGATATTTATACCAGCATTAACAGTGAAGGAGAGTACTCACTATGTAACTTTATCTGGTTTCATTTTAAACACCACATATTTAAAAAATGTATGAAGTGAATGCTTTAGAATGGGAATGGGGAGCAAAGGGGAGCACAGGAATGGAGGGAGGAAGGGTAGGCAAATGTAGGTAGTCATTATATTCAATGCACATTATGTAAAAAAAAACAACTACGTAACTTGAGGGTAGGTATGGAGAAGTAATATGGGAGAGAATGAAGGAAGGGGTGACAAGAAGCATTGTACTCATAACCTGACTTGTGGAACAGAAACCCCTTTGTACAACTACTTAAAAAATAATAAAAATAACATGTAATGGGTACATAAAATATACAAAGTGAATAGTAGTAAGATAAACCAAAGCATTCCCACTGTTTGGATTTCGGTGTTTGAGATGTTACTTTTTGGGGGGGAAGGAAGCAACAAGTAATATGTCACTAAAATACATTTAAAAAGGATAACATTAAAAAAATAAATAAATAAAAAGGATAACATTTCTGACTGGATGTTGATGGCTCACACCTATAATTCCAGCTAAGAGGCTAAGATGTGAGGATCACAGTTCAAAGTCAAGTCTGACAGGAAAGTCTATGAAACTCTTCTGTCCAATAAACTACTAAGAAAAAGCTAGAAGTGGTGTTGCGGCTCCAGCTGTAGAGTGCTAGACTTTAAAAAAAAGGCCCAAGCACAGCCTCCAGGCCTTGTGAGTTCAAGGCCTACAACAGATTAAAAAAAAAAAAACAACAACAAATGCAAAAAAACCTGTAACATTTTCTGGAGAGAGTATTTTGATCATGTCCTTATGATTTCAGATTATTTCTCCCATCTATCACATTCAGTTTTCTATTTCTAGCATCAGTGGCCTTCCAAAACACCATCCATAGATCCCACATCAAGCTTTTAAGACCAAATTCAGGATCCTGGTTCATCATTCCTATTACATAATACACCTGGAAATAGTCACAACACCTAGTACTGGTTATACAAGGTTGTGACAAGACCTGTTTGTTAACATGGGATCTCAGGGCTAACTTTATCAAAGGCCCTTCTAATAATTCACTTGGAGTTTGTGCAAATTTTGCAACCATTTCTTCTACTTATTTCTCCTTGCCAACTCATTCCTCATTTTTCTTGCCTATTTACCTGAGTTTATTTCTATGAATTTTTCAGTGACAGCCTGAAATAGCTGAAATTCCTGACAACAGGTAACATAGTCTCAGAAAATGTTTCAGGAGAAATACATTAACAGACTTTATGAGGTAGCATGTGCATTTCTTGAATTCTTAAAAATAAGTAATTTCTAACTCAGTTTTTTCTTTATATCTTGTATTTTTGGTTTATATAAATGATATCCAAGGAATTTCATGCTCCATAAGAAACACTAGAATATATTTCTGTAAAGGACAAATGAAGAAAAATAAAGCACTTATGGTTGTCACACCATTAAAATTACCTTCAAAGTTATCAGAAAATCTTAAAACTGAATATTTTTCAATAGGGCCTACTTTAGGGATCAAATATAAGTGGAAAAATTTTTTAAAGGAAAAAAATTACATTTCTGTCATTTTCTTTATATCAAATTACTTCCTATTTAAACAGATTTGTTGATCAATCAAAACTCCATATGATACTCTCTAGAAAACATTCAGTTGTTCTGTCTTAATTTCAAACATAAGTACAAAAAGCCACTAGGACAGCATTTATATTAAGTTGAAGAGTGTTATTATGTTCATTTGTGGAGGTAAGGTTGGTAGCTCCAATGGCTTTAACATATAGAATAATTCAGTGGTTTACTTTTAATACTTCTCTGAGGTCTAAAAAGTACTTTTGGGGGGGTGATAGTAGGGTTTGCAGTCAGGACCTTTTGTGTTTCTGTAGTTTTTCTAAAAAGAGTTGTGTGCTTTATGCCTAGGTTGGCCCTCAACTGTTATATCTCTATTACAGGTATTAACTACTGATCCGGCCTAAATACTACATTTTTATCAATAAATAAAGTAAGAAGCAGAGAATAATAAAAATAGGGATATAGAAAAATATTCCTCAATTTCACTTGTGTTGAATTATAGTGAATATACTTCAATGATGACAAACCAGAGCAAATCAGAAAAACATTCTGAAAAGCCTCTAGATTACTGGGAGTCAAGTCCCTTATTCTGCAAGGATTTTGTCTAGAAACTTGCTGATCTCTCTGATTAGGTCTTTTCTATTTTTATTTTTTTCCAGACTTACTATGTTTTGTTTGTTAGAGAATCATGTTACACAATCAGTTCTACAGGAATTCAAGGACCATTGGTAGGTAGTCTCATAATGGATTTTTTTTCTTGTACAATGGTTAGCTCATCACAACTTTTCAAATGATACAAAAGGACCCAAAGACTACTGGTTTCTTTAGACATTGGGCATACCATGCAAAAACTCGAGTATGGATAAGCTGGTCAAGGAAAACACACTCACAAACACAAGTACAAACACAAGTAAGTATGCTTACACATAAACACTCTATAGACCTACAAACATGGATAATTCAGATAAATCTATTTTCCAAAATGTTTCAGAAGCAATGTTCACATCCTTCTTTTACTAAGCTAGTGCAGATTCAAAACTGTTTCACAATGTTGTATTCATTATTTTGTTGAAATGGTCACTCTTAAATCACAAAGTATAGAGGGGGCATCTCAAACTCAACACCTTCAAGGCTAGAAATGTAAGGTAAATAATAAAATCTGGCTGGCTGTGTATTGTGGGGAAATACAAAATATTTGATAAACTATCAAGGTCAAGCCCACTTAGTTAGCTTTCTGAATGATTACTTCAGTATCATCAATAATGAACACATCAGCCATGTGATATGGTTTACTCAAAAGTGAAGACAGACTGAAGAAATCTAATTTTGGGGAGAGTATATGCAGTAAGAAATGAGGACAAATATTCTTTAGACTATGATAACAGTAGGTGTGACATGAGGACAGTTCTTAAAGAGGGTGAGCTAGCAGAGAGGAACACTAGGAAGTAGAACTGAGATGGATAAGACTGACTATCACAACTTCTGAACCAAAATCTAGGCCTCACTGTGTACATGTGACAGGAAGACAAGGATATTCTTGTTTTGTTACGGAGAACCTAGCAGTGTATGTTTAATAGATAGATAACAAATAAATGCATTTCTTTTTCCAGACGTAGGCTTTCATTTATATCTCTTCCCAGAGGTCCTCTGCCCTTTGATAGCAACAGTAGAAGCTGGTTATCCTTTAACTCTCTAAATATTTTTATATTGACTCACAGTTGTAAATTTCTACCTTTTTAAATTGTTTAATGCATGTAAAAACATCAGAGTTCTTCCAGTTTGAATAAATATATAACTGAGTAAAAATACCCTTAATTCCATTACCCAGAGTTTAACAATGAAAAATAATAATAAAATAGTATCACAGGGTACAAATACTAAAATCAATATTATAGGAATGCTACAGAAGACAACCTGTAGGTCTCATTAACAAATATTATGCAAAGAAATAATACAGAGGAAAAGTTCATAGGTTAAAAAAAACTTGAATATTCCATAGCATAATGTATGGCCTGATTTGGATCTTTTTGGATTTTTGAACTATGTAGCCCAATCTAACCTTGAACTCAAAATCCTCTGTCCTCAGCTTTTAAGGAGCAGAAGAGGGTTCATTATTCTATCATTTCTACTTTTATGAGATTTTCAAACAATAATGTATAAATAAATAAAATATATAATGTATATAAATATTAATACATAAAATACTTTGAAAACTTTGATGAACAAAGAATAAAATAAAAAATAAAATCACCCTATCACTTTCTACTTCCAAAGGTAACTTGGGGTAAAAGATTTCTTATTCATTTTGTAAATAATTATGTAAGCATCCATCAGCAATTCATTAAAATGGTAAAATTATATTCTTCCTATTCCTTTTCAAAGTAATTGTATATGATTTCATTTTAAAGATGCAATTTGTTATCCAAGTTACTCTGGTTTTATCTTTTATCTGTATTTTCTTTTTTTTCTCTATTAAATGAGTAGAGCTTTAATAACTGTAAAAGCCTCTTTAGTTCAACTTCTTCAACTAGGCTAATCATTAGGAACTTTTGTGTTATTGTTGTTATTTTTATTATTATTATTCTAATAATGAGGGACTAAAATTTATGGGGAAAGAAGCCCATATTTATGACTGTAAAACATTATAGTTATAAGGGGAGCAGTTCTGGGACACTTTCAAAATCAGGTCTGTAAGCTCTACCTATGAGCATCTTAAGCACCTTTCCCAGAGGACTTCAGATTTCTTAGCAGGGCAGAGCTGTAAAACCAACAGAAGTAGGAATTTAATCGAAGAGCAGCAACTACAGAAGTTCATATAAAATTTATTGTTATGGTCACCCAATAACAAGAACAAAATAATCTCCCCCCAAAAAACAAAAAACAAACAACAACAACAAAAAGACAGTGTGATGGACAAATGTTCCCATAAATACACGAGATGTAGTTATTTGGACAGGGCCCTGACAATGAGTGAAGAAGTTAATAACCATGAGTTATTAACTCTTGAGATATTTTTAGGAGAATTAGAAATAAAGCAAAATCAAAGGTTAAAATTATTATGAGCCTGTGAATTATTGCCATCTTTGAGCATTTTCTTCTTTCAGAAAAAGATCCTTTTTTTATTCCTTAACTAGATTACACAGCATATAAAGTACAGTTATTAAAAGAATACAAACGAAGATATATTCACACAAATTAGCACAATAATCATCATAAAACTTGAATTTGCTTGGTACTAGTGGTCTACACATATAATCCTTGCTAATCAGTGGCTGAAACCTGAGAATCACAGTTTGAAACTAGCCTGGAAGGAAAGTCCCTCTTATATCCAATTAGCAACTACAACAACAAAAAACAAACAAACAAAAACAAAAAACAGAAGTGGAGGGAGGTGAAGCTCAAGTGGTAGAATGCCAGTCTTGGGCCAAAAAAAAAAAAAAAAAAAAAAAGCCAAGGAAGAGCACCTTGACCATGAGTTCAAGCCCCAATACGCCACACAATATACAAAACCAAAACCAAAAACATATGTGAATTTAGACACAGAAAATATAGCTAATGTACAGAATGGAGTGAAAAGGATCCTATCTTTAAGGCCCTGGCAGAAAATGTATGTGGTACACAGTAATTAATTGTGAGCTGCAAAAGAGGCATGTAGCAGGGTACTCAGGGATCTATTGAAATGGATGGGTTTGTTTTTTGAGAAGACATGAACAGTTAAAGTGTCCTAGCAGGCAGCAATTAGCTTGAAGGCTGAGAAGAATCTTAGCAGGCTGAGTACTGCATCCACAAGGAACAAAAACAGACAACTTTGTGAAATTCAGTATTTGTTGAGAATGAGTATATTAGTTTTTATGCTACAAACCTGGGATTTCCTCCTTATCTTCACACCATGAAATGAAGAAAAAATCTTTTTTTTAATTTTAATTTTTTTTATTATGAACATACTGTACAGAGGGGTTACAATTACATGGGCAAGATAATGAGTATATTTCTTATCAAGCATTGCAGCCTCCTCCTTTGTTTACCCTTCACATCCCTTTCCAGCCTCTCCCCCCCCCATCTTCCACCCAATCCTCCCCTCCCCCCCATGAAGAAAAATCTTAACCTGCTATGGGTCATGTATTGGAGAACCTACAATATACACAAATCATTTTGCTAGGTGTGTCTAAAGCCAGATTGAGATTGAATGTAATAACAGTATCAATAACAGTAAACCAGAAAACTATTGTAAGTAAAACACAAAGGGACAAAGCTTTTTAGAAATGGATTCTAGGTTACCCATTACTGTACAACTGCTTGATAAAGACGTCATAGCAAAACGAGAAATAGGTTTCTAGTTGGCTAAAGTTAAGAGGAAAAATAAATCTCACTTTATTCTAAATCCTAGAAAGGAAAGTATGGATATATAACATACTACTTAGTCATTTTTGCCTGGGCTAAATGTACAACACGTTAACCAAATGGAAAAGAGAAAGGGGCCAGAGCATCTATTTATTTTTAACTATGCCTTGAGTTCTTGTCATCAATCTTCATTTCTTTAGCTCTTGATCTATTTCCAACTATTCATCCTTGAAAAGATAGATTACTATTGAAGACTTATCTCAAAGAATAAGGTTATTTATTTGGATAAATATTTGTGATTTACAGATCAAAAGTAAAAGACAGTAAAATGTTTACTCATATATGAAGATAATATTTAAAATTAGAGTTTTTTTTTTATTAATCCAAGTACCAACAAAGCATTCTTCCAAACTTAACATTAAAAATTACTTTCTTGCAGAGTAGCACAAGGTACTGGATAAAAGAGTATATGTCTGCCACTTACCCAGAACCAAAATGAAGATATATTTGTTTACTTTGAAAGTTATTAATGATAGGAAGATTTATTAGAGAAATTAAATACTTCACCTGTAAAAGCTCAAAAAACCTTGTTCTTGTTGTATTAGTCTTGCCAAAAGAATTCCGAATGTGTTTGCATTCTATCAGTCGGCAGTGTGAGTCAGTCTGTCTCAAACTGGTTTTCTAACCAGAAAACTGAGAAGTCTGATGACACATTTAGGTAAACATGCTCACTGGATGAAGTTGTTTAAATTTTTAGAACCTTTTAATCCTTTCTAAGCCTTTGAAATCCATATAGATTTTTAGACTAGACTTAAGTCCACATGAGTCAAAGAATAGAAATTATACATAAACCGACTCTGCTAAAAATTCCAGTTTTGAATAGCTAAGATCATTCTAATACTAGAAAGAGGAATGAGGGTAAGCTAATCCAAAACTAAAGCCTTTAACGATTAAGTAATCAGCTTTATTCTTAATTAAAATTTCAGCTCTAAGTATACTTTTTGTATGAAGAATTGAAATGTCTCTTTCTGGTTGGATGATGACAGTTCTTGCTGACAATGATAAATGAACTCTGAATGCAAAAGGTTCATTCCAGTGAAAGAACAGGAAAGAGATGTAGACCATGACTCTCATCACCTACTTTCTAGCAATCTGAGAATTCAATAGGCAGTAAATGAAAATGAAATAAGAATGTGGCAAAATATACCCCAAAGTAATCTAAATTAACCAGAATAGACAGTAACTGTAAGTTTTCACAGGACTAAAAATTGCAATGTGATGGCCTTCTTACTTACACAGATGAAAGGCATGACACAGGGATCAAAGTTTAGAAATAAAACCTTTAACACCTTACTATATATTCGCCTTTTAATTACTTCTTCATGCAAAGAGGGTTTTCCCACTGAATCCATCCATTCTATAACCCTAAAAGAAATCTTGCCCCTGCCATGAATGAGTATGTGAGAAAAACCATCTTTGGCTTGGCTTTTGTTGATTATTTTGCTAAGAAATTATCAGTAAGAAAAGGGTGGAAAGAAATGCTTTGCGATCAAAAGGGTTTTTGAAATGTAAGATCTTTGTCCTAAATGGGTGTTCCAAAATGGAGGCGGAATTAAGACACACCTCAAAGTGTTCAAGAAAGTAGTAAAGTGTGTATGTTTTGAGATTACTTGTGCACTATTAATCTTACCTCAAAAGTCTTTTTGTGTGTGTGTGGCGGGGGGGGGGGGGGGGGGGGAGAGGGGGAACGGAGGGAGGAGGCAGTCCTGGGGCTTGAACTCAGGGCACTGGCTCTGTCCCTGAGCCTGTCTATGCTTAAGGCTAGCTAGCTCTTGACCACTTGAGCCACAGCACCACTTGCGGCTTTTTCTGAGTAGTTTTTATTAAAGAGTCTCACAGACTTTCTTGTCTAGGCTGGCTTTGAACCCTGCTCCTCAGATCTTGGCCTCCTGAGTAGCTAGGATTACAGGCATGAGCCACCAGCACCCAGCCAACCTCAAAGTCTTTTAAAGGTCACTTCTAATGGCAAATACCTTGTACCCTCTTCAAACTAGCCAATCATGAGCAGATTGTAAACCTGAGCTGGACTACTTCAAACAGAGAGGCAGGGCCTACAGCATTAGGGAACAAAAGAGAGCAGCCTGTGTGCTTGCTTGCCAGACTTTTGGTTGATGGCACACCCTTCAACAGAAGCAAACTTTTCCTTGCTGAGTTCCCTTTGATGTCGTTATCCCTATGTGACAAACTAACATCCCCAGCCATTTCTAACAAGTAGTTTTGCTCTAAAATCTGACTGTTCATTGTTCGCTATTACTTCTAGGATTAAATTTCTAACAACAATACAAGGAAGTGTTTCTCAATTCTTTTTTTTAAACTTTCACCCATAATCTCAACTCTTTACCCTTAAATTATGACACTTTACTCATTCAGCGGTTTGTGTCCTACAATATTTGGTTCCTAAATTTTCCAAATGAGATTTCTTTGTCAGTCCATGGAGATTAATGTCTTTATAATAATCTATTCATGTGCATGGACACACCCAAACACAGTAACAGTTCTCCAAGATTTTTCTTTTAAAGTATAAAATGGTTAATTGGTAAATTACTCATGAACAGGTACTGGGTATGGCTAATCTTACACAGAACTCTTAAGACTAAGAACTACATCAACAGAAAGACCAGCTATTGGGGGATTTAATTTTTTGAGTTCCAGGTATATTTTAGTATGAACTTTGTAGTTCCTGCATTTGAGAGGCTGAGCAGGAAGATCAAATCGAGGAAGTGGAGACCAAACTGGGCAAAATAGTAAGATTCTGTCTCAAAAAAAAAAAATTAAAAGACAGAGACCGAACACACATATACACACTGAACATGGATGATATATTTTTTTAACCTCTTAAAGATGTGGTAGGTTCTACTTTGTATATTCTTCACAAAAAGAACACAAGGTCTCTTACAAAGGCCTTGATAATTATGGAGAATAGAAACAACACAATTATATCTTACTCAATGTTTAATGTCCAACATTTTGCTAGCATAAGATGGATTACTTTGTTTAATCCTCTAATAATGTTTTAAGTATGAACTATTATTGTCCACATAATATTCAGATTATACTGAAGCTGAAAACCACTAGGTAAGTTTTCAAGGTCATAGTACTAGCAATGGTAGAAAAGAATTAGGAGTCAGGTCTATCTAACTCCCCAACTAGATTAACCTTCTATACTCTATGCCAGGGATTCCACAGTCTAAGTGATCATCATAGTTTGCCAAGGGACACATTTAAAAGTGCAGGGCCTAATAAGTCAGATTTCCAACTATGGTATTTAGAGGTGGGAACACAATGGCATCTAAAATGGAGTTCACGTGTTCTTTTAAGATGCCAAGAGAATATGAGGAAAGCCAGTTGTCACATAGTTGTCTAGATCAAATCATCTGCCTTGAATATCATCTCTTGTCCCACATCAATCTCAGATTGATGGTCAGAAAGGTGTTATTTCCTTAAAGTTCAAATGAGGACACGGTCATTCTATATTGGAAATTAATACCAAGTTACCTTACTTCTGGGCTGTCTTATGAAGGATGAAAGTGATACAGTACAGCAAAACTGCTGAGCCAGAACTGCTGAGTCAGAACTTTACCCTACAGGAGGCACAAAATCAGTGTGGACAGAGCTTAAATTGTCAGCCACACTCCCTGTCTGACCAGATAAACATTTGTTAATATTCAACATGAAGTTTCAGTTTCTGAAAAACTAACTTACCCATTTCATTTATTCATTCATTTTCAAACACTGAGTACCTTTCATGTGCAATCACCAAGGTCCAATAAAAGCAGAACAACACTCTGAAAAATGAAGTCATTACTTAAAAGAGGATCAGAAATGGCACTATAGAAAAGGGAGTATTTGAGGTGCATCATGGAAGACAGGCCAAGTTACCACATGGAGAAAAAGGAGAAAGGAAAACAGAAAGAATTATAGGTAGACTTAATAACATAAATGAAGGAGATTAGGGCAAACAGTATAATCAAATTCGGGAAACAGTAGGTAGTACACTTTGGCTTAGGTACCAGTAATGGGGAAAAATAGTAAAAGTTATGGTAGCAATGTTAAGTTCAGAGAACAAAAAGTTGTAGATGAAAAATTAAAGACCACTTGCCTTGCATACATGAGGCCCTGGGTTTGATTCCTCAGCACCACATAAGCAAAAAGAAAAAAGCCAGAAGTGGCGCTGTGGCTCAAGTGGTAGAGCACTAGTCTTGAGCTGAAGAGCTGAGGGACAGCACCCAGGCCCAGAGTTCAGGCCCCACAACTGAACCAAAAAAAAAAAAGAAAAATTAAAGAGTAAGTAGTTGAGACAGATTTCTATAAGACAGATAATTCTACAAAATAATAAGAACAAAATGTCAGAAAACATGAGTTGAAGGAGTCTTTAATATATGCTAACTATGCCTATTATTTTTGCTAAATAAGTTTTAAATAAGAATTTCTTAAATCAGAGTATCTAGGTTTAAGTATCGTCTAATTATTTAAAAAGTTTTAAATAATCTGTATATATTTGAATAAATTTAAATACTAAATAAATAAAAGTTAAAGAGCTCTTCTTTATGAGATCCTTCAGAGTTATGTTTATCTATATGATCAATTCTGAAACCCTACCTTATCTGTTACAGTATATGAGGTAGAGGGTACAAGAAAAGGGCAAAGTGAATGAAAAGGACTTGGCTTTGATGTTGGAGATATTGTCTCCTTTTATAGTTCCTTGATCTAATCCAAATTCTAATAGCTACTTCTCAGTACAGGAAGAGGCAGAAGTGTCTGATTGAGCATTCATTTGCCCAAATGATATTTTGTGCTATAACTACAACTACTACAATCTTAGTGCAACCACTTAAACTCAACTTTAACTTCATGAGCTTAAAAAGGATTAAGATTTCTGGAAAAGGACACAAAAACTATCAGTCATGAAAGATAAAAAAAAACTCTTAAAATTAGTAAGTTCTATTAATCAGAATGTAATACTAGGATGAAAAGGTAAGCTACCTATGACAAGAAGGTATTTATATACTATCAATTCACAAATCATATCTGCAATATGTTTAAAAAATGCTTTCAAAGCAATAACAACAATAATATATAATATTAACAACCCAATATAAAAAAAGTAAAGCTTAAAAGGCACTTCACAAAAAGGTAGATACCCAAATAAGCATGTGGAAAAGAAGTTCAATACTATTCCTCATCAGGAAAATATAAAGTAACAGTTCATGGAAAGCTAGTGATATATGACTCAGCGGTAGGCATTTGCCAAGTATGTGAAAAGCCCTAGTACTGCAAAGGAGAAAATAATAACAAAAATCAAGCTACAGTGATTTACCACTGCAGCCCTACAGCTTAACCAAAAGAATATTGTTAAGTGCTAATGAGAAGTGGAGCAACTGGAAATAGCTCTCATTTTCAGTAGCAATATAAATCCTACTTATATAAAATTCAATTTCCATTAATATATGGACATCAACTATAATGAACTATAAAGGAAGACGGAGATAGGTAATACATTCAAAAATAGAAAATACAGAATGGACTGAACTCAGCAACTGTTATGAGCACTGGTGACAAGATCGGTTCTAATAATAGCAATTAGAAGATTAAGAAAGGCATGAGTTTGGCTTTGGAATGCTATGCTTGAGGAACTGGTTAGATATCTAGAACTACAAACATGGGGGACTAGACAAAACTCAGGTAGGCATAGAGGGGAGAGTTGAAACTACAGTAGGTCAGAGTACCAAGAGGGAAAAAGTAAGAAAATAAAAAAGTTAGATTATCCCAGCAAATATCTACATGCACTGGATAAGAAGCAGGAGATAACTATCAAAGAAGGTAGGAAAGAGTACATCTTTGATTGATATATATATATATATATATATATATATATATATATATGTGTGTGTGTGTGTGTATGTATATATATGTATATATATAATTTAGTAGACAGTGTCTTGGAAGTTAAAGAGAGAAATTCAATGAATGAGCAGTCAACTATGTTAACTGGCATAGAAAGGAACAGAGGATAATGTTAGAATGAAGCCTATTGGATCTGATGATGAAGTCACTAATCACTTCTAAGGGAACAATTTCATCAGAATAGAAGGCACTGAACCAAGACTTCAATACAAAAAGAATGATAAGAATATAATGCAATGACTACGGTAATGGTCTGTCAAGAGTTCTGCTAGGGACTGGAAGGGAAAAGAGGGGATGGTGACTTGTAGATATAGTGAAATTGAGGGAAAAGAGCCAGCTGAGATTGAAGATGATGGAACTAGTCTACGAGAAGACAAAGAGGTATGGAAGGCAAGAAGGAGGAGGTAGTCACTACAGACAATGGTGGCAGCTGGAATAAGTGTGAATCTATTTACAGAGATCAATAAGCAGCCATTAAAAGCTTTCAAAATAAAAAAGAAGCCGCCTAGATCTGATACAGAAAGATGTCAAAATAACTACCTCATGTTAATAGAATGTCCTACTTTAAAGAAACATATTAAATATGTAGAGTTAGGGACACTTTTAATCTGATCCTCCAAAAATATTAGTGCCAAAAACACTGCCTTGATAAAACCCAAATATATTTTTACCAAGCAGGTTTAATACTTGATTGGAAAGCAATGTTTTTCCCCTCTCTACTTTAAGATCAATTCCAAGATTAAGAATAAAAATACTTGGGAATGACGGAAATAACAAAACAAGTACACTGTAATGGTGAAACAATCTGGTCTAAAGTTCTTACAGACCTTTGTGAGAATGCAAACCACACACTTATCATTAAG
Organism: Dipodomys merriami; assembly: GCF_024711535.1. Taxonomy (NCBI): domain Eukaryota; kingdom Metazoa; phylum Chordata; class Mammalia; order Rodentia; family Heteromyidae; genus Dipodomys; species Dipodomys merriami. The sequence continues at coordinate 89,192,893 of NW_027203381.1, forward strand.
AGTAATAATAACAAAAACATTCATAACTTTTACCATGGACAGGAATGTAAAGTGCTTGTCTGAAAGCTGGGCAGCTCAAAGCAGGTAAACAGATTAAGGTCCAATCAGATTCTGAAGTAGTAGCATTTGCTTGGAAAAACAAGATGTGTATCTTAAGAGTTCCTTTTCCTGGCCAAAGATCTTGCTTAACTCAATTAGCTTGGACTTGTTTCTATTCCTTTAAGCCATCTTTTCTATTAACAAATGAAGAGCTTTTCATTTAGGACAAATTAGTACAAGTAAATGGAGCAGCAGGAGATGATAGCTTTATCATTATCTCAGTGTGAAAGGTAGGGAAAAAGTGTTATGTAGCATTTTGTGTGAAAAATCTTAGGCTATTGTGAGGGGAGGACAAGCCCTTGTTCCAGCCAACCTAAGCTCTTATCTCACATGGTGGCTCTAAAGGATGCTGTGTATAGAAGCCTAGAAACATGAAAATTTATTTGGAATTATCCATATATCAAAATAATTTTAAGCCTTATTTTTTAGCTCATCCAAACAATGTATATACATTATATACAGACACAGACATACACCTCTCATTATATGCTAGCTATGGTTTTCTTATTATTTTGTGTATATGTGTGCCTGTACCCCTCTCTCTCTCCCTCTCCTTTCTCTCCCTCCTTCTTTCTGTCTCTCCTTCCCCTCTCTCTTTTTCCCTCTTTCATTCTGTTTAATTGGAAATAAAGCATCTCATGGACTTATGCCTGAGATAGCTTCCAACTATGATCCACATATCTCAGCTTCCTGAATAGGTAGGATTATAGGACGGTCCACAGGTGAAGGCTATAGTTACTGCTTTAATTACTTCTCAAAACAACCCTAAGAAATAGGTACTTTTAGTAGCAACACTTTAAAAATAAAGAAACATAATATGAGAATATAAATATGGTACCTAAAAATACAGAACAAGTTTATGTTCTTCATCATGAGGTGTTACCACACTGTGAGTAAAAGCCCTTTGTCAAAAGCATCCAATTCTATGTTTGGATAAACAAGTTAACATTTGTCCTGTGCACAGTGCCTACGATTTATGAATAGTGATAACACCATTTTCAGTTCACAGCTTAAATGGACATGGGCATCACCTTATATCCATTCTATGTGTGCTTGTGTGCAATCTGAAAACTCTATAAACTTTAAATCTTTTTCAGGACACATAGGTAACTAAAATGTTACCTAAATAACATTCAAAATGACCTATTTTTTAACTGTGAATAAGATCAAGCTATAGACTTAATGTGATTTCATTTCTGACAATCATTTTGTTGTCTTGTTAATTTTGGCTGTCTATGTCTATTGAAGACAACTAATTATAGTCCAAAGTTTCTTCCTTGGATCAAAGAACTTTCAGATATAGTTTCAATTACCTCCCATACTATTTACTTTCCACTTCAAAATGGGTGAATATGAAAATATTCTTCTTGAATAGACTAACTTCTTTAGGAATGACAACCTATAAGCACACCATAGATTTAAACAAAAACATTTCTCCTCCAAAACAAATGAATTCTTATAAAAATGAGCAAATTGGTATATAAAATATATAAATATAAAATAAATTAAATTAAATTTGATTAAAATATATTTATAAAATAAAATATAAAATGTAGCTGGCAAAGGGTTTATTGCAAGACCATCACATATTCTTGGCAGACAGAGGATAAGAAATTAGTGAAAAAGGCACTTTCTTTTGTTTGTTATCAGCAAGAAATAGTCTGTGTATTTACTACACATAAAACACTATGCTGAGCCATACTGGGGATAAGATTGATGGTATTACTGACACAGAAACAAATACATAAAATCTTAAAAGAATGTGTGTGTGGGGGCTGAGGGTTAGCCTAGTGGAAGGGCGCCCACCCAGGCCTGCAAGGTCCTGGGTTCGGTCCTCAACCCTGGAAACAAAACAAAACAAAACAACAAAAAAAGAATGTGTGTGTGTGTGTGTGTGCGCGCGCGCACGCGCGCGTGCACAAGCACACACGCACACATGGGTGCATGTAAGACTAAGCTTTTGTATGTTTGGTAAAATCTGTAGTATTTATCAACAAGATAATTCAGAGAAAAATGCCTTATCCATGAGGTACTTGTTGTCTGGAGTTTAACCAAGGAAAAATCACTTGGCTGACAGTAGAGTTGCATAAACTGTTTATGAAACAACTTTTGTTGACTACTGAGCTTTAAGAGAAATGTATATTGCTGATATTTAAGCAGTGTAAACTGTGTAGTATCACTGTCAGCAGAAATCACAGGTTTTGATGTATGGTAAGCTTTCCTGACAAACTTCTGGCTAATAGCCAACCATAAGCACATAATTTAAAACACTCAATCAGCTTCATTTGAGGCATTTTGTTTAGTGTTTAATAGTTTTTTCAGGGACAGGAAAATTACAAAAGTGCATTGTTTGGACATGAGCTAAAATGACATCGCTTGTTGCTACATTTTTGAGGATTTGACATTCATCTTCTGAGACTATACACACACACGTATACACACATATACACACATAGACATACACACTTGAATATATACACATCTGAAATAAATATAAATTTTCCTAAACAATTTAGTAAAATCAGGCTACTCTTTTTATTGGCAATAAAGTTATCCCTAAAGAAAGGTACTACTCTATTTCAACTTGCAGTCATATTGTTTTTGTATAAGGCAAAATCCTAAAGCAATTGTTTTTAAAACAAATTTTAAAAACAACATATTTAATCCCTCAGTAAGTTACAAACTCCTACTGTCATCCAGTATTTGCAGCCTATACTGCCCAAGTGCTTTCAAAATTCGCACAAAGTCAAGCAGTCTGGGTTGAGCTTCAACTCTTTGCTGGATACTCTTGAGTCTAGATTCTCATGCCCTAGGGCAATTTCATTTTCTTTTAGAATAGTAATTCTAAAACTTGGGATTTCTACTTCTAATTCTACTGCATCAGTAATGCTCATTAAAGTCTACAAGGATAATCACAATAAGAAATGAACAAAATACCCACAAAATGTGAAATCTTTTTAAAATTATAATCAGACATCTTGTAAATAAGATCGAGCACTCTTTACATAAGGCAAAATAAAGATTAACTACCAGACTTTATTTTCTTTTGAAAAATATTTTTTAGACTAAAACAAATGACTGAATTGGGTATGGTGTGCATGCTTGCAATCCCAACTATGTGGGAGGTGGAGATAGAACTGTAGCCTAAGGCCAGCTGAGGGGAAGAAAACATGAGACACTATCTGAAAAACAACCTAAAAGCAAAAAGGATGGAGATATGACTCTAATAGTAGAGTTCTTTGCCTTCCAAGCAGAAGGCCATAAATTCAAACTCCAGGATCATCAAAAACAAAGAAGAAAGCCTCTTAAAAATGCACACCAAAATATTCCTATCAAATATAATCAAAGCACAACTGCAGCTGTCTTTAAATCTCAAGATAAAAGGCATGGTAACTTTTATTTCAATATGTATATTAAAGCCTTCTTAGGTGATGTGAAATAGTGAAAAAAATCTGCATTAATACCAATAATTGTCTAATAAGAGAGATTCAATATTCACTTAATGTACATGATATCTTGTGAAACCATTGAAATCACATTAAAACAAGACAAAGCAATATGCAACATTAGGATGATATGAAAAATAAAAATTTATTTTAATGTGTGAGTATGGTCATGTCTGATGTCCAGATGGAAATCTTTTCCTACAAAATTTTTTTTCAGATCTTTTCAAGTTTCTATTCATAAAGGAAGAGACTGGACAGGAAGATATTGGATATAAAGAATTAGGGCAAACACAGATCCTCCATAATTGTGTAATTCTATCATGTAGTAAAATGTGTTTGAAATCTTTCACCCATATACCAACAACATCTAAACATAATGCAATGTGCACTATAGAAATGAATTTCTTTTTCCTAACAACCTTTAAAAAATACCAAAATATGCAGCTGGGAACCAGTGATGTCAATAATCCTAGCTAATCGTGAGGCTGTGATACAGAGGATTGTGGTTTGAGATCAGCCATGCAGAAAAGCCTGTGAGACTCCATTTTCAAAATAGTAAGCAAAAAGGAGAAGTGGAGGTGTGGCTCAAGTGGCAGAATGCCAGCTAAGCAAGTAAGCCCAAGGCCTTGAGTTCAAATCCCAATATCTCCAAAATCTGTATCTCTCTCTATAGGTATAGCTATATAAAGTCTCTCTATGTGTGTGTGTATATACACACACACATATACAAATATACACATATATATGTATATACATACCTACATATGTATAGATACATACATATCTACCTATATATACATATACATACATATATACACACACAATACATATATATACATATACCCACACATTAATAACAAGAACATAATCACTTCAAAACTTTCAAACAAGCTACTAAATTTAAAGCAAGCCTTTTTTGAGTGTTTTGTCCTTTATTGAGAGCATGATAATTTAGATAAATCTATCTATATCTATCTATCTATCTATCTATCTATCTATCTATTTATCTATCTATCCATCCTTGTTATTGTTCAGTACTTGGGCTTTAACTGGGGGCCTCATGATGTTGCTTGGCTTTTTGCTCAAGGCTAACACTCTACTATTTAAAGATTTTAAAGAAGAGTTTCTGTAGTAACTTTTCTTACAAGATTTCCTAAGACTCTCTTCACTCATCCTGAACATTCCCTTCTGGGCAATAAGAAATGAAAGAAAGGGAGATGACTGGGAAGTGAGAAACCAGAGTGGCCAGTTCAGGACCTCATCATTTCCTATGAGTCTCAGAAACACAACTCTGGTTTTCTACTTTTACTATTTTAGAATTCACTTTAAGTACATCACACCACCTCAGTACTCCAAAAAGTCATTCCATTTTTGATAATAATACCCCATTCCTTAGAGACTATACATTACTGAAGATCTAAAAAGTAACTAGGGTAGAAAATTTACATTGTGGTGTCAGATTTAAATGAACATAAACCCACTGAGATTGTTAGGCCAAACTTTTAAGTTATTTTTCATTGTTCTGAAGTATATTTGTGGTCATGTACTATACATATAGTCATGAACTGTAGATACTTATTGTTCTAACTATAGAACAATTCACAAACTTTCTTTTAAAGAGCTATATAGTAACTATTTAGGGTTTGGGCCAGGTGGTCTTTAGAATAATTATCTGTTGTTACTGCATAAAAGCAATCATAGGATAAGACATAAATAAATTCTCATACTTTGTTCTAATAAAACTTTGTTTATAGCCACTGAAATTTAAATTTTATATAACATTCATATATTATGAAATAATCTTATTAAACAGGGAAAAGCTACGTTGGCTTGTACACCATACAAGGCAGTAGGCTGACGATAGAACTTTGGAAATTTGTGCTGATTTTTGTGTCTTCTGAATTTGTGACTACAAATAAAGTATCCTCTCCTCTCCCCGGGTAGTACTGAGGTTTGAACTCAGGTTTGCTAGGCAGGTACTCTACTACTTGAGCCACACCTTCAGCCAAAAGTATCCTTTTTAAAGCATGAGATTAGATATTAAAAAAATCAAACCAACCATTTATACCAATCATAATAAAGCAAACTATGGAAGACAGAACGTACGAAGTGTTTGGATTCTATAACACTGATGTCACTGATGTATCTAAATAATATTTACAAATATATATTTATATACATAATATTAGCATGAACAAGTCCTTCCATCATACCAGATTCATTAAGCTCCTAATCAGCAGTAACAACATGTGAAGATTTCTCCATCCAAGTCTTTAAAACTAGTCTTATTAAATCTTAGAAACATAAAGATTATCACTAATTTTAGTAGCATTCTCTCTGCTCAAACAAACAAAAGAAATTTGTTCTGGGAAGTAAATGATATTTCTCTCTGGTACTTTCCTCCAAAATAAAAATATGCCATAATTAAATTTTGAGACTTAACAAGTACATTTAGACATGTTCTGACAGATAATTGGAAACGGGCTTCAGCTCCCTTTTGGATATATTGATTTGGGTGAGGGTAGAAAGTTTTTTCAAAATAAATCATTGTGGAAGTGGCAAGGTGACTCAAGTGGTAGAGCGCTAGCCTTGAGCTGAATAGCTGAGGGATACGGCCCAGGCCCAGAGTTCAAGCCCCATGACTGACCAAAAAAAAAGAACAAAATAAATCATTGTGCTTTTGTTAGAAAGTGAACAAATGAATATATCATAGTACAAAATTATTAAATGCCATGTTTTTAGATATCTTGGAGGATTTTACAATATACAGAGTAAAAGTTTATTGCTATAGTAACAAATAAATCAGAAACACTGTCATTGTAGAATTATTTAAATAAAGAGGGCTCCTAAGCACGGTAATTTGTATTCTCTATTCTTCAACTATCAAAATGGTTATTTTAAAGTGTTTGTTCTAAGCACGATAATTTGTATTCTCTATTCTTCAGCTATCAAAGTGGTTATTTTAAAGTGTTTGTTCCTTTTGTTTTCATCATATATCATGAAGTAATCTGATTTTTTTTTACCAACTACCTAGTTGGCAAAAATATCTAGATAAAAATGTCAAAACTGAAGGGGAAACAAAGGAGGAGGCTATAATGCTTGATAAGAAATGTACTCATTATCTTGCCCATGTAATTGTAACCCCTCTGTACAGTATTTTCACAATAAAAAAAAAAAAAAAGTCAAACTGTTCTCAGCTAGTAGGCCATACAAAAATTGGCAATGGCTTGTTACAAAACTTAGTCATTTCTTCTGAAATTTGTGATTACTAAGTATTCACATAAAAAAAATATGGTGGGGGGGTAGGGGCTGGGAAGGTGGCTCAGTGGTAGGGTGCTTGCCTTGCGTGCATGAGGCCCTGCTTGGGTTCGATTCCTCAGCACAACATAAGCAGAAAAAGTCGGAGTGGCACTGTAGCACAAGCAGTAAAGCGCTAGCCTTGAGCTGAAGAGCTGAGGGATAGAACTCAGGCCCAGAGTTCAAGCCCCATGACTGACCAAAAAAAAAAAAAAAAAAAAGGGTACTGGGGCCGGGCGCTGGCAGCTCATGCCTATAATCTTAGCTACTCAGGAGGCTGAGATCTGGAGGATGGCAGAGGATCGCAGTTCAAGGCCAGTCCCGGCAGGAAAGTCCCATGAGACTTATCTCCAATAAACCACTAGAAAACCGAAGTGGTGCTGTGGCTCAAGTGGTAAAGCGCTTTGCCTTGAGCTGAAGAGTTGAGGGACAGCGCCCAGGCCCAGAGTTCAGGCCCCACAACCGACAACAACAAAAAAAGGTACGGGGGCCAGGTGCTGGTGGCTCACACCTGTAATCCTAGCTACTCAGGAGGCTGAGTTCTGAAGATTTCAATTCAAAGCCAGCCTAGGCAGGAAAACCTGTGAGACTCGTATCTCCAATTAACCACCAGAAAACCGGAAGTGGTGCTGTGGTTCAAGTGGTAGAACACTTTCCTTGAGCTGAAGATCAGAGTTCAAGCCCCACAACCGACAAAAAAAAATGGTATTGGGGATTGAATTCAGAGCCTCCTACTTGCTAGAAAGGTGCTCCACTACTTAAAGTACACCTCCATTCTTCAGCACTTTTCTTACATTGGTTGTTTTGAAACAAGGTTCTTGCTTTATGCCCAGGCCAACATGGAATTCAGTTCTTCTATTTTGTGCTTCCTCATGTCATTGGGCTGACATGCACAGACCAATATGCCCAGCCATTACACCTCCCCTACAGCAGAGATAACCAGCCATTGGTTGAGATGGAGTCTGTGAAATTCTTTTTGCCTGGGCTGGTCTCCAATTGCAATCTCCCAAGCTTCAATTCTCAGTAGCTAGGATTACAGGCTTGAACCACTGAGCCCAGCTCAAAGTATTTAGATTTTTGACTAGGTTCTATCCTCTGGGAACCTTTTCCTTGAGTAATCTATATGGTGTCTCAAGGAAGTAAAGTGATTGCCATTCAGTGAAGAGACAAACAAAAACCTCCAAAGAACTAGAAAATGTATACATTTCATACACAAGAATATTATACTGATGGAACATACTGACTTTGTAAAGTAAAACAGCCCCTGTATGGAAAAATGAACCAATTAAGTGTCTAACATTAGGGCAACAAATTTTCCCTTGCCTTTCTATTGCCATATGCCTGTCATCTTCCTCGTATAGTTTCCATTCACTGTTTCAAACATATGTTGCCACTTATTTGCCAGTAAAGGAATCTCTGACCTACCCTCTTTATGGATGATGAAATGGCAGACGGAATGGAGCCAGAGGGTGCACCATTAGCAGTTATTCACACTTCTGTTTTCTCTTAACTTCCTTTCTCTAAAGTTTATTCCTCATATGCTAGGAAGGATATGTAATCATAAAAACATCCGTGACTCATGCTTTAGAATATGGAACGGCAATAATTCTCTGCAGAATCGAATAGTTCCTTCCTCCAGTGAGATGCATGCCTTCTCTACAAACAGACATTACTGTTCCAAGCTTGATCAAACGTAGGTGAGGGGCTCTTTTGTGCAACCCTCATGAGCATCAGCACAGCTTTAGCAATCTCTGTTATAGTTTCTCCAACATTACACCACAGTTGTTTAACGAGGCACCTGTTCCATGGGTGGGATCAAGCTGCTAAGTCGTTGCCCTCAGTCAAGAGATGAAAAGAGATTAGTTTCGAGAAGGGGGTTTTCCACCAAATATGAAGGGAACTATAAAATGTGGAAGTTTCATATTATATGTACAGCAACTAGAAATGGATGTTTATTTCAGTCCACACTGATTATCTTCTTTTGACTTAGTGAAGCCAATCTATGTCAAGAAACATTGGTAAGGCTTGATAGTTGTGTTATTAAACTAAAAATTACTTAAACTAACTAGCAGGTAGTTTACCAGGAATTTGGCCTTTGCTGGAAAAGGAGACTAACAAAACAAAACAAAAAAAGCTCCATCCATGAACAAAAAGGAAACACAGTACCTGAAAGAGTTCACAAATACTATCATTTGTGTGTGTGTATGTGTGTGCGCGCGTGTGTGTGTATGTGTATTAGGGGATATAAAATTAGAAAAAAAACCCCTCAACTCCTGTTGGGTGACAGTTTAGTTTACTAAGTATACAAAATCATAAAACTGCAAAGCTAGATGAATTATTCATTCTTTAAATGAAAGAATTTTTAGATTTTCTAGCAGTGAACATGGGTAACTGCAAGTTGCTCAAAAGAACAGGCTGTTGTGTAGTATTTTGTGACAGCTAATAATAAAATGCAGTTAAATTTAACCATCCCAGCCACATTAAAAATATGTGTATACACACACACACACACACACACACACACACACACACACACACACAGGCGGGTTATAGATAGATAACTGACTTGTGAATATTCCCTCTATATAAAAAGTCAACCTACACTCTACTCAAAAGGATGACACCTGGAAGGTAAGATTATTTCCAGAGCTACTTAATTTTCTTCAGGCTAGTTGGCCTGTGGCTGCCATGGAAATGACAAGGAGGTATTCACCTGGAATCCACAGTGGGCACCTGGAATCCATTTGCTAATAAATATCATATTTTATGTAGCACACAGGCTCTAGGCTAGTCTACAAAAAGCTAGCTGACCTGAAATATATACATAGTCCTCCATTGTATGTATATTGTCCTCCATTCCATGTTATATCCATGCTGTGTATAAATCGTTCACACTGTTATTATTCCGCTAAAAAAAATCACCATACTATTGCAGTTACTTAAATATGGATTTTTCAGTTTTAATATAGACTTAGTAAGCCTCCCTTCACAAGTGAGAATCAACTCCATGCATAATAGCATTTTTTTTCCCCAGAAATGCCTTACAAATTAACCTTTCAAGCAGCCTTTTTCTAAAATTAGGGAACTTTCTACTTTTTGAAAATAAAGTTTTTACTTTCCTCCCTGCTGAAACAAAATTATCTTAAGATCTAAATTCAGACTAAGACCTATTATCTAGCATTATCTAAGGTTCTTCTCTGAGCAAAAGAATAAGCAACATAGCCTTTTATGTATTGATAGTAATAACACAAGAAGGTTATAATTACAAGTGGACAGAAAGAATATCATACCAATAAACAAAACTAGAAGATCAGGGAATTAATGTCCAGATTTTACACAAAACTAAGTCCTCTTATTCACAACTGATGGACAGGATAGAGTGCTATTGGAATTCTTACCTTTTCACGCCTCTGCACAGAAAGCATGCTTTTTTCATGAGCCTTGTCTAATCAAGGTAAGTTTTTAACCATCTTATCTCTTTATCAGTATTCATATCTTTCCAACCAACTCCTGGGTTAGAAATTCCTCAAAATAGAGATTTGTCTTACTTTCTATCAGACAGCAAAAAACTGAATATAATAGTGCAGAGGAAAGAAAATGTACCTGTCATATGCTGGTTTTATATGAACTGGATTTCTCCTCCTGAAACTTGTCTCAACATAGAAGGTATTTTATAAATAAATGCTGAGTGTATAGCCACCCAGTTTCAAATAAGAAGAAAACTGTAAAGCAATAGAAACATTTATGTAAAGATTTTCCAAATAGGAAGTATGATGTTTTGCCTCAAAATATGTTAGCAGTAGGGAAGATTATATATGTGTATATATATAATATATAATATCTATATATGTATATATATATCTATATCTATCTATCTATATATATATATAGTAAAGACTACAAAACTCTACTACATAGGAAATTCAGTAACCTATACAGCATAAACACTTGTGGAAATTAGAGATTGTTTTATGAAGGCAATGACTTGTGAGACTGTACACTAAAAGACTTAGCTATCTGCTTTCATGACACATTATTTTAGATGTCTATTATGATAGAAAAAAATCTAAAAACTTTATACCTTCAAGAGCTAATATCTAGTCTTAGATATAGAAGAATACTTGAGCTTCTATAAAATGGATAACAATTTTTAGTTGTTTGCTAAAAAAAAAAATGCCCTGAGGTATAAATATATTGAAAGCAGAGGCAGGTTTCCAAACAGGCCTCAGATTGTCTTCAAAAAAATCCTTCAAATAGTAGACACACAAAGTATCCAAAGCTCTTCCATCTAAGCAAGGCATTGTTAGTCCTTACCAAATCACAATCCTGATCAGCTTTAATTCAGCTAGCTTTCTTTAAGAAGATAAGCATCAGTGTGGGTTTCTATATTTAAATTTTTATTATCTTTAAGTAGTTGCACAAAGCTGTTGCCATTCAACAAAGCAGTTATGAATATAATGTGTCTTGACCTGTCATTCCATTTAACATTCTCATCTATCCCTCCCAAACCATCCTTCTCTCACTATATTAATTTGTAGAGTATACATTGAATTTTTGGCTGCATTCTCCACCCCTTCTTCTCTTTATTTGTTTTCCATACTCTTTACAAAGAAAATTACAGGACAATACTGTAATCAGAATTTATATAAAAGAGAATTTAAAATAATCCCTGGGCCCATATGATTCCCATCAGCAGACCTTATGTCCAAGTTGGGAATAAAATTTGATTGATCTATAAGTCAGTTATGTTACTCTCCTTTCTCTGGCATTTCCAGACAATCTGAGAAAGGAGAAGTATTTGGTTAAAAGCGGGAAGAGGGAAAGAAGCATGTAAAAAGCATGTAAAAAAGGTTTTCTAGATCCTAAGGAGACACCAAAGAAGAAGATGGTTGCTTTTCTATCTCTAGCTTTCACATATTTGAAATGTCAGTAATTGTGGGAATCACTTGCTACCAATGTGTGAAACTGTGGAGGTCATCTGGTTAACAGTGTGACAACAAAGCCATGAAGGGGAAAAGGCCAGAGCCAAAACACAGGACTAGAGGCACCATGTATGCATTATCTGGAGTTTGGCCCAAGTTTTAGTTTTATTTGTTGTGATGTGATACATTCCATCTCTGATTGAAACAAACGGAGTCCACATTACTGCTGACTGTAGCTTGAAGCATATTAGCTAATATGTCATTTTTCTTTGGTTACTTACATTCTTGATCACTTGGAGAATATGATATATCATTTTCAGTATTTTTCAATGGAGGGAAACATGTTAAAGTCATATCCTGGAACTCTTCATTAATAGGAAGCCCTCTTACACTATATGGTACTTTATGTAAAATCAGACACAGCTTGTACTCTAGTGTTCTGTGAAAACCTCCCTAATTCAAGATATCTTCTTCAAGAAGGCATCATTCATGACAAGTAAATCTAAGCATAGTTCTAAGACAAGAATTTATATATAAAAAAAAATCCAGGGGCCGGGAAGGTGGCTCAGTGGTAGAGTGCTTGCCTTGCATGCATGAGGCCCTGGGTTCAATTCCTCAGCACCACATAAGCAAAAAGAAAAAAGCCGGAAGTGGCGCTGTGGCTCAAGTGTTAGGGCACTAGCCTTGAGCTGAAGAGCTGAGGGACAGTGCTCAGGCCCAGAGTTCAGGCTCCACAACTGGACCCCCCCCCCAAAAAAAAATCCAAAGCATACTAGGAAATAACAACTGAAAACCAGAGAACCAAAATTAGAACTGGAAAACTCTGATAGGATACAAAACATATTTAATATACTAAAAGAAAAACAATAAATTTTTTATTTCTACTAAACAAAAATTGATCACACTAGAAAAAAATTAAACTTTAGTATATGAAGCTTATAATATGAAGCAAATCCAACAATAACAACTATTGAGTAGGCAGGCAATCCTGAGAAATTAGAATCCAATCAACAGAGCCAAAAAAAATGGAACTTCTAAAGGAACTTTAGTAAAGGAACATTTAAAAGATGCATTTAGATTGATGGAAATTGATCTCAGGTGAAAACTAAATAAAAGAAGAAATGATAAGCAAAGAATGTATACTGTGTTGGTATATTTAAATAAACATTGGCTAAAACTACAAATGATAGATAAAAATTATAGAGCTAAAATAATTAAGATATGAGACAGTAATCTACCAATTGGGAAGGTATGTTCAATTATAAAGTGTTCTAAGTCTTTAAGATTTTAGAGGGCTGGGAAGGTGGCTCAGTGGTAGAGCGCTTGCCTTGTACGTCTGAGGCCCTGGGTTCAATTCCTCAGCACCACATAAGCAAAAAGAAAAAAGCCGTAAGTGGCGCTGTGGCTCAAGTGGTAGAGCGCTAGCCTTGAGCTGAAGAGCTGAGGGACAGCGCCCAGGCCCCAAATTCAGGCCCCACAACTGGGCCTCCTCTCCCAAAAAAAAGATTTTGGAGCAGGCTTAAGACTTTGATCAACTTTACACTTTGAGAACTTAAAATATGAGGAAGAATGTAAAGGATAATTGATCTCTAGTAGAGCAGAACAACTTCTATACAGTGTACAAGTTCTATACAGAAGAAATTGTGTTTCTATAAAGGGAGAAAATGAATAAAAAGAAGGTAAGTCCAAATTAATTTGTCTTGTTAAAGGACAAAGTTTATTTAACTAGATTAAAAACAATTCTAACAATAATTAGTTCTGAACTCAGAGCTGTTTAAATAGAAAATTAGAATGTAATACTGCTGAAAGTAAAACATGAGTAAGATGTATCAAACAACTACTGATCAGAAGAAAGAGTACATATTCATGTTAATATCAGGGGCTGGGAAAGTGGCTCAGTGGTAGAGTGCTTGCCTTGCATGCAGGAGGCCCTGGGTCCGATTCCTCAGCACCACATAAGCAAAAAACGCTGGAAGTGGTGCAGTGGTTCAAGTGGTAGAGTGGTAGCCTTGAGCTGGAGAGCTGAGGGACAGCGCACAGGCCAGAGTTCAGGCCCCATGGCTGACAAAAAAAAAAACAAAAAAAGTCTACTCATGTTAATATCAGATAAAACATAAAAATCACCTACAAAAGTCATTGTATGCTACTTAAGAAGAGATCAGGAATCTTGGTTCAAGGCCAGCTCAGTTTGAGGCCAACTGAGTTCAAGGTCATTTCAGTTCAAAGCCTGCCCAGTTTGTGAGACTCCATCTCAACCAATGGCTGAGCATGGTGACATGGGGGAGAGGGAAGAGGGGCGGGGCAGGCTGCACAATGGCTGGGCACAAAAATGATGTGTGGCTGTCATCTCCATGGACACAAGGAAATACAATAGGAAAATCATAGCGCAGGCCAACTGGAACAAAAAGCAAAGACAATACCACAAAACTAACCAACATAAAAATTAATTTTATTTTAAAATCAATTTATAGCATAATCTATGTTATAATCTAATCTAGTAAAGAGTTAAATTTGCAATCACCTAACAAGTCTGCTCCTCTCCAGTTTTATCAGAATATATCAGTGCTTTGGAGAATAAATCTGAGTCTAAAAAGTAGAAATCACTGAAAGTCACATAGAGGTCTCTAATAAAGCTCTCCGGACTTATAGTATGAGTGTAATGGTACAGCACTTGCCTAGTAAATGCAAAGCACTGGTTTTAAAACAAACAAAACAAAAAAGTATTACATAAGTTATAGAGCACAATTTCACAAGGTCCCTTAAAAAAATGGAGTAGATAAAGTATTTAGAAAAATCTGTCCTGGCAGTGGACAGCAAAGATGACCTAATAGGGGTTTTCAGTCTCTAATTTTGTGATTCCAGGTTTCCTTTTTTTTAATTCCTGAAGTAATACTATGAGTTCAACAATTTCTCAAAACTATTATTAGTCACCAAGGAAACACAAAATATTTGCAAGAATAAATAAGCAAACGTACTGGGTCTAAATCACAGGCTTTTCCTGCTTCCCATGTAATGGTGTCATCATATTATAGCCTCTTTATTCTCTTTAAGTAATTCTGCTCACCTACTGATATGCTTGCTCACAAAAAACCTGAAGCGAACACAGCATCCCACATAAATCAAGACCAGAAAGTCTCTGGTCACCACAAGATTACTTACTAAATGCAGTTTTCCTTGCTTCCCTACTGAAGAACAAAACCATGGTGATGGTTTAAGGGGCCAGTAGGCACAGGGACCACCATATCTAGGGAGAGTATGCAAATTTATTTTTAAAAGATTTCATGTTGTCAAGTGCCAGTGGCTCATGCCTATAATCATAGCTATCTAGGAGTTCAAGGTCAGTTTTGTGGTTAAAGCCAGCACAGCAGAAAAACTTAGAGAATCCATATCCAATTAATTAGCCAAAAGCCAATCTGGAGGTGTGGTTCAAATGGTAGAGTACCTGTCAAGAAAAGCAAGCCACATGAGGAAGAACATGAATAAGAGTTCCAGCCCTGAAACTGGCAGAAAAACGAAAAGCAAAAAAGAAAGATCTAATGTCTCCACCAAAGCAACTAGCATAATCAAAATATATAATAAATGTAGAAAATTAAACTAAATATACACATTCACACACACAGGCCAGAGTTTGAAAAACATTATGTTTTACAAAGACTTTATTCAGCTGAAGTAAAAGGAGAAATAGCTGAAGAGCTTCTCAAAACCACAAGAACTATGGATGCACAGATTGCAGGTAAGAGGGAATTCATGTATATTTAGATTCACTGTAATCTATAAGTACATCCAGATCAACCTACTAACGGCCAACATTCAGGGAACAGAAAAAAGAATGAAAGGAAGAGGTCAGATTAAAAAGTGAATGGCCCAGGCATGCAGAGATCAAGAAGCTTTCAGCCTCAGACATCCCATGTGCTTCAGCCTACAGTTGCTTGTATGTGGTGCTCAGTTCCTTGGCCATCTGTCTACACTACTGTACAATGCGAGAAAGTGTGCTAGCATTACTGGGTGCTCAGAGGCCAAGCTGCTTTCTCAAAAGGGGAGTGTTGGTGGTGTAGAGTACATTAGTTCCAAGGCTTCTATTTCAGCTAATCCAGCTATAGCTAGAAGCAAGGTAGGATTATGAAGCTCTGCCTAGACCCATGTCATCCTGAGTCTGTCCCTACTCTGTTCTGATTATGAGACAAGGTGTGCTGTTTCTCTTTATTCATTATAGGGTGGGTTCTAAGATGTTCTGCAGATTCCTGAACTGAGGATAGTATTGTATCATATATCTATGAAAAGTTTTAATTTATAAGTTAGACATAAATACAGTAAGTAGTGATAAGATGGATTTATAACTCTCTCTCTCTCTCTCTCTCTCTCTCTCTCTCTCTCTCTCTCTATATATATATATATATATATATATTATACTGTAATGAGGCTTTTTTTAATCTAGGAATTTTTTCCACAATGTTTTTCAACATTGGTAAAGGGGAACTAATGTATAGTGTTTCCACATCTGTTACCTCATAGAAGCAAAAGAAACAAATGTGTACATTCAGAGTTGGGGCTATCACTTCACAGCTTGGAACAGAGTTCCTAGGGAGCAGAATACAACACCCTTCATTGCTGAGATGAAAGAACCAGAGTAAAGCTATGTGTAAGTGCAAGAAGATTCAGTTAATTAATGATTCTCTGGCACTTACTGACATAGCAAAGAAGAAATAAAGGCAAGAAGAGAAGACATAAAAAAGAAATAATACACTATCACCACACAAAAGTAACTGGCTAGACATGCAATTTTATTTTAGACCAGCTAAATTATGACACTGTCATTATGGTTACTTTACTGGTAACAGGCTGCTAGGGTATTGCAATTACCTCCTTGCATTAGTTTGAACTACAGGAAACTGCCAATAGTCATTGGTGTTTGACTATATTAAAAATAATTTATATGAATAATCACAGTCAATCCTTCTGGTTTCGAATCTACAAACCCCGTTTCCCATATTAAAAAATAATCAGCTCTGTAGAAAAATGCTTTAGTACCATTTTTAAGTAGCACCTTAAAGCTATTGTGGATTTAAGTCATAAATTCAGATTATTAGTTGTGGAAAGGACTTCAATTTGTAGGTACACAGATTTGTAGGGAATTCCTAATAATGAAATGAAAAGAGAAAGAGAGAGTAACTGGAGAGTAGTTAGCAAGTAAAATGTTGAAGTACAGTGGTCACAAGTGTATGGTTTTCATAAGAAATACATGTAAGAAAGTAAGAAAATAAGCCAGCCCAGGCATGAAAGTTTGTGAAACTCTTATCTTCAATAAACCATTCAGAAAACTGGAAGTGGCTTTGTGGCTCAAGTGGTAGAGCGCTAGCCTTTAGCTGAGCTGAGAGACAGTACGCAGGCCAAGTTCAAGCCCCACGACCAACAACAACAAAAAAGAGTAAGAAAATATAAATGGTATTTCAAAGAGACTTTGCTAGGAAGAGAAGAAAATTTAAAAGCCTACTTAGTAACTCCTGGGGCTAAGGGCATACAATACAAACAGCTGGCTGAAGTTGGCAAGACACAATGCAGGTAGCCATGGTGTCAGATAAAGGTTCCATCTTCTCAAACCTCTTGACTCATAATATTCTAGGTTTATTAGAACAAGACACATTTCTGTCTTCTCCTAGAAAAATATACAAAGCCAATGATAATTCCAATGTGAATTACACTGTTAATATTATTCAGTGGACAATCAAGATGGTTCTTTCTCTGAGTTCAAGTGTTGAGTTTTTCTCAGATTGAAAAATGAAAACGAGCCAGGCACCAGTGGCTCACGCCTGTAATCCTAGCTCCTCAGAAAGCTGAGATCTGAAGATCGTGGTTCAAAGCCAGCCCGGGCAGGAAAGTCCATGAGACTCCTCTCTCCAATAAACCACTAGAAAATGGGAAGTGGTACTGTGGCTCAAGTGGTAGTGCGCTCACCTTGAGCTGAAGAATGCAGGGACAACGCCAAGCCCAGAGTTCAAGCCCCATGACCCACAAAAAAAAGAAAAGAAAAGAAAAATGAAAACATAAACTACTCTTTTTAGTTATAATATTCTTTTACCAATAATCCCTCTGATGGTTTCTGGGAAACCATTAAAAGAAGATAAATAAGTCTAAGGCTATATAAAACACTGGTTCAAGTCCCTGTACACTATTACTTTACTAAACTGTGTAAACTTAGTCAAGCTAGTTTATACTTCTAAATGTGTTTCTTCATCTTAAAAGTATGGGTAATGTTATCTCAAAAGTTGTAAAAATTAAATGACACAATGCAAGCGGATCACTAAGCATGGCACTGGCATGATGGGAAAGCTCAAATAAATGAGAGTTGTAAATGACTACTAAAGAAAGTAGTCACATACCATGACCTTAGTTGGAAAGCTGAATCACAGAGGGTCAGATGCAAGTGCTTCATGGAGCAAGACAGCAGCAAGCATGCATAAAAAGTGTAAGAGTCCTAGTCCTCTTTTCCTTGCTTCAAGAACTTTAGGCAAGTCTTGTATTCACTCAATTTCTCTATTTTCAGAACAGAACTAGAAAAATGAGGCAATTCTTCTAACATTTCACATTGGAACCAGGAAGTCAAAAGAATGAAAATAAGTGCAAAACTATACAAAAATGTAAGAAATAGCAATGCTGAATGTGAGGAAACTTTGCTATCAGAAGGGAAAGGAGACAAAACCAACTACAAAAATACTTGCTTGGGGTAAAAGTACTATATGCTATCAATTTCCAGTCAAGACTCAATTGTTGATACAATTTTCAGAAGAGTAATTTGTAAAAAGGAAGCTAATACAAAAATTTCAAAAAGTATAAAGAGGCAACCACAAAAATCTAAAAAAATTACAAAGAACTTCATAACTATAAAAGGAAGAAACCAACATCTAAAATGTTTATATTAAACTGTAAATCAACTATTATTATTTTGTAGGTCATGAGGATTGAACTCTGGGCCTGGGCGCTGTCCCTCAGCTCTTCAGCTCAAGGTGAGTGCTCTACCACTTGAGCCACAGTGCCACTTCCAATTTTCTGATGGTTAACTGGAGATAAGAGTCTCATGAGGGCTGGGAAGATGGTTCAGTGGTAGAGTCCTTGCCTTGCATGCCTGAGGCCCTGCGTTCGATTCCTTAGCACCACATAAGCAAAAAGAAAAAAGCCGAAGTGGCGCTGTGGCTCAAGTGGTAGAGTGCTAGCCTTGAGCTGAAGAGCTGAGGGACAGTGCCCCGGCCCAGAGTTCAGGCCCCACGACCAAACCCAAAAAAAAAAAGTCTCATGGACTGGCTCTGAACCCGGGGATCCTCAGATCTCAGCCTCCTGAGTAACTAGGATTACAGGCATCAGCCACCGTGCCCGGCTCAACTATTAAATTTTAAATTCAGTTGGAAGAGTATGCCATCCACTTGTCTTTAATTTACTTGTCAGACATACTTAAATGAGTAACAGGAATGACTAGTTTCTCAGTAGAGTGGTCTACAAGAACTGGAAAAGTGAACTCCCAGTTTAGCATAAGTCAAGTGCTTATTCCTTTATTCCACACCATTTAAACTATATAACTTTGCAGCCATCCTTTCTCCACTTCACACTAAGAAAAAGAAACAGACTATTTTCATTATGCCTGGTTGACAAAACATATGGGAGCAATAACTCTATAGACATATGTACATCATAATAGGGAGCAATCCTATTTTAATGTAATTTTAAAAGAGGTTTTAAATAGACTCAAGCTACTAAAAGTACACATCTGAAGCTTGCAACTAAAGACACTACAGCTCTAATTTATTCAGCAGATTCATATAGTTGGGCTAGAACTTCTAAGATTATTCTTTCATCAATATTCAAGATAATGAGAAGGCTAATTCTCATTCACAAGAAAGAGGATTTATACAAGTAAATCTCCCATAGTAGAGGATAAGAGAGTTAATTCTGCTCCATTTGGGCAGTGTCTCTTTTCTTCTCATGTCTGATTTTGTCTTACTGTTTGCTGGTAGAAAGAACAAACTGATTGAAAACTGGTTCTAAAATTCTATTTTTACTTTTGTCTTACAAGTACAGCATAAAACTTTAATACCTTTAAAAAGATTTTCTTATTACTTTTAACTGCTTGCATTAAGACACTGGCCTAAAGAAATGGGAAATGAGGTTCTTTCAGTAAAAACATTTTAAAACAAGATTTCATCTGGCCTTCCCATCATCACTTCAAGAATTGTTTGGTAGTTACATCATCAGGAAATAAAATACTGTCCTCTGAGGACCCTTACTCGCTACAAAGGGGAAAGAGAAGGTTTGAAGGCTAGATCAGTCCATAGTTATCCAAACCCTCGACTGCTCCCTGTCTTGTCCTGCCCCTGCCTGCCACTCCAAAACGAATAGGAGAAAAGTGTATTCACAAAAGCGTACATAAGGAGGACAGTACTGTATTAAGGATTCAAGGCAGTAACGGGGGTTTTAGGGACCCAGGAGTAAAAAAAATTACAAGTAAAGCAACCATGACCACCCCCTCCCCGGGCTTGGAGGGGCCGGCAGAAGGCGCTGGCCTCTCCAGCCCACAGACAATTCCCGCAGTGGGGAGCAGGTGACCGAGGGTCCCTTCTGGCCGCCGGACCTCGGAGGAGCCAGGGCGCATTCCGCCGCCGCCGCCCAGGGTCTGGCTGTCACCGCGCCCCGCCGCCCGCGCCGCACATGCCGAGCGCCTTATAAGGCTGCGCGGTGACGTAACGCCCCTAGGCCGGGCGCGCTCGGAGGCCGGCTCGCATTGTTCGGGCGCCTCCCGGAGCGCACACAGCCCGCTCGCAGCGCCCGCCAGCCGCTCCGGCCCCGGCTCTGCCGCCGGCAGCTCAGGTAAGCCCGGAGCGCCGCTCCGCACCAACGCCCCGCGCTGCGGTCGGGTCCCGGAGGCCTGGAGGCAGGGAGCGCGCCTGGGGTCGCATGGTCTCTGCACCGACGACTGCAGACAGGTTTCCCAAGCGCGTTCAATGAGTGCGGCGCCTAACCCTTTTCCGACTCACACAGAACTTTTCAGGGAAAGTTTTCTCCGGCAGGGAACACAGGTTCGGGACCTGAGGTAGAGGGGAGGGCTGGGTGCTCCTTAGGTGTTCCCACAAGTGGGGGCCACTGACGTCCACCCGGGCTCGGGCTCTGGGACTGGGCGGAGGTGGGGACGGGACTGGCGTGTAATGCGTTGCACACCACCTCGGACTACCCCTGCACTTAGACCTACTCACGGGTCACCGGAGCGGAGTGCGGAAACACCTACCCCAAGATAAAGGATAGGTTGGTGCCCAGTTTCTCATTGCCTTTATCCTCATCAGTCTCAAAAGACGGAAAAAACAAAACCCAAGCATTATCTGGGAATTGGGGTGAAACTAACTAACATTTTAGAAATACTGTTCCGACTCAAAGCACAGGTCAGTCTGAACAAGTTCTAACTCTCTACCTCAACCTCAGTCATTGGCTAAGTGGCGTGCTACACTGAAAAACAGTTTCAGAGGGCTAACATTATGGTTCATGTGTGAAAGATACTAATTTTAAAGTTAAGCAGTGGGATGATTTTAATCAGTGGCATTTTGAATCATAATTAGGTCTACACTCTGAATAGGCGATGGATAAAAATGTATTCTTCCAGTTGATAGTATTTGGCAGATAATGAAAAGCTACATAATAACTCAGCAGAGAACATAAGTCTATGTCCTGTTCCAGTTTAGAGCAATGAGAAAATGAGCAAATAATTTCTCCCTCCTCAAAGTATCTGGTCTGAACACACACTGTAAAACAAAAATTAAATGAAATGTGAGCTAGAATTATTTCCTTTTTAAGTAGAATCTGTTTTCTAGGTATATACAATAAAAGCTCAAAATTATAGGGTGTCATTTACATTGACTTAATGAAAAATGAAAAATGCTCAATATTATTAGCACTGGAAATGCCATGTAACGTAACTAGTTGGATGTTTAACAGAAAAGTGCTTACAGCTGTTTCAAATGTGTGTTACAAATGCATATTTGTCAGTGAAAGGAAAAAGCCAGATGTAAGATTTATCATTTGAAACAGCATTTTTAGAATAAATTTGCTTAAAACACCCATATTTTTAAGTAGTTTGTTTAGGTTGATGTTTTGTTTCTTGTTTTTTTAAAGCATATAACATTGGTGCTATTTTTGCTCTTTTGGGTTTTTTTGTTTTGTTTTGCTAATTTTGTTTGGTACAATGCAAGACTTGGTTTTGTATTCTAAAAGAAAAATTACATGGTATCTTGCCTGAAGATTGGGTGTGTAAAAGTGTAAATTTGTACCCAAAAGTAAGATTTTCCCCAAACTATGATTTCAAACCTAGGGAAGTCTCCCATAATGAAAAGAAAAGGGCCAACACCCATGACATTGTAGAAAAGTACAGAATATTCAGAAGTTGTTTATTGATAGAGGCAGAATTTAGAAGCTGAAAAATTGTAGCTTGGGGAAAAAGGTATTTTGCACTTCGAAACTAGCAGAGATAGGGGAAAAAGAAAACATCAATTACTGTTTCAGCTATACCCAAAGTACCATCTGTACCACAAATGATTACTCAACTATTGAAAATCAAAACCTCTATCAAAAGCTCTAATAAGCTGGATTTCTAGAGTCTGCCTTTATAATTTTAAAGCATACAGCATCAACTTTAAAACTTTTTTATGACATTTTAATATTCTACAGTGTTCTTTCTTTTATTAGTTTAAAACATGATTTAAAAACCTTAATCAGATATGAAGGTGTTTTAAAACTTAAAGTTACCATAAATAAATAATCTCACAGGTCTTTAGATAAGCATTTTTTTTAGTTCTTGGGACAATCTCTATGATGGGAAAATGTTTTTGATAGAGTGAATATGAATTTTTACACTTCCACACTGACCACACAATTTATGCTTAACAAGTTTATTTTTCACTTTATGGCAGTTTATTTTAGCTGTCAATTACTGGTATTTCTATAATAGTTTCCTAATGCTATGATGGAGTCAATAGTGATAGCCAGTATGAAAACATGAATCAAGCCCTGACTCC
The DNA here is from genome assembly GCF_024711535.1 of Dipodomys merriami. Taxonomy (NCBI): domain Eukaryota; kingdom Metazoa; phylum Chordata; class Mammalia; order Rodentia; family Heteromyidae; genus Dipodomys; species Dipodomys merriami. The sequence goes on from NW_027203381.1 coordinate 89,215,702, forward strand.
TTTCATGTTCCAGTTTCCTAATTTCCATTTTCTTCTCCTACAGAGAGAGAGAGAGAGAGAATAAAATCAATAACATTTTGGATTTCCTGTTAAGGTTTTTTTTGCCCCTTTCCCTCTAAAACTGTATCTTTGGTAATAAATGGATTTTGCGGTTAAAAATGTGAATGGGCTAAAAATGAAATTCCAGTAATTCTTCCTAGGTCATGGTCTAGCTATATCTAATGTTTCAAGGCAAAGTGAACATTTTATAAGGCAAATGAAAAAAACTAATAGTCTCTTATTTAAAGAAAAAAGCCAGGAAGAGCAGGAAGATAACTGTTTATAAATGACTAGATATTGTGGAGTAAGAGCCAGAGGATCTAAAGCAATATTGGTCTCAAGCTCCCTCAGAAACTAAAATGTCCCATCTTTGTTCACATAGCCAGTCATTATCTTGGAAAAATTTAACACATCCTACCTTATCCTCTTGGGTATATCATTAATTTTAAGTGATTTTGAGTTTGCCTGATTTGTATTCAAATTTAGTTTTAATTTAAAGTTAGTTTCTAAAAATTAAGTTTAAATAAGGTTTTAAAAATGTAGAGATACTGCATATTCAAAGAAATATTTCTATCATTGTTTCTGCCATCCCCACAATATTTCTGAACCATCTTTACTTCATGTTTAATGTATGCTGCAATAATTTTTAGGCCTTCCCCTGTCTGGTTATCTGAATTATGGAGGACATTCGTGTCTTGAGTCATTCAATTAGGTGCAATAATTCCAAGGGAATCATTACTCACACTGTTATAAGCACTTTCACATCCTTCTCTTTTTAAAAACAGAGTTGATATTCTCTCTCTAATCATCATCTGTACCAAAACTATACCTTTGGGTAGAAAAGCTGGGCAAACAAAGGTGAAAAGGCACATAAGGTAAAAATCATTTGGTTATTATTATATTATTATTTTAGACATGAGAGAAGCCTCTTCATGCTTATTCTCACAGATGCTTTAGCAGATTAAGACAGGACAACAGCAGTTGTAATTCTAAGCCAAGAATAGTAGAAGACACATTAGCAGTAGTCTTTCTCTACTCTGACCACCTTCACAATTCTTTGCTCTACTGCTTCCAAAGTAATACTAACTCTTAAGAATACAATTATTTTCTGATTTTTCCCTGATTTGTTCATGAAGTATGAATATAACTAAGTATTAAAAGAAATAGGTAAATGTAAACTGGACAGGTAGAGGTGTAGCCATGCACCCCACCACTCATTTCTAATAACTACCAATTCTAGCCAAAAGGATTGTTATTATAAGCAAAAAAGGGCATGTATTAGATATGAATAGCAAACACTGTACTCTACAGATATGAATTGGAAAAGTGCCTTAGTAAGTTCCACTCAATGAACAAATGGTATACCATGAAGCTCAAGAGTATGGTCATACACAAGCACGTACAACTATAGAGTATGCAGATCTTTATTTGGGAAGAGGTAGTGAAGGTTATCTGATCCACTTTATTATAGAATTTGATACCCACTCTGTGACTTGCCTGGAGCTGTACTACTACCCAAAGGTAGCGCCAGGGCCACCTACATTCTTTGACTACATAGCCCATTATTGATTTCATCTTTAGTTAGTGCTTGGAAAAGAAGCAAACAGAAGTCCCAGAAGTTATATTGGCACAGTAGGTGATAATTGGACATAAATTCATTTTTACAAAGAAAGTGGAAAGGAAAGGAGTTAAATATTAATACAGTTCAGTCAAGCCACAACAATGGAAGAGAAAAGAGAACAAAGGAAATAAATAAGAAATGTACTTAAAGGTGGATACAAAACTCCTGCTCCACTTGGAGATGAGAGATGTTCTGGGAAGAGTTTCTACTCTGGGCCAAAGATACAGAGTTTTCAATGGCTAACTTGAGATGTGACTTCTCAATATCTTCTAACTAAGCATTTTATACTTGTCTGATTTCTACAGCTTGTAATTCAGGGGCTCACCTTCCCCCCAAAACACAGAGGAAGTCACATTGAAGAATGTAAGCTTTGGATGATATACCCTGCATTATTTTTCTTCACACATGCATTGGAAATGTGACACTAATTTATACATTTACTACTTGTTTACTGTATGTCTTCTAGATTATAAATTCCTACAGGATCAGCTTTAGTCTCTAGGAAAGTATCTAGCTACAGTTAGTATATGGTATTAGGAAAGAAGAATATGGGATAAATGAATTACAACCCAGAAGCTTCTTACTGGGGAAAGAAAGAGAGACAGAGACAGAGACAGAGAGAGACAGACAGAGAGAGAGAGAGGGGAGAGAGAAGAGAGGGAGGGAGGAAAGAAGGCAGGAGGGAAGGAAGGCAGGCAGGCAGGCAGGCAGGAAGGCAGGAAGGCAGGAAGGCAGGAAGGAAGGAAGGAAGGAAGAAAGGAAGGAAGGAAGGAAGGAAGGAAAGCAGGAAGGAAGGAAGGAAGGAAGGAAGGAAGGAAGGAAGAAAGAAAGGGAGGGGAGTACTTCTGACAATGGTAAACTAAGGAGGACACTGTTTTTTATATTTGTTCAGGAGCCCCAAACAAATCCCCAAATTAACCACACAGTGCTGACTTACAAAAACAAAAGCAAGAAAACAAGTCAGGCTCACATTAAATCCAAACAGTGAAGTCAGGTGCTTCTCTGCTCTCTGCCCACCTCCATCTACCTCACTTTAACTCCCTCCCCAAAATAATGAGATTGAGGGTGGTGAAAGAATACCAGGTGAACCGCCCTGGGGTATGGAATGTACTGGAAGCAAATGTACAACAGTACAGTGGTTTTGTCTTTAATGAAGGGGTGGATTCCTCTGGATTTCTCTAATCTCTGTTCCTGGGCTAAGGGCCTAAAAGATGCTATCATGGGGCCCAAATAGTTTATCTTTATGGAAACTAGAAATTATCAGATTGCCTTTTCCCAAAGAGACATTGATTCCAAAGTTTCCATGGGTAGTCCTATATCTAAATTTGCACATACCAGATAAGGAGATTTTTCTATAATTTCAGTTAGGTAATACCATTGCCAACCTGTGAATCCATAAGGACTTGAACTTCTGTTCATTAGCGGCAAAGTAAGATTAAGTGCACTACAGAACAAGAGACCCAGCAACTACATTCACAATATACAATACCAGGTCACTAACCTAACCGGTATTCTTAGCAGTGAACACCACTGAATTAATAAAACCAGAAATTCTTATAATTTCTCAGTGATCCATGATCCCTTCAATTAGTCCATCCTTTTGATGGACTAATCAAACATTGTAGAAGTCAATTGGTTGTAAATAAAAATAAAGGTAAGCAATATGTGTCTATTTTTAAAAGCTTCAAAAGAATAGTCATTTGCCCAGCTTGCTTGCTAAAAGCATTGTCATAAACAGGATATTGTCTTAATGGAGACCAAATAGTAAGCATAATGAGGTGAGCTATGTTATCCTTGCTACTCAAGAGGCTGAGAGACTTGTCATATCATGGTTCAAAGCCATCTCTGAATAGCAAAATGCTGGACTAGAGATGTGGGTCAAGTGGTGAAGCACTAGCCCAAAGCAAGAAAGCTAAGTGATAGCTTAAAGCCCAGATTTCAGGCTTCTCTCAAAAAAAAAAGAAGTAACAGGGTAACTTTGAATTCTTTTCTTGGTTCTTCCATCAATCCACTGGGGTGGTTAACCTTTGTTTCCACAAAGGTCATAAAAGGTAAGTGTGTGTTTATCCTAGGCATCTCTCAATACGGGATGAAGATGGAATCCTTGAGGGAACTCTGATGAAGCAAAACAGTCTATATAAAAATGTAAGTTACTGATCATATATCTTTATAAAGACAAATCAGCTGAAGGAAATGGAGGTAATCTGTGGAAGTAAGTCCACATGGGAGTGAAGGACAGCATAACACAATTGTTGCACATAAGCTTGAGAGAGCTCCAAGTCACTGAACCTCTTAAGAATGAGGTCAGCCCTTCAAGATAGGCTGCACTGACAGAAACAAGTTTGCCAGATTTATTGTGTCTCAAGGCCAACCAATTGTGGAACAAAAGTTTAAAGGTGAAGTAAGTTTTTTCTTCTCTTTTTAAAAACTCCTTCTTAAAATATAAATCAACAAGAACAAATCTCTGAATAGAGATCATAAGCAGAATGTACAACATTATTCATATTTGGACTGATAAGATGCAAGTGCCTGCTGTTGCTAAATTTGAAGAAAGGAATTGCTGGACCCAGGGGCCTAGGAAGAAGAGAAAGTTCCTGTTTTCTTGGTGCAAACAAAAATGCAATGAGACACTGTAGAAGTCCCTTAGCCTTAGTTTGCTAGTGTGATAACTTGAAACTGCAGGAGAGCTGAAGAATCACTGAAGTTCTGCAAAAATGAATACATACCTGATGACTGGGAAATTATCTAATTTTTAGAAATACCAGTTCACCTGTTTTCATGAAAAAAATCTCATAGAATTAAAATAAAAATATACTTGAAGATGCATATTATCTTTCAGGCTTTCATACAACTGATAATATGGAAGCCTTTGAAATAAATAAAGATAGTACCAACTCTGTGATTTCTGGCTTCACTTATCTACCCCCAAATAAAATACCTGATAAGATTCTACTTCTAGACTCCTAGAATGCATTAGGATAAACAAAATATAAAGAATCACGGGCAAAGTTGATTCACTAACCCATTTCCCCTACTTAGACTCATCTAAATTTATCTCCAAGTAAATTGCTCACTAGACTGTAGTTCCTTCATGTTAAAAGTGACAGGAACAAGGAATACATCTCTAGTTGTCCTCTAGTCTACTAACAAGAATAAAATTTGAGAACTTTAGCCACCATTTAGCCTAAGAATGTGTTATACTCCAAGAAAAGAGTTCCTCTTACCTCTCAAACATTTGGTTATCAAGTATGTATATAGAGTTTAAACTCATGTGGGGATACAGAAGTGTTCATCTTTTAATAAGCTGATAGTTGGTTTAAGAGAAAAACTAGTGTATCAGAACAATTAATAGTATGAAGCAATATAGAATATCTGTATTCAAAAATTGCAAGAACAGGAATACTGACGAGTATTCCAAAGAGTATGGCATATTTATCCCATTAAAGTTTACTGGGGGTGGGAGGAGGGCTGAGAAACATGGCTTACTGGTAGTGTGCTTTCTTGCATGTACAAGGGCCTGGGTTCAATCCTGAGCAAGATTTAAAAAAAAAAAAAGTCTACTATAGAAAGCACCGGAAGTGGGTTGGGAAGGTGGCTCAGTGGTGGAGTGTTTACATCACATGCATGAGGCCTTGGGTTCGATTCCTCAGCACCACATAAGCAGAAAAAGCCAGAAGTGGTGCTGTGGCTCAAGTGTTTGAGTACTAGCCTTGAGCTGAAGAGCTAAGGGACAGCGCCCAGGCCCAGAGTTCAGGCCCCATGACCGGAAAAAAAAAAAAAGAACCAGAAGCCAGGTGCTGGTGGCTCATACCTGAAATCCATCCTAGTTACTCAGGAGATTTAGAGCCTTTCTCAGGCAGAGACATTCATGGGACCATATCTCAAGATAGAGGCATGGTTCAAGTGGTACAACAAGTGCAAGATCAAAACCCAGCATTAAACAACAACCAAAAGAATCTGAGCAGGGGGGAGGGAACTGAGTTAGGATCAGGGCACAAATATTGATTATTAAGTCCATTATTTGGCCTTTGGGACATTTGACTTACACAGAAAGGGACATCTGAAAAGTCTCAAGTTTTAAGGTAAAGGTTTGATGTGATGATAACGAAGCCCCACAGTGCCACACCTATAGCAAATGCAGCGTCTGTTTCTCTTCTGGTTATGCCAGTCATCCACCCACAAGGAAAGTGGTCTTTAATCGTCTGGTGTTACAGCAGGAGTCCTTCCAGTCTTTTAGGTATAAGAGGTTGTCTTGGGAGCAAAGAGCTGCCTTTTAAGGTAAAGTATTAAGCTTATTGATGAAAATTCACCTCTCTAGTGCCTCACCTCAGCCAATGATAAGAGAAATTCTCCTTTATCCTGATTCCCTTGCTAGAAGGCAATTCTTTCTGTGAGAAATCCACCCAAGGTTCCTAAAGAGGTCCTGGTCACCTGAAGTACGCCAAAGCTATCGAGCAGTTAAAAGCTATCCTAGAATTTCCTCTTTGCCCTTGAAAGTTCTACCAGGCCTCATTGGTACATACATTAAAAAAAAAGTAAAATAATTTTTATAATCAAATCTTAGACACATTTTTGAAAGGTAACAGTCTAAATATTTTCCCATAGGTCTTAAATTTTCAGTTTAATTGTATCTTCAATTTATTTATTTTATTTATTTTTTTGGGGGGGGGGTCCGGTCGTGGGCCTGGGCATTGTCCCTCAGCTCTTCAGCTCAAGGCTAGCGCTCTACCACTTGAGCCACAGCGCCACTTCCAGCTTTTTTTTTTTTTTTGCTTATGTGGTGCTGAGGAATCAAACCCAGGGCCTCAGGCATGCAAGACAAGCGCTCCACCACTGAGCCATCCTCCTAGCCCCTCAATTTATTACTTTAGGTATCTGGACATTTGTTTGCTTTACAACACGCTTACAAATTGGACAATATTAAATTCTTTCTATATAAGAACCAATTGTCAATCTGAATCTCATGAAATTCTACCTAAGGTTTCCAATATTATTATGGATCAGTCAAGAAGCCATAAAATCTCTTGACATGTGACTAGATATAATGTAATATAGGAAAGAAGAGAGAAAAAGACTGTTGATAGAGGCTTAATTTGCACATATATTGGGTACATTTTACACTTTAACAGACTCATTCTCACAGAGATAAACATAACTAAGTTAATCTCTTGCTCAAGATAAAACCAACAGCAGGTCCAGGGCCAAGAGAAGGGGATAGTCTGTGCCCTCATTTCTGATAGACTTACTGCTGATCACTGCAGAATCTCAGTTCAGTTGCCTTCACCACACAGTCACAGTATTTTATTGAACAAATTCATTTTAAGAGAACTTAACTCAAAGAAAAGGAAGTAAGTTTAAATTCTATTACTCACAAAAGGCAGAAAAGAATTAACCTGAATACTCTGGACAGTTAGGCAAGGAAAATAAAACAATGTACAGATACCAAAATAATTCTAATTTTTGTAATGTATATAAAACAAAGATCTCAAGAAAATGGTTACTTACGTTCCAAAAGAGTCTAGAATAAAATTTTCTGCCTGTCTATAATCAGATTTTAGATATGGTCCAAATTCTAGCTTTCCAAAAAATCATGAAACAGATATAAACCAATCAATCTCAAGGACTACAAGAAGCAGTTGAGGTACATGGAACATGTTCATTGTGGTTCATGAGCTAATCGTTCACTTAGCAAGAAGCCAGGCCACATGGCAACCTTCATTCTTTGGATATTCCAGCCTCTAAGTACTATTTATTGTATTACATTTTCCTATTTCCCTTGGGTACTAATTTACTACAGCTAAAATGAAAGGCAAAAAACAAAATAACAAAAACAGAAAGATTTGCAGGAGCAAAATGGTTCACATTTTAAACTCGTGGGGCTTCTCTCTACCTTGTTTCTATGGCGAACAGTGTGACTTCAGCAGTTACAGTAAAGCATAAGCCCATTATTGTGGTTTCTAAATTTCTGAAGTTTGAATTTCCCACTAGTAAGTTCAAATGAGTTTACCTTAGCTACTTCCTCTGTGAGGAATGCCAGAAGACAAGTGAGAATCTAGTGAATTTATCTATTAGTTCACTAGACTGATCCCTGCTTTGGTCTTTTATGTCTACTAATATATATAAAGATCTTCTAAATACAAATGGATTTTGAGCAGTAAGAGAAATACAAATATCCTGGATAAGATACACACACATTTCTAATGTATATAGTTAATATGCCCTTCAAGTCTGAGTAAAAGCTGCCTTTTAAAAATACTTTCCGAGAACTTTAAGTTCCTTGAAATGTTCAATGAAATGGTATTTATGACAAATTCACCTCCTCTGGGAAATGTGAGATGTTATTACTGGCAAAGTCACACTTTTTTAAACCTTCTAAAAATAATTATGAATGTTTGCCAAATTACTAAATTTGCTATATTATTACAATGATTAAGAGAATATTTGCTAATGTCTGATGATCAAGGCTCAAAGTAGCCATGAGTCCACAGAAATGGAGTGCTAGTGCTAGTGATTATTGATGTGCCTTTGTGTCAGAAATAATATTACAACATAAATTCACTGGTAAGGATGGAAAAATGAGATATATGAAATAGAAAGTATGGATGTCTTTATTGGTTGTGAGAAACAGGATTTGCAGCAAATCCTGGTGTTCTAGTTCTGCCAATTACTCACAGGACAACCTTTGACAAATTAACAATTTGCAGGACTTAATATGGCACATATCATATAACACTTGTTCAACTAACTCTTATTCCGAGGTTAGAGGGTGAAAAAAGACTAGGTGTTTATTGTTATTACTGTTAGTCCCTAAAATCATACCTGATTCAAAAGCAGGGTTTTCCCCCCCCCCAAATATTTAGCAAATATTTACTCAATACTAATTAAGTATCAGGCATTGTTCTCAAGATAGAATCATACCACTCAATATTAAGAGAGAACAATTATTGGTCCATCACTGAAAATACCTGCATCAAGTCTATATTCTATAAGGAGAGATCAGATAAGTAAATATAGTATGCTATAGGGTACTAGATGAAAGGAGGACTTCTTCCCACTTTCTAGGGAGTCCGCAGCACAAAAAAATTTGGGTTGTATTTAGAGAAATGACCAGGAAGTTAGTATGGCTTGACAGAATGACCAAAAGGGAGATAGCAGGAGACAGGATGGGAGAGGGGAAACTTTTCTAAGCCTGGTTCTAGCATATGGCCTTGCTCAGTGAAAAAATTAAATTAAACAATATATACATATATACAACCAAACAAAGGTTTTGTTCTGACCTGGTTATTTATGCTTGGTAAATTAATTTAATTTTTTCCTTCCCATACCTGTATAATAAGCATAATAATCAATTGTCACAGAATTCTTTTCTCTATAAACAAGATGTACACTGAGAATTAGAGTCACATTCCAATTCCAATGCTATCATAATGATGGTTTTGCATGGTATTTAATCCACTTAGGCTTCAAATTTCTCAATGAAGAAAATAAACAGAGGTGCTACAACAGACACTGTAAACAGATATAAACAAAAATCTAGCGCTATTACAAGTCAAACAATTTTTACTATTGTAATTTGTCTTAAAAGGTTTCAAAATAGGGCTGAGAATGTGGCTTAGTGGTAGAGTGCTTGCCTAGCATGCATGAAGTCCGGGTTCGATTCCTCAGTACCACATAAAAGCTGGAAGTGGTGCTATGGCTCAAGTGGTGCTAGCCGTTAGCAAAAGAAGCTCAGGGACAGTGTGTAGGCCCTGAGTTCAAGCCCCAGAACTGGCAAAAAAATAAAAATAGCAAAAGTATGCAATTCCCATAAGTTTACACATTATTCCATTTTTAATTCAAAAAATGTTTAGCCTTTCCCATGAAGATTTTTTTAATAAACATATTCATTCTATTCCCTTTTTCTGCCCGTGGTAAAAAAAAGTAATTTAATGGAAAAATTTCTAAGAAGTATTTAAAAAGAATAAGAAACTTTTATTTGTATTTGCTTGGTTACTTATATGAAAACTCTAGAAATACATATAAGAAATGAAAATCAGTTACAGATGGAAAAATGAATAAAGCAGGAAGACCATACTACATCTTTTAATAGAGATCTTACAAATAATATATATTTAGAAATTATGTGTGTGTGTGTGTGTGTGTGTGTGTGTGTGTGTATACACGTATAGGATAACTGATAACTTAAGTATAAAGCAATGTGAGTTAGGTATGGTAATACCTATAATTCCAGTTAGCTTATTAAGATAGGGAATTTGAGGAAGAAAAGCCTAGGTTACACAGAGGTAACAGAACAAAAATCAATATAAAAATCCTGCAAGACCTGTTCCTCAGTTAATATGGCTATCTTTCAACCCATATTTAGCAGGAATAGAAGCCACAACACAACTTTTATACTCTTAACTGTTCACTTTCTTCTGAAGAGATCATAAAATATTACAAAACATCCTCATTAGTCTTCTCAACATTTTTTTAAATCAAGGAAACCCAGCTTAACAATAGCATAAATAGAAAGAAGACTGTTCCTTTCTGGTATGTCCAGAATCAATTGGCCTACCCGTTCCTTGAGTCTCCAAAAACAAGTATGGAACCCAGGAGAGAAAGTTACATATTTACACTCAAGGATAGACGCGCAAGTGTAAGATGAGCAGATCAGAGACACTTTGAGAAGGTCAGCTATTAGCATCCTATGTGTGCGTGCGTGCGTGTGTGCGTGCGTGCATGCGTGCGTGTGTGTGTGTGTGTGTGTGTGTGTCTCAGTTGTGGGGCTTGAACTCTGGACTGGGCACTGCCCCTCAGCTCTTTAGCTCAAGGCTTTAGCTCTACCACTTGAGCCACAGTGCTACTTCCAGTTTTCTGGTGGTTTACTGGAGGTAAGAGTCTCACAGACATTCCTGCCCAGGCTGGCTTTGAACTGCCATCCTCAGATCTAGACTCTTGAGTAGTTAGGATTACAGGCATGATCTACCAGCACCCAGCTTATTAAGCATCTGTTTTAATATGATGGCATTTCACTGGACAGTGCCCATTCAGTGTATTGTTTTCTTCCAGCAAGGGAGAAGAGCTATACAGTAAATCTGTGAACAAAAAAATGAAAAATAGAGGCTGATCTCAAATATATTTGAGGAGTCTAAGGAGTTCTGAATGTCCAGAGAAAAATGAATGAATATCTAACAGAAGTTTTTCCTTAAATTAACTATATCCTAAAATTGTTTGTTCTAATCCCACTCTGAAAATATCTACAATGTCTGGAGACATCTTTTGGTTGGCACAACTGAATTTCAGGTACTTGTTACTATTGGCAGGTAGTAGGTAGAGACCACCAGAAATAGTTAATATCCTACTAAAATTTTTAAGTGAGCAGCACATCACATTTCAACATACATGTCTTTTTTTCTTCTTCTTTTTTTTTTTTTTTTTTGGAGGGTCCGGTCATGGGGCCTGAACTCTGGGCCTGGGCACTGTCCCTCAGCTCTTCAGCTCAAGGCTAGGGCTCTACCACTTGAGCCACAGCGCCACTTCTGGCTTTTTTGCTTATGTGGTGCTGGAGAATCGAACCTAGAGCCTCATGCATGCAAGGCAAGCGCTCTACCCCTGAGCCACCTTAAGGATCAAAATCTTCACAGTGTTTTTGTTTGTGTGGTTGGTTGTTTTTTGTCTGTTTTGTAAGCAGATACTGGATAAACTCAGGCCCTAGGCACTGTCCCTTAGTTTTTTTCACTCAAGGCTACCTCGAGCCACACTTCCACTTCTAGCTTTTGCTGGCTAACTGGAGATAAGTGTCTTTTCAGATTTTTCTGCAAAACTGGTTTGGAATATTAGCTACTCAGCCTCCTGAGTAGCTAAGATTGCAGATGTGAGCCTACAAAAAAAATCCAAGAAATGACAAGAAAAAAAAAAATATGAGCAGGGACATAAGGGAGGCACAACATTATGGTGTTTTTTTTTTTTCCATTTTACTTTTTGTGATGCTGGGGATCAAACCCTGAGTCTCACATACTCAAGAAAATCACTCTACCACTGAATTATACCACAGCCCATATTAGTGGTATTAAGCCAACACCTATTACACCTCAAGGTTCTGATTACAAAGTCCCCTAGATAATAACAGCATGGAAGTGGACTAGACATAATTCAGACTCTAAGTAATTATTCTGACACAGATTTACTCAATATATTCTTACTCCCCTGTTCTTTCTCCCTTACTCAGCCCTAGCACCTTTTGAAGCACACTAATTGGGCATGGAGGTTGTCTTTCCTATTTCAGATTCCATAGACACCTCCTTTGGTTTCAAGATAAGAGAATTATACATGATACTCTAAGGTGGGTGCACAGTCCTTTTAGCTCTTAACTTGACCTTTCAGCAGTTTATTTTTGTAGGAACTCATTGTTTCAGCCAATTACTCTTTGCTGTTCAGAGAGCAAGATTTGCCCCAATTCCACTCAATTTGAGCATTTCCTAAGCTTTCTTATAATCCTGTTTGTCTGCTAAAAATTGCCAAGTTCCTTATATTTAATGAGTCATTTGACTATCTGAATCCTATAATTTCACTTCCCCTAACCCTTGGAAACCAAACAAAATTGTTCAAATAGTATGTCTTGACCCATTTCTACTATATATTCCTCTGACACCAAGCTAAATTCTCCTCCATTACTTTATGCCCTAATTTTTGTTTTACAATGAAGGAAAGTAGTAACTCAGCTTGCTCAATCTGGACCCATTTATGATGTCTCTGAATGATCTCAGTGATGATGACAGGATCTTCAGTAACAAGGACATAAAGCAGACACAGATGTACACTCATACTTGGCTAGCAGATGCCAAAAAAAAAGTGTTACTGTTCTTCTAGAGCATGCTGACCAAGTCAAATGAATCCAACATTACATTATAGCTATGGTATGCTGTAGTTGTAATTAACAAGAAAAAAAAAACCTTTGACTTGTGAGATAAATAAGAGGAAGCAGCTTACATAGAATAAAGGACTCTAGCCATAAGTATTTTTATGAAAGCTATTAAAAATTAGACTAAACAGTGAAAACTCCCATTAAAAGAGCAAGAGGCAAACAAGGAAGCATAAATTACAGACCTGATTACTAAAAACCTATCTCAAATTAACAAAACTTTCCAAAAAATTTTATGTAATTATCCTTCAAACTGCTAGAATTCCAGTTGTTGAACTATAAACACAGCAACTATCAGTGCAATATAGCACGAAAAGTATATTAAACTAGGAATTGCTAAAAGATAGAGCAGGACATGAGAAACCATAACCAGACTATCAGAAACTATCTATGGGTACAGTTATAAAAGTGAATCAAGCAGTGTGCTATATGCAGTTTTCTGCTTAGTAATCAGCATGTTAAATCAGGAAGAAAAAAAAAAACATTAAGTTAGCTCTAGAATAATGAGACAAAAGCCTGGTACCTTGCACATAGTAGAGTCTCACTGTACTCACAAAGATTTTAAATGAATTATGCTGAGGATGAGTGGTGCACCCCTGTAATCCCAATTACTCAGGAGGCAAAGAGGTAGGATTGTGGTCCTGAAAGACCAGAATGGGCGAAAACTAAGACTCTATCTGAAAAATAAACTAAAACCAATAGGCCTGGGGTGTGGATCAGATTGCTTGGCAAGTGCAAGTTCAATTTCAGTGCTGCCACACACATACAAAATTCAAATGAATTAAATATCAGCTGAACTATACCATGTATGAATCCATTTTAAAAACCACACAGCTCAGTGGTTTCCATTATTTCAATTTGTGGTTTCCAGCAAACTATATTAAAATTATGGAGATATTTCTAAGGACTGGGAAAAATAAATTTGAAGGCAAAGAGTCTTCTATTTATGGTATGTAGTGAACAAATGGTTTTGTTAATGATGGAAACATTAAAGCAGTGACTAAAGGAGTGGCTCTGTAGGATTTTATCAGAATGAAGAAGAGGGCCCATCAGTGACAGCATGAAACACAGAGTAACATTCAAACCAGAGGCCTTTCTAGAGAAAGGCATGTATACCATTCCTGTCTTTGCCCTAGATAACAGGTAACAGAGCTCCCTTCAAGAGATGAAGTCAAAGCCACCTTTATAATCACTTTTTTTTTTTTGTCGTCCTTGTGGATCTTGAACTCTGAGCCTGGGCACTGTCCCTTCAGCTCAAGGCCAGTGCTCTATCACTTAAGCCACAGTGCCACTTCTGGTTTTCTGGTGGTTAATAGGAGATTAAGAGTCCCACAGATTTTCCTGCCCAAGTTGGCTTTGAACCACAATCCTCAGATCTCAGCTTCCTGAGTAGCTAGGATTACAGGCGTGAGCCACTGGCGCCCGGCTAATCACACATTTTTTTCACTTACCTTTTCTCAGAAGGGAATTTTCTAGGGGGCTATGTGACTTGTGATAATGTCATTGCTATAAGTGCAGATGTATGAAATGGGATCCAGCTCTCTTTAATTAAGCCAGGACATTAGTCTGTTGATGCAACTCTTCTCTCTAAATTTTTTGTTTCAAATTTATTCTTTTGTGAAGATTTAATAGTAATATTTTTGTGAATAAAAATTATTTTTTTGGTCCGATTGCAGGGCCTGAACTCTGGGCCTAGGCGTTATCTATCCCTCAGCCCTTCAGCTCAAGGCTAGCACCCTACCACTTGAGCCACAGTGCCACTTCCGGCTTTTTTTTTCTGCTTATGCGGTGCTGAGGAATCGAACCCAGAGCCTCATGAATGCAAGGCAAGCACTCTACCACTGAGCCACCTTCCCAGCCCTAAAAATTATTTTTGAAAAATCCTAGTTTAAATTTCTAAAGCAGAAAATACTGACAGATATAATCAACATACTCAAAAGCTCTTTAAGGTCCTCAATAAAGTTAAAAGACCTAAAATCTTGAGAACTGCTGCCTTTACCTGAGAAGTCTGGAGGCTTGAATGAGCAAAGTCTTACTGTATTCATAATATAAAAAACTTTAAATTAAAAATTCATATTCTGAAAAAATAATGAAACAAAATTCATAGTTTGAATACAGAGAAACATTTGTCTCTTTAAAAAATAGATGAGAAATTAAGCTGATTGAAATTATTCACTACTTACAAGTTGATTTCTGCACCTAAAGAAAGTATTGTATCATCAATGGCTTATGGAATTAATTCTGTTACTTGATACTCATTCTAAGCTTATCTATATGGGTCAGTTATTTGAAAACCAGAAAAGAACCTGCAATGAGAAACGTGATTGATGGATCAGGGTAGTCAGATTATAGGCAAGTATTTCCAATTCATTTTCTTTTGTTACCAGTATAATGTTGTTTCTGTAATAAATACATTTATTTAAGAGCTCTGAACTCTAGAGAAAAAAAAAAGAACCATTACTTCATTTGTGAAGTTGACATAATGAGAGGAGAGTGACAAGCTAGAACATGAACATTTATCACCTACTTGTTCTCCTTAAACAAGTTAAGCACATATTCTAATGCTGGGACCTGAAGGAAAGAGAAATGGTTATAGCAGTCCTGATTTTTCTGGAGGCGCTATAACTCTGAAATATTTCAGGAACACTGATGGAAAATCTGCTTACTCTTCATTTTCTTATATACCTAAAAACCACTCATATTCACTGCAGAATTCTTTTTTAAATAAACTGCTTAGAATAATATTGTAGTATTTATTTACATAGCTAAACATATTTGGTCATTTTTTCATTCATTCAAAAAACTCATTTGGTCCCCTCCAAAGAAAGGGCTTTTTGATAGAAATTACAAATGAATGTAGAATACACAAGTGAGTCACTCAAATAGCTTGTTCTGTTTTTAAGAAGTTTGTTTTATTAAAGTTGACATACATAGTTAAGACAAAATCAAAAGTGGTGAGAAGTAATATAAATTCTTATGGGCATAATTGACATAGCATTTAGACATACCATATGTTCATATGTGTATTATATGCTGTACATTACTAACACTCTGTCTCACACAGGAGATAAAATATAGGCACATGAGTGTTGACAAGTACGTCTATAAATAAAAAAACCAAAAACATACTTTGAATATATAATTTGTATTGAAGAGCCAGCATTATGGCTGGTACCAGAGAACATTAAAGATGACAGATGTGATATTTTTGAGAAAACAAAACAAAACAAAACAAGTAACTGGCATTACACATAATAATAGTGATAAACCACAATAAGTTACAACAATTCTGAGCCATATTAGAAACTCTAAAGAAAAGCTGTAATAAGAGATTGCTTTAAACCAATTTGAATTTAATTACCTCACATTACTGTCCATAAAACTGCTTCCACAACCGGTTTTTATTGGTTAGTATTCAGTCAATGTTCTTATAACCCTGTAGTGTCAGTTTTTGAACATGAATATGAGTACTCCAAGACAGTAGTCTTCAAACTGAGTTACATTTACCCTAAAGATACACCATCATGGAGAAGTTGAAGCCAATCAATGTCTACATCTTTAGTTCACACATGTGCTTTTTCCAAAACTGTTTATCAGAAAAGTGCTTATGTTCTGTGAGTTCTCCGTTTCTAACAATTTAAAAGTCCTTTTGCTTAGCCTAACTCCCTAGGCTGGAAATCCATCTAGGTCACCAAACAGACTGCTATAAAACCCTTGCTTCCAAAGAGTCCCAGGAAAGCACAGAAGCAACAGCAGCAACAAAAATGACAGTGATGGACCACTGCCTGGTCTTCATCTGGAGACAACCCTTAGCAAGTTCTGATATCTCATCTTTTAGAAGTGAGATGGTTGAAAAATGAAGTCAAGATGTTTCCTGAAAATCTGACTTATTTAGCTGTCCAAACTGTTAGCGAAGACTTTAAAATACATCTTTTGCAAGCTGAAGCCATGGCTTGGGTGGTGGACCACCTGCCTGGCAAGTAAAAGATCAATCCTGTATTATGTGACATAAAATACATCTTCTGCAATTATTTGAAACTTCCATGAAATAATGGAGATGCTAGCTTTAAGATGTTTAAAGACAGACTTCAAAAAATTCTTTTAGACAATAAAATCATTGCTCTAAGACATATAAATTAAAAATCTAATGACAAATGAGCATTTCTCTTTAACTTTACATTTTCTCTACTCAGTTTGATAATGACATCTTGTATATAAATCAGCTGCGGGAAAGTTTGTCACTGGCTGGACAGGCAAGGTGATGTGGGGAAACAGCAAAGGTTTTTCTCTTTCCTGACCTTCCTGAATCTTAAAATACTCAGGAGGTTGAGATCCGACGATCATCGTTCAAAGCCAGCCGGGCAGGAAAGTCAGTGGGACACTTATCTCCAGTCAAGCACCAGAAAACTGGAAGTGGCACTGTAGCTCAAGTGGTAGAGTGCTTGCCTTGAAGCTGAAGAGCACAGGGACAGCGCCCAGTTCAAGCCTCACAACAGACCAAAAAAAAAAAACCAAAAACAAAACAAAAACAAAAAAAACCACATCATTTTAGGAGCTAGCTGACCTGGAAATAATAAAGCCTTGCTACCCATGGTCAGTCCAGTCCAAGAGCCAGGGTACCTGGCTGGAATCACCTGTGAGCTTGTTAGAATGTAAATTGTGAGGGTCACCACATACCTATAAAATCAGTACTGAAAAACTGTCCATATACTAAGAAAAATAATGGTGATAGAAATTTAGATTACTATTTAGTCTAAAATTTATTACTTCTCAAAGAAAGAAGTATGTCTTAGGAGCTGTAACTCTTCACCCTATACTTCTTTCAAGACAAAAAGCTCAAATTGTCATCAGTTTTCATTGGTTCTTAATTCTGAGTTCCCAATTTGATGGCTGGGAATATCAACTACTAGTTCCCCATCTGATAAGCATTATCAGACTAAGATGCTCACAGTCCCATGGTGAGTTCATTGGAGTATCCAGGAAAATAACAAGTTATGGGGAAAACAAGGAGTAAAGAAATGGAGCAAATGCACTCAAATCTTCAAGTTTATGTGCTCAGATAGAAAGGTAGAGCTTGAGATGATAGGTATACAAGTCAGTTTACAAAAACCACAAGAAAGATGCATCATGCTTGTTGCTTAAACACTGAACACAATGGAACAACTGAATGTTTGCAAACCCTTTGTTGCTAGTTACAGCACTGTCAAAACTCACTAATCATCATTCCATTTTAAGGATATTCTTCATTCTACTGTAAAACAATTTTCCCTTCCTTATATCCTAAGAACATACTTCTTTCTCATAAAGATGAAATAGCACATGCTATTATTTAATAAGTTCAAAGACGTTTCGTGGAACTGCTTTTTCAAACCATAAAAACTATGCTGTGGAGAGGGAAGAATACTGAAGTTATGCCTAATGCACTGTCAAGACCATCAAATATGATTTTACTGCTTACATAGGAGGAAGAGGCATAGTGACAATTTTCTTTATTATTTCACCAAAACAATTTATTGCATAGATCCTGCCACTGGTTGCACAGCTCTATAATCATTCTGTTAAGTTTCTCTTCTCAGGTTCCCAGGTATCTCAGATGAGAAGTAGTAAAAGGCCAGAAGCCTAGGACAAGAATCTGGCCAGAGACTATGGATGAGATCATCATCAACCTCACCCTAGCCTCTTCTGAATTTCACAGGCTACATCCCTTAAACCAGTCTCTTGTCAGATTCTCAAAACAGGAAAAAAATAAAGTAGATCCACCCCACAAAAAAGTTTGGGAATTCTTATATTATGCAATTACTTCAAACATGTTTCTTCTGTGTAGTAAAATTACAAAAAAGAGCATATTAGGATCACAAAAAAAAACTCTGCATTTCTAAGACTGCCTCAAATTATTTTCTTTTAAAATGTTCTCTCAAAACCCTTAATACGGATGAAAGCTATATTGAATAATTAACTCATTCCTAAAAGAAAAGATTTACTGCATATAATAAACTCTTCAAGCTTGATTAGAAAGCAAGTATTTATATATATATTTTTTTAAATTGGCAGACCCTGTAGTCTTTAGGGATTCCATTCTATTTTAGTTTCTGGATAACTATACTGCAGAACTGTAATTATGTTCTCTATAATCAGTTCATTCTCAGTGTAATTAAGAATACCACAAGTTTAAAAGTAAAACCTCACCCTAAAGTGGAAAAGTGCATGGAATAGATGGTTTATTTTGAATGTAAAATTTCCTCCTATTATTCAGATAAATTTAAAATATGAAACAAAAAAGGATGTTATACTCTTCATTTAAGAGAGTCACTATGTTCCTAATAACAGAGTTGGTCATTTCTATAAGATTCTCATGAATTGTCTGTTTCCTGCCAAACTCCTTGCTATTCTCAAAAACACCAGGCCCCTGTTTAGATATTTCTCAATTCCTCTTATTTAACTCTTAATCATTACACAAAGCTATACAGAAATTGGTTCCCAGGATAATATGTTAGTGCTATCATTAAACCAAGTTTTAATTGGCAGAGAAACCTATCCAGTGAACTGCATAACTTGTAGACAGTGCGAACAAACTTTTTAGCCAAAAACTAGGAGCACAAGGATATAACTCGTGATAGAGCACTTGTCTAGTTTGTGTGAAACCCTACGTTCAATCCTCATTACTGCAAAAACAATAATCAAAAAGAATCAGAAAGTGAAACACCAATAGTAATATACAACATATTTAAATGGTTCAAGAAAATCATTAATAAACATAATAAAAAAAGAACAATAGAGCTAGATATTAGTGCTAGCAGCTATAATCTAAGCTACTCAGAAGGCTGAGATCTAAGGATCACAATTTGAAGCCAGCCTATGTAGGAAAGTCTGCGGCACTCTTATCTCCAATTAACCACTCAAAAGCTGGAAGTGGAGCTGTGGCTCAAGTGGTAGAGCTCTAGCCCCTTGAGCAAAAGCAGCTTAGGGACAGCACTCAGGCCTTGAGTTCAAACTGCAACACAGGCATTAAAAACAACAACAACAACAAAACATTTACAGATGTTTACTATGTGTCAGGATGGTTATAATCATAGTTGAATTACCTCACAATTCCCACAAAATGCCCCACACTAGATATAATTATTGCCATCTTTTTCATTTGAAGAAATGAGAGGCATAGAGATATTAAATATTAGGAAAGACTCACTAGCTGTTTAAAATAAGACTAGTCTTTCAAAATACATGAATGAAAATGGAACAATGAAACTTGGTGAAATTGACTTGGGAAGGAAGGGGAGATGAGGGACGTGAGGGACGAGAGGAGGTGATTATGATTGAGTTAATTGTATACATACATGGACATGTCATAATGAAACCATCTTGTACAGCAAATTTATGTTAATAAAAATGTGGGAGTGGGGAAAAGAAGGACTCAGATCAGTCTTGAAGCTGAGTCTAACTAAATCTCAAGCTTGGATCTATTTTGACAGCCTTCAAGTTAGACTGTGGACTGATTATACAAGCGATTTAAAACAAAAGTTCCTGCTGTTCCTCTATTAAGGCTCTTTGTGAAATGCAGTGTTGTTAATCATTAGTAGTAAGATTAAACAAAAAAAAAAAAGTAAGGGCTGGAAAGGTGGCTCAGTGGTAGAGTGCTTGCTTTGCATGCATGAGGCCATGGGTTGATTCCTCAGCACCACATAAGCAGAAAATGCCGGAAGTGGTGCTGTGACTCAAGTGGTAGGGCACTAGCCTTGAGATGAAGAACTGAAGGACAGAGTCCAGGCCCAGAATGCAGGCCCCACGACCAGAAAAAAAAAAAAAAAGCAAGATATCTGGGTGTCTAGAGTCTCCTCTCATCAAATTCACGAACTCCTCTGCATACTCTATTAGCTGATATGAGTTAGCAAAACACAACACAAAACATAATGTACTTTTATATTTTTCAGATTAAAGAAACGAATTGATCAAGAAACTGAGTCTCAGGAGAAGAAGGAGAAAGAGAAGGAAAAGAGGGTCGCTGCTCTAAAAGAAGAACTGACCAAGCTGAAGTCTTTTGCTTTGATGGTAGTGGACGAACAACAAAGGCTAACAGTACAGCTTTCCCTTCAAAGACAGAAAATCCAAAACTTGACCACAAGTGCAAAGGAAACATATGCTAAACTAGCCCTTGCTGAATCTAGAGTTCAGGAAGAAGAGCAGAAGGCAACCAGATTAGAGAAAGAACTGCAAACACAAACCACAAAGTTTCATCAGAACCAAGAGGAAATTATGGCCAAGCTCACCAATGAGGACAGTCAAAATCACCAACTGCGACAAAAGTTGGCAACACTCAGCCAACAAATTGATGAGTTAGAAGAGACCAATAGGTCTTTACGAAAAGCAGAAGAAGAGTTGCAAGATATAAAAGAAAAAATCAACAAGGGAGAATATGGTAATGCTGGTATCATAAGTGAGGTTGAAGAGCTCAGGAAACGTGTGCTAGATATGGAAGGGAAAGATGAAGAGCTTATAAAAATGGAAGAACAATGCAGAGATCTCAATAAAAGGCTTGAAAAGGAAGCAACTCAGAGCAAAGACTTCAAATTAGAGGTTGAGAAACTTAATAAAAGGATTATGGCTCTGGAAAAATTAGAAGATGCTTTCAACAAAAGTAAACAAGAATGCTACTCTCTGAAATGCAATTTAGAAAAAGAAAGGATGACCACAAAGCAGCTGTCTCAAGAACTTGAGAGTTTAAAAGTGAGGATCAAAGAACTAGAAGCCATTGAAAATCGGCTAGAAAAGACAGAATTCACCCTAAAGGAGGATTTAACTAAACTGAAAACATTAACTGTGATGCTTGTAGATGAACGTAAAACAATGAGTGAAAAATTAAAGCAAACTGAGGATAAGTTACAAGCTGCTGCTTCTCAGCTTCAAGTGGAGCAAAATAAAGTAACCACAGTTACTGAGAAGTTAATTGAAGAAACCAAAAGGGCACTCAAATCCAAAACTGATGTGGAAGAAAAGATGTACACTGTGACCAAAGAGAGAGATGATCTTAAAAGTAAACTAAAAACAGAAGAGGAGAAAGGAAATGATCTCTTGTCCAAAGTTAATATGTTGAAAAATAGGCTTCAATCGTTGGAAGCAACTGAAAAAGATATTGTAAAAAACAAATTAAATCAAGACTCTGTTAAGTCCACAACAGTATTACACCAAGAAAACAATAAGATTAAAGAGCTCTCACAAGAAGTAGAAAGACTAAAACTGAAGTTAAAGGATATGAAAGCCATTGAGGATGACCTCATGAAAACAGAAGACGAGTATGAGACTCTGGAACGAAGGTATGCTAATGAACGAGACAAAGCTCAATTTTTGTCTGAAGAGCTGGAGCATGTCAAAATGGAACTTTCCAAGTATAAATTAGCAGAAAAGACAGAGTCCAGTCATGAGCAATGGCTTTTCAAAAAACTTCAAGAAGAAGAGGCTAAATCAGGGCATCTTTCGAGAGAAGTGGATGCATTAAAAGAGAAAATCCATGAGTACATGGCAACAGAGGACCTAATATGTCACCTCCAGGGAGATCACTCAGTTCTGCAAAAGAAGCTGAGTCAACAAGAAAACAGGAACAGAGACTTAGGAAGAGAAATTGAAAACCTCACTAAAGAGTTAGAGAGGTATCGGCATTTTAGTAAGAGCATCCGACCCAGTCTTAATGGAAGAAGAATCTCTGACCCTCAAGTATTTTCTAAAGAAGTTCAGACAGAAGCAGGAGACAATGAACCACCAGACTACAAGAGTCTCATTCCTCTGGAACGAGCAGTCATCAATGGTCAGTTATATGAAGAGAGTGAGGAACAGGATGAGGACCCTAATGAGGAGGAATCTGTGCTGGCCTTCAAATGCAACCCATCTGTTCCTCTTCCTGTAAACAGGAAGCTATGGATTCCTTGGATGAAATCCAAGGAAGGCCATCCTCAGAATGGAAAAATACAAACAAAGTCTAATGGCAACTTTGTGCAACCTGGGGATCTAGTCTTAAGCCATACACGTGGGCAGCCACTTCATATAAAGGTTACACCAGATCATGTCCAAAACACAGCCACTCTTGAAATCACAAGTCCGACCACAGAGAATCCTCATTCTTACACGAGCACTGCTGTGATACCAAACTGTGGCACCCCAAAACAAAGAATAACCATTCTCCAGAATGCCTCCATAACACCAATGAAATCCAAATCCTCTACTGAAGGCCTCGTGAATTTAGAGCAAAGCATGTCCCCAATTACCATGGCAACCTTTGCCAGAGCTCAGACTCCAGAGTCTTGTGGTTCTATAACTCCAGAAAGGACAATGTCACCTATTCAAGTTTTGGCTGTGACTGGTTCAGCTAGTTCTCCTGAGCAGGCACGCTCTCCAGAGCCAATAGAAATTGGTGCCAAGCACGCAATTTTCAGAGTCTCTCCAGACCGGCAGTCATCATGGCAGTTTCAACGTTCAAATAGTAACAGTTCAAGTGTGATAACTACTGAGGATAATAAAATCCACATTCACTTAGGAAGTCCTTACATGCAAGCGGTGGCCAGCCCCATGAGACCTGCCAGCCCTTCAACAACACTTCAGGATAACCGAACTCAAGGCTTATCTAATGGGGCATTAAACAAAACAACCAGTAAAGTCACCAGCAGTATTACTATCACACCAACAACCACACCTCTTCCTCGACAATCACAAATTACAGTAAGTAATATATATAACTGACCACTCTCACCCTCATCTAGTCCATACTGATATTCTTGCAAGGAATTCAATCGTTTTTAATCATCCCCCAAAAGACTGACTGAACTTGTACTTTTGGAAGTTTTGTGCATGAATTGTACCAAAGAACCTGAAACTAACAAAGTATTGCCTGCATAGTCATCCAAGTGTGCACTTACTGTATATCTTTTCATTTACATACTTGTATGGAAAATATTTAGTCTGCACTTGTATAAATACGTCTTTGTGTATTTCATTTTCCATAATTCACTTTAATTTGACTTCAACTTATCTTGGTGAAATACATTAACATTATAAAGCAGTAAATAATTTGTTATTTTTACCATTGCTTGCTGAATTTTCTTTTGGTCATTTTGTGTTATATATCTGCATGTCCAATATAATTTTATTTTCCACTTATAATATCTATAAATACTTCCTAAAAAACAAGCAGGACCTAATTCTTATTTACAGTTAACTTATGATCTGCTTTTGAGGAAGAGAAAGTGGTTAAAGTAAATTTTTAAAAAGTGTATCACTAGGATTTCAAAATGAACCATAAAATATCCCAAGACAAGCCCAACATCATTCTTGAAATGCATTTCAACATTCAGATCCATAGCACTCAGCACAAGGCTTAACATATTAAATGTTTGCTAATAAATAATATTCGATAATTTGCTTTTAGTGAGCATATAAAAGCTGATGTAGAAGCTTTAAAATGTGATATGAAGTCAGAAAAAGATACTTCAAAATACAAGTTGCCTTGACTGTATTTCATCTCAAATTCCCATAGATCACATATTATATCCAAACCTGGAATTAATCACCATGATGTAAGCTTTTGAACATCTGCTTCAAAACAAGTGTCACTCTTACTTCCTTTTCCTATTTGGTTCCAAGAATAGTTTAGATTACTTACGGTAGGCTAGGCTACCTTACCCTGCTTGTAAGTATTTTTTTTGTATCTTTAAACCTAACAAGCAACTAAAAGCCCAAGGTTATTATAAAAACAACTTATAGGAAAGGCTTATTTTTTAAAAATACATTGTCTTCAAGGACAAGAAAGATACTCTGAATTTCTTCTGTGATTATTATGCCATTTAAAAGGGAGGGGAGACAAAGTCAGCCAGAGCACCCTAGAAATTCTGACACTAAACTCCTGGACTCTCTGAGCAGCAAACAGCCTTAAGAGGAACATTTTAAATTACAAATCTGGTTCCCAAGTTACATTCCATAAAGATGATTTCAAAGTAGCTTACTGCTATTTTCCTTTTCCAGCCTCTTAACTGTTAATTTAATGTGGTCAATTTTATTGCCAGTTATTAATTTTAAAAACAATTTACCTAGACATTCAGGCAAACTGTGAAGCTATTTCAAGGATAAAAGGAAACTTTCACAATTATCTTCCTTGTCCCTGCAAAATCAATTTTATGATAGCAATGCAAGGATTTGTTGACAGAAACACTTCCATAGCAATGAACTGCAACACCAATGCTGTGGGCTTGCATCATCACTGAATAAGTGTGGATAAAGCTGAAGCTGATGAGGAATTAGAAAGCTTCTGCTTAAACAAATTATCTTGGCAATCAGTGACCCAACTATATTACAAAATACTTGATAGTCTAAATGTTTTTCTCAAGTATTTTTAAAATCAACTTAAGCTAGAAATCCACAAGAAATTACCTACTTCATTTTAGCACTTTCAAAGCAGACATCAAAAATGCTGCTGCAGAGCACTTTTTCTAGTCAATAATCAAGACAAGGTACATACAATAGTTGGGGGGCGTAGATCAACTGATCATAAAATTATAAGGTCCTAGAATTCGAGGTTTTGTTATACAATGGCACAGACAGAAAATATGTTTGCATGGCACTTTGGGAAAATGGCTGAAAAGGCAAAAGCACTGCTAAGTGATTCTCCTGGATGTACGAAGTATTGGGAGCAGCAGAATGGGAATCTACTCGTGGTGTACTCTAACAGTTATGGAACTCTGGCTATTCATCAGCCCAACTGTTTTGCAGATTCTATTTCTTATCTTATGTTAGCCAAAGCAATTCTTCAATGCAAAGTTAACACATATCCTGTGTTTCATGACTGTAATACACAAATTCTCATTTTATTCTCTGTTCCAGATCTAAACTATACATAGGCTTCCTAAACAGTTAATCTAGCTTCTAAACTAGAAATTTACTGAATTTTCAAGACTTACTTCTTTTTAGAGTCCCATTGCTGGGATGATCCTGTCCACGTAATAATTAATAATAAGTACTAAAATAAACTTCAGGAGGCTGTCAAATTAAAAGATTACATTTAGTTTACTGACAGTGTCCCTGACTAACACTCATAGTGAAGACAGTAAATTCCTATAAAAGCACCTTCCTTTTACTATAAGATTATCTATAAAATGACATAGATTTTTGACAAATGATTTTTGGCCTCTAGTTAACTTATAGCTTCTGTGTCTCTGTGTGTGCATGCATATATGTACATGTCTGTTGAGACAGAGATTACAGATTATAGAACTTCCTTTTTATGTAGACTTGTAAAAACTCTCTTAGTCCAAACTAGAAAGAGAGGAAGTGATACTGAAAATATCTCTTCTATCTTTCTTTCATTGGCCAAAGTCCCAATTTTAGAACCAAATTTTATTTTCTTTACAGTCCTACATCGCATTAATTCTTTGAGCTGTAGCATACTATGCATACTTGAATGTTTTACCATATTCTTTTTTTAAAAAAACCAATGGCAAGCCAAATGTTCTGGCATATGTCTATATTCTTAGCAATAGGGAGGATGAGAAGGATATGGAATTCTAGGCCAGTCTTCGGTAAAGTGGGATCCTGTCCCCTACTCCCTAGAAAAAAACATTAAAGCAATGGCAGGCCAGGAATGTTAACTCACACTTGTAGTCCCCAGCAACCTGGAAATCTGAGCATTCACTGTTCAAGATTAGCCTTGGGGGAAAAAGGGGTATGGTGGTGCATGTATGTTATTTCAGCAGTGATTGGAGATATAAACAGGATTACAGTCCAGGTCAGCTAAGACAAAACCACAAGACTCTATCTCAAAATTAACCAAAGCATTTAGACACCAGAGATTCCTGCCCAAATATTAACTACTCAGATACTAAGACCCACAGAATCATGGTTCAAAGCCAGCCCTTGCAGAAAAGTCCATGAGACTTTATCTTCTAAATAAATAGCAAAGAAAATCAGGGATGGAGGTGGGGTTCAAGTGGTAGAACACCAGCTGAGCAACAAAGAAGCTAAGCAAACTCAAAGCCCTGAGTTTAAGACCTAGGACCACTAATAAACAGCCAAAGCAAAAAGGGCTGAGAGCATAGCTCAAGTGAAACAGAGCTTGCTGTGAAAGTATGAGGTCCTGAGTTCAAACCAGAGGAAAAAGAACAAAAGGGAAGTGGGGGGGGGGGAGGAAGGGAGGAAGGGAGGAAGGGAAGGAGAAAGGGAGGAAGGGAGGGAGGGAGGGAGACAAGTAGGGAGAGAGGGGAAGGAAAAAAGAACGGAGAAGAGGAGGAGAAAAGAAAGAAAAATCATCATAAATCATCAAAATAAGAAAAAGAAAATCATTCTTATTATAAGGACATTGTGTATTAGTACAGATATAAAAGGATCTCCATACAGTATGAATAACCATCTGAAATGGCTGGGATCAGATTTTTTGGAGGGGCTAAGGTAGTGGAATACTTACAGAAGTATGATATATCTTAGGAATGGGATCTAAGTCTCAACATGAAATTTACTTAGATTTCAAATATACCTTATATACTTAGTCTGAAGGTAAGTTTATGCAAATTTTTTTTGGGGGGGGAGTCCGGTTGTGGGGCCTGAACTCTAGGCCTGGGCGCTGTCCCTCAGCTCTTCAGCTCAAGGATAGCTCTCTTACCACTTGAGCCACAGCGCCACTTCCGGCTTTTTTTTTCTGCTTATGTGGTGCTGAGGAATCGAACCCAGGGCCTCATGCATGCAAGGCAAGCGCTCCACCACTGAGCCACCTTCCCAGCCCAAGTTTATGCAAAATTTTAAGATGATTTTGTTCATGAAACTTTTACATACAGAGTTTTCTATTTATAATAAGTATTTGCATGTAAGTGCTCAAAAAGTTCAGATTTCAGATGGTTGTTGTTGTTGTTTCTGGTTGGTTGGTTGAACTTGTTTTGTAGCCCAAGCTGGCCTGGAACTGATGTGTCAGTCTCTGAGTGCTGGGATTATAGGCCTGCACTACCATGTCTACCTTGGATTTCAGATTTTCAGAAGCTCAATCTGTACTTGGTTCTAGTGATCAAAGGTGATTATACTCTATCTGGAACATCCCTAACATTATATTGTATAATGTCACAATGTTAGGTATGGAGTCTTCAGAGAATACAATACTCAAAGAATAAAATTAGGGGCACTCTGAGACAGTCTTAGAAGAGGTTTTTTTGTTTTTTGTTTTCAAGTTTCAAACTCTTTTAGGCTAAGGATTATATGATTTATATTGCTTGAAATATCAACACACTTTTTTATATCAACTGTATATATGCTAAATATACTTTTAGCCTAAGGACTTTATGATTGTTTTAGTGATTGGGATAACTCCAGAGGTGCCAGTAGCTCACACCTCTAATCCTAGCTACTCAGGAGATTGAGATCTGAGGATCAAAGCCAGCCCAGGCAGGAAAGGCTGTGAAACTCTTATCTCCAATAAACCACCAGGAAACAGGAAGTGGTGCTGTGGCTCAAGTGGTAGTGTGCTAGTTCAAGCACCATGACCAACAAAAAAAAAAAAAGAAAGAAAGA
The DNA here is from genome assembly GCF_024711535.1 of Dipodomys merriami. Taxonomy (NCBI): domain Eukaryota; kingdom Metazoa; phylum Chordata; class Mammalia; order Rodentia; family Heteromyidae; genus Dipodomys; species Dipodomys merriami. Next base: position 89,243,787 of record NW_027203381.1, read on the forward strand.
AAGAAAGAAAAGAAAGAAAAAAAGAAAGAGAAAGAAAAACATAACTCCAGGTAAGAATATTTTTGAAGTTTCTTTGATATTAAATGTATCTCCTTTAAAATACACTAGATGAATGGGGAAAAGACTTTTTCAAATAACTTGTGCCACCATTTCCCTATACTTTGTTTACTATTGTTAACATAATCAAAGGTAGACAAAAAATATATATGATACACACTCTCATAGATCAGTGTTTCACAAAGTAAACCAAGATAGCTGTATGAGAATCTCCTAATGTTAAGTTCTTCCCACAGGTCTCATACAAGAATTTCTAGAAGGCATCTTCTGTAGAGCTTGATTTTTAAGAAAATCCCATTTCATTTTCATCTTAAAGTTAAAATTGCATTGCTTTAAATGTCTACATTGATATTATTGGCTAACGTGTTCTATCATCCTCTTTCTGTCCCAGGAAGTATGACTACTCCCTCTAGTGTCAGAAATGACAGAGGGCTTTTTCTCCAAGTTTTCTGGAAAGCTAAATAAAAATTACCACATTATTGGCTGGAAGGATTCCTAGTTCCATAACTGAGGCAAAACGTAATTCCCAGTCTTTAGTTGAGCTGTAGCAGGCTTTTGACAGCTACAAACTTTCTCTTCCAGATCCTAGGCCCTGAAAGTAAACTTATACACTGCGTGTGAATGGTCCAGAGAGAAGTCTAGTGAACCACAACAAAGGACTCCATTCACAGTGAAACAGACACGAGAAAGACAGTGGTTTGCTAAAGCTCTCAACTTTAATATCTTTAAATTCATTTTCATTTAAGCTCCAAGCCTTTTTCTTTCCAACTAATGTGCCCTTTCCACTCTTAATTTTAAGTCAGTAAGGGATTTTGTGCAATCAAATACATCAAAGAGATCCTTAAATGCAAAATAATGTAGAATAAGGAATCCTTAGCCCAGGCAACTTACTAACACCTCTAAGTACTTTATTATTTGATAATGAATTGACACTGCACATGACAGCACTTACAAATCTGTCAACCTTTCAACAGGATACCAGGTTTAACATGTACTTAACTGCTATTTGAAAAATGCATCTAAAACAAATGCACTCTTGTAAACCTTTGGCATTATAGTCAGATGTCCCAGGGAAAGCCTCTTGTGGTCTCACTTTAAAATTTCTGTTAAAATTATTGGTCAACTTGGAAAGCAGAGCGTATAGTATGGAGAATTTGAGGCCAGACATAATGAGATTCTGTTTCAAAAAAAACAAACAAAAAACAAGAGCAAACTAAATAAGACTTACCTGATTAGTTAATTTTTTGAAAGCCTGAAACTAGTTTTCTTTTAGTGGCTTCTTTTTCTCTCTTTAGCTAAATGGTATTGTATGATTATCTTGGAGGAAGCACCTGTGAGAAACTGTTTTTGATGGTACTAAAGATTTAAGTTAGGTCCACCTGAGCTCTTTTACTAGCTCTTTTACTTTAATTTTGCTTTTCAGATAGGGTTTCTGCTCAGGCCAGCCTCATACAACAATCTTCCTACAAGTGTCTCCCAAATTGTTAGAATTATAGGTATATAACGCCACACATGGATTATTTTTGAGATAATGTCTCTCTAAATTTTGCCCACGCTTTCCTGGAACCTAAATTCTCCTATCTATATCTCTTAAGTAGATGGACCTACAGATGTATATCACATAATTGTTTGCTATTTAAAAACTAGTCATGTGGAATAACAATGTATAAATATAGGCCCTATAGACATATAAAAACTTCATTTTCCAGATAGATGTAGGTGGATTTACAAATGGGTTACAAATGGTTACTCAAGAATCTCATTGTCATGTAGTATCTCAGAATTCAGAATGTTTTCTTCAAAGCATCACATAGACACAACAAATCAACCCACTGACAGTTCAATGACACACTGAACTCTGTACCTACTACCATCCAACAATGAGGCAAGTACTACAGGATACAAAAGATTCACTGTCTTTTATAACCTGAGCAAGAAAATGGGTCAAGAAATAATATTTGGTCAAAACGATGTTTCTACTTCTGAATTGGATGGAGATGAAGGAGGACTACGGTACATTAATAAGGCTTCATAAACAAGGAGTTAGATAAGTGAAGTAACTGGGAGGACAGCACACTAGCGTCAGACAAACAGAACACCAAAATCTAGCTCACGCCTTTCCAGCCAGCTGCAAAGCCTTGGACAAGTCATTCAACCACTGTGAAATCTGACTTGGTGATACGTGGTTTTTACTTCCTACAATTTCTTAGTTTCCTCTATGCTTTGTCACTTATCTGCAAAATTCTTCTAAGAATGAGGCCGGAGCATTAACAACAAAGACAACAACCAGCCTGACTTTGTTTTCCTTCAAAAATGATGTTTCTTTCCTCATTGTCTCTCCTATGTAATAACTACTAAAGATTTGTTTCCTTCTCTAAAGACTATAAATTAATTTCTTTTAATCCTTATCACATCAAAGAAACAAATTTTTCACCTTTGGGATTCCTGATTTTCTTTTGGGGGAATCGATGGGGTATTTTACTCATTTGTAGGATGATTAGAAACATCCTTGGCCTCTTACTCACTAAATACCACATAGACTCTCCCAACTGAGATACATCTAAATGTTCTCTAGGAGGCAAAGCCACTCCCTGTTGAAAGCCATTGAATTAGAATTGACTCCATAAACCAATTCACCTTCTATACAACACAGGCAAGGAAATATATAAATATAAGTAAGTACGTAACAGTTTAGAAGAACAAGTTAGGCTGGGTTGGGGTTATGGGCTAGATTTGAGAAACAGATGTGAGCAGGAGCTAGATCAGAAGCCTGGGACAGAGAAAGGACAAAGGGTTCTTCCATTTCAAAGAGGAGCCCACAGAACAGAGGGTTCAGGGCAGGTTCCTACCTCATGTCCAAAGACATGAGTGATAAAGTGTGGCTGAAATTGAGACTGCTAAGGCAGGGATAACCTTAAAGCCCAGAATCCTGTTAGACTGAAAATCTTTGAATACTGAATACAGTGCTCTGAATATAGAGCATTCTGTGGACCCATACAAGGCTTCTGGTTATTGAGGTAACAGAGAAGGGGAAAAAAAGAACACTTTATCAAATATTATTTCACAGTAACCATACAAAAAAGCTATTATGGCAAATTTAGAGATTTGAGGCAAATTTAGGGATAATTTAAAAACCTGAGTCTTAGGGAAAATTCCAGGTCTTTCTCTTGGTATATGACAACTGAGATGTGATTCTAATTCCATTCTCTTTCCATGACAACATAGTGAGAAGCTACCTCAGTACCAGTAGCAGCTTTATAAATTGTATTTGGTCCTTCCCACTAAGGATGGTGACAGGTTGCCTAATATTTCCTACTTGTGCTCCTGTGCTCCAGAAATCTGCCACCTTGGTCAGAACACTCAGAATGCCTCTCAACATACCCAGGGCTTCTCCCACATCAGCTGCTCTACATGGATTGAATTCTCAGTTCTCCTCCAATAAAATGAGATAAACACTGGAAAATCTAGCTCAAAGCTCATCTTGCTCTTCCCTTTCCAAAAGTTCCACGACCATCACAGCAATAGTGGTTTGTCTCTCTTTCAATTTCTCCCACCTCCCTGAAGCCACTATTAGGAAACAAAAATGGCAATGAGTACAAGAGGACAAACCCCACACAAACAGAAAAATGTTGAGAAGACTGAGTTGGTGATAGAGCCACGGACAGACAGCAAGACTACCTCTTCTCATCTTCAGGAGATTCTATTCAGAGAACACCAGAACTACAGTCTGTGTCTGCTTCATTCTTAAGCAGGATTCTATAAGCAAAGAGCACAAATGCCAATCATAAAGAAATGACCTTTAAACAGACCATTGATAACCTGAAGAAAAAAGTATCAGAAGTGAGTGAAATATCCCAAGGAAGAAGTATCATAACCACAGACATCAGAGCTTATAACCAGGTGGCTGCCTTGACAGTCCAAGTAATGACTTAAGGTCTTCACAAAGGACAACCAAGAGACTGAGGCCTAGTCACCATAAAGAGAATCACCACAACTCTGCCAATGTTGGATGCACTTCTACTTTTGCAGAAGCATAGCCATGTTTCCTAGGTTGTATTTTTTTTTAAGCATTGTCCAGTTTCCCAGCTCAAAGAGAGATTAGGGCTGACTTTACTCGTCTCAAAATCCTACTTATAATTCAAAATTACAATAGCTGAAAAGCAAGGAAGCATCCCAAATCAAAATTGCCATTTCAAAGAAAAATTTTCAAGTTAGCCTTATTCCCCTTTCTAACAATTAAAGACATATAAAACTTCAAAACAGCCACTCTTCAAACAACTCAAACGTAATTCATTAAGAATGAATTACTATTTGTTCTCTTCATGGGTTGCTGGGTTTTTTGTTTTTGTTTTTTTTTTCTCTCCGACAGACAGTTGCTTTAGGCATCATGGAAGGAGTAATGGACAGAGTAGGGATCAGGCTGAGGACATCTGTCATTGCAATATACAGAAGTAGCCCATTTCTTTCAAATAACGCTTTCCTCTGGTTATACATACAATACAAATTTATTACAAAAAATTAGAAAATCAAGTATATTTTCTCATTAAGAAGGATAATGAGAAAACTTGGGGAAACAATGGACAATTATTGCTTTTTTTTTTTTTTTTAGACAATTTATATCAACTATGGCCCCATTCCAGTCTTTACTCAGACTTTCAATGAGAAAGGAAATTTCCTTTGATGGGTGCATCCTGTCCTTACTGCATGCCTCCATGCCAAGAAGTGGCAAATCTCCCCAGGGTGCAAATTTATGTAATTTGTCTACTCTCCAGACATAATGGCTAAAGGAGCCCAAAAAAAGTCACTAGCAGAGAGGACAGGATTTCCTTTTCCTAACCAGGCCAATCAGTACCTGGATAATGTTTTAGCTACTGCACATTGTCCAAGAAATGGGAAGAAATGTTTTAACTAAGGGCTGTTCTCAGAATTCGTTAAACTCTTCTCAGTAAGAATAAGTGGCCTTGTGTAGGAAATAGGCCTTCGGGCATACAGTGGGCCCAACAAAATTCATTTCTCAGACACTGGGAAAGGGATGTGGAGGAAGGGCAGCAAGTGAGGAAAAATTACATTCCCCCCTAGACTATTTCAGCCATTTGAATGTAATAATTTTTCTATGACAATCCTCAAAATTTCAATGCTACCAAACAGTTCCAAATGCAAACTCCACTTCAAACTTAGCAGGTACAGAGCTCTATGCTCTGTCTCCCATGACCACCTCTGTGTCCCATATCTACTGATGGTCAATTACCTTGAACATTACCTAGGTTCAACATCTATCTGGGAACCTCTATCCACTGCTTTTCCCAGTTCAAATGAGCCACTATGCTCTGCTGTTTCTTTATCTTCTATACCTCCAATTAATTCTGCTACTTCAGTTTTGGCTTTAGCACAGGTGGCACTTTAAGATAGCTGAACTACTACATTTAATTAATTGCATATCTCTTTCTCTCCTTCCTTCCTAAGCTTTTGCTAGTCCTGGAGCTTGAACTCTGGCCCTGGGCTTCTTTTGCCCAAAGCAATGCTCTACCATTTGGGCTAAAGCACCACTTCCAGCTTTTTCTGTGATTAATTGGAAATAAGAGTCTCATGGACTAACCTGCTGGTTTCAACCCACAATCCTCAGATTTCAGCCTCCTAAGTAGCTAGGATTACAGGTATGAGACACTTATACCCAGCTACTTAATCATATTTCTAATCAAACTTTCATCCTAAATACTATAATCAGTGCAATTCTTTAACATCCCCCAAATAAGTACTTAAGATTGCTCAGTGCCCAAGTTACAGTGGTTCTCCTTTCTACTATGGCCTCTACCTCTTGCCCCATCATCCTTTGAAGCTCTGAACAGATTATGGTGCTAACTCTCCCACATGCCATTGAGCATTCTCACTGTACCTTTGACTAGGCTATTTCTAGGCCTACAACGATCTTCTCCCTTTGTTCCTCATATTCAAGTCCTACTCATTCCTCAAGTGCCAATTTCTCTGGAAAACCTTCCTGGTTTATAAATCTTCCTGTGTTTCTAAAACACTACTGTTTGAACCTTTAGTATAACATTTCATCTGCCTTGTGATAAATGTGGTACTTTCTATACAATAATATCCATAGTACGAATCATCTATCATTAAACACACACACACACACACACATACATCAATGCTTCTCACATTCAATCGCTGACCAAATTCATCAGAATCACCTAGGTTTCTAAGACTTCCACATCTCTAGACCTAGAAAATCCAGTGCAAGAAACTGGCATCATCCCAAGCCCTGAGTTGTTGCTAGGCATCTAAAGTTTAAGAACTACTGTCCCATATTACTGAGGATTGACGTATTGCTCATAGTAAGTGCTCAAAAAACATTCACATGGCTAAAAATATAAAACTGGTGGCCATAACTGACTGACATTTTTCTTTACACAGAATCACAGAATCTCAGGGCCAAAGAACATTGTAAGGATCTGACAGAACTGCTTGCCTGCTTGTTCGTTTGTACATTCAGCAGCTTTGGAGTCTGAACTCTGGGCCTTGTGCTTGCTAAGGAGATGCTCTAACCCTTGCCAGTCATTTTCAAAATAGGCTCTCCCTTTATCTGGGCTGACCCTGATTGTGAACTCTTATTTTACTTACCTATATTTCTGAAATGATAGGCATGAACCCATTGTATCCACTGGTGCTTCCCCCATAGACTGGGATGACAGGTGTCTCAGTCATTGGTTAAGATAGAGTCTCATGAACTTTTATGTCTGGGCTGGCCATACCTGTGGTGCCCAGTATCCATCTCCAAAGTAGCTAGGATTACAGGTTTGTGCCACCATGACATATATGTAAGAAGAAATAACAAGCATACAGGTAAACTCTAAAAAGAAAATATATACAACAGCCAGAACAAGTAAGTGTCCTAAGGAAGGCAAACCATGTCATTTTCTGGGCCAAAGGTAATAAAAAATATAGCCCAAGAATAGCCCAAGAATCGGCATTGCGTACTGAATTTGAACTCCTATACTTAGTAACCTATCTCCAGTAAGTAAGGTAAAGCAGAAAAATAAGAAAGGTAAAACAATCAAAGTTAGAATTATGACCAATAAAGAGGCATCTTAAGAATAGATAAGAAAAGACAGTATTTGTAACAACATTAGAACACTTGGAATGTAAAGGACTTCCTCACACAATATATGTACTCACCATAAAAAAATTGTAAGTAAGAATTATAATCCCTAGATAAGATTACACATGAAGAAACTGAGGTCTGTACAGGCTGATTGCTCAGGGACATGCAGCTAGCTGGTGCCAGAACTATTTCTGGAATGAAGAAACAAATCTGTTTGGTTTCATGGCCTTTTCTTTAGTAACTAACTCAAGATTAAATGAGTGCAATGAGGGAATATGAAGAAAAAGTAGAGTAGAAAGAGTATCAAAAAAGAAAAGTAAAAAGGCTGGGCAAAAGAGAAACTTGACAAATGAATAAAAGAAAGGATAAACAAGACAATTATTGAAGGTTAGTATATTCTAATATTGTATTTCTAAATGCTGTGTTGGCACAAAATATTAAGTAGCTTGATTAGAGAAAACTGAAGATTTTATTGCAAGGTTTATTCTTTGTTGTTCTCAGTACCCAAGGTACTGAGAGAGAGCTAGAGAGACTAGGAGGTGACTAGGTAAAATTACAAACTACATTACAGAACAAAGGCACCAATTTGCTCCATCCTTCACCTCAGAAACTGGACAACTACTTAGTATTAGTCATAGCAGTGGAACACTATTTCAAACCAAATGTTCTCTCATGCAAGGCTAATGAGAATGAGATAATCAGACTATAGGGTTTCCCTCTGAGGAGTATTTTGCCACATAAAATCATAATACTTTTAGTGATAAAGTTTCATTGCATGATGGGAAGTTCTAAGAAGAAAAAAATTTTAAAGCCAAAGCAACATAATGATTCTGCCAAATTCATTATCTTTTATTCCCACCCCTCCAGAACAGATAAATTAGCAATGATTTGCCAAGCAATATAAAAGACAAAAGAAATGAATGCAGTAATATTTCAAGGATATTTTTCTCCAGTTTAGCATTTCCTCATTTTCATCACCACATGTATCATCATGACTTATATTCTTTCCTATTAAACTTCAGATAAAAACAAAAAAAATTCTGTCATTCTGATAATACATAGCCTTGACCAAGCTTTGCAGAGCCAGGTCCCCGGAAGTCAGGCAGCCCTGAATCCATCCCCTCACTGCCCACAAGTCAGAATGACCTAAAGTGATTGGGTATTATGAACTTCTCAGTATCTAGGGTTAACAGTATGATGAGGCCCCAGAAGCCCCTGGAATGGAGCCCACTCCAGAAAGAACACTGCCTTCTTACACAATATGTTGCCAATACATCACCAAAAAGTTCAAAGCACTTACAAAACTAATTTCCTTCACAGGAAAGGAAACATCCTGGCTCCAGCTGTCTAACTAGATCTGATACCTTGCTCATAAATGCTGATTTTGTCTGACTTACTTTGGATATATGCCCTCTATGAGAAAGAACGTAAGAATCACATGGAAATGCACTATAGAATTAAGACTTCAAATAAGATTAAAAACACTACATGTTTATTTCTTTTCAATAATAAAGCTCACTGCTACTTAATAATTCATTGCAACTAAGGAGTCATGTACATTGCTAGGTTTCTTTTTAGAACTAGTGGACAAAACAGGTCAGTATTTTTAGCATAAATATATTTCACAAATAAACTTTTCTTTCTACCAAACCCTAGACAAAACCACGGCCTTTGCCTCATTGAACTCATCATGCTTCAGCTTTGTAATCCATTCCAAATTATCAACTTCCATGCTGAACTCAGTTAAGTATTTAAAGAAAAAAAATCTTTTTCTTCTATGAATGAGCTTTCCAATTTGCTTAAGTTCCTCCAAGACATCTGCTTTCTGATGAAACCCAGGAGCCTATGAGTAAAGCATTCACTGTGTGGTCTTAAAAGAGCATATGGCTCTGTTACGAAATTTTCATGGATTTCTTTCAATATGCACTCCAAATTTGAAGGGGAGAGACTTTAATTGGAGCTATTTGACATAATACTTTATAAAAAGGATCCAATAGATGAAACAATTTAAGGCTCTATATTTCATTTACTGAAACAAGTCCTATGATAAATTCAAACAAACATACCATCACATCAGGTTTTAAATTTTGAGGACATGAAATTTAAGCTTGGCCTAAAAACATGCTTGGCCTTTGCTGCCATCTAGGGGCCCAAAGTATGAAATGCAATCAGATGTCAAGAAAAGGAAAATGTGCAAAATCAATTGTTTGTAAACAACCATTGAATAGTTTGACATTGACTCTTCATTAAAAGAAACAAGCTCCAACAATCATGTGGAGCCAACGGGCTTATCTAACAAATTTAACTACTTTACTTATGATGACCATTAAGATTCAGATGCCCTGACTCTTCCTATATAATCTGTCACAGGTTCCCTTCTGACAGGTTCCAGGTCAAAGAAAACTCAATCTAAGGGAGGTTTTTAACTATAGCAGAGGTTGTTTTTCAAAATATAGTAGGCTGAATACCCACATCAAAATAAATCATCCTGAGAGTTTGTACATCCTGTATATCCATAGACAAATGAACTACAGAAAGCCTAGGATTCTGAAATTTTAAATAGAACAGAAATACAGATTTTTGTACACTAATTTGGAGAACCAATCTAAAGTTTACAAAGCTAAAAAACATCACAAAAGTCTACTTTGGAAAGGCTATTATTGGTGTTATGTTCACATCACTAGTAAACCTGGTTAGTCTACCGTTGATTTCAACTGCAGTTTCTACTTCTCATGTTGGAAAACATAGCTGATAAAGAGATGTCCTTATTTCTGAGGTATCTGCTTCCATTTTGTTTTAATATAGTTTAGCATTGCCTTTTTCTAGAAAATTCAGAGAAAAGCGTAAGTACTATATATGTGTATATTTATATACATCTATATAATACATATAAGACATCTATATGTATTATATAGATGTATATATATACACGTGTATATTTATATGCATCTATATGTATTATATAGATGTATATATATACACACATACATATATACATATATATATATATACACATATATATAAATCAGGTTGAGCATCCATAATCTAAAATCTGAAATCTAAATGCTCTAAAATCTAAAACATGAGTATCAACATGATGCCACAAGTGGAAAATTCTTCACCTCACCTATTAGGACAAATTGCAGCCAAAATACCAGCACAAAATTTGATGCACTAAAAATACTGAACAAAATTACTTTCAGTATATATAAAGACTCGGATGTTTAGACTTGGGTCCTATCTCCAAGGTATCTACTTATGTATATGCAAATATATCACAATTAGGGAAAAAATTGATAATCAAAATGCTTCTGCTGTTAAGTATCCAAATAAAGGGTACTGAATCTGTAGCACACTTCTAAATATTTTCTTGCATCTTCAACAGCACCATCACTTACAGCACATTTTTATGTGAATATACAACTTCATTGCTGGATTTATGTACAATTTTTATTATGATCTTTATCTAAAGGAGTTGCCATTTAACAAAGCAGTTTATAGATACAATATATCTTCATCATTGTCGGTGTTTTTAACTGACCATCTTTCTTCATTTTAACTTATAAGAAGACAAGTATCCTTGCTTTTCTGATTATTTCATAGACAAGATCCCTAACAGTAAAATGATTAAGTCACATGGTATGAGTTTTAAAATTCTTTATATACATCAACACACAGTGCCCTGAGGCACCGAGTTTTGTTACTATCATTTGTTTAAAAAGTTTTGCCTCTTTGAGAGGTAAAAACACTGATGCAGCACTTCAGCACCCAAGAGAAGACCTCACAAGGTCAAGTTGAAAGGTAAGAACTTTTATATAAGGAGGAAACTAAACATCAACATCTCATTTGTTATGTTTCCATTTAATTTTAAAGTGTTAGTAGAATACTGAAGCCCAAATCCTCTTCTAGTACCTATGCATAGACAAAATTGGCAAAATGTAACAAAGAAAGTACATTCCCCTTAAGGTTAATCTGTCATTAAAAGACTTATATTTGAAATAACTTCAGTCATTATGAAAGGTTGGGACATTTTAAATAAATATTATAATTAAGTTCTAAATGCTACATCATCTTGCATTATGCAGAAGATCATATATTTGTAGCCCTTCATAAAAGAACACTTTTAAAACTTAGAAATTACTTTAGTTAGAAATTACAGAGATAAATGTCTAATCTGCTTCCCAATGAGCACCTTTCATACTTTTAGTTCAGTAGATTCGAAACTCTTTTCCATGATTTAAAGCCCCCAATAAGAAATACATGTTATACACAATCTGGTATAAATGCAGATACACACACATACACACATAAACTGTTATGACAGTCACAAAACAGTACTTAGTATATGTAGTGTGTCGTATTGTATTCCATTCTTGTCCATTCTATTCATCTTATTTAACTAATAGTAGTGAAGAGAGAAGAATCTAATATACTGCTTTTTGACCAGATGTGCAATGAGGAAGAGTGAAGAAGCTCTGTAACATCAGAGTGTACTTCTGGGATGCTGAAAAAGTGACTATGTACACTGAAAGATACAGAAACCCCCTTTACTATATTACTATAAAAAATGTGAAAACCAAGTTATTAGATGTATAAGCTGGGCTTCCATAAAAATGGTATATATTTATCAACTCAGAAAAACAGTAATGGGGAAAAGGCTAACTCTAGATTATCTAAACCAGCTACAGTTAAATGAGACTATCTCATCTCTTTAACATCATGAATTCTTATCCAAGAGCATGTTTTTCCTTTAAATAATGAAAACAAAGAGTACATTTCTAACTTACTAACCTACACCTTTAATCTAGATCACTCAACCTATCTGCGATTCCTCCCTCACTCCTCTTGTTAGTCAGTAAGCAATTACGAAGAGAATTCTATCTCTGAGATATATCTTTATCGCCCTTCAAACCCACATGCCCAGTCACTCCATAAAATCAGGTAAAATTTCTCCTGTCTGGTTCCAATCTACATTCCCATTCTACCTCTCATATACTATCTAATTTGAAGCTACTCCACTTCCTCAACTGTGTTTGGTATTCTCCTACTTCAAAGTCATTGACAAAGAATTCCCTCATCCTTTTGCCAAAAGCATTTCCTTATTCTGGAATGCTCTCCTCCATTCCTGCTAAGTAAAATCATAAAAGTTTTTGAAGAGCCATCTCAAATGCTATTTTCTTTTCTTTTTTTAAATTTTATTTTATTGTAAGGGTGATGTCAGGGGGAGTTACAGTTACATAAGTAAGGTAATATGCACATTTCTCATCAAACATTGTTACACCCCCTTCTAGACTTGTGTTGGAATTAATCTCAGTCTGGCAATCTCATGGCTCTTTGTGGATCAATACATTTGTTTATCTCTTACTATATACTCTGGTTGCCAGACGGCAGAAAATATAACCTAGTTATCTAGGTATCAACCCTTATCTACCTTAAAGGCCACTCACTTATCACATGTCCAAAATGAGCTGGGAGAATTGTTTTATTGAATTTTTCCCTCAACCTGACAATCTTGAATCTGACCTGTTCCTAGAACCCAGTGTTTTCAAATCCTCCACACTAACTCTGTGGTGAACATGTTTGCTTTTCCATCAAGTGTCCCACTAACTATATTTTGTTCTTTTGCTTAATTCAAGATCAAGGAAGTATGCAAGCAGAGCATCCCAACACGGATCCCTAAACCAAAATCTACAGGCATCACTAGAATTTCGACCAGGGCCCCGCCAGGGGCTATGAATAACAAGCCTGTTAACCAAACTGGCTTCAGGAAGCTGCACATCCTAAGGACTGTGACCTCTAATACATACCTCCACATGGAAGGAAAAAGGTAAGGCTTACTGACTCAGTATCTGGATACTTTCATCTACAGAAATATCTGGAAAGCTAAATTAACACCGTGGAAGACTGGAGATGAATGGCCATGTCTCTAGGAAATGGAGGAGGAGCAAACTATATGATAGTTCACACACAGGTTGGTGGACCTGGTAAAGATCATCTTCCAAAATAGCATAACTACAATTACCTCACCTCTACACATATATAAACTTATAAACTCACAGATACAGATTCACTCCTCAAATCTACGCAATTCCTCATGCTTCCTGTACCAAATCCAAACCTGAACAATATCATCAGCTGGGGTAGCAGTAGATTTACTACAATAGTTCAAGAAGAATTATTATTTGGATGAATACAGAATGAATAATTCAACTGAATAAAGATGAAAGAGAATTAAGAAAATATGGTAGCAAAAATTCTTAACCTGCTTCATTCAAAAAAGTCAGATTATTTCAATCAAAATGACAGAACAATTACAATCAAACTATAATGTCTAAAATTATTATTTTTTATGACCAGGAGGGGGGAAAGGTGGTGTTTCTCAGTTATAAGGAGGAAAAGAACAAGAAAAGTGAGATATAGCTGAACATATCCTTTGTGTGGTGCCTATCTGACAGTGATTTTTTTGGGCACACACTAGACTGCTGATTCCAGTCCAATTTTTTTCAGCTGTTTGTCCCTCTTATAAATGTTATGCCACTGAATCTTACTGTTAGGCTTGCAAGACAAATCACTTTAGATTAGTATTGTTGCCTCCTATAGCAATCAGGGCATATGAAAATCCAAGGTCAATAATTCTGAGATCTTATAGAGAAAGATAAATTAGTTGGTCATTTCATAAAACATGCTCTACTCATATATGTACCCTAAATCAGAATTACAGAAAAACAACAATAGTTGATTCAACAAAAACTTGAGGAGACTCAAATTTCAAGTCTATACTTTCACTCATGGATCACTGAGCTTGGCATTCAACAATCTAAGATTTGAATTTCCAATAATATAAAATAAGAAATCAGAATATTTTCCAATTATAATCGATCATAAATATGGCTAATGTCATAAGTTGAACTTAAACAGCCATCCATTGGCTCAACGTAGTCTTATGACAGCAATTTAAAGTTACTCTGTTTATCATGCCAAAAACTGTCATTGAGTCAAGAGAAAGTTGTGTTTATAATTCACTACAGACAAAGTAACACAATGATATTTTAAGATAAGACTTTTTTTTTATCAGAAAGAAGTTGAATATCACTAGGGTGGCGGTGGCTCCCATTTGTAATCCTACTCAGGAGACTGAGATCTGAGGATCATGGTTCAAAGCCAGACCAAGAAAAGTCCTGTGAGACTCTTATCTCCAATTAAACACTCAAAAACTGGAAGTGGTGATGTGGTTCAAGTGGTAGAGTGCTAGTCTTGAGCTCAGAAAGGCTCAGGGACAGTGCCTGAGTTCAACAGGACCTGAGTTGAAACCCCACAACCAACCAAAAAAAAAAAAAAAAAAAAAAAAGCTAAATATCACAATTTCAAAAGCCTCAGTCAGGGGAAGAAAACTCATTAAAGATCATAACCCAACATTTTTGTGACCTGTCACTAAAAACTGGAGGTAGGGCCCTGAAAGACAGTCTTATGATTAAGGACTGCTTTGGCCAACTTCTTGGAATGGAGCCAGCAGAGAAGCACCAAAAAAATTGCTATCTCCTACACTCATCTAACTAAACACTGAAGCCACTGTATACATTGTATACACTCCAGAGTCCATCTAATTTCAAAGAAGAGGAAGAGTTGGAAGGCTAGGCAGTATCAAGTTATGCAAGCCAAAGAAGGATAATGTAATATATATATATATATATATATATATATATATATATATATATATATATATATATATATATATATATATATGGGCAAGTGGCAGAGGTGGAAAACATGGGAGGATAAAATGAAATGAAAAAGTCAACATTAAAAGAGTTGAGAGAGAAGCAAAGGGTGAAGAAAATGAAGAAACTCAACTTAGGAAATACACGTGTGTATAGGATACTCATTCACTCTTGAGTGAATGAAAAATGAGTGCAAGAGGAAGAGAAGTGTCACTCAGTTAAGATATAAGTGAGAAACTGTGCTAAAAGATCATGAAGTATACCAGAATTACAAAATGAGTTATGCCTGATAATATCAACATTGTGGATTATGCAATAGAAAGAAAAGTATCGGAGTCTCTAGAGTGAAGACAGATTGAAAGAAGCACAAAATAAGACAGGATGCATACCTGTAATCCCAGCAATCAGGAAGTAAAGGAAAGATGATCGTGGATCATGAGTTTGAGGCCAGCCTGGGTTACACAGTAAGCTACAAAGGAAGATTCTGTTTCTAAAAGATCCCTAAGGATTGAGAATGAACCTCAGTGGTAAAGGACTTGCATAAAGTATACACAAAGCACTGGGTTTGATCCACAATGCATGTGTAGTGGTGGGGGGAGAAGATGGAGGAGGATGGCATAAAACCAGAAATTCCAATATATGCTAACAATATATTAAAAAAATAAAAAATTTTGCCTTGAAGAGGAATACAAAATACATTACATGTTGGGGATTTTTAAAATTGCTTTCTGTCAGGATATTCCTTAAATATTTTATGCTACACTAGTCTAATTTCAAGAACAAGGCATCATTCAAAGTAATAAAAAAAAGTTATAAAAATATGGACATCCCTAGTTACCAGCAAAGATTTGACTTGGCTTGTACATAACGCAACTGAAAGAAAATCCTGCTACCTGAGTATAATACTATTTCTGCAGAGCCACCCTTCTGAAGAAAAAACAAGCAAACAAATAAACTGTTCTAGGCTGGGCATGCTGTTGCAACTTGTAATCCTAGTTACTCAGGAAGTGAAGATCAGAAGGATTGAGGTTTGAGGGCACCCTGGGCAAAAATGTAAGGTCCTACCTGAAAAACAACTAAAGCAAGAAAGAGCAGGGGGTGAGGCTCAAGTGGCAGAGCACTTGTCTACCAAGCACGACACCCTGAGCTTAAACCTCATTACTGCAAAGAGAAGGAACAAGAAACTGTTCTAATATCTAGACTGTGTTAACAATATTTTGAAAAGCAGATTAATATCCAAACGAATGAAATCAAGTAAAATCTATTACAAGCTCTTAATTTATTTAGCTTCAATGATCCCCGAGCTATTCTTCTTAAAACTTTTGGCAATCAAGTACAGTATTGGATTGCAATAGAAATTTATCAGTTATAATGTATGGCTGATAATTATGAACTGGGTAATAGAAATAAAAGCCACAGTTTTCTCAGGATATATTTTAAATTCCTTCTTCTGGAGAAAAACGGTATATAATTCAGGGTCTGAGGCTGAGGCTGAATGAGGGTATGCAAACTCTGCTCAGTAGACCAAAATCAGCCTAATTTCTGATTTTGTATTTTTTCAATATTTTAACTGTTGAAAAAACTCAAAAATTATTTTTTGACATAAAAATTACATAAAATTCAAATGTCATTGCTTATAAATAAAGTTGTATTAAAACATGAAATATTCATTTACATATCCATTGTTTATAATTGCTTTTATGCTGCAACAATAGCACTGAACAGTTCCAATAAGAAGCATTACATCTACAAAGCCTTAAGTAGTTATACGTAATTCTATGCAAGATGATGAACATGAAAAAAACTATATTTTAAGCTGCTTGTGATATATTTATTAAAATGTGTATGTCTCCAAAGTGTTAAACTGAAGAACTTCAGATTAAGAACAAATCAAAGGTAGGCTGTGATGGTATACTGAGGCAGGAGGATTTCAAGTTCAAAACCAGCCTAGGTTACACTGAAAGAAAAAGAAGAAAACAAAAGAAAAACGATGAAATGATTTTTGCCACAAAGTAAGGTATTATTGTTGCATATAAGGGGGGAATAGAAATATGTGTATACCTTCACATTTCTAAATACTATTTTCCAAGAGATTAATCCACGCATAGCAAAATTATAGCAGGAACCATTATGATTTAGAGAAAGATGTACACTGTACCTTTAAACTTTCATAGTTGTTGTCAAGAACCACTCAGTCATTAACAAAGCTTTTAGAAATTATATTACAGTAAAGTAAAACTAGCCCATGAAGGTTACTCGAGACTTCCAATACAGAACAAGTAATGACTTTTAAAATATCTTTAACGTCTTACGTCTTTTTACTCTTCCCTTTCCTTCTCCTTGCTTTTAAAAATCCATTCTAACTCTATTTTTCCTCATATATCTGTCTTAATATTATTTCCATTTTGTTTGTCATTATCAATGTATACACATTATCAATGTATATAGGGTGAGTAAGAAAAAGCTGAGTGAACATTTGAGGCACTTGTTCCAGTACCAGCAGGACAGACAGACAGGTAGACAGACAGACTGATTGATTCTGGAAATGACATCCTAAAGCTTAATTGTTCTTTGAGTGTGTTATCAGCACCTTCTATAAATATTCCAAGTCTGTAGTTTATATGCAGAGGCAACATTTACAACATTTACAAATCATGGCTGTCTATACATAAAATAGTTAGGCTCTAGTAACTCAAGAGACTGAGATCAGAATCCAAGCCAATCCAGGCAGAAAAGTCTGCAAAATTCCATCTTCAAAATAACCAGCAAAAAGCTAAGCTGGAGACATGGCTCAAGTGGTACAGTTCTGGGTACATAAGGCCAAACCCTTGGTATCAGAGAAAAAAAATACTATAAAGATCTAACTTTAAAAAAAAAACAAAACCCTTCAGGGCTGGGAAGGTGGCTCAGTGGTACAGTGCTTGCCTTGCATGCATGAGGCCCTGGTTCAATTCCTCAGCACCACATAAGCAGAAAAAGCCAGAAGTGGTGCTGTGGATCAAGTGGTAGAGGGCTAGCCTTAAGCTGAGGGATAGTACCCAGGCCCAGAGTTGAGGCCCATGACTGACAGAAAAAAAAAAAAAAAAGATCTTTGAGGTCGGAAGATTTCAGTATTAGGCTAACTTGGACATACACTGGACATAGTAGTATGTGCTTGTTATCTTAGCTAACTAGAAGGCCCCGATCAAGCCCAACCTGATCAGGAAAGTCTGAGACTCCATCTTAATGGAAGAAACTGGGCATGGTAGAATGCACCTAGCATCCCAAGTATGGCTGGAATAGAAAAGTAGAAGACTGAGGTCCAGACACTTGTCTGGGAGGGAGCAAAGACCCTATTTCAAAAATAACCAGTGTAAAAAAGGAGTGGAGACAGGACTCAGTGATAGAGAACCTGCCAAGCAAGCAAGTGCAGGCTCTGAGTTCAAATCCTATTAGCAAACCAAAAAAGAAAAGAAAAGTCAAAGAATGAGAACAAAATCCCTGCTCACAAGGAGCTAATATTACAATGCTAGGAAACAGTAATCGTTTAACAAAGAAATAACAGTTGGGGTTAAATGCTCCTCTGAGACTCTTAAGGTGAAAATGTATTACAACTAGATACTCTAGACTAGAAGTGTCTGTCTAGTAGATGAAGTTTAAACTGTTATTAATATTGAGTCAGTCATTAAAAACCCAGGACAATCAGAACAGGTACTACAAAGGATAATGAGCTAGTCATATTGAAGAAAATAATAAAAGCCAGTATTATGGGGACAATGTATTTTAGTAGGGAGAAAATAGCAGATAAGGTAAATAATCAGTTAGCATAATGAATTTTATTCTGTGTGATAGGGAAAAGCCAATGGACACCTTAAGTAGTTTTGTGGTCTGACTTCTCTTTTAAAGGAGCTACACACCTCAGTATTGGTGACCCTCAACCATTTTATCCTGGGTCTTAATTCCATTCAGCACTAATAATGTCACCAAGAGGGTGACCAGACATCCCAAGTGGTAGTCCCAGGGTAGCCCTAGGAAAACTCTGATAGCATAGCTTTCCACTCTAAAAAATATGTCTAGACTGGATAAGAAATTACATATCTAGTTATATATTTTCATCCCTAAGAGCTCTGTAGAAACTAGTATTCATGTATGTACTTATTCTTTCCAGTATTTCCATTCATTCCACTATCAAACCTCAAGTGCTAGTTCCTATGTTAGGCTCAACTGTGAAGTATAACTATGATACAAAATGACAGATTTTCAAGGCCCATACAATCTTTAAGTTACATGACAGATCTAAGCCATAAGAACAGCCAAAACATACTATGTTTTTTGCAAACTATAAGCAGTAGCTATGTATATTAGATAGATGTTGAAATGTATAATCAACAAACACTTATTGAATCAAATGATGAAACTTCTCCATGGACTTTTACCATGAATGGGAACTTGTAATATGTGATAGGGAAAGATGTTTCTTTTTACAGGCAAATAATGATACCAAAATCTGCAACTCCTGAATCAGGTGCTTTGTCTCTATGGTCTCATGACACAAAAGGAGAAGTAAAATAGCAAAAGATTATTGAAGAAAAAGCAGAGCTTCTGTTAGACATGTGTCCCAAAGATGAGCTTCTAAGAATTCCATGCTTCTTGAGATCACTAGACAGCCAGTGGACAGTATTACTCTGCAGATCCAATCAGAGTCTCCACACACCCTGAACAGGCTCTCCATGCAGCATTTAGCTGCTCTGACAAGTCCATTTTAGCTCACATCTCTGGGATCCAATCATCCACTGTTCATGTGCCAGTTCATCACTGACATGATGCCCAGGCCATGGTAATGTGATGTCTAGTGGCCTGCATACTGCATACAGGACTGCTCAAGGCCTTGGTGAAGGATATAGAACCCCTACAGGAGGAGACTTTGTCCTGATTGCCTAATCAGGCTCTTTTTCTGCTCTTCATAGCATAATCTGTTATAGGAACCTGACTTTTTCTTCTTGACCTACAAAAGAGACTTCACTTATTTTAGGCTGGTCTCCATTAACAGAAAGATCAAGAAATCTGAACTTGTCTCCTTCAGAATAGTTTGCAGCAAATACATATCAAGTGTTTATTATGTTCAGAGACCCTGTGGACCCCATAAATAGGATTCTAATGTTGGTCTTCTCTACATAAAGAGCATAGACAGGCAGACCTTGAAAAGAGATTTAAAAGTGATAATAATAATTGCATATTAACTTTATGGACCTGAAAGCTTCCATAATGCAACACACTAAAAACTGTGCAAACTATGCTAATTGAATCCTAGCTTTATTTTGACACAAACTACATAAACTTGTGTGTTACTTGACTTCTCTAAATTATGTTCTTTTAAAGTAAAGTAAGCAAGTTGAAAGGAATTGTGTCAACTAAATAACGGTAAAAAAAAATTACATGATGACTGCAAAACAACACTCTATATATACATAATATATGTATATTATGTGCCAAGCAAGGAACATAAGTTTATCTTCACAACACTTAGATGACTGGCTATTATTATTACCTTTATTTTACAGATGAGGAAAAGGAGGTGAAAGTATCAGAGTATTGGAGTCTCTCTGGATTGAAACGCTCTGAACCTAGGTCAGGAGTTACGTAGGCACCACTCCAAAACTGTCTCTCTTCACCAGACCGGTCTTCTTTACCCAGTTTGCAGGAGCACACTTCTCTCCTTCCCCCCACCTCCCCAAATGCAAAGGAAAACCAGAGCTGCGAAGAGTTCTTCCTGACTGAGGGGTCTGGGGGAACTTCACGCGTGTCTGTTTCGCGGGTTCGCCCCCGCCGCTCGCTCGCGCGCTGCCAGGGCGGTGCGGAGGGAGCCCGCAGGGAGCCCGGAGGGAGCCCGCAGGGAGCCCGCAGGGAGCCCGGAGGGAACCCACCGCCCCGGGCACCGCGGCCAGGCGCCGGCCCCGACCCAGGGGTCCGAACCCTGACTCCTGACAAGAACGCATGCAAAATAACTACCTGGACTGCTGGCGGCTCCAGCTGGCTGGTGCTCCCACCACTCGTCTCCAAGGTCGTCTGCCATCTCTGTGGGAATCGACGTGAGCCGGCAATCAGGAGAAGGCGGTAGGGAAGCGTGGCTGCCAGGGAGCCGGGGCCGGCGTCACCACACGCGGCTCGCCCCCAGCCCGGAGCCTGGACGCTGTGGTCTCCGCCCCGAGAGATGACGTCACGACGCCCCGCCCCCTCCAGCCTCTCGGCCCGGCGTAGTCGCCGATTCCACACACGCGCCCATGGGACGCCGGGTCAGGGGACAGAGCCTCCAAAAATAGACGCATAGCTGGACCCGCCGAACGGAAGGAAAGGTTGCGACTTCTCTTCTGATTTTCAAAAAAGGTGCCTCTGTATTAATTAATTTATGTTGCCGCAAAGGTTGTGTCGAAAGTGTGAGAAGTGATGCAAAGATGACTTTGCCCTGTGGGATTTCAAACCAAGTGCGGGCGGAGTCGGGGGGGGGGGGGGCGGCCACGTGGGTGTGTTTTTACTTCTGTGTCCGAATTCGGACGTGGATCTGTTCTGTACTGTTCGAGGCATTAGAAAGGCGCGCGCGAGAGCTCGGGACGGTGAATGTCGGGCCGTGGTTGTACCCGGGACCACAATATGATGAAAGAAAATCTTTAGCCCGGGCACCAAAGTGTCCGGCTGGAGAGCCGCCTCCGGCTCCCGGCCCTGAAACCAAGGATGGAGAGTTCATTGCTGCCTTCCACGTCTCCTTTGACCTTCAGTGCAGCTTCTTGTCTCAATGGAGAACGGCGGGAGAGACGAGGAAGAGCTGCTGGGCAACTACCTGGGGCAGCTGTGAAAATGATTGTGGACAACCCTTTTCAGGACAACCCTCGTCCTCGGAGCTAGGAATCGTATGAGTAGTAAATGCGCTCTACACGCCTGACATAGTACATCGCATAGTGGTTTAAAAAGTAGAATCGGATTGCACCTTCCATATGCTACCAACTGAAAGAAAATGACCCAAACATTCAGACCCAGAAGACCACACGGACAAAGTCATGTTGGAGGAAAGATTTATTGCCAGCAGAGCCGACAAGGCCAAGTTCTCATGCTAGGGGAGGGAAAATGGTACTGTAGTGGGGAGGTGCAGTGAGACCACTCAGTCCCAGTGAAAATGTAAAAGATTTTATTGAGGGGCTGGGAAGGTGGCTCAGTGGTAGAGCGCTTGCCTTGCATGCATGAGGCCCTGGGTTCGATTCCTCAGCACCACATAAGCAAAAAGAAAAAAGTCGGAAGTGGCGCTGTGGCTCAAGTGGTAGAACGCTAGCCTTGAGCTGAAGAGCTGAGGGACAGCGCCAAGGGCCAGAGTTCTGGACACCCCCCCCCCCAAAAAAAAGATTTTATTGAGCAAAAAGTGCTGACCCTCCAGGAGTGCCAGCCCACATCGGCTTTTAAGAATTTTGGGGTGGGGGGCTGGGAAGGTGGCTCAGTGGTAGAGCGCTTGCCTTGCATGCCTGAGGCCCTGGGTTCGATTCCCCAGCACCACATAAGCAAAAAGAAAAAAGCCGGAAGTGGCGCTATGGCTCAAGAGAGCGCTAGCCTTGAGCTGAAGAGCTGAAGGACAGCACCCAGGCCCAGAGTTCAGGCCCCACGACCGGACCTAAATAAATAAATAAATAAAATAATTTAAAAAAAAAAGAATTTTGGGGTGGGGGGGATTGGGAGAAGGGGGAGGTTTGGGTGCTGGTTATAGCCAATGATTGTTACAAGAAATGTCCACCTTAAGTTTAAATTTCCCTCCAAGGTTTTGCTGGTGGGAAGCAGGGGACTAGAACAAAGTGTGGTGATGGTTCAGCTGGGTTAGGCTTGCACTGTTCAGAAAACAGCAGAAGCAAAGTTACAGAGTTACAGGGTTACAGAGTTACAATTACAGTTACTAGCTAAAGTAACAAGTTACCAGGGAAGTCTTATCCACAGCACACTTAACGTTTATATCTTAAAATCATTCATTATCCATTTTATATAATCCAAGTCAAATATCTTATTCCATCTTTAAGTCCTCCACCACCCCTCCATGCTCTGGAAGACCCCTTTATACCGTTGGAGGCTTGGGATGTTTCACCTGAAGCTGGAGAGGGCAAGTGCCTAACTAGTCCCTCCTACAGATGCTGTTATCCAAGTGGGGGGGTCTTGGGACAGGAAATGGGTGATGTCTCACCTGCTCTGTAGGTACTGCCATTTAGGTACCACTATTGAGGTGGGGGCTGGCAGGAGCTGTTCAGACCAGGCCTGCTATTCAGGGCAGGTGGCTCAGGGGTGGTGCCTCACCTGCCCACAGGCGCTGCTATCCAGATGCTGCAATTGAGGTTCTGCTATTGAGGTGAGGGAGGGGCTCAGGGGCAGGAACATCAACTAGAGTGGAATAGAGGATGAAACTAACAAGAATAAAGCACATCTAATTAATAGTTCCTCAGAAGTGACAAGACACCTTAACCTAATGAGAAGAGGATTGGAAAGTGACCTGGAGCCCACCCATCTAATCGGTGGCTTATAAATGCATTACTGATGGGACTGTTATCAGGACTCTATAAATCAAATGGAAGATACTTTATTTTTTTAAATGCCAAGAGGGCAGGAAGATATAGGCATTCCTGTCTTACGATTTCAGTTTTCTCAATGAATTCAGAGACCTAATCTAGAAATTTAATGGGTCCTATTTATGACTGATGGAATTTCCTGGAAAGATTTGTTTGAAAAAAAAAAAAAAGCAGTAACAACAAAACTTCTGAGTGCTACTTATCATAGATTAGGATTGAATAAATCGTAGATGGAGGCCAGAGAATTTTAGTTTTCTTTAAGAATTATCAGAAGCTCTTATACATTGACAGGTTTTTATATTATTTATATCCAGCATTATATATGTTTGAAAGAAAAAATGCTGGGCAAGAAATTAGGTTGGCTTTTTTATTTATTTTTTCAAGTATGTTTTTCTTGGCTTAACAAGTGTTTTGGTTTTTGGTGGCTTTTTTTTTTTTTTCAGTGCTACAGATCGAACTTAGGGCTTTGCTAGTCCTAAGCAAATATTTTACAACTGAGCTACATTCCCAGCTTACAAATGAAATCTTCATAGTGAAATCATTGTTCAATGATTCTTCACTGTGGTCAAAATAATGAACACACCATCTTTCATTTCTGAAAAAAAAAACCTAAGGAATAATATGGAGTTTATTCTGTAACATGAGTCCATCTGAAATCGACACATGCTGTCAGTTATTAACTTTTTCTCATATAGATAAGTAGTCTCGCCACCTTCATTTAAATGTTTTTCTTATTATTTCTCCACTGATCTTCAGTGACAGAAAATGTCCATGTCTCTGCAGAGCAATTTTAAGACCTTCTATCTTTCACTGGTCATTGTCTATCTCTATTCCAATATAATAATATCTTAATTATTTTTTCATATTTTCCACCTCTTTTATTTCTTTACATTTATGTTCAGAATGATTTCCTCGTATATAACTTTCAGGTTACTAATTGTGAAGTTATGACAGTGTTAAACCCATGTGTGTATGTGTACATGTACGTTTGTATGTATACACAATATCTTTTTGTACATATAAAGGATTGGTTCCAGAATTAGGACCAGCTTAATACCAAAATACCTCAGATACTCAAATCCCTTATATAAAATTGGGTTGTTTTCTTTTATATCATTCATATCTTCCTAGTCACTTTAAATCATCTCTAGGTTGTTTATAATATGTAATGCAATGTCTATGTAAATAAGTGTTACACTGTATTGCTGAGGGAATAATAACATCGAAAAAGGGTATGTGTTCAGAATATATCCATATTTTTCAAACTATTTTCAATCCACAGTTGAATCATAGATGGTGGAACTCATGGGTGCAGTTAACTGTGTCTAGTTATGAATGGCATAGTGACTGCCCAAATATACAACAATGATCCCATAAGATTATGGAGCTGAAATATTGCTATCACCTGTGATACCATTACCCAATGCATGACTTACATGTTTATAGTGATGCTAGTGGAAACCTACTATGCTTTCAGTGCTATGAAAGTATAGCATATTTAATTATGATTAAAGAATACTGTTCGTCCTTGCTCAGTTTTCATCTGACCCCTGTCTGAGCTTTCCTGTAGGTGTGGTAGGTCATTCCTATCATGCTGACAGCTTCCTTGCTTAGACACCTCATAAACATGACGTTAGTGCCTCCCCTCCCTTCATTTCTTCTTAGTAGGATCAGATCTTAGTATAAACAGAGCTGGAAGTATTGTCCCTACATGGCAGATCCAAAGGCAATACTGTGTAGAATCTCTGCATGCCTCTACACTGAAAATATAGTTTGCCTTCTGCAGCCAAACTATCTTTAAAACAGATGTAGTCATGATACTGAGTTTTAGTAGAAATTGAGCACTGGCCTATCAAACATCCAATAGCTATATGACCAGAACTACCCTGAGTATTGTGACGCTGTGTGCTAATAGCAGTAGTAGTCCAATGAAAAATAGAAATAAAAGGGAGCACATCCAAGTCCAGAAGTCACAAATCAGTTACTTGAACAAGTGGCTCCAATCTACCTGTTGTGTTTCTTTTCTCAAACATTTATCCAGCTGATGTTGTTGGAGAAATACTAAAAACTGGTTGCATTAGTGGAGCTGTAAATGGACTATGACTATACTGTGGCCTATTTCATGGGGTGGCACATAAAGGAAAGTAGTGAAAAGAATCCCGGTACATACATTCAATGGTATTTGAATAGACTCTTAGATACAGAAAAATGGATGATCTTGAGCAACAGTAAGTGATGTGATTGATTTGTGTAAAGGCCTGGAAGACAGAATTTTTTAAGTTCAATAACAGGGATCTAGGGAGAAAGTATGTAAAGGGACCTACTGAGGTGGCCATAAAGAGTATGGCTCTTTGTAATATCTATGTCTATTTGTGTCTCATATCTACCAGGGAAAAAGAGCCCAACAATGACAGGCATGGGAGCACATGCTTGTAACCCTACAACTCAGGAGGCTGAGGCGGGTCAGCCTAGGTTAGTAGCAAGAACCTGTCCTCAAGAAATGAAGTCCCAACAAAAGAAGTAAGCAATATAGACAATGTAGCAGATATATTTTTCAATGTTGCCCACCAATATCTCCCATGTATATTTGTTTCTTATACTATGAACCTGGCACTCTTATTCAGTGGTCGAATCTGTGTTCCTTAAACCTAGGAAGACCTTTGTCACCTCCTCCAACAAAACCTGGTAGAAATGACCTGTAACTTCTCAAGTTAGGTCTTCAAAATTCTATGCATTGCTGCTGTTATTCCTTTGAGATGCTCTGGGGAAGCCCACAGTCCACACAGAGGAACCACAGATCCGTGTGGCCCCAGGAATGGAACAAAGGCAAGTCATCCCTACTACGTCCTCTCTGACTCCCTGGCCCACAAAATTCATTTAAGGAAAAACAAGAACAAAAACCTTGGTGAAGCTTTTGTTGAATTGCTGGGTTTTTTATGTTGGTTTGGGTTTTTGTTTGGGGTTGTGTGTGTGTGTGTGTGTGTGTGTGTGTGTGTGTGTGTGTGTGTGTGTGTGTGTGTGTGTGTGTGTGTGTGTGTGTGTGTGTGTGTGTGTGTGTGTGTGTGTATGTGTGTGGCCACAAGAGGGAAACCTTGTACTATGATGAGCCAACAAGTTGTGGAAACCTTGCTTTGACAGCTAGAATGGCAATGAAATTTTTCTTTCTTCCAACAGGGCCTGATGACGTCATGTGACTAAATTATTTTTGTTTATCTCTTATTTAAAATATGTATAGGCGCTGTAAAGATCCCTTGTTTAAAAGAGGAAAAATAGAATCTGTAACTGTAATTTTTGGAATGAGAAAACCAGGGTAATTGCATAGTTGAGTCGGAACTATAAAAGGAAACAGTACTTTCTGCCAGTGGGTGACGGTAGTGGGTCCACCTCTAGATGCCAGTTCTTGGGGACCCTAGCAGGCAATATCCACTGAAGCAGAAAACACACAGCTAGTGGCTATGGCTGTATGCTGCCGAAGCTTTTCAGGGTGAGGCTGGGACTAGTGTTTTCTGGACCACAGCAGTAGTGTTGCTTAAACCTCCTCACTCATTTGGGGAACACTGTAGTGAACTTAGAAGTATGGGAGCTTTCTGGAAGTCATATTCTGTCATCTCCTATGCCATTGATACTTCACTTAATATAATTTTTCAACGTTCTAAATACTTATAAAAGTTATGGTACAATGTGCATGATACATCATTTACTATCTTAAGTATATAGTTCATTAAGAAGCTTCACATGATTTTTGCAACAATCAGCATGACCATCCATTTCTACAACTCTTCTCATGTTATAAAACTGAAACCCATTGTGTAAAAATGGGTTTCTCTCCTCTCCCTAAGCCTGGCAACCACCATCTACTGTCCTTTTCTGTGAACCTGACTATATACTTCATATAAGTTTAATTATACAATGGCCTTTGGCATTGGCATTTTTGCTTAAAATAATATCCTCAAAATTAATCCATGTGTCAGAATGCTCTTACTTTCTGAGACCAAATAATATTTTCTCTTATACTCTTAAGAGGGTATCATGCAAATGTCACCATGACATCTGTCAATATAATCTTGTTGCTAGCTATTTTACTTGTCTCTGGTAAGTTCAGTAGTCAAGAAACAACTTAGAACCCTTCATCTCTAAAGCTCTCTAGGAGAATTGTTTGCTTCTGAGATAGCTAAGAATAATTATTTTTTTGCAGTATGGGGGTTTTGAACTCAGGACCTTGTACTTGTTAGGGAGATGCTTAAGCCACACCTTTAGCCCTATTTTATTTGGTTATTTTTAAGAAAAAGTTTCTCTCCTTTTTATTTTACCTGGCATGACTGACATGCACCTCCACACCAGCTTTTTCTGTTGAGATGGGGTCTTGCTAACTTTTGCCAAAGCTGGCCTTAAACCTCAATCCTCCTGATTTTAGTAGCTAAGTAGCTACTAAAATGTGACCCACCACACCCAACTTGGATAGCTAAGAACTTTTATCTCCTTCATTGAAGCAATAGCGTGTAATACTAAAAGTGTAAGCTGTACTAAAATCCTGGTGTTGTCATTTATTAGATTAGATTTTGGACAAATTGCTGTTTATTTGTTTCTTCAGCTGTAAAATGGAGCTAAAAATAGAGTTTGCAGAGGAGTAATAAAATTAATACATAAAGACCTATGAAGCAGTTTCTGGCCACAGTTGGCACTAAATAAATATTAAACATTCTTGCCTGTCCATACTATACCCTACTATTTCACCTGCTGAAACACTGTGGGAGAGAACACTCACTATTGTGCAAGTGCAAAAATGGAAGTTTAGAGAAGTTAAGTAATTTTCTCAACCTATAACCATAGGTAAGTAGAAGAGCTGAGATTTTCTTTCTGGCAGTCTGACCCTAAAGCCTTCCTAACATCGGAACATTTTCTGTATTGGAGATTCTTGTTTGTCAGAGTAAATGACAAGGACAGAGCTATGATGTCTTTGTCAAGGAAAGGTAATTTCATTAGCACTAGTAGGCAAGCAGACTTGAAACTAATCCATCCGCTTTTGCCATTGTGTCTCACATCCCATGAATGAGGAGCAGATGTGAACATTGCTGCCAGCCACTCACTTGTCACAAGGAGAACTGACTTGGCTAAGCTCATTACAAAATTAAGTTCTTGGACTTGATGGTTTTAACAAGATGTGTGAAATGTAGCTCTCTGTAGGATTTAGAAACTTTAATTTAAAAAGTGCCTTTGATTCTAATAAAAATCCATTTTTTTACTCACAGTAAGATAGCAAAGAAAAATAAGTCTCAGAGGAAATTTTCATTAGATGATCCTGGATTGCAGCACTGCAGAGAAGTGGCTGAATAACTTATTAAACTGGGATGATGTGCCCATTTGAATTTAACTTTTATAGCACTTATCTCAGGAATTAACAAAATGATGAAACTCATTAATAGATTTACAACATAGTCATATTTTAAAGAAACGTGTATGTTTTATGTTTTTTATGCTTCATGATGTCTAGTACTATCAGTATCAGTAGTAGTATTAGTAGTATCAATATCACCTCAGGGCTTTGGGCTTGGTAGTCAGACATACAACTTGAGCTCCAGCCCTTTATAGAGGTTATTTGGATATAGTGATGGTAGTTTGGTCTTGTTAATCCAACATTCTATGCTAACCTTCTATTCTTCTATGCCTGCATCTCCTATGTATGCCATTCTGTTTACCTTTGCAATTCTGTTTGCCAATTACAAAAGCTATGACTATGATGTAAATGTCTTTGGCTGTAGAATAAAACTGAACTAATTGGGCTGTGGGCTTGAGCTTGCAGCATGATGGCTTAAACAAGTTAAGTTAACCACTCAGGCTGGTGGTACATAGATGCTCCTTGTATGATTCAAATAGTTCCTGTATCACACTCTGGATAAGTTATGGACATTAGAGGGCCTGTGAAGTCATCACAAAGTGTTCCTTCCTTATCAGTGGCTTCTTAAGGCCCTTAGGAACATATCTGTTCCTGTTCTGTAACTCCTCTCCCACTCTCATGATTTGGCTTTATTGTGGCAAATAGAAAGGAGAGTGTGAAGATTAGATTCTCACTGGAGAAGAAATGGCCTATAGCATTGTTTTATTATAATGTCTTTGACAGACACAGTGGCTAATATTTGTTATTAACAGAATCGGTTTTTTAATTGGGCATGTTTTCCACAATACACATCGAGTTTCTCACACTGTTTTGTAGAATATTGTGATGAAGTAGCTAATTTGATCAATATATGTGGGAGGGAAGGATGTAAGTAGTTGCTGGATTGAGGGTTCTTTTTTGGTGTGTGTTTGTGTGTGTGTGTGTGTGTGTGTGTGTGTGTGTGTGTGTGTGTGTGTGTGTGTGTGTGTGTTGCCAGTCCTGGGGCTTGAACTCAGGGCCCGGGCACTATCCTTGAGCTTCTTTTGCTCAAGGCTAGCCCTCTACCACTTGAGCCACAGTGTCATTTCTGGCTTTTTCTGTTCATGTGGTACTGAGGAATCAAACCCAGGGCTTCATGTATACGAGGCAAGCACATTCCCAGCCCATGCGTTGAGTTTTTGTTTTTTGTTTTGTTTTAAAGAACAAAACCCCATCATTTTCCTTTCTTGCCTTTTCTACCTTTTCCCTGGCTAGAATATAATTGTGAGGGTTATATTCTACCATGAAGAGGAGGACAACACACTTGAGATGGGAAAGCAGCAAGACAAAAATTATCTCTGGGGTGTGATAGGAGTCCTAGACTATATATGTTCAGGGTGTTATGTCAAAAAAGAGCAAAATGTCCTGTTTAAACCATGATTATTTTAGGCTTCTAGTTAAGCAGCTAAATATTAAACGAAGGATTAAAAAAAGCATATCATATCTAACTTATAGTGTTAACTAAGTGATACAAACAAGAAGAGACACTTTTAAAGGTATTTAATAACTTTTTCGAATCAGTACAAAAATTTCAGTACAAAAATGATTTGCCATTGAGTCTCATTTATCATGGAAACTCAAACAAATTACCAGTCTGTTCACCATTCATTGTGTTCTGCAAAATATTTGAGGATAGTCACTCTTTATAAACATTCTTTTCCCCTGAGGGATATACTGCATTAAAATTCTGTGTTTAAATAAGAACAATGCCAGTTTGGTCCATTTCACATGGAAATGTTCTAGTTAGTTTTCAACTAAATGGTGATCATAATACTACCTCTAGACTTTAGAATATATAGTTGTTTTATCTACTTTCACAACAACATGTTAACATGATGTGCAACACTCAAAAGGAAACCAGGCACATAGATAATTATTTAAAACTCTTTTTTAAATTAAATGAAGTATCATTTAGCTCTGAGATTAGCACCATTGTAGAATAAACAGTATCTGGCATAATTTCTGCTCCTCTTACATCTAAAAGTTAAGAGCATATGCCTGATAATATACATAAACACATACACACATATATAGGCAATTGAATAACAACCAATAAATAAGTTGGAAGATATTTTTAAAGTGAAATTTGGTTTTAACTAGAGATAATTTCTCTCTTGTTTGATGGAAATCAAAAGCTCATACATGTACAGATAAGTATAATTTTATAAATCAGGTTGCCTGACCTGCTTCCATGCCATTTCAATATAACTATTTAACAGAAGGAGCCCACTGAATCTACCTTCATCATCACCAACCCTAAAGCAGCACCCTTAAGACCAACTCAGAGGATATCTGGCCACATTGATGCTGTTTGCCTTGAAAATAAAGGATGGGTAGGGCATCTTTTTCATGGTGAAAGTACTTTGTGGTATAACTATTAGTAAATAAGAATGAAATAATTTGTCTTAAAAACTGAGAAGAAAAGTGCTTATATATCAGGGAAAGATATGTATAAGACCAAGTAAAAACTTTCTGTGATGGTAGGAATACTTCAGGATTGACACAGGCCCATATCTCTGTGCTTTTATATTTTCCAATTTATATTTACCTCTTTCTCATGCTTTTAACTTTCAAAAAAAATATATAAGGTTTGACCACCATAGCCTCACAATAGTCTTTGCTTAAAGTAGCAGGCTAATAGCAGAGCTTAAACAGTTGGTGTTTTGAGTAGTGCATATAGCTAAGACCTGGAAAGAAATATTTCTCATTTTCAAATTTGTTTCGCTGACTATGGGGTTACCTAAAAGACATGGGGTGTTGTTGCCCTATGATGTCCTAGATGCCTCCTCCTTAGGCCACTTCAGAAGAAGGGGTTTCCTACAACTGTAGTAACTATGGCTAGAAGTAGCACACTTGTTTTTTTAAATCTCAAACTTCATAATTATTTTAATGCAAATTTATTTGCCTATGTCATTTGAATTTTTTCTCAAATAAAAACAACCTGGATTTTGGAAATTGACCTTGTAAACTCCGATGACCCAGGTAGATTTCTTTGAAATTCACAGTTACTGAAAAAAAAATCTCCAAGTCTTTTTGTTTGTTGTGGGGGAGGAAAGAAAGAGAAATATTTAATGCATGTAAACATAAATGATAACTGCTATTAACAATATATTGGTTATTGGAGGAAGAGTTTTCTCTCTCTCATCATTTCCAGGTGTTTCATTGATTAACCTGTAGTGTAAATTACACAGAGGAAAGAAAAAAAACACACAAGGATAAATTTATTAATTTGTTGGTATCTCCCAGGTGGTTGTAAACTTTTTGTGGACTCTTTAGGCTTTATCCCATCATCTCACCCAGTGCTCCACCTAGCACCCAGTGCTCCACCTAGAGAAGGTGCTGAGCAAATACACAATGGGCTATTGGTTGATCTCTTGACAAACAATTGTAGTAACCAGGACTCCTAGTGTTAAAGAACACAGACCTCTGGCTAGAGAGGATTGCCTTGGTAACCTAGGGCCCCCTCTCACAGAACAGTAATACTAAAGAACTCTCCTCCAACATTCCATGGCAAAGTATCTGCACAAGTAGAGTGGACTATGCAAGCTAATGTGGTATGTAATTACTATCATTGATGTTTCTTTAAGACATTTTCTTAAATCCTTTAAAGGAAACAACATGAGTATTACACTCATCTTTGATCTTGCAGACTGACATATTTTGACTGATGGGAATAAGTGGGTAATCATGGACGCATAAAACAAACAGATAATTTGGGTCTAACACAAGTTGTGGAACTTGATGTATAAATTATTGCCATGATTTTCAGGTACATGCTGCTGTGCATAGTATGAATATACATCTTATTGTTGTTTTTTTTTAACATGGTATACCAAATTTTCACTTAAATAAAACTTTCCAACTATATAGTTTTGAAGCAATTATGTTTTCCATTTGGATTTTGGTGCATCATTTTCTTCTTTTCTTCTATTAAATCTCTTTTTTCATTCTTCTTTTTAAATTTTTACATCGGATACAATAAATATCCTGAAAAGGAGGAATGGACATACTGCCCAGCGTACAGTCCCGCGGCCTGTTCTGAGGGCATCTGGATGAACACCCGGTCTCCAGGCC
Source organism: Dipodomys merriami (assembly GCF_024711535.1). Classification (NCBI taxonomy): domain Eukaryota; kingdom Metazoa; phylum Chordata; class Mammalia; order Rodentia; family Heteromyidae; genus Dipodomys; species Dipodomys merriami. The sequence goes on from NW_027203381.1 coordinate 89,276,727, forward strand.
TGAGCAGCAGCACAGCACTCCCAGATGCCTGGTCCAGAAAGCCCTTTTTGTACTCGTCGTATGTGTACATCATGGGCTCGTTGTTCTTGAACAGAGCAACCCACACGTTGCCCCCCTTGCAGTGGACATGGTATGCGAAGTAGTAGACACCGGGGATCTCACACGTGAAGATGCCCGTCTGCGGGTTGTAGTTCTGTCTGCCGTTGTAGAGTAGCTTGTCAAACTTCACCGGAGCTCCCACCGGGGGGAAAGGAGTGGTCAGCTCCGCGGTAAACGCAGGCATTTCATAAGGCCCTCCATTCTTCCCTTTCTTAGCCCCATAAGCGTGAGGGGGTTTCAAGCCATCAATTCCGGGTCCCATATCTGGCAGATACTCTCCTTGGGGGGGTGGTGTAGGGGGCATCACGGCTGGGGGCCCTGGGGGCCCTGGAGGACCAGGGGGCCCGGGAAGGCCTGGTTGACCTTGAGGCCCAAGGGCACCGGGCTTCCCTGGAGGACCATGAAGTCCGGCCACTCCCGGCTTCCCCACCCCGGGGAACCCTGGAGGTCCTGGCAGGCCTGGTTCTCCTTTGGGACCCGGGATCCCAGGAGGTCCAATAGGACCACTAGGCCCCGCGATCCCTGGAATACCTTGGGGGCCCTGTAGACCCTGATCCCCCGGAATGCCTGGCTCTCCCTTAGGTCCAAGCAGCCCGGGAACCCCAGGAAGACCCGGCACTCCTTTGTGCCCAGCCTCTCCCTTGGGTCCTATGGGACCTGGCAAACCCCTCATGCCCGGGGGCCCTACTTCACCGAGGAAACCTGGTTTTCCCGGGAACCCTTGGAGCCCCGGCTCACCCTTGGGACCGGGGGGCCCCTGTGGCCCCACAACTCCACCTTCTCCTTTGGGTCCAGGGAAACCGATAGCACCTGGGGGGCCCATGGGACCTGGGATTCCAGGAAGGCCTGGCTCTCCTGGGGGACCTCCCATGCCAGGAGCACCCACTGGTCCTTTCTCCCCTCTTGGCCCAAGAGCCCCAGGAATACCTCCAATGCCCCGATCACCCTTGGGGCCTGGAAAGCCTGGTTTGCCAACCCCTGGAAGGCCCGGGGGTCCCGGTAACCCCGGAAGTCCTTGTTCCCCTTTGCCACCTGGAAATCCTGGCTGGCCAGGGATCCCATCCTGGCCCGGCTTTCCAACTCCAGGGATGCCGGGTGGTCCTTGAACTCCCGGTATTCCCACAGGGCCTTGAGGGCCAGGTTCTCCTGGAGGCCCTGGCTTTCCCAGGGGACCCTGGGGCCCAGGGAACCCTGCCGCTCCTGGTTTTCCTATTCCTGGAAGTCCAACAGGGCCGGGCGGGCCGTGCATCCCCGGAGGACCCTTGAGACCCGGCAGCCCTGGCATCCCGAATCCCTTCTCTCCTTTAGGACCTTGGAGGCCTGGAGGTCCCGGCGGTCCTTTGGGTCCTCGTTCACCCTTGGCTCCTGGCTGTCCTGGAAGTCCTGGCCCACCTGGCTTCCCAACGCCCGGCAGTCCGTGAGGCCCGGGAGGTCCTTGTGGTCCGGGGATCCCCATAGGCCCGATTTCCCCTTTGGGTCCCATTTCGCCTTTTGCCCCGGGCATTCCCATGGCGCCCGGCTTCCCTGGCATTCCAGGCATACCTGGCTTCCCGACTCCCGGATAGCCCTGGGGGCCTGGTTTTCCTTTGATTCCAGGGATCCCATGACCTGGCAAGCCCGGGGGCCCAGGCGGTCCTCTTGGGCCGGGCTCTCCCCGGGGACCTTGTTCTCCTCTTAAACTGGCTAATGGTATTTCTGCTGGGAAAGAGCAAAGAGAACAGAGTGGGGAAGGAAGAGAGAGAGAGAGAGGTTATTCCTCCTATCGAGAGAGTCATGACCATTGTAGTTTTTAGTCCTGATACCATTACCGACTTTACTAATCAAGAACACAAGACTAGGAATAATATGCTCATCTTCTGGGGCTGATACCTGTACTTAAAGGCAAATCAAGCTGGTAATTTCTTGGGTATATTTTAGGTTTTATTTTGAGAACTGATAATGTGCAGCTGCTTCTATCATTACTAAGTTCAAAAAATAATGAAGAACCATTTTTCAAGTACAAAACTTTATGATATTATGGTGTACTCATTACGGGGATTTGTCAAGTTCTAAAGTTACCTATACGACCCTGACTCAAAGATTTTACACTAATTGGTATTTTCATCTATTTGTTCTAAGTATCTGTGCGTTTTAAACAATGTAAATTTCTACACAATGTAGGAGTCATTCTTTTTCTACTTTAAAGTCATAGTGTACTTTTCCATGTTCTTTTGTGATTGCCGTTTAAAATTTTTTATGTAAATTGACAAATTGTATTGATGTATGTTTCTGGGTTACAAAGTGATATGTTTTTAATACAATGTGGAACAATTAAATAAAATGAATTAACATATCTATCACTTTTGTTGTTTATTTTTGTTCTGAAAACATTTGAAATTACTCCCAGCACCGCCATCAACTATATCAACCTCACAGACAGCAATAAAATATAAAGCCACACTCCTCTTGTCTGAGGCTCAATACCCTTTGACCAGCTTCTGTGACACCATTCTTCTCTTTGTGTCTGTGAGTTCTGATTGTTTTAGATTCCATATGTAAGTGAGAACATGTAGCATTTGTCTTTTGGTTCTGACTGATTTTATTTTTAATTTTAGGACTAAATAATATTTTTTCATGTGTTGCAGTACCATATGATGTGAGTGATGAAAATCATTATGTAGACTCTGGAAAGAAGGAAAGAATTATATTTTGTACGTGGCTAGGTAACATCTTTCAGCTAGTCTCCTAGAGGCAATAGATTTGCTTAATTATTCTGTTATCCAGGAGGATTTCCAAACTTCAAATGTTAATAAATCATTTATCAGGGAATGTGGCTTAGTGGTAGAGTGCTTGCCTAGCATGCATGAAGCCCTGGGTTCGATTCCTCAGTACCACATAAACAGAAAAAAAAAAGAAAACCCAAATAAATCATTTATCACATTATAATTGGGTTTTAACAGAAGTGATAGATATTTTGGGAAAACAAACAGTTTAAATAAGGAAAAAATGATTGGTTTAATAGCAATAAGCTCTGTTTATTTTTCCGGGCTTGCTGTGAAATTTAGGCCATCAGCTTGCTTATCTTCACAGTAAGAATAAAACAGCCCCACTATGAGATTAGAGAATAGATATGAGATGTGTTACAATTTTTCAAATTGTTACTGAAATTCAAAGCACATGTTAGGTGATGCCATGGCTTTGCAAATAAACACAGTCTGAATATCCCTTGCTACTGAGAATAATTTGGTACTGGAAGCAATAAAAAAATATGGCCCCAAAGTTTATTTTAGCTATTAGTAGATCGTAAGTCTGACCACTGTACTCTTTTGTAGTGTTACTGTCAGGGAACAAAAAGGAAACATATAATAGACATCATGTTTCATAGACCTCATTTGCTTTTCAAATAGAAGCACCATTCAGTTTCAGAAGGCATCAAAAGCCACCCATTCAAGAGAAAAAAAGAGAGAGAGAAAAGGCTGAGATGATCCCCTGGGTGACATACTAACTCATTAAAAAATTGGTTATATTTCTCTTATTTCAACCAACATTATCATTGGACCATGAAATAGTGTTATTTCAAAGCAGTCATTTGTACAGTTATTATTTCAAGGAGGTGTATGGAAAAGGGTCCAATCTTTATTTATTTTGAGATAGGACGGCATGAAGTTGTACAAGCTGGCCTCAAATGTGTGATCTCTTGTCTCAGCCTCTTAAGTGCTGAGGTTACAGGTATGTAACCACACTCATTAGTCAGGAATTCTTGGTGTCTACGCAGTTCCTGGAACATCCACTGGGTTCTGACTGAAGATCTATTAAGCAGCTGGTGGCAGCAACTCAAAGATCCCAGGTGCAGCTAGAATTTACTCAGCACTATTTACTTCATGTCAAAGAGTCTTTCAACATTATTTTAAATATGAAGAAAAAAGTGGATCAGGGAGGTTAATGACTAAATCACTCTTATTTCTTGGATTGAGGCATCTAGTTTCTTATGGCCAAATTTAGGGTGTTTTGTTTTGTTTGTTTGGTATAGATCTTGGACTTGTAGTCAGGGCCTGGACTCTGTTCTTGAGCTTTTTTTTGCTCAAAGCTAGTGCTCTAACACTTAAGCCACAAGTCCATTTTAATATTTCCAACTTTTTTTTCTTGGTAGTTAACTGGAGATACTAGTCTCACAGACTTTCCAGTCTGGGTTAGCTTCTAGCTGTGATTCTCACATCTCAGCCTCCAGAGTAGCTACAATGACCAGTGTGAGCCACCAGCACCAGTCCCAAATTGGTGGACCCGACCTCTACTTTCTCAAATGTGATTGGTCCTCTGCAGCCCCTGATTTTCCTACAAATGTTGCTTCTCTGAGAACTCCAGATAAGCCAACTGAATTTATAGGAAATTGTCTTAAAGTGATAAACATTTTGTAGGTGTTGCATAATGAACAGGTCAGGTGATGGTGGTCAGAGCTGTAATTCTAGCTATTCCAGAGACAGTGAGGGTAAAGACTGTGATTCTAGGACAGCCCAAACAGAAAAGTTCAGGAAATCCTATCTCAAAAAATAACCTAAAAAGAAAAAGAAAACAAGACTGGAAGCATGACTTGTATGGTAGAGTGTGAGCCTAGCAAGCATAAGGCCCTGAGTTCAAATCTCAGTAGTGCAGAAAGAAAAAGAAAAACAAAGACACAAAAAGGAAAGGCAGAAGGGAGGGAGAGAGGAAAAGAGGGAATCAGGGAAGGAGGGAGGAGGGAAGAGAGGAAGAAATGAAGGGAAGGAGGAAATGTGGGAATTGTTTACAAGCATCCTCTCTAGATGCAGTTTATAAGTAGGTTAGTCTGTGCTGATTTGTATGTTATCAGTTATGTGTATTATATCATGACTTTTCTTTTACTACATTGGATCCTTACACCATTGTTCCCTTTATTCAGAAGACTAACTTGTTATCTTTTTTTTTCAATTCACTTCTTCATCCTCCAGTATCTGGCCCAGAGTCAGACACAAAAATAGATGTTCACTAGATAGATGCTGAATATCCGAATAAATACATAATATATAAAGCAAGAAGATGGGTTAAATATATTTTGTCTCCTCTGTGCTGGTTAAAAATCAAAGCAAAACATAGAAGTGTAAATTAACTTTTTTTGTGATGCTGGGGATAGAGCACAGGTATGTTTCTTTAAGACCTAAACTTTTCAAGAATTGAGTTCGGAAATAACAACTTTAAAATAAGAGCCTCCAAAATGTAGTTTTCCCACCACCTCCATAGTTTAGGTGGCCGGAAAGCTGCGGCTTGTAGAAGCATGCAAATAGCAGGTTACCTTTGCCTTTCTTGGGTACCACTTCCTTGCCCATTCTTGGTGCTGGTTGAATTTCCTTCATATACTGGGGTAGGTGTGGATACTCTTTGCCATATTGCATATGGGGCAGCTCCTTGCCCATGGCTAGGCCATCTTTGCCCAAGGGCATGTGAGGTACTTGCTGGCCCAAGGGCTGGTACTGTGGAATTTGTGGTGGCATCTGAGGAGGAATTTGAGGTGGCAGTGGCTTGATTCCATAATAGGCCCCAGCCTGAATGAACCTGATGGAGCTCAGGGCAATGGTGAGCAGCACTCCCAGCAGCTGTCGAGGGCCAGGCAGCACAGCCATCACCTGTGGAGGAAGGAATGCACCATCATGATGAGAACTAGTAGGCCAAAGGACTGGAGTCTATTTAGAGACGGAGTGGGGCAAATATAGTCTACCCATCAGAACTTGATAGGTAGACACAAATGATATGAAGATGCTACCTTTTAATAGAAAAACAAACAAGCAAATAAATCAAACTGGGGTATACCAGATGGCAACAACTGTAAGACCGTAAGCTATAGCACAGCTCTTAGTTGATTCTAAATATCACTTCTACCCTTTCCCCATAGTTTTGGAACCTTGAATCCAGCCAGGAATCAACCGCCCAAGGATTTAAAAAGCAGGTGGGTGTGTTCCTCCTGGATCCCTCCTTGGTTGAAATACTGACATGTTGCCTGGGAATGTTCTAGGCATCATGGACCATGACGAGAAAGCTTTGCCTTGAAGCTAGAAGAGTAATAAGCTAGTGATTTTCTTCATCTTCCAAATGCCTTTTGAATGCCTTTACATAGTCATAAACAAACATAAATGTAACTGTACAATAAATGTGCGTAACTACAAGAACTGTACATACATAAACTGTACAATAAAAACACCACCAACAAAACTGGAGAAGTGCTCTGAATTTTTCCAAAATGCTGTTTTACTTTATTTTGTGTTTTGGTGATGCTGGGTTTGGACTCAAAGCTTTGCCCTTACCAGCCAAGTATTCTTGAGCTATGCCTCCAAGGAGCCTCTTTTTGTTCTGGTTCTTTTTGGAAGCCTTTTTCCCTTGGCCAGCCTAGACTACCATAGCTGGGATGACAGGCATGTCGCAATTACACCCCAGGTTGTGTTTTTGTTTTTTTCTTCCTGATTTGACATAGAATCATGGTCAGGACCCAAATGCCACTTAAACAATCATTATCATGACTATATACTTTTTCGCCTCTGCCTCCGCCTCCTTCTCCTCCTCCTCCTTTTTGTCGGTTGTGGGACTTGAACTCTTGTCTTGTTCGCTGCTTTGCCCTCTTCAGCTCAAGGCGAGAGCTCTACTGATTGAGCTACAGTGCCACTTCCGTTTTTTGTTTTTTGTTTTTTTTCTAGTGGTGTGTTGGAGATAAGAGTCTCACTGAATTTCCTGCCCAGGCTGGCTTTGAATCAAGATCCTCAGATCTCAGCTTCCTGAGTAGCTAGGATTACAGGCGTGAGTCACCGGTGCCCAGCTCTTTCTTCTTCTTAAATACTATTAATTCATGCCATTAGTTTATAATTTGGTTAATTGGACCTGGAATCCATTAGAGTTTATCCTTGAATTTAAATGGAAGAAAGGGATTAACGAAATCAATTAGTTGTATAAATAAGATAGAGGGATGTGTTTGACTATTTACAAGGCTAAACTGTTTCTAAGCCTTTTAATAGCACTCTTTTCAAATCAGGTGGGGGGAGTCAATAGAATAAATGGGGTTTATCTGTTTATAAAAACTAGCTTGAGAAGACCTCTGGAAATATCCTGCGGCTGAAGCTCCAACAGTCCAAGAAAGTGCAGTGTAGGCAAATGGACACTAGGGGGCAGGTGTGGCACACACTGACTTCAGTTTCCCCTACTTCCACCCCTTCATATCCAGGTAGGCCTTAGACTGAGTGAACTTCATACCTTAATAAGGAAGGGCGAGGGAGAGAAAGGAGAAAAGGAGAGGGATGGAGAAGAGCAGAGAGGGAGAAAGGGGAAAAGAAGAAGGAAAGACAGGGGGAGGAGAGAAAGAGTGGATTTCAAAATCAAAATCTTTATGTAAGTATCTTCTGGAACATTTTGAGAAAAATTTTTGCCTCTGAGCAATTTAATTTCCATTTTCTTAGGACTTTGTTTTCTTTATTTTTGTCTTACTTAATTCTGGATCATAGCTTTCCACTTGTTAAAAAATGTGCATTGAATTTGTGGCATCCTATTCAAGGGTAATGCCAAGAGTGTGAACAGGCTACAGAAGAATTGGTTAATAAAAAGCACCTAAGAAAATATTTAATATGAATCTCTATCACAAAATTGACTACTCTCCAATTTTTCTTTTTTCTTTTTGTCGGTCATGGGGCTTGAACTCTGGGCCTGGGTGCTGTTCCTTAGCTCTTTAGCTCAACACTAGTGCTCTACCACTTGAACCACAGTGCCATTTCCAGTTTTCTGGTGGTTTATTGGAGATAAGAGTCTCATAGAGTTTCCTTCTCAGGCTGGCTTTGAACTACCATCCTCAGTTCTCAGCCTCCTGAGTAGCTAGGATTACAGGTGTGAGCCTGGCATCTCCAATTTTTTTATACCAGTTAATCTTTTTTTCTCCTTCAGGGAAAAATATGAAGAAACATTTGTTAGCAAAATGATTTATAAAACATTCTTCATTTCATAAATCATGATAGTCTAAAGAACTGTTTATTTCAAGTATATGTATACTAATATACATGCTGGTAAATTAGGAGCACATAGAAAGCTGTTATTTTCTATTTCTCTAAGAATGCTTGCTATAAATCATTTGGAAAAATTCACAACATTAATATTGATTTATACTCATTAATAGTAAAACTTACTTTATGTAGAAGAAAGAATCTTTTCAACAATAATTTACTAATTTTTTACTGGAAATAGTATGAAGTCCACTCAGATATTACAAAGAGGAATGTAAGAGGCTCTACCATCAAGAAATTTAGTGGGCATCAATAGTGAAGGATATTTCTTAAATTTAATTGTATTGTCAAGGTGATGTACAGAAGGGTTGCAGTTACATATGTGAGGTAGCTGAGTACATTTCTTGTCATTGTTAGCGCCTCCCTTGTTTTTCTCCCACTCCCCTCTGCCCCCCAATGCTCCTTCCCGAAGTTGTAAAGGATATTAAAAAAATAAAGTTCTCTCCTTCTTATCTTCTTTACCATGTCTTCTCTTGAAGGGCACTGGTGACCCCTACCTATAACCCTAGCTCCTCAGGAGGCTGAGATCCGGAGGATCATGATTCTGGCAGAAAGATCTGAGAGACTCCATCTCAAAACAGCCAGTAAAAAGCCAAGTTGGAGGCTGGCTCATGTGGTAGAACACTAGCTAAGCAAGAAAGATGAGCAAACTCGAGGACCTGAGTTCAAATCCCAGTAGAAAACAACAAAACCAGAAAGGACTCTCCCAGAGACAGTCTATGACTATTCAGTATAATATATAACCCCTTAAAACACAAATTACAGCACACACACATATATAAAATTGTTAACTAAAAATTACTACTTAGGCCTATTTCTTATTCAATTATAAGTATCTGAAGATCCCTTCAATGTTTTAATTGTTAAACAAAAGACTTAGATCTTTCTCTGTCTCTCTGTCTCTGTCTTTCTTTCTCTCTCTGTATACTGGGGTTTGAACTCAGGGCTTTGAGCTTATTCATCTTGCAGAACTGGCACTTGATCTACACTTTCAGCCTGGCATTTTGCCAGTTATTGTGGAGTTGGAGTATAGTGTACTTTTCTGCCTGGGCTGGCAGAACTATCCTTTGGATCTCAACTTCCTGAGTAACTACTATTACAGGTGTGAGACATTGGCATGTGGCTTAGTTTTTTCTTTATGCTCCATCTTGCCCTAGCATTCAATGTCTCTAAGTACTTATTAGAGAATTGAACTTGTTCATCCATTCCATACCTGCTAGAGTAAGAGCTAGGCCTTGATTATACTTTGGGAGATTGATGAGATAAATTATTGAACCCTAAACCTTGTGGTGATTGTCTTCAATAATAAGCCATCATGCTTGGCCTTTCACCTTTTGGTTGATGCTGTAAATCTGTTGGATTACTTAATAACCTTTTCATTTTATTTTATTGTAAAGGTGATGTGCAGAGAGGTTAGTTACAGAAGTCAGGTTATGAGTACATTTCTTTTCAAACAGCCTCACCTCTTATGTTTTCTTCCAGTTTTCTCCTCCTGATCACCCTTCTCCACAAGTTGTATAGTTCATTTTCAACATGGCGTCTAGAGAGTATCATTGCTGATTTGTTCATCCTTTGTACTACTATTTTTGTTCACCCCTTTCCCTCCCAAATCAGATAAACTTACATACAAGACAAAAGGTACAGAAATAGAAAGCAGTGACAAAGGAGAAAGAAAACCCAAAATGCAAAAACAAAAACAAAAAAGCAAAATAACAAAAAAACTCTTGTTTCCCTTTCTTGGAGTTCATTTTGATAAACATTATTTTATACGGTCATTTGCATATAGCTATTGAGCCCTTGTGATCCTTGCCTAAGAATAGCCTCGTTTGGTCTCACTGTATGAATGGTTAGAATCCTGTATAGTTTATCATGTCCAAGTATAATTTTTTTTGTTTTTTGTTTTTACCATCCATTATATTTACTTGTAGATTTGTAGGCACATTCTAATAATCTTTAAACCAGGACAATCTTGTGAAATATGGAAAACTGGAAGGAGGCAAAAATGTCTGGAAGACCAGTTAGATAACAAAAGACTCGGTGGGGTCCCTGTTTCCCTATCATTATTTCCTCTCAGAGGCTTGGCCTTTTTCTCCATAAAACCACTTTCTTAGGTCTGCCATCTGCCATTTCTCTGGCTTTTTGTTTAAATAAACTCTGTTGAGTTTTAACCTGAATATTTATGTAGGGGCTCTGGTTAGAATTTACCGCTTGACTTTTATCCCTACTAATTTCCCTCTAGTCCCTAGGGATGTTTTTGGTGGTCAAAGTGGTGTGGTGGTTCTTTCAAATCACTCAAAAGAACATCAGATTTGTGTAACATTATACAAACACCTGGCAGGATAGAAGGAGCCTTGGAATTCCTGCTAGGAAGAAATGGTGGTAATGGGTTTTCATGTTGCTCCTCTTTTTCTAGTGAATCGCCCCTTGATATGTTTCTTGATTTTGATTTGTTTGACAGCTGGTGCATGTGTGTGAGCATGTGTGTGTGTGTGTGTGTGTGTGTGTGTGTGTCTGTGTGTCTGTGTGTCTGTGTGTGTGTATGTGTGTGTGTGTGTACATGAAGATGAGCATACCTAATGTGTGATGCATCTTTACTAGTCAGGTGGTATATATCTTATAGGAAATATGTTTAGAAGACAAAAGACTTGTACTTGAGTTTTAGCTCTGCCAGTCTCCTTGTCTATAACTTTGATCAAGTCACTTTTCTTCACTAAGCCTCCATTTTCTCCCATATAAAATAGAGATTAGTATCTTTGCCTCCTCATCAGAGCTGTTAAAGTATACCAATCATAACATGATTTCTTTGTATGCTGGAAAGCACTATTTAAATTTAAGTTATTATTAATGGAGCACAACCAAAAGGACAAATCAAAACCAACTGAAACATCAAGCTTTCAAAGGCAGTAACTAGCCAAAGTAAATGTGAGGTTAACTGTAATAATGATAAACCTAACATGAATAAAACAATAATGGCCATTAAATGTTCTTGTTAAAAATGATGAAAAGAAAAAAAATCTAGCTGACCTAAGGCTGTCATTCATTCTAGTATAGGAATTGCCAATCCTAATCATTTTCAATAGCGTTAAATGGTTCCCAATATTTGGTTAGGGTTGCCTAAGTTTTGGTTTCCTCATGTGACCTATAATGTATATACCAGCAGACTGTGATATATATTATTTTAGACGCTCCTAAGCATTCAGTTCATACATTTATCCCCATGAGATTTTGGTTTGCTAGCCAAAAGAATGTTTAAATATTTAAACCTTCAATCCTTGTCCTAAATCCAACTTTTTCAAACATGTAGGTCTAACACCACATGTCTGTATATGTGTCTGTGTGTCCGTGTGTGCTATGGTGTGGTGATATAAGCATTACTCATTTGTTCCTAGGTCATAATCCTCTGGCCCACATACTTGCCCTTACACAGGATTTGTAGTTTTTCAATACTCCTAGATTTGCCACCCATGAAGAAAAGAAAAGCTGAGTATATTCCTCTCCCAGTATTCACCAGAATTGCCTTCTGAACTTTTCTATGCCTCTCAAAGCAAATATTCTCCTGATGGCATGCCATTCATTAGGTTTTTTTTTTTTAGGTCTGAGACCCAGACTTGAACTCAGGACCTTGTACTTTCACTCACTGGCTTAGTATTCTACCAATGGAGACACAAACTGTTTTCCTGGGCATAGGAGAGACAGTGATTCATTAGAAAGAAGGAACCCATTCTAGTATAGAGAGACAGGTGAAAAATGAAAAATATACTTAATAATTTGAGAGGCAACTGCTATGAAGAAAGCACAGCAGATGTTTTGTTTAGATTTCTATAACAAAAATACCATACAAAGTGTAGCTATTTGTCAAGGCTCTCTTGCAACGTACTCAAGGCTCACTGTCCTCAACACTAGAAATTTATTGTTCACAATTCTGGAGGGTAAGAAGCCCAAGGTCAAAGTTTCAAAAGTCTGTAATTAAACATGGTCTATCCTCATTTTCACTTCTTTTTTTGTCATATTCCTTTTTTCATGGTGGATTGTTATTATTATTATTTTTTGATTCTTCTCCAGATGTTAATCTGCTGTAATAGTTTTCTAGGTCTGCCATGACAAAGTATTTCAGACTGAGTTGAAAAACAGAAATTTCTTTTCCTAGAGTTATGGGGAAAATAGAAGTTAGAAGTGCAAGGTCATAACTTTGCAAGGTGGGCTCTCTCTTTGACTTGTAGATGGCTTCCTCTTCCTGTGTCTCACATGACCTTTTCCTTGTGTGTCTTTTCTTATGTCAGTCACATAGGTTACATCGATGGATTTATTTTAACTCAATTTCCTCTGGAAAGCCTTTATCTCACATTCTGGGAGTCACATTCTGGGAGACCAGGGGATAACATTTAAGTATATGGAGTTTTGTTATAGTTGTACAGAGGTTTACACTTAGGGCCAAGTACTTGCTACGTAGATAATTTCCACTTGAGCCATGCACTGATCCATTTTTACTTTCAGTATTTTTCAGAGTTTCTCTTTTATGCATGTGATGGCCTGGACCTTTATCCCTTTATTTACCCTTCTCACATAGCTGGGATGGCAGGTGGGTATCATCACATCTCATACTTCAGACCTTCTGGTTCCTATTTTCCAAGTAGCTAGGATTACAGGTGTGAGCCATCAACCCCACCTAACACATGGCAAACTTCATAATACCTATTTTTCTCTAACCTGTTTCTTACCTCTTATGTGATATCTTCCCCACCTTTTCAAATATCATTATTCTCCTCCTCTTACTAAAAGTTTAACATGAATAAAATATTTTTTCTTTCTTTCCCGAAGAAAGTTTACATGACTGTAAGCTTTCTGAGGACAAGGGAAATGTAATTCTTTTGATTTCTCAGTTTTTATTGATGAGCTCTCACAATCAAAACCCTTATGATTGATAGAGGTTTTCAAAACCATTAAGCTCCTGTTATTAATATTAATTTAACTATCTTAAAAATAAAGCAAAAAGGGAGGGAGACCTTGGCTCAAATGAGTAGGGTATCTATCTAGGAACTGTGAAATCCTGAGTTCAAACCCCAGTACAATATAACTGAAGTTTCAGTTAGGCCTAATACCTAAAGATGAAATGGATGAATAAACAAATGAAAAGATATGGGATGCTGGATGTTATGCAGAAAAATAAAGCACAAGAGAGTGGGTCTGTATGGAAGTGGTAGCTATCATTCATTGAGACGACTGTCTTTGAAACTGATTTTTAGTAGGAACTGAGCCTTGAGTGTCTCTGGAAGGGCGGACACCTGGGTTTTAAAGGAAGATAGAAATAATTCCAAATAACAGAAGGTAGAAGAACTTGTCCTCTGAGCAGCTTAAGTGTGAGCAGCACTTAAGTGAGCAACATTCCTCTGTGAGGGGGCTCACAGGAAAGGGAAATGGAAAAGAAATTATACATTTCAGGTGACACAGTTGTTCATGCCTGTTGGAAAGATCCCAGGTTGAGGGATCCCTCTTACAAGCTGGACCTGGTATCCATTGTGGTACATGTCTTTAATTGCAGCTACCAGAGAAGCTGTAGATAGAAGGATCAAAGTCTGATGCCAGCAGAGATATGAGACTCTATCCAAAAAATAACAAAAGCATAAAAGAGTTGGGGGTGTGGCTCAAGTGGCAAAGCACCTGCCTATTAAGTTCTAGCTCCTGAGTTCAAACCCAAGCACTGCCAGAAACTCAAACGAAACACATTTCAGCTGCTTGTCACAGTCAGTGTATTTCAAACCTTCTTCTTTCTCTTCTCTACATTGAAATATTCTGAACTCTGAATCATTTTTTAGGGACAGGTGATCTTTGGGTAGCTAGAAGAATCAGTCGATGTTATGTCCAGGTTGGTGCTGGACAAAATCAGTCTGTGCATCTGAGGAACCTGAGACTGGCCAGGGCAAGGACACAATGGAAATGTAAGTCATAATAACCTTGACTACATTTTTGAGCACTTTCTTTGCATTCACATCTTGGATATGCCCCAAACATATTAAACCATTAATCCCATATATTCATTTGTTGCATCTTTTTGATATTGAAGTATTTTAACTAATCTCCCCATTCCTGCAATGATATGATTCATCAGTTTTCTGAAATTCAAGATTGTATTCTTACTGATATTATATTCCAAGTTGGAGGTTTAAAATTTCTATTTGATCACTTCTAGAAAATAAGTCATCACTCAAGATGTAAGCTAATGAACTTCCTACTTCATTTTAAAGGCATAGACAGTCTAACTGCTTTCTCCCTTTTCTCTTTTTTGTCCTCCAATGTTGACTTCCTTCTTGGTTGAAAAATAAAGAAATTTTCCATTATATAGAACAAGATCTTAGATTTCATCTCATATTCTTTGCTCTTAGCACTAGTTTTTCATGAAGTCAGAAAGCCAGAGCCTATTAGATGCTGGTCAATCAATCCAATGGAAACAGTGAACAAGACCAACCAATAAACATTGTAGGCTTTAGGCTATCTTCTCATTTACGCTTTTCAGTATGATATAAATGTAAAATTGAGCTTGAATTACACACATCACTGATGATCTTGAATTCTGCTGTTAAGAGCAGCTAACCACCTAATAACTATAGGCAGAATATGATGACCTCTTGGCACCTACAGAATTTGAGAAATTGATTAAGGTTTGTCCCCAACTCTAGAAATGAGCCACCCATACAACCCCCTGAGATGAATGGTCAATCACCACATTCCGGGAGCTTTCCACAGGAGATTTCACAACATTCTCAGTAACCAATTGCAGTATGTCATTGATTTGCTAACTTCTAATCTGCATGTCGTCTTCTGCTGAACTTCAAGCTTATTTCTTCTTTTTTCCATTTTCAAAGGAGGTGGGAACATCTGGAGAATATTTGTCTTAAAATAATAGCTCACATATTTGAAGCTTGCAATTAACTCCTTTTGTTTCTAGCTGGAATATGGTCAGCTGCTAAACAACTTATAAAACACTTGAGAGAACCATTAAAAGAGAATATTAAAAAGTGATTTTTTTCTTTTTCTCATAACATGAAAGCATCATTATTTTCAGAGCATAGAATGCTTAAGGTCTAGTTCTGATCTTAGTTACCTGTATAGAATGCTTAAGGTCTAGTTCTGATCTTAGTTACCTGTATAGTCTGAGGGTCATTTCCTTCTTCTGCACACTTCACAGTTGAATGAATTTATGAGTTTAGGTGCACAAGCTTTTGGATGTCAGTAAGTGAAATCAATCTTACAATTCTCATTACTTTTTAATATTTATGCCCCTTCTTACAGTTGGTTCAACCTCTCTGTAAATATTCTTTGGTTAAGAAAGGCTACATTTTTACCAGAAATGAAAAGCTTAAAAATTTAGAGACAAAGAAACATGATGTATGACTTTTTCTTTTAAATCAAAGAGAGAATAACAATGATAAGCACACTGAGAAATCTTTAAAAAGTAGCCAAAAAATGATAACATCTTTCTAAATCTGTGGATTCCAAAATTCTTGCAGAGTCACACAGCAAGTATTTACTCTGTCTCTGATGAAAGGATGACAAGAGAATACTAAGGGTGTATTTTGGGAATAGGAAACAGGTGGTGAATAGGCCAGACATAGTAATGTTTCAGAAGCTATAATTTTGCATTTTCTAAGAAAAATTGAAGATTTGCAATCTAGAGACAATTCTATAGTAAGGTAGATGGTGATGAAGGCTTGCCAAGAATAAGGTCTTGGCTGTTCCATGGGAATGCCCGGAGCTGCGGAACACAGAAAGATCAATTCTTCCTTAGTATCCCACAAAGGACTGTGAAGCACTGTGCTCCTTCCTGTGTACCTGTTTTTTCTCCATACTAGTATCGTTTGTGTAAACACCACAAAATTGAGAACAAGTGTTTTGAGGCCCTCTTAGGGAATAAATGTATAGGGAAATTTCAACCAACACACCATTAAACTATACATTCTAAAGACATTTAACGTAATTGTAATGTGTTATGCAAAAGAGAAATTTTATATAGAATCTTCCTGCTCCATCTCTGGCTCAGGTCTGTGGAATTACAAGTGAATTTCAGCCAAGTAGAACTCAACAATGTCTTTGTGATATGCAGGCAAAATTTGGTAGTTGTGGTTAGACGGGCCTTTTCTAAGCAACCTGGTTTGATGATATTATTTTTTAAAAGAAAGATGATAATCTCTTTCCCAAAGTATCGAAGGTCATAGGAACTAGAAAGCTTAAATCATATTAGACAGAAGACAAAAGAAGTTGTTTTGTGAATGGGCTTTGCCTGGGTCTTGAGCTTTAAGGAATCAGGAGACCTGGGGTGGCCTTGTAGTATTGAGGCAGGGATCGAGAGGATTAGAGGGTTTGCTGAGAGACTTCAGTGTTACTCTTCTATTTTTTTCTTTTTTTTTTTTTTTTTGTAATTCTGTCTGCCTTCTAGATACTTGTTTTGTTTTTAATTCTTTTAAAAATTATCTTAAGTAGTTTCAATTCAACCTGTCATTGTGTAAGTACAATGCATCTTGGTCAATGCCATCCTTTTAAAGTTACATCATTGTTTCATAGCACCCAACTCAAGAAGATTAAGAGAATAAGTGAAACTCAAATGAGTGAGTTATTATTAGAAGTCTTGCTGGGACTTTTGAAAATGGAGAAATTTGAACTACAGAGTACAGTGAGCTCAGTTGTCAGTCAGCATGGATACTTCCTGGAAGCAGCAGGGGGTGCCCTTTGGGAAAAAGAATGTTTTTTCTCCTATTGGTTTCTAAGGATATAGACAAAGAGCACAGGAAGTTTTCTTCTCTCTGCCTTATTCTGTGCTGGATTGTATGTACTCTATCAGTGTATTCAGAAGATTATGTGAACCAGTTAACTTCCTGTTCTGCCATTCTCTTTTAATAAGCAGCTGCCTATTATGGCAGTAGATGTTTGCTTTGGTATTTTTATGGGAAGATGTGAAATAAACAAAAATTCCTCATACCAAGGAACAAATCCTAGCCTAATCTCTCTCTAATACTAAAATACTTATTAATTGAATCACTCTGTGCGTGTATTCATCCTGTGAATTTCAAGAAAGAAGGCAGAAGGTGCCAAATAGCCCTTTTTTTTTTAAACTTTTCTTTTTTTTCCACTTTGGGGTTAGTTATTTGAAGATTTAATTGTTGATATTTTATTTAGCTAAGCTTATTTCAGACATATAATCTTAAATGACTTGATACTAAAACTCAAGCCCTACTTTTTGTTGTATATGCACAACATACTAAATCCAATAAAAAAATGTCAGTTCTTCCAAAAATGTCTCTTCTTTCCCTCTACCCACCTCCACAGACAAAACTAACTTCTACTTAGAATAGCAGTCCTACTAAGGTTGCAATATTTAGCCCCAACAATTTCTAAATTATAAAAGAGCTAGAAAAATTCAACAATTTCTTGGTCAGTGAAAATATGTTTTTTGTTTCTTTGTTGCATGGTTCATAAGTAGCAGAAATCATTCCACAGGACTGTTCCCAACAATGAATTTAAATTAAACAAAAATTAGATCTCAAGCTGGGGCTAAGCCTAAAACACCAAATTGTGATAAATTATCAGCCACAAAGAGGGTGGTTTCTAAAGTCCACCATTTTTCAACCACAGCTCCATCTAGATAATTAGCCTACGTGGTAACATCCTGCCCTTTGAACATAGGCAAAGCATGGAACACAACCAAACCACAGCTATCTTGGTATTGGAAGTTCCATTTATTTAAGGGGTGGAATTTATTTTGAGGGAGAGAAAGATGGATGTGCTGTCTAGTAGGAAAAAATTGTAAGGTTTTCACAGTTAATCCACTGAACGTATTTCAGACAAAATGCAAGTGGAGAGAAGAAAGGACAGAGAATTATGTAAAAGGTCTTGAGGTTACTTGAGTTAAGGAGGCTGGAAGTGTGCACGAACCTTTATTTATGAGTGAAACCTATTACAAAGCACAAGGATTCACAAAAATATAGAATTCTGCTGATAAATATGTTTCACAAATATGAGTTCTTGGATTTGACATGGGACTAGCACACTGAATTGAAATGAAATACTCTTTGGTGATGTCTTTGTATTACTTTCAAGGCCTCTTTGAATTAGATCAGCAGTTGGAAGCCCAATGCTTAGATGGTGTGGCCAGGGGTTGAGTTAGTGAGTAGAATGGGTTGGGCAGCATTCACCCCATCCTGAATAGGGATGTGAACCACTCACTTCCTGCCAGACATAGAACTGTTCACTTCTTCCCTATTGGTCATGAAAATGTGTACTTAGTTCCAGCAGTTCTGGTTTATCAAGAGAATACAGAAATCAGAACTTACCTTGAAACCTCTTCATTTAATGATCTAGCTCAAAAGTTTACTTTTTAACATTAACTGGTAAGAATTCCTATTACCTTTCTTCTGTGCCACCCCTCCCCCCTTTTCCCCCCAAAAGACAAATCCCTCTGTGGCCCAGGTCTAATCTTTAGAGTGCTGGGTATCTTTGTATCAGGTATATTTGTATCTAGCATCTGTCTCATTGTGAAATGCTATTTGGGGAATTTTTGGAGTCATTTATTTGTTTATAAAATTTTGAGTCCTGGCTTTATTTCCCTCCATTGTCAGTGAGGTAATGGAGTTTACAAAATTTGGTAATCTTCTAGTTTTAGACACTATGTTTATGGTCTGAGATATACAAAAATAAATGGAAATGAAATGAAAGAAGCATCTATTCTCAAGAAGTTTGTAGTCAAGAGTTGAAAGCAAGATCTCCATCTACTATAAGTGGTTTGATAAAGACAGAATCGATTTGGGAAGACTGAGATTGATCAGGAATAAAGCCATTTGGGGACAGAAATAATAAAGATAAATGTGAATTATTCAACAGAAGAATGAGAAAAGTGGAAGGTAATTCTTTCCCTTCATTAAAATATGCTTGGCTTTGCAGGTGTTGGGTGCTTTAAATAATTAAAGAACAGCATTATAGCACAGTAGTGGTTTAGTAAGGCAACTTTGAGTTAAACTGCTTGAATTAAATGCTAACCCCATCACTTACCATTGGTGTGATTTTAGGAAAGTTACCTCAACTCTTTGTGCCTTGATTTCTTTACAATAAATTGAAGATGATGATGATATGATCACAAGAAAGTGTTGAGGGGATTCAAGGAATTAAATGTTAATCAAAGTGTTTAATAGTGCTTAGATGTTCAATAAGAATTTGGTGTTATCTGTTAGTTAAATAAAAAAGAAAATAAGTGGGGAAGATAGAGAAGTAGAAGGAAGTAGAGAAGTGAGGGAGGGGAGATGGGAAATGTTGAATGTGAATTCAAATTCTGTAGCTCTATTGAAGTATTATTTTCAAGAATTGGAAAGGCAAAACATTTTGTTCTCACTCCACTCTAGACTGCTATAAAAATCAAACAAGGCAAGGTAAAGATCTTAACAAACAGTTAATAAATACTGCATCTGCTTCTCACTCTGATTGACGCATGTCATCACCAGTCACAATCTGGATTTCTTTTCTGCTTCCCTTTTTTTCAGAAAACTGGCTACACCACAGCTTTCTTTACACTGACTACAAAGAGCTTTGCCTTTGAAATTCTGAGAACAGAAGACATTTCTACAAGGTGATAGTGGTGCATTGGCCTTGTGAGAGTGACTACAGAATTTGGACTGTATTTTACTGCTAGAGGAAGCAAAATTCACAAGTAATAATAGCTATAAATTTTTAGGTCATGACAATAATCAGCCTACAGCCTTTTCTTTTTAGAAGCTTGATCTCTCAATGCTCTTTCTTGATATTTGAATAATGGCTATGTTGTTATAGTGAATGCTTATTTTTTATAATATTTCACAAGTTGTATCTCAGAGATTCATTCACCCATTGACTCTGCTTAATTTCAAACCATATTGAGTTTTGCATCTGAAAAAATATAAACTCAAATTCATATATACTTCTTTTACAAGCAGTACAAACTAGCAATCTCAAATTCAAAGTATCATATAAATCCAGAAATCTATTTAGCAATGATTATTTGTTTAAATTCAAAATGTTGGGCTGGAATGTGGCTCAGTGGTAGAGTGAGTGCCTTACATGCATGAGGCTCTGGGTTCGATTCCTCAGTACCATGTAAGCAGAAAAAGCCGGAAGTGGCACTGTGGCTAGGCTTGAACTGAAGAGCTGAGGGACAGTGTTCAGGCCCCGTAATCAACCAAAAACAAAAAATCAAAACAAACAAACAACCCTCCTGAAAGACCCCCAAAATGTTATTTTTCTTCAAATTAGAGCAAACCTGTAATTCATTTCAAAAAAATAAATTATTGGTCCAAAGTTGCAGGAGCCCTTTATGGGAAGCCAGACTCCCTATAAAAGCTCTCAGTGTTTGGAGGAAAATGATCAGGCCTTTATCTTTGGGAATTCTCTTGGAAGTAAGTTCACATACTGAGTGTATAAATGGGGCCCTTTTTTTACCCACTGATGTTTTCTATATGTTTTAGTTCTCAGGTCATGTGTTGGCTCAGAGAGCACCAGGGCTGCTCAACACTGTATTGATAGTATTCTTCCTTCTGCCAGCCATTTTCACTCTTGTTCTTTTCATTTTGTGTCCTGGTGTCTGCTGCCAGCTCATCCTTCCCCAGCAAATAAGTAGGAAAGGATGTAAATCCCAAGGAACAGAGAAGGACTTGCTGATAAGAGATTTATTGGAGCTCAGAGACAATTTTTCATTCATTTGAAGGATGTTTGTAAGATTTTCTTGAGAAACATAATAGATTTGGTTTGGGGTGGATTACAGTATCATGAGTTTTTGTTTTGTTTTGTTTTGTTTTTTTCCCCCTGAATTCCCAGTCTGATTTTCATTTGAGGACCTCAGCTCTTTATCTACAAAAGCAAGCTTAGAGATCGTCATTTCCTTATTTGTACAATGAAGAGTACTGGGCCAAGTGTTGGCTAATGTCATTTGCAGGTCTATAGAATCACCATCCTGCTCATCCTCATCCTTTTTGTTCTCTTTTAATCACGGTAGGTATTCACAAGAATCAGACAATCGGTTGTGATGTTGAATATTAACATGAAACCATGTGTTGAGAAGGAAGGTAGAGGTGGGCATTGTATAGTTTCATATTTATATGAATGATGCAAGAACACATCTCAGTTTCATGATTCTTTTCCCTGTGATTATCTATTTTGGGGGCCAAATCTTTGCCATGAATTTCTGTCTTCTTGCTGTGGAAACCAGCCAAAGATACATTAGTAACCACCTGCTCACTTTCTTACACAAGATGACTCCCCAGACTTATTTTCTTTGCTCTTTCTTCCTGCTGGTTTATGGTTTTCCCTTATGTAGCAATAAAACGTTTGGAGAGTCCTCTTAGGGATGAATTAATGCCACTTAAGTATATTTCCGTTAGCTGCCCTTTGATGGTTCTGTTTAAAAATAAAGGGAGAGTTGGGGCAACTTGGTTCTTATTGAAATTTTCCTTCCCTTCGCTTTAAAGTTACCACTCCTCAGAAACACTCACACTCCAAGAGAGCTTTGTTAACACTGAAAAAATGTCTGGGAAATATTGTCAGAAGACAAACTCAACATCTTTTAGTAATTTTTTTCCCCATTGGAAAGGTATTTACATTACAAGGAGCCCCAGCTCTGCCTGTGTAAGCCTTTCTTGTATTCCTCTAAATTCCAGAAAAAGTGTCTGAATTCCAGTAGAGCAGAATGCCATCGTGTTCTCCACCCTAACAGCAAACAGATTAAGGATCTGTTGTCATGATCCTATTTCGACTTTGTGTAGTCTGCAATTCATTTTTACTTCTCCCAAATTTGATACTTTATTAATTCATCTGAATATTACATTTAATGTGTGTTTCTGCTGGGACAGAATGTCCCAGAGTTGTTTCTTTTCACATTCTTAGCTTTGAGAACTGGAATAGGAGTATTTGTTCCTAGCCTCAACTGAGTGGTCATGGGTAGTCATTCTGCTTCCTTAGGCTCTGAGTTCTCTGAATATAGTACAATAATAATAATAGAGAGTCTACAGTCATAGGTATTGTGACTGGAATCACTAATTTTCACTTGTTCTTTATGCATTTGCTTTCAAAGTAAAGCCAACCAATGGACATACAATGAGGATTAGGTTCCTGTTGATTACTCATTCCACTGAGCTCATTGCCATGGATCACTTTAGTTTTCTTCTTTGTCCCATTCAACAAACATTGTTTTTTGAACTGCCATGTTAGAACTATGGTGGACTCAAGAGCAATTAAGATGTAATTTCTTCAGTGGAAATCAAAAGAATGACATATATATATATATATATATATATATATATATATATTTATATATATATTTATATATGTACATGTAAAGAAGTCAGTCCAGTTTTTTTCCCTTATCTCTCCCTCCTACCTTTTCTCTTCTGAATGCCTGTTAACACCCTATCACCTGGGAAGGTTAATACAGTTCAAAGATGGGTAGAATTGATTATGATATAAAGAATTGAAACTCAGGGCATTTGTGAATCTTTTGCATGGTATGGGCTCAGATGTCTGAGAGGGATGTCCTATCTGAGGAGAGGTCTTAAGTAAGGTAAATGTACAGAAATAACCAATACTCTGGGGAGATGAGACATGAAATGAAAGCATGAAGCCTGGTCTACTCCAAAGACATTTTAGCAGGTCCTGGGGAGAAGAACATATCATGATGGCATGATAATGTGTGTCCATTATATCTTTGCCAAGAGGAACGAGCATATTCAAGCGGGATCCCTGTCTGTCTCCCTGAAGGACCTCCTGCAAAGCTCCATGGAAACTACTTACAGTCTATCTTTAAACGTGTGCCTATGATGAGCAGTTCTGGTCATTTCTAAGGCTTGGACAGATTTCTCTCTTCACATGTTGCTGTGAGGGAATGTTGCTTCCAAAACATGAATGTGGAAGGGGTGAATCTTGCCATTCCCATGCCCTATTACACAGCTAGAGTTGAAAGACTTGAACTCCATCTTGCAGGCAGGAGAGACACTGATTCTCCCCTCAGTCTCAGTTGATGAATGGCCAGGAGAGGAGAGCCAAAGTCCTGCCATATCATATTGCAATTTAATCTCAGTTAGTCTCTGATCACACCAGGGTGATAGCTGATGTTTCTTTAATCAGACAGTTTAAATGCCTTCCATTCCAAAGGGCAGGAGCCCTCTCCCAGAGTCTGACTTCTAGGCCTGAGGGATCTTTGTATACAATCCTAGCCTACAATATGCCAAGGATAACAGTGACCCATGTAGCCACAACTGATTCTCTCTATATAAATTTTCCCTAATAAACACTGCTTGGCTATTTTTCTTTGTTTGCATAACAGCCTCCAGTTCCCTCCACAGCATCCTATTTAGAACTGGAGTTCTAAAGTAAGAAGAAGAGAAATGCAGTTTTCCATTCTTTAATTAATTCACTGCTCCATTCATTTAACACTATGCAGTACCTAGCAAGTGCCAGGTATTGGAGAGACAGCAGAGAGTGGAGATTGAAGTTCTTGTCCTAAAATGACTCAGTGCAGAGTTGCATCAGTTTTCATCTTTGTGAAATTAGTAACAGGGAAACATTCAGCTCCTGATCATGTGTATACTGGGTTGACCAACTCACTTAGATGATAATTGCCAGCGTTTTTACAATCTCACGCTGGCTTGCCTCCACCTCCCAGCATGTGATTAGGTTCCTTCTGTACTCTGGTCCTTGATGTGTATCCATGAAAAACAAACTTATTTAAAAATCAGTCTGAACAAGACTTACAAAGAATGCAAATAGAAGACATTTTGTAGAAAACATAAATATAAATAAACTTCAATTGCCTTGATGCCTATCTGGCTGTATACAGAAGCACAGGGGAAAAATAAAATAACACGTCATTCAGAATAACACTGAGAAAGGTGAAGACTTATGAAATCTATGTATTATTTGGAATATTATGATATTGTGGACTATAATAATAAAAGACTGTAATAAATTCTTGCTGATGATCTCTACTTGTTCTAGTTTCTAATGAGAGCAAACACCATAGGCCTGTAAAGAAATTTTTTAAAAAATAAAATACATATAAATGTATCTATCCTTTTACTCCTTTTTAGCTATGGTTATCAATGTAGGCATAGTGGCACAGGGACTCAGGGCTAGCTAGAACTTCATTCTGAGTTTTGATGAATATAGAAATGGATATTTTCAACATTTGTTAAGAGATTAAACACACAAAATATAATTTATATGAAGTATTATAGAAAGCGCTTGAGAAAACTAGAGAATGGTGAATGGGTAACATGGGTAATCACTGTTTCTTGCAAACAATTCTGTGTTTTGTGAATGTGCATGCACGAATGTATGCACTTTGAGGTTCAAATAACTCATATTTTCTCTTTTGTTTCCATTTCTACCACCTTTGGTTGTGATTTCTGCATTCCTTAGGACTTAGTGCAACACTTGGCACATAGTAGTTGGTGAATGAGTAAATGGTAACTGAGTAAATGGATAACTTTGCAGACAACACAAATAGATCTCTTTAAAAAGAGGCTATGCCTTTTTGATATTGATTGGCTGTAGGGATACCCTAAAATATGGCACTTTGCCGACTCTTGGACTTTCTCCTGTCTTTCTTCCATGAAATTGTCCTAAACAAATTCTCTCCTGAAAACAGACCCGCAAACTCTCTTTCTAGAGTAGTCCTGCATTATATCCGAGAAACAAGAAAAATCGGAACAAACAACTGCTAGATCATACATTCTGTCATACAACCATACTTCTCTGTGTCTGTTCATAAAAATATATGGTTGTCCTCCACTGAGGGTTCTTCATTTATGAAAGCTATACTTTTAACTTTATGAAATATATTGTATGCTTTTTGATGAACCTTTCTTTCATTACAGGAGTCTCAGCATGCACCTTGCAACAGGTAATGAAAAGATAATATTTTCTCTCCTATATAGCACATAATATAGCATATGCCAACATGTTGAATGTTAGTCTCTAGAAAGCAACAGTCCCATGACATCAGCCACCCAAAGTCCTGGCTCACTCACTCGCTTTGTCCAATAGCACATGAATAAATGGCAGTTGTCAAGGAGACATACAGTTAAATGTCTGCCTTATTAAAAACCCGAATAAATAAGCTTTGTCAGTGTTTTTCCTGATTGAATGATGGCAATCACAACAGGAAATAGTCCTGAGCTTCTTATGTTCATGAACATGCTAGGAGAATAGAATATGGACTGTCTTTTGCTGAATACCCAACATGTGCCAGGCAGTATGTCAGGTGTTAGACTTATATCATGTTATTTAATTGTGATCATATGTATGGGAAAAATTATACCTCTTTGTCTACCTTTTGTAAACAGATGAGAAACTGGAAACTCAGAATATTGCTTATCAAGTTTACATAGCAGATACTTACAGAACTAAATCTTTAACTTCTTTCTCTGAATTCAAAGCAACCCAAAAGCAACAAAATCCTCTCCTGTATAATTCATGTGGGTGAACAAAATGTTCAACTAAGATTACCTTTTAAAATTCTTGCCTGTAGGTAATTATCTCAGTGGAATGGTAAAACTTTGAATGAAGTTTGGACAGAGTGTAGCCTCTCAGGGAGAAAGATCTAGGGTCCAGTGGTGTCTGAGAACTACAACAGGCATCTAACATCTTCTATTAAGGACTCAGCAGGCTATTTTCTTAGAATTTTGACTGGTAGGATGGTAAGTGTGACAAACAGCATAGTAAGGCAGCATGTGCATAGGATTTAACTGAGAACAATTTACAACACTATCTTTACATTTCCTTGCTTGTGTGATTATGGGCAAGTTTCAGCTCTCTGCACTTCCCATTCTTCTCCTGTAAAATTGATCTAATAATACATATAACACTTGATGTTGTGAGGAGTAAAATGAGATTTTTCCATAGACAGTGCTCTGAATCATGCCTGGCAGATAGTGTTTCATAAATATCAATGCACACAACACCTGAAGGATCTATTTTGTCATTACCATGTTATGTGCTGTGAGTCCCATGCAATCATGTAGTCATGTGATCAGGTGGTTTGGTACTTAATTGTGAGAAGAACTGCACCAAGAAAAATCTCTTAGTATTCCTTAGCTTTCAAGTTTGGCTTAATGGGGTGCCCATAGGTCATAATGTGGGACCTTTTTGGCTAAAAGCAACATTTATTTTGTCCTCATATCTATATTAGTAAGTTTTCTCAATGTTACTAATTATGATATCATTTTGAGTTTGAAATGGAATTACCAAGTAATGGATTGAAATTTGAAATGGATTACCAAGTAATCATGAAGATGAGCTTCCATTTGGGGCAAAGAGGATGATACTAGGCTTTGAACTCAGGACCTAACATTTGCTAGGTAGGTTCTCTACTCCTGAGCCATGCCTTCAGCTCTTTTTACACTGATTGTTATTTTGAAACAGAGTCTTGCTTTTTGTTCTAGCCCATGCCAGATCTGTGAGCCTACTTGTGCTTTCCATTGTACACGGGATGATGGGCACATGTCACAGTAGCCAGGTGATGGTTGAGAGACATGAACTTTCAGCCCAGGCTGACTTCAAACTTCAATATTCCTGATCTTAACCTCTCAAGTAGATAGCTAGCTGTTCCCAGTTTGTGTTTTATGACTTATAACTATCTTCTTTTTTTCACAATCAAAAGAAGGGGCAACATTCCTTTCCAAGTTCCAAGAATTTGAACTATTTCTTGTAGTTTTGTTTTGTCATGCTACTTAATCTGAATCTGGTGGCTTAGATTGTGCAGATAAAATGATTTATTATCATTAGTATTATCTCTACTTCCTACTCTTGTACATGGAAAATTTCTTTTGTCTTTAGCACCATTCACTTCTGTACTTTGTCCACACATGGGATTCAGATCCCATCTCAGTAGATGGATGCCTTATATTGTTGATTTTCTTTTTCATAATCGATGGAAGTGGTGATGATGGACTGCAATATATTTGGATTAAAGCAAAAGATTCATCCTAATGAAATGTGATTTTATGAAAGAAATATGCCTAATCCTCTCAAAGACTAAGACAGGCCATCATGGGTAAATAGGAAATATTTGAGGTTTTTTTCTTCTATTCTTTCCCCCACCCCACCCCAAATCATTTTGGGCCCACCAGCTGTTACCAAGAACACTAATAAAATCTTGTCAGCTTAGAGTTATTGCTGGTCCTGGAGAAAAGATAAATGTATATATTTTAAAATATGGACATATGGACATTGAAAACATATTTCTGTAGAGTTCTCCTGGCTAGATTGACTGAGCTCTTTTCCAAGTTTCAAGCTGGAGAAACTGAAAAATGTCTTTGTGTCAAAGTTAAATATTAAATGAAAAATGTGTGTCCAAAGAGCTCTAGAATTAATAAATGATGGAGAAATAGGTAAGAGCCCAAATCATCAGAAGAAGAGGAGAGTTGCACTATAAGCAGTATCACCCTCTGAGGTGTGAGGTCAAACCCACAGGGAAAATACGGTCCTGCAACATATTTCAGCCTCAGGAGAGGCACCATTTCTGTGAAGGAATTACAGAAATGAGGTAGAACATAAAACACAGACTTGAAGGATCCAAAAGCATGACCACTTTACCAGAATGTGCTATGTAGTATCAGAAGAGAATCTTCTTTCCTTATGGGACATCATCTTTATGCACTGAACTATGAATGTCAGGCCCAGCTATTATGGAGAACATTAGTTTTATTGTATTATTTTTTTCTGTGAAGTTTATGAACTTATTTCTTAAGGAAAGTACTTAGGGAAAAAAGGAGATATTACTGAAGGATGACACGACAAACCTGGGAAACAAAAGTTGAGATTTCCTTTCTCAGTTAAATTGTAATGATTATTTGCTCTAAAGTTTTAAGTGCATCCATTAGATAGGCTGTTTGGGTTTCATTTCTCCTTTCCCATGTGGTCTTCTGAGAGGCAACCTGCAATGTGGGAAGAGATGGTGTGCTGCACAATCGAAGCCACTAGATTCAGATCTTGGCTCTGACTTTCGCCACTAGTGTAACTTTTAGAACCCCTATTTCTCTAACCTAAAATATGGGAATAAAAATCCTCTGGCATCATGTTTGGTAGCAACTAGCAAAAACTTAACAAAGGGTAGCTCATTACTTTTGAATTCTTGCTATTACTGTGGTTCAAGAATCCAATACAATATCAGTATACTTTTTAGAAGCCAAATTTGGTATCTTGAGCACATCTGTTATCTCCTGGGCTGGTTGAGCTATCATCTGATATAGAAATATTATATATTAGTTTCAAAAAGATAGTCTCTGTAGAATAGTCACTTCATCTGCCATTGAATAATATTTAGACACTTGGATGAAAAAAATGTAACTTTAATATTGTTGAGTAGTACTCAGAAGAGATGCTTGTTGTGTTGGAGAAGAGAAAGCTATTAAGATGATGTAGTTAAAAAATAAAATATCAATAACTTTAGAACATACTAACTTGAACATTGAGAGTGTAAGGAGAAATGTGCAAAAAAGAGGAAAGAACTATGAAATATCACTGTTTTAAGAATGGGGACCAGGAACATAGAAATAACTAAAATGAGTTAAAGATTGATGGAGCATTAGTCTTGCTAGCTTACCCCAAGCTTATGCTAATGATATTGAGAAAATACAAATGCAAATGAAGTGAACATCATACCAGATGTAGTATGATAAGTGTTCCAAGCTTTACCCTGGAGAATGGTCTGGGGAAGAATTTGGGACAAGTTTATACTGCAAATGTTAAGATTGTGTATGAAGAAATTTGGGGTCCCCAAAAGAATTTAAATTGACAAGTATGCTTTGAAACCTCTGGGATACAGTAGACCTGTTGTGATTCCATCTGGCTTCATTGTGGAAAGCATAATCCCCCCCCCCCCAAAAAATAACAAGTTTGTAGATTCTCATCGCATTACCTGTTCTATAAGATACTTTTACTGAACGGATGGGATGTTAGTTGGGAATTGTGGAGTTGGCTTTCCTGGTGTTGGTTTGGGTGAGTGAGGGTTTTTCCCCCATTTGTAAGAACTGTAGCTGGCTGGAGCTATGGTTGATATTTCTGCTCCCTGTTATCCTAAAATGAAGCTGCTCAGAGGGAAGAGGAAACATAATGAATCAGCTAACATGGTGATAGCCAAGACCATATCTCTATAAGCCACCTTTGTTCAATATAGCTTGTTGTATTGGCCATACTTGGTGGCAAGTGCAGCATGTGTTATATTCTGATGTTACTGGTTCTTATTAACTATTAGTATTCTTATTTTTTTAATTTTATTTTTCCTGTTTTATTGTTATTACAAAGGTGGTGTACAGAGGAGTTACAGTTATATGTCTATTTTTAATAAAGAGAAAATATGATTGGATGTATTATTGATTCCTTGAGCACCTGTATGTGAAAAGGTACAAGATGCTTAAATTATGGGGTGGTTTGTCATGACAGCAAACCCATTCACAGAGAACTATTTGCCATATGCTATTGAAAAACTCTTCATGTTGACTAATTCATATTAATTCATTTACTCATCTCTACCCATTAACTCATTTAACCCTCAGAAAATTTCTCTGAACTGTAAACTCATCTTTAATCATACTTTCCATGTATTTATGATATGAAGAAACCAGAATAGAAGATTTAACTAACATGTAAAAGATATGTAATGTATAACAGGATTAGATTTTGAACTCTGGGAATCTGTCTACATGTTTTAGGTACTTAACTACTAGCACATATCCCTTGTCTGAATGGGAATTTTGAAAACAGAGCAGACTTGCCCATATATATATATATATATATATATATATATATATATATATATATATATATATATATATGTTTACTTTCTCTCCAATAATACTGAATTCATAACTTTTTAAACACTGGTCTTAGGGCTTGAACTCTGGGCCTGGGTGCTGTCCCTGAGCTTTTCTGTTCAAAGCTAACACTCTAATACTTGAGGCACCACTCTACTTTCAGCTCTTTGCCATTAATTGTAGATAAACGTGTCACAGACTTTCCTTCCCCGGCTGGCTTTGAGCCTCTATCCACAGATCTCAGCCTCCTGAATAAGATTACAAGGTGTGTGCGACCAGTGCCCAGCTGAATTGGGAACTTTTATACTAATCTTGTTCTGAAATTTTTATTCAAATTGAGCCATTATATTCAAATTGAGCCATTATATTCAAATTCTGAGTTATTGAGGAGTATGGAAAAACTTCACTTATTTAAAGATTTCTACTTATTGTATGGAAAGAACTCTTCTAAGGATTTAGGAATGAAGAAAAATAAGGTTTAATATCTAACATTTTGTGAATTCCAAAGACAAGAGAATAAGAAAGTTCTCTCCCACAAAGTTCCTCTTAAGTCCAATTAGATGTTGAGAGAATTTTGAGCTATTATGATTTTCTTTGGCCTCTGATGGGTGATAGCCATCCTAAGGAGGCTGATCTTATCCCAAACAAAGCAGGGAGTCCTAGGTCAGCCAAGAGGCAACTCTTCTAGGTCAATCTTCCAACCGCCAGGGCTGACTTCAGGGTTACTTGGTGGGTATAACTAGTTGGCTGAACTAGCTACTCTTTTTATGACAAAACATGTTGCTGGATGTACACAACTAGAATCATACTCTAAGTTCAAATCCAAGTTTGGATTCTTATTATTCATTGAAACTTGAAGCATTTTAAATATTTAAATATTTGTTCCTATGTGAAATATTTATTTCAATATTTCCTCCTATGTGAAATGACAATAATAATAATTGATACCTCCCAGGATTTTTGGACTTAAATGAATATATATATATATATATATATATATATATAATATTAAGAAGGGTATCTAATAGAGTCAGTGGAAAATATTAGCTGAATAAAGCAATGTATTAGCTGGAGGAGTATATCCAAGATTTGGCAAGCAGACAAGCAAAGTCTAGCTTACACTTAAACCCAAAACACCCCTCCTACCTAGTCCTCCCTCCTACCTCTCAGAGAGTATGTCACTGCCCCTTTTCATTTAATCATTTCATCTTCTAAAGAAATTTATGATAATAAAACATGTGCTTGTATTCTCTCTTCTAAATTAAAGCTATTTCCAAGCTAGTGAATAATCTATAACTAATAATGTCTCCTTTGGAATATCTAACAGGTTTTGCTTCTTCATTGGCTTTGGACTTTTGGAAACTGGAGCAAGGAATTAGATGACTGTATTTGTAATTCAAAGAAAAAAAATCCTGCCTGATCTTCAGTGCTGTTGAGGACCAGATGTCTTGCCTCATAGGAGTTCTAGTTCTTTTAACATATCTCTCATTAGCCGGTCGCCGGTGGCTTATGCCTGTAATCATAGTTACTGAGGAGGCTGAGATCTGAGGAACATGGTTCAAAGCCAGCACGGGCAGAAAAGTCTGTGAGACTCTTATCTCCAATTAACCACCAGAAAATCGGAAATGGCACTGTGGTTCAAGCAGTAGAGTGCTTGCCTTGAGCTGAAGAGCACAGGGATAGCACCCAAGCCCAGAGTTCAAGCCCCATGACCGACCAAAAAAAAAAAAAAAGATCTCTCATTGCTTCTGATGGATGAGAAGTGTGCAGTCAATGAGATTAATTCCCACTTAGACATTACCACAAAGGGGACATTGTTTCCAAATACCCTCCAGATGAACTTTCAATGAGCTTTGGCTCTGACATTGCTCCAGCTTTCTCTTCCCTAGCATCTATGGGGTGATCAGCCAAGGGATTGCTGCAGATCACAGCCTTCTGCAAAATGTCCTAAATGAACAGGACCCTAGAATTCTCCTGATGATCTGGATGCCTTTATAGTACCTATACAAGTTTTCTTAAGCTCTATTCTTTTGAGATGGATTATACTACTGGGGTGTTCATCCCCAGCGCAAATATGGGTCTGGGGAGCAGCTGTTTGTTGGGAGACCTTAGCTCCATCACAAATATGACTCTGAAATCTGTTGTGGTCATGGTAGAGCAGAGGGTTGGGAAACAGAAAGAACTCCAAACAATATGAGAATTCTAAATTTGAACTTGGCTTTCTAGATTGTTATGAAGGCAAATTTTTCAAAGTGGAGGGAGAGAATGTAAGTTATTTAACAGGTTGTTGGCTGTTAATAAGTTCTAAATATTAAAATGTATGGTATGTGGGCTTGCATTAGAAATCTTGTCAAAAGCATCACAAATATTAGGGGTAATCCTAAATACATAAATAACATACCTACATGTTTATACAGCACCCCCTGCAACACATGCTAAAGTATACCTAAGTTGTTGTTGTTGTTGTTGTTGTTTTGCCAACACTGAAGCTCCCAAGGAGCAAAATAGTTAAACTGCAAGAGTAGAGAAGAACTAACATGGATAACCATCTATGACAAGTTTCACTTTTTATCTTGAAAATAAGATTATGGGAAGCAAAATATGATCATATTAATGAATCAAAATAATAATGGGTTGGTTTCACTGGGAGAAAAAGCAAAACAAAAGCAGAAGGGAAATCCCTGGAGGTCCATTGTACCGAATATGGTATGTATCTACTCTCTGTCAGCCAAAGCTGTGGTGTCTAAAATTTATTGCTGGAGTATCTGGAATTCTTAATAAAAATTCCAAGAGCCCTTGGGGCTTCTGGGCAGCATATGTGAAATTAGAAGGGAAGGAATATTTAATTTTCTGCAAAACTCACAATAACAAGGTGTTAATGAGGTAGCAGCAAGGTATGACAGGGTGTCAGTTTTCTTCTTTTTGTGTTTCATATATGTATATATACATTTCCCCAAAGTTCTAAAGATGTGTATATATATATATATATATATATATATATATATATATATATATATATATATATTTCCCTCTAAAGCCAGAAGCCAGAGAACATTGGAAAGAAGAAAGAATCCCTTTTCTCTCCTCTTAGAGTTCCTGGGGCAAGGCTGTGTATAGACCACTCCTGCTTGGTTGGTGAGGTGGCATTTCTGGCATGCATACAACCACTCATGACCTGAAAATTATAACTCCGGCACGGGCTGCCAGTTCATTCCTGTTCCACATGCAGGAGTGAAAACTAGTAAGAACAAGTGCAGACAAAAACTTAGTCTTAACAATCTAATTCTTTCCAGTACAAGTTCAACTCTGAGGATCACCTGGATCTCCTTTAATTTTTTTAAATTTAATTTTCTCCCTTCAACTATTATATTTGATTAAATATAGAAATTGTATACATGCATGGAGTACGGTATGATGTTTAAACACATGTATAAATGTGTAATGGTAAAATCAGGGCAATTAGAATTTCTATCTTATCTTCTCAATGTATTTGCAGACTTGGAGCCATCACCATTGCCACCACCACCACCTCCTCCTCCTCCTCCTCCTCCTCCTCCTCCTCCTCCTCCTCCTCCTCCTCCTCCTCCTCCTCCTCCTCCTCCTCCTCCTCCTCCTCCTCCTCCTCCTCCTCCTCCTCCTCCTCCTCCTTTTACTGGTTTGTAACCAATATGTAAGGTTATTGTTAACTATAGTCATTTGATACTAGTAGGAATTTTTATTTTAGTAAGAATATTTATTTTAGTCTTTGATTGTCATCTCCTTTGATGAACTGACCTCTGTCTCTATATGTATAATTATGTGGCCTCTGACAAATGACTCTCAACGAGCCACAATTTCTCTATGTGTAAAGTGAGAGTAAAAGCATACCTCTGGGAGTTTATAAACACTGCCAGTACAATACTTCCTTCACTATGGATGCGTCTTCCTAAGTGTTTTAGAGCCCTTTACAAATAACTCAGTATTTTAAAAGAAACTGATATCTATCAGACATATAGTTTATCTTTTGCTTGAATAGGGAAATGAATAGGGAAATCTCTTTCCCTCCCAGGTTTATTCAATCATTGTCTTTACATGCATGTCTTATGGGTACAGTCTTGGAGAGGATGCCTCTCAAGAGGGCCAGAATGAAACTAGAGGATGTTGTATGACTATGTTGGACTTCTCTTCCAAAGAACTCTTGAGCTAAAAATGCATCTGGCTCCCATTTCCTGTAGAATTTTGCTTATTTGAAATGTTTAAGCAATCAATTGATCTGACTTCAAACAGACTAGGTTTTGCTGGCCATGTAAAGACCCAAACCTCCTTTTGTGTCACTCCCAAGTCTGGACTTCACAAGCAGCCAGTTCCCTTCATGCCTTCGTTGAGGACTTCTCTTTGGCCACTGGTCTTCTGTGCTGAGCCAAGTGTCAGGCTGGGAATGAAGGCAATAAATCTCTATGATTCTTCATATTTGGAATTTCTCCCACTGCTTCTGATAAGGAAATGACAGAGGCTCTGTCTGAGCTTTACGCATGAACCTCAGAGAAATATATAATCCAAATCATGTTTTGCTAACAAAATGGAAAACAAAACGTGCTAAATCTGGCTTTGAGTTAATCCAGATGGTTTTGAGGGCTTGAGTATTGAATGTAGAAATTATCTTTGTTCTTGACTAGATTGCAGTGGGGGAAATTTTAGAATGAAGACAGATTTCTTTCTATCTTAGAAAGTATTTTGATTAAGTATTTCTCAATGAGAAAGAGGCAGAAGTTTTCTTCCTCAGTGTACATGTTCACACAGAAAAGATTTTTGCCTTCCTGTAGTAAGAACAAACTCACTACTACGTCTGCTCTTCCTCCACCCCGGCTCTCCTTATGTATTTTAGAATTGCTAAGTTTCATTCTCAGCCTAATGACTGATTGACATGAATGTGATTGAAGACAAGCAATTCCTCAAGGATGGAAAGATTTTTCCATGATCTATGCACATACTCTGGGGTCTGGGCCAGCTCCCTGCATGACCGGGGCAAAAAGACATTCTTCAAATAAAAGAAAGAAGAAAAGTTATTTTTGAAGTTTCTAGTTGAGGTTGGGCATTTTCTGCCCAACGCCACCAACAGTGTTACAGTCTGGCATTTTAGTAGAAATGATGAAAAAAAATGCTTGGAAAAAGTGTTTCATTCAGCAGTCATTCCTAGACTATACTTTGTTTGAAGAAAAGAAAGAGACCAGTGTGATCACTTACCCTAAGAGTATTGCAGGGATTTGGTTAGTACCAATCTGACCTCAAATTAGCATCCAGCCCCATTCAAAGGGACCACAGTGCTGAGCCATACTATGGAAGTCCAATTAAAACACATTTAAAATATACAATTTTCCCTTGAGCATTAGGGGGTCAGGTCCTGACTAAGATTTTCTTGGCATAAAGCAACATAATCAATGATTCTGACACATTCACCATTTTGGAGTGAATGGGTTGATCTATCCATTTCACTACTAAATCAACTGGCTTAAGTTTTATTGATTTAATTTGCTTTCTTAATGTTGTGTGGATAGAGGCTTTTTGAATTAGTAAAGGAGAATCATTGTGTGGCTAATAAAAATATTAGTTAATCTGGAAATTATGTGCGTTTGATCTTATGTTCTACTTATGTTTGAACATAGGTGTGTTGGAGGTCCTGAGAGTTCATTTCAAAAAAATATTGAAGTCACAGAGTTAAGAAATGTATACAGACTTTCCACTATAGGCCTTACTTACTTCTTCTTTTTCCTAAGTCCATGCTATGATTTGGGGCAGGGTAGATCAAGAAACCATATTGAGGACAATTTTGTGTGTGTATGTGTATGTGTGTGTGTGTGTATGTCTTGGAGCTTGAACTCTTGAACTCAGGGCCTCGATGCTGTCTCTGAGCATTTTCTCTCATGGCTAGTGCTCTATCACTTTGAGCCACAGCACCACTGTGGTTAATTGTAGATAAGAGTCTCAAGGCCTTTCCTGCTCAGCCTGGTTTTGAACCACGATACTCAGACCTTAGCCTCCTGAATATTTAGGATTACAGTCGTGAGCTACTAGTGCTCAGTGAGGACATTTTAAAAATTAGAAGTCTATCTTTTATTCTACACATAAAATTATGAAGGTTCTAAGAAATTATATCATAAATATCACTCTCTTGTTATATATTTGCCCTCTATGTTCATTTGACAACTGTTGTTTTGTTGTGTTAGGTAAGCCAGACACTGTCATCTCATATAGTGAGAAAGATAAGCTCCATGGAGCTTATATTTTAGAGGAGAGAGCAGGCAATAAACCAAAGAAGGTAACTTTACATAGAAATTAATGCTGAATACAAATATATTAACTGAAATACAATGGATTCAAGGGAGAACTCAAATAGTATAATTCCTTAGAAAGGCAAAATCAAAGTTCAGCAAAATATGACACGAGGAAGTGGGTACTCAAAAGGGGTGACTGGGGTGGGGTCAAGGGAAAAGGGGTAGATGAATGAAGTCAATCCAAGGTATATCCTAAAAAATTAAGAAGAGTGAGGGAAGGGATAAGTAAGGGAGGGGAGGGTGAGAATATTGAAAAAGGTAACTGATCAAGATATATTGTATTCATAAACTGTCTTGTTAAATGGCAACTCATTTGTACAACTACTTAAAAATAATTATAAAAAGAAAAGTGAAGTTTGTGTTGTAAGAAGAAGAACCAGAGCATTGTGATGAAATGAGAGGTTGGTGTAACTTTAGGTAGTTAAGAAAGGAGTTCATGGGGAGGAAGTGGCAGTTGAAGACAAGGCCAGTGATAGTTTCTGGACAGTGTGCAGGCTAAGATTAGTCTGTAATTGGACTCATTAAGGGTTAAAAGAGTATACACTCATATCTACTCATAGAAAGGAGAATAAGAGAGAGAGACTGGAACAAAGCCTAGAAAAATGCTAATTGCTTTTGATGTACTTAATAATCATTGTAGTTATCAAGTTCGATCTCCTTGCAGGTGTGGGGAGTTAAAAGTTATGAAGAGAGTCCTGACTTTCTGGAGCTCACAGCATATTCCAGTATGGTGCTTTTCCATGTGTGGTTTACAGGTCATTTCCATCTTACTAGCCTTTCTTGTTCCCAATATTGTCCCTAAGGATTCTAATTATATTTGGAGGTTTGGCGGAGCTAGAAATCTGCATTTTATACTAGCTTGTTGTAGTTGACTCTTGTGTTCACTGAAGATAGAAAATGACTTTCTGAATGGCTAGACTATGATTAATGGTTACACTAACACAATTCATGGAGCCATATATATCATGAAATGATATTTTCCAATGAATATCCTAATTTTGTCATTGATTGAACTGGATGGCATGTGGGCTTAGGATTGACTTGCTTTTAGCTGTGGTTTGGAATGTTTGCCTGATAGTCTTCACTGTCCTTCAGAGGGGTGGGGGGGGGTAGGACTTTACCTTTTAGGAAGACTATGCCAAAAATGTCTGCCAAAGGCTTTTGCATCTGCAAGACATTCTATTCATAGATTAGCCTATCTGAACATCTGTTGGGCTTCTCCTATTTTTATTTTTTATTTTTGTCCACCGTGGGGTTTGAACTCTGGGCCTGGAAGCTGTTCCTCAGCTCTTCAG
Organism: Dipodomys merriami; assembly: GCF_024711535.1. Taxonomy (NCBI): domain Eukaryota; kingdom Metazoa; phylum Chordata; class Mammalia; order Rodentia; family Heteromyidae; genus Dipodomys; species Dipodomys merriami. The sequence continues at coordinate 89,314,274 of NW_027203381.1, forward strand.
CTCAAGGCTAGCGCTCTACCACTTGAGCCACAGCGCCACTTCTGGCTTTTTTCCTGCTTATGTGGTGCTGAGGAATCGAATCTAGGGCTTCATGCATGCAAGGCAAGCACTCTACCACTGAGCTACCTTCCCAGCCCCATTACACCTATTTTTTTTTAAAAGTGTGATGTTCACAAAAAGGGAGACTGGGAAGATTTATTCTCTCTCCTTGGTTTTCAGCTCTAATGTGTCCCAATCATTTTTCTCACTTTGGACTTGGGCCTATCTTTGAAATGTCTGAGACTCAAGAATCTTACATGACACTGGTTACAAGGACAGATTTGTACAGATCTACCTGAGTTTGAGGGAGAAGAGCCTCTCTAGTCCAGACTAGTTCCTGTGTTACACAAGCGTAGACTTCTGTTTCCCCATCAAATACTTTTATGAATGGGGCTTGGTCTGGTAACAGATGGATTCTGTCTGACTCCTTCTTCATTTTTCTCATTTTTCTCTCTTTATTAGTTTTTATTGCTAACTACTCAACAGCTCTGGCAAAATTCAGAGATGGTGATGGAATAAAGGCTGGTCAGAACTGATAACGGGGAATTATGCATTGAAAATTAGGTCACTTTAGAGGGAGAAAGAGATTGTTTTAACTTAGACTAAATTAAGAAGATGGTCAAAAGAAGCCCACCTGTTGGATTACTGACCTGTTAGTTCTTCAATTCTTTTATAATTTTTCAGGTTGACAGTGTTCTTCAAGAAAGAGTATAAAAAATGAGACTTGTAGAACTGATGTGATACTAAGAATTTAAATATGATACCAGAGAAGAGGGATGTATTACACCAGACCAGATCCCCACAGAGAAAGGTTCCCTCGACATTTTTTAGGTGGCACATGACAATTTGGCTTTTCATATGAAAACAGAATATTTTCTACTTCCTCCACTCCCTTCAGCTTATCAATTTTGTTCAAGCTTTTCTTTATTCATTCAACAAATCTTTGCTGAGTGCTAAGTGTGTGCCAGCTACAGTTTTGATTGCTGGGGATAAAACTAAAGAGAAGACTGGCCAGCCTCCTCCTCTATCTTTATAGAGTATATATGCTATAACAATCGATTTCTCATCAACAGAAATGACTCTAACTAATTACTATCTATTAGAGAAGTAAACTACTAGAAAGGAGCCATTCTTTGTAAAAGTGGGGGCTAATGAAGGATGCATTTTTCCTGGGAATATGTTGGTCATTTCCTATGCTCTGTGTAGATGTAAAAGAATTTCTCAGCTTATCTTTAAACTACTAGGTATATAGTGTTGGCTTTTTTCCCTGAAAGTTTGGTGCTCTGGGCTCGGTGTTTGTACTCATAAAGTGTTCTTACCGACTGCACATGGGTGAAGTGATGATACCGTCTCTAACTCTTTGTGGCCAAATTCAGCACAATTAAGTGCCTGTGAGTTTAAGACCCTGGTTCTCAAAGAAAAAGTCCCTGGCTCACAAACCAGCTACATTTCTTTCCCATTTCTATTGTAACATTTCTTGCTCAAGAATATAATAAATGGGCACATATTTGAGATTCATGGCCTTTTAGCTTTTACTTCTTTGATTATTCACATTTGTAAATACATCCTAGATAGAAGGCCTGATTTATTATAATTTTTCTGATAACAAGTCTTTGAAGCTATTTTACAAATGAGTATGTAGAAATGTCACCTGTGAGGCTCATGGTCTGGTTCAGGATTGTATCTCATAGTGGGTGTTATATAGATAAGGTATGTTACTGTCTACTTGGTTTCTACTCTAAAAACGTGTAATGAGGGGGGTGGGAGAAGAACGGGGGTGGTAGAGATGGGAAGGAGTGGGAAGGGGAAACAAAGGAGGAGGCAACAATGCTTGATAAGAAATGTACTCATTACCTTGCTCATGTAATTGTAACTCCTCTGTACGGTATTTTCACAATAAAAAATGAAAAAAAATGTGGTGACACTTCTTTTTGGGATACAAGGATTTGAATCTAGGGTCTGATACTTTCAGGCAAGTGCTCTACCACTTGAGTGACATCTCCAGCCATGTTTCTGGATAAGATTTCTTGTTTTTCCTCAGGGCCCAAATCCTCCAATCTATTCATCCCACACAACTGTAAACACATGCATCGTATTAGAGAGCACATTACTCTTATTCTTGGTGTACCATCAAGCACAGCTAATTTGTTAAGGTAAGGTCTGAATAATTGTGGCTTGTGATGTCTTTGAACCATAATCTCCTGATCTACACCTTCCACATAGCTAGGTTACAGGCATGGGCCACCATTCCCTGCCTAAAGAGTCTTGTATTAAAATCTTCTTTCAATTTCAAAAATGAATTTTGAAATCCAGTCATCTGCTATGATTAGAAGGTTGTTAAGTTTCACAAAATGGATCCATCTCAGGCTACCCAGCCTTGTACATGGTATTATTACTGCCTTAGTTGCCCAACCACAAAATACAGGACCATTCTTGTTATCTGCACTTTTCATGCATCTGCAAGATTTTGGAAGATTTGTGGCTTCTCTCATGAAAAAATGGATTCCAAGGCATTATCAGCAAGGCACCAGTTTTGCTGGATCTCTGTAAAAGCCCCTTCATTTTCTGCTTCTACTCTTATCTCTGCTGCCACCCTCCCATTCCCCAGAGGAGTTACAGTGACAATTTGAATAATATTATTTTATTATATGTATATACTACGTTTTTGTCCTCCATTGATTTACTGAGGCAGATTGGAATTATACATATATAATATACATATACTTATATATTAGCATCTATGCTTTAAGTTGTTTATGTAAGAGAGATTGACTACTGTAGTATATGTAGTGTAACAGAAAACTGTAATTGGTCTTAGCTTCATCATTGCTTGGTGGACAACCCTAGGAATAATCTATTTTTTTTGGAGGGGGTGGGGAACTGTCCTAGGGCTTGAACTCAACATCTGGGCTATTTTGCTTAAGACTAGGACTCTACCACTTGAGCCACAGTTCCACTTCTGGCTTTTTGTGGTGGTTAATTGGAGATAAGTCTCACAGACTTTCCTGGCTAGGTTGGCTTTAAAAGTCAATCTTCAGATCTTAACCTCCAGAGTAGCTAGGATTACAGGCTTGTGGCACCAACTATAAACTCACTTAATTATTTTTAACAATTGCAGTTACATTTTCTATTTCTGTTTAGATAAAAATAGTAATATTTATCGCATGGTGTTACTGTGAATATTTGGACAGATAGTATATGAAGCATAGATTAATGCCTAGTCCATACTAAGTGCTCTGTGCTCATTTTTACAGTATTGAGATAAAATACAGATAAGAGAAGAACACATTAAAGTATTCTAAGGGATTCTTATCTTGCATATAGTTTTGTTTTGGAAAAGCAGCTTCTAAATACAAGCGTAATTTTATTCTGCAGTTTATCAATGCAATAATTCAGACGTGTCACTAGATGGCAACAGTGAGCTACAAAACTCAATGGCAACCTTGACTATAGTTTTTACTCTGTCTAGTACCTTTGTATTCAGGTTCTCCTTTTCCACAGGCAAACCTGTGGAAATAACCCCAAATAAAAACCCCAAAATAAAAGTGTAGTCCAAAAGCTTGACCTATCTGCACCCATAGATGCCATTCTTCTTGATATCAATCTTACAGAAACCTGGGTTTATTACATTTCAGTTTGAATGTGCAGGAATTCTAGGCCAGGCAAAAAAGACAAGTTAAGAGCCGGGCGCTGGTGGCTCACGCCTGTAATCCTAGCTACTCAGGAGGCTGAGATCTGAGGATCGCGGTTCAAAGCCAGCCCGGGCAGGAGAGACCTTGAGACTCCTATCTCCAATAAACCACCAGAAAACCGGAAGTGGTGCTGTAGCTCAAGTGGTAGAGCGCTCGCCTTGAGCTGAAGAGCTGAGGGACAACGCCCAGGCCCAGAGTTCAAGCCCCACGACCGACAAAAAAAAAAAAAAAAAAGACAAGTTAAGTGTTCAGAATCCTCTGCAGAAATCCATCAGTGATTCTAAGTGTTCCCACCAGGAATCGTACTTTGGAGCTCCTTATAAAACATAAACTCATGCGCCCCCTCAGTTCTGCTAACCAGAATATTGGTGTTTGAATGAGCCCTGTAGATGATTCTGATGCCTGCTGAAGTTTGAGAACCTTCGTAACAAATCAATGCTTAGCATCATGTAAATGTTGCCATGAGAAGAAAGAGAGCACTAGGGGAACATTTTGCCCAGCACCTTTGTTTTGCCAAGAAGAAATCTGATATCTAGAGAAGATAAATGACTCATTGGAATAAGTAAAACAGATACAATTAAAAAGATGATTGAAAGTCACATGAATGGCTTGTGCTACAGCCAAACTCCAGGGCTGTTAAGTTTCCCTATCCCAGATCTTCCTATAACCACTGGGGTCTACATTCTATCTTGATGAACAAATATCATTTATCTATTAATTTGTACAAGAATTTGTTTGTTTCAGTAAACACTTCTTCCCCCCACCCCCTTTTTCTTTTCCTTTGTCAATCTTTGTGTTGGTTGTGGGGCTTGAACTCTGGGCTTGGCCACTATCCCTGAGCTCTTTGTGCTCAAAGTTAGTGCTCTGTCACTTTGAGCCATAGCACTACTTCCAGTTTTCTTGTAGTTAATTGGAGATGAGTCTTACAAATTCTCCTGCCTGGGCTGGCTCTGAACCGTGATCCTCAGATCTCAGTCTCCTGAGTAGCTAGGATTACAAGAGTGAGTCACTGGTGCTCAGCTTAAATGAATACTTCTGTAGGGATATAAAATTAAGTATGATGAATTCTCTGGTTATCTAGTGTGTGTGTGTGTGTGTGTGTGTGTGTGTGTGTGTGTGTGTGTGTGTGTGTGTGTGTGTGTATTAGAATGAGGAGGAATCAAGTCAGAAAGAGATATCTCCGGCTGGGAATATGGCTTAGTGGTAGAGTGTATGCATGAAGCCCTAGGTTTGATTTCTCAGTACCACAAAAGAGAAAAAGCTGGGAGTGGAGCTGTGGTTCAGGTGGTAGAGTGCTAGCCTTGAGCAAAAGAAGCTCAGGGACAGCACCTAGGCCCTGAGTTTAAGCCTCAGGACTGGCCAAAAGAAAAGAAAAAATAAAAAAAGACATCTCAATTGGGATGTTAAGTGAATACAGCTAGTGATTAGGGGATTTGGGCAAGAAGAGCAAAGTTCAGAGCTAAACTTTGGGTGTTAGTAGTTTACCAAATGAAGAAATAGGGGAAAGACTTTTGGAAAGAGGCATCCGTGCCTATGAAGTATGGGGCTCATAAACTCAGCAGGGAGAATAAGGAGTTTTGTTCCAGAGGAAGGAAAAAGTAGAGGAGTTAGGTTAGACAGATGACTACACTGTTAGGTGTACTACTACTGCTACTAGTTGGTACTTTGGGTGTGTAGTTCCTATACATTCAAGCATGTGCGCTAAGCATTTTAAAGCTACGATCAGGTGACTTCATCCCTAAGCAGCTTTGTGTATGTCCACTCGTTCTTACTTTACAGATGACAATGGGCATGCCTACATTGGTCAATTTTCTTTAAAACAAATGCTATGATGCCCATTTCTTAGATACTGAACTTAGAAAAAAATGCTAATGTTAACCTCTTCGAGGACAATCTCTATGTGAAGTATGTATAATAAATATATATTTGATACATATAATTTCATAGGCATACTTTCCATCAATACATAAACCAGGAGATTTTTGGCGTCCTTTTTCCTTCCTTTTTAAATGTAATGAATGAATGTCCTGTTATTTTTTCCAACTTTTAGCAATGTTGGGAGTAGTGCCTTTCTCATGACCAGAGAGATGTATTGTGTTTGAAAAGTGGCAAAGAATGCCTATGAAAAGTGGCAAAGAATGCCTATTTCAATGCTATTACTTGACTCAGTGAACAAAAGAAGCCGAGCAATGAGCAAATGACCTTGTCTAACATCACTAGCTTTGTTATTTTTGGTTTTTTACTTTATGAGCATTTACTGTGAATTTGCTCTCATATCAGCACAAGCATCTTTCCTTCCCTGAACAGGAGTACCCACAAACCAAACTGAAGATTCAAATTTGTCATTAAAGCTCTACTACACTTCAAAATACTGTGCCTGGTTCTTCCTAGGTGAACTTCTAGAAGGCCCACGATTCACTGGGGGAATTTTTCAGTGACTATTTCTTATTGAGAAAATTATTTTTTCTACTCTGTACTTGTTGCATCTGCAAAATATTTATCCTGAATTGGCAGATTTAGAAGACTCCTTTCGGCTCTAATGATCTGTGGACTTATGATTCAATGATAAGGGTACAAAGAACTAATTTCTGAGTTTTCTTTGTAGTAAAATTTTTAGTGTTGTCTTCGTAAAAGAAGTTATCAGATCAAATATTTCTCCATGAATTTCTAAGTGAGATCCTTAATATAGTTCTGTTTTTTACTGTTTAGAATCACTAAGACCTTGTCCAGCTCAAAACTGTGTTTATATTAATTTATTCCACATGACAGTTTAGACGTTTTAGGGCTGATACTAAGGCAAGTTACAAGCAGATGTTATCAGAAATGGTTGAGGATCTGTTTGCTTTTAGGTAGAAGAGACACGTTTTAGAAAATGTGCATTCTCTCTCTCTCCCTCCCTCTCTGTCTCTGTCTCTCTCTAAGAGCTCATTTTGTCTTGAGCACTTTTAGTTAGACTTTTAAAAATATGAATAAGTAACTTTTGAGATGATATGTGAAATCTTAATTATATGTGAAACTTTAAAATTTGATAGAATAAAATTTACTAGATAACAAATTTATATATAATTATTTTTTTATATTGTATATATTAACTGAATGCTTCAACATCTTATGAACTCATAATGTTTCTTAGAAAGATATTTTTAAAATAAGCAGAGATGTAGGGCCATAAATATAATTTATAGTTCTTTCCATGACATTTTTACTTCTACATTTCAAGCATTAAGCATGAACTCTTTTAATGAATGAGCAGTATGAGCCATGAGCCATTAAATAATACAGCCTGGCTTTTTCCCTACACATGGAAGATGCATGAGAATGGCCAAATCACTGATGTTAATCTACATTACACTCAGATAGTATCTTAGGAAATTCTATCAATCACATCAAGACAGGTGCATAAAGAAGCCCAGTAATGTGAATCAGTACTGTGGGCCTTGAGCAATGGGATTTTCTAGCCAAGCATTATCCTGTACTTAACTTTATGGTTTCTAGTAGCCATTTGAAAAGATTAAAAAGGGATAGATAAAATTAATTTTGTTGTACTGTATTTATTAATACATAAATTAACTTTATTTATCTCAGGATTTTGAGGTTATAGTAACAGGTAATAAACACAAAAGTTATCTTACATTCTTGTTTTCATTCCATATCTTAGAGATTTGGCATGCGTCTTATACTTACAGTACATTTCAATAGATACTGACCATATTTCAAGTGCTTAATAATTACATGTGTCTAGAGAATGTCAGGTTGGACAGTGAGTGCTATGCTAGTTGATCCTACTTTTCAACAGACATCAGTAATATGCTGTAGAGGAAAGATAAAGACTAGTCTGAAATCTTAGATACTGTGTCTGTTTCCTGGCTTTGACATTTGATATGACTACCAAAACTGATTTAGTTTCTTTGAGTCTTAAATTCCTATTTTTTGTAATGGTAAATTTTAATAACTACTATACTCAGTAGGCTGGGGTAAGATTAAATAAGATATTATATGTGAAAGTTCTCTGTTAGATCATAAAGCACTATACACATGTAAGGCATTATTACTTCTTTTATTGTAGATTTGCTCTTATGACTTGCCCAAGGCCACATTCCAAATTGGTAGGAGAATCAAGGATAACTTTGGGGGTTTCTGATTTTCAGCCATCTGTAAAAACTAAAGGCTACCTAGCTAGTCTATTTTTTTAACATTTAAAGAGTCCTTTTATTTTTTAAAAATGGAGGAAATAAGAGAGTGGCATTAAGAAGTAAATTCCATATTGAATAGTTATGATCTTTTTGGCCACTGCCATAATGTTCTACAGTAAAATTATACATAAGGATATTTATACACTTACATACTCAGAATTATAGCCATCAAGGATTGGACTTCATGGTTGTCATATAATATAAAATCCCATGTTCTTCAAAGTTTCAAACAACTTTTAAATTGAACTGTGGTTTCTCTACTCTATCCCCAAAATATAGTACAGCCACAAGAAAGTCCTTCTGTAGTGAGCTTGATTAATAAAGCAGATATGGATCAATTCAGCAGGCTTTCCATGGATATTTTTGGTTACAGATGTAGCTCATTAATTCACATGTGTGAGATAGCATTTCTGTAGTGTGAATCCAAAAGACATATTAATGTTAAACAGAAAGAGAGAAGCCAGGTCAACACATTTTATTTACTGTTCCTTTTGTGCAAAGTATTTTAGGTATTTAATAGTCAAATTGAATTTAAATTATCATAGATAAAATTTTTAATAGACTTTAAAAGTATGCATGATAATTTTCATTTAGATATAAAAGTAATTTTACTTGAAGAACACATGGAATCTGTCCACATGGAAAATGTCTTATGGGACATGAATCTCAGTAATGTATATTTTTGAAAAGTAAAAAAGAGATGATCTGAAGGAAATGATAGATTATTCAAAAATAATTTTGATAGTTACATTCTGTACTTTTGGAGAGCACCTAGGGTATTTGCTATTATGATCAGTTCCCATTTCCCTAATTGTGTTTCTATCATGGTATTTATTTTTACATTTTTGCTTTTCACCCCTCAACATTTGTGCCTAATGAACATCTTTATAGAAATTAAAACTACATAAAATATTTAGAGTTTTATGCTATAAGAAATTAGCATGAGCCAAGTTCATTTTCACAGAAAAAGATACATATGCTCAAGAAGATCTTTTTTTTAAATCAAAATTATTTTAAATAATTTCAGATGGCTGCTTTCATATAAAACTATCATGTTTAAGCTATAAGACTGCCTGAATTAATGACAATATTAAATAAATATAATTTTAATTTTAATTTGCTGAGTCACTGCTGTTGACTATTTCATTAATAGTTTATTGAGCAACCTTTATTTTACTGCTTCTGCACCTTAGTTTCAAAACAAAGAGCTCAATTTTTAAAAAGGTTGACAAAAATGTACATTTTATATTTCCACTATAACTTTATAAGAAATTCCTTTCTTTTGCCCTGCAATAACCAATTTCTACATTTTTTAATGATTTAGTTTAACATTATTACAGTAATTTTTTTTTACTAGGAAAGTGCATCAATGCCCTTGGCCACAAGATTTTGTTACAAGAATCCAGAAATGGAGCCTGTCATTGGTTGCAACAACTAAAATGTTTCTCTGGATCCCATTCAGACTTACAATGTGAATGTAAGCCATGTCAGGACTCTTCATTATTTTCTCCAAAATCTTCAGTCAGTTTGAGTCCTATGACTTGTTACTTACATAAGTACAAATTAAAAAAACAATCATTTTGAATTATAAATATTTTATTTGGAGAGACTATGACTTTAATGGCATCCAGCCAAAATGATTAGTGGTACTTACATTAAAAGTATAATACCCTAATGAAATCATTAGTGTATTTGCATTTCTTCAGAAACTCTGAATGGATTCATTCTCAACAGGGTGTGTCCATGGATAAGGAACTGTAAGAGAGATGCTGGGCTTGTTTAGATTAGGTGTACTCAGCAAGAATGTAGAAATCTGAGGTATCTTCACAATTCATTTTTTTCAATTATAAAATAAAAGTAAATGGACCATAAAAGCCATTGTACTACTATATAGTAGGAAATATTGAGCTCAGTTTCCAAAAGTCACACTTAAGAGCAGGCAATGGTCATAAGCATAGGATGGCTGTGGATACTATGAGATAATGTCTACTTGTTAGAAATGGATGGTATGTTGTGGCTTGGTTTTCCATTGAAGTTCAAAAGTTAATGACGTACTTTATATTTTTATTGCATGTACTGAGGCATCAATTAAAATATAAAAGAGATTCTCTCCTGCTGTTAATAGTTTTAACTGTGGATATATTCAATATCAAATGTGAATAAAACCATATTTGTTATATCATTCTCTGTTTCATACATCCTAGATTGTCTTTAGGAAAATTTAGTACATATCACTTCAGTCATCTGAAAGGAATCATTTCTTCATTACAGCTCATAACTTTAAACTATAAAATATCACTTGGAAAAAAATATTGGCTCAATTAAGAGAAATATGATAATGGTAGAAAAACACATATAGACATGTCCGGGAGATGATAAGATTATTTTAATTTTCCCATTTGCACTGGAATTATTTATTTTACAAATCTCCAGATCTTTTATTACTTAAAGTCCTCTGCTGAATCATGAAAAGAAGCTTAAGTTAGCAATTTTCCTCTGCAAAATCTAGCTGCTAGCATCTGGTGAACACTTGAGTACCTATGGAAATGATTATTTTAAGACTCTATTTCAACATGCTTGGACTCAAAAATCAGCCGGGATCACTCTCTGTATTTTACTATAGGGATTTAAAAACCTGGTATTAGCCCCAGTCTCAAGTCTTTGCAACAGTGTAGATAGGATAGCTGAGAGGATGTTAGTCCTTGCAAGCAGGCTAAGCAGCTGCCTGCCAATTGCCCATGTATTCCTAGACAATAATTGGTTGCATCACCTGTTGATCCCCTTATAGCCAAGCCCTTGTCCTGTCATCACTTTCCCACACTTACATTTATACTTGTCTGGCTTATAGAATTGAGGACCAGTGTTCTTTCTTGTGCCTTCCTGTGGTACCCTTGGGGCTAGTTTCTGTGTCTTCACGGGATGCTTCTCCACTTCCAAAACAGCTTCTGAAGTAGAATAGAAGAGGACAACTTTACTTAACTGGGAAGACTTATAAGAAGCAACACTGCTATCACTAGATCATAGGAGAAACTACATAATAGTAGAGGCATAAATGCAGAATTCAGTGAAAAGTACTATTGTTCCAACAAAATTAAGGGGAAATAGAGATCGCTTTTATGTTAATTAGAGACAATGATTTTGTTTGATGCCATCAAGTATACATTTACTTATTTTTACACATAGATTGCTACAGCTGTGATCTGAAATGTCTCCCAAAGGTCAGTGAATTAAAGGCTTGATTGCTAGTTTGTGGTGCCCTTGGGAGATAGTAGAGCTGTTAAGAGGTGAGGCCTTGCGGAAGGAAGTTAGGTCATTGGAGAAGTGTCTCAGAGGGAACACTGAGACCTTGGTCTCTCCTTTGTTTTGCTTTTGGCTGCCATGAGGTGAGTAGGTCTCTTCCACCATTCACCCCCACCATATGTACTATATAGCCATAGGTCCAAAGCAGCAGGGCCTACGGATCATGGATTGAAACCTCAGAAATGAGGAGCCAAAATAACATTTTTCCTCCTTCTAAGTACCTGACTAACACATATTTTGTACGTGGCCTTTATCCAAATAGACAATGCATAATTTATCTTCATTTTTCCCATGGTTATATGTTATATGTTTAATTTTCAATAATTCAATTTTTCTTTATATAATTGAGATAATTTACAAAAGATTGAGGGGATTTGTTATAGAGGAAGCAAACTTATGAAGAAGTGATAAAAAAAAAGTTCAGGAGAGAAGTTAGGTTTATTTAAGAAAAGCAAATTTTGAACAATACATTTCCATTCAATTTGTATACAAAGATTCTGAGTGAGGATTTATTCTTAGTGTTTATCAAATTAGATCTGACTTTTATTTTTTTATTTGGCAACAATAAAAGCCTTTTTATTTTTAGGTTTTGCTTGGGATTTTGATATAATCTAACTAGTTGAATATAATTTAGAAAGCCTCTATCATCTAGACTTATAAGTCATACGGAATTTATCTCTATTTAATCTGCACATCAAAAATTTCACTCTGTCTTTGACATATTAAAGACATTTTGTTTTGGTGTTTTCCATGGGGTCTGGACTACTGAATATATTTATATATGGGAGCTGAATATATCATCCAGCTTCTGACATGTGGCTTTGCTATAGAGACAGTCTGTACAATATTCGTTCAGGCTCAGAGGATCCAGAAATGGTTTGAACTTTGCCTCAACTTTTGCAAAATCAGATGTAAATGAAGTTTGAGTTAGCCATTGATAAATGGAAACTTCAAGGTATACGATCTGATTATCACTAGTAATAAAGTTAAGCAATAGTAAGTGGACTCAAGAGCTTGACTTTTCCAGTGCACTACATCTGTGGCATAACTCCTTGCAGAAGACTGGCAGCTCACAAACACTGTTGCCTCCAGGGAAAAAGAAGCTCTCCACAGTCTGATTTGATGCTAGAAACAGGATGAAAATACATTTTAGCTATCATTCTTTATTTATTCTTTAATCAATATGTATTGGAGAATTACTAAGTGTAAGGCATATAATTTAGTCTTGGAGAGAGATTATTGAAAAGAAACTAGATACAGTGTTAGCTATCATAGGACTAACAATGTGAGATAGTGATTTTTTCTCCAATGTTTTCTGCTTCCTTTTTTCTACTTGCATAAAAACAGAAGGGGAGAATGATATACAGAATAGATAGAAACACTGAAGATATGAATTATATATACATACATGTGTTATATATAGAATTCAGTCTACTTCTGTCTAAACAGCTTTTACATATACACAGCTAGGTAGATTTTTCTTTTCGGTTGTGGGGGCTGAACTCTGGGCTCTGTCCCTCAGCGCTTCAGCTCAATATAGTTGTTAACTTACGTATTCTATATTACAGACTATTATTATATTTATTTTTATTTTTGAAAATATATTTTATAATTATTTTCAGATTATTATTATTTAGCATGAAAACTTTAAGATACTTTATTTGTTAATTCTGACTTAGGCACAACACACTAGAATATAACAATCCAGGTTCTGGGTGCCAATTTAACCTTAGCTTTGAATCCTGGATTTTTCATTTATTTCTGATGGATATTTGGAAGTCTAATTGATCAAATTTCAGGAAGGTTATTAGACTTTTCAGTTTTCATGTAAGAAAAATTTGGCTAAGTACCTATTACCTTAGGTTTAGTGATGATTAAATGAGTGTATGCATTTATAAATAATAATGTATAATAGTTTCATGACGTTTAGTATTATAAATAATAGATGTAACCATTTCCTAGTAAGTTTGTCTATTATAGTCTGAAGACACCCATATTTAAATTCATATCATTTTCCAAACTTGCTGGAACTTCTAGTTTTGCTCCCTTTTTATTTCCCTTACTACCAAACTCAACTGTTAGAAATTTGGAAAACAAAACAAAACAACAACAAAAAAACAAAGCTGGGCACTGGTGATATATGCCCATAATCTTAGCTACTCTGGAGGCTGAGATCTGCTTCAAAACCAGGCCTGGCAGAAAAGTTGGTGAGACTCTTATCTCCAAGTAATCTCACACACACACACACACACACACACACACACACACACACACACACACACACACACACACGATGAAAAGTGGAGCTGTGGCTAAAGTGGTAGAGTGTAATAAAACCTAAGGGGCACTGATGACTCTGAGTTTAAGCTCCAGGACTGGTATGCAAACCCAAACCCATACACACACAGACACACAGATGCACACAACAATAAACAAAACAAACGGGTTAACGTCCTTGCCTATAGTCTTTTGAAGGATCCAATTGTACTTAAAAATACATCCACTCTCGCTTTCCTCACAGCAGATCATGTAAATCTGCTTCAACACCTCATCTATTATATCTAATAGTGCCTCCTAGCATTTAGAAGGAATCTAAACTTTTATTGGAATTTGTACACCACGAGATTCTTATTTTGCTGCCTGTTTCCTTCTCCTTGTTTTGTACTCTCCAGCCACACTGGCTTTCTTAACAAAATCATAGTGCTCACTTCACTTTTAGTCCTTTGTACTTTCTCTACCTGGCATGATCCTCCTTCCCAACACTAAGTAGATGAACACTATTTAAACCTCAATCTTGAACATTACTTCCTGAAGACCTTTCTTGACCATCATTCTAAAATCAGACATGTTCATATATCTTATTCTTTTCATTCTACAGTAGCAGTTGTGTTTTCCTTATGTAGTTAAATACCTTAGTCACTTTCTCTCTCTCTCTCTCTCTCTCTCTCTCTCTCTCTCTCTGTGTGTGTGTGTGTGTGTGTGTGTGTGTGTGTGTGTGTGTTTGTGTGTGGTGGAGCTAGGGTTTGAACTCAGGTCCTCACATTGGCTAAGCTGACACTTTAACACTTGAGCCACACCTACGGCCTTCCTTTTTCCTGGTTATTTTAGAGATAGAATCTAGGGAACTTTTCTGCCCAGAGTCTGACCTGGAGCAACAATCTTCCAGTTTGCAGCCTCCTGAGTAGACAGGATTATATAGATCTGAGCCAATGGTATCTAGACATCTTACATTTATTCTGCCTCAATACTAACTCTTCTTTCTCATATTCCTGTTTGAAAGCAAGAAATTTGCTTGTTTCATGTGCTAAACACCCTTGAGACCAGAATCAGGCCTACCACATGGTAGGTGTTCTGTAAATACTTGCTAGACTCCTTATAAATATACTTTTTACTTCTGAAATGCAGACTTAGCAGGGAAAAAGAAACATTGAGATTATTTTGAAAAAGTCAGAAATGATAAACTCCATGGGCATTTAAAAAGGCTTTGATGGTTCTGATTAGAGTTAAGTACCTGGCTTCAGTTGTGAAAAAGAAAACTCATAAACAAATCACAACAGTATAAATACTTTTTCTTCAGGAGTGTGATGAGAGATCCCTTGTCAAATCAGATATTTTAAAAGCTGTATCACCATTCAACAGGATTCTTGCTTTGAAATAAAGAATGTTTATTTTCCATCAATATTTTTGTTGCTGCTAAACATGGAATTATTTACTGGATAAGGAACAAGTCTTAGTAAAAAGACTTCCTTTTTAGCTTTGAATGTGTTGAAAATGGTTTTATTTTGGGGGACTGGCTTAATACAAGCATCTATGATGAGAGGTGTTCATTACTGCATTGGGCTAATGAGTATTAAACTGTTGCCATTGGTATGGTTCACTCTGAAACTCAGGAAACTCATGGGTGGGTCACAAGATTCTACAGGAATAAGATCTATTTCTATAAAACCCATGAAAAAAATCTAAACTGCTTTTCTAAACTGCTATTTTAGATATTTCAGAAAGTATATAGTGTCCTGTAACACATAGATTCATAAATATATATATATACATATATATGTATATATATATATGTTTTTTGACTTACTATATTCTATGTTAAGTTTCTTCCACAAAGTAAGGTGATTGTATTCTTATAGGTCTGAAGGAAGAGGAAATGCCCATTTGTTAAACATATCCATAAGGCTAGTGTCCTTGCTAGTTGTGTTATCTATTCTGTCTCAATCCTTCTAACTGTACAATGAATAAATAAAAGCCAGTGAGATGGAAGAGTCCTCTCTTTTGCACAACGTTGAGGGAGAAAGTTGGGAAATCAAGAATCTGCAAACAAAAGGCCTCATCCTCTGGATCTTACTCTAGCATTCAGTTTCAAGATTTGCAAGGGACATTGTATTTTATATTACCGATACAGGGAAGTAATCTGGAACATGACAAATGCTCATTGATGAACAATGTTATTAAATTGGACAAAGGTTTCTATCGGACAGTTGACTTGTTCAGAAATGGATAGACTTAGGTAAAGTAACTTGAGTTCTTGGACATCAAATTGTAGTTGGGTTTCACTTTTGGTAAGGAGATATTGTTTTCAAGATCCATAAGACAGGTTCAGATAATTTAATGGTGATAATGCTCTCCCTTCCACCACAATCAAACTATACTGTATTGCTGATAATCCAGTCAAATGCTGTAAATTAAGCCCTTCCTCAGCAGTGAAGCCTATTGTTTACTGATGATGCTTCAGGTACCAGACTTTGTGCTACTAAATACACTTCAAAAGCAAATAATTTAATTCTCACCACAATTCTATAATAAGAAACCATATATGTAAGATTACTTAATAATATTAACTCATGCTGGGCATCAGTGACTGGCTCATGCCTGTCTACCTATTCAGGAGGCTTAGATCTGAGGATTGCACTTTGAAGCTAGCCCTGGCAAGAAAGTCCCTAAGACTCTTATCTCCAGTAAACTACAAAACATAGCCAGAAGTGGAGCTGTAGCTAAAGTGGTAGAACATTAGCGTTGAGCACAAAAGCTCAAGAACAGTGCCCAGGCCCAGAGTTCAAGTTCCAAGACCAACAACAACAAATTAACACACAATCTCTCTCTCTGTTTTTTTTCTCTCTCTCTTCATATATATATATATATATATATATATATATATATATTTATAGATATATACACACACATACATACATATATATATATATACATACACACATGCACTTACACAAACATTTTAAACATAGCGTCTATGTTTTGTCTGCTTTTCTTTCCCCACCAAATAAGTGAGTGGTTCATAACTGGTGTCTAGAAAACATTTATTGAATTAAATGAAATGTCATTTCTTGTGCTTTCCCTGAGGGAAAGATGCTTATCTCTCACTTTATCCTTTGAAAATCTGACTTTGAAGATCCTTAGGGATGAAGAAGCATTGGGAATTTTGGAAGCAACAAGAAATGTGGAAGAGGCAATGCAGTTATACAATTCAATACATAGCCTACAAAATTAAAACAAATTGAGGGAGGGAGCGCTATTGGGAGGGATGAGTGAGAATGATGAAGGGGTGACACTGATCAAAATGTGCTGCATTTATAAACTGCTTTGTCAAATGGCAATTCATTTGTACAACTACTTGAACATAATTAAAAAAAGAAAAAGAAATGTGGATTGGTTTATCTTGGGTTAGTGAGGAAGACTGATACAAAAGAAGGTTGGAGGGAAAAGAAAGAAATGTGAAGCTGGCTTCCCGGCTTCTTTTCACCACAGAATAAAGCATAAATAAGACAACCAAGATATAAAGGCGTCTGAAGAGTGCCTGAGACACAACACTCATTTATGGCAATGGGTATTGACTGTCTGTGCTTGGAACTGAGCACCTCAGCAAGATTGGGTTTAACTCCAAGAGATGGAGGGTGGTGGAGGCCAGCAAACATCTGAATACATGCAACCTTGTTTTCTGTGCATTTCAGGCCCTGGTTTATTGGCTTTTCTGGTTGCTGATTGTACCCTGATGACTAGTAAGAGTAATGGATGGGAATCTGCTTTGTTCTCCTCACTCAATATTGCTCCCATGGCTTGGCCCACTGACTAAGTTAGGTTCCCTCCAGGGGATTTTCCTGAAATTATGCAGCGTGGGTCTGCAGCCCAGATTCTTCATCTAAATGCCAAAGTCCGCTTTCCACCTCCCACCCCTAGGTCATTAGGCACTTGGATTGCACCAAGCAGATGGGGCAGGGGACTTGCTCAAACAATAGTTTTCTAGAGCCACAAGTGAACCATAAACTTGGGGGGAATGAACCCTCTAGCTACCTGGGACCCTGTCCCCAACCATTACCCTACCTTAAATCCCTCTACCCCTGACTCCCATAACGGCTCCTGTCTCCTGACTCTCCTCACGTCACCGTGGTATCCCTCTTCAACCTTCCATTGAAGTTGATCTGGTCTGTTGAGTTCGCTTTCTGCTCTTTCCGTATTCTAATGCCTTCAAGGCTCAATTTCCTAACAGTAACTATGGCTCTGTTGTGTTCTAGGAAGGCCAGGGACGACACAGCGTCTACAAAGGGAGTCTACTCTCTACAGCTTTGGTTAATCCACAGTCATTGTTTATTAGAACATCCAATGGTTCCAGGAACCACAGCTGTCAAGCAGCCACACAGTGCCGGCCTTCCATGTCCACAGTAGTGCTGTACAGAGCGAAACAGACCCCATACCTCTCCTCTAGGATCTCACAATAAAAACCATACACTTGGGGCAGTGAAAACAATGGGGCAAACAGATGCACAGCTGTGTAAACAGAGAAGTACAACAAATTAGAGGATTTTGGTACAAACTGTTACTGTGTGCTGCTGTTTGTATGTTGGAACTAAGGGGGAATTTTGCAGGTCACAGAACTTGCTGGAGTCCATGTGAAGGTACAGGATGGGAGGGTGAAGGGGAGAAGAAGCCATCCAGTTACTTTCAATAAACAAAAGAAGAAAAGACTTCGAAGCAAGGGGAGAGGGTGTGTTCTCCCTAGCTAACGAATCTGAGGGCCCGTGTATTACCATTTAAGTCTCTCTTTTTCCCCCCTAAGAGATTTGGTTGTAACCAGCCTGGAGAAGGAAAATGAAAATGTATTAAGCAGAGTACAGCCTGCCAAAGAGATTTCTGAAGCCTTCTTCCCACTGGAAACCAGGCTAAAAAGAAAATAAAAACCAGAATGGATTATAATTGTACATTCCACTTATAACCAACTAGCAAAATGCCAATTGATTTTCCAAGGAAATCATTACTTTGGGTGAGTTTTTTTTTTTTAAAGAGTCAATGTTGCCTGCCACTGTCTAGCATTCACTGTCTGACATCCTGAACACTGTCAGAAATGAATCTGGACTCACAGAATTCAGCTGGAAGCAAATTCCAGGCAGTTCTCCCTCTTGGCCACCCCAGGCTGATAGGTATCTTTATTCTTTTAAATATATCCAGATAGGGAATTTGAAAACCTCCTCAGAAATCTTTTCCAGAGTTTATAAAACCTTTACTGCAATAAGATCTTTCCATCGAACTTAAATTCCTTTGGTTGTAATTTAAATTCATTTCCTCTTCTTCGTTCCTCATTAGACAGAAGACTGCTACCCCCAAATAGCCATTTCTCTAAATACAGCTGTGAACACACAGCTCTTGCTTCGTCCATGGACACACATGACTTCTATTTCACATGGCATCTATTTATAATCTTTATTTTTCTCACTTGGCTTCTGACTTTGTCCTCAAGATAAGTAGTATAGATCCTTTAAAATTGTGTTTTATTAATTGATTTCAATTTACAGATATTGACATGACAATGTTCTGTGTCTATTCTAGGCAGACTTTATTATCTGCTTCATAAAGATCTAAAAGAACATTGTCGGTTATACTTTATGTTTCCCTGGAAATGGGTGAGGTAATAGTCCCAAGACATGGATGGCCACTTCTTAGCTCATTAGTAACTTTGAACAATTTACATCTAGCTAGCATGATAGAAAAAAAGTTTGTTCACACCAATACAGTGAAGAGATGGACTAAATAATTTTAATTTGGTGTTCATCACTAGTTCCCAAGTATGAATATATGTTCTTAATATTCGTTTGGACCAAACAAGAAGCTAGTTTCCCTTAACTACCATTTGTTTGACCCACAATGGTTAATGACAGTAGTTTTTCAAACATCAGAGCCTCTAAAAGTTATTTTTAATTTTTCTATTATTTACATATTTAAAAATAATTCCTCTTTGGTTATGTGATACCTATGTATCACCTATGTTTACAGCTCAATTAGTTTCTTCATATGCCAAATCATTTTTAGTTAAAAAGATCTGAATGCTTTTTCAGGGTATCATATAGGAAACAACTATTTTATTTTGATTAAATAACATTTTAGGAGACTGAGAGGGACATTGTAACTCTGTCTCTTTATGGATATGCTTCCTGCCTTTTATGCCCCAGGATCTTCTAGACATATCCTAAGGTAAGACAAATTGACAATATTATACACAAAAGTTCCTTTTAAAATATAATTCCTTTGTCCCCTAAACTTAAATACTGCGCAACTAAATATGTTATTAAAATAATGTTCAAAAGCAAGATTTGAAAGTGGTTTATGGTCACAGTACTTTGGAGGTAGACTCTTTTCCCATATGATCTATTGTCAATTTTTTACTCGTTTCCTTTTAAACTTTTGCTGCATTTCAGATTAAGCCTCAAAGGGCACAGCCAGGCTAACCATATCACTTACATCATAAAAAAAAACCCAACAAAACCCAGTGCAATATTCTCAGGGGTTTGATAATACAGGTAGATTTTCTTTAGTATTTTATTTTTGACTTTTTCTGCCATCATCCTGATTTTCCCTTGCCTTTTCTCTTGTAGATACACCTTAAAATTTTTTTCCCCTTTGGCTCAAATATGTATTTCATCAAGCCTAGTAGCCACTTAAACCAGGGATTTCTGAATTTGATACTCCAGATGACAAAATGGAATGAATATTTCTTTTAACTTGGTCACAAGGTGGTTAACAACCAATCTACTCTGGTTTTAAGCCATTTCCTTTGCTCTCTTCCAGTCATTGCCATGTCCCTCTCTTTTCCCTTCCCTCAGCTTGGCTCCTTCCGGTTTCTATGCTACCTGAGCACAAAACAAGGGCTGTGAACTTACTGGATGACTCATTGGTCTGCTGAACAGTCTGTTGACGTTTTAAATGTTTCTCTTAATACTTTTGTTCTGTCTCATGCCACATAGCTCACATCACTTGTCCATGAGTAACACTGGCATGGTGCCAGCTGGCAGCCATCCGGTTTGGAGTTAGTGGTGAGCCAGGGGAATGGCAAACTTGCAATCTTCGGTGTGACTCCTGTGTTCTGGATGGCTTGGGGAATGCTCTTTGCCGCTCCTTTCATTTTTCATATTCTTCTATTTTTTTTCCAGTTCACTAGCTCTCTTCTGTCTAGTCTCCTGTCTTCTCCTTTCATTCTTTACATCCAGAAATCACTCAGAATGCAGGGAGGGGAAAGGAGGGATTAGCAGGTCCCTTAAGGGGTCTTCCCATTTGCTTTGAGGTTCAAAAATGCTGTGTTATCGCTTAGAGTTCTCAATCTAATTATTTTTCCCTCATTTTTGATTCCAAACATGAAAATTGCTTTTTCCTTGGCGATAATTCTAGGCTTTGGACACATAGCTAGTTTTTATTTCTTTACACAGGAACAACTAAGCAGTTCATTTTGTTATCATGAACTGATTTACAAATGGCTGAGTGGTAGGGAAGCCTGTTTACGTGTAGGTTCATCAATACAGATTTCAATTTATGTTATCTTACGATAACATACAATACGATACGGTAACAACTCCCTTTAAACCTTCTACTGAAGGCAATCTAACATTATAATCCTTACACAATGTCATCTCTTTGAATTTTAAGAAAGGATTATTCCAGCTAATGGAGGGCCTATATAGGAAAGGATCCATGGTAAAAGAATGAATTTTAATAGGCATCAAGAACACGGTAACTGGAAAATCTCTAAGAATCTGGATTTTTTTGTTGCTGTCGTTCTATTGCCACTTACTTCCTCCCTTGCAAATCATCTGCCTATCACTTAGTATTAGAAAATAATCTTCATTCTGAAATGGAGTCAGCCATATACAGGGAGTTAACTTGCCTTCTTTGCTAAAATCATGGCAAAGAAATATCTGTGTGTTTATTTATAATGTGGTATTGTGAAGCTACAATTGAGAAATTTTAAGAAATTCTGTGATACAACAGCTCTAATTGGATCCATTCCTACTAGGGATTGTTTACCTAAAGGAAGTGGATTCATAAGCTTTAGAATAATTTCAGTTTTATAGACTAATGTCACAAAGATAGGACAGAAAGTAAAAGTAATCAATGATTATCATTCTAACAAAGTGCCTTAGCAATTGTGTCAGTATGCAAATGAATACCAAAATTGATTTAGTCAAAGCAAGGATTCAATTCTGAGAATCCAGTGACATGGGAGAAGCTAATAGAATAGTAGTGCCAAGGCTTTTAATGATTGTAAATTATTAAATTGCATGATCTTAAAAATTACTTCTCTGGGCACTGGTGGCTCACACCTGTAATCCTAGCTACTAAGGAGGCTGAGATCGTGGTTCAAAGCTAGCTGGGCAGGAAAAACCGTGAGACTCTTATCTCCAATAAACCACCAGAAAACTGGAAGTGGTGCTGTGGCTTAAGTGGTAGAGTGCTTGTCTTGAGCTGAAGAGCTGAGGGACAGCACTGAGGCTCAGAGTTAAAGCTCCATGACCGACCAAAAAAAATTACTTAATTTATTGTGCTTTACTATTTACAGTGATAATGCTAAGATTCAATCATTTGGTTTCTAAGCACTTAAGTACTAAAATTTTGTGATGATTCTATTTGTATTTTTGCACCTATGTGATCTTTTATGATTTAATGACCTAGAGTGGATTTTAAGGGTAAACACAACTAATGTTCTAGGTTTCTCTTAAATGGATCATTTTAAGTGGTTTTTTGGATATTTTGTGCTTTTTCATCAGAGTGATATCATCAGATTAAAGATTTAAGGCTAGGGCTCGGAAGGTGGCTCAGTGGTAGAGTGCTTGCCTTGCATGTATCAGGCCCTGGGTTCGATTCCTCAGCACCACATAAGCAGAAAAAAAAGCCAGAAGTGGCACTATGGCTCAAGTGGTAGAGCGCTAGCCTTGAGCTGAAGAGCTGAGGGACAATGCCCAGGCCCAGAGTTCAGGCCCACGACCGGACACCCCCCCCAAAAAAAAAAAAAAAAGATTTAAGGCTAAAAAACACTTTCACCTGGCATAGATGGAGGTGGAAACATAATGTTGTTAGTTTCTACCTTTATATAAATAGAGAGATGATAATATTGAATAGTACTTTCTTCTTACTGAATGTTTATTTTGTGCCAGGAGTTTTATATGTAATTTATACAATTTATCATAAAGCCTTCCCATAAATACTATCTCCTTTTGTGCATGCAACAACGAATAGAGCTTTAATGGCTTTCCTAAGGTCTCTTAGAACTGAAATTCAATTCTAGGGTTTACTTCCTCTAGGAAAGGTCTTTCTTGCATGTGACAGATTTGAGGGAACACTATTTTTGTCATTTTGCATATGTCTTGTTTCATATAAAAGTAGGAAAATTTGAAGCAAATGTTGAAGGGTTAGACACTTTAGAAATAGGACTTTTGAATTCTATCTTACATTTAGGCCAGAATTTCTAAGGGATTGAACAATCTTATGACTAATAATAGCATTTGCAGTCATGAGGACTGAGATAAAAATGGAGCAAACAGCAAGCTTTAAGGTCAATCCTTCAGCACCAAAGGGTTAGAAAAATATGTTACTTCCTAAGTTCAAATGTCATACAAAAAATGCTGGGGACTGACTACAACTGTGGCCATGCTATCACTAGGTCTTCTGGTGGGAGTGTAGGTGACAGTATTGGATTATAAGAGGGCCTCCTGTCACATTTCCTGTCTGGTTTTCTATTTTGTTCAGCACTGTGACAAAAGTGTGCTGAATGACTTAATAAAGTTTATTTTTGTAGAGGATTAGAACCTACCTATAAAAATACCATTGTCAATATTAATAACTGAGTCTATATATTATCTTCAGGGAGTCAATGGCTTTGATTTTGATTCTAATCATTCTGACAGAAGATATGTCTTAAAAGTAATTTTTTCCAGGGTAATTCCTGGATTCTTGTTTAAGACACTGCACTGATAGATAAGCTTTCAGGGGCTGTAGGAATTCAGATAAACTCATCCTCTCTTCACTGATGTAAGAATTAGAATGTTCAGAGAAATCTTTTGCCTATGTTCAGGGACTGATCAAGTGTAGTTAATATATCTACTGTAAGAGCTATTACGTTCCTTTATACCAGGTTACTTCTATATTTGTCAATTGTATGATAGAGAGTCCAGTAAACTGGGATGTGGCACACCAGGGTTTAATTTAGATTGCAGTAGGTATGACATAGCAAGCAGTTTGCTGATTGCATATTGGCCAACCTTAGGATTCTAAGAGTTATACCAATATAACTTAAAATGACTTAAATAATGATAACCTGAGAAGTGTCCCACGATGAATGCATAAGACCTTATAATTTTCTTGTAGACTCCATAAAGTATGGAAATGCCATGGACTGTTTAGAGATGAAATCTCCAGGAATCCACTAGTCTTAAAGATTGGTTTAGAGGACTAAGCATTTCAGGTTCCCAACCCAACCCCATTTTTAGCATTCCTCCTTGCTAGTGATTCAAACAAATGACTCCTTTCAATGGAAGGACTTCAAGATTAAAAGGCATGCCTTTGCTTATTGTCTCATTTCCTCAGATTCCAGGGAGAATTATTTTCTCATTGCTGATAGTTCATGTAGCTCTGGATCTAACAAAGTTTTGCTTGTCCTGAGATACATGCAGACACAGTTACATAGGGAGGTTATAGACTGCTTGTAGATACAAATTCTGGAAACCAAAATAACCTCTTGAATCTCAAGAAAATCTTCAGTCAATTGGAAAACAATTACTCATTCTACCCATTTGTGTTAGGATCATTCACTAGGAGCCAGTCTCAGAATGACATTGCTACCTATTTATATAAAAATATTCTAGGTTCTCCTCTTTTTTTTTTCTCATTTCTTATTCCTTAGCATTCACATTAATCTGTCATTTCTATTTTTAAAAATGTATCACTAATATATTCACAAGTCACTGACTCTGCTACTAGTTCAAGCCTCTATCATTTGTCATTTGTTTACTGTAAAGTTTCTTAAATGTTCTTTGTTTTAGTCTTGTGTACCCTATTCTCACTCTCCAACAGTAGCCATGGAGGATTCATTAAAATTATGAGCCAAATCATACCACTTACCACTCATCTCATCTCAAGTCCTTCTATAAAGCAAATTCTCCTTAGCCAACAACATCTGATATGAATCTCCAATCTTGACGTATAATGTGCTTGTTGCTTTTAAATTTAAAAAGAAAACCAACCATAATGACCTTTTTGCTGTTCTTGAAACCTATCATGCTATTGCTATCTCTAAGAAATTTGGATTTGCAATTCCTTTAACCCAAAACATTATTTTTTCAAAATTTTAACTTATTCTAGTCTCAGAAAAACTGTTGTTTCTTTCGAGGGGTTGACCTATATGAAGTAACTACTGCCTCCCTCTTTGCCATGGGCTACAGCCTCATTTTACTGATTCTTTTTGATGCTTGATATCTGGGGATGTTTAGTTGGTTTCTTTATTATGGTCTATTTTACCATTGAAATGACAGCCATTTTAGAGAAAGAACTTTTGTCCTTTTCTTTAGCTGTACTCTGGAGCCTGAAGTCATGGTTCATGTATTTGGTAAATGAACGAAGTATGGGTGGATGGATGCATAATGGACAGATAAACAGAAACAGATCCCTAGGTTGTTGCTAATAAACATAAAGGGTGATGTTCACAGGAGGTCTTAAGGATGCAGAGTGTCTTTAAATTTTAAAAGCAGAAAACACAGTTTTCCAGACAGGATCCGTATCATTATTAATTCTATTGAAATTTTCGGGAGCACAAAACCCCTAAGATGAAAGTGACATGTGTCCCTTGTTACCTTAAGCACTAGGAATGTTATGGAATGAGCTTTAGAAACGGCTTACTTTTTGTCAGCTGCTCCAAATACTTGTGCTTTGCTTTCACAGGGGAGGCTACCCTTAGGGAAATAGAATGTAATACCATGGCGGTGACATTGATATGGGTCAGCTTTTAGGAAGTCCAGTAGAGCACAAAGTCAAAAACAGATGGTGTGGATACAGAAAAAGATAGATCTATTTGCATTATAGCCACAATAGTGTGGTGGTGGTCTCTGGCCTACTAATCATGAATGCATATGCTCTTAGACATGTCCAGGGAGAAATATGACAGAGGCTCTAGTTTAAAATTTGAACATCCGAATTTGTCATCCAAGTGTATCTACAGTTAAACTCCCTGTTGGATAGATTTTCCATTTGCCTCAAATTAAAGTGTTAACCTGGATATATCCAGTTGGCCTTTTTCTCCTCCCTTCTCTACAGAGCTACAAGTTTCCAGCATTGTGTTTTTCCTAAAGACACCAGATAAAGAAAAACAGTTTTCCCTGATAAGAGAAGTCCCAGTGTCCAGTCTGGGGTAAGTTGTCTCGTTTTATTGTGGGACTACATAATCAATAGAACACTGTTAAGTTCTATTGTCTTCATAAATCCATTCTCAGGGCCTGTAATGCTCTTACAAAGTAAGCCAAGCAATTACAGAGGCAACTTTATTCAAATAATACCACTGCTCCTCAAGAGAAGGATTAAACAGAGCTCATGGCAGCTGTCTGGCAGGGTACTTAGTTCCTGGTGCCCTGGATCACCACCTGAAAGAATGCTTTAGAGAGAAGGCACTGTAAGGCTCACCAATGCTGGTTTCAAGTAACCTTGCTGTGAGACTTTATAACTTTATTCCGTAGAAGCTTGTGGACTCTGTTTTAGGAGGTGCTAAACCAATTGCTATTTAACAAGCATTAGCTTTACTGGTTTCGTTCTTCCTTAGTTCTTAAGGGAGCATCTGGCATCTAGCAAGTTCTTGGGGTAGCAAAAAAGAGGAGAAATATGTCTAATTCTAATTACAGACTAAAACTTAAACGGCATATGAGGTATGAGAAGTCTTGAACTGGCAGAAGGTGGAAGGTGAAAGTTCAATTTACTTCATGAGACTCATTCTATCTTGTACTATTTGTGTGGAGTTGGACAAGTACCTGGAATTTTCCTGTTTCTCAGTCTCTCCATCTCTAAAATGAGCACAGTAAAAAACAAACAAACAAACTCACTCTCTGGAATGGAATCAGAATTAACTGAGATAAGACTTTGAAACGCACTGGCAGAGCCCTGACTTCAAACAAGGGCTCCATGAATGAGCTCCTCATGATTGGGTTTTTATGACTATTTTGTGCCTTGATCAAGGGTGTACAAGCTGCTCTTAGTTTTGGATAGGACTTTTTTTTTTCTCTCCATTTGAGCTACAAAGAGATTCACAGTCTCCTTTTAGAGTGATCAACTGTCTCAATTTGCCTGTGTCTCTGGGGTTTCCAGAGATGTGGGAGCTGAAGTCGTAACACCAGGGCAGCCCTGGGCAGCCAAAAGAAAGGAGTCCTCTGGGAAAGGTTCCAGGCATTATTTCTTCAATGTGATCTTTAAGTAATCCCTCACATACCAAACTCTGGGAGGCTCTTTGAAATTCACCTTGTTTTTGGAAACCCTTTACATCTGTTCCCTTATATCATCTCTTCAGATATGGGGCCAAAAGGCAGTGCTGTATTTCATATGCCAAGAGAAAGTACTATTGGTTGGGCATCTTTAGCTATTTGCCATTCAGTTCAGGCCTTATAAATCATGGGCCCGGATGTCCGGCAGGCTCGGAGGTGGATCATGGAAAGGAATCAGGATAAACTGAAATGACTTTTGCCATTGGCTTGGCCAGTGGACCTTGCCAAGCGCTTTTTCCCCTCAATTTTAAATAAATCAGTGTTCAACAGGGAAATGTACTCCATATGTTGCTTGATGCCTTTATCCCAATTCACAAAAATGCCATCTTCTTTGAGAGGTAGGGTTTCCAGGAATTGTTTGGAAACTGTTTTTTTTTCTCCTCAAAGAAAGAACCACCTGAATCGTCAGTCACAAACAATGCAGTTTTTCATGAGTTTTAGCGAGGTTAATAAGATAGGATTCTGGTTTCTTCCCTAAATGGTCCTAAATGCCATCTCCCCTCACCTTTTAAAACTTCTCATTCCAGAGTGTGACTTTATTCCTTTCCAAAGAGTACAGGTTTTCTATTTTGTTCCCTTCCAAGCTTACCTGAATTTAATAGAGGTCAACAAAACCCTGAACGACTCAAGCATTTTTATTAGTGGAAAGAAAGTCACAAACTGGGTGCATTACTTCTGTTTATTGACAGCATTAAAATGCTTTAAAAAATCAGCCTTGGTTTGAAGATACAAATCATCCTTATGGAGAAAAGTAGAAAATATTATCCCCACTTTGATAACAGAAAACTTCAGTTGAAAAGAATCTTATTAGTTTGATTCTGTAATTTTTGCCATGTCATATGTTTTCCCTCTAGCCTGAACGTTAAATTTACCTGTTTGATACTGACCCCATCAATTTGCTACTGAATTCTGAAACAGTTTCATCTGTCAGTGGTCTGACAACCAGACAGGCCTGAAATACTTTGCCACTTATCAGTCAGGGTCCCCCAGGTATTAGATCACCCCCATTTGTTTGTCTGGTGAGTATTGGCTTCCTTTTCAAGGCTGGAAGCCAGATTGGTTCAACACTAGAATAGGAACCTGGAACTGACATTGGTTTTGCAGATGTGCAAAGAATCCCAGGAGGTTAAAAAAAAGATGGTAAAAAGAGCCTTGAGAGAAAAGAGAAAGTGTTTTCAGAAGGCTGAAAACAAAACAATCAATCATATGGTGAGTGTAACACGTGTTTCTATTAAAGTGATTCACTTTTCCCACATTTTCAGACCATAGTTCAATCCTTTTTTTTTTTTTTTACATACAACATGGAATAACTACTACCACATCAGTTTTTTCCCTTTTCTTCCTCTTATTTGTTATTTGTTGAAGCTAGAAGACTTTTAACTTGTCTCTTTACCTCTAAACCAGAGCAAGAAGTGAAAATTAGAAATGAAAATTCTAGAACATAGTTTTGGCATTATCACAGCAACTGTCCTAGGATAGTCAAAAGTTTTTCAGGACATTCTTCCCCTCAACCATATATAATTTCAGGACAGAGTTTCCTTTTGGTACTACAGAAAGCTAAAATGGTGAGCTTCTCCTATAGGTGATGCCTTGGAGTGTAATAGCAGTTACATCAAGAAAATATAATACTTTTTTGTGGACTTCACATTTGCCAAGTTCATCACAAAATGATGACTTCAGAGTAGAAATGTCCAGGTTCTTAATAGTACATGAAACCTAAGTTCTGTACTAATGTTAACTGATTTTAAACATTAACCAAGCTTCCTGTCTAACCATTTTTGGGATGATAGATTGGTCACAATATCTCTAATCCTTTTCTCTCACCTATAAAATAGGAAAATTAGTTCTAATGATAATCATATCTATGGCTGGTGCAAATGTTACCATTCTTGAGCATGGTACAAAGATTAGTTTTAAAAGTCAACAGACTGGCTGTTTCTTCTGACAGTAGCTGATCAGTGAAGAAATCGTGTGATAGGTCAGTGGAAATCTCTTCCTTTATGCCTGATTTTCCTCAGCTTCAGCTCATTTAGTGTTATTTGGAATTTTGTTTATGGGACACTGGAAACTTAGCCTAACAATGTCCCTTTTATTCAGACATAACTGGCATTCCTTAAAATAAACACAACTTTATTATTTTCTGAAACAAATTCTTTTGTTGGTGCTTGGTGGGGATGGAGATAGTAGAGACAGTTTCTGTTATTTGCACTGTGCATTTCACTCTGTCACAGCCTGCTCTTCCTCTGGAGTCACTTCTCTTGTGGGTGGAGTAAGGAGAAAGAGAGATTGGTGACTGGCCCAGGCTAAAAGTCTAGGAAATATCCCAGTTCTACTGATGACAGTGTGGCTGCTTTGCTTAGGGATTCCCAGGTCATCTTTTCTAGCTTAACATATAACCAAATATTTCATTTCTATGGTACAGCCTTTATAATTGTTCTAGTGTGCAGATGCGTACACACATATATGTAGGCATATTCTTGACAAAATGTACAGAGAGTTGCTTTTCAAAGAGTGGATTAAAAAAATCTATAATGGCTGTTTAGATAGCACTTATTGTTTTGAGGTCCCTTGCCCCACATCCCCTCACACCAAAACACCTGATGGTCAGGGCCACTTTGCCTAGGTACAAACAAAGTTGAATGCATTCAAAGAAATGTTCTTATGTGTCATTGTATTTCTTGTATTGAATTTTGTATGAATATTCTTTGTTTCTTCAGCTGTAATCTTTGAAACCTTTTAAAAACATTATACCCAAAGGCTCATTTTCTGGGCAAAAAATTATATAGTAGTGATGTCATGCTTTTTCTTTTTAGTGCTGGGGAATGAATCCTGGCCCCTGAGCTTGTTAGGCGTGAAAGTGACTCTTAACCAAGATCTGAAAGCTGAGAGGGACAAAAATGTAGAAAGGGACAGTAGAAAGAACAGTAGAAAGGACATTAGCTGGTTATGTCC
This sequence comes from Dipodomys merriami, assembly GCF_024711535.1. Taxonomy (NCBI): domain Eukaryota; kingdom Metazoa; phylum Chordata; class Mammalia; order Rodentia; family Heteromyidae; genus Dipodomys; species Dipodomys merriami. The sequence continues at coordinate 89,344,244 of NW_027203381.1, forward strand.
TCTGAAGGCCCTTGTTTAGCTAGCTGGTCCAAAAGACTAGACCTATAGTATTGCATCTGGGTATATATTTGAGAAAAACAACATTTCTCTAGGTTGCTTTCTTAAATGAGTATTTGGAAAGCAAAGCCTAAATTTCTAGACAACGTTTCCTAATAACCAAAAAGGGGAAAATAAATTAGCAATAAAAGAAAGTATGTGTTCGGGGTCTAATTTCACCCACACATTATGCCCACCACTAGAAATGGAGTGGTTGGAAAGTGATTTCATAAGGATAATTTGGTGTTATAATTAGAAAATTATCTCTTCCTAGAACATTTTGTGCAATTCTGCTATTAGGTGTCAACAGGTTCTTGTGGGGCCTTGTCAAACAGTGATAGAGTGTCATGTAAAATATAACATGGTTCCAAAAAAGCCACTGTAAAATCTCAAGTATGTGGAAGGAGTTTGGTGTGCTTGCCAGTATGGTTTTCCAAAAAAGAAAAACTTCTGCAGAGATCAAAGAAGGGTGAAGTGGGCTCTAGCCTCAGGAGGAAGGTTTTATCATCAGAATAATTCAAGTTGGTGATTTTCTGGCAAGGCAAGTCGATGAGGCAAGTTAGAGTAGTGAGTATCTTGCATCTGATGTGGGCAAGAAGGAATAAAGACCCAGAATGAGGGAAAAATGAGGAATCAGGGAGAGATACCCCTCCCGTGCATGTTTCTGACCACAGACTGTCTCGAGGCATCTGGCATGATTTTTAGTTTCCAGTTCCAGCACAGCTCAGTACATCCTCAGATGGCTGCTTACTGCATCCCCAGCAATGTCTCTGGGGATGATGTAGGAACCGTAGAAGTAACAAACTGGGATTTTTCTTTAACTTTTCTCCCCTCCCCACCCCAAACAATGGATTAGAAGCCAGTCAAAAAGGAGGTGTAATCGGGAGTCCCTAGAACATGTATTGGTCAGGTGAATGGATGGCTGTTGGAGTTTATTTATAGTGAAGAGAGGTGCTCTGAAGTGAGACCCTGAGTTCAAATCCCAATTGTGTCACTTACTACCTTTGTGGTTTTGAGGAAAATATTTAACCGTCTCTGTCCCAGTTTCTACAACTACAGAACTAGTAGCTGTGTCTATCTCAAAGCGTTATTCAAAGAATCAAACAAATGACATGGGAAGTTCTCTGTGCATAGAAAGCGCTCAGTTCATGCTCACTACTATTTTTTTAATATATGTACATAAGGACTTTGAAGTACACTGATTCTTTGGAAATGTCTCAAGAAAGGTCAAGCCTGATCTCAGTCATGTAGATTCCCTGATAATCCTAAACTCCTCCCTAATAGGAAGAAATTAAAAGGAAATAAGGGGGATCCCTTTGGCCTCTTCCTAAACACACCTGCCATGCTGGACAGAGAGGGGGTTAAGCACCTCAATTCCTAGAGAAACAATGGATAATTACCAGCAGAAGCAAGGAGGACCACATTCTGCTCAATGAGGTTTGAAGCTATCTACTGTCACCAGGAATATAAAGCAGATGGGAACTCCAGTTGGATGTGAAATTAAGTCAACATGTGTTGCCAAGGGAGTGGCGAGTCTGCCGAGAATATGCTGTGCTGTCACTATTCTCAGATCTGCAGGTAGATTGTTAATGTGTCAGCAATGGTCATGATGTAGGGTAACTGTGTATGTGTGTGTGTGTGTGTGTGTGTGTGTGTGTGTGTGTGTGTCTGTGTGTGTGTGTCTGTGTGTGTGTGTCTGTGTGTGTGTTATATTTCCCATCTTTCCTGGTTTTTTAGAAAGGCCTGGTTCTTATTGGTAGCTGGCAGCTTGAAACTGCATTCTGTTATGCTCTATTCACTTTTCTATTCTATTTCTCCTTTAACTCTTATTTTTCATCTATGTTTGAGCTATTTTATCTTACAACATTTTCTACCTTACTGTATACTGACTCAAATGCTTTTAGGATAGGAAAAATTAAACATTTAAAAAACTCACCCAGGCTAGGCTCTGATGGCTCATGCCTATAATCCTAGCTACTCAGGAGGCTGAGATCTGACTATGGAGTGAAGACAGATGGGGCAAGTCCATGAGACTCTTGTCTGCAATTAACCACCAAAAAATAAAGTTAAAAAAGGAAAAAAGAAAGCTGAAAGTGGAGTAGTGGTTCAAGTGGTAGAACAGTATGCTTGAGCAAAAGAGCTTAAGGACAGCTTCCAGAGCCTGAGTTCAAGCCTCAGAATCAGCAGGAACACAAAACAAAGAAACAAAACAACAACAACAAAAAACTCACACACAAGCCAATCCAAGGCATTAATCACCCAACAAAATCACTGTAACTCCCTTATTACACTTTAATTCTTTTCCCTGTTATTTTATGTTAAAAGATCTTTTTGTTCTGCAGTGATTCCAAGAAAACTAATAACAAAAAGTTTATATGTTTTTCTTAAGTAATTATTGTCATTAAAGAGATGTAAAGGTGGTATATGGGTAAGGCATTTAGAAATGACATGAAAACATGCATATCAAAGTGACAGGATTGAAACAATTTATGTTGTATAGAGAAAGCAACAGACAAACCCCAAACTTGCACAAATATGCTCAAATATATAGACTATTCAGAAAGAACGCATGACCAACAGTCTGAAACACACTTGAAGATTTTAAAGTCTAATGCTGGAATTCTATTCAGGGTTGAGCAATTTTTTCCCTTATACTTTTTCTCAGGTATCTTTGAGTACTTTCTGTTTCAGAAAATGACCAAACTTCTAGTTTTCTTCAACTGGGATTCTAGGTAAAAAAACAAAGAGAAAAAATCTACTCTGGAAACAAAGCTGGTTTTCATTGAGAAAATTCCTCTTGCTTTTAAAATAAGATTATGTTAGGAAAATAGAAGGCCTGAGCTGGAGATTAACATCCTTTCCAACTGTCAAAAGTTCATGCTGTCACTATTTTTCCAGTAAAGGAGGGCAAGTACAAACACAAACCTGTGTGGGGATATTTTTGAGGGGGAAGGGAGTGAAATGGGGTTGTGAAGAGGGCAAGGCTATGTTGCCTTTTCTTTTCCAAAGTGTGTATTCATTAACACTTCAAAATGGGTATCATCATGTTTGCTCTATGCTTGAGAACTGAATACATTAAAAATTCCTTTTACTGTGTTTATTATGACACAACCCCCTCCACCACCCCAACACACACACACACAAAGGATCATACCTGGGATAGTAGTGTATCCATTCCCAAAGTGGGAACAAAGTTTCCCTGCTTCTTCGAAATAAGTGAACTTGTGACATCTTCTTATTTTAGGAACATGAACTACATTCCTTTTGTGAAGACTTAGGTAAATCGAGTGATCTATGTTGCATTATAGTTTTCTCAACTGGTGTTGTGATAGATATCTCCCTTGGAACCTTTATAAAAATGCTGTAGCACAAGCTTTTCCCAGCATAAAAATAATTCAAGTCCAATGAAAGAAGGGAATAAATAACAATCAAGTCCCTTCTCCAGGACTCTCGGGCTGCCTTGCATTAAGGAGCAGGCAGCATGCAAATCCTCATCGTGAAAGAATATTGGGAACTCTCTATTTACCATTGGAAAAAGTTCCCAAATGGTCAGTGCCATAAATCAACAGCTGGAAACTCATAAAGTAGATTGTCTATAGAAATGACGGAAGTTGAGCTCTTAGAGGCCTCCTTAATTCATAACAGGGGTTCTATAAATTGCATAAATGAACAAATCAATGTGTGCAGTGATGCATAAACATTAATATCAATCAGAATTCTCTTGGGACTCAATCATTTTTTAAAATATCAAATAACTTTATCATTACCTTGTTTGGTGGAGTCTGGAGGAAGAAGAGCAAGGAGGTCAGAAGAAAAGGTTATCATCTCCCTCTGAGATATCAACTCCTGTCTGGAAGTTAATATCAAATTTGATACATTTTGTTATCAAATTTGATGCGTTGTCATTTATGACAGGTTTCACACACATAGCTTCCTTGCTGAAATCCCTTTTAGTATCATATTTCTCAAACATTGAATGGTCTGGTAGCTTCTTGTCATCTTAGGCTGACTACTAGGCACATGGCCCCCAAATGACATCTTGTACATGGTATTTATGTCCAGAATTATCCAGGCTTTTCTCAAATAAATAACAAATTCTTACCCTATCAGTTTAGGGACACTTCTGTTGGGTGAGAAAAGGTAATCCTGTTAAAACTCCTTGTGATGTGTGTATAAAACTTTTCAAAACTTGAGCTAGTAGTTCAGAATTGTACTCATAAAAAGTAGCACAACCCACGACTTTTCAGAGTTTGAAGAACTCTAATTGAATGGAGGAAATGAGTGTTAAGGGTAGTTAGTGCTGCAGGGTAGCAGCAGCTACCTATAGTAAGTCAGTCTTGTTAAAATTATTGTATTTGTATAAATTTTCTTTTTGTTACAAAATACATATATCTTAGCCAAGCATTGGTAGATTATGCCTTTAATCCTAGCTTCTCAGGAGGCTGAGATCTAAACATCATAATTCAAAGCCAGCGTTGGCAGAAAAGTCTGTGTGATTTTTAATCTCTATCCCCCAAAAAGATGATAAATTTTGTCCTCTTAGAACAAGAATTTTTTTGAGTATAGGAGAGAATCCTATATATAGTCTCTCTTTTACCTTTTCCTTTAAAGTACTTAACTTTATACTAGATTTTCTTGGAGCTGAATTGAGTTCTTGGTACCTGATGAGATTCATTCAATTTCTAAAAAAATAAACACAGAGGCAAAGCTCTTCAATAAAATACTAGTAGAATTTAAGAAGTTACCAAAAAAAATCATACATTATGATCAAGTGGGTTTCATCTTAGAGATGTAAGCTGGTTTAACATATGTAAATCAACAAATGTAATACATCACAGCAACAGAACCAAGGACAAGAAACATGTTATCATCTCAGTACACTCAGAAAAAGCCTTTGACAAAATCTAATTCATAGTTCAGGAGAAGTTAGGAGTAGAGGGAAGTATCTAAAAAAAAATAAAGGCTGTATGTGATAGATCAACAGCCAACATCATACTGAATGGTAAGAAACTGAAGCCATTTCCTATAAAATCAGGACCCATTGCAACAATGAGATGTACAAGATGTTATGTTGAAAAATGAACTTTACAACTTTGCGGGGGGGGGGGAGAAGGGGAGATTGGAGGGCAGGGATGATAAGGGGAAACAAAGGAGGAAGCAACAATGCTTGATAAGAAATGTACTCATTACCTTGCTTATGTAATTGTAACCCTTCCATATGGTATTTTCACAATAAAGAAAACTTATTAATGATCAAATAAATAAATTTGAGAAAAAAGAAATAGTAAATTTAAAAATTCATATGATAAACTGGGAGAAAGAGAGAGGGAAGGAATGGCATTGTCCAAAAAGAAATGTACTCTAGCCGGGCACTGGTGACTCACTCTTGTAATCCTAGCTACTCAGGAGGCTGAGATCTGAGGATCATGGTTCAAAGCCAGCCTGGGCAGGAAAGTCCATGAGACGCTGATCTCCAATAAACCACTAGAAAACTGGAAGTGGCGCTGTAGCTCAAGAGGTAGAGTGCTCGCCTTGAGCTGAAGAGCGCAGGGACAGCGCTCAGGCCCAGAGTTCAAGCCCCATGACCGACAAAAAAAAATGTACTCATTACCTGATTTATGTAACTATATAATAACAATAAAAACTTTATATTAACAATAAAAAATTCATATAATATAGCAAAAATATCAGGAACAAGGCAAGGATATCCATTCTCCCTACTCCTCTTCAATATAACTCTGGAATTCCTAGCCAGATCAATAAGGCAAGAACAATATGTAAAAGGGGTTCACATAGGGAAAGAAGAACTAAAACAATCCCTATTTGCAGAAGGCATGATCTTATATCTAAAAGGACCTAAAAGACCCCATTTCCAAGTGACTAGAGCTTATCAATAACTTTGGCAAAGTAGCTGAATACAAAATTAGCCCACAAAAATCAGTAGCCTCTTTGTATACCAACAATGCACAAGCAGAGAGGAAATCAGGAAAAATAACACCATTTGCAATAGCTCAAAAAAAATCTAGGAATAAGCCTAACCAAAGAAGTTTAAAAAAAGACCTTTATAGCAACAACTATAAAACTTTGAAGAAAGAAATCAAAGATGACATCAGGAAATGGAAAGACCTTCCATGTTCATGGATAAGTAGAATTAATATTGTAAAAATGGCCATACTGACAAAAATGATCTACACATTTGATGTAATTCCCATCAAAATCCCAGTGAAGTTCTTCACTGAGGTAGAGAAAACACTCCAAAAATTCACATGGAACAACAAAAGATATCAAATAGCCAAAGAAATCTTAGGCAAAAAAAGTAATGCTGGTGGTATCACAATCCCAGACATACCTCAAACTCTGCTACAGAGCTATAAATAACAAAACCAGCTTGGTATTGGCACAAAAATAGACTTGAAGATCAATGGAACAGATTAGAAGACTCAGAAATAAACCTCACATACTTACAGCTATCTGATATTTGATAAGGGAGCTAAAAATATTCAGTGGGGGAAAAATAGTCTCTTCAATAACTGATGTTGGGAAAACTGGGCATCCATATGCAGAAAACTAAATGTGTATTCCTGTTTGTCACCATGCACAACTATCAACTCAAAGTGGATCAAAGACCTCAATGTTAGACCTGAAAATTTGAAACTACTGCAAGAGAGAGTAGAAGAAACATTACAACTCATGGGCATAGGAAGAAACATTTTGAAAAGAGTTCCAGGGTCACAAGAGATAGGAGAAAAAAGTGACAAATGAGATTACATCAAACCGAAAAGTTTGCAAAGGATGTAGTTACAAAACTAGAAAGACAGCCAACAGACTGGGAGATCTTTACCAGCAATATATCAGACAAAAGGCCTTATATCCAAAAATACACAAGGAACTTAAGAAACTAAGCTTCCCTCTATCCCAAAGCTAGTAAACCAATTACCAAATGAGCAAAGAAGCTAAGGAGAGACTTCTCCAAAGGAGAGGTAAAAATGGCAAAGAAACACAAGAGAAATGCTCAATCATCCTTGGCCATAAAGGAAATGCAAGTTAGAACAACTCAGATTCAATCTTACACCAGTTAGATTGGTCAACTTTGTGAATTTGAACAAAAACAAATGTTAGAGAGGATGTGTATGTGTGTCGAGGGGGGGTGGGGAGAAACCCTATTGCACTGTTGATGAGAATGTAAACTAGTGCAACCACTCTGGACAAGTCTAAGGGTTCTTCAAAACTAAACATAGATCTTCCCTATGACCCAGCCATCCCACTCCCAGGCCTCTAACCAGAACATCACAAGTCAGGACACCGTAAAGACACCTGCACATTCATGTTCATTGCTGTTCTATTCATAGTAGCAAAGTTGTGAAAATAGATGAGTGGATCAAAAAAAAACTGTGGTACCTATACACAATGGAAATTTACATAGCCAATAGAAAGAATAATATTATGTCATCTAGAACAAATCATGTTATATGAGGTAAACCAAATTCAGAGGGACAAATAGCACATGTTTTCTCTCATATGTGGAAGTTAGATCTAAAATATACTGGGACATGATAAATTCTACAGGACTCTAGGCATTCATACACAGTGAGACCAAAGGAAGACACCCTTAGGAAAGGAACAGAAAGGCACAATTACCTACATGCATCTTATCATACAACATAATGTTCATTGAAATGAATTCCAGGAAAAGGAAGCAAGAGATATTTTCCTTTTTGCTGTTTTTGTTTTTGTCTTTGGGAGTGTAAGGGGGGGCACAGAAATGGAGGGACAAAGGGTAAGCAAATGCAGCAATGGTACTCACTGGATACTACATTGAAAACAAACTATACAACGTTTGTGGTGGGGAATGGGAGGGAAAAGCCGGGAGAGAGAAAGGGAAGGAGTGACATTGTCCAAAAGGAAACATGCTCTGCCTGATTTATGTAACCGTAACCCTTCTGTTTAATAAAACTTTTAAAAGATAAAAATATGACTAAGAAAACTTTTATGTTTCAAGTAAAAACACTATTATTGCACTATTATGCATGTATGCATAGTTACATTTCCCTTAGTTATGCATATAAATGTTTTATGTGATTATTTAGGTAATATAGCTTCTTACTAATACTATGCATTCTAAGTTTGAGAGTTCTAAGACTATGGTATGTTGTAAAAGACTCCAATTTAGCATTAACTTTTCATTCAACAATGTTGTTTAAAAGATGTAGTAATATTTTCTTATAGCACTTTTGGTAACCAGACATTTTAATTTTTTTAAAAGAACTACAGAGGAGAATTGAAGTAAGAACAAATGGTAAACTTCTGTGACCTGGCTTCTACTTCTTCTCAAGTTCTGATCCTGGCTTTCTCACTATTCTTCAAACACATCATCCATATTTCCTGGTCCCTCTTTATAACTTATTCCTTTGTTTCTTTCAGATCACTGTTTGAATACAAAGTCTACACTGTGGCCTTTATGAGATCATGTCAATAAAAAAAGCAACTTTACTTGACAACAGCTATTTAGCTTACTTTATTTTTCTTCACATGTACATTTGATATATCATGCATCTAATTATTTGTCTTCTTGTGATCCCAGCCTCTTCGTTATAATGCAAGGCTCAAGAAGGTAAGGGCTATTTTTCTTATGCTACTGAATCCAGAGCATCTAGAACAGTCATAGGAAGTATTGAATGGGTGTTTAAGTAAATGAATGAATGAGTGACAGAAGTTAGAAAAGTCCCTAGCTCATCTCTCACCAGTCTCTTACTCTCATCTGTTTTATCATCTCACACGAATTGAAATCTCCACAGATTGTCCTTAGACTATTAGTAGCAAAAAAAGTCTCTATTGCTAATGACATGAGAGCTTAGATTTTTGTTTATACTCTCTTTGGGCATTGGTCATTTTGTAGCTATAGTTATGAGAAGCAACTAGATTCCACATGGATGTTTTTGCTTCTTTATTATGGCATCTTGGTAATAATGGCAATGTAGTGTTGACCAGCCTTAAGCAAAGCTGTGAAGTTAAGCTTGGTACCTTTCATCTCTGCTCTTGGATCACCTTTTTCTTGGATCTTCTCATTACAGGTTCCTAATGAACTTCAAAAGCAGCAGAGGATGAGCTCTAGTAACAATAAAGTGTTTTCCAATGAATTCTCCCATTCTTTTCTATGACAAGAGCATGGTAGTGTATGTGAAATAGAAATCTTAGTTCCATCTCTTATTATGTAATATGATTATCTTTTAATTAGAAATGCCCTTAGTCAGATATGCGTGGTGCCTGAGTTCTAAACTTAAATGATTTCTAGGGTCCTATAGTTAAGGTGAAATTTCATGGCTGAGAGTATTTTTAACTAGAAGAGTATGGACATAAGTGTTTAAATTACAGACGTTACTGTGGGATTTAGGAACAGATTGAGAAAGGGCTCCCAAATTTAAAAATTAATCATTAAACTTTTACTTGCAAGAGAACAAATTCAGAAAGGTGAAACCTCTGATTATTTCATTTTTTTCTTTTTGTACTACTGAATATAGGGTTCAAAATATGAAGGAGAATGTATATCCTCTTGGATAGGCACTGGCTACTACTGATAATAAGTGCTCTAAGGCCAAGGGACATGCCTTTCTTTCTCTAAGGAAAAATCTCACCCAGTATGTCTAGGGGTGAAACTTTCTAAGGGAAAGTTTGTTCTGTGTCCACCCATATTATGTTTGGCTCTAGTTAGCGTCATTACTTTTTTCTATTTTTCTATTTTAAATGGGATGAAATTTGTAAGCAGAAAAGAAAATAGAAACCCAAGATTTTTCACTGTATATATATTTTGTGAAAAGTAAATGAACCAAATGAATTCAAGGCTGATCCTTTTCTTCATAGACTAAACTAGAAACAAGGACTCTTTCCCAGGACCCTCAGCCCTTCAGCGTTGCTATGGTTGTAGATACTCTTATCAGTGTGTGGGGAGTGATCTCTTAGCTCCTCACTGTAGCGTTTAAACACATATGATAGAGTGTGACACTTTCTAAAAAGTGAGGAAGGTTTGTCTGAGTTTTAGTTTACCTCATGGGGAAATATAAGAGCTAGTCGGTAAGTATTCTACCAATGGACATATTTCTGCTTGTCCCACCCTACTTCACATTGGCAAGAGATCTCTATTTCTTCAAATCTGACTTTTCTTCCATGGCTTCCCTTCTCACAGTCTTCCTTGACTCTAGAACCTTATTCAGTGTTTCCTTCTAATGTAGCTCATATTGTTCCCATCACTCAGTGAGTACTTCATGATATACAGCTGTATGAACATTGATATTCATTGTCTAATTCTCTGTTTCTAGCGCTGGGATCACAAGCTGAACCCATTCTCCTATAATGTGCATATCCTGGTAGACAAGATGCATTAGAAACAATGAATGCACATACAATAAACAAATATAGAAGGTAATTTCAGAGGGTAACAAGTGCTATAGAGAAAATAAAATACCATGACATAATAGAGATTGGGGGCTGTGATTGCATTTAATTTTTCACTGCTGGGAATCAAACCCAGGGCCTTATGAATTTTAGGCCATCACTACCACTGAGATACCTGCCCAGCCATTATTACATTGCTTGTTTGGTTTTAATTTAGTTTATTGTTATTATAAACAGAGGGATTACAATTACATAAGTCAGGTAATGAGTACATTTCCTTTTCTACAGTGTCATCTGTTCCCTCATTCTCTCCTAGTCCCTCCCTCCCATTTTCACCCTCAAGCTGTATAGTTCACTTCCATCTATTCCAGAAAGTGCTACTGCTGCACTTTTTCTCCTTTTTTCCCTCAAGGTCTATGTCCTTCCCCACCCTCCTGAAGATACACACATGAATACACCATTCATAAGGTAAAGAAGACAGAGTCATCGAAAACTAAAAACTGAAAAAAAGAAAAAGAGGAAAAAGTCTTTTGTTTTCATATCTTGTAGTTTCAGTATGTATATTATTTTATATAAACCAGAAAAGGAGTAGAGGCATGGCACCTTTGCGATTCTCTCCTAAGAGTATCCTCTTTTAGTCTCACTGTATGTGAGTATCATCTTGTATAATTTGTCACATCCCAATCATTTTTGAGCTAACTTCTGCATATCAGGGAAAATATGCACTTTAACTCCCTGAGCGTGGCTTACTTTACTTGCAATGATTTGTTCTAGTTCCATCCATTTTCTTGCAAGTAACATAATTTTATTCTTCTAATGGCTGTGTAAAATTCTGCTGTATGTAGGTAATACAGTTTTGGATCCACTCATTGATTGTGGGGGTTCTGGGCTGTTTCCATATCTTGGCTATTGTGAATAGTGCAGCAATGAACATGGATGTGCAGGTGTCCTTATCATATCCTGGCTCATGGTGTTCAGGGTAGAAAACAAGTCCAAACAAAACCCAAAACTGCTAGACGAAGAGGGATAGCAAGAATTAAGGTAGTAAGCAATAAAATAGAAACTATAAATATAGGCAAATCAATGAAACAAAATGTTGCTATTTTGAAATAATTAATAAAATTGACAGACCACTAGCAAGATTGTCAAAGAAAAGAAGAGATGAAATTCAAACCAATCAAATCAGAGATGCCACCGGAAACATTACAAACAAACACCCAAGAAATTCTTTTCAAAACCTATACTCCCCCCAAAAGAAAACCTAGCAGAAATGGATACATTTCTAGAAACATACAAACTGCATAAACTGAACCAAAAAGATATTGTACTGCTTTTTATGGAATCATTTAGCTTCTAATCATGAATCTTTTCTCCTTCTGCCTAGATTGTAAGCTCTATAGAGGCAGCTTTCTTCCCCCTTAGCATTCTTCATAGTAGAGTGTCCTACTAATAGCACGAGATTTTATTAAATTTCTCTTTTGAATTAGTAAATGACTTGAGAACTTACTGTAGTAAGTATCCTCTCTGGTACTTCTCCTTTGTCATATTTGTATTCAGTAGGTAATCCTAATGCTATCAGTAAGGGGGAAAAGTTCAGCTCGGTAAGAAGAGGAATATAAATTATAAGTGAACAAGAAATACTCAGATATCTATTCACAAATCCTCTGAGAGAAATGAGAGAAATTGGGATTTTGGATGTAAGCAACTGCAATGAATCTTAAGTATGTCAATGTTTTTTGATAATTTTTTTTTTTTTTTTTTTTTTTTTTTGTCGGTCGTGGGGCTTGAACTCTGGGCCTGGGCGCTGTCCCTCAGCTCTTCAGCTCAAGGCGAGCGCTCTACCACTTGAGCTACAGCGCCACTTCCGGTTTTCTGGTGGTTTATCGGAGATAGGAGTCTCACAGTCTTTCCTGCCCGGGCTGGCTTTGAACCGTGATCCTCAGATCTCAGCCTCCTGAGTAGCTAGGATTACAGGCGTGAGCCACCAGCGCCCGGCTTGTTTTTTGATAATTTTTTTTATCAATGAGGATGTATAATTTCCACTGTTAGAATTCTGAATTTTTCAAGCTTGAGTTGCTCATAGGTGCAGATAGATTTTTAAATCCTCTCTCCAATGCTAATGAATTTTCAGTTGACATCCTCAAACATGTTTTTTTTATCTCAGTTTCCTTGATCTCTTTAGGGGAATGCCAACATTTAAAACAATTTTACTGTTTATCTTTTAACTTCCTAATCTGACTAATTTAATTCTGAGTCATGACTCTACAAAGTTTATTAGCAGATCTAATCATCCAAAAGTTTCTTCATAGCTGTTACTCCTTTAGTGTGGTCTTTAGCCAACAAGAAACATTTTATAAGCCAAATAGACATTTGAATTTTTATGTGTGTGTTATTTTAAATTGTATAGTTCAGGTGAGAATTAGATCATACTATAAAATTTAGTAATTATTACATATTAGTACATAGTACACTTATTACATATTATACTTACTAATTACATTAATTTCTAAATATTACATTCTTTTAAACACAAGAAAAAAAGAGTATAAGAGAGATCATAGTAAAAGCACAACAAAGTAGAGTGAGTCAGTTACTAATGAACCATAAATGCTAAAATAGTATCTTTATTTCTGAAACATTGCTTATGACTTTGAGAACTGGAAGTCAGAATCCAGTGTGTGTTTGGCTAGTTTTGGCTTCTGTTATGGTGGGTCGCTCATCATGCAGCCTTGGGAGCTGATAAAAAGCCCTGAGTAGCTTTGTGCCGCAGCTTGGGGTCAGCCAAGTGTTTGCTGGCCACATGCAAAGAGGCCTCCAGTGATGTTGGCCCTCTGTCTGTCCCTAAAGGGATATGTAATTCACCCTGCTTGTCTATAATTGCTTTCTCTCTTCAACCTTGTTTCTAACTTTTCTTTGGACTTAGCTGCTATTGGCTGCTCTGAGTAAAACTATCCTGAGCTAGACAAGTTCTTCCTGGTCTAGGTTTCCCATGGCAGAAGCCCCTAGAAGTTCCTTCCTGGAATTCAGGGTGGAACCTGGAAAAATCCTAGATCTTGTTCAGCTTGAGACCATTGTGAAGAAGGAGTGACAGAATGGAAAAGCGTTTCTGCAACGTCTGATATTTACTCTCTCTGTAATCCTCTGTTTATTCTCCTGTAGAGTGCATTATTAATGAATAAAACATGCCTCACCTTTATACAGACCTAGTTGATTCCTTAGTTTGTTTTCTAAGTTTAAATTAAAATTTTTTCCCCTTAACATTTTTACAAGCACCCAGTAAATTTTATTCATTTGATGCTAGGTGAAGCAGATATTTAAGATATCAGTGAACAGGACCTTTGATTTCAATCTTTGGAATTTATATTCTGTGGGATAGATATGAAAAAGAATAAAATCAACAAACAAATAAACAATTATAAATTATGGTAGTGCTGTAAGAGAAATGAAGTGCTAATGAGAGGAGGGGGAGAGAATGATGTCTTCCTTCTGATTTTTAATAATTTCAATTTTTTTTTGAGAAACTTTAATCACTAGCTGCAAATATCATTCAGAGAATGAGGAATTGGTGATGAGAAATATCTTTGGTATTTCTCTTGGTATTTCTCTGGTACAAAAACAAGAAGCTGTGATAATTACTTTAAGGCTTATGCCGTTTTATCATTAAAAATAACTTAAAAAAACTGTTTAAAAAGTTTATTTTTTTCTCTTCATTCTAACTTTTTTTTTTTTTTTTTTGGTCTTGGGGCTTGAACTCCAGGCCTGGGTGCTGGCCCTCAGCTCTTCAGCTCAAAGGCTACCACTCTACCTCTTGAGCCACAGCACCACTGCCAGTTTCTGAGTGGTTTATTGGAGAGAAGAGTCTCACGGACTTTTCTGGCTGGGCCGGTTTTGAACCATGATTCTCAGATCTCAGCCTCTTGGGTAGCTAGGATTACAAGCATGAGCCACACTGGTGCCTAGCCGTTTTTCTAATCTTTTGAGAGTCATATGTTTTGTGAAGATCACCATGATGAATGTAAAACACCTCATTAGAAAGTTTATATTGTTGTACACATAAATGCTTTATAGATGTGGCTCCTATATTTTTGTTGAATAATATTATAATAGAATCTTGTTGTGAAAATCCATTTAGTGTTTAATTAGGCTGTGATTTAAGATGAGTGTTTTATTTTAACAGCTGCTACTAAAAAACATGTTTCATTTGGTTGGAGAGAATGTTAATTATATCCTCATTCTAAATATATTATTTATAAAGATCTATGGCAGTAGTCAAAGAGGGAGTATGTATTTTCCTCAGCTCTTATCTTTATATTCACATGCTAGATTTTTTTTTATTACTTGACTAAACTCTGTAAGTGACCTAATCTGGTAGTAGCACTGAACTATGCTGTTCTATTAAGAAAAGCCTGTAATGTTAAGGCAGATTGAGAACTAAGACTCTTTCAGGTTTACGAAGATTTACAGGAAGCAAAGAAAAGTGACAGATAACAGATTTATCAGGTATCTAGGAAATAAAATTAGCTTTTGGTTTAACATACTCATTTTGATAATTCTCTGGGTGCTAATTATAGTTAAAATAATGAGGAAGAAGAAAAAGAACAATTCCCAAAGAGTAAACATGGCACTATGCAACATTTTTCTTCATTTTATAGTATGTAGAATTTTTACAGGTCAAATTTGAACAATCTGAAGTGAGATGAAGAAGGATGTGACTTATTCAGCCCAACACATTATGCTCAGCAATTCATATTGGGGGCTCTGTTAATTTTTCTGATTTTGGTGGTACTAATTGCCCTTACTTTTGCTCACCACCAATGACAATAATAACAAAAGGCATGAAATAAAACAGAAAATATTCCTCTAAGGTCACTTGTCACCTGAGGAATATACACATATCCATTGTTTAAATGGTGCTATAATATTATTTTCCCATTCATTCATTCCTCTGTGCTGTTTGGTCTATTTTGTTCTAAAAATTATACAATGTTTTAGCTTCAGATGAGAAGGAGATAAATACTCATTTCTAGTGAGGCAGTGAAAACTAAATTTGTGAACATTCTGTCTCATGGACTTGTGATTTCTGCTGTCATTCACAATTAGTGATAGTGGTGTGATGGTGACTATGTGTGTGTGTGTGTGTGTGTGTGTGTGTGTGTGTGTGTATGTAGCAAACAATTGGCTTGAGTATAAAAGCTTTCTTACTGCCTTCA
Organism: Dipodomys merriami; assembly: GCF_024711535.1. Lineage (NCBI taxonomy): Eukaryota > Metazoa > Chordata > Mammalia > Rodentia > Heteromyidae > Dipodomys > Dipodomys merriami. The sequence goes on from NW_027203381.1 coordinate 89,359,879, forward strand.
AAAAGAATGAGACACCCTGTAACTCAATATTTCTCTAAGACCCTTGAGGTATAACACAATTTTATTATAATGCAAATATTTTTGAATGAAAGAGTATTCTATGAGAAGCATTGCTATCATTTCTTGTAACATTAATATTTGTTAAATTTATTTCACTGCTTTGGTAACATTCTCTTGAAAGAGTACAATCAACCACACTAGAAAACTAATAATGATGAAATCTTGGTTCTGTTTCTACTTAGTTTTGTATTTAGGAAATTTACTTTGCTCTCTGGGTCTTGGTTTTCTTATCTGTCAAAAGAGAAGGCTTGGATTATTCCAGCTTTTCATTTTAGAATGAGGCATCATACAGGTTAGGTGGCAGAGGAGATGGGTGGGGCGTGGTCTGAGGTGCTAGGAGCATAGTTAGAGAACACAGTTCATAGTTAGGAAACATCGCTCATGTGGGGAAATCTCACAAAATATAGATTCTTAGCAGAGATTAGGGAAGTCTGAGTTTCCACATCTTTACCATAAATCCCAGTCAAGGCTGACACTGCTGGACAGTGAACTATTTTGACTAGCAAGGTGCTGGATGATTTCCTTTCCCCAACAACCTCCTTATTCCACATAAAGCCAGGTGCTACAAGAACAAAGAGATTTGCCCAAACTCACACCTGCTATCATGACTGTTTAGTAACAAAATTTCTTACTACATCTGTCAGATCCCTCAGAAGCAAAAACTGATACCATTTCGTGGTTTCATCTTGCTTAAGAGTCACCCTGGGCCCAGTGTCTTGGCTGCACTCTTGCATTTATCTCCAACTTTATTCAGTAGTTGCTAGGAAAATTAAATTTGACGAAGTAATTTTTTTTGCCAGTCCTAGTGCTTGAACTCAGGGCCTGGGCACTGTTTCTATGCTTCTTTTGCTCAAGGCTAGCACTCTACCACTTGAGAGCCTCAGTGCCACTTCCTGCCTTTTCTGTGGAATCAAACTCAGGGCTTCATCATGCGAAGCAGGTACTCTACCACTAAGCCACATTCCCAGCCCTGACGAAGTAATTTTTAACTCATGGCATTAATCTGTATGTAAAATCCCTTTGAAAACCTCTGGGAAGGGATGTGAAGGGTAAACAAAGGAGGAGGCTGCAATGCTTGGTAAGAAATGTACTCATTATCCTGCCCATGTAATTGTAACTCCTCTGTACAGTATGTTCACAAATAAAATAAAATTAAATTAAAAAAAACCTATGTACTGTGCCATAGAGAGGACATAAGAGTTCTTTAGGGAAAATATCCATTTTGATAGTTTTATACATTTTAATATTTGTCTACTCAAGTTCTTCAGGTGATATCAGCTTTGGCAGATTATTTTTAGAATATCAGAGCCTACATTCTGTGGAGTGTTATGAGTTAAGACAAAAATAAGTTAATTGCTTCTCAAAGCCTAAAGGTGACAGTCAGTAGAAACCATGCTATGACCAGGAAAAGAATTTCCAGCATGTCTTTCACATTCATGTGGCATCCACATTCTCTGTGTTGCACTGAAGTGGAGTAGATGGGAAAGCCATTGTTAGAATTACAAGTAAAAAAATGTTGGGTTTTTGTTGATGTTCTTTTAGGGCAGTGTGTGAATTTTGAAGTACCAAATGAGCATGTAACGGTGAGATACTTTTAAATCATATATTTCACACAGTATCTGCACCATTTAATCACTTGAAAGTTACATATTTAATCGAATGCATTTTGGGAAAATTACAACAACATTCTCAAACATTCCTATGTATCTTCTTTCAGATGTTCTATTTAAGAACGTAACCGAGTTTACTTAAAGAAAAATAGCTAGTGAACAATTTTAAAGTATGAAATGGATATTTCATGCTTAAAGGATAAATGAAGAAGTGAGTTCCAGTGTCTAGCTTACGTCTTTTCAGAAACACTCTTACTCTGTGTTTGAGAACCATCACAATATAATGGAAAGGTTTAGACTGGTGCCTGATGTGAAGACAAAAGGACACAGTACTTGCCACTTATGGACTCACAGTTGGAGTTGTGTACTAAGGCATCACTCAGCACGCTAACCAAGGGACAGGAGCCTCATATGTGATCCACACTTGAGCACATCATGCAGCTACATTAGCGTCATGGCAAAGACTCAACTCTGACTGATTGTTTCAGGACAAATATAATTACAAATTAATTTAGCCTATAATTCTAAAAAACATTTACATGTGTATCCTTAAATTCAGCCATTAATTATATTGCTGGATCATTTGTCTTCTCAGAGGTATTGCCTTTAAAAGGATCCTTGCAATCATGTGGTTGCTTTCTGGTTTAAATAGTGTTTCTCCACTGAAGGTGAGTTTTTCCCATCTAGAGGACTTTGGGCTATCTGTTGATACATGTTTAGTTGTTACAAACTGGGTTTGGGGACAATGCTATTTGTATTTAGCGAAAGGCAAGGGATGCGCCTACATCTCCCATGATGTGTACAATAATCCCTTTATCAAAGAACTATCTGGCCCTGTGTCAAAAGTGGGTGTAGACTTATGCAGGAAGAACTGGGCATTTTGATTTCAGCATCCAATCATACAGGTTTATTAGGCAAATAATTTCATGCTGCTAATGCAATATTTTCCTTCTGAGAGATAATAATACATTACACCATCAGCTGAATCCAACACATTCATATCCCAGTCTCCAGAATCTATATATACATTTTTCAAATGGCAAGTGGAACTTTTCAGATGTGATAGGGCAAAGGATCTTGAGATGGGGAGATTATCCTAGATTATTGGGTGGTATTAATCTAGTTACCTGTATCCTTCTGGGAGAGAGTTTCAGAGTTTGATACAGAGATGTGATGATCAAGGCAGAAATACAGCAATGCACTCCTAAGATCGAGGAAGAGAAACTGGGAAAGGAAAGGGAACAGACTTTCCTTTGAGGTCTCTAGAAAGAACACAGCCTACTGACACTTTGATGTCATTTGTGTTTTGGACTGCTGACTTCCTGAACTGTAAAATTCTAATAATTTGTGTTGTTTTAGGCCAGTAAAATTTGTGGTGGTTTGTAGGACAGAAAAATAAAGAACAAAACTGATACTCTATCATCTGCTATAATTTGAGAATGGATATATATGTATATTTTCTTATATACATAAATAGATTTCATATTTACATTGTATTAAGACATCATTTTCAGTTAACTCTCCAACTATTCTGTATCACTATCTGGAACATTTATTTTGCATCATTTTTTCTCTAAGGATTCAGGAGTTACTTTGAGGTTTTGCATGAATATTGATGTTCATATTGGTAAACTGACGGTGGGTGTAACAGCTGGTTGATAGAATTGAAAATGAAGCAAATTCATTTCTGTGGTCTTTTTTTTTAACAGGAAATGACTTAAGTCATTAAGTTCATTGGAAGAAGCAGAGTGCAAGGAATCATTCTGATGATGACTAATGACTGTAGAATGAGTCTCAAAATCATCAAACTGATACACATTTGCTATGTTCTCATATTTTCATTTATTTTTACAACAACCATCTTGTTAGCTGTTACTAAAAATTATTTTATTATCAATAAGAGTCTTTTGGTGATTTTCAGCTCCAACACGGAATAAGAGCATCACATCTTTCCTGGTCCATGTCAGATTTTGTCTGTTAAGTATCTGGCTGCATACTATGGAATCTCCTAACTATTAGCACTAATGTATGCTTCATTGGTGTTCCTGAGTGGTGTCTTTTGCTGCTAACTGGCCAAAGATCCCCATACCCAACCTCATCAGTTGGAGTATAATTCTTTGATCAATCCCTTGTCCATTTGTGAAATTGACATTTTTAATCTGTAATAACTATAAATATACTCATGCAACACACACACACACACACACACACACACACACACACACACACACAAACAAACAAATAGGAATACCTAAGATTGGCATAGTATTTAACTATACAATATGGCTTTCACTTTCATTGTTGGACAGCCCTTTGCTTTAACAATCATGGTTATCAGTGTTTTATAGATTAGAAAAGGTGGACTGGAAGGATTTCAGTGATTTGCTTAATATCAGAAGTCTATAAGCAGTAGAGTTGAGGTTCAAATTTTGCTTTATTTTCTAAATTGCTGCTTTGCCTGGGTCTAGGTGGTTCCAAATTGCCTTGGGAATTTCAGAGATGAACTTACCCAGGATGGCTGATGTCATAGTGGGGATTGCACCGAACATTTGTGCCAGGAGGGACTCACTATGTGGGCCTGTACTCTTGATCCTAATAATTATCTTCACTGAAAGCTTTGTTTCATTGCCTATGAGCTTAGGAAAGACTTTCTGTTTTTTTTTTTTGGTCTGGTCATGGGGCCTGAACTCTGGTCCTGGGTGCTGTCCCTCAGCTCTTCAGCTCAAGGCTAGTGCTCTACCACTTGAGCCACAGCGCCACTTCTGGCTTTTTTTCTTTTTGCTTATATGGTGCTGAGGAATCGAACCAGGGCCTCATGCATACAAGGCAAACACTCTACCACTGAACCACCATCCTAGCCCAGGAATGGCTTTCTTAAACCTTCAGAGTTCTTTCTTTGTAAAGAATTCTGGGTCAAAAAGAAATTTTTTTCAAGCAGGAACAGGAGAATTGTGAGTTTGAGGCTAGCATGGGCTGTATAACAAGATCCTGTGTGGACCCAGGAAATCTATTAATAAGCCATCATGAAATTGATTACTCTGAAATCTATTAATAAGCCATCATGAAAGGAAATAAAAACGAGATTTTAGCTACTTCCTTATATTGTCTTTATTTCCATACCATGTAAAAAGCTTTATCCCAATTGAATAAGCTGTACCATAAATATTTTGTAGTACTATGGTAAGTTCTATTAAACATTAAGTGTAGGGTTTGAGTAAAAATAATAAACCCATGATTCTATCATTATTTTGAGGATGTGATATATGGTTTAAATTTATTTTTGTTTTGTTTGAAAATTTTAGGACCAATTTAGGACAACATGATTAGTTTTTATGAATTTAGACTGGTGCTTGTCATCAATGATTTTGGTTATACATATGTATATATATTAAAGAAACTACTTCTGAGAGAGCTTCTGCTCCAGTATTTAATAATGAAGAAAAATAATATTAAAATATTTATGAGAGCCAAAGATATTTTATGTAATGCTGGACACAAAATAAAAATATAAAAATGATGACTTAGAAGGTTGCCAAATCCCCATCTATGTGCCTCTCATACGCTGTCTGACTTCTGTGGTAGATGAGTTAACATTCTTATTAAAAAGTTATTTTATTTACTGCCTTATTATAGGCTTGAGTAAATAAAACCAAGACAACTTGTCTGTAGGATTTAGTATACAGAGGTAAGCTCTACATGTTTAGACTGAGAACAAAATCTATTTTTTCCTGTGTGGATAGCCATCAGAATGAGAATTATAAGTGGAAAACAAATAGGAGAAATATTATTTTTTGCAGGGGGAGGTATTGACATTTGAACTCAGTGCTTTGTGCTTACTTAGCTTGTGCTCTACCACTTGAGCCACTTCAGTCATGTTTTTTACTGTTAATTTTAGAGATGGAGTCTCGTGGACTTTTTTTTTTCTCCATGCTATCCTTGAAAGATGATTCTCAGGATGTCAGCCTCCCAAGTAGGTACAATTACTGGAATGAGCTATCTGTGTTTCACAGCATTTACTTTTTATTTTTATTTATTTTGTCAGTTGTGGGGCTTGAACTCAGGGCCTGGGCGCTGTCCATGAAGTCTTTTGCTCAAGGCTAGCACTCTACCACTTTAAGCCACAGCTCCACTTCCAGTTTTTGATTGGAGATAGAGACTCTCTGGGACTTTTCTGCCCAGGCTGGCTTCCAACAATCATCCTCAAATCTCACCCTCCTAAGTAGCCAGGATTATAGGCGTGAGCCACCAGTACAGGGTGAGAATTTTTCTTTTTTTTAAAAAAGGCGCTAAAATTCTATCATATGAGACAAAGAAAAAAGAGAGGAAATTTGTATTGACATAGGGAATAGTATAGACTGTGCAGAGAAGGGTAAGTTTCATTTTTAGATTTGACACCATTATATTTTTATTTGACACGTTTTGTAAGATCACGAGAACACTGAGGAAGATTTGCAGTGATGGAATTAACCTATTTATTTTACTATCAGGTTCGGTGTGGCTAAATTATTATCATGCCATAGTTTTGCATATAAAAATAAAACATTAGGAAGATATTTATATTTGGGGCACACTATTGTCATATAATTTCTTATTTCAGTGTGGTCTTGTTTGTAAACATTTGGGTAAATGCCCAAAAGTGGGATTGCTGGATCATAGGGGAGATCTATTGCAGCATTATTTACCATAGCTAAGATATGGAACCAACCCAGATGCCCCTCAGTAGATGAATGGATCAAGAAAATGTGGTATATATACACAATGGAATTCTATGCCTCCATCAGAAAGAATGACATTTCCCCATTTGTTAGGAAATGGAAAGGTTTGGAAAAAATTATATTAAGTGAAGTAAGCCAGGCCCAAAGAAGCATAGGTCCCATGGTTTCCCTTATTTGCAATATCTAGTATAGGTATGAGTCAAGCGGAAAAGGTCAGATAATGTGATGTTAGGAAAATGAACCCTTAAATATGTATTTTAATGTTTTCGTTTCTTTCATGCATGTGTTTCTAACGCATTTATAAGATTATTTCTTTGTTGCTTTGTATGTCCCTCCCCCACATTGTAACCCCCGCTTTCACTATATTTGATGTCAGTATAACATGTGGAGGAGATGGGGACAAACAAGTCGTTTAAGGATTCAGGTGGACCTGTTGCAACAATGAGAAGTACAAAATGTCATGTCAAAACCAACTTTACAATGTCGGTGTGGGGGGGGGAGGGGGGTATAATTGGGTGAGGGGAGGGGGGAGACTGGGAAGGGAGGTGAAGGGTAAACAAAGGAGGAGACTGCAATGGTTGGTAAGAAATGTATGCATTATCCTGCCCATGTAATTGTAGCCCCTCTGTACAGTATGTTCTCAAATAAAATAAAATAAAATTAAAAATATTTCTTATTTCATTTCTCAACACTTTTGGGGATATAGAATTAAGGGCTATTCCTTTCATTAGCTTTAAATGCCACATTTTACATCATTTGTATTTGTTTTCTTATTGGCTGAACTGTTATTTTTTCTGATTTATATCATTTTTTCTAAGTTTTTATTGCATTAAGAATAAGTTAATATATTTTTCACTGGTGTGGTATATTAACACTTCTAAAAATTATTAAAATATGAAAAACACTGATTTTCTTTATGAACAGTACAATTCAGTTTTAAGTACCACTGGAAAAAGTGGGAAAAAATGCAATGTGTATCATTTTTTCCCTGTAAGCTGTAATTCTACCAAAAAATAAGATGACAATAACTTCATGTGAATCCAGTCCAAATGTATTTCCATTTAAGAGCAAGACCTTGCGATCTACTTGAATTCTTGCCCTGCCCCTCCTTCCCAGTGCCTTAAATTTTTTTGCCAAGTTTTTGCAATTAGGTAATGGAAGTCCAATTCCTGTTCAGAAAATTACAAGGTGCCAAGATTCAAACACTCTAAAGAAAACATACAGTTCTGTTTAAGAGATATTACTTTTGTTTATATGCTTGGCGCTTTTTGAATAAAAACCTTATTTCTTAAAAGAAAAAGTAGCGACAATGTGCAAATTGCAATGGCAAATGGGATATTGAGATTTGAAAAGTTCATTTCAGTAGAACGATAATGAACAGTTGGGCTGGATGGAGTGATGGGATCTTACTGAGGAATTATAACCCATCATTTAATAATGCTCTGTGTCCTGTGTCTGACTTTTCATAGCTTCCAGGTTCAAAGGCTAGCATCCCAAGGCAAGTAGGGTGTTGCACTTAAATCTGTCTTTTGATAGCTAGACAGTTATGGGACTTTTGTCCTTTTTCTGTACATTTAAAATAGGATTTATGGGTTGGAGGCATGGTTCAAGTGGAAAAGAGTGCCTACGTAATGATCACAATACCTTGAGCTCAAACCCCAGAACAAGGGGGAAAAATGTCATGATCCTTGCCTTCCAGGTCAACTTTAAGATTATAGAAAATGTGTACAAAATGGCAGTCTAGTCCCAGGGCACCAAAAACTTCTTGACACACAGCAATTACACTCCAGAAGAAAGCCCTTCATTGCTTGCAATGTGACAGGTCCGAAGGAGAGCAGAACATCTGGAATTTTATACCTGATGACACTGCCATAGGAGCCACAGATGTGGGCCTATTTGACTATCTGGACATTTTTCACAGTCAGTTTACTTAAGAACAACAACAGCATAGACATGGGCCAGTGGCTCAGGCCTGTTATCTTAGCTATAAGAAGGCTGAGATCTGCGGATCATAGTTTGAAGCCAGCTCAGGCAGGAAAGTCCAATTATCCAGCTCCGCTCCCATCAATAAAGTTGGAAGTGGAGCTCAAGTGGATGAGCGCTGGCTTTGAGCAAAAGAGCTCAGGGACAGCAAGGTCCTGAATTCAAACCTCATGACTGGTACAAAAACAAACAATATGAAACAAAAACAAATCTCTTTCAGTTTTGGCCCTCCAAACCTGTTTTCACAAAATAGTCAAACTTTCAACTTGTTACTTTGGCACTATAGAGACATAGTTCAAAATCTTTTCTGGCCTATATCTTCAGTGCTTCTGAGGACTGAAAGCATAAGTGAAAAGAGAATGCTTGTAATACAGCAAAAGTGGGTTAAATATTTAGAGCTTTCCATTCCCGCCACCCCCAAGCACTTGGACTAGTTTCTTGGTGGCATAGTCATTGTAATTGGGAAGATTCATCTGGGAGGATTCTGAGGATTCATTAGGAACCACTGAGTCATTGAAGCTCAGGCTGGAAGAAATCATATATGGTTGTACCCACCTGTTTTCTAGAAAGACTTCCCATACCCTTTCAAAAATTAGAATGTATTTTTTCAGTCAGGAACTGCCAAGAAAACAATTCTGGAAGTTTTAAATAATCATGTGCCTAATCATAGATCTTACCATATCTAAATAAAGCTAAAATTATTTCCAGTCTAATGAAGGTTGATCATTCTTAATATATAAAATGAATTCCAATTTATTTTTTCTTTAAAAATTGTTTCATTATCATAACTCAACTGCACAGGGAGATTTCACTGTGTGTGGTACTACATACATATAATGTACTTTAGTCAAATTTTTCCATGTATATTACTTTTTCTTAGACATCCTTCTCTTCTGCCTTCCATTAAAACAGTTTTCTGGTGGATTTTATTGTACTATTTTCAAATTTTTTCTATGACTCTCTCCTCCTTTTCTTCCAACTGTGAACTTCCATTGTGTTCATTCATTCATTCATTCATTCATTCATTCATTCAGTGAATACTTCATGAGTATACCAGGCCTGGGCATGATACAATTTTGGTAATACAGAAAGGAACAAAGGATCGATTTTTGTCTTCAGAATTCAGAAAAACATGTGTTAGAATAATTGCAATATGATAAGTACTGAAGTAGAGGTATGAGAAAGTTTTATAAAACAAAATAACAACACTGTTGGTGATTTTTCTCTCTGAACTTTCAAAAACAAAAAAACATCTTATGGAGTGACATTGAAGTGTGTTGTTCTATAAATTGACATGTTACACACTTTTTTATAATTACTTAAATACCAACATAATATAATTAAAAAGTTTCTTCTGTCTGAAAATAACAAATATCTAGTCTTCCTTTTTACACCTAGCCCCACAATCACAGCACTAATGTTACAGAGTTCTTTCTGCAACCTACCTACCTCTCCTGTGCAGAGGGGAAAGGGTAGCAGGAACTCAGATTCAGTAAGTCCTGTACGTGATGCTATGCAGCAGTTTTCACTAGCCCCTCATTTTTCAGGTGGTATTTACCATTCAATATCTTTACTTAGTTTTTTCACCATTGAGTTCATGATACAACTAGGTACTCAACGGATAATGTTGATTAGGTAAAAGGGGAGATTAGCATCCGAGAATTTAAGTGCCCATGGTCACCAGGCTGGCAAGTTCTTACAGAGTTTGTTCTCTTTTTTTATACAACTCCAAACCACAGAAGCCATTTCCAATTATTTCAGCATTGGTGAAGATGGAAAACTTCAGATTCTATTTCTTTATAGAAAAGGGTCTTCTTACATTTGAAGGTTAAGTCCAATAGCTTCCCTTTCTTATTCCAAATAAAACTTCAACAAAATTTGCAAGCATCAATTCAATACAGAAAGCAACAACTCAATGGTATCCAATTTTTTAATGCACTTCCCTGCTTGCTCTCATCTCTAAAATGAAAATAATGACACCATTTCTCTCATAGGGATGTTGTGAAGACAGAAGCAGGTAATGAAGGCAATGTGCTAGCACAAGCCTGAATATAGAAACCTTTCATACACATGCGCTAATCTTAGCCTCAAATCGGATTCAACTTGTCTATATGCTTGAGAGGTGGTAAAAATCTTCCTTACTCTCTTGTATTAGGAATACAACCAGGTTAGACACAATGCGTCACATCTTGCTTGGGTTCTTTATTTTTTTCCAATTATATAGAAACACTGTTTTACTTCATTTTACTTTTTAAAATACTTTTTTTTTATCTTTAAGTAGTTATACAAAGGAGTTGCCATTAACTGAAGCGGTTTATGAATATAGTGCCTCTTGTCAATGTCACCCTTTCAACATTCTCATTCACTTCTCCCAATTCTCCCCTTCCCTTGTTTATTTTATGTATTAAAAGCAATTTAACAAGGCTGTTTATGTGTACAATGCATCTTCATCTGTGTCACCAGTTCAACATCTTTATCCCCATTTGATCCACCACTTCCCTTTCATTTCTCAATAATGAGGTATATGTAATGAATGTTTGCATGTATTCTCCCCACTTCCTCCTTTATTCTTCTACCCCTCTACTCATGGCCCTCCCCCCCACACACACTTGCAAGTACCCATTTCCTGGTACTTATTTTGTTGGGCTTTGACTTACTCTTTTTAAAGAATTATACTATTTGCATTATAGTCTTTGAGGAAACGGAGCAGCTGGTCTTTCAAATTCTTGATGACTTTTTAAAAGCCACACTTCAAAGTTGTTGTTTTTAGACTAAATACACTCTCCAGTCAGAATCTCTTTTTACTTCCTCTTAACCTTTTTTTTTTCCCTTTAAATGAATCTATTTTTCCCCCTTCTTTGAATCTTTCAGTCTTTGGATCCTAAGGAACAAGCCACTAGTGTAACAATTTCATAAATGGAAAATGCAAGAAGTATTTTTAAAGGAAAATAAATAGGGTCTACAAGTGTTGCTTAGCATTGGTGGAAAATTTCAGCCAAAGATGGGTAAAGTAACAGTTACTACTGAAGTAATCCAGGAATGGAAATTTCTGTGGATCCTCAAAATACATCCCAATTCATATTTATGTGTAATTTAGTCATGGTAATTAATCTTGTAAGTGTGTTGGCTTGTTTTTCTCACTATGCCAAAGAGATTCTGACCACCATTGGCCATGCCAGAAACAAATGGAACATTTTCTACTAACATAAACTGATTTGCAAGAAGAGAAAAGTATGGAAATAACTTACATCTCCCATTTGACAGAGGAAGCAAGCTTGGCTTAGAGAGGTTAAGTGACTTTCTCAGTGTCATCCACCAAGTTAATGAAAGAGTGAAAGATTCTGATTTTCACTTCAAAGTGATTTATTTCTTGTTATGAACTGCCTTTCATGTTGATTTCCGTAGGCTACTAATACGCCTAATAACGACTGGAATTTTCCATAACTTATTGGACAATTTTAATCCTTCTATTTTCTGGGGATTTTAGAAAAAAATATAAGTAAGATCTTAGGGGGATATTGCCTTTCTATGTCTCCTTTTCTTTTCTATGCTACTATATACTTTTTCTTATGTATCTAGCTTCCAATTGGATTATACACAGAAAAGAAAGTCAGTAGTAATATTGTTTCATATTCATTAACCAATCTTCTTGGTTTTTAACAATTACTTAATGACTGTTTAGAAGCACATTGTGGACTAAGAAGATTGCAACCTTGGTTCAGAAAAGAATAATCTTTTTTTTTCAGGCTATTTTTCTTAGGTTGTGAATGCTTTAGTGAAATAATGTATCATTGTGCCCAATATGGTGCTAATCTCAGATGACTGCTAGAAGCTTCTGTGTTCTTTATGCACAATCAATAGCAATGAGGATAGATTCAATATGTGGGTTAACATTTATATGGAGAATATTCATCTATTTTTCCTTCATATTTGAAATATTTTTATTTTTACGGATGAAAGCTTGAAATCTATGTTTAAGTATAGGATAATCAAGTGAGTCTGAGTAGTTGGATTTTGAATAATCTTTTCTTGTTTCTTAATGTAAAGAACTAATCAATCCATTTCGTTACTACTGTGTTTTCTTTCTGATTTCTCTAATATCCTACCTAATATCTAATGTCTCTAATGTCAGATAAAGACTCTGCCACAGAATTTTCTGTATAGCATGTATAAGAAAAGTGTCTTGAGCCGGGTGCTGGTGGCTCATGCCTGTAATCTTAGCTAATCAGGAGGTTGAGAACTGAGGATCGTGGTTCAAAACCAGCCAGGCCAGGAAAGTCCATGAGACCCTTACCTCCAATTAACCACCAGAAAACTGGAAGTGGCGGTGTGGCTTAATTGTGGTAGCTATGAGCTGAAGAGCTCAGGGACAGTGCCCAGGACCAGAGTTCAAGCCCTATTACCACCACCACCAACAAAAGTGTCTTGATGGGCAATATAACTATTTTTATTCTCTGGGAGAAATTATGGATGCCCAGTGTTCTTACTTTTCTTGTTGGTCTTCAATATTCTTTTTAGCTAGAGCACAAATGTTTCCTTATTGACAATCTACTTTCAATCTATGATTGCTTTCCCTTTCTAAAAGCGTCAGCGAGGAACATGTCATCCCAAGCACTTTCAGAACATGTTGTCTTGTGTCCAAGTCAGCATGGCTAAGAAACAAACCAGCATTTGTTTGAGAATTATCACTGGCCAATGACTCAGTCCCCAACATCTCAGACAAGTTGTTTTGGTAATTATTCAGCCTTAAGTAGGGAAAGGCAAATTTGCTCACCCACGTGTTGGGGTCAAAAAACAAGAAAGATGGTAATTTGTTCTCCCTGTTTAAATGTGTTCCACCCACTCATAGCCACAAATAGGCGTGAAGGATGGTGCTCTGGCCTGAAGAGTAGACTCACATTTGTCCCCCTCCCTTCCTTGTAAGGAAGTTGGGAAGACCAATGAGCTCATGTCTATGAAGTGGATGGTTGGAATGTGCACATGGTGTCTAAGTGAGTTATGCTAGTAAGATATTTAAAGAAATTTCTCTTTTCTCACAATTTTCACAATCCACTGGCAACCTGTACAGATTTTCCCATGTCCTTGCGCTCAAGTCCTTTTGCCAGTACACTCTGGGTAATTCATTTGTGGTGGGTCTGCGTGGCCAAATCTCAGCCTTTTGTCTTGTGGAAGCTTCCCATAGACAGCTGGAACTGTTCTGAATGAGGATCTGTAAGGAAAGTCTGGAGGAGTAACAAGAGGATTTGAAGTTGCCCTGAGCAGCAGTAACTTCATCATAGAGTCACATGCTATTTGAGTATGCTAAACCTTGCCTGAAGTAGTGTTGAGAAGTTGAAAAGTTGTCTATTAGTTTGAAATTACTCTACACGCAATTGTGTGAATTGTGTGTATGTGTCTGTGCACATGCGTATGTATGCGCCAGTCCCAGGTCTTGAACTCAGGGCCTGGATGATGTCCCTGAGCTTTGTTGTTCAAGGCTAGCACTCTACCAAATAGAGCCATCGCTCTACTTCCAGTTTTTTTTTTAGTAGTTAATTAAAGATAAGAGTCTCCTAGACTTTCCTGCCCAGGCTGACTTTGAACCACAATCTCAGATCTTAGCCCCCTGCATAGCTAGGATTACAGAGACACTGGTGTCCAGCACCAATTGTGTATGTGATCTAGTACAAGATGTTCTGCATGAACAAACTATCTGAGCATCATTTTGTGATGCTCATTATTTAAATATCTTGCTAAAGTTCATGTTTTTAATGATATTGAAACGATGCCTTTAAAAAGGGTCATTTTGTGTGTATTGGTTGTATAGAGAAGCATTTAATTTTTGAACCTTACCACTGATATTCATAAATGCATTAATTCTAGTAATGAATAACAAAAATAATATTTTCCTTTCTAATTGTTATGCCTTTTATTTTTGTTTCTTGCCTTATCACATTGATAAGGACCTCTAATACAGTTTGAGTACCATTATCTCATTTGTGTGAAATATATTTGAAACATCACCTTTTGGCTGCATTTTGTTTTCGAGAAACTCTAGGCTGATTTGGTGAATTTATAAATTTTCTGGTAAAAGAATGTGATGTTCAGTGGCTATCATTAAAAAAAAGCTACTAGCAAGATTTTTTCTAGTACTAGATGTTTCAGCTTCAAGCAGTGTGGCCTAAATTCCATTATGCCTTTGAACATCTTTGGTGTCACTAGTAGCCTGCTGGATGCTTTGGCAAATAACTAACTGAATTCTTCTCTTACATTATAAGAAGTGGAGATGATACAATTTCTCTTATATTACTATCACTTATACCAAATAAAAATACTTTATATTGTGAGAGGAGGCCCTAACCTATGAAGTTATTAGAGATATTCCTAACCTTCTGTTTGTTATTCCTAACCCTTTTCACATGGCCAAAAGTATAAAGCAGGAAATCAGTCTTAGAATGAGATCTCTGAGGAATCTTCAAAATGCCAGTTTACTTTGAATCTAGCTCTCTATGTCCTGTCCGCCGACGCAATCATGCTAACCTCATTGGGAAGTGGCGAATCAGACTATTCAACAAATTCATAGTAGAAAACACATTAATTTCTCCAAACTGTTGACAGAGTGAGAAAATCAGAAGTAGCCATCCAGAGGGCATGCCTATTCCTAGACTGAATTCTTAAGGTATGTAAATTTTGAGCTGGAACAGACTTCAGAGGTCACGAGCATTAATATTCTCCAAAAGAAAACTTTGCAACCACAGGACAGATGACATACACATATAGTGAGAAATGAAGCTACAGGCATTGTTTGTGTTAAGAAAAACCTTTCTAAATGTGAAAAACAGATAAACTAAAGAGACACCATTATTTTACAAAGGAATTTTATTATTCAATAAATAACTCTGCCACATTCATTAAGCTGAGAATTCCCAATGTGTTTAAATGATTCAACTTGAGAGCAGTTGATTTTCATGTAGTTTCAGCAACATGTGTATTGAGAAGCAAGGTGTGCTGATTATTCTTCTGTGACTGGCCGTTGTGAACTTAGTCACATACCTGGGTGCTTGCCAGGGACAACTTCTGGCATTTCCCCAGGTGGTAGGGTGCTTTGACTGCACCAAATGTGGAGTCTGAATTCAAAAGCCAGGATAGAGAGGGTGGGTCGTGAGCTGAGGTTGGTGGCTCTCTCATGTATGAGACAGAGGCAGGATATTGCTTTCCTTCTTGTCAGCCACACCCTCAATGATTTTTTAAATGGATACAATACACTTTATCACAAAGGTATATTAAAAATGGAATAGCTGTTGGGTGGAGCAACAATACCACAGTCTAAACCCTTCACCTCCTGGTTGACAGGGTGGGGAAAGCAAGACATTCCTTGCCAAGCATGTTTATCTTGGCCCACTGGACCAGCAGGGAGGTGAGGGCCTTTTCTAGCCACAAAGCTGAAGGGTTCTTAATTTGCCTCAACTCCCTTCCATTCCCACAACTATAAACCGTTTTAAAAAAAGTTTTGATCGCAAAAGAATAAGTTATTTAGATTTGGTATTTTCAAGGCTTACAGTTGTGATGGAAACAAGAGATGGTGAAAGGGGGTAGCCCAGGAATGTTTTTTTCTGTATGTCTTGAGATATTGTCCCTTGAGTTTTCCCATAAAACCACGCAATCACTAAGGCTAAGTTTAGAGATGTCTGTATTAAAAAAATACCCTGGTGGATATTTGAAATACAACAACTAACTTTTCAAACTAGCTTTCTGTGTAGCAACTCATTTACTTGTATGGTAGACGCTATGATCAGTGTCATCCTTATTATATAAATATGGAAAATGGGATGCAGAGATTTAAAGTTTGCTTTTGGTCACACTATCAGTAGATAAGAGTAGAGGCAGAATTCCAGCCCTTGCACTCTGACCCAGAATTTGGAATTTTAATGCTTTGCCACTTCTTTAAAAATAGTACATCCAATGACATTTTAAGAGAAATTCCTCCAAACCAACAATTGTCTCAGAATCAGAGTAAAAGAAAGGCGGGAAAGTGAAATAATAATAATTAAAAAAAACAAGTAAAAGGTTTTCATCAATTTGTTTTCAAAATTTAACATACATGTTTGCTATTAATATAAAACAATACAAAACACAACATATATAAGTTTTTAAAGCTTCCAACCTGAGTTCAAAACACAGAAAGGGAAATCACTAAAGTAGTAGGAAATTGAGAGAACTTAAGTGATTCCAAAAAATGATAGCTGATGCCAAGCTCAGTTTTTGATGGATATATGCTTTAGAAGCTAATGACAAAAGCTCTTCGTATCCTGGGGAAATAATATACTGGAAATAGTCTACACAGTTCATCTCTGTTTTTTGTATCTTAATACTTGTAATTGTATACCTTATCTTTCTTAAAGAGATATTTACTTACAGTTCTATTATGTGAATTCAAAATGGAATTTTCTAGTTCTATTAGGGCAATTTATGCATTCATATATCTATCAAGTGATAGACCTTTTATCTATCTGTCTGTCTATCTATCTATCTATCTATCTATCTATCTATCTATCTATCTATCTATCTATCTATCTATCTATCTATCTATCTATCGGTCACTTGCTAGGCTTTCTATATTTGAGCCCTAGTTTTTCCATGTAGAATTTTTAACTCCAACTCTTTTCTATCTTAAACAAATGTCATACTTCTCATTTGCATGATATTGTGCCATTCCAGCTTTTCTCTAAAGACATTAGCGATCTTGTGCTTTTTTTTTTTTAAACAACACTTCCATGCATTTACAGACTCTGCTCTTGTCTGGGATGATCTTTCCTTTATCATTGCTCTGGTGACTGCTTATTCTTTATATTCAACTCAAACAACAGCTCAGCCTTCCTCATTTTGTTTAGAGCCTGTTTCCCTGAGATCCATCTGCCCAATACCGTTCAGCATTTATCACATTGTATTACAAAATTCTGTGTTGGATAAATTCTGAAATAGCTCTTGATTATTCCTGCCTCATCATATTGGCATTCTCTGTTGTCCTCCTAAATTGCATGACTCGATAAAGGAAGTAATAATACTAGGATGGTCCATGTGGCAAAAAAAAAATAAATATGGAGGATGGCCTTCACCTAACAGCTACCAAGAAACAGAGCACTTCAGCCTCATAGGGAAGTATCTACACAGGCTTGCAGGTAAATTCTTCTCTTATTGAGTTGCAGTCCTGGCTGACACCTTGACTATAGTCTTCAGAGAGACTGTGAATCAGAGAACTGAGCCCTGCCCTATTCCTGACCTACTGAAACTGTGAGATAATACGTGTATATTGTTTTAGGCTGCTAAGTTTGCTATGCTGAAATTTGTTTATCCATTTGTTAATATTACTCTGCCTTAGATGATAATGCCCGCAGGTTTGTGCTCTGTTTTATTCACCTGTGTCTCAACAGAAATTAGCCCTGTCTAGCATTAGTCACTTCTTAAAAGTTTCTTTCCGAGCAGAGTGGTAGTAAAGAAGCCCACTGGTTTTATAGAAATTAGTTGACACTAATTTTATGACCTTCATTTCATTCAAGTTTTGAGTCTCTTTTTTTATATAAAAATTAAAGGGTTGGCTTATTATAGCTCAATGTGGCTATAGTACTTTCTCAAACTCAGTTATTTTCCCTTAAAAGTAATTATTAATGACAGGTGTGAGACTTTATTGTGTGTTAGTAGATAACTTGATGATCTTCGTTATGTTTTTATGTTCTGTATGTTTGTAAAATGTGATGTGCAGGAGTAGCTTATGGCAAAAGTTAATGCATCTTCAACTTTTTAAAATGATGACCACACTTAAAAAAATCTCCCCAAAGATTAACTGGTAAGAACATAAGAGTTGAAATGAACTTATGAAAAATTGAAATCTATCTTACCAAGGGCATTTGATGACACACAGCATGGCATTCGGCAGCTTTCTTAATTAAATGGACTAAAAACCAGATAACATAGTTTTAGACAGGAATTTCTTTTTTCCATGCTGACAGGAAACATTTGTTTTGTTTTAGCTAGTCAGTTTTAAAAAATGCTATTTATACTAACTTTGCCAAAGTACAAAAAAAAAGTTTACAAATTCTCATTCATTTCATTTAAAAAAATTTCTGAACTATCTTTGCAAATGTTTCTTTCCTTTTGCTATGTGTGTCGCTGATAGGAAAAGCATGAATAACTATCCCAAAGACTGATGGTCAAAACATTTTTTAACCTTCTGTGCCAGCACATATGCAAATGATAATTCTTAATAAGAATATTAGATAATTGCTGATGAAATCAGTGTATTTATCAGTTGGAGCTACCTTCCCTTCCTCTCCACCCTCTTCCTTCTGCATTTCTCCAAGAGGGAAAAAAAAAATCCAAGCAAAGATAATGCTAAGCTGGGGACCAGTGGCTCATAAATCCTAGCTACTCAGGAGGCTGAGATCTGAGAATTGTGGTTTGAAGCCAGCCTGTGCAGAAAAGTCCCCATGTGACTTTTATCTCCAGTCAACTACTCAAGAATCTGGAAGTGGTGCTGTGGCTCATGGTAGTAGAGTGCCAGCTTTGAGCAAAAAGAGCTCAGAAACAACACCCAGGACCCAAGTTCAAGCCCCATGACTGACAAAAAAAAAAAAAAAAAAGATAATGCTGAATCTGTTACTTAGGGAAGGGTGGCTGATGACATGTATTTTCTTGTGTGTGTGTGTGTGTGTGTGTGTGTGTGTGTGTGTATGTTTTGTTAGTCGTGGAACTTGAACTCTGGGTCAGGGCCCTCTCCCTGAGCTCTTCAGCTCAAGGTTAGTGCTCTACCACTTAAGCCACAGGCAACTTCCGGTTTTCTGAGTGGTTTATTGGAGATAAGAGTCTCACAGACTTTCCTGCCCGGGCTGGCTTTGAACAATCATCAGATCTCAGCTGCCTGGGTAGCTAGGATTACAGGCGTGAGCCACCGGCACCAGTCATTTTCTTGTTCTTTCACATAAGACTTGAGCTCCTCATTGATCCATCTGTGGGCATCTCATTCTTTCTACTGTTATTTTTATGCAAACAGATACTCTCTAAAACATTAATTGCAGAAAGAATGAACAATCTTTGGGGGGTTTCCATGTAATGTTGGTATATCTCTCCTTAAATATATTTGGTTCTATTGTTTCCTGTTTTAAGAAAGGGGTAGGAAACAATGGATACTTGACTCTAAAGTTCTGACAATAGCACAAATACTTTAGAATAGAAGAGTGCCACACCAGACAGAGACCATATTTTCCTCACAATATTAAAGTAGGTTATATAATTGTACTTAAAGTAATGTTTTAACATAAAAAGAACACCATTTCATTAGGTACAGTAATACTTAAATGAAAAAAAAAAAAGAAATTGAATCTCCCCAATACTCCTTTTTACTACTTTTACTTGCATCATTTATAATACAAATACCAGAACTATTTTATTATGAATACAACCAGCAATAATACTTTTTCCAACAATCCCTCTTGTAATGTAATAAAATGGTTACAGAGGTCAGGACATGGAGCCCCCATAATAACTGAGGAAGCTCAGAGCTCATTTAGGGTAATGGCAAATTGTAGAAATAGAATAACTGAGGGTTTGGATTCTGGTTCTATCATTGACTAGCCAAGCCACATGCTGTGCAAATTATTTAACCTTCCTGAGTCTATTTCTTCATCTATAAAATGCAGATGATACTCCGTTTATATGTGTGCATCATAAATATAAAATAATAATGCACGAAAAATGTTTCCTGGAGCACCTGCTATTGGATAAACAATAAATGGGTGATAAGTTTGCCTGATCCTAAGTTGACAGATAAGGAAAATGAAGATTAGAAGTTGAGGCTTGCCAAGGAATATGTACTTAATTACAGACATGTGATAGAACAGTGAGAATTTCTTCTGTAAACTCAAAATTTGATTATATAAATAGTCTACTTAATTCCCACTGAATTTTTTTGGGGGGTCCGGTCATGGGGCCTGAACTCTGGGCCCGGGCACTGTCCCTTAGCTCTTCAGCTCAAGGCTAGCGCTCTACCACTTGAACCACAGTGCCACTTCTGGCTTTTTTCTTTTTGCTTATGTGGTGCTGAGGAATTGAACCCAAGGCCTCATGCATGCAAGGCAAGCGCTCTACCACTGAGCCACCTTCCCAGCCCTCCCACTGCATTTTAAGGTAGATACTATTCCTTATTATTGAGGGAGCAATGGAAGGACAGAGGGAAAACCGATTTGTGTAAAAACATGAGACAAAATTCAATGGGATGTTGATGCATACAAAAGCAGATCAATCTCCCCTTCTCCAATCAACGTCCATAGTCACTTGAATTTGTGTTCTTGGAATGTGCATTCATATATCTCATGTTTGTTGAGGATCTAGTGATGTTGGCAAATCCGTGAATGCGAAAACAAAACCACAGAGATGCCCTACTTTATTTGCGTGGCCAACACAGTTTAGTGAGAAGGCTCACAACAGGAACCAAGTTGCAAAGAGAAGAGTTATTCAACAACTGAGAATCATGGCCACATACTTCTGCCTAGAACTCTGATGCCATTCCATGCCATTAGCTAAGCAGACATTTTGAAGCCCATGGAGCATGTAGCAAGTAGTGAGAGAAGACGGTCTCACTATCAAACATTTCTGTTTTTTGATTTCTCCCTGAGCGTAGACTTAAAATTTAAAATACTGTCTGTAACTGCCTCCCGTGGGAGTTTTCCTGATGATTGCAGTACGTGGGGAACCATCCAGCCCTGAAGCCTGTGAAGGTTCGAAGTGGAGTTAAGAAATTTCCACAGAGGTCTGAAGTTGCGATGATTTCACAAGCTTCTCCCAGCAGCCTGTTGGAAGCCAAGATTTTCTGATCAACATCTAAACTTCCTAATTCTGAATCGAGTATAATTCAATAGATACTGATTGTCTCCATCTGCTTCTTACAAGATAAACTGGTTAGCTCTTGAGATGTGAACATAAAAGGTAGAGGTTGTGTAGCACAGATAAGATACGTTGCTTTGAAATTGATGCCTAGGACCTCGATTGGACCAGAAAGATGGTAAATCTTAAAACAGATTCACCAATTGTTTTTCACACCCTAACACAGAGGCCCAGAAGAACTAGCTCTGCAGGAGCCAAACAACACTTTCCTTTCTCTTCTGCATCTATCTGCAAAAGGTTCATATGATGAGGGAAAGTTGGAGACTGAAAACATCCACTCTTGCAAATGTCAACCTCCATGATGAGATGCTTTTCCTGAGGAAAAGAAGTAGATGGTGGTTGTGGATTCCTCAGAACCAAATGAGAAGCTGGGAGCTAGAGGTGGGAGCTCCAGGGTTCATTGTGCTTCTAAGAAGCTGAAGATACATACTCGGCTTTACAGTTTTAGAAGCAGCAATGCCTAAGATGATCCATGAGAGGAACAGCTCACCCTCCCACTTTTGGAGGTAAGGTGCATGAGTGAGTTTCTTGGGATACAGATGGGCCCCATAGAAGATAGCTGGACTTCCTAGGAAGTAGAAAGAGGCTGCAAGAAGACCCTGGTGTGTGAGGGAGAGTGGAAGCTGTTTCTGTTTTAAAGCAAGTGTGTAGATAACAGGTGAGCTCCTCCCCTTCATCTCCCATCTTTGTTGCATGGGAGAAACTTTAAACTTTAAAAAATATTCTAGATTAAAAAAAATTCTTCCCCAAATCTCCCCCATCAAAACCTGGTTTCATTAAGAGAACTAGGTTTATCTTTCTCTGTGGGAAATTTATTGGCATCTTTATCAATTTATCAATCTTGCCTTTGCTAATGCAGTGTGTGTGTGTGTGTGTGTGTGTGTGTGTGTGTGTGTGTGTGTGTGTGTGTGTGTGTATGTGTGTGTGATCTCAAAAGCCATAAGAAGAAACCATGGCATTGTTAGGAACTAACAGCTTGCATTGGGATTTGGTAACTTTATGGAGTTTGTTTCAGTAAAAAGCAAAGCAAAAACAGTGCCACTGCCACCTTTAAAAAGAAAACAACTCCAGGGGCTGGGAACGTGGCTTAGTGGTAGAGTGCTTGTCTAGCATGCATGAAGCCCTCAGTACCACATAAACAGAACAAGCTGAAAGTGGCACTGTGGCTCAAGTGGTAGTGTGCTAGCCTTGAGCAAAAGAAGCTCAGGGACAGTGCTCAGGCCCTGAGTTCAGGCCCCATGACTGGCAAAAGAAAAAGAGAAAAAGAATTTAGCAGTCCATTTTTATGAAACATATGGCAGGAAATCAGGAATCTGAGGAGACTTAGGGAAAACATAAAAAGTCAGTGAGTTCTGACACTGTCATGGGCTCTGTCTGAAGAAATGGATACACATATACTTCCAGGACTTTGAGGGGAAATTTCATGTTTGATGTATAGGACTAGAGTGAGGGGAGGCCTAGGGAAGGGGCTGACTCCCACAGCATATAAGTGACTCCTTGTGATTCTCAGGACTTGCGATTGAATATTAGCACTCTTTTATGCATGAACTTGGTGGAGTGGATTTACCTACAGGAAGAACAAGACACAATCCAGAAAGTTGCCAGAAGGCATCCAAGTCAGAGATACAATTGTTTCTCTTGGAGCTGCTGAATCTTAGGGGCGTGGCTCCATAGACACAGTAGAAGATAGCCTTTTTGGAAAGCCAGTGAGCAGTGGGAAAAATTATCCAACTTATGAATTTAAAGCTGAATTGATACCATTCTGGGAAAAGAAGCCTTGAAAAACCTCCAAGTCTGAGTTATGGACTCCTAGCTCAGAGAGATGGGGGTCTCTCAGTGTTCTGTAATTCCTTTAGAGAAATGTTTTACAATGCCTTATAATTGGTTTCTTAAAAAATAGTTTTGATGGTCAGTGGAATCTCCAGGGCCTGCTAAACAGTTCTAGATCCTACCAGGTAGCTAATAATCATTGTTTCTTGATTGAATGAAGGAATGAAGGGAAAGAAGGTTTAGAGGAATGACATTAGCCAGTGGGATGCCACTCTCCCTTTGGGTATCAGTCTGCAGTGGCGAGTTTTCCTTCCCAAGCCCTTGTGGGAGGAGCCACAGACATGGAGACAGGGTAGAAGTGGGCTGCCCAATCCCATACTGTTGGTGATGCTGACCTTCAAACACAGAGCCCAGGCCCACCGTTTCTCTGTTTGGATCTTTGTTTGGTAGAAGTCACTACTGGCTATTTTTAGCCTCATATTTTGTTGTGATGCACAACATTCACATTATGAGCACAATCTGAGTAAACATAAACTGAGAGATTACATATCTGAAATTTAAAGATAAGAGGACACATCTCACTGTGGTTAATAGCCCCAAGTCACATAGCCAGTTAGTGCCAGAAATGGAACTCTATCTGGCTTTCTGGACAGCATGTTCAGTGATAGTGCTTTTCTCTTATTGACTCACCAGCACTATTTCCTGGAGACATATAAAACACTCCTATTGAAAACACTGATGCTGTAAAGTTCATTTGCAACATAGTGTCTTGTACATCTCAAGGGGTCAACCTGTATCCTTATTTTAGCATTTTGTTATTTCCCTTTCCCTCCCCAAATTAGAAAAATGTATATACAAGATGCAGGGCACCGGAATCAAGTACAATGAAAACAGGAATTATACCCTGGGGGATGAACATACAAAAGAAACAAAAAAATCACATAGTACATTATAAGTACATTAAAAACAACAGCAACAAAAATAAAACCTCTTGTGTCCCTATCTTAGGGTTCATTTCCCTTAGCACCATCTTATATGGTCAATATGTGCATAGCTTTTGACCTTTTCTCCTTCTCTGATAAGATTATCCTAGACATATACTGGTTATTACAAATAAGGGAAACCATGGGACCTATGTTTCTTTGGGCCTGACTTATTTCAGAATTTAATATGATTTTTTCCAAGTCTTTCCATTTCCTAACAAATGGGGTCGTGTTGTTCTTTCTAATGGAGGCAACTTTTGGGGGTGAGGAGTTGCTGGGGAGGAGAAGCTGGGGAGGGAAGGGATGATAGGGGAAAGACAAAGGAGGGGGCAACAATGCTTGACAAGAAATGGACTCATTACCTTACTCATCTAACTGTAACCCCTCTGTATGGTATCTTTACAATAAAATATGTATATTAAAGAAAACAAAAGAAACTCTTAGTACAATGTATCAATTTATAAAACACTGTTTTCTATTAAAAAAAGAAAACACTGATGTCTGAAAAATGTGCCAACAGTTTCAGAACACTTTCTGTGGTTCGTTTTTTTCCCCCAAAACAGACTTTTATCTACTTTGATGGACACCTGTCAGATACATTAAGCTTCTAAAATTTCTTGCTTAAATTTTCAATGGCTATACGTACATGTTGGATATTTTAGAATTAATTAAAATGTGCAGTGATAAAATGTGCAGCATTTCTTAGGGGCGACCCAGAGAGTTCAGTACTTGATATATATGGCATTGCATGTGTTCAGTCATTTGTATACTTATATGTGCACACATACTTATATATACATGTATATAACACATGCATGTGTAGTTATAGTTTCTGATAAAAATATGAGATCATTATTATGGATTAATTTAAAATTTAAAATTTGAAGTGCTGACCACCTATAAGTCAGCATGTGATTCTATGTAGAAATAAGGCTTTCCACAGATGTAGTTAATTAAAATGGGATTATATCGGAATAAAGTGGAACCCTAATCCAATATGTCCTTATCAAAGCAGAAACTGGAGGACAGAGACAAGCATAAACTCAGGGAGAATGTGAGGTGAACATGAAGACTGAGATTGGGTGATGCATTATGTAAAAGCCAAGGAATGCTAAAGATTGCCAGCAGGTCATCAGAAGCTAATAGAGAGGCATAGAAGAAATACCTCCTCTTAGCTTCTATGAAACTAATCCATCTCATGCTTTGATCTTGAACTTCTGTGGTCCAAATTTTTTCCTAAATCACCAAGGTAGTGATACTTTGTTATGCCAGCAGCTTTAGCAAACTAAGAGCCTTAAAAGCATGGTGTTCTTAGAAATTGCTTTTCTAGTCAAAATGTAAATATAGTGTATCTATATATAGTATCTATATTTAATCTTTTTAACGGTCACACAATGGCTATTTCTTATTTGAAAGATTTAAAGACTGAGTAATAATTATGTGTATATGTCTGTTTATCAATTTTAGTAAACATATTATTTCAATGGGAAATGGAGGCTGTATAGATGTGGGTTTTGGGATGTATGGGAAAGCTCTGTACCTTCTTCACTTTGCTGTGAACTTGAACGTCTCTCAAAATAAACTCTACTAAGTGAAAAATAGTAATGAAAAATATATAAACAAAAGAGAACTTCTGGTCAACTATTTCTAAGTGTACAGTTTAAGAGTGATAAATATTTATTCACATAGATGCAGAGCCAATCTTTTATAAAGAGACTGAAAGCATTATAACCATTAAACAATAACTCTGTTCTCAAAGACAATCACAAAATTTGTGATTGTGTGAATGATTCACTTTGTTATTGCTGTTTCTGTAATTTTCATTCATGTAGTAGTTGAAATATATATATGGAAGGACATTTAGTTTGCTTTCACCTTTGGCTATCATGAATGATTTTCTGGAACATGGGTATACATGTCTTTGAGACAGTTTTTAATTCTTTTGAGTTTATGCCTACAATGGAATTGTTAGGCCCTACTGATTCAATTTTTTAATTTTAATTTTTTATTGTGAAAATATCACACAGAGGGGTTATAATTACATGGGCAAGATAATGAGTACATTTCTTATCAAGCATTGTTACCTCCTCCTTTGCTTCTCCTTCCCATCCCTTCCCATCCCTTCCCATCCTCCCCCCACCCCAATTCAATTTTTAAAGGAACTATCATATTGCTTTCCATAGGAAAGATTTTATACCCACTTTAATAACATGGTATTCCAGATTTTCCACATTCTTGCTACTCTCCCTTCCATTCCTTGCCCTTCCGTTCCTTTCCCTTCCCTCCCCTTCCCTGCCCTCCCCTCCCCTCCCCCTTCCCTTTCCCCTTCTTCCCCCATTCCCAGCTCCTCTGTCTTCCTCTTTTTTCCCCCTCTTTGCCTTTCCCTATTCTTACCCTTCTCTTCCCTCCCTTTGTTTTTCCCTTTTCCCTCCCTTCTCCCTTCTTTCCCTCTTTTCCTCCCTTTCATCATTCCAACAACTGTGAAGTAGAAGCTCATTGTTGATTTGCATTTTTCTGGTAACAAGTGGTGATAAGTATTTTTTATGTACACATTGGCCATACTTTGTATGTCTCCTTTGGAAATACATCTATTTCTCTGTTTTTCAATCAGTTTTTGGTTGTTGTAGTTGTTAAGTTGTAGGAATCCATTTTATCCTCTGAATATTAGTCTCTTATCATATGTACGATTTACAAGTGTTTTATTCTCTAGGATGATTTCTCACTCTGATGATATTGTATCCTACAGACAAGAACAGATTCTTGGGGAGAAATTACTAGTTCAACCAACTAGTTGATCCAATTTAAAGTATATGACTATCACCTCCGTCTGCATTCTCTTGCCAGCACACAGAGGAGAACTACATAAACATCTCAACATGGATATTAAAAAGGACATTTATATGCATTGCCACTCTGTTCTACACAGTAAGAGCTTGTTATGTCATGGTGAACTATTACCCAAATATTGAGTCAAATTATGTTCTCTAGAATTCAACAGGCACATTTTATAAAACACACACACACACACACACACACACACACACACACACACACACACACACACACACACACACAAAACTCTGAAGTTGGATCTACCCCCAGCCCTTGGGTAAAAAGCTCCTACTTCACTTTTATTAAGTTCTATGCTTAATTTTTTTGCCTCAAGAGATTTACTTTAATGAATGGTGCCATTTATAAATTGAGTAAATAAATCTCCTCCAATTTGTAGCTGGGAAAAGTGTAGAAGTCAGCAGGCCAGAATGAGTTAGTGAATGCCAAGGGGCCAGTCAGAAAATTTTACCCTTGTAAGCACAAGGGTGCCATCATACACTTCAAGGTTCAGGGGTTGGAAATAGTAGGCTGAGTACCTGGATGACACAAAGATGGTGGGAGGTGATGTCTCATCATTTTGGTGGGAATTATTTCACAGCAATTGAGAAAAGCTCAGGGAGATTCCTGCTTTGTGATTATATTTTAAAATAATAATTGTTATTATCACAAGAAGATAATCAAACTTTTAGATATTGGAAAAAGGCAATGACATTTCCTCCTTTAACCAAACTTCCGATGAAGACACATGGGGTCCCCAAACCAACAGGAGAGATATGACAAAGTTATGGTACCTGGTATGAATTTCCTCTTCTTCCCTTGCTGGAACTTTCTGGCCAGAGCACTTATCTTACATTATTCTGTACACTTACTTGTCCTGCATGATTCTGGGTTGGAAAGTATTGGCTTACTGTTTCTTATGCTCTCTATTGAAGTTTATTAAAAATCAGAGAAGTTGGGCTTGGTGCTTCCATATGGCGTTTCTAGTTTATTGGCTCTATTTGCTTGTAAAAAATGTGTTTTCAATTACTCTTAAAACATTTGATTCAGACTACTTTGGGAAAGTCAAGATGTATTGCTTTCCTTGCCCACATCACATACATTCTCGTTTATCAGTGCATTTATGGCATAGTACTCTGTTGTCAAATGGCCAGTGATAGGACAGAGTTTTAGGAGAAAGATGAGAGATAATCTCAAGCTATAAATAATAAAACAACAACAAAAATTAAGTGTTTATTCTGGACTTGCTGATATATTTATATGCATGATCAGAAACAAAATATATATAAAATCAAAAGGAAACATATGAAACTATTTGGAACACAAGATCAGAATAAGAAATTCTGGCTTGATGCGAACCCTTTTCCCTCACATAGAACTTTCTAGATGTTTTTGTCAGTCAGCCATATCTATTTATTTTTTCTTTGACAATGATACAGATTTTTAAAGCACAGTCTCATTGGGACTCAAGAGGATATTTTTTGTTTCCCCCAATAAATTGATGGTCATTATTCACACTATATCCAGGCCCTGGAAAAAGCATTTTTGTTTTATCCAATGGTTATATGTTCATCTATCCAGACAGAATGAACAGATGGATTATACTGGGCTATTTCCCAACAGGAAAAGAGAGTCAAGAATGGGAAATTAAGTGGGAGGCTGTGACTAAAGTGCCTTAGATCCCCTTCATCCCCCAAATACACATGACATACACATAACCCTTGGGGGATCATCTAAGGACCAGCCACGAGCTGGTTATGCATGAGCTCAATGCAGATGAAACAGAGAAAGGTGGTTGAATTCAGAAGCCATATACTGTGTGCAAAGCAACTAGGGGTTCGCAGTGTACAGCTAACCATCATCAGGAAGACGTATTCACTTCGTACTCTTATTTTCCTAACCAGAATGGTAGCCATTCCTACTTCTGGCCTTCAGACCTTAAGGGGCCTATACTTATTTTAGAATGCTGCTTTAAAATGTTGACTTCTGGTTTCCAACCTAGGAGACAGATTCAGTGTAGCTATTTGGGGATGTGGAAATAGGGTTCAGGTAGTCCTTAATCCATACCTCACAACCTTTTGAGAATATGGCTAGAATGATGATGAGAGATAATGGTGAAGTTTCGTGGGGACCGGTCTTGTTTTCATCATTTACATTATTGGCATTGCTGAGGAACTGACATACTTTTTGTCCTATGTTGCTGTGACTGAAGACTTCTTGATTTATTTCTCACTTCTATCACACTTTTGACCACTTACTTTTCCTATACTGCCCTCTGAAACTGGCTGCATTTTCTTCTGAGTACTTTTCTAATGCCCATTTGTGTCTTTCAGTTACTCTTCCATTCAGTTGTTCTGAGTGCCAAACACACATCTTCCTTACATTTGGTTTCAAGCTCTGTGTTCGGGGACACATTGCTTCACAGAGCAGACTTAGTTCAAGCCATGATGAGGTTACAGGCCGGCAGGGGAGGCAGTAATAAACAGGAACACTGGGAGTGTTAAATGTCACAGAGGGATCTTGGCAATGTCAGAGTGCATAGCAGAGCCACCTAATCTACTCCAGAGGGTCAAAGAAAGCTGCTGGGAATGCTCACAGACTTGGGAGATGATGAGAGGAGAGAGTGTTCTAGGCAGAAACAACAGAGTTGAATCACTAGAAGGGAAAAATCAATTAAAAAAGAATTGTGGCTATCCTGTAGAGTGAAATTGGTAACAGTAGGTGATATGTCAAAGAATGGGGCAGAGTGCTGGGCAGCCATGTTCCATAATTCCTGAGGATGGAGATTAGATTATAATTGAGTGCCAAGAAATATCTCTGAAAGGTTTGAAACAGGAGTGAGTCCTAATCAATTCTGCACTGAGAATGTATACTACATGTAACAGAGTATACAAATACATAATTCAGAATAAAGTCTCAAAAAAGGTATATATAGGAAGAGGAGGACAACACAGAAAATAAAGGAAGAAACAAGAATGGAAGTGTCAGGATGTGTGGAGCAAAGGATGGAAAGGTCTGAAGAAAGGATGTGTGCTGATAACACAGATGTCCACAGTTTCTCCCTGGGAGGAATTCCAGGAAGAAAAGAGTAAAGGTACCTTTGAGATATATCTAATATCATCTTACTAATGAGATTTTAGTGATCCTCTTTTCAGAGAGATTTGTTAAAAGCCAGCTGCTCAGACTTCTTGGTCAAAGAATGACATTAGATATTCAGAAAAGTACCAACACTATATGAATATTTCATCTTGTTGATCTTTTTAAAAATTAAAAAACAAAACCAAGAAATAATGATAAAATACTAAGAAGTCAAAGGCATCTATCAGCTAAGTTAATACTCATGAGGTTAGATGGTGAGAGACTTATCAAAAGCAATATCTAAGGAAAACCAATAGAATGACATTGGGATGTCACTTGATGTACATTGGGATTCAGTAACTAATTCTAGGATCAGAAATCTGCTCACTACCTCTTTGGATTTCTAAACTGCATAGGAGGAGGGAGCCAGTTCCTCTAGCACAACATAATGCCATTTTCCTATCCGTCCTGAGAGCAACTTCAAGCTGAGAAACCATTATTAAGGCTCAAGTGGAGTAAGATCTGAAAAAAAAATGCAGAAAAAAAGCAACTCAAGCTTTCATTGAAAGGCAAAGTCCAGTCACTTCTTTTCCAGAAAGTTCTGAAAACAGAAAAGGACTTTACTGAGGATGGCATGCCCAAGTGGACTTTCCTCCCAAATGCCCAACACTGGACAGTTTTGGAATGTACTGTTCTTTTTGCTAAAGAAAAATTTTCCATTCTTGGTCTTCCAAAACCCAGAGTTCAAAGCTTTACTACTACTTTTTTTATGCAGGAGCAAATTGACCACAACACTATTAGAAAAAGACATGAGTCAGTATGTTTGGCTCTTTGTTTCTTTGTTGTGTTTTTTTGGAAGAGAAAAACTGTAAGGAAAGAATAGCAGGGAATGAACGATTAACTTCCTTTGCATCTTTTTCTTGAGGGGTGTTTGCTTAAAAATTAATAACCCCGAACCAGGCTATTATTGGGATTTATGTTAAGTATTTCCAAGTTTTGAAATAGGAACAAAGTCTACCAGTTTCTTGTGAGGCCAGCTTTTGTTTCTCTCATTATACAAATAGATAAATTGAGTCACCAAGTAGTGAGGTAATGTTCCTGATGTTAGTGGCACTGGATGAAAAGAAAGCATGAACTCAAAGTTTTGGATTTCAGGTAATGACTTTGACCATGCTTTTATTAGAAGCTGACAACCAGGAAGTCAATAATCTGTTATACTACATGCTAGGGAGATGAAATTTTTCTAGCTCAACATGAATTCTATTTCATATAATGTATATCTCTGTGTGTATACCCATGGGTGTAGTCATTAAATAGCTCAATTTTCCAGATTCAATACTGGAAGAGAGACATTTGGTTAATTAAAATTTTACCAATAGCTAATTTATTCCATCCTTAAGGACCAAAATATACTTGTTTTATACATCTAAATATATAATTTCCATAATTCTTTTATGGGAGGAGAAGGTAGTAAGCAGTGTTGTGGCTTGAATCGAGGACCTTACACTCTCACTTGGCTTGTTTCCTTACAGCTTGGGCTCTACCACTTGAGGCATGCCTTGAGTCCAGCATTTTCCTAGCTAATTTGGGATGGAGTCTCTGGTGTTTTCTGTTTAGGTTGGCTTCAAACTAGGATCCTCAGGAAGAGAATATTAGCCTATTGAACAGCAAGGATGGTAGGCGTGATCTACCAGTGCCCATCCATAATTTCCTTAATTCTTAAAAGATGAGAATAAATATGCTCACAAATTTATTTCAGCTGTGATTCAATGACTACTTTAGGGACCTCCTAAGGTTCTATGACTATTTGTTTCCACAATGAGTGCCATGTTTTTAAAATTCTTACCTAAGTCTTCACACTCCCCCACTTTTTTTTTGCTAGATTTGCATACTTCTGTTTCGTCCTGCTGTCAGTACATCCCTTGTGGCAATTTCCCTTTCCTTTCTAGTGATGTGCTTCAAGTCTGCTATTGTAGAACTCAGAGAATCATGTTTGTTGCAATTATTTATGAAAACAAATAGGACGGAAGGAAAGGCTTCATTTTTGCTCATAAATATGAACTTTAATGAACCCTACCTCTTATTCTGTGAGTACTTTTGAATCATTCTTTTGTTCTTTGTGTACTATAGACTTGGGATTTTCAGAAATTAGGATTCTAAATGAAATGAAATGTATTGTGTATTTGCTTATAATACTGAACTTCAATTACCTCAACCTTCTCTATGATTCAGTATTCATCCAACAAGCATTCATTGGATGCCTCTCTCCATCTCAGGACTTAAGGATTCATTGTATCCTCTTGATGACAAATGAAAGATCTCATACTATCACTTGAAAGACAACAGGATAAAAGACGGCTTCTGTGCCTTACACTTTTATGTGTTGAATGTCTGACAAAAAAAATGTGTCTTAAATTTCTGGTTTTAACTTGTTGGCACTGAAGGATGGGATGGAGCTGGGCTTTATCATCCTTGACAGTCCTTAGAGAGGGACTTCTGCTGGGTGAGCTTGGTGGGAGGGCATTAGACCTAGGGATGGTTCAAGCACTTCACTTCTGTTAGCATAAAGAGAGAAAGAAAAAAAAGAGAGATGGGAAAGGGAAGGAAAAGGGAGGGGAGAAGAGAAGAAAAGAGGGAGAAGACAAGAGAGAAGGGGAAGGGAGAGAAGAGAAGAGAAAAGATAGGAGAAGAGGGGAGGGAGGAGAGGGGGGAGGACAGAAGGAAGAGGAGGGGGAGGAGGGGAAAAGGGAGAAAGTAAATTTCTCTTTGAAGAAAGAGACGGTTCTTACATTTCTTGTGCATTTATGCCCAAATAGATTTTTTATACTATTTTTTAGTACCTTTCAGCTACAAACTATGGGTTTATAACAAGTTTTGATGGGGCCCTGTATATGTCCCAGTGGCTGTTGTTGAAGGACTAAGTAAAGCTAAGATATGCATCCCAAGTGAACTAACTTGGGATGATTGAACTTTTGGGGCAAGGTATTAAGACTTTGTTGGTCCTTCTTTGGTCTTCATGAACATTATAAACTAAACTGTCTTCCACTAACATTTCTCTTATTTGAACAGTGGGGTTTTTAGAAATATTTTCTTGACGTGGCTAGACTGAAAGATTTTTTGATAATCAAGGCACAGGGTAAAAATGTTTGGGTGTTTCACATTTTTTTTTGGTTGATCATGGGGCTTGAACTCTGGGCTTGGGTGCTGACCCTCAGCTCTTCAGTTCAAGGTGAGTGCTCTACTACTTGAGCACAAGCCACTTCCAGTTTTCTGGTGGTTTATTGGAGATAAGAGTCTCCCGGACTTTCCTGCCTCAGCTGGCTTTGATCTGTGATCCTCAGATCTCAGTCTCCTGAGTAGCTAGGATTACAGGCATGAGCCACCAACGCCTGGAGTTCGGGTATTTTTAACAAAAGGAATTTCAGTAAGGTAGGCTTCTGATATGTTGACATTAAAAGTTGTAGTGTGAAAGATATGTACTCAAATGTTTTTTTTTCTTTCATGCAATTGTTTCTAACACATTTATAAGATTATTTCTTTGTTGCTTTGTATGTCCCTCTCCCACAGTATAACCCCTGCTTTCCCTGTATTTGATGTTGGTATAATTTGTGGAGGGGAAGGGGAAAAAACAAATCGTTTAAATAGGGATACAGGTGGACCCATTGCAACAATGAGATGTACAAGTCATTACATCGAAAACGAACTTTACAACTTTGGTGCGGGGCGGGGTG
Source organism: Dipodomys merriami (assembly GCF_024711535.1). Lineage (NCBI taxonomy): Eukaryota > Metazoa > Chordata > Mammalia > Rodentia > Heteromyidae > Dipodomys > Dipodomys merriami. Next base: position 89,393,553 of record NW_027203381.1, read on the forward strand.
GCGGGGTGGAATGGGGAGGATTAGGGGGAGGGGGGCGGGGGAGGATGGGAAGGGATGGGAAGGGGAAACAAAGGAGGAGGCTACAATGCTTGATAAGAAATGTTCTCATTATCTTGCCCCTCTGTACAGTATTTTCACAATAAAAAAAAACTTGTAGTGTGTATGTACATGGCTTGTTATCACTCTATCAAAATGCAGGAGCAAGGAAGATATAATATGCCATATATATAAATATGTATACATACACATACATATGTATATGTAAATGCATACATATACAGAAGTATGCATACACATATATGTACATATATGCATATACATAAGTACATATATACATAAGTATGTAGCTATATATAGCATAATGTATAATATGTATGTACATAAATATACACATGCATAATATATGTATATACATATATGCATATATATGCATGCTTGTACCTAAATATATGTATATACACAATGCAAACATATGTATTAATGTGTATATGCATATATGTGCATGTATGTGTGCATTAATATATGTATGAATGAATAAATGTATGTGTGTAGATAGATATAGATATCATGTGCATTGATATGTTGAAGGAAAAGAGGTAGCCTTGACCAGAAAATGGACAGTGAAGTAGTGAACATTTCTGTTTTAGGGGAACTTGTAGGAAGAGTATTCTCCTTTAGTACAAGGAAACAAACACTATACACTTTAAGAGATAAAAATTATAAAATATTGCTGAAAACATTAAGAACATGCTAAAAAGATAGCAAGATCTCTCACATTTAGGACTGGAGAAATTAATGTTAGAATATCCATCGTACTCAGAGCAATCTGTTCATTTATATTCTTCTCCCATGCCTGAAAAATTTGAGATGGCATTTCACTATGTAGTCCAGGCTGACTGAAATCACAATTCTACAGTCTCTTCCTCTTGAAAACACCTGCTCAATCATGGAATCTGGTTCCTAAAAATAATCCTCGATAACCAATTTGCTTTATTTCCCTGAAATTTTCTCTCCCTCCCTCCCTCCCTTCCTTTCTCTCTCCATCCCTCTTTCTTTTTCTCTTTCCCTTTCTCTTTCTCACTTGCTTGCTTGCTTGCTTTCTGCTGTGAGGATGTCCTGAGTCATTAATCTAGACTAGTAGAAAGAAGGGGATTTCTGGTATGGGATGATCTGAGTTCATTTTCCAGCTCTAACACTCACTCTCATAATGATGTTAAGTAGTTTATCTCCCTAAGCCTCATCTGTCTCATGTGTAAAATACAGAGAATCTGTCCAGGGCACCAGTGGCTCACACCTGTAATCCAAGCTACTCAGGAGGCCCAAATCTGAGAATTGTGGTTCAAAGACTGAGCAGGAGAGTCCATGAGACTCAGTTACCAACCCCCCCCCCCAAAAAAAAGCTAGAAGTGGAGCTGTGGCTCAAGTGGTAGAGTGCCAACTTTAAGCAAAAACAAGCTCAGGGATAGCACCCAAGCCCTGAATTCAAGCCCCAGGACTGGCACTATACATACATACATACATACATACATATATATATATATATATATTCAATTCAAATGGAGGAATGAATACATAATACGTTATAAATTGTTTCTGTACAAATATTAATTATAATTATCATCACTGTTTTACATTATCTTTATGCTTAAAATTTTCCAAATTAAGATCCTTACTAACACTCTTTTTTGCTGACATGAAAACAATAACTTCAATTTCATAAATGTATAGCACTAAACATCCAGTGCACTTTCATCTGTCCCTGAGCTCTTCAGCTCAAGGCTAGTGCTCTACCACTTGAGCCACACTGCAACTTTTGGTTTTCTGGTGGTTAACTGGAGATAAGAGTCTCATGGACTTTCCTGCCTGGGACGGTTCTGAACTGACATCCTCAGTTCTCAGCCTCCTGAATAGCTAGGATTACAGGCATGAGCCACCAGCACCTGGGCCAGTGCCCTTTCTTCTTCTTTTTTTTTTTTTTCCATTGCACTTTCTTTAAAGCAAAGGCGAAATGGATTCTTCCTTTAGCCATATTTATATGTATCTGAATGTCATTTAAACACATGGTGATTCTTTTACAGCTACATATAAAATAAGTTACAAGTTTAAATGTTATTGCTATCTTTATCATTGCCTCTAAAGCCTGCTTATGCTACAATTTGTAAACATTTTACAAGACAGGGGAAAACACACACCCATAATTATTTCTTGATGTCATCTGGCTCATAGGAGGATAAATTATTTTAGAAAAAGTTTTCATTGAAGGTTTTCCTAGGCACTCCAAATAAACTGAGTTCTTAGTGGAAAAGATACAGCTGATTGCCTGCTTCTCAAATGGTTCTTTTGCCCTTGTCTTGCTCCTTGCTTAGTCAGAAGCAAAGCATGTGCCGTGGCCAACCTCTGAAATCATTTAACATCTTTTTTAACTGTTGCTCTTACAGACTCATTTAGGTTTGTTTTCTGAAAGATTAAAAAAAATAATTTAGAATCTAATGTGTAGCCAGGTTGTTGATCATCTGGCTCTTGGCTTTATGGCACGGCTGGTCAGTTGGCATGATGGTTGCTGAAGGTCATGGATGAACCAGGAAATGCCAGGGGCATTTCACTGTCAAATTCCTAAGACATGCTACCTCCCCTGACCTCACAATGCCTCCCATTGTTCAAGGAAAGATGCAGGAAAGGAGAGAGCGAGAGAGAAAAAAACACACCTGGAAATCTATGATGCAGAATTGTTTTCCTTCAGATGAGGTTTTAGGAGAAAACAACAGCAAATCTGTTAGCTGAACTTGTGTCTTTCTCTGCAGATATGATCATATTAATGTCTGAAGCAATCATATCTCTCATTAGGTTCATAATTATGCTTTTCCTCAAATGGAAGAGAAGAAATAGCAATAAATAATGGAGCTTTCTCATTCAGAGGTTCAGTTCAAATAACTGTAATCTGTTCTTTTTGTTTATGTCATGAGGAAGGGTTCAAGTAGCATAATGGTAAAATTCTAAGGGATTTTAAACAATTCAGAGAAAATTAACCAAAGTAGCATTTGTATATTATGAACCTGTAGTGGGCAGGACTTCTTTAAGATATAACAGCAGCAAAACCAATAGTCAATCAATGCATCGATTGCAATATTTAACAAACCCTACTGTAGTCACAAGCACTATCTGGGAATATGTTTTATTTTATTTTTGGTCAGTCATGGGGCCTGAACTCTGGGACACTGGGCGCTGTCCCTCAGCTCTTCAGCTCAAGGTTAGAGCCCTACCACTTGAGCCACAGTGCCACTTCTGGCTTTTTTCTGCTATGTGGTACTGAGGAATTGAACCCAGGGCCTCATGCATGTGAGGCAAGCATTCTACCACTGAGCCAACTTCCCAGCCCTGGGAATATGTTTTAAAAAGCACATCTTATTAGTTCCAATAATATTTATTCTCTCCAAGGAATACAAGCCCTAGCAATGAAAAAATAAGTATTTCTCATTATCTGTCACAGTAGCAAGTAGCTTTATGGAGCTGTTCAACTTTAAAATAATTCAGTACTTCTGTGGAATTATAAGTGTCCATTATAAGTGATAAGTAGCCATATATGGCTGGTATTACTGTTTTAGACAGCTCAGGTATAGATTTCCCTTCTTGTGAAAACTGTTACTAGACATCCTGAGAGGACTGAAAACAGCCAATGTATTATTAGAATTTGTAGTAACTGTCAGTTTAAAACAGGAAGGGATCAAGATAGGCTCTAATATGTAAGAAGGTTTGAATAAGTCCATGGAATTATTATTTTGACAAATAAAAAGGAAAGTGGGGAACAAGTTTATTTTTTTTAAAGTAAAAGGACTATTTGAGAGAATATTGGCTCATTTGTCATAGTTCTTCCAATTCCTGTTATATATTGGAGGACAATGAGGACCTCAGAATGATAGACTTAAGTGAGATAATTTGAGGGACTTTTTAGTCAAGGTGTTTGTTCTACGTATCATACTGTCATTGAAAACTTTTTGCATATATTTTATTTTATTTTTGCATATATTTTAGATCTACTGACAGTCCTGAGACAATACCGCCAACAAAAGGTTTTTTTTTGCCATTTGGTATACAGGAAGCCAAAATTTAATATTAGCATGACAAAAGGAGTTCATCTCATGCCCCATAGTTACCTTCAAAATTGAGTCAAATCCTAGTAATACTGTGTGTGGGTATGTGTCTATACTCTATGTGTGTGTGTGTGTGTGTGTGTGTGTGTGTGTGTGTGTGTGTGTGTTGGGATGAGAACATATGTGTGTCAGAATGAGAATATGTGTATTCATGTTATCAGATGGGAAGAAAAGAAGATACAGAGGCTCAGGTCTGAGTCACTTTAGATAACCATAAAGAAGCTAGGGGTCAGTTTTAGGTCTTTTTATGAAGACTAGGGAGAATTCAGAGTATTTTGAATTTTATCCAGAACTGTCATTCTTTCTTAGGTAGTCATTTCAGTCAAGCAACTTTGCATAATGGGAAATTATTTCTATCATATCTGAAAATATTCTGATTATATAATCTAAACATATTATCATCTAATAGGACTTAAATGGGACAATCTATAATGATAGACAAATAATATATATATATATATATATATATACACACACACACACACACATACATTCTTTTAATTTGCTAGTCTCCTCATTTATTACCCATTGCTATTTTTTCTCTTTGCTTTTTTTTTTATAGTTACGAAGTTCTATAACATGCCAAGCATTGAGAAGATAGAGATAAGTCCTGAATCCTTCTGCAAGGAGCTAGATGCACACATAGTGTAGTTACCTGAATCAAAATCACTGTGGCAAGACTCTACATAGAGTGCTAGGGAGGATGAAAGAGGTGCACAGGGCACCTGGGCAGGCTGGCTAGAATGTACAGATTAAGCCAATCAATTGCATGAGGGAATATTACATTTAGAAAGGGAAGATCAAGGACAAAAGCCAAAAGAATGTATGGAATAGGACCATGACCATAGAAAAAGAGCTAAGACTTTGTTTCATCTTTTGTCTTCGCTGAGACACAAAGAAAGGGTTCATAGAAAGGGTTCTGATCTTCAGGGTAAGCAACAGGTGTTGCCAACCTAGACACTTACCCAAGTGACTCACAGGGATTGAATCTTTTTAATTGCTTTGACCCTTGTCGTTGATGATAGTTACAGTAATACCAAACCAAATTATTGAGGAAATGTCAACTGCATTAAAAATGACATGTTAGGCTGTTATTCGCCTTACCAGACTGGTGCCAAACAACCTGTGATCACTTGGGGAGTTCATGAAGAAAGTCTTTTAAAATGTGAAAAAAAATTCCAGAGAGAAATGATAGTTTCTTTTTTCTTCTTCTTCTTCTTCATTTTCTATTTACAAAGCTTTTTACTTTTTTGGCTCCAAACGGCAGCCTTCATTTAGTTTAAAAAAAAAGAAAGAAAAGAAAAAGAAATAAAAATTTCAGTATTAAATAAAAAACAGGTCCAGTCAGCAGCATCTAGGAACAAAGCCACTGGAATTCTCTCACTTTATGAGTCAGAGGTGTTGTCACAGAGAATTGAGGGTTTTTTTTTACCCTCCCCTTAGTGATAGAACAAGACATCATGAGAGGCAGCACAGAGAGCAGGGGGATGTGGATGGAAAACACAGAGAGCGTGGGATCTGGATGGAAATACAAATTCTGTTGCTTCCAAGCTGAGTGGCCCTAGGCAAAGTTGCTTGGCCTTGACCATGCAGAAGCTCAGTTTCTCTTATGGTTAAGCTGGAAATGAGAGTAGCTTGCTTTTAGTGTTGATATGAGAGAGATGGCTTGGACTGTTGGACATTTAATTAATAGCAACAAGTACTATAACTATTAGAGATGAGATCTGGTTTCACTCTGCTTTTGGATGACGACGAGACATTCATTTTGTTAATAAAGAAGGGGCTGCTCAGTTCTGTCACTTTTGCAATACTGCCACTAAGTGCTAACGTTTGGAGGGGAAAAACAACCCTTAAAGTAAATCCTTAAGAGAAATAGTAAATTTTATAGGGCAACATGTCTGAATGCCAAAAATAAACTCAAATAATTGCAGATGTAGTAAATTAGACTAAAAAGCAGTAGGGTCCTATTACTGAAATTAGTTCCTTGTTCATATTGGGAAGGCAAATGATCAAAAAGGACATTTGACTAATGATCCCAGTTAATAACTATGATCTCAGTTAATAAATAGTGGTAAGGATAAAACAAAATTGTCAGTTCAGAAATTAATGAGCTAGTTCACAGAATTTTCTAAGCTGTTTATTGAACTTATTGGTCACTTATAACAAAGTATTGAAAAGAAAGAAGGAAGAGACAAATTCAATTTGTCCAATGTTCTGAAAAATTCTGTTTGGTTGAAATAAGGACTGAAAAGGGAACGTTTGAGGGAGGGAGAGAGAATTCTGCTACTATTGCTACTACTACTATAGAAAACAGCATAGAATAAGGTATGTCCATTTGCTTCTTTTGTTTATTTTGCTGGTATTAATAAATCTACCATGATTGGGATTGTTTCTTATTTTATATACACACCCAATGTGTATTACATAATAATGAGCCACACAGAAAATAACCAGATTAAAGGGAATCTTGAAATAATGATTCCTAAGCTGTTGTCAAGCAGTTCCATAGAATACCAATGTCAGGAGATGTTCATGGTGAGGGAGATTGGTCATCCAAATCCCAGGAAATATAACACCCATAATGCCATAAAAAACACCTACATCCCAGCTAGTGGCTTAAAAAAAGAATTCTAGAGTGTTGAAGAGGGAGAATACAGCAATTTTACACAATGTAATAGTTACTATTAAAAATTATCTTTCTTTCGCTTAAAATAGTTTTTTTGGATTATACTTTATTTTAGTGTGAGAAATGGCCCTTTGACAGTTATCAAAATGTAGATCAGTAAACAAATGAGCCTTTGAGCTTCTCTAAAACACAACCTTGTTTCTCTTCCCCTTTCCACTTACCTTTGACCTTATCTGGAACTTTTAAGGGATTTGATATTATCATCTGTATTGTAAGAAACAAGAATGTTCTTGCTAGGTCTTGGAAGGTTGTGTAACTATTTAAAACTTTATACCCTAAGCCATTTCCATTTAGCATATTAAATAAAAAACAATGCATGCTTAAGTAGCATCATTATGAAAAATACCTAAAAGACCCCTATGTTTCTCTAAATGGTAAGACAGTGATTAGGAATTGTTATTTTTTAAGACAAATAAAGGTTATGATATGATTAGTGACTTTGCTTCTGTTAGCATGTAAGTGTGTGTGGCTTGGATTTTTTAAAATTAAAATAATAATGACTTTCTGAAATGGTGGATTCTGGGCCACATGCATACCAACTTCATAACTTCATCTCCATTGACATCAGACAGACTCTTAGAGAGAGAGGATTGCTCTATTTTGCTGTGAATGTCATAATTTTTTTTATAAGGCAAGCAGTCCTTCTCTAGTGTGCCAAGGATATTTTTTTATGGTTCTAATTGATCTCTAGCTCCCCAAAGGGTTCTGAATTATGCAAGTGTCTCAAGTCTTAACAAGTCATCCCCACACAGCTGTGCAATGGAAATGTTCAACAGAAAGGTATTTGCTTTGGTCTAGGCAAGACCTCAGCTGCTCCCTGGGGAGACCTAGCTCCAGGGGAGCAGGTTCTTGGTCTTCTTAGAGAAGTTTGGTCCATTTCTGTCTCTCCTCTCTCCCAGCTTCCTCCTCTCTATCTGCTAGCAGCCAGGGTAGAGTCATCTTTTACCCACTCTGTGCTTGCATCTCATTAACCCCCCAAAAGCTAGAGTTTGTTTATTACCGAACTAAGCATTTAGATTCAGTTTTGGCTGGTGGTGGTGTTGGAAAGACCATTTTCTCTGATTGCTTTGGTTTTCTTTCAAACAAACTTCTGCAAGTCCAGACATTTCTGGCATTGCTGAAATGTGGGTGATTTATCCTAAGAGGCTTAAATTAGGAATTTTTTTAGCAAAAGAAAACTAACAATTTGAGGAACATGTTAGCCACTGGTTACAATGAACACCTTCTTCTGCTTTTAATCAGAACAACTCACATCTAAAGGGTTCTCTGGCAACAGGTCTGGTTTTTCTCCTGAGACACTCAGCCTCTTACCTCCCTCTACTGGTGAACAGCCTCTCTTTCCACTTAGATGGGTAGCTGGGGATTGGAATAATTTGGAAGTTGGAAGGGAGAACCAACCATGTCATTTAGGGGCTAGGAATTGTGGACTCGATAGCATATTGTGCGGCAGATCCTTTTTCTTCGCCCATTCTTCCAACCTCAACAATGTTGGCTATCTAACACATTTTTAGCTCCATCTAATGTCTCCCTTCATGTACTTCTTGGCCTTTTAATAAGAGGTGGCTTGCTTGGATTGATTGCTTTCATGAATGCCATGACTCTTAGACTTCAAGACCATTGCTTTCATGAATGCCATAACTCTGAGACTTCAAGACCTTGGCAGTCACTAGGTAGAGCTCCTTAAAGAACCATTAGCATGCACAGTTATCCCTTTGACCTCGTGAGCTAGTTTTAGATTTATTGTAACAGTACGTGTGGTGTGATAGTTGGGGCATCTACATCAAAATGATGGCGGTTCATAAAATTGGGTCCTTGTTGCCCTATCGACATCTATTCAGCCAACACTTAAAGATTAAGAGACTTGTTGTTGAACAGCAGAAACTTCTGCTGCCAGATAGCATAAACCAGCCCTAGTTAGCCTAGTACATGAAGTCAATTATGGAAGCCATCGACCCACACTTCTAGGAAAAATTGCTGTTTTATGTTAGGAGGTCCCTAACAGACTGGATCCGTGTGATTTTCTGGAGAAGCCAATAGCTGACACCCACAGGCTATTCAGTTAGAGGCTTATTCAGTTAGAGTCGGAGAAGTAACACATGAACTGATTGTCTTTGGTGTCAGCACATTCATGAGCCAAAGCCTGTGATGTAAACATGCCAATGGGGAGTGCAAGAGGCGCAGTCTTCAAGAAAGGCTTAAGAGAATGTTTTCACAATGATGCTTCAACTTAGTCCTCGACTATGTAAATCGTAGTATACAATAAATCAACGTCAGAAATAGAATTACTGTTTCAAATATATGCAAACAATTGCCAGATATGCTTTAGAGGAAAGTGGAAAAGGATTCTGGTGTAACATCTGTTCACTTATTCAAAGTAAATTGTTTCCAGAAATGATAGAAGAATATTCTCTTCTACCTTCATCACTTTCTGTGGTGGGCTAACTTGGTGTGTTACCAGCAATTATGCTTTTAACCTCAGCAGAGAACATTTAGGTGTCTTGATATCCATGGGATTATAATCCTGGGTCATAGTAAAACCTAAATTAAAGTCAAATAAGGCTCTTTTCCCAGTAAAAATCTAGTCAAGGTAAGGAAGAATTTTAATGGATGAAAAGCTTGTAAATCTTTTACCAGGATGAGCCAGTCCTCAAGAGGTACTGTCATTGAAGAATTCAGATACCAACAAAAATTTATCTGTAAAATAGAAGGCTTAGGTTTAGACAATCATTAGTCTCTTCTTCAGCCCCTCACATTTCTCTTGCTTGTTTCAGAGGTGTAAAATCTCAACACTACACCAGCTTATCTCTGTTGTTTGAGGTTTCTTTTGCTCAGTTCTCCCCTTCATCATAACCCATCTCATGCCTATACTGTACCACCTAATCAGCGTGCTAGTCCTCAGTCCTCAGTGGCTTCCTTGATGATCTATTATGTAAAAAATTCTGCTACTCTTCTAAAAATACTTGGGCAAGTATAATGTGGTTAACTTGCTGAAGAAGGGAAGACGGAGAAATGATAACATACTAATGTGTTTGTTCTGACCACATAAAAATTGTTCTGCCACTAGATCTTAAGCATGCTGCCAAGAAAAAAGGAGTATAATTCCTAGAACGAGGTAAAGGAAAGAAAGAGTTAAATAGAGGAGTGCAGGCAGAGACATGCCAGGACATAGATGAGGCTAAATAATCTTTCCTATGTTTCCAAAAGTGAGGAAATCTTAATCTTGATACATTTGGAATTTCAGTAACTATATGTGCTTACAAATTTCTTAAAGAAGCTTTTATTGGAGGAGTTAAGAAGATTGCTTTTCATTACACTTAGCTCCTTAGTTTTCATTAACTCCCACACTCAATACAGATTTGTCCAGCAGTTATTTTGTTCCAGGTTCTGGCGTGGTGAAAAACCTTACAAGGTCATTGTGATGGTGGTAAGAAATGACTGTTTTCCACAAGGGTTTGTATCAATTTTTACCTAGATATTCTTACCTAGAGGGGTAGCTGTGGAGCAATCTTCTGTTTCTACAGAACCCCTTAGAAGTAACACCCTAGATTCACATTGTATGGGGGAAACACATTTCAGTTATTCAGCTATTCCCTGACTGAGGAGTTCATCTACATGAGCCCTAGCTTTGTACCATGCTCGTTCGAGTAATCTTGGGAAAAACATCAATCTTTCTGACCTTTTCCATCTGTAAAACAAATTTTTAGTTAATATCAGAGCTAAAGTCCCTCCCAGCCTTTATGTGTTGGATTTTCTAAATTCTGTTTAATCCTCAAGAAGTTAGAACAGGAATAAAAATGTTTAGAAACCTCATCTTAAGAGAATTTATCAGAGGCAAGGAACAATTGGAAATATTCTTTCCTCTAAGGCATATAAATTCAAGTATAGAAAAACATGAACCTCTTTTTTATTTGATGGGGTGAAAATGTATATCCTATTTGAGAGAAGTAAGAGGAGATTTTGAGTAATGAGAAACACCTCAAGTATGAGTTCTACTGCAAAAGCTGGATATATAGGAGTGGAAGAAATTTCTTCTACTGAAAACAAAAGCAATGGCACAGAGGAACTGGGTTTGCAGCTGCATATCCTGAAAAGGTTGTAGTCCAGGGAGAAAGGCCAATTTTCATTTTCTAGGAAGGGAGCGCAAAGTAAATAGAGGACACTGAAGGTGAATCATCAGGTGTGTTTCAATAATATACACAACTTCAGCTGTTGATTTTCCTCTTATGCAACATTAAGAACTTAGAATTCATTATTATTTAATCACTGACTTTAGTTTGGGGAGGCATTTTTTGTTTGTTTTATTTACTTCAGTTTGATCTGATACAATTCAGCGGTTTCCTGGGGTCTGGAGTACCGAGGCCTTCCAGCCTGTAGCCCTTCTGGTTCTCCCGTGGCTCCCTTCAACTTTCTCCTACAAATCTCTTCGCTTGAGGAAAGACTATAAAGAACTTCCTTCCCCCAACAGTAGTTACTGAAGCCACCATTCCCCGCTCTTCACCCTTCTTATCTCTCTAAAGTGGGTAGTTAGTAAAGCTATAACTTAGTGTTGTAGGATGTAAACACTTACTAATGACTGCTAGGTTAATAGAAGATACTTTACTTTTTTATTTGATTCTTAGCATTTGATAACAACTTGTAAGCAGTTTTTGCACCCCCCCCCCCATCCCTCTTTCTAATTCCTTGATGCTTCAGGTTTTGAGAGTTCCTTTTTATACTGTGCTGGAAACATTACCTAAATTCCAAGAGTCACTCATTGTCCCTTTAACCTCTTCTTTTGTTCTCAATAGTTAGAATAAGATCTGTGCCTTGTTTAAATGATGCACATAGATTCTTATGAGTCCAATTGATGAGAAGCAAGTTATGGCCTGAAGAGACACCTGTGTCTGTTTCTCAGACAGCTACTTGGAGAACCAGAACTTGGAGATCTTGGTTGTATCTTAATCACATTGTAAGTTGCCTTATGCCATCAAGTTGAATGACCATGAAGGAGAAGTAGTGCCTTTCTGTTTTCTAACTTTCAACTTCCAAATACTTACCCAACATTGCTGGTTACAAGAATTGGAGTTGGTTTTATTGACATTTCATATCCATCAGTTAAAACTCTGTTTTGAGGGTTGTATACTCGTAATATAACTTCTGAAATTATGACTGATAAATTCCTGTGGGTTTTACTGTGGGGCAGACATGAAATTATTTTGGTTGTTAGGGCTAAGCTGTTTTATTCTGTTAGAGAAAGAGGTCTAATGAGATGGATCTTAACCTATTAGTGGCAATAGTTCTGTTCCTTAGAAAATCCAAGAGCAGACATGGATTTTTGCTCTTTTTCATCACTCCTGCCCCCAGGACTCCACATAAATGAGGGTGGCTAGAGGTTTTATTTTATTTTATTTTATTTCTGAGACTTGTGTGGTTCTCTCAGTTTCCTCTCAACTTCTTACTCATTTTATCTCTAGATCCTTGATTTTTTTATAAATGGAAATAAAGTAGCATAAAGTTTCTAATTTTGGAAATGATGACATTTTGTAATTTTAACAATAGTAAAAAACCTAAAAAAATGTGTTTCTCTAGGTATAGCAGGTCTTCAAAATGAGCAGGGCATCCTGTCTGTGTCTCAAGGAGAAGAGAAAAGGCATCCATATTTGCTTTTTTGAGAAACATTAAGGAAGCTCTCAGAGCCTGATGCAATGATGTTGAAAGGCATGGCCACCAATCTGATGCAGGATCAATTGTATAATATCAATATGGGAGATTCACACTTTCCTATCTGTGCAAAAGGAGCAATATTGGGGCACCTGCATGAAACCTCACCACTGATATTTCTAAAAACTTCACAAGGGTCATGCAATCTTGCCTGAAATGTATCCTATGGAAGGAATCACTTCTACTGGTAATGTCCCCTGGGAGGGTTAGCTCGTGAGTAATCTAAGATGATCTCACCCAGTTACTTAGGGCTTGAACCTGATGGCTGGGGAAGGCGGTGACTGTTAAACTGTTCAGCTGGTCAGTTTATGGTGGCCAAGAAACCCAGAAGCAAACTCTCATGGAATACTTTCATCCCCAAATTTAGGAATAGCAGAGAGCTGTTTGACAGTGGAACATTTTTCCCTTTAGAACACTTCCCTTAGGGAGTTCTTGTGAATGAAGCAGTGTATTTTCACCCAGTAGAGATGGACAGCAATCAAGTACTACCATAGAGGAAGGAGTAAGAAATTGGAAGTACCAGCTACATGGTTTGGCCTTGTCCCATACTTGTGCTCTGGTCATGGTTAATCACCCATGTCCATCAAATATTAAGCAAACAGTCTGCACTGTGGCTTAAGAGAGAAGGTATTTTAAGTTGCTCAGGTCACCTATTATCTTGGTCAATAGTAATTTTATATCATTTTCTTGCAACAACTTTTTTTTCTAATAAAAAAACAATTTAACATGACAGAAAGCTTTACATGTAACTCTTTTTATTTAAATAATAGTATTGAATTCCTTCCATCCCAAAGATAATTTTACGCTATCTTTGTCCTTCCTTTCCATAGCTGAAAGATAAGGAGCAATTATTTGAAAGACCCTCAGTTAAGTTTCTAATAAATTCTGTTTTCTTTGATTGTTCAGAGTAGAATTTTCCACATCTACAGTGAGTTTTTTTCCCATGTAAAACAATATAAAAGCAATAAACATAAAAGAAAAAGAGAGCTGTTTTTCTTACTTGAAGTACCTTAAGAGCTAAATAGTGGTTTGTTTTCCTGACTGGCAGCTTCAGTTTGTCTGCTTCTGAGATGACTTTTGCAATTCTTCAGAGGAAACATTTGAAGAGGGTTTTTCTCCCACATGAGAGAGTTTCATCCCACACAACCCACAGATTTTGATGGCAAACATTACGGACCAACAGTCTGGTTTTTACAGAAGTAGCTGTGGAATATGTTTTTCCTTTCACAGGTGCACAGTTCTCATTCTACCTCACTATTAGAACACAGATTCATTTATTTTCCCCTCCCCACTAAGAATCTAGCTTAACCATTGGGAAGCTCAGAGAATTAGTAACCAATCAGATAGATTTTCATTTGCCACAGGAAGGACGAGTGAGCGTCAAGGAAGATGAAACCTTCCGAAGCCCTTCTAGCTGATCTTAATAATAGTCTGGTGGACACAGAAATATTGTATAATTTGGCCTGTATTTTTCTCTCATTTTGAAGCATATTGAAATGCTTGATGGTTGAAGTGTGTAGAGAGAAATTCATGAAGTTCTTTTTCATACATTTTTCTTCTTTCCAAACACAATTGACATTTTAGGACCTGGTGAAAATGATAGTTGTAGAAGAGCTCATCCTGCCCAAGTTTGTAAATTTGGATTTGTTCTTTCCTATCTATTAGCCACCTGATTACTCTCCCTGGACAAGGGCACCAGTTCACATCATTTTTTCCAAGCCCTTAAACCTGGAAAGATTTTTTTTTTAAACCCACAGAAGCTGTCTTGGGGGTTTGGGAAACATCACAAAATTGTTAGCAGACCTTTTGACTGTGCTATTTTTAGGAAGCTAATTGTGTTCTTTTTAAAGTACATTTTTGACAATGGGACAAAGTTTTCTTTGCCCCTACTGATACGGGAAATACAATGAAAAAAAGGTCAGCACAACATTCAAAGAGATACATTTTAACTTCAGCAACAGTGAGAAAGAGGGGAAAAAGTGATTTAAGAGAGAAAAAGGTTTTGTAATATTTCTGCCGCTGTTTCTGCCAAAAAGGTTTTTTTCCCCCTCCTGTTGTTGAAATTTTACTGTTCAAACAGAAGGTTGTTTTCAAACCATTTGCTAGTTAAGCAAGTAGCAGCTGATCTGGCATCCTTAAGAATTAACTCTAACCAAGCTGTAAGCGCCTTGACCAGAAGCAACTTATTCGCCAGCAGCCACCCACAGGAGGTCAGCTGCCTGCACAAGTGCTGTCTTACCTTGAGCACGTCAGATCAGGGAGACAGGCTCTCGGGCTCCCACGGGCTCCCACGGAGAGGACCGGGGAAGTGCTCTGACCCGCGGCTGGTAACATGCACTTGGCTTTTATGGGCAGGTGGGAGGGGCTGCTCCTCATAGTAGGTGGGCAAGGAAGGAGTGTTGGGGCGTCCGCGGGGCGGGCAGCCCCGGGAGGAGCTGGACACTTCTCTGGGGAGGGGCGGGGAGGGCAGATCTGGAGCCTGCGAGAGGAAGGAGAGAGCAGGGATGTGTGTGTAGGGAGATGGGGGGAGCGGGGAGGCGGGGAGACAGCAGAGGACGGAGTGGAAACTGGAGAGGGAGGGAGAAATAAAACAGGGATCTAGACTTAGACCACAGATGGGGGAAGTTTGGGGAGGAAGGAGGGAGAAAAGGGGAAGGGGGGAGGGAAGAGGGAGAAAGGGGGAGAGAGGAGATTAGCATCCGATTTTGTTTGGGGAGGATTTGTGGGTGACTGTGATCACTAAGGTGTTTTCTGTGAATTAGAAAAGGCTAAATAGAGGTAGTCCTTCTGAAGATCTAAGCCCGGAGTCTGGGCATCGGGTGGCACCGTTTCTGTGCTGGGTGGACGGGGTGAAGCGGCTGCTAGCTAGCTAGCTGTTTCTCCTCTCCTTCCCACTGTAAATCCCAGCCCCACCATTCATCACTTTGGGCAATACCTTTTTCCACCCCCTAACTAGAAAGTTCTCTTTGCTTGCCTTGTCGGGCACAGCAGCGCATCGGGAGATGCTGACTTTTGGCATTAGGTCTATCAGCCCAATCTGGCTTCTGGAAAGAAAAAGCGCAACTCCAGCGGGTTCCTCTAGCATCTGCTTATGTAACAGGGGTTTAGGGCTTCTTTGCCCTCTGGTTATGTTTGGTATTAAAAGAAAAACTTTCCTTCCTAATCATTAAAAAATGTCTTGGTGCCACAGCTCTTTTTCTTCCGCGTGTCTTAGACATTAAGAGAAGATCCAAGCAAGGAACGCTGAAGGATCTGGCTTGAAATTATTAAGAAATGCACTCAGAGAAAGAAAAACAAGCTCCTTTCGCTGCTGGGTGGTGACTCACTTCCAGCCTGAGCTTGAGCTTTGCCACCAAAGGAATCAAAGCATTTGAAAAGAAATCCCGAGACTCAGGCAGGGTAGAGATACCTAGAGGGCAAAGACAGGAGCAGGAGGAAGGATTCAGAGACTGAGGTGTGTGTGTGTGTGTGGGGGGGTAACTTTTGATGATGTGTCACAAACTTAGGAAGTAGGGACAATTCACCTTGTGCAATTTTTCCCTTTTGTTTTTATGAAAGGAACCTCAAAGGGATTATGTATCTGAGGCAAGCTAACCAATGGCCGTAATGAGTTTGCAAATCTTCTGCACAGTTTTCAGTGCACCAGGCTGCTAATTTGTAACACTTAACTTGATCTCAGTTAGAGTGCGTGTCTTTGGATGGTAGCAATGTTTTCTCAGGCTCTGAATTATAGCACCATTTGAGGCCAGATAGGTCTCTGTTAGGAAGACTTCTGTGTGTGTCAGAAGGCTGAGCAGCCTCTCTAGCCTGTGTCCACCAGATGCCAGTAGCTTTGCTCATCCAGCCCTAAGTCTCCCTTTCACTTGTGAAAATTAGATGTCTCTGAAGGACAAAAATCCCCTCTAGCATTGCTAGAAAAAGTAGGCAATGATTAAAAAAAGCATAAAACGACACTTTAAAAAAATTTATTAAGAGACTATCCCATAGTGCCATTTAGATAATAATACTTGTCACCATATGTGCTAAGTTTACAGTGGACTTAGTTTCTTACAGACATATTTCCACCTGCCTACCTTTAGAGTCCAAAGCCTCTATTGATTACTTTGTAACCAAGCTTATGCTCAACCTGGAAGTCAACAAAGTTAGAATTTGATATGATGGTGGATGTGGGGGAGAGGGACAGGAAGGAAGACCAACAATAGGGGATATGAAAGATTGTTATCATAAATATGAATTAAAATAGACTTACTGTCAAATGATTTAATATTTGATAATTTACTCTGTCATTCAGATTCATTTGTGATATCATATATATTTATCTTGTTTGTACATATGTGTGTGTGTGTATATATATATATATATATATATATATATATATATATATATATATACACACACATACACATTATCAATCATCTGTCTCCATGAATGTGTCCCCAAGTCAATTACATTCAGTATTTTTTTTTTAGGGAAACAACTTATAACTAGAGGTTTACTAGTTGGCAGAACATACTTAAAATATACATACATTGGGTAATTGAACAAGTCATTCTGATGAGTATTAACACAGGAAAAAAAATCTAAACATTTCACATAAATCTCTGTTTAATTGCTATTTTATCTTACTTTATTACCCCACATGACTTGATTCCACAAATAATATATCTTTTGAAGATATGGCCAGATCCATTAAGTGAAGTGCATGAAATACGTAACCTCTGTTATGACACCTGGAAATTTGTAAAATTTTACTATATATTCTGGGACCAAACTCTGAAATCAAATTTTATAGGCAGAGTACTACATCCAGGACTTTTTAATTTAGCAAAGAACTATGATCTGGGAAAGCAAAGCAGGACTGGATTAGGGGTGACAGTGTGATAAAGCTTGTTAGCAAATATCCCTATTGGATTACAGCAAATAATCTTTCAATCCTGACTTAAAGCCTCTCCAACATTCCAGTTCCATCACATCGTGATACATAGGAAAAAAATAAGGTAAGTAAAGCTCATTTACAGAGAAAGCAATGGACAGCTGTAGGCTGGGATTCTTTTTTCATCCCTTGCTCCCTTTTTTTTCAAATCTGAATCTCCAGCCAACTTAACAAAAATGCTCCTTTCATTTTATTTGGATGGTGGTAACAATTAGTTCATTTCTCCAGTTCACACTTGTCTAAATCTGATTCAGTAGCAGATCTGGACAACAAGTTGGGAATCTAGGAATGCAATCTCTGAACTGACGCTTAGTGTGCCCTACCTAGACCTCTCTAGAGGTGACTGAGGGTTGAAATGACTTAATGTGGTGGATAGAAAGGAATCTAATGACAACATGCTAAATGCTTTGAAGTTTCCATCGTGGGGATAGAATAACAGCTACAGATGACTACCCTATTTTTAATCCTGTTGTAAATGTCTTTTTTTTTTTAAGAGATGAACCTTATTTAGACTTAAGCAACACATACTTATTAAGAAAGGATACTAGACTACATGGAATATTTAAAGCAGAGGAGAACAAGTGTATAAATTTGTTCTTGTAGAGTGCAAAGAAGAATGCAATCCGGGTAGTTGAACTGTACAGACTTTAGGGAGGAGGTAGAACTTGAGCTGAACTATGGAAAGTAGCATTTAGGCAAACAGGCAATCAACAGTGGAGAACTTTTGGTAAGGGAGAGAATGTGCATAGGTGGAAAAGGCACAAGAATATTCAAAAGATGAATGGCTACTGCATATTACCAAAGTTTCATTTTTTTCTTCACTGTGATTTTGTAGATAAGTGCTTGCCTGTATGTCCCAAAACATTAGCACACAAAGAAGCAGAGGAAAGTATCTGAGCAAGGTGACATGAACAATGGAAGGTCTAGTCTCATTTCCTTACAACATCCTATGAAGATGTAAGGAGACAGGAAGGCAGGGATCCCTGGTGTATTCCCAGGATGCGAGATGGGATTAATATGAAGGGTGGTGTCTACTCTGTGTGTCCAAGGAGCCCAGTCTTTCCATCACCAGTTGTAGCTTTAAGGTTATCGCCAGATACCAACCATATGACCCTTGAATTTGCAAGGGTTTCTGGATAGGAAGATAGCAGAACCTGGCTTTAAAAGGTATGTATGTCCCTTCTCTTTTCTCAGATAGCAAACTTTCAGTCATCTCGATGTGTTGCCCTTGGCAAATTTCAAACTGCCATCCTTCCTGTCACTCTTAAGTGCTTCATGATATAAATGAAGTCGAGTTTTGGTTTATGGAAGAATCACAGAAAGGTGATCTCAACTGAAGCAATTCTCACACGATTTTGCTTTCTACTTATCAAATGACCCACCTGTCACATCAGCCTAAAAGTGTGCTCGGCATCAACTCCAAATATGCCCATGACTTGTAAGGCTGTTAAATAGCCAACTCTGCTAGTGCATTTAAAATAAGAGTTTATTTATGAAAACTGAAAATGCTTCACAGCCAGAAGAAAAGCACACCTCTCAAACATTCCACAGGACTGTTGGATTTTATGAGTCACTGTTTTCCTGTCGACCCAGATGGTAGAGCTGACTGACGTGGGAGATCACACAGATGACTGCCTGGAGCTCCTGCTGGCTTTGTAAAGAGCAAAGAATAAAGGAAATCTGGCCTTCACTTCTAGCTGAGCTGCTAACTAACCACGAAAATGTAGGGTGGAGGTTTTTATCCTATTTGGACTTACTGTCCATATTTGTAAGATAACAAAGCTGGCCTGAGCACTCTCTAAAGTTCCTTCCACTTTTCAGATGCTCAATGCAACCAGTCAATGAATGTGTAGTCACTCAATATGCACTTGACATCAAGCACATGCTAAGTTTAGGTTTGGGAGGAAGAACTCTTAGTGCATTCGTATAGTGTTTGCTCTGAGGGGATACAACCTAACACCAAACCTTTGTAGTCCAGATATAGAATACTAGAATGTGATGTATGTTGTCAGTTAGCTAGAGCCACTGTCTCTTGTAAGTTTAGTAACTTGGGGGCAAAGGTCTCTCAGCCTTAGCCATTAGCCTTTTAAATGTCTTTTTCTGAATCAGATTGCAATTTTCTTTGATTGATAGAAATGCCATCACAATAATAGATGACCGCTGTCTACAGGCTTTCCATTGTGCAAAATGTATGTGAGGTCCAAATCTGTTGATCTTATTTCTAGAGACATTCTCTATTCTATTCACGTTCCTAGGTTCCTAGTGCTACATCTCTGCATTTACTTAATTAGAGAACTTAATGGCTGTTTTTTGTTATGGACTAACATGTTATACCACCTTCTAATTTCCCAAACTGAATTTTATAAAAGACTGAACCTTTTTCTAGTTCTTACCTTTCCAATATCACTAGAAGTCACTCTAACCTTATTCTTATTCCTTAAGCAATTTCACTGTAGAAATCCTCTCATAGGACACTGTGTTGGTAAGATAGCATGTAGTCAGTATTTTCCCACCTCAGAATCATTATCTCAGAACTCAGATACAATATGAAGATTTGTTAATCATCATAGCCTTCTCTTGGGGAATTATTCTTTATCTCTCTCTTCTATCTGTATCCCTGTGTTTGTGATTTATTATTTCATTATTTCATTCTGGCACCATTGAACTCCAAGACTTGTTCTATTGTCAGACTTTTCTATTCATAGATGGCTCTCTATCTAGTTCATTATTTGCTGGTTAGAGATGGAGTCTTCAGTCTCTTCTGTCTAGGCTGGCTTCAAAACTGAGATATCC
The DNA here is from genome assembly GCF_024711535.1 of Dipodomys merriami. Taxonomy (NCBI): domain Eukaryota; kingdom Metazoa; phylum Chordata; class Mammalia; order Rodentia; family Heteromyidae; genus Dipodomys; species Dipodomys merriami. The sequence goes on from NW_027203381.1 coordinate 89,413,813, forward strand.
TCCATGTCTCAGCTTCCTGAATAGGAAAAATTGCATGTGTTAGTCACCAGCACCCAGCTTCTTACATTCTTTTTAAAACATCCTGTGTCCAATTTTAATAAATTCAGCATTCTTTCTCAGCTATACCACCTAATATCTTCACAAGAAATTCTGCTTAAAAGACCAAAAGGAGCTAGGAGCTGGTGGCTCATACTAGAAATTCTATCTACTTAGGAGAATGAGATCTGAGAATCAGGGTTCAAAGCCAGCCTGAGCAGAGAAATCCATGAGATTCTTATCTTCAATTAGCCATGAAAATGTTGGAAGGGGAGCTGTGGCTCCAGTGGTAGAGTGCTAGCCTTGAGTGACAAAGCTCAGTGACAGCGCTCAGGCTCTGTGTTCAAGACCGAGGGCTGGCACACAAATACACAAAAAACAACCAAAATGATCACCTGAGCCAAGAGGTCTCACAGTTGCCTTGGGGTTAAGCTGACACATTCCATTTCCACATTACCACCAGAACAATCCCCAAACCCAGGAAAGATTATGTCACGTCCTTGTTCAGATACTTTTGATGGTACCACACTATTTATAGAAAAATCCAAATTTGAATTCTAAAGCTGAATGCCCCTTCCAAGTTTGGGCCCAGTCTTTCTTTCCTGCTTCATTTACAGGCCTTATGATTCCTTCATGGGAGCAATCTGCTTCCCCCAATGTCTATTGCTCCCTTTCTTAATCTATGTAGTGGCTCAGGATGGCCTGTCGATGGATACATGAGCAAAGCATCCATTACTTCAACATCATCTTCTTTAAGAAACTCTGGAAAATCAATACTATGTGTATGACATGTTTTTGCTGTCTTGTCTTAGACACATGTTCATTTCTTTTTCTCCTCAGTTTCACTGATCTTTCCTTGAAGCCCTAATACTTGTCCCTGACATGAGATCTAACATAGATAATACACATATGTAGGGTGTGAGCATTATTTTTGAAAAGAATTGAATACTCTCCCTTCAAAGACCTTTTTTTTTTAAAAACCACATTTGTTTTAAACCAAATCAAACGAAAATCCAGTCAAACTGAATCAAACCAAAACAACTCAAAACATAGATTTAAAGCTGCCTACTATATTTCTGTCAATAAGACCAGTATGGTGTTATTTCCAGCTTTGAGGTTTTTAAACAGTAGAGTGGTGGAGAGAGAAGTGGAGAGAGAGAGAAAGAGAGAGAGGAGGGGGGAAAAGAAGGAGAGGGAGAGGAGAAGAAGAGGGAGAGGAAGGGAGGGAGGAAGGGAGAGAGAGCGAGAGCAATAGATTCTACCTGCTCAGTGTGGTAAATGCTATAGAAGAGATAAGTGTGAGCTACTAGGAGGAATTTCAAGAAAGTTACCAAGAGTGGAGGTATAAATAAAAAGAAATGCTGGTAGAACACACCCCTAAAGGTTAATCTTTGTCTGCATTTGTACAATGATAGATTCTGGTTGAGAATCTGGAGATTCAGCTTGCAGGTTGCCCTGCAAACAGATCCTTGCTGCCAGGTGAGACTATGGAGGTGGGAGAAGAGCCTGAGCAAATGCTTCAACATTGCTTTGAAATAAAACAGGACCAAAGTACACTTTGCAGTCTAGAGTATCACACACTACGTTTGCCTGAATGGCTGAGTACTCACTTTCACCAAATGCTAAATGAACGCAAGAACTAGAGCCACTTAGGTTTGGACCCTTCGTGCAGCTCCCTATCATTTTACTGTGTCTTACTCCCACCCACTCCTTTTAAAGAGAAAAGATTTCCCAAGATATCCTTAGATAGCTTCCATGATATCAAGGGGGATGATTAAAAGCCCTACATGCTTTGACTTCTATATTATTTCTGAATTCTTTCCTAAGTATGACATCTAATGGTTGGCCTTTGTCACTTTTGGTTAGACCCATCATATGGTTTTGTGACACACACTGTGTCAGTGCTAAAGCTCTTTTTTTTTGGCAGCCCACTTGTTTTCCTAGAAGGAAAATCACATGCCTGGAGTTTTATTCTATGCTTGAGCAAATAAGTAAGTCTCTTTGCCAGAAAATCTTAAAAACATTACAGCTAGGCACATGATTAATTGGACTTCATATTATTAGGTAAGGAAGAGGGAAAAGAAAGAACTTGCTAGGAAATGAGACTTAAATTCTTGTGTTACAAAAATGATCAGATCTCACCAAACTCCAGTTTTGTTGCATAGGATGTTACCGAAGGAGTCTGTGCCATTCTGTCTTGGTTTCATTTTATTTTTCTCAGTCTCACTTCTGTGTTGCAATTTTCCCTTTCCCTTGAGTTTTCAATTTAACCCATATATTATGCTTTTTGCATCCTTTCTAGAATTTCCTTTTTAAAAAAAATGTGGTATATATATACACAATGGAATTCTATGCCTTCATCAGAAAGAATGACATTGCCCCATTTGTTAGGAAATGGAAAGGCTTGGAAAAAATTATATTAAATGAAGTAAGCCAGGCCCAAAGAAACATATGTCCCATGGTTTTCCTTACTTGCAATATCTAGTATATGTCTGAGTCAAGCAGAAAAGGTCAGATAAGGTGATGTTAGGGAAATGAACCCTAAGATATATACTCAAATGTTTTTTTCATGTGATTTTTTCTAACACATTTATAAGATTATTTCTTTGTTACTTTGTATGTCCCTCCCCCACAGTATAACCCCTGCTTTCAATGTATTTGATGTTGGTATAATTTGTGGAGGGGAAGGGAAAAAAATCGTTTAACTAAGGATACAGGTGGACCCATTGCAACAATGAGATGTAGAAGTTGTTATGTGGAAAAATGAACTTTACAAGTTTGGTACGGGGGAGGGGGTTAGCGGGGAGGGAGGATGGGAAGGGGAAACAAAGGAGGAGGCTACAATGCTTGATAAAAAATGTACTCATTATCTTGCCCATGTAATTGTAACCCCTCTGTACAGTATTTTCACAATAAAAAATAAAAATTAAAAAAAATAAGCTACCTGTGCCAGATTTATTATCATAGAGTTTCAGGGAAGAACTGGAATCTCATTTATCCAGATGGTAGCAGAAGAGCACACATAGTTTTTTTGTTTGTTTGTTTGTTGTTTAGATGGATTCTTGCTAATATTTTGCTTGAGCTAGTCTCAAACCACAATCTCTGCCCTTTGAGTAGCCAAGATTATAGGCACGAGGGAGCCACGGCACATTGCCCCAAATGTCTTCATAGTAGGCCTATAATGAATGGCTATTGAATGGCTAATGTGCTTTTTCAAAACATGTGAGTGTTTTCTAGGGTTATTTGACTAAAACAAAGCCCACATCCCTCCAACTCTTTCAAAGACTTCTCACAGAGGAAGTGCTCTGCAGGCTCTAAATTGAAAAACCCTGTAGGAGAATGTCCTTTCATCACTGGAACCACTACAGGCACCTACCAGTATTATCACCCTCTTAGGTGTATATTGTCTTGTTCTGTTTACCTAACCTATAATATTTATGCAATAGTTGCCGCCTCAGTTTGTCAGAGATCTACTGAGTTCTGCAAGTGTTCTCAGATCAGTGGCTGGAGAATTCTTGCAACTATAGAGTTTTCACTATATTTTATTTTGCAAGCATTTTTCTTCCTTTCAGCACTCTGCCCTAGGGAACATTTTTGAACGTGTGTGGTGATATCTTTATGATTTTAGATATTTTAGTCCCATGTAGAAGGAGATGTACTTTAGATGGCTTGATCAGTTTGAAAAGTGCCAGCACATTTGCCAGAATAAAAAACAGATCATCTCAACATTAGATCATCATGGAACTGAGGGAAAGGAGTCCTTAGTGAAATCTAGCTAAAGCATCTCATTTGTAGCAGAAAATTCATACAGGTTTATTAGAAACTCTAAAATAGATAATTCATTGGGATCATTTGGAAACTTTCTATCTCCAGTTTTAATATGGATAGGAAGTGAGTGATAACAAAGAGATTCATTTCCTTGTATTTCAATGGCATGGATTTATATGAAGTCACTAGAACTAGAAGTTAACAAAATAGCCAAAGTAAGCCAGGCACTGGTGGCTCACATCTGTAATCCTAGCTACTCAGGAGGCTGAGGTCTGAGGATCACAGTTCAAAGCCAGACCAAACAGGAAAGTCCATGAGACTCTTATCTACCCTTGAGCTGAAGAGCTGAGGGACAGCACTCAGGCCCAGAGTTCAAGCCCCACAACTGACAAAAGCAAGCAAACAAACAAATAACAAAAAAACCCAGGAGAAATAGAGTCTTTAACTGAAGCTTGACAGTCATTGACCTTCATGCTAACATAGGCATTAAACAATCACAAATGAGCTATTGCAGCCCTGTCATCAAGAAGTCCTTAATCTGAAGTGAAGGGACAGACTAAGGTTGAGGGCCTGACATTGTAAAGGTCTCCTCCATCGCCAAGTTGGAGAATCACTGGGATGCTCACTTAGTGACTAGTGCCCAGTACTGGGCATTAAGGAATACACGTGGGGCACAAAGCTACTGTGAATGGCACAGCAAGAGGAATCAAATTGAAACTTGATCTGTTAAAAGGAAACTGAACTTCAATAGCTGTGTCTGCCTGCTCGTTTATGTTTATTTAATTTTGTAACTTTAATTTTATTGTCAAGGTGATGTACAGAGGGGTTATAGTTACATATGTAAAGTAATGAGTACCCTTCCCTTTGAACATTGGTACCCCCTCCCTTGTTTTTCTCCCACTTTCCCTCCTTCCCCAATAGTACCACCATACTGTCTAGAACACAGAGAGTCATGTTCAATAAATAGTTATGGAAAACATGAATGGATGAATAAAAATGATAGGGAGACTAAGTGTGATGGGGATGGAAATCAGTAGGATGGAAAAGAATGATCCTAAGACTCAAAGAGCTCATCAAGGAGGAAGAAATAAAAACCTGCTATCATGTCAGGCCTTTTCTGGATTGGAAATAAAGAAATAGTTTGAAGTAGAAAGAAAAGAAACCCAGAGATGCAAAGAGTATGCTTCTAGCCATTCCTATTGAAGTATAGATGAATTGACAAACTTTAGATTACACTGTGATACTCCAATGTTATAGATGTCTTATACTGGCATAGGGTTAATTTTTCTATAGTACGGAATTAGTTCCTTGATTAAGCAAACCCCTTTAGACATTAGCAAAGCAGTAGAGAGATCCAATAGAGCATGGTTTCATCTCCCATTTTTTTAACCTGAGGCAATCTGTATTTGCAGTGCAATTAACATGGCAATCTGGAAGAACACATAATATAAGTGGCAGATCAAATGTTTTTCTGTTCTTTGTTTAGCCAAGTCTTGTTAGCCAAGTCCCTGGAGTAAGCTTCAAGAAGCAAGAGGTTTAAGACTTGTGTCATTCCCATCAGTTCTCACAGTGAATTAGTAGTGGTTGTAGCTCTGGTTTCTATTTATGCTCTGAGACTTTTAAAGCAAATTCAACTTATGGCAGTTTGCCCATTATTTACATGTTGGTTTAAAGCATTTTGGTAATGAAGAATGAGTAACTTGATTTTCCAGATTTGAGAGTATACATATCTGGGTTGTCATGGGACTTACTATATGCACACTTCATTTGTCACCATCTCATTTAGTCAATTTCCCCAAAAAAAGAATGGCCAGACTTCTTGGCACACACATTTATCATCCATATATGGCAGTCATTAGACTATGTAAATGGTGTCTCTTTGTATTCATCTCCACATTATATTCACTGAATGGAGTTACTCAGTAATATACATGAGTCACCAAGTCCTAGGCAAAAAGTTCCTTGGACTGGGGAATGTTTTAAGTGTTTGTTGCTTCCATATGAATTTTTGTTTATATTCTGGATTACAGCCTTCTCCATCATTGTGCAAAAGCCAGCAGGAAATGTAATGGGGTTTTGCTTGTAGGGGTTGTGATTTATTATATTTTTCAGTTTTCAATTGAGCTTACTGAGTCAGTGGTCCCTGATGCAGCAACACCTCACTTCAAGATCTTAAGTGTATCTTTTTAAAAAGATGTCTTCATAACCAAAACATTATCTAGATTTCTCTGCAGATAAAATTTCATTGAAAAGCAACCTAATGTCTATAATTACAAAATGCCCCAGTCCCCCATTGTAAAAACTATAACTACTTTTTAGTCTCCTGAAAAACATCTGGCCTGTAGCCCATTTTTATAAACACAGGAGTAAAAATTTGTTTCTTACATTTCTCTAGCTGCATCTATTGTAAATGAAATGCGATTCTCAAAAACAAGACACTTTCAGAGAAAAATTAGGAATGAAGTCCATCTAACCCTTCTTCAGTGTGTTTCTTTCAGTGTCTGTCACTGTACATTTCCTTACTACTCTGTTGGCTCTTGAGTTATTTATTATTTATTGACTTACTTTGCTTTGGAATTTTGGAATTGTCTATTTGGGCTTGCCTCAAAGTTGGATCCTCAGGATCTCAGTCTCCTGAGTACCTAGGATTACAGCCAGTGGCTACTGGTGCCTGGCTGGCTGTTGGATTTTTAAAAATAATTCTCCTTTATCTTCTGTATCTAAGCTTAATTTACTTAGTTGAAATTTTGCTTACAGATTCATGTTCATTCCCTGCATTTAAATACAAATGGATCATCTCATGGTAGTTGTGGACTTTGCTGAGCTACTCTACTTATCATTGGCAAGTTTCAGATCTAATCATCTCTCTCTCTTTATGTGGGAAGGGGGAGATGGAAGGGAGAGGTTAAAAATCTTGGCCTGATCTTTGCCAGTTAAGAGCCTCTGCCCTCCACATATGTCACCAGCCCTAACTATTTATCATTTAGATCATGGGGCTCTGTTTTTGGGCCTCAAGCCAAGAGCCCTGCTTGCAGGACTGGCTTTATGTAGTTTAGAATATATTAGAATGGAGCCATTCTTCTGCCCAAGTACCATGTTTATTTTTTGATACATTGGCTCTCTTCCTCATTTTAACATTTGGCAATGGTAGCAAAAGTAATGGTCTACGGATGGCCATGTGACTACATTACATTATGTGGTTAAGGACTTTGCCAGTGTGATTGAGCGATGGCTCTACACAGGGTTAGCTATCCTAGCCATGGACAGGGAAAGACCTCCAAAGTGAAGTAGGGTCAGAGGGATGTAGATGGAGAAATGGCTCCACAAACGAGGGGATGCTGACAGCTTCTAGAAGTAGGAACCAGCAAAGAAATGGATTAATCTATAAAACTTCCAAAAGGGCACCTTCCTGCTCATACCTCTGTTATGGTCAATGAGATACATGTCAGACCAAAAGTTTATAGATCTTTCAGATAATAAATGTGTGTTGTTTTAAATCAATCAAAATGAGGACTTGAGGTATGGTTCAAGTGGTAGAGCACCAGCCTAGCAAGTTGAGGCACCGAGTTTAAATCCTAGTAGTATCAGAAAAATATTCATAACTCACAAGGTTGATAAGGGTAGCTATAGAAAACTAGCATAGCTTTCCATTCAGCCGTTGGTTTCTGGCACTTTCTCCAGTCAGCCTTTGTTAGCTGCTGCCTTTGCCCTACAGATTTTTTTTTTTGGTCTGGTCATGGGGCCTGAACTCTGGGCCTGGGCCCTGTCCCTTAGCTCTTCAGCTCAAGGTTAGCGCTCTACCACTTGAGCCACAGCGCCACTTCTGGCTTTTCTTTCTTTTTGCTTATGTTGTGCTGAGGAATCGAACCCAGGGCCTCATGCATGCAAGGCAAGCACTCTACCACTGAGCCACCTTCCCAGCCCTGCCCTGCTGTTTTTGACTGTGGGTACTTGTCTTTAATCCTAGTTCTTGGATCTGAAGATAAAACCACCACCCGTGCATTGATAGCTCATACTGAGTGACCATTCCTGTACTTTTAATTTCTTTGCTTTGTTGCTTTTGGATTAACCATTATTATTTTTTTTTTTTGCCATCTCTGATACTTTTACATTTTATAGACTAGTTTGGATTTTAGGGCTTAAAAAAATTATCTGACCTCAACCTGTGTACCTGATCTCATGACCATCGCTCCTTGAAGTTAAACACATTCTGGTAGATTTTCCTTCTCATGATTTTCACATATAACTTGGACTTTGGACTTGAATATGCGAGGGAAAGGTGCATTAGTAATGCTTTAGAAGTAAAAAGCAGCTGAAAAACTTCAGTGGCTTATGAAATTTCTAGGTGGGTCAGTTGAGTGCTCTCTCTCTCCCTGATGGAGCAGTTTCCATCCCAGCAGGTCCTGCTCCCCATGCATGAGCTCACCAATTACCCTTGGTCCAGAAGTGACATTTGTTTCTTGTATTCTCAACCCACTTATTCAAAACTAGCCCCTTGGCCACATCCAAATGGACTATGGTGGTAAGTGTGGCTATCTGGAAGGCTGCCTTTGCCATGGGGTTAGAACCCTAGACAGGAAACATTAGGGAAGAGATTTTCATCCGCCAAGTCTATCCACAAGTAGATTCTCCCATAAAACAAGTTTGTAGGATGCATCTGGTCAGGAAATGGTAAAATGATTACTATTGCTATGTCCTCATTTTACTGCTTCAGTGGATAATGAGCATTGAGGAAGAGTCACTGTAATCATGAGTTAAACTACCGAATGTAAGGTTCAGTTCAGTGCTTTAGGGACTACATTGATTAATCCCACATCTTAGAGTAATTTGGTGTCCACTGAATGTAGGCAGTGTTTCTTCGACTTTAGCCATCATGAAAAAGATGACCAACCAGGAGTCAGTTTTTTGAAGACAAATTTGTCTAATTTACTTCATAACTAATAGAGTAGCTTTCATGATACTGATTTTTGTGTGTGTTTGAAATCTAAGGAAGTAATGTGATTGCCTATAAAGAATATAGGATTTAGAATGAGATGCCTCTGGAGAGTGTAGTTGTGGAGATGGGAGGGAAGGGATGGAAGGGGAAAAACAAAGGAGGAGGCAACAATGCTTGATAAGAAATGTACTCATTACCTTGCTCATGTAACTGTAACCCCTCTGTACAATCTTTCCACAAAAAAAGGAAAAAAAAAGAATGAGATACCTCTGAACTTTATTTCCATGTCTGACCTACATTATTGTTGATCTTGGAAAACTTATTAATCAGTCAGATAGTTTCCTCAAGTGTAAAATGAGTGACATAGTCTTCAAAAGAATCATGAGGAAATACAGACAATATACTTCTCCTGGGACTTGAAGGTGTAAGTAAACACTAGCTTCCTTCACACCCTCTCAGGTATATAATAGATACCCATCGTCTAGTTCACCTTGCTTTATGTTCCACACAGCATAATTAAAAATAGTTCAACAATGACATGTAACTTGCAGAAGTTTGGCAGTTGACAGTTCTTTGTCTCTCCCTCTTCCTCCTCCTTCATTTTGCCAATATTAACGTATCAGTGCAGGGCATTCTGCTTGCCAGGCAAATGTGTTACCACTTGAGCCACACTCTTGGTAAATAAAAAAAAGTGGGGGCTGGTAATTTTGTGTATAAGGTCTCATGTTTTTGCTCTGAGCTAGCTAGAACTGTGATCCTCCTATCTATGGCAACCTGTGTAGGTTCCGCATCTCACCACACCCAGCTTCTTATTGGGTGAGCTTGAACTCTTATTAAATTTTGCCTTTTCTGTCTTCTTTCATGTTACCTTTGAATCTTCTACTTTTTCCACATATAGCATGTCAAGATTACTTATTTTACTGATAGATGCTAGTTTGACACTTGAAGTACATGTTTCTATACCATGCATGCTCTCATTCTGCAATTTTTTAATCCAGGTCATAAATACAAATGGTTAAATAATGTAATAATCATAAATAATTATAAAAATTAGTAATTCTTTTTAATTAAGTTTTTTATTGTGAAAATACTGTACAAAGGGGTTACAGTTACATGAGCAAGGTAATGAGTACATTTCTTATCCAGCATTGTTGCCTTCTCCTTTGATTTTCCCCTACTATCCCTTCCCTCCCACCTCCTCACCTACACCATCCAACCCTCACCCCATCAGTAATTCTTTTATCTATTTTTCATCTATTCTTCTCAGACCATCACTTTCTATTCTTTTGTCTATCTCTTCTGATAACTTCTTCTATATTTCTAAATATTGTGGGATTATCTAGTTTGATTTTCACCATTGGTTTGCTCTTATGCTGGAGGAAGATTTAGACATCTAAGTGCCCCTTCATCTATACAACCTTTCAATTTATTCAAGTAAGTAGATAACAGTAGTAGAAATAATAATGCAAATATTTTTACTATCCGGCTATTAATACATTAAGATTCCATTTTCTTTCTTATACATCTTTCTATTTTTCCAGAAGGTATTTCCATTTTATCACCCACAGTTTTCTTTATGTTTATTTTAAATATTACTCATCTGCTCTATCAGAGTGATCTAAATGTTTCTAAATGTTCTAGAATTTCAGTTATTAGGTAACTTGGGAACTTCTTGAAGTTTCTGCCTTCTGAAACATTTCAGACTTTTATTCCTCTTTCAGCCTTTTATACGGCTGTTATCTTGGACATTACATTCATATCAATGTCCTGTATATTAGAACTTTTCTTCTTTTTTCCTGTAGAAGCTTCCCAACAAAGAATAAAATAGGCAAAATTTACTCTTCTCTCATCCTTGATTGATAGATTATCTATATATAGATTATCTATATATATATTTCAAGTTGAAAACAATCTCTCAGAACTGTAAAGGCCTTTGTCTACTGTCATTTAGCTTTTGATGTTTCTGTCAAAAATTCTAACATTATTCTAGTTATTTTGCATATTGACCTCTCCTCCATAGATATTTCTGTATCTCTATTCTGGCTATTTATAGACATACGTTAGGATGTGGGCTCAATAGGTGTTTTTTATTGATGCATATTTAGTAATTCACTTCATCTGTAGAGGCATGTCCCAATAATTGGGGAATATTCTGGAATTTCACTAATAATTTTCTTTCCTCATTTTTCATTTTGTGTCTCTGGAACTTCTGTCACATTTTGGAATATTTTGAATTTAGACCAATCTTAATACAATTCTCTTATTCTACATTTGAATGATATCTTTAATTTATCTTCTAATCCTTCAATTGAAATTTGTAATTATCACACACATTTCTACTTTATAAAGTGATTTATTATTTCTAGATTTTTCTTCAAAGCATTCTTTCTTTTTTTTTTTTTTTTTGGTCCGGTTGTGGGGCCTGAACTCTGGGCCTGAGCACTGTCCCTCAGCTCTTCAGCTCAAGGCCAGTGCTCTACCACTTGAGCCACAGCGCCACTTCCGGCTTTTTTCTTTTTGCTTATGTGGTGCTGAGGAATCGAACCCAGGGCCTCAGGCATGCAAGGCAAGTGCTCTACCACTGAGCCAACTTCCCAGCCCCCAAAGCATTCATTCTTAATACCATTTATTTTATTTATTTTACTTTTTTCTGTTCTGTTTTATATATTTTTTTATTGTAAAAATGCTGTACAGAGGGTATTACAGTTATACTACTAAAGTAATAAGTACATTTCCTATCGAGCATTGTTATCTCCTCCTTTGTTTTTCTCCTACCATCCTTTCCTTCGCACCTCCCCAACTCCTCCCATCCTGAAGTTGTAAAGTTCGTTTTCAAAGTATCTTGTACATCTCATTGTTACAATAGGTCAACTTGTATCCTTGTTTCAGCATTTTGTTATTTCCCTTCCTCTCCCCAAATTAGAAAAATGTGTATACAAGATGCAGGACACCGGAATCAAATACAGTGAAAACAGAGGTTATACCATGGAGGAAGAACATACAAAAAAAACATAAAAATCACATAGTTCATCATAAATATATTTAAACACAATAATTAATACCATTTATAGTTTAGCTTTTTGAAAAAAACTATACTTGATTTTTTTCTTCCCTGTGCCATCTCTTTTCTTTTTCTTCAACCTTTTTGGGATTCTGAGATATGAATCATCTTAATTTTCAATTATTGATGACCTTCCTACCACAGATGTGGTGGTGCACTGGTAAATTTCTCTTCCTAGACTGGTTCACACACTCCCTGGCTTGAAGGTTTCTTGCATGTGGATTTAGGTTTGGCTTGCAGACTTCTCTGGGAGCTGCTGATCTGACAGTACTGGGATTGTCTTTTGATTATGCATTTGTGACTTATATATTATTGATTCCTACAAATATTATGCACTTATCTTCAGAATACAGTATATATCTGATATTAAAGATAGTATATATTTTATGGTCCCCAGTTGATACACTGAATGCATCTTGGAACTAAGAGGTACGATAAGGATTATTCTACTCACTATCACTACACAGCTATTGGATTCCTGTGTCAAAGAGCTTATGGTTCCCAGAAGGGAAGAGGAAGCCACTAAGTTAACTTAATGAAAACTATAGCTGCCACCTGGCATTCTAAACTTACTGTTCAAGAAGAGCAGCAAGCAAAGAAAGGACGTGTCATAATAGTAAAGGTTCCTGTGACCATGCTTGTTACTGAGGTGTAAAGTTGGAGGGAGAAATACGTTTGACATTCAGATGTACACCAGGATATCTCTTGGAATTTTCCTGCATGATTTTAAATATAAATTGTCATGAGAAAGTAAAGTTTTATCCAACAGGGGCTTTGTCTCCAAGATGAAGGGATGGGACATCCTAGTAGATGAATCATCTAGATTTTCGTGAAATGGCAGCAGAAAGGGAAGAAAAGGTCGAAAGGGTAGCAGAGGAGAAAGATGTTATATGAATTAGGGAGACCAATCTCAGCAGTTATCCCACTAACTCTTCTACAAATTTTACTGGTAATTGTGACCATCAGAACACTGGAGAAGCATTGACCAGAAGGACTAAATGTAAAGAGCAAGTGAACTGAACTGTGCCAGGATGAGTGAGAGAGAATATTATTGGTACTATCTATGTCCAGACCTTCTTTACTGGGAATGAAGCAAGATCTTGAAAGACTGGCTATAGTCACTCTCAGTTGCTTAGTTTAAAAGTATCTTTCTTTAAGACGGGAAGCCTCTCAACCTAGAGATATATGGAGATTATATTTCTTTCCCTCTGCTTGGAGGAGCAGGGTGTGATGACTGAATGAATGATGCATACATACAACAGCCCTGTCTCCTTCCATCTGCAATTTATCCTCCAGACTCTCTAATAAGATCAGGCAGAGAGTAGACTTTCTCTGAAATTACAATTTTGCAAAGCCATTTCTTCTCCAGCCTGCTTCCCTCATTTTCTTACAAGTATTTCCTGAGAGCACTTCATCAATGCATCCTTCTGCAGGGATCTTCATTTCTTGCGCTGCTTCCAAGGAACCTGACCTAGGACAACCTGAGATTACATTCCTCCATAAGCTAAGCTACTTACCACTCCCCATCGGGTTTTCAAACAGTCATTGACATCTATCATACTCTGATACTGACTTGCATTTTTTGTTTTTATTTCTCTATGGGGGTTAGCACAATTTGAGAGCAATAGAGAAGTTATATGTATGTGATCAATCTTGTAAGGATGTGTAAACAGTAGCTCAAAAGTAGCTCATATCCTTACAAGATTGACATAAACCATTTGAGCTACTGTTTACATGTCCTTACAAGATTGACCACACACACACACACACACACACACACACACACACACACACGCACATATATATATGCATAAATAAAATTTCCTTTATTAGTTCATTTAAAATATTAAGGAGTTTCATCAAGACATGTAATTTTAGCCAAAATACTAAGGACTCCATTAAAAATTATTTCAATGAAAAGACAATACAATTTGAAAGCATACACAAGATTGTCAGGTATTAGCTGGGTGCTTGTGGCTCACACCTGTAATCCATCTACTCCGGAAACTGAGATCTGAGGATTGAGGTTAAACTAGCCCAGGCTTTGGATATTCCTCTCTCCAATTAGCCACCACAAAAAAGAGAGCATAGGGACAGTAGCTAGGTCCAGAGTTCAAGTACCATGACCACACACACACACACACACACACACACACACACACACACACACAGAGAGAGAGAGAAAAGGAAAGAAAAAGAAAAAGAGATTTCCAGACATTTCAGGAACATTATATTGGGCAAGTTCTTCATCTTGCCACTAGTATCTTAAATAATTCATTTAATATTATTAAAAGACAACACAAGTTCACTAGTTGTAAATATATACCTTGGTAAATGTTCTCCCAGTTTCTTCTTCTGCTCATTGTTTCCTTAAAATATTTAGTGACTATGATTATATTTCTTGGCTTTACAACAAGTGTGTTTCCATGTGCATATACAAATGTCTGTGTGATTTAATGCTGAATATACAAAAATCTACTTGGAATTCTTGAGAATTCTTGTGAGTATTGTGTCAGTGTTACTATTTGTATAAATTTCATCTTTCTTACAGAGTGAAGTTAGAAATTACACTTTGTGTATATTTCTATCTCACAGAATCTATTACTATTTTGTACATAGTAGGTTCTCAAATAAGTATTTACTGTAAACAAACCAACTAGGAAGCGTCAATGCAGCAGTGTTCAGAGGAGGGGCTTTTAGGAAGTAATTAGATAATGAGAGTTCTGACCTAATGAATGGATTAATGGGTTATTGGTTGATGATGGAACTTTACATAGTGGGGCCTTAAAGAAAGAAGTAGGTAACTAGAGCATGCCTTTGAAGTGTATGTTTTGTTCCTAAGCAAGGAGCCAGACGATTATGGACTGAAACTGCTGAAACCACGAGCCAAAATAAAACTTTCATTCTTTATTTTTAGGTGTTTGATCACACCTATGGAAAGCTGACTAACACACCCAGCAAGTAGTTCTCTTTGGGGAAATCTCCTATAGTCACCAATGACTGGCAAATTACTCACAATATATCTGTTTATTATCTCCATCAGGCAAATAAATATTCTTTGAAGTTTTCAAACACATCCTTATTTTAGATAAAATTGGATCAGAAATTGAGGCATATCTACTTTGAGTACTCGGTACGTATTTGAAGTTCAAGAGGAGTTCCTCTTGGTGCAGTTGTCGGATTCACAGTTGTTAAGCTCCAGTTTGCAGAGGCACATACTATTTCTGTTCTTCTACATCTGCAGAACTCTTTTCAGAGTAAATGAGAATTTCAGGCTCTTAGCACACTGGAGAGATCATGTAAGACTTTACTTTGTGCTTATGTTTAAAAAAATTTTATTACCAGAAGACATGATTAATATTTAGGTGATACACAAATATTGTAGAATTCATGTAATCAAATAATATTTCACTTTGGAAGGGATTTTAAAAGTCAATGAGTTGAGCACTTTCCCATTCCTATTTTATATATAAGAAAATTCAAGCTTGAATGCTTAATTGATTGAGTAGTTACTGATAAGAGGTAGTGTTAATTGTGTCATCTCTGGGTGGATGTATTTTGAGAAACTTATGCTTAGTTCATGCTTGTAAATAACAACAAAAACCATTTAACCAATCAGGGTAAAATATTTACTATCTTCAATATTTTGAACTTTCAATCAACTCGGATATTAGAAATCGAGGCTGTCTTCATAAGTTCTTCAATTAACAGATAAAACTTTGAAAAGTAGTAATTACTCTAATATACACAAATGGCTGTTGTTACTTCGGACTATACAGCCATTTTAATCTTCAACTATGAATGAAAAACTATCATCAGTCCAGTATCACCACTGTGAGGTTCTGAAACTGAACAAATGGGAAGGAAGGGATGATCTTGTATGGGTATGGCCCTGAGATTTAAGGAAAATATTTTTTAGAACAGATTCTTTAGGCAAGTTTATTTTAAAGGCATTCTTTTTCCAAAAAAAAATTCAGTATGTTAAAAATGTGGATAATTTCAAAAACAGTTAAATGAGTTCTGTTAATTAAAGAGCTCTTCTGAATCTTACTGAATAACTTTCAGTTATGTTGGTTGTCCCATAGACATTTTATCTACAGCCTGGTTTTCTTTGAGACTTGACACAATGATGTCTTGTTAAGATGGAGCTCCTCCTCAAATTGCAAGAATACATTTTACTAGAAAGTCAGAAAGGTACTCTCTTGAGGAAAACAGATTAAATCCAGAAAGAATAAGTATACATTTTAGGTTAAAGCACGGAGGAATTGGAGCTGAAGGGATATAAACCAGGGAATTAAGAAACCTCGCAGGTTTGAATCTGTACAGTAAGTGGTAAAGAATATAACTCAAAGGATCTGAAAAATATCAGATATTTATCAGATATCAGATATCAATATCTGATATCAAATATCAGATACCAAATATCAAACGTATCAGAAGGAAGAATGAGCCTCAATGTAGACTATATAATGGAAGGAGAAAATTGAAGTAGGAGCTGCTTTTCATGTTTTTTTTCTCCCAATATCTGTACCCTAGTATAAACCAAAAGATTGAACCTTTAGATGAAGGCAGGTTTGATGACTTAGCAATCTGGCTACTAATGAAAGGACTATACCTCTCATTTCCTTTCTATGTCCCTTTATTCTGCATGCTGCATTTGGCTCACATGTTTTCACTAGGCAAGGGTTTTATGGATGAAGTATTCAAGCACATATGTACTTTGGAAGGCCATTATTGATACACAGATGTCTAATGAATGGTGAATGGGTTAACTTTGATAAAAGAATTGGACAAGTTGCACATTGGTGGTTCATGCCTGTAATCCTTACTACTTAGTAGGTAGAAATATGAAAATTGCAGTTCAAAACCAGTCTTGGCAGTCTGTGAAACTCCGTCTGTGATACTCTTATCTCAATGGACCCCTTCCCCCTAAAAAGAAAAAACTGGAAGTGGAACTTGCTCCAGTGGAAGAGCACCAGCCTCAGGACCAACACACACACACACACACACACACACACACACACACACACACACACACACACACAGACAAACAGACACACACATACACACACACACACACACACACACAAGGATTAGATAAAGCTATAAACTTAACTAATTAAAATTTGGTACTGGTCAGAATAATCAATCTTACCTTTGGCGCTAAAGCTTTTCCCCTCTCCTGACATATTTAGTCCTGTATTCTTTGAGATCACTATTGATGTGTCTAGTATGTTTCAGTTCTGCAGGAGTGTTAATAAAGGGCGATTCTAATGCCTATGAGTTCAGTGAGAGTTGAACAATGAAAAGAATAAAAAGAATTTGTTAACTTTCCCTCCACAGTTGCTTGTTTTGTGGAAAATCTTAAGAATCGGGAACATTTTCAGACAGAATATTTTAGCTACAGGGGCCATGAAATTTTGTTTTGACATGTTTTTTTTTGGTTGATATTATGTAATCTAAGTTGTCCTTGCAACTAAACTGGAAGCCCCACGAACACATGAAAGCCTAGTAGTTGTGATTAAATCGACACAATGTTGTAGAATGACTCGAAAAAATTTTCTTTCTCTGGTTTTCAATTTTGTTGTCAGAGACATGAATTTTTTTTAGACTATAGTTGTAAGAGCCTTTCCAGTTCTGTTCATGATTTATATTTTGTTTCTTGTACATAGTTTTGGCTCCTAATGGGTACTCATCCAATAAATACTTACTGACTGATCCTGGCCCTCACGAATCCATGTGGTTTTATGGGAGAGAAGTGGTCCCATGGGTTGGGCAGACAGGCCGAGAAGGATATGGGTGAATAAACCTACAAATTGAGCGTCTCACTGAAGTGTATCGTAAAGATGATCTGCTAGGCTTTGGTTATTTGATAGCACACATAACTGCTTTTGACAAGGAGAACTGCTAGTGATAAAAGTTATGTCAACATCTGAGTGAGGTAAAGACTAGCAATATCTAACTTCTTTCGGAAGGTTTAAAACCGAGACCCAGGGAAAATAAGGCCAACCAGAAGGGCATCCAAGTGAATTGGGATAAAGTCCAACCTACAGAATGTTCTCAGCTGAGGTGTAAGAGATCCCAATGTAACTGGCAGAGAAAGTGTTTGCTCTCTACGTGAGAAGAGCCAGCAAGAACAATGGAAGGGAATTAACAAAGAAACAGACATGCAAAAAGAGTAAAAGACTGATATTACCTGCAGCTCAGACACTCTCGTTTTATTATTTCACATCTTCTTGTCTCAAAAAAGGTATCTGCTCTTTATCTTCCTGTCACCTCTCAAAAGACATGTAATTTAGATGACAGCCTCTAGACACCAATGAAAACCTGACTTGAATCATTAAATTGAAAGATTCTTTCTCAGAGGCCCCTGAGATTCTCACAACAGAAATGCTGTTGGGGACTTGGGCAGTGACCAGTCTCTTTGATTTCCTAGGGAAGGCCACCACAACAAAGTCTTCAAGGTCAAAGCACAGTTTTACACTGCACAAGAAATTGCAAATTTTGACTTTTTGGAGGGTTCACAGAGAGGTCACCAGGACTAGTTCCTACACCCGATGCCAATAACAACAGAGTTGTCCACAATGTAAAAAAATTTTTTTAAATCTCTGGAATATTGTTGCAAAGGCTTTAGATGAATTTTAAAAATCCGATGAAATGATTGATCAACTGGCTATAAAATTTCATTAAACTTGGGATCAAAGAGCAAAGAATGGCTTAGGGTGCAGCTATAAACACAAAGACGTGGGCACAGTGAGGTAAGATCGCTATTTTCTGGGATTTGCAATTTTAAGCTACTAACCTTGCTATTGTTTTCCACCCAGGAACAATTGTCCTGTGTCCTTGTATCTCTTCTGTTCCCAAATGATGTCCTTCTGCTTTCTTGACAAGCTGCTTACCCTTCTCTGCTTTTTTAGGCAGTAGTTCCTCGATGAACCATGGAGCCCAGGTCGAAACCTGTATAGACAGATTGTCTGCAGAACTCAGAGTGCTGTTGAAAGTCCCGGTCATCACTGTGAAATACAAAACTCTTCTCTTGAACTGGCAGAGCATCATTATGATCTGTGTTTAGAGAACCCAGGTAGTTTGAAAGGGAGCTTTGTTCATTCACAACACTTTCTCCAAAGCATCCTACTAAAACAAGAATTTTTATCCTCAGATGGAGGATAGAGGCACATCTGAAACAAAGAATTAAGAGTCTTTTCATTCAAAGCCAATTGGTAAATACAATTTTATAGCAGTAGGGAGAATATATTAAGAAAAAAAAAACTCAGCAGAAAGGCCCAAATTGGATTGGAAAATGAATTAACTATGGAAAAGGGATTGGGATTCTTTTAAAGGTTTGGTCCTCATTGGATGAAAACAACCTTTCATATTGCCCAGTTACTTTAACGTAAAATTACAAGGAACAAAGTCTTTTGCTTTTGATCTTGATTTTAGTGTTTTTAATATATCATCACTCTTCATATAAACATTTTCACAAACTTTAAACCCAATCTGAAGTCCTGAAACTAGCTGCAAGCAGATTTTTGTGTTGATTAGCAAGTGTAGATGGTGCATTCTTGGTTTTGCCTTTCCTTTTGGCAAAGTTTTAATAAGTTGTTCTAGTTGGACTTTGGGAGGGGTGGCCTGAGCTCACGGCTATTCTCCAGGCTTTCTCAGGAAGTTCGGCAGATAGTCCTGCCATGGAAGTCTGCCTGGAATGCCAGGACAGCTTGCTGAGAAAGCCCTTCTGAGGGTCAGATTGGAAGGAGTCACAAGAAGAAAGGGTGAGGGTTAATGACTCCCTTCGAGAGGCTTGCTGGCAGGGGTACTTCACCTCAAATGGAAATTTCAGAAGTTTCTGTACAGCTCACAAGAGCATTCCTGGAGTTGAATCGTGGAAAGCTAGGCCAAGCATAATGCAGAGACTCTGCCGAACAGAGCTCCGTCTCCAGGAACTCATCGCCATCAGCAAATAGCATTTATGAAAAGCCCACACGCATATGGTGTAGAACTAACCACATTAAACAAGCACGGTTGGTTGCTGGTCCTCTGGGGGCCACAATTTAGAACACGAAGAAACCAACTGTTGCTTCTGTTAGGCTATATCCTTACAATCCAAGTGCAGAAAGAAGTTGCTTATACAATGGTGAGTATTCATGCAACTAATGTTATTACCCTAAAAATATTAATTAGTATAACATCACTTTTGTAGGAATTTCTCAGTGCAATGCTTTTTTTTTGCTCAACTTACTGCAAAACAATTCTTATTATAAATAACAAAATAGGTACCATTGATATGCATATTTTAGTTAAGAGGCAACCAACCAAAGGGTAGAGAAGTTAAATAATTTGCCCATGAAAACAAAGCTACTAATAGCAGAGCTAGTAGTTGAAGTTGGGTTTATTGACATTCTAGGCTCTATCACCAGTTCTCACTGGAGTTAGCAGTAGGATAAATAGAATACACACACACACACACACACACACACACACACACACTGCTTTATATACTTCTGTAGCATAATAGTTTATCTATGACTTTAATAAAATTCAAAAACCACTTCACTTGGCTTTCTTTATTTGAAATGGTACTGTTTCTTCCATTAATGGGTTTAAGTATTTTCTCTGGCATGGCAAAGAGGGGTGGGGGGACCAGTGGCTCTCAACGTTCTCTGATGAGTAGTTTATATATCGAATTGAACAAAAATACTAATCTAAAAATTTGGCAGGGTTTAATTTTTCTCTGATCATCTAGAAATAGGAAAAGAAATTCATGCTTCTAATAATCTCTGCTGATGAAGGGTAGAGGATCAGGGTTCTAGTGATTTCTATCTAGTCCTTTGACATGCTTTTCCTAGTTAAAACAGAGATTGCAGACAGTATAAAGGTGTCCCTTTGGGGAGCTGAGACCTCCCATTATTGTTGCTGTTCTTTACCTCTGAAGCTGAGTATAGTAAGGAGTATGTGAAAGTTAGATGGAGATTTTTATATTAACAAATTTTAGTAGGCCCCATTCCAATTTATGTGCCGATACAGATTCAAGGGTGGAGAGACTGTGCAGCTGTGCAATTGACAGGACGTATCATAGGTTTGAGAAAGCTGATCTGTAGCCAGTGTTTGTTTCACCCCTTCCTATTTTTATTTACTGGTGACTATGAAGCATTATTTTCTTCATGTATGTAATAACTAAATTTATTGTCCCATCTGTTCTTTATGTTGACTTTTATGAACATCTTTCTAACTACCTTTTTGCTTGAACATACTGCTCTCTTTCATTACATCATTTGTTCTATCAGGTGGTGATACTACTTGTATATTTGATGGTACTGGAGTTAGGCCTTAGGGCCTTGAATTTGCTCTATGGGTTCTGTGCTATTTGAGCCATTCCTCCCCACCGTTTTTGCTTTATCTAGGTTTTGGATAGGGTCTCACATTTTTGCCTCAGTCAGCCTCCAACGGCAATCCTCCTACCTATACTTTCCACACAGCTGGGATTATAGGCAGGTATGTATTGTCCAATTATACAGATAACTAGTGTCCAAACTCTTTATTAGTGTTTGAGTAAGTTGTGGGCAGAGTGATCTCATCCGGATTGCCTGTCGGGTCTGAGGCATCCATTTTCTCAGCTGTGAGGTGCACTGGCTGCTGAGAGTTCCAATGAACTTTCTCTCTGAATGGTGTTCTAGAATAAACACAGATATTTGTTCAAGATGATATTACTCCCTAGAGCCAATTTACATCCAATGTACTACTGCTTGGTATGAGTGTTCAAGAACCTGGCTTCCTTGTCTCAATTCTGTGACACTCCAAAGGACCACCTTCCAGGCTTCTCGGACAGAATAAGGCCCGTGTTACAATTGAACGCTGTGGTTCCACCCTCTTTGCCTAATCCTAATCCTTAGGTATTTTATTTTTTTTACTCCTTTACTGGTATTGCTTTATCTTAGAACCTAGTTCAGGAAACTCAACTTATTGCCCAGTGAAAGTATACAGGAACCCTACTCTAAAATGGAATTTTGGAGTATTATTTTTCATTTAAAAAAGTCTTTATTAAGCAGTACTGTTACAGTTATGCCTGCTGATTGCAAGAAGAACTCTATCACTGGTAGTAGGAGCGGTGCCAGCAGTGCAGTTGAAGTAGTAAAGTGGGATGGGAATGTACTACTAGGGGCAACTTCTCCGTTATGAAAACGTTCTAAGGATGTAGAAAACACCAAGCCAGGGAAATCAGATTGCCTTCTCTAGGTACTAACATTACACCAGAGAGAGAAAGACAAAGAAAGGGAAAGGGAATTAATTGCTATTTATGGTGAAATGTGGAAGGCAGAGGGTTCTATTAGCAAAATACAAAGATAATTTTATCTCCTATAAGCAGAAAGAACAAGGATCAATCCCAGAGCTTATTTATTGGAGCAGTGCAACTGCAGAGAAGGCTGAAAATTTAATCTCAGTAAATCTATTTCCAAGATCACCATCTTAAACAGAAAGCAGAAGGATCTTGAGAAGTAATAGGGAACCCTAGATTAATGTCCTCAAAAATCTTGAATTCTTGGGGCTGGGAAGGTGACTCAGTGGTAGAGTGCTTGCCTTGCATGCATGAGGCCCTGGGTTCGATTCCTCAGCACCACATAAGCAAAAAGAAAAAAAAGCCGGAAGTGGCTCTGTGGCTCAAGTGGTAAAGCGCTAGCCTTGAGCTGAAGAGCTGAGGGCCCAGAGTTCAGGCCCCACGACCAGACCCCACCTCCCCAAAAATATCTTGAATTCTTAAATTTCCTTTAGTTCCTTAGTCCCATAGAATTGCCCACTCCACACTTTCAATACCAGTCCTCTCTCCTGTTTGAGTATGGCCCATAGGCTTTGATAGCATAAATTCCCTTCAGGAGTTCTCCTAACCTCTATTCCAAACACATAATTAGAGTCTGTTCAGAACCAAGCTATAATATTTCAAACATAAAATTATCAGAAGTTTACAAAAGATATTATTGAAATCTGGTTGAGGCCAGATTGTGGAGCTATGAGTTGGTGTAACATTTTTCTTTTCTATTTTCCTTTAAGCTTCTTTCCTTCCCTCCCTCCCTTCCTTCCTACCTTCCTTCCTTCCTTCCTTCCTTCCATCTATCCTTCCTCCCTCCCTCCCTCCCTCCCTTCCTGCCTTCCTTCCTGCCTTCCTTCCTTCCTGCCTTCCTGCCTTCCTGCCCTCCTGCCTTCCTGCCTTCCTTCCTTCTTTTCTGTGGCGCTGGAGATTGAACTCAAGGTCTTGCACATGTTACTCAAACACAATCCTACTAAACCATATCCACAGTGTAACTTTTCAAAAAAATATATTTAAGAGCCAGCTATTAGTAGCTTATGCCTGTAATCCTAGCTACCCAAAAGTCCAAGATCCGAAGATTTCAGTTCAAAGCAAGGCTATACAGATAAATTCAATGTCTTAGATATTTTAAATGTAGTAAGGCAGACAAAATGTATCTATGGGCAAAGAAGTATGCAACAAATGTTATGTACGACGTCTCACCTTCGAAGACTTCCTTTGTGACTGAAGCCTGTAGGAAATTATTATGGAGGAGATGACATTAAAATATGCTTTAAATTATAGATGTTTTCAAGGTTTTATGAACAGGTGTATGGAGTTTTGGAGAACACAAATATTATTTAAACACTAATAGTCTGTAGAGGTTGGAGTTTAGGTTTAATTTATAAATATGTGAATATGTGATAGTTGAATGCCTACCAAGAATCACAGGTGAAAAAGAATTTAAAATTTTTATTATCTTTAAGTGGTTGTACAAAGAAGTTCCCATTCTACAAAGCAGTATATGAATACAAGGTGTCTGATAACATTGTCACTCATCGCTCCTAACCCATCCCTTTTCTCACTTTTCTCTTCTTTGTGAAAAAAGAATTTTTATTAAATCTCTAGGCTGTATTCTGATTTCAGGAAGGACCACAAGAAACCATTTCATTCTATACTTGTCCATTAAAGTAATCACTTTTGGAAGGCCCCTAGGGAACTCTGAGCCTGCTCAGAGTCCTCGTTATGAACTGTTCTTTATCACCTGTGACACCTAGCAAACTATTTTCTACTTCCTAGTACTAAGATTTATTTTTGACAGGAGGATATTAGGATGTTTAACAGAGTAGTTCTGACTTTTAGGTTTTTGTGGTTTTTAAAAAATAATTTCTTAACATACCAGTTTCCAGAGATTTTGGGGAGTCATGTGAAATTCTATTTGTTTTCCAAAGTTGTTTAAATTTAGGCTTGAAGGCCTGGGCTTATTTAACATTAAAGAATAATCAAATTTGGAGGTGAATGAAGATTTATATATAGCGCTTACACTCATGAATTCTATACACCCTCTTTGCAAGAAGAAAGCACAACCAATTGGTGTTACATTCACAATCATTGAGAAATTTTAGGACTTTTCCTTATTAAAATGTCACAAAGATTTCAATAAAGAAAGTTTACCACATGTATTCATGAATACAGATTCTGAAAAGCGTTTTAGCTATCTTGAAATAGTTGTACAAAGGGGTTTCAATTCAACAAGACAGTTTATGAGTGCAATGCATCTTGACCAGTGTCACTCCTTCCATTCTTCCTCATTTATCTCAAACCTGCCCATCTCCTCAAGTTACTTTGTTCTATTTACATCTATGTACATTGACTATTAGAATGATTATGAATACTAATTCTTGTTTTCTTCAAATGCCACAGAAAGATATCTGCTTATATTTCCTTATATTAGCAATAGTTGTTAAACACACAAACACACACACACCATTTCCCACACTTCACTTTGAAAAACATACCTTAAGAAAATATGAAAATAGAAAAAAAATGTATGAAAAGCATATTTACTTGTTATATGTACACGTGGTTTCTTATATTTAGAGAACAAGTTACTGCTTGTCAACTATGTTTTTTCTTTGGAGTTAATGAAAAGGGTTGAAACATTCCTTTACTGGAAGAACAAGATCCTACCACAGGTGTGTGTGTGTGTGTGTGTGTGTGTGTGTGTGTGTGTGTGTGTGTGTGTGTGTGTGTGTGTGTGTGTGTGTGTGTGTGTGCGCACACACCAGTCTTGGGGCTTGAACTTAGAACCCAAGTGCTATCCTTGAGCTTTTTCACTCAAGACTAGTATTCTGTCATCTGAACCACAGTTCCACTTCTGGCTTTTTGGTGGTTAATTGGAGATGAGTCTCATGGACATTTCTTATGTTGGCTCACTTTGAACTGTGATCTTCAGGTCTTGACTTCCTGAGTAGTGAAGATTACAGGTATGAGCCACTGGTGTCCAGCTCTTACTATAGATTTTTAAAATCCATCAGTAACTTGCAGATAGATTATTTATTTTATTTGAAACTATCATGTTAGAGCTTGGAGTTTTATTCATTGACCTCTAGTATATTCATAAGCTTCTGAGGCTGATGATTCCTTTATCTTTTTTTCCCTTGTAGTACTAGGAATTGAATTTAGGAGTCCAAGCCCTCTACCACTTGAATTATTCCTTTGGCCTTTAGTTTGACTTCAGAAAGGATGTCTCACTAACCTTGACTGAGCTGGTCTTGAACCACAGCTCTTCCACTTCTGTCTCTGCTTGGATACCAGGCTTCTGCTATTATATTTTTGAATCAGTGGTATTTATGAATAGTTTCCTTTGGAAAAAAATCATGTATTACAATAGCTAGAATACAATATTGTTCACAAATTAGATTGAGATCTTAGAGCTGTATAATACTTATTTTGGATAATTTAATGTGTCTAATGTGAAAAATGATGAAGAAGAACTTGTCATGACATATGGCACAAACTATTCAGAAAATTACATTTGTGCTGTAACAAACATTGTTGAAAGGAAGAGAAGGGTGTCCAGGCTAGCAAGTCAGGATTCCTATTTCTAATGATATTAGTACAACTGTCTCTACAACCTTGTTCTTGTGAATTTGTTGTAATTCTCACTTTATAAGGTAATTATTGAGGCAGAAACAGCCTCTCACATTTGGAATTAAAACAAAGGCCAATTCCTATATACATATTTCTACCAATCTTGCTGTGAGAGCTAATAACTCTGGAATCCAAATCCAAGGGAGCTTCCACAGTAGCCACAAACCAAAGAATTCTCAAAATTCTATTTTATTCTGGTTTTCAGTCCAATTTCTCTCTCTAGGGCAGAGGAGTGGTGGGAACCTCTCTTTTGTCGGTGGTCCTTTTGTGGTCCTTTCTTGTCCTCATTGTGCTTTATCTCGATGCAGAAAATATCAAATTTAATGTTTGGTTGATGCTTAGTCTATTTAAAGGGAGGATGGTAGTTGGCCAGCAACACTTAAGGGTAGCGGCTAGCTTTCAGAATAGGTAGCTGCAGGGCTGGGAAGGTGGCTCAGTAGTAGAGCACTTGCCTTGCATTCATGAGGCCCTGGGTTCGATTCCTCAGCAGAGCATAAGCAAAAAGAAAGAAAAGCCAGAAGTGGCACTGTGGCTCAAGTGGTAGAGCGCTAGCCTTGAGCTGAAGAGCTGAGGGACAGTGCCCAGGCCCAGAGTTCAGGCCCCATGTCCAGACACACACACACACACACACACACACACACACACACACACACACACACACACACACACACACACACACACACACACACACACACACACACACACACACAAGAATAGGTAGCTGCACTCCTGGTGCAAAGAGGATGGACATGTTATTTGGGGTTTTGCTTAATCACAAGAAGGGTTCTTCTCCACTCGTTTATATTACATCTTGGTTATTTTCCTTCACCCAGGCCAATTTGGAAGCATCTCATGACCCTATTGTTGTTTGCTTTGATTTATACTGGATTGAGAAACATCCTGAAGTTTATTATTCTTTTCCTGCTGAATAGTTGAGTGTTCCTTTCAGAGTTTTCCTGTCAGAATTGTCATGTACCCTGTGCCAAGGTTATTTAGTCCTACTGGCTTTTCATTTTGCTCATGTCAATTTCTTGTTTTTAAAAGCTGTTAGGGTTTTTTTTTCGTCAAAACTGATCATAGCCAGAGTAAAGGGAGCCCCAGAAAAATACTGTATGAAAAGAAATTTTGAAACATGTTTTCTGTCACTGGATTCAATCACTGAATATTTCTTGAATCAAATTTCTCCCTTTCCAGTGCCAGTTTCTCTATTTAGAATGTGAGATTGTGGTACAATGTAGGGATAATATTAATAATAGGCTGTAAGCTTAATTATAAGTCCTTGTCAAATCTTTCAAGGTCCCTTAAAAAGTTATACATGCAAAAGTATGTTAAATTAAACAAAGATTATTTGAAGAGCACCCTGGAAAAGCACCATGGTAATGAATAAATCAATAATCATTTCTGAAACATTGTTCTTAAAAAATAAATGACAAACCATAGGAAATAAGTTTCACAAACATAGAAAAATCTTATCAGACTCGGTGAATTAAATCATAGATGGGTGTGCAACATCTTGCTATGTTTGCCGATTAAAAACTGAATTCACATTTATTCTAAGGATGCTTTTTTTTTTTGTCAGTTGTGGTGCTTGAATTCTGGGCGTGGGCGCTGTCCCTCAGCTCTTCATCTCAAGGCTAGCACTTCTGGTTTTCTAAGTGGTTTATTGGAGATAAGAGTCTCATGGACTTTCCTGCCCAGGCTGGCTTTTAACTGTGATTGTCAGATCTCAGCCTCCTGGTTAGCTAGGATTACAGGCATGAGCCACTGGTGCCCAGCAGGATGCTATTTTTTATAGTTAAACTTTGCAATGAATTGGATGCATGTTACACCCAGTACTTATATTCCTCTACTTTTATGATGTTTAAAAAATATATTGTCTCTGATACATGCACTGAAGTATTTAAAGTTTAACGTTAGGATTTGGGGCTTCACTTTGCATGAGTCGTGATATTCTTCCAGCTATTTCTTGTGTATGTGCTTTGATTTCATGAGCCTTTTTGCTTCTTGATCTGAACTTTTCAGTACTGCAGTAAACTGTCAGATTCTGGTGCTTATTTGGAACAATTTCAGAATGAGCATATGGATTTTATAGTAAGTCTTTATAACACCATTTTGACTGCTTGGTAACTTTTTCTCATCATAATATTACTTGCATTCTATTGAATCATGTATATTTTTGCTGGGCCAGGATAAGATTAGAGTGTAATATAGAGAACGTGTTTAAAGTCGTTTGTATAAAAATGAGAATCTGGATGAATGCCATTATAGTCTAGCTATTGACTGGCAGGCTATATAATACAGGTTTGGCATAGGACCTAATTTGAAATGATTTAGGAAGAAGAATAAAATATCTTTACTGAAATCCAAGGAGCAAATGAATGCTTCTCACAACAGTTTTCTAAAAACTAGAGCAGAGAACATTAATATTTCTGTACATTCTCATGAAATGCATAAACCTTTTTGGTATCATGTAATATGTGCTCTCAAAAGAATATAATAGAAAACATGAAATTAGCAATTCTGTATAGTTTAAGGTTCTCAATTAATACACATAACGTTATCTTCCAACTTTTTTGTCAGTCAGTGCTGTGGTTTGAACTCAGGGCCTGGAAGTTTGATTTCTTGAGGCTGGAACTTTACCACTTGAGCCACACCTCCACTTTTGGCTTTTTTTTTGGTATTAATTGGAGATAAGAGTCTCACAGACTTTCCTTACTCAGCCTCCTGGGTAGTCAGGATTACAACAGGTGTGGACCATGGGTACCATCAAATTTTATCTTTTTAAACAACAACTTTGGGACACTAATTACCAGGAGGTTTATCAGGAATAAATCAAACACAGATGTAATTTGGTTTTAATTCATTCTTGCTTCAATGTTGGATCAGACACCGGAGGCCTGTCTGGAGGACTGGATGATTGGTCAGATTAGGACCACCCAATGCTTGGTATGGTTAGTGAGGCTCAGGCAAAAATGATCAGTTTCCCCACCAATAGCTAGTCGATTCAACACAACCTAGTAATTTATCATTTATGAAATGTTTTGATATCAACTTTCCCTTTTGAAACTCATAAAAAGAACTCTTTTGTTTAAGTAAAGCAAACGAAAAATGAAAGTCTTATTTTATAAATGGGAGAACTGAGGCTTCATAAGACAAACTTGCTCAAAGTTACAAAGTATAGGACTTAAATACAGTGCTTGACCTTTGAACGCTACAAGTCAAATGAAACAAGGAATGATTTATAAATTGTACAAGCCACTTTATTGGACTTAATAACAAACCAAAGTGTTCTGGGCCATCTCAGTCACTGAAATATTCAGATACTAAAAATTTTATAGCCTGGTGTTGGTGGCTCATGCCTGTAGTCCTAGTCACTCAAGAGTCTTGAGATCTGAGGATTGCAGGTCGAAGTCAACCAAGGCAGAAAAGTCCCCATGAGACTCTTAGCTCCAATTAACCACTCAAAAACTGGAAGTGGTGCTGTGGCTCAAGCGGTAGAGTGCTAGCCTGGACCACAAAGAGGCTAAGGGACAGTACCCAGGTTCTGAGTTCAAGCCCCACGAATGAAAGAAAAAAAATCCAAAAAAGTTCTTTAGTGCTCATTACTGATGTTGTCAGTTGTGTTTTTGCTTGAGGGATTGAATGATACTTCAGTATTCCAAGCATTATAACAACAGATGTACCATTTTTCTCAGGTGATAATCTTTAATGAGGATTATATTGCTTAATCAAGGGAACATATAAGGCAGAAAAAATGGCATGGAAAGATTTATTTCCTCTTTCATCTCTTCTTATCATTTTATTTCCTCCTATAATTCTTATCATTCTTATTCAAATATGCTGATCAGAAAACCAAAGTAGACTGGCCAAGGTTGCTTGTGAAATAAAAATCACTTCCAAGAAGGTTTCTTAACCTTAAACCTTAACATTAAAGTGCTGCCTCAATTCCTGTTACCAATTTAATTACCTCCAAAATTCTGATGTAATCACCTTGAAATCCACTGAAATTCTTGACAAAGGAATCTCCTCTGTCGTCCTGGTCAGCCACCATTTTCCTCCAGTTTTCTGGATGAATTGACCCCTTGACCCCATTTGAAAGAGAAATTTCCATCAAGCCTTAATGGAGAAAAGTGAACCATGAAAGAGAAAGGAAAAATGACTTTGAATGTGACTCAAAAATAACTAGTTAATAGTCCTGTGATTACACAGGTACATTTCATTTCAGGAGTAGAAAGACAAACATTGTTCAGTTTACCTGTCTATTACATCATTTTTTCTTAATTTTTTAATTTTAATTTTATTGTTAAAGTGATGTACAGAGGAGTTACAGTTATATAAGTAAGATAGTGAGTTCATTTCTTTTTTTTGTATGAAAACAAAAAAATCCCATTTTATTGAACTGACTGATGCATACAATTCTAGAAAAGACCACCATGTGCTAATTTGCTACTTGGAAGTCCTGTATACTGCAGTTCTCTAGAGGTTTGTTTTGTGGAAAGTTTATACCATCAGTGGCTCCCCGTTTTTTTTTTAAATTAAATACATATTTTTATTGTAAAGATACTGTTACAGTTATATGAGTAAGGTAATGAGGGATCTCTGGCTCTTGCTTAGCAATTTTGCTCATGGCAGGTGCTCTGCAGTTTGAACCATGCCTCCAAACATACCTTTTTCTGATTACTTTGGAGATAGAATCTCACAGATTTTTCTGCCATGGCTGGCTGAGAATTTCAATTGTCAGATCCTAGCCTCTTGAATAGTTAGGATTAAGGCATCAGCCATTGGTATCCAGCTAACCTATCTGTGTACATACTTCATTGAAAATACCTTTATGAGTTTTTGATATCCTTCTCTTTTAATAATTTTCTCATCAACCAGTTTCTGAAAAAGTGAAAACATACCTGAAGATGAAAGGAATTGATTAATTTTTTATACGGTATAAAATTTGTATTATCTTTTTGTTTTCTGTGATGTGTAAACTGTTATACACTTCCTTGGTGGGATTTTAGAGCCTTGTAGGAAATACTCCGATTCTTATACTTAGGGAAAATAAGAATCTTATACTAAATCATTAAGACTGTGGAGTTTTAAAGATAACATATAGAAATAAGGCAGAAGAAAAGCTTTCTTACTGACCACAGACAGTAATCAGCACTAAAGAGGATTTTTAGCATCTGGATAATTGAATAATTCAAGATCTAAGATGCCGAGGGCACTTCAGTCTGTTATTATCTAGTATATGTATACCTGTATCTGTGTGTGTGTGTGTGTGTGTGTGTGTGTGTGTGTGTGTGTGTGTGTATGTGCATGTGTGTACCAGAGACAGCTATTCTTAACTATTTTTACTTGTTTTATTTAGTCTTGGACACCTTTCTATTTTCCTATGCAGGACTGTTTTAGAATATGGGTAATTATTTGATGTGTATGACATGTAATAGAACAGGCTGTGAGGATTCTGTTAGAGCTGAATTCATGTCCTGGGTGATTTCTGGGGGGAATGTCTTCCACGCAGCGTCTGCTTAGGTCAGGAGTGGTGAGATACCACTGTGGCAAGAGTTGAAGAGATATGGCTTGGAACTGACGTTTGGGTTCTTGTCAGAATTCATGCTGAGATTCTTGGAATCTGTGAGATGCCAGAAGAATAATAACTAAAGACATCTGGTCACATAATTTAGAGACCCCTACAAAAGCAGACTTTCTCCATTAACCTCTCACTTAAATTTTACAAGCTGTTTTCAGTACAAGCAGAGGCAAGCAGCCAATGGGGAAGACTTCTTAAAGCTTTGGAGACCTCTTGTTCTCTTCAGGTAATAGTTTGACAAGCTGTTATTTCTTTTAGATAGCATACCCCAAATGAGAAATCATCTAAACACTCAATACCGTAACAGAATAATGGCAAATTACTAAAATTATCCATATCCATTTTTATCCTCTATACGGAGTAAGAGATGTTATATATTTCATACATATTTTCAAAAGGGTGGTGATTGTTTCCTACAACAACTTCAGGATGTTTTAAAACAAAAAGTGCATTACTATCCAAAGTAAGAAAATGATAAAAATTGAAATTGTCTTCTACTTCTTAAATCTTTAGCTCATGCCATCTGTGTTTTGGTCTTGACAACGAAAGTAACAAGAATTAACTTTCTGTGTCTTTGTGTACAACTACTTAATGATAATGATAATGATAATAATAAATAAGATAACTGGTCCCATATTTACACAGGCAAACTTTAGGAAAGCATTTTTTGCCCTTTGAGGCTAGGAAAATATACACAGTAGTCTATTATATAAACAAAAAGACTTCTGTATACTAAGGGTTTTGTTTCTACCTTCTTCTGCCTCAGAAGAGAGTAGAACTTCCTGAGTGCAAATATATTTTGTGGGAAGAAATGGGGGTTTTGTTGAAAAGAAAAAACAGTGGAAAGAATGGGATTCTTGGAAAATACATATTTTAAACTGTTGGACAAAGACAGCTGGTTCATCTTTTTCAATCTGCCAAGCCATTTTCACATAGGATCCAAAAAACCACAGTTTGATATTGGATTCACAGCTAAGTTTTCAAAGAAACGAATTGCCAGGGAACATGCATGGAATCCCCACTGATAGAACACAAAAGGATTGTTTGACCTCCCAGTGTGGTCTTTCTTTCTGCTATATCAGGTAACTAGCTAGCAACATTTATTTGTACCTACAAAACGAGTTGTTAGTTGTATGTGATTTGAAAACAGATGCTTGATTGACTTCTCTAACTTTTACAACTCAAGGGGCTAAGTTTTATTATTTTAGAATAATGTAAAAGGCTATTAGTCAAATACTCCCAATACCCTCTACCTCCTACAAAGAGCCATATTTTTCTGGTTACCACATAATCCTTTGTCAAACTTTGTGCATTCATTCAGAAACTAGGCTCTAAAGATTCACATAGATAATGTTTAAAAGGGCTGGGCATAGCACAAAGCACACAGTTATCACATAACAAAAGGAAAGTTTTCTTGTCATTATTAGTGATATCTTCTGCCTAGCTACGGTTTGTTCACTGAATGTCAAAAGCATCAAACACTGTGATAGACATTTTACATGACCACAACATTTCTAAGAACACACTTGTTTTATGGTAGGGTGGTAGAATGGTGACCGCCTTGGGTCATTGGGTCTAGGAACCTCAGTTTCCAAATCTGTAGGACAGATAAAATGCTCACTTTATATGGTGTTAAAGGGATAAAAACAATGTATTTGTGTTTCATGGATGATTGTGTTATTATTACTTCGAAGGATCAAAAATAACCTTCAAGATGAGCAATTCTGAGAGGCCAACCTATCTGGAATGCACAGACAGGATTCTTAGGTTATCAGACTACTTTTGGACTTTGATTAAAAAGAAGACCTTGAAAGACTGGTGGTAAGGGACAGTGAGGGTGTATTTCCTTCATCCCTTTCCTTGAGAACTAGCTGGACAGAACCAAAAGTTACTGTTCTTTATAGGATAGCATATTCCACTCAACTTTCTTGCTCCTGGATGCTGATAATCACTTCTTCCCTGCATATTCTGGACCACTGATGTTAAAAATCCAGCCATTTTTTCTAGTATGCTGTACTAGCATTTGTAATTACTTTAAAAATACATTTTGAGAACCATCTTTATAAATACAGCCTTCCACTGAATTATCCTATTTGAGTATAATTTACCTTTTCAATTGAGGCAGCTCACTCTCAGCTTTATCCTTTCCATAAAGTTAATAGACATCAAGTGTTTAAAATAATGAACTTGTAAACAGGGTGTATAAGAGACAAAAATGATGAAGTTGGATTGTATTTCAAATCTAGCACAAGTACAATTTATTTGCAAGCTATTTCAAAGAAAATGGTGACAAACATTAATAGGAAGAAGCATGTGCATGAGAAATCCTGTCTTTGACCCTGGAAGTTTTTAGGCGCATCCTTTAGCCTCTGTGACCTTATATCAGAGCATAGGCAAATGTGTGACTAGGGCTATTTGACTGTAATAATGCCAACTAATAAAACATTGTTCTTGGAGGGAGATTCCTTATTCTTCACTTCTTGGAAAGGGGCTGTAAAACTCTTAGGCAAAAGACTAATTGATCAGTATAGACGACTCTTTCTTTCTAGCTCTGTCTCAATACCCCTCTCCCCCCCTCCCCCCCAACAAGGAACATCCATTTTCTCATCTTCTAAAAGTTGTTGACTTTTCAGGCTCAGACAGGTACGTGTGTGTGTGTGTGTGTGTGTGTGTGTGTGTGTGTGTGTGTGTGTGTGTGTGTGTGTGTGTGTGTGTGTGTGTGTGTGAATTCATCTATAACTGAGGACATTGACAGGCAAGATCATAGTGACTCTGTTGAGCCCTCAGGGGGTGGAAGCAGGCAGAGGAAGCTTGATGCCCAGGGAGGATTTTTCTGTTTTTCCAGCTGGTTTGAAGTCTAGCATCCCCAGAGTAAAATAGCTTGAAATCAATGGTCCCAGGTAGGAAAACGTTATTAAAGGAAAGAATGGAAAATCAGACACCATCAGTGTGGATGCAAATGCTGTAGCCAGCAGACATTTCCAAACAGACTTGCAAAGGATTTTTCAGCTTCTCAGAGCTGGGATTCTGGGTTATTTTGGACCTCAAAGACCAGACATTGGGGCCCAGATGATACCTATACATTTGAGACAAATGACCTACACTCGTTCTCTGCTTTTTGGCATGGAGAACAAGCAAGCAAGACTTGCTCCTTGGGTGGGAGATGTTATTTTAATGGCTAAAAGAAAAATTTTGGCTTCTAATTCGGAAGTGGCCACACACTGCTCTGATTAATTATGTTTTAAGAGATGTGGGTGAAAGTGTGTAATTGAAGAGAAATTGTATTGGCTTTGCTTTCTTCCGGGGAAGCAGCTCAAAGTGCTCAGCAGCTGAAACAATAAATGCCAGGAGTTAGATGAGAGAATACAAAGCCTAACTCAGAGGACTCTGAATGGTGTAGGGTGTCACGCACTCCATATGCCCTGGCCTACTTCATCCCTGACGGCTTTTACAAGTCATTCAGCTACCCTTTGTGGATTTGCTTTGTGCTACTATTTATCTCCTTTTTGAATGATATGTCAGGCTTCAGACCATACTCTTGCTGATTACCACAGTCTAGTTGCTTTTCTTTTCACTCCCAGAGATAAAAACCCTAAACTCAAGGTCCTTTCTGGTTAAACACAAGGGTAAGTTGAGGTTTGGCATGGAGTGACTCCTTTTGGCAGGAAGGTCATATTTAGTAGTAGAATCAAGGGAGGATTAGGACCCAATGATTGGTTATTCTTGTTCAATACTTAGTAGCTATGCTCTCTGAGGAAATGCTCTTCTGCCACAAAACTCTTCAAGTACTGCTGTGCTTGGAATCCTATCATTCCATCTGAAAAGGGGAAGCCTTATTAAGTAACACTGTAGGTCTTTAACTAATATCTTCCCTTGAAAAGCTTTAAATGTTGTCATTGCCTTGACAGTTCAAAAGCAACTCATGTGGTTGGTATTTTAGCAATGAGATAAATGTGGAGAATGTCACTTTTCCTTCAATTACTTGAATGTTACTTTTCCTTCAATTACTTTTGTCAGCACAAACTTGGCAAGAGATAATAGTAAATAAGTTCATATTTACTTTTATGACTTAGGATATGATGACTTTCATGGGCAGTATCCTGATAGTGACCCTGTCTGGTTTAGAAATCTGAAAGTCTTAAACATCTTTCCTACTCCTGCAGACAGAAGCAGTGACAGTCATTCAACATTGGGAGTTTTGAGTACATGCAGCCACACAACTATGAAAACGCTTTATTTTCTATTAACCAACTAATTAGGATTTATATGGGTAAGTGTCTCATTTTATCTTTCTAGTAAAGTTCAAAATATAATTTGATCTCTCTGTGTGCATTTTTAAATTTTGTTTTTTTTTCAACTCTTTACTATGTTTTCCATGATCACAATTCTTTTTTTTGAACATAAAATAAAGGAGTGGTTTCTCTTTTGCTGTTTTATTGGTATAAAGCCTTGAACTACATGTATGACTATAGATTTTTATTTTCTGGTTGAAATTACTAGAATTCAGAACTTAGCTTTGGCACTGTATTCATAGAAAAACACCAGTGAAGATTATTTTCATATTGATTTTAAAACCCACCTTTGGGCTGGGAAGGTGGCTCAGTGGCAGAATGCTTGCCTTGCATGCAGGAGGCCATGGGTTTGATTCCTCAGAACCACATAAGCAGAAAAAGCCGGAAGTGGAGCTGTGGCTCAAGTGGTAGAGTGCTTGCTTTGAGCTGAAGAGCTCAGGGATAGCACCCAGTCCCAGAGTTCAGGCCCCACGACCGACCAAAAACAAAATCTTTTTTTTTCCCTGTGTATGGCATTTTCATGAGAGCAAGAAGGTCATATAGATATAAGATAGTTAGTATAAAAGAAAACATTGTAACAATAATAATGATAACAGTACTGAATGATTAGTTTGCACCTGATAATTTACACATAAGGACTGCCTTCTGCCTATGGTGGTGTGTTAAGCCAGAGATCCAGACGAACCTTTCCGCTAATAACTACTAAAAATGGATAATGGTGCTTAAAAGAGTTAATGGGTAGGAAGCAAAATAAGAAATTAAGCTAATTTCCAGGTAGGTGGAGACAGAAATAGAGTTAAGCTACTAAGTTTTACTTTCAGGAGTATTTGCCAAACTTGTAACTAGCAGATTCATTTTTAATAGACTCATGAGACAAGAAACAAAGCCATATAAGAAACCCTTATCATAAAGGTTATCCTAATGCCATTCCCCTCCAGTCAGAAAAACCAACTTAAAGTACTTTGTTTAAGATATATTTTAAAAAGATAGGTCCCATTGTTTCCCTTATTTGCAATAACTAGTATGTGTCAGAGACAAGCAAAAACAGTCAGATAAGTTGATGTTAGATGAAATAAACCCCAAGATAGGGACTCAAATGGTTTTTCTTTCTTTGCTATTGTTTCTAACATATTTAAAAGATATTTCTTTGTTGCTTTGTATGTCCCTCCCCCACGGTATAACCCCTGTTTTCACTGTACTTGATGTTGGTATAATTGTGGAGGGGAAGGGAAAAACACATTGTTTGAATAGGGATACAGGTGGATCCATTGCAACAGTGAGATGTACAAGATGTTATGTTGAAAAATGAACTTTACAACTTTAGTGGGGGGAGGGGGAGATGGACAG
Organism: Dipodomys merriami; assembly: GCF_024711535.1. Classification (NCBI taxonomy): domain Eukaryota; kingdom Metazoa; phylum Chordata; class Mammalia; order Rodentia; family Heteromyidae; genus Dipodomys; species Dipodomys merriami. Next base: position 89,450,764 of record NW_027203381.1, read on the forward strand.
GGATGGTAAGGGGAAACAAAGGAGGAGGCAACAATGCTTGATAAGAAATGTACTCATTGCCTTGTCCATGTAATTGTAACTCTTCTGTACAGTATTTTCACAATAAAAAAAGAAAAAGATGAAAACAATCTTCAATGGGAAAAATCTGGGAGGCAGAAAGAAATGATTAACAAAGGTAACAGCTTTTAATAAAGATGAGGATGAGGCATTAGTAAAAATTAAAATGCTGGAATATAGGACAAAACTGAAATACTGAAAGAAAAACATAGGATTAAATTTGGAAAAAAATAACTAATGCATCCTCACCCATTCCTCCAAACCCACCCCTTCCCTCACTCTTAATTTTGTAGGATAAACATTAAATTTTTGACTGCATTCTTAAAAAAAGAGTGACTAATGCTACAATTATAATAAAGAAAATTATCTAGTACAAAAAGTTTAATGATGCCTAGCTTATTTGTTTATATGCCTTATGAAACTGTGATTATGATGTGTCTATATAATGTGTCTATATTTGAAGAAACATGTCCCCCTTTCTAAATGTATTAACTGATTCAGTCTCCTTGGAACATCCTGGTTTAGAGAATGTAGAAGGGGCTGTGTGGGATAAAATTCTCAAAGCGATGCAGGCACTTGCTAACTTTCAAAATAAATATCCGTATGACTTTTTCACTTGCACTGTATGTACTGATTTAACCTGAAGATATTAACTAAGAACATCTGCTGAATTGTACTTGGTTAAATGTTCTATGGTAAAATAGTCTGGCAAGACATTTGAAAGAGAAAAATAAGAAAGTCTGTGAAGATACATGACTATTTTGAAAGTATGATCCAAAAATCAAAGGAGGGACAGGTGTCTTAATTCCTTTGATATTATATATTGAAAGAAGTATGTATTTAGGCAAAGGCAGTTTAATAGACTGAATCCCTGTTCTAAATCCAGGAATCAGAACACAGTTACCAAGACTTTATTGGTTTCTTTTTAATTTTGTAGTAATTCCTAAGTAGCAAACAGATAGACATAGCTTTCTCACTTGGTAGTCAAAACACAATCATTTCTACAATTACTGCCAAGTCTCTGGCTGTTTAATGTACTTGGAAATCTCTGAAAAGAAAATTTGAACTTCTTGCCATCCACACCCAGATGGCCAGATCGTTGAAGTCTGGCAAAGAGTGAGAGATTGTTATTTCTTCCACACGTAGTTCCACAATAAGTAGTGAGCACCACTCTGTGTCCAAATAATAAATGATGTGTAAAATACTTTGAATGTTTTTACTTATTCACAGTTATTAGTAATATGATAGATGAATTTAAAAATAATGCTTAAAAACATTAGTATTAATTTTATTCTTGTACACATATTTCAGAGGGTATGTTTTGACTAGAGGAGATTTAATTTAGTATTTACTCCTTGCTTTGGAGTCAATACCAACAAAAGCTGCCTTGACAGAGGGTGACAGGTGTAATGAATGTCATTATTTCCATGTAAAAATCGCATTGTGTTTTGGTGGTTATTGTGGCCTGCTTGCTAACTATCTCTTTGGAAGATCATAACTCATTTCCCTGTAGTCATCATCTTTGCCATGATTATTCAGTTTTTCTTGCTGATGTCTAAAGTTTATTTCTTCACTCCTTTGAGATAATTTTGGAAAATAAAATCAAGCTTAATTCTAGCTCAAGAGTTCAGAAATTAGGCCATAGAAACTTGGTGTTTACCAACTTTCTCTTTTGTGCTCTTTGTATAGTCATCAAAGCAACATTTCCAAGAAAGGCTGCTAATTTTGGAAAAAGGTTGAGAGTCTGGTGGAACCTCCAATAGATATGCAATGTGTGAACTAAAGAAGTGCTAATTCTTCTAACATGCTTTGTGGACATTTGTCATTCATTATTTTCAGCATTCTTGTAGTAGTAGTAGATTGACAGTCAACCAAATCCACTTGAAATTTCCAGGAAATCTTTAGTCTTATGGATTAAATGTGGAATTAAGTTGAAGTTCTGCCATGATTCTTGAGCTTTCAAAGCATGCGCCTGATCTTTTGTGAGTGCACAGGAATTTCTAAGAGAGGTTAATCTTGGCAAGTATCATTGACCTATGTATGCTGAATATGTATGCTTAGCCAGTCTTGTCAATATCTTCTCTGTAGTAAATGTCCATAAATCATAATCACACTAATTCTTTCCCTTTTTCATCATCCCTGAGGTTACAGGGGGTGCCTCATATTGCAGTCTAATGGAGTTACATCCGTGGAAGTATTACTTCAGTAGATCTCAAGACACTACTAAGTAAGTTTGACATATAGAGACGTTATTGGGTACATGTTAAAATGTGAAATAACAAGGTTAAAATATAACCAGAACAATTTCTAAAGGAGAAACTCTCCTTCGTGAACATCTTGTCCAGTTACATATGTGCTCCAGTAAAGATATTTGGAAAAGGAGGTACTTGTCAGTCTAATGCTGTTTCTACAAATGACAGATATTCTGGAAGATATCCAGAGATATTTTACCCTTGCTGTCTCACCAACTAGAGATAGGGAAGATAAGTGGTGAGAATGAAAGTGTCCTCTGGGATACCCAGTCACAATGGGTCCTTTTGAAAATTAGTGAAATATTTGCCTCAGTTAAATTTTATTTTATTGGAGTCAAAACCAAGCTCTCATCATGTAAAGAGGAGATAGATAGACACAAAGCTAGCAAACCTTTATTTTCCTAGATCCTTTGAAATTCTTTTTTAAAATTTAATTTTATTGTCAAAGTAATGTACAGAGGGGTTACAGTTACATACTTAAGGTAGTGAGTACATTTCTTGTCAAACATTATTACCCTTTCCCTCATTTTTCTCCCACTGTCCCCCCTCCAAATGTCCCCTCTCCCCAAAGTTCATTTCCCACATATTGTCTTGTGAATATTGCTGTTGCATTGGTTTGTCCTTCCTTGTCCTTTGGATCCTTTGACATTCTAAAGATAAGGTCTCTGAAACTCAGGATGGAACAAGTCACTCTCCCACCCAATATCCAGATTACTTCCTTGAGAATACCATGGTAAGAAAATTTCTTATCATCTCACTGTATTTAAAGAAGTTGTTCGACATAGGTTCTCTAAGATAGTTGTTTTAGTTCAGGCAGGTTTCCGGGAGTTCTTATGGGATGAAGCTGTTCTGGAAATGGTCCAAACAGAGCTTAGATAGCATCATGTACTTATTTCCTTTAGAGATCAATTCACCTATGGCCCTAGTTCTAAGACAAAAGAATTTGCAGTTACATCTCTGAATTATTAGTTCAATAATTCTTGAACCAAAAATCACTTCAAACTCAACTCATAGAGTATTTAATAAGGGGTCATTAAAAACTCATTCTAAGAAATGTGTAATATCAGAATTTGGGGGGGGGTTAGAGGCACCAAAATATTCACTTATAAAAGGTAGCTTTATTATTTTGATACCCATAAAATTGTTCTGGGAAATAGGCTGTGTACGGCTGACCTACAATTTTAAGTTTCTATATATGTCAGATGTACAGGGTCTTTGAATGGTTTGCTAGAGTGCAACAGTAATCAATTACTATTCCTCAGTGTTTGTTCTATGCCAGACACAGAGTAGAATCCAATGATTAAATATAAAACAAGTGAAACAAATACTTCTCTTTAAAGAGCTTATAGTTCCTTGAAAAATTCCTTGATTAATCAGTAGCTTTAAATCTTTCTAAATGAAGTTACCTTGTTTAAGAGAATCCAGGTCCCGAGTCTTCTGAGATGTGTAGAAATAGAATAAAAGTGTCTTTGCTCAACTTAAAGGTGATCAAAAAATTATCTTTGTATAGCCTGATTTATATTACTCTGTCTTTGAGTTCTTGAGCCTGGACTACAAAACTCATTTATAAATATCTCATTAATTGACTGATTTAACTTCCCATTTTCTGAGTTTCTTTAAACCTACCCCATCAACTGAATCCTTCAGAAGTTGAGGGCAAATATTCAGTCTCCAGCTAATGTATTAAATTTGAGACTCTTATTAATTGTAGAAAGTTTCTTTAGCATAAAAAGTCTACACCAGCTGTTTTCTTACTTAAAAATATATGCTTTCTTGTCTAAAATATGAATACTATGTGATATCAGAACCCAAAATAAGAAATATGAAGAACCATTAGGTGTGATTTATTGTTTGGAAATGCAAGAAACATTATATACTTGGGATTCCATTGAGATAGTTCCTAAATCTGAGATAGAGCAAGTAGGTTGAATAATTTAGTGCCTACTCTATATAATAATTCACTATGGTCTGTTAGACCTGGAGAAATGTCTATTTCCCAATTAAAGAAACTTTTTTTTACCTACTTTAAAGTGACTTAAACAACATCCTAAGGTTTCCTGGGCACAATGACAGTGTAACAATCCTTGGTTTATATAACATTTCTAATAAGGCCCTTGTGGATGCCCATGTAGGACATATGCCCTAGAAATGGGTATTCCAGAGACCATCTGGAACTTCCCAGGGAACATGAGTTATGTTACGGCAGTGTGTACAGGGAATGCTAGAATTGTCAGCTCTAGAATTATAAGGTCTGTCTAAATGGTGCTGGGAACCTGGAAAGTGCTGTTTTCCTTAAAATATATAGAAGCATCAACAGAGTTTGCTGAGTCCCTGGGGCACTGGGATTCCATCAACTCAGAACTATGGATCTGAAATGCTAACGCAGAGCCTGCTGTTCCTCACCCGCCCCCTGAATGATTTCAAGCGTTCCCTAACATCCACCTGAGACTTACACAATGAACAAACACCAGGGAAGATGTCAATTTTTGAATACTGACTTTAGAAAATGATCAAATATGCCTACTATGAGTCTATACTTGCCTCCATGTATCTACTATTAGATAAGAAGAATCTTGAAAACGTTATAACAGGTAAGTTTAATAGTTCAGCCATAGTCTGACATACAAAAGTCACAGTGAAGGTAGCTGGAGATCTCCTAGCTACTAAAGCTTGATAGTAAACCACAACTTGGAAGCAGGCTGGGAAGCCCTGGGGGAAAGGAGCTGTCCCGAGTTTTGGTGCTGACTGTCTAAGGCTTTTTTTCTTTTTGCCCTTCAGGGAACAGGGATAAATATGGGTAAATGAACTGGTGGTCTTCAGAAAAGAGAATTGGAGGAAAGCAGAGGAGAGAAGAATAGACAAGGGAAAAGGAATACTTTACAGATAATTATAAACTGGGTAAATATGCCCAGATTGATTGGCTTGTAGTTTTCTAGCTCCTTTGCAAATAAGAAATGTCTTAAAACTTAGACAATCCAAGAGAAATCAGAAACAATCTGATCCTGTTACTGGTTTTCCGTATAGCCTATATTTCCTATAGTCCATTGGAGGAAGTAACCATCAGAAGTTTAGAATCATGGCCAAAGCCAGCTTATTAATAGATCTACAAGCTTAAGCTGTTGTCCAGTTGAGGGAATGGAGGTAATGGAAGTACTCAGAAGTTTAGGAAAAAGAGGCCTGAGACCAGTAAAATCTCACCTGCAGTCATGAGTCACAAGTCTGTCAAGCAAAATCAAGCAAGCATGTGCAGACTAATATCCTGTGTGTCAACATCAACAAGTGCTTACCACTGGAAAGAAAGCTTAAATCTCATGCTGATAATAGAAGCAATTTTCACAAATCTTGCAAAAGATTGTGTCCTGAATCACTAAGCCCTGCCTCAATTTCTCTTTCCATTACTTTATGCAGCTATCTTGTGTGTATTAGGTATCCTCTCCTTACATTTCAGGGAAATAAGATTAAGTCTCCCATAATTTATAGTTAGAGAGTTATCAGCATCATTAAACCCTATTTTCAAATTTCCTTCTGGTACTCCTTAGTACTTGATACCAGGCAGAGGTCCGTTTTGCTTATATTATATAGTGTTTCCCAAATCTTTGCTTACTGTATTACTTTCTTTTGAACTGCCATGTAACAGAATACTCAAGACTGGGTAATTTATAAAATACATCACTTTCAGTCTTAAGGTTTCAGAAATCGCATTTGAGGAGATCCAACCTGGCAGGGACTTTCTTACTGCACTATTCTACAGTGGAAAGTGAAAGGGCTAAAAGTGTGAGAGAAAGGGAGGGAGGGAGGAAGGAAAGGGAGAAGGAGAGAAAGAAGAAGGGGGTAGATGGGGAGGAAGATGGCTAAAGTCACTTATTATGAGGAGCCACTTCCTCAATGACAGCATTAATCCATTATCATCTGTCATGGCTAACCATCTTTTAAAGATTCTATATTTCAGTATCATCACAGTGAAGAATAAGTCGCCAACACATGTGCTTATATTAAAACCATAGAGCCTACTATCTGATGTCGATCTTTGTAGTATGTTATATCAAACCTAACAGTGTTGAGTCCTAATGTTTACTACTACCTGGTATCATTTCTGCTATATCATCAACTTGGACATTTACTAATTCTAACTGCAGTATTTCTTTTATTTCAATAGAAAGCAAAAACGTATAAAAGACAGTATCTATTTGCAGAGTTAAGACAGTTTCCAGAGACAAATTACCTTCAGACTTTTGTCTCTGCCTTTTGACTAGCTGTGTTTTTAAGCAAATGTTTAAATTTCAAGCAAGTTCTTGATTAAACTGGATCTACACATCAGCTTCTTTGTATACAAAATAAAACATCTGGTTATAATATAGTCAACTTTAATAGAGCCATTAAGTATTAAGTGAGATATATCCTTTTATCTATAAGTTGGACCAAAAAAAGCATAACACATGGCTTATAAGTAAATTGCCTTATAAGTGAATTGTTTTGTATAGTTTTAATAAAATAAAGTAGACTGAATTACTTAAAACTTATTTTCTTGTAGTACTGTAGGGTTGAGTAGTCCAAGATTGAGTGGCCAGTGTCACGCAAGTAAGTGCCTCTAGCTACATCATCCAATAGTAAAGAAGGAAGAATAATTGATGTTAAGAGGAAGCTGAGTTTACCCTTCAATAAAAGTACCCATTATGGGAAAGGCCTTATAGCCAAATTACTTTTTAAATGTCTCTGCTCTTGATATCATTATGCTGGCAACTAAACTTGAATAAATATGAAATTTCACCCCAAAGGAGGATATTCTTAGGCGAGGATAATGAAGGCTGAACAGCTATGTGCATGTGATCATATGAAATAATATTTATTGAAATGAACTCCAAGAAATGGATACAAAAGGTTTTTTTTCTTTGTTGATGTTTTTGTTTCTTTACCATTTGTCTTTTTTCTAAGTTTATCAGTTTTGAGGAAGGGTCATAAAATGGAGGGACAAAGGATGAACAAATGCTGCAGTGATACTTACTAGACACTATCTTGAAAATGAACTATACAACTTGTGGATGGGGATGGAAGGGGAAAACTAGGAGACAGCAAGGGAAGGGCAACACTGTTCAAAAGAAATGTGGAAGTGGCACTGAGGCTCAAGTGGTAGAGTGCTAGCCTTGATCTGAAGAGCTGAGGGACGGCACCCAGGCCCAGAGTTCAAACCGCATGACCGACAAAAAAATGCAATCATTACCTGACTTATGTAATTGTAACCCCTCTGTTATCATCTTTACAATAACCATAAATATATATATTAAAAATGAAAGTAAAGCAATAGTTCTCAGATTTTTTCATAAAATAGAAAGTAACACTGCCAAACTCATGAAAATCAGACAAGGATCCAATAATAAAAATGAAAGGAAAAGTTAGGCTAATTACAGAGATTAGTCTAACATTTAACTTTTTAACTCTTTGATTAGTCAGCTTTAGTTCAGTCTTTCAAACTGAACTTAGCACTATGTTAAAAGAGCTTTCACCAAACTGGGGAAAAAGGAGGGAGGGGGTAACAAAAGAAATGTACTCAGTACCTGACTTACGTAACGTAACCCCTCTGTACATCATCTTTACAATAAATATAAATGTAAAAAAGAGCATATACCATGATGAAATTGTTTTATTACTGGGATGCAATGATAGCTCAACATGTGTAAATCAATACCTGCAATACAACCAAATCAAAAATTATATGATCATCTCAATTGATACAGAAAAAAAACTTTGCCATAATTCAACATCCTTGTATAATAAAATTTCTGATAAACAGGATACAAATAATGTACATCAACATAATAAGCCAATAAATGGCAAGCCAATAGTGAACATCATATCTAATGTGGGGGAAATGAAAATAACTTCTTTTAAAGTCAGAGAAGAGTTTTCACCTAATAGTTTAAAACTGATATTGAATCCTTTAAAATCATTCTATTACATTGGCAAAAATGCTTGATATTTCAAATAGAAAGAATTTTAAATTCAGAGAAATAAAAATTAAAAATGATTATTTATTCTTCCATGAAGTCTAATTGATTTACTTTATGTCCATTTGAATCTGACTATAGGCTTGAAGGTTTTTTATGCTTGTGTATGTATTTGTCCCTATGTTTATGTACATGTGTGTCTTATGCATTTTTCTTCCTTGCAATAAAGAAAGTAGTTGGAAAACTACAATATCAAGGCTCTTTTAACTTAAAGAAGTTTACATTGCTTTTTATTTTGTTTTTTTTGGGAAATCTCAGAGTGGAACTTGTATGCATCATAAATGTTAAAGTCAACCCTTAAGCTCCTCAAAGATTTAAATGACTCTTATAACTATAGTTAAGACAAAGACATATAAAACAGTAAAAGGAATTAATTGAAAATCTTCCATATTAAAAATATGGCTAAAATAACTGCCGAAGAGTAAAAATAATAGAACTCTTCAGATTAATGAGTAAATCTTTCTGATTCCTATACTCCTAAGCACTCTGAAGCAACATGTAATTATGTATTATTATTATAGTTAGATAATTTTCTCAACAAGCTGTTAATCTTTAGCCTTGTGATATATTATTGTATAATTAACTGTCATATTATTTACTAATTCTACGTTTTATGATTACTCATTCTGAGTTATTTAAATGAAAGAACCATTATTTCCTTGTTTGACAAGTATTTTCTTCTTTTATTGAAAATAATCTTATTACTGATTAACATTTGCACTACAGAGTGATATTGATTTGTTTCATCTAGATGTTCTCTTTTAGATTATTGTGGTAGGTGAATGACTATCACTCATACCTCCTGTCTCTACTTTCATTTCCTCTTTCTTATTTGGAGGACCCTCTTCCCCTTTAACTGCCCTTATTTTGCTCTGCAGACTGCCCCTTACTTTTCAGTGGACAACTGTTCGATGTTGTCTAATACTGTTCAACTTGATATTCTTGCTGCATAGGACATTTTTTTCTGCTAATTGATCTCATACACATGTATTCTCCCCTTCTCTCCGTTAAGTATCAGACACTCTTTCTTTCCAGACTTTCACAGCTGATGGCCTTTGTTGTTATTTCACTAGAAAAAAGAATCAACCAGTTGAGATTTCCTCTTTTCTACCATCAAATAAAAACTGCACCAGGACTTTGCTTTTCTTCTCATCCAGGTAAACCATGTCTTCTGTTTTTGTAAAGGTAAGCCCTTAACATGTACATTGCATTCCATTTGCTCTTGTCTAACTCTGACAAATTTTTCTACTTCTCTCCAATATTGTATCTACTTACAGGGAATATGTTCCCCATGAGTGCCTACCACCAGAGAAAATACTAAGTTCTGTATCTAATATGTTTTCCACACATGCAGACTTATGATAAAGTTTAATTTATAAATTAGGCATAGTAATAGATGAATGTATAACTAATAGTAGACTAGAGTATGTCATTTTTGTCCTAGGTGTCAGATTCTGTACAGTAAAAAGTAAATTGTGAGCCTTAATGTCCTAATTCTGATGTTTATAAATTCTGTATTTCTGTATGTGTAGTGTCTTCATGCTAGGGACCATCTCACTAACTAGTCCCTTAGAACTGCTGTCCCCATGGGATTTGTTTCTTTCCCTATATCCCTCTCTGGAGGGATGTGTAGATTTACATCTACACAATGTTTCAGTCCAGTACCTCTATGTTGCCTGCTGAAGGGAAGAAGCTGGAGTAGGAAACACCACATAGGAAGAGATTCAATTCTCCTTTCATCAGAAAGTTTATTATATTTGCTTCAGGTCTAAATGTGTACTTGATGCAGATCTGCAATCACTTTTGCCGTGTTAGGCAAAACATTCTAGTGGGGAAAAAAAGAGCATGTGTGCACAACTCCATCTGTGCGAGTCCTGGCCAGAAGCATTTATGAATCACTTGTCTCCTGATAGACAACTTGCTTTTAGTTTGTAATCATATTTCTCACAGATGTTGCCTTTGAATTAGCCATTGTCTCTTTTAGTCCTGAATGTTTTCTTGATTTGAGACTGTAAAATGGGCAAATCCCACCTATCATCAAAGCTGGCAGTATTTGCCCAACACAAAGGAAGGAGCCGGAACTTAGGATCAAGGACAGACACTTCTCCATATCTTTGGAGTCTAGTATTTCTCAAGACCTGGCATCAGTGATGTTTTCTCTCAGGTTATACAGTGTCTCAGCTTGGTTTCTGGAAAAAATGAACTATAAACTTTGTCTGAAAGGAGTGTCTTTCTAATTCTTGAGGATATCTTGCTTTCGTTAGAACATAGCTGTTATCATGCATTCTACCCTGAAGATGTTACTCAGTTTATAGAATTCATACCAATTGCTGATTTTATTGTCTGGTAATTTATATTTTGAGGTTCATCAAATCCAATTTTAGCCATATTGTCCAGATCTCAGATGTTGCTGAGAAACATTGGAAGGTAAATGAATTTTACTTGGAAGTTAGCATATAATACTTATAGAAATATATTTCTGGGCTGGGATGGTGGCTCAGTGGTAGACTGCTTGCCTTGCATGACTGAGGCCCTGGGTTCGATTGCTCAGCACCACATAAGCAAAAAGAAAAAAAGCCGTCAGTGGTGCTGTGGCTCAAGTGGTAGAGCGCTAGCCTTGAGCTGAAGAGCTGAGGGACAGCGCCCAGGCCCAGAGTTCAAGCCCTACGACCGGACCGCCCCCCCCCCAAAAAAGAAATATATTTCTTGTTTTCACTTTTAAGTAACTTTGCTACTGTACCACCCAACCTCTTAATTGCTCACTATCTTCAATTATAATTCCTTCTCTTCTCTTTTTGAAATAAAATATTTTTTAAAACTCCTCTAAATACAATTGTATTTTAAACAAATACTACTAAATGTATCAACAGTGTGCCCACTTTCAGATGCATGAGCTTGAAGTAAAATTTTAGTATCTTTCATAAAGGAGCTGGTGAAAGTCTATTGTGAAAAGGTTATAAGAAAAAGCTTATCTGGTAATTGCAGCCAAGATTCAAATCATTATTTAAGATGTGAAACATTTGGCAAGAAAAAAAGATTGTCATTAAAAAGGAAGCCTAACATATTACTGTTGGGCTGAGAAAAAATAACTTGGCTTTCATTGTTACTTAAGGAACAGCACAGGACAACAACAGAAATTAAAATGAATAGTTTTATCTCAAGCAGCATAATATATTTTAATAGGAGATGCAACTATAGTTAATAAATATTTGATTCTCAACTTGAACATATCAGAGATTCACTTGGTTAGTACTTACTATTTAGTTAGATTTATATTCTTTAATGCCCATACTGAGCAGAATCCACGAGAACTTTCTACAGTGGTATGAAAGTGAAATTGTTCTCTTACTATACTATGAACAGACAGGGGGGGTCATCATTTAGTGAAATAATTTCCAAATTGAGAAGTATTCTTATAAAATTTTCCCTTTTAGAAACACAGGTTAGAGTGAGACCACTGAGATCATTCTAAATAGACTTACATAAACGTAGAAAGAAGAAAGGGGGAATTGGAGATTTGAACAGAGAAGTATTTAGAAGACTATTGTTTTTGGAGTCTTCAGAAAAACCCATAATTCTTATCATCAACTCCTCCCAAGTATCCTTACCACAGTCCATCTTCCTCATACGGTCATTATGAATCATTGTCCAAAATAATTCTGTTTGACTGTTTTATCTCCTTATGGGTTGGTATTATCATTCTATGAGAGAAAAATCAATGCACACACCCAAAGTTGTTATCAAATGGGATTTTTATTCTAACCCTTATGCTTATCTTATAAACATATCTTTTCCATGCTTGTCCTGACATTTCTTTACACTTATGTTTGGTTAGATTGTCTTTTTTATTTTCTTATTTTTGAGTATGAAGAAAGAGATGGCACTTTCAATATGGGCCATTTAGGAGCGCTTGATGAAGGATAGTTTTCAAGGCTAAAAGCAGGGTCAATAGAAACCAACCAAGAGTGGTAAAAAATACATTAACCTTAAGCACATTAACCAGAGGTTGGAAGTGTGGTTCAGTTAGTAGAGTGCTGGCCAATGAGCGAAAGCAGCAGGTACTGAGTTAGAGTACTGGTTTCAGTCTACCTCAACCTAAAAAGAAAGGAAGGAAGAAAGAAAGAAAAAAAAAGAAAGAAAGAAAGAAAGAGAGAAAGAGAGAAAGAGAGAAAGAGACAAAGAGAGAGAGAAAGAAAAGTACATTCATCAGGGGATGAGTTTTCCATACCCACATGTGTTAGTGTTTCCCATCGACCATACTCAGTTGTAAGTTGGGGAAGCTCCTTGGAGCTTGGAGCAGGGTAGAAAAGACTGAAAACTCTACATAAACTCATTTCCCCCTTTCTGTCATCTTTTTGCCCTTTGTCCTTTCAGTTTACAACCTCAGAAATCCAAAGCAAATGCTGCTACGATTGTTAAAGTGCATTAGAAATTGACACACAAAAAAAGGTGGGGGATGGGAGCCAAGGAGTCTAGCACATTTGTTTCTCAAACACAGCTTAAACAGATCTAAAAAAACAGAAAGTTAAATATGGTGAATTATGTAATCCTCTATTTTATTCAAATACTGTCTAAAGAAATATGGAATAATGTACTATGAGACCATACATAGGTAATAAAGGTTTCATTTGTTACTATGCTTCTATTTCAAATAGAATATTTTTTTCTGTTCTCAATGTATTTCAGCCCTCCAATCATCTTTCTGTATTAAGCCTTACTTTCTTTTCTCATATTCTCTGAATTAAATACCATATTTCCCTTCCCACCTCCATGTAGAGGAAACCACTATTGTAATCTGAGATGATATCAGTTTCCTTCACCTTCTTTCCAGAATAGGGAGTTTTAATCTAGTTTCTTGTGAATGCAAGAATTCTTGGCCGAGAAAGGGAATTATTTTAAGGATAGCCTGCTCTCCTCCAAAATCTGTAGTAGATTTTGAAAACTTCCTTAATCTCATGTGAGATATAGATTTTTCTCATTTTGTTAATGTCACCACCTCTTTATCAGACTAAACAATGACATTTCTTCAGGTTTCATATAAATATCATTACCACCTCTAGAGGTAATGTTTAGTTAAATTTACTTCTAAATTACATTAGAACCATCCATTTCCAAGACCAGGGTTAAAACTTACTATACTCTAATCTCTTATATCTGTCCTGACCTCTAGATCATAGTAAGCTTCAGAAAGTTATGAAAAATAAACATCATTTTTGCTGCCATATTCCTTAGAACCAAATATACAGTATACACTCATTAGTGTTTACTGAGTAGAAACTGAATCTGATAGAGCCAAAGACCACGTAGGCAGTAACAAGGCTGGAATGGAACCAGAAGGTCTTATCTGTCATAGTAGAGCACTCTACATTGTCAGGCTTTAAAATGAAATCTTTTGTTTTTTTATGGCTTTGTTTGTCTATTTTTCAGTGGCAGATTTAAAGGCACAATGTTGCATCTAACTACAAGTGTAGTGAGACCATAGCTTGAATGCAATTGCCAAAAGATTTGCAAATATTTTTGCCTATTGCATTTTTGTAAGTATTTGTTTTGGGAAGAGGCTGCAAATTTAACTTTCTTTTCATGCTCCCTTTCTTGACTTATTTCTGTCTAGAGGAAACTGATATGAAATGAACTGGAAACTTTAGCATTCTCTTTGTTCTTTTTAAACTCTATTATTAAAACAATATGGAATGAATACTAGACTTGGACTCCTAAGCCCCCCGACTCCAGTCTCCAATCAACCATGGCTTCTCATCTGCAAAATATAAACACTATTGTCTATTGCATAGAGTTGTGGTAGAGATTAAATGAGATGATCATTGTGAGGCCTGACAAATATTAAGTACCTATTGAATGATGGCAGAGGTATGATGAGGAGAATGACAATTTATACTAAATTACCTAACATATCAGAATAATTTGTTTTATTTCTTTATAGGCTGGGAAGTTGAGATGAGGTAAACATTAGAAAAATATGAATTTTACAAACTACTTATTTCTAATATATGACCTTAATAATAGTAATGATGGGCAAGGGTAAACATACATGTTATTTGTGATTTAACTGCTCCAAGCAGTACTTAGTTCTGTTCTGGACATTTATATTCTCTTTTTCTTTGTGTTTTCTTGCTTGGAATGATACTGTCTAGGATTTGTATTTGTTTTCTCCTCTGATTAAAGAATTAAAAGGCAGGGCTGGGAAGGTGGCTCAGTGGTAGAGTGCTTGCCTTGCATGCCAGAGTTCAGGCCCCACAACTGACCCCCCCAAAAAATTAACAGGCAGAAAAAAAATTTAAATGGACAAAGTATATTTATTGAAAGCAAAAACAAACTCCAGAGAAACCAAATCCTTGTTCAAGGAGGGGGGGTCTGAAGTTTCTCAGGACCTGCTAGATTTAGAGTCCTGTAGGGGCAAGTAGAATTAGAGCCCCCAAGGGTCACGTGCCTAATCTGATTGGTTGAGGAATGGACATGCCTTGTGGGGAGTCTTCTGGTTCTCCAGCTTTACAGCAGGAGCACAGAAACTTACCCCACCTCTGCCCACAGACACAAAAAGGATCATTGATTGGATGGAGGCAGGAAATACACAGAGGGTGCAGGTGCTAGGTAGGACCTGAAGCCTGATGGGACAAGACAGTTGTTTTCTTTTTTTCTCTCTCTCACTGTTTTTTTTTTTTTTTTTTTTGGTCAGTTATGGGGCTTGAACTCTGGGCCTGGGTGCTGTCCCTTAGCTCTTCAGTTCAAGGCTAGTACTCTTACCACTTGAGCCACAGTGCCACTTCTGGTTTTCTGAGTGGTTTATTGGAGAAAAGAGTCTCATGGACTTTCCTGTCCAGGCTGGCTCTGAATCATGATCATCAGATCTCAGCCTCCTGAGTAGCCAGGATTACAGGCGTGAACCACTGGCTCTTGGTTAAAGACTGGTGTTTTCAACTGCCTCATTTCCCCCGCATATTGGGCCACCATTTTTTATCCCTATATAGCCCAAGTCAGGGAAGCCTAAATTCTCCCCAGGAGAGTCAAGTGTTTGGAGTGGGAATAGAGTTTAAACAAGCCAACAAAACACTCAACAAATAGTTCATTTTCCTACCTTTGGCATATCAGTTTCAAAACCTGAAAAATGTAATTCCACATTTCACAGGCTCTTTTTACCTACTGCGTTGTTTATGCCAAGAATAAAAAAGTTGTTGGTTTTACGTTGCATTTCTGAAAAGTAACATTTGGCGGTAAACAAGTGCTCCTAAACTGAAAGAGATAAGCTTGCTATACACTTACAAGTCACTGTTTCTGGTCTGGTTTGAGTGCATTTACTCTTACCACAATCAGTGTAGGTTTCCAGATTCCTAACTATGTTGAGTTTCCTAACAGAAGTTCATCACATTCTCTGAGGATATTTTCCTCAGAGGTACTTGGGATTTTTTGTTGTTGTTTTGTTTTTGTTTTTGTTCAGGCTTTCTGGGTTATAAACCGTAGCTCTTTCTATTCAATGCCACCAGAGAAAAGATTTCAAGAAAATTTTAAGTATGTGGGAAAATTTTGGGGATAGTTTCAGAACTTCAACTCCTTATCCCATCAGATTCAACTTAATAGAATTTCTCTTTCCTCTTTGACTATTAATTAGTATTTAATGAGAAAAAGGTAAAAACATCCTGGTGTGCCTTGAATTGATCATCAGTTTTAAAGGATTTCTTCAGCCTAGTCTCACAATTCACTGGTTACCTTCAGAAAAGCTGCCTGCTGACCAGTCATAAAATGTTAGCTCTGGAAGGGGCCTTGAAAATTATGAATTAACTTTCCTTTGCCAAGGAGAGAATGCACTGTTCAGTAACTGGTTGGCATCCCTTATATATGAGAGCTGTGCTCCATAGGCTTTTCTGCATCTTCCCTTTTCGGTCTTGGGTAGCAGGCAAATACTTGCCCAACCTTTAGTATAATCAGTGTTGGCAAAACACAAATGTTAATGCTTTTTAATCAGCTAGAAAACTTGGGCAGAAAGCCTGGAGTAATCCTACTTAGCTCTACAAATGAATGGTGCCGTAAGCTTTAAGAATTTCTTATTCTAATTAATGATGGTGATAGAAATGGCAATTGTGTTCCCAGTGATAGACTAAACCACAAAGTCATGTGTTCTGTGGACATGTGGGAGTGTGTGTCCTGACCTCACCACATGTTTCACATTCTCAACTTTCTTACTACATTTCCTTCTAGCTTCTGTGTTATTTAGAAATAAGCCTAGGGCAAGACAATGCCTCTGCTCCCAAATGTGAGTGGAGCAAATAAATCATTCCAGTATAAAAACAAACTATTAATGTGTCCTTGGCACATGAGGAGAAGGGGTGTCTATCTAGTCTGTCTTTGGGCACCCTTGTGTGGACCAAAAGTGACAAGCTTTCTTTCTTAACACAGGCTACTTTGGCTAAGGGCCTAGCCCAGATCCTTCCTTTTTCCTCTCACTGCCTCCTGCTAAGAAGTGTGAGATCTGAACTCTAGAGAGTTAGGAGATGGCTAACATATCTAGGTTAAAATACTGCCTCAGTATTTAGTTAAATACTGCCATAGTATCTAGGTCAAAATAGTTAGAGACTTGGAATGCAGGCATCTAGTTAAAAAACAAAAGACATTTAATGATTTAGCTTTTAGCCTTTTGACTTTGGAACAAGTTTATGTTGAGTAATGAAGGTGAATCATAAAATAGCATTTATTAAATGTAAGCATGGATGGTATTTCAAGAACTGTGTTCACCTACAATAAACCCCTAAGAAGGGCATTTGGGATTTTAGAGTCTCCCTTTAGAATACATGACTGACAGTGATTTCTCTAAAATCTTTCTATGGACAGGTGATAAAGTGATGAAAAATTTGTGATGAAATGAAAACCAAGGGGATAACACTATCAAGTTTTATCCAAATATTTCTGCTGGAGTTTTTCCTCCACACCTCGGCAGACTTTCTGCCTGTCAAGAACTCTTCACTCTTTGAAGGGAACTTAAACCATAAAAGAGGTCTGTGTAGTGCATGAGTGAGCTTTGTTTTCTGGAATTTATATCCTGGCTGCAGGCAAGGGTTGACAAGTGAAGTTTTCTGTGAAAATAAGAAAGGGAAAGATAGAGCAGCTAATGTGACTCTTTACCTTAGGTCAAAGTGGGAAGCAATCAGATGACACTAAGGTGGGAGGAGACTGGGTTGAGCCGCAAAAATGTGACCTTTATGTCAAAAAGACTGGCTCAGGAGTTCTCTAGCCCATCAAGTTCTCCTGGTCAGTTGTCTTTCTCCCAGATCTTGTCTCTCCATATAGGCTGATGAATTGTTTTTTTGGAAAAACTTTTTTAAAATGTCTTTATTGAGATTAAGTAATTACATACATTTCACCGTATGGTGGCTAAACTCACTAACACATTTTAAGCTTCACAATGCAAATTGTCATTGTCTTGATCTACAAAGCTTATGAACTCTACAGACTTTAACAATAAAATTATTTCTTCCAAATGGGGTGATTTGTACATTTCTTTCCTCTTGCTTAGTGTCAGCTGTTTCCTCTTTCTCATTCCCTAAGCTTTCATTGTTTGAGATTTTGCCATTTCCCAATTTTAGTGTTAAAATACATTTCATTCATAAAATTCTGATTGTGATGTTGCATAGTGTTGTTTTTGATTTGTCAATACTTGAATACATATACATATATATGTATATATATACATATATATGAAATAGACTGCTGGTTAAAATTCCTATATGTAGAAACTAGGGTTCACAGGCTCTTGGGACAAGAGTGTCCAATAAAGCTTGGGGAAAAGAACTTTAAAAATGTTATGATAAAGCAGAAAAAGACGAGGAGTTCTGGAGGAAAGAAGAGTAAACCAAGTGGGAATGAGTAAAGGCAAAAGACAAAGCAGACAGTAAAGAATGGACCTTCTGAGAGCCAGAGCACAGAGGTGAGGCAGTGGCTTGATCCCAGGCAGGATCTCAGCACAGATGCAGGCTGATGGAGCTGGGTGTTCCCCTGTGCATGTGTGCTGTTCTGGGATTCGAAAGGATACCATTTAAAGTAGAAGCCTAAAAATCTCTCTCCTGCTTTGTCCCATTGGCAGAGAAGCTGGTAATGTTAGAGGGTCCTAATTCAATAGAAAAGAAACCCAAGTTCAATATCTTCTTTCAACTTAGAACACATCTGGGAGACATCTATATTTTCAGAGTGGGAGGAACGTGATAATAGTGTCTCAGATTGCCAAAACAAAGAAGACACTTCTCCAAAAATGTCCTTAAAGTAACAGAAAACAGGGTTAGAAAGTACCATACATAGGAGCAGCTGCAATTTCAGTTGACTAGAGCTTAACTATTTGGTCTAAATGCTTCAGAATTACACAGAATAATATGACTATATTACTGCTGAAAAATATTAAAATGACACAAAGACAAAGTAAAAGTGACAGAGGAAATAGGTAAATATTTAAAATATATCATCTCATATTCAATTAAAATTTTATATTTATGCAAAATGTCAAATGTTCTAAATAGAAAATTAAATTTCTACACAAATACTTGATGTCTGATGCAACCAAAATATTCTGTAAGATTACCAAGGAGAATTATTTTCTATAATTGTCAATAATTATAATAACACAGAAATGATAATGCAACTAAGACACCTTTATGGAATTGGTTATGGCTAAAGCCACTAAAAATGGAAACTGGTAATCGAAGAAGAAAACATATTATTAGGTAAATACAGGAGAAAATGTATACATTTCATTAATGACATATGCCTTTAAGACAGATCAGACAGTAAGTGACACCAAGCTTTGATCTCAGCATCTCTAAAAAGAGGTCAAGATTCTGACTTTGTAGGTCACAAATCTAATAACCAAGAACTGAATGCTTCCTCAAAGCTAGCCAATTTCAGATAGAGTTTCAAAAGAAATACAGATTATCCTAAGCAAGGGAAAAGATGCTTAGTTTCTACCAATCAGATACACCTATAGAAACAGCAATGTATCATGTTTTCCCATCCACAGTTTGGATATAAAACTTGATTTGGGTAAAGATACAATTAAATGGACTCTCTAATATAAACTACTAGTTGTCGCTTTACAGAATGAGTTTTAAATGTGTCAATCTTCCTTCCAAATAAGTTTTATTTTCTAAGACTGAAATTTTCATTAAAATCCAACAAGTGCAAATAGGTATTTATAACAGTAATCATAATACATTCATGTTTTACAACTTTCTCCCATTGATCTCCATAGCTTGGATGGAACTTTGAGTAGAAGCAGATGTTACCCTTTTGGTGGATAGAAGATGCATGTGACCATGAAGGGGTTTGTTGGGTGAGAACATGCAAGAAACCAGCTGGTATCATAATCTGTCTTCCTAGAATTGGAAACTGGAGTTCAAGGAAAGCCAAAGATGAAGGCAATTAGGATGATGATGACCTCAGCTGCCCTGCCTCTTACATCTCTGCATGTGTGACTCTAAGCAGATGAACAATTAATAAAACTGTGTTGCAATTCACCTCTATTTGAGAGACCTTTCTTCATCATAATTATACATATTATACATGTTGTCATGAATTGTTAATTAGTAATTCATCTGTAAGTTATTGAAGAATAAGGGAGAAGAAGGAGGTAGAAATCTTATTCTAAAAGTTTATTTTTCCTTGTCAGTTTTTATTTTGAAGGAAGGTTCAAAGTCAGGCCCTTGTGCATCCTAAGCAAACATTGTACCATTTGAGTCACATTCCTAACTCTAGGAGTTGTTTTCTAAATGGAAAACCATTGGACTAAGCATGAATATGCCCGTATCAAGCCAATACTGAGAGCATCTCCTGGTAACCTATGGGGTAAACCTTGAGCTAAATGGACAGGAACATTAGCAGAGATTAAGACTGCTGTTGATGGTCTGCCCTATGATTTCTTCTCCTGACTTGGGGACAGATAATTTAGTCTTGTATCACAAGACTGGGCATACCATAAAAATCAACCCAGTATTTATACCATCCCTATTATACTATAGTTGTATCTCTCTTACTCACAGTATGAGTTAATCAGTGTGCTGCTTTATCACAACACTGATAATCTTTATGAATAATTAGATGAGCTGCCATTATTTTTTAAAATATGGAAAATAGAGGGATAGGAGATTACTATTGAATAATAGTTAATATAATAAAGTGGTGTGGTTGACTTCTCAGTAAAAACAACCTCACCAACAATTTAAATGATTTAATTGAAAAGTGGCTCTTAAGTTTCATAGAGTTCTTTCCATTATATGTCAGCACAAAATAATTATGATTCTGATATCTATCTTTCCAGGTCATCACAAGTTACTGACACAACTACAAGGAAACAAACTCATACTATCATTAAGGTCCAGGAGCTAGTAACAACCATAAGAAGATCCAAGACATTTGATGTCAGGTTTCCAGGGGCCTATAGTGTATCTTTCTGTGTGTGTGTGTATGCATGCACATATGCATGCACACACCTGTACTGGGATTTGAACTCAGGGCCTCTCACTGGGCTTTTTTCTCAAGGCTGGTTCTTTGTCACTTGAGCAACACCTTTACTTCCAGCTTCTTGCTGGTTAATTAGAGACAAGAATCTCATAGACATTTCTGCCTAGGCTGGATTTGAATTGAGATCCTCAGATATCAGCATCCTGAATAGCTAGGATTACAAGCATGAGCCACCAGTGCCCAACTGTACTTCATCTTAAAGTCAAATCCAGTTCCAGAGCTGGGATAATAAAGCCAAAGAGCACAGGACAATGGACAAGGCCTGAGCTGTTCGTGGTAGACTTGTGTTAGTGATATCTTTGTCCTTTAATAGCTATGAGATTATGAATAAATCATTGCCATTTTCCTATCC
The DNA here is from genome assembly GCF_024711535.1 of Dipodomys merriami. Lineage (NCBI taxonomy): Eukaryota > Metazoa > Chordata > Mammalia > Rodentia > Heteromyidae > Dipodomys > Dipodomys merriami. The sequence goes on from NW_027203381.1 coordinate 89,471,937, forward strand.
AATTTCTTCACTTGTGAAACCAGGAGTCCATTATTTGTGAGGTTCCTTTTGAACTCTATGTAATTTGCTGATTTTGGCACACTATCATGACCCTTTCTGTCTCTTACTGTCTTTTGTAGAACAGACATCCCTAATTTTCATTTTAAAGGAAAGAATTTAATATATAATGTTTTCTGCTGCTTTATGTAAATGTGATCTTATTGTTATAATGAAGAAACCGAAATGAAGTATTCCTTCAAATACAATGCCATCTATAGTTATATAGGAACACCGACTATTCTTTGATATCTGGAATAAAATGGAAACTCCTCAGAAATAAGACAAAATGGTGCTTAGTCTACTTGCCAGAAGATTGGCTTTCATTAAATTCATAATTTTTCTGGTGTTTTCGATCTCAAACTCCACCCTGCTACAAAAACTCAAGTTAGGCCAAAGACCATATCCGGAGATGAGGTAAATTTAATCATTTTGGATGAAACACAACTGATATATTCTTTTACTATTTTGGTGCAGTTTTCAATAGGAACCATTATCGTACTTAATAGACTGTAGTTTCAAAACTGTGTTGGCAATAAAGATAGTATCATAAAAATTATATCCACAAAATAAATCTTTCTAGTGAATATTTGGAAGATACATATTATAATGAGAACCTCTAATTTATTTTGAATCCATAATTTACTAAATATTTTTTAAAGAGGTATCATCTGTATTTTCTTTGACCATTTTCCATTACATTTACAGCCTATGTGAGGCTTATTTATGCTTGATTCAAGCATTCTATTCTGCTTTCATTTAGGTTTTTCACCAAGCATAACATTTTTATATGATTTTTGAAATTATCTTTTAGCAGTTTTACAAAGGGGTTTGAACTCAACATGTCAGTTTATAAGTACAAAGCATCTTGACCAATGCCACCCGTTCTATCATTTTCCTCCATCTCTCTCTCCTAAACCCCACCTATCCTTCAACTTACCTGGTTCTATTTTCACATATAACATTTGCTCTTTATGAAGTCACAGTCATCAAGCACCATCTCCATAATACACACATGCACGCACACACACACACACACACACACACACACGACTACTGAATTTACTCACTTAACAAAATAGTGACTGAATGTGGTAGTCTGGCTTTGCATCATACTCAGGAGATAACTGAAATAAACCAGATAGAGGCAATTCCTAACTCAAAGATAATTATCAACAGAAAAAATGACTTTACAAGGGTAAGAAGCACAGGGATCATTGCTGCTGCTCCCTCTGACAATCACAATTCAGAATCTGTGAAAGCAAATGACCATAAAAATGCCTTTACACCTTCGGAGCCCAGAAATCAAAATAGGACATTTTCAGATTCCTGTGGGAGCAATGACAACTACTTGAAATTCAAATATTCTGCGCTGGATTTTCATTTGTCTGTCCAACATTTTATCCTGCGATAACAAGACAAAAGGCAATAGGATCCAGCAGCTGAGAAGCTAAAGCTGGAGCCAGCTTGCCTAGCCTCAACAACTAGTTCTATTAGTTTCTAGTTCTTAGATATGTGACAAACCTCATTTCTGTCACTGGCTGATAGAGATGATATTAAAAGATGATAGAGATAATACTTCATTGATCTCTTATGGTTTACTATGGGGATTGCAGGAACTGATATGTGTAAAATACTTAAGAGTTGTGTTTTGCACATCGCAGGCACTGAATGAATGTTAAATATTATTATACATCATAAAACCCCTCCCCAGAGAGAATTACATTAGGGAATAACATTTTTTAAATTTCTGTTATACTAAAGTATTCCGAAGTCTTTTTTTTTTCAAGGATGTTTTTCGGGGATGACATGACCTGACTTTAGCAAAGTGGTAAGATCCTAAAGATTCTCCAGTGCTAGTGGAACACACCTGCAACTCTGGTTACTCAGGAGCATTGTGAGTTCAAGGCTAGCCTGGTTAAATCTAGTGTGATCATGTCTCAAAAATAAAATAAAAACAAATTTTCTGAGGCTGTTCAACTCCCAGTACTGGGTAAAAACTAAAAACGTGCCCTGTGGTTTAATTCTAGGCTTGTCACTGTCCTGTGGGCTTCAGTTTTGCTATATGACAAACACAAGCTAATGGTGGCCTAAAACACAGGGAACTTTGACGGCTAGTTCAATAGATTTTTCTCTAGCAATTGAAGAGAGCCAAGGTGGAGTGGGCCAAGTAGGAGAGTTATAGCTCTTTGTAAACCCAGAAGGAGCAATTCTCTGTCTGCACTTGACATGTCTGAGGGCTTAGAAGACCATTTTGTGGTACAGCAGAATCCCCAGTGTGCTGTGTTCCCAGGGAAGGAAACCAATAACAACAGATCTTGCAAGGCAGACCATGTGCTAAATGGGCCTCCTTGCAAGTGGAGCTCTGGGAGGAATCTCACAATTTCCTGCCACTTTGTCTCTGAAGTGTAAGCAAAGAGAATCGTTCCCATTCTGGATGCTCTCCTTTGTCGGGACCCTGTCTTCACTTTCCAGTTTGTCTCCATTCCAATATTTGTTTCTCTTCACCTTATCTTTTGTGCTGTCCCACAACTCTCACACTCCTAAGAGTGAGAGTTCTGTATGTCACCTGTCTAGACAATTGACAAGGAAGATTTACTTGTATTTTTCTGTTCTGAAAAAGAGAGAATATACAGAGCACCTGGTAACCTAACCAAAGTGAAGAACAGCACGTCAACCAGCTCATTTGCCACAACCCGTTTCGGTGGCTCCCACTTGGACTTCACATAACCAGTTGTCTGAATTTCTAACATTAATTTTTTTCCACTGTCATAATTTTTTTGGTCGGTCATGGGGCCTGAACCCTGGGCCTGGGCGCTGTCCCTCAGCTCTTCAGCTCAAGGCTAGCATACTACCACTTGAGCCATAGCACCACTTCCGGCTTTTCTTTTTTTGCTTATGTGGTGCTGAGGAATCGAACCCAGGGCCTCCTGCATGCAAGGCAAGCGCTCTACCACTGAGCCACCTTCCTAAGCCCACCACTGTCGTGTCTTTTGAGTAGAATAAGTGAGAATTTAATAATTATGTAGAGACTAGATTCTTATTTCTGGCAGAATTTTGTAATCAAGTCTTTGGAACATGCTCTTTCTGATAAACACTGCTACTTTTACGACTGAACTCCACATTTTTGAAGTTCAAATGGCCCAGTTCAAATGGAGCAGTTCATACTCAAAAAGCCCTTTTCCCTAACTAGCTGATCTTTGATGTTAGTTCTAATATTCTTGGGTCTCATTTATCATTTGGATAGATCTTTGTGGCTTGTCAGCTTACTTGTCAGCAGGAAAAAGACTTTCAGTCTGAAAGACTTAGGCTAATGATTTTCTTGGCCTATGGAGTATAAAATTGTAATTTGAGTGTTCTCAGTTCTTGAGTAAGTAATGTTCTCTTTCCATACTCATTAGGAAGTGACTGAACTTCATGTATTATAACATCAGCACATCAGTCATATATGTAACAAGAGAATCATAATATACCAATAACTGAGCTTTAGGAGAATTCTTGCTATTTATCACCAAACACCTGGAAAGAAGTTAAAAAATGATGATGTTCAAAAAATGTCTTGTTTTAACAGTGGTGATGATAAACTTTTAATTCCTTTATTTAAAAAAGTATATATGCCTTCAAAATACAAAAGCAATAATCTATTTTTATTAATAAATATGTATAAGTACATATGTATGCCTGTAGATGTACGCACTCAGCATATGAACGGTGAGCTTGGTTTCAGGAGGGATATAGAGAGCTTGAAGAGAATAGTTTTATGAGGTAAACAAACAAGAATTATAAATAAATATGATGAAAGCATAGGAGAAGGGCTAAGGGGTGGAAGGTGGCAAGGTTGCACAAGATAGCATTGAGGGGGAGAAACATGTCAAGACCTTGGGTCAGGACTCTGAGTCCTTGGTATACGAAGTTAACTTTATATTACAGATACATTCTAGGTGTTCAATATACATTTGCTCTACTACCTTATGTCATCAAACATGTTTCTTACTGCTCAGCAATGATTGATCACATAGGAGAAGGGGTGGGTAGAAGCTGGTCAGATGATGGGAGAAGGAGGGTATTGAGTGTCTATGCATGAGCATCTACCTATTTGGCAAAACTCAAGATACATACCTTACAATCAATACCCCAGGAGGATGAGCAAAGCAGAGAAACACAGTGGGGAAAACGATACTTCTCACTCGGGTTCTAAGACAAATGAAATCTTCCTTCTGGTTTCCAGAGCTCAGCAGCACTAGGGCCATGAGCACTCTGCGTTTTCTCTGGGACTACAGAAATTGAATATTTCACGGATGTGCTTCTTCAACCACTGTCAAAACTGTAAAGATGGAGAAATCTCCAAGACGTTGGTCTAGGTCCACCATTTTTAACTTGATCAGCTTTCATGTAAATTTAGAGTTTCAAAATGTCCAAAAAGCTGTGTTTTTCTGCTTAGTTCATGTAAGGTCTGCCCTGGGAAGGCGGAGCAGACTCCTCCCTCCTCTTAGCTAAGTCTCCGCACAGTATCTGTGTCACCTAGGTAACTGGCACACTTGGAGGCAGACTCCTCCCCCTCTTCCTGAGGTCACATCCACATCCAGTGTGGCTACACCTTCCTCGCCCCTGGCCTCGATAAGTCCTGGGCAGGGTGTGGTTCTATCCTTTTTCAGACTGTATGGGCTTCCAACTTGACCAGAGGCACCCTGAAGCTCAAAAATAAAGCTTTCTCTTGCCTGAATACCACTTGCTGCTCTCTCTTTCCTCAGCTGCCAATTTAATTTACCTCACAGTTAAATATGATACAAAGAAAGTATAACTCTCAAGTGTCATCTTGTATGCTGGTATTCTAAATACCAAATAGAGACTGTTTGAGTCATTACCATAGCTAATGGATTTTTTCCAGCCTCCTCTCTGCTAGTATGTGGAATTTATGTATTGTAATAAAGCACATGGCTCCCTAGTTCAGCATGGTTTCTTGTTATTAATCATGCCAAAGTGTCGAAACATACCTCAAACTCCACAGCACATTCTCACGCTACTCTCTTCCTGTCTGTTGCCACAACGCATACACAGAAGTCCAATCAGGCCTCTACCTTTGTATTTCCTAGTCTTTTTCCCCAGAATGCTTTTCTTCTCCCTTTCCAAGACTCAACTTTCAAAACTTATTTAAGGGCTGAAGAGGTGGCTCCATCCATGCAAGGTGGCTCAGTGCATGCATGAGTCCCTGGGTTCAATTCCTCAGCACCACATAAACAGAAAAAGCCGGAAGTGGCACTGTGGCTCAAGTGGTAGAGCGCTAATCTTGAGCTAAAGAGCTGAAGGACAGCGCCCAGCCTCAGAGTTCAGGCTGCATGACCGCTCCCCGCCCCCAATAAAAACAAAAACAACCACGAAAACAAAAAAAAACATTTATTTAAAAATTGGTGGTACATAGACTTTTCGAGTATGAATGAATAGATGAGTTCATTCATCCATTTTTTTCATTGATTCAAGAACACGTTACCAATTCGATGTCCTCAGAGCGTTTTATTTTTGTTTTTTTTTTCAGGTTTTCAGCTTAGTAAAATGCTACTGGCACATATTTCAGTAAATCATCATATTTCCTCAATGCAAATGTTTATTTAATGCCTTCCATTTCAAACACTGCATTTGTCATAAAGATAATGTTAAGCCAAGAGCAGCTTGTTAACAGAAAATCCACTTACCACTTTGCTTTTTCAGTATCCTAAAGTTGAATCTGAGTATTTGCCCATGGTCATTAGGCTTGTTGTTTAATAATACATGCTTGACATTAATGCAAATTTTGCTTTTTGAATGATAGAGTATAATTTTGGTCTGTTGAAAAATACCAAAAAAAGGAAAAAAACCCAGAATTTTGTGTTTAATAATTTTTTCATTAAATTTTGGATTTTGGATTCTCCTTAACAGAATTACATGTCACTCAAAAATTGAACAAATTTCTGCAGAAATTGAGAGCTGTATCTAACTATTTAGAATCTGTCTTTCAGCCTACTAGGACCTATGTAATTAATCTTTGAAAATTCTATGACATTTCCAATATTTGAAAACTTTCTCTGCCTGAATTACATGGTTTGTCTTGTGACAGCTTATAGAAATGTTTTATTTTGAAAACAGTAATACTATCTGCAATATAAATCTACGGTAGTGTTTAATAATGTCATTTTCATATTCTTTCTCCAGCATTTTATCCTTTTAAATTTTCTCCCTGGGAAGAAACTGGAGAAACTTCCAATGTTTTACAAGAGTCAAGGAGGGGAGACAAAGATTATCAGAGAGGTCAATATGAAAATCGAAAACATTAGATCCCCTTTAACTCTGAAAACTCACTCTTGAAAACAAATAGGAATTGCTTTTGCCCTTGAAAATCTAACAGCAAGAATTGAGAAGAGTAGCATTGTTGAATTTTCAAGAACAACATAGAAAAAATTGTATTTTCAATTTCATGAAGCTATGTTCAAAAGCCTGAAAATGTTCAGAGGCAAGTGAGCTGTCTTGTATAAAGCAGAGAGGATTAGAATTTGTTTATTTTGGGGAGCATAAGACATTGGCATGTGTATTTGCCTTGGAGTGAAGATACACATATTGGTTACATCTGCTCATCTTCCAAACCTTCCCATACATATGAATATGAATCATAAGTAGCATTGATTTTACGACATAAGTAAAATGAGTTCCATGTTGCAGTGACTTAATTTTAAATCCCATATGCCACTTAGGCCCTACTTTTAACTGTATTGCCCCTGGCTCAACACACACTAACTGAATTGCAGAAGACAGCAGACATACAGAGACAATAGCCAAGCCGTTTTATAAACACATTGTCATCTTGCACTATGTTCTTTACAAGATTGCCTGTTGCCCTAGCTTATGGATTAGTAGCTTTCTAAACAATATATTTCTACTTTGATGTTTGCAGCAAAAAACTGCCAATGGCCTATATGTTCATTCAAACGGAGATGTTGAAAATGAATTTTGACAAGTCTCTAATGTATATCCAGACATGGAAAGCATACCAGAGACTCAAACACACATATATATATAATGTATATGCATGTCTAAATCCATACATGTATATGTACACACATACACGTGCATGTACATACATATATATGAATGTATTATTATTATTGTGGGAATTTTAAGCTATTCATATTTATGTATAACTAAGTACAAGAAACTTACACCAAAATAAGTAACAGTGGTCATCTGTAGAGAGGGATTTAGGAGTATATAGAAAGAAATTCTTTTATTATATATTATGTATATAATATTACATTTTACATATAATATTACATATTATATGCATAATATATATACACAGAATATTCTTTTATTTTCCTTTTTTATTTTATTGTTAAGATGCTGTACAGAGGGGTTAAAGTTACCTGAGTAAGGCAATGAGTACATACCTGTTGATCATTGTTACCCCTTCTCTTCCTTGTTGTGTCCCACTATCCCTTCCCTCCCCCACCTCCCACACTCCTCCCCACCCAACCCCATTCCTCCCTCCCCCCTCCCGAAGTTGTAAAGTTCATTTCCAATATACTGTCCTGTAGGTATCCTTGTTGCAATGGGTCATCCTGTGTCCTTGTTTCAGCACTTTTATTCCCCTTCCCCTCCCCAGATTAGCCATATGTATATAACAGATCCACACAATACTCTTGTCCTACACTCCAGCCCTGATATTTTCAAACATTTAAGTAAACTCATGCATTACGTAGGGAACATTTCTTATTAAAGACCTTTAACTATAGAAATGTAGCTAATTTTCTCTTTTGTTCTTTGTGCTGTCTTTTAACTGCTTGCCTTGAGATCCAGTTCAGACCCTGAAGACTGTGTGGTGGGTTGCCATGTAAAAAACATTTCCAGCTTCCCTCGCTCAGTTAGCCCTTGCTTGAATTTGGCTAGAGGTGGCACTGGAAAGATAATGGAGGGAAGAGCTGGGATCAAACACAGGTTTGCCGCTGGTGACAGCCCTGGTGATTTCCTAAGTGGCTCTCACAATACTCCTTGCTCCCTATAGGCAGTCCTGTCTGAGTTCCAGCACTCTTGAAAGTCTAACTCATGTCTAACTCTAAACAGAAATATAATTCCATTCTTTGTTTTCCCAGCTTACGGATTAGCAGCTTTCTGTTGTTATTAGTTTTTAGGTAATAGTTTCGTTATTCATTCTTTTGACTATTTCCATATTACATACTTAGCTCCTTTATAATACACATTGTATTTAGTTATATACCATGACTATTTTCTTAGATTGGTCTTGAATGATAATTCCACTGTTAAAATAGTGTCTTTCCATCTGTTTTATGAAGCTATAAATTGTATATGAAACACCAATTATTTTGATTTTGTAATCTCTTTTGTTGTTTGTGGTGTTGGTACTGGGGCTTGAACTAAAAGCCATGTACTCGCAACTGTTTCTTTTTGTTTGTTTGTTTGTTTTTGTTCAAGGCTGGTGCTCTAACACTTAAACCACAACTACTCCAGCAATTATTTTCATATATGAGGTTTTGTAATTTATAAATTTATTTCTCTTATCTTTTGAAGTTACTTTTAAAGGGTTAGCCTACTAACCTTGTCTAAGAATTAGAACCAAGACATTCAAAGCCTCACTCTCCTAATTTGGCTATTATGGTTTGATTTCCTGTTGATTCAATGGTTGTTTGTTAATGTTTCAGTTCTTGGTGTGTTAGTCTTTAATTGTAAATTTCTTATCCCATAACCTCATGATTCTAAGGGATCATCTATTATTTTTTTTATATTGAGGAACTTACTTCTTTAGGGGCTACTATACTCAAATGTAGTCTCCATAATTAAGTAGTTTTGGTGGTGTTCCTTTAAAAACTTCCACTTCTAGATAGGTATTATATTTCTAGATGGATCGTATTTATTTCTTCTATTGCCTTGCTAAGTTCTGTTCACTTTCAATATCCTTCTATTGGTTTAATTTTTGTTTAAGTCGTTCTTTCTTGTTCCAAATACATTTTTTAAAAACCTCTATTTTCTTTAATTTTACAATATCACTGGAATGTTCTTGAAGAAAGAATATATTTTTCTGTGATGTGAATCTGTTGTGCCTTTTTAACCTTACTTTTCCTTCCTTGTTTGTAGTATTTATCTCTGTCGTTTTTATGCCAGCTTCTTTTTGATAATTTTCTCATCTGGAAATGAGGCCATTCTTTTAAGACTAGCTATTTATGGAACAGGAGTCTAGGAAAAGGCTGGTAAAACAAGTTAGGGTAGCAGAGGGTTTCTTTTTAGATGATTAAGCTGTTTAGTTCCCTTTGTAAAACTTTCTGCAAGAGGACAGAGCTTTGTTCACTTCTCTTATGGATAGGGTTTTTCGGTGTGCTTATTCTGAAATTCAGCAATGTGTTGACAATTAGAGTTAATTAATTTTATTAAATTTAATTTTATTAAATTTAATTAAATTCACCAATTTGGAACTGAAACTGTAAAACAGCAACTGATTGTCTCCATCATCTCTCCTTGCTATCTATCAGCTTACTAGTTTTAAAATCAGTTTTATAGTCAGGTGCCTTAAGGCTCTGTCTCCTTCCTTTGTAGAATTCCATGCTCTGCCTGAAGTCTATTAAGGTATGCATCTATTTTGCTCAATTGAATTCAAATCTCACTATATTCCTCATAGTTTTGGGGTTGGCATTATAGTAATGAATATAATTTTAAAAGGAATTTTTTGTTTTAGTTTTTCCTTGTTCCTTTAGAAGTCTCAAAGAAGAGCAAAAGAGGCAGCAACATCTTCCCCTTGTTTCACATTCTCGAAATGTTAACTCTGTACCCTTTGCTCAAGCTTGCCGCAAAGATTTTGGAGCCTTCCCCTAAGATTTTCGGATTCAGGAGTTTTGGAAGGAAGCTTTAGAATTTGCATTGATGCCAGTCTCCAGATGAAGCTGATAATGCTCCACTGTGAACCAAACTTCAAGAACTCCAGCTGTAGGCTATGTATTTAATAAAGAACCATATCTGGGATTCCATAGGAAGTTCCATGTCATGGGCATCCCTTGGAATTTTATTTAGTTCTTCTTTAGGAAAAGGGAAAATGGCACATGTTTTATGATACTTGTATACATCTACAAAAATATGTCCTTTGACTCTGTAGGAAAAACAATGAATTCACTTTTTCTCTGTACCAGAGTTTGCACTCTGGACCTTGTTTTGTTCAGCTGCTTGGTGGGTTCTTTAATATTCAGGCCGTTCCTCTAATCCAGCCTTTTGTTGGTTATTTTGGAGATGGAATCATGAAGACTTTTCTGCCTTACCTGGCTTCAATCTCAGCCCTTTAGATCTCAGCTTCCTGAGTGGCTAGGATTACAGGAATGAGCCACTGGCACAAATAACAAATTTCAACGTAAGACTGATCAAATCCTTCTCTTTCCAGTTGGTTTCAAGTTTTCTAAATATAATTAATGCACGATCTTATGTTCAGAGTACACATAAACAGGCATTTCTTTGTCTGAACATAGTCTTGTCTGTAAACATAGTTTTTAGCCTTAAATTACTTACTCAGGAGATTTCTGACATATTGAACTGAGGTTTGCCATGTGGTGAAAAATATTCCACCTGACTGCTTTCCCCTCTGGCCAATGTATTTTCATATTTTTTCATATTTGACAATTTGATGGCTTTCTCATCCCTATCTCAATTTTCTTCCCTTTCTCAACATAGGACAGAGATTGGCCCAGTAAATGCCATGTTTCATCTGGCAGAAATCCAAACCACTAAAAACTCTGAATCAGACTCATCTGGACAAAATGAGAGATTTGATAGAAGTAATGACTTTTTCTTTCTTTCTTTCTTTCTTTCTTTCTTTCTTTCTTTCTTTCTTTCTTTCTTTCTTTCTTTCTTTCTTTCTCATTCTCTCATTCTCTCCCTTCTTCCCTCCCTCCCTCCCTCCTTCCCTTCCTTCCTTCCTTCCTTCCTTTCCCTTCCTCCCTTCCCTTCCTATGTCTCTCCCTTCTTTTCTTTCCTCCTTTACTTCTTTTTATGGTGCTAAGGATCAAACCCAGGGCTTCATACATACAAAACTTATTAATACCTCTGTGGTACTAAAACTGAGTTACAATTTGAAGCATCAGAAGCTACACCTGTGGACCCTTGCCATTCTTTCTCAATGGTGTCATTTCTACTGCTTGTAAATGCTAAACTACTTTGCATGCAGGGTTCAAACCTGAATCCATGCTTGGAACTCACAAATAATTCTGCTATTTGTTAATCTACACCAGAAATGCTGATCTATTATAATGGGAAGCTTTGTTGACTGGAAAGTGTTATAATCCTTTTTCAAAAATATAATGCTGTCAATTAGAGGAGGGAAAAATGGTCCTTAGCTTCAGCAGAGATTCTGAAAGCATTTATTGAGTTTAAACTGAGTCCAGAGCTGTGTGCCTGGGAAAACTATTTGATGATATGTACAGTTGCCAAAGAACAAAAGGAGTAAGACTATCACTGTATTTTAAGTGTTTCATAATTCTTTTCTTTATATTGTTTGATCCACCCAGCCAATAACTATGTAGATAACTATAAATGATTTACAGAAATACTCTTCAAGATCAAGAAGGAAAAATATAAGGATCAAATAGAGAGGTTTTTAAAAAAATCAACTGGAACAAATGGAAAAAGATGTTGCTTAAATAGTAACATGACAACTTTTGCTTTCCAAAATCTTTTTGTTCTTGTGGGGCCTGACCCCCAAGTTTTGGATGTAACCTCGAATTTTATGCCATGAACCTCTTCCACTGCTCAGCTAGCTACAAACCTTCTCTGCTGAGCATGTGTCAAATATTCCTTTCTCTTTATTTAGTGTAAGGTTGTTGTTATGTATATCTGATTAAGCCATAGGTTTAATTTGAATAAAATATATATTATTAGATATTATACAATGTATAGTCTTATGTTCCCATACATCATATACTATATATATGATAATCACATTTCCCTTAACTGCAGAACTTTCACTGTGTCATTTCAACAGTATACCCTTTGCATTTTCAAGGAGGCCTATAGATGTTTCAAATTATGGGCATGTGTTTCTGCTGGAAATTTCTGCTGATACCTGGGTGCCTTCTCTAGGCACGAGACCTGTCATCTTTACCATCTCATATATTTTCTTTTTTCAGTTGTGCCAGTAACTAATAGAATTCTGTTTATCTTTTTCTCTCAGAACACATTGTTATTACTAATAACAACAACTACTTTATTAGGCATGATCTCTAATTTTTATGGAAATTATAGTAGTACAGGTTTAACAGCATCATTCTATAGGTATGAAACTAAATTTTTGACACAAGATCTCCTAGTTAGTATAAGGAAGAACAAGGATTCAAAATTTGCTGTGTCCGAATCCAAATTTTTTATTCTCTTCTCTATACCACTTTATACTATTGCTTTGCTTTATTCTTTATTAAAAAGAAAATTAGCAAAATAAATCACTCTCTTTCGCATTTCTAAATGCAGTGTTTGGCTAGGTGTTTGGTGTACCAAAGTGGCTCTTACTAATTTCTAAGTACCAAAATAAGGAAATAATGAGTTTATAAAGTTTCAAGGTGATATATAATTTGGCTAGCTGAATGATGGAGATTGAGTCCATGTAATCCCAAAATGACAGAAAAATGTCCATGATGTAGATGGCTGATTTTATACAAATGAACTTAGGGTTTAGGATAACCCTATCTAACTCTACAAAGTATCTGACTGGTTTAAAATGTCCACTGTCCTTAACATATCTCAGAGATTTGACCAGGGAAGTAGAAAGCGGATTTAGCTTGGCATGTGAAGCTGCAGATTGAAAGCATTTCAAATATGCAACCTAGACTTGTTTTTTCTCCTGAATAAAAAAGGACTAATATGGAAATTACAGTTTGTAGAGAACCTTCCGGAAGTTCTTCAAATTACTATGAGTATAATTTTTTTCTCATAAGCTAAGTGTACAAGCAGTTCAGAAATAGAGTATTCTAGTTATGTATTTGTTAAATATGGGGACTGACGAATTTTATATCATCATTGGGAGCAAAAACTCAAATTCATTGAGGCATTTTATAGCTACCAGCTATAAAAGTATTCTATCTTGTAAATATTAAATCTCTAGATTAACTGACTAATCAAAAACTAGAACCAACTGTCTTAAGAGGACTAGATATCCATGTTCCTTTATTTAATCAGCACAGCAAAGGATTAAGTATAAATATTGATACCTTCATTAAAAGTGTGGCAGAGCCCACTGCCTGTCCTATAATCCTAGCTACTCAGGACACTGAGATCTGAGAATCACAGCTGGAAGCCAGCTGGGCAGGAATATCTGTGAGACTCTTAATCTCCACAAAAACTACAAGAAGAAGCAGAAAAGCAGAAGCAGGGGAAACAGGAGAAGCAGAAGAAGCAGAAGGAGCAGAAGGAGGAGAAGGAGGAGGAGGAGGAAGAGGAATAAGAAGAAATAATAATTGTGGCAGAGAAATCCACCAGAAGAAGGAAAATCTGAATAGTTCATAAAAATTTTGTGAAATATAAATATAACTTTTAGACATGATCTTGTATTTAAAGAATCCCATGGACTCTCTCCCAAATTACTCAAGCTGATTCGAAACGTTGGTAAAGTAGCAGGGTATAAAATTAACCCTCAAAAATCATTGGCCATTGCAATAATGAGATGTACAAGTCATTATGTTGAAAAACGAACTTTACAACTTTGGCCGGGGGTGGGGGGTATGGGGGGGTGGGAGATGGGAAGGGATGGGAAGGGGAAACAAAGGAGGAGGCAACAATGCTTGATAAGAAATGTACTCATTACCTTGCCCGTGTAATTGTAACCCCTCTGTATGGTATTTTCACAACAAAAAAATAGCTTTTCTGTATGCCAACAATGAGAAGAGCAAGGCTGAAATCAGGAAAGCAACTCCTTTTGTAATAGCCACAAAAAATAAAATACCTAGGTATTAACTTAACTAAAGAAGTGAAGGTCTTCTATGATGAAAACTTTAAAAACCTGAAAAAGGAAATCAAAACAGAACTTAGAAAGTGGAGAAACCTCCCATGCTCCTGAATTGGAAGGATCAACATCATGAAAATAGCAATACTTCCAAAAGCTATCTATAAGTTCAGTGTGATACCTATCAATATTCCAACCTCATTCTTCAATGAAATAGAAGCAATCCAAAAATTTATATAGAACAATAAAAGATCCTGAATAACAGAAACAATCCTTAACAGAAAGAACAGTGCTGGAGGAATATCAATACCAAATTTCAAACTCTACTACAAAGCCACAGTAATCAAAACAACTTGGTACTGGCACAGAACAGACCTGAAGACCAATGGAATAGAACTGAAAAACCAGAAATGAACTCACAGACCTATAGCCACCTAATCCTTGATAAGGGAACTAAAAAATAGAATGGAAGAAAGACAGCCTCTTCAGTAAATGGTGCTGGCAAAATTGGTTAATCACTTGTAGAAAACTAAAGCTAGATCCTTATATATCACCCTGCACCAGAATCAACTCCAAATGGATCAAAGACCTTGGAGTCAAAGCAGATACTCTGAAAACATTACAGGAAGGAATAAGAGAAACCCTAGGACTCCTTGGCACAGGCCAATTTTTTCTTAATAGAGACTCAGAAACATAACAAATCAAAGAAAGTTTGGACAAATGGGATTGCATGAAATTGCAGACCTTCTTCATGGCAAAGGACATAGCTAGCAAAATCAATAGAAAGCCCACGGATTGGGAGAAGATCTTCACTAACCATACAACAGACAATGCTCTCATATATAAAATACACTTGGAACTCAAAAAAATAAATCCCCCAACAACAAATCCTCAAAGAAACAACTGCCCCATAAATAAGTGGACTAAAGACTTAAAGAGAAACTCCTCTGAAGAGGAAATAAAAATGGCCAATAGATACATGAAGAAATGCTCAACCTCCCTAGCCATAAAAGAAATGCAAATCAAAACAACATTGAAATACCACCTCACCCCAGTTAGAATGACTATAATCAAGAATTCTAATAACAACAGATGCTGGAAGGGATGTGGCCAGAAGGGAACCCTACTGCATTGTTGGTGGGTGTGGAAACTTGTTCAACCACTTTGGAAAGTAGTATGGAGGTTCCTCAAAAGACTTCACATAGAGCTCCCTTATGACCCAGCAATCCACTAAAGCTACCAGCACAACTATGTTTATTGCAGCATTACTTACTATAGCTAAGATACGGAACCAACAACCCAGATGCCCCTCAGTATATGAATAGATCAAGAAAAAGTGGTATACACACATGCACACACACACACACACACACACACACACACACACACACACACACACACACACACACACAATGGAAGTCTATGCCTCCATCAGAAAGAATGACATTGCCACATTTGTTAGGAAATGGAAAGACTCGGAAAAAATTAAGTGAAGTAAGCCAGGCCCAAAGAAACATAGGTCCCATGGGTTCCTTTATTTGCAATAACTAGTATATGTGTAGGACAAACAGAAAGGCCAAAAGCTATGTACATATGGCAATATAAGATGATGTTAAGTGAAACGAACCCGGACAGGGACACAAATATCTTTTTTCTTTCTTGCTATTTTTTCTAATGTATTCATAATGTACCATGTGATTTTTTTGTTTCTTTGTATGTTCCTCCCCCATGGTATAACCCCTGTTTTCACTGTATTTAATGTCGGTGCCCTGCATCTTGTATATACACTTCTCTAATTCAGAAAGGGGAGGGAAAAAACAAAATGCTTAAATAAGGATACATGTTGACCCACTGTAACAATGAGATTTACAAAACACTATGTTGAAAATGAACTTTACAACTTTGGCTTGGGTCGGGGGCGGGGGTAAGGAGGAGTGGGTAGTTGAGGAGGTGGGAGGGTAGGGCTGGTAGGAGGAAAACAAAGGAGGAGTCAACAATTCTCAATAGGAAGTGTACTCATTATCTTGCTAAAGTAACTGTAACCCCTCTGTACAGCATTTTTAGAATAAAAAACATACAAAAATCAATATATGAACTTAGAACCAAATGCTTTTCTCCCAGAAATTTTGTCAATAAGAGACATTATATGTGTAAATATATTTACAACTTTTCCATATAGCTCAGATTTTTTAGGACAAAAAATACAATCACAACAATGAAGATCCTCTCACGGTCCAGATGCTAGCATCTTAATTTCTAATATAGTGGCAGTAGGAGAAATGATGGTATTTTCTGAACACTTATGGTTACATCCCTTACTTGGCATGATTGTGGCAGAGGCCCTCTTTCTTGCCTCCCAACTTGCCTAGCTTGTCTCTTCTACATTATTCTACAATACCTCATACATAGAACTAAATTAGCATGTTATACTTATACCTGTATATTCATCTCTCACAGTATGCTGTAATATAGGAAGGTCAGAGGCTGAGTTCTATATCCCTCCCATCATGAACCACTTTGCCCTACTCATTACTGCTAAGGAACTTTTGTTTGTGTGTATGCTGTTACTGGAACTTGAACTCCTCGCATGGGCACTCTCTTAGCTTTTCCACTCAAGACTAGCATCCTACCACTTGAGCCACACCTCCATGTCTGTGTTTTTTGCTGGTTAATTGGAGGTAAGAGTTTTGCAGACTTTCCTGCTCAGGCTGCCTTTGAACCTCAAATCTCAGATCTCCGCCTTCTCAGTAGCTAGGATTACAGGTAGGAGCCACTGGCGTTCAACTTCTAAGGAACTTTCTGCATCTCTTGACATCTCTAGTCATTTTTGCTTTGTTTTGCAGTTGGAGGAGGAAGTAGGACTGGACCAGGACAGGAGAAACAGAAGTTTCCCATTTGCTTCAGAGTCCTAGTAATCACCTTCTATTGTTCGAGAAGCAAGTAATGAAGAACTGAAGGATTGAGGCTGTGGAGCTCTGCTGGCAGAGCTTCCTTGGAGCAGAGGTGGAAAAGGAGTGCAATTTAGGAAGGATGCTTTTGCAAACTATGGACTGGAAAATTTGATGCTTCTGCATATAACTGCAGAAGGATGTTGAAATTCTCAGGGCCAGTAATGTCAGAAGAAAAGCTCTTCCAGCCCGAAGAAGTAGGTCACTAAATATCATCTTTAAGGTACAAAATTCCCATCTTGAAGTTCCTGGGAGGTTGTTAGTCACTCTAGACTCTTGTCACGAGGCAGGGCAGAACAGAGGAAGCTTCTGATCCAGAATTTCAGAGGGATTATGCTCTGAGACAGCATGTGCTGGTGAGAACTGCTGTGGCTGGGTTGTTCCGATTATAGGATGTGACAAGACAATCTGATGAAGAAGCAAAACCACTCTGAGAATAATCTCCACTGAGAACTATCCTGAATCACCTCTAGATGAACAGAAGAAGAAAGACTTTATTCACCTGAGACTTTTCTTTCTATCTTCTGCCATGGTTTCAGTTTCTATGGGGTCACTTTTAAGGGAAATAGAAAATGGTGGGTTATAATCCCAGTAAGACTGAATTGAGACTATTTATATTAGAATCCAAGGAAGAAAAGTGTAACCATTCCATGTATTAAAAATAGCAGGAAAGGGCTGGGAAGGTGGCTCAGTGGTAGAGCACTTGCCTTGCATGCCTGAGGCTCTGGGTTCGATTCCTCAGCACCACATAAGCAAAAAGAAAAAGCCGGAAGTGGCGCTGTGGCTCAAGTGGTAGAGCGCTAGCCTTGAGCTGAAGAGCTGAGGGACGGCGCCCAGGCCCAGAGTTCAGGCCCCACGATCGGACCCAAAATAAAAAAAAAAAATAGCAGGAATTTAATACAGGGACTTGGAGATACATATTTGAGAAGCAAGATAGAAATCAAAGAAGCAACCCATGTATTAGCCGAAAAGGAGCTATATGAAGAAAGATGAAAGGGATGAGCACTTTATGGAATCCCTAGGGTAGGTTGGAGGTTATTCTGTGGAATTTGGAACTGAAGCTCCTTTCCTTGACATGGATTTCCACTAGAGATATGGTCAGAGTAAAATGCCCAGGCTTTCCTTCTTTCTCTTTTTTTCTTTTTTTTTTTTTAAATCTTGTTCTCTACTGTCCTTGTAAATTGGCTTTTCTTAGCTAAAGCTAGAAGTTCACTGCGGACATGGGACTTCAGCCTGCAGGGGTCAGTACCTCCTTGAACAGAGCAGACTAAATGGCAGAAGAGGAATGGAAAACAGCCTGTCTCTCATTACAGTAATTACCCGGGCAATACAGTGAAAAGTGGGTGCATGTGTGTATCTGTTTGCATGCGTATGTGTGTGTTATGGGTGGTGATTGGGAGGGTGTCTGTAATTGAGAGAAATGCTTCACTTCACTGCCCAAAGAGTTTAGGTTTGTGCTGTCTTGATATTCAACTTTCAGATTAAGGGCTCATATCCAATGTGAATTTATTTCACAGTCTTTAATAAACACCATTTCAGATGATCTTATCTAAGATGGTATTCCAGATGGGCAGTAGCAGATAGATTTTTATCCTAAAATATAGAACAAACCAACTAATGAAACTGAGTAGTGCTTGTGCTTTACGTTAAAAAGGTAATTTTAGTATGGTAATCATGGGAGAATTAAACTTAGGTGAAGAAGATGTATTCATTTTAATTTATTCATGATGTTAACAAAGAGGGTAAACTTGCTTGTATAAAATGTAAATTGGCTTGGAGATTTAATATAAAATTGATTATTTAAGGATGAAAAACATTTAATTAGCCTTTTATTCCTTTTCTCATTTTTATGTCTTACTTTTTCTATTTTCAGCCAAGAGAGACAGTACTGAAATGTCATTAAAAAATGTTGATTTTGCAGTATTTCTCTGCCCTTGAGAACAGGAAATACCTAGAATTCTGCTAGTAAGATGGCTTTCATGAAATTTCTTGTGTAATTTTTATAATGAAGACGATTAAATATGTTTGGAGGAGCTCTGGCATAAGGAACTCTGTCATTCCTATGCTGCAGGTCCATTGACATTTCCTCAAAATGTTTCTTCTTTCATATGTTAGGGAATTACATTTAAGATAATGGGGATAATTGAATCTGTGCTTTTTTTGGATTTTGTACTCCTGATGGATGGGAAATAGATTAAATAAGAGGACACTTGAGAAGTAATGAATTCCAACAATAACATCAGCTGTTGTAACAAAAAAGCAGAGCAAGTGACACTGACAGCATTAAAGCAGTATGAACATTTTCTCTTTCTCTGTATCTAGGTAGATAGTAAAGCTCTCTGAAGACCTCTCAAGCCACCTGAATGGATTTTTAAAATTTTTAAATTATCTTTAAGTAGCTCTAAAAAGGAGTTGCCATTTTACAAAGAAATTTATCAATACCATATATGTTGATCAATGTCACCTTTTTTTTTTTTGTTGGTCATGGAGCTTCAACTCAAGGCCTGGGCACTGTCCCTGAGCTTTTTTACCCAATGCTAGTGCTCTACCACTTTGAGCCACAGTGCTACTTCTGGTTTTCTGGTGGTTAATTGGAAATAAGAATCTCATGGACGTTCTTGCCTAGACTGTCTTTGAACTGTGATCCTGAGATCTCAGCCTCCTGAATAGCTAGGATTACAGGTGTGAGCCATTGGTCCCCAATTACATTGGATTCTTGACTGCATTCTCGCCCTTTTCCTCTTCATTTGTCAACCCCTTTCCCCTTGACCCAACCCCACACCTTTTAGTTATCTACATCCTGGTGTTTTATTTTGCTGAACTTTAATTTTGCCTTTCTAGGGAGTTACACTATTTGAGTCTACCATATGTCAGCTAATACATTTGTACACCTTTGAATACCACCGAATGTATTTACTTAGAAGTGCACAAGTTAAATCTAGCTTCCACATATAAGGGAAGACATGCATCCTTTTCTCTCTGGCCCTGACTTATGTCACTTGACATTTTTTCCAGGTCTTTCTAGGTATAATATCATTCCTTCTGATGGATGAGTAAAAGTTCATTGTGTTTATATACCACATTTCTGACTTGTATAGGAATGGGCCATCTGAATCAGGGAACTGATTGAGCAAAAAAGGCAATGTATTCTAATTATCCAAACTTTAACATTCTGCTGTGTTCCTTAATCATGGAAATTACCCTTCTCCAGTCATCAGAGATCCTGGAGTTATGTTTATATTTACCCTAGCGACAGATAGTTGGCTTGATGAATACCTGAGGGGAATTAAAAGTCTTGATTTTCACAGAGTGCCTATTACAACCCAGTTACTTTGTGATGGGCCTGGCAATGCTTAGCAAGAAGCATAGGCATACTACAATAGATTACTTACACTGTCACATCATTTAGCAGCACTGGATGGGGAGGAGGCAGACAGGACAGGAGTCTTGACTTTGGAAGAGTAGTGTGGGGCTTGGAGACAAAGGTACCACTGCTTGATTATTCTCATATTCACTCCCTGCACATACTTCAGAGAAGCTACTGTTGTGAATTACTTCCAAGGTTGTCTTGCCAACAAGATTTTTCCTCATAATGGGAGGTACTGGCAGGAGGCAGGAGAAAGCGACAGAAAATCAATTCAGAGCACTTACCTCCACTTTGCTTTGTCTTAGCGATGACCAGTGACAGTCTCCCGTGGAAATGTAGCTCCTGCCATACACCTTGTGCTTTCAAGTTACCAACTCTCATTGGGTGAGCCAATCATTCTCCTATCTCTATCATCTGAACTCTGGTAACCTCTTCACCTGGTCATCCAGCTCTGGGGATCACAGGAGTTCCTTGCAGGAGAAAAAAAAACTCCTGGTTGGCTACCACCTCCTCCAATGAGTGTTCTTTGGGTTCTTCTAACATGCTTGTGACTAATGTCCCATGTAAACTCTCTCTTGACTAGATGCAGGCACTGTATTCTTTGCTGCTCCAGGAATTCAGAATCTGAGAAATAAGCGTTAAATTCTATATTTAACCTGACATGAGCAAGCCATTTGGGAAGTCATTCAAGTGATCCAAGGCTGTTTCCTCATCTATGTCCAAGGGTTAATACGGGCTTTTGAAAGTTACAATGAACCTTCAATGAGATTCCTATCATTGTACTTGGCACATTACAAGCATCCAATAAATCTTAGCTCTTACAGCTAAAATGCTGGGCACCTCTCTAAGCTCTGATGCAGAGAATGTTAAGGAAACAAGAAAAGCATCATGATTGTATGAGTAAAACATCCATTTAAGAGGGTGTGTGGGTTGCTGGAAAGGTCATGGAATACAAATTGGAGTTGTTTGGACATACTGTCTATGGAGAAGAGAAGATTGTCTGGGACAAAAAGATGAGACATGGGTGTATTCCAGGGAAAGGGTCAACTGGGAGGCATAAGTAAATGTTGGCTGAAAGACCTTAAGGCGTGCCTGTAGAACAAGAAGAGTGGGCAGTAAGTAGTTACACAAGCCTAGGGCACATAAGGATAGCTTCCGGCTGTGGGAACCACCAGCAGATGAATGCAAACACAAGTATACACAAAGTATGTCTTCTGGGCCAAAATGAAGCAATGTTGTTGATCCCTTGTTGCTGAACAGTTTAGCTAATGTATCTTGAACATCATATCACAACTCTTTTATGATGTATCTGGTGACTAAAAAAGCTCGCCCTAGAAAAATCCCAGAAGAATCTTTAATCACTGTCCAACTTTTAACTTAGAAGACATATTTTAACATCCTTTCTTTTACTGGAAATGCCAGGTAAAGGAATATGCTTCATTCGTGTGATAAACATGAGATTTATAATGTAATAGATCAATGTACATAAGGTTGTGATGGAAAAACACTTAACTTTAGTAAAAATATTTACAGTGTGACATGAGCTTGAAATGTAGTTGGTGTGCAGTTACTACTTGTTAAATTAAATGTGTATTGAATCAAAATACTGGCAATATTAAATTATGTCACTTCCAAGATTTAATACACAGAAACAACACACCACATTTTGAAATAATGAATTTGGTACTATAAAATATGATACAAATGTAAGATATTATTATTATAAAAGTACCTTGAGTACCACAGCATTGTTACCATTAACTCATGAATAGTTATAATCTTGTAAAGCAAGGAGTGCCAGGTATTTGATTTTTAGCTCAATAAATTATGGCATACAGTAACTGGGCTAGAAAACAAACATCAAAAACAGACTTTGATTGAAATGCAAATATTCCAATTTAAAGATATTACATGTAAAGATTGCAATTTAAAGATATTATACCTCATTTTCTAGACAATAATATGTATTGGTTGTACCTGATTTCCATTGGGCTTTCTCTTCCAGGCCACAGAGAAAAGAGGAGAATCCTAGATGTCCCTCACTTTGCTCATATTGTCTCCATCTATGGGCCAAATCTGACACCAAAGGCATTGACTATACATGCAGTTGCTTTGGGTCCAGTGCCTCATAAGAGGAACCCCATTCTTCACATGTAGAAATCATACTTCTCTGTCAGCCATCATGAGTGACACCTACTGTCTATGACATTAGGGAACACAAGAAAAGCCTTTTGCTTATACAGGTATAGTCTTTAATAACTGGGAATAATTGGGAATATAGATTTGGGGATAAACATATGGAAACTTCAAGTCAGACAAAATTCCTAGTGGTTCAGTCTTCTTTACAAAGAGGTTAAAGTTACTAACATTTGGTTAACCACTGCATTATGAAATCTTCCTTTAAATGAACATGTATTATTTTGTAGGACTCTCTTTCTAATTTTCTCTACCTTACCTTTTGAAATACTCAAGTAAACCTTTTCTGAGAAAGAGGGATAATTTAATATTCTGCCTAGACCAAACTATTGTTTTATATTGGGCAAACAACACAGAAAATCCTAAATGAAAACAGGATGGAGCTTCTTTTCAAGTGTGGCAGTAGGTTGGAATTTTAATTTTTGATACGATTACACTGAAAAGTAAAGGCAATTTCAAATAACAACTCTGAGTATCCTGAAATGCTCAAAGACATTTTGGCACCATGCATAGAAAATTAATCTGTGGTTTATTCAAATTACTGTACACGAGGAGAAAATAGCTCAGTAAATGAGTGGAAACCAATTTCATAATGTTTCTCATTTGCCTAATTGCTTTCCCAAGAAATAAATATAAACAATAAAACAGAAAGGTCATAAAAGAAAGAAGCATGCTTATGGCTTCCGTGCTTCCTGCAGACTTTCATAGCTGTACAGTCATTTTAACATCTCTCCCATATGCTGATCTAGCATAATCTGCATACACAAAACACAATGGTCATCTATTCCCAATTGTCCCCCCTCGACCCTTCCCCCACCCCATTCCAACTCTTCCTTCTTATATCCTCCCTCTCTCCTCCTCCTTCTTCCACTTGCCTCCTCTGCTTTCCTTTTTCAACAAAAGAATCTTTATTAAGCATTTTCTGGACATAATATACCGTGGGTTCAAAGGTAGGCTACAAACAGTACATTGAAAGAATAAAATGGCTTTTAGAAATTAGAGTTCACTGAGAGTCTCTAGGAAGTATGGATGTTCAACGGGCAGTGAATCCATCCATCTTACTTGACAGGCATGAAATTAATGTGAGCAAAGTAGGTATTTAGCCAGAACATGAAAATTCATGAGATTTTATTTTGTATCCAATGGAGAACAATGGTTTCTAGCTTACAGCCTACACTAAAGAGTATTTTGGGATGATAAACATATTAATTACTGTGTAAGTTCTGCTGGCCTAATAGATGCTAACAATAAAAGTGACTTTAACAGATTTTTAAAGTTTATTCTCAGTGTATTGACACCCAAGGCTTAAGCAGTCCAGACTGATTAGCTGGCTCCACAGAATCTGAGCTCTGAGATCTTTTAGTTTGTTGTTTGCTCAACCTGGGGCTTGCCTTTGTCCACATGGTTCCTGATAATTTATCTACATTTCCACATGTCTGTGATAGAAAAGGTAGATGGGAAGGACACGCAGATAACATACTAGGTTCTATGGGTACAAAAAGAATCATAACTAATCTGAAAGAGTAATGTGTGGCTATTAGAGTATTTGGGTTTGTCCCTCTAAGTTATCTATTCTTCCACTGGCTCTCATATACCAGATACTGAACTTTATGTTCTCCAGTCCCATGGGTGGGAGATGATCTGGTTATGAGGAGAACAGTGTGTTGAATCAAGTGGCAGATTCAATGAGAAGGGAACTATGTCTAAGTTTCATATAATTGCTTATAACTTGGATAACTTTGCACAAGTTACCTAAGATTACTGAATATATATTTTATTGCTCTATTTGAGGTTATATACAATAATACGCATTCTCTCCATTATGTTAATCATAATAATTAAAAATGAGAAAGGCATTATCTTTGTCTTATAGTTAGTACATACAGATTCATGTAACTATGTATAAGAGTATATATATGTATATATTAGACAGTAGATAAATAACATAATAATATAACATGAGACAAACAGGAAAATACCTCATTGTGACTGTGATCTTTATTTATGTTATAATCCTAAGTGCCCAGCATATGGTAAACCCAACATATGTTGGTTGAGTTTGACTTTTGAAATTAAGTTTCATTATCTTTAAGTAGCTGTATGAGGGGGTTTCAAGTCAACATTTCAGTTTATGAGTATACTGCACCTTGATCAGTGTCATCCCTTTCATTGTTTTCCTTCTGCTCTCCCTGAGTTTGTTTTTTTAAAATAACATGTTTTACCTCAAAATATCATTTTCAAGTATTTTTGGGAAATTATCTCATTGCTCTTTGTTAGCTCTCTGTAGTAGACTATGTGGTAGAGAATAAAAGAGTGGTTTAATATAAAACTTCTGCTGTTTCTCATATCAGCAAGGAATCAAAAAGCATATTCACTTTGAAAAATGCTTAACATTTGGATTTTTTCTGTCTTAAATCATCTTTCCCTAAAGTCCTCTTACGCATTTAGACTAAACCATGATGGATTTTGCCTTGGGAATAAGTCTCAAAGATGACTTTTTTGTCCATAATAAAAGAATGCTCATGAAATACAGTTTTCTTAGACATGAAAAGAATTTATTTCTCACTATAAATATCCTAGAACAAGCCTGGCAGATTTCCTTTGTAGAGTTTTATTGAAAGTCCTTGTATAGAAATGTTGGAGTGTGTTTTAAGGGAAGTTCTTATCAGAGTACTTAGATTTTTGTTTTTATTTGTTTTGTTTTCCTATAGAGAGAACAAAGTAGGAGAAAGAGAAACAAGAAGTCAGATGTTATTGTTCTAGTTTGTTCTCTAGGCCAAAAATCCCCAAAAAGTGGATATGGAGGCAGAAATGCCAGATAGTTTGGGAAAACAACTATAGTACAGGGATCTCTAGAATCGTGTCACTTCTCATTCAGGGAATACTGGTACCACAGAATTTGTTTTTGACAAAAAGAAACAATTTACTCTAGGTCTTTGATAACTTTTGAATTTCTCCATGACTAAGTGATATTCTTCCCACCAGAATATGGGTAGAGAGATTTAAACTTTTCAAGAGAAATCCAACTGGACTCCATGAGCATTTGTGAAAACAAACAAACAAACAAAAAAAACTTGGAAGTTTCACAGGTCAGAGAGCATCCTGTGCAGGAAAGAGGTTGAAAACTCCTGTGTCCAACCAAATCAAGGGCCTGGAGGCAAGGCCTGGGCACCCACTCCATTGCTTTTGTGTGTGCTGTTTGGCTTGGCAAAGGTAGGCTACTTTGCAGGAGGGAAATGGTTTCTTCATTGGTCTGCAGCCTAAGAGGATGTGGATTCAGAAAGGAGGTTGAGTTCTGGCTAAGTTTGATTCATTTCCCTTGGACCTCCCCAAACACATCACTTTTTAAAAGAATGAAATGAAGGCAGTGTTGACAAAGAAGACATTATAACCACTGCCTGAATTGCCAGTTTGTGTAATAAGTACTTGTTAATGTTTCTGAAATTGTTCTGTTAAGAAGGGAAATTACAAATAAGTCATCTAATCAACCTTCCTGATCACTACTTACAATTTAATATAAGTTAAGTAACAGATTTTAAGTGTTCAAAGTTATGAAGGAAAGTAATCCATAGGACCATGGGGAGATACTTTGGAGGAATGAGTAAACTCTGGGGAGTCCTGTACTACATAATTGGATACATATTTTAAAAGTTCCCTGTCTAAAGAGATAGTTGGGGAACATATACAAGTAACAAATAGTGTGGTATATGGTTATTTCTGTTATGAGAGTAGCATTATTGTACCAACTACTGAGACAGGTATTGAGGATGTATAAAAGATTGCTAGCTAACTGGAGCCATGAACTCGAATGACTCACTGTAGTGAAGGAAACGTGAAGAGAAAGAACATGAAGAGTGATGATTGGTGTTTCCTGGCAATCAGAGAAGTCTTCATGAAAGAGATGGTATTTGTGAGACTATCCATCAATTTGCATAAAATGGTCATAAAATGTAGCAGGTACTCTGACAAATAGGCCATTTGGGGATTGTACTTAATGAACAAGTGAAAATATTATCGAGTAGTTCCCCCTTACCAATGATTTTACTCTCTATGGTTTTTGTTTCCATGTGGTTCAAAAATATTAAAAAGAAATTCCAAAAATGAATCAATTCATGTGTTTTAGGTTGTATATTGTTTAGAGTAGTATGATGAAATCTTGAATCTGGACTGTGATGAGAATAATCCTTGAACATTGTCTATACTTTATGCACTAACTGCCCACCACTAACTTACTACCCATCTATTATGATATTACAGTGCCTTTGTTCAAGTAACCTTTATTTTCCATAATAATGGTTCTGAAGTACCACTGTAACACAATATATTTATATGCTTTTCACATATGTGTGTATGTATGTTTTTGGTAGCCACTAGTGATTTTGGA
The DNA here is from genome assembly GCF_024711535.1 of Dipodomys merriami. Classification (NCBI taxonomy): domain Eukaryota; kingdom Metazoa; phylum Chordata; class Mammalia; order Rodentia; family Heteromyidae; genus Dipodomys; species Dipodomys merriami. The sequence continues at coordinate 89,498,816 of NW_027203381.1, forward strand.
ATGTATCCTCTGAAGATAAAGTGGGACTACTCTAGCTCCCTAAAACTATAAAAAATGAGAAGATCAACTAATATTTTAGAGAACTTGTGTTTTATTGTGACCATTGCTGAGATATGCCAACTACACTACTTTTTGCTGTGTTTTATCATTTGGGAAATCACCTTTGCTACTAGAGCAAAGATGTGGAGGAAAGTTTTGTCACAGATTTTTTAAAAACTCCTTTACACACACACATACACACTCACACACACAAACACACACATAAACACATACACACGTATATATATGCATGTATATGTGTTTTTTTCCAAGCAAATCAATGGAATGTTATTGTAGCAATTATCTCCTTTCCCAGCGGTGACTAATCTGATATAGACTCCCCCAAAATATTCACCTGAATGACAGAAGGTTTAATTGAGCTGTAAAGACAGGCTCTTACTAGGCACTAGTACCTCATGACTATTATCCTAGCTAGTGAGGAAGCTGAGATCTGAGAATCATGGTTTAAAGCCAGCCTGAGTAAGAGTCAGTGAGATTCTTACCTCCAATTAGCCAGAAAATAGCTGGAAGTAGAGGTGTGGCTCAAGTGGTAGACTTTCAGCCTTGAATTAGAAAGCTAAGGGACAGTGTGCCCAGGTCCTGAGTTCAAACTCAATTACCAAAACAAACAGAAAGAGAAAGAGAGAAAGACAGAGACAGGGAGAGATAGAGGGAGCAAGATTGAATCACGCAGAGAGAAACAGAGGGAAACAGTGAAAGAGAGAGAGAGAGAGGAGAGAGATACAGAGAGGGAGAGAGATAGAGACAGAGAGAGAGAGAGACAAAGAGACAGAGAGAGAGCCATTATATCTACAAAATCCTAGCCTAGTAGTGGTACTCTTTAACCTGAATAAACTAAACTCCTAACTGAGCATGCAGGTAGGCATTGGGGTTAGGTAGTAGTGAGATAACTTAGGCAGCTACTTGAGAGCCTGAAAAAGGAGGATCAGGCCAGTCCACAGACTCAGGGCCGGTTTGAGCAAAGTATAAGACCTCGACTCTTGAAATGAAACAAAGCAAAAAAAAGTAAAACAAAACAGTTTATTATTTTCTAAAATATGTAACATAAACCAGGTAAAACAGTTCTTGTCCATCTCAATTTTCTATTGATTATTCCAGAAAATTATTGCTGTGCTGATCCATAATGTGTCGTTATTCAGAACTTTATTTCCTTTTCTCATGTATATTTTTAAAAGGTTACCAACATTCTAGACAGACCTTACTACATCTCATAAAAAATTCTGTCCGGGTACTGGTGGCTCACGCCTGTAATCCTTGAGGATCCTGGTTCAAAGCCAGCCCAGGCAGCAAGTTCCTTGAGATTCTTACCTCCGATTAACCACAAGAAAACTGGAAATGGCACTGTGGCTCAAGTGGTAGAGCACTCGCCTTGAGCTGAAGAGCTGAGGGACAGTGTCCAGTCCCAGAGTTCAAGCTCCGCTACTGACAGAAAAAAAAATCTTGCCTTGACTTTATTTTGTTTATCACTTTCACTTCAACTGCTTATAATTTCCCATGAATATTAAATAGAAGAACCAATGTAAAAATTTTAGTATCTCTGCAACTCATAAAATCACAAAATCTGATTTTTACTTTGACACAAAATTCAAAAACAAATCTAATTGTTCAAGTGCAACTTCTTGGAAACATTTCCAACTGATTCTAAATATTCTTTTGTAGTTGTGGGTACCATTTCCCCTAACAGACTTTTTTATTCACTCATCCCTACTACCGGTTTCCAAAAAGTGAAAGTTCAAATAACTATCATATGAACATGGAATCACATACTCCTTAGGTTGGAAAAGACTTCATAGTAAGTTTATTTCTTGGCTAACTGCATTCTAAGTCTCCTTTATATACATCCACTCTAGAAATACTCCGTCTTATTCTTAAACTCCTTCTAACAGGGGAAACTTATTGACTTTCAAAATAATGCATTCCACATTAGAAAAATTATATTTTCTATACCTAGGGCCTTTCTCCTCTTAATTTTCATTCTGGAGTTATCTTGAAGTTATAACTCAGTTGGAATACCTTGAGCAGGTTTAGTTCCTCACTTTACCTGCATACGTTTCACTATTTCATGGCAATGTCTATGGGTCTCCAAAGTCTTCTTTTTCTTTATAGGTCAAGTGTTTACAATGTCTTTGGTCACTGTTTTAAGAACATGATCAATTTATGCATTTCCTAAGAGGCAGTCTCCCAAATTAGACACAAAACTAGGTCCAAATAAAGGTAGCTGCTGACCAAAAAAAACCCAAAAACCTATTGTCTTTCTTCATTCTACAATAGTAAACTTTCATTGACACTCCACATTTCATTGTTAACTCATAACAGGCTTACTATTGACTGTAAGTTACATTTTTACCCCTTCAAACTCTCTGTCCTTCATTACCTAGAACTTCAGTACTTTAAATTATCTCCTTCAGATCTCCTCTTATTTTTCAGCCTTCCTTAAAGATGGGTTTTCAATCTTTATTTGGTCCTATATCATTCATAATCATTTCCAGCTTTCTAGCATGTATAAATTTGATTCAATTCTCTCCTATATTTTGATGTGAATCCTTGAAAAATAAATCTCTTCAGGTTGTTACCAACAACTCACAGAAAAATGTCAACCCCTCTGTACATCATTTTGACAATAAAATTAAATTAAAAAGTAACTATCTTTGGATATTTTTGAAAATTATAAATGAAACAAATTTCTCCATATCTTCAAGTAAGCTACTTAGATGTTGGTAAATGCAGATGCAACATTTCTTTTATCTTCTACATTGTCTTGGTCTACCAATGTAAGAAAACTAGGTTCATTTGATATGACTTACCATTGAACTCATACAAACTCATGGTAGTAGAAACTGTTGACTTCGTATCCTCACAACGTTTGACCTTCTGGAATCTTGAATGACAGTGTAGTCCATCACCTTTTAGTATATGTTTTCTCTGTGTCATCTGGTTTAAACAGGAAAGATACTTGGCTGGGACGGGGGCAGGTGGAGTCTGTGATCCTCCGGTATTCTTACATAGTTTTCCCATTTTCTCTCTGGCATACCCATGTTTGTTTTTCTTTCAACCACTAGAGGCAACTTTTCTCCTGTTGGAATTGTTGAGCTTGAATATAGATAATTTCTTAATATACATTCAAATTTTAACAAATATAGTAAGTTCAGTCACCTCTTGCTAATATTTGTAATACAATATTCATTCTGGAGAACATATTCCAAAAGGGAAGGAAGAAACCAAATAAGAAGAGTAGACTTTCGCTGACTCCATTTTCTATTGTCTGTCAACTGTGGGCTTCAAAAGTAGACCTGTTGCTCTTTCGCATTTTGTATTAGGAGAATGAAAAAGACCAGTCAGAAGAAAATATTTTTAAATAACATTTATGATAAAGGACTTACGTATGGAAGATGAAAAAACACGAAAAGGACATAATAATGTTTAGAAACAATGAACAAATGCTATTAACATTTTGCATTGGCAAAAACTATTAACACTTTTGGATGACAAGTGTATGAACTGATGCTCAAAATCATTAATCATTAAGAACAGGCAAATGATAGCCACAAGAGATAATAAAACATAGATAAGACTGAAGGACAAAAATAACTGATCATACTAAATTTGCATGAGGACAAAGAGGAAACTGAATTTAAGTATATTGATGATAAGGGTGTTAAATAATTTGGCTTCTTTGGAAAAAATAGGCATTTCCTTGTAAAAGTAAACGTATGTGGAGTATACAAACCTAGAATTCTTACTAGATATTTGCCCTAGAGAAACGAAATACAAACACCCTCATAATCACACAATAGATTCATTTGTAATTTCAACCACTGGAAATAGCACAAATGTCTCACAGCTGTGGAAAATCCATATGATAGAACAACACTATACAGCTGTAAAATACCAAACTGTGAATACATATAACAACATGGATGGATTTCAGATATACTATATTAGTGAAAAAAACCCTACTTAACAGGCTGAATGCTATACAGTGGAAATTATAGGCACAGAGAATAGGTAGGTAATTTCTAGGGTTGGGGCATGGAGAACTATGAAGGGCATGGAGAGTTTTTTTGGATGTCAGAATTATTCTATGCTTTAGTTGTTGTGGTAGCTACACATGGCCACAAGTGTTGATCAATGCAGGAAATAGTCCACCAACAAGGGTAACTTTTACCCTTGATGTGAGTTAAACTCCAATTCTTTAAAAAAAATGGGTTTCTTTTTTTCTTATGATCCAAATACATTTTGTTTTTTTGAAACACAAAGCCATTTTATTTCCCTGACATATGGTAATTCTTAGCCAAGAAAATTTCTAATAATAGCTGGAGGAACTTTCCAGTTGTCTTAGTCTGTGCAGGTTGCAATAACAAAATATTCATATACTAATTAGTTAAAAACATCAGAAATTTACTTTTGCCATTCTGGAGCTTGGGAGTTCAAGATCAAAGAAGCAGCAAATCTGGTGTCTGTTAAGGGCAGGCTTCCTCACAGAAAGTCATCTTCTCAACTGTAATTGCATTTGCTAGAATGTGGGATGTCTTTGGGGTCTTTCTACAATAGGATTAACTGCATTCGCGAGGTTTCTTCCTCATGAATCAAATCATCTCAAATCTCACTTTTTAATACTACCACTTTAGGGATAAGATGTCAGTGTAAGAGTTTTTGTGGACATTAATAATTCAGTCCAATGTAGAGATCGGTAATTCTGCTCTTCTCTCAAAGACTTTTCTTTCCTTATGGAATTCTCCAATGTACATCAATTTTTGTTTTAACTCTTGGGATTGTGGCCTCGCATTGAGAATGTCTGCAATCTATACTGGTCTTCCCTTAATATGAAAACAGCACAAACCCAATGGCTAGAATTTCTCTGTGATTATTTTACACATGTCCTCGAACCCTAGTCCCGATTTACCTTTGGAAATTGCTCAGCAGTGATGAAATACACACACAAATTAAATATGTCTGTTATGGCCACATCTTCCTGGTGCTTTATAGAATCATGAGGTTTTAAAAACCACCAGTCCAGATCAGATTTTCTTTGTTTGTTGATGACTATGGAATGTGGAGGTGGAATCATAGAGTCACAGAATGTTTGAGCTGGAAGACACTTAGAGTACAACTAGCCCAATTCTTTATTTTACAGAATCAAAAGTTTCATTGCCTGTTGGCCATTATCTAGTAACTCCAGGCACTCTCTGATCTTACATTCCTTGGGCTTCATCCAGACCCAGGTCTAAGATACACTGTGCTCCTAGAGAAATGCATTCCACTTGGATAAAGCAAAACAAAACAAAAGTCCAGCCACCTATTCAACTAGCAGACAGGAGTATAAATATGCAGTTCTAAGGGTACATCAGTGATTAGCTCTGCTGCGGTTCAGTAAAATGAGGCTTATTAAAGCAATCCTTGGGTTTTCCTCTAAGGTCATGTAGTATTTGGGTTCCTTCAAGGTTGTGGGCAGTCTGGGATGAGAGACTTTTTGATGATCTTGTTTATTTTATGTATTTATTTACTGAAAGTTAACTTTAGTTCAATCTAAAGTTTTATTTATTTATTCTTTTGAAAAAAATACACTTACCTTCAAGTTGGCTTTACCTCATTTGTCCTTAGAAAATTGCTGGGAAGCAAGTTCAGGACTCTCTCAAAAAGGAAAAGGTGAGGTTAGATTTTTCTGCTGCTCTTGGCTTTTCAAAGATAAAATTTGTGGCAAAAGTGTAGGGCTGCCAAGTCTGGAGTTCTCACTACTCAGGATCGGTGAGAGCCATTTGAGAAGACAATCTCTACTGGAGAAAAACAAGGCTGCCTATCTCAGTTGTTTATTTCTTTCCTCTCAGCAATTTTCTAGAAGCTTTTGGGCTGACAGTTTATTTATCCTTTAGATGGATTTCCTTACTATCTCACCTCTCAAACATGAACTTGGCCCTGTTTGTTTTAACTTTGAACAGAGTCACACTCAGGATTGGATTCTGTTCATGGTGCTCCCCACTTCTTTTGGGGACCAGCAAAGACATATTTGTGTAGCACACATTTCTCCTTGAATTTAATGAGCTAAAGTGAGGTGCACATAACTTCCACCTTTTGGAGAAAAACATATGTTCTTGTATCATTTTCTCTAAAATTTTGCCATGCTTTCCACCAAGTATGTGTAAAAGCTCAATTATTAAAGACATTTAAATTCCATTTCCTTGCATCCCTTCTTTCCTTCCTCCTTTCCTTCCTCTTTCCCATTCTCCCTCCTTGCCTCTCTTTCATCTTTCCTTCTGTCTCTTCTTTGAACTAGAAACCATTTCATTAGAACATGAACTGTGGGCAAGGCAGGATTTTCTGGGAGTGCACAAATATCTTAGATGTGGTCTCACTTTCTCAGTTCTTAACACAGGGACTATTTAATCTGATAAGGAAATGGGAAGTGAGGGACCTACGTAGCTTTTAAAAAATATTTTATCATTTTTCAAAAATTTTATTTATTAGTATATTATCTTCCAGCAGTTGTACAAAGGAGTTTCAATTCAGCATATTAGTTCATGAGGATTATGCACTTTGATCAGTCACCTTTTCATCATTTCCTCCACCTATTCCAACTTCTCCAATCACCTTAACACTGTTTACAGACAGTACACCAACTTCTAAATAACTCTCTACTCTAATAGAAGATCTGCAAGGACACACCAGGAAGGCTCCTTGGTTTAGCCTGATAGGAAGCTGCCTGAAGTCTTGTTCCAGCGCCCTGAAACTCAGACCTACCCTTGGACTGCAAAGGGGTTTTTTGGTCACTCAGGCCCCCAGAGTCTGTGCTCCACATCTCACTATCTTGGACGGCACAGCATCAGCAGTTCTGGTTAATATGGGAATGAGCCTCCCAAGTCCCCAAACAGAATGAACTTACATTAAGAGAGCATGCTTTTGCAATATTTAGTTGGTTCCCAAAACCATTTGGAATATATGTTGATTTATCCCTAGGAAAAACATGAGTCAGACAAGAAGTTGTTTGTTAAACATTAAAACTGGGAAAATGTTAAATAGTAACTGTTTATTAACATGTTCACCTCCTCTCTCCCTCTCCAAAAAGAGTGACATTCATACTTCAGCCGGATTTGCTTGGATGTAAGAAAGTTAAGCTAATGAAAATCCCATGCTGCAGGCCGAGCTGGAGGGGGCCTTGTGCGTGGCTCAGACCCAGGCCTTCAAGGCGACGAACACCATAGTACTTGGTTTGTGGTGGAGTATCTGGAAAAAGCATCGGTTACATTTTTGTAACCCTGGGCTAATGAGTCCCAGTCAGTGAGGCAGAGCGGCACACCACACAGGCAGTAGACCATCAGCTAGCTTCCCGTGAAAGCAAAGATGTCATGGAACCTCGACTTGTCTTTCCATGTAAACTGGCAGCTAATTTCTCCCTTAATTAGTTACAATACCATCTATGCAAAACAAAAGATTTTTAAAATTATTTCCTTAAACAAAATTGTACAAGAATCCCAGAATTTATTTTCCAAGTATGTAATATTTTCTTAGAAAATTTAAAGGTCAGGATTTTTGTTGTTGTTGTTAGCAGACTCTTTTCTGTGTAAAGCATTATGATGATAACAAGAATGTGCCTTGTCTCCTTGTCCTATCCTGTTCTGTCTACAACAATTAGCATAGTTTGGATATACTGAATCTCAAGCAGAAGTCCTTCCAGAGATTAGAGGGGAATAAAAAATAATAACAGAAAGAATTTCCTAATACTACTGTTTGAAAAGGCTCTGGGAGTTCTTTAGCATGGCATAGAATTTTTCAAATTCTGCGGAATAGACTAGTAGTTCTAAGAAATTAGGGTTCCCAAGTCAAATGAGTTTGGGAAACATAGGACATGGTTTCTCCTCCGGGAAATTCAGAGCTTGTATTAATGTATTAGACTCTTAGAAGTCCAGAAAAGAAAACAGCAAATAGTGTTGTTTTAATGAAGAATTAGAAAAACAAATAGTTTTGTTTTAATGAAGAATGCTTTCACTTTTATTTATACAATAGCTCATCTCCTTTCTGTCTGTTTCTGTCTCTGTCTATCTCTGTCTCTGCCTGTCTCTCTCTCTCTCTCTCTCTCTCTCTCTCTCTCTCTCTCTCTCTCTCTCTCTCACACACACACACACACACACATATGCACATTCCTGAACACACATATACACATAGTTCTTAAGGAAACAAAAGCTTAATTTATCCAGCTGATGGAACAAACCCTCAAGGTCTCAATTCTCAGGCTCTGGAAAGTTACAAACTTGCTAAGGTTATGAAGTGCCACCTCAGTGGCTCACATGTCTGTGGAGTAGTGATCAAGCCATACATCTGAGCTTTGTAAGATTTTGGCTTCCCAGATTCATTCTCCTAAATCTAATCTAATGTTCCTTGTGGAGTGTCTCAGACCTAGGAGGAGGTATTAGCAGCCTGTGCTTGACCTACAGGAAGAATTGTTGCTCATCGCAGTATATTTGAGCTTCTGAATATGAAGAGGCAGTTGGTTCTGATGCCCACAGGTGTGTAGACATCTGTTTGAGAATTTCAGGGAGTTCAAGGAGTTTGTAACTTTAAAGGAGTTTAAGATATGTCAGGTAACAAGTAAGACACACTTCTAGTAATGTTCTAAGTCCTCCTTTATTTTGTGATTTTTTGTTCCTGATACATGTACACTTTCATGTTCTCAGAACTTCTAAAATAAAATAAATTCTTCTCTGTTAATTTTTATTCACACTATAGTGGAAATGACTAAAATTATATATTGTAAATGACTACAATTAAATGTTTCCTATCCCATAGATACTTATATTTTACCCTAAACTCTGAGCTTAAGAAATAAAAGCTAGAGAGTATGTCTTGTATCAGTGAATGAGGGAAAATTTATATGGGGAGGCACAGCGAATGTAAAAAACACATGGGACTGACATAAATCTATGTCATGTTTGAATAAGGATAGCCTGGGATCCAAAAATACATGTGTAGTCCAACCCAATGTAAAACACACCTTGAAATTGTGTTTTTAAGATTTGATTTCATGAAAGGTCCTTTTTTTGTTTTTTGCCCTGTCTTCCTTCCTTCCTTCTTTCCTTCCTTCTTTCCTTCCTTCCTTCCTTTCATTCTTCCCCTCTCCCCCTCCCTCTCTTCCTTTCTTCTTCCCTCTCTCCCTCCCTCCTTCCTTCCCTTCTTTCCTCCCTCCTTTCCTCCCTCCCTTCCGTCCTTTCTTTCTTTCTTTCTTTCTTTCTTTCTTTCTTTCTTTCTTTCTTTCTTTCTTTCTTTCTTTCTTTCTTTCTTTCTTTCTTTCTTTCTTTCTCTCTTCCCCTCTCTCCCTCCCTCCTTCTCTTCCTTTCTTCTTCCCTCTCTCCCTCCTTCCTTCCCTCCCTCTTTCCTTCCCTCCCTTTTTCCCTTCCTTCCTTCCTTCCTTCCTTCCTTCTTTCCTTCCTTCCTTCCTTCCTTCCTTCCTTCCTTCCTTCCTTCCTTCCTTCCTTCCTTCCTTCCTTCCTGCCTTCCTGCCTTCCTGCCTTCCTGCCTTCCTTCTTTCCTTTTCTGGTACTGGGGGGCCAAACCCAGGATGGCATACATGCTAGACAAATACTTTGCCACTGAGCTATATCTCAGGGCTGAATAGTCTCTTTATAAGATGTATTTCTTCATACATACTTCTACTTCTACTGCTCATGGTGGAAGAGCAGACAAGTGCTGCTGACTCATAAGAGAGAAGGTTTATATATTCATGCAAATAATGATGTATTGATAATTTCTATAGTGGAACCAAATAACAGAAATCTGGGGGTAGATCTGTCTTCTTGTCAAAAAGTTTTCAGTTCATTTGACAAAGTCCATTCATCTGGTAAATACAAATTTGGTGCCCTTCTTTAGACCCCGAGTCTAGGCCAAAGTTATTCATGGTGCTTAAATCACAGATGAGTGGCTTGCATCATATATTGCACAGGGTGGGAAAACTCTTGCTATTTCCCCTCCTTTCCATCCCCTTTCACATCTCACAAACAAAAATGGCATAAACTTTTCAGGAAACATCTCAGTTTAGGTTAATTTGAAGCCTTTTGTTGTCAGAAAGAAGTAACATAGTGAGAAAAAGCTGGAATTTAAGACATTACAAAATTCTCTGACAACAAGCAGCTCTGAGTGATATGCAATAGGAAAGTAAAAAGATTTTTTTCCTAAGCAAAAAGATAGAGATCTTTATGCTGCAACATTTTATTTTAAGATAATCCATGCAGTAAAGGTTTTAACATACAGTCAAGTACATCATCAAGAATTGAGATGGAAGGAGTCACCTTGATTTACCTTACCTTTGCAGACCTTGGAATGAGGATGTTTGCAATCAGTGACACCAGGATTTGTGAAACAAAGTAACAGTGTCCCGTTTATGAGTGGTTTACTTTACTCAGTGTCCCTCTTTCTTTATATCTGCTATTGTGTGAACTTATAGGGCATAAGGCTAGATGGTAGAATTCCAGAACTATATATATCTTACATTCCCTCTGAGAGGCAGTAGTGGAACGGCTTAGTGTTCAGCTCCTGAAACTGACATAATTGAGGTTGAATCAAGGCTCTGTGCTTTTTCATAGGCAAGTGATTTATGAGATGAGTAAAATAACAACACCTAATGTGCAGTGGGATCAAGTTGCTTAGAACCTGACAGCATATAATATAAATAAATGCTAATTATTATTATAATCTTGTCTCCTGTTCTTCCATTTAAAATAGTGTGTAGCACAGTGATGTGAACTGCCTTTTTGAAGGTCTTGTGGTGGGTCAATGAGTTAGAATTAATTTAGTGTTGGCTTTGGAATTTGATAAATAGAGTCTCATGGTTTACACAACGTTTAAACCTTGATAGAGTAAGGCTTCAAAATGTCCAATGCTTGCATTTTCTTTCACATTTAAATCACATCATACTTTGTACAATAGGGTTGGTACTGAGCTCTGAGCTGTTAGCCTTAGCACCAAGTGTTTCCAGTCCTGAAGAGGGAACCCTGCAGTTCACTTACTTTCAGCCTCTAACTCAGCCCAGATCTTCTTGGATCCCTTTTTCTGTTTATGTCTGTGTGCTTTGCCTCTTCAGTTTGTTTGATTTTCTACTAATATTCCTCTCTTGAGAGTTTTCTGGAATCCCATATATGCAGATAGCCAGAAGCATGCAAGAGTTTATGTATCTGTGTGGAAATATGGAAGCCGAACCCCATGCCAATGGTCAGGACTAACTCTGAAATGTTGTTTATATTTCAGAGTTTCTTTGGGAGTTCTGAAGTTGGCTGGTTGGCTGAAATCCCACATTTGCTTGTCTGTTTCTTCTTCTTTCTCTCATTTTTTCTTGAAAAATGCATTCTCTGTTTTCCCTATACCTTTTTTAGACTCCAGTTTGTTCGGGGAGTGGAATGTCTTGCTATTTCAGAGAGGTCTCATGTGTTAAAGGATCTTTGTTAAAGGTCAAAACTATAGAGATATAATTTATGATCCCTCAAGTTTAATCCTTTTGATGTAATATTGAATGAAGGAAGGATAAACTGACTTATAAAGTATTAGATGATTAAGAGTTTCTCTGTTTCACCTTTGAATTTCATGGGGGTATCTTCCTACTCTGATGCTCTAGTTCCTTGGACAACCACTGATAGCACTGTGAGGAGAGTTCTCCGAGTAGAGGAGGCAGGTCTGGGATGGTAAACTCATCTCATGTCATGTGAAAGTAGTAGGTTAGAACTTTACCATTATATTTTAGATGACTTTATTCTTTAATTTATAACACACTTTTCACTATGTGAAAGAATTGATAGTATATACTTCATCACAAATGCCAACTGTTTTTCTCCTTTTTAGGAGAAAATGGCTCTTAAATTGAAAACAAATTCTCTAAGGAAACAAACAAACAAACAAAACTCAATATAAACAAGAATATTTCTTTGTAGAAAAAAACTTAATTCCATCCTCCTCCTGATGCTCACATTTGATGATTCCAAAAACAGGCATTTTTCCTATTTAAAAATCCAAAAGAAATTAAGTGTTTGTTTTTTCCCCATTGGGTTTGTGGTTTCTATAGAATTCATACCTTCTGTTATTGAATTTACACTGTTTTCTTCAAGATGACACTGTCTGATGACAAGAAGCAATCTGGACAGATCCCATCTGCGGACATTGCTTGACCGGCATCCTTCCTCTAGTCTCACAATCCACCATGGTTTTAGGAATAATAAAGGTGTTTCTAGTAGCCAATGCAAGAGTAGATACTGAAGTCCAATCCAGTCATCTTTCTTCTCTATCAATAACTTGCAACCAATGGCAGAACTCCAATGGAGCTTACCAACCCTAGTCTGTCAGAGCCAAGACCTCTAGGTTGCAGATATTCTGACCATTGGCTTTGAGGATAATCACTTCATCTCTAAGATGATCCAATTCAGGATTTTTTCATTGTTTTCCCAGATGGTCCAATTTAGGATTTACCTGTGGCTTTAGAGTTGGTTGCTTGCAAGCGAGCATTACAGTTGGAGAACTATACCCAGATGCTCTGACGTGAATGTTAGGCATAGCACTAGGACTCTCTGTCTACGTGGACTTGGGTTTGAAGGCCCTTGGGCTGCATGTAAATGTAACAATATGTGAACATATAATGATATGTCAATAACCTTTTCCTCTTTGTAAGTTTATTGCCTCAGATATTTTGTTATAGCAACATGAAGCTGATTGGTACACTGCCTATGGAAACTTGTCTAACTGCACTCAAGCTTTTGGTATAGTGCTTGACTAATCAATTAGAGAGAGAGAGAGAAAGAGAGGGCATGGCTAGGATGGAGTAATTATTTGTGGGCAGCCTGAACCCATAAGTCAAATGTAGATATTTCACCACTGTTCACTATGACAGACCCCAGCCCAGTGAAAAAAGTTTGTTTTTTTATTCTTTGCTAGGTCTACCAAATTGAAAATTATCTATTGTAATTTGAGAAGTTATTATACTTGTTTACAGTAAAATAAAACAAAACGTTCTAGGTAATCAATTTAGGGTAAATAAAAATCTACTACTGATATGTGTAATTTTTATTTTGGTGAAAATACAAAGGGTAAAATTATTGTACTCCTTACATGTGGTTCATCTTTTTTCTTATTTTTGAGTCTATAATTCAGGCTTTATATTCCAGATTAGCATTTCCTGCCCAAATTTACAGTCTCTGATTGTATCTGAGTAATTCAGAAGTGTGTGTGTGTGTGTGTGTGTGTGTGTGTGTGTGTGTGTAAGTTTCTGTGTTTTATCCAAGTGATTGTAAGGCCTCACTGTGTGTTTTGATCTTGAGCTCAAATTTTGTTTTACTGTGACTTATCTGAGGTTTTTTTCTATATTCAACTCCAGCCTTATTCTGTACATATTCTCAGAAGTGAATGTTTTAAGAAAGTGCAAATTCCATGAACACTACTTGGACAGGCTTGTCTCTCAGCCCCTGGGCATCCCAAAATCCTCAGAAAAAAATTGTTTTTGAATTTCATGAGCATATTTTATCAAATTAGATTCTGATTTCTTGATGAAGAACCTCATCTGTCTTACATTTGTTATAAGCAATGCAACTGATATGCTTTGGACACATACACAGACTGTAGGCTGCATGATATGGGATATTAGGTAAGTCAGGATTGAAATACCACTTTTCTTCACTGCTGTTTGAGTATCCCCAAGATTTCATTTATATAGGCTTGATCTCCTAGATTGAGGGAATTGAGAGTTGCTGTGGAACCTTAAGAGATGGGGACTCATGAAACATTCTTAGGTCATTGGGGTGTGAGGGATTGGGGTAACCCTGTTTTCTGTTTGTCTCTTCCACTGCTTAACTGTCTCATGATGACAGCGATTTGTTCAGATTTGGTTGCCCACCATTGTCATCCAGTAACCTCACCAGAGGCCCAAAGTGGTGGAGGAAAACCTCAAACTGAAACCTCTAGAACAATATGCTAAATAACCTTTTCCTCTTCTTAAATTTATTACCTCAGGTATTTTGTTATAGCAACATGATGCTGACTGGTACATTGCCTATGGAAGCTTGTCTAACTGCGGGCTTTTGGCATAAAGCTTGACTAATCAATTAGAGAAAGAGAAATAGAGGGCATGGCTAGGGTATAGTAATTATTTGTGGGCAACCTGAATCCATAAGCCAAATGTAGATATTTCATCACTGTTCACTATTTCCCTTTTGTGTTTGTAGAAAATTTATCATATACTTCAGCTAAAGTCCAAGGCCTCAGGCACTGGTTTCAAATATTCATGTTCAGCTGTATTATGTGAAAAAACTGCTTGAGTTCAATTGAAGAAGGTAAGAGACTGCTCTTACATGTGGGCATAAATTTGGGACATCCTGCTTCTTGATTGAGCACCAGAAAAGGGAGGGACTTTCTTCTCCTTTCTAGTTTCACCATGAATCTTGGAGAAAATAACAACTGCCAATAATTCATTCCATGTCCTCTATATGGTGTGTTCAACAACATAGCACTTTAATCTTCCTGCTGAGTCATATGTTGATTGATGCACAGAGTAAAAATGGAAGACTGCCCCTGGATGCAGAAACCTAGTATCTATTTGGAGTTCTTAAGTGACCTCCAGTGCATGAGTTTCCCTTGAGTAAAATGAAGGCGCTGACACTCTCATGCAGGATGCAGTACAGTTAGTAGAGAAAGACTCACTTGGATTCACATTCTGGTTCTAGTTGTTTGATTGTTTCCCCAATATCTCTAAAATGAGGCAAAAGTAAAGATACTAGGCTTGAGGGTGTTATACATATAGACCATCACATTTTTCATAGGCATTTGAAGACTGCTAGATAGTATGATTACCACTCTATTTTATGTGTGTTAGAAACTGCAAAGAGTGTCACATACTCGTTCATCTGGGTATCTATCTTTTAGCTAGCTGCTGTTTATTTTACACGAGTATCACTTGTTATGTTTAGAAATAAGGTATGTGCAAAAAATGAACGATAGAGTTCTTTTGCCTCATTAGAGAGTAGTACAGTTAATTTTTTAAAACTCAAGTCACGTTTGGTGCATCTACATTGGACAGTGTGCCACGGGCTAGGAATATAAGAATACTTAAGTGCCCCTGTAAGATAAATGCTCTGAATTCTGATGAGAGGTGAAACAGAGGCAGAAGCAGAGTATGTCGAATTGTCCAGTGCTTTGGACAGGATGTAGTAGATAGTGTTCATTGATGCCTTGGTAACAGTTTTACTCTTCTTGGTAGTTGACAGAACTCTGATTTTGTTCAGGAAGGAAGGTTATCCAGGCAAACTCCCACTTTTCCAGGCTCTTTTCATGCTGGGAGGATAGACATCCTAGGGATGGCTGTATGAAAGAGAACTTACTGGTAAGGGCAACCACAGAAATTTGATGGGACCTCCTACAAAGTTGCAATCCTGATGGGACATATCATATACCCTGCTCCATGCTTCTGTTTTGAACATCTCATCTTGTGGACTTAAAATCTCATCTTGTGACTATGAGAGAGGCATGCATGGGGGAGCGTGTAAGAGTTCCAGAAGTGTTATGTGTTGAGCTACTCAATTGATGACAGTTGCCAACAAGATTGAAAATAGTGACTGTGAGGAAAAAATACATCTGCATTTATTCTGCTACTCAAACCAAAGACAGTCTTAAGTGATATACCTCTTGTAAACAGAAAGAAGAGAGATCCTATTTCTCATGTCATATTAAGTAGCTGAGAGGAAGTTCTGTTATTCTAGCCAGAAACTCTGCCCTCTGGTGGATGGTAAGAGTGGGCAGGAAGCTCTGATTTGGCTGTGTGAATTTCTTACCCATCACTGGTGGTGCAGAACATTACTCAGACTGAAATGGAAGGAGACAAAAGGAAAAAAGAAATCAGGAAAATAAAAAAAAAGAGTTGGATGAGACTGTCTCTTGGTAGATTCCAGTCTATTTGGAGCCATGTTCCCATAAAGTCTTCCTTATAGTTATTCACAATGTCACCCGAGTGACCCCATCTGCTGAGGGACTTGGGTCAAGAATTTGAGGGTTCCCTCTGACTCAGGTCACCCTCTAGCCATCCACAGTCCACGTTTCAGGATAAATCCTTGCCACATTTTTCCAGAAATAGGGCCTTGGAAACCTTGGCAGTGGCCAGATACACAGATATGCAGCTGCCAAAACTAACAGGCTGGTAGACAGTGGCTGCTCTTCCAAATGCCCAAAGAGATACCTGCTTTTTCCACTAATTCACTTTTCTCTTTCTATCTTACTCATTTTTTTCAGCTGCAAGTGGAGCGTCACACATGACTTTGGGGAAAGAATCTGTGTGTTCTCACACATGCTGGTGGGAGTCGCATTCCTGCCCCCTCTCTTTCTCTCACAGAGCCCTGGCATGCCTCACCCTCAGAGATCCATGATACTGCAGCTTTGCTCTGTAAGCCTCCATACCTTCCAGCAGTCCTGCTGGCAGTCTGAGCCTCTGGCATTCACATTCTTCCTCTTAAGTAGCTTGGCACTTAGCAGTCTTTGCCTCTCTGTTCCGAAGCCTGCCTTTTAATTGCTGGGCTGAAGGGAACATTCAGTTTTGTACTAATGAGCCCACATCTCTTAGGAAATGCTTCCACCCCTTCCTCCCATGCCCACCTGTAATCACTAAGGTGTGGTTCAAGGCACCAAAATGCCTCGGAATGAGCTGGTTTGAATGAGTTGGGCACCCATCACATGTGAGTTAGCATTGATGGCTGGAAGAGAAGCTTAGGGAACTCATGGAAATGCTGTGTCCATGATCCAAAATAAGGACAAGCACAGTCGGAGTTTCCAGGTTTAATGTTGGTGGTGTCTAGACAGGTGAATACACTAGGGACCGTCTCTCTAATCAGGAAACACTTGGCGAAGCTAATCCAGATGTTGTTGATACAACTAAAATAAGAACTGGGATAAAGAACAAATGCCATCTGCCATTAAGAATTGATATGCCATGTTCTAACATGGTCTTATTTAGAGGTTTTCAGAATCTTGAAATAAGGGTGAACTGTCCCTGGTTAACACTATTGTCTCTGCCATATGTTTGTTTCGTGCATCTAGTTGAGCCTTAATTTATTCACTAACTTGAGGATAAATATGTAGGTTCTCCTTATAAGGTCATTTCGAAACAAATGAATCAATAGCTTTAAATACTTATTACTTCTGTATTGTATTTACAATCTATATTACTTCTAACAAGTTTTAAAATTCTTTCATTTTAAAGTAAGGTATAATGGAATAATCATATATCCATAGCGTAGAATATAATGTCTTAATGAAGGAAAAATTATGAAATAATTTTTATTGTGAAAATACTATACAGAGGAGTTACAATTACATGGGCAAGATGATGAGTACATTTCTTATCAAGCATTGCTGCCTCCTCCTTTGTTTCCCCTTCCCACCCCTTCCCATCTCTACCCCTCCCATCCCTTCCCCACTGCCAAAGTTGTAAAGTTCGTTTGTTGACATAACATTTTGTACATCTCATTGTTGCAACGGGTCCACCTGTACCCCTATTTAAACAATTTGTTTTTCCCTTCCCCTCCACAAATTATACCAACATCAAATACAATAAAAGCAGGGGTTATTTTATCAGGAAAATTAACATATCCTTCACTTCACATAAATCATTTTTAAATTTTTTATTGTTAAGATGTTTTACAGAAGGGTTACAATTACATGAGTAAGGCAATGAATACATTACTTGTTGATCATTGTTACCCCTTCCCTTCCTTGTTGTCCCTCCCCCACTTCCCACACTCCTCCCCACCCCACCTCACCCCCACCCGAAGTTGTAAAGTTCGTTTCCAATATATTGTCCTGTGGGTATCATTGTTGTAATGGGTCACCCTGTGCCCTTGTTTCAGCATTTTGCTATTCCCCTTCCCTTTCTCAGATTAGACAAACGTACAGACAAGATGTAGGGTACCAAAATCAAGTACAGCGACAACGGGGATATGTCATAGGAGGAAGAACATACAAAGGAAACAAACAAAAGGGAAATCACATAGTAACATTAAAACAATTATAATAAAGACAGACCTCTTGTGTCCATATCTTGGAGTTCATTTCACTTAGCATCATCTTATATGAACATATATACATGGTTTTTGAGCTTTTCAGCTCATCTGATAAGATTATCCTAGTTGTATACTAATTATTAAAAATAAGGGAAACCATGGGATCTAAATTTCTTTAGAACTGGCTTACTTCACTTGATATGATTTTTTTTCCCAAGTCTTTCCATTTCCTAACAAATTGGAAGGTGTCGTTCTTTCTGATGGCAGCATAGCATTCCATTTTTTTTTAATTTTAAGAATATGGAAAGTCTCAGAATTTTTTCAAGTACAAATTACATTATCAACTATACAATGATCTCCAGAATTTATTGATATTATCTGACTGAAATTTTGTATATTTCAACCAACCTCTCCATATCTCTCTGTCCTCAGGCCCATACCCTGACAACCACCACTATTCTGTTCTCTGTCTCTATGAGTTTGTATTGGTTAGATTTCATATATACATCAGATCATACAGAATTTATCTTTCTACTCCTAGCTCATTTTTTCTGAGCCTAGTGTTTTCCAGTTCTGTGTATATTGTCACAGGATTTCCTTCTTAAGGCTAAATAGTATTCTATGGTACTATATTTTCTTTATCTGTTTCTTTTCTAATGGACATCTATGTTGAGCTAATTTAATATCATTACTATCGTTTTGCTGATTCCAGAATTTAGTTCTTTTTATACTGTGTATCATTTTGCTGAACTTTTCATTTTGTTCACATCTATTGCTCCTGGTTTCACTTAGCTGTCAGTTTGTGCTTTCTTTAGATTACTAAGCTTCTGTAGGATTATTTTGAATTGCCAGCTAAATTTGATTAATTAATTTGATTGCAATCGACTATTAATGCTTTGTTTTGTTTTGTTTTGTTTTTTTGGCCAGTCCTGGGGCTTGAACTCAGGGCCCAGGCACTGCCCCTGAGCTTCTTTTGCTCAAGGCTAGCACTCTACCACTTGAGCCACAGCACTGCTTCTGGCCTTTCCTGTTTATGTGGTACTGGGGAATCGTACCCAGGGCTTCATGCATGCTAAGCAAGTCCTCTACCACTAAGCCATCTTCTGAGTCCTCATGCTTTATTTTATCATATTGATTCCGTCATGCTTCCCTGGTTGTTTATTATTCTTGGGGCTATACAATGACCTATTTGTACTCTCAAAGTAGTAGACAATACTTCCAGTCTTTACTGACTGGCTATGCTGAGGGAAGTCCTTCACAAGTTAGCCTGTTAGAGCCTGAAGGCAAATGGTCTGGCATGGGCTACAAAAGGGCTTGCTGCTGGTGTGCTGGGGCAGGCTAGCCTTATATTAAAGTTTGCAGATGCACGTGCCTGACTCCAGACTTTAGATCCTGTGTCCTTAGGATTTAGCCTGGCAGAATATACAGGGACAGACCTCACAATCCCTGTTGGTTGTGCCCAGGGGATTAGGCCTACAACCTGGGTCTACAGATCAAACCTAAAGACTAAATATAGGGAGAACACCTTAGACCTGGGTCTAAATGAGATGTTCTGGTGCCAGAGCCCACATCTTCTAGGCTTTAACTAGCATTAGGATAAATCTTGAGCCTAAGTCTTCCGAAACTGCCCTGGCAATGGGCTTACTTATGGCCTGATTCCATGGGGAGAAGCCTTCAGACTGAGTGCATGGACTTTGCCCTGGTGGAACAAAGCATACAGCCTGAGTCTATAAGGGCAGGCATGACTCCACAGCTTCAAGGGAGATCCTGGAGACGGGGACTCGCTTTACTGCTCATCAGTACCTAGTTCCCCTCTAATTCCAGATGCATGGGGGCAGTAGACTTCTTTTCCTTGAAGTCAAACATAGCCTAGAAGTAACTAGCAATTCCTGCTCACTGAAATGTGAGCAGGAATGATGCGTATTATGTACAGCCTTCATCATGGATGTGGGAACTCTGTTTCTTTTCACTGCTCTGCCTACAAAGGGGTCATTTGTTTCAGGTTGCACAGCCTAGGGGTCAGGATAGGGGTATGACAGAATCTCTGCAAACCTGGATTGCGGAATAACCATAGGAGAGACAACTTCCTTAGGACTACGCTGGATTGAGAGAAAGATGGAAGTGAATATTTGTGGTAGTGGGTGGTTAGTATGGTGGCATAAAATAATATCTGGTGAAAAGTAGAGCACATAACGATAAGACATCTGCTCTTCTCTTGGTGGTTTTCCTTATATTTTTTCCTATTCCTATCATTTCATTTCCTTATTAATTAATTAGATTGGATTGGATTTGTCAGACCCAGAATAGCAGATGACAGGAAGGGTTGTAACTGCTGGAAATTGAAGGGAGGAAATTGCTGCTCTTTTTTTGTTTCAGAATCTGTTCTCATGTATTTCCTCCGCTCTACCTAGTGGCCATATGTACCGTTCCATCATTACGTTAGGGCTCTCCTGCTCTCTGAGCAGAGAAGAGAAAAGACAGAAAGTGGCCTTCCAGGAACCACAGACTCCCCACAGAGCCAGGAGGCATTGTGGAAGTTTCAGGAGGTCGAGATTCCTCCTAGCAAGGCAGCAGACCTGACATGTGCCACCCACACACCTAGCTGTCACAGAGCTCATGTAGCCACAAAGCATCGGCAGAGCTATTTTATGGCAAACGATAATGATCCCCTCTCTCCCAGGGCATGAATATATTATTTCTCAAGTGACCTTAAAAGGAAGTATGCTTGAAAGGTACTTTAAATTATTTCTGTGGGTTTGTGTACCATAATGTCTTCATTCCATGGTTTCCCCAAGTACATTCTATCCTGGAGACTTTAAAGAATTTGAATCACAATCTTCATATGCATATCATTTTGGTTTTTATTTAATTGGCATAATTGTAGATTAATGCGATTTTTCCATAACATTCACTTAAAAACCAATTGCCATATTTTAAAAAATACACAAAGCATAATGGTTAAAATGCACAAACTGATTTAAAGATGTTAGTATTAAAAAAAATATATCCACTCTAAAACTGGAGCATTTAAAATGCCTTACCAAAGCATGCTTGCTCAAGAAAATGCTCTCTCTTTTTACTGTTTGTCTCTTTGTATTGGAGGACAGGACACATGGCTAAAGCAGTAGAATGACTGCCTAGAATGTATTGGATTATGACAACATATGTAACTCACTGGCAATTAAGAATTGGTATTCATTGGTCAAATACAGACAAAAATTTAATGGACCCTATTAAAATCACCTGGAATTTTATACTCATTCTAACCCAAAGGGGGAATTTTTTGGTGTGTTCCTTTTATTTGAATTTAATCCATTTAATAAGTGTCAAAAACTTTTATTCCCAAGTGTAATTTTTTTGTCTTTTACCATCTGCTGCATTTAATTGTAGATTAATAAGAACAAACTAATTACAACAAATGAGGGAAACCATAAAGCTATATTTCTTTGGGTCAGGCTTACTTTGCTTAATATATTGTTTTCCAAGGTTTTCCATTTCCTTATGAATGGTGCAATATCATTCTTTCTGATGGAAGCATAGAACTTGATACACACACACACACACACACACACACACACACACACACACACACACACACACACACACACATCACATCACATCACATCACATTTTCTTGATCCATTTGTCCACTGAGGAGAATCGGGGTTGATTTCATATATTGGCTATTGTAAACAATACTTCAACGAACATGGTTGTGGTGGTAGTTTTAATATGGCCTTGTTTGTGGTCTATTGGATGAATGGCCAGGAGTGAAATTGCTGGGTTATAGGGAAGCTCTATGTTTAGACCTTTGAGGAATCTCTATACTGCTTTCCAAAGTGGTTGAAAAAGTTTACATTCCCACCAGCAGTGCACTAATGTTCCCTTTGACCACATCCCTGCCAGCATCTGTTAGTGCTAGTTTTCTTCATAATGGCCATTCTAATTGGGGTGAGGTAGAATCCCAATGTTGTTTTGATTTGTATTTTTTAATGACCAGAGATGTTGAACATTTCTTGATGAGTCTATTGGCCATTTTTACTTCTTCTTCTGAGAAGTCTCTTTAAGCCTTTAGCTCATTTATTAATTAGGTTGTTGTTTCTTCAAGGATTTGTTTTTTGGGAGTTTAATTTTTTGGGGGGGCTCTAAGTATATTTTATAATGAGGTCCTGGTCTGATGCTACTAAAAATCTTCTCCCATTCTGTGGGCTTATTAGCTATGTCCTTTGCCATACAGAAACTTTTCCAATTGATGCAATCTCATTTATCTAGTCATTTTTTGATTTGTTATGATTCTGAATCTTCAGAAGCTTTGACCTGTGCCTAGGATCCCTAGTGTTTCTCCTCTCTTTTCCTGTAACATTATGCTGGACATGATAAATTATACAGGATTCTAAATATTCTCACAATGAAACCAAAGGAGGATATTCTTAGGAGAGGCTCACAAAGCCTGAATAGCTGTGTGCATATGATCATTAAAAATGATGTTTATCAAAATGACTGCCAAGAAATTGAAATAAGAGGTTTTTTGATATTTTGCTTCCTCCCCTCTCCTTTTGATTTCTGTACCTTTTATCTTGTATACAAGTTTATCTGTTTGGGGGAAAGTAATGGGGGGGAACACAGAAATGGTGGGTCAAAGAGTGAACAAATGTAGCAGTGATACTTACTAGACACTGTGTTGAAAATGAACTATACAACTTGTGGGTGAAGGGGTTAGGAGAAAAAACTGGGAGAAAATGATGAAAGAGATAACAGTGTTCAAAAAGAAATGGGCTCATTACCTGATTTGTGTAACTGTAACCACTCTTTAATTTCACATTCACAATAAAAAAAACCAAGAGCAATTAAAATACATTTATTCCCTTCTACTAAATAAACTCCATTTCTTAATATCTAGTAAAAAAAAGTCTAAACTCCACATTGCTGACCTTGGTGGAGGAGAGGAGGAAGTAGAAGTCAAAGTTCTGAACCTAAATGAAACCTAATGAACTAAGTTTCCTCCATATTGTGCAACGGCTAGTACTGACTGAGGCGATAAGCATGATCACTGTGGTACAGTTTGGATTGGCTAACTACTTGTAGAAAACTAAAACTAGATTCTTATATATCACCCTGCACCACAATCAACTCCAAATGGATCAAAGACCTCGGAGTCAAGGCAGACACTCTGAAAACATTACAGGATGGAATAGGAGAAACCCTAGGTCTCCTTGGTGCAGGCCAAAATTTTCTTAATAGAGACCCGGAAACACAACAAATCAAAGAAAGGTTGGACAAATGGGATTGCATGAAGTTGCAGAGCTTCTGCATGGCAAAGGACATAGCTAGCAAAATCAATAGAAAGCCCACGGATTGGGAGAAGATCTTCACTAGCCATAAAACGGACAAGGGTCTCATATCTAAAATATACTTGGAACTCAAAAAATTAAAACCACCACCACCAAATCCTCAAAGAAACAACTGCCCAATAAATAAGTGGGCTAAAGACTTAAAGAGAAACTTCTCTAAAGAAGAAAGAAGGATGGCCAATAGACACATGAAGAAATGCTCAACCTCCCTAGCCATAAAAGAAATGCAAATCAAAACAACATTGAGATACCATTTCACCCCAGTTAGAATGGCAAAAATCAAGAACTCTAATAACAACAGATGCTGGAGGGGATGTGGACAGAAGGGAACCTTACTTCATTGTTGGTGGGAGTGTAAACTTGTTCAACCACTTTGGAAAGTAGTATGGAGGTTCCTCAAAAGACTCCACATAGAGCTCCCCTATGACCCAACAATCCCACTTTTGGGCATTTACCCAAATGTTTACAAACAAGATTAAAGCTACAAACAAACACTAAAGCTACCAGCACAACTATGTTTATTGCAGCATTATTTACCATAGCTAAGATTTGGAACCAACCCAGATGCCCCTCAGTAGATGAATGGATCAAGAAAATGTGGTATATATACAAAATGGAATTCTATGCCTCCATCAGAAAGAATGACATTGCCCCATTTGTTAGGAAATGGAAAGGCTTGGAAAAAAATTATATTAAGTGAAGTAAGCCAAGCCCAAAGAAACATAAGTCCCATGACTTCCGTTTTTTGCAATATGTATATGTATGAGTCAAGCAGAAAAGGTCAGATAAGGTGATGTTAGGAAAATGAACCCTAAGATGTGTATTTTAAATGTTTTTTTTCTTTCATGCATTTGTTTGTAACACAATTATAAGATTATTTCTTTGTTGCTTTGTATGTCCCTCCCCCACAGTATAACCCCTGCTTTCACTGTATTTGATGTCAGTATAATTTGTGGAGGGAAAGGGGAAAAACAAGTCGTTTAAATAAGGATACAGGTGGACCTGTTGCAACAATGAGAAGTACAAGTTGTCATGTCGAAAAGTGGGGGAGGATTGGGTGGGGGGGGAGGGAGGATAGGAAGGGATGGGAAGGGTCAACAAAGGAGGAGGCTACAATGCTTGATAAGAAATGTACTCACTATCTTGCCCATGTAATTGTAACCCCTCTGTACAGTATTTCACAATAAAAAAAGAAAATAAATAAATATTTAAGGTCATAAAGTTAAAAAAATGAACCCTTAGATATGTATTTAAATGTTTTTTTCTTTCATGCATTTGTTTCTAATGCATTTATAAGATTATTTCTTTGTTGCTTTGTATGTCCCTCCCCCACAGTATAACCCCTGCTTTCACTATATTTGATGTCGGTACAATTTGTGGAGGAGAAGGGGAAAAACAAGTCGTTTAAGGATAACTGTGGACCCGTTACAACAATGAGAAGTACAAGTTGTCATGTTGAAAACCAACTTTACAACTTTGGGGGGGGGGAGGATTGGGTGTGGGGGCAGGGGGGAGGCTGGGAAGGGATGTGAAGGGTAAACAAAGGAGGAGGCTCCAATGCTTGATAAGAAATGTACTCACTATCTTGCCCATGTAATTGTAACCCCTCTGTACAGTATGTTCACAATAAAAAATAAAAATTTAAAAAATCCTGGTTTATATTGAACTGGGAGGAATAAATGAATATCTCTGTGACCAGTACTTGTTAATTCAAATCTCATGTTTTGAAATTTAATCCTGAGTCTTAAGCATCAATTCCAGAGGGAAATTATAATGGGGATATTAAGTTTAAACATAGATTGTAGCCAAACTATCCTCAGCTATATTCAAAGGGTCTGCAGAACTTCAATGGCAAACCTAGCAGATATACATGACATGATTTGGTTTGGTTGGCTGGATTTAGGTGGTTGTCAGGCATAGAACTCTAAATTGGGTATGAATTCTCAAATTATTTACAGCAGGCATCATTATTTTTCCTAGGGCTTCAAGTTGAGATTAAGAAAGCCAAAAGTGATTTTGAAATCTGAAATGGAGTACCCAGTCTTAAGCAGAAGGAGAATCAAGATGCAAGAATAGAGTATATGTCAACCTTTGTCTATTTGTACTGTTTGCCAAGCTTAGTATTTTTCTGAAAGATCTAGTGCAAGCATTGTCTAGCGTGTCTCAATTGGAAGAATTGGTCTGGAAATTATGGCCTTTGGAGGACATTAGAAAGTTCTTGTAAGTGCAGCCAATCCTACGCCTTCAGTTAGATCTCCTTACATACATTGCTATTCATGACATTGTTTCTTCCACTGGTTTATTTTTTAGTGTCATAGATGAAGTACTTGTTTGAAAAGCTTATTAGCAAGAAGATGCCAATAAGCCTTTGAATGTTTAAATAATCCTGTACAGGAGAATAAGTAACATATTTTCCTCACACATCATGAAGTTCATGCTGAAGAACTTGGAATAAAAGATAGATTAAGAAAAGAAAAGCATGCACATTTGTTTAGTATATGTTTATGTGACACAAGGACCTTTAGAAATGAAGAGCCAAAGAAATAGACCTAAGAAAGCCAGTGAAACTTTTATGCTTAGGCTTGATGAAGAGTGGTAGCTGTGGAGAAGAATGAATGGACAAGTAGGTCTGAAAGATGGTACTAAATGAACTGAGAGAAACGTAGGAAGGCCTTCCTGCTCAGAATAGTTTCTGAATCTGTGTAGCTTTATAGATATGTATAATCTTTTCCTTTAGCAATGGAGTTTGCATAGGAGAGTCTAGAAAAGTTTGTTTTAAAATGAGGTTAGAAAGTGCTTCTGTAGACTGTTTTAGGGGAAAAGGCAAGAGAATGTCAGAGGAACTTCGTGGCTTCTGATGTTTTGTCAAATGCCAGAAGTGCTATATTTGGGGGACAGCATGACCTGAATCTCATTAATTTCTTAGTGAAATTTATTAATCCACCCAGACAATATTAAAATTCCCCAATCTCAAACAAGTCCACTGCCCTATTGCATTAGATTAAAATAATATATTAGGCCAAGTGCATCAGTTGTATCAAGTTATGTTTGATGATAATAACTTTAAAATTAAAAGCCATGTCCATTGTTTTTGTCCTTGTCCACTGTGACTACTGAGGTGAGGAAATATTCTATGTGGTCTTCTGTGTGAATCCAATATGGGAGAAGCTACCTATTCATGCTGCCAAAATGTCAAGTAAAACAAAATATATGGCACTGGTGCCTCATACCTATATTCCTAGCTCAGGAAGCAGAAATCTAGAAGATTGTGGCTCAAAACCAGAAAAATCTGTGATTCCATTTCCAAAATGGCCAGCAAAAAGTCCTGCTGGCTGGAGATATGGCGGTAGACTATGGAGATAAGCGGTAGACTATTGGCTGAGTGAATGAAAGGGTCTGCCTTCAAATCCTGGTACCAGAGGGAAGTGACATGCACCACTTCTGCTTATATTTCACTGGGCAAAGAAACTTATATGGTCACAGTTGTTTTAATGGAGTCAGGCATCTAACCATATCAATTTTCCAGGAGAAAAATACGAAAACTACTTGATGAACGACATTAATAATCAACATACTAAACTTTAATCCATGTTAATCTATGCAAATCCAGTAAATACCTAATGATATTTTACTTAGGTCAAATCTTTGTGTCTTCTAGAGACAACTGGGCTTAAATATATACTCCTGGTAAACTAGCCCTTTCATAATCAAGGAAATGAGCTTACATGTATATAGCAAGAAACTTTAAAGGAGCCAGGGTGTAGCCAGATATACATAGTATCATGCTTGGAAGATGTAAGCAGGAGGACAAAGAAGAAATAAGGACAAGGTATTTGTACAGTAAAAATGAAGAATGAATATGAAGTCAGAATACCAACTTTAGTCACTAGCTTGGCAATTTATTTGGTGATTTGTATATCCATTATTTATCTACTAGGAGCCTTGTTTTCCTTTCTTAAAAGATATAGAAATGGACACTTCATATAAACTAATTTGCAACTTGTAAGTGCCATGTAACTATCATAGAATGAAAGACTATGTTATGCTCAGCCCTGGACATGATTGAACCCAGATTTTAATGAATTCCTTATTCTCACTCAGAAACACAAAATTGGTATTTGATATGGTAATATCATTTTTATATAAGTCAGCAACTTTAGTTTTAAAATGAAAAAATGTGATAATAATAAAAATGATGTTTTATTGTATTTCATAATGCTATTTCACACCATAACACCCAAAACCTGTATGATTTATGATTTGTCTTCACTGAATAGAGAAAAAGAAACTATGCAACCAAATGCCCACTAAGTAAAATAATTGAACCCAAAATGAATCCTGAACAGAAAATAAACAGGGAAGAAAATGAGGCTTCCTTGCAGAAAGGCACAAGAGAAAGTATAAAAGAAAAATATGAGGCTATAACATAATGGGCAACTCCTTTATCACATCATTGCATTTTTAATATTTAGGGTCTTTTGGGGGCTTACTAATTTAAAATTAAGTTTCTGGAACTTATTTTTTATTATTCTAAAGCTTCAAGTCTTCCATTTCATCCTCCTTTCTCTCCTCTTTCTTGTCATCTACATTTCTTAACTACAGCTGCTTTGTGTCAGGTAGAGTATAGATGTTAGATATAAATGGATAGTATAGATGGATATAAAAATGCCTAGAACGTTTTCCTTATGCTAGAAAGCTAGCAGAAGCTAGTGATGATAAGGATGTGGAAGTTATCAGACTCTTTTTAGCATAATGCTATAGGGATTGGAAAAGTATGTATCTGTGTTTAGGGAAGCCAGGACAAAATTCATGGAGCAGGTGATACTTCTTTCCCCATCATTCATGCACAGTGCACTCCCACTGAGTTGGGCTCACTGTGCATAAAAGGTGATGCAAGCAATTACAGGTAGAGAATCCAGCTGTACTACTATAGTTTTCATTTTTCTCCCATGGCTTGTATGTTTGGGGCTTGCTATTCACTGTGATGAGTTAATAGGTGAGGATGAGCCTTTAGTAAATTGAATGTAAGTGAGAAGTAAACAGGTCACAGAGGACATTTTCCTTAAAAAGAACTGAGGTGGTTCTTTTTGGAGCTTGCATTCTTTCTCATAAGAGTGTTGTAAAAGAGCCATCCCATTGTGCCATGTGATCTCTCCTTTTCACATGCATTCCCACCAGGATGTGTGTTATTTTCCATAAAGCCATCACCAAAGCTGGCAGAATTCTGCATGAAATAAATTTGCCAACTTTATACATTATTGGCCTCAAGTGTTTCACTATAGCAACAGAAAACTAAGTAATATGAATATTAAGTGATTTAAAGTAGCTAATATACAGATATATTTGTGGTAAACTAAAATTACAACTCTAGACAGGTGCCTGGTCATGGTAGCTGTTATTGGCAATAGCCAAAGATTTGTGGTATAGCTCAGATATACTTTAAATAGACTGATTAAGAAAGGACTAATGTTGTTATTTGATAAATGTTCATATTGTCTACACATCAAAACCATACTGTTTATTCTCTAAGTGTGTTGTAAAATACATTATTAATCTATATTATCTATGTCATCTAAAATTATCACCCCCATATATACCTTGGTCCAACCATATGATCAAAATCAGCTTCATAAAGCATCAAATTTCCTTTCCTGATATTTGAGTAATATTATAACACCATTGGTTCCTATCAGAAAAGCAGCTCCATATACACTCAGCATTTTAACTACAAAACATTTGAGTGCCATTCATTTGTTGGATCTGTGCTTGGCTTTCTCGTAATCATCACAAACATGCAGACATAAGGAATGTCTTTGAGAGTTTTCCATCGTATATCCTGTGTTGAAAGCTTTCAAAAATGAGTGGAGCTGTCATGCAATTTCTTTCTTTCCCATGCCATTGCAGTATTGCCAACTCTTAAGTGCTGAACAAGCTAATTTTTGATCGTCAAAGAGCTTAAAGTAATAGTTCTATGGTCTTGCCTCTTTAGAATGAACTCAATTTCAAATTGTATGTTAGGATAATAAAGCATAAAGTATTGATCATATTCCAGAACACATTAGCACACTGGAAACTTTTTTTGATCTTTGTAGCAGGATGCTTTAAAAGAAAATTAAGGAACCTATATTCTCTTTTCTGTATATGTAACATGTGAGCATTTATGTAGGCTTTATAGATTAAAATATGCTTATGATAAATTTACATGCAATATAGTTCTGGGCATTTTGTTTGATCAAGTAACCATAATCTTTACTAAATATGACTAAATATACTAAATACATGACTTTACTAACCATACAATATATGACTAAAATTTTAACATGTACTCTTTTCTTCCCTAAAAGTGCAAACAAACAATAAAATGAGTAAAGCCTCCTAAGTGAAATATCTAATAGTTATTCTTAAATTTTGACATTTCTCTGATATTACATTAGGGTTTATTGGAAGGTAAATAAAAAACTAAGCTTGATTTAGTGAATAGAGGGGGAACTTGAAAGGGATATTTTAGCTAAAGAAACAGCACAATGCTGTAGGATTTCTTCTGCTCTTACTAAGCTTTTTGTTTACTTTACCCCTGTCATGTGCACTTTAAAGTTTGGTTTCTACTGGTCACAGGCAAAATGTAAAATGGTTAATTTTTAGAACTGAATTTCTAAGTCAGAATTTGGCTTTTGATTTACATGATAGAATTGGGGAAATATTTACTCAGTCCTCCATTAAGTTCGATTCTCCATCCGTGTGGAGAAAACAAAAATCTCCAAATGAAGGGGGAAAACTTTTGAGGTAAGCTGATTGTTTTCTTCTGGAGATTCTTGCTGAGCTATAGAAATGCTTCTCTTTGAGAACCCTAACTGATTGAGGGTCTGACCAGCAGGTTTAGCCCCTGCCAAGAAGACAAAGAAATGAGCAAAATTTTTGTTTGTTTGTTTGTTTGTTTTAGCTGTGTAGGAGTCTGGTGTGGCAAATTATAACCCTTTGGGGATTCTTCAAATGCATAGATAATTTACCCCATGTGACACTGGTTCAATTCTGAACATCTGCAGCAGCACTGGGGGTCTGGAGGTAGTCTAAATCTAAAATCTAAAGCATACGGGGGAAATGGTCTGCCTTAGAGACGCCATTAGTACTAAATCAAGGTATTTGCTAGATGAGGAAGAGGCTTGAGTGGTAGGCTGAAGTGCTGCACTGGAAACATGAATGACAGAGCTAGAAGTTCTAAAGTCTTTCTGAGCTGAGGAAAAGGACACCAATTAGGCTCCCAGCCAAAAACTTCAGAGGGTCATTTCCAAGAAAGAAGCCTGCAACAGATGTACAGAGAGACTTACTTGATACAGATTTCATCCTCATTGGCAGGAATGCCCAGCATCTTACCTGAACTACTAGAGAAAGAAAAAGGGAAGGGCATTCTCTAGAGGGAGGTCACATTGTTCAGATCCTTTTCTTCTATTATACTTAAAGTCTGCTACACAAGAAAATATTATTATTGTACATGAAAAAGGCAGAAAAGTCGTATTAAGGATCAACTTAAAAATGCAAAATAATATCAGAACAATAAATGGTCTGGGTGTCAGCCAAGGCATTCAAAATAGCTATGATTAAATGGTTGAACAAACTAGAGAAAATAGAATAGAAGAAGGTGTGAAGAAGGACTTCAGAGAATTGCCTTCTGTTAAACCTCCTAAGTACATAGGAGGGTGAAGATGGAGGTTCAAGGTCAGCTCTGTCAGAAAGGTTCATGTAGACTCCTTACTAACCCATCAATTGGCACAATAATATCGATGCCTGTCATTCCAGATATGTGGGAGGATAAGATTGGGAAGAGTATGATTCCAGGCCAGCTTGGGCAAAAAAGACCTTGAACCCAATTTGAACAGAGTGAAACTGAAACTC
Source organism: Dipodomys merriami (assembly GCF_024711535.1). Classification (NCBI taxonomy): domain Eukaryota; kingdom Metazoa; phylum Chordata; class Mammalia; order Rodentia; family Heteromyidae; genus Dipodomys; species Dipodomys merriami. The sequence goes on from NW_027203381.1 coordinate 89,530,119, forward strand.
GATATGGTGTGTGCCTGTCTTCCCAGAAACCACAGGAAGCTGAGATAGGTGTATTGGTATACAGATGTATACCTGGGCTGTGTTGAAACCCAAATATTGCAAAAAAAACAAAAGGAAAAGAAAAGGAGATGGTGGAGGAGGAAGAAAAAAATAAGTGGGGGGGAGAAAAGACAGAAAGAGAGGACTGGGGAGAGAGAAAGAGACAACCAGAGAGAGGGAGAGAGAAAGGGAGAGAGACAGAGACAGAGAGAGACAGAGAGAGAGAATATGAAATCACAGTATTTCCCAATACTGATGAAAGATATCAACTGAGAGTCAAGAAACTGGGAATCTCAATTACATGAGTAAGCAAAAAAAATTAAACAAAAAATCTAAAATGAAATACGAAGAGAAAAAATTTAAATTAGTACTTTACAAAGGGTGATGGTGTACTTAAATGCATTATATGCAAGTGTGGAAATATCACAATGAAACCTCTGTAGAAAAACAAAGGAGGGGGTAACAATGCTTGATAGGAAATGTACTCACTCATGTAACTGTAACCCTTCTGTACAGTATCTTTACAACAAAAATATATATTTAAAAAATAAACACACTAAGATTGAAACATAAATTGCTAACAGAAATGGAAGATATTAGAAAGTATTATAGTAACAGGCTTACAATATAAAAGAACAGAAATGAAAAATAGAATGAAAGAAAAATACAAAATTGAGTATTGTTCAGCCATAAAGCCAAACGTAATTATGTTGTCTGTAGACAAAAAAAGAAAGAAATGAAAAGAAAAAGAAAAATGATGGCAGTCTAGAGCAACAAAGATAAATGTCCAGAATATAAAAATAAATTCTAGGAATCAATAATAAAAAGCAGCCCATAAAACAAGTCTTGAGTAGATAGTCTGCAAATGAAAATGCTCAAGTGACCAAAAAACTTTAATCTTTAATTACAAGAAAAGTGCAAGCAAAAAGTCCACCATGTGTCACCACTTCCTGTTCACTCAGAAGGCTGACACAGAGGTCACAGAAAAGACTGAGTGGTAAAAGTGCAAAAGCAATTGATGGTAGGGCTCAGCTGGTAAGAGACTAAATTGGTCCATTTGTGGAAATTATGGTAATATCACACCTAGAACTATAACTGGTGGGACTGTGTCCATAACTATATCAAAAGACTTATGCTACATGATCTGACTAGCATGATTCATGAGAGTAAAAACCAGAAAACCACACTGCCTGTTAGGATTAGAATGGATTAGTAAACTTGCACAGAATGGAGTACCGTATAACTATTTCCTGAGAACTCATCGTTTGGAAATTGTAGCTGCTTTCAGAAGCACTAGTGAGAGATGAAAAAAAAAATACAAGAGTTCACTAGAGATATCTTCACAGAGGGCAGAGACCCCTGCTGGCAAGGGGCATAGGCTGTGAGAAGCAATGTTCCTGTCATTTGCCAATTCAACCATTATCATTCCCATGTGGATCACCAGGATCTGGGCAGTTAGATCTCATATAGCAAAGAGACTTGGGTAATGCATCCCAAAAGGATGCAGAGTGACTCAAAGTAACTGTTCCTTCTAACACTTTAATGGTGTTTATTCTAATGAAATTGAATTAAAGTATGTTTAGATCCTAAAAGATTTCTTTGGGAGGGGATGTGTAGAGAGGCCTGAAAAAATGTACCCCCAGATGTTTGAAGAAAGCAATCTTGTGTAAGGAGTCCTGCATTTAAAATCTTTCCCTGAGGCTGAACTTGCTATTTTGACATGCTTTAATGTAACATCTGACTTTCAGCAAAGAAGAAAACAAAATGTGAAGGGTGGCTGATTTTCTTTCATGACAATGAATTAGACACAAAACCTTGAGAGTTCCTATTATCCGAAGTCAAACGTAGTCTTATAGTGTCTTTTTAAGAGCCAGGCAATTCTACCACCAAATAAAATATTTTTTCTTCTATCCACATTACTATACTACTGACAAGTCTTCACCTCAGAACTCATCATTCAGAAATGTGTAGTTGCTTCCAGAGTGTGTCTAATATTCTTGGAACACACATTTCAGAAAGAAACGAGAGCCCCTCTCCCCCTCCCAACCCTTCCTGCCCGTCTTGGCAGACTGCTGAGGGCTCCGGTGCAGATTTGGTGAGGTGTTGGTCCCATGAGAGGCAATGTTCCTGTCATTTGCCAATTTGATTTTCCTTCTTCTCAATTTGCCTATCAGTATCCACAGAGAGTTTGGCAACCTATCACCTGGGGGTCTTGAGTATGTGTCCCGTTAGCCACACAGTGATGAACTCTGTATCTGTCCCTCCAGTATGCTTAAATGATGCTGGATGCTTGAAAAGAAAATTCACTTTTTAAGAACATTCATCATAGTGACTTTTATGTTTATAAAACGTATTTTTTCACAGTCATTGGCCTGGAAAGGGAATGTCACCACTGGGCATCAGCAATCACAGACTTGGCGACTTTTAACAAAGTTGGGGAGAAAACAGTGTTGTGTAGCCAAGTGAGTTGCCCCAGTCATTAAGGGTTGGAGTCAATCCTGATCCAGTCAAGGTTCTGCTCCTGTTACTTACCACTGTTCCTGGCACTGCTGATCTCTGTGGCTGAACATGGCCCTCTGGGACGCAGGCATCTCAGCCTGTGATGGAAGAGGGGAAGTCCAAGTCCTCACCGAACAAAGATGCTTCTGAGTAACCTCAGGTGGCCACATGTGCCTGGCTCCTACACCAGTCTGCACTGAGCCTAAGTACCACTTAATTCTCCCCACGTCTGTGTGGAGTTCTTTGGCCTGCACTGGGGAGACACTTACAGGACACGAAGGGTGATTTATCATATTTTCAGAGTAGCTTTCTTCACTTTACTCTTCTTACATAACTCCCACAGAAGCAATCAGAATTTTTCTGAATAAAGTGATGGGGAGCTAGAGACAACAAAGAAGAAATGGTCCAATCCCTACGTAGAACATTCTTGGAAGAGAATCACAGAAAGAGAAAAAAAAATTTATATTGAAAAGACTTTGTAAAATTTATTGAAGTCTTTCAGTTTACATATGAAGAAACAGCCTCAAACTAGTTAAGTGACTTAGCCAAGGTCACAGAGATGGTTAGCAATGTCAGAATTAAGAGTTTTTCTGCCAAAAGGTTTATGTTGACATTTTTAATTTCTATCAATCTGTACATCACACACAGACACAGACACACACACACACACACACACACACACACACACACACACACACACTCCATACACAATACTGTCCTTCAAGTTACACTTGAAGAAGGTATTACACTAGTCTCAAAATCACTACTATGTACTCGGACTACTGAAATTATATAATATTGGGCGACCTTTTATTCCTCACTTACTTGATAGGTCCAAGGGTTGTTTCCTAGTGGCAGCAGCAAATTCATCATTCTCTAGTTTCCCCACCTTAAAAATTTAGGAATTTTTTTTCTTTCCCTTTACTTGTCTGGAAGCATTCTCAATCAAAAACAAACAAGTTGTTAATGGGTCAAAAAAAAAAAAGAAGAAAAAAAGTCCTCAGAAATTGTTTAGCCCCATCTGGCCTTAGAAAAACATGGGAATTGGTGATCAAGTGCATTCAGCAGGATGGCTGCCTTTCAAGGGAAACAATATCTGGATATTTCTATGTCTAGACCACAGAAGAAAAATGCTTCCTTGATAATTAACCCATTGAACGCAGAGCAGGCTCACATTGCTCTCAGAAACAGAGATCGAAAAGATTTAGAAAGAAGTAGCAGCCAGAGATTCAGACTATAGGTGACATGGTTGGCATTGGTGATGTACTTAAAAAGCTGTCCTACTAGTCTATATTTCAACATTTAGGTCCAAAGTCCATACAGAGTAAAGAGTAAATTTGGAGTGGTATGTTACTTCTTTACAATGATATATTCCATTTTCCTGTCCCCTCTCCCTTTCCTCCATTTGTATGTTACTGTTAAGCACCTTGTGAAAAAAAACAAAAACAAAAACAAAAAAACCCTCATTTCCCTAGTGGGTAATATTCATTCTCACCATTCTTATAAAGCCCTAAAAATTATTTGGTTTGGCCATGTAAGTCAACTGCAGGTGAGAGTAGGAGGGTTTTGTTTTTGTTTTTCAAAGCAACAGAAATTTCAATACTAGTTAACCTCACACACCAAAGGCCTTTGGAAGAAAGGTTTGCCATTCCTAACAGAAAGTGATGTCTGGACCCTACAGTCAAGAACTTAAAAGACATTTTCATTGTGAAGTAAGCCAGTCAATGATACTTAAGTATGGTTTGAGTTCTAGTGGACACCTTTATCCATTAAATCCTGAATCCATTAATCCATGATTAATGGTTTATTTGTCTCAGCTTCTGAATCCTGCTTCATTGTTCAGAAAAGCATAAGTTGATGTATAAAATCACCTAAACAGACTATTTGTTTTAAACTTCTTCATAAACTTAGGCAAGAGAGTAGGAAATATTGAAATGAATTATTTTGGACTTCTTACAAGGCCACTACACATGAACGATCATAGAAAAGGACAAGGTCCCTTTTAAGTTCAGATTTCTTAAGTATGATCTTGCACATTCCTTCTACAAGGATGCAAGAAATGCTATTGCTTAATTACTGAAGTTTTTTAAACCATGGGAGTTTGGTGATTCTAGTAGCAATATAGAAATAAAATAAATGCAAAAAATGGTGTAATAATAGGTATAATATTCTATTTTTCTACTATGTTAATGAAATATCTAAGGTTAGGTAACTTGTAAAGAAAAGAGGATTGTTTTACCTCACAGTTCTATCCAAGGTCAAGGGCTTTTATCTGGTAATGGCCTTCCTGTTGGGTTAATCCAAAGATGATGAAAGAGTTGTCTCAGGGTTAGAGGGAACAGTTGTGTATGTTTTATGATCCCTCCCTCCCTCCCACCCTCTTCCCTCCCTCTCTCCTCCCTCTCTCCTCCCTCTCTCCTCCCTCTCTCCTCCCTCCCTTCCTCCCTTCCTTCCTTCCTTCCTCCCTTCCTTCCTTCCTTCCTTCCTTCCTTCCTTCCTTCCTTCCTTCCTTCCTTCCTTCCTTCCTTCCTTCCTTCCTTCCTTCCTTCCTTCCTTCCATCTTTCTTTTTCCCAGACTTGGAGCTTTGAATTCAGGGCCTGGGTACTGTTCCTGAGCTTCTGTGCTCAAGACTGCTCTACTACTTGAGCCAGAGCTCCACTTCTGTGGGGTTTTTTTGCGGGGGGCAGGGGGTGGTTAACTGGAGATAAACATCTCACAGATTTTCCTGCCAAGGCTGGCTACAAATCACAATCCTCAGATCTCAGCCTCCTGAGTAGTTAGGATTATAGGAGGAAGCCCTACTTTCTCCCTATTTTTATAAAACCAGCATTCAATCTTTTCTAATCCTAATCACATCCTAAAGGCCCTCTCTACAATACCATAGTTTATGTTTCTACTTTCTAATGCCTCACCATGAGGGTGACTTTACAAACCAGGACCCCTTGGGGAGTACACTCAAACCATATCCAAACCATAGCAATGCATTATAACTCACATCACATTAGTGATACAGCCATACTGGCACAGGCCAGTGTATGTTGAGATGGTTGGAAAAAAGGTATTTTTTTTGCAGACTTCAATTAGTCACTAAAATAATAGTACAAAAATGCTTGAATATCTACAAAAGAGGAAAAAATAACACAATCACTCAAAGCAATCTCTTCATGTGGTTTTATTTTCACGTTGCCTTCCAATCCTTTTTCATATACAGACATAATTTTTGGAACCTCCAATGGAGTTGAATGTTGATCTGGCCTTCATTTTCTTCGTTCTCAGGATGCACTATTTCTGTGTCTCTCTCCTGTGAGAGCTCCCCTCCCCCCTCACCACATACACTGCTTTGCTTATCACTGTAGAACCATTCACATTGGCCCACAATTCTCTTTTCTAGCACCACTGCCTTTCTTTCTCCCCTCCTTTCATCTATCTACCACACGCCTTCTCTCCAAGTTTTAAGCTTGTCATTGCACTTTCTCAGAATTTCTCCTAGAGTTTTCCCTATTCCTTTCCTCTTCTGTTTTTCTGCCTCTTCTTAGCCTCATTTCTTTCTTCTCCTCACTTACATTAGATGCCCCTCCCCAGGGAGTGTCTTGGAACCTTTGGCAATTTTCATGAGTGTTTTATAATTATCTGTTTTTGTCTGTATCTCCATCTGAGGCATTAACACTTTGAGAGGAGGAATTATCTATCACTGATGCTGTGTTTTCAGTGCATGAGTATCAAGGGCTGTATTATTTAGTTCCAAATGAAACATACTTATAGAGACCCTATTCTCAAGAAGTGTATGATATAGTAGAGAAGAAAGATTCTAAACACACACACACACAGACACACACACACACACACACACACACACACACACACACACACACCTCACAAGCTAAACTAATCAATGAAGGAAATAAGAATTTTATGAGTCAGAAAATTAATGTGACTTAGATGGGAACTGTATAAATGTTAGGATTTAATTACAAATAATGAACTCTCCAGTGATTTGTTTGAATAGAAAATAAGTTTGTTAATATACAAAAAGTTGGATCAAAGGGTTGGAGGTATGGCCTAAGTAGTATAGATTATTGTCTAACAAGTACAAGGCTCTGAGTTCAAAGCTCAGTATTGCCGACAACATATTAAAGGGGTAATCCACAGTCTCTGAGAAAACTATGGAGCCAGGAACAATGTGAAATCACCTATGGAGGGTTACTTTGGCAAACAGAGGCATATCTACCAACTCTCCAAAACTACAACTTTCACAAACCTGACCATGGCAAGGAAATTCAGGCTGCCTTTGGGGATCTTCATTATTTCCCAAGACAACTTGTCAGGTCTGTCATCTGCCTGCTGAAAGGTGAGTACTACTGAGACAACTTCTTCATGTTGAATCCTCCCAGTGGCAGGTTATCTGTGCAACAACTGCCTGGAAGATCTTGTATTTCAGCAGTGCACTCCAGCAATAGAGCTGGAATGTTGAGCTTTAATATCTTAGGAGGGCAGGATTCAGACTGTGGGCATTACCAACATTATGAAAATTTCTATAGAAATGTTAAAGAGCTGCTAACCAATCACAAAGAAAAAGAGGCCACTTAGGTCAAGGATAAGCTATCTGAGAAGGTAATTTTAGGTTGCTACCGACAGGATGAGAAAGAACTCACTACACAAACCACCAGTGGTTAGAAGAAAATGGAGAACATTTTACTCATGGCAGGAAAATGCTTAGCAGCTTCCAGTAACTGCAAGAATTTCATTATGGTATAAGAGTGCTGAGTGAGAGAGAGAAGGGCTTGTGATGAGATTGAGAACGGCAGTGACCCTTCAAAGCCAGTGGGAGATGTGAAGGAATTTATATTTAATTTTAAATTCAATGGGAAGTCATGGGTGGAGAGAATCCAATTCATATTGTACCAAGTTTATACTGGCTTATATGTAAAGACTGGATTAAAAAAAAAAAGAAAAGGAACAGGAGGTCTTAGGGTTTATATAGACGGGAGAGTGGTTCTATGTTAGAAACATGGGTTGTGGCTACAGACGTAGGTAGAATATGGCAATAATTTGGAGATAAAAATGACTAATCTACATTGTGAGTGGCAAAAAGAGCTAGGAGGAAGGAGAAAAAGTGAGGTGATGTAGGACAGACTTTCAGGTTCCTAAAAATGAATAGTATGCCTCAAGTGGAATAGGAGCATAGTTGTGGGAGGAGAGTGCTGGTTGATTTGAAGAGTTTGGTTAGTACATTGTAGTGGAAACAGATTCAAGAGGTGTTACTCACATATCAAAAATACAGGTACTTGAATTCTGAGTGCTGCCTCCCTAAGACAAACTTCAGCTGGAGAACTGTTCAAGCTGTGCGAGTGCTGTACAGTAGACAGGCTTCAGTTGTTAGTTTCTTAGAGAAAGCCCTCCGAAAGCCACCTCACAGGTCACATTTGCCTCTAGGGTAGAAGGAGGCAAATCCAATGACTGATAATGGCCTGACCAACTTGTTCTAGTGAGGGGCATTTCTTTATACTATAGCTAAGGTCTTGGGCTGATCACATTGTTATTACAAACATGAGAAAATTTTCTTTTTGGCTCCGGTCTTGAGGCCTGACCTCTGGGTCTGGGCGCTGTCCCTCTGCTCTTCAGCTCAAGGCTAGCACTCTACCACTTGAGGCACAGCACCACTTCCAGCTTTTTTCTTTTTGTTTATGTGGTGCTGAGGAATCGAACCATGGCCTCATGCGTGCAAGGCAAGCACTCTACCACTGAGCCACATCCTCAGCCCCAAACATGAGAAATTTTTAAAAAATTAAAAAGAAATGGACAGTGAAAACTGCTCACTTTGTACAATATATGTTAATAATAGTAGTAATAATGAAATATGTGTGCTGCTAAAGGATGGTAAATACCAAATACACTTATTAAGTGAAAGTGACCTTGCTCAAAAGGCTACATTCTGTTTGGTTCAATTTAAATGGCATTAATGCCAGAAGAAAATTATAAGGATACAAAACAGATTTGTGGTTCCCAAGGGCCGACCATGAAGATGTGTTTAGTATATACTGGTACAAGGAGTTTTAGAAATGTTGATAATGTAATTATTCTATATCTTCATAGTTTTTGTATAATAATTTCTCAAAACTTGTTGAGCCCTGTGATATGTGTTGTATTAAGCTCTGTACATGTTATATTCTTCATTTGTTCATCTATTATAAGTTATAAGTTAAATTTATCAGTATATTTCCTTATTGTCTATTCTCCCCAATGATCATTTTAATCTTTGCTTTTTCCCCTGGCTTTACTTTGCTAACTGCTCAGCTTTTTCTCATTACTTAATTACATTCTAATGAAATACTTTATTTCATTAATGATTAGGAGGGTTGTGGCAATAGCTTTCCATAATTTAAAAAATTCTGACGTAGTCTTTATTTTGCTCTTTATTTTTGCTCAAAGTCTATTTTCAATCTAAGGACCATTTTACTGAAAGTCCAAATGGAAATGTGTTCAAGCCTCTCAATTTCTCCCTCATATATTTGAGCATTATTTTTTTAGATCTTTCTATGGAGCATTCTGGACTAATTTCTCAGTAAAATCTACCATTTTATTAATTCTCTCTTTGACTGTGTTTAGTAAATAAACAACCTCACTGAGATTTCTAAAAAGTAAATATTGTTTTTCACTTTAAAGTTTTCTAAATACATTTCATTGTCAGCCTCATTTGTTTTAGTCAGATTGTTATAATATTATTTACTACAGTGTACATCCATATTGATTTTTTGCCTGTCTTTCCTTATATATAAAAAAAAACTTCAAATGTTTTACAAGTTTGTTTTTCAGGCCCTTTTTGAATGTGATTCTTTCCTTTCCCCTCTTCCCAATAAGTTAAACCTTTCTCCATCTGGCTTTCTGGGACTTTTATTGAGAACTAGGTCTTATAACTCTTGGCATTGCTTTTCTGTAGTTAGAATCGCAATACAATTTGCAGTTTTGTTGTTGTGTCTAGAGCTAGAAATCCATAGTCCAGCAACTCCATTTAAGCTGTAGCCCTAGGCTGCCTTTGAACAATGTTATTTTCAGCCTCCTTTTACAAATAGAGGAGCCCCTCCCTAGTTCTTGGCTTCAAATAGTAAACCTGGCTCAGATCTTCTATAATTTTCTGTGGAACACATTTTGTTCCTGTACCTTGCAAGGCCAAATGTCTCATTCCCAGTGCCTGCTTCCAATCAGAGTTTCAGGCCATTGGCCTGAACCCTTCTCAATGCTTCACAGGTAGCTTCTGTTTCTGATCCACATATATGTTCACTTAAAATTTTCTTACTTGTATGTATGTACATATCACACAATTTAAGAGTGTACATAAATTCAATATGTATAGTATATTCATATGTATAAATGCTTATATGTGTATATATTTTAAATAAGTAAATGTATGTATTTTTAAATCTCTTTTAATGTATTTGGAGTATCAAAATTTTGCAAAGCATAAGCTTACATTACAAATGTTTCATTTGTTGTTATCAATTATTTGTCTAAAGTTTAAGCTTATAAAAGCAAATTTGACCTATATTTATGACATCCCAATGTTATATTTCTGGTCTAGTTTTTTGAAATTTAAATTTTATTCTAAAGGTGCTGTATGTAAGGGTTACAGTTACATATGTCAGGTAATGAGTATAGTTCTTTTTGAACAGTATAACCCCCTCTCTCATTGTCTCCCATTTTCCCCCCAGATCCTCTCTCTCCCCCAAGTTGTAAAGTTCATTTCCAATGTAGTGTCTAGTATCACTGTTGAATTGGCTCACCCTTTGTCCCATTATTTCTGTGGTTCCCCTTTCCTTCCCCAAATCTGATAAATTTATATAAAAGACAAAAGGTACAGAAATCAAAAACAGTGACAACAGGGAATAAATGAAGAAAAAGAAAGAAAGAAAAAAATAACTGCAAAACCTCTTGTTTCTATTTCTTGGAGTTCATTTCAATAAGAATCATTTTATATTGGTCATATTCACATAGCTATTGAGCATTGTGATCTTCTCCATCTACAAGTTAATCCAATGGATAGTAAAAGACAAATAATTACACTTGGACATAATTAATTAAACAGCACTCTAAACATCACACAGTGAGAACAAAGGAGGATGTTCTTAGGAGAGGATCACAATGGCTTTGGTCTAGTTTTTAAAGTGAACACTACAGATAAAGTTTCCTTAATAAATAAATGATTCCAGGCTGATTCATTCCCTCTGTTTCAAAAGCTGTTTCTAACATTATTTGGTCCAGTCCACTTACAATTTTATGATAAAATGCCTTCTCTAAAATGATAATAAAGTTTATTACTTTATCAGTATATATGAGTACATCTTCTTCACAATATTTTCCCAAATACAGTATTCTCAAACTTTTAAAAAGTGTCATGTCACTTTGGACTTCTTTTATAAATTGTCTGTATCTTTACCCAAAAGTCTTCTATCTTATGTGTATCTTCCTCTTTTTCTCTTTCTCTTACTGTATCTGTATACTTACATCTGGTACAAATTCTATCACGTTTTAAATTAATATAATATAGGTAGATGTTTTTAGTGACATATGAGTCCAGGATAGAGATTAAAAAGAAAACCCCACAGACAAAGAGATTGTTCACCAAACCAGGCATACTTTAGGAAAACTATAGACGTGATGGTATAATGGGTGTGAAAAAGAGTCAAATTCCAAAGCATTATAGAGAAAAAAATAATCAACTATGGAAAACAGATATATTAAACTATTACCAAAATTTGTGTTTTAGGAATCTTTTACAAATATTTCACACTATTAGTATATGATTATTGACATTTTGTATTTCCTCTGTTCTGGAAAAATATTGAAATGAAAATAACCTATGTAGAACTATAAATCAAAGGTTAGAGAAAGTCATCTTTAAAGTTAACATTGGAAAGTCAGATGCCAGTGGCTCATGCCCATAATCCTAGTTATTCAGGAGAGTGAGACCTGAAGATCATAGTTCGAAGCCAGCCCGGGCAAGAATGTTCTTGAGACCTTTATTTCCCATAAACTACCAAAAAGCTGGAAATTGAACTGTAGCTCAAGTGGTAGAGTGGTAGTCTTGAACAAAAGCAGCTCAGGGACAGTACCCAGGCTTTGAGTTCAAGCCTCAATATTGGCACACAAAACAAATTAAGACTGGACTAAGCCCCTAAAGGTTTGCTGAATGATGTTGAAGAGGATATGATATTAATAGCAAAGAAAGAAAAGGAAGAATTTGTCATTTCAGAGAAATAAGGATAAAATATCTAAGTCGTAGATGTAAGAGAGCAACTCAGAAAATATGCCTTTGCCTTTTGCTCATCTCCACTGTGTCTAGGTCTCTTCCTCCTCTTTCTCCTGCTCCTCCTAAAAGGAAATACTGGGTACATTTCTCTCCCTTTTATTAATCATTAAATAAAATACAATAATTCTTTTTTGTTTATTGTAGAGTTCAGAGCCTTGCCAGGAACTTATCATTCATTTGTCAAATGGTGGATTGGAATGCAACTTAATGATAAGAAGAGAGGAAGAAAGGGAAGGGGATGTTAGTACTGCCAGCTACCTTTATTCAAACTTTGTATTTATACAGTCCTTGTTCCAGAAAGAATTTAGAGTAGCACAGGGCCAAATACTAGAATGGCAAAGAGGATGGAGAAGAGATCAATAAATGGAGAGAAAAAAATCCTTTATAGCTCATGTACCAGATAAAATTTCTGGTTTAAAGGATATGACTCATAAAATAATATATATATATATATTTATATGTATGTATGTATTATATAACCCTTTGAAAGAATGCGTTAGTAAGACCTCTTGCATTTTATTTAAATAAAGTACCACCACCGTGAACAAGAAATACTGCATGTGAAGCCAAGAGAGTATTATTTTTTTGTGGGAAAGTGTATTACACTTGCATTTTATGAAGAATTTTTGGTATTAGACTAATGAGGAGTGTTGAATAAAGTATTTTGATTATTTATTTTTGCTATAAGTGTATATGAATGAACAGTTTAGGGTTTAATTATAGTGATTGATCCTTAAAGCCTTTTCTTTTAAATAATTTATCTCAATAACTAAGTCAGTGTAATCCAATAACCAGAGCCTCTCTGTCAGCTTTTTTGAGGGTATTGAAACTAGGCAGAATTGCTATATTGCCACTTTTTGGCTACCTTTTTCAGTAACATTTCTTGTGTTGCCAAGTCTTCACTTATCTCATAAACTCATTAGCTCATTATCTCATAAACTCTCCTCATGCTGTCACTACCTCTCCTTCTCCAAAACAGTTCTTATCAAAGCTGTCAGTAATCTCCCCACAGCTACGTACAATACTCAGCTCCCAGATGTCATTTTTTATTTGATCTATCACAATAGTTACTTCATCCTTCTTACTATACTTTTTCTTCACTTGGATTTCAGTTCAAATAGTTCTGGATTTTTCTGCTTCAAAAGTTCCTTTTGCTCAGATTTGCTCACTGCTTTCTGCTCTTTTCCAGTCTCTTCATGTTGGAATATCTCAATGTATGCCCTTAGTTATCTTGTCTTATCCATTTGTTTGACTTTTCAAGTAGCCTCATGCAATGCCATGTTTTTATATGTCATTTCTAAGACAAAACCTCCTACATTTTTATATCTAGACTATACTTCACTCTAGAATTCTGGATATGTATAGAGAGAGATCAATATACATAGATTATATAAATCTGTATCTATCTATTGATTGATCTATCTTTTTTCCCTCTAGTTGAATGTCATTTACACCCAATATATCTAATACTAGACTATAGGATTTTCTTCTGTATTTCTGTTCTTTCTGTGGGCCTTATCATTTTGGTTAGTAGCATCTTCCAAGTTGCTTAGATAGTAATAGCATCATTCTTGAATCTCCTCTCATATTCTATAGTAATGTGTCTATGAAATCCTGTTGACCTAGCCTCAAAACATACATAGTATAATCACTGTTTACTACTTCCTTTTCTACTATTACAATCTCAGTTTTGATAATTTCTCACTTAGATATTTACAATGATTTCTTTAACTGGATCCCAATTTCTGTCTTTATTCCTCTATAGTTCATTATCAACACTGAGTTCAAGACTATCCTTAGTTACTCAGGTTTCTTTAACTAGACAAGGACAAAGTTATTAATATTCTTAAAAATGGCTCCTCATTGTATTTCTGAACTTATCATCCTCTATCTTTGCCCTAGGGCCATTTCCTACATTATGTTAGTTATTTTAATTGTCTGTTTTCTACCTCTGGAATGAAAGAGCTTCATATCTATAAACAATGAATACAATAAATGATGCATACAGTACATATGATAGTTTCTAATGTAAAAATTACAGATTTGATAGATAAATAAAACATTTATAAAGACTTTCAGATATAAGAATTGGTCAAAATTTTATTTGAAGTTTATTATTCATGAGATTGCATATCTTTTCATTTACAATAATTACTTGTTTGTCATATAAATATACTATCTACTTTTATCCTTTTGAGTATTAAAATTGTCCACATTATATAAGTTTCCTTAATGTTATTTTATTAAGTTGCTTTTTATTACATCCATAATTTTAAAACAAAAAGATGAAATATCAACATTTAACACTTGTCTGAAAGACCCTTTCTTTTTCTTCTTTGGTTTTGCTGTTGGTGGTGATGGTTGTGGAGCTTGAACTCAGAGCTTCAGTGTTCTCCTTGAACTTTTTTTTTTTTTAGGCTAATGCTCTACCAATTTGAGTCACAGCTCTATTTCGTATCTTCTGGTGGTTAATTGGAGAGAAGAGTACCATGGACTCTCCTGTCTGGGCTTGTTTCAAACCATGATCCTCAGATCTCAGCTCCTGAGTAGCTAGGATTACAGGCGTGAGCCACCAGTGCATGGTTTTACACACCTTTTCCTTAAAGTGTGTGTTATTCTTGTAAAAAATGCATTAATATACGACTTGGCTTTACTTTTTGATGTTAAATTTAATAACATTGGAAAATCCAAACTTGGGTTCTCTTACAGTGAAGATTCCCTGTGTTTTTGTGGACACACACATACACTTGAGTGTTATGACTATGTAAATGTTTCAATACATTTCTGAAGGACTAGTTAAGAATAAAAATATCAAAATCTGAAAGCAAGGAAAGGAAAGAAAGAAGCTAGGATGGGAAGCTGGCTTTGAAAAAAAGATATAGTGCCTGCATCAGACAACCAATACAGGGAGAAACAGAATCAAAAGCAGAATTTGATTCAGTAGACTCGAGTGTATTTAAAAAGGAGAAAAATTCAGAGTAAATGAGAAAGCTGGCTAGGTATTTATTATTTCTTGACATAGGTACAATAATTTATGTAGTATGTATGCAATCCCACATGGTGAAAGGTGTCTGTGACTGTATCTAGCAAATTTGTAACACACTGAGTACTAGACTTACTGAATTTTGTTCCAGAATTTTGCATTAACATAAATGCTACTCTATAGGTAACAACAGATGATGAAGTCAATACTCCATCTTTTTAAGCTGATAGGTAACCTCCTCGTTTTCAAATATGGTAGTTTTATGGTCTTGTTTCAATGAAAAGGCTGCAGTTTAACACTTAAAGATTTAGTATGCCAGAAAATCAAACTACAGCTGAATAAATTTAAACTATCCACAAATGATGATTTATACTATCTGACCTAAAAGAGCAAGCTCAAAACAAGAATTAGAGCCAGTTAGGACAGACAAGCTTATGCAAGAGTAACTTCCCTTCTTATCATTCCAAAAGCAATTACTTCTTAGTGGAAACTCTGCCATTTTCTCCCTTGGGGTGGGTTTCCTAAATGTGGTATATTACCTCAGCCTCACATTCCCTGGAAAACAAAGAAGCTTTTGTTCTCTGAACCAAACCTGGCTACCTCATGTGTGAAGTAGATCCCCAAACATGCACTATTGAGACAACTGGAAGAGAGATGACTTTTCTTCCCATTGTGTATGTTCTTTAAAATACAGCTGTTGTTCTGGCACTTTCTAAAGGAACAAAGGCAATTCCTACAGGTTCACAGATGACCTGTGCCTTCCCTGATGTTTACTAATCAAAATGAGTAATTAGATTTTCTCAAGTTCAGTCATCCACATATCACTCCTTTCTCTTTAGAAATATATCACTAAGAACACATTTCTCTTTTAAAGTTTGAAAAAAATAGGGAAAGTAATGGAATAAGTCTCACAGAAAGACTATCAGGCTATCCTCTCCAAGTTTGAGAGAATTCTGCTCTTTTTAGCACAATGTCTCTGAAAACTGCATGGCATTTCCTTTTGAGTTTTTTGTTGTTGTTGGGGGCAGGATCTTAGGGCTTGAATTTAGGGCCTGAATTTAAGGCTAGCACTCTATCACTTGGAGCCACAGTTCTACTTTTGCTTCCCTGGTGGTTAGTTGGAGCTAAGAATCTTAGCCTCCTGAGTAGCTAGGATTACCCGCATGAGCCATTAGCCCTGGGTTTACTTCTGCATTTTTAACCATGCTTTATTACTATACTTTAGTATTTGTCTTTTCTATAAGAAATAGAGCTTCCATTTCATTAAGCATAAAATGGGCTGGAAAATAATGCTGCATGTATTTTGCAGCTCTGATTATGATCCTTAAAACTGAAACTTTCATACTGTAAAGACATTGCATGTCATGTTCATTGCTTCACTATTCACAATAGCCAAATTATGGAAACAGCCCAGATACCCTACAATAGATGAGTCGATTAAAAAAATGTGGTACTTAAACACAATGGTATTATACACAGCTATTAGAAAGAATAATATTATGCCATTTGCAGAATGGATGGACCTAGAACAAATCATGTTAAGTGAGGTAAGTCAATATCAGAGATCAATGGTACATGTTTTCTCCCATGTGTGGAAGCTGGTCTAAAATACACCTGGACATGATAAATTATACTGGTCTTTAGGCATTCACACACAGAGACCAAAGGAGAATACTATTAGAAGAGGAACCCAAAGGCACAATACTTCTGTGCTTCTGATCATATAGAATAATATTTATCAAAATGAATTCCAGGGAATGGAAATGAGTTTCTTTCTTTTTAATGTTGTTTGTTCTTTTATTGGTCTTTCATGAGGTGGAGGATGCTGGGAAGGTGGCTCAGTGGTAGAGTGCTTGCCTTGCATGCCTGAGGCCCTGGGTTCGATTCCTCAGCACCACATAAGCAAAAAGAAAAAAAGCCGGAAGTGGCGCTATAGCTCAAGTGGTAGAGCGCTAGCCTTGAGCTGAAGAGCTGAGGGACAGCGCCCAGGCCCAGAGTTCAGGTCCCAAGACCAGACTCAAAAAAAAAAAAATCTCATGAGGTGGAGGGTAAGGAGGGCACAGAAATGGAGGGACAAATGTGAACAAACGCAGCAGTGGTACTCTCTAGACACTATGCTGAAAATGAACAATACAACTTGTATTGGGAAAAAATAGTGAGAGAAGGAAGGATATCATTTTTTTGGACATTGTCCAAAAGAAATGAACTCATCCCTTGATTTATGAATTGGTAACCCTTCTGTATATCACCTTTATGATAACAGTTCAAAAAGAATAAAAAAAAATCCCTGAGACCTTCATTTATCAAACAACAGGGATCAAGCTTTGTACTAACCTTTTATTGTTTTTCTTTCTTTCCTTCTTCCTCCCTTGTAATGTGTGTGTGTGTGTGTGTGTGTGTGTGTGTGTGTGTGTGTGTGTGTGTGTGTTTGTGTGTGTGTGTTCACACACTGGAGGGGGAAGATACATTGGCGAGAAAAGAGAGATAAAGTTTGTTCTTGCCCTATGCTCAGGTCTCCTTTTGAGACCATATAACATGCAGAAAGCTTCTTTCTGCATATTCCTGTGAACACAGAGCATCTTCTGGACATCTCATTTTGACTATCCCACTCTGACAGAAACCACAAGTTAGATACAGTAGACCTATCTATCTTTGTTGTTGCCCCCAACAACAAACAGCAGTGCAATGCTGTAATAGAGGAGTCAATTGATACAGATGAGACTGAGGTTGGGGACACCATAGTTACAGCACACAGAAACAGCTAGGCAGTTCATGTAGCCTGTAAGGAGGAAAAGACTTGATTCATAAACTGGAATATGCCAAGAGACACAGAGTTCTGAGATTTTAGTGAATTACTTTAGAAAATAAATGGATAAACCCAACTGCTGAAGCTCTCACCTTCTGACTCACATTTGTTAATAATCTTCTACCTAAGTTACTTTCACTCCTTTTTTTCCTACGTCTGGATGAATATAAGGTAGATGATCTGCCACCTCTAAATTCTATGGAGGTGTCAATGGGTGACTATGGTTTGAATAAATTATTGGCTTATTTAATCTTTTTAAGTCATTTGTTATACAATAATAAAAATTCTCCCAAATGGTTGACTTTATGCTGCCTGATTTTTCTAAGTTTACCAATACTTTTGATAGTAACAGTTGACAGAGAGGGCAGATGGATAAAGGTATTTGACAGGTTCTTTAAATTAGTTTTAAATTAGCATCAAAGAAAAAACTATCTCTTTTAGTTACTCCCAAGCAATAAATGAGAGGTGTCAATCAGCATATTTGTCCTGAAACCTTAAACATCAACTAAAAACTAAACACAGGACTCCTTGCTGGATTTCATAGTAGAAAAACACTTTATCTTGTGATAGATGTATTATTATTCTACATGCAAATATTGAAAAGCAGAGATTTTATTTTTGGAAAGAAATTTTGCTAATTTCCTTTCTGAAATACCCTTAAATGCATCATCAGATAAAATATGTTTTTTTCGTCTATATACTTTAGAGGATATGTTTGATGTTTACCTGATAGTGATAGAAATGTTCACATAAAGTTTTCCATGTCCTTTATAAATTATGGAGTAGTAGGTAGAGATGATAAAAAAAATCAGGGCTTCTGCTATTGAAGATGCCCTTTTTCCCTCCTAAATAACAAGGAAAAGATGAGCGAGTAAATTCCTCTAACATATATTTCCCAGAAATCAGAATGTATATGGGAAAAATTGAAACCTTTTGAAGAAGTGATAGTTTTAACAAAGTAAGTGATATCAGAAATCAGGATTGTTACCAGAAATCAGTATTTGATGAGGATTAGAGTTGCAGGAAGTTTTCAAGATTGAATATGGAATCATAGAATTAGGTTGCCTTAAAATTAGATAACTGAGCAAGTCCTATGATGATACCACATGTGTCTCACAGGATCAATGAAGTATAAATTTAGCAGGTTCTTGGGAGAACCAGAAGTAATTTGGGCAAAGCATTAATGACCCTCTTTTAACATAAAACTACCTAAAATAAATTAACACTAGGCAAATAAGGTAAATCAAAATAAAAAATATCTGGAAATACCATTTCTCAGAGAATGAGACAATCATGACAGAATGAAAGCCACTTCTATAAAATAAATATGAGGAAACTGAATACATATATTTTGCTAAAATTTTCTATTAGTAAATCCATTTGCAATTAGTTTGTCTTAGTCTGTTTGTGTTACTATAACAAAATACCTGGGTAATTTATCAATAGTAGATATATAGTGTCCAGAACTTGAAAGAATTCTTCAAAATTTTCAAGCTTGAAAAAAAAATTAAATCAAGAATTTTCTTAAGAAAGTGCTAAGATGGAAGGAAAGACAGATGAAAGGCAGTGTCTGAGAGCAGACAATAACTTAGAAAACTTGTTATAAAATATTTTAAGGTGGAAAAACCATGGTAGTACTTCCTAAATCTGGCCAAATTCATGTTAGCTGATGCAGTAGTTTCCTACTGAGTCATTGCACTATAGAAGGCAAGCCATTCAACAGTTCTATTATAAGGTCAAAGAAAGCAATGTGTGACTGGAAGGTTGGCTGAGTGCTCACAATACCATGTCAGTACTGCTCTGAGAAGCCCTGTGTGAGACCTCCGAGGGTGACTGATTTATCTAAATTTAGGAAAAAATATATAATTCCATTTACACAGATGTCAATTTATTTAAGCAGGTGTGTATTTGATTACTTTATGAAGACTCCTGGCTCTTTTAGTAGGATCTTTGGACTATAGATGGGCTTCCAATGTAAGATATTCAAAAAAACTAAACATGGCTATTTATTTACAGGGCAACTTGAATTAAGAGACATTCATATGCTATGAGGAAATCCAATTGTCATCAAGATATTTTGTGACTGTAATGTTAAACTGAAGTGTTTTCACCAGCATTCCTCCTAACCAAAGATTGTCTTAAAGGTTTACATAGGAATAAAGGGATAGAGACATAGTCTGGTTTTCTATACAGGATAAAGAGAAGTCCACAGAAGTTTGCCTGCAAAGATAAATCCATAATCTCACACCTATCCTCTATTTAGGAATATCCTTGGCTCTGTTTTTATGCTTTTTAAAAAATGTTATTATCTTTTAAGGCCATCATTATTACCTCAAGGGAGCTAGAGAAACAGACTTAATGCCCTAACTAGATCTACTTCAGGTATAGAGTTTGGGGAGAGAAAGCACAAAGTCATGACCTTCTGTTGAGACTTGGAGTGTGGTGTGAGAAAAATCCACATTCATAAGGGGAAGAGTTATTTCAAAATCCAGTTAAATAGGATATTCTTTTTCCTTTGGGTTCTATTGTGTAGATATGCATGCTTGATTCAGATGAAGACATCTTGGTTTCATCTGGCTTAATTTGTTGCATATAAATGTCATTTCTCTTCAGTAGGGACGCATTCTGACCAGGTGCCAAAATTAAGTTTTGTTCTTCTAATTAAAAAAAAAACGGACGAAGGGTCAATGGAACTTTAAACAGCTCTAAGCTATATAATAATGGGCATATTTCTCATACAAATGTATGTGTGCTTATGTGTTTCTGTCAGAAAGAGTGTTATGGCTTTAAGTTTGAAGAACTGTTTGATATTATCTGATAAATATCCTAAGTTTCTCATTAAATCACTTCTTTATATGCAACAAGATAGATTTATTATGTAGTTTTCAATCTTCCATGGTAGGGAACACTTGCCCAGTTAGAAATAAACTCAGTGCCAGGAATCTTAGCAGTCTGACCTACTTAGCTGAGGGTTGTTTTATTTATATTTTCATTTTCCTCTTCCTCTACTTCTTCCTTTTCTTCCTCCTCCTCCTCCTCCTCCTCCTCCTCCTCCTCCTCCTCCTCCTCCTCCTCCTCCTCCTCCTCCTCCTCCTCCTCTTCCTCCTCTTCCTCCTCCTCCTCCTCCTCCTCCTTGTCCTCCTCCTCCTCCTTCTTCCCAAATTGGGTTTATAGTTTTATTCTGCTGGGGTGTCACAATGATAGCTCCTGAAGTTGATAGACATTATAATACTTAATTTTGTTAGAAACTATGTTAATTAGTAACTTTTCTTTCACATTTTCCACATTAAAATTTCTGAATGTAATAGAGGATAGAAGGTGTTTTATCTTTTTTATTATATCTTTAACCACCAACTAAAGATTATGCTATATAATACCCAGTAAACATATCTTTCTAAAGACTATTTCTGTACATCTGACAAGTAATACATGGATATCCTAGTAGAACCTTAGTAAACATGCCAACACAGACTAGATATAGAGAGAATAATCAGACACTAAAATCAAAAGTGACCCTGAAGACATAAAAATATCAGATAATGAGAGCACAATATCCACCAGTTCTTCTAATAAATTAACCTGTGATTATTAAAATAACCTTAAATAATCTTTATATAAGTTTTCTAATAAATATGACATTTCTTATTAAAATAATTAATGTTTAATAATTCTGTGAAAAGAAGTAATTTGCCTTCCTTACAGGTAGCTTTCCATTAGTTAGTGGACCTTAAAGTAAATTATTTGCAAAAATGTTTAATATGGTCCTATGGCTAATGGCTAGTAATAAAGACCATTCTCACTAGACTAAATAAATTAAAAACTAATAAAATCACAGAAGAAATATACAAATCATGCAGGAACTTTTAGATATTTAAGTTGATGATAGAGGAGGCAAATTGCTAATTGGAGATAGTGCAGATGTTCATTAGAAAGAGAAATCTTCTCCCCAAATAGTAGGTAGATCTAACTGAAGACGTGAAGATGGGGAAAATAATTTATCTCCTAAAAGTTCAAAATTTATAAACTGATCAGTGCATTTAGGGTTATTGAATTTTTGTGTGTGGTATCAACAGATGATAGCTGCAATATTAGTGTAAACAGTTTACCTAAATGAATGATGAATGAGTAAACAAAATATAGTTCACTGTTTTGGATAAATTACAAAATTAGTACAACTTAGGGAGGTGGGGAGGGAAGGGATAGTAGGGAAAAAACAAAGGAGGGGGTAACAGTGATCCATAGGAAATGTATTGATTATCTTACTCATGTAACTGTAACCCCTCTGTACAGTATCTTTACAATAAAATATATTAATAATAATAGTTTAAAGCAAAAATATATCTAATTTTAAATATTAGTGTTTCCTTTCAAATCATGGGAACATGTCCAAGTTGTACTAATTTTGTAAGTTATCAAAAACAGTAAAATTCCAAGACAGCAAAACAACTGTTTGCATTTTGAACATCAAGACTGTGACCCCTTGTTTCTGAAAGATAATGTGACTTGTCTGAGGAAAGAGAACTGAACTTAGCAGAAGACTGGTTGGTTTATCTAGAGGAAATATCAGAACTGAAGCCTGACAGTGCATTGTATAGGAGGTACTACCTGAAAAGCCAAAATTATAAAGATTGTATAAGTATGAAAGTAATTCTAAAAGGAGCAAAAGGACATGTTAAGACAAGTGCTGCCTACTTTAGAACTTTATCTAGGCCTAAAGTTTATGGTGTGCTCACATTCATATACAGGAAGCCAGAACAGGCTGAATACCACAGCCTTCATACCCAAGCTCTTACAGCATGAAGATATTCAATAGAAATATACTGTTCCTTCTCCTGCATTAGTGGCTTAAGCTTATAGTCAGACTCAGGTCATGAGCTCTTAACTTCTGTCAGATGTCAAGGTAAAGTAACACTTAAGACAAGACTTTTAATCCTTTTACTAGACCAAGAGGCAGCTAAGAGAATCTGCCATACCATTTTTGTTAGCAGAAAACACTGAAACTCAGAGTTAGATGATTTCAAGGACAAACAAAAAATAGCAGTAAAACTGAAATTGAACTGTAAAACTGTCAGCTCCAAAATCTACACTTTATTTCTGATTGTGAAACACAAGAAATCACATCAGAAAATTCTTGAAAACCTGAGATTGTTTTGATCCCAAGCTCTACACTGAGCCCAGAGTAGCAACCTCTCCATTGAAGCCAGAATTGAAGGAAAATTCCTCAGACTGTGGTGTTTCCTGCAGCCAGTCTCTGGTCCTTCCCTTCTACAGATTTTGAGATGCAGATATCCAGATTCTGCTCCAGAAGGAGGATATAGGTTTCAAAAGGGCACAAGGATGAATCTCCCACTGGTTCCTTTGCTTTCCCAGGCTCTTCACTACCCACTTACTCCCATTCTGCAAAGAACAGAGCTGGGAGAATCAGAAGCTCTTCCATTGCTTTGTTCTGCTTTATGCACTATAACAAAACCTTGAAGACTATTGTCTCTTCTATCTGGGACACCAACCTCTAAATTCCTTGTTCTGAGAGTTTGGCAAGACTTTATTTTCAGGTAAATTAATTGGTAATCCTTTAGGATGTCTCTATTATACTGTAGCTGGTGGCATTTGCTACTTATTAAGTCAAGTTTTTAATCAAGCTTCTGAAATTCCTCACGGCAGAGACAGTTTATAAGTGACACTAATTGAAATGAAGCTACTTCCAAAACATGTCTCAACACAGAAAGAGTTATGCCTCTGAAGGATAAGAAAGTTTCGCTTAGCATCATCTTATATGGTCATATGTACACATGATCTTATATGTTCATATGTACACAGCTTTTGAGCTTTTCTGCTTGTCTGATAAGATTATCTTACATGTGTACTAATTATTGCATATAAGGGAAACCATTGGAGCTATATTTTGGGTCTGGCTTACTTCACTTAATTTAATTTTTTTCCAAGTCTTTCCATTTCCTAACAAATGGTGCGGTGTCATTCTTTCTGATTGTAGTATAGAATTTCATTATATATATATATATATATATATATATATATATATATATATATATCACATTTTCTTCATCCATTCATCTACTGAGGGGCATCTGGGTTGGTTCCATATCTTAGCAACAGTGAATAATGCTGTGAAAAACATAGTTGTGGTGGTAGCTTTAGTATGGACTTGTTTGTGATCATTTGGGTAAATGCCCAGAAGTGGGATTGCTGGGTCATAGGGGAGCTCTAGTCTTTTGAGGAACCTCCATACTGCTTTCCTAAGTGAAATGAACCCCAAGATATGGACACAAAACATTTTTCTTTGTTGTTTTCAATGTACTATGTGATTTTCTTTGGTTTCTTTTGCATGTTCTTCCTTTTATGGTATATCTCCAGTTGTCACTGTATTTGATTTTAGCACCTTGTATTTTGTATATATATATATTTATCTAATTTGGGGAGGGGAAAGGGAATAACAAAATGTTGAAACAAAGACACAGGATGATCCATTGCAATAATGAGACTTCCAAGATACTATGTTGGAAATGAACGGTACAATTTGGGGGGCAGGGAGTTGGAAAGGTGGGTAGGGAAAGGATAGTAGGAGAAAACAAAGGAGGAGGTAACATTGATCGAAAAGAAATGTACTCATTACCTTCCTCATGTAACTGTAACCCCTCTACACAGCATGTTTAGAATAAATAAAATTAAAAAAAGAAAGTTATCTTTCCTACCCCACCATCTCACATTCTTTCTGTGTCTCTGAACACATCGACTAACCTTTACCTTGTCCTGGCCTTGGCTCATTCCATGAGCAGAGGAGGTGATGTGGAAGTACAAAAATATGACTCAGGCACACTCTACAAAAATCTCTAGCAGCTGGCAATACTCAGCATGACCTTTATGTTGGATTTTGCCATAGTTTTAATCACTTTACCACCACTTGCAGAAATGTCTTTAAAAGTGCCCTGTTGAGGGAAAACTTCGGAGCCAAGACTAAGCGTATGTTCTCATTATTTCACATGTTGTCAAAGTAACCAGTATGGTGAAATGACAGCATTTTGAATAGGTTTCTGCAAAGCTCTAAATTAAGGTAGGAGGATATTTTATTACAGTTATTTTATTGAATGTTAATCTTTTGGTTGACAGTTTCAAATCCATACAAGAATAAATAAACCATACATTAATTTATTGCATCCAAAACTTTATACTTTACTTTTTGTTTTATGATTAAGTATGTGTGCAAAGAGGTTACAATTCCAAAACACAGGCTGTGAGAACCATGCTTCTTAACCAGTGCCACCCTTCCAATGATCTCCCCCAAATATCCCCCAAACTTCACTTTGAATTTCCAATCCCTATTGTAAATTACAAGTACAAAGCCCTTATAAACTGCTCTTGTTTGCAAGAGTTTGGGTTTATCTACTGTTTTATATATGTTTCTGTAAACTTGGATGCTTATTTTACTAAACATAAAGCATCATTTATAAAAAATTCCAGTACAGTACATTTAAGAGATATTTTTCAATGTGTTAATTATTGAAAATAAGCTTAAGATTTCCCTTTGTGTGCTGTCTGATAGTCATAAGAGTAAACCAGTTTTTCTTTTTTGCTATTGTTTTCAACATATTTAAAGTGTACTATGTGATTTTTTTGTTTCTTTTGTATGTTCTTCCCCCATTGTATAACTCCTGGTTTCACTGTATTTGATTCTGGTACTCTGCATCATGTATATACATTTTTCTAATTTGGGGAGGGAAAAGGAAATAATAAAATACTGAAATAGGGATATAGGTTGACCTATTGTAACAATGAGATGTACAAGACTCTGTGTTGAAAACGAACTTTACAACTTGGGGGGGGGAGAGTGAGGAGTTGGGGAGGTGGGAAAGGAAGGGATGGTAGAGGAAAAACAAAGGAAGAGGTAACAATGCTCGATAGGAAATGTACTCGGTACCTTACTCATGTAACTATAAACCCTCTGTACAATATTTTTACAATAAAAAACATAAAAAAGAGTAAACCGGACTGGGAAGGTGGCTCATTGGTAGAGCGCTTGCCTTGCATGCATGAGGCCCTGGGTTCGATTCCTCAGCACCACATAAGCAGAAAAAGAAAACCGGAAGTGGCTCTGTGGCTCAAGTGGTAGAGCGTTAGCCTTGAGCTGGAATGCTGAGGGGCAGCACCCAGGCCCACGACCGGACCCCCCTCCCCCAAAAAAGAGTAAACCATTTGGTTTCATAGAGTTATTACTACCATTTTATTTTAAAAATATGGAGCCTACAGAAAAGTTGTAATGAGAAATCCTTTAATTAGATTCACCCATTGTTAACATGCTATTTAAGAGATAATGGCACACTTCATGACACTGGCTACAAAATACTTCAACATCTTACTCCTAAAATGAAGATGTCTCTCCAGAAAAAGTGTAGCATCCCTAAAAGCGTCCCCTCTCCAGCTCCCATTCTAGTTTTAGGGTTTGAACTCAGAGGTCTATGCTTGCTTGGCTCCCTTGCTCAGCCATTGCACTATTAAAAACAGAGTCTCTGGACTATTCTTCCTTTTCAACCATGATCCTCTAATTCTCTTCCTCCTTGAATAATTAGAATTGTAGGTGTAAGCTGCAGGTACCTGGTGACTACGAAAATTTAACATTGACACAATGCTATTATTTAAACATAGTATATATCTAAATTTCTAAAATATCCCAATTAAATAATTGGTCCATTTCACCTTTTCAGGATCAAGTGAGTGAGGATCCTGCATTACTTTTAGTTTTCAAACTGGTTTCTTTAGTGTAAAACAGCCCTAGTCATTGATTTTACCTCTCTTAATATAAAACATTTAAAATGTAAAATCCACTTTTTACATACTATCCACCAAATGAGCACTTCCTCATAATGAGACTCAGATAGAACACTTTTCAGTATCCTGATGAACTTGTAAGAAATAAACTTTGAAGACAATTCACAATACTCTTTAGCCTAATTATTTGTAATAGAACTTTAATAACCATATCAAATTTATTTTTGCTTTTGGAAAATGATACAATAATTCAGTTCAATACCTAGAGAACCTGAAGATCTTATTCCTGTCATTATCATATAAAGTCTGAACATATAATTGGACATGAGTAACTCACAGCAGTCATTATAGCTACTTGAGAGGTTGCATCTGAGAGGATTATTATTCAAGGCCAACCCAGTCAGAAAGTTTGTGAGACCCCCGCCCCCCTTCTCAACCAGTAGTTGTCCTTGGTGGAATATGCCAGTCATTCTGGCACTACATAAATGCTGAGACCTGTTGTATCACAAGTCCAGGCTAATCCCAGGCAGGAGTGTCCATTAGACTCCATCTCTACTGGAGAAGCTAGATTTTATGGCAAATATTTGTCACCCTAGCCACAGTAGGAAGTGAAAAATAGGAAGATTACCACCTAGCTTAGGAAGGAAGCATGACCCTAACTCATGTGGAAAAGGAAAGAGTAGAGTGCATTCTTGGCAACTTTGAGACTCTAGTACTATCCTACCTCCTCTCCCCCACAAAAAACCTGAGCATACACAAACTTAATGACTGTGGTTCTAGTAGAGAGCTGAGGTCAAAGTCAAACTGCTACTTGTAAGCCAGGCAAATTTAAATAATCATTGCTAAGATCTGCTCATGTGCTGAAGTCTTTACAAACATAGACTTACAACACTTAACTGGGACTTGTGATAGATTGTAGACTAGTATGAGAATGAAAAATGTCTTTGTATTAGAGGGTTCTCACACTTTCATGGAGTTTTCTTTTAGGAATCCCACCTTGTTTTCCCGGTAAAGAGCCAGTAAATGACTCCTTGTGGCTTTAGCTTAAAAAGAGGAAAAGTAACTCCTTCAAGAGCATTCACTGTAATAAAGGCCTACTCTCGGGGTGAAAGTCTTTACCAGAATCTTACTTCACTTGAGAGTTGGACATCTAACTAACTCTATCCCGAATAGTTGTCGCAAGTAAGGAGTAAAGCTAAGAAGTACTTTTTTTTTTGGTTTGTTTTGCATGATTTACAATATCTGTGTCTTTTATTTTATTGTGAAAATACCGTACAGAGGGGTTACAATTACATGGGCAAGATAACGAGTACATTTCTTATCAAGCATTGTTGCCTCCTCCTTTGCTTCCCCTTCCCATCCCTTCCCATACCCTCCCACCCGGTCCTCCCCCCATCACCAAAGTTGTAAAGTTTGTTTTTCGACATAATGTCTTATACATCTCATTATTGCAATTGGTCCACCTGTATCCCTATTTAAACGATTTGTTTTTTCCCTTCCCCTCCACAAATTATAACAACATCAAATACAGTGAAAGCAGGGATTATACCATGGGGGAGGGACATACAAAGCAACAAAGAAATCATCTTATAAACAATCGCATGAAAGAAAAAAAACATTTGAATACTTATCTTGGGGTTCATTTCCCTAACATCAACTTGGCCTTAGCCCAGTGACTCCAGCTCATGAAATGACTGATAGCAAGTCGGACACTGGAGGCTCATGCCTGTAATCCTAGCTATTTGAGAGGCTGAGATATGAAGTGAGGATTGTGGTTTGAAGCCAGTTCAGTCAGAAAAGTCCTGGTGAAATTTGTATCTCCAATTAACCACTCAAAAAATAGAAGTAGAGTTGTGGTTGAAATTGCTAGAGTGCTAACCTTAAGCGCGAAGAGCTGACAGTACACAGGTCCTGAGTTCAAACCCCATGACAGACAAAAGAAAAAAAGTTAAGATTGCAGAGCTCTTCCTTTTCTTTACAATTGTTGACATTAATGGGACTATAGTATTATAGCTGCAAAGTATGCTACCTGAGGAACCGTTCTTAGAGAAGCTCAAAAGACAATAGAAAAGGCAAAAAAAAAAAAAAAAAAAAAAAAAAAAGCACATGGATTTGAAGCCTTTGGTATGCAGACTACAGAAAACATTAAATACAGTTGAATTCCTAACCAGATTAGCATAAAACCTCACGTTAATAGCCTATTTACCCAAATTCCTAATACCTAATACATCATATCAAACTTTCAACAAAAAATTGCAAGACTGTTAAATGAAAAGGAAAGAAAGTATGTATTCAAGGGGGCACCTCTTTATGAAGACGCTTTTTGCCTTCAATTGAATTAAGATGTGATTGTATAACATGACAAATAGCTATTAAAAAAATCAGTGTGATGGCTCCTATAACATGAAGAGATACTTAGCTACTTATTCAACACTAGAACAAATAAGTATAACTAAAGGCATAAAATTTAAAAGTCCTATCAATAGAACAAAAACCTGGGTATTTGTCTTAAGAAGAGAGGACTAAAGTAGAATATTTGCATTGAAGTGACCTGCTGGTTTTCTGGTCACCTCTGCTAACCAGTTTGCATCTTTGGCTCATGTTGATCCCCATGACTGCTGAAAAAAGTTATGTTTTCAGAAACATTTTCTCTCCATGCAGCCCAGCATATTTCAGCAGTCTGTTTCCCCAAAACTCATAGTTGAAAAACACTCAACCTCATGCTGACATTTCCTGAAAAGATCAGCCCAGAGGTGATTCAGTAATTCATGAAGCTTGTTCTCCAGATACAAATATGAAATACAAATCAGAAGGAACACTGGCACGAAGAAGACAGAAATCTCATCATAGTGAGTTGAGAAGTCAATCCTATTATTAGTTAACAGAGTGTTCTTTGGCATTGGGTAGTGCCAACAATGGGCTAGGTGCTGTAGAGAACATAGAATTAGACAAAGTTCTTGCCTAGGGGGGTTATAATCAAATCAGACAAACCAGACACTAACACAGTCCAAAAGTCTGGAATGGGGAGCATTGGTTTACTTGAGGAAACCAAGGTCACCTTTTTCAATGAGGATACTGTTTTTTCCTCCAACAACACTACTCTTTTTTTAATATATTTTATTTTTATTGTAGAAGTGATATGCAGAGGGGTACGGTTACATAAGTCAGGCACATAAATACATTTCTTTTTGAATCCTGTCATCCCTTCCCTCGCTTTCTCCCAGGTTTCCCCCCCACACACAAGTTACATAGTTCATTTTCTACATCATGTCTAGTATCATTTCTGTGTTTGTATATTTGTTCACCTTTTGTTCCATGTTTTCTGTGCTCCCCTTTACCCTCCTAAAGATGAATACATCAACAAATAAGACAAAAAGAAAAGACAACAAAACAGTAACAACAACCCCAGTTAGAATGTTTAGAGTTTTACAAGCAACAGTATGCATGAAAAATTCAGTTTACAGTTCTGTTCAATAATTTATTATGTACTTGCCAATAGTACTTCCATACTTGTTCATCCTTTATTCCACTTTTTCTGTACCCCCTTTACCTTCCCAAAGATGAATATTAGTACTATTAATACTTACCTATCTCATGAAACTTGGTACTCCATGTTAGAGTCATTGCCCATTATTCTGTATCTCTTCTTCATTCCTAGACATTGCATAACTAATGGCACATTCCAATTAAACTTTATAATGAACATGTACTACAAAAGAACTGTCATACTTAACCTGGCAGAGGAAACACACAATCAACGGTAGTTTTCTCAGGATGAGGCGTCCACATTGCACTTGGGGTAAGCTGACCCTTGTGATTCTCTTAAATAGGGGAAACTTGGCTGCATGATTTTTTTATAGTGGGGGACTGTGTGTGCACTCTCCCCTGGCAAAAAGTTTATAGCAGCCGGGTGCCAGTGGCTCAAGCATGTAATCCTAGCTACTCAAGAGGCTGAGATCTGAGAATGGAGGTACAAAGCCAGCCCAGGCAGGAAAGTCCATGAGACTCTTATCTCCAATTAACCACCAGAAAACTGGAAGTGGCACTGTGGCTCAAGTGGTAGAGCACTTGCCTTAAGCTGAAGAGCTCAGGGACAGAGCCCCCAGGCCCAGAGTTCAAGCCCCACGACCGCCGCCACCATCACCATCACCATTACTACCAATAATAAAAAAATTGTCAGAGCTGAGTGCTGGTGCTCACACCTGTAATCATAGCTACTCTTATGAGGCTGATATCTGAGGATCGCAGTTGAAAACCAGCCTGAGCAGGAAAGTGTGAGACCTGTATCTCTAATTATTCACCAGAAAACCAGAAGGAGAGCTGTGGCTCAAAGAGGTAGAGCTCAGGAACAGTATTCAGGCCCTGAGTTCACACCCCACAACTGACCAAAAAAAAAAGGAAAAAAAGATTTGTCAGTTCTAATTACCTATGCACTCCAAGGAAAACTCAAGTATGACAACTTTCAACAACTATCATTACTATCCTCATCTTCCCGCCTTTCTCCAGTGTATATTCTATAGACCCATGCCTTACATTTAAACATATAAATAGTTTCCATAATTAATTGATTAAAATCACAGAAGTGACCACTTCACACATTCCTCTTCTCCACAGTTTTATGTATAGGTCACAAGACGTGCACTATACACACAGAATGTTACTCTGTTGTTTTAATGAAAATATAAATACTTCTGTAATTTGAACTCAGAATAACAGTATCAGCTGTTTTTATGAAAAATCTTTGTGAAATTAACTGTCATGTGCTATTTAAGTAATATTTTTCTTTATAGTTCCTTCAAGACCTTATAGATTTTTCAAAGAGAAAACAATGGAAAATATATTATGTGGCCAAAATATAGACTAGCCTCCAGCAAGAACAATAGGTTCAAATCCAGACTGCCTTGGCGTCCATCAGCTGGTGACAGACAGAAGACCAGGAGATACGTGCCCCGGGTGTTATATAAATACATTAGTCCTGACAACTATGCCAAGCCTAACATTGCTGAAATTCAAGTGAATTCAAGGACCGGCCACACATATGTGAGTTGTTCCCTCATCCTGTAAAAAGAGGCATGGGAAAAGTTTGGCTTTCTGAAAATATCAAAAATAGCTAGAAAAGAAATGTTTCTTTGGTTCTTTCATAGGCTGAGAAGAATTATCTTAGACTTGCTTCTTCTTATCACTGATATGTTAGGGAAATACTGTATTGAGCTGGACTGAAAATCCTTTCTAGAGATTTTCCCCATTAATGATCAAACACTAGTTTTGCTCAAATACAAGATCTCCACATTTAGGTAGGACTGTTTTCTCAGATCAACTTCCTGCACTTCATTAAAGTGATATAGCAAAAGGTATATTTTATGGAAATATTCTTTCTCTGGAAACAAAAACCCAGAGAATTGGGAAACTGTAATTTCATTTAAGAAACTAACCTATCTGATATACATGTGTGTGTATGTA
Organism: Dipodomys merriami; assembly: GCF_024711535.1. Classification (NCBI taxonomy): domain Eukaryota; kingdom Metazoa; phylum Chordata; class Mammalia; order Rodentia; family Heteromyidae; genus Dipodomys; species Dipodomys merriami. Next base: position 89,561,992 of record NW_027203381.1, read on the forward strand.
TGTATATATACATATATTTATATGTATGTATATATGTATATGTGTATACGCGCGCACACACACACACAAACACAACACACACACACACACACACACACACACACACACACACACACACACACCACACAGGTTTACCAATTAGGAAACTTTGGTTCTGAAAGTTGCAGTGATTGATCCAAGGCCCTATAGCTTCTAATAACGATATTGAATAAAAATTTAGGGCTTTTGATTCAGAGGCAACATTTCTTTCCTTTTAAAGGATATACTGTTTATGAACTTACAATTTTAATGTAGTACTATATCTTTTAAGAAATAATACAAAGAGGTCTCATGTATCACCTGCCCATTTTTCTCTAGTATTAACAATATATGAAACCAACCAGAATACTGAAAATCATGTTTTCAGCACAGCATGGATTCTTCATATTGCCTTTTTATACTAACCCTTTCTTCCTTCTTAATTTCAGACAAACATTTATTTTATTCCTTATTTCTACTGTTTTGTCATTTCAAGAATGTTATATGACTGGAAGAATACAGAATACAAATGGAATCATACAGTATATAAATCATGCAGTATATACTCATACACTATAAAAACTGTGTGTGTGTGTGTGTGTGTGTGTGTGTGTGTGTGTGTGTGTGTGTTTTGTCAGTTGTGAGACTTGAACTCTGGGCCTGGGTGCTGTCCCTGAGCTTTTCAACTCAAGGCTAGTGCTCTACCACTTGAGCCAAAGCACCACTTCTGGTTTTCTGGTGGTTAATTGGAGATAAGAGTCTCACGGACTTTCCTGCCTAGGCTGGCTTTGAACCTCGATCCTCATCTCAGCCCCCTGAGTATAGGATTACAGGGCTGAGCCATGTGTGTGTGTTATGCAGTATAATTCTCTGGAGATTTATCATGTGCATCCTTTTTACAATACTGAGTAATTTATGCTGTAGTTGTACTTTAATTCATTAACTTGTCCTGTTAGAAGACAGCCAGGTTGTTTACAGTTTTCACTTTATACAAATAAACTATCTGCAAATACACATGCAAAAAGTGTTTGTATGAACATAAGCTTTATTTCCCAAAATGCAATTGCTATATGGGAATTGTAGTTTCAAAAGAAACTGTCAAGGTGTTTTTCATTCTGGCTGAATCATTTTATATTTCTGTTAGCAATCTAGGAGTGTACTGCTTTCTCCACATTCTTCATAGTCTCTAATCTTTTATTTAAGCAATTCTACTGTATATGTAGCGACATCTCAATGTATTTTAACATGTAATTTCCTTAATGACTAACATGTTGAGTTTTCTAATGTGATTATTTTCCATCTTTATATCTTCAGTGAATTTATCCCCATCGTTTTTACTTACCTAGACTCTATTTGAAACATAGTCATTACTTACCCTTCATAGGAAAGATTGGTTCCAGTACTTCCTGTGAACCTCAAAATTCACAGATGTTCAAATCTTGTATATACAGTTAGATATCAAAATTCACAAATGTTCAAGCCTCATATATAATATGACATTGTACAGTATTAACATACACAATTGCTCTCTGGATTTTAATTACCTCTGGAATCTGCATGAGAAGACTACGAGACTAGTTGTAGTGTGTTGCTTAGGGAATGACAAGAAATTTGCATAAAAGCAACATTTTTTGTTAGTGTTTTTATTGTTATTATGAAGTTGACATATGGAGAGGTAACAGCTACATAAGTCACTTAATGAGTACATTTCTTCTTGGACTACGTCACCGCTTCTCTTGCTTTCTCCCAGTTTTATCCTCCCATGTCCACCCACAAGTTGTACAGTCATTTTCAACATAGTATCTAATGAGTACCATTGCTGCATTTTTCACCCTTTGTTCCTTTATTTCTGTGTCCCCCTTACCCTCCCAAAGACAGATAAATGAACCAACAAGACAAAAAAGGAAAGCAAAAACAACAGAGGGAAAAAAACCTTGCTTCCATTTTCTGGAGAAACAACTTTTGTTGAGTAATTTTCACATGAACTTGAATGTATAAAGTGCAAACTTGTAGATATGGGTCATATTATATTTTCTATTGACTTTTGGGAGACCCTTATGTTAAAGATGTTTATGATATTATGTTATGTTAAATATATTAACTAGGTATATGGTTTAGAACTGTTTTCCCAGTTTATAATTTATATTTTCATCTTCTTTTTCCTAATTTATTGGTTTATATTTTCTCTTTATTAGTGTATATTAATTTTATGAAAAACTTTATTGTGATGTTTCTAAACATGCATAATGTACTTGATCATATTCGTTTATTGGTCATTAGTATCCCTTCTACTTCCTTTTAAATAAGTTAGTGATGCATTGTTCCAGTTTCACATGTGCTTATGAAATGCTTCCATTGTATTCATTCTTTTCTCCCTTTCCTTTCTCTCTCTCTTGCTAGTTCAAATTTGCAAACAGTCCCTTCCCCTGTATACTCATATCATTCACTTGGTTTTTAGGTTTGGAATCTACCTAAGAGAGAAAACATATGTAATTTGTTTTTGGTGGGCCTTATATTTCATGATTTCACTTAATATGACCCATGTATTTTCTTGCAAATGACAGTTTATTTTCATACTTTATTTATAGTTGAATAGGTATCTATCATCTATCTATCTACCTATCTATCTAATCTATCTATCTATCTATCTATCTATCTATCTATCTATCTATCTATCTATCTATCTATCTATCTATCTATCATCTATCTAATCATCAAATTTCTTTATCCATTCATCTGTTGATGGACACCTGGGCTGAATAAAAAGTTTTATAAATAAAAAGTATTATAAGTAATGCTGCTATAAAAATGGGTGTGCCAGTGTCTCTATTATATACTGACTTACATTCCCTTGAATGAGTGCCTGGGAATAGAAGAGCAGGGCATATAGTACTTTTTTTAGTAAGACTTTTATTGTGAAAATACTGTACAGAGGGGTTACAGTTACATGAGCAAGGTAATGAGTACTATTCGTATCAGGCATTGTTGCCTCCTTTGTTTTTCCTCTACCATCCCTTCCCTCCCATCTCCACTATAGTACTTTTATTTATAGTTTTTTTTTTTTTTTAGGAATAATGATTTCCAGAGGGGCTACACTAATTAGGATTCTCACCAATTGGTTAGAAGCATTTCTTTTCCCTTAAATCTGCTTTATAGATCTTTCATGAGCAAAAACTTCTAACTTTAGTGAGATACAACTTATCATTCCTTTATTTTAATTGAGAAAATATGTACAGAGGGGTTACAATTACATGGGCAAGGTAATGAGTACATTTCTTATCAAGCATTGTTGCCTCCTCCTTTGTTTCCCCTGCCCATCCCATCTCATCTCCCTTATCATTCCTTTTATAGTTATCATTTTGGTGTCAAGCCTAAGAACTTGTTGTCTAGGTTTAATGTAGTTCATGCCTGTAATCCCAGTTACTTAGGAGGCTGAGATCTGAGGAATGAAGTTGAAAGAAAAAGAAAGAAAGAAAGAAAGAAAGAAAGAAAGAAAGAAAGAAAGAAAGAAAGAAAGAAAGAAAGAAAGTGAAAGAAGGAAAGAAAAGTTCAGGGACAGTGGTTAGGTCCTGAGGTCAAACCTCAGTTACTAGCAGTAAAAATAACATAAAATGAAAGAAGGAAAAGAAAAGAAACAAAAACAAGATCTTCCTCTACTATTTTATGAAAATCTTACTATTCTATTTTTTATCTACTATCTATTTTGAATTAAGGTTTGTATAAGGTATGAGGTTTAGATTGAGGCTTTTGTCAATGGAGGTCCATCTTACCCATCATCATATTTTGAAATACTATTTCCTTCAAATGATTTTGTACTTGTATAAAAAATTAATATATCATTTATTCTGGACTCCCAATTCTGCTTTATTCATCTTTATAACCATTTTCTACTTCATAGTCACAATTACAGTAAATATAATTTATCTTGGCATGATCCTTGGGGATTTTCTATAGTTAATAGCATGACCTCAGGGGTACTAATAATTCAGATGGTTGCTTTATTCCAAAAAAATGGAATCAGCCCAGGTGTTCCTTATTGTATGAATGGATCAAGAAAATATGATGTATATATATATATATATATATATATATATATATATGCACAATGAAATTTTACTCATGTATTAGAAAGAATGATGTTGTGTCATTCATAAGGAAATGGAAAAACTTGAAACACATTTTATCAAGTGAAGTTAACCAGATCCAGAAAAACAATTGTTGTATGGTTCCTCTCATTTGTAATAGATATAATGTACCTATAATCTATCAATAAGCATGTTGGATGGTATGCAAGTGGTTACAAATGAATTAACTGAACTACAATAGACTTTATGGAGAGTTCAAATAGTATAATCTTTTAGAAAGACTAGGTCAAAGCTTAACAATATCAGCCCCCAGGAAATGGATACATGCAAGAGTGGGAATGGAGCCAAGAAGAAAGAAGTAAAGGAGTGAAGAGAGGAAGATGGGGAGAATGTAGTCAAGAATTCATTGTATCTACTACAAAATTAAGAAAAGTAAGAGAAAGGGTGGGTCAAAGGGGAATGAGAATGTCAAAGGCGTTACATTGATCAAGATGAATTGTCTTCATAAGCTGCTTTGTTAAAGTGTACCTCCTCTGTACAACTACTTAAAATAATTTTTAAAAGTACAACTACTTAAAATAATTTTTAAAAATTCATGACAGTGGCACAATGTCTTGTCTTCTTTATCGTTTACTTGGACCTACTGTTGCTGTGGGAATTGTAATAGAGTGACTAAAAACAGGAGTGAAGTCAGACTGTATTTGAAGTGAATTCTGGCTTCCTCATGCATTAGGCGATATGACCTGTGTAAGTATCAACTTTCTTCACTATAAATATAGTAATAATGATAGCTTTCTCACCAGGTTTCAACTTATTACAATAAGTTGAAGTACGCATCTTGTGTAGGGCTTGACTTATAATAAGTACAGATTAGCTTTGTATTCATGTTATATATTAATAAGTGATGTATTATTAATATTGAGATGTTACTAAATAATTATTGAATTTTTGATCTTATATATTTTCAACTCTTTCTTGGTTTTAAGCATTCTCTTGGAATGCATTTTAAACTTTTTTGGTATTTCCTTCAATAAATAGAGAAAGGTGAAATGCTATATACATATGACCATATAAGATGATGCTAAGCGAAATGAACCCCAAGATAGGGACACAAGAGGTTTTATATTTCTTGCTGTTGTTTTTAATGTATTTACAACATACCATGTGCTTTTTTTGTTTCTTTTGTATGTTCTTCCCCCATGGTATAACCCCTGTTTTCACTGTATTTGATTTTGGTACCCTACATCTTGTATATACGTTTTTCTAATTTGGGGAGGAGAAAGGAAATAACAAAATGCTGAAAGAAGGATACAGGTTGACCCATTGTAACAATGAGATGTACAAGACACTATGTTGAAAACAAACTTTACAACTTCGCAGGCGCGGGGTGAGAGGGGTGGGGTGGGGACAGGAGTTGGGGAGATGTGGAGGGAAGGGATTGTAGGGGAAAAACAAAGGAGGAGGTAACAATGCTCCATAGGAAATGTACTCATTACCTGACTCATTACACTGTAACCCCTGTGTACAGTATTTTTACAATAAAAATATATACAAAAAAGAAAATAAGTAGAGAACTCACATAACCTGGAGTGGTAAAGTTACTTCTACTGTGTGTCACCAATGTGTTATTCTCCAGTGTGTTACTTTGGTCCACACATTCCAACTGGATAGTAGATAGTGAAAACAAATTCAACCGTTTCCTGAAACACAAAGGCTTTGTTAGAAAGGAAACACTTTTTGTGTCCAAATGAGCAATTTCTGATAAATCAGGTAATTCTAAGCTGACAAGGCAGGGTTTTATATTTGGAAGTTTCCAGAGGAGCTGTCCATACTACTCAGATTTATCCAGCTTTCTTCCTGACTTTGGCAGTATGGACCTGATTCTAACTAAACATACCATGAAATAAGCTGTACATTTGGCTCCAACATTATTCTGCTTGGTCCAAACTGGCATCAGAATCATTAACTAAATACACAGTGACTTGGAAGGAGAGAGAAAAAGACTCAAGCGAGTTATAATTGTTATTGCCAGAATCAGTGTCCTCTTTCTTGCTGACACCCAACACAAGCAAGAAGCAGGTCTATATGTTAGTAATGTCGTAAGTTGTGGTTGATCTACAAAAGAAGAAATGGGTTTTCAATATTGTGTTAAAATATTCAATTATGGGCTGGGAAGGTGGCTCAGTGGTAGAGTGCTTGCCTTGAATGCATGAGGTCCTGGTTCAATTCCTCAACACTACATAAGCAGAAAAAGCTGGAAGTGGCACTGTGGCTCAAGTGGTAGAGAGCTAACCTTGAACTGAAGAGCTGAAGGACAGTGCCCAGGCCCAGAGTTTAGGCCCCACGACTGACCAAAAAAAAAAATCATTTATAAACCTGATTGTTTCTCAGTCTTTTTGTTTTGAATTGTGTCTTGTTATTATCCAGTATGTTTTGAAACAGTTCTCATTACCACACAAGCTTTCTCCATGTATGCTTCCAGTATGTTGGCGTCTTTTTATTTTATTATTATTATTTATGAGGTGAGAAATGGTCCCAGAAGACTAGATGACTTTTCTTCACAAACACAATGAAAACAAAATGAGGAGAGTGATTCCAAGTGAGTGGTTCCTTTTACTCATCTAACAATGGATTAAAAAGAAGTTGGGAGGGAAGGGATGGAAGGGGAAAAACAAAGGAGGAGGCAACAATGCTAAATAGGAAATGTACTCTTTACCTTGCTCATGTAACTGTAATCCCTCTCTATACAGTGTTTTTACAATAAAAATAACCTACAAAAATTTTAAAAAATACAACACAAAAAACCTTAGTTTTCCAGATAAGAAAAATAAAGTTGTGGATTTGATTAAGCAAACAAATTGTGATAGTACTCTAATAAACAGATAAGCAAAACGACTCCACTACTTTAGGATGCTTATTTAAAATGTCACCATGATGCCTTCCATCTCCTGGTTAACCACTTTTTAAATTCCATGATATACCAAGGGAAGCAGATTCTATGATAGAGGGGAGAGAACCGCTATTGCGTTTCTACATTTAGGAAAATGTCTTATGCATAGAAAGGACCTAATATAGTTAAAAGGATTTGTTATAAATACCAAGTCATAGATATTACTGTTAAATATTAATATTATGCTATGTTATAAATTCCTGGATATGACTTATTTATAAAATGTGTTACATCAATTAAAGTATTCTAATTGATTTTGACATAAAATAATTGTGTATTATAAAACTGAATTACGAAAGCTGAAATGATATAGTTATACACCTATAATCAAATAATCAAAATTAGTGTCTCTTAGTATGTCCTTTCAAGATTGTTTTTTCTTTCTCGAAGTTTTAAAATTTTATTGTAAAAGCGATGTACAGAGGGGTTGCAGTCACATAAGTCAGGTAATGAGTACATTTCTTTTCAAATAGTGTCACCCCTTTTCTTGTGTTCTCCCGCTTCCCGCCCCCCCTCCATGTTGTAAAGTTCCTTTCCAACATAGTGCTTAGTGAGTATCACTGTTGTGTTGCTTTATGCTTTGTCCCAGAATTTCTTTACCCATCCATTTATTGATGGACTCGTAATGTACAAGCTTTTTTATTCAGACACAAAATTAATTATCTTTGATAAAAATGAGATTGTACTGTAAATTGTTTGGTAACTTAATTTAAGTAAAAACCTATCATATTCAATTTATTTCTAATTAATGCATATTTACATAGTTGTTTTAGTAGCTCTATGTATTTGCCATGATTTCTTTACACAAGTCTCAAATGATGGATAATTAAGGGGTTTTTTGGTAGGTAGGGGTAGGTATTTTTAGAAATAATAACAATTTAATGTTAATATTGATTGGTCTCTGTGGAACTCTTCCATTATTTTATTAGGATAATAAAATAGAAATGAAATAAAATTATTGAACCAAATGAATGAATGAACTAATTAATGAACCAAATTAAAATTTATGCTATGGATAGTCCATGTTTGTCTGTGCTTCCAATAACAGTGTATAAGCAACTCCTCCTATTTTACTACTAATGAAAGCCATTCATCAGTTTTCAATTCTTTTTAAATCTGGTAGATGGAAAAATAACAGTGTTGCACTGTAATCAAATTTCTATTTTGATTCTAAATTTTTTGTTTATTCACTATTTGATCATTAATTGATTATTCTTCTTAGTGACTAAATTCTGTAGTCAATACTTGATTTGAGGAGGATTGGGCTTTGATACCTGCATATATATTAAATGTTGATCAGTTGCTTTTTAAGTTACTCAATTTCTTTCAAATTAAAAATATCAGGTAGACTCTTTTTCATGAGCAATATGTTTTCTAGACTACTTCAGTTTTCCTTTAAGAGGAAAACCTAGACTAGACAGAAAAATGGTAATTGTACCTTTTGCCTGTATTTCATCATAATTTGCTGAAAGCTCTGGGACACAGATGCTGTCTGAAACACATACCATGCACTGTCCATTTTTCTTATACAGTCTTTCTATTGTAAGATATGTCATGTCCCTAAATGATAAAAACCATAATTCATGTCCAGGGCTATATGGGATCCAGACCTAGTAATTACTTACAACATACTGCTGTCTCTGAAGTGGTCTCACACTAATGATATAAATTAATTGTGTCTTGATGATGGCAGAATAATATAATTAATACCATCACATGGTACATCTGGTAGCAGCATTTCATTCTCTCATCAGAAAGTTAAACAATAAGAAAAGAAGGGATTGCTTGCTTGCTTTTTTCTTTTCTTTTCTTTCTTTCTTTCTTTCTTTCTTTCTTTCTTTCTTTCTTTCTTTCTTTCTTTCTTTCTTTCTTTCTTTCTTTCTTTCCTTCCTTCCTTCCTTCCTTCCTTCCTTTCTTTTTCTTTCTTCCTTCCTTTCTTTCTTTCTTTCTTTCTTTCTTTCTTTCTTTCTTTCTTTCTTTCTTTCTTTCTTTCTTTCTTTCTTTTTCTTTCTGTCTTTCTGTCTGTCTTTCTTCCTGTCTTTCTTTCTGTCTTTCTTTTTCATTTGCTTCCTTTGGTTCCCTTTCTTACTGCCAGATTCTGCTTAATCCAGTCACGCAGGGCATGATGGCTTGTGTGAGAGCTGATACCCTTCTTTTCCCACAGGCACACATCCACCCCTGCTCTGTTTTTCTTCATCTTGAGGGTAATGTGCAATCTGCCAGGCCTAACTCATTACTCACGCTGGAGTCTGCAAATTCTCTAGAAGTCAAAGCACTGACTTTGGTGGTTATGTGGTCCTTGGTCTCTGCCCTTTGGGAGCTAAAAGTGAGAGAGCTGTAGCAGTGGGAAACAGAGATGCTGCTGTCTCTCAAGCTACCATTTCTACTACAATAGACAAACTGGTCTTTTCTCTCTATTCTACAGAACAGCATGTAGCAGCTAGGGTGTGGAATATTCTTTTGATTGCTTACAGACCCACAGAACTAGTGGAATGGGGGCATAACTGTCTACCAATACCTCCAAGTAGTTCTTACAATTTAATCTTCATTTGTTTTTCTTACAGTAAGAAGTCTTTCATTGTGAAGAGGGAAGCTTTTGCTGCCTAGCAAACCTTGCCGAAAATGTACGTCTCCTCACATATTTCCCCATTTTTATCTTTAGCGCAGGCTGGGAATTCTTTAGAAGAAGAATGTACTTATAAAAGAGGATTTTTGTTTGCTACTAAATCAATACTTAGTAAGAAATAACTGTCTGTTAGATACCATTAAAGGCATAGAGAAATAAACCAGAGTGAAACGTAAATCTCTTCATGGGGTAAGATGGAGGTAAGGAGGCAGCAAGAAATAATCTAATAAATAAAAATAATGATGCCCATTATGAAATAAACTCAGTACATCACATATAATACGTAAAGTGATGGGGTAGGTGGCATGAAAGGACCACTTAAAATAAATGACAGGGAGGAGGTGATAGGTGAGCTGAGCAACTAGAAATGACCAATGTGCCTAGATTGAGAGACAGAGAATTTCAGCACAAGAAAACCCAGGGGTGAAGACTCTGAGGCTTGAAAGAATATAGAGAATAATGGGCAAAAGAGAGAATAATGGGCAAAAGAGAGAAGTCAGAGATAAGGACAGATTCAGTCAGATCTGACTTCACTAAGGAATTCAGATTTTATTCTAAATGCAACAAGACACTTTGGGTGTTTTACTGAAGGCCTTATTCTGATGCCTGACTGAATACCAGAATGTCTTGTTCTGTGTAGTCTTGATAGAAAAATTACTATAAACAATTTCTTACAGAGTGTTAGGAAGGAAAAATGTGTGTCCTTCTCTAAATCCTCCAATTTTACAGGAGCTTATATTTCTTTCTTTCTTTTTTTTTTTTTTTTGAGCTTTACTGTAGTGTTTGTGTAGATGATAGAAGAGCTCAAGTAAAAGGAAAAAAATCAAAATCAACTGGACAACCTTCAGTAATCAAGGCTCAAGATAAAAGTGACTTAGTCAAGGGTGAAATGATAGAAATAAAGAGAAACAAACACATATTGGGGGCATTCTTAAAGTGCTTCTAAAGAATTTGTTGATGGATAGAATGATAATAATGATGAGGGTGAGATATGAAAGAAGAGTACAGAATGCACCAAGATTTTCAACTGTAGCAGGGCAGGCATTTACTGTCATAGTGAAGAATCAAGAATGAGGGTCTAGGAAGGTGGCTCAGTGGTAGAGCGCTTGCCTTGCATGCCTGAGGCCCTGGGGTCGATTCCTCAGCACCACATAAGCAAAAAGGAAAAAGCCGGAAGTGGCGCTGTGGCTCAAGTGGTAGGAATGAGTAACTGACGAGTCATAAATGTTGGCTTCCTTAGGCAGAACTAAAATTGATATCTTTTAGACATCCAACTGAAAATGTCACTCACATAGTTGAGTTAAGTGGGGTTTATTTAATTACAATTTGAGAAGTGTCTTTTGATTCATTGAATCTAAACTAAGGAATCTTAAATGAAAACATGCATAGGGTTTTTTTTTAATGGTTTGTTGTTTTGGAAAACATGCATGGTTTTGAATGGGGAGAAATGTTTTAAATCCAACATCATTTCTATCAAAGATGTCATTTCTCTTATAAACATTCAAAAACAAATTTGTATTTAACTCCTTTCCTTTTATTCCATATACAAATACAAATAGTTTCTCAAGTACTGTTAGGTTTCTTTCTTCATGGTACTTGGATGCTCCAGGTTCTTCCAGGATACTCCATTAAAAATCATTTAGCACTTTTAGGCTATCGTCCTCATTTGTTCCTCAGATATTTTCCTTCTATCTATTTTCTTGAACTCTTCAGTTTAATCAAATATATTGGTCCATTTGGAGCCTCCTTAGGCCATTTCTTCATGCCTCAACTCGAATGAATATCTTTCTCCCTGCTCTTAGACACATATTACCTACCCTTTAGTTTCAGATACAATTTTCCATCTCTAAGAGATGTGTCTTGTTCGCCTTTCATCTTTATCATTTATCTCATCATTTGTGCCATTGGTTTCAGGATCACTATAACATAACCTGTGTGGTGTTAATAACACTCATTAATCTCTCCCATGTCACATCTATTCACAAAATCAAAACCTTCTGTAGGCTAGAAATCAGATAAAACTCTTGGGTAATCACTTTTAATGAATGTTTCATGCTACCTTTTTTTAGCAAGTTGTTTCCTGGTTTTTAATTGGAACAAAGATGTATCAGTGTGGTTGAGTGGCAAGCATATCAAGTATACCTTGAAGAGGATGATTTTAGATTTCTAGCTTGATTCATCAAACTCTCTCAACCAGCTTTTGAAGAAAACTGGAGAACTCAAATAGTGTGATTTCTTAGAAAGGCAGTCACTGTTCAACTAAATAAAGGCCAGGAAGCAAGTACTTGAAAGTGGGGTGGGATCCAAGGGAAAAGGGTAAATGAATGAAGATGAGAAGAGAGAAAGAATGTAGCTAAGAATTCAATGTATATCATGTAAAATGAGGAAGAATGAGGGTAGGGAGAGGATGGGTGAGAATGTTGAAAAGGTTGACATTGATCAAGATGGATTGTATTCACAAACTTCTTTGTTAAATGGCAACTCCTTTGTACAACAACTTAAAGAAAATTAAAAATTAAAAAAAGAAAGTGCTGACATGTGGTATCCTTTGAATAATGGCAATTCTTACATCAGCTTAGCCTTTTTGGAAGTTTTTCACTGAAACCAGAGAAAGAAAAATAAATCACATTTCATATCCACAAGTAATGAAACACTTAAGAATTTAGATAACACATATACACACTGCCTTGAGTTTATGCTGACAATTTATGAAGGGGGAAAGCAAAATACACAGCATCTGTATGAAGAATGTATGCTGGTCCTTGGGCAATGGGAAACTAGACTGACCTGGACAAGGTGGCCAGCTGGGTCATGTGCTGTAGACTATACCTATTGTTCCAAGGACATTTCACTTCTACACTGCTGCTGTAGACCAAATAATCTCTCAGATATATTAGTGGCTTTCTCCAGACCTGGCAGTAAGAATGTAGATAGAAGGAAGAGTAATTTTTTTAATCATTATAATAAACACCAATTGAGCTATTTTAGGATTTCAATTTTACGCTGAGAGACAAAGGAGTTTTTTGTTTTTGTTTTTTGTTTGGTCATGGGGCTTGAACTCTGGGCTTGGGCGCTGTCCTTCAGCTCTTCAGCTCAAGGCAAGCACTCTACTGCTTGAGCCACCATTTTCTAGTGCTTTATTGGAGATAAGAGTCTCACGGACTTTCCTGCCTGGGCTGGCTTTTAACCGTGACCCTCAGATCTCAGCCTCCTGAGTAGCTAGGATTACAGGCGTGAGCCACGGGCTCCCAGCTCAAAGGAGCTTTTGTGAAATCACAAGTACAAATCAAGTATGGTTGTCAGTTAATACATTTTTCAATAAGTACACTAAATAAAACCACATCCATGTCTTTTGGTGACAATGACTGATTCTTCTCATGTTTCTCTGACACATGTTTCTCTGGCCTCACTCTGTGGTGAGAAGTTGACCTTGCTATCTTAAAGCTGGAAAGGAGTGTTAAGTTCTGTAATATTTGTTTGTTGGTTTAAATGATTACAGATATGAAATTATCTTCTAATTAGCATTACAAATGACTCATTCTTAGGAGAGGACCTACACAGAGACCCAATGAATTATATTCTGCAATTATTCTAGATCCAAAAGGAAATAGCTATGATGAAATCAAATATTTTTCAAGGAGAAAAAAATTATTTATCAACATATTTCAGTTACTAAATAAAGATACAAATTTAACCACCATTTTTCAATATCTAACAAATTAAGAGGCCTAGGTAGTCAGTATCAATGATGAGTCACCTCATGAAAAGAGAGAAAATTTTGTTATAAAGTCCTATAATACGTTTTGACAATAAATTAAATGTAAATCCACTCATAGCTCTAACTCTAAATACTAGTGTTTTGAAAATAAAAAGAATAGAAGAACACACCTCAAAGATTCCTTATAGCAAATTCCAAGGCTATACAGCAAAACAGCCCACTGCTATTAACAAGTAAAAATAACATGTACTGTTCTGTCACATGTGGACCTTGTTTGGATTCTATTTGCTGATAAGCAGACAAATGAACAACTTGGTGATGAAATGGAGGAAATTTGAATATTGTCTGGGGACAGAAAAGCTAAACAGAGTAGCAGAGGGAAGGAAATAAAGATGGGCAAAGGGGCAGGATGGAGGAAAATTTGTGAAAATATTGCTAGTGTCTTTATTAGTTGAGTGTACAAATAAATTTCATCCTCATTTACATATAATTTTATGTATCAAATTTTATAATTTTATATATTGTGTATTTGTGTGTGTGTGTGTGTGTGTGTGTGTGTGTGTGTGTGTGTGTGTGTGTGTGTGTACTGGTCCTGGAATTTGAATTCAGGACCATAAGCTATTGGGCTCAATGCTAGTACTTTATCACTTGAGCCACAATTCTACTTCTAGATTTTTGGAAGTTAATTGGAGATAAGAGACTCCTAGACTTTCCTGCCTGGCTGTCTTCAAATGGAGATCCTCAGGTCTCAGCCTCTTGATTATTGAGTAGTGAGTAGTAATTTTAGTTACTAGTAATCCTAACCACTAGTAATCCTAGCTAGTTGCCAGTGAGCCACTGGTACTCAGCTGGGCTTATACACTCTATACACTTTATTTTATCCATTCTATTGCTTTCAGAACAAAAGAGCTATGAAAATTTAAACTAGTTTGTACTTCTGTTTAGAAATGTAAAGCCAGGAAGAATACATTAAAGAAACTTACTAGTGTCATCTGATAAATCTGCCTGTGTAATTCACTTGGTAGATTAGTTAGTTGGCAAAACAAATATGCTACTGGGATAACTCAGGGCTTTGAAAGGAGTGGTCTGGGTAACAATGTTTTCAACACTACCATGATGGGTAATTTTATATGTCGACTTGACTTGGCTAAGAGATGCCAAGAGATGGCAAAATGATTTGTCTGTGTGTCTGTGAGGTTATTTCTGAAAGAGATTATCTTTTGAATCAGTAGGCTAAGTAAGGAAGATGGCTTTGACCAATGTGGGTGGGCATAACTTGATCTATGGAGAATGCCAATACAACAGAAAAAGTGGAGACATGGGGAGTTGAACTTGTACATCCATCTTCTCCTGCCCTGGCACAATCACAGCCTTGGTTCTCAGGCCTTTTGGATTCAGACCGAATTACAACACTGGTTTTCTGATTCTTCAGCTTAGAGCAACAGTCATGGAACTTCTTCAGCCACATAATCACGAGGCAAGTCCTATAATAAATCTCATATATATATGTATATATACACATATATATATACATATATATGTATATATATATATATATATATATATATATATATATATATATCTGCCTTGAAGAATCTTGGTTGGAACAACCATCAAAATCAAAATTATCCATCCTGTTCTTTTTCATTGTCTGAAAAATTTGTTGATTCATTGAGTCATGATTCTTGTGAAGATTGGAAAATCAAATATAGATGCTTGAGCAAATGGGTAACAAGGATCAAATAGGGTAATCAATTTCATTTATATGATTTATATTTTTGTCATTTCTGTTTCTCTTTTTCAATACTTCTGTATATTGTATATTGTTAATAAATAACGTGACCACAAGCCAGCAGTGATGAGTCATTAAAGCTACAACTTCTCAAAGCAAATTATTCAGGTTTGAATTATGCCTCCATTCTTACTAGCTTTGTGAGTTGACACATCTATGTGTCTTCGAATCTTTGTCTCTGAAATGGAGGTAGTTACATCACTTTCATAGGATGTTAACATGTGTAGTATGTCTTGGATAGTGATAAGGAACATGATGTAGAGTCTAGAAAATTCTCTGTGCCTCTTCTGTCTAAAAAGAAGCCAGGAAATTCCTTCCCCAAGTTACTCCCCACCCCAGAAAGGGATGCTTCTGTATAGTCTCAAATGTTTCCTAAGAATTTAGGATCCAGAAGAAAAGTCTGGAGCATTGGCATAAATTATTCCCAGCTGTAATACATTTTAATATTCATCATAAGAACTAAGAAAAGAATGTATTGTGTATAAACCAGTCTCTCTGGGCTGACCATTATTTATAAACATGGATGAATATACTTATACCTACTTCTTTTCTTATGTAGGTTTTATATTAATTAGTTTACTTAAATAGCATTTGGATTAAATCATCAAATTTAGTATTTTGAAACTATTTAAAGCCTGCTTACCACCAAATTGTTTAGTTCTATGCTCAATCCTTTAATCACCTCTCAGGATTTAATGATAGAAAGCATGTTCATGGTTGTTTTAAACTCCTTTGTGGATGAAATATATCACATCTTTTCCTTTTGAATGTCACCAAAACTTCAACAGCCTATATCTCACAGGTCTTTCCAAAGTTACAAAATAGATAAATATTTTGAATGGCAGATGCCTTGATTACAAAGGAATAACACAGATTCCTGTCCTGAAAAGATGTATGTGTGCAGACTTATAAACCAAGCTCAGAAGATGATGAAAGGACTTTGATTTTTCTAGTTACTCATCCACAAGAACATCAGTTTAGTTCCATTGACTTTGCTGGAAGTTTATCAACTTATTCTAATATTCTAAGTTATTATGACATTCCTCATCACTGTTAGAATTGGAAGAGATTTTCGTGGGGAGAAATAAGTGAGTAATTGTCTTGGATCTTTGGAACCAGTTATGAATTACTCTGAAGACAGCTGCAGTAATATAAAACTCTTGGGCACTTAAGATGGTCATTTCTTATGAAGCGCCCATTTACTCAATATGACTGCCTGTCTGAATGCACATCCATAACTATCCTGGCTCCAACTCTATCTTTGCCACTACAGTTAGTTTGGAGGATTTTCTAGTCAATCTACTTGTTGGTGAATCTAGAGCTCCAAAAATCTTCATTCAAATCCTTAGGTTCTCAGAGTCTGTCTCACAGGAATCCTGTCCTCTGGAGATAGTATCAAGAACTGGTTCCAGGACATAGATGGCAGAGTGAATCTGGAGTTGGTCTGCTGTCAATGAAGTTCATGTCATGGTCAATAAGTAAAGTCCTCATAGGCCACGGTGTGTTGAAGTGGTATATTAGCAAATCATGAAAAAGGACTGGTAAAACGTAATGTACCAACATTAGAGTAAGTGTCTGTGAAACACTTGCACAAGTAGAGGAAGCCTTGGATTGATGCTAACAGACCATTTAAGAAAAAACACTAACATGCTAAAAGTACAGATAACAAATTAAGTATGAGCTCTGGAAGTCATAGGATCTCCATGGCAGAACCAAAGACTATCAATTCTTGTAGCTGAAAAAGAAGAAAAAAATGTAGTAGTAAAGTTCCAGAGAAAGTTGACCTTTCAGCAGTAGAATAAACAAATGCTAAGACCATCGGCCTCGTATTAGTAGTTACTTTTGCATCACTGTGATGAAATGCCTGACATCAACAACTTAACCTAGTGGTTTCAGAAATTTTAGTGCATAGCCATTGGCTCCATCAATTCTGAGTCCATAGTGAACACAACATCATTGCAGTAGGAACAGGTAAAGGGAGAAGTTATTGACCACATGGTAGGCAGGAAGCAGAGAGCTAGGGAGGAGACAAGGAACCAATGTGACTGTCAATGCATCCTCTATTGACCTATTTTCCTGCAGCCAGGCTCCACATTCAAAAGTTTTCACAACATCCCAAAATAGTGCCACCAGCTGAGGAACAAATATTCAGCACATGGGCCAGTGGGTGATGTTTCAGATTCAAACCATAAAAAGCCCATTAAGAGGGCGAGGGATAAGGCCATCTGGGTCAGTTTATCAAAAATCTTGAATCCCAGATCTCTGGTTCTTTTTGAGTCTGCAGGATTAGCCTACAGGTCTACATTAAAGGTTGGTTCATTCCTCTTCTGCTTTGTAAGACAATACCTAGCGATGATTTAGAATAGAACCTTGCCAAGGATGTTCTGGGTCTGCTAGAAAAAAAAAGTGCTATACACCAAAACATCAGCAGGATTCGTCAATGCATCTTAGCAGAAGCCAGAAGAATTTTTATGAGATTTGGTCCTGAGGTGCTGAAGCAGTAGAACAGAACATAAAGTTGGATGGGCAAGTTTATTTATTTTTCTCCTGGGATATAAGATTGAATTCTTTGGCAAGACTCTAGGAGACAGTGTTAACATACTGCTAGGCTGCTCCTTGGAAGCTTGGCAAAAAACCCAAAATGATGTAAATGTTGTAAAATAAAGCAAAATATTAGAGCCATAGAGACAAATAGCTAAGAGAGAGAGAGAGAGAGAGAGAGAGAGAGAGAGAGAGAGAGAGAGAGAGAGAGAGAGAGAGAGAGAGAGAGAGAGAGAGAGAGAGAGAGAGAGGGAGAGGGAGAGGGAGAGGGAGAGGGAGAGGGAGAGGGAGAGGGAGAGGGAGAGAGAGGAACAGACTAGAAGAGTTCTACTATATGAGGCTGGACACTCCACCAGCTGAAAATGTAGTGTGAAGGGCTACATGAACCTATATTTATGAAAGCAACCATGATTGAACTGGTGAGAGGGATAAGGATGTCATGGAGAATCTCAATGGTTTTTCCTTGCAGGCTATTAGTGATAGGTAACATTGCTATCATAGAGCTGGAAACAGAGATGCCAAAGGTCAGTTGCTTCATGACCACAAACTATGTACAGTTACAGGGAAAGTCTTTCATCTTATCCATTAATTACTACAGCACAAATATTTTATGGGGGCGGGGTAAATGGGCAGCCAGTTTGGGTCTTTATTAATGTATGCAACCCAAATGATTGATTTAAGATTAGGAAGCTGGGGGTACCTGCCCTAAAAAATGAGGATTATTTTCCCAGTTTCTAGACCCGAACTAGATTTAGAACAAACCCATTTGGACTTCAGTAAATCTGTGCTTCAGTAAACCTTCATGCTTAACGTTTGCATCAGACCCAGAACATAGTGACTGAAGTAGAGCTTATGTTCAACGGAGAATACAATACCATGGTAAATGCAAATGGCCATGATTGTCCCAGTTCTTCTCCCAAAGGAATCTATAGTCATTTGCTCCTGAGACGACACTAGGAAAGAGGAATATCTTGGGATGTAGGGACTAAGGTATCATTTATCTCCAGGAACCTGAAGAATGTTATAATCTTCCCTATTATAATAGGTAGGGATTATGAGGTCCAGATAGTAAAAACAAAAATTCTGGGCCATGAATGTCTCATAGTAAGTCTATATCCTATCTCTAAGCATGTAATTGATAATTGGTACAACTCATTGATTTGTTGGCCTGTGGAATAAGTAAAGAAAGTTAGATGGAAGCCATCTATTCTTTGTTTAGATATGAAATAGAAACATCACTATGTTCCAGATAAAAGAGCAAAGATTCAGACCTAAGGAGGTAGAGATGCTTATTCTTAGTAATGTCCCAGTCTGACCATATGAAATATTTTGAATCCTATTGGATGACAGTATACTACTACAAAACTACAATTACAGCTTCTGGACCAGGTATGGACTAACTGCAAAGTTAGATTAACATAGTTGATGTTTTAAGTGTTATTTCCCATCTCTGCCAAAATAGAATATTAAAAACAGAAGCTGGCTTGTGGCTTTTGAGTTCATTTATCACTAGAATGTCTGAATTTTTATGTAACTTTTGTGTGTGCATCTCTACATGCTAACACGTTTGCCTCTGACAGGTTTATAGGGTATGAGGTATCTTCTAGGTTGAAATAATTCACAAGTTGGTGAATGTCATCTTCCCTGTATAGTCTTCCTTAGAGGAACACATACAGTATATTTTTAGTATCTACCTGCTAAGTGACCCAGTGTAAACACAGGGTTCTGGTACAGTATTGGCGTGGCAACAGACACAGGCATACTCCTTGTATAGACTAGTGCCAAACTGATTATTTCAATTGTGTAATTAGTTTAAAACCCAATAAATGGATTGGATTTTTTTAAAAAAACAGCTAACCTTTACA
This sequence comes from Dipodomys merriami, assembly GCF_024711535.1. Classification (NCBI taxonomy): domain Eukaryota; kingdom Metazoa; phylum Chordata; class Mammalia; order Rodentia; family Heteromyidae; genus Dipodomys; species Dipodomys merriami. Next base: position 89,581,587 of record NW_027203381.1, read on the forward strand.
TGGAAGAGAAGATTTATAATTTTACCCAATTTACCTTAAATATCCAGCCCTTGTTTATAACGTAACTCTTAAGAGCTTTGGCCATGTGAATATTCTGTGGTATAACTCACTAGTCCACTCCATTGATGTCTCATCTTAGTTGGAACAAATGAGCAAGGTGTACTAAGTATGTTGGAGGCCCTGATAAGGCATGTGTTTCTTAATAAGTCTTATGTCTCTAGAGGTGGGAGATTCAACTCAGTGCCCTGGACTAGGAACTACGGTATCAATTTTTCATAGTGGTTATGAGCATACTCATAAGTAAGTGTCATCCAAAATAAGGAAGGTAGCTTACCTGGTAGACATCTTTAGAATCTGAGAAAAAATGCTAGTATAAACTTGGGCATACTTCTTGTTTCAACATTCTAAGAGACACAAAATCTACTTTCTTTTCATGGGTCCAAGCCATAATCTAAGCAGCTTTCACATTACACTGAAGTTCTTAGATATTATGTTTCTAGAGATTCGGTGGTGGGAAAAATACCACATTGACTTATGGGTCAACTGATGTCAGATAGCAGCTGTCATCCAATACATCAATACCGGAATGAGCAAACTATCTGAGATATCAAGGGTAAAGTTTAGGCATAGCCTAAACTATAGGTAGGCATAACGTACCTATAGTTTACAAAAGCTTATCAAGACCCTGGCTCTTCTAAATATCCTATTAGGGAGATCTCCAATATAGCAGCAAAGAAAAACTGAGAATAAACTGATTAGATTGGAAACTAATCTAATCAATTGGAAACCAGCCAACTGAGAATAAATTGATTAGACACTTTTACCTTGGGGAATGCAACAATTCTTTTGTTTTTCCTGCTGATGTCTTGGTTGGAACCACTGTCTGAATGTTACAGGATATTAAATCTCTCAACTAGATCACCAGATATCCTACACAATATTAAATCAGACTAACTCTCCACTAGTAACAATAAAGAGGATATGATAGTAGCTCTTATGATGTGAGATGCTACCCAGCTATCCAAAAGCTGCCAGCCTAAAGGAGTCATGCATGTTAACAAATAAGAAGTTGAATGTCATTCCTCAGGATGGTACCATATTGTAAACCAGGGGTTAAAAAGTACAGTTCAAGAATCATTCCCACAACATAGTATCTTGTGCATCCTGTTACAATTTAGGCAGGGAGGGGAGGGGGGCAAGGAGTGTGGTTGTGGAGGTGGGAGGAAAGGAGGGGAGGGGAAAAACAAAGGAGGAGGTAACAATGCTTGATAAGAAATGTACTCATTATCTTGCTCATGTAACTGTAACCCTTCTGTGCAGTATTTTTACAATAAAAAAGAATCATTTTCACCTTGATACATTTATTGTAAATGATGTTTTTTAGAACATAGCCACTCTCTTTCATTTATATGTTGTCAATGCTTGATTTCACACGAAAATGACAGAGTTGAATAGTTCTGAAAACATCATCTGGCCTACAAAGCATAAAATACTATCTGGTCTGCTAAGAAAATAATGCTGCCACCTTATCTAAATCAATGACCATCACACGGTATTATGTTGGAAATCATTGGACACTTTGTGGAAATCGGAATGGCCTCATGTACCATCACTTCCAGTACTTGTCAGCCTAGCAGCTTTATGCTCTGTGAGACTTTAAGTTCTAATTTCCACAGGAATAATGTTTTGATTAGGGACTATAGTAAAAGTCACACTGAATTCCAAGAGATAATTATCATCCAGTTTGTTTGGGCTTCCATACAGAAAGATAAGCCTCCAAAAGTCATTGATCTTGGACAGCGATAAAGGAAACAATGTGTTTTCATACAGCTTGAGCCTATTTCCCTTAAACATGTACTGTGTTTCTCCATATTAAATTCCTTGCTTTGCCACTTTACTTGTGTGTGTGTGTGTGTGTGTGTGTGTGTGTGTGTGTGTGTGTGTGTGTGTGTGTGTGTGTGTGTGTATACAGGTCTTTGTTTGAGATTCTAAAAGTCTTGGATTTTTACTTCTGAGACCACCCCAAACAACAGGTCATTAAAAAACAACAACTTTGGCAGTGAGGGGGAAGGGGAAATCCTGGAGATGGGAGGGAAGGGATGGTAGGGGAAAAACAGAGGCAGAAGCAACAATGCTTGATAAGAAATGTACTCATTACCTTGCTCATGTAATTGTAACCCCTCTGTATGGTATTTTCAAAATTAAAAAACATTAAAAAACAACTTGCATTTATGCCTTAGCCTTTGATTATAATCATATATAATTATATTGACCATATGTCAAATGTCTCACTTGGTGCTGACAGTACCCTTGTTTTTGTTTCTATTTACTCAGCCAGGAAGCTGAGGCTCAGGGGGGTCATATGCTTTATCATGGTTGATACATCTGGTAAGGAGATTCAGCACTACAACTCCAGTCTGTCTGGCATCAAAACTAATGCCTTCTATCCTCTTTGCTATCACATTCTGTTGTCCAGAATCAATTCAGCAATACTGATTTCTGGTTCTCTCCATTAAAAAAAATCTTTCCTTTGTTTCTAAACAAGAAAGAAGTCATTACTTTAGCCAGATGGTGGCCAGATCACACGTCTTGAGAACAAACTGACTGCTTTTACTATAAATGGCACATAAATCTTAATGTTTAAATCACCCTTTCAGCATCATGCCAGGAAAAAATACAGGGGAAATGATTGAATTCATCACAAAGAGTCATAAATCCCTTGGCGTGGAAAGGTTTGAAGCTTTCAAAAATGGAAAGGATATTTCCGGCTGTTACATATCTTGCTTTAGACTTCTGAATTGAAAGACAATGGCTTCTCAGAAACACTTTTATTCTGTTTGCCATCCTGGACGTATATTTATTCCTCAAACATACATATACAGAATACTACTATTGTGTTATGATAACTATTCTCTGGAAGGACTATGTTTCTTTTTCTTTACTTATTAGACCCTTTACTTATTAGACTGATATTTAGCCTAAACAAGTAAAAAACAAAGAAGTTTGCAATCTTTTGGGGGAAGGGAGTTGGTTTAGTGGGGTTTTTTGTTTGTTTGTTTTGTTTTATTTTGTTGTTCTGCAGGTCCTAAGGTTCAACTCAGGGCCTGGGCATTGTCCCTTTGCTTTGTTGCTCAAGGCTAGCACAATACTACTACTTGAGCCACAGCTCTATTTCTAGTTTTTTTGGTAGAGTCTCAAAGACTTTCCTGCTCATCTTTGAACCACAATCCTCAAATTTCTGCCTCTGAGTAGCTAGGATTAATTACAAGCATGAGGCACCAGTGCCTGGCACCTGCCCAATGAGTTAAACCAAAGGTGTTGGAGGGATACTTGAATTTAGAGCTTGTTGTATGTTATTCCAATAGTAAAGGCAAAAACTAGAAAAGAACAGAATTATTGTTGACATTGTTGCTTATAAATAGAAGTTACTTATAAATAAAATTACTAAGAAGTGAAATGCTAATCATAAATTAAAAATAAAATAGACTTTTATCACCTCAGACATGTAACTTTTATGATTTATTTATTCTACCAAACTATTTAACGTAAAGTTACTTCAAAAGGTACCAAAATTTTACAGTTAACAACAAAGATTTATTGGTCTTTACATTAAAAATAAAACTTGAAACTATAAAATTATATATAGTATTTAATGAAATATGACTGTAGAAAAAATTATGTAAGTCAGATTTCTTTTTGTGGAACAATAAGACACAAATGATTTTCATAATGTTGTACTCTTCAGTTTCACAATTTTTTGGAGTATCACTGTGCAAAACGTATTTCATTAATTTTCTGCTTTTCTGTGGTGCTGGGAATTAAACTCAGGAGTTTGTATGTTCTAGGCAAACATCCTTCCTCTTACCTACATACTAAACTCATTTTTTCCTAAATTAAAAATAATTCGAAGCCATTTTCTTTTAGCGTTTACATTCTTTTTTTAAATAAGTTTTTTATTGTGAAAATACTGTACGGAGGGGTTACAGTTACACGAGCAAGGTAATGAGTACATTTCTTACCAAGCATTGTTGCCTCTTCTTTTGTTTTTCCTCTACCATCCCTTCCCTCCCACCTCCTCAATTACACTTCCCCCTCCCTTCAACCCCACCCTCACTCCTCACCCCCAGCATAAATTGTAAAGTTCATTTTTCAACATAGCGTCTTGTACATCTCATTGTTGCAATGGGTCCACCTGTATCTCTATTTAAACAATTGGTTTTTGCCCTTCCCCTCCCCAAATTATATTAACATCAAATACAGTGAAAACAGGGGTTATACCATAGGGGAGGGGCATACAAAGCAACAAAAAAAAATCACATGGTACCTTATAAATACGTTAGAAACAATAGCAAGAAAGAAAAAAAATCACTTGTGTCCATATCTTGCAGTTCATTTCACTTAATATCAACTTATCTGACCTTTTCTGCTTGTCCCAGACATATACTAGTTATTGCAAATAAGGGAAAATATGGGACCTAGTTTATATTCTGATATCATCTTTGTCATTATTTTAATTTTCAAGTTTAAACTGAAGTAACTCTTGCACATTGTAGTAGTCATCAGTACTATTCCCTGTGATTCTCTGACACCTTTTGAATATACTCATAATTCTAAATCATTTGCAGATTTGAAATTTTTATTGTAACAATTGTGTATCATAGTTGCACTTTGTCACTATATACTTGAAGAATGATTGATGAAGACAATATATATAGTATATATGTATGTATGTATAGGTGTCTATATGTATAATATATAAATACATATGTGTATGTATATATTTATATATATACATATATACATGTAATACATACATACATATATATACATATATATGTATAATATAGATACAGTATATATATTCTGTATGTATATATGTATTTATACAGATATATGTATATAATATATATTATGAATATATACATACATTATACATATGCATATATGTTTGTATATAGCATATGTATATTCTGTACATGTATGCTTGTGTGTATATATATATATATATATACATATATGGTATATAGATTCCATATAGTGAGGAAAAGATTTTTGTAAGCATTAAACAGAGAAAGCTGTTCAAGTAGAAACACATTTTAAAATTAATTTTTTTGCCTGTTGACTTTTTCTTTCTTACCCATATTGACTGGGATAATATAGGTACTATTTTGTTTGGGCTGCCATAACTAAAACTGAAGGCTAAATGACTTAACAGAAATATATTTTTTCACAGTTCCAGAAGGTTCAAGATCAAGTTCAATGTGCTATTTTTTTTCGGATGGGGCTCCTCTTCTATGAAGACAGTTCCAACTCACTGTATTATCCTTTGTATACTTGCAGAAAGAAAGAGACAGAGAGAGACAGAGACAGAGAGATATAAAGCACATTCTGCTGCTGTCACTTTTTCAGTGAAGGATCCTAGTCCTGTCAGATCAGAATCTAGTCATATTAGAAGTCAGTAATTTAACATGAATTTAAAGGAAATGCAATTCAACTCAGTGCAATATATACACATCACAATCTATCGTCTCCTTCTTGTTTGAAGTTGGATCACTTACAAACATGTCTAAGCTTTAATTTATGGATTGAGTGAAATGTTTCATTTTGGGAGACATAGTATAGAACCTTGAATATAATATATAAATAATAAATAACTTGTTTTATTCCTGATTCCTATTGATAGATACCCAAATACTGTTTATACATGAAAAATCTGAATCTTTTTCTTCATGGTAGTAAGAAATAGTGAAGTTAGTAGTTATGGAATGAGATAGAGTTGGGAGAAATACCCACTCAAAATGACCCAGCAATCCCACTTTTGGACACTTACCCAAATGATCACAGACAAGACTATACTAAAGCTACAGCACAACTATGTTTATTGCAGCATTATTTACCATAGCTAAGATATGCAACCAACCCAGATGCCCTCACTAGATGAATGGATCAAGAAAATGTGGTATATACACAATGGAATTCTATACCTCCATCAGAAAGAATGACATTGCCCCATTTGTAACGAAATGGAAAGACTTGGAAAGAATTATATTAAGTGAAGTAAGCCAGGCCCAAAGAAACATAGGTCCCATGGTTTCCCTTATTTGCAATAACTAGTATATGTCTGAGACAAACAGAGCCAGTCAGATAAGTTGATGTTAGGCGAAATGAACCCCAAGATAAGGACTCAAATGGTTTTTCTTTCTTGCTATTGTTTCTAACATATTTATAAGATGATTTTTTCTTTGTTGCATTGTATGTCCCTCCCCCACGGTATAACCCGTTTTCATTGTATTTGATGTTGATATACTTTGTGGAGGGGAAGGGAAAAAACCAATTTTTTAAATAGGGATACAGGTGGACCCATGACAACAATGAGATATACAAGTTGTTTTGTCAAAAAATGAACTTTACAACTTTGTCAGGAGGGAGGTGCGGGGCAGGAGGGGGGTTGGGAGGTCAGGGATGGTAAGAGGAAACTAAGGAGGAGGCAACAATGCTTGATAAGAAATGTACTCATTACTTTGCTCATGTTATTATAACCCCTCTGTATGTTATTTTCACAATAAAAAACACATTAATTAAAAAAATAAGTAAAGAAGAATGAGTTCCTCATAGTTGGAGTTAAATAAGAATAAATCTCCAACAAAATACGCTGTTTTCTTACTCAAAGACTTTTATGTTTCTCATTAACCTTTCCTAATATGATCAATGCCAAGAAAAACTATCCAAGTTTTATATCATCAGCATGACATTGTGTTTGATATGTGTTCATGTAATATTCAATAATTTGAATATGTATTTTTTGTGATCAAACTATGTCCTTTAGAAACAGAGGCCTGCTAGAGTCCCAAAGGAACATTACTGTGTTAGTTTCACTTGGATCACTGTAATTAGTCCTTCAACTTCTTAAGAGGAATATTGAAATGACTTTAATATTTGATTATGAATAGAAAGACAACAGCCCTTAAAAAATGTCAAAATCTCTTTGAAGTAATTTCTTTTTTAACTTTCCATTAAATTTTTGCATATTTATTTAAATTAGTGAGGTTTAGTAGAGGCTTTCTCTCTCATTTGTTATTATTTTCTATGGTCTCCAGGATTGTTCTGCTAAGTCAATTCCTCCTTTGATTTTTCTTTCTCAGAACTAAGATGGGAAAGACACATTTCTCATCATTAACTTCCCCATCTTGGATAATCGTTTTTTAGGAGAACAATTTGTCAGCTTAGCTAAGAGTGGTTTGAGTGATGGGGTTCCGACCACTTCCTCCGCATGACTATTCCACAGACTGACAGATCTCATTATGTGGTCACTTTCCTCTTCATATTCTTCCTACATTCTTCTTTGCTCAATTTAACCTTGTTTCTCATATTTATACCCCTTTGGATAACTTAAAGAAATTTCTTTACTTTCTTACCCGATATTTCCCTCAGATATTTACAGAAGGTTATTATTTCTTCTTACTTATTATTTGGCTCAGTCATGTGCTCAGAATGTGCTTTCACTGTTTTCTGTTATCTGGTGTCTCAACTTTATTAATATTTTTATTCATACCCAGAACTTATCATTTCTTAAAGTTTAGTTACTACCTGAAAACAAAACATTACAAATCTCATCGTGAGACTCTTGTCCCAGAAACTTCAGGGTCATTCACACATATTGTAGGGCAGAAGCAATTCAGTCTTAGTTGCCTTTAATTTCATTTATTACATTCAGCAATGGTACTTCTTGGTCAACTCTTCCTCTGGTTCAAATTCCATGTCTTTCATTCACAATACTTAGCACCATTAATGAATAGGCTCGTTACATTGTAGGAAGAAAATAGTGCATCCTGCATAGCAGACAAATATTTAAAGACATTTTGAAAGACTATTGGGAAAAAAGAATATAATTTCTCCAAAGAATAAAATGGAACTTGCCCCTCTACTTTTAAATAAACCTAAAATAATCTCCCTACATGTCCCTAAATCTCTTCATTTTGTCAGGGTTCCTTAGTAGCCAGTTCAGGAAATTTTATAAGAATGACATTCTAGAAAATAGGACATTCCTTTTGAACTGCTATATATTAGCAATACAAATAAGAATGGTGTGAGAAAAATGTAGTGAGAATTATGTCTGCGTTCCTGGACACCGCAAATACCCCTCGTCTTTTCCTCTTGATCTCCTGGGTGGTCACGACATGAATCAGATTCCTTTTCTCATATCTAACTTATTTTTCCTTTTGTGAATGACTATTATATTACCATAAAATTTAATTTCTTTTCTTTATTTTTTCCTTTATTCATAGTGCTACATATCTGGATATTTTTGCAATGCCAGAATGAAACTACTTGGATAAGTTCATAATGATATTTTCTTTGTTCACGGATCTTGGAAATGATAAAAACACAAAGAGATGCTTCTTAACCTGGAATGTATTTTATATAAACCAGTTTGGATCTTAGAGATCAAATAATAGAGTGGAAATATGTGAGATTATAGTAAGATAAGCCTCAGATAGAGATATATTTTCGCTTCTTTATGTCACCAAAAACAAACACCTCAATCTCTATTAGCCAGTTTGATCATATTTTTGTCACACATTTCCTTTCTCTCTTAATTTAGAAGTGTAGCTATGCAAAGTTTGACTATTTATCTCCTTGTTAGTGATGATTGCATTTTTGTTTTTAAAATTTGACTTACCTAGCATTGGCAAAACCCTGAGTTTGATCCATAGGACTGCAAAAGAAATGTACTGCAGGTATATTCATATTGAGTAAAGTAAGTAATGTGGAACAGATTCAAGGCAGTTAAATAGGGGCACTTACTACTTTTTTCTACATGAGGTAGAATGTACAACAGAGCTGGAAATCAAGCCCAAGGTTACATATGTATTGGAAAGGTGCTCTGACACTCAACTACAGTTCCAGCTAGATGAGAGGAATTTTATCTATCTATAAACATCGGTGGATTATTTCTTTCAAGTTCAAGAATGGTACCATGGTAGAGCCCCCTACTGATGTGATGTCTGTAGTTAGCTTAGTTGAAGGAAGCTGATGTCCTGCTCCTGAACAGCCAACCCTCCTCTATAAAGAGCAAAAATAAATTTGACATCCATGTGAGGCCCCAGCATTAGTTGCTCCTACATTCTATCAAGTCACATATTACTGACAAGATTGGATTTGAAGGCCACCGGGGTGGTGGTGGGGATTCTGATCTGGCCCTCACCTCTTCACATGAAACTGTATAAGTGGCTATGCAGAAGGTGACAACTTGAAGCCTTTCACTATGATTGGAACTGCTAACATGAGATCACTTTTGAGGACTGCGAACATGGATCAAGTGTCTAAAAGCACAAGTTTGCAGCAAGTTCAACCCCTGGTAAATTGGAATTCTATTCCCTTTGTAGGAGTAACCAAAGGGGTTACACAACTCTTAGTATACTTTACATGCTTGAATTACCAGAGTCCCCACTTTGATGAGACTTACAGAGAGAATAAGTCCCTAAAGCGCTGATATAGTACAGTAAACATTGTGTCAAGACCTAAAAATCAAAGCCAAAGAAGCCACGGGGAGACTATATTATAAAATCCCATGGAAATTAAACTCAACATTGCAGAGTAAAATGATATGTCAAAGGCACATTATTAAGAGAAAGGTGTTTATTGAAAAGGATCTCACATTTTAAAAAATACATGCAATCTATTCCCACTTTAAGAAATGGAACCTATCCTCATAAATTGGTTTTCTGAATTTCTTACCAAGAAAGTAATTAAATATCTAATATATTTTACTGGTATTTTCATTATTTCAAAGAATTGTACAAAGGTATTTCCATTTCATAAAGCAGTATATAAAAAAATACAATGGTTTAGATCAATGTTACCACTTTTAACATTCTTTCATCCTCTAGTCCATCCCTTCCTTCATTTATCTTAGTTTTGTAGGGTATACTTTGAGTTCTTGCTTTTGTTTATGTCTTATTTACTTTGTTCTTTTTCCTTAAAATTATTTTGCCTCACAATTATTACCTGCCTGAAGTTGGGGTCTGACTCTAATAGCATAAGGGGATTTTACTTTGACCATAAAGAGTGATATTGGACAAGCAGGATTGATGTTAGTAGTAGAGTCTGCTCCTGCTCAGTTCTGGATCATTGATTGTTCTCGGTTCTAAGTTTATTCTTGATGCCTGGCTTCTCAGCTGTTCACTCATTTTCAACCAACATAAAATAGTGGAATTTTCTCCATCTTCCCTGAATATATCAATACTAAATATATTTGGATGAGAAACAACTATAGGTTCCTTAAACCATGAACTTTCCTCTGTTCAGTCACTGAACATCTTATCACCCATTTGCTTAATTCTCAGCCCTTCTTTCATAATTATTGCTATTAGTTTCTTGTGTATCTAGAATCTATAAACATAAACAGGAAATGAATATAATTAGTTACCCAATTTTCTCAGCCAGAAACCAGGCAAACTATGTGTGTGTATGTATGTATGTATGATATACAATTGCTGCATCTTGATCATTGTATAAAAAAATCCACTTTACAATTTTTTTCTTTCATGCATTTGTTTCTAACACATTTGTAAGATTATTTCTTTGTTGCTTTGTATGTCCCTCCCCCACAGTATAACCCCTGCTTTCACTGTATTTGATGTCAGTATAATTTGTGGAGGGGAAGGGGAAAGCAAATCGTTTAAATAGGGATATAGGTGGATCCATTGCAACAATGAGATGTACAAATCATTATGTCGAAAACAAACTTTACGACTTTGGTGGGGGGGCAGGAGAAGGATGGGAAAGGATGGGAAGGGGAAAAAAAGGAGGAGGCTACAATGCTTGATAAGAAATGTACTCATTATCTTGCTCATGTAATTATAACCCCTCTGTACAGTATTTTCACAATAAAAAAATAAAAATAAAAAAATCCACTTTATTATTTATTTATTTATGATAGCTTGAACGTAGGGCCTGGACACTGTTTCTGATCTTTTTGATCAAAGCGAGTGCTTTATCACTTGAACTAAAACTTTACTTCTGGTCGTGTTGGTGGTTAGTTGGAGATGAGTCTCATAGACTATCTTGCCTGGTCTGGCATTAAACACAATCCTCAGATTTCAGCCTCCTGAGTCATTTTGGATTATAGGTATGAACCATTGAAATGATTACCATCTCTATTCTACTTGGTGAAGTTTTTTCATTTTGTATTTGGCCTTCTATAATTTATAATTAAATGTAATGTTGCAGCAAATAACCTGGAGTATGCAAGTATCTATAAAACAAATTCCCAGGTAAATATCTTTTGGTGAGTCAAAGGAGTCATATTCTTTAACGATGGTAATAGTGTCAGGCTACTCTCTAGGAGTTGTGCCAATTTAGAAAATTTCATCTAAAAGTTGCAAAGAAAGCATTCTTTTCATCAATTATGGATTTTTTCCAAAACAGACAAAAATAGACCACAAAATGTCTTAATAAATTAAAAATATTAAAATAATTTCTTGTTCTTTATGTAATTACAATGGAATAAAACTAGAACTACACACTAAAAGAAATTGTGTAGGTAACATAGATATTTAGCAATACACTATTGAATGAACAATGAGTCATTGAAGAAATCACAGAGGAAATTAAAAATTCCTTGAACGAAGTGAAAATGGAAATACAATATTCAAGATCCCATGAGATACAGCAAAAACATTACTAAGTACAAAGTTTATAGCAATAAATGTCTTCATAATATATAGAGAGATCTTAAATTAGTAACCTAAAATTGACTTTAAAAGCCTTAGAGAAAATAAAATAAATCAGTAGAATGAAAGAAGTAGTAAATATTAGATCAGAGAAAAATGAAATAGAGACAAAAAGAATATGCAAGTATGGACAAAACAAAAGTGTTTATTCTTTGAAATAATAAACAAAATCAACAAACCCTAAAGCAATCAAGATTGAAATAAAAGAACCAAAGTAACAAATTAGAGGAGACATGAGAAAAAAGAAGCCACTAAAATCTATAAGAGATGTAGGCATTTATGGGTACATTTGTTTTATCAATATTGAACCAAGAACATATATATATATATATATATATATATATATATATATATATATATATATATATGGCCTAAATAAATCAACAGCAAGCAATGAGATTGCAACATTAATTAAAAGTAATTCAAGATCAGGACTGAATGCGTTTACTGATGATATTTGCCAAGCTTAACAAACTTAACAAACCTAACAAACTTAACAAAACAACAACAAAAATCAAACGTAAGTGCTCTACTAACTATAACATGAAGTAGATAAGTTAAAATTTAGTATCCTGATGAACATAGATTCAAATGCACTAAATATAATACTTGCAAGTTGAATCTAATAGCACATTATTTTAGGGATGCAACGATGAGTATTATACCATAAAGAAATCAATGAGCATAATACAGTACATAGTGGAATAAAAATAATACAATCATCTCAATATCAAACGCTTTTTAAAATTTTTATTGTCAAGGTGATGTACAGAGGGGTTATAGTTACATAAGTAAGGTAGTGCTTACATTTTGTGCCCAACTTGTTACCCCTTCCCTCATTTTTCTCCCTTTCCCTTCTTCCTGATTTCCCTCCCTCCAAGGTGTACTGCTCATTCCCAACATATTGTCTTGTGAGTATCACTGTTGCGTAGGTCCCCCTTTGTCCTTTGTCTCATGATTTTGTTGTTCCTCTTCCTTCCCTACTTCAGAAAATGTATATACAATACCCAGGGTACAAAAATTGGATGCAGTGACAACAGGATGTAAACATAGGAGGAAAAACACAAAAGAAAAAAAATCATGTTGCATTGAGAACAACAACAAAGAAAAACCACTTGTGTACAGTTCTTGGAGTTCATTTAGCTTAGCATCATCTTATATGATCATATTTACATAACTATTGAGCTATTCTGCTCATCTGCTAAGATTATCCTAGATGTATACTAATTATTACACATAAGGGTACACATAAGGGAAACCATGGGACCTATGTTTCTTTGGGTCTAGCTTACTTCACTTAATATGATTTTTTCAAGTCTTTCCATTTCCTTACAAATGAAACAATGTTATTCTTTCTGATGGGGCATAGAATTCCATTGTGTGTGTGTGTGTGTGTGTGTGTGTGTGTGTGTATATATAATATATATGTATATATATCACATTGTCTTGATTTATTCATCTACTAAGGGGCGCCTGGGTTGGTTCCATATCTTAGTTATGGTAAATAATACTGCAATAAACATAGTTGTGCTGGTAACTTTAGTGTGGCCTTCTTTGTGGTCATTTGAGTAAATGTCCAGAAGTAAAATTGCTGGGTTTTAGGGGAGCTTTATGTGTAGTCTTTTGAGGAGCCTCCATACTGCAGTGGTTGAACAAGTTTACATTTTGGCTAAATCCCCTCCAGCATCTGTTGTTATTAGAGTTCTTGATTATGGCCATTCTAACTGGGGTGAGGTGGTATCTCAATGTTGTTTTGATTTGCATTTCTTTTATGGCCAGAGAGGTTGAGCGTTTCTTCATGTGTCTATTGGCCATTCTTATTTCCTCTTCAGAGAAGCCTTTTGTTAAAATTGTAGCTCTGAAATTTAGTTTAGTGAACAAGCTATTTGGAGGTACAATTTACATATGATAACATTGACCAATTGTAGTATAAAAAGTGAAGCATGTTTTTCCAAATACAAGTACTATAATCAATCATATTCATGGTCTAAAAAACTTTCTACCAGTCTCAAATTCACTTTTTTCTAAATCCTTATTTCCTTCCCATGATTCTTCTTTTTTTAATAAGTTTTTTTTATTGTGAAAATACCGTACAGAGGGGTTACAATTACATGAGCAAAGAAATGAGTACATTTCTTTTTTTTTTTTTTTTTTGTCTGTCATGGGGCTTGAACTCTGGGCCTGGGCGCTGTCCCTCAGCTCTTCAGCTCAAGGCCAGCGCTCTACCGCTTGAGCTACAGCGCCACTTCCGGTTTTCTGGTGGTTTATTGGAGATAGGAGTCTCACGGTCTCTCCTGTCCCGGCTGGCTTTGAACCGCGATACTCAGATCTCAGCCTCCTGAGTAGCTAGGATTACAGGCGTGAGCCACCAGCTCCCGGCTGAGTACATTTCTTATCAAGCATTGTTGCCTCCTCCTTTGTTTCCCTTTACCATCCCTTCCTATCTCCCACTCCCCGCCCCCCAGCCAAAGTTGTAAAGTTCATTTTTCGACATAATGTACATCTCATTGTACATCTCATTGTTGCAATGGATCCACCTGTATCCCTATTTAAACAATTTGTTTTTTCCCTTCCCCTCCACAAATTATACCAACATCAAATACAGTGAAAACAGGAGTTATACCATTGGGGAGGGACATACAAAGCAACAAAGAAATCATCTTATAAATATGTTAGAAACAATAGCAAGAAAGAAAAACCATTTGAGTCCTTATCTTGGGGTTCATTTCGCCTAACATCAACTTTTTAAATCTTGAGCCCACTTGTTGATGGGGTGGTCGTTTCTTTGAGGATTTGTTGTTGGGGGATTTAATTTTTGAGTTCTAAGTATATTTTAGACATGAGGCCCTTGTCTGTTGTATGGCTAGTGAAGATCTTTTCCCAATCCATGGGCTTTCTATTTATCTTGCTAGCTATGTTCTTTGCCATGAAGAAGCGCTGCAGTTTCATGCAATCCCATTTGTCCAACTTTTCTTTGATTTATTGTGTTTCTGGGTCTTTATTAAGAAAAATTCAGCCTGTGCCAAGGAGTCCTGGAGTTTCACATATTCCTTCCTGTAATATTTTCAGAGCGTCTGCTTTTACTTCGAGGTCTTTGGTCCATTTAGAATTGATTCTGGTGCAGGGTGATATATGAAGATATAACTTTAGTTTTTCTACAGGTGTTTAACCAATTTTTCCAGTACCATTTACAGAAGAGGCTATGTTTCTTCCACCCTACTTTTTTGCCTCCCTTAATGAAGATTAGTGGCCATAGATCTGCAGGTTCCCTTCTGGGTCTTCAGTTCTATTCCACTGGTCCTCATATTTGTCCTAATGCCAGTACCAAGCTGTTTTGATTACTATAGCTTTCTAATAGAGTTTGAAGTTTGGTATTGATATTCCTGCAGCACTGTTCTGTCTGCTAAGAATTGTTTTTGCTATTTGGGGTCTTTTATTGTTCATATGAATTTTTGGAATGCTTTCTCTATTTTATTTAAGCATGAAGTTGGGATATTGATGGGTATTGGATTGAATTTGTAGATAGCCTTTGGCAGTATTGCCATTTTCATGTTAATCCTCCCAGTCCAGGAGCATGGGAGGTTTTTCCAATTCCTTAGTCTGCTTTAATTTCCTTTTACAGGTTTTAAAAAGTTTTTATCATAGAGGTCTAGAAAATGCTTTTGATATTCTGCATCCTTTCATGGTAAATATTCAGATCTTAGATTTAGAAGGATCATAACTTAATATAATAAAGGATATATCTAACTAACTTATAGTTAACATTATGCTGTGTGGTGAAAATCTCAACACCATTTCCTCTAGGATTAGGAACAAGATAAAGACTCCACTATTAACCACACTCATTCAATGTAGTTCTAGAAATCTTAACCTGAGATATTTAGCTTAATAAAGAAATTTAGAAATCAAATTAATCTTTGTTTTAATGATATGATTGTATAAATAGAAAATATAAAAGCTACACAAAAATTTTACATCTTACAAATGATCTCAGAGACTAACAAGATCCAAAATTAATATTAAAAACCCAGTAAGTACATCAACAACCACAATTCACTGAGAGAAAAAAATAATGCTCACAATAGCAATAAAGTACTTAAGAAAAAAATCTAATTATGTGATAAACCTCTACAATAAAAATTATAAAAACAACACCAGAAGGTAGAAAGAGCTCCCATGTTTATGAACTGGGAGAATTAATACTGTTAAAAAATAATACTATCCAAAATGATCAATAGATTCAATGCAATTCTCATCAAAATGCCAATGGCATTTTTTCACAGAACTAGAAAAAGCTCCTAAAATTGACATGAAAGTACAGAAGTCCCAGAGTTTAGAAGCCAGAGCAATCCTGAACAAAAAGCAATTCTGGAGGCTTCACAAAACTTGATTTCAATGCACATTACAGAGCCATGGTAATAAAACTAGCATGGTATTGGCATAAAAATAGACACAGAGCCAAATGAAACAGAAAAGAGGACCTGCAAATAAATCTATGTTTTCAGCCAATGAGTTCTCAACAAAGCTGCCAAAAAACCCCATACATTAGATAAAGAACAGCTTTTCAATAAAATGGTGCTGGGAAAACTATACGTGTAGATATGGAAGATTGAAATTGGACCTCTATTTCTTACCTTTTACAAAACTCAACCTAAAATGGAACAAAGACTTCAAGGCCTCAAACTTTGAAACTAAAGTTAAATACAGGGAAAAGGTTTGAGATGTCACAGGTAAATGGACTAGATATGACTCCAACTGCTTGAGAAACATAAAGTAAGAATTGGCAAATGGGATTTCTCCCCAGAATTGCACAGAATAAGCTATAAATCCACAGGGATACAGTTGCCGCCTTATCGACTTGTCAGTTACTCTATATGAGTACCACCTCAAGAGCTTGAGGAAAGTTTCATTTTCTCAGAAAAGCACTTTTCCTCCCAATTCTCTGGACTCTCACAAACACCCTATAAGTCCCCTGACTTGTGAGGACATCAGAATTCTTCTTATTGATGATTAATTGATGGTGATTTCCTCCAACAAGGAATTCTCAAGGATGATGCCATATAGCTTCATTAAGCCTCTGCTACTTGGAGTAAGGTTAAAGGCAAGAACCAAAACAATCTGTTAATGGCTGACTTGACACTGGAGTGGACAGAAAATTACTAGCAGGGAAAAGTGTAGGTTACTGCAAGAATGAGAAGATGGACTCTGTGTGCCTATGTAGGCAAGGTCCACAGCATTTGTGGTTAGAGAGTGGGAAGAGAAGACATGGGAAACAATTCATAAGCATGGGATTACTTACTAAGAACAGAAGAGTTGGAAAAAGGAAAATAAAGCTTTCTTGAAAATATGAACTGAACTGCCTTCCATCCTGGAGTTTTCTTGAGGCAAGATAACATATTTCATCTTTTGAAAAGTCATGTATAAACTGGTGGTTTCATATTTCACTGAATGTAACACTTGGTGAAGATAAGGCCACCCAGTGGCAAGGTTTTATGTGGGTTGGATGATAGGTCATAAGTTATAATATGAAAGTTATTGATTGTAGAGTCAAGGAGTCTTTGTTCAAAAATCTGGCTTGAGCAAAGACTTGATGGGTAAACCTGGACATATTTAACCTTTCTGACCTATTTTTTGTCTGATAAATGAGGATAATACTACCTATTTTAGTGGCTTTAGGATAAATTTTAAAGTCAAACATATTTTTCAAAAGCTATCACATTATGGTCACTGCTTCCAACCTCCTTTCATTATAGATACCAACTACAGAAAACCTGAATTCATTTCAGGTCACTGAACATTCTATAATCTTTCTTTCAGCCTGTAATTGTCCCAAATGCGATTCTCATAGCCTGCAAATCTCTCCTCTCATATGCTGTATAATAACTCCTATCCATCTTTTCGGTTTTAGCTTAAACATAATTTTCGGTCATTTTTTCTTCAGCCTTTTATTTCTTTATTACAATAAATAGAGCTTATGTCTTTTTTTATAACATTCAAAAGATTCTCACTTGATTCTCAAATTTTGCCAACCAGATTGAGCCCTGTTTTTCCCACTGTGTGACAGCTACACACAATATAGCCTCAGTATGTATCACAGCGTCTGTCATAGATGAAGAACTCAATAAATAGTTGTTAAATACATGAGGGAATGGACAAATGGTACAATGCTTTAAGTGAAGTAATTCTCCAACAATTGAAATCATAGTATCCTCTCACTTTCATAATTTATATGATCCTGTTACCTATATAATGATGTTAGAATGCCCTTCATTTTAACCCACAACTGATGATAGATTTTTCACTTTTACAATGCAAAAGACAATTTTCTTTCACTTACAAATAATGACCACATGTCCCATAGACAGTAAAGAGCCATTTTGTTAAAATGTACTCAATGTGTCATATCAACACTGAGTCACATACTGATATTTTCTAATAAAAGTTAAGGAAAATGCAAAAGTTACTTCTAAACACCATGAATTGTTCATGCTAGAGATAATGGCATTGCTTATTACTCTTGAAATCTCGAGTCAATCAGATTTGTTGATACCATATAATTTTTCCTTCACCATTCTTCCCGCTGGCAGAGCCTACACATAGAAAGGGAAAGATTTCCCCTTTTATAATAGTGCACAAAATAACCATAGAAAAATCTTGCTGTTTCCCACAAACCAGAGCTAAGGTAGCTAAGTCACATTTATCACACTTCTGGGTAAGTTGCCAAAAGTCAAAATACTTTCCAACTACTTAACTCAGGGGGGAAAGTTCAAAAACCTACCAGATACACTTGAGATGTTGGAAAAATAACAGATGAGGACAATTCCTGTCATAATTACTTTTGTTCCAGTTCATTATTTTCACTGCTGAATTAAGAAAGAGATTGAACAGCTCCTCAGAAATCTAGTGTGAAGAACATTATTCTCTTAGGGCCATTAATCTTTGAATAACGATTTAGTAAGAAAGATGTGTCTGAACATGCCAGACATATTAAAATGAAGGGAATCTTGCTTAAATAAAGCGAGCCAGAAAGTCCCTCACCCAATTATCTTTCTAGCAGATAGGAGGAAATTGGGCTGAGAAAATCTTCTCAGTTGGGAAATAATAAATCATGAACTACAGAGTCGATGTAGCTAGGCTCCACCATCCAGATGATCCAAAGGATCATTTCAGTAATGCTACTTAAGTCTCAGACTTACAAATATCTTAAATTATTGCTTGCTTTTTATCTTCCCTACAGTATTGTAAACTGTGTCTCACTTCCCACTGTATCCCTGTCAGCTTCTCCAGTTCACGTCCTGATGTAGTGCTCCAGTGTCTCTGTTTTGTTGTTGGGAAGTCTACCAGCTACCCTACTAGCATCCATCTACTTATCTCTTTTAAACATAATTTTTGGGGTTGTGTATGGTGATGCATGACTGAAATCCAGACTTTTGAGAAGTCGAAGATGAAATGATTGGGGTTGGAGAAAGTAAATTCTGTCACAGAAACAAGCCAGGTGGACACTCCTGTCATCCCAGCTACTTTAGAGTAAGAGGGGATAAGAGGGTTATAGTTTGAGGTTTGTCCACCCAATTTAGCACCAAACCTTGTCTGAAACACTAACTAGACCGAGGTCATGGCACAAATGGTAGAGTGATTTCTTAGCAAACATGGTACTCTGAGCTCAATCTCCAGTGCCCTGTGAAATATTTTGGAAAATGTATATAAAGCCATTTTTGTGTCATTCACAGTAGATACGACCAAAAAAGCTTCAAATCTTCCCATCAAGTTAAAATACAGAGTATTCTTCCAACTGGAACACATGAAAGATCCTACGTGGAAATCATGAGCTACATCTGGGTACTGTGTTAATCTCTTGTAATGAAAAGATTATAGCCAGGTTGCTTTAAGACCTGGATTGGATTTTTTAATGTTCTTTTCTGGACTGTCTCCCATTTTCTTTTATAAAGTGTGTTTTTAAAAGTCTTTTGAGATCTTTATGGTAATAGAGGTGAATATTATTATAAAATAGTATGTTCTTCAGAGTAGGAATGTATGATGAAATGAAAAATAGAATGAATTCAACCTGAAATACTCTCTCCTTCTGAACAATAATAGATACATACATACAAGGTATACACACATAAATACATAATAAGTAACTCTGATGGCATCAGAACTGAGCTTCTTATAGACAGCGGCAAGTATCAGAAGTTTAGTGCAAACCATCAACATTGGCTAATGGACATGAGGGAGGGAGGCAGCCCCTGGAAAGCTCCTTAATAAGCATGTCTAAAATCTATTTTCTAATTTTGTCTTAGTCACTTCCTCTCCATAAACATTGAAGATATCATTGCACCCTGGGTGTCAGTTTTCTCATGAAAAGAAATGAACATATTGTTGTAGCACATTTATGAAGAACTTAACATATGGAGGTCAGCTTACAATGGAGTTGCTAATAGTATCCATGTTCTTTCTTCCTTCTCTTTCCATGCCTTTCTTCCCTATAAAGGGAAATAAGTTTCTGAGCATTTGAATTTTTTATTAATAAGTTTTTTTATTGTGAAAATACCGTACAGAGGGATTAAAATTACATGGGCAAGGTAATGAGTACATTTCTTTCAAGCATTGTTGCCTGCTCCTTTGTTTCCCCTTCCCATCCCTTCCCATCCCCCACCCCAGCTGAAGTTATAAAGTTCATTTTTCCACATAGCATCTTGTACATTTCATTGTTGCAATGGGTCCACATTTGAATTTTTGAGAAATCCTCAAACTTCAGCTATGCTTTGGCTGAGAGAGTGGCGGTACAACATTGAGTTATTTTTTCTTACTTTTGAATGTGCCAAAAGTGGCCACAAGTGGACAAAGTGATCAAAGAAAGTAAAAAACAAACACATGTCTCTATTATTGTGCAACATTCTGAGGAAGTTATGGATTTCCCCCCAATTGTCCATGGTTTTAAACTTACAATGGCTGAGAAAAATATTAGATGTTTATGTTTTATTCAATAGTTGCTCATTGGGTAATAAAGGAAAGAAATGCTTATCTGACACCCATCCTGGTAGAAACTTCATACAGAAACACATAATAAAGACCTAGCTGGTTAGGGAAAATTCCAGCTGCAAAAGTCCCATTCTTCAGAGTATTTTAGATTTTGACAGTTACCTAGTTATCACTGTGGAGCAAGATTCTCCAGATGATTGCTTTAGAGCTGAAGTTCTCAACTTGGATTTTCACATTAGAACCAATTATGAGCCTTAAAACTTGCTAACGTCTTGGTCCTACACAAAGATTCTGAATATCACTATTTTAAAATCTTCACACATGATTCTCATACACTGATCAGTCTGAGAAACATATAGACTTAAGACTTTGTGTTTATCTGAAAGAGATGTGGGGAAATGAATGAGCCAGGGCAGTAAACCACATCTTGCTCAGCATGATTCTTTCTATGAGTGAGAAAAAACAGCCATCTAAAAAGCAGCCTTGACCTGCGTCAGGGACAGAAACTATGATCCTAGGTGGAAGCAGTTTTAGGAAACACAGCAAGCTGAGGAGCAGTATTCAAGTAGAAATAAGACATTTTCAAATGTGTGAATCTAAAATTTCTGTTTCAATTTATTAGGTAGAATGTTTATTCTACCTAATACAAGGTTTATTCCACTATATCACAATGTTTTTCCTTGCTTCTTATGCTATAAACCTCAATAACTACATTTTAAGCTCAATCTTCAAGCCGATTTATTAATTTTCTTATGTCTTCTGATATTTTCATAGCTCAGAGCTTATTCCACACTCCCTTAGATCATGGGTCCCATCTCCACCCTATTCTTCAAGATCCAGGTTAAGATCAACTTCCCACTGTAGTCTTCCCCTAAGAACCCACACTACATCCAATTTTCACTCTTCTTACAAATCGTGTCACACTTTCAGTTGCCATTACAATTATTATGCCATTACAATTATTATGTATTTTCTGAATGGGCAGAAGTTCCATTTCCACAATTAGACTTAAAATGTAATTAGACAGCAAGGCATCATGTTTTGCTTTCCTTTAGTTCTCATAGAATTTCACACAGTGCCAGGCATAGAGAGCCTACTCCCAAAATACATGATCAAGGAAAAATTATATATACACATGTATACATATATGTACACATATATATGTATATATACCTATATACACATGTATGTTTATATAGATTCTTAGGAAGAAAGATGTTATTATCCTATTAAATTTGATAAATATTATCCTATTACATTTGATAAATAAAGTTTTCTGTTTTTGTTTTTGTTTTTCTGGCCGGTCATGGAGTTTGAACTCTGGGCCTGGGCACTGTCCCTCAGCTCTTCAGCTCAAGGCTAGCGCTCTACCACTTAAGCCACAGTGCCACTTCCAGTTTTCTGGTGGTTTATTGGAGATAAGTGTCTCACAGACTTTCCTGCCTAGGCTGGCTTTGAACTTTGATCCCCAGATCTCAGCCTCCTTTGTAGCTAGGATTATAGGCGTGAGCCACAGGTGCCCTGCAAGTCTTCTATTTTTAAGTACACATATGTCAAATAATTCGTAATCAGATTATAAATACAAGATTTACCACCCCCAACTTAAAAAATTAGACATGACATCATTTTTCCCATGAGTGTTAGATTACTTGCTATTCAACTATCCAAGACTATTCACTTTACAGCTTTCTTTTTTTTCCTTTTTAGACATCACCATGACCTTCTCCCTTGTTTGAAATCCATGGCTTTGATATGTTCTGTTCTTCACTGGAAATTATAACTACATTTCCCACTGTGAATCTCGAGTTTGAAAGAAAACTTCTGGAGGAATCAGGCGATTTTTTTTCCTTCTTTTTGAACAGCCAAACTTCTTCCCCCATATTTTCCCAAATGCCACAGCCAATTATGACCTGAATTCTTCAAGGGAATCCAAGGGAAAAATAATGCTTTGGACTGACCTCATCATTCAGCCTGTCTTGCAAATGAGCTACTTAAGCAGTTATTTTTTTTCTCCTTTGAGACAGTTCTTCCATTAGACATTCTGAAATAATTTGATATTCTTCCAATTGTTTTTTAGCAATAACTTTTAAAGTTAAACAAATTTTCTTTCCTAACTTTCACTAATCCCCATCTTTCTATTTAGAGGCTCTAAAAAGATTTATTTCTTTTTAAATACATTTTTATTGTAAAAATACTGTATAGAGGGGTTACAATTACATGAACAAGGTAATGGGTACATTTCCTATCAAGCATTGTTGCCTCCTCCTTTGTTTTTCCCCTTTAAGACAATAATGTTTGGATTCAAAGTTTGAGCCCATTATATGGTGGATTAATGAAAGCTTGGCCATGGTTAAACAACATGCGTAATTGGTCATTTGATTACAAAACATTACTCATCAATTATATGTACATCTAAATGACCTATGAATCTGTTTCAAAAGTCTGTTTCTGGCCTACTCTTCTGAGACAGACGGACAAACTCCGGTCCATTCATAATCCAACTGTAGAATTTGGAATGGTCATTGTTTTAGATTTCTGGTCTAGAATAGAGAAAAATCCTCTCAAAGGAAAGAATGAAGTAAGAGTATTACAGTACAGTTTTGTTCCAAGTATTCAATTTCTGGTTATATAAAGAAGCAAATGGATCCCTCCATTACAAGTTTTTAGTTGCTCATTCCTCTCCATCCTCCAAGAATTTAGGTGTTTTGTATAAATGAAACTCTTCTGGGTCTACTCCATTGCTAGGGAAGCTAGGCCTTATAGGGTCCAATATTATACTCATTTATTTTAGGAGGCATCAAAAATTCATTTAACATTTGTTACTTAACAACCCATCTAATAGGAATAAATAAGAGATAGCAAAACCATTTGGTGTCTTCTCAGGGAATGTTAATAGATACTTGTGGGAAGTAGCAGAGAAAGTCTTTAAGACTTAAATACCAGGATGGTTAGCCTGCTATGCAAGGTAGAGCCAGTATGTCTAAATGTTTAAAGCTCTCTGAATGCTCAGATGTATTTCAGACATCAAAGTCTAGGATCACATGTTGAGACTGTAAAAAAAAAATGTGTGCTTCTTGTGCTTCTTAGTGTCTAAGGCTGCCTGGTACTGGAGCTTACAGAGAAGATGTGCATTTTCCAGCTTCTTTCATTTCACCATGCATTCCTTCATTTCAAAAATCATCTGGGTGTTTTCCTATATTATGAGCCTTATACTAAGTGCTGGGACCATCCATAGCTTAGATTCTTCAGGAGTCTATAGTCTAGTATCATTTTCTGGATGGTACTAAAATAATTAGCTCTGCATTTGCAGTGACCCCCAGGTTTAAGACTGGGCTCTGCTATTTAATAGTATGTCATTGGATTCCTGGGACCTGAAACAATGATAATAAGAATTTCATGGCATTGTTAAAATATTAAGTATGATAATAGACATAAATTTATGTTAATTATAGAAGGCATTGCTTCCATCGATTCTCATTCAGATTCTTTTATCATTTCAATTTATCTTTCTATTTAATTGGAGGCATTCTTTTACCAATTATTATTTCATCTTTTGACTCACAATGACTACAGCAATGAAGAAGTTAATATTATTATCTAATTTCTTATCTTGCTACAGGATGTATCAGACAATATAAATCCTATAAGAACATTCTTAAATGAATATAGTATTTGGAATCATTATGATTCCATCATGAATCTATCATTTATGATCCCAGAAATTTCCTTTGGGCCATAGTAGTAACTGTTTTGAAAACTTCCTTTTGAGTGCAGACTGTGTTCAATTCAGGGATAGCCACTACTCCCAACTTCCCATCCTTTGAAAATCATGCACGCTCTTTATATAGCCTCTTATTGTGTAGCTGCTTGAGAAAACGAAAGAAAGCTTAGGATGTCATTTTGATACTGACATAATTTGTTACAAATTCAAGGTAATACAAATCTGGAGTAAGAATGACAAAGTTGAAAGAGATTCAATTTGGCAATGTTAAACCTTCAACTAAGATCCTATTCATTTTGTTTCTTTGACAGTAATTGGCACTTTCCACTTTGTGCTCAAGTTCTGCATTATTATTAGCTTTTGTGTTGATACTATAACAAATTAGTTGAACCTTAATGACTTAAAGCATATCATTCAGTTTACAGTTCTGGAAGTCAGAAATCTCACATGGTTTCTTGGTTAAGATCGATATGTCAGCAGTGCTAAGTTCCTTTCTCTGGGCTCCAAGGGAGAATTTATTTCTTACCTTTTCCAGCTTCTAAAAGCCTCTCACATTCCTTGGCTCATTCATTCCATCTTTGAAACCACAATCATTGCAACTCCCTAACCATTTCCACATCCTGTTACCTATAGATAAGCAAAGCTCTCTTATTTGAAGGAACCTGGAGATTATGCTGTGCTTACTCTGATAATCAGGATGATCTCTCCCTTTATGAGGTCCTAAACCTTAACTATATCTCAAATTTCTTTGCCAAGTAAGGCAACCTACTCACCAGAGTAGGTTCCAGAGAATGGATGAATATCTTGTGATTCCAACCCTTTTTATATTTGGCATGGATCTCTTTGAATGGTTGCCAATCTACCATATGTATGTGGTCTTATTCTAGTAGATTGTAAATTGTTTTGGTAAATCCATGTCAGTTCTATAGTTGTATTCTCCACAGACATCATCCAAGGGTACTACATATATCAAGGCATTCAACGAACATTTTAAAATGAGCTAGAAGAACTAAAGTTCAAAGCTGTATTAGAACAAAATACTAAGGCGATACCAATAATCTCTGAAACAATGACTTCTGAGGTATTTCCAAATCCTCTGAAAAATTCATGACCATGTAAATAACTGCACAAGTATATGGTTACTACCATTTTGTCCTGTTTTCTGTTCTTATTCATAGCTATTGTTACATATTACAATAGTCCAGGATACTCTGCTGATAGTAACTGCCAGCTGGATTCTCTTCTGTCAGTAGAACTTATGCCTTAGTGTTTTGTAGTGATAATAAGCACAAGTGAACAACTGGAAATCAGGTGCCATCAGAAATGCTCAGTCTATCAGACGTCAGCCATGGAAAGGTCAAGGGGAAATTAAACATTATAGGGTTGGCTTGAATTCTTTCCCTGGGCAATTACCTTGCTGATAATTTGCAATGTTTATCTCTAGCACAATTGAATGTGATGTGTTGCTAGACACTCCAAAGGAGTGGCTTTTAAAAGAAATGTGTCTTAAATGGTTTGCATCACATAGACTTCTGCAAGTTGTGCAAAGCAGCTACAGGCTCTGGAATCTATAGTTGGCAAGAGAAATAAATATTTCCGTATTGCATTTAGCAATTGCTGTGTATTAAGGCAATTTTGTTTAAAAATTATTAAGGGCTTTGTAACACAAAGACACTGTTAAATTTCACAGAAAGGATTGCATTCAGGAGGTGGGGTGGACTGGGGGATATTGGATATGCAAGCACAGATGGTCTTGATTGACTCATGAACACATCAGAGCCAAGCGGGAAATGTATGTTTTGTGTGGTTACATATGTTGTAAAGAAAATTGCCCCTGGTTCTTTTCTGTAAGAAAGTATGAGGGGGGAAAAGCAGGGGAGAGAACAAGATCATGCGGGAAAAGGTGAAGCAGACACAAGAGAAGCATATGTCGCAGATGTCTGGCAGAGAGGAGCTAGGCAAAGAGGCAGAAGAGCCAAATTCCTTCTCGGGCATGTGAGTGACCGATGAGAGGCAGAATCTTCCGTGCCAAGGCTCAAGAGCACTGGGTAGGTGCCTGTTCTGTGAATAGCTGCTGTGGAATCTAGGTGTAACTCCCTAACCACTTTATGCCTGCTTTGGCATAAAGACTGTCTTCCCACAAGGAATAGGCATATACAGAGCTGCTTCTAATCCACCCAATTCCTTCCTTTCCACAAGGACTCACGACACTGAGAAGGGCCTGCATAACCTCAGGTTTTTCTGATCTCTTCATAAGTGTTAACTCTTAAAGAGAATCCTTCTCCTTCGAGCTACCCTAGGAGGTTTTAGAGTTTGTCCCAATTTATAGGTGAAGAAACGTAGCCACAAAGAGGTTAAGTAACTGGCCCAGAATCATACAGCTAGTCATTACTGCAGCCAGCATCTGAAGGAAAGCAGTTTGACTCCAGAGTAGCATCATTTAACCTTTTCTTGACTCTGATAGCACTGTGTGGTCTGACTTTTTAAACCAATGAATGGGCCCTTTGAGAACAACCGTTCATAGAATTTCCTATTTTTAAACGTTACAGAACCTGTCAGAATGCCTATTCACAAAATAGATGCGACATTTCATTGCAAATTATATATTTACTTAAGATTCAAATACATTTATCAGAAAGTGGCAAATGTCAGACTCTTGAACACAATTAGCACATAGGTGTGATAAGCTGAAGAAAAGAGAAGAAGAGATAGTCTTAGTAACTCCACAGCCAAACTGATAGCACTGGGGAAATGGTCAGAGTTCAGCAGTCCTGGCAAACCCAATGCTACACTGCCACATTCATGGTTCAGTCTCCGTGTCTTGTGCTCCACCTAGGTCATCTTCCTCATCTAAAATTAACTGAATACTTTTTATTATCTTTCTCTCCATATTGTAACTTACATGGAAATATTGAGCCTGTAAGTTCTATGGTTTGTGTTGTCTCAGGCTTCTACTTTATGATTCTGCCTTCTGCCTTCTTTCATTCATGTCTCAGATTCTTTTCCTACTAAACTCCTTATATGTTTCTCCATTAAGTTCTGAGTGAGAGAACTAATGAGATTAGCCATTTCATTGATTGATTAATGCTGTACAGTTGAACTTCCTTCTGGCCCTTACCCATTCTATAGATGGGTTGAGCACATCAACTGGCTGAAGAAGTTGGAATTTGAGTTAAGGATGATGAAGTCCTGTCATCTAGATGGAGAACACTCTGAATGGAGCCATGGGCTTGGCAAATCTTCCCAGAGGAATACATAATTTGGACTTATCTACTACAGACACATTCTTGAGAATAGGCAGTTATAGCCCTAAGAGTTGAGAAAAGTCAAGAAAATCTTGTGACACTGGTTTATATAATGAAACAATGAATTAGACCAAAAATAACTCTTCAGACATTGTTTAAGTTAAGCTTATAATTATGTTATATATACTTGGTAAGTGTTGTGATGAAGCTTGGAAGATTTATCCTGCTTTAAGACTTATTGATGAAGTCAGTCCATCAAACTTCAAAACAGCAGAAGATGAAAACCAAAAGCCGGCAGCATGCATACATACAGTGGTTCCAGTTGCCAAGAGAATATATGTTTTTATTTTTGTTTTTAAAATATAATCCTAATGATAAACATGATGCTCAATTGGCACAATATAAATCAAATTAATTTAGGAAGCTTAGAAAGTACAGAAATAGTTACAAAGAACATTCTTTTTGTCACAATCTTACATTTGTAATCCCCTGCTCCCTTTTAGAATGCCATATGGAAAAGAAACAACATTTTAAATGAGTTTCTGAAGAACTACAGTTGACATGAACACCAAAAACTTCAGAAAACCACTAAATATTTGGCTAGCATTGAGTCTACTGGAGGTTTTAAGAAGTCTGAAGACAAATTGTTATGTTAAGAGAAAAAGTCTTCAGACCATGGCTGACCTATCAATTGACTAATAACTTTCTCCATCAAGCATTTAAATCACTTGAATCTTCATAACTAGCAACTTTCCTAATTAAGCAGCTTTCCCCAGTGCTTTAGAATGGACCAAGGTATTGATTTGGCTTCCTTGGCACAAGCATGCACCAATGTCTGGTCTGGCCAGCCATTCAAACCACTTTCCCATACATCAAGGATCCAAAATAATTTCACCAGACACTCTAAAGTGCAATTGCTATTTGACAATTTTCATCTCACGTATCTTCTGAGAAAGAGATCTATACAAGTGTCCGTGATATTTTTGCTCAGACATGAATCTTGGCAAGTATTTCAAAAGCCTGGAAATAGATAGACTATTTGTGATAGTATTAAATAAAGACTCGTTCATATTGGGCATCAGTACACAATTCTGAAATAAAAAATAAAAGGAAATGGAATTTATATGTGGGATTCTTTTTAGAAGATTTTTGAAAAGACTTCTAGATGCAAGAACAGGGTGAATTTAAACCAGTAGGCAATAGTATATTATTGCCAAAGAGGCACAATGGACATTCTTGAAGCCATAAGTCCCTGCAGAATTTTCAGTTAAAACAATCTAAGTCAGCGTTTTCAGTAAAATTGTGTATGTCAAAAGAAAATATATGTCAACAGTGGTTCATATTCTGATTTCCTTGGACGCTGCAGTGGTGAGAATTGTGCTTTTGTCCTTAGAATTATAGCCAAGATTGAAACATACTTGTTACAGAATTTCAGATGGTAACAAGGCCAGTCTGGTTTATTCATAACAAGTGCTGTAAGGGTTGAAATTATGCCACCTTCAATGGAATTAAGCAAAACAGGGCAACTTTATGAACATCAGTAGAGAGATCTGTAAATACTTAGCTAGCTGCTCTTCAATCTGAGGCCACTTGCATGCACTAGACCTTTGGGGGCAAGAAGGCAACAAGCCAATCAATACCTGCTGGCTGCTTTTCCCCTCTGACTGCATGATCACTGGCCGTACACGAGCTTCTCTTCTCACATGTCCATGACTGATGCTCAGGTACAGCAGATGGTCCAAGGACAGGCAGACCTAGGATTTTGTGAGGATTTAACCCTCATATTTAACTATGAGTCTTGCCTCTCCTGGATTGTTATTCTCTGCCTCATGAGGCTGGGTATACTAGACTCTGTTTGCCTGGTTTTTCTAGCATCACTATCTTTTAGAAGTTAGCTACATTGCATATGGTTGAGAAATAAGGAGACTGCCTATAAGCTAAAGCTGCTGCCTCATTATGCTTTCTATACACATTGTTTTTGAGACTAGATTCCCTCAAGGCCTCTTTTCAATTTTATCAAGCCACAATTCTTTTTATCATCAGCACTGAAAAGAGTAATGCCCCAACTTATAGCTTTTTATAACTATAGGGTGCCAATTATTTCTCTTTCATTTTGCATATCTATATTCCTTATAGAATCCTAGTTATCAGAAATATTACATATACCTGCCACATGGAAGTTGGGTTGAGGAAATTTATGTGATTTGGGCAATTCATCTCAATAAACAGACATTATGAGAACACATTTGATTATATAAGCCATGAGTCCCAACCCTTCCTTTCTATTTCCTTAACATTTGTCCAGTATGTTTCTCTGTTGTGGTCCCAATAATCTGCATTTATTTGGAAGTGGAAAGTATTAAAACCTGGTGGGTTTTACATAGATACATACTTACACACACTCTCTCTCTCTTTCTCACACACATATACACATACAATCTCTATACACAGCTGTAAGATCTCTTAGAGGATAAGATAATAAAGCATATTACTACATAACCATTTTTGAAAAAAGAGATGACTAAAATTGAGACCCAGGAGTTCTTTGCCAAACCTAAGCCCTGGGATCTGAGTGAGGGCAGCTGGTGCTGTAGCTTCTGCATTTGTAATCTGTAATCTCCTTGACCTCTCAATCCCACAGGAATATTATGTGGTGAAATGAAATAAAATCAATTTTACCTATGTGTATTTGAAGATTCTCAGTTCTTTTCCAGTTCTGAAATGTTATAGCTCTTTATAGTGGGTGGAGAAGTGAAAAATACAGCCAAACTGAGATTTATAGGTGAGTGTTAGTCTTTGTTACTCTCCGTAAACAAGTGATGAAAATTCTTGGGCTCCTATTTCATCCTTGTCAATAACAGACATTGAAATGCAGGGATTTTATTCCTAGAGGCATTAATTAGTATGAAAGCTATTGGTCTGCTCAATCCAACAACCAATGCTATAGTTCCCAGGAATAGTGTGTGTTTGTGTTGAGAATTTGAAATAATATCTCAGACAATTTGCTTTCTATGAGGAAAATAGTTGTTTTTGTTTCTACATGTTAGCTTATTTATTTTTACTTTGTCTACTTCTCACTATCCCAATGAACTTCCTTTGTTCAAATAGCTAATTAGAGCTCTTTGCGTTATGAGTTTAATTGTCTGTAGACCATTGACCTCTTTGGTAAGTTCAGATTCTTACCAAATGGAAGCTAGTTATCTTAGCCAAGTCTATGGGATGCTCCTCCTCCTTCTTGGATACGGGGTCCATTCTAGTTGGAATCAGGTGTGAGAAGAAAAAGGCCATCAGTGGAATACACAAGAATAAATTTCTACTCAGGAGCCATAAATCATATGAGCTATACTAAGCAGGGTTTTGTCATTTTACAGTCCAAATATTCAACACACAGTTTTGGTTCTAGATGATTACTATTGTGCCTGAAGCACAATAGCATTTGGAGTTTGGCAGGAAGGTCTGTTCATGGTCTTTTGCCTCTGACAAATTGTGAATTCCATATTAACAGATTTGCCATCTGTACAAGGGGGAAAGGATAATATTAATACTGTCTATCTATCTACTCCATAGAAATATTATGAAGAAAATATATTATAACATTAAAAGTTTATATGTTACATGTTTTTACATTTTAAAAGTTAAGATATAGTGAAAGAAAATCAACCCATTGTAAGATTGTTGAAAATTCCACTCTCCTTCCCCTCTCACCCCCCGCAACACACAACAGACCAAGGAGGTTTCCTATAACAACACATTAAAGATCCAAGCATTATAGCCCCTGATTTTCCACCTCTTAACACTGCATCACAATATATTATGCATTTACAGACAAATATCTATTTTATCCAGTGTTTAGAAGTTGAGCCCTCTTACAGTAGAGATTGTCATTCTTCATTTTTGCATCCTCAGTACATAGTACTTTGGCATATCGTGGAACAACAAAACCTGTTTGATTTGCTCCAATAAGGGAGAAAGATAGAGAAGATGGGAATATTACAAGGGATACCTTCTTTGATCAGGGCATATTGTATGCACGTGTGGAAACATTACAATGAAACCCCTGTGTGTAACGAATATATGCCAATAAAAGTGGCCAAAAAAAAACACAACAAATCTTGTGCATAGAAAAACATCAATTCTACCTTTTCCATCTGCAAAAGAACCTAGATAATATACTCTTTACATGTAAGCACATATGTTTTGTGGTGTGGCAGCAAGCAATCAAAATCCATGTTCCACATCTGCAGTAGATGATTTTATTTCCTTTTTCCACAGAAGCAAATGTGCAGAAGGAAAGCAGAAGACACAAGTCTGATCAGGAGATGGGCATTTCTAGTTACGGACAGGTATTTATAGGCAGAAGAAAATCAAAGCTATGTTGTCACATGTAGGCTGCTCTTGCAAGGAAGCAAATGAAATGGCTGCCCTGGTTTATCAGAATTTATCTCTCTGAGCTTGCCTTATTATCATTTGGGCCTCCGTTGTCTTAGAAGGTTAGTGTTATGAATAGTACTTTACATTTAAGCATACACACACACACACACACACACACACACACACACACACACACACACACACACAAATTCCATGAGGTAAAATGTTTTTTAAGGATATTTGAATGTCAGATTCATTGATTATAGTTGTTGGGGTTTTTGTTTTGCTTTTTAGTTGGTATATTATTTTATTATTATTTTTTCATTACCAACTTTGAACTTAGGCTCTCACACTTCCTTGACTTACTTGCTCAGTTGGTGTTTTACCTCTTGAGCCACATATCCAGCTCAGTTTATTTATTTATTTATTTATTTATTTGAAGGCAAAGTTTCTGCCCAGGCTGCTTTTGAACCATAATCCTCCAGATCTCAGCCTACTGAGTAGTTATGATCACAGGTATGAACCACTGGAACCAGGATTCCATTTTAGTTCTTCCTTTTGAATCAGAATGAATGCTTGGCATTCCGTAATATTACAGGCATGTCTCAAAATATTAGCCAGGTGTGGTGGTGTATTTCTATAGTGCCAGCTACTCTGACAGAGACAAAAAGAATGAGAGTTTGTGGCCAGTCTGAGCAAGTTAAAATATTTTTTAATCTAAAGGGCTGAAAACATAGCTCAGAGATAGATCACGTTCCTGAAATATATTGTACCCAAGCTCTCTGGGGTACAATATCGCCACAGAGTGAAATGGACAGAAGGGCTGATAGAGGATGGATATAACTGAAATAAATTATATACACATATCAAATATCACAACAAAACCCAATTTTGTACAATTAGTGTGTGTCTTTAACAATTTTCAAATTAATCTGGTTGTATCAATTGAGTATAAAACACAAATTTTCAGAAGTGGCGCTGTGGCTCGAGCAGTAGAGTGCTTGCCTTGAGCTGAAGAGTGCAGAGACAGCGCCCAGGCCCAGAGTTCAAGCCCCATGACTGACAAAAAACAAAAAACGACAAACAACATCATAAAACACAAATTTTCATAAAGAACTATTAATTTGACATTTAAGAGAGCTAGTTCACTTACTTAGGAAACAGACACATTAGACATTATACCAGACACTAAGGATATAGCAATAAACTCCTCTTGTTAAAAGTACCAATAAGCTTGGTAAGAAATGTATGCATTATCCTGCCCATGTAATTGTAGCCCCTCTGTACAGTATGTTCTCAAATAAAATAAAATAATATTTAAAAAAAAAGTACCAATAAGGAAGTGGCGCTGTGGCTCAAGTGGTAGAGCGTGCGCCTTGAGCTGAAGAGCTGAAGGACAGCGCCCAGGCCCAGAGTTCAAGCCCCACGACTGACAAAAAAAAAAAAAAAGGTACCAATAAAATATTAGGCAAAAGAAAATTGAGTTGGAGAGGAATCAAATTAGAAATACTAGTTTCTATCTGATTATGTTGATGCTTCACCTTTCTTTTTTTCTTTATTTTTTATTTTTTTGATGCTTCACCTTTCTTGCATTCCACATCTGTGGAAGTCATTTCATTTCATAAGAGGTAGATAGATTTGCCAACATTAGTCGCAAGGAAGAAAGACTATAGCCTAATGCTTTGAGGGTTCACCTAATAGCTTATAACAAATACACTCAGAGTCAGTGGACTGGCTCCACAAGGCATGAAGATTTAGTGGGGGCAGGGATGGAGAGTAGCATTCAGGCCTCCCAACGTCAACCTAAACTGAAATCAGAGCTATTTTGGATATTCCTATTCAACCAGAGTTGAGCCAGATTTCAGCTAGAGATTCCCACTAACCCAGAGATGTGTGATCTTTGTGGATGCTTAGTGTAGTATCTGAGAATCTATAGTAACTTAGTTTGTCATTGAAATGGGATTTTATTTCACTGCTGAAGATATCTGGGTCAAGATAGTGTGTCAACAAATAATTGTGGAGAATGGAATTCTGTCAGCATATTTACCTACCATGTTCTAGCTAATAGTTTATTAAAAGTACTTGTGATGAGGTTTCATACTAGCATTTGTTTGTTGATCCTTAGTGAAGCTCTATTTCCAAATAAGAAATATAAAAATATATATTGGTAGGAAACATAGTCCCATGTAATATTTTGTGTTAGAGTTCATTTTCACAGAAAGACTACATAGATGTTTGGGCTTACTTTGGTTATGCTACAAATTATCTGAATACATCAGAGTCAGATCAAGCAAAAGTGTTTTGGTTTTTTTTGTACATTTTTTATTGTAAAAAATACTGTACAGAGGGGTTACAGTTACATGAGCAAGGTAATGAGTACATTTCCTATGGAGCATTGTTGCCTCCTCCTTTGTTTTTCCCCTACCATCCCTTCCCTCCCACCTCCTCAGCTACAACACCTCCCACACACACCAAAATTGTAAAATTCATTTTCAACATAGTGTCTTATACATCTCATTGTTACAATGGGTCAACCTGTATCCCTATTTAAGCAAACAAAATGTTTTTCTAAAACTTTTATAGGCTTCATTTTATTTATCAATTAAGTAACTGTTAGAATTCATTGGTATAGAAATCTTCTCACCAATTTTCCCCAATGGGAGGACTTTGAACTAAAACTTTAACTTCTTCTTGTTGTTAGTTTTGTCTAAGTTGTTAAATTTTTTATATTGAATCACTCATAATACATATACTGTAATGAACTCCTTCTTAAAGTTAGAATTTATTAATGTTATTGACTTCTTTAAAACCTCGTTTTAAATGTTATTGGTTTTTCCTTTTTTCAATTTTATTACTTTTATCCTTATCTTCTTTAGTTCTTTATTTTGATTTTTGCTTTGCTCTTTAAAAATGTTTCTGAAGTATTTTGAGAACATTTATAAAATATAGAGATAGTCATGGGACACAGGTAAGAGGTAGAGTGCTTACTTGGCATAATTATTTGTCCTTGAGTGGCTTATTGGTCTGTTTTAGTTAAATGAAATTACTCAGGCCATCTATTGTGAGTTTTGACCATGCAAAAATACTTTCACAGGATAGTTGGCAATGAACTTGGCATAATAATGTTCTGTTGGCCCTATATAATAGAATTGGGTGAGGAAAGTTTCAATTGGCAGAATATCTCATGTAAATAGTTTATATATTTTTAGTGCTAAATAAAATTAGAAAAAAACATTGTATTCTTCTATTATAAAAATAATAAGAGATTCCAGCTCTGGGATAAACTATTTGGTAGTCTATACAGTGCCTGAGCTTGGCAAAGGAGTAGGAATCAAAAAAGAAAAGAAAACAGACTAAAAGGATAACATTTTCCAAAAGTGATGGATTTTATTCAGCAACAAACATTCCCAATTGGAGTAGACTGGAGTTAAAACATACATTACAGAAGAGGATTTCAAGATTTTTAGGCAATTACTGATTTATTTTTGGCCCTTGTTCTTCTATTCCTTCCAAGCTATGATGTTCTATTTAAATTTATTTTCCCCTCTCTTCCAGTTTACCTTCTTTATTAAGATTTTTAATTACGCTTGCATTATCTTCACATAGTTGCACAAAGGAGTTACCATGTACAGCTCAGCTTCTAAGTATAATGCATTTTGTCTCTCTCTTTTGTCATTGTCCCTCATCCATCCCAACCCAACCCTCAATCAATTTCTTAATCCTTCTCAACCCAAACCAATGGTCTGAATTTTCCAAGTCCTTTTACCTTCTTTCTTCTCTCCTCTTCATCTTATCTTTCTATTAAACCATCACAAATTTTTCTCTTATAACTTTCTGCTGAAAAGAAATTGTGCCTTTCTTTATTTTTTAAAAAGAAAAGATTCCAAAATTTTTCTTATATGTACCATTTTATTACTGGCTTCCAACTATTCCATCATAAAACATTTTGTGAAATCACTATGATTAATAGTTTAAAATTTTATTTTTACATTAATTCCTACAACTTGGTATTCATAAATTTCTACATTCTGTCCTTAAAATAATTTTCTCTCTGGTCTTCAACATAAGCCCTCTGTTCAGGGCACATCAGTCTTCCTGTAAGCCTCAAAATGCCTCATGAACAATTTCAACTCTTGTTTTTGGTCTTTCTGGTTCCTTTGCTACTTATCTTTGTTTGACTTCTAATTCTACTCTGCATTCAAACTCAAATTAAGTTCAGCTTCTCCTCTTAAAGATCCGAAAGGAGCAAACATTAAGAAAATGAAAACTTTAGATTTTATCCATGGTCTTTCACTTATTTTTCTTTTCTTTCTTTTTTTTGGGGGTGGGGGTCTGGTCATGGGGCCTGAACTCTAGGACTGGGTGCTGTCCCTCAGCTCTTCAGCTCAAGGCTAGCGCTCTACCACTTGAGCTACAACGCCACTTCCGGCTTTTTTCTTTTTGCTTATGTGGTGCTGAGGAATCGAACCCAGGGCCTCAGGCATGCAAGGCATGCAAGGTATTCTACCTAACTATGCTGGGGCCAAAAAAATCAACATTTTATTTTTTAATAATTTTTTATTGTGAAAATACTGTACATGATCAAGGCAATGAGTACATTTCTTATCAAGCATTGTTGCCTCCTTTGTTTTTCCCCTACTATCCTTTCCCTCCCACCTCCACAACTACACTCCCCCCACCTCATCTAAATTGTAAAATTCGTTTTTCAACATAGTGTCTTCTACATCTCATTGTTGCAATGGGTCAACCTGTATCCCTATTTAAACATTTTGTTTTTTCCTTTCCCCTCCCCAAATTATACTGACATCAAATACAGTGAAAACAGGGGTTATGCATGGGGGAGGGACATACAAAGCAATAAAAAAGTCACATGGTACCTTATAAACACGTTAGAAACAATAGCAAGAAAGAAAAGAACACTTGTGTCCCTATCTTGGGGTTCACTTCACTTAACTTCATCTTATATGGTCATATGTATATAGCTTTTGACCTTTTCTACTTGTCCCAGTCATATACTACTTATTGCAAATAAGGAAACATGGGACCTATGTTTCTTTGGGTTTGGCTTACTTCACTTTATATAATTTTTAAAATCAACATTTTACATCATATTAAAGTGCATGACTGGTTTAGACAGTCATAAGATAAAATAATGATTCATTTTGTTACAGTAATATCTTTCATTTCATATCTGTCACTACAAAGTGCACTGTGGAGAGAAGATTCAAATATCAACATATATTCTTTTTCTTCCCCACATCTGTGGTATTTCACACAGTGTGAAAAAATACAGCACAGATGAGCCACAACAAAGCAACAGCCAACATTCCTTTACTAGAGAAACTTGTATTCTTGGCTGGAGTCTTGGACCACCATTTCTAATTTAGACATGATTGGTTCACAGATTTCAATAAAGTTCCTTATGAAGTTCCATTCTTAAGCTCTCTCCATATCATGATCATACCACACCCAGACTTTGACTTCCACATGAAAGTCTGAATAGATGAAGAGCCAACTTAATGCTCAAGTGATGATTTGGTATTGTCAGTACACTTCATACACAACTGTTTTTCTCAGCTGTGATAGACTTTTCTACAAAAATGTATCACTATAAAATGTTGAAAATATTTATCAAAACCATCTTGTCATCTTTAAAATATAAAGGCTGGGATACTTTTTTCTCCTCTCCCAATAGAATATCATGTGCTTAGATGAACTATGAAGATTTCCCTTAAAAATCTGGACACATTTCCTGAAACTGATGAGGAATTTGGATGAAACCATCTATCAGACCACAGTCAGAAAGGCACAAAGGAAGGACACAGTTCACCAAGTTTTATCTTTTGGTCAGTCATGGGGCTTGAAGTCTGGGCCTGGGTGCTGTCCCTATGCTATTCACCTCAAGGCAAGCAAGTGCTCTACCTCTTGAGCCACAGCGCCACATCCAGTTTTCTAGTGGTTGATTGGAGATAAGAGTTTCAGGGTCTTTCCTGCCCAGGCTGGCTTTGAACCACGATCCACAGATCTCAGCCTAGGATTAGCTAGTATTACAGGCGTGAGCCACCGGTGCCCTGTTAATACACCAAGGGAAGAAATTCTGAGGGACTCTTATTGCCACTAAACTACCAAAAAGCCAAAAGTGGAGCTGTACGCAAATGGTACAGCCCTAGTCTTAAGCAAAAGAATCTTAAGGACAGCGCCATGTCCTGAGTTCAAGCCCCAGGACTAGCAAACACAAATAACAGTGTGCCTTATATTGCTTATTTACTGGAATTTAAATCTAAGGATTAATGATAAATGTAGTAAAAGTATGCTTAATCACAATCACAATAAGCAAAAATATTTATCATATGGGAGATACAATAGAACTGAGGCCAAGAGAGGATACAGCAGAGTTTAGACTCTCATTGGGTTCATGCTATCACATGTAATTGAAAGAGAAGAATGCATAAAATTAATGAGTTGAATTTTGTTTATATTAATTTATTTTTTTGGTTTCTTGTAGAACTGACAGCTTATTAAGTTGAAGTTACTCAATAATATCATCATAAAGTAGATATAATTGACACTAAAATTAGAGAAAATTACAAAATTTCTTGCATGACACCCATTACCTGTTGCTGATATCCTATAACAATATATGAATGTATGTTATGGATTATTTTGAAATTAGTTATAATCACCCTTTAACTTGACAATTTTTGTAGCATATCTTGACAGCTTTTCTTGGAGCTTTTAAAATTCAGCATAATTATTGCAATTGCCTGAAAGTCCTTGTTTTATCTTTTCCTCAGGCCTTTGTGTGTATAAGCATTGTTACAGTACCATTGCACTTAATACATACCTCAATTGCTACATTGGTGCTCTATGGACTTTGATATGAGTATCCTCAACTAAATGATCTCTTCACAGGCAAAGTTTATAGTATCCATATTTGTATCTGTGGCCTGCTGATCAAATAGTTGATAAATGAGTAAGTAATATATGGATACTCATTCTCAGTAAGTTACAAAGTAGAAATTAGCATTAATAAAGAAGGCCAATTCAATATGGGGACTCCAAGTTTAAGTACCCTTTTCTCTCAGTCCCTACCTGTACACTCCTCAAATGAAAGCCCTACAGTAGAATGCCATTGGGATGGATGGAACAAACTCCATCACATACTTTCTAGGTGCATACTCTACAGAGCTCTTCATTTTCCTGGAAATACATAACAAACTCTGTATATAATATGAGTGTGCTGCCGGTCTAGCAGTTTTGTAAATCAGTTGACATAATAAAGATTTGTTTAATAAAAAGCCAATATCTCACTTAAGCCTCATACCTGTGGGAATACAGAAGAGAGAGAGAGAGAGAGAGAGAGAGAGAGAGAGAGAGAGAGAGAGAGAGAGAGAGAGAGAGAGAGAGAGAGAGAGAGAGAGATAAAAAGTTCTGTTTTCTCTTAAAATATTTTTATTTTATTTATTTATTTTTATTATTGTGAAAATACTGTACAGAGGGGTTACAATTACATGGGTAAGGTAGTGAGTACATTTCTTATCAAGCATTAGGCGACTATTTCTTTTCTTTTTTTTTGGTCATGGGGCTTGAACTCAGGGCCTTGGCACTGTCTCTCAGCTGTTCAGCTCAAGGCTGGGGCCTACCCCTTGAGCCACAGCGCCAAAACCTTACAAGTAGAAAATTACAAGATGAAGGGAGATTGTTTTCCCTATCTCTAATTCCTATCTTCTGACATTTCCCATAGCTTTCTAAGCTAGAGATTGTATAGTTGGTAAGTATAAGTATGAAATGGCTTAATTTCCTTGTGCGCATTCCTATTAGTGATAGAAATTCTTTTTTCTTTCAAGTTCTTTTTAAATACAAGTTGCAAAGCATGTGCTACCTATAAGTAGTACTGGCAGAACCCATTTTAATTGAAGAATCTTTTAATTAAGAATTATTTCAGATGTCTATTTTTTCTAAACCTCTTTCAATATTAAGGAAAAAGAAAAGTCCTAACAACATGTTATAATTTCCAAGATTACTTAGCCATAATTAAATTTCTGGACTTCAACTCAAGTCACCCAGAAAATGACAAATTCTATGATTTTTAAATAAAAATTTCATGTGAGAGAAGATAATAAAAAAATTGGGAGCCATAAGTTAGAAATGACACACATTTTCTTCAGATAGTTTGCATGTAAATAAGGTTGAGTTAGAAATGGCATCATATGTAGCCATAGAAAAAATGCTATCATATGTAGAGTGGTGAATGAATCCAGTCAAAAATGTCTAAATCCTCCAATAGCTTAGTGCTTGATACAATTTTCTATATACTTTTTGATAACTCATCAGTTGTTGAGTAACACATGAAAGAGAAATGGCCAATTAAAAATAGATGAAAGTAATTTTCATAAGAAGATATTAGTTTATCTATAACATAAAATTCTTTGCATATTTTAGTCATATGGCATCAGTGTCTACTTTAGGGATCTTAAAAGCCCACAATAATAGAGGAGTGTAACTGTGGGTCTTAAGGTTTTGTTTCCTTGATGTAAATTCTTACAGAAGTTCATCCTAAAACTGTCAACCAAGTATAAGATTCTACTCTCTCTTAGTAAGTTGTTTTATAGGCAAAAACTGTTGATTCTGTTTTTAGTGGATAGACCAATTGCATATCAATTCATAGGAGAAAATAGTTTGTGTGAAAAACATGAGTATAAACATATAAATTTATAGACCTGCTTTAGAAATTAACATATAGTAGGCATCATTAAAAATATCCAGTGGATTGTTGATCGGAGTGTAAACTTGTTCAACCACTTGGGAAAGTAGTATGGAGGTTCCTCAAAAGACTCCACATAGAACTCCCCTATTACCCAGCAATCCCACTTTTGGGTATTTACCCAAACAATCATAAACAAGGTCATACCAAAGCTACCAGCACAACTATGTTTATTGCAGCATTATTTACCATAACTAACATATGGAACCAACACAGATGCCTCTCAGTAGATGAATGGATCAAGAAAAAATGCCTCCATCAGAAAGAATGACACCACCCATTTGTTAGGAAAAGGAAAGACTTGGAAAAAATTATATTAAGTGAAGTAAGCCAGGCCCAATGAAACATAGGTCCCATGGTTTCCCTTATTTGCAATAACTAGTATATGTCTAGGACAAGCAGAAAAGCTCAAAAGCTATCTACATATGAGCATAAAACCTGTTGTGTCCCCAAGATAGCAACACAAAGTGGTTTTATCTTTCTTGCTGTTGTTTTTAATGTATTTATAAAGTACTGTGTGATTTTTTTGGTTTCTTTTCTATGTTCTTCCCCATGTTATAACCCCTATTTTCACTGTATTTGAGTCCAGTGTAAGGTATCTGGTATATACATTTTTCTAATTTGGGGAGGGGAAGGGAAATAACAAAATGGGGAGGTGGGGAGGTGGGAAGGGAAGGAATAGTAGGGGAAAAACAAAGGTCCATAGGAAATGTACTCATTACCTTACTCGTGTAACTATAACCCCTCCGTACAGTATTTTTACAATAAAAAGATATACCAAATATATCCGGTGGAAATGATTTTTTTTGTGTTGGAGAAGTCTGAGAAAAAAATCAATGACAAAGAATGTTTTATATACCTTCGTGGGTCCTGTCCCACCTCAAGAGCCTTATGCCACCCCAGAATGTTCAGGAGCCTCAATTATGTGAGTCTACTAGAGATTAAGCTTTATTTTTTTTTAATTGTATTTTATTTTATTTGAGAACATACTGTACAGGGGGGCTACAATTACATGGGCAGGATAATGCATACATTTCTTACCAAGCATTGCAGCCTCCTCCTTTGTTTACCCTTCACTTCCCTTCCCCGCCTCCCCCCTCCCCCCACCCAATTTTACCCCCCTCCCCCCACCCAATTATACCCCCCTCCCCCCCCACACACCGACATTGTAAAGCTGGTTTTGACATGACATTT
Organism: Dipodomys merriami; assembly: GCF_024711535.1. NCBI lineage: Eukaryota > Metazoa > Chordata > Mammalia > Rodentia > Heteromyidae > Dipodomys > Dipodomys merriami. Next base: position 89,623,599 of record NW_027203381.1, read on the forward strand.
TGTACTTCTCATTGTTGCAACAGGTCCACCTGAATCCTTAAACGACTTGTTTGTCCCCATCTCCTCCACATGTTATACTGACATCAAATATAGTGAAAGCGGGGGTTACACTGTGGGGGAGGGACATACAAAGCAACAAAGAAATAATCTTATAAATGCGTTAGAAACACATGCATGAAAGAAACGAAAACATTAAAATACATATTTAAGGGTTCATTTTCCTAACATCACATTATCTGACCTTTAAGCTTTATTAAAACCTCTTTTCAATTCCAAGTATTGTTTCCTTCATCTTATTCACTAATGTCCTAATAGTGCAATAATGATTATTCTTTAATTGATTCATTATGTTTTCATGATTTGTTTGCATTTATCCAAAGATTTATGAAGATACTGTCCAGTAATCCAAAGCAGTACAATCTTTGGAAAAGATTTCTGGCAGAGAAATAAGTCTTAAATCAGACTATATAGAAAAAAGTCCTACCTGAGGGATTTTGTTTTAGTTCAGCTAAGTGGAGGGGGGAGCTTCTCTCTAGAGAAACAGAATGAATTATGTGTTGTACATAGTAGAATGTTTGCTAATATATTATGTAGTAGTTACTTTATAGTGCAACATGTATATGTATTATATTGCAAGAACTCTAGAGCCCCGATGCAAGCTATGACTGGGTGCAAGATGTTATTACTGGAGCTCATGTGTGGAGAAAGCCTGATGCTAGGTAAAAATGCTGGCTTGTGTTTGCACTATCCTGTGTTTAAGCCTAAAGTGGCAAAGACACAGGATTATGAGTTCATGACATTACAGATATCCTGTCCAACAGGCAATGTGTCTGTTCTTGTGTGAACCTTATCTCTACTACATCCTGATATCCTGATATCTGTCTCTTGGAATGTGTGCTTTGTTCTGTGAACTCAAGCTACCCTAAGCTAACATGACAACTGACAAAGCTTGGGAGCTCACAGGAGGTTGTCCCAAAGGCATTTCTTCATCTCTCTTGACCATATTTAAGAGACCATAGTAATCCTTTTGCCCTCACAGTATCTGCTACATGGAAGTGGTATTGTATAATAATTATATCATAATATAACATTTTTATAAGAGAACCCAAAATTTATTTTATTTTATTTTTATTAAACATATATTTTATTGTAAAAATACTGTACAGAGGGGTTACAGTTACATGAGCAAAGTAATGAGTCCATTTCTTATCTAGCATTGTTACCCCTCCTTTGTTTTTCCCTACAGAGATGCTGATTTATTTAATTTCTATTCAATTGAACTGACTGTTGTGTAAGAAAGTGGGATCTTCAAGCTGAAGCAGGATGAATATCTGTAATGGGTACTTCAGAAACATTTTACTTCTTCTTTTGGACTTGTTTTTACTTTTGTTTTGGAATCCATGCCCCATTGAAGTATTTCTGCCTAAGAGTACACAGTCCCACTTTCACTTCCAAATTTTTGCTGGCTCATTAGAGGTAAGAGTCTCATGGAGCTGCCTATCGAGACTGGCTTTTAACCTAGATCCTCAGATCTCAGCATAATGAGTAGCTAGGATTATAGGTGTGAGCTGCCTTACCCCGGTCCATATTTAGGAGTTCATTCTCATTTTCTTATATTCTTGGCCAGCCCTCTATTCTTTATAACATAGAATGTGAATCTAATCAAAATATTTACACCATTGTGTAGTTGACTTGTTTAAAAAATGAGCAGATGATGGAATATTGATAATGAATTCAAACTGTATCTCAACATTATCCAATTTGTAGGTCTAGAATAGAAATTGCATCACAGAGCTGATCCTATAATTTTTACCTACTTCGAGGTGAAATCTTGCAGGCATTCCCAGTTCTCACAGGCTCCAATCATCCAAATACAGTTCCCTGAAGCAGAAGATGGAAATTCTTGACACAACAGCCCAATGGAGATAGGAAATGGGGCTATGGAAATAATCCATAATATATCAGAAAATAAAGAAAAATGTTGGATTCTTAATACACTGCTGGTGTGAATATAAACTAGTAAAATCACTGTGTAAAGTAGCTTGAAGTTTCCTTGAGAAACTAAAAATGTTCCTGTCTTATCATCCTGCTATACTACTATCAGGAATATTCCCAAAAGACTGTAAATCAATATTCAAGAAAGATACCTACATAGCCATATTAATTGTAGCTCTGTTCACAGTAACCACGCTGTGAAATCAGCTGGGGTACATAAAGAAAATATGATGTATGTAAATATGTGTGTATCCATTTAAACAAATATGCATATATGTACACATTGGTGCATGCATATATACATATATCTGTATATGCTCACATATATGTATATTCATATGTATCAATCTTGGATTATTACATAGGCATAAAGAAAAAAGGCAGTAATGTCATTTGCAGGAAAACGCATGGAATTGGAGATTATCATGTTGAGTGAAATAGGCCAGGTATTTCATTTTCACTCATCTGTGGAATTGAGACTCCAAAGGTAGACATATTCATAGACATATACATATATACACACACGCATATATACCTAAAACATGAAGTTTTGGGACTGTTTGTAAAGATGATGGGGGGAAGCATGAAAGAAGGCTGGAGGAGGATTAATGTCAACATACAATGTACCTACCTAGGTATGAAAATAACACAGGAAATCTCACTGAAAGCTCTGTAGGGGGGAGGGAGAAGGTTTTGAAGAGGTTAATCTGATTAAAGCATATGTGTGTGAGTGAAATATGAATGAGTGAAACTCTGTGACACAACAAATACACACACACACACACACACACACACACACACACACAAACCTTCAATGACAGGAAAGTAAAACAGGCTCTGTTGAGACAGTGTAGGTATCAGCAGGAAGTGGGAGCTATGATGTAGAAGATGAATGAGGGTGAACATGGTCAAAGTACTTTATATATACGTATGAGATAGAACAATGAACCCTAATGAAATCATTTGAAGAAAGGGAAGAGGGAGGAGAAGGGAGAGGTAGAAGTGATGAGACTGATGGAATACATTATATGCATGTGTGGTAATATTACAATCCCTCATCCTCTGCTTTGTTCAACAAATGTACATTAATAAAAAATATCTTAAGCCAGGTGCCTACAGCTTACACCTGTAATCCTAGCTACTCAGGAGGCTGAGATCTGAGGATTGTGGTTCGAAGCCAGGCTGGGCAGAAAAGTCAGTGAGACTCTTACCACCAATAAACTACCCAGAAAAAGTTGGAAGTGGTACTGTAGCCCAGGTGCTAGCCTTGAGCACAAGAAGGCTCAGGGACAGAGCCCAAGCCCTGAGTTCAAACCCCAGGATGGGCACAAAAGTAAAAAACCCTTAATATAAAAGGAAACAATGATTCTGAGGGAGACTAGAATGAGAAGCAATAGTGTTGTCACTATGTTTCATGGTATTATGGGATGATATAAAATTCTGTATGTGGTTTAAAAAAATTAGCAAATGAAACAGTCAAATACTCAAATCTTTTTTTCCTTCTTGGTGCCATTTCTGGGGCTTGTATTCACGGTCTCCCACTCTTGCTTCCATTCTGCTTCCACTTAAGGCTTGTAATCTACCACTGAAGCCATATCTCCATGTCCAGCGTTTTGCTGAATAATAGAAGATACAAGTCTCACATACTTTTCTGCCCAGGCTGACTTTTAACTCTGATCTTCAAGTCTCAGCCACCTGAATAGCTAGGATTACGGGCATGATTACAGTACCCAGCTTCAGCTATGAAAAATCCTACTTAAAAAAAAAACAGTTTTCCATTTCACATTGTAGAAAAAAATCTTCCCAGATGTCTTAGATTCTATATAGAATGAATTTATCTCTTCTTTTTAAAAAATAGTATCAGTTAAAGTCCATAAACTACAAGAAACTTCTATGGTGCTAGGTTTTCTTTCTTCATATAATCTAATAGTTGAAAATACTTGGCAGGTGGTGATATGGGCTCTCATTCAGTTCTGCATTTTTCTAAAACAGAACGGTAAAAGTAAGATTGACATTGTGTTGACATTGACTGCCAACATTGCCATCTGCTATCTTGACACAACAAGCAGCTTTATTGGCACCCTTGTTCTTGGTGAGGAAACCAACGCATGATGAATAGCCAGTTCCTAAAATCAAATGAAGTACAGAGCAGTGGTTGGCACAAGATGAAGTGCTTGTTAAGGAAACAGAATGGCACGTTGAAATTCTCAGACCATTGATCAAATTTATTTGTATACGACCATCAGTGATTTGCTTTGAGCTGCTAGGTTCTCACTACCCTTACCCAAAGGAAGCTAGACTCTTCTGTTTATACAGACCACGTGTAACTACTGACTGAACTATATAATGGTGTCTCTTTGGAGTTTAGGCATCTGTCTCCTTTCCCCTACTTAAGCCAAGAACTGAATGTATTCAATGTTTGTATAGCCCTGTGGGATCTTGCTTAAGATTTAATGGTGGTATGACTTAACCTATATTTCCAATGTGCTTGTAGAAGAAAGTAGAAAGACAGTAGTAGTTCCTGCCTTTAACAGAGACAGGGACTTTCTGGCCCCATTCAGGGATGGAGAAAAACCTCTCCATAGAGTCATCAATTTTACTTTATAGACTCAACTGGAAATTGACTGGCCCATAGAGGGGGAAAACTCAACATTCATTGTTGTTACAGGATATGTTGGTAAAGGATATGTTTCTAAAGTAATCACTGAAAGAACTCTCAACATAAAGGTTATTTATTCACAATGATTTTCTAATGCAATAGGTGTTACATAATTTTTACAACGCTCTTTGTCCTTTCTGGGTGATTGTTTCACTTCCTGTGACACATTTGTATGTTTCTATACTTCTTTTATTGTACTTACTATATTTTAATTATGATGATCACTTAGTAAAACACGATGTGTAGACTGTTGAAGGTAGTGCCTCGGTCTTAGTTAAATGAAGCCTCTAGCCAGTTTACATACAATACTGACAGTGACTATATATGAAGTAAGTGAATTTATGAATGAGAAATATAAAGCGAAAGATTAGAAGAAATCTGATTCTCCATAGAGCCTATAATGGGCAAGATTCTAAGATGAAGCTCAAGGACTCATTTTTTCTGTAATCTCTAATGAATGTTATTATGATGAGATCACTTCGGTGACTATATTATGTTATATTACAAAAATGTTTTTCTTAAGATCTAAGTAAGAGAATGAATTTTAGTGACAGATTCTTGTTACTACAGAGTTTGTTATCATTACTGATATTCTGTAGTTGTTGATTGTTTTGAGTATCTTCAGTGCAGAGGCAATATGGATGAGCATAAATTAATCACCTGTCTTTACAGGATAGAGGCAGAAATGAGAGACTGGAGGAAGCTGCAGATACTTCTGGTTGTCCTTGAATAAGTATCTAGCACATTAAATGAGGGTAGTACACTTGGAAATGGAAAGCATCTTCTCATTCCTATTCATCCAGAAGGACCCTGCTAGACACTGAGAAAACACAGGGACCTCAGTCTGAGAAATCACAGGGAACTGAATTCTGGCAAAAATCTGAGTAGGCCAGAGAATCTCATGCTTCTGGTGAGTCAGCAGGCCAAGAAAACACTTTGATTTCAGCCATTAAGACCTCGGACAGAACAGCTATGTGGTATTTGGACTTCCAACCCATGGAAACTGTGAGACAATAAATTAGTGTTGTTTTAAACATTGTGGTCGGTTGTTACACAGCAACAGAAACCAACGCACAGCCCTAAAAATTATTACATGGGCAATTTTAAATAATTTTACTTAGAAGTCAAGAATAAACACACTTTTCCTTTGCTTCTTGTGGCTTTGTAATTCCTCCCTTATAAAATAAGCTTCATGAGGGCTTCAAATGTATGATCTGTTCATTACTATATCTCCAGGGACAAGGGCAGTGCTTAACATATAGTTGACTTTTCATAAATATTAACTGGATGAAGCAAAGATATTTAAATTCGATTAATTTGCTTTCAGTGGGAGATGATAAGGAAAGCATAAAATAGAGTCATTTCACATGCTGTGGTATTTTTATTATGTATTATGCACATAGAATAGGACAATCTTCACATATCTGCTTGCCTTCCCATGGTAGACAATTGAGTGCTGTAGGAGATGAGCATTGAAGTCAAAGTAATTTAAATTTATACCCAAGTACAATGACTTATTGGATGATTTTATATTAGCAACTCCAGTTCCTTCCCTGCTGATAGGATTTCATAGTACCTAGTTTGAAGAATTCTTTCAAGCATTAGAAGCAATGTATGTACATGCAGGGCAGTCATTACACAGTAAAAGATGATTTGATTAATCATAATATCTTTTTCTATTGAATATAATTGTTAGATTTATTTTGGCAGTGTTATGTATGCTAATTTAGTTCTATATCTGTCTTACAAGCATCATTATAATAGAGGCCTATTGTGATTAAAATTAAATGGGAAACAGAGTTCTAAATTGATAGGGCAGCACAGAGAAGCAGAGGCATTATTGGCTAGACTATAAAATATGAAATCAAAAGACAGCAACATGACCTAGACAAATAGTTCTACTTCCTTCATTAAGAAATTCAAATACCTTCTAAAAATAAACATTTCTGCACTAAAATAGGAGACTACCTTTCCTTTGGTTGTGAACTTTATAAGTCTATGCTTTGATATTCTGTGCTGAGGGAAAATGAGCTTGGGAGCCTAAAAGGATATGCCCTCATGGGAGCCCTCTTTGAGTTTACATTCAAGTTAGTTGGAAACTGAACCTCCAAGTTTCTGACACAGAGCTCTTAGGTTCACTGCCATATACTGCAGGAGTCTTTGCCTTGAGCTGGTCATACATGAGATTACATTTATGAGTCTAGTTCATGGGATCCACGTCTCACACCCTTTCTTCCCTCTGAGCTGACTAATGTTTAATCTTTGGAATGTCCACCTTTCTCAAGCAGAATGAATTGCTGATCTCTCAACTCTGAATGTTTTTTAATCTCTATTCTTACATATAGGCTAGTTTTCAGTCTTCTATACTAAATGAAAAACCTATGTTCTGCTTTGTTATGTTGTAATTCTGTATAACACATGATTTACTGACATTCACATATCAAGTACCAAGAAACAGTTGGAAAATAAGTTAATGGAAATTTTCTAGATCAAAATTTCTTCACTTCTGAGGAGCAGAGTCTTACATAGATTTCCTGTAAAATTATTTTCAGATCTAATAGTCTACAGTGCTGTACATGAAAATATTATAGGATTCCGATGGTTAGAAAACTATATTCAAATACACAGTATAAGACCCATTGCAACAATGAGATGTACAAGACGTAAAAACAAACTTTAGAACTTTGGCCGGGGTGGGGGGGCAGAGATTGGAAGGGATGGTAAACAAATAAAAAATAAATAAATAAATAAGACTCCTAGATAACCATTTAGACAAGGAAAGTGAAGTCAGTGTAGGAATTCTATCCACAACATCCTGGATTGATGTTCACCCAGTTTAAATTAAAAAATACACAGCAGAATGGAGCTTTTCCGGTTGGAACCCAAAAATTGAGAAAGCATTTTCTTATAGGGAGACTGTACAAGTGTTCTTTCATCTAGACAAAACAGTTTCAGTTTTGTGTTCTTGTTATGAAATAATATACAGACATCTCCACTTTCTTGTGGTCTACAACTGAACACGTTGCCGTCCATTTCACTCTGTCTTCCACATGCTGTCTGACCACTATCAAAAACAATGTAGTTAGAAAGTCCCCTTGGCCCTTTCTCTCCTGTAAAAATACCCCTAGCACAATATTGCTATCTTGTTTCCTTTGCAAGAGCAACATCTGTTAGCTTGGTTTCATGGTCATGTAAACAGTCCAGATTTTTGCTCATAGACTGCTATTAGGTCAGATGTCTCCTACACTCCCCATGTAAGACCTTGATATATCTAATTTGTTTCAGTCCAATATTCCAACCTGTCATAATATTTATTTGAAATTGATTCATTCATCTATCATATTAACTGTCTCTCCCAGTTTTTTCTTGCCTGCAGAAGTGATAAGCAGACCCTATTTATTTAAGTGGTCAGATTTTTGACGCGTGAATGACTGACAAAAGTATAAAGCACTAAAATATGCCACTCTACTGTTTCCCAAAGTCTACTCTTAAAGATACTAGCTCTGTAGGATACTAAGAATACCATATCTAATATGCCCTTTTTTGGAAAGTCTCTCTGATTACATGCTGGGATATCTTGTAGTAATCTATGAATTCACCATTTTCGAAGCTTGAGTACGGAAATCTGTTTGGGTGGTTGCTTTGGTTTGTTTGCTTGTTTTAACTCTGCTGTGTTTTTAGTTCAAAGGATATCTTTTGCAATATATTCCATTAGATAGCCAATAACATGTTTAAAACTTTAGCATTCATGCTAATTAATAAGTTTCAAATTTTCATTTTATTCTTTGTGAATTTTAAGCTGAAGATTTTTTGTTTGCTACCAAGTTCTATAACAGGATTCCTTAAATATAGTGGGTTTTTTTATAATGTGGACTGCATTCATCTCACTAATTTATGTGTTTCTTCTATGCTACACCTCATTTTTTCTTTGTTTCTTTTTTTGTATGAAAATCTTGCTCTTCATGCAAAAGTTGGAAACAAAGTATCAACTAAGAGCTTAGTCTTTTGCTAATATACTGTCCCAAACAAATAAGCTTTTCCTGTTCTTTTCACTTTGAGCAGAGATCATTTTAATTTTTTAAGAAGTCATTTAATTTTTCTCTCTTTCTCCCTTTATATTTTAATCTTTGTGCTCCTCAGTCCATTTTGAGCTTACTCATGGTTGTTATAGATTTATGGCTCTCTTGTTTTCATTTTTGGTTATACACTGTTTATACTGCCTTTTGAACTTGTCTTTATAAAATATGATCTCATCCCAGACAGTATCTAAGGCTCCATTTTTGTCTGAAAAAGAATTGTATTTGTTGACTGTATTATCAGAATATCATTGTTATTTTTTTCTTCTCTCTGAAGCTGTCTCTTCTTTTAGGATTTCTGGCCATTTGGTCTTTCCTAATTTGTCTTATATTTTTTGAGATCAGCTTTCCTGAAATCCAGGGTAGATGTCTGGCTAGCCCCAGCATTCCTTTCCACAGCTTTATTATGAATTCCAACAAGATTGTTCACATTCTCCAAAGCTACTATCACTTCCATTGACTGAATTGGCCTGCCCTGTTGCAAAAAGTTAAATTCTTTTCTTTTTTTAAAAATTTTATTTTATTGTAAAGATGCGGTGGTGATTACAGTTACATGAGTACGTTTCTTGTTGAACATTGTAACAATTCCATTGCTTACTTCTGGAGTGACTGGCAGCTGAAATTACTATCAAAGCCACATCAGAGTTAATCATCTGGGACTTAATCATGTAAGGAAGATCTACTATATGCCAAAAAAAGTTCTTGGTGGAAAGAAGAAGAGAGGGGAAAATGTCAGAAAACAGGGTAGAGGAGAGACATAAAAGATTAACGAACAAAGAAAAACTTAAAATAATCAACTAATGATAACTTCTACAAACAAAGTGAAGCAAGATATCATAGCAGTTGGTAACAAACCAGGGAGAGTGCTAATTTAAGTGCTCAGAAAAGGCTCAACTCATGAAATAGCAATTAAACTGTGTCTAAATGCTACAAGAGATGGAGACATGCAAATATTTTCTTGTAGAATATTCCATGCTGAGAAACAGGGCACTGGATCTAAAGTGTAAATGTTCTTGGCCTATTCTAGGAAAGGGAAGAGAGCCAACAAGCTGAACTTTGGAAAAGAGGAGAGAGTAGTGGGGAATGAGGTGCAAGAATGGGCAGGAGATGGATAGGGGACAGGGGTCAGCTCATGTCCTGTGGTAGACAGGCTAAATCATATAGGGAAGACTCTGCACGATTTTAACGCCCATGTGGCAGCATAATTTGATTTAAATTTATAAAGATAACTCTGAATCCAGGGTGGAAAAAAGCTTTGGGCATGAATAAGAAATATGGAAGGAAGAAGCCAAGCAAGGGAACTATGGAGAATTTCAAGAACAAATGTTTGAGGTCTTTTCATTACTGATTTTGTGAACTTAGTTGTGATTTTGACAGAAGCACTCTCATTTGACTAGGAAATGGTTATCATTCTCTTCAAATCAGCTTATTCTTTTTCAGCTTTCAGTTGTTTATTGACATGTTTTTCTTCATATTTCTGTCATGTAGGCCAGAGTTTTTCAAATAGTCCATGTTTTCTGGACATGTTGTACTCCTTTGCTTCATGTCTCAGATTCATTTTCCTTTTGAGCAGACTAACATTCTGGATACTTTGCTTATTTAAAAATTCTATAAATGACGTTCATTGACTTATTCTGTGCAGAAATCTGGAACACTGACTAAAATATACTTAATCCAAGACTGTAGCCTACCCATAACTGATATTTGAGTTTCTCAAAATTATTAAAATATTGCCATTTCAATCATTGTGTTTCAGATAAGAGGAAAGAAAGAGAACAAAATTTATTGACAGAAGTCTGGGGAAGGTATAGCATGTCTAATTCCATATTCAACTGAGCTAACTAATTTGATCTGGTAAAACATTTCAAGTGCATCATCCAACTTCAGCAAAGCAACTATAAGAACTTCGACAAGGAAACTCATAGGCAATAGCAGTTGCTTCAGATCAGAAATAAATTTGAAATGTCCTCAAATTATCAGGGTTTCTGGGAACACGATAGTTAAATATCAAGAGTCTCAGATTCCTTTTTTCTTGCTCCATTGTCCCTATTAATTATGTGAAGTTGCATATCACAGACCTGTATGCTTATGTGACTCCAGAGACTACTTGAAACACAATAAGGAGGTCATGCTATGTGCATTTCTTTGCTGTGTTGGGATTCAGGATCACAGGCTCACTGAATCTACCCTGCAAACAATTGTTTTAATTCCTCACCAGAGGTTATTGCTCACTTTACTAGATGAAGGCAGTGTAATTCTCCCAACTGCCTGGGACAGTTTTACTGCATGGAATTTCACAGCTATAATGGAGAAAAGAAAGCATTCTCTGCTGTTGCCAGTAACATTTTTAAGAAGAAAAAGAAAAACATTCCATGTCTTTAAAATAAGCAGTCCTAAAACACTCACATGAATGGTGTTTCGATAAAAGAATTAAATCACTGTATTAACTAACATTTTACACATATAAAACAGGGAGTTTGGGGGCTCTAAGGGATATAGTTCAGAAGTTTTCTGCAATTCACATCTAGTAATATTGTAGCCTGAGGAGTAAGAATGTGGATATATTGTCAGCTTTTTCTTTCTTGATGTTCTCTGCTGTGGAGTGAGTTCACTAAACTAAAAATAAGAGGATGAAGACTTAAGTTCCATTTTAAGCTCTCTTATCATAAAGCTGGGAGTGCTTGGGTAAGCCATATTATCTCTGTGATCCTTAGTTTCATTACTTGTTTCCTTTCTTTCTTTTTTTATATATTTATTGTAAAAGTGATAACCAGGGGGATTACAGTTATGTAAGTAAGATAATAAATCAATTTCTTTTTTATTAAATATATTTTTATTGTAAAGATACTTTATAGGAATGGGATCACCCCATTTGTTAGGAAATGGAAAGACTTGGAAAAAATTACGTTAAGTGAAGTAAGCCAGGCCCAAAGAAACATAGGTCCCATGGTTTCCCTTATTTGCAATAACTAGTATATGTCTAGAACAAACAGAAAAGCTCAAAAGCTATGTACATATCATCATGTAAGAGGTTGCTAAGTACATTTCTTTTTAAACACTCCTCTCTCATTTTTCCCATTTCCCACTTCCCACTCCCCTCCCCCACAAGTTGTATAGTTCATTTCCAACATAGTGTGTAGTAAGTATCAGTGTTTCATTGGTTCATTCTTTGACCTACTGTTTCTGTGTTTCCTTTTCCCTTCTGTGGATCAAATAAGCTTATATATACAAGACAAAGGGTATAGAAAACTAAAGCAGGAAAAATAGAAATAACTGCATACATAATGAGAATTTCTTGTTTCCAATTCTCAGAGTTAATTTTGATACGCTTCATTATATATGGTCCTATGCACTTAGCAATTGGGCTATTGTGATTACCTGTTAAGAATGTCATAGACATATTCTAGTTACTACAAATGAGGGAAACCATGCAACCTACTTTTCTCTGGTCCTGGCTTGCTTCACTTAATATAATTTTTCCAGGTCTTTCAATTTATGAATGGAGCAATGACATTCTTTCTGATGGAAGCATAGAATTCCATTTATATATATGCCACAGCCTCTTGATCCATTTATCTACTAAGGGGCATCTGGGTTGGCTCCATATTTTAGCTATAGTAAATAATGCTGCAGTGAATAAAGTTGTGCTTGTAGCTGTAGTATGGCCTTGTTTGTGGTCATTTGGGTAAATGCTCAGGAATGGGATTGCTGTTTCTTAAGAAAGCCTCTATGTTTAGTAAAGGTAGTTGTTAGAAAGGAAACCCAAATGTTCTTTCAATTCTAAAGTTGTTAAAAGACAATAAACCTAAATTTGTGCTCATTCCCTCCCTTTCTTTTTTAGCACAATGGAAGGAAAGACAAAGTAGAAAACCCAAAGATGATACCAAGCTTCTTTAAATTATTTATAGGCTCGTTTCTGCCTCCAGCTCCATTTTCTTTTCTAGCAAAAATACTCTTCTTATTCCAACATATTCTATGTCAAAAGATTTAGTTGTGGGTGGAGTTAAGAATAATTAAGAACACTCAGAAGATGGAGCAGAGAGTAAATGATTATTACAAAGAAATTATTATTACAAAGGAAAATTTATTTTCCCCTTTTTGTTTTTCTTTCTTTTTTATTGTAAGGTGATGTACAGAGGGGTTACAGTTATTTAAGTCAGATAATGAGTACATTTCTTTTTAAACAGCATCACCTCTTCTCTCATTTTCTCCCAGTTTTTCCCTCCCAATTCCAATCCCTACAAGTTGTATAGTCAACATAATGTTTAGTGAGTATCACTGCTACATACAAAGAAAAAAATCTGTACTTATATCTTATTCCTCTGTGTCCAGCCTTTAAGTTTTCTTAAGCCAATTCTCAGAAAAAGAAAGGATAGTATATCTGAGATTGGATTTAGGGGATGAAGTTCAAGTTGACACTTGGGACCACAAATTGTCTTTTTTATCATCATCAATTGTTCAGAGGCAGTCTAATTCTAAAATGAATCTATAAACTTTATTACTGAGAAGATAAACTGAAAAAATATGTATTTACATCTAAGAGTTTGAGGTATTGACCAGTATGCTTACAGCACCCAAGTTTAGTCATCTCCAACATCTTTGTCATATCTTTGACTATGTATTTCAGCTAAGTCGTTTCCTTTAAATTATGTAAGATGAATCATGATATTGTATTTCATTCTAGGAAAGTACTTAGTACTTACTTTTTAAAAAGGTGGAGTACAAACAAAATAATCTGTGTTTAGTGTAGGTGGATGGGAAACTGGTTATTTGAACATTATTAATAAAACTGTCCATAAAGAGCATTTATAGTTTTTCATATATATTTATGATAATTATATTGTAATAGAGGCAGATGATGTTTTAGTGATTTCTAGCATTATCATATTGTTGTTCTCTCTGTGTAAATATTTCTGGTTACTTCCATAAATATATATGCATTGAGAAGCTATGTTGAAATACATTCAATCAGTTAATTCTTGTTATTTGGGATCATTTACATTTTAAATAGAACCTATGTACACCAAATCGGCTATTACTCCCTAGGGGACATAAGGTGAAGATATAAGTAGGCTCAATATATTTTTCTATTCAACTTCTATAGGCATATAAAACTTAGACAGAGGAACCATGGATGTTCAGTTGAAATTTTTAGAGCCCATTTAGATGAAGGGAGAATGGAAGGCATGGGACTCTTTCCATCTCCTAGGCCAGCAACACTGAGACCTTTCTGAATCTTTCACTATTCCAACTATGAAAATTAACAAATCAGCTCTAGACATAATAGCTCAAATTGTATCAATAATTTACTTTGCTTGTAAACCCACAATTTTGTAGGATTTAATGGGAATAATGCAACTTTGTTCCACAAGGCATCTATTGATGGCTTGATGATTCAGAGTCAAAATAATTCACTCTTATGGCTGGCAAGTTTTTTTTCAGCCTGAACCTCTGTAGAGCTGTGGGCATGACTCTTTGTTTATTTCTTTATAGAAATTTCCATGAATTGATTATGGTTCCTCACAGCATGGTGGACAAGATCCAAAAGTAAATGTACAAAAAACAAAAATTCCCAATTTACTTTTTATTGCCAGGCTTAGAAAATTGTACAATATCACAACTAATGTGTTAGAGTATTAAAATAGTCACAGAGCCTTCATTTTTAAGGCTAAATGACATAGACTCATAAATGGAAAGAACACCAAAATCATTTGATGATTGTGTTTCAATACCACACAATGCCCTGATACTACTATTAAGATTTAAGCATCAGACTTTTATTTCTACTGCCTACAATAATATTTATTCCTTATGACCATTTTGAATACTAAAATTCCCTTTAGTATCCTGTGAGACTTGTTTGCCATTATAATTACATTGCATAGACCCAAATATAAAGTTGACTGGAAGTAAGCCTTGCAGCAAATTAGCCTATTTTCTAAAATTCAGTGAAGTTGGCAGTATCTCCAGCTTAGATAGAGACATTGGCATTGAGCTCTAATTAAATGCAGACACACTGCCTGTCTATGAAAATATTGGGAAAGAAGTAAACATGCCCCTTTGCTGCTGAACATATGAATTCAGTGTGTACTCTTTGTTTTACATATGCAAGTTCTAGATGCGTTACATAAATATAGCCTAACCATTTCAGAAATGTAACCTTAAATTAAAAGTTCTAGACTACAGAGTTTCTAGAATAAAAGAGAGAAATAGGGTATTAATAGAGACTCTAGTTAGAGAAAACGCTAAAAGCTGGAGAAAAATTAACTCAGAAAAATCAAGACCATAAAGGATTAATGGAAAACAAATAAGAAGAAAAAATGGAGAAAAATTGGATTTAGAATACAACAGAAAGCTTAAAAGAAGGGAACAGAAAGAAATGAATACTAACTTTAACAAGGATAACTCTCCCTAAAGCATGTCTCTGATTTAAATATGCATTGTAATTATTTAACTATTTTTGCTAGGTCTATGACTTGAACTCAAGGCTTTGTTGCTCTCACTAGTCTTTTTTATTCAGGCTTGGTGCCCTACCATTTGAGCCACTCTTCCATTCCTAGTTTTTTGTTGGTGGACTAGAGATAAGAGTCTCTTGAATTTTTCTGCCCAGGCTGGCTCTGAATCATGTTTTTTAGATCTCAGCCTCCTGAGTAGCTAGGATTCTAGGCATGAACCACAAGTACCTGGCTTGATTTCAATACATTGTTTCATCTTTCTGTGAACATATCTCAACACATATCACTACCACCTTTATCATGAGTGAACACACTGCAGTGAAGTTAAATAGTGTGGTGAAGACTATTTTAATTGTATGAACAAGTTGGAATCCTAAACTGAAGAAGTAGCAGATGAGGAAAATCCATAAATCTGACAGACTTGGCATTTGAAATGAAAATATCTCCTCCATTTATTCAGTAAGGAAATAATTTACATGGCTGTTGATCATCCTGGTCTTAGATCCAAGAGGAAATCAGGGTGACTTTTAGAAAGCTTAATTGCATTTACAAAATTAAAGTCAACTTGAGCTAACTGGGATACTACGTGCAATTACTACATGCAAAGGACATTGGAAATGATAGGGTATGATTTAGTATACTATTCTTGACATTTCACATGCCTGGGTAAATGTTTGCCTTAGTTGCTATATAACAATAGAGAATAAGGGAGAAAGAGATCAAGGAAATAGACATTAGCCTCAAGCTACCTTCTAAATGTACAAGTTTGTAACATGTATCATAATAACCACAACAAAAAATATTTACAGTTTGGCAAAGGGAAGTTGATGGGAAGAATAAAATCTTTAGAATTCTTGGGGAATTCTTATAATCTGAGAAAGATTTTTTTTCTTTTTCTTTTCATTTTCTTTTTTTCCTCTTTTTTTTCTTGTTGTTGTTGTTGGCTGTAGGGCTTGGTCTCAGGGCCTGGCTGCTGTCCCTGAGCTTTTAGCTCTTTACCACTTTGAGCCACAGCTCCACTTCTCATTTTCTAGTGGCTAATTGGAGAAAAGAGTCTCACAGACTTTCCTGCCCTGTCTGGCTTTGAACCGTGATCCTCAGATCTCAGCTTCCTGAGTAGCTAGGATTACAGGCATGAGTGAGCCCCTGGCACCCAGGTAAGAAATGTGTATTTTAAGAAGGGAGGAGGAATGCTTTGAAGCATGTCTAATTGAAAGGACTTCAGAGTTACATGTGAAGTCCCACTCCATTGTTGTCAAGCAACTTCTATGCCAAGTTACTTACTGAACTTCTCTTAGTTTTTTCTTCTCTAGGTGTGGAAAATTATAGATACTTCTGACAAAATAAGCACCCCAAATAGATATTATTTTGAAAATCCATGTAAATTTATTGGCACTGGCTTCTGACTAATAAATACCTGGTTTCTAAGGCTTCCTTCTATGGCTAGACTAGTTTACATGGGAAATATTGAAATCTTTCCCAAAGTTACAGCTTCCATGGGTATGAGTCATTATTTAACATATGTGCACAGAGTATGCCATCATGTAGAGTTTTCTCCCCAAGGTTTTCGTTAAGCTAGTTACAATGCCAGAATTTTTTTAAGCAGATGTATCTGTTTTAATACAGCAGAACTTCTGTACTTGAAAAGTGCAACAACATTCTCATTCTTCTCTTATGTCAGACTGTCTTCACTTTTGTTTACATAAGGAAATGTGCAAGCACATTTCTGTACAAAGAATCTTTGGGGACATAGATATCTGTGATGTAAAAACTCTTGGCATTGGTTCAGAAATAAAACCATTATTGTTTAAAGGCTGACATAGGAAATGCAAATTTAAAACATACTTTCAACGATCTCAGAATTAAACACGATTTGGTTAAACACAAATAGAAAGTAGATATGTGCACGATGCTCATCTTTTGAGTGCATTTAGAACAATCATTTGATAGTTAAATCTAGAAGCAAAATATGGTTTTGTTGATCTTGATTTTATGTTTCCCAGTCTTAAACATCATTTCTTCCTCTGACTCTTCGCTTTTTTATTACTATTATTCTAAACTCCTATAAATTATCATGTTTTATTTTACTTTTTTGTGTGTTATGACTGTGAATTTTATATATTTCCAATCTCATATCACAGATTGACGAAAACTAAATAAAAGGAAAATCAAAGTGAAGTGTGATTCATTATATAATGTCAAACTGAGAGATGTCTACCAAAATGGAAGACATTGAGACTAATAAACACCTAATTTACCTTAGAGATTACTGGAAGTTTGCCTGAAATGAAACTAGTTATTTTCCATGTTGGAAAAAAAGAAAGTATCATTCTTCAGGAAAAGAGATGTCATTCTTTGTACTAAATTCTTTTTTTCCATTTTAATTTATTTTTAAAAATTTTTTATTGTGAAAATACTGTAAAGAAGGGTTACAATTACATGGGCAAGGTAATGAGTACATTTCTTATCAAGGATTGTTGCTTCCTCCTTTGCTTCCCTTTCCCATCCCTTCCTATCTCCCACACCACCGCGCCCCCTCTCCCCCCCCACTCCCCTTTCCCCTAACCCACCCCCACAACCCTGGCCAAAGTTGTAAAGTTCGTTTTTTGACATAAGGACTTGTACATCTCATTGTTGCAATGGGTCCACCTGTATCCCTATTTAAACGATTGTTTTTTCCCTGCCCCTCCACAAATTATACCAACATCAAATACAGTGAAAACAGGGGTTATACTGGGGGGAGGGACATACAAAAGAACAAGAAAATAATCTTATAACTATGTTAGAAACAATCACAAAAAAGAAAGAACATTTGAGTGCTTATCTTGGGGTTCATTTTGCCTAACATCAACTTACCAGACCATTTCTGCTTGTCTCAGACATATACTAGTTATTGCAAATAAGGGAAACCATAGAACCTGTGTTTCTTTGGGCCTGGCTTACTTCACTTAATATAATTTTTTCAAAGTCTTTCCATTTCAAGAAGTTGTACCTACAAAGTGAGCCTGAGCACTATCCCTCAGCTCTTCAGCTCAAGGCTAGTGCTCTACCATTTGAGCCACAGCACCAGTTTTCTGGTGATTTATTGAAGATAAGTTTCATGGCTTTTCCTGACTGGGCTGGCTTCAAACCTCAATCTTCAGATCTCAGCCTCCTGAGTAGCTAGAATTACAGGTGTGAGCCACTGGTGCCCAACCCTACAAAGTGGTTTTAAATTCATTTTGTCAGTTTGTGAATGCAATGCATTTGTATCAACATCTCCAAATTCTTATTTTTAAATTATGAAAGCCGGTGTCAAATATTCTCTTTAAAATGGAAACTCTTACATTTAATCACTAAGGACCAATGAAGTGCCTCCAGTTTATCAGTGCTTTAAATAGAAGGGTGAGCAAAACAATTAAGGTCATCATAAAATTTAAGTGATATAAAGCAGTTTCATCTCTGCTACTTTTTAACTTAATATTTAACTACAAGAATTAACAATCCAAAATAAAATTGTAAGCATATTCTCTATATTAACTAGATAATTTTGGAGAGGATATGTTGCCTTAAACCATCAAACGTGTGTGTTCTTGTGTAGAACTCTTCAATTTAGAGAATAATCATATTTTGCCATATTAGATTTATTTCTGAAAATATTTGTGTTTTAAAGTAAGTTCTTCATTAAATTAAGTTGCTTTAAAAATCAATTGGTAACAGTTTAATTTAAAGGAATGAAAATTATGAACTCTTCTATTATTTAAATAGCAAAATAATAGACTTTTAAGTAAGCCTGGACTTTTCTAAGAATTCACACCCACTAGTACACAGGTTATGTTTTCTCTAAAACAAAGAATATAATTTAAAACTGTAAAACGAGAGCAGAACTTCCCAAAGTATAATATTGAATAGTATATTTTCTAATCAATTTGAATATACTGAAAATGACATTGAAAAAGTACCTATAATCATATAAAAAATTTTCAAAAACATATATCTAGATATAGATATATATTTTGATGAGTTAAAACTTCATCAAAGTCTTTACATGTCATATTTTCAATTTAAAAATCTGATATCTAATGGAAATTTTACGTGCAATGGGTAACAGTCAAAACGCAAACATACCATATGGTAGCTCAAATTTCTTTCAAAAACCTATCATAGGACATGTTCTGATAACACAAATAATATATTAAAGTATATTATTTTCAATGTGAAAAGTATGGTACTTGGACAAAAATATATCATTTTAGAATCTTGCATTAATGTGTGTGTGTGTGTGTGTGTGTGTGTGTGTGTGTGTGTGTGTGTTGCTAGTACTAAGACTTGAACTTGGAGCCTAAGCCCTGTCCTTTAGCTTTTTGTTCAATGCTGGTACTCTATCATTTGAGCCACAGATTTACTTCCAGCTTTTGTGTTTGATTGAAGATGAGCGTCTCACAGACTTGCCTACTAACACAGGCTTCAAACTGTAATTCTCAGAATTCAGCCTCCTGAATATCGAGGATTATAAGCATGAGCAAACAGCAACCAGAACCCAGTTAGTTGCAACATTTTTTTGGAAATATCCACTAAACATAATACTTGGAATACTTAATACTTAATTACATAATGCTTGTAATAATGTTGATTTGGTATTGTTCGTGCTTCTTGGTAAGACCTTGTTGCTCTTGTTTCCTATGGTCTGTACAATGTGTGCCTAAAATGTTCAGTTTTACATTGTCTCCTCTTTGCTAGATAGTTTTCCAAATGTCTGTAAATGAATAAAATATCAATCCAGAATTTCCTCAGGTACTATACAAAGTTTTATTTTTGACAAGACAATTACTCCATCTTTAATCAAACCAGGGATGGAAAATGGATTTCATCCTGTAGGACAATTCTAATCAAATTGAAGGAGTATCTTACGCAATTGGAAAGCTTCTAAGGGCATGTTCAAGGCCATTCTGAAAACATGCCATGATCAGTCATGGGAAGGAAGACATAACTGGCAATTTCACTGGATGTTGACACTCTAGATTGGACAAAAGGTTGAAAACAGAAAAAAATTGTTAATTAATGGAATGTTACTAAAAATTCATGAACACATTTTGTCTAAAAAATACTTCTATTTGTGGTAACAACTCTTTACTTGGAAAGGAGTAATTCAAAGAACTCTTTCGTTGTGCTCACATCATTCATTTTTACATTCTACCACATGACTTGTTAGTGGATATTGTGGTACAAGCTCATTAAAAACATTTAATTGTTTCTCATTTAAAATATAAGCCACCAAAACTTTTTGTAATATTTATTACTTAAGAAAAATGGAGAAAGCAAGTTTTGTTGCAACAAGGTGGATGAAACTGGAAATAAATCTACTTTTCATAATATGTTTTGAGGTGCCAAGGCAATAAAAATGTAATGTACACTGTATGAAATAGCATAATGGGACCCGCTTATACAAGTAATATATGTTAAGAAAAATAAAAGTTAAAATTTTCAGTCAACCACTAACAAGTTCTAAATGATTAGTACATTTTTTTCTCAACTTATAGGAGGACAGACTGCTAAGAGTCTAAATGAGACTCCTGGAACATGAATGATTCTCTTACATAATCATCTTACTGAGAAATATCTTTTCAATAGATACTTTCAAGATTGCAACCATTTTAGTTATAATAGTTGTAATTATATTTTGTTGTAACTGTTTTTTTAAACTTTGGTCTCTATCTTTCTTAACAGCAATCATTAAAGTATTCCTTGTACTGTATATATTAAGGAAGTAAGTGCAAATAACAGTAATTTGTGAACATCTTGGTGATTTGCTGTTATTCAACAACTTTCTTAAACCATAAGTGAGCAACAAAGAGAATACATGACTGAATGCGGAGGTCTTGATGCCTTCAATGTGGAGAATCAATGTATAGCAGCATGAAATTAATTTGTAAACAGTTTTGTGAAAGAGTTGCAACTGTGGAATTTTGTACTTGCTAACACTTTCTCTAACATTGCACAATGAATTAATTTTATATAATCCAAAATAAAGCAAAGTAACCATCTTTATATCAGATAATTTTAATCAGAATTGATTTGAAGAGCAAAAACAGTCATTGATAATGGAATTACCTTGCAGAAAGTACTATTGTAAATAAATCTAGCTAATATTGTAGCACCCCTATGTAAAATTAATATTAATAAGCAGAGAGAGAGAGAGAGAAAGAGAGATAGTGAGAGGACGTGAGGGAGAGAGAGAGGAAGAGAGAGAGACCAAGAGGAATTTAACAACCCATTTCTAGCAGTGGATCATATGATAACACACAAAATACATCTCAACAAATTTAAAGAATTCAAATAATCTTTTTAATACGTTTTTATTGTAAAGATACTCTACCGAGGGGTTACAGTTACATGAGCAAGGTAATGAGTACATTTCCTATCAAGTATTGTTACCTCCTCCTTTGTTTTTCCCCTACCATGCCTTCCCTCCTACCTCCACAACTACACTCCCCCACCTCCCCAGCCTAAATTGCAAAGTTCGTTTTTCAACATAGTGTCTTGTGTTTCTCATTGTTACAATGGGTCAACCTGTATCCCTATTTAAGCATTTTGTTTTTCCCTTCTTCTCCCCAAGTTAGAGAAGTGTATATACAAGATGCAGGGCACTGACATCAAATACAGTGAAAACAGGAGTTATATATATAATGGAATTCTATGCCTCCATCAGAGAGAAGGACATTGCCCCCATTTGTTAGGAAATGGAAAGACTTGGAAAAAATTATATTAAGTGAAGTAAGCCAAGCCCAAAGAAACATAGGTCCCATGGTTTCCCTTATTTGCAATAGCTAGTATATGTCTGGGACAAGCAGAAAAGGTCAAAAACTATCTACATATGACCAGATAAGATGATGTTAAGCAAAATGAACCCCAAGATAGGGACACAAGTGGGTTTTTTTCTTGCTATTGTTTCTAACATATTTATAATGTGCCATGTGATTTTTTTGTTTCTTTGTATGTTCCTCCAATAATCTTGAATACCTTTTCTGACCACAATGCAATAAAACTAGAACTCACCTACAAGAAAAAGCTTAGAAACTTCACAAATACATGGAAATCAAATTATGTACTCCTGGAATAATAACTGGATCAAGGAAGCAGTCAAATAGATGATAAAAACTTTCTTGATATATAAACATAGAAATACAGAATTCTCAAACCTGTGAAATACAGCAACAGCAGTATTAAGCACAATGTTTGCAATAATCAATACATATATCACAAAAGCAGAAAGAACTCAAATAAACAATAAAAAGCTAGAGAATGAGCCAAGACAAATATTGGGTAAAGGAAAGAAATCATAATGATCAGAGAAAAAAAGAAATACTTAAATATAGAAAATATCTACAAGACAGTTATTTTTGAGAAAGATAAACAAAATTGATAAACCCATAGCTATTCTAGTAACTAGGAAAGAGGAAAAAAATCAAATAAATTAGGGAGTGTCAGAAAGGGAAGTTTTACAAGTAATGGAATGGAAGTACAAAGGATTATCAGAGATTATTTAGAACAATTATATGCCAGCAAATCAGATAACATAGAAGTGGAAAAACTCTGGAATATATACATATGATGAAGATTAAATTAATAAGAAATTAAAAATCTAAACATCCCTAATACTGAGAAATTGAATAATTTTAAAAAATTTTTTCAAATAACCAAAGCACTTGGGTGAAAAGAACTAAAAAGGAACTATGGCATTACTTCAAACACACTACAAAGTTATAGTAATCAAAAGAGCATAATATGGATAAAACTCAGACACACAGACCAGTGGAACATAATTGAGACTCTAGAAATAAACTATTTTTGACAAAGCTGGTAAGATGCATTGGAGAAAAGAAAGTCTCTCCAATAAATAATGCTGGTAAAATTGCATTTCCACACAGAGTAGAGTAAATCTACTTTTCTATCTATCACCACAAAAAGATCAATGTATGATGGATTAGAAACTGAAACGTAAGATCTAAAACTCTAGAACTACTTGAGGAAACTGTAAATATTTCAAGACACCTTCATGAACAAAGACCTGTTAAATAAGACCTTTTCCCGAAAGCTTAGAACAAGAGTAAACAATAGTCAAATAGTATTTTATCACTAAAACCCAACCATTGCACATACTGTTTGATTCAATACCAACAGAATTCCTTATGTCATTGTCATGAAATTACTCAGGAAAATTTTGTATTATAGAAGAAGAGATAGCCAGCAGTGGCTAAAAGAATGGAAGTGAGAAAACACAGAAATAACCTTGAGACTGCCGAAAACATGTTTTTGAGAAGATCCTCAAATTCCTTTGTCCTGCTATGACTTGTGGTTGATCCACTCATTTTCCACGCATTGTAAAAATCAAATTTCATGTTTCCTTCCATATAAAATGGTTTTGCAAGAATAATATTTGACCAAAACATCTGCTAGTAAAAAGTCTATTAAAATTAAAGAACAGAGCAAAGAAGTTGACCTAAACAGCAACATTGGGAATCCAATAACTATATTATGAGGACTAGAATCATTTATGAAGGATTTTTTGTAATTTTAGCGCTTGTGACCATTTCAAATCAGACTTAGTAAATACTGTTTAAGAAAAAGAGAATCTAGGGTTGGAAACAGGAAAATCTAAAGGTAAAGAAGAATATAATATTTCTATTCTACAATTTAACAAAAACCTCTCCTCCCTCCAAAGTTGTTTTTTAAAATTATACACATTTTGTTACAAATTGAAATTTTCATGATTTCTAGAATAAATAAATTTTATGTTATATTTATTGTAAAAAACAAAATAATTTTCACTCAGTTAACAATGAATCAAGTTAATTAAGCTACAAAAATCAGTTATGAAAAAGCTTTCAGAAAGCTGAAACCAAGGAAACTCATAGAGCTTTAATCTAAAAAAAACAATAAAAGAGGAAAATCATCATAAAAGATTCCAGGCTAAATATTATCAGATTTCTAATAGTCATCTATGCCTAAAATAATATATTAGTACCTGGAGGCCCTTCAGACAAGCAGAAAACCTGGACCAAACATAAGCTCTCTTTTTTTTTCCTTTCTACCGAATGCCCAAGAGGAATGCACCTTTTCTTCTGACTAAAACGTGTCAAATACATACCACAGTTTTTCCATGACTTTTGTGAATCTTGCAATATTTTCTGCAAATCAAGAACAGAGGTAATAAAATTAGGAGAGGAAAATAGAATCATCAGTGAATTGGAGAGCCTCAGATGGGAAATAGTGTTCTAAACTAGAAAGGCTAGAGATTTCTGTGGGAGTGAGACATTTCAGTTAGGCCTTCAAGAGTTTGGAGCAATTTGTTTGATGGCATATAGAATGTGACAGTTGGAGGGAGATCTAAGGATGGATAAACAAAGAAACCTAAGAAACTATGGTTTTCCTAAATTGTCCATTCAATGAGTTGGAATGGAAGCCTTTGTGTCTGGGGCCTATGTTCAAAGAATATGGAGATACAATGAGTAGATAAGTGGAATGAATAGACAAGAAAGTGAATAGAGGTTAGGAGCCTCCTGTCATTATCTATCCTACAACAGAGAATTGTAATATGTTCACAAAGAAGTCACATCAATGGTTCTTTGGGAATATACAAAATTTTACACATGGCACTCTGAACTATTGTCATATATACAGAACGTTGAAACAGCATTTTGAAAAAACTAGAAAAATTCCTCTTCCTCATGGCTAATAAGAATATGGCCTCAGCACAACAGAATAAAACCAAACATCTAGCATTCTTCTCTTAGTTATTAAGGTTTCTTGATGGATGCAATGTCTTTCCCTGGCTTCCAGCAAGCAGGACTTCTGAGTTTCTTTTTGTTGTTCAGAAGAAGTTGGCTTGAGATAATTTTTGGCTGTGTTCAAAGTTGAGTAACTGGGACATAAAAGTAGGACTGTTCAAAGAGGGCCAAAGAACCCAGCCTGCTGCCTAGGGCTATGGGTGTCCTAGTCAAAGTAGTTAGTACTCAAGAATTCATGTCATCAGAAGTAAAAGGTTTGTTCTTATTGAAGAAGATGTCTTTCCCAAAGGCATGCCAACTAATGTCTGAAGAAATGAATCAAGGTATAAAAGTTGGGCGGTCTTCAGAGATGACCTTGCATGTAAGACAAAAGAAGCATTTGTGAGGTGGCATGGCATGCGTGAAGGGAATTCTTTCAGGATTCTTCCAGACTGGGGGCTACTTTGGCGTGGGCATGGAGATCACTCAGCAATGCTGGGATTTGTATGGGCATATATTTTTTTTTGCCAGGAAATATTTACCCCATAGTCTAACAACTGTCTGTTCCTAAATTAGGACGGGCAGTTACTGTAATTCTATGGTATTAAATAAACTTCTTTGGGGGAAATAAGTGTTCTGGAGATGAAATGTAACAGTTCCAAGGAGCTGTTTTCAAGAAGCTCTTATAGATGGGAAACTGAGCTTGGCTGAGAACTCCAAATTCAATCCCATTTCATTCTCCCTTTTAGTGTCTGTTTTCCATCTCTAAGCTCTGGAGCCATCTGATAGCCCCCCAAAAGACCGGTGTGATTGATTTGAAGTCAAAATTGGGGCTTAACAGAAGTAGGGTTTAGGTATGTCTTCTTGAATGTGTTTGCTAATCCTAAAATTTATTTTGTCAAGCCACCAATATTTTAGTGCCATTTCTAGCTCATTAAATCTACCAGATAGGATATAGTATCATTAAAATGACGTAGAGACGCTTTGCTACAGTTTGTTCACTTCTGAGATAAGGAAAAGAGTTCTATCTGGTAATGTTCAATACTTTGCCCAATTATAGATCTAGATAGTAATAGATCTAAGATTAAAACTCAGATCTGATATCTTAGGCTTTTCAACAGTCCCAACTAATCTAGACTTAGCTCCATGATTTCCATTTCTGAGCTTTTAAGATGCCTTCAATCAGTTAGATGTCCTAACTCCAAAGCCTACCAAGTCTTCCTGAACATCCCAAAGAATATTCTGTACTTCTCCATATGGTCTCTGGAATTTGAGTTTTTTAATTTAATATGAGAATGTGTATATATTCTCAGAAGTGACAAAAAGAATAAAACTGACATTCTCTGTTTTATATTAGCATTTAAATAAGCAGTAAAGATATTTGTATGGTTTCCTTTTTAATAGCTCATATATAGAATGAATTATATGAGTTATTTACAATGGGCTTTCAGGAAGCATTGCTTTCTTACTGAGTAGAAATAGTTCCCTTGTTCTTTTGATTTGTCTTCGGGTATAGCCTAAATAGCTGTCATGAGGTAAGAGGAATGTCGTTTTCAATTTGACCTGCTGGTAAGGTTGCCATCTGACTTCCCTCTGGAAAGTCTGAGAATAAAATGTCTAGACAGATTTTCAATCCAGAAGCTCAAACTTCAAGAAACTTGGGGCAGTCACAGCAGCCTGAGGAGATGGAGTAGGCCCAGCTGGGGCATGCAAAGTCACGCTGTTTCCACCAGATTAAACACCAATTCCAGCGTTTCTTCTCTCTTGCCAGAGTAAGAATCAATTCATTCTTCCCATGCTTCCTCCTCACCAAAACTTCTTTCTATTTTATAGTTTCTTTCTGGTCTTGTTGCGGTCTAGTTTCTACCAGATTTCCTCCCCTTTCCTCTTGCTGAGTTTTCAGCTATATGTAAGAATATAACTGTCTCATTTCCTTTTTAACTAAAGGGATAAGATGATGAATAGTTACCTTCCTTTGGCTCCTACATAGAGGAGTATGACATAGTATGTACTGCACACTCATTGCACATCACAGACAAAAGAAATGGGAGGTGAGGATCCCTCAATTGCACACCATCAGGAGACATTCCTCACATAGTGGCCTTGCTGGAAGTCATTCCTAAGACATCCGTTCTGTCCGTTTCCATGGCCTGAATGCTGCAATTGCTGTTCATCTTCCTCTTCTCTAAGCACTTGGGAGTACAGATGCCATTTTTCTATCTGGTAGAAGTGCACTCATGATTGTACTCTTTGGGTTTCTTTCCCCTCAAGACAATAGTATTTCCTGGAGGAAAGACATGAAACAAAACATTATGAAGTAACTCAAGGGATAAAGTGACCAAGCTAGAGCTTTTATGTTGTCTGAGGCTGGTCTTGCCTAGAAACCAGCTTGATATGTAAGGAAAGAGTAACTCTGTTGATAGAATTCTATACAAAAAAATCCCAAGACACAGACTGTGGGCTATGCTTAGAAAAAGCATTAAAGAGCTAGGCAAATGGACCTTGACAGGGAGCATGTAATACAAACCATAGACAAGATTAGACATAACTGGTGAGTATTGGCCCTAACCTTGAGTCTAAGGGGGCCCACTTGTGGGTCTGAGAAACCAGGGTAAATCTCCTGTCCTGAAAGACATACAAAGACAGGAATACATTGATGTTTCTTGATTGCATTCACTTCTGATTTTACCAACCCTGTAAGAATTCTAACCATGACTCACACAGTAGAGTCCTCCTTGGTCTTTCTTCTACACATTCAAGTCTGCTCACATGCAGTCATATAAATGTCCAGTAGCATACAGGGTGATGATGCAACACATCCCTCAATATGTTCCTACTTCATTGTGAAGTAAAATTCCTTACAGCTCCCTCATGGTGGAACATCTTACTGTGTAATTCATCTTCATTTCCTGCTGATTCTTCCATGTTCTTTCTAATCTCACCAAATTGGACTTATTTCAGGCCTTACAACATAGCAAACTTCCTGGAACTAGAGCATTCATATTAATAGCTCCTGTGGGCTAGTATATTCTTCTTCTCATCCTTCACAGTCAGTTGCTACTATACAACCAGATTCCACTCAAGCTTATCTCCCTTGGGCAAACTTTTCCCAACTTTTCTCTGACTAGGTCAAATCCCTGAGTAAATGTTTCCATATAATTTTCCTTGATAGTACTTAGAATGACAACAGTTGTACTACGTTTTATATATGGTTATCTGACAAATTTGTCCGAATTTTGCACATTGTAATCTTTTTCTCTTTCTTTTTTTGGTGGTGGGGCTTGAACTCAGAGCCTGCGTGCTGTCCTTGAGCTCTTTCACTCAAAGCTAGCACTCTACCACTTTGAACTCCAGTTCTGGTTTTCTGGTGGTTAATTGGAGATAAAAGTCTCAGGCTGGCTTCGAATGGCAATCTTCAGATCTCAACCTCTTGAGTTGCTAGGATTATAGGTGTAGGCCACCAGCATCCAGCTGTAATCACTTTTTATCTGTCTATTGAATAAATTATTGTGACTGATATATAAGACTTGTGGTTTCTTTTTTCTTTCTGTTCCTTTTCTTTTTTCTTTCTTTCTTTTTTTTTGGGCAGTACTGGGCTTTGAACTCCTGGGCCTTGAACTCCTGGGTTTGATAGGTTGGTGCTCTACAACTTGAGCCACAGGCCTATCCCTTTTTGCTTTAGATACATTTTGAATGAGCATTTCATTTATATTTGGGCTAGGTTGGATCACGATAGTCCTATATATACTTCCTGTATGGCTTTTTATTCATTGAGATGAGTTCTCAAGAACTTTTTGCTTGGGCTGTTCTTGAACACCATTTCTGCCTCCCATGAGCCAGGATATAGCTATGAGCAACTGCCTAGCAGATTGTTTCTTTGTTGGGCTCATAGAACTTGGTCATCAGGAGCTATGGTATCTCCAGGTTTCTGGATGAGCAGTTGAGTCAAAATAAAAAAGAACTTGGTGAAGTGGAAAACTGCATACCAGGTCTCAGAAACACTGAACTGATAAGAGGACTAGCCAACCTTCCCACCACCACAGTTTCCACAAGAGACTCCAAACCTGAAAATATTTCTGTGCACCACCCTACTCACCACATATAGTTAGTAATTCGTGTCTTTTCTTTTTGCTTAAAGTCACAAATAGTAGCCAGCTGGACCTGTAAAAATGAGATGCAAGTATTACTACACCATGCTTACATTCTTACAAATTCAAGCAATTATGTGAAGACATGCTTGATTTCAAAGTTCATGAGAAATCACTGAGTTTTCAATCTCCTGACAATCTCTGAAAACTGCTAGAAATCTATGCTTCTCCAACCACTGTATGAAATAGATTCCATACACACAGAATAATTGAATTAGGGAAGAGAGGACTTTCCTTTCATCTGTGATTTTGCTCTCTTCCCCCACCCCGCTAGGATTGTGACCCACAATATTTGTCAATACAGTCTAGACATAATCATGTAATTAATACAAGGGAATATATTGATAAGGTACTTTTGGCAAAAATACCCAGTTGAGGATGAAAAACAGTGGTCCATACCTTCATTAACAAGACAATTTCTAAGCAGCACCATCACCCAGTTTACATTTTACTTGGTTATAAGCTGGTATTAGATTCTAATGACTACATTTAGTAATAATTCCAGATGCACATGGCTGAGTTCTTTAAGCCAAATAAGTATTTAGATAATAGAAAGAACAAAAGGTCAAGCACAGGCCTGCCAAAACTTCATGGCAATGCATGCATTCAGGAAAAAAAAAACCAACGTTTTCCTTTATTTCACTTTGAGACAGTATCTTCGAAGTCTTCACTTAGCATAAAATAATAGCATATCATTTGCATGGAACATGAGGAAATAATTAAACTCAACCATGACTTATATTACAGAGTTTGGATAAAGATAACTAAAATTTTACATATAAAACTGCTATGAGCTTTTAGAAAAAAAGTCTATAAACAGAAATCTAAAGAAATGCTCACACTTATTCTTCTCATAGGAAAAATTAGAATTAAATCATATGTACTTCTTAATAAAATCTAAAGCTAAGTATGATTGGAAATTGACCAGATTCAATATAATCAGGGACACACTGTTGTATTCATGTTCTAAAATGCCATTTTGTCAGGTAGGCATAAAAAACTTTGTGTTAATTATAGTAAAAACTGAGACTGTGGCTAGGGGGTTCACTTAAGGTGAGTCAACAGCAGAACTTCTCTGCTCAGATCCCTTTTGAATTAAATGAAAAATACTGCTATTATGCTTGTCTCCAGAACAACCTCTAATACCATTCTCCTGCATCATTCAAGCTACGCCCACCACTAAATTGCTCTTTAAAACCACTAAAGTGAAGCCTTGTCTAAAGGTTAATGATGCAGACCCTAACCAAACATTCATCAACAAACAGCTTCAGAAAGACAAAAAATTTTAAGCTTCAAGGAGAAATAATATTTTCAATATTATTGGAGTAAGTGCAGGGAACATAAGCAATAAAGGATGCCCCTTTATTTTTCAGAAAGATAATTTGAGAAAGCGCTAGGCTATGACTCAGAACTGACTTTTCCTGTAGATTAGCGATGGTGCCAGCATTTTTTAAGATGAGGTTTTGTCTACCTGTGTCTTTGGAGAAGCTGTCCTGAAATAGCCCTTCCTAATTCTTTATAAATGGAGATAGAGGTGATGGAGGGAAAGGAAAAGGAACCTCCTTG
Organism: Dipodomys merriami; assembly: GCF_024711535.1. NCBI lineage: Eukaryota > Metazoa > Chordata > Mammalia > Rodentia > Heteromyidae > Dipodomys > Dipodomys merriami. The sequence continues at coordinate 89,654,244 of NW_027203381.1, forward strand.
CATTTCAGACCACACCAGACCTGGACCTACTTCTGGCCAATGGATTGATGAGCCAGTGGGGAAAAGAGAAGTCAGATGGAGGCTGCAGCTCAGAGATTTGTTCCAACTTTCTCCCCACAGTGTTTCCTATGGTTAAGGGGCATCTGAACACCACTGCTCTGGAATAGAAAATGAATGAAGAGTTAGCAACATAGCCTGCAACTCCTTTGCAATACTTTTGATTGGCCTTTCCGAATACTGCTGGCAGAAAATAATCAGCTAGAAGGCCTTTAATAAAGCATGCACCACTTTCCAAGCAGTGAGAAGCTTTGATGGCCAAAACTAAATTATATTTTTCTTGTTCATCCTTATCTCATAAAAGTGGGGGATGATTGAAGTGTATGGGAAAGAGGCTATGTGTACCTCTGCTTTATCTCGTTCACAAACTTTCATAGTGAGGATGGATGGAACTAAGAAAGATCAAATATGTACCTGGTATAGGTGAGGCCTTGGTTCAATCATCAACCCAAAGTCAAAAGAGGGTCAAGGGAAGGGACAGAGGGAGAAAGGGGGAGAGTAGGAAAAGAGAGAAAAAGAGAGAGAGGGTGGGGGGAGCAGGGTGCTCTCCAAAACAAAGTGTATTCTAGTTCAAATGATAAAAAAAAATCACCAAAACAAAAAAAGGAAGAAAAATGCAAAAAGGAAAGGCAAGCCAGGCGCTGGTGGCTCACGCCTGTAATCCTAGCTACTCAAGAGGCTGAGATCTGAGGATCGAGGTTCAAAGCCAGCCCGGGCAGGAGAGACCTTGAGACTCCTATCTCCAATAAACCACCAGAAAACCGGAAGTGGCGCTGTAGCTCAAGTGGTAGAGCACTCGCCTTGAGCTGAAGAGCTGAGGGACAGCGCCCAGGCCCAGAGTTCAAGCCCCAAGGCCGACAAAAAGAAAAAAAAAAAAGGAAAGGCAAAATAGACCTGTTTATAATCAACTAGAATATGTTCCCTAGGCCTGAATCATGGGTACAGCCCACATATAACCTTTGAGGGTGTGTATATAAATGGGGTTAGTTTAGGAAGGAAACAGAAGCTTACCTGCTCCCCAGTGATTTACATGAATGAATAGCACAAAACAAACCAATAATTAAAAAAATAGCCAGGAGCCACATCCACATTTGTCTGGGAATTTATGTGGAGAAATGGTTTTGTTTGGAATTGTAACAATGAAATGGTAATATTTGAGATTGTTTTAATCATCATTCATAAATCTCCCAGAGCTTTGCCAAAGTAAATATATTTGCTTTGACTTAAAATTTGCCAATTTTGTACTTTCAAATGCTGTTTTTTCTTTTTTTTTCAAAAACCCAGATAATCAACACACAGGAATCTGGACATAAATAAAAGTAAAAGTGGACCCTAGGCTTCAGGTACAAAACTATTTTATGTTTAAAGTGATAGATTTCATCTGCTTCCCAAAGGTAACAAATATGAATGCATTTCTATACTTGGTCTTTTATCAAGGAAAGAAAATGTGCATAACTATTGCTATGTGCTCCTCTCCATATGTTGCTCCTCTTTTGCTTTCCTTCCAGAGAATCCCATTAAGTTGAACCTACTTCTAGGAGACATAAGCTGTGACATAGAACTCCAATAGTGCAATAGGCAACCCTTAATCACCACAAAAAGTGTCTGTCCACTTTTGTGTCTGACCATTTTCTATATGTGTTTGTATCTGTATGCATTATCAGTATCATTCTCAGTTCCTTAAAGTGTTCACAAAGGAAATGGTAAATATCTTTCTCCATCTCGCAATATGTCTTTTACAGATTAAGACAGAGTTCATGGTTGCCTGTGCATGAATTATTTCCTCTATTTCTTGCTATCAGAGCCCCAATTTGGTTGAGGTTTCCATTCCTTCAGGGAGGAGAAAGTTCTCCACATGACCAGAGTAAAGATTAATCTGTCTAACAAATCATAGTAACTTTATTCCTTTCCAGTAAGTTGTCTATTCAGGAACAGGGGGGCATACTTCTTTCAATGGAAGGAAAAAAATTCTCCCAAGGAGGCTTCTAGGGAAAAGAAAATCTTTTTATTTTAAAGCTCAGAAAGAAATGTCTTAATTTCCTGCTATAATCTATCACATCTGAAGGGGAGTTCTAGACCTGCACTACCATCTGACTGTTTTGAGGAAGCTGATATAAAGGGATATCCACATAATGAGAATGGCAGAACAGAAATATGGGCTAGAGAGAGGGGAAGGAGGGAGAGAGATATATTATATTAACCAATCTTTTAAATATATAGTTATTGTAAAAATGTTGTACATAGGGGTTACAATTACATGAGTAGGGTAATGAGTACATTTCATAGTGAGGATTGTTACCTCCTCCTTTGTTTCCCCCATACCATTCCTTCCCTCCCCACCTCCCTGACTCCTCCTACATAGTGTCCTGTACATCTCATCGTCACAATGGGTCAGCCTGCATCTCCATTTAAGCGTTCCACAATATCCCTTCCCTTCCCCAAATTACAAAACTGTATATACAAGGTGCAGAACATCGGTATCGAATCCAGTGAAAACAGGGTTTATACCATGGGGGAAGAACATACAAAAGAATCACATAGTATATTGTAAGTACATTAAAAACACTAGCAAGAAAAAAAACCACTTATGTCTCTGTCTTGGGGTAAATTTTGCTTAACATTATCTCATGTAGTAATATGTACATAGCCTTTGACCTTCTCTGCTTGTCCTAGACATGTACTAGTCATTGCAAACAAGGGAAACCATGGGACCTATGTTTCTTTGGGCCTGGCTTGCTTCACAATATAATTTTTTCCGTCTTTCCATTTCCTAACAAATGAGACAATGTTATTCTTTCTGATGGAGGCAATGAATTCCATTATATATACATATATATATATATATATATATATATCATATTTTCTCGATCCATTCATCTACTGAGGGGTATGAGGGTTGGTTCCATACCTTAGCTATGGTAATAACAATCCTTAGTAGAAAGAACAGTGCTGGAGGAATATCAATTCGAAATTTCAAACTCTACTAAAAAGCCATAGTAATCAAAACAGCTTGGTACTGGCACAAGAACAGACCTGAGGACCAATGGAATAGAACTCAAGACCCAGTAATGAACCCACAGACCTATCACCACCTAATGTTTGCGAAGGGAGCTAAAGAAATAGAATGGAAGAAAAACACCCTTTTCAGTAAATGGTGCTCACAAAATTGGTTAAACACTAGTAGAAAACTAAACCTAGATCTGTATATATCACCCTACACCAGAATCAACTCCAAATGGATCAAAGACCTCGAAATAAAAGCAGAATCCATGAAAACATTACAGGAAGAAATAGGAGAAAGTCAAGGGCTCCTTGGCACAGGCCGAAATTTTCTTAATAGAGACCCAGAAACACAACAAATTAAAGAAAGGTTGGACAAATGGTATTGCATAAAACTGCAAGACAAAGGACATAGCTAGCAAGATCAATAGAAAGCCCAAGGACTGGGAGAAGATTTTCACTAGTCATACAACAGACAATGGTCTCATATCTAAAATATACTTGGAACTCAAAAAATTAATTCCCCCAACAACAAATCTTCAAAGAAACAACTTCCCAATTAATAAATGGTCTAAAGATAAAGAGGGACTTCTCTGAAGAGGAAATAAGAATGGCCAATAGACACATGAAGAAATGCTCAACTTCTCTAGCCATAAAAAAATGCAAATCAAGACAACCTTGAGATTCCACCTCTCCTTAGTTAGAATGGTTATAATCAAGAAATCTAGTAACAACAGGTGCTGGAAGGGATGTGATCAAAAGGGAATCCTACTGAATTGTTGGTGAGAGTGTAAACTTGTTCAACCACTCTGGAAAGCAGTATAGTTTCCTCAAAAGACTCCACATAGAGCTGCTTATAACCCAGCAATCCCACAGTTGGGCATTTACCCAAATGATCACAAACAAGGTCATACCAAAGCTATCAGCACAACCATGTATATTAACCAATCTTGAGATCACACTGCCTTAGGTTTGCTTTTATATGAGTGAATTCATTTCTTATTTAGAAGCCACACTGATGGTAATTTTTGTTACTTTCAGCAAAATGCATCCACTTTTTTTCCATGTTGGGAAATGTAAATTTCTTAAAAATTATTTTAACCATTGAGTATTTCCTTTGTATAACTATGTACTCATTTGCCCATAAAAGGGCATCGAAAGACATTAAATTTTTGCTATAACTAAAATATTGAGCCAAATATACTGTTCATTTCTCTTTGTATACCTTATATAACTGGACTTTGGAGATTGTGTACTTAAGATATTCACATCTTCACCTCTATTTTATATTTCAAAATTATTCTCCAAAGAGCTTGAAACAATTTATACTACAAGTATCTTGAGAAACTTTATAGTGCAACAATACATATATTCATGCCAGCCTTATTGACAATACTTAGAATATTTTGCAATTTTATAAGTTGCTATTGTGAAAATACTGTACAGAAGGGTTACAGTTACATGAGCAAGTTAATGAGAACATTTCCTATCAAGCACTGTTGCCTCCTCCTTTGTTTTTCCCCTACCATCCATTCCCTCCCACTTCCACAACTACAACCCACCCCATCTAAATTGTAAAGTTCATTGTTCAACAGTGTCTTGTACATCTCATTGCTACAATAGGTCAATCTGTATCCCTATTTAAACATTTTGCTTTTTCCCTTCCCCTCCCCAAATTATACTGACATCAAATACAGTGAAAACAGGTTATACCATGGGGGAGGGACATACAAAGCAACAAAAAAAATCACATGGTACCTTATAAATAGGTTAGAAACAATAGCAAGAAAGTAAAAACCACTTGTGTCCCCATCTGGGGTTCATTTCGCTTAACATCATCTTATCTGGTCATATGTAGATAGCTTTTGACCTTTTCTGCTTGTCCCAGATATATACTAGTTAATATATTCTAGTTATTTCAAATAAGGGAAACCATGGGACCCATGTTTCTTTGGGCCTGGCTTACTACACTTAATATAATTTTTTCCAAGTCTTTCCATTTCCTAACAAATGGGGCTATGTCATTCTTTCTGATGGAGGCATAGAATTCCATTAGATAGATAGATAGATAGATAGATAGATAGATAGATAGATAGATAGATAGATAGATAGATACATAGATAGATACATAGATAGATACATAGATAGATACATAGATACATAGATAGATAGATACATAGATAGATAGATAGATAGATAGATAGATACACAGATACATAGATACGTAGATACATAGATACATAAATAGATACATAGATAGATATCACATTTTCTTGATCCATTCATCTACTGAGGCGCATCTGTGTTGGTTCCATATCTTAGCTATGGTAAATAATGCAACTTCTCTAGCCATAAAATAAATGCAAATCAAAATAACATTGAGATTCCACCTCACCCCAGTTAGAATGGCTATAATTAAGAACTGTAATAACAACATATGCTGGAGGGGATGTGGCCAGAAAGGAACCAACTGAATTCTTGGTGGGAGTGTAAATTTGTTCAAACACTTTGGAAAGCAGTATGGAGGTTCCTCAAAATACTCCACATAGAGCTTCCCTAGCACAACTATGTTTATAGTAGCATTATTTTTGGCAATTTTTATGTTTAAAAGTGAGGTTAGGAAACTTTTAATGTGGTCTTTGAGGTGTCCTTTCTAAATTGTCACTTTTCATTTTTCCATTGAACTGTGTTTGTGTTAACATAATGCTATGGTTTTTAAGGCTTTATCAGTCACATATAACTATCTTTTTCTAGTTTGTTATTTTTTTCTATACATTGGATAGTTTGTGACAGGCATTGCTTATGGTTAAATTCACAATTGTTTCATTTAAAACTTCTCATTTTTATTTATTCTTTTTTAAAATACTGTAAAGGTGATGTATAGAGGTATTACAGTTTCATAAGCAAGGCAATGAATACATTTCTTTTTGAACAGTATTACCCCCTCCTTCATTTTTCCCACTCCTCCCCCCCAGTTGTAAAGCTCATTTACAACATACGTCTAGCGTGTATCACTGTTGCATTGGTTCCCCCTTTGTCCTACCATTTGTGTGATTCCCCTTCCCCAAATCAGATAAACTTATATCCAAGACAAAGGGTACAGAACTAAAAAAACATGGACAACAGGGAACAAAAGGAGCAAAAGTAAAAGCAGGAGAAAAGAAATGACTTCAAGCAGTAAAATTCTTTTCTATTTCTTCTCCATACATTGATAGTGATATGAACATAACTACATTTAAAAGTTTCAGTCTTTTGCTTTTCACATTTGCATTTTTAATATATCCAGTCACCTTTGATACTTCCAAGGCTTCTTTATTGAATCAATAAGGCCCAGTTAGAAAATAAAAAATATAATCATATAGACATTATAGTCATATAGACAATAGAAGAATGCTGTTTACACCTGGAGACAATAGTGTAAAGCAGCAGGAACAGTCCATCCTAATTCTGGGAGAACAGAAGAGTTGGAAACTCAGAGAAACCCCTGGAATTTTTTGTGCTCACATTTTCCAGAAAGGACACCTCTGACTTTCTGATGTGCATGATGGGCCTGGCTTTGAGAACAAAGAAAAGAAACTAAAACCTGGAATGAGTTGTGTTTTCTGGGCTAAACTGCTGCTCCCTGGATGAATTTGCTAGTATTAAGTTGATATTCAATAGTAAATCAAAAGAAAAAGAACACTAGATGAATACAGTTTTGAAAAATATATCACATCTATGCATGACATTGTCATAAGAAAACTTACCGAATGCTGTTGAGTAAGAGAGGACTAGTGGGAGTGGGGAAAGAAAGCAATAGATTAATATATATGAATATATATAATATACCTTGAAATATCATGATATAAACCATTTGTACTATTAATATATATTAAAAATGAATGAAAATACTGTAGAACAGATTCTGGGGGTCAGGGTGTAAATACCAAGGGTATGAGGAATAGAGAATGTCAGAAAAGGGGAATAAAGTAGAATTAACTCATATATACTTACAAAACCAGAACACCAAATCTTGTTGAAATTGTTGTACGAAGGGGAAAGTGATGAGGCCCAGTGATGAATGAGGTGAATTTGATCAGGGAATATTGCACACATGTATGGAAATATAACAGAGATATTGTACAGCTGGAGTGGCTAACAATGCCCAACCAGAAATGTACTCATTACCTTACTGATGAGATTGTAACCTCTCTGTACAGCATCTTTACAAGGAAATAAACCTAACACAGTTATATTCCTTCATTCCATCTACAGCTATTGCCTTCTGCTTGCAGCACACCTTAGGGAAGTCCTGCTGCAAGGGAATCTGGAAACCGTAGATTACATTTTGTCCTGGGCAGCTTTAATGTGCAGAGCATAGAAGAATAGATGTGAATCCAAAAAGCAGCATCGTCAGATAACCAATATGCACATGCAAACTACAGCAATCAGATCCAGAGTGGAAGAAAGTACTATAAATCCATTCATTTTTAATCTAAGAAAAAAATTAAAATTTCTTCACATTTATGCAAAATAATTTAGAATGTTCATACTGGTGCTCACACTCAATCTACAGAAATATTGAGTTCAAAGATAAGCCAAACATTTGTGCCAAAATACATATATTTCAAAGTTTGCCTTGGATAAGAGTTATAATTGGAAGTACACTACTCAACAGAGTTTTCTTTTTCTTTTTACAATAAACAAATTATATGGGCCCATTAAGATAAAAATGACTTTTTAGCAGTAAGTAAGGATGAAAGAGCTTTCCAAAAGCAGCCTCTGAGAGAAAGGGGATATGGGGAGGATGTTTTCATTATAATGTTGTATCAACTATGCAAATAATACTCTCAAAGTTATTAAATCAGAACATTTTCAAATGAAAGATTTTAATAGAATTTCTCCATTTGACAAAATTATAAACATTGCCTATTTTCTATGTACTTGTCTGGGGAGATGAACTGATGATAAAGAAGGTGAAACTGAACTAGATATATTTTGTCAAATATTGCTTATAACTGGTAAAACTAAAATGCCAATTTTAAGACTTCATACAAGTAACACATTTTTCCTTCTGAGACTTATAAGCTCTGAGAAAACCTTTAAACAAAACAAAATCAGATATTAATACCTAATATAGAAGAAACGGAGCCAGGATCTAGGGGCCCATTCCTGTATTTCACAGCAACTTCAGGCTACTAGCAGGGACAGACAGCCCGCAGACCTACAGATTTTCCTTGCTTTCACCCGCTCTGTCTACAGACCATTTTGTTAGTCAGCTTTTGTCTTTCACCATCCTGCTGTTGTTTCTCTGGCATTAAGATTTGGGCATTTGAAAGGTATACATGTGTTCCATCTTCCTAGAGTTTAGCTCCAACTAAAAATACCCTTAAGGTTCCTTGAAAGAAAAGTCATATGGCCATTTGGGCTAGATTCATTTAGTGTTTGCTCCACTAGCAGCCAGCACTGCCCCAATCCTGTGATCATGGTTTAGAGCCCAATGCATGAAAAATAGCTCATAAGAATTTCAGAGATTTATCAAGTTTATAAACTAATGATCGAGGTCTTTCATTTTCTTTGGAAAGGTGGCAATGTAATCTTTAATAAAGCCTACAAGTATTTTTAAGACATGAGGAAATGCTCTTATTTAGGTGTTCATTCCTTGAAATGCTAGACAACTTGTCACCCTCCAATAAAAAAATGAAATAAAAAGTTAAACATCAGAAAGAACTCTGTGTGTTCGAAGAAACAGAGGAGCTAAAACCAGACACCCTGATTCATGGTAGGGGTAGGACGACAGCCAGGAGGCAATGGCAGACAACAACTACTGCGGGGGAGAGAGGCTTACATGAGGACAGGGCCAAAAAGACAAAAGAGAAACAGCTCACTAGGGAGTGGTTAAATGTCCTTTCCTGCGCAATACAGTGGAAAAAGCCAGATGCACTAAGAGATCAGGAGACAGATTTCGACTGAGAACTCTATAAAGGAAATAAGTTCCAAGCAGAGCCAAACATGGGGGCGGGCTGGGTGATAAACCATGGCCTGTGTCCAACTATCTCATCCCATTGCTTTGGTATTTCAAATGTCTACTATTAGTCATTCATTTGGGTGATACTAGCCCTAGAGTGCAAACACTGAAAATTACATTAATTAAGAGACAGACAGAAAGGAAGGGAAGTTGTTAACAGAGAGACATGAGTTTTTGGGTTTTTTTTTTCCAGATTTGTTGATTCTTTGGAAAACCAAAGTGGAATCCTAAATGAAACAAGTTCAGGAAGATGTTTTCTAGTAGAATACAGTCAATCACTGAAATATAAACTTCGTTAATTTTCTTACTAGCACATCATTCTCAGAAAGCCTTCATCTTTTTTTAATTCTTCTCTTTTTATTCTTTGACTCTTTCTGATAGTATCCATGAAAACAGACTCACCCAGGTAGTAACCATGATAGCAGTCAATTATATCCACTGCACCCACATTCCTGCACCCACAATGAATTCAAAAGAAATTTTTGTTAAATGATTGATGAGTGAATGAATGATGAGTGCATGCATGAATGACTGAGGCAATGGACATATCCTCTAGGAAACATGTAGACATAATTCTATCCATGTAGAAAAGTAGGCAAAGATAGGGAGGTAGGTGTTAGGAAAGTAAGTAAGAAGGAAAAATTGAGGCATTTGGACTAATGATTTCCTAAAGAAAGAATAAAAAGACGGTTAGAAAAGAAAAGAAAAAAATCCTTCCCATTTCTACCCAGCCAATGCTGGAAATAAGCATTCTATGTCCTATCTTGGGAGGAAAACACATACCAAAAAAACCCTTATTACTATATTTCAGAACTCTTGAAGGACTCTTGGAATGAGACATGAGCAATGCCACTTCTCTCTTTGGCATGGGTTTGTATAAATATTTTTTTGTAAGAAATTTCACTGACCTGAGTGCCTTAGATGCCTGTTTTTAATTTAAAGGAATAATAAGTTTTTTTCCCCCAATTCCATGGTGGTCCTTGTTAAGCTAATGTAAGCATTAGATGGTAGTGAAACTCCTGTCTGTGAGTTTTGGTGATGTTATTCATGAGTGGCTCCAAAGTTCACTTAGAGAACTAGGCAAAAAGAACCCTTGAGAACTTTAAAAATTTTGTAACAACTTCATCACATCACTCTATCAAAAATGAGAAGAAAAATGCTGGTTTGTGGTAATTTGATATGCTTATCTACATCCACAGTTGAGTCAGATGAAAGGGTCTGAAAATGTGGTCCCAAATGTTCCCAGTCTTTAATAGCTTTTTAAAATTTTTCATGTTGCATTTTCTTGATTTTTAATTTTCCCTTCCAATTTCTCCCCTCCTTTCTTCCCCTCCTCCCCCCCTCTCTGTTTAGTATAGTTAAATGTATTTTACATTCTGGAAGGAAAAAGAATGGGGTCACCCAAAAGTAAGATAAAGACCTAACACTTACTACACCCTGTGAGACTATCTTATCTTCAGAATATAATCTCTTCCATTCTTGTATTTCAGGACTCATCAGTAACCACCTAATTTTAAGTGGCATAACCATTGAGGGATGTTGCCTAAAGTTTTGTGGAGGCAAAGATAAAGGATGAAAGAAGCACAAGATGCTGGGGGCTCACACCTGTAATCCTAGCTACTCAGAAGGCTGAGGTCTGAGGATCACAGTCCAAAGCTAGCCTGGTCAAGAAAGTCTGTGAGACTCTTGTCTCAAACAAACTACTCAGAAAAAGCCAGAAGTGGACTGTGGCTCAAGTGGTAGAGAGCTAGCCTTGAGCAAAAACAGGTTCAGAGTGATCAGGCCCAGAATTCATGCCCCAGGACTGGCAATAATAATTATACTAATACTAATACTAATAATGGACAAAACAGTATTCATACATGTGTGAAGGCAAGGTGAAAAACCCAGGACAGATCCTCTATTGTATTTTTTATAGCAATGAATGTTGTCAAATAATGTCTTAAAAATGAGGACCAACTTATAAGGGCCAATTTTTCTACCTTTCTATATTGTGCCAACTTTCCCAAGATTAGGAAAAGGGTATGATTGCAATGTGATGCTTTGAAAAAGTCGAGTCTCTGTGTGTACTGTGTACTATGTAAGAGAGTTGTTCATTCTTAGGAGATAAGAAATGTCGTATTGAATTGATTATTGAATCAATGTTACTAACAATATTTTATATATTCCATGGCAATATCCAGGAATATCAGAATATCAGAATGAGATGTGAATTAATCAGTTGCCCAATCTATTACTTAATTAGTAATTTCTGTTGATATCATAGGCTAGTCCTACATATACTCCTTTCTTTGAATATCAGAAATATTATTCTCTTCCATTTTTTTTGGCTGCTCTTTTATGAAAGCTTGATTTCCCTTGCTGTGTACTTTCCATTCTTCTGGCCATGTCAGCTCTTTTGTACAACTACTTACAGATATTAATAAAAAGAAGTAAAAATTATAAAAAAATGCTAAGTCCTGATATCTAACTCCTTTCCCAAATGATATTTTTAGTTGCATGATTTTGATTCATCAATATCTCCTAAATTGGTATTGACATTTCTGACTGCTCATCTGATTTTTAGATTCTAATCTAGTTCTTTACACTCTTAAGTTCTTGATTGCTACTGAGTCTTCAAGAGATCACCTGGATGACTAATACCTACCTTAAACCTAATCAGTCCTGAAAAGTACTTGTGATCTCTTTTCATAAACGGCCCCCCAAATCTTCCATAACCCACAATTTCCTCCCTATTCAAGCAACACCATCCCAGCCTTGTACAACCTAATGGTAAAAGCACATGATCCATCTTTGATTCTCCTCTTTCTCACACATGTCTCAAGTTGTCAGCAAATTCTACCAATACTTACAATTTTCCCACATGGGTTCAAATCTCCTTCCTTTTGTACTGATTTTTCTATCTGTACCACACTTGTCCTCACACTGTGTTTGGCACAGAATCCCCAAGTGATATTCTTTAAAATCTACATCAAACGATGTTTTCCTCAAAACTCATTTATTGCTTCCAGTTTCAATGTGAAAACTAAGCAAATAGGTTCTGGGTCTCTGTTGTCATTCAAGCTCATCTTCAATCATCTCCTCCTATCTCTCCTTTCCTTCCTAGCTGTCGTTCCTGTTCCTCTATTCTAAGTGGACTTGCTTTCTTGTTATTTCTGAAATATAACAAGGTGGTGCCACATTAAGATATTTGCAACTTATGCTTTTATTTTCTTCCAGTGTCTTTACAAATATTCTGTTATTAATAAGGTAGTACCATTCACCTACTGTAAAGTAACAGAAAGCCCCTGTATTTTTTTGTTTTTTGTCGGTCATGGGGCCTGAACTCTGGGCCAGGGTGCTCAAGGCTAGTGCCCTACCACTAGAGCCACAGCATCACTTCTGGATTTTTCTGATTATGTAGTGCTGAGGAATCAAACCCAGGGCCTCATGCATGCCAGGCAAGCACTCTACCACTGAGCCACCTTCCCAGCCCAGCCTGTATTTTCTCTTGATCAACTTTCTGTAGTTTGTTTCACATTTTTCACTGAATTTCTCATTACCTATTTATAGGTTTTTTTTAATTTACTCTCTTTTCACTAGGATATAAAAAATAATAAAAACACTATAGTGCTATGAGATCAGGAATTGAATTTATTATTGCTTATTGTTCTGATATCCACTTTAAAACATGTGCTTATATCCTATTGAAAAACCCTGACATTTAAAAAATATTTGGCGAGTTGAATTATAATAGCTATAGAAAATGTATATCTATTGAAGACACTTGAATTTAAAAACGAATTTTAAAATTCTAAGCAATTTATAAATAACCATATTCTGTCTGCACTTATAAATAATGAAATAGATCATTTTTGACTTAGTAAAAAAAATACTAACATCTATGTCAGCATGAAAGCAGCAAGGTTCAAAATTCCCCACCCCCTTAATAATTTCAGCAAATTAATACTTTTCTTAGAGCCTCACTTTTCCAATATGTTCACACAGCTAAGAATATTAACTTTAGTTGTGAATATTAATCATATTCATTGAAAGTTGGCATAGAATCAGTAGTATTAGCAACAGCAACAGCAGAATGGTTCTCTTAAGTCATAGAGTAGTAAATGCTTTCCTTTAGAAATTAAGCATTGTAATATTTTTTTAAAGAAGTCATGTAAGTGGGATTCCCCCAGAAACCCTTCTTGGACTAAGACATAAAATAAACAGAGATGGTGAGAACAGCATGGTGCTGAAACCACTAGTGATACAAAAACTCCAGAAGTCTCACTCATGGTAGCTGACTTTCCCTCTACTCCCACTATTCAAAGACTGCTCAAGAAACCATTTCATTTACATGAGGATTCCGAAAGCAACTGAGATTGAATTTGAAAATCTATAACAGAAAAAAATATATATTCGGGGGGGAGGGAACAGACAGGATATAAATTTCAGGTGAGAGCAAAAGTTGACCCAGTATTCGAATGCTTTTCATGAGCTTGGACTATACTCAAGGAACATTAGCTGATTGCTTAAATAAATGGAATGTAGTGCTTGCAAACATGAAACTGTTGCTTTGTCATATATACTCAAAGTAGACAGATATGACATAATAAAAAATGCATGACTGTCCTTACAGTCATTATTTTATCCTCAGTGCTTCCTATCTTGGTTCCTTTTTCTCTTCCCTTTAAACAGCAATTCCACCAATGAAGAGTAGAAGCCTGAAGACCTAAACAGGATAATATGCATCTTTTAGCATAGGTGGTTTTAAACACACACACAGACTGAAAAGCCATGCCTTAAACAAAAGGGAACAGGCACCCTTAGGAAATAAGAAAATCATCTTTATATCTCTTGACCTTTTCCCTGAAGCAAAGTACCTGCCTTAGGCCAACAGTAAGGAAAAAGCTAGAGTTCCCGGCAGCTAATAAAACTCTTAACTATTCAGGGAAGGAGGGAAAAGACCTAAGAGTATATGGTTTAATTTCATTTTAGATAGAGTTTGAATATATAGGTGGGGACCCGTCATCGGGCATAGCTCAAAGAAGCATTTCACCCAGTATAAATAACTCTGGCACAGGTCACGAGAACTCCCTGGAAGGACTTACCACCCTCCTGCCACCTGGAAGCCAGAGTCATCTTTTTTTTTCTTTTTCAAATGAAAGAAAACATACAAATGTGATTATAGAGTTATGACTTACACAGTGAGACTTCATCCAGTCATTTTACCTTCCTGAGCCAGTCATCAGATAGCCAGAAATGTCCTGACTCCATGGTGATGTGTAATCATGCTTTAGGCTTCGCAAGACTGCCCAAGATCACCCCTTGTCTAGGAGCCAGACCAAACTTCACCTGGCCAGAATCTTACAAGAATTAATGGTTTTTTACAGAAGGTCACTGGCAGAACCTTAGGAAATGAGATCCCAAGACATGGAAATAATTGTCCCATAGAGAGATTTCACATAGGGAAAGAGGTACTTGCTTGTCTGCCTAGCAGAATTCGTGGAGGGGATAGGGCCCAGGAATGCTCAAATATTCTGAAAGTCCTTTATGTGGTTTGAGTTAGGTAAAAGAGTCTTTTGTCTCCCATCACTTAGGATTCAATAAATTTCTACATAAATTTTAGTTCTTTTTTTTCCCCAAAGTGTTCTTGTGTGTTTACTGGAACTTTATACTAAAAGAAAATGAAAAGATCACATATGGAAAATTCACTGCGTTTTTTTTGTTATAAATAGTGGCAGAAGCCTCTTTTGCTAATGGACACCATTAAGTGCTTGTTTGCTTGGTCATGTCATGGTCAGACAAGTAGAAATCTTGTTTTCAATTCGGATCTGGATATTATGATCTAGATGGTAAGATCCATGATTTGGAAATTCACTTTCTGTTTTCCTACATTGCTTACATTTCCTACAGTAATCTGCAGATACTGTAGGAACCCCAGCTACACTATCAGTAGGAGAATTTTCAGTTCAAGGTGAGCCCAAAAAAATTTGAGGCCCTATCTTAAAATAAAAGTCAAAGAGACTGTCGTTTGTGTGTGTGTGTGTGTGTGTGTGTATGTGTGTGTGTGTGTGTGTGTGTGTTATTGCTTGCCTAGTAGTACAAGGATCTGAGTTCAAAACCTCAACACCATCATTAAAAGTGCTCCCAAAGTTACTGGCTAATGCATACACATTTGTTACATTATACTTATTGTATGTCAAGACCTTAGGCACAGTTGAACTGCACATGGCAGGGGGCTAGGCTCTTGCGAAGCTATAATCATGCTTCTGGGCTAATGGTTGCTGACATTTCATGATTCCACTTCCAATCCCACTCACATTGCTGTCAGAGGTCATCATGTTCTCTTTTTTTGGATACAGAATAAGTTCCTTGTCATCTTGACCTTTCCATAGTTTGCAACATGGCAGCTGGTAACTAAATGGGGATGTGGGGGGAGGGAGAATTACATGACTATAATGGAAATGACAGTCTTACTACCATCTAAGATTTCTTTTTATCATTTTGACTGTATTCCTTGGTTGGATGTAGTGGTTAGATGCCACCCAAGGAGAAAGAATTATACAGGTCATGAATATTTGGAGACAAGCTCATTGGAGATCATCTTTGAATCTGCCCATGTACAGAAAAGTGGTGGGAACAACACTGGATGACCATTGTAACTAATCATAGTGAAATAGGAGAAGATCTTGTGAATCCTCATTTCCATCTCGATGAACTTTTTTGTTCCTCCAGAATTATGGAAACTGTTGACATCTGATGTCTGAAGAAGAGGCTGGCTTCTGTAGCACATCTTCCATAAAAGACTGGAAATTTTACATTAAATCTATGCATGCATACTAACCTGTAAATTCCTACAAATCATATTATATTGGCTTTCTACAAAGGTATGTAAAGTACAACTGTGTAAATAATGTAAGACTGTGTTTCTTACATTTCACCCCATTTTCCATAGTTCTTAGCCTTAACATTTGTGTGCAGAAATGAATCACTGGAGCAATTTCTAGTTGTTGCCTCTAATTTCCTCTTTAATAAACAGAGATGGAAGTTAGAAAGAAGAATACATTTTCTAAGTTCTATCATATTTCCTTATTCCTCCCTTCACCTCCATTCACCTCAGGAGAGCTTAAAGAAACTGAGCTTCAATGTTCCATTTGCAGCAATTGAGTAAAAATGGCTTTACTTTCTGAGCAAGATTGTTTTCAATGATAACAGTGACTTTATTAATAAGTAATAAATTCCTCAGTGATCACTTGACACCTGTGAAGTTTCAACTTTTAAACTCGTACTATAAACAGTGCATCAAAAGTAATTTTAGATCCTTTAACAATACTGAATGCTACTTTTTTAATCTGCTCTAACTCAAACATAGTTTAACACATATGCTTTATTTTCCAAAAAAAATAACTTTGTGGATACAGACCAAGCTTACACAGATTCTGCCAAAATGTAGTTTTCGACAATATTCTGTACAAATTAAAATAGGTTCTGAAAAGTATTGAATAAATTTTGAGTAGTCTTCACAATACACACAGATACATATACCCACACTCATGTTACTGTGGTTTGAACTTGGGTTCTCATATTTACTGAGAAGGCACCTTTCAGGTGAGCCATATTTGCACCCTTGTCTTTCGCAAATTATTTTTCTGATTATTATTTTCTGGTTATTTTGCTTACTTCCCATGTGCATGCTTGGTCATGACCCTCCTATGTGTGACTTCCCATGTAGTAGAATAACGTGAATATCACTGAGTGTAGATCTTTCTTGAGAAAGGGGTCTCATGAACCTTTATGTCTACATTAGTATTAAATTATGATCCTTCCACTCTTAACCTCAAAAGAAACTAGGATTAAAGTGTGACACACCAACACACGGCTACCCCTATATTTTCTAATTTTATACTCAAATATTGGACATAAAAATTCTCAGGTCTAAACTGGGCATACCTAGTAGATACTGCATTTTCAATTCAAATTACTCTAAAATGAACTCATCTTCCTTCTCCAAAAACTCAAATTATAGAGTACTATGAGTCATGTATAACTGCTCAATAATCCTAAAACTTAATTTGCAGAAGGTTCTTATTTTTATTGTCAAGGTGACTTTCAGAGGGATTACAGTTACATAGGTAAGGAAATAAGTACATCACTTCTCAAATTTGTTACCCCTTCCCTCATTCTTCAATACTTTCACTCCCCCTGACCCTCCCACCCCCAAGTTGTACAGATCATTTCCAACATATTGTTACGTTCCCCGCTCCCGTCCTTTCCCTCACCATTCTGTTGTTCCCCTTCCTTTCCCTAATTAAAATAAATGTATTCAATTGGATTGGCAAGTGGTGTGTTTGTGTTTAGAGGCCAGTGGTGTATTTGTGTCTGGTCTCTGACACTTTTGATTTCTCTCTTTTTAAAAAGCACTAATGTCATCAAAACTTCCTATATTTACTATTCCTCAACCTGCCAGTCAAATTTAACTCCTCTCTTTTTCCAATACCCGATCACTTGCTAAGTCTCTCTGCACACTATCTTCATTCCTTTTGTGGTTATAATTACTTGAATTCTCATGTCGTGCCCAGGACAATTGAAATGACCTTCTAAATGATTATCTTGACTTCTAGCCTCCACTACTCTATTAGATACTATATCAGAATTGTATTTTCCATAAACACTGCTCTGAGCAAGCACTGGAAGAATTATAAAACTTTGATTGTCTCCCATCATTAATAAAGTAAAACATATTCTCTATAGTCTAGCAATCAAGGCTGTCCATAATGTAACTCATATGAATGTTCTCAACATTACCTCTTATAGTTCAGTGGAATTCCTTTCCCTGGCCAAGTGGTTACCCTCTATTTTCATAGTATACTCTATTTTTGTTTATGTAATTTCTTCTGCCTGGGATAATACCTCTTTTAATGCAGTAAAATCTTCCTTGGAACCACAATTTGTTTTAACTTTTTTAGTAAACCTTTGAAGATCAACACAGCTATGGTGACACCAAGTTATCTGAAACTCCCTGGGCATTTTTGTGGCCCTTTTTGTAGCCCTGATTATATTCTCTTTAGTTTAAAAGAGCCACAATTATCTTCTGCTTCATTGTAAGATGTTAAGAATACTAGACACTGATTATTCAGCTATGTGCTCTATATGAATAACTAACATGGTTCCCTACTCCAATGGGACTAATAAAGTTTCGATGGATGAATAAGTTTAGCCTGTCTGTGGGATAGAACCTAAGCCTTTCAAGACAAGTGGCTCTCAACTTATTTTTCAAGTATCTCCATTAGAAGTACTACAACTTCCCATATAGCACTTTTGAAAACCTTTTATGGAGACAGCTGCTCTTTCAACTCTCTCTGTCTCTTATTTGTTGCCTTACCTATGAAAGGTATAAAGGCTGCAGTTTGAAGATAAGTGGACCAGGCTGATGGCCTACAAGGACCAGAATATGGTATATTTTCATCCTTGGTAATATTCTTGTGTGGGCCATACTGAGAGCAGCACTGAAAACGAGATGGTAAAGGAGAGCCAGTTTTGTTCATATTGGCTATGCTTTAATCTTGATTTTATAGGGGTAGCCCCATCTGTATCCAAATTCAGTCTTTACCACTCTACCTAATCAGCCTACTCAGAGTAATGTTAGTTCTATTTCACATAACATAAATGTCTCCTCATACTCTATCCTCAGTCCAAGTAAAGAGTATCTTATCGATAATTATTGAAACTTCTATTTTTCTCTTCTATCCATAAAGAACCATTTTAATGTTTGTTTTTAGTTCCCTTAATTTTCATAAAATTCTGAATATAAAACCATAGATGATGTCACATATTACATATTTAAGAAAAAATATATTTTAAATAGTCTTGTTGGAAGCCAAGAATTATCTCTTGTCAATAATACCTTGTAGGAAGATCATCCAGCCAAGCCACAGGAAAGTCTGCCCCCTCATACACACAAACCAGGCTTCACCTCATTGCCTTTGGATTTATTCAATGTAGAATAAATGAAGTTTAACTGCCCTCAAAACGTTACATGAGCCAGTGGGAAGAAAAGAAAATGCATCTCAGGTTGGCACAATTACCTAAATTCAGACATAGCTATTACTTGCCTGTTAGTAGTATATTATATTATTGGTCACAACAATAAGTGTGCTTAGTTTGTCTTGAAATATGAAGCATTACTCAAGAATATCCCCCAAATGATTAGATGAATCATGAACACATAGCTAATTTCAGTTGGCCCTTCAGCATTGTTCAATAACTCTATATTTAAAATAACACTGCATTGAATTACTTGTAACAACTCTTCTAAACGATTCCCTATGAGGTCTTTACCTCCCATGCTCACAGAAGATTGTGTTACCATTTACTTTACTATGAGGCTCAAGGCCAGTTAATGTAAATATTCTTAACCATAACCTTAATAGGAAAATTCTCCAATTTTCTTGGCAACTTATTGCTGTTCACAGATGTCCAAATCCTGTCTTCTCACCTGGATGAGTAGTATACTCTCCTACCCCTTTACTGTTAAAGATGGCTATATGACTTGCTTTGACTGTTGGAATACTAATGGGTCACTTCCAGAAGGAATATTGGAGAGTTAGTAGATAATATTCTACTTTTGTTTTCCATTGGCTATAACTCTTGACATTGCTCCAAACTGTAGCTGTTCTCTGTTCTGTCAAACTGAGTCGTGAGGTGGGGCTAGAAGTGGATCACAGCACAGTAGATGTGAATCATGAGCAAGAAGTCAATCTTCATGGTATCAATTCACTGAAATTTGGCTGTTATTTATTTCCATAATAAAATCCTAATGTAGAAGTGAATCCAAAGAAAAATAGAGTGAAATAAGGAACTCCCAAGTGCTTAGTCCTTCACAAAATCAATAACTAAACTGACACACACAGTCAGAATCAAAACTGTACAAGCTAAACAAGAGTAAACAGCAACCAGGGAAATAATTAACAAAGAAAAGGAACAACTGAGTCTTAGTAGGAGAGCTTTGTGGCAATTTAGTCTACCCATTCCACTCCCAGCTCAGTGATAGTCTTAGACATAACAGGTTACTTTTCTTGTATATAGATGAATGGTACTAAAAGTTCAGAATAGAACTTATTCTAAAAATAATGTAATTGATTATCTTGACCTTTTGGCTCACTGAAGGATCAGCTCAAAGGATCTTTCTTTGCTTTGCCTACTGAAGATTAATTCAGGTCTCAGGTAGCTACTAAAGGACATTTATTATTAACCATGTTTCATTCATGGTTGGTGTTTTGCCACTTGAGCCACACTTCCAGTCCAATTTGTCAAAGCCATTTAAAGGCAATTCTGTTAATAGCTGCTTTGGACAAAGGATAACAGGGAAAATAACAAACTGAAAAGTTGGCAGAAAAGGCTAAGAAATGAGATCTTTTGAGGAAGAAAAAAGTTAAAGAATGCCTACATTAATAAAACAGCATCTCATGAATAGAAAAACTCCATACTATTAAAATGATGACACTTGCCAAATTGATATATGTATATTCCCTGTGATATCCAGGTTTTCCTTTCAAACTTACAGTTAGTTTTTGGTTGATATGGTTATCAAATTAAACCATTTTGCAAGAGATCTCAAATAACTAAAACAATTCTGAAAGAGAAGAACAAACTTGGAGGACTCATACTTCCTGATTTCAGAACTTAACTACAGAGGTAGCAGTATTTAATAGAGAGTGGGGTACTGGCACATAGAGAGGCAAATTAACCAATGGAACAAAATCCATAGTCTAGAAGTAAACTCATACATCTCTGGTCAATTAACTTTTGACAAGGCCGCCAAGACCATTCAAGGGGAAAGAATCGTCTTTTTTCTTAAGTACTGGAAAGCAGAGTAATCACATGCAAAGGAGTGATTGAGAATTCTTATCTCATGTCATATACAAAAATTAACTTGACATGGATTAAAGACCTAACTGTGAGAATAATTTTTAAAGAATTTAGAAGAATACATTGGAGTAAATCTTCATGATGTTGGATTTAACAATGGAGTTTGGGGTTTGGCACCTAAAGTACAAATAATAAAAATAGATAAATTACACTTGACTATTACATTAATGTGAGAGAAAGCAAAAGACAAGGAGAGACATTAAATTACAAAACATGCATAGAGAGGCCAGTGGTTCAGTCATAAATGTGAATGTGGCTCTGGTTATAACAAATCTGAGCATATTTTCTAATTGCCTTTCCACTCATTTCTTTCTTACCTTCTTTGTGATGTTTGTTGTTTTTAACTAAGCTAAGAAAATATGATCTTTTGCCCTTAACAAATGTACAGAAAGTTCTGCTTTAAAACATCTAAATTAAAAGAAACTTACAAGGGGGTATGCCATGTATTAGATTTCCTTTAGATCTCGTGATCTGATCTTTTTAGACTCTGGGAACATAGTCTAAGGTTTATTTTCATGGCTGGACTACAGCCTCAAAAAACAAAGGCACACCTATACATACAGTAGTTACACTTGTATGTAGTTTGCAGTGAAAAACTATTCCTTGATTGTGCTAATTGTGGGATTTTGCTATGTAAAGCTGAAAAAGGAGTGACACAACAATAATAAAAAAAATTCTTCAGATCTGATTTCTTCAAGCAGCTTTGCTATTTGGCAAAATTCAAAGGTGCAAATATGCAATTATTTGTGATAATTCCTTAATACAGGCTGCTTGTCAGAACCAAATAGTTTTGTCATTGGTTATTTAAAATCCAGCAAGAACCAAAAAACATGAGATTTAAGAATTTTTCCATGATACTATGTTCATTGTTAATCAACATATTTCAATAATTAATTTGGAAAGAAGTACCGCTTAATGACACATTTTGATAGTCAATCTATGTGTGATTAAGTCACCACGACAGTAGCATACTCTCACACTTACACCAGCTAATTTTCATTCCACACCATAAAAATCCTCCTCAAATTCAAAACAGCCCTCATTCCCTTTAGATTTTCTCACATTTTACACAAGTTTCTCCCTAGCGTTTCTTCATTATTAAATTTGAAGGAGAAACTTATAAAACCTATGACAGATGCAAGAAGTTCTTTCCAATAAGGGGAAATAAACACATTATGAACAGGACAACAACTAATATATGTTGTGAAATATTCTGAATCGAGTAAAACAAATGGATATAAATGCACAGATATAAAAACTGAATTGTGATGAATGATTTTTTTGTAAACAAACTTTTGTGAACTTGTGTGTTTGTAAGTATACAGAAAGTTTTAATGGATTCACAGTAAAAATTGAGTAGGAAGAAAAATGAGAGCACACTTTTTTGCTTTATGTATGTTTTAATTATGTTTCTCAGTATTTATTATATGGCAGTTGATGAATTCACAAAAAAAAATATACAGTGGATTTTTTATAACCAGAATGAGCAGAAGACTTAAATGAACTCCTTTATAGGAGAAGATTTTATTCTAACTGTTCTATGTATTACTAATAATATTTATTGAATACCCAATAACTCAAGTGAAATAAAAGGGAGAAGCCATAATAAATAAAGCAACTTATCAAGTTGCTCTAAATTGAGTTACTCATACCCTTTTAGAAAGGAAGTAAGACTTTACCCATCTTCTATGTGTTATAATGGAAAATCTCTCTGGAAAACAAAAAAACAGTTTTTCCTCCCTTTTCACAATCTCCCTAGAACAAGGGAGAAAAATCTATAGATTAAGCACTTGTGTTTCATCCAGGTATTTTACTTTTGTAAAATGTGTTTTGTGAATTCCAAAAGTCCAGCATCACAGCTATTTAGAGTAAAAGAATTACTTGCAGAAATAGAACTAGAATGTTTTTTTAAAGTCATAAGTTTGGAAATATCTAAGAATTTATTGAATAGAATTCTGTTATTTCTGAAGAGCAGTTTTAATGCAGGTGGTCTTATTTGAAGTTAATACCATTCTTGGAACTGGTATTCTTATTATTGGTTGATAATTTGTTTGTGATTATAAGCTAGTGACAACCATTCAAACTTATAAGATTTGAAAGCTCTTTTACACCAGAATGTCTTTATGCTATTTTTTTGCATAAAAAGAACGTTTATTAAAATCACAACATGTTGAATTTGGAATATTGACAGGACACTGTTTTACTATAGCACCCTAAATATGGTTCTGAATGCAATATCACTCAAAGAAAATATGTTTGCATTACATGTGACCCTTAAAATGGACATATAATCAGCAATGTAGTCAAGAAATTGGAAGTACAAATGAAAATACATTTTCTTGGATCACTAAGGCAAATGTCAGTGTAGATACTAGAATTAGGTTATATCATAGTTCTAACACAACTAAAGTAATATTTATTCGTTTTTCTAAATATGAACTTCTCATATGTAAACTGTAGGTAAAAAAGATTACTCCCTAGAGATGTAAAAGGGTAAATAAAATTATGTTTATAAATGCCTGGCTCATTCTAGGTACTCAAGCATGGTAGTCATTAGTATTTTGTTGTTTTCCAATTTTGCCTTTCCTTCTTTCTTGCCAACATGAACAATGATTTTGCCAGCATTTCACATACACCCTCTTCATTAAACCAGCCTTCACTCTCTTAAGAAAGACACAGGCTGCAAAGGGGGTGAAATCAGCGAATTATCTGACATTTATTGGGGTGTGACACCTGCAAATCTGTGTGATAGCAGTCCTGATGTTTGGAGCACACTGGTTATTGGCTAAGAATAAGGTATTTCCAGCATGGTCAAAAAGAAAAATGAGTTGCAAGAGGACTATCCACTTTTCCAGCTGGCTCAGTCTCCCAGAAGTCTTACCTGCTTGTGTGTTAAACAGGGTAAGGGTAAAATCTTTAAGGTCAACAGGGCTCAATTCCAAAGAAAAAGAATAGAGTAAGATTCTTCTCTTTTTATTATTTTTTTAAAGGAAATTTATAAAACACAGCTTTGTTTCTACTTCACTAAATGCAGGCTAATGTACAACCTGGCTCCTGTTCTGTTTTGTTCTATTTTGTTCACAGAAGCCCTGAGGGAAAACAGAACTCATGTCTCTGTGGGTGGACTCTCCTACTAAAATAAAAACACGTAATAACAATGAAAGAAACCAACTGTAAAATAAATGCAGAAAGCCAATTTATTTCTAGATTTAAATCCGTTACTGTTGTAGTGTGTCAATGTATTTTGCAGGGGAAGGAGAGGACTGCATGGTTTCAACTAAGCTAAAATAGAAAAATACAATTTTCCATGTTAATTCATTTCAGTAATTTCAACAGAAAAACTTAATTTTAGGTATTTCATTATATACAAAGTGTATTCTGGAGCGTTCATTTACTCATGGTTCTTTCTGCCAAAACTCAGAGAGTGTTTTTTAACAAATATAAGGTAGAAAATAAACAATTATATAAAAAAGAAATAATAAGTGTAAATCTTGGTTTACTAGGACTTGCTACTGATGACAGGAGGGAGAAAATGGGGTAACTTCATAATTACTTTGTTGCTTTCAGAATGGTCTTGCTCCACAATTCTGACCCAAGTCACTCAGAAACCAGGAAAGACATGCAGTAGAGAAAACGAAGCCTATGAACTTACAAGTTACCACACCTATACCTGAAGAAAAAAATGCAGCTCCACAAAAATTAAAATTTAGCCTTCCTTCTCAATAAATTAGCAAGCTAGATTCCAGAAGAAATTCATAGTAAACTAGAACTCTGAACAAATGAGATTCCCAAAAGAACAGTCATAACTAGGAATATGTCAAAAAGCCTTTTGTCGACCTTAATTAATAAAACTGAGAGCTCTTCCTTGAATATAAAGGACAGAGTAAGAATATCCATTATCCCTACTCCGTCAATACTGTCCCAGATGTCCCATGAAGTGTAACAAAACCAGAGAAAGATGTAACATATATAAGGTTTCAAAATCAAGAAACAAAATGTTGTTTAAAGCACATTTGTAGTTTAACTTATAGAAATCCCCAGAGTCTATGAATAAATTTTTAGGGATATTAAAACAATTTTCAAAATGTGGTATATATACACAATGGAATTCTATGTCTCCATCAGAAAGAATGGCATTGCCCCATTTGTTAGGAAATGGAAAGTCTTGGAAAAAAATTATATTAAGTGAAGTAAGCCAAGCCCAAAGAAACATAGGTCCCATGGTTTCCCTTATTTGCAATATCTAGTATATGTATGAGTCAAGCAGAAAAGGTCAGATAATGTGATGTTTTGAAAATGAACCCTTAGATACGTATGTAAATGTTTTTTTCTTTCATGCATTTGTTTCTAATGAATTTATAATATTATTTCTTTGTTGCTTTGTATGTCCCTCCCCCACAGTATAACCCCTGCTTTCACTATATTTGATGTCGGTATAATTTGTGGAGGAGATGGGGAAAAATAAGTCGTTTAAGGATACAGGTGGACCCATTGCAACAATGAGAAGTACAAGTTGTCATGTCGAAAACGAACTTTACAACTTTGGTGGGGGGGGAGGGTTGGGTGGGGGGGTGGGTAGAGGCTGGGAAGGGATGTGAAGGGTAAACAAAGGAGGAGGCTGCAATGCTTGATAAGAAATGTACTCATTATCTTGCGCATGTAATTGTAACCCCTCTGTACAGTATGTTCACCAAAAAATAAATAAATTTAAAAAAAAAACAAAAAACAATTTTCAAAATGTTTGATTAAAAATAATCAGTGTGGTCACCCCCTCACACTGTAGAGAATACAAAAATATTTTAAATATTTTAAATTACACCTGTATTTAACATGAACAGGATTTTTTCCTTATCATTATTCCCTAATAATCAGAGTATAATAATTACATCCAATTTACATCTTATTCAGCTATAAGTAATCTAGACATGATTTAAAGTATATGAGAAGATGTGGATAGGTCATGCACAAATACTATATCATTTTATAAAGATGACTTGAGAAATGGCAGATTTGAGTATCAATAAAGATCCTAGAACCAAGTTCCTTCAGGTAACAAGAAACTTCTGAATATAAAAGTGACACACATCCTTATAGGCTGATAACCAAGCAAACAATCTAAGTTTATTATTTTTTACAGAGATACAATACAAACACAAACACGCACACATATGTATGCATCACTTACTTTATGTCAAGTTCTGTATGGAAGAGGAAGCACAGAAACAGTGGGACAAAACCTGAACCACTAGACACTCTGTTGGAAATAAACCATGCAACTTTGGTCGGGGGGGAGGGAAGGCAAGTAGGGAACAACTGGGGGAGAATGAAGGAGAGGGTGTCACTGTTCAAAAAAAAATGTCCTCCTTACTTGACTTATATAACTGTAACCTCTCTCTACATCACTGTTACAAGAAAAATTTTTAAACAGAAAAAAATTCTTGGACAATGGACAATTCATAAAATGTTGGTTCTATACATTTTATACAGGTGATAGTTCTAAATGTCATAAATTAATTGATATTCTGCCATATGCATTCCTTTTCCACAAATGCAGGCCAGAGTGAATGGAATAGAATAGTGTAAGAGTAATTTTATGCCGTGACTAGGTTATTCACAGAATATATTTTTCCAGGCTTTTCCTCTCTTAGATCATCTGCTAGCAAGTGGCTGGGGAAAATAGCCCCTGTGTTGGTAAGGACATGTAAATGTCTTTGGGACAGATCCCTATAAACAGGAAGTGAGGCCGCTTTTTAACAGCCAGAACCAACTTGGCCAACCAGTAAGTGAACTAGCATAGGCTGACTACAACAAAGTACTCTTGAGTAAGAACTTCCAGCAAAGCTATGAGAGGTAGTAATGTTTATTATTGTTTTAAGCCACTAAGTGTTGCAATAGAGTAAGAGACAGCACACATTGTATTGCAAAATTAAGATAGATACTATGATTATGGTAACTTTAAAAGTGAGGAAAGACAAAGTGGTGAACTAAGATGCTCAAGATTACACAGCAAGGATGTGCAATGGATGCAGATAAAACTCAAAACCCGTCAGTCAGGTTCTAGGGTTTGTGTTTCCAAATGTAATATGATACCATGTTGTCTTTGTCTTCTGAAACTCAAGGCATAATTTATATTTTATTCAAACCTCTTTCCCCTTCTCCCATAGACTTCCAGTCTCCAGACTAAATAGGACTAAATAGTTGGGTGGGTCTTCTGAGCCACTTTACATATATTGTCTCTGGGTCCCTTATCTTAGGAATAAAACTTATTCTTCTTTACAATCAAGAAAAGAAAATACTGATTGTCATTTTGCCCCAAGCCCAAAAGAAGACCTCTCCAACACACACATCTTACATCTATGCCTGTTAATTAATGGGATCTTCAACAGTGAGTGTTCATGCTTCTCACTGTCAGCTAATAATTAGCTGATGATTCTGGGATAGTCAGCCAGGACCTAAAGTCCACCAGGCAGGATTGATCTAAAAGTCTACTCTTGCTTCATCCAGAGACTTCCTCCTATATCTACACTTCTCACCTCCTTAGCAAGTAATAAATTCTACTTCTTTGCTACAGAGTTGAAGGTAGGGTTAGTGAGCTTTATATTACTATAACCAAATAAATGAAATAAGAAAAACAAATTATCAGAGGGAGGGTTTATTTTGGCTCATAGTTTGCGAGATCGAAGTTTGTTATTACTTTGCCTCATTGTTTTCAATCTGTGGCTAGGCAGTCCCTCGTGGCAGAAGTGCAGGGCAGAGCAAAATCCATTTGCATCACAGGTCCTGCAGCAAAAGGTGAAGAGGAAAGGGCTTGGGTTCTACAATTCTTTTCACAGACACCACCTCAATCACCAATCACCTCCTATGAAGCTCCAACCCTGAAGGCTGCTGTCACTGCCCAACAGTCATCCTGAAAGATTGTAGGACTTTGCAGGGAGTGAAGATCCCAAACAATTTTTTTTCAAATGGTCTTTTCGTTTTTTTCCAATATTTAAAATTTTTTATTGTAAAGGTGATGTAGAGACGGGTTACAGTTACACAAGGTAATGAGAACATTTCTTATGGAACATTGTTCCCCCTCTCTTGTTTTTCTTCCAGTTTCCCTCTCCCGACACTTCCCTCCCCAAGTTGTAAAGTTCTTTTCCTTTGTCCTTTGTCCCACCATTTTGTTGTTCCCTACTCTTCCCCAAATCAGATAAATGTATATACAAGACACAGGGTACCAAAATCAAAAATGGTGACAACAGGGGTCAAACCACAAGGGAAAAGATGAAAGAGAAAAGAAATGATTTCACACAGTACACGAAATATAACAACAATAAAGAAAAGCTTCTTTCTTCCATATCTTGGAATTCATTTTGATTAGCATCATTTTATATGGTCATATATACATAGATATTGAGTTATTCTGATCCTCTACTAGGACTATCCCAGACATATACTAATTATTACAAATAAGAGAAAATATATAACCTATGTTTCTTTGGGTCTGCTTTACTTCTTTAATATGATTTTTCCAAGTCTTTCCATTTCCTTACAAATGGGGCAATGTCATTCTTTCTGAAGGAGGCATAGAATTCCATTATGTATATATACTACTTTTTCTTCATCTATTCATCTATTGAGGGGCATCTGGGTTGGTTCCACATCTTAGCTATGGTAAATAATAGTCGAATGAAAGTAGTTGTACTGGTGGATTTATTATGGCCTTGTTGTGTTCATGTGGGTAAATGCCCAGGCGTTGGATTGTTGGATCATAGGGTAGTTCCATGTTTAGCATTTTGGGGAAGCTCAGAGTGATTGAACCAGTTTACCTTCCTACTAACAGTGTACTTGTGTTCCCTTTTGGCCACAACCTCACTAGCATCTAGTATTATTAGTTTCCTGATTATAGCCGTTCTAACTAGTGTGAGGAGAATCTCAATGTGATTTTGATTTGCATCAACCAGTCTTTTTATTGATACTTTGTCAACCTTTTATTTAGTGGAGAAAATCTTTTAGTAACTCTCTAATGAAAAGTAACTGTGAGAAAAATTTGAATCATCATTTGTCTAAAAATCCCTTCTTTGTACTTTCATTTGGTTGATATTTGCTTTTGTATAGAATTTGAGGTTAAGTATCATATTTCAAAGGACTTACAATTTTCAAGTGTCCACTTGTTGCTAAGCACAGCTTTGACCTTAATATGATTCATATACATTCTTTTTAAATAAGTTTTTTATTGTGAAAATACTGTACAGAGGGGTTACAGTTACATGAGCAAGGTAATGAGTACATTTCTTATCAAGCATTGTTGCTTCCTCCTTTGTTTTCCCCTTACCATCCCTTCCCTCTCATCTCCTCAATTAAACTCTCTCCACCCCTGCCAAATAATTCATCTCTTGTGTGAAACTTTTTGAAATATTTTCTCTATTTTGGTGTTCCAAAATTTCAGAATTTTTCAAATGCTAGTCATTTTCTGCTTTTTTAATTGACCATGTTATTTGTGATCTGAATATTTAAATCCTTTCATATAATTCGTAGTATTCATGTCAATAACATTCTAGTTCTCCTAAAGTTTATCCAACAGTCTTTGAGCTGAAATGTTTCACATTAACATCTGTAAAGGTTAATTTCATGTGTCATGTGACCTATGCCATGCCACCAAGATGTTTGTTTAAACACTTTTCTCCAAACTGTGGAATCAATTTTAAATAAGATAAGCAATAACATCTATCTCTCGCCCTTTTTCTTATGTACTTTGGCTTTTGTAATTAAATCCTAAGTATATTTTGATTCTGCTGGAGCAGAATCAGCTCCATGGCCTATTTTGCATGTTAAACATGTAGACTTTGGATAAACCAGAGTATCCCCAATCATATATCAGTACATAGGCAAACAGTAGATGGTCTAAAGTGAAAAGGACTAGTTTGCCCCAAGAGTAAGAAATCCTCCTCTAGATTGCCATTGGACTTGAGATGTAACATCTGTTCCCTCCTGATTTTCCAGCCTGCTGGCATACATTGTAGATTTTAGATTTTCCAGCTTCCATGTGTGAGCCAATTCCTTAAAATACTTCTCTTCGTCCATTCCTTCCTTCCTTTCTCTTGGCCCTTTTTTGCTAGTCTTGCTGTTTTTCTTTCCTTTCCATTCAGCATTTTTCTAACATAGCTGTTGTCCATTTATAGTAATGAAGGAAAGTGGGAAAAGTAAACAAATTTCAAATGTATAACATATTTCTACTATATCCTCCAAGGGGTGTTTAGTCCAAGGGGACTACCACACACCTCCTTCTCAGAGGCATACAGGTAAGCTACCTAATGCTAATGCTGTGCTATTCCTTTCACTATTTCTTCTTTCAAATGACCTTTATGTGCCTTTTTCCCCTTTTAGAGACTTTTTGAGGGACCTTTCTTTCTTTCTTTTTTCACTCGTTTTCCTTTTTTATTCTTAAGCAAGGTTCTTCATAACAAAGTCGCAAATGCACTGGGGAAGGTAAGAAGAGAATGGATACCCTCACAGCAGCAATATGTGTTCACATAACCAATCTTTGGTTATTCATGTTGTCTACTTGTTTTTTTTAATTTATTGTGAAAATACCGTACAGAGGGGTTACAATTACATGGGCAAGATAATGAGTGCATTTCTTACCAAGCATTGTAGCCTCTTCCTTTGTTTCACCTTCCCATCCCTTCCCATCTCCCCGCCACTTACACTCCCCCATAACCCACTCACTCCTACCCTTCCATCCCACCCCCACACCAAAGTTGTAAAGTTCATTTATGACATAACATCTTGTACATCTCATTGTTGCAATGGGTCCACCTGTACCCCTATTTAAACAATTTGTTTTTTCCCTTCCCTTCCACAAATTAGACCAATATCAAATACAGTGAAAACAGAGGTTATACTGTGGGGGAGGGACATACAAAGCAACAAAGAGATATCTTATAAATATGTTAGACACAATAGCAAGAAAGAAAAATCATTTGAGTCCTTAACTTGGGGTTCATTTCACTTAACATCAACTTACCTGACCATTTCTGCTTGTCTCAGACATATACTAGTTATTGCAAATAAGGGAAACCATGGGACCTATGTTTCTTTGGGGCTGGCTTACTTCACTTAATATAATTTTTTCCATGTCTTTCCATTTCCTAACAAATGGGGCAATGTCATTCTTTCTGATGGAGGCATAGAATTCCATTTTGTACATATACCACATTTTCTTGATCCATTCATCTACTGAGGGGCATCTGGGCTGGTTCCATATATTAGCTATGTGAATAATGTTGCAATAAACGTAGTTGTGCTGGTAGTTTTAGTATGGTCTTGTTTGTGATCATTTGGATAAATGCCCAAAAGTGGGATTACTTGGTCATAGGGAAGCTCTATGTGGAGTCTTTTGAGGAACCTCCATACTACTTTCTAAAATGGTTGAACAAGTTTACACACCCACCAACAATGCAGTAAGGTTCCCTTCTGTCCACATCCCCTCCAGCATCTGTTGTTATTACAGTTCTTGTTTATAGCCATTCTAACTGGGGTGAGGTGGTATCTCAATGTTGTTTTGATTTGCATTTCTTTTATGGCTAGAGAGGTTGAGCATTTCTTCATGTGTCTATTGGCCATCCTTCTTTCTTCTTCAGAGAAGTTTCTCTTTAAGTCTTTATCCCACTTATTTATCGGGCAGCTGTTTCTTTGAGGATTTGTTGTTGGAGGATTTAACTTTTTGAGTTCCAAGTATATTTTAGGTATGAGACCCCTTGTCCGTTTTATGGCTAGTGAAGATCTTCTCCCAATCCATGGGCTTTCTATTGATCTTGAGAGCTATATTCTTTGCCATGCAGAAGCTCTGCAATTTCATGCAATCCCATTTGTCCAACCTTTCTTTGATTTGTTGTGTTTCTGAGTCTCTTTTAAGAAAATTTCAGCCTGGGCCAAAGAGACCTAGGGTTTCTCCTATTCCTTCTGTAATGTTTTTAGAGTGTCTGCTTTGACTCCAAGGTCTTTGATCCATTTAGAGTTGATTCTGGTGCAGGGTTATATAAAGATCTAGCTTTAGTTTTCTACAGGTGTTTAATCAATTTTGCCAGCACCATTTACTGAAGAGGCTGTCTTTCTTCCATTCTATTTTTTTAGCTCCCTTATCAAAGATTAGATGGCTATGGATCTGTGGGTTCATTTCTGAGTTTTCAATTCTATTCCATTGGTCCTGAGGTCTGTTCTTGTGCCAGTACCAAGCTGTTTTGATTACTATGGCTTTGCAGTATAGTTTGAAATTTAGTATTGATATTCCTCCAGCACGGTTCTATCTGATAAGGATCGTTTTTGCTATTTGAGGTCTTTTATTGTTCCATATGAATTTTTGGATTGCCTCTTCTATTTCCTTGAAGGATGAGGTTGGAATATTGATAGATATTGCATTGAATTTGTAGATAGCTTTGAGAAGCATTGCCATTTTCACGATGTTGATCCTTCCAATCCAGGAGCGTGGAAGGTTTTTCCACTTTCTAAGTTCAGTTTTGATTTCCTTTTTCAGGTTTTTAAAGTTTTCATAATAGAGGGGCTGGGAAGGTGGCTCAGTGGTAGAGCGCTTGCCTTGCATGCCTAAGGACCTGGGTTCGAATCCTCAGCACCACATAAGCAAAAAGAAAAAAGCCGGAAGTGATGCTGTGGCTCAAGTGGTAGAGTGCTAGCCTTGAGCTGAAGAGCTGAGGGACAGCGCCCAGGCCTAGAGTTCAGGCCCTACGACCGGACCCTCCCCCCAAAAAAGTTTTCATCATAGAGGTGAGGGACCTTTCATAAGGATGCTTGAAATTAAAAGATGTAAGCGTGACAATGTATAGGCAGGGATAAAAGGGAGAAAGTGGGGGCAAATGAAGGAAGGGGGTGGGTGACATTTCCAAGAAGGCACTTAGTCATTACCTGTCTCATGGAATTGTAACCCCTCTAAAAAATGCCTTAATAATAATAACAATTATATACATATATATGAGCATGAGTTATAACTTCTGACGTTACTGAAATATTTTTGAAACAACTGGTTTCTCACTTATTTTGCATGTTAAGGACCAGAAGATCATAAACAAAAGCATTATTGGGTCAACAGTAACAAAAGTATTCATATTTCTAGATCCAAATGTGATTACAAGCACCAGAATTAAGTAGAAATAGCCCCATCTCACCCATGTTACCACCTAGTTTTTTCCATTATTTTTTTGAAGATGCTTACACTTCAAACGTTGCTACTATAATCCCCTCATTTGTGCAATTCTGGCCAGAAAAGGGAGTCTGAAAACTGTAATTCAACCACTGCTTTGGCCTTACTGAAAATGCAAGAGCATCATCCAGTGGCAAAACTGCAACTGCAAAAATTTCAATTTACATAAATCAGATAATATTTCCACACCGAGAAAAGTATATTTTCCTGTTCTGTTTTTCTAATGAGGTTTCCAGACAGAATTGTAGGAAATTTAGATGACTGTTTATTTCTCAGCTTTCTTTGATTTCCAAACCCAACATTCCCTAAGTCCCTAGATCTGCCTCCTGATGTCTGATGTCAGCAATGACAGTCGTATTAGGCTAAGCTGTGGCAAATTCTGAGAGTCAGGGCTTTGAGGAAATCATGAAAGCTGTAATTCTTATAAAGAACTGTTATTCTTTTTCCTTAAAAACCAGCAAAACTCTTTTGGCATCCTCCCTTCACTGCTCTGGCCATCAGCACACTCAACACTAAACAAAATAATTTTTTTACACAATATCAATTTTCTATGAATGGTTATTTAATTTTAATTTAAAGGGGCCTGGATATGTGTGTGTATTCATTTTTCAAATTCTCTATAGCTGTGGGAACAATTACTGATATCTGATAGATTTATCTCAGTATGTTAATATAAGTAACATTTTGTAAAATATTTTATAGTGAACTGTTGGAAAACTCTGTGAAGTATGAAGGTCATAAGACATTTAAAAATCATGAAGTTCTCAAAAGATTCATAGATCCTTTCCAAATTTCTACTATCTAACTGTAACTAAAAGTAGTTTTGTCTAAATTTCTCAATTTAAGAGAAAACTTGGCTTAACAATCTACAATCATGTAAAGATAATAGCATGAATTGACAGCCCACTGTCATGTTCAGCAACTTGGTCCAAGTTTAAGGACTGGAAACAAGACAATGGCAAAGACAGTCTTCCTTTGAGATACAGTCCATGCTTTTCATTAGTTACTTAGTTACTTGGGTATAAAGGAGAAAAATCTCATAGAACTTCTGGGTTATAAGTAGACATAATGTCTATTCTAAGCTTTTCATAAGTATAATGATCTTTAAAAACAAAATGTATCTACTATGTATAATGGCATATGTTTTAAGAGTTAATGTCCACAAAATTCTGGAGCAGTAAATTCTTGGAAGAGCCAACATAGCTCTTATATTTTCATGCTCATCTCTTGAACTCTTTTGATATTTGGGCCCTTGACCCATTGCAAGCTTATGTTTAAAAGTAAATCTGTGAACTTTCAGAATGATTTCTTTGGTATAATGTGATGATATGGGGAAAAATTCTAGGCAAATAAACTCACGAATGACAAAAGAATCTCATCCTCCTCATCTGGATTTTATGTAACTTTAGCCTTTTACTGCCTTTTCCATTTCCATTCCTTTGGAACACACTTGATACACTCATCTCCACACAAATGACATGCCAGCTATATCACACTTACGACAGCCATCTCTCATATGATTCCTATTACTGAAAAACCCTGCTATCACTGAAAATCATTGCCATGTTATATTTTCTTTTGCAGACTTTTAGATGTTCAGGCCAAAATGCATAGCAGTGTATACTGTGGCAAAAAATAAATTGTCTCCTTGTTGGCATCCCTATAAGGAGGAAATAGAATATTAAATACCTTGGCACTGCAGTTAATTACAAAGCCATTTGAAATAGGATAGGCTAAGAGATGACCCTTAGCCTTCTCTAGACTGTAATTTGGTGTCAAGCTGGCATACACAGTCAGTGGGATGGAGATAGAGTTATAAGGACTCAGAATTTCATGACTGTCCCTCACCTTCTTCAGCCTCACTTTCCCTAATGACATTACTTTTGCCACAAACCTGACATTTTTCCAAATTTTATGAGTCTCCTGAATCAATACTTTCTTACTTCCTAAATTTCCACTATTACCACTACTACACTGCTCTTAAAATGTAGCCTGTAAGGACATACACATATGTACAGTGACAATAGTTCCTGTGTACTATTCTTAAATCTTTGTTGCTTATTCTATCAAATTCCAGGGTTTCATTTGGTATAGTAAAGAGCAAACAGCATATTGTGAAGTCTGCTAAAACCCCCATTAAAAGGCTTCAAAGGTAATTTACAGTTACAAGTAGCATATAATAATGTTTTTGTTTCCCTTCATGTGAATTATTTTATTAGCCTTTACTTAAAACTAGAAATGGTTAGAGATTAATTTGAGGAAAAAGTCTTCACATATATTAAAACGTACATTAAAAAAGATGACGGTGTTTTTATAGTGTCATATCTTTGCTCATTTACTTGAGGAAGTATCTCTGTTGGTCATTTCATTGGTGTCTGTATGGCTTCTCAGGTTTTATGATTATTTACTGAGATCTTACTAGGTACTATTAATTGTCTTAAATACTATATTAAATATAGAGTCCTCTGCATTAAAGAGTTATTAATTAAAAGATTAAAAATGGGATAGGAAGGTGGCTCAGTGGTAGAGTGCTTGCCTTGCATGCATGAGACCTGGGTTCGATTCCTCAGCACCACAGAGGCAGAAAAAAGCCAGAAGTGGTGTGGTGGCTCAAGTGGTAGAGCACTAGCCTTGAGCTGAAGAGCTGAGGGACAGCACCTAGGCCCAGAGTTCAGGCCTTACAACTAACAAAAAAAATATTAAAAATGTGGAGTTTAAAAAAGATTACAAGCACTCTGTATTAGATAAAAGAAACATATAAAGTTCTGAATACAAATTTGAATAGTGGATGCAAAATAACCAATGAAGCACATTGGGTGCTTTTTTAAAATATTGACAGTATTTTTATATGAACATCATAATCTAAATGAGAAACAAAATTCTTCTGATTTAAAATTCTTCCAACTTTGAGACTATTGGGACCACCTAAGAAAAGTCAGAATTCTTCCCTTAGAAATCTTAGAATCTTAAAAATCTGATGGAGTGTAGACTTTGATAAAATATCTTTGGCAATGTTAGTGACAGGGAAATTTTTCAAGTTGAATTGGAAATGAATCAAATTGAAACAGAAATAGAGCATTTGTGCCAAACACTCACAGCAAACTACCGATTTCCATGTTTCCTAAGGCTAAAGCATTGGAAATCATTTGGGGGAAGAGAACAAGATAATTTGGGGGGATTATGGAAATATTCTACATCTTTCATTTTAGTTGTAGTTATATAGGTATATATGTGTTTATATAATATTGTATGTATATAATATATACATACAAAGTTCATTAAAATGTATCCTGAAATTGTTGTGTCTTATATAACTCATTAAAGTTGATTTAGAATACCTTTGTATCGCATTGTTAAAACTTACATACACATAAGAACAGTGTTCCTGCTACTACCTGTGTCTTCATACTAAAAAATTAGAAACATTTGTATAAAATACAGATAGAGTTATGTTCTCTGTTTTGGTCTTGACCTGGATCCTCTTTTCAGTCATTATCTCAATTTTCATTGGTGGGCTGATGTTGTTCTGCTCTCCCTTGTGTGTGTTTCAAGCTAGTCCAGTGTCTTTGGACAATGGAATCAAGAAACATCTTACCCCACAGACTTTAGAGCACAGAGGCATTTCAGCTACAACTATCACTAAGAAAAATGTACGAGCATCAGGAGAACATCAGAATAGATTTTCCTCCATTCTGCCGGATGCTTTTCCATTATGACCATGGAATCACAGAGCTACAGTATGTGTTGCCAAGATTCCATCTTTAACTTAATTTGAGGAAAACTGTAATAATTTAAAAGAAATACACACACTCTGGCAGCTAAGTTTTTTTTTTACTTTTTAGTGACATTAAAATCACCTCATAATTTATCCAATCATGTTAATAGACAATTTCTCTAACTCCAAATGAATGAATATCATAAATATTTTACCAAAGATGCTTGTGCTATTATTACAGGATTCATATGGCTGGATATGACCTTGCTCAACTATAAGAGCCATTTGTTCAGTTCCATCTTCTAGACTTCAGAGTTTTTAGTAGAGTTTGTACGTTCTTCATTTGGTCTAGTCTCTATTCCTCATGCTGCTATTTTAAATAATTTTTGTACATGCAGAACATACTGGCATTAGAGAGCAGCTGGTCAACATTCTCCAAATAATGTCATGTTTAAAAGATTTGTAGTCTGTCGATTCCCAATTGTGCTTTTTCCAAAGCAAAGAATCATAATTTCTTTAATCTCTAATCATGTTTCCATTTTTTTCTTAAGCCTCAAGAACTAGATATGAGATAGTGTCAACCATGTGTTTAGATCAGAGATTACAATTCCCTTTAACTCTGATTAGAATCAGCTTCTCAAGGGAATACAAATATATTTCCCATGCTTCATGACATAAAATAAATTCTTCTGAAGTATACAGAGGGATGCTCCATCAGGCACCCAGCTGTTCTTTTTATTACTTGGATTCTAGTCAGCTAATGAATGATAAACTATTATGCATTAGCCATGTGAGCATCATTTGAAAGCACAGATCAACTGTTTTATTCAATCCTTCCTTATGCTAAACTTTAAGAATATAACTTTCTTCCTACTGAACTTAATTCATATCCCAGGATAGAAGTGGGCATCTTTCAAAATAAATTATGTAAAAATCCAATAAACCACTACTAATAATAAGGTAAATACTTATTTGCAGAGATGATACTAGTTTTACATATTTTTTTTAGCGCAAAAATAATCCAAGTTTTTGTGAATTAAAGACAAATCATATTTGGCTCAAAAAATCAAGAGTCCCAAGTCTCATCAAACAAGCTAAATACCGAGATCCTATCCTTTCTATCCAAAGAGATTGCCTTTCATGGAAAGATCTTTAGATTCTGTTCTTGTTCATTTGTTTGTTTTACTGTCTCAACACTGACTAATCCATAACATTAAAATATATTTTGCTACTCTGCTGATATTTCACTCACTTTTAGAAAACTCTCATTAATATTTTGATAATAATTTGAAGAAAATTATTCTTACTAATATAAATATAGTCAATATTTGGAATAATAATTATAAACAGTTACCATAAAGATTATTTTGTCTAAATAGTAATATTGAACAAGCAAAAATAAGTAGTTTTTAAAATACTGTACATGTAGGAAATCATATGTAAATATATTTAACTGATATGTCTACTTAGAATATTCTTTGTATCTAACAGGAAACCAGAATATAATAGAATAAATAGTATATACTTGTAATTATTCATTCTGATCAAAAGCACTGCTTTTATTATCTAGTTC
This sequence comes from Dipodomys merriami, assembly GCF_024711535.1. Classification (NCBI taxonomy): domain Eukaryota; kingdom Metazoa; phylum Chordata; class Mammalia; order Rodentia; family Heteromyidae; genus Dipodomys; species Dipodomys merriami. The sequence goes on from NW_027203381.1 coordinate 89,692,702, forward strand.
CTAATAATTAAAGTAAATCTTTAACTAAAATAACTTTTGGGTTTAATATATACTTAGTATTGGAAAAGCAAATCATGTCACTGAGTATATAGATGATTTAGGTAACTTCAAGTTAAGATCAATGGTGAGCTAATGATGAGCAAAACATTTTGTTAATTATCAATTACTACAAACTTATTTTCTCATGGTCATTTCAATATTTATCTTAGTTTTGATAAGATAGAATGTTATCTATTTGTTAATGCTGCATGAGAACCTTAAGCACTATATATAAAATGAAAATTCATTTGTCTACCAATTTTCAGAAGAAATCTTGTTACATAAAAGGCAATACTATATTTCTGCTTTATTTGCAAACTTTATATAAGACAGTAATGCACCACTAAAATATTTATGAATTCTCATTCCAGAATTTTTACAAAATCTACAACCTGTACATCTGCCTTTGTTATTATGAAAAATACAATAGAAATATGAGATTTAGATTTCTTTTGTTTTCTTACCAGATCCTATTCTTCCTGTTCAAACACAACTGAAACCATTAATTTGGTATCTCCCATACTGCTTATATTTGATTTACATGAATTTTCAAAAAAAATCATTAGTTCCTGAATTGCTGTTGAAATTATGTTGAAGAATAACTTAACCATTATTTATTTTGTGTTTATCTTTGGATAAAATGATTTATTACATTAAATCTTACAATATTTACTCCCTTATTTAAGATTAATCTAGAACAGTAATTCCCCTCTGTTTATAAGGCTTCCTTTTCTTTTTGTAAATTTAATTTAATTTTATTGTAAAGGTGAAGTACAGAGGGGTTACAGTTACATATGTAAGGTAATAAGTACATTTCTTGTCAAACATTGTTACCACCTCCCTCATTTTCTTCTGATTTTTCTCCATCCAGGCTTCCTTTTCTGCACTTGAATTTTCTTCAGAACAATCTACAGATATTTTGCTAGATAACCAGAGAACTTCATATTTCATTTCAATTAATTATACAATTAAATTATTGCTATATTTTAGGTATTTTTAAACATATACATAATAGATGGAACATAGTTGAAGGAAGTATGTCACTGGACGAAGTAGTGTCTCTTTGGGACTATCTTGTTCTGGGCCTCTTTCTGACCATCTCTCTTCTTCCAGCCCACTAAGAACTGAGCATTCTCTGTTATACATTCTTGCCACCATGATATAATACACATTGAGTCAAATCATATCATCATATGGAAAGCCCCAAAGATATTCTGTATGAAAAACCTAAGTACATACATATATAAATATATATAAAATTTTAGAAGGTTTTTCACAAATGTAATTAATAAAGTTATGATGGTTAAAGAAAAACATTGTCCAGCTGAGTGAAAATCTGAGTACACAGAATTTCTGCAAGTTAATGGAACCGAAATTTTATACTTAATTCTAGTTAAATTAAATTGTAGCTTTAGAAAAGGAGCCTCTGGCTCACTGACATACAAAAATAAAAATTAACAAAATAGGGGCTGGGAAGGTGGCTCTATGGTAGAGTGCTTGCCTTGCATGCATGAGACCCTGGGTTCGATTCCTCAGCACCACATAAGAAGAAAAAACAAAGCCAGGTGCTGGGAAGGTGGCTCAGTAGTAGAGTGCTTGCCTTGTATGCATGAGGCCCTGGGTTCAATTCCTCAGCACCACATAAACAAAACAAAAGTCGGAAGTGGCACTGTGGCTCAAGTGGTAGAGTGCTAGCCTTGAGCTGAAGAGCTGAGGGACAGCGCCCAGGCCCAGAGGTCAGGCTCATGACCGACCAAAAAAAAAAAAAAGAAAGAAAGAAAAGAAAAAACAAAGCCAGAAGTGGCGCTGCGCTCAAAGTGGTAAAGGCACTTGCTAGCCTGGAGATGAAGAGCTGAGAGACAGCACCCAGGCCCAGAGTTCAGGCCCCACAACTGAACAAACAAAACAAAACAAAAAATTCAAAAAATAAACACAAACACCTATAAAAGATCCATGTTCACTCTGTCCTTGTATCCAAAGGCTCTGAATAAACGTAGTTCAAGAGACTTAAAATGCTGAGATACTAAGCACAAATGCTGATGTGCTTGTTAGCAGCTATAAGGCTTGTTGAAGTGGACTGACTCATGAAAGCTTGTGGAACACTTTAGAGATGATCCAGAAGATGATTAAAACACTGGAAGATAAACTGAAAATGAGAGGGGAAACTACAACTTGAGAAGAAAAAGCTCGAGTCATTTCATGCATTTTTAACTTCATAAACAAACTTCATTCCGTGAGTGGTTATCAGCTAGCTGAATTCAAACTCTGAGATACACTAAACATGATTAAAAGGTTTTAAATCAAATGAAGAAGGACATTTATTTTTTGAATAATTACCCATAAGCAGTGAATATAATAAGTAAATTTCTCTCTCTGGGAAAGATGAATTTCTCTTCCCTATTTATGGAGCTCTGTGTGAAGGGGAGGGAACAGATTACTGCTGTTTTTTCACAGTTTTACCTTGTAAGAACTGTCAGAGGTGAAGCCATCCTCTCAACTCACTTCCCTTTACTTCACAAAGACATCCAGGCCCTGAGTTCAAGTCCTAAGACCAGCACCAAAAGATAAGAAAATAGAAAGTAGAATTTAAGGCTGTCATTCTGTCTCTTCAATTGGGAACAGAATCTTAAACCTAATTTACAGCAACATGCTACAAAGCTTTTGAAGCAGTTAGTCCTGCTAAGAAAATGCTGTTTAACATTCACTTTTAATTTTTACAATAAAAAATTCACTTTTAATATATTTTATCATCTTTAAGAAGCTATATAAAGAGATTTATAATTACCATTAATAATTAATAGCTAAAAACTTAATGTTTTAATGGTTAAAAATCCCCAAATTTAGTATTCAATATTTTTGGCAATAGACATTACAAGCATTACCACCATCTACAACAATGGGTTGATTTGCCAGAATCCAAACAAATTATATATCCTTGATTAGGGTTTTATATTAATGCCATTATTTTTCATAAAGCATTGTTACCATTCACTGTTTGCTTTTCTATTTAAAGCATTCTATCAAATTCTTTATTTCACCTGGAAAAAAACACAAATCAGGAATAGCCTCAAAGTATAAAGTAATAATAAAGCATTCTTTACATCTACTCTGCCATCAGCCACTGAGTGTGTGTGTGTGTGTGTGTGTGTGTGTGTGTGTGTGCGCGCGCACGTGCGCGCGCGCGTGTGCGTGTATGTAACTATGCAGTCCAGTATGCTGTTTTTTTAAAATATATTTAGGAATAGATTTCATTCCAAACCCTCTTCATTTCTCTTAGTATGTAGTTAATCATGCAGAATCAAGGACTTCCTTGAATTTTTCCAATCTTTTAACTTCAGCACAACTTTATTTGCTAATATATGGGGTTTAGCATAAGACAATATCCTAAAACCTTGTCGAAAGTAGTTTTTCATTTGCTTGCCAAAGAGCATCTCTTAGTTTCATTTTAATGGCTTCTGCTTTATCTAAAATCATTCCTGAGGCTAAAGACAAAGACTCTTTGCAACCATTTGTTGAATACTCCAAATTAAATTTAGCCAGTCATTAATACTAGCAAATTTACCTAGGATGTATATTTTCTCTAGAAAAGTGAAAGAGAAAGCAAGAAAAGCAAGCTCATAATTCTCTGACCTTCATTCAGTTGATCTATTCCTTAAATTGATCACTCATTATTAATTTCTAATTGTTCTTCTTTTCTAATTGTCTAACTCTCATAGCTGAATAGCAATGGATATGACTAAAATTGTTATAGAGCTCCTGAGTCTTGATGAAACCTAAAAAGGAAATGTTTATTCTGTCAGTCTATTTGACAGTTTTTAGACTGCTTGCTTGGTACTGTAGAAAACACTGGAGTCTGGGAGAGAGGCAATACACACATTTTTCCAGTAGATGAGAAACAATAAGGGCTGAATTCATGGAATTCACTCTCCTAGCATAATGTTGATTTGGGCTTTGGTGTGAAGATTGTATCTATGAATATGAACATCTGGACCTAACGAGATATCAGTATGCATTTGGACTATGCATAAACAATGTTTCTCCGACATTTCTGGTCATTGCTGGCTGCATCAATAAAGGGCCTGTCACTGATAAGAAAAATCATTCCCTGACACCTATTGGCCAACAGAGTCCCTCAGATGGGGCAGATTTAATCACTTTGGAAAGCAGATACATTTATGGGTTATCTTAGTGAGGAGATAGAAAAAGCCAATTTCTCGAGGATTATTTTCTTAAGATATCATACATGTGTACACATGTATACCATACACAGCCTGTTCTTTGGCCTACCTATGAGACTCATACATGGTGAGATATAAGGGTCCTGGAAGGATATTACAGAACTGGCCACTATTAATACTTACCACTATTGGAGGAGTTTTTGTTATATTTTTATTTTCATATACAGTTGTACAAAGCAGTTACCATTCAACAAAGCAGTTTATGAATACAATGCATCTTGATTGATTTCACCCCTTCAGTCATTTCCCCCATCCCTCCCAACCCAAACCCTCCCTCAATTTTCTTAATTTCATAGGCCATGCATTGAATATTATGACTGCATTCTCTCTCCTGTTCCTTTCTTCATTTGTCAAACTCCCTCTCCTTGACCTTCCCTCACTCATCTTTCAATTGTTTCAGTTTCCTAGTATTCCTTTGGTTGGCTTGTGAGTTGGTTTTGAATTCTCCCCTGCTAATACCATACTTTAGTTAGTGCATTTGTGTACACTTGCATACAACACCGTATGTGTTTACTTGTATAATTATAAATTTGTTCTAGCTTCCACATGTGAAAGAAAACATGTCATTTTTCTCTCTGGGCCTGATGTTTCATTCAACATAATTTTTTCTGGGTCTATTCATATCTTTGCAAATGATACAATGTCATTCTTTCAATGGATGAGTAAAATTCCATTGAATAGATATACCACATTTTCTTGATCCATTTGTCCACTGGGACACATTTGGACTGTTTCCATCCCTTGGCTATGGTGAATAATGCTATAAACATGGTTGTACAGGTGGCTTTAGTATATCCTGATTTGTAATCTTTTGGATAAATGCCCAAGAGTGGTATCACTGGACTATAGGGTAACTCTATGTTTAGTTTTTGAGGAATCTCCAAACTGCTTTTCAGATTGCATAAGTTTACATTATCATCAACAGTGTATTAGGGTTCCTTTTCTTCTACAACCATGCCAGCATCTGTTGTTGTTTGTACTTTTAATAATGATCATTCTAATTAGTGTGAGATAGAATCTTAGCAGTGTTTTGATTTACATTTCTTTTATGGACAGAGATGCTGAGCTACTTCATGTGTTTATTTGCCATCTTTACTTCTCCTAAGAAGTTTCTATTTAGCTCATTTGCCCACTTATTCATTGCATTGTTAATTCTTTGAGAGTTTAGCTTTCTTAGATCTATGTATATTCTAGATATTCAGACATTTTCTGACATATAGCTGTCAAAAATCTTCTCCTATTCTTTTACCTCATTAACTATGTCCTTGGCCATACAGAAACTTCTTAGTTTGATATAATAGCATTTGTCAATTCTTTGTCTGATTTACTGAAACCCTGGATCATTACCCAGAAAGTTCTTGCCTGTACTGAAAAGTTCTCTTTCTCCTACTCCTTCTTGCAGTAGTTTCATGGTTTCAAGTTGTGATTCATTTTGAATTAATATTAGTACAGCGTGAAAGATAAGAACTGTTTTAGTTTACTTCATGTAGATATCTAGCTTTCTCAATGTAATTTGTTGACATATGCTTTTTTTCTCCTCTTATATTTTGATTGCCTTATCAAATATGAGACCATATCGGTCTGTAGGTATATTTCTGGATCTTTATTCTGTTTTTGTGCCAGCTCTGTAGTAGAGTTTAAAGTGGGAGTTATTATAGATAAAGCACTACTTGTGTGTGTGTGTGTGTGTGTGTGTGTGTGTGTGTGTGTGTGTGTGTGTGTGTGTTGTTTGTTGCCCAGGATTGCTTTTGAGATTTGAGGCCATTCATGATTTCATATAACTTTAGGGATTATTTTCTCTGTCTTAGTGAGGAATGACTTTGGTATTTTGGTAAGCATGGTATTAAATTTGTAGATTGACTCAGGTAGTATTGCCATTCTCACAATATTAATTCTGCCAATCTGTGTACAGAGGAGGACTTTCTATTTCTTAACACCTATTTTAATTTCTTCAAAATTTTATAGTTTGCATTGTAGTGATCCTTCACTTCTTTGATTCCTAGGCATTTTATTTTTATTTATTGAGACCATTGCAAAAGGACTTGCATTCCTGATATCACTCTAGATCTTCTCATTGTTGGGCCTAAGGATGGAGTATCTAGGATTCTTGGATATAGGATCATGCTATCTGCGAATAGGGGTAGTTTTTCTTCTTCTTGCTCATTAGGATCCCTTTTATGTTTTTCTCTTACTTTATTGCTCTGGCAATAAATGAGAAATAAAAGCCACTGTTAAGAGACATTTTCTAATGGCATGAGAACAGTCAAAGAGAAACACAGGAATTGCAGGAGCAGGCTGGGAACTGTCAAAGAGAACTACAGAAATTGTGTGAGCACAGGAAGCTAATCAAAGAGTAATACAGGAATGCGTGAGCAGGATGAGAATAGACGAAGATCAATAGAGGCATTCATGGAATCCATAAACAGACAGCTGAAGGAATCCATGGAGACCACAAAGGGAATGCTGAACGGAGACCGTCAGAAGGAAAGGGAGTCCAAGGAAACCATAACTAATCAACTAAGTGATTTGAGAGTAAACACTGAACACCAAATTAAGGAAGTAAAGAAGTTCATACAAGATCTAAAACAAAGCTCCAACAAATAATTTGAAGCCATCAAAGCCAACCAATTAGAAGGGAAGGAAATAAAAAACAAAGTAGAAAGTAGGTTACACCATGCAGAAGATCAAAACTTGGAGATTGAAGACAGCCTAGATATTATAGAGAAAGAACATACAACTATCCAAGACAAATCCAAGAAATATGATAGATCTATTCAACATCTGGAAGACACCATCAGAAGGCCTAATCTGAAAATAATGGGTGTAGAGGAGCACCTAGAAACAGAAGTTAATACTCTAGGAAATTTATTTAACAGGATCCTAGCAGAGAACTTCCCAAACATGCAAAAAGATAGGCCTATTCAGATACAAGCTTTTAGAATCCCAAATAGACCAGACAAGAACAGGACATCCCACGGTCACATTATAATCCACACAGGATCAATTCAGCCCAAGGAAAGGATCCTTATAGCTGTCAAGGAGAAAAGATCAATCACCTATAAAGGGAAACCAATTAGAATAACCTCAGATTTCTCAGCAGAGACAATTAAAGTAAGAACAGCCTGGAATGATGTATGCCAGGCCCTAAAGACAAACAACTATCAACCAAGAATACTGTATTCAGCTAAACTCTCCTTCATAACTGAAGGTCAAATAAAAACCTTCCATAGCAAAGAAAAATTGAAACAATATATCTCCACCAAACCAACCCTACAAAAGATACATAACGATGTCCTATACATAGAAAACCAACAAGAACACAATAAAAGCCAAGAAAAAACACTCAAATTGAGAATCCAAGAACCATAGGAAAAACCCAGTTGTCACAGCCCCCAAGAAAGCAGATAACATGGCAAAAACTACCAAACATATCTCAGTCCTAATTCTCAACATTAACAGACTAAACTCTCCAATTAAGCAACATAGACTGCCTAGTTGGATTAAAAAACAAGATATTTGTATCTATCACCAAACAATGGAGTACCCAAATTCATCCTAGAAACACTACTTTCCCTCAAAGCTCACATAGATCCAAAGACATTAATTGTTGGGGACTTTAACACACCACTATCCCCACTAGATAGATGAACTCAGAAAAAACTCAACAGAGAAACTGCAGATCTAAACAACTGCATAGATCAACTAGATTTAACAGACATCTACCAAACATTTCACCCAGCAACATCAGAATACAAGTTTTTCTCAGAAGCACATGGAACATTTTCCAAAATAGACCACATTTTAGGTCACAAAGCAAATTTGTCCAAATTCAGAAATTTTGAAGTTATGCCCTGTGTTCTCTCAGACCACAAAGGAATAAAATTAGAACTCAACAACAAAAGCCACCGAAGAAAGCCCTGTAACACATGGAGGCTGAACAACACACTGTTGAATCACCAGTGGGTCATGGAAGAGATTAGAAAGAAAATTCAAATGTTCATGATATTCAACAAAAATGAACATACAAATTACCAGCTCCCCTGGGACACAGCAAAGGCAGTACTCAGAGGCAAGTTTATAGCTGAGTTCCTACATCAACAAATTGGAGAAATCTGAAAGTATCAATTTAATGAGACATCTGAACCTCCTTGAAAAAGAGCAGTAATCTAAACCCCAATCCAGTAGATAGGAAGAAATAATTAAAATTAAATCAGAATTAAACGAATTAGAATCCAAAATAAAACATAGAAAGAATCAACAAAACAAAGTTAGTTCTTTGAAAAAATAAACAAACTTGACAGACCCTTAGAAAATCTTATCAGAAGAAGAGAACACACAAATAAACAAACTCAGAGATGATAATGGAAACATCACCACAGAAACAACCAAGATTCAGAACATTATAAGGGAATACTTCTCAAACCTTTGTGCTTATAAGTTTAAGAACCTGGAAGAAATGGACGATTTCCTAGCAAATATCGACATGCCAAAACTAAACCACGATGAGTTAAAACAACTTAACAGGCCCATAGCAAGCATTGAAATAGAAACAGCAATAAGAAACCTTCCATCTAAGAAAAGTCCAGGACCCGATGGATTTAGAGAGTGGAATTCTACAAGGATTTCAAAGCAGAACTCACACCAATTATCCTCCAACTCTTCAATGAAATTGAAAGACAAAGTTCACTACCAAACACTTTCTATGAAGCCATCATAACCCTCATCCAAAAACCAGGCAGGGACTCTCAAAGAAAGAGAACTATAGATCCATTTCTTGATGAACATCAAAGCAAAACTTCTCAACAAAATTTTGGCCAATCGACTTCAACATCTCATCGAAAAAATCATACACCATGATCAAACAGGATTCATTTCACGGATGCAAAGCTGGTTCAATATATGCAAGTCTATTTAAAAAAATTCATCACATCAACAAGAGCAAGGATAAGAACCACATGGTTATCTCAATAGTTGCAGAAAAAGCATTCAACAAGATCAAACACACCTTTATGGTGAAAGCTCTGGAAAAACTAGGAATTCATGGAACATTCCTCAATATAATGAAGGCTGTATATGACAAACCTACAGCCAACATTATACTTAATGGTGAAAAATTAAGCCAGGAACGAGACAAGAATGTCCACTCTTTCCACTTCTCTTCAATTTAGTATTAGAATGCCTAGCTAAAGGAATAAGACAAGATGCAAACATAAAAGAAATCCAAATAGGGAAAGATGAAGTAAAACTCTCCCTCTTTGCAGATGAAATGATCTTGGATTTAAAGAATCCACGGACTCCACTCCCAAATTACTCAAGCTGATTCAGAACTTTGGCAAAGTAGCAGGATATAAAATTAACCTATATTCCAACAATGAGAAGAGTGTGGCTGAAATCAGGAAAGCCCCACAAATCATAATAGCCCCACAAACAATAAAATACCTAAGAATTAACTTAACCAAAGAAGTGAAGGACCTCTATGATGAAAATTTTAAACACCTGAAAAAGGAAATCAAAACAGAACTTAGAAAGTGGAAAAACGTCCCATCATCCTGGATTAGAAAGATCAACATCGTAAAATGGCAGTACCTTCCCAAGGCTATCTGCAAATTCAATGCAATACCTATCAATATTCCAACCTCATCCTTCAAGAAAATAGAAGAGGCAATCCAAAAATTCATATGGAACAATAAAAGATCCTGAATAGCAAAAATAATCCTTAACAGAAAGAACAGTGCTGGAGGAATATCAATATCAAGTTTCAAACTCAGTACTACAAAGCCATAGTAATCAAAACAGCTTGGTATTGGCACAAGAACAGACCTCAGGACCAATGGAATAGAATTGAAAACCCAGAAATGAACCCACAGACATCTATCCATCAAATCTTTGATAAGGGATCTAAAAAAATAGAATGGAAGAAAGACAGTCTCTTCAGTAAATGGTGCTGGCAAAATTGGTTAAACACCTGTAGAAAACTAAAGCTAGATCCTTATACATCACCCTACATCAGAATCAACTGAAAATGGATCAAAGACCTCATAGTCAAAGATGACACCCTGAAAACATTACAGGATGGAATAGGAGAAACCCTAGGTCTCCTTGGCATAGGCCAAAATTTTCTTAACAGAGACCCCAAAACACAACAAATCAAAGAAAGGTTGAACAAATGGGATTGCATAAAATTGCAGAGCTTCTTCATGGCAAAGGACATAGCTATCAAGATCAATAGAAAGCCCACGGATTGGGAGGAGATCTTCACTAGCCATACAACAAACAAGGGTCTCATATCTAAAATATACATGGAACTCAAAAAATTAAATCCCCCAACAACAAATCCTCAAAGAATCAACTGCCCCATAAATAAGTGGGCTAAAGACTTAAAGAGAAACTTCTTTGAAGAAGAAAGAAGGATGGCCAATAGATACATGAAGAAATACTCAACCTCTCTAGCTATAAAAGAAATGCAAATCAAAACAACATTGAGATACCACCCAGTTAGAATGGCTATAATCAAGAACTCTAATAACAACAGATACTGGAGGGGATGTGGACAGAAGGGAACCTTACTGCATTGTTGGTGGGTGTGTAAACTTGTTCAACCACTTTGGAAAGCAGTATGGAAGTTCCTCAAAAGACTCCACACAGAGCTCTTCTATGACCCAGCAATCCCACTTTTGGGCATTTACCCAAATGATCACAAAGAAGACCATACTAAAGCTACCATCACAACTATGTTTATTGCAGCATTATTTACCATAACTAAGATATGGAACCAACCCAGATACCCCTCAGTAGATGAATGGATCAAGAAAATGTGGTAAATATACACAATGGAATTCTATGCCTCCATCAGAAAGAATGACATTGCCCCATTTGTTAGGAAATGGAAGACTTGGGAAAAAATATATTAAGTAAAGTAAGCCAGACCCAAAGAAACATAGGCCCCAAGGTTTCCCTTATTTGCAATAACTAGTAAACTAGTATATGTCTGAGACAAGCAGAATAGTTCAGATAAGATGATGTTAAGTGAAATGAACCCTAAGATAAGGACACAAGTGGTTTTTTTTTTCTTTCTTGCTATTGTTTCTAACATATTTATAAGGTGCAATGTGAATTTTTGTATGTCCCTCCCCCATGGTATAACCACTGTTTTCACTGTATTTGATGTTGGTATAATTTGGGGAGCGGAAGGGACAAACAAATTGTTTAAAAGGGATACAGGTTGATCCATTGCATGAAATGTACAAGATGGTATGTCGAAAAAGGAACTTTATAACTTAGGCGGGGTGGGGGTAGGTGGGGAGGTAGTATGGGGGGTATGTAGCTGAGGAGGTGGGAGGGAAGGGATGGTAGGGGAAAACAAAGGAGAAGGCTTGATAAGAAATGTACTCATTACCTTGCTCATGTGATTGTAACTCCTCTATACAGTATTTTCACAATAAAAAACTTATTTTTAAAAAAGAGAGAGTTTTTTTCCATTAACTCTGTTTTAGGCAAAGCCCTGAGAACAGTTGTGGGGTTTTTAGGGTTCTGTCTTGTTTGCTTTTGTTTATTTATTTGTTTAATTTATGGGTTTGAATTAGGGCCTTTTGTTTGCTCAGCTCCCTTGTTCAGTTTGCTTGCTCAAGTGGTCCTTTACCACTTGAGTCATAACTCTAGCTCAGCTCATTGCTGGTCATTTTGGATTAAACATAAAAGATTTTTCTGCCAAGACTCTTTTTAGACCTCCAGATCTGTTTCCTGAGTAGCTAAGATTATAGGTGTGAGCCACTAGCATCCAACAGCACATGTGTTTTGAAGACAGGAAGAAGAGAGAAGCAATATGACAAAATGTGTTGCTGCCACACAGCACAGAAGGATGGAAGCCCCAGGAGAGAAGGGAAGAGATCAGGAGGAAGGGAAGAAATAGACTCTAGAGATCATTTATTTTTCTACACCAAGTGACATTTGATACAAAAATAACGTTGAGTATCAAACTAAGCAGATTCTATTTTTATTTTATCAATTACTTTTGTATTTCTGAAGCTTGGGAGTAAATTCTTTTTGAACTTAGCAATTAATCTGAGAGCAAAATTAAATCTAGTTTGTGTTTTAAATGTTGTTTTAGGAATACTAGAAAACTCATTTGAGCACAACAAGTTAAGCTATTACCTGTTTTGAAATCAAACAGGCATGGAAGCAGGAAGACAAGTGAACTTACACAAGATTAAAAGCTCTGGAAATCATTCTAAAAATGTACAAATGACCCCTACTTCCTGTCAGCCACATAAATCACCAGATATTAAATGAATCTGAGACACTGCCAAGTCCCTTCCAATCCTAAGATTTCTTGAGCTCCATAGAAAAAGAAACTGAGGTTGAAAGATTTTGGATAACCTTCATAAAGTTATCAGTGCTCTGTCATTTCAATCTCAATTATGATCTATACTTTCTTAGCTCTATGTGCAATGTTTTAATGCCTTCAATTCACAGTACCTCATGAAAGATACAAGATAAGTTAAAACAACACTTCGTAATACCTCACTGCTAAGATAGGGTTCTCAATAAGCACGTTTGTGCAGATCAACTCACTAAAGCTGTTTTCAGTCTGTCACTTTATTAGTATGCCAAAATGTTGTAGCCATATGGTCTCTGCCTAGTTTCATCTCCACTTATATTCATTAAACTCTTTCAGTGTGCAAGGATCACATATACTTAGATTTCATGTGAGGAGTTGTGTTTATGGACGGGATCTTGGACTACAAGAAATTAGGCAGGCATGGTAATGTACATCTGTAAATGTAACACCTGGTAGGGTGAGTGAGAAAGATTGTGAGTTTGAGGACAGACTGAGCTACATTGAGACTAGTCTGGGTTATATAGTGAGACCTTGCAGGGAGAGTTGGGGAGAGAAAGAGAGACAGAGAGAGAAAAGGGAAAGGGGAAAAAGGAGAAAGGGAAAAGAAGAGGGAAGGAGAAGGCAAGAGGAAAGAAGGGAAGGAGGAAGAAAAGAGGGAGGGAAGGAAGGAAGGAAGGAAGGAAGGAAGGAAGGAAGGAAGGAAGGAAGGAAGGAGAAAAGACAAGACAAAGGAAAAGAAACAAAAGAAGTCAGGACTAAATGGAGGAAGAAAAGAGGGAGGGAAGGAAGGAAGGAAGGAAGGAAGGAAGGAAGGAAGGAAGGAAGGAAAGAGAAAAGACAAGACAAAGGAAAAGACAAAAAGAAGTCAGGACTAAATGTGGCATCATAATGTTTTGAGAATGGTAAAGAGTTGTTTTGGTTAAGAACTGACTAAAGCTTGAGAAGGCAGGCGTCCTCTTTAGAAAGCCTTAGGAAATGCTCATGTTTAATGCCCAGGACTTTAAGAAGCTTCCAGCTTCTTTCTCTGATTTTTTTTTAATTCCATGCAAATACCAAGGTATATAATTATCTCTACCTTCCTTTTCTCGGACTCATTCATGCAAATTTCTTTTTCAGAGAAAAAATGGGTTGGGATTTTGGATGCAGTGCTGCTCACATCTGAGCACCGTATATCACGTGTCTGTCTCACCATTTTTGTCTGTGCAAAGCAGTTGTTAAAATCACCTACCAATGCTCCTCCCCACGGTACAACCCCTGCTTTCACTGCATTTGATTCCGGTGCCCTGCATCTTGTATATACATCTTTCTAACTAGGGAGAGGAGGGGAAATAACAAAATGCTTAAATATGGATAAGGTTGACCCATTGTAATAATGAGATGTACAAGACGCTATGTTGAAAACGAACTTTACAACTTGGGTTGGTGTGGGGGGAGGAGAAGTTGGGGAGGTGGGGAAGGAAGAGATGGTAGGGGAAGAACAAAGGAGGAGGCAACAATGCTTGATAAAAATATGCTCATTACCTTACTTATGTAACTGTAACCCTTCTGTACAGTGTTTTTGCAAAAAAGTATTAAAAATCACCTACCTCATAAAATTATCATGAGGAACAAAGGGGGTTACACAGGCAAAAATCTTCCTTACACAGTCTAAACACTGACTAATATTTAGCTATAAATCTTACACTAAATCTGAAGAAAACAATTGTTTGCATCACTATATAACCATATATAGCAGTTGTTAGTTTGGGTGCTAATAAATTATTAAATAATTTCTTTTGAAGACAGAATTTAAGAAAATTAAACAATAAAACTATGACAGGAAGCATCAACAAATATAATGTATACCAGCTAAACAACATTAAACAACGTTCATGTGTGTATTTCTAAGGGACTATACAGATTAGATTAGGCCTGACCACTCATACAGACACATGTACAACCTACACTCTGAATATATAGGCCAGCCAAAACTTGAATATGCATTTACATTCCTAAATACTGTGGAAAAAAGAACATTCTTTTCTGCCAACCAGAAGTGAAATTATTTGCCAACATAATTAAAATATAATTATAGCTTCAAAATGTGGGGTATTCATTTTAAAAAAAGCATTTAAACCTGAATCACTTACACCATTTCAAAAATCAAACTTAAATTTGTAGATTCATGGACTGTCACAGATATTAGTAAGAGAAAGAGGGCTAGAAGACATCTTTTAACCCCATGGCACATATTTTCCCTAATCAATAGTGCAATGATGATTATCTCACTTTTTATTGTAACTTTAAGAAATACATTCATAGGTCTTCTTATAAGTAAAAAAAACACCTTTTTTTAATGGATGAAATTACTTAAAAGTATGTGAAGAGTGTAAACTTTGTTCCCAGAACTTGGTTAGACATTAGAGGGAGATATAAACTATTTGCATGTGGCAAATTAGTAAAGAGGGCTAAAGATGGTTGTGCAAAAGATGATTGGTTAAAAACAATGTGTGGTACTAACCTTTAAATATAGCATTATGTTAAAAATACAGCATTTGAACTCAAGCTAATCAAGTTCCAAGGTTTTATTAACTCCTAGATACCTACCTAAGGCACATTGTTATCATCTTATAAAACAAGATTTGAGCTTTCCAAAAGTGGCTTATGAAAATAAAATGGCATCAAGTAGACAAATTCTTGTGCACTAGTGTATACTATAAAGGGGTCAATAAACATTATATCACTAACATTATTAGTGTTCTCAAAATGTTATTAAAATTCAGAAGCTCATCTTGAATATAAACACCAGAAATTCATTCTCTTTGGTTAGCAGTTATCCAAGTATTACTTAGTTTGTCTCTATGTTATTCATAAATTCAGGCAAAATTTACTATAACCTAGGAGTAGGATAACCTACATAGAGCCTGTTATCAGATCACTATTTGCCCTTACCTCTTCGTCACAAAGAATAGATTCCAGGCATTTTTTCTTACTGTGCAAATACAGGATTATTTTCCCAAATTAAATATTTTAAACAGATACCTATGAATGCAACTACATTTTTCAAAGGAAACACACACAAGGCAAAGGAACAAACTAGAATGATTACTGACACATTGAATGTTGAAAAGAAGATTTATTTGATAAAATTGGATAAGAAAGAAGATTTACCAAGGCCTCAAAGTTTTCCTTGGACAAAAGAGAAAGTTACTAAAATGCTTACTTTGTTGATTGAAGATGGTAAAGAATTTGTGTGAAAGTAAAAAACAAGGGGAGGAATTTTAAAAAGTGAATCTGTGATTCCATAAACATGTCTTCCAAAGCTCCCAGAAACCAAATGAACCATTCTGCAATCATCACCAGAATTCAGACAGATCAGAGATATAGAAGAGGGGAGGGTGAAGGGTAAAAAGAGAAGGGGGGGGGAAATTATATGCATATATCAAGATAATGAAACTCATGAAAATTACTGAAGAGCAGAGAGAAGAAAGTGACAGGAATTAAATTGATCCAAATACATTATTTACAATGTGTGGAATAACAGAATAAAATCCCTTTGTGCAATTAGTATATTATGATAAGCTTAAAAGAGTAAGTAAAAAATTAGAGATTTTTTTTCTCCCTCTAGTTAACAAAATGTATGTCGGAATTTGATTATAAATAATGTATCTGTTCAAAAGGAGAAGTACAGCACAGAACTAAGAATTGGAACCAATCAAGGACACAAGAATCCGAAGGGGATGGAGAGCAGTACATTTCACTTCATATTTTGGCTGAAGGTGCACCATAGCAATTCTTTTTTTAAAATGAGTTTTTTATTTTGAAAATACTGTATACTGGGGTTACAGTTACATGAGCAAGGTAATGAGTACATTTCTTAATCAAGCATTATTGCCTCCTCCTTTGCTTTTCCCCTACCATCCTTTCCCTCCCTCCTCCTCAACTATACTCCCCCACCTCCCCACCCTCCACCCACCCCTAGCGCCTTGTACATCTCATTGTTACAATGGGTCAATCTGTACCACTAGTTAAACATTTTGTTTTTTTCCCTTCCCCTCCCCAAATTATATCAACATCAAATACAGTGAAAACAGGGGTTATAATGTGGGGGAGGGACATACAAAGCAACAAAAAAAATCACATGGTATCTTATAAATACATTAGAAACAATAGTAAGCAAGAAAAAAAAACACTTGTGTCCCTATCTTGGGGTTTATTTCACTTAACATCATCTTATCTGAACTTTTCTGCTTGTTTCAGACATATACTAGTTATTGCAAATAAGGAAAACCATGGGACCTATGTTTTGTTGGGCCTGGCTTACTTCACTTAATATAATTTTTTCCAAGTCTTCCATTTCCTAACAAATGAGGCAATGTCATTCTTTCTGATGGAGGCATAGAATTCCATTGTGTATATATACCACAATTTTCTTGATCCATTCATCTACTGAGGGGTATTTGGGTTAATTCCATATCTTAGTTATGGTAAATAATGCTGCAATAAACATAGTTGTTCTAGTGCTTTAGTATGGTCTTGTTTATGATCATTTGGGTAAATGCCCAAAAGTGGGATTGTTGGGTCATAGGGGAGCTCTATGTGGAGTCTTTTGAGGAACCTCCATACTACTTTCCAAAGTGGTTGAACAAGTTTACACTCCCACTAACAATGCAGTAAGGTTCCCTTCTGCCCACATCCCCTCCCAGCATCTGTTGTTATTGGAGTTCTTGATTATAGCCATTCTAACTGGGATGAGGTGGTATCTCAATGTTGTTTTGATTTACATTTCTTTTCTGGCTAGGGAGCTTGAGCATTTCTTCATGTGTCTATTGGCCATCCCTCTTGCCTTGTAAGGGGAAACAAAGAAGGAGGCAACAATGCTTGATAAGAAATTTACTCATTACCTTGCTCATGTAATTGTAACCCCTCTTACGGTATTTTCACAATAAAAAGAAAAATAAACAAAAAACCTCCCTCCACAGTCTTCAGATGGAATCAATCTTTCTTATGCCTTGATTTCAGACTTCCATTCTATAAATAATTGTGATTATTTATTTTTATTGTTGAAACCATCCAGTTTAGTAGGATTTGGTTGTGGTAGCTTTAGCAAACTCATATAGATAAACTTTAATGAAGCAATATTGTCATTCTGGCTGACATCAATATTTTCTCTGAAGAAATTTGCTGATGTAATCAGAAGACTTGTGTGTGTGTATGTGTGTGTGTGTGTGTGTGTGTGTGTGTGTGTGTGTGTGTGTTGTGGGGCCTGAACTCTGGGCCTAGAGCTGTCCCTCAGCTCTTCAGCTCAAGGCAAGCACTCTACTGCTTGAGCCACAGCGCCACTTCCTGTTTCCTAGTGCTTTATTGTAGATAAGAGTCTCCGGGACTTTCCTGACCAGGCTGGCTTTGAACTGAAATTCTCAAATCTCAGCCACCTGAGTAGCTAGGATTACAGGTGTGAGCCACCAGTGCCTGGCTCTCAGAAGACTTTTTTTTAAGACAGATATTTTCTGGATTTAAGAGAGGTTCAGTAAATCTGTGAAGTAAGACATGAACCAGAAATGACTGAATCCAGTGAACTGGCTAAAAAGAACTGTAGTTTTTGGATGGCAAAGGACATAGATCAATAGAAAGCCCACAGATTGGGAGAAGATCTTTACTAGCTATATATCAGATAAAGACCTCATATCTAAAATATACTTAGAGATCAAGAAATTAATCCCCATAAAAACAAATCACAAAAATACAACAATCCCATTAATGAGTGGGCTAAAGACTTAAAGAGAGACTTCTCTGAAGAAGAAATAATAATGGCATGAAAACATTTTCAACATCTCCACCATAAAACAAATGCAAATCAAAACAACATTGCAATTCCATCTCACCCCAGTTAGAATGATCTTTATGAAGAAAACAAATAATAATTGCTGCTATTGGCAGTGTGGCCAAAAAGGATGATACTACACTATTGGTGGAATGTAAACTTGTTTAACCTCTCTGGAAAGCAGTAGGGAGGTTCCTCAAAAGACTAAACATAGAGCTCCCCTATGACCCAGCTATATCACTCCTGGGCATTTACCCAAATGACTACAAACTAAAGTTACCAGCATAACCATATTCATTGCAGCATTATTTTTTTTTGTCAGTCATGGGGCTTGAACTCTGGGCTTGGGCGCTGTCCCTGCGCTCTTTAGCTCAAGGTGAGTGCTCTACCGCTTGAACCACAGTGCCACTTCCAGTATTCTAGTGGTTAATTGGAGATAATAGTCTCACTGACTTTTCTGCCCCGGCTGGCTTTGAACTGTGATCCTCAGATCTCAGCCTTCTCAGGAGCTAGGATTACAGGTGTGAGCCACCAGCACCTGGTGCAGCATTATTTATCATAGCTAAAATATGAAATCAACCCAGATGCCCCTCAGTAGATGAATGTATCAAGAAAATGTGATATATATACCCAATGGAACTCTACGTGTCCATCAGAAAGAATGGCATTGCCTCATTTGTAAGGAAATAGAATGATTTGGAAAAAATTATGTTCAGCGAAGTAAGCCAGACCCAAAGAAACACAGGATGAATGGTTTCTTTCATTTGTAATAACTAGAATATGTCTAGGATATTCTTAGCAAAAGATCACAATGGCTCAATATCTATGTGCATATGACCATATAAAATAATGATTCCAAGAGGTTTTTTAAAAAAATCATTTATTGAGAATTAGCTGACCCCTGAATAAATAGGACTATGGGGAAAACACTGTTTTTTTGTTCTTAATATATATATTTTATTTCAAAGATACTGTGCGGACGGGTTACAGTTACATAAGCAAGGTAATGAGTCCATTTCCTATCGAGCATTGTTACCCCCTTCTTTATTTTTCCCTTACCATCCCTTTCCTCCCTATCTCCCTGACTCCTCCCTCCCTTCACAACCCCACCACCACCAAAGTTGTAAAGTTCGTTTTCAACATACAGTCTTGTACCTCTCATTGTTACAATGGGTCATCCTGTATCCTTATTTCGGCGTTTTGTTATTTCCCTTCCCCTCCCCAAATTAGAAAAATGTATATTCAAGATGCAGGACACCGGAATCAAATGCAACAGCAACAGGGGTTGTACCATGGGAGAAGAATATAAAAAGAAACGAAAAAAATCACATAGTACATTAAAAAGAACGTCAACAAAGATAAAACCTCTTTTATCCCTATCTTGGGGTTCATTTCACTTAGGATCAGGTTATAGGGCCATATGTACATAGTTTTGACCTCTTCTGCTTGTCCTAGACATATACTAGTTATTGCAGTTAAGAGAAACCATGAGTCCTATGTTTCTTTGAGTCTGGCTTACTTAATATAATTTTTTCCAAGTCTTTCCATTTCCTAACAAATGGGGAGGTTTTATTCTTTTTGATGGAGGCATAGAATTCCTGCATGTGTGTGTGTGTGTGTGTGTGTGTGTGTGTGTGTGTGTGTGTGTGTGTGTGTGTGTGTGTGTGTGTGTGTGTGTATTTTCTTGATCCATTCATCTACTTAGGGGAATCTGGGTTAATTCCATATCTTAGCTATGCTAACTAATGCTGTGATAAACATAGTTGTGCTGGTAGCTTTAGTATGTTCTTGTTTATGATCATTTGAGTAAATGCCCAAAAGTGGGATTGCTGGGTCATAGGGGAGCTCTAGGTGTAGTCTTTTGAGGAACTTATGTACTGCTTTCCAAAGTGGTTAAACAAGTTTACATTCCTATCAATAATGCAGTAAGGTTCCCTTTTGGCCACATCCCCTCCAGCATCTGTTGTTATTAGAATTTTTTATTATAGCCATTCTAACTGGGAGGTGGAATTTCAATGTTGTTTTGGTTTAGATTTCTTTTTTCTTTTTTTAATTTTTAATTTTTATTTATTTTTTATTGTGAAAATACTGTACAGAGGGGTTACAATTACATGGGCAAGATAATGAGCACATTTCTTAACAAGCATTGTAGCCTCCTCCTTTGTTTCCCCTTCCCATCCCTACCCAGCCTCCCCCAACCCCCCACCCAATCCTCCCCGCCCCCACCAAATTTGTAAAGTTCATTTTCGACATAACAATTTGTACTTCTCATGGTTGCAACGGGTCCACCTGTATCCTTATTTTTTTTTTAAATTTTATTTTATTTGTGAACATACTGTACAGAGGAGTTACAATTACATGGGCAAGATAATGCACACATTTCTTACCAAGCATTGCAGCCTCCTCCTTTGTTTACCCTTCACCTCCCTTCCCAGCCTCCCCCCTCCCCCCCACCCAATCCTTCCACCCCCTCCCCCTCCACCGACATTGTAAAGCTCCTTTTTGACATGACAATTTGTACTTCTCATTGTTGCAACAGGTCCACCTGAATCCTTAAATGACTTGTTTTTCCCCATCTCCTCCATAAGTTGTACTGACATCAAATATATTGAAAGCGGGGGTTATACTGTGGGGGAGGGACATACAAAGCAACAAAGAAATAAACTTATAAATGTGTTAGAAACACATTCATGAAAGAAAAAAACATTAAAATACCTATCTAAGGATTCATTTTCCTAACATCACATTATCTGACATTTTCCGCTTGACTCATACCTGTATCCTTATTTAAATGACTTGTTTTTCCTCTTCCCCTCCACAAATTATACCAACATCAAATACAGTGAAAGCAGGGGTTATACTGTGGGGGAGGGACATACAAAGCAACAAAGAAATAATCTTATAAATGCGTTAGAAACAATCACATGAAAGAAAAAAAAAACATTTGAAAACATATCTTAGGGTTCATTTCACCTAACATCAACTTATCTGACTTTTTCTGCTTGTCTCAGACATATACTAGTTATTGCAAATAAGGGAAACCATGGGACCTATATTTCGTTGGGCCTGGCTTACTTCACTTAATATAATTTTTTCCTAGCAAATGGGGCAATGCCATTCTTTCTGATGGAGGCATAGAATTCCATTGTGTATATATACCACATTTTCTTGATCCATTCATCTACTGAGGGGCATCTGGGTTGGTTCCATATCTTAGCTATGGTAAATAATGCTGCAATAAACATAGTTGTGCTGGCAGCTTTAGTATGGTCTTGTTTGTAAACATTTGGGTAAATGCCCAAAAGTGGGATTGTTGGGTCATAGGGGAGCTCTATGTGGAGTCTTTTGAGGAACCTCCATACTACTTTCCAAAGTGGTTGAACAAGTTTACACTCCCCCTAACAATGAAGTAAGGTTCCCTTCTGTCCACATCCCCTTCATCATCTGTTGTTATTAGAGTTCTTGATTTTTGCCATTCTAACTGGGGTGAGGTGGTATCTTAATGTTGTTTTGATTTGGTTTACATTTCTTTTATGGCTAGAGAAGTTAAATATTTCTTCATGTGTCTATTGGCCATTCTTATTCCCTCTTCAGAGAAGTCTCTCGAAGTCTTTAGCCCACTTGTTGATTGTGAGGTTGTTTCTTTGAGGATTTGTTGTTGGGGATTTAATTTTTTGAGTTTTAAATATGGTTTAGATATGAGGCCCTTTTCTGTTTTATGGCTAGTGAAGATCTCCTCCCAATCTGTGGGCTTTCTATTGATCTTGCTAGCTATGTCTTTTGCCATGAAGAAGCTCTGCAGTTTCATGCAATCCCATTTGTCCAACCTTTCTTTGACGACTTGTGTTTCTGGGTCTTTATTAAGAAAAGTTTGGCCTGTGCTAAGGAGTCCTAGAGTTTCACCTATTCCTTCCTGTAATGTTTTCAGGGTGTCTGCTTTGACTTTAAGGTCTTGATCCATTTGGAGTTGACTCTGGTGCAGGGTGATATGTAAAGATCTAGCTTTAGTTTTCTACAGGTGTTTAACCAATTTTGCCAGAACTATTTACTGAAGAGGCTGTCTTTCTCCATTTTATTTTTTTAGCTCCCTTATCTAAGATTAGGTGGCTGTAGGTCTGTGGGTTCATTTCTGGGTCTTCAGTTCCTTTGGTCCTGAATTCTTTTCTTGTGCCAGTACCAAGCTGTTTTGATTACTATGGCTTTGTAGTAGTGTTTGAAGTTTGGTATTAATATTCCTCCAGTGCTGTTCTTTCTGCTAGGGATTGTTTTTGCTATCTGAGGTCTTTTATTGTTCCATATGAATTTTTGGATTGCTTTTTCTATTACCTTGAAAACTGAGGTTGGGATATTGATAGGTATCACATTGAATTTGTAGATTACTTTGGCAGTATTTCCATTTTTATGATGTTAATCCTCCCAATCCAGGAGCATGGGAGGTTTTTGCACTTCCTTTGTTCTGCTTTAATTTCCTTTTTCAGGATTTTAAAGTTTTCATCATAGAGGTCCTTCACTTCTTTAGTTAATTCCTAGGTATTTTATTTTTATGGGATATTACAAAAGGAGTTTCTTTTCTGATTTCAGCTGCGCTCCTCTCATTATTGGCATACAGAAAAGCCATTGATTATTGAGGGTTAATTTTATACCCCACTACTTTGCCAAAGTTTCAAATCATCTCAAGTAACCTGGGAGTGGAGTCCATAGGGTTCTTTAAATACAAGATCATGTCATCTTCAAAGAGGGAGAGTTTTACTTCATCTTTCCTGATTTGTATCCCCCTTTTGTTTGCATCTTGTCTTATTGCTGTAGCTAGTCATTCTAATACTAAATTGAAGAGAAACGGAAAGAATGGATATCCTTGTCTCATTCCTGAGTTAGAGGAAATGGCTTTAGCTTTTTGCCATTAAGTATAATGCTGGCTGTAGTTTTGTCATATACTGCCTTTATTGTATTGAGGAATGTTCGATGGATTCCTAGTTTTTCCAGAGCTTTCACCATAAAGGTGTGTTGGATCTTGTTGAATGTTTTTTCTGCATCTACTGAGATAATCATGTAGTTCTTATCTTGCTCTTGTTGATGTGATGAATTTTATTAATAGAATTGCATATATTGAACCAGCTTTGCATCCCTGAAATAAATCCTGTTTGATTGTGATGTATGATTTTTTTCGATAAGATGTTGAAATCGATTGGCCAAAATTGTGTTGAGAAGTTTTGCATCGATGTTCATCAAAGAAATGGGTCTATAGTTCTCTTTCTTTGATGAATCCCTACCTGGTTTGGCGATGAGGGTTATGATGGTATCATAGAAGGAGTTTGGTAGTGAACTTTCAATTTCAATTTCATTGAAGAGTTGGAGGAGTATTGGGGTAAGTGTTGCTTTGAAGTCCTTGTAGAATTCAGCTGTAAATCTATCTGGTCCTGGGTTTTTCTTGGGAGGTTTCTTATTGCTGTTTCTATTTCAATGCTTGTTAAGTTGGTTTAACTCATCTTGGTTTAGTTTGGGCATGTCAATATTTACTAGAAATTAATCCATTTCTTCCAGATTCTCAAGCTTATTAGCATAAAAGTTTTAGAAGTATGCCCTTATAATGTTCTGAATAATGGTTGTTTCTGTGATGATAGTTCCATAAAAAGAGGTTATTTTAGTGTACTGTTTGCAGTTATTTCCTGTTTCTTTCCTTCTTTTCCTCCCTTTGGTTTACTCTCTGTTGACAGGTGTTTTTGTTTGTTTTTTTTTAATTTCTGTACCCATTGTCTTGTATATAAATTGATCTGAGAAAGGAAAGGGAATTGCAGAAATGGTGGGCCAAAGAGTGAACCAATGCAACGGTGATACTTACTAGACATTATGTTGGAAATAAGCTTTACAATTTGGGGGGAGGAGAGTCAGGGGAGAAATGGAAGGAAATGAGGGAGGGGGTAACACTATTTTAAATATGCACTCATCACTTAATGTAACTAACTTCTGTACATGGCCTTAACAATATTTTTTAAAGAACTGGAGGAATCCAAAGATGTTGAGCTAACTAGTCAAATATAAGTGAAACAAATTATTGCCAGTTCAGTGAATATCATAATAAATGTTAATGAATGTGTTTAACTTACATTTAGAGAGAAAATATTTACAGACAAGTTGATTGTTTTGTTCTATCTTGGAGTCTTAATATATTCTGTCTTTTGGTGACCCATAGAACATCAGAACATAGATGACCTCAGATGGTAGCTCATCTGAGTGAGGATCTGAAAGAAAGAGTTAGTGGCTTATGTGAGGAAGTTCCAAGACTGGTCCATGCTAGAACACTTGTGTCACAAAGACTGAAACTAGACTGGAGTTCTTGGCTTGAATCAGTATCTCTGTCCATAGACCTTGTTTGGTGTCAAACTCTAGAATCTGGTTAGATTATGCCATTCATTTTGGTTCCTGACCTAGTTATGGGAATTGTGAGCTGAGCTACCAGAACTGATGAACAAAAGCTGTATAGATATGGCATAGAGAAAAAGTGACATGGTATTGAGAAAAAGGAAAATGTGAAATGTAATCACATATCCATTGCATTTTCTCTGATTCTTCCATTTTCTACTTATCATCACCTGCACATGAACAATGACAAACCAGGTATATTGTCTCACATCTGTAATCCTAGCTCCTGGGAGTTGGAGATTGGGAAGATTGCCATCAGGCCAACCCAAGTATAAATCTGAAATGCTATTTGAAAAATAACAATAGTAAAAAGGGCTAAGAGCTTGGCTCAAATGCCCGAGCATCTGTTTGGCAAGCCTAAGGGCTTGTGTTCAAACTCCAGTATTCCTCCTTCCCAGCCTCTCAAAAAAGAAAGAGAGAGAGAGAGAGAGAGAGAGAGAGAGAGAGAGAGAGAGAGAGAGAGAGAGAGAGAGAGAGAGAGAGAGAGAGAGAGAGAGAGAGAGAAGGAAGAAAGGAAGGAAGAAAGAAAGAAAGAAAGAAAGAAAGAAAGAAAGAAAGAAAGAAAGAAAGAAAGAAAGAAAGAAAAGAAAAGAAAAAAAGAAAGGGAAAAAACTCAAGAATTACAGAAAAGAATTCCTTGATCCAATAGGTTGACCCATTGTAAAAACGAGATTCTTTAATCCATACTTCTGCTTTTTTTACATAAGATTACATTGCCACCACAGGGAAGGTATTTTAGCATCTGTGTATATATTTATACATACATTTTATATACATAGATATTGCATATATAGCGAAGTTTGTTTAGTTCATGCCTTGCTAGTGGTGGATTTAAAATGTATAATTATTGCACATGAAGTATAGAAGATAAATAATACAGAAGTCATTCTATAATTCTATGAGTTTGGCCAGCCCTCAACCACTTTGTGTATTAGTTATCACAAGCTCAGTGTACAGAGGAAATTGGTTTTCTTCCAATCATTTCCATTCAAGGATATTGTACTTCTGTAGAAAAGCTTAGACATACTGATAGATTATGTTAGAATATACAAGTGAATATAGTAGATAAACTTGTGCCAAGCACACATTTGGCCTTGTTCTATGACTCACTATGTTTTCGAAGTATTTTAAAAGTAAAGCAATTCTTTTGGTACTAGCCAAAGCATATTTTTAAGCCCTGAGGGCCAAGATCACTGCAATTTAGCTACTAACTGACAATGGCTGGCAGTCCTGAATTCATTCAGTCCAAGTGTAGGAGGGGCCTACTTTCAATATAATGGCTGGCTTCATCCTATAGTTCAGTGCTCACAAGAATTCTGAAATTAATAGATCCTACTCCTCTCAGTGTGGAAGAACAAGAAAATTCAACAGTTAGCCTCTCCACATTCATAAACTGCTTTTAACTAATATTTCAGATGATTCTAGTTTACATTACTCAAAATGTAGGTAGGTCATAAATTTTTAATCCTAGGGAGCATTCCTAGAGTTTTATGAGCCCTTTCTATTTACTGCTGTAAGTCTGTGATTTAATTACATTGTAAAGGATTAGTAAATAGCCTCCAAAAATACAGGTATAAAACAGAAAGGAGGACTGGGACGGTGGCTCAGTGGTAGAGTGCTTGCTTTGCATACATGAGGCCCTGGGTTCGATTCCTCAGCATCACATAATCAGAAAAAAGCCAGAAGTGGAGCTATGGCTTAAGTGGTAGAGCACTAGCCTTGAGCTGAAGAACTTAGGGACAGCCCCCAGGACCAGAGTGCAAGCCTCATAACCGACAAAACATAGAGAAAAAAAAAACAGAAAAGAATTGTTTAGGCTGGAATATAAAATCAAAATCAGCAATTGTCTCATTTATGAAATCAAGTCCATTGGAATGAAAAGGTAAATTTTCAGTAGCAATGAACTACTTTATCTGCATTTTCTCTTCTCCTGCATTTTCTCTTCTCCTTATTTTTCATTGGTTGGTTCAGTTTGCTACTTTTTAAAATTAGGCCTAAATCTGCTTCTTTGTTTTTTGATTTTTCTATCTATTTTAAGATATCTGAAAATTCTTAGAAAAACAAAGCTTTTCTCTTCACAAGTCGGGACAAAAGATTTAATGTACTCGTAAACAATAAATGACCACTCAATACACAGTAAGTCATTGGCACTTGTAAGAGAAATAACTTCCACATAGAGAGCTTGCAACTTATTTGCTAAAGCTATTCAATGTCCTGACTTTTAATTCAAATATAACCATTGGAATATTTTATATCAGATGTCCAAAAATACATGCTTTTACTATTTTTTAAGGGTGGTGAATACTTTTATATCTTTTGAACTAGAGGTCAACACGGTGGACCCCTCCCTCCAGACAGGAAGCATCTCTCTATAGTAGAAACAGAACTTGTGGATATCGGGTTCTGAAATCTACTTGATAACCAGCAGGTAATGAAAGAATATTTCTATTTTCAGTATTAATAATTTCGAGTCAAATGCTCCTTTTCCACATTTAAGTGAAACAATTATTTACTGAAGGAATTTGGAGAGGAGCAATAGTTAACATAGAAGAGTATATTTGAAAATATTCTGGCCTCGATTATTAAAAATGTTACTGTTCTTTTGTGTGTGTTTTTTTTTGTGGGGAGAGAGGAGTCCAAGACTGGGCCTCAAACTTGGTACCTGATGTTTTATCTCATTGATTAACACTCTACCAACTGAGCCATGCTTCCAACCCAATATTACTTGTCTTTAAAGCTTCATGAAATAGTACTCAAAACTATTTGTGGCATTTTTCAGTAAATTCCTTAACTACTTGAGTTTTAACTGACTAATCTTCTAGAAGTCCAACTTAGTTAAAATGGAGGTGGTCAGCAGTACTCTTTTTCCTTTAAATATTTATTTTTCAGTTATAGTTAAGTAGTTGTACAAAGAGATTTCAATTTATGAGTTTATGGGTACAATACCATCTTGTTTAATGTCACCCTTTTCGTAGTTCTCCATCAGTAATGCTCTCTTTCTGAGGGGAAAAATGTATTTCTTAACATTCTTGTCTCAGATTAAAGGGAATTAAAAAGGAATTTTCATAGGTAGCCTCACTTAGTCAGCTTGCTAAATATCTGGAATCAAAATATGGCTTTGCTGGGCTGGGCTGCGAAAGTGATGTTTATTCAGTTCTCACATATGGGGGCAAGAGGATGCCCGCCCAGAATAGGAAATATGAATGTCTGTCCAAGAGGTGTGGGGGTGTCTGCCTCCACCACTTCCTTGCCAGAGCTTTTCTCTCTCCCCCCCCCTCCCGTTGATGCATCTGGAATTCCTCAGCTTCCTTATGAAAATGCTGGCGTATGCTCAGACTTTCTGAGTCCTCAGAATGATAGTCAGATGCCTGTGGTCACTTCCATCTTTGGATGGGAAACAAGCATCCTTAGGATTAGTGACTCTGCCATTTATGACATATTGCCAGAGATTGAAAAGCAGACTGGTCAAAGTCAAGTCCAGATAGACAATGTTTAAATGTTTAGTCTGAGGTATTTTTTTTCATCTGTGTCTCTTTCTTTTGACAGCTTAAATTCACCCTCCCAGGTTTGTTGGTCCAGCTTGGTCCTGACAAAATGAAATATTTAGGCTATTTTTCTTTCTTGATCCTATAAAAAAAACAACAAAAGTTCCTCTGGGTTATGAATATGAAAGAATCGTGAGAAACCCAGCACAGCTAAACTTGGTATGATTTTTGCCTTTTAGGAAGATAAGCAGTTCTTCCTAAATATATTACATGAAACATGTACAGAATGAAATACACCTTATATTTTATGCTAGTGTCCATGGCACTCAAATCCCATCTTTCTTACCATGTTCAATAATAATAATAAAGAAATTCTGTAGTACTATACCCAGATGACTTTCTTCTTAAATTCATTTATTTTATCCAAAAAGTAGAGAAAGTATTTTTCAAAATGTAAAACAATACATGCTTTTCTTCCATCTGCTTCTACAATTGCAAAAGAATTGGTAGATCTATCTATCTATCTATCTATCTATCTATCTATCTATCTATCTATCTATCTATGTAGAACATTTTAGTAAATTTGTCAATAGCCCTACTCCCAGCTTTCTGATAACAGAGTAGTTCAGCCTTGTTAAACAAAGGTAACATATAAAATCAAGAAAGGAAATTCCTCAATGGAGTTGATCCTGTTGTCAGGCAACATCTGTAAATGAGATATATCAACTTATTCAACCTTCTAATATTTAGTAACTCTAGTCCAACTGTATAGACTTCTTATAGTTAAAAGATAAGGCATAAAAATCTTCTGACTGAGAAACAGACATTTCTAACTTATGAAATACCAACACATCAAGGAAGATTATGACAGGAAACATTTTATGGCTATTTACATTGGACAGTAGCCAAGTCAAAATATTCAATATTACTGGATAAACTTTAGTGTATCTAAGCAGACTGATTTTCAAAAGAGAATGCAAATTTAAACTTAGCATCTGGAAATTTTCTAATAATCTTTCCTCTTGGCATGATTGTTAGTAGAAGACTAACCACAGCTATAGAAATACTTGTATTGTACTCTCACAAAGAATGTCCTGGTTTGAAGAAAGGTTCAATGATAGGACTTTACATCAGACCTGGAAGTACTCTCCTAGCCAACAGGTTCTATAACTAACATCAAAACCAAGTGAGGGAGAGAACTCGGGACATTTAAATAAGGGGCCAACAGAGTTCCTGTTGGCATGGCTGATCACATGCTTAATACCTGGACAAATACATTTCTATTCCTGTTTGATTTGCTTGTTTAAAAACATGTTTAATATGGAAGTATAAGGTTTTTGTCATTTTCAAAATAAAGACAATGTAATTTATTGGATTGATTTGAGAAAGAAAAAATTAGCTAGTTCTCCAAAGAAATAGAATAGATAGCATGTATAGCGCGCGCACGCGCACACACACACACACACACACACACACACACACACACACACACACACACACACACACACACACACACACACACACACACACACACACACACACACACACACACACACACACCCCAAAGGAGATGTACTGAAATCTCAGGTAGGCAAGAAGCTGAAAAATTCCAGAAATTGAAATAAATTTTTATTTTTTTGTTTACGTTTTATTACCATGTTTATATTGCAAAAGGATTTCACTGTGATATTTCCATGCATGCACAACAATGTACTCCAATAAAATCTTCCCCCTATATTACTCCCTCTCTTTATAGCTCAGCTTTTTATGTTCTCTTTAATAATTCTTGGACATAAATATGTCCCCAAGGACCTGCTTTTTAATGCCTACACATATTAAATCCCTAATTATTTTAGAATTGACTTTCATGTACAATATATGAAATAGGAGTCAAAGTATGAAGGTACACTTTTCCATGTAGTTCTGATTCATTTTTAATTCATTTAAATATGCAACCATCAGATCTATTCTTTAAGAAAAGTGACACTCAAGTAGCCATCTCCCTAAAATTACAATATCTAATGACTTTAGGACTTTGTGTTTATTAGACAAACCCTCCGTTGGTTTTGATAATCTCTTTCGTTTTTGCTTGCACAAACATATTCTGAATCTTCTTCACATGTGAATCTTATTCTGAGGTCTGCAGGGATATAAGCATAAATACATATGCACATAAACACATACATACATGCACACCCATATGTGTGCTTTATTATATATACTATATATTCATAATTCAGACATGATTTCAGAACGATACATCACAACAAATGAGAAAAAGGTTAAATTACTTTGCAAAAATTGTTTCTTTTTACACACGTATGTATGCATTTTGTTTTTACATTTTATTAGGATATGTTAGTTGTACACAGGGATTTCATAGTAAGTTTCCATCTATGCATAAAATGAATCTCAATCAAACCCGTTCCCTGAGTTATCCTCCCTGGGTCTCCCTTCCCTCTCCTTTCTCTCTCTTTTTTTATTGTCAAGGTGGCATACAGAGGAATTACAGTTACATAGGTAAGGTCATAAAATTTTTGTCAAACTTGTTACTCCTTCCCTCATTTGTCTCCCACTTTCCTTTCCTCCCTCAACTGCCCCCCCCCAAGTTGTACAGATCATTTCCAACATATTGCCTTGTCTAGATCGCTGTTGCATTGGTTCCCCTTTTTCCTTTGTCTCATCATTCTGTTCTTCCCCTTCTCTTCCCTAAGTCAAATAAACATATACACAGTGCCAGGGCACCAAAATTCACCCTCCTTCTTTATTGTAACAATTTCAGCTGGTTTGGTTTCTTTGTTCTGGTTTCATACATGTGTATAAAATCTTTCAACCATATTCACCCTATCAGTATCCTCTCCTACCACCTTCTTTTCTCCCGCTGGCACCCACTCCCAAACAGAATCTGTTTACATTTTTGTCAGTTATTGCTAAGGACTACATTCCATATATTGTCTTTCTCAAAAATTGGAAGTTTTGATTCAGACATGGTCTGGAAGCAAAATTCCTTCTCTTGGGGGTGATTGCAGTCTTTTTTCCTTAAGAACTCCAATTGAATGAGGCTCAATAACTTTATAGAGCACAAGCCACTATTCTGAGTGTATCTACTAATTGAAATGTAAACCTCACCTATATGCATATTTTCACAGTAACATTTAAATTATTATTTGACCAAACAAATAGCCATCATGGACCAGCTATGTAAATGTGTAAAATTAGCTGACAGGGTGCCAGATGCCTTACAGCAAAATATGCCATTTTGGAGGTTATGGGGGTCATTCTCTGACCCTAAGGCTTGTTACATGAGAACTATCAATACATAGAAAGACTGTTTTGACCTATCTCCCATGAGAACAGATCATAAGATGCACACATAACAGGTGCTCTTCTTTATACCTGGAGAGGAAAGAATGTCATACAATGAAACGGATAAGAATGTGAACAAATAGAGTGTTGTCCATTCCCACCCAGTTTATTACCATTAGATCATATCCTCTTTGTCCATTCATGATTTTCCATAACTGTCCACTTCTTTCATGTAACATAAAAAATGCACTCTTCTCTAGGTCTTTGAGTCTTCATTTCTGATAGTATCTGTATCACTTAAAATTTTGGTTAAACATTTCATTTTTGTAATTTATCTGTCTTTTGTAATAGCATCAGTTGTAATCCTGGCAATGGATGAGGAACAGCTATTACTTTGTTTCATAGTTATCTTGTACATTAGTCACACTTTTATCACTTAAATACACAAGACTAGTGTATAAGATGTTATGTCGAAAATGAACTTTACAACTTTGGGGGGGGATGAGGGTGGTGGAGATGGGAAGGGATGGGAAGGGGAAACAAAGGAGGAGACAACAATGCTTGATAAGAAATGTACTCATTACCTTGCCCATGTAATTGTAACCCCTCCGTATGGTATTTTCACAATTAAAAAAAAAGATAGTTGTAGGTTTGTCATAAAGTTTTTCAATGTCAGATTTCTAGTTGTCATTTAGCCCTTGTGTAGATTTTTCATAGAAAAAAATAGATTCTGGGTATAATTATCATTAGTACTAAGGCCTGCTAAAATGAGACAAAGTTAGGGGCTGGAGGTTTAGCTCAGCAGAAGATCATCTGCCTGGCAAGAGCTCAAGGCCCTGAGTTTAGTCCTCAGCTCTGGGAAAAAAAAAAGCTATAAAAGACCAAATGGGACAAAGTTGCTCAGAACCTAAATAAATAATGTGAGTAAATTTTTTAATAATAAAGTGATACAAGAAAACTGATGTCAGTGTGAAAATTCCAATGATAGACTTTTAGATTAGACTTCGCTAACTTATTTGAAGGAGTTAGTGCTTAACTGATGAGAAGTTTCTGATAAGCAGAACCAATTCAACCTTGAAAATCAGTAAAAGGCACATACTACAACAAGTTGCTAAGCTGTTAGTACTTTTACTAGAATCCCTTAGTTATGTAATGTAGTATATAACATGTTTCTGCTCAGAAAGAAATTTGCATCATGCAATTATATACACAGATTCAAAACATGATGCAAATAGAAAACTTTTCTTTGTTAACTGTCTCAATGACTCAGCCTCAGTTCATAAAGAATTCACTGCCTTTAATCTGACAGTGGCTTTCTCAGGCTCTGGTTTTCCAGCTGTGCTTTCCATGCTCATCTTAGTTTAGTCGGTCGTGGGGCCTGAACTCTGGGTCTGGGCGCTGTTCCTCAATTTTTCAGCTCAAGGCTAATGGTCTACCATTTGAGCCAGAGTGTCACTTCTGGCTTTTTCTGCTAATGTGGTCCGGAAGAATTGAACCCAGGGCCTCATGCATGCAAAATAAGCACTCTACCACTGAGCCACCTTCCCAGCCCCAAATCCTGGTCTTGATAGAGAAACATTAAGAAGATAGATTCTTCCTGCTAGTGAACTAAATTTCTCATACATATAATCATAACATAAACATCTACCTTTCTTATCTAATAAATCCATTCTCATTCCACTTGGGCAATAAAGGAGAAAACTACTTTTTACATGTACTATATTCTAAATATGGGTCTAAATATGGACAGATTATGAAGATGAATCTGTTGCTAGTCAAGTGATTATTCATTGTCATTGTTGTTATTATGCTGTACCAATACCAAGAATTCCTCAATGTTTGAACAAGATATTTTCTGCTTTCTATGAAAAGTATGAACAAAAGAAGGAAAAGTGATTGCCTTAGCCTTAGCAATCAAAATACCCATGGCTGCTTAGAAATCACATATCAAAACTTCCAATGACCACCAAGTTATAGAAAAAAAAGGTCATGGTAGATTTTTCAGGTGCTAGATAATTAATGCCTGATACTTTTGATATGTTATGATCAGTTATTGATGATCAAGTGTCTTTGGACTGAAAAAGTAATCAGATAAAGTATTTATCAAGTTTTACTGGGTTTCTAGCTTGTAAAGTTTGTGTTATTAAGAAAGAATTAAAGCCGGGGGTGGTGGCATGGCTGCAATCATAACTACTCAGGAGGCTGAGATCTGAGGATCAAAGTTCAAAGCCAGTCTGCTCAGGAAAGGCAGTGAGACCCTTATCTCCAATAAACTACTCAGAAAAATGAAAATGGCACTGTGGCTCAAGTGTTGAGCACTAGCCTTAAGCTGAAGAGCTGAGGGACAGCACCCAAGCCCAGAGTTCAAGCCCCATGACCAACAAAAAAAAAAAAAGAAAGAAAGAAAGAAAAGAAAAGAAAAGATAAAAAGGAAGAACTAAAGTTTTATGCATCTATTTGTCAATCCTTGATCTTTTTTTTTTTTTTTGTATTTGTTTTTCTGCTTATGTGGTGCTGAGGAATCAAACCCAGGGCCTCATGCATGCAAGGCAAGCACTCTACTACTGAGCCACCTTCCCAGCCCCTCAATCCTTGATCTTATTAGCTGGATTCTTTGCATTCTACTCAGGAAGCTCTTGCTTGTGCCTATATCTTCCAGTGTTTTTCTCACAGTAGTTTCAAAGTTTCAGGCCTCACATTAAGGTTTCTGGTCCACTTTGAATTGGTATTAGTATAGGGTGAGAGATAGGGAACTTATTTCAAGTCTCAGGATCAGGTATAAATATAGAAAGATAATTAAGAAGCAAATTGCAAAAAGACAAAAGTTTTACTTTTCCTCGACACCACAAGAATGGGGATATAGTAGTTTTTTAAATATTTTTTGAAATTGCAAAGGGCATACTGAAAATACAATTAACATGGATAGTTCTTTACTTTTAATCCATTCAATTAACAAACAACATTTTTGTTAACTTTAAAGTTATTTTGTTATTGTTTTATCTGAACATCTCCATAATGTCTAAATCCACTAATTAGTTAATTTATACAAAGATACACATACACACACATTGTTATATTCAAAGTCAGGCTTTCTAAAAAATAGAAGTGGAAGACTTCAAAGAAAATGTGATTATTTTCCAGGAATTCTACTGTGCTCTGACTTTAAATATTGACCTTTTTCTGGAATTCTCCTCTTGTTTAAATTGTCTATGTACCAAGTTGTGTTCTCAGCTGCAACACTCAAAAGCAAGGCATGTTTCTGTATGTATTTTAAGGCATATTCACATTTTGTTTGAAAATTGCAATAAATCAATTTAAGTTGAAACACTCCAAAGTTCCTATGTTCCTGTACACTTTTACAAATGTAAGCCATAAGGGTATAGTTTCCTTTGTATCTCATTTTGTTTTAGTGTTGTTTCATGAGCTCAATATGTGTATATTTGCACTGTTATGTGTTTGTTTGAATTGTTATTTTACACACTTATCCCCCTTTTTGGCAGAAGTATATTGGACATGTACTATGTAACAAACCCTAGGCTTGAAAGTGAGGAGATATTAAAATAAATAAGACATAATCTCTGTGCAAATGACTCTCAGTTTGGCAGAACAGCTATCATCATCATTATTACTATTATTATTATTGAGTTTTATAGTTTACAAAGAGCTTTCTAATGAATTAGTACCTTCAAATGCCTTAATAAGAACCTCATGAGTTAGTCACATTTACCTCATGAATAACCAGAATGTCAAAAGGTCAGTTGTTCACTTAGGTCATGTTCAGTCACCAAAAAGACTAGTGAATGGATACATTTTATTATTGAAAACTTTAACCCTGTATGTTCCCTAACCTTGTGTGTTCCCAAGTCAAGTTAGCTTTGGCCTGAAAATGTGGAATGAGTGAAAGGTATGAGTACTCCATCACCTCCTCCTTGTCCCTTTTCTGAGTCCCTTTCTCTTTGGGAACCAAGAGAAGTGGAAGATTACCGGCAAACATTTCCAATTTTCTCTTGACACAGGCAACTGACATGTCCCTACATGATGGCACTCTGGTGCACATAGTGGTTTTTTTTAAGTTACTGAGTCTTTTTAAATTATGTCTTAATTATCTTTAAGTAGTTTTATGAAGCAACTACAATGAATTCAACATGTCAATATCAATATCATCCTTTTTATATTCTCCCCATTCCTCCCAACTCCACCTATCCCTTCAGTTTTCCTAGTTTCATAGGTTGTTGGTTAAATATTAGGACAGCATTCTCCCTTCTCTTCCTCTCTTCATTCATCTATTCCTGTGCACATATGGGTTCTTAAGTACTGTTATGATCTTCTCACAGTACACATTCTGTGTCAGGAAATTTGTTCCACCTTGATATGCTCAATCCTCCTAAGTGTTACCCATAGTAGTTACATTCCTCATGTTCTTGTGTATAGGTAGCCTTGGCCTTTTAAACCTGAAGTTTTACATCTATGTTGTCAGAACTAAAACAGAAGTGAAGTTCATTCTTGCTCCATTCCTGCCCTAACTTTTCAGTTCCTTATATCCTGCTCCTTTCCACATGGGGCAAATCACTAAGTTCTCTACCTAGCTATATAGTTCCCACCTAATGAGATTCTACAAGATCAAATGTGCCTGACTTCTTCATTCTCTAGGGGTGATTCTTTCTGAACTCTTGACTTGAGGAAGGAAGTATTTCCAAAGCAAAATTTCTATCTCTACTTAGATTAGAGGTAGTCTCATATTTATCTAGTGTTTTGTTCATGGAGACCTCAGTCACATGGAATTTAGAGGAAATGAAGTCACTTTAGTTATCAGTAAGACTTAAGAGCTCTGGTCCCAATAGGACTTATTAAGTAGCTCTATTAGAATATTGTCATTCTGAGTATCCTTTATTTCCAATTCTGAAACAACAGAAAACTCTCACGATAATTAATTGAAATTGATCTCTAGGGTGCAATTTTCTTAGACTTTGCTTGCGTGCATAAAAAATACTCTTACTTCACTAACCATGTAATCTGCTTTCTGCCATACAAAATCTCTACTGCATGCCTCATCTTTTTTAGACAAAGTAACTAATCAATTTTATGCTATCTAATACTAAAAGTGAATAGTACTAAAAAAGTATTTTGTACGAAAAAATCATGGATTTATTACAGTTTTCTTCATTGACCAATACAAAAAATAATTAATTTCAAAAAGCAAAATGACTTAGAATTAATTAGTGTCCAACACAGAAATACAATCCTGTTTTCCCAACTTTCTAAGACAGGAATGCCCCATTACATCATGGTATCTCTTGTGTACATATCAACATGACCCAGCAACAAAGCTCCTATGAACTAAAACTTCCAACTATTTAATCTTACTCAATGGTATCATAACTTGAAAGAGACATGAAAAAAATCATGACATACCATGAATGGTCAAATAATCCCTTCTACAGGTTATAGCCTGTCATAAAACTGGGGCCTTCTGTTCTGTGAAATTGTCCACAGACAAAACTGTTACTGAATTATACTTATAAAAGTTAGCATATTATATTTGGAATGCACTTGGGAAAAACATTGCACAGAAGTGTGTATTCAGAAGACATAGCAAGTTGGGTTAGAAGCCAAGTTTCTGGGTAAACCATGTATTTTTGCCACTGTTTCTTATGTGTTTGACAACCTCACAGCTAACCAGGTTAAGTTGGGGTTTCAGAAAGTATTCTACAAATGTGTCTCTAGAGTGCTGGGTAATTCACTAAAACACCTAAAATAAGCTATTGTCTGATGTCTATGATAAGTGAATAACTCTGAAACTATTTTTTCCACACATTTCAAGAAATAGAACACTACCAAACATGGTAAGTATACTTTACTTAGGAAATGGAGATGTGCATATCTTTTAGGAATGTCTTTGGAAATATTTATGACACTAAGGATAAGAAATACAGCCCAAGAAAACTAATATAGTTTCATAAAGTAGACATTCCAGAGTTCCAAAGGTAGGGAGACATAGGGAGTAAGGTAACTGCATATATGGACTGTAGATTTATAGAGTGTTTATCTATATAATAATATACTTCTTAAGCCTACTTCCTTATTTGGGCCGATTCATATAACTGGTCTTTATTGAGTGCATAACTTCTGCCAATAGTAGGAATATGAGAACATTATATAAGACATGGTTTCTACCATTCAGGAATTTATTGTCTCTTTGGGAAATAAATGAATATACCTATCACTACAATGAAGAATAACAGTCTCACTCCCTAAATCTTGCTATGTATTGCTTAGGCTTTGATTTAGAGTTCCTTGGGCATACCATTGGAATAGTGATTGTGTCTTATCAAACTTTGAGTCCATTTATGGTGCCTGGAAATAAACTAAGTGTTCCATAAACAAGAGATCATCTTGTCTGAATACAACTATACCATTAACAAAAATCATTTAAGTATGTGAAGTCACTTGGCAAAAGGCTACCATAACTCTAAGATATGATCAGGGCTTGTCTGATTTCCCCACTTTGCAGTCAATGAAAATGAAGTTTGGAAAAGATTAAGCTGATTTCTGAATATAATAAGGGGTAGAAGTAGTAGACCCTATCTTTCTGTCTCTGGAAACTCAAATCAACCAGGGGAAATGTCACATGCAACTCCACTTTATAGAAATAGAAGTAATTACAATCAGTTTCATCCATAAAATATGCACTGTATTTTCTAGGCATTGACCACAAAGGATAAAAGAAAAAGCAAACTGCATATAGCCCCTTTTCTCACCAAATGGCACACAACCAAAATGTTCATATAAAGAAGGCCAAGGTTGAGGTATTTCTCTCTTTCTAACATGAGTTCCTTTGAACTTCTGTTTCTCTCTGTCTCTCTCATTCTCCCTCTCCCTCTCCCTCTCCCTCTCCCTCTCTCTCTCTCTCTCTCTCTCTCTCTCTCTCTCTCTCTCTCTCTCTCTCTCTCTCTCTCTCTCTTTCTCTTTGTGTGTGTGTCTCACTCTGACTCTTCTTTCCTCTCACACTTTTATGTTTTTAGTGAAGGTTATGGTTTGGTATTTGTTTCTTTTCCTTTTATTCCCTTACTAGGACTTGAACTCAAGGCCTTGTTCTCTTTCTTGGGTTTTTTTCCCTCACAGCTGGCACTCTACTACTTAAGCTATACCTTAACTTCTAGCTTTCTTTTCTTCCTTTTTACTGATTTGTTGGAGATAAGAGTCTCCTGTGTTTGTCTCCCTGGGATGGCTTTTCAATTTTCAGATCTTAGCCTCTTGAGGATTATAGGTTTGTGTTACTGGTATCCAGGTGTTTCCTTTTGTGTTCAAACAGTTTTGGTAATACTGGTTTGGTTTGAATATTTACACATAAAGTTTAGTTTCAAACTTTTTATTCTCTTCTTTTTCTTTTACCTTGCACACTCATTTTGTATTCTTTTAATGTCTAATTAATTTATCTTATTTTTTATTTTGAGGGTTTCCCCATGGAGACCAAACTAACTTTGGGTCAAGATCCTTCTAACTTGCCTCCTGGGTGATAGAATTATAGGCATTAGAACCATACATAGCCTTTAATATTTAACTTGTAAGCTTCTTTTCCTCACCTTTTCCTTTTCATTTCTCTCTTACTGATATTTAATTCAAAAGTTCACTTTTTATTTTCTTTTAAATCTTTTAATTCTTTTCATCTATCTTGTTTCTCCTCCTTGTATTTTTCCTCCCCACTTTCTATTCTCTAATAGTATTATTCTTCAATATTTTTATTATTTTTTTCTCTTATATCC
The DNA here is from genome assembly GCF_024711535.1 of Dipodomys merriami. Classification (NCBI taxonomy): domain Eukaryota; kingdom Metazoa; phylum Chordata; class Mammalia; order Rodentia; family Heteromyidae; genus Dipodomys; species Dipodomys merriami. Next base: position 89,732,094 of record NW_027203381.1, read on the forward strand.
TTTTTTTTTTTTGGTCAGTCATGAACTCTGGGCCTGAGCGCTGTCCCTCAGCTCTTCAGTTCAAGGCAAGCACTCTACCATTTAACCCACAGCATCACTTCCAGTTTTCTGATGATTAATTGGAGATAAGAGTCTTGTGGACTTTCCTGCCTAGGCTGGCTTTGAATCATCATCCTTAGATCTCAGCCTCCTGAATAGCTAGGATTACAAGCATGAGCCACCAATGTCCAGCACTTCCATATTTTTAATTAATATTTTTTGGTTTGTTTGATACTGTCATTGCTCCTTTTTCCTCTGTTACTGCAGTTTGCAGAGCAATTACTTTTTCATTGGCTATCCCTTGATTTCCATAGCTCATTTGTTCATATGTTGAAACTGTTACTGCCAGTTACTTTTCTTCTTTCTGCCTTTTGCTAGAGATTTGTTCCTCTATCCTAAGCATGTAAGTATAGTGTGTGGTTACTGAGCCAAAACTCAATTGAGCAGTACCTCAATTCCTTCTATTATCTAGTTTTACCTTAGCCTTTGTGAATACTTAAACTGAAATAATATGAGATTAAAACGTTCAGCAGATGACATAGCAGATGTGCAAATCTCAATGTAAAAACACAAAAACATGAAAATTTGACTCCTTTAAATCTCAAGAATTCCTCATTAATTCTAATGATAGCAAAGTGGATGATTTGGGGGAAAATGACTGTAAGAGTGCTCAATGAAGTCATAGAAAGTCATAGAAGATATGAATGTATAAATTAATGAAACCAAAGAGAATATGAAAAGCATATAAGTTACATAGAGAATATAATGTAGGATATGAGAGAACAATTCAATAAAGAGAGATTCTAGAAAAAATCAAATAGAAATATTCGAAACAAAAAGTCAATAATTCATATAAACCCTATTGAAATCCTCATCAATAGACTGGACCAAGCAGAACATAGGATATCAAGTTAAGATGACAAGGTAGATAAAGCAGAACACTGGAACAGTTACAAAAAATTAATAAGGAAGAAAAGGAACAATATACAAGATTTGGTTTACTTTGCTTAGTATAATTTTTCCAAGTCTTTCTTTATGAATTAGGAAATGTCATTCTTTCTGATGGAAGCATCAAATTCCACATTTTCTTGATCCATTCATCCACTGAGGAGCATCTGGGTTGATTCCATATCTTAGCTATTGTAAACATGCTTCAAAGAACATTATTGTGCTTGTGGCTTCAATGCAGACTTGTTTGTGGTCATTTGGGTAAACATCCATGAGTGGGATTACTGGATCATAGAGAAGCTCCATGTTTAGACTTTTGAGGAACTCCCATACTGTTCTCCAAGGCAAACCCAAAGAAACATAGACCATATAGTTTCCTTCATTTCTAATAATTAGAATGTGCCTATAACTCTACAAGGAAATTGAATGGATAGTAAAAGACAAATAATTTCACATGGATGTGATTAATTAAACAGCATTTGTAATCACAAAGGCTCAATAGCTGTGTGCATATAATCATACAATATGATGCTTATCGAAATGAACTCCAAGAAATGTAAACAAGAGATGTTATTATTATACTGTTTGCAGTTCTTCTCTTGGTTTATTCCATTTTCACTGTTTTTGATTTCTATACCCTTGGTCTGGCTATATAAGCTTATCTGATTTGGGGAGAGGGAGGGAAAGCACAAAAATGGTGGTGTAAAGGGTGAACCAATTCAGCAGTGATACTCACTAGACACTAAGTTGGAAATAGACTATACAACTTAGGGGGAAGAAGGAAGGAGGGGAAAAAACTGGGAGAAAATAAGGGAGGGGTGACACTGTGCAAAAAAAAAAAACACAAAAACGCTCATTACCTGACATATGTAACTGCAACCCCTCTGTATATCACCTTCACAATAAAATTTAAATAAATAAATAATAAAGACCGCACTAAATGACCAAACTTATGAATCTTGAGCATAGATGAAAGAGAAGAGGTAGCCAGGTTCCTGTGGCTCATGCCTGTAATCCTAGATACTCAGGAGGCTGAGATCTGAGGATCACAGTTCAAAGCCAGACTAGGCAAGAAAGTCCATGAGACTCTAATCTCCAATAAACCATCAGAAAAAATGGAAGTGGCACTGTGGTTCATGTGGTTGAGCACTAGCGTTGAGCTGAAGAGCTGAGGGACAGCCTCAGGCCCAGAGTTCAAGCCCTACAACTGATAAGAAAGAAAGAAAGAAAGAAAGAAAGAAAGAAAGAAAGAAAGAAAGAAAGAAAGAAAGAAAGAAAGAAAGAAAGAAAGAATGAGAAGAGGTATAAACCAAAGGAATAATAAATATATTCAATAATGGAAGAATAGTTATCAAATCTTGGGAGAGAGATGGAAATCCAGGAACAGGAGATTTTACAATTCCCAGCAGACATGGCCAGAGAAAAAATATTTATCTATCACAACCATTTAAAATGTTTAATGCAAAGAAAAAGCAAAAACATTGAAAATAGCCAGAGCATTTTCAAAGCAAAAATTCTATAGGCTACAGAGGAATGGAAAGCTATGTAGAAGAATAATAACTGCTAACCTAGACTGATACTAGATGTCTACTTTCTCACTCTATACCTAAAAAAAAAAAAAAAAAAAAAAAAAAAAAAAGAAGCAACTTAATTTGGTTCAAAAGCCCTAGTGTCCTTGAACAAAAGGTTTAAATTAACTGGAACAAAATATAAGGGAACACCTTAGGATATAGTCATAAGTATTATTACTGAGTAGAGTCTCAATTGCTCAGGAAGTAAGAGAAAGAACTGACAAATGGGATCATATCAAATTAAAAGCTTCTCTACAACAAATAAAATAATTTACAAAGACAGTCAACAGATTAGGAGGAAATCTTTAAAAGATACTAATCTCCTACATTAACATTTAAATACATAAAGAACTCAAAAGTTGGAGCTGGGGGGTTAGCCCAGCCGAAGGGCTTCCGCCCAGCATGCGCAAGGCCCTGGGTTCGGTCCTCAGCCCTGGAAAAAAAAAAAAAAGAACTCAAAAGTTAAGCATGAAAATATCAATTAATTTAGGTAATACATAAATGAATGAAAATACAGATGAGCAACAAATGAAATTTTGAAACATGAATGTTTCAAATCTTTATCCATGGGGGAATAAAAATCACAACGCCAATGAGATTTCATCTTAATCCTTTCAGAATCCCTGCTGTTAAAAAAGGAAAGAAAATATATTTTGGAAAGGCTACAAGTATAAAAGAAATACTTATATACTTTTGGTGTAAATATAAATTAGTACCTTCCATCACTTAGAAATCAGGATAGAGTTTTTTTAAAAAAAGGAAGAAAACAATGGATCAAAAAACATTATATATATATATATATATATATATATATATATATATATATATACATACATACATATATATATATATATATATATATAATGCAATTTTACTCACCCATTAGAAAGAATGAAATTGTACCATTTGTAAAAAAATGGAAAGAAGACTTGGAAAAAATTATGTTAAATGAGGTAATTCAGGGCCTGAAACACAAAGATTGTGTGTTTTCCCTTTTATTTGGAAGCTAGATTTAGTTTGTAAACTTACATGTAAATACATTGGGTATGCAAGTGTATTCAAATATATTAGTTGAAATATGGTAGATTCAAGGGAGAACTCACACAGTGTAATTCCTTAGAACTGCAAAGTCAAAATTCAGTATCATCAGGAAGTTGATACACAGAAGGGGTGGGGTGTAGTCAAGGGGAAAGTACTGAACAAATGAAGAGGCAAAGAGGGGAAGAAGCACTCAAGAATCCAACATATCTCCTACAAAATTAAAACAACTGAGCAAAGGAGTAGGTAGAGGAGGAATGGGAAAGAATGTTGAAAGGGTGTGACATTGACTATTCATTCTTTGTTAAATGAAAACTCCTTTGTACAACTAATTAAAGATAAATAAAAAAATATCAAAAGAAAAAATGAACATATGATCCACATGGGGCAAACTTAGTACTCCAAAGTATACTCCTGAAAGAATCATCCACAAAGATATACTCTACACCAGTATTTATTGAGGCACTATTTACAATAGTCAAAACATGGAATCACCCAAAGATAAATTGATAAAGAAATGTAATGTACATTCTGATATACACAATGTCATTTTACTAAGCCATAAAGAAGGATAAATCTATGTCGTTTGCAGGAAGATTTATAGAAAGGGAGAACATCATGTTAAGTGAAATGGAGCCACACTGAGCAAGACAATTATCATGTTTTCTGTCATACATGGAATCTACGAAAAAATCACGAAAGAGATAGGGAGCTGATAGAAAAAAATGAAGAGAGGAATGGGTAAAGAAAGATTGGTAATGAGGGATGAACATTATAAAAGTATATATAAAAATATCATAATATCCATTAATGTATACAATTATTATGTCCTAATAAAAATATTGATTGAAATAAAAAATTATAGAAAATCATCTTCATATTGGTTTAGAAAAGAGTCTGAAATTCCTTCTCTTCTAAAAGAACAAGAAGAACTTTTCATACTATTCGTACTACGAAGTTTACAATATTCTTATTGTAAGCTACGCTCCTGGATGGCGACTCTGCGCTCCTCACAGCCAAGTTTCCACCCAGTACCCCTGCATTGCCTAGACAACTGGCACATCTGGAAGAGGTCACATACGCATCTGCTGAGGTCACATCTGGATTCAATGTGGCCAAATCTTTCCCAGCCCCTATCTGAGATAAGGCCTAGGCCAGGGCCAGATGCCCCTTTTCCCAGCTGCGTGGAGGGCCAACATGGCCTGGTGCCAGCCAGAACAATGAATAAACCTACCCCTTATCTGAATACCACGTGCCGTGGTGTGGTTCTTACTCCGCCACCTCTTCCTTAAAAACTAACACTTATGAAGTCGGTGACAGTGATCATTTGTTAACAAAATATTAAAAAATAATTTTAGTAACCTACCATACACACTACTGTTTATATGGTTACTATTGAATATTTTAGTTATGGTCGTGATATGCAATGTGGATAAATTCTTGTTATAATTTCAAATGAGAAAATCATAAAATCTTATATTACGATACATAATAATGAGTGAATACACATAGGGAAAAGATTGGCTAGAAATAAAACTATTAGTATTGGTTGCCAATAGGTAGTAGGAATATGCAAGATTTTCTTATACTTTTAATTTCCAATTTTTATTATGGTGTTATTATAAAAATTAAAGATCTTGCTGGGCACCCGTAGCTCAAGCCTGTAATCCTAGCTACTCAGGAGGCTGAGATCTGAGGATTGCGATTCAAAGCCAGCCAGGGCAGGAAAGTCTGTGAGACTCTTATCTCTAATAAACCACTCAGAAAACTGGAAGTGGTGCTGTGGCTCAAGTGGTAGAGAGCTAGCCTTGAGCTGAAGAGCTGAGGGACAGGGTTCAGGCCCAGAGTTCAAGTCCCATGACCGACAAAAAAAAAAAAAAATGAAAGATCTTGATGCCTGTATATTTCAGAATTTTTTTCCCAATATTTAAACTAATTTATATTGCATCCAACACTGGGTATCAGAGGACAAGCAGGCCTTTACTGATATACTCATGAGTTGCACATACTTGAAGTTGGTTGAATTGCCAAAGGTATGTCATCTAAGAAGATGCAGACTAAATGGCAATAGAAAACTCAGAATAATACTAAATAGTTCTCTGTTGCACTTTCTCCTATGTTAGTGGTAAGATTCTTAATGAATGTTTTGAAGTATGATAGTTAAATTTATGCACCATTGTGACTGGATTATAGGATGTTATTATCTGGTTGAAAGTTATCTCTAGTATGTCTTTGAGAGCATTTTTTGAAAGATAAACATTTGAATTAGTAAACTGACTATAGTAGATTGCTCTTCAAAATGTAAATAGGTATCATATTATCTGTTGAACACAAAGAAGAAAATGGAAGAAGTCACTGATTCTCTGCCCAAATGTATTATCTAAGTCTATTTTTTTTTCAGGTAAGGGGTAGGTTTATTCATCCCTCTGGCTGGCACCAGGCCACGTTGGCCCTCCACACAGCTGGGAAAGGCCTGGGAAAAACCTGGGAAAGAGGTGGGAAAGAGCTGAGAAAGAGTAAGAAAAGAGCTAGAAAAGAGAAGAGAGAGTTAGGCAAGAGCTGGGAAAGAGGTGGGAAAGAGAGAGCTGGTTAAGAGGTCTTCTGGGCCTGGGCTAGGCCTTATCTAAGGTATGGGTGGAGAAAGGTGTGGCCACACCAAATTCAGAAGTGACCTCAGAGGATGCAGATGTGACCTCTTCCAGGTGTGCGAGTTGCCTAGGTAGCAGGTGCTGGGTGGAGACTTTGCTGTGAGGAGGGTGGAGTCGACTTGAGGAGGGTAGAGTCTGCTGCCATCCAGGAGCAGACCTAACATTCCAGCCTTTTAATAATCATGAAGTAAGGCCTGGATTCTCTCTGGCTGCTTCCCGCTGACAAGGGGCATTGACATTAGGGGTAAAAGGCTGGAATTTGGTCTCCTCCCAGAGAAGGCAGCTTGCAGCTACTTCCCTTGGTGGAGTGAGTCCTTAGATGAAGTCTGGAGAAGTCTCATGAGGCATTGAGGGGCTGGAAAAAAAAATACTAGAGAGCAAATAAATGGCAAGAGGAAGGACTTGGGGCTGAAATGTTGGTAGAAATGTCCCTAGCTACTTCTAACATCTGGCAACTAGGTAGAGGAGAAGTCAGGTAACAAAGGCAAGAATATAAATTCTTGTCCAGTTAATAGGTAGACAGGTATGGACACTAGATGGGCAGGCTTCTTACTTATATTGACCTCCCAGCTCTGGTTAATTTTGAAAGGCAGGCACAAAGTGGCTGATGTGACATCATCTCCTCTTACTCCTCTCTATGTTCCCTTGTTCCCCAGACTGGCTGAGTCTAGGTACTCGTTGCTGGGATGGTTTTTCCCAGTTAGTACTCAAGGAGGATTGAACTCAAGGCCTGGGCACTATCCCTGAGTACTTATGCTCAAGGCTATCACTCTACCACTTTGAGTTATAGTACCACTTGCAGTGTTTACTGGTTTATCTAAGTCTATTATCTTTTCCTTTCTTCAGCACTTCTGGTTCTCAGGCATTTAGACATAAACTGGAATCAATACCTTTGGCTCCCAGGAGTCTTTTCCCTTTCTAACCAGGCAGTGGGATACTGCCTTTCCAAGTTTCTAGGTTACATATGGTAAATTGAGGACTTCTTAGCTTTCATAATCATTTGAACTAAAATCTTTCATTAGTTAAGTAGGCAACTTGTCCAAAGAAATAGAACCAATGACAGATAGATAGATATTGATAGATTCATGCATACATACATAACTATAGAGGAATATAGAAATCAAAAATAGAAATCGAATAGATATAATGTATACAATTATATATACATTATGTATATATAATTGTGATACAAAGTATTAGTTCATATATAATATATATTGCACATACACATATATATATATTTACCTTGCATATTCATATATCTGTATTCTATTGGTTCTGTTTGCCTAGAAAATTTACCTAATTAACTAATACATCAGCTATTCATGCCACTAAAAATGTATATGTTTTATGGTATCCTAGACTAGGTCTTGACATTTGGCTTAATACATATCTAAAATTTTGAGCGCCATACTATGCCTTTATAAAAACAAATACATAAAGCAAATCTTACTCATTTTCCTATAAACTTTTATTAAACACACATTTACTTCTGATTTCCTAGGAAAAAAAGTACAAAACTTTGTCATTATTAATACCTTTGAAGAACTTGCAAACTATAAACATGCAAATCTTGAGAAAAACTAATGAATTTTTTAAGAGAGGAAAAATTCTATTCATCATTATTTTGCTTAATTCTATTATACAATTCCTTTACACTCTAGAGAGTAGTGATTCAAATAGGAAAAGCAAGATGTGAATGCATGACCTCCATTCCAAAACCACATTCTCTGGAAGCCATTGTAGGGTTTGTTTTAAACCTCATGCACCAGCAATCACTATCTTGGAAAATCTTGCTTTAGCATCAGTCAAACAGCAGGAGGAGGTTTCTTTTTGTTCAAGCACAGCCTTGAGAGAGAAATCAGAGGTAACTTGAAGTAAGGGATCCTACTAACACACTACTTTTGCCCACATTCAGGGGCCTTCCCAGATGTAGCAAGGGCAGAAATTAAGTGCCAAGAAAAGCCTTTAAGGCTCAGTTAAGACCAATGAGACGTTGGAAAATACTGAGCAAAAAGCAATACCCCAAACCAGCAAGGATCTGAAAATCCTAAATACAATATATTCTCACAGATCTTTCTGATTATGTTTGGTGCATAATTAGAACTTTTTCACCAGAAACATTTGGCCCTCTTTTGAAGTAGGAAGGCAGAAGACAACAGGGATTATTTTGCAAAAGAAAAGCCTATTAACTAAAAAGATGAACTATCCCCAAAATCATAATTTTAAAACATAAGTAAAGGAGTAACTATCTTTGGGGTGATCTTTATTTCTTTTCCCTTTTTCTTTTTTGCAGTAAACAGACTTGAATTAACTGAAAAGCTAACATATTGAAATCATAGAATGAGCTGGGCACTGGTGGCTCATGCCTATAACCATAGCTACTCAGGAAAGAAGAGCTGAGGATTGTGGTTCAAAGCCAGCGCAGGCAGAAATATCAATGGGACACTTTATCTCCAACAAGCTACTCAGAGAAAGCCAGAAGTGGTGCCATGGCTCAAGGGGTAGAGCATTAGCCTTGAACAAAAGAAAATCAAGTACAGCACCCAGGACCGAAGTTCAAGCCTCAGGATTGTCTCACACACACACACACACACACACACACACACACACACACACACACACACACACACACACACACACACACACACGAGTGAAATCACAGAATGTAAGAACACTGAGCCTTCAGGGTCATTTTCTTACAAAGTCACTGAGACTTAGGTTTAATTCCCACCTTGCAATGAAACTGCTTGTTGGGATCAGAATATCTGTAGGCATCTTTCATTTTCAAATACAACTTTGGAGTTCTCAAGCCCTGTTTCAATGTTCCATTGTCTCTGAGGGATATGGTGGCAAAGAATAGCCAAGAGGTTGTTTCTGACACTTTGTCAAGAAAAGTAGCCTACTGCTTAGGAGATAAAGAAATTATAAAAAGTGGAAAAAATGCTTTCCTCGCTCAATTTTGTCATTTCACTTGTAATGAATTTCAAAGGTGTCATATGCTTCCTTATGTTCTCTCTTGGAATTACGTAGCTTAGATGACTAGCTATCTGTAAACTCTAAAATAAAAGGGATTCACAGTTTGGAAGGAAACATTCTTATAGTAGTATCATTTATTTTTAAATCCATTGTAGAATAAAATCAAATTTGATTTTTCTCTAGACTGCTTAAACTTGATTTAGATCCTTATCGAAAGATAAGAGAGATGAGACACAAAGCCTGGAATTTTCATCTTGTTCCTAACGGTCCTCATATTTTGGAAGTTAAGATTTTTTTTGTTTAGTTTCTCTGGTTCAACAACATGGTTTTATTTTTAACCTTTATAATTCCCAGAAATCTTTGATTCTAAAATTTGTTAAAATCAGAATTAACCTAAAGTGCCTATTTTGGCCCTGATATTATCTATCAAATGCAAATGTTCAGTTAAGCCTCAACAGGGCCTCTTGTTCTAGGCATGATTAATGTGGCCTCCACTCCTTTCCCACTTCCTCTCTCAGGACTGAAGTGGAAAGTGGGCCTACACTACAGCCTAAGTAAACAGAAACTTTCTTCATTCTACTGTTAAACATCGTAGTTTTTAGACTATAGTGATTAAAAGCATATTTTAATCATACTTAAAGTAATGTCTTTCACTTCCCAAATATAATAATAATAACATTCTCCAAATCTTGGTTAAGCTGTTCTCTTCCAAAAACTACTAACCAAATAGCCAGTCAGAAGAAAATCAACAACTCACGCTTTGCATGGAAGAATGTACAATGAGTCGGACTTGAATAATCAGGAACATTAAATGAAATTAGAGGTAAATGTATGAGCATAAACATCCTTGTTTCTCAGATCTTAGACATTATAGTGTATTCTTTTCATCTTCCCTAATTTGAGAGACTATGGCTACATCACTCATTGTTAATTCATGTGCAGTAATTTTTCTAAATCTCACACTTCTATACCTTTGCCTTTGGACTGTATGTCTTCAAATGAATGTCATAGGGATCATAACAAAGGGTAGATAAGCTTAAGGAGACTAGAAGCTTTAATACTACATAGCAGACTACCTTTCATGAAAAGCCTTCACTCTGATTTTCATTGTCTAATAGATAGGTTTTCCTTTATTGTGGAGGGGGAAGAAATGGACCTTTTTCACATGTCTAAACTGCAGCATCTGTGATTTCATAGATTCTAGATAAGTCTGGCTAGTCCCTATTCATCCACAGACAACATGAAATCAGTCCCCTCTCTTCAAATTCATACAGGTGCAAGACTGGCAATATTGAACCCAGAAGCCATTTACTTGGAAAGGAATCTTTAAAAGCACATCAACTGTTTTCATTGTTCCAGTTGAATTTGACTTAGGCATTTTGGACAATCTAGCCAACTCTTATTTCCACATGATACATATAGCACCATTCTCCTCATTTTACTTCTCCCCTCTACATTTCATAATCTATGAGTATTTTAAACTATTTGACTATATAGTATTTCTGAGGAATAAAAGAAAACAAATGAAAGAATCTCAATTGCTGGGCGTCAGTGGCTCTCGCCTGTAATCCTAGCTACTCAGGAAGCTGAGATCTGAAGATTGTGGTTCAAAACCAGCGTGGGCAGGAAAGTCCATGAGACTATTAGCTCCAATAAACCACCAGACAACCGGAAGTGGTGCTGTGGCTCAAGTGGTAGCATGCTAGCCTTCAGCTGAAGAGCTGAGGGACAGCGCCCAAGCCCAGAGTTCAAGCCCCACCACCGACAAAATAAAAGGAATCTCATGATTGCCAGTGTCCACACGTTGTCTTTTACCTGCTCTCATTTTTGCATGTAAATAGATTTCTGGATTGTAATTACAACAAGAATGAAATGTTCTTACTCTTATGTTAAACAACAACATATTTTAGTGCTTTAAGATGGAAATATTTATAATTATAAAATCTAATATTGGATAAATATAATGAAAAGAGAGAATTAAATTTGCTATTATATTAACAGGGATTTGAGATTATATCCAATTTCAAAATCTAATATTGAGGAAAAACTAATGAAAAGTATATTTAAAGTTTTCTGAACAAAATCTAGAATGATAGGTAGACTGTTCTGCCTTGATACAAGGACAAGTCTAAGTTGATGCCAGAATTTAATCTATAGTACCTGAGTATCTGGCTATCTTTTCTTTAAATGAGTCTAACCTTTCCAGAAAAAAGAAATTTACATCTTATTTATCTAAACATTACTAGAAAATTCTACTCACTATACATAGTAAAATGCCTCTAAAATTGTTCATCTATTTTTCTTCTAGTTACCCACATTGAACTTGTCTTTCTATAAAATGCCACAACTCCTTCTTCAAAGCATAACTACCCAAGATTGTTTTCCTATCCTTCACACATGTATTTTTCCCAAAAATAGGGCACTTCACTCAGTAGAGAAAGGGTTGATGCAAGTTTTACCTTTAAATATTTCATAAAATATTATCTAAATCCTTTAATAAACTTGCATAAAGAAGAAGATAAGACAAATTCTAATTTAACCTTTCTTTTTGGGTCCACACAATCCTATGGAAATTAAAACCAAGCGTTTTCAACTCACATTATTGGCACTGATTTTCTAAGGCTTGAATTTCAGGGTTTCAAAACAAAATTTTGGTGCCAGCTGGTCCCATGGCGGGAAGAAAAGCAAATGAAACCACAGAGACGTGCCAGTTTTAATTCGATTTCCGGCCCAGCAACCAACCTTGGTATGAAAATAAAACCCCATACTCAACAATCCTTCTTGTAGTTACCAATAAAAAATACCTACCCACCCACCCCCAAAAAAAACTCATCAACATTCTTCCAAATGCAACCAGTGACTATAATAAACTTGTCGGAAGGAGAGCTGCAAATGGCTGTGTCTTTTTAGGGCTAGACAGCATGGCAGGGCACATCGCAGATTGCAGGTGTGGGTATAAGGAAGAACAAAGGAAACTGAGCTTTTGACTTGGAATATAAAACTCTAGTCCTGAAGCAGAATTTGTACTTAATTGAATCTAACAGCTTTAGCAGGGCCTTTTGGTAGAAATGCTTTTACTTCTATCCTGTGCTTCCGTAATTGATTTAACATGCTTTGGGATGGGCACTTAAAGTCCGGAATCCTGAACATCAAAACAGAAACACCAACATGGGATACAATGCAGTGTGTCAGGTCCAAAATATACAGGACATAGGAAACATTAAAGAAACACAATGAAGAATTGATCCTGCTTTTGAAGTAGGATAAAAGATGTTTGCTTATTTCCAAATAACAGAGTCTTTTCATTTTATGTGCAAATATTTTCTTAACAAAAACTCCAAGAACTGAACTGATGGCTTATTAGGATGACTTCTTATGAAGTATACTTATAAGAGGATACAAAAATAGCACATAGATGATTATTTGGTGATCTTTAAGAACTGAACCTAAATTACTTATGATTAATGATTATCGACACTGATATGGGGAATGGTCACAATTTCCAGGTTTCCTATCCTGCTGAGAATATTCCTATACTCTTAGGATTTCAAATACACATTCTATAAGGTTCTTTAATCCTCATTCCTGCTTCCCTTATTCAATTTTTATCATTTGAAATGGCTTTGAGGGGATCCTCAGCTGTGAGGTTTTTCTCATTTGGATGAGGCAAGGTAGGTGGTATGGGGTTGGGAGGATGACTTAAACAATGGCTAAAGAATTATACTGCACCAAGGCCCTGGGTGCAATCTCCAGGAACTGCACAGAGAAAAATAGGGGGAAAGGGAATAAGAAAAGAAAACAGGAGTGTTCAAGATGTAAGTTACTTAGGAATTCAAATTTCATCAATTTCAATATCAATTTTCCTTTATAATTGTCATAGATGTTTACTTTTTCTCAAAGTTGAATAGAAAGCATCTAAGTATGAATCTATCATTTCTAACAAAGACAAACAAGATGGATAATTAAAATGTCTACTGACAACAAAGTTCGCAGCCAAATTATAGAATTATAGATGACTCACGGTTTATTTTTGTTTTTTCCTTTTAATATTGTCAGTTTACCTTTTGTCTAAATTATTGTTATAATTATAACTTATTGAGCCTACTTATATTTTGAATTAAAGGAAGATATGAATTCAATTAAATTAGGCATTTATGGAACTTATAATATAGTATACTTATGGGACTGACAAAGATCTCTTTAGAGTTAAAAAAGAATGTGACCACAATTTAAAAAAAACTGAGCTTTGAAAATTTAAGACAAGATATGAAGTTAGTGGAAGTAAATGGTTGCATTTAGAGAATGAGAATAATGTATTTTTTGAAAAGTACATTTGTTAATGATTTTTTTTTTAAATCGCACTTAGCTAGTTGGCCTAGGAAGAAGGCTATACCACTTCCTCCAAAATTCCATTAAGTACTTGCTCTCCCCACCATCCTCACTTCTGCTACTTCCCCAGGGTACTGATGGTTAAGTACTCTGATCTTGCTTTAATTTTCAGGAGAATGGAGAAGACAAGAAGAAGTAGAGTTCTAGTAGGAAAAGCAGCCTTTCTAACCACTTTGCCATTCTCTCTGCCTATTCCTACATGGTGCTACATTGCAAAAAAAAAAAAAATTGAGATATGAATATTTAGTGCACCAAATACTCTTTACATATCTTATACTTTAGAAATTAAGCTTAGGGTCCATTAACATGTTCTAATCCACCTAACTACTATGACCGGTTCCTTATCCAAAAATTCACCTTTTCCTTTATAAAGTAGTATCCAAGACAAAACAGACCTTAGCAGATTTTGCTCGATATTTCAATTTTATATATATTTAAATTCTGAAAATATATTTAATTTTGAAAATGAGTGATTTCCTTTCCTTCTAATTGGTCAGATTTGATGGTTTCAAATTCTTTGTTGGAACTTTTAGATCTTGTATGGACTTCTTTACCTCCTTAATTTGGTTTTCAGTGTTCATCTCAAATCCCTTAGTTGATTGGTTATAGTTTCATTGGACTCCCTTCCCTTTTGTTGGACTTCATTCAGCATTCCCTTTGTGGCTGTACATATGATATGACTATATAAGGTGATGTCAAATGAAATGAACCCCAAGATAGGGACACAGGAGCTTTTATCTTTCTTGCTGTTGTTTTTAATGTACTTATAATGTACTATGTGGGTTTTTTTTGTTTCTTTTGTATGTTCTTCCCCCATGGTATAATGCTTCTTTTCACTGTATTTGATTCCAGTGCCCTGCATCTTGTATATATACTATCTAATATGGGGAGGGGAAGAGAAATAACCAAATGGATACAGAAACAAGGATACAGTTTGACCCATTGTAACAATGAGATGTACATGACACTACAAACTTCTTTACAACTTGCGGGGGGGAGCAAGGAGTTGGGGATAGTAGAGGGAAAACGAAGGAGGGGGGTAACAATGCTCAATAGGAAATGTACTTATTATTTACTCATGTAACTATAACCCCTCTGTACAGTATCTTTACAATAAAAATATATATTTAAAAAAAGAGTCTCATGGACCTTCCTACCTTAGCTGGCTTCGAACCATGATCTCTGATCTCAGCCTCCTGAATAGTGTTCTCTCTGGGTTGGGGTTTGAGATTTATCTATAAAATGAAGACTGGATGAAATTATATAAAGTTTACTTTTTATCATTGTTTGACACAAATAATACACAGCACACTGGTCATTGTAATTTTGCCCACAAATATAACATATATATATATATATATATATATACTTTTTTCTTCCTACTCTAGAAGCTAATATCAACTCTGATCTGGCTGACACAACAGCTTTCTTACAGTTCTGGATTCTTCAATTTTTGTGTCTTTCCAGTACATTCACTATACAGACACAGACTTCTTTTAATATAGAAGTTGAGTCATATTAAACTTCCACTTCAAAACCCTCAATGGTTTCTCATTTTATTTATATAAAATATAAGCAAAGGAACTGTGTGCCACACCAACTCCAGAAGCCTGTCCTGCCTCTCTTTGCTACTCTTTCTCTCTTGCTTGTGCTGCTCCACCAGTGCTGGACTGTTTTCACCTGCAGGTATTTCCTAATTTGACATCATTTTGGGCAAATGACCTCACTTCTCTGTGACCCACGTTTTCATTCAATGTTCACATGATTGGGTTTTTTTTCCCCTCATCCCTAGAGAAAAGCCTTTCCAAATGTTTCTGCCTAAAGCCAATGTTCTTCCCCTATTGTTTTCTGTCTTATAATCTTTAAAAAATTCTATCATTGATCTTTGCTAACTCATTCAATCTCAATACTTATTGGATTTATGTTTTACTCATTCCCTCTTGTCTTTTTTGGTGTTTGTTTGTCTTATTTAGTATGATATCCTAGGGCATAGCAAGTTTCTTACCATATAGTGGACATTTGATATTTGCTGAGTGAATTAGTCACTTGGGAATGGAATTGGGGGCAAAAAAATCTCTATTTTGCTCTAGACAGCATGTGTGTTATTTACAAAGAATACTTAATATGAACAAATAGCCAATGACTATGATGAATTAGTGGGACTAGAGGAAGAAGATTAATAATGTTAATGTGGCTAAAAGAAATTGCTCTTCCTCCAGAGGTATGGTGGAGAGGGGACTTTTCTCTCTGCCTGGGAACCTCCACATACTTGGTGCCTCATTCTTGAAATGTAAAGCACACAAAAAAGCAGCAACTTCCAAACCTTTTTAGAGTCTCCCTTTAACTTTTCCAGGAAAGAATTATAGGGATACGTAGGCAAATCTTCTTTTTTTTAGAAAGTTCTTTGTGAAGTCTAGCCTTCAAGTGAAGGATAAGTGAAAGAGATGCGACATAAAATAACTGCTAACATGAATCTATCCTCTGAGCATTGTGAAGCTTCCCTAGAAACTCTTTCCATTTCCCTCCATAGGAACACTTAACAATTACTTCCTTGGGAAAAGGCTCCTCCAAAATCCAAACATTAAACTGAAAAGACCTGTTTTATCCCTTCTCATTTTCAAAGTCAATTATATCATTAAAATAATTGACTAAAATTGAAATGCAAATGCTTCCTCTTTTAAGAAGTGATCAACAAGCAAGTGCTGTCTTAGCACCATCCTGTTTTAACTTTATGTTCCTGAAAACACTTTATGCAAGTGTGTAACTACAAATTTTGATCAATTACTTTGCTTGACTGAAAGGACTAGGTTATTTCTTCTGGCTAATAGCTGCCGATTTAATGACCTACCATTTTTTTTCTCTTTGTTTAGATATGTTATCAACTGTAGCTTTCTTCCAATCTATTGCAAAGCAAGAGCTCCAAGTCATTTCAAATACTTTAATAAAATCTCCTGAGAATTTTGTGAATGTGTCTTCCTGGTAGGCAATTGCTATCATTCCTAATGAAAAACAGAATCCTTAGTATAATTACAATATGTCCTACTAGAACCTACTTAATTAGTAAATTCTCTTGAAGTTTATTATTAGCCTATGAGGTTGTTGATGCCATGGGTCTGGTTTGATTTCATTACTTCATTCCTAGAGCCTGTAGTTGTCAGGCAATTTCTCACTAATACCACATGGTAATTTCTTACTACATATTAGATGAGTAAATGAGTCGCATAATGCTTACTAATTTCTACAAATGGTATGGAATTAAAATTGTAACCTATAATAACTCTAGTGTTATTCACTCTAGGACCACAAAGATTACTTACTTCATATTGAACATTTTCATAGGTGAAAAATAAGATCCCAAATAGGTTAAAGAATTTGACTAAGTTTCCATCTTACTAGCTAGAATTACAATCCTAATTTCAATACCCCTTCAAAGTGTGCTGTAATATTTGGGACTCTCAGAACCAGTGGCATTTATTAAAAATAGTTAAGAATAGTGCAAAACTAAGCCCTTATGGCAACAATGAGAAATTTAAAGAGTAGGTATACCACAAAACAGAGCAAACTTAAATTAAAGACTATTCTAAATACTTGATCTCTTAACATTAAATCTTAAAAACCCTTTGCTATCCTTATTTTTTAAGCCTCCAGACACCGTAATAATCTCAATATAACCACTAACATCAATACTTGTATCTTTCAAAGATAACTTTCTGAGTCAAGACACTTAAATTTTTATGTGCCCCTACCATATTCAAACTCATAGCAATGTGTATCTTCTGGGTAATCCTATATGTAAATAATGTAAACCACTTAACAGACCTAATATAACTATCAGCCACTGAATCTGAATTTTCATGACTTTTCTAACTATTAAATTTTAAGCTTACTGACATCAACAAAACATTCAATTTTACTTGTTGCTGCTATTCTTGTTACCATTATGGTTCATTTAATAAATTTGATATGTTTGTGGAAGGCATTGATATGGTCCCCTGATAATCAGTTCTCCTCTCTCTCAGTAATCATTTACCTCTCCCCTCACCTCCTTCCACTCCTGTGAGTAGAAGGGACACATGGCATTGGTAAAACTCAATTTACTTTCACTTTCATACTCTGGTTATTAAAGCTTGAAAAATGGTCTTTTTCTTAAAGAATGATATTACATATTAGCCTATAAAACATATGCAGGAAGGCTGTTGAGAGCACTGGGATTTAACATAACATTAAGCAATTGATTTGACCCCAATTTCTTCTTTATATAACATTTTTCTTATTCCTTAGGACCCTCTTTGGCAATCACTGGATCCTGCCCTACATATTGATAATTACCTTAGCAGAAATTAGCTCAAGGCAAATGATTAAAAATATACTTAGATAATTGGTTGGCAAATTTAATAATAGTCATTGAATATTTCCATGGGGAAATTGTGTGGATTACTTCTGGTCCTTAACTCTAAGGAATCCCTCTGGGTAAGGAAGAATTACATATCCATGTCTAAAAACAAAAACAAAACTTTTGCCAAAATATATTTTTAAAAATGATAGAGGACCCTGAATCACGTATACACATTTTTCTAATATGGGGAGAGGAAGGGAAATAACAAAATGCTGAAACAAGGATTCAGGTTGACCCATTGTAACAATGAGATGTACAAGACACTATGTTGAAAACGAACATAGGAGGGAGGAGTTGGGGAGGTAGGATGGAAGGGATGGTAGGAGAAAAACAAAGGAGAGGGTAACAATAGGAAATGTACTCATTACCTTACTCCTGTAACTGTAATCCCTCTGTACAGTATCTTTACAATTAAAAAAATCAAAAAATGCAAAAAAAAAAAAAAAAGGGACAGAGGGAGATTGTGTGATACTCAGCCTAGAGGATGTTGTTTGAAGGTGGAAAACTCATTGAAATGGAAATTGAACTTCAGGGTTCAGTCAAAACATGGAAACCACATAAGTAATTTGAATATGGAACATTTCTTATAATAAATTAACTACTAAAGGTACTTAAAAGCCAGGCACTGGTGGCTCATGCTTGTATTCTTAGCTCCTAGCCACTCAGGAGGCTGAGAGCTGAGGATCTGGGTTAGAAGCCAGCCTGGAGAAGAAAGTCTGCTTCTCAGCTCCAAATCTATCCTTCTTCATTTCTCTTTGAACTTGGAGAGTTCGAGCTAATAAATACCAGCTTGCTGCTGATATTTATTGGTGGAGGGAGACAGAGTCATTTCAAGCCTTAACAGAGAAAGGAGCCTCTCTTTCTGCTTCTCGTGTGTGTGGTATGGATGACTGTGGTGTTTAGGAAGTCCAGTGATATTGATTTTAAGGTGAATTTTTCTGCCCCTGCCTCCACCAGTAGATGGTTTCCTGAAGAACAAACTTCTGTTCCATTTGCAAGAGTCTGTAAAACTCTGTAGGACTCTTATCTCAAAACAAAAACCAAAACCAAAAACAAGCCAAAATGGAACTGTAGCTTTTTTTTTTTTTTTTTGCCTTGAGCAAAAGAAGTTCAGGGACAGTACCTAGGCCCTGAGTTCAAGCTCCGGGGCCAGAACAATTTTTTTTTAAGTCTTTAATGACTAAAAGGATGAAAAGTACTCTGGGGTAGAAGCTGAACACCTAAAGTGTTAAGTAACACCTACAGGAAAACACTTCTAACATGTTATTTGGAAGAAATGAAGGCAGGGGCAGAAAAATTCACCTTAGAATCAATATCATTGGACTTCCCAGACACCACAGTCATCCATACCACACACACAAGAAGCAGAAAGAGAGGCTCCTTTCTCTGTTAAGTCTTGAAGTGACTCTGTCTCCCTCCACCAATAAATATCAGCAGCAGGCTGGTATTTATTAGCTCAAACTCTCCAAGTTCAAAGAGAAATGAAGAAGGATAGATTTAGAGCTGAGAAACAATAAACTTAAAACTAACACACCTACAGGGTAGAGAAAGAGGGGGGTGAAGAGGAAGAAGGAGAAGGGAGAAGAGAGAGGGAGCAGGAAAGGGAGAAGGGAAATAAACATAGTTGACACAGAAACCAACAGGGACCTAATCTGTTTCTCAAATCTGACCTCCATTAAAGAGAAACAGAGAGAAAGAGAGAGAGACAGTGACAGAGACAGAGACAGAGAGAAAGTTTATTGGGAACCATTCATGACCTTCAAATAACATGCAGCTATAATTTTAAAAAAAAATCTGGAGTGATAGAATGCAACTTTCTTCATTATTTTCAGAGAAATATATAGTTCCATAAAGTACATGATGGGAGTTGAATATTAAGAAAATATCTAGGTACATGAATAAGAAATATTTTTTTCTGTATCAATTACTCAAGGCTTTCTAGAGCCAGCCTACAAAAATAATTCTGAACTGAATTTTTTAAGTGAATCTCTCCAAGGAAAGGTTGGCAAAAACAGAGATGTCTCTAGCAAAATTTAGAAGGAATAAAATGAAAGAACTTCAGATTCTGCAGACAAAACATTTAGGCTGAGTGCCGTCCCTACTGCATGGGACTTCCAGCTGCTTTTGGATACCTGTCCCAGGGTTTTACATAATTTTTTCCAATGGAATGATTCCACAAGTACCAAATTAGAAATATATTTATTATTTTCTTTGGAAGATTTTTTTTTTACATATAATAAAACTGAGCCACTTTAAAGACCAGTGTGTGCCACAAGCAACAACTTAAACCACAAGACTGATTAGGAAGGACCTATTTTTTTTAATGAAATTCAAATTTCTCTTAAATAAAGAGAATACCTTTCTTTTGTATGACAGGATTTTACTTCAGTCAATTTCCTGGAAAAGGTCTAGAAAGTTCAAAAGATACTTTCTCCACTGAAGTTGAATACATTTCCTTATGGATTGCCCAGGCAAAGGACGAAACTGGGTGACTTTATACTTTTGAAGGCTAGTTAGAATAGGATTCTGCAGGAAATTTGAGGAAATCTTCTACTTCCGTGCTCAGAAGAAGAGCATGTACATGATAGCACCTTTTACATTTCAAAGAAAATACAAAGACCTTTTCAGAGTTGGTTATGATCCATCCATGTGGTGAAGTGGTTTTTCCTCTTATACTATAAATAAGCATTTGTATATAGTTATGTGGAACTCAGGTGAACTAAATTTAAAAAGTTTTTTAATTTTATTGTGAAAATACCATACAGAGGGGTTACAATTACATGGGCAAGACAATGCGTACATTTCTTATCAAGCATTGTTGCCTCCTCTTGGTTTCCCCTTCCCATCCCTTCCCATATATCCCCCCACCCGATTCTCCCCACCACACCAAAGTTGTAAAGTTCGTTTGTTGACATTACGACTTGTACATCTCATTGTTGCAATGGGTCCACCTGTATCCCTATTTAAATGATTTGTTTTTTCCCTTCCCCTCCACAAATTATACGAACATCAAATACAGTGAAAGCAGGGATTACACCGTGGGGGAGGGACATACAAAGCAACAAAGAAATCATCTTATAAATATGTTAGAAACAATTGCATGAAAGAAAAAAAACATTTGAATACTTGTCTTGGGGTTCATTCCCCTAACATCAACTTATCTGATGTTTTCTGCTTGACTCATACATATACTAGTTATTGCAAACAAGGGAAACCATGGGACCTATGTTTCTTTTGGCCTGGCTTAGTCACCTAATATATTTTTTTCCAAGTCTTTCCATTTCCTAACAAACGGGGCAATGTCATTCTTTCTGATGGAGGCATAGAATTCCATTGTTGATATATACCACATTTTCTTGATCCATTCATCTAGTGAGGGGCATCTGGGTTGTTTCCATATCTTAGCTGTGGTAAATAATGCTGCAATAACCATAGTTGTGCTGGTAGCTTTACGATGCTCTTCTTTGTGATCATTTGGGTAAATGCCCCAAAGTGGGATTGCTGGGTCATAGGGGAGCTCTATGTGGAGTCTTTTGAGGAACCACCATACTGCTTTCCAAAGTGGTTGAACAAGTTTACACTCCCACCAACAATGCAGTAAGGTTCCCTTCTGTCCACATCCCCTCCAGCATCTGTTGTTAGAGTTCTTGATTATAGCCATTCTAACTGGGGTGAGGTGGTATCTCAATGTTGTTTTGATTTGCATTTCTTTTATGACTAGAGAGGTTGAGCATTTCTGCATTTGTCTATTGGCCCTCCTTCTTTCCTCTTCAGAGAAGTTTCTCTTTAAGTCTTTAGCCCACTTATTTAACGGGCAGTTGTTTCTTTGAAGATTTGTTGTTGGTGGATTTAATTTTTTGAGTTCCAGGTACATTTTAGATATGAGACCCTTGTCTGTTGTATGGCTAGTGAAGATCTTCTCCCAATCTGTGGGCTTTGTATTGATCTTGCTAGCTATGTCCTTTGCCATGCAGAAGCTCTGCAATTTCATGCAATATCATTTGTCCAACTTTTCTTTGATTTCTTGTGTTTCTGGGTCTCTATTAAGAAAATTTGGGCCTGTGCCAAGGAGACCTAGGGTTTCTACAAATGTATTAACTGAAATGTGGTAGATTCAAGGGAGAATCCAAATAGCATAATTCCTTAGGAAAAAAAAGTCAAAGTTCAGCAATTAAAACACTAGAAAGTGAGTACTCAAAATGGGTGGGGTGGGATCAAGGGGAAAGCTGTGGACAAATAGAGAAAAGGGTAAGAATGTAGTTTTTAAAAAATCCAATGTATATCATACAAAATTAAGCAGAGGGGGGAGGAGTAGGGGAGGGGAGAGGAGGGATGAATGAGAATGTTGAAAGGAGTAACATTGATCAAGATATAGTGTATTCATAAATGGCAACTCTTCTGTACACTACTTAAAGATAACTGAAGATAATAAAAATGAATTTTTCTCTTAAAATTTTTCTTTTAAAAAATGTATTTTAGGAGAAGACTTCACTTTACTATGTACCTCATTCCAAACCAGCATTTTAGGTTCAAACATCTAAATTTGATGAGTGGACATATATATCACTGGTTCTGTTCCAGAGCATAAAATTTTTTTTATAACTCTAATTTCTGGTTTCTGTTGTTACTACTTCCCTCTAACATGGCAGCATGTGATTTATGGTGTGGAATTTCTAAGCTCAAGTATGCTTGAGCTGTGGGGAAATAAGGATGGGGATGGGATGTGGATGATGAAGAGATAGGGATTCTCTGTTAGCTTACAGTCTGCAGGTTTGAGACCTGGCATTTCCAGTTTTACTGCATCCATCCCTTTGAGATCATGGCTGAGAACTGAGTAGCCTTCAGTCTTGCAGCCTCAATCTGATAGATTCTTGGGAAGGCGACATGAGAAGGGAAAAAGAAAGCTCTGACACTGAACAACAAAACAGTAGAGCCTAGAATGCCCAGGTAGAGCTTCCTACCAAGCTTACCTGCCTAATCGATCATGACCAGATATTTCATATCCCCATCCTTCATCTTTATATGAGCAAGAAACAAAGTAAGCTAGGATAGTGGTAGACTTAAAAGAAGTGGTAGACCATGTAGACCGCTAGTCTTAGGTTTCTCCAAAGGAATAAAGCAAATGGGATAGAATAATTAGGTAGGTAGGTAGACAAGATGAGATTCATGATAAGAATTGGCTCATATGATTATGAGGGCCACAAGGTCCAATAATCTGACACCCACAAGTTGGAGGACTTGGAAAGCTGAAGGTATAATTTAGTCTAAGTCTGAAGGCCTTATAACCAGGGGAGTCAATGATGTAAGTGTTGGTTCAAAGCCAAAGTCCCAAGAACCTGGAGCTCCAATGTCTCAGGGCAGGAGAAGATGAAAGCAAAGCAAAGAAAATGAATTCACCCTTCCACCACTGGATGATTGATTTTACAGCTTGGTACATAGACATATGACCTGCAGGGATCACCTCAGCTCTGGAGATCTTATAAATCAACATTTATGTATTTATCCACTGTGGCAGTCTAATCAAGCTAATCACTTGGGAAATCCAGCTTTCTAATTTTTAAGGAAAAAGAGTTTATTGGGAGAATTAAATCTGTAAAATCACACATGTTTATTCAGGAAAAAACACCCACATTCTAATTGTCTTGTCCAACTTATGTAACTGACTAAGAAACAGGGTGTAACAAAAGCAGTTTGACCTTTTTTTGGGGGGGGCGTGTCTGGTCGTGGGGCCTGAACTCTGGGCCTGGGTGCTGTCCCTCAGCTCTTCAGCTCAAGGCTAGTGTTCTACCACTTGAGCCACAGCACCACTTCCGGCTTTTTTTTTCCTTTTTGCTTATGTGGTGCTGAGGAATCGGCCTCAGGCATGCAAGGCAAGCACTCTACCACTGAGCCACCTTCCCAGCCCAGCAGATTGACCTTGTAAGCATGCTTTTTCGTGTATTACATAACTACCATCTTATATATACAGTTGTCAAAGAAAGACTGAAGAAGAGAAAACTCAGAAGAAATATAATTCCAAATGTCTGAGGGGCTTTCATGTGAGTTAATTCATCTATTCAGGAATCTATTACGCAGGTGTTTCTTCACTGCTAGTCTTTATTTTTTGCTATGACTTTTGATGTATTTCCATAAGTTAAACACAGGTTTGTTTCAAACCTTACCCTGAGTCATAATCTATTTACATTGACAGATTATGTTTCACTCATCTTTGTTTCCATAAAGCATCTAGCCTTTCATGTAGTACACCCTTAGGAAAAATTCTTAGGAGTATGTGTAGATATTCAATTAAAATATATGAAGCGTTTATATACGATACTAGTAAAACCTGGTGAGACTCACTCCTGTTGGCAAAAGTTCGAGGTGAGTCACACCATGGAAATGTTGGAAAGTACAAACATTTTTTACAAATTTTTTTACATTTTACGAAATTGCTTTACATTTGCTAAATTAAAACAATATTTAAAAACTGTTCTTGAGCTCAATTAAACAAACTATGTGACCTATCTCAACCATTTATATACAAATAATAGTTCAGAAAACTGAACAGGAAAATGCAATAAAAAATGAATACTAGATAGTATGTACTATACAGACCTTCATGGCCGTTATGTCATTTCTACTTCTGTGAAATGTAAATAAATCATCCTACACTGTGTACAGACAGATGTTCACAAGGCAAAGAGTAAAAGTACTCTTTAGTTTATTATATTAAAATATTAATATTTTAATTGTTTTATTTTAATAGTTTAATAGTTAATTTTAATAGTTTGTTATATTAAAATATTATAGGTAACACATATTTCTTATTTTAAACCTTTTATACTTACTTCCACTGTATGTATAGTTTCAGTTTTACCTTTTATATGTCATGCGTTCTGAAAGATATGCTTTTCTACTTGAATATTGCTCAAGTATTGAACAAAATTGCATTACCTATATGAACTTTTACCACTTCTTAATGATACCACAATAACATGGAAAATTCTTGACATGTTCCCTGTCAATTAAGTTAATTTTATAAACATCTAATTAATGTCCAGATCATATCAATGAATGTATTATTAACATATTTAGTAAGTCCAGATAGTGGAAAAAACTGACATTCTTGGAAAATATTTTTGTATATGAAAATATTAAGAAAATGTTATTTTGAGACAACATGCTTTTGTTAGGAAAAATGCCCTTTTTAGGGCTTTGTAAGAAATATTGTGTAGTGAATTCTACTGCTAAAGACTTAGTGTGTGTTTAATTACGGTAACCTGGACTTTTGCAATTATGGATCTAAGTAGGAAACAGGATGTACCTGCAAGCCCTAGGTTAGATCTGATTGACAAATGTGCCAACACTCACAAATGCAAAGCAAATTCAGATGAGAAGGAGCAAGCACTAGGAAAGGTACTCAAATTAAGACCATTTTCCATGAAAGGGGAAACAATGACTACTTTCACCAAGGTCAAAAGCTATATAACTTTTCTCTGTGGTTTTCTGCTTTCTCCAACTGAAATCAGATAGGGACAAAGTGCTAAGAAACTGAAAAGCCACACAAATGCCTTTTCTGTGAAAGTATTATGTGGTTGTTAGGAGAACTAAAACCTGGATAACAGACTTCAGGGATTTTACCTATACTAAAGTTTTCAAAACATGTAAAACTGCTAGATAACTCACTGTAAAAGTAGTGAGAAAATTGTACATCAGCAACAGAAAGCCATAACTACATTAAATAATCAGTCATTTTAATTGAGGATTAATGAATACAGAATCAAAATGTGTCTAGGTTTTTGTTTCAATGTCATTAACTCTCATTCTAACATATTTAAAATTACACTGAAGACATATGAACTTTTAATATATACGAAAAGTTGGATATTAAAAAAAAACCAAATTCACAAACATACTATTTTCAGGAGGATAAGGAAAAAAACAAGTGTGTTCATTCTTTTATTAATCATACTGATGTAAAAACCAAAGCATTTCTACCTGGAGGCAATATCTTGTACCAACAGCATCAGGACTAGGAGAAGATAATCTCTAGCCTGTTGGCCTGTCAACACTAATACGTCCAAAACTCAGTACAAATTACAAGGAGTAGCAATCATCAATGATTAGACTGACTTAGCCTTTAGCTGCCAGACAAGGAGAAGCACAGTGATGTAAACTTGCATAGAGTAGGAAAAATAGACATGCCCTCCTCAGTCATAAATCAGAGTTTCCTGTTCCTCATTCAAGTGCTTACAAAAACAGTTCTTCCTTCTGGGTGGGTATTGTAATAGTGTCATCTGATGAACTTTAAAACTTATGCATCACTGTCAAAACTTCCACAGGTCTGGAGACAGGTATCTTTGTCCTTGAGCTATAAATTAGCTTGAAAGTCTCCAAAAATTTAATGGAGGGAATATAAGGAAAACTGTAATTTAATAGAGAGAATTGTACTGTAGTTGAAAAATGTGGATGCAGTGTTTGAATTCTTGGTCGGAGTCAATATCCTTTTAATTTCGGAGATCATCCAAAGATGCTTCATAAAAAATAAATAAATAAAGATTCCCTAATGTAGTAGAAATGTGTGAAGAAATCATGACTCTGGTTCTTTAAAAATTCTTATGATAGACACTGTTGCATCTGGAGTGAATTAGGGTGCTTGATACGGAGAGGTCTGGTTAAAGACCTGGAGAAACTAGGATAAAGTATTAGGTGGTGTAGTATTTATCAGGCCCCTTGAACGATGCATGAACTTCTGTGGTTCAACCCCAAAACCAATTGTTTACCGGAGAGTCTGAAACTCTGGACCCCATTATAGTCATGTTTAACAGCTACCATCACAAGTGTATCTAGACATAGCACCAGAGGCAACCCACAGGAGTTCTTATCAGTAGGGACAGTTCTGTATGGGGATAACAGATAACAGATATGAACAGATATGTAACATATACTGCTTTGGTGAGAGATAACTCTTGAAGATACCTACCAGTAATTGAGACATACTTGCAACAGGCCTTTTTAGAAAAATAAGGATTAAAATTTAAGGTGGCTTCATTTTAAGTTACAGAGAGATCAATAGAACACAAACAATGCCACACTAAAGCAACCAGCACAGCCATGCTCGTTGCAGCCTTGTTTACCATAGCCAAGATATGGAATCAACTCACATGTCCCTCGGTGCATGAATGGATCAAGAAACTGTGGTATATATACCATATGGAATTCTACTTACCCTTTAGAAAGAATGATATCGAAACATTCATAAGGAAATGGAAAGACTTGAAAAAAATATAAAAGTGAAGTAAGCTAGAGCCAAAGACACATAAGTTGCATGGTTTCCCTCAATTATGGTAGCTAGAATGTGCCTATAAATCTTCAAGTAAACACACTGAATGGTTAGTACACATACATGGTAACATGGGACATGGTAAATTATGTAGGAATCTAGACATTCACACACTGAGGCCAAAGGAGGATATGTATTGGGATGTTTGACAAAGGCTCAATAGCTATGTGCTTTATGATCATGTAAAATAACATTTTATGAAGTGGACTCCAAAAAGGAAGCAAGATAAATAATGCAGCAATAAACATAGTTGTGCTGGTAGCTTTAGTGTGGTCTTCTTTGTGATCATTTGGGTAAATGCCCCAAAGTGGGATTTCTGGGTCATAGGGGGAGCTCTATGTGGAGTCTTTTGAGGAACCACCATACTGCTTTCCAAAATGGTTGAACAAGTTTACACTCTCACCAACAATGCAGTAGGGTTCCCTTCTGTCCACATCCCTTCCTGCATCTGTTGTTATTAGAGTTCTTGATTACAGCCATTCTAACTGGAGTGAGGTGGTATCTCAATGTTGTTTAGATTTGCATTTCTTTTATGGCTAGAGAGGTTGAGTATTTCTGCATTTATCTATTGGCCATCCTTCTTTCCTCTTCAGAGAAGTTTCTCTTTAAGTCTTTATAAAGCCCACTTATTTATCAGGCAGTTGTTTCTTTGAAGATTTGTTAATTTTTTGAATTCCGTGTATATTTTAGATATGAGACCCTTGTCTGTTGTATGGCTAATGAAGATCTCCCAATCCATGGGCTTTCTATTGATCTTGCTAGCTATGTTCTTTGCCATGCAGAAGCTCTGCAATTTCATGCAATATCATTTGTCCAACCTTTCTTTGATTTGTTGTGTTTCTGGATCTCTATTAAGAAAATTTCGACCTGGGCCAAGAAGACCCAGGGTTTCTCCTATTCCATCCTGTAATGTTTTCAGAGTCTGCTTTGACTCTGAGGTCTTTGATCCATTTGGAGTTGATTCTGGTGCAGGGTGATATATAAGGATCTAGCTTTAGTTTTCTACAAGTGATTAACCAATTTTTCCAGCACCATTTACTGAAGAGGCTGTCTTTCTTCCATTCTATTTTTTTTAGCTCCCTTATCGAAGATTAGATGGCTATAGGTCTGTGGGTTCATTTCTGGGTTTTCAATTCTATTCCATTGGTCCTCACGTCTGTTCTTGTACCAGTACCAAGCTCTATTGATTACTATGGCTTTATAGTTGAGTTTGAAATTTGGTATTGATATTCCTCCAGCACTGTTCTTTCTGTTAAGGATTGTTTTTGCTATTCGGGGTCTTTTATTGTTCCATATGAATTTTTGGATTGCCTCTTCTATTTCCTGGAAGAATGAGGTTGGAATACTGATAGGTATCGCATTGAATTTGTAGATAGCCTTGGGAATTATTGCCATTTTCATGATGTTGATCCTTCCAATCCAAGAACATGGGAGGTTTTACCACTTTGTAAGTTCTGTTTTGATTTCCTTTTTCAGGTTTTTAAAGTTTTCATCATAGAGGTCCTTCTTTGGTTAAGTTAATTCCTAGGTATTTTATTTTTTGTGGGTCTATTACAAATGGAGTTGCTTTCCTGATTTTAGCCATGCTTTTCTCATTGTTAGCATACAGAAAAGCCATTGATTATTGAGGGTTAATTTTATACCTTGCTACTTTGCCAAAGTTTTGAATCAGCTTGAGTAATTTGGGAGTGTAGTCAGAGGAATTCTTTAAATACAAGATCATGTCATCTGCAAAGAGGGAGTTTTACTTCATTCCGTACTTGGATCCCTTTTATGTTTGTATCTTGTCTTATTGCTGTAGCTAGGCCCCTCAGTAGATGAATGGATCAACAAAATGTGGTATATATACATAATGGAATTTTATGCCTCCATCAGAAAGAATGACATTGCCCCCTTTGTTAGGAAATGGAAAGACTTGGAAAAAATCATATTAAGTGAAGTAAGCCAGGCCCAAAGAAACATTGGTCCCATGGTTTCCCTTATTTGTAATAACTAGTATATGTCTGAGACAAGCAGAAATGGTCAGATAAGTTGATGTTAAGTGAAATGAACCCTAAGTTAAGGACTCAAATGTTTTATTTTGTTGCTATTGTGTCTAACATATTTATAAGATATTTCTTTTTTGCTTTGTATGTCCATCCCCCATGGTATAACCCTTGTTTTCACTGTATTTGATGTTGGTATAATTTGTGAAGGGGAAGGGAAAAGACAAATAGTTTAAATAGGGATACAGGTGGACCCATTGCACCAATGAGAAATATAAGATGTTATGTCTAAAATGAACTTTACAACTTTGGCGTGGGGCGGGGGGTAAGGGGAGTAGATGGGAAGGTAAGGGGAAACAAAGGAGGAGGGAACAATGCTTGAAATGCACTCGTTACCTTGCCCATGTAATTGTAACCCCTCTGTATGGTATTTTTACAATTAAAAAAAAAAGGAAGAAAAAGAAGCAAGAGTTTTTAGTTGCTATTTTGCTGAGTTTTTTTCTTTTCCTTTTGTCTTGTTTGTATTTGGGATGGTAGGAGGAACAGAAAAGGTGGGTCAAAGGGTGAACAAATGCAACAGTGGTATTCATTAGACGCTATGTGGAAAATGAACTGTACATCTTGTAGGTGGGGATGGGAGGAAAAAACTGGGAGGGAAAGAGAAACATGGTTCAAAAAGAATTGTACATTATCTGATTCATGTAACTATAATCCCTCTGTATATCAACTCTACAATAACAATTAAAATAAATTATTTAGAAGTTAGAGAAGTGCAGAATATAAATATCTTACTAAGAAGGAAATACATTCAGAAGGTAGCTTATCTCAAGGGACTACAATTGTAAAGACAATTTCTCCACAAATATATTAGAAGGGCAAGATATGGCTTTAACGTAATCTAAGAAACTGTAAGGCTGAGCTGGTTTCCCTGATGTACTAAACAACTCTCTGTCTTTTCTTACCTGTTTTTTACTTATTAGTTAATTAAAATAGTTGAGGAGGCAGATGAGAAATATTGGTTGTACAAAAGCACATGCCTATTTTTTGTAAATGCTGAAAAATGAATATATACTTTTACAAGTAAATATATACATTGTCTCCTTCCTGAAAGACCTTATAATCTAGTCATAAAACCTTCTGGTCATCATGCTAACATTGATATGAATTATAAAAAAATTTTCATCTAGGTTTTTTGTGGTGTACTGGCTTTGGGAATATGAATATTTGTGGTCCAGGAAAGATGAATATAATTCATAGACAATGAGGTCAACCAACACTGAAGCCAAGCATTGAGACCAGATCACATGGCCAACTTCCTGTTTAGTTTCACTTGACCTTGTTTTTTTACAGTCATTAGAGGAAGTTTGGTTTCCTTCATTAATGTGAGTTTATGCTCATCATTAAGGACTTAGAGAGGTTACTGCCTCTCACATGCCCACTGCATAGTAGGTGAGGAACTTGAGAAGCTAAAGAATAGCTCAAGGAACTACTGAGTTCTGTTCTTGAGATTTGTGGAATTGAGAAACACCTCCTGATTATGAGATTAAGATCATATTGCCATCTAGTGACTAGGCCATCAAGATCAGATGTTCAATATTTGAAGGCAAATATCTACCTGGAGGAAGGCATCTGAAAAGTTGCTATTACCCATCTCTATATAAACCATCTCTAAATCATTTGCTGAAGTAGATGGCCTTTTAGGAAGAGATAGCCCTCTGTGTCCTAATCAGCTAGCTATCTTATTATGATAAATTTCTCCCTCTGCCACCTCCTTGCCTTTCAAACTGAATACTTTCCATCATGTGATGGGACAACTGAGTCTTTTTCATACTAACAATAGTGATCCAAAACTGGAGCAATATCATAATTATGTATTTTGGAAATACAGGCTTTATTAATAATCAAAGACAACAGATCATCAATAAATGCCATTGTAAAAAGAGTCACTCATACATTCCAAGATGAAGGGAGCACACCATGCCATGAGAACCCACAGGAAAGTAAAGGTATGTCAAGAGGCAAAGAAATGAGGGGGAAATGTTGGCAAAAGTTTCTATTGTGGTTTCTGCAGAAAGTGATAGGTAAAATAAGGTAAATAGACTTACAACAGTAGAGCTGAATAACTTGAGCAGGCTCTGGGGCAAAGGGTCTATCTTTAATTATTTTTTACCTGTTCCTGTGGATAGTAACCTGGAGTGTAAGAGTTACAGTAATCTGGAAGCAGTTAGGGTTTGTCCTCTCGATTCTTTGTGTTATAGCTTGACTATATAAAATGTCCCCCGTCATAAATACCTGCCACCAGGCAGTAACAATGGAGCAAACTCAAGTCTCTGAAACTGTGTGCCCAAGTAAGTCTTTCTTCCTTCCCTTCTAATTGTTTGTCTTTAGTATTTGTCAAAGCAATGAAACAGCTATATGTTGAGAGGAGCCTGGAAGGAGAATTGTTTGCTATCCCTAGGAATTGCTTACCCCATGAAGGAATAATCCTTTCGGGTTCAGTAAGATTGGAAGATTTCATAGCATTAGAGTATAAATGTACAGTTAATACATTTCATTAGCCTATTCCAAAATGGTAGTCATTTCTACCCTGGCTATACATATAGTTTTCCATGATGACTCCAGACCCAAATGAGATACTGAGACCTGGAAAAGTATGTAGCAGTGAAACAAACATGTCATCAGCTTCAAGCTAGTTAGAGAATTCAGCACATATTAATGTTATTTTTAAAGGCCAAAATGAGCCTGAGCTAAGACAAAAAAAAGATGATTTGGAAAAAATGATGAAATAATCCTCTGTGAAACATTCATTGCAACAGTTCACCATTTAAACAGGCTTGGCATCAGTCATCTTTTTGTTAGATTGTTGTTTGTACCTCGTTTACAGTTCCCCTCCAACTTCACCTAACCCAGGGAATGATGGAAAGTCTTTCTATTGCCAATAAACAACCAAATCAAGGCAGCGTGGGAAAACTTGTCTACTATCCTATGTACTAATGGGGAAGATGGTAGTAACAAAAATGTTAACATTTCACTAAGCAGAGTTAAACCACATTTTTTTTTTGTTTGAGAACATTTCTTGAAGTGATCAAGCAAACACGCACTTTTTATTTAACAGATGAAAATCCCTTTTCCCTCAGATCCATTACTTTCAGTTAAGGATCTGGAAATGTAAATTTGGGAAAATGGTATAATTCCTCCTTGTGACCACAGAAACAAAAATCTATTCGTTAATGACTATAAATTTTCTCACATTCTCTGAAATGTGAGAAACTGGAGAACACATTTAAACTGTAGAATTCAATCTGGGAAATTTTATTTTAATAATAGCCAACTTCTTTTGACAACCTCCCCCTCTTTTATATGTACAGTACCTCTCTATATACTTGCCAGCATCCCACACTCCATCCATGCACACAGCTGCTCTTGCCTTACTACTGCTAAAACAGAAGACTATGAAATGCTAACCTGTGTCTATCCCAGAGTCATCTGTCAAGGACAATACAGTCTGTGTAACATGAATAAAATCATGACTGCATAGACAGATTGATGCCAAATGTGTGCACTACATAATTTTGACCCCAATATTCCTCCTAGAAATCTTGAATCAAGTCCTAGTTGAGGTCTTTTAGAGTGTAGTAAGAGGTACAATAACTGACCCCAACTTTTTTATAAACAAATTCAATATAAAAGACACTAATACAGAAATGTTTTGAACCCTGATTGGAAAGCAATGCAAATAAATAAAAGGGATATAGCAACAGTGTACTAGAATTTATAATAAAAACATTTTTAATCATTAAGACAAAAGAATCCCCAAGGCAGCCTTTAATTAAGTACAATTAAGAGGAGCAGGCAATACGTGTGGCCACAATGATCTGGGAAGGAGCCATGGAAAGGAAAGGATATGAGGTAGGTCCTTGAAAATTGATGGGATTTTAAGAGATAAGACACATTTTGGGCATGGAAGACAAGGAATAAGAGCAGTAGGATATTTCCTCTTCGGAGAAGTCTCTCTTTAAGTCTTTAGCCCATTTATTAATTGGGCAGTTGTTTCTTTGTTGCGGGATTTAGTTTTTTGAGTTCTAAGTATATTTTAGATATTTTATGGCTAGTGAAGATCTTCTCCCAGTCCATGATCTATTGTCTATTGATCTTGCTAGCTATGTCCTTTGCTTTGCAGAAGCTCTGCAGTTTCATGCAATCCATTTGTCCAACCTTTCTTTGATTCGAATGGCCAATAGACACATGAAGAAATGCTCAACTTCTCTAGCCATAAAAGAAATGCAAATCAAGACAACGTTGAGATTCCACCTTACCCCAGTTAGAATGGCTATAATCAAGAAATCTAGTAACAACAGATGCTGGAGGGGATATGGCCAAAAGAGAACCCTACTCATTGTTGTGGGAGTGTAAACTTGTTCAACCACCCTGGAAAGTAGATTCCACATAGAGCTTCCCTATGACCCAGAAATCCCATTTTGGGGCATTTACCCAAACAATCACAAACAAGGTCATACCAAAGCTACCAGCACAACTATGTTTATTGCAGCATTATTTATCATAGCTAAGATATGGAACCAACCCAGATGCCCCTCAGTAGATGAATGGATCAAGAAAATGCCTCTGTCAGAAAGAATGGTATTGCCTCATTTGTTAGGAAATGGAGAGACTTGGAAAAAATTATATTAAGTGAAGTAAGCCAGACCCAAAGATACACAGGTCCCATGGTTTCCCTTGTTTGCAATGATTAGTACATATCTAGGACAAGCAGAGAAGGTCAAAGGCTATGTACATATGACCACATGAGATAATACGAAGTAAAATGTACCCCAAGACAAGTGTTTTTTTTTCTTGCTTGCTATTGTTTTTAATGTACTTACAATACACTATGTGATGCTTTTGTTTCTTTTGTATGTTTTTCCCCCACAGTATAACCCCTGTTTTCACTGGATTTGATGCGGGTGTTCTGCATCTTATTTTTGGGGGGAGTCCAGTCGTGGGGCCTGCACTCTGGGCCTGGGCACTGTCCCTCAGCTCTTCAGCTCAAGGCTAGTGCTCTACCACTTGAGCCACAGCGCCAGAATCGGACCCATACAAGGCAAGTGCTCTATCACTGAGCCACCTTCTCAGCCCGTGTTCTGCATCTTATGTATACATTTTTGTGATTTGGGGAGGGGAAGGAATATAGCAGAACGCTTAAATGAGGATGCAGGCTGACCCATTGTGAGGACAAGATGTACAGAACACTATTTTGAAAATGAACTTTACAATGTGGGGGGGTGGGAGGAGTTGGGGAGGTTGGGAGGGAAGTGATGGTAGGGGAAAAACAAAAGAGGAGTTAACAATGCTCACTATGAAATGTACTCATTACCCTATTCATGCAACTGTAACCCCTCTATACAACATTTTTACTATATATATATATATATATATATATATATATATATATATATATATTTCAAAAAGAAGAGTAGGATAAGACTGTGGATAACAAAGTTGATGTGGAACAAATGAGTAGTACAAGAGTTGAAGGAGAGACTATAGATGATCCACTTCATTTATTAGTTCTGTGGATGGCATGGGAAGAGACTAAAAGTGAGGGGTGGGATTTATTTCATTGTACCAAAACCTTCCAGTCTCTCTGTTAAAAGCAAATGGTTCCTACCCTTCCACACATACTCAAAAGACTTGGAACCAGTCCACCAGGTACATTTCCATCCCTACCTCTGTTCATTGTCCATGAGGGGAGCATCCCACATACCTAAATCGGGCCAGGCTATCATTACTGAAATAATTTATATTTCTTTTCACTCCTAAACTCATACACTATTCTGCCTCCAGTAGTGTCCACACAAGTTTCATGAGAAGAAAATTCCCTATATCTTCACCCTCTTTAATAGATACTCATTCACCTTTGTCTCCTGGAAGATATTTCCATCTATGAGTAACTCAAGTGAAGAGTCCATCTTCTACATCAACCCTACTTCCCTTCCTTTCTGGATATCAAAGTTGCTAAGTAGATAATTGTTACCTTCCTATTATGCCCTTCTAAGATTATTTACTTAACGCCTTAGTCCTGAAAGTTATCTCATTAGCTCGTTAGAATCTTCAACTACATTTTCATTTCTATTATCAACAGACCTGTCATTCACCCTCATTCACTGAGAATATTGTCATTAGCTTAATCTTTTCCTTCATCCTAATTCTTGCCAATTTCCTAGTTGAATTCAGTATCTTCTCATTACCCTGCTAGAAATGATTCTGTGTTCCCCCATTGTGCTTGTTTCTAAACATGGTCTACATACCCCAGCAGGATAGGTACTACTTCTAAATTTGAGACTTGGAAGTAGTGGTTCTCTGAGCATAGTCTATAGAATAGTCCATACTGACCTTCAGGTTTCTGGTATAACCCAGGCTGATTCCAACATCGAAGTCTTACAGGTATTAGGGTCCCTGTGTGCAACACCAAGACCCTTTCCTATTTCCAAAAGGCTCCTGCTTCCTTCCACAACACTTTAGCTCTCAGAAGAAATGCTTGATGCACAGGTAAATTCTTCCACCCTAAACAAAATCTGGGCAGAGATTTTTAAGGGAGGGACAATTTTGTGTCCCAGGGAATATTTGACAATGGGGACATTTTTTGTTTGTCACAACTGGGAGTATAGCTAGAATGTAATGGCTATGTTAAAGCCATACATGCTGCTACACATTTTATAATGTATAGAACAGTCTAGTATAAAATGTCAGTAGTACTGAAATTGAGAAACCCCACAGAAGAGTAGGGTTGTATATATTGTAGCATTTGTCAAACTTATAGTATTACTTATTTAATGTCTGTCTTTCAGGTCTATTTTGGTTATCATTAAATCATGAGCAGCTATAACACAGTAGTGACCAATGTCTGCATTTGGGGAGAAGGAAACAGAATATATATATATATATATATATATATATATGAATATAAAAGATAACTTTCATTAATTTAGTAGTCAGCAAAGTTTAGCCCAGAATGCTGTAATAAGTAGAAATGGTAAGTAAGAGGAAAAAGATATTTAAAGATTATAATGAGTCTGTGAATAATTAAATATGAATAATGGAAAAAGTATAAAGAAAAATCTTAGAGATTGATCAGTCTTAAATGAGACAAATAGAAGTTGTTTTTTAGATCATTTTACCCCTCGTTTATTTTCTTTTTTATTGTCAAGGTGATGTACAGAGGGGTTTCAGTTACATAAGTAAGGTAATAAGTACATTTCTTGTCCAACTTGTTACCCCTTCCCTCATTTTCTCTTGCATTATTAACAGTGCTTTTATATTAAAAAATGAAACAAGTCAAACTCAAAGACATATGAAACAACATTAAATTAAGTTAAAAAAATTAAGTAATGAGAGCGATTGAAAGACAGATCACTCCCACCACAACTGCAGTTTATATGAAACACAAACCCGAGCTTGCTGAGAGCCAAGACACAAAGGAAAACATAGTTTTCCTTTATGATTGGTCTTTATCTTAGATGAGCTTAATATCATTCAATGCTATTCTCTTCAAAGTTAACTTGTATTAATATTCTAAATGTTTGATTTGAAAGGACAAATTTTTCTGGAACTGAAATGTAAGACTGGATCCTAACAACTCTTCAGAAATATTAGGTTTTAGTGTAAACTATTTTCAAGAATAATATTATGGAAGTACATACACATCTGTCATGTCACCCTTCTTATAACGACCTGTGGTTAACTAGGAAATCATAACTCTACAAAGATAGTTATACATCAGTGATTCCTAGCTATCTGAGGGATGCTGTGTTAGGGACAGTTGGCCTTCAAACTATATGCCTTCCCCTCTACTGTTTGAAAATAGTGGACTCCCTCACAGAGCCAGTGAAGGTTATTTTTCATTGAGCAAGGGCATTGATGCTAGATTTTGTTCAAAACTCAGGGGGGGGAATTTGATAGTGGAGTTGAGGGGAAGAGAGTTGGTGATTTGAGAAACAAGTGGTACCATTTCTACCATCTTGCACAGTTCCAAACAGATATTTTTAATAAACTTACATATTAGTTTTCTCTTTCTTTTCCTTTTCTTGTGTGTGTGTGTGTGTGTGTGTGTGTGTGTGTGTGTGTGTGTGTGTGTACTGGTATTGGGGCTTGAACAAAAGCTTCCTCGTTTTGCTTAGTTTTTTTTCTCTCAAGGCTGGCACTGGGCCTCTTGAGCAATTTCCTCAAATGTTATTTTTCTAATTTGTCTCTAGATCTTAAATGACATTAACTATGATGTAATGGTTGCTAGTAATAAATATTTGTCCCTCTTTCATATTACAATACCTGATCTAAGAAAGAACTAAAATTATTAGGTAGAATAACAATTCAAGTGAAGCTTTAGGTCAACTGGTTAACAGAAAATAAGTATCCTAGATATTTCCAAGTCATTTCCCAAGGGTGATCAATAATAGAGTGAACTGATTTTATCACTAACGAGGTCATCTGAACTTGGCAGTAATTCCTTAAAAGCAACCTCATCATTGGTTAATGTGAATTTGTGGCAGATATTTATCCCTTAATAATTTAAAATTGGCCAAGCTCCAGTGGCTCACACCTGCAATCCTAACTACTCAGGAAGCTGAATTCTGAGGATCATGATTCGAAGTTTTCCTGGACAGGAAATTCTGTGAGACTCATCTCCAATTAGCCACCCAAAATCCAGAATTGGAACTATAGCTCAAGTGGTAGAGCACTGGCCTTGAGCAAAAAAGCTCAGTGACAGTTCCAGGCCCTGAGTTCAAACCCCATGACTGGCGCGCCCCCCCCCACACACACACACTTAAATTGAAATAATCCAGTTCTACAACTGTATATTGACTGGCATTAGAAGAATGCAACTGGTAATTATCATCTACAATTTCTCAAATCACAAATTTAAGAGATAGTTTATATTATGTTCTAAGGATTTTTTTAAAAAGCATTCTTTCTTCATAACCAGAACAGCTAATAAATTCTAGGCCAGTGAAGGTGGCTGTCTTTCATGGGTTAAATGTATAGTCACAAGGCTTGTTGGAGAATTAAGATGAAAGTTGAGAGTGGATGAACTTGGAAGTTGGGAGGAAATAGTGTACAAGTACTACACAAGTACCAGCTTGTGTTGTTCTAAGCAGATATTTTCTTATTAAATTCAGATGTTATTTTTCTAATTTGCCTCTGGATTTTTTAATGACATTTACTCCAAATACGACATTTAATAGCTCTGTGAAAAAAATAAAATTTTACAAGAGGGAAATATTTAGTATGAAAAAGTTGGATTTAAATTCATTTTCCCAGTATTCTCAATCCCTTTCCTCTTTTGTGTTTTGCCATTGACAATAATTCCAGTGTCTTAACAGTAAAAGCTTTGAAGATGAGTCAAAGTACGAATGATCTATATTTATTTGGGTAACTGCTGGAGAAAAGACAACATCTCATTTGAAGTTCATTACTAATTAAGATTAGATCTGAACCTCCCCAGTTAAAACTGATTTATGTGGGTTATTCTGGCTTCTAAAATCAGCTTGACAAATTTATGATACCATTGTTTGAAAGTAGAAAAATAATTTGTTGAAACATTTTAGTCTAACCCTGGGTTGGATTAATGTACTATTGTATGCTGGTTGCTTGTTGGTTAGTAACACCAACATTGAAGCTCAAGAATTTGGTATTGTAGTTTATGGCTTGCCTTCCTGTTACCCAAAAATTCCTATATTCAGGACATCTGGGGTGTCATCTGTGTGGCTCCAGTGTTCTAGTTTACTCGACTCTTGATACTATAAGTTATTTGAGAAGTCATATTTCTCTCTGTAGCCTCCAATTCACACAGTACCCCGCAAGTCATAAGCACTTAATGATTTGTGGACGAAAGGAAAAGAAGTAAGGAGAAGAAAAAAAGATAGGATGAAGAAGTAATGGGGTAAAGAGAAGGCGCCGGGAATGAGAGAAAATGAAGCCTAAATAAGTATTTATTAAAAAATAAAACATGATCCAGTCTCCAAAGTTCAAACTCCTGATACTGGCAGAGGAAACATCTTGACTCAGAAAGCTTTCCCAAAGCCCCTTAACTCATTTCATGTTTAGGATCCTACAGAACTAAGTCTGCACAAATGGAATGTTGCCTTGGCTCTAGCCAAGACTTACTCATTTAATCATTTGGAGAAAAGAAAATGAGGTGAATGAAGAGAAACTAAAGGGAAGGTTAGGAAGTGATGGGTCATAAATGAAAATAGAGTCTATTTGTTTGTACTTATTTAAAATGTAGTTGACATTGGTAGTTATATTGCTTGTGCTAAAGTAAATTATAGATGAGGTACAATTTATGAAAGTTGCAACAGAATTTACTTTTCACAGCTTGTGTATATTTGAATAGTAAATGCTCCTCTAAAGTTACTCATGACATTCCTCATGCTCCCAAAGTAAAAACTTTTTCATTGTCATTTCACAAGTTGGAGATTCCACTGCTTTTATATATACATTGTATGAATGACTTCTTCTCCTGTATCACCTTCTCCTGTGTGATCTCTTATCCAACTTTAGGTACACCAACCACTTTGTTTTCCTTGCACAGAGGATTAGCATGGTGTGCCTCTTCTTAATTACTAAATGACTTGTCCCCACTGTAAGCTAAAATTACTCTAAATTATTCTCATTTACAATTTTGAGAGACAAATATTAGATCAAAGAGACTGTCTTAAAACGTTTGACAAAGCCTTTGAAAAAAAAGCCTATAGATAAGATGAAAAAATGTAAGCTTAGGTGTTGGCAGAATTCAGAGGATTTATGCCTGACTGCAAAGATAATGTACTTCAGAGCGTGGGTTTGGCCTTGTCCTATTTTACATGTTTATCAGTGATGTGTATGACAAAATCATGCTTATAAAACCCTCAGAAGACCAATATTTTGGAGATCTACATCAAAAGACAGGAATTCAAAACATTCTCTCTGGGCTTGAAGATATGACATGAAGTTTTATGAAGATGAAGCAAACTGTACTTAGTATAAAAATAAAATCAACTGTGCAAGTTCAAACAAAAAAGAATGTGGCTAAACAGCACTGATTGCGAGAAAATAGAAGATTTTAGTTGGCAATTACTTTAATATATGTTAATAAGATGTGTAATCTCCACCTACCTTAGCAGAATATTTTTATTTATCTTGTCTTTAAGTAGTTACACAAAGGAGTTTCAATTCAATATATAAAGTATTATTTTATGGACAATGGATACAAAACTAATTTAATGGTCCCTTAAATTAAGAGATAATGACTAATGAAAGAAGATGGAAATTGGTTCTGCTTTAACAAAGGAAAAATACCTCAACCTTCCAATATCATATTTGTTATTATCCCTATCCAGTTTCTGGCTTGCACTGGAGATTTAATGCATATTATTTGAGTGCACAAATAAACATAAAGGTAATAGTTCAGTGTCAGACATAAACCTAATGTGAATGTCTTTACACATATCACAGATTGAAAATACCTAAACTTTTCATATACTTTTCAATTTCATATATGTAATGGATATTTGTATATAATAAAGAGATGCTGGTTTTCTCCCAAAAAGATCACAATATTAGACAAGCTCAGTTGACAATTTGTAAGAAAAAAGTTTCTAAGGCAGCGAAGAAAACATGGAATAAAATGAGCAACGCACAAATCTATTTTGGTCAAAGTCACCAATGTTATTCTGAAATAGAAACTTCAGTGTAATTGAAATTGATAAGGAATAATTTTTCAAATTCCTGAAAGCCTGGCATTTGTGAATTCAAACCTAACAGAGTGGTCTGGTAGACATACCCCAAAACTGTGTGTGAATAATCATGAGGTATATGGGTTCTTACATCTTTCCACTGAAGGTGAACTTTTTGATTTCCAGTGAGGAAAAGAAGGATTGAATCTCTCATCAAAAGGAAGACTGAGTTATACAACTATGTACTTTCTTAATAGCATTTGTCATTGGTGATGACGTGAGAAGTTGGAGAAAGCCACATGAACAAGTTTATGGAGTGCTTACAGTCTCAATATTCAAATAAAATATTTGAGATTTTTAAAGTACTGTGAGAAAAATGACATGATGTGCTATGTCAGAAAATGCTTCCAAGCTGGTTTATCTTCAGCCAAGTGTCCTCTAAACTATGTGCCAAAAATGGTAATAACATTTTTAAAAATATGGCTTGGTACAAATTTATGAATACTCTGAATAATTTCTTAGAGGATAATTAATTTGTAACAATACATGTACATCTTGGCTTCTAATCCATCAGAGTTGATAGGTAAACTTTCTTAAACTGATGTGCCACGTGATCACTTTATAGTGGCCTCTAAAATACCAGTACAAGAGCAATCCTTAAAGCCAAATCAAAGCTTATGAAGAAAACATACCATGAAAAGTAAGCCAAGGATTCTATAGGCAGTAGAGAAAAAGTATGTTTTCTGTAACAATTCTAAGCCTATAACATCCTGGTTTAATATATTGGTAAGTGGAAAAAATAACAAACTCCTAAATATCCAACGACTGCCTTATTTTTTGTCAGCTAGAGTTATTCTAGCTTAACCAAAGTTATATTGAGGCATACTCTTACCGAATATATTCAATAAAATTTCCAAAATGTGGATATTCGTATGACATGTACACTCAAATTTTTGAGTAAATTTAAATAATACCCTTAAACAATCATAAAAGTCAGTAAGCAGAGAAAATTCTCTTCCAGCTAATTTTTTTCAGAGAAACTATGTTATCTAACCTAGATTTCTTTTTTACCTGTCACCATGGACCCCCAAGTGGTGTCTAGCCTTTGAAAGGACCCCAGTTACTAGAAAGGTCACTCAATAGGTTCATTAAGATGAGTCTCTTATAGAGGATAAAGCACAGATATGTCAATATCATTTTTCTTTGTGGAAAAGAAAACTGAAACTAGATCATTTTTACAATTAATTTTTACTATTTTAAGTAGCTGTACAATTGGCTTTTAATCAATATGTAAGTTTATCAGTATAATTGCAGTAGCCAAATTATGGAAACAGCCCAGATGCTCTGCATCTGATAAATGGATCAAGAAATGTGACATGAGATGAGATAGATAGACAGATAGATAGATAGATAATGTGTGTGCCACATATGCATATATGCACAAATATGTACATATACATATATATCATGGATTTTTTCATCCATCAGGAAGAATGTTACATCATTTTTCAGTGACTTGTATGGACCTGGAAACAGTAATGTTGAGCCAGTAAGTCAAGCTTAGAGAGACAAACAGCACATGTTTTCTTTCATATGTGGTTTTCTTTCATATGTGGAAGCTAGATCTAGAATATGAAATATATTTTATGTTTGAATCTAGCAAGTTCTTGGCACTTGGCAATGAACAGGGAAAGGTACTGAAACTGTTATGTTCTTGGGCCTGATGACCTCAAAAAGCTTTTAAATACCTGAATCCAGTGAAGGAATGCCTAGAGGCAAAGCCAAAACTATAGAAGCTAGGAAACTGGGATATACTCCAAGTCTCCTATGGCTATCTGTGGCTGACTGTTTGGCAAAAAATACATGTTTTTGTTAGCTTTGAGTAGAAACTAGGCGTCTTTTCCCATACCTCACCATCATTGTCATATAACCACTGTGTGTATCATATATAAAATTTACACATTTACAATTAGAAGAGAGCCTCAGAGCAAAGTAGAAGTATACATTTTCTTTTCTTTCTCCTCCTCTCTCTTCCTTTTCTTTCCTTTGTAAGATACATAATCCTTTCATAAAAAGGAATGTCAGGCTCAGGTAGAATTTCATATTATTTTACCAAAAAAAAAAACCCCACAGAACCAAAGAGATTACAGAGGGAAAGCCCCAAACAGAACACTTGGTTACTGTGAATATAACAGTGAACTGTCTAAACAGGCCCAAGGAAGGAATTTTTACTTACAAAACAAAAATATCCTTATCCTAACCTCAATCCCAAAGAGCCTTTGACAGAATCTCTCCAGTTGGGTCCATTAGCCATAAAATTATTAGCCATAGAACTCATAAAAATTAGCCATAAAATTATTAGCCATAGAACTCATAAAAATTAGCCATAAAATTATTAGCCATAGAACTCATAAAAATTAGCCATAGATTCATGTCCTCCAAAGGACAACTTGTCAGTTTCACTTCTTCCTGCTCCTTATTGCAACCATATCTGTTGAAAATGGCCCCAGAAAAGAAGCTTTACTCATATCTCGAGAGGAATTTTCTTCATTGACTAGAAGCAAAGCAAAGATCCTGAAGTAGAAACATCATAATTTTATGATATCGGTAGAAAGAACAAACAGCTTAAGTGAGTAGGACAAATTCCAATATCTTCCTTTACAAGGTCCAGTTATTCCAGGACACTAGCTAAGATTTCCTAAGATGAAATGGCCAGACAAGTGTAAAATAAATCAGTTGAACTAGAGAGGAGACGGTGACGTTATCCTGACCTGTCTGCAGCCCGTCTGAATGGAGGAACAGAGTATGAAGCACATGTTAGAGTTGGGGAAAAAAATTGAAAAATTGTCTGAATCTGGGCTCTTCATTTTGGAGAGGAGAAAACAG
The DNA here is from genome assembly GCF_024711535.1 of Dipodomys merriami. Classification (NCBI taxonomy): domain Eukaryota; kingdom Metazoa; phylum Chordata; class Mammalia; order Rodentia; family Heteromyidae; genus Dipodomys; species Dipodomys merriami. The sequence continues at coordinate 89,776,003 of NW_027203381.1, forward strand.
ATATCCATTGCCTAAGATATTCATATACTATTATCACCAAACATGTCACTTCCCAAATAAATGTCCTTTTGATGCTACTACCATGTTTGGAACAAATAGTCTACATATATGTGCTCTTTTTATTTTTGCCAGTTATGGGGCTTGAACTCAAGGACTGGACACTGTCCCTGAGCTTTTGTGCTCAAGACCAGCACTCTACCACTTTGAGCGTCAAAATTACTTCCAGTTTTTTGGTAGTTAATTGGAGGTGAGTGTCCTTCCCTGGTTGGCTTTGACCCATGATCCTCAGATCTAAAAGATTACAGCCACCAGCAACCAGCTAACCTATGTGCTCATGATGAAACCATATACTTAGTTGCTACTATTTGAGACCTAACACATTGGAGTGCAGAGATGTAAGATGTGAAATATTATCCAACAGTATATGCAATTTGCTGAACACTATAAAAATAAATCTAAGGTATGAACTTTGGGGAAAACAGCTGAGAATTTAACTTATAGAAATTACTAACTTTTAGTGAGCTAGTCTCCAAATTAGTCACTAATAGGCTTCAGAAACAATGTTGCTGCTTTGGAACAACTTTTAAACATTTTTTAATTAAATATTCTGACATGACAACTAGGTCCATGTGGAATCTGTTGTTTAGCAGGGCAACAGAATGGTTGCAACATCTAGAATATTATGGACAATCAGAATCTAGCCAAACCCTTCAATGAATAGTCATACAACCTTTCTTCAGTAAAACTTATGAGATTATCCCCAGACTAACACCACATGTTCACTGGAACAGGATGAAGAGTCAACTACTCTCTTTTTCCAATTTCATTCAGTTATATGAACAATGAAATAAAATTTAAATTTGGCTTCTCATTTCTCATCTGTCCCATTACTACTTTCTAATGTCATTTGTAAACCTTCAAAATAAATAGGCTAACTTATAAACAACATGTTCATCAAAATTGTTCAGTGCCAAAAGTTCTATGAAAATCTTACAGAAAAGTATGACAATGAATGAGAAAAATATAGCAATGCCAATTTTCTTGTTCTGGAAAAGTAGCCAATCAATTTATGTGATAACATTTAAGTATATTTGCTTATTCCTAGTGCTTTGGAAGATATATGCATAACAACATGCTTCACCATATCCAGGAAGTAGAATCATTATGTCCATTAGTAATCGAAGGGTAAAGAACATAGAATAATACTCAGCCTTAGAAAATGGAAAATCTTGTCATTTGTGATAATGTGGATGAACCTGGAAGATATTACACTAAGGGATATAAGCCAAGCCCAGAAATACAGGTACTATATAATCTTATTTATATGTTGAATCTACAAAAGTTCAACTTAGAGAAGGAAAAGTAGAGGTGGTTATCAGAGGCTGGGGGGTAGTGGGTGAGGGTTGATGAAAATTAGGGAGGTGTTAGTCAGAGGATGCAACATTTCAATTAGAGTAATTTTTTAAGACCTAGTGCACACTATGGGGACACGGTAATAGTATGGTAATATTTCAAAATTGCCTAACAATCAATTTTTAACAATTCTTTACTATTAAAAAAGAAAACTATGGGATAGTAGGGGAAAAACAAAGGAGGGAGTAACAATGCTCAATAGGAAATGTACTCATTACCTTACTCGTGTAATTGTAACCTCTCTGTATCTTTACAATAAAAAAATCTTAAAAAAAGAAAAATATGCATATCTAAAATATACTTGGAACTTAAAGAGAAACTTCTCTAAAGAAGAAAGAAGGATGGCCAATAGACACATGAAGACATGCTCGACCTCCCTAGCCATAAAAGAAATGCAAATCAAAACAACATTGAGATACCACCTCACTCCAGTTAGAATGGCTATAATCAAGAACTTTAATAACAACAGATGCTGGAGGGGATGTGGACAGAATGGAACCTTACTTCATTGTTGGTGGGAGTGTAAACTTGTTCAACCACTTCAGAAAGTACTATGGAGGTTCCTCGAAAGACTCCACATAGAGCTCCCCTATGACCCAGCAATCCCACTTTTGGGCTTTTACCCAAATGTTTACAAACAATACCACACTAAAGCTACCAGCACAACTATGTTTATTGCAGCATTATTTACCATAGCTAAGATATGGAACCAACCCAGATGCCCCTCAGTAGATGAATGGATCAAGAAAATGTGGTATATATACACAATGGAATTCTATGCCTCCATCAGAAAGAATGACATTGCCCCATTTGTTAGGAAATGGAAAGACTTGGAAAAAATTATATTAAGTGAAGTAAGCCAAGCCCAAAGAAACAGGTCCCATGGTTTCCCTTATTTGCAATATCTGGTATATGTATGAGTCAAGCAGAAAAGGTCAGATAAGGTGATGTTAGGAAAATGAACCCTAAGATATGTATTTAAATGTTTTTTTCTTTCATGCATTTGTTTCTAGTGTATTTATAAGATTATTTCTTTGTTGCTTTGTATGTCCCTCCCCCACAGTATAACCCCTGCTTTCACTGTATTTGATGTCAGTATAATTTGTGGAGGGGAAGGGGAAAAACAAATCATTTAAATAAGGATACAGGTGGACCCGTTGCAGCAATGAGAAGTACAAGTTGTCATGTCGAAAACGAACTTTACAACTTTGGTGGGGGGGGGGGAGGATTGGGTGGGGGGGTGGGGCAAGGCTGGGAAGGGATTTGAAGGGTAAACAAAGGAGGAGGCTACAATGCTTGATAGGAAATGTACTCATTATCTTGCCCATGTAATTGTAACCCCTCTGTACAGTATGTTCACAATAAAAAAATATATATTTGTAAAAAAAAGAAAAATATGCAACGTGATAGATACATTAATTAGCTTGTCACAATCTTTCTACAATGTGTAAATGAAAATATTACATTGCACTACATAAATATATACAATTAATATTTGTCCCTAAGGTTAGAAATGCCTGTACTAGAACTTTTAACACAATATCTTATATATCATATAAATTTCAGACTTAATTTTCTGTATCTTAACCTGTAATATCAAAAGCAGTAAGTGAGGTATAGCATTATTTATTTGCATTTGAAAGGTTACTTGGGTTAGTGTGATAGAGCACTTGTCTAGCTCTAACACCATACACATAAGCATCACACATGCACACACTAAAGAAAAGCAGAAAGATAGAGATGGAAAAAGTAGATATACTGCAAATTAAAGGCACTTACCAATATCCTGTATAAACTGCCTACAATGTGATGAAGTATGAATTATTTACATTTTTTACTAATTAAATCATTCCTAGTGGCCTTTCAAACCTGCAGATTTCCCTAAGCTACAGATTTTCAGTAGATTCACCATGGATAAAATCAAAGAAATAATTTCTGATTAGACAGGTCTCTAGTTCTACTGCTTAGACTTTTGTCATAAAATTAATTATCCTAGAATCACAAAACTAATGTGTGAGAGCTGAACACTGAAATGGAAATGTGCATGTAGTAAGCGGTTGGGCTGCTTTTGAAACTTTGAGAAATACAGCCACCTGTTGGGCTTAGTCTGATATCACACTTCGTTCCCAGCTAATTCTTTTAACATTCTTTGAATAGGAGAAATCTAGTCTTTTTTTCCTGAGGGAAAAAATGTAAAGAATAAATATAACCATGACTTTCCATTATTTAGAGAAATAAAGATGACAAAGGCAATCCAGTTCCTTATCTGTTAAAAGATTAGGTCTATGTATTCATAATGTGCTTTTCTAGTGTAAGTAGATAAGAAAGTTTCATCATAAGATTAATAAATAAACAATAAGATTTGGAGAGTGTAGCTCAGTAGTAGAGAATGTGCTTATATATATAAGTCCTTGACATCTAAATAAATAAATGAGCTTTAATTTTTGTCACAAAAGATGAAGTATTAATATTTTTAATTTCTACTCAACACTGGCATTCTAGAGCAAGGATTGGCAAACATTTTTATTTTAAATTAGTAGTTTAGACTCTGATGGTCAAAGGTATCCCTTTTTCTTTCTTTTTCGTGATAAAGGAGGGTATATTTCTTCACTGTACTTTAAAATGCTGTATCTATTAAGATGCACAGTATGATGTTTTCATATATACATATGTAGTGAATCAGCTGCTCTAATCAAGCTGATCAAAATATTCACTTCTTCATATAGCTTTGTCTTTCTTTGTGGTGAAAGCACTAAAGATGTATTCTCTTGGCATATTTCAAGTACACAGCTGGTAACTAGATAGTCCCTGTATTGTACATTAGAGATCTAGAGTGTATTCATTCTATGTAAGTGAAGTTTTGTGCCCTTTGATAAATAACTTCTCATTCTTACTTCCCATACTTCTGGGAACCATCAATTTTCTGCTTCTCTATATTGAATTTTTTTAGATTCCATATATAACTGAGATTCCACACATAAATAGCATTTTTCTTTCTATATCTGTTTTATTTTATCCATATTGTTACCCATCTGCAGATTTCATATTTTAGGCTGAACAAAATTCCATTATTTGTATTATATATTAATATTATATACAAGTTGCTATTGTAACTACTGAGTTCTATTGTTGTGACACAAAAGAAACCATACACAATAAGGAAACATAAGGAAACATGAGGATGGCGAAGCAAAAATGACATTTTATTGACAAAACTGTGAGTAGCAGATGGAGATATAACACTTGTAAGGTTCCATCTCCTGCACCCAGGAAAAATGTTAATAACTCAGATTTGAGCATTAAGCTGTAGCTTTTATGTGCCCTAAGACAAAGCAGACATGCTCCCCCCCCCTCCAGGACCCTGAACAGCTTTGCCCTCTGCTGTGAGCTCTTCTGCCAAACAGTCATGTGCTACTCACTTACCTCAAGATCTTGTTTTAAATATCAGCTTCTCAGTGACTTAACTACATCATTTACAATGATAGCTATTCTTCTCCTATGGCATTTACAACATTCTGAAATACTTGTTATCATTGTATGTAGACTATCTCTCCCACCATCCATAAATGTAGTAGAAATACTAAGATTTTTACCTAGGCAAAAATATTGATAGATATCATTGCAGTTCCTAAGGCTGGAATCATTTTACTAAAACTTTACAATAAACTTGCCATTCTCACTTGATAGACGAGGAAAATGATTCTCAGAAAATTTATTAACTTGTTTTGTAGGCAGTAGGTAGTGTGAGATTGAATTTTATTCCAGGCACATTGATGTCAAAATTAGTTTTCTGTCACAATAATCTAGCCTTGCCCCATTCTCAGCATCTAGAAAATTTCTTTTTCTATAGCCAAATTAACCTCCGCAATTTCTCAAACCCGAGGATAAACTTGACTTCAGTTAGAAAGCAGCTGATAATCTTTAACCAAGCTTGATAGTGAACATCATTCACTTTAAAGAAGCTGGAAATTTTCCCCAGTTCTGAAAACTTAGCTTCTTTTGGAGATTGACAAGCTTATCACTTGATAACTCTTGTATGTTCAGTTCTTCACCGTTGTCTGGAAACACTATGAGGTCTTGACAGTTCCTCTCCTATGATTAAGACATTAGCAGCGGATGTAGTTCAGTGGTGGAACATTTGCCTAGCATGTAGAAGGCCCTCAGTTCAATATCCAGCAGAGAAAAGATGAGAGAGAGAAGAAGAGAGACAGAGACAGAGAAAGATGTAAACAGACCGAGACAGAGAATCTATATTCAATATTGATTGATAGCAATGAGGACAAAATTAAGAGGGAGAAATAATGAGTCATCATTTTAAAGAAAATTAGACACATTTAGGGGAAAAAATAGAAAGAATCCATAATATCTCCAGCCTATAGGAATAGTTGGAAAGATAAATTCACTTGAAGTGTAGACTAAACATAGAGAGAATTAAATACAGTAAGAGTAGTATCTTAGAAATACTCAGCAATACATAATTGTAAGCATTACATTTACACTTTTACTACCATTCAAAGCAACCTGAGATGGAAAGATTCAAACTATTCAAAATCCATGTGGCAAGTGAAACGGGGGCCATAGAAGAAAATAACAGGCAAGACAGTTAAGCTTGGAGCATGAACTCCATCTCAGGACACCTTGTCCAATTTACTTTCCCCTTGATCATTTGGCCATCTAAGCCAACTATAATAATTGATTCGTTTACCTAAGATGATTCAGCCAACATCATTCAAGCCAATAAAATACAGAAAGAACCAGTCCAAGAAGAATGTTTGAGAACAAAACTAAAAGTTTATGATAAAAGCTAGAACTTATAGATCCAAAGTTTAAAAAGTCTGATCTTTTATTTAATAAAAGAGAAAATAAAATGGATCTGGAAAAAATATGAGAAGTATTCAAGCTTTCTTTCTCCAAGTATGCACAAATTCCAATTAATTTTATTAAACTCCATGACTAACAAGCCAACCTTTGTTCTCTCCCTTCACAAATAATCAAAACTTTCATTATTTTGCATGATTATTTCGTTTCAAATGTCAGCAGGATAAATGATTGTCTCCTAAATGATCTAGTTAGTAACATTTTAAAAGCCAATATTTACTGGTGCCTGTGTTTAATTTCCAAAGCAATGAAAACATAATACTTTGATCTCTGGAGTGTTTCTAATAAAGAGAATAATATTCTAGATATCAATCAATACTTACCATTAAAGTTTTCACCTGGGAAATGCTGCTTGTCTTGGTTTTTAAATTTTGTACTTTACTGACCTCTGCTTATTTTGGCCACTGGGAAATGCTGTTCTCACTTTACCAGAAGAGAAACCGAACTCCACAACCTGTCTAATGAAACAGTGAATCAATGACCATTCTTGGAAAAGAACTAAATATGTCTTATTTCTAAGGTTTATACAGATTTTTGATGCCAGGATAAAATCTCTGTCTAACAGAAAAAGTAGCCTTTCTGAACTCCAAAGGTTAAAGACACTGGAGAAGTTGGCATTCTTAAGACATTTTAGTAAAGAGAGATTCTTTTTCATTATATGATCCCTATCCTTTACAGTTCCAAATTAAATGATTTTTGTGGTAATGATACTAAAGAAACCCTCATGAAATTTTTACCAAAAACAAAATTTCTAGTGTTTACCAGAAGTTCCCTAAGGAAAATATATCTTTTCATTAAAGAGTTTAGAAGTCAGAGAATGTTACCACAGGTCGAAATAGACTGCGTGGTAAATAAAATGGTGGAATCAGGTTCCTTCTGACCAACTTCTCTTCATCCTATTTCATAACTTTAATCTTTTACCTCGGTTCATTTCTTTTCCTTGACTTAAAATAATCTGTTCAAAAATATTCAATTAGCTGAGAACGATAGATCTTCATGCTAGAAGAAACCAAAGTCATCTGTGCATGATGCCAGCTGGGTCAGGAGCTATCAGAGCCCAAGAAAATTCAGGAATGCATCCATATAGAGAGGTCATATAGTTGGCATAAGGGATCAGATTCTTTTTGTGTTTGAAAATACCATATAAAGGGGTTACAATTACATGGGCAAGGTAATGAGTGCATTTCTTATCAATCATTGTTGCCTCCTCCTTTGTTTCCCCTTCCCATCCCTTTACATCATCCCCCCATTGCCCCCCCCCGCTTCCACCTCCCCATTCCCCACCCGCCCCAGCCAAAGTTGTACAATTCATTTTTTGACATAAAGTCTTGTACATGTCATTGTTGCAATGGGTCCACCTGTATCCCTATTTAAACAATTTGTTTTTTCCCTTCCCCTCCACAAAGTATACCAACATCAAATACAGTGAAAACAGGGGTTATACCGTGGGGGAGGGACATACAAAGCAGCAAAGAAACATCTTATAAATATGTTAGAAACAATAGCAAGAAAGAAAAAAATTTGAATCCTGATCTTGGGGTTCATTTCGTCTAACACCAACTTATCTGACCATTTCTGCTTGTCTCAGACATAAACTAGTTATTGCTAATAAGGAAAACCATGGGACCTATGTTTATTTAGGCCTGGCTTACTTCACTTAATATAATATTTCCAAATCTTTCCATTTTCTAACAAATGGAGCAATGTCATTCTTTTTGATGGAGGCATGGAATTCCTTTGTGTATATATACCACATTTCCTTGATCCATTCATCTACTGAAGGGCATCTGGGTTGGTTCCATATATTAGCTATGGTAAATAATGCAGCAATAAACATAGTTGTACTGGTAGCTTTACTATGGTCTTCTGTATGATCATTTGGGTAAATGCCCAAAAGTGGGATTGCTGGGTCATAGGGGAGCTCTATGTGGAGTCTTTTGAGGAACCACCATGCTGCTTCCCAAAGTGGTTGAACAAGTTTACACTTCCACCAACAATGCAGGAAGGTTCCCTTCTGTCCACATTCCCTCCAGCATCTGTTGTTAATAGAGTTCTTGATTATAGCCATTCTAACTGGGGTGAGGTGGTATCTCAATGTTGTTTTGATTTGCATTTCTTTTATGGCTAGAGAGGTTGAGCATTTTCTCATGTGTCTATTGGCCATCCTTTTTTCCTCTTCAGAGAAGTTTCTCTAAGTCTTTAGTGCACTTATTTATTGGTCAGTTGTTTCTTTGAGGATTTGTTATTGGGGGATTTAATTTTTTGAGTTCCAGGTATATTTTAGATATGAGACCTTTGCCTGTTGTACGGCTAGTGAAGATCTTCTCCCAATCCGTGGGCTTTCTATTGATCTTGCTATCTATGTCCTTTGACATGCAGAAGCTCTGTAATTTCATACAATCCCATTTGTCCAAACTTTCTTTGATTTGTTATGTTTCTAGGTCTCTATTAAGAAAATTTCGACCTGGGCCAAGGAGACCTAGGGTTTCTCCTGTTCCTTCCTGTAATGTTTTCAGTGTCTGCTTTGACTCCGAGGTCTTTGATCCATTTAGAGTTGATTCTGGTGCAGAGTGATATATAAGGATCTAGCTTTAGTTTTCTACAAGTGATTAACCAATTTGGCTAGCACCATTTACTTAAGAGACTGTCTTTCTTCCATTCTATTTTTTATCTCCCTTTTCAAAGATTAGATGGCTATAGGTCTGTAGGTTCATTTCTGGGTTTTCAGTTCTATTCCATTCATCCTGAGGTCTGTTCTTGTGCCAGTACCAAGCTGCATTGATTACTATGGCTTTGTAGTAGAGTTTGAAATTTGATATTGATATTCCTCCAGCACTGTTCTTTCTGTTAAGGATATTTTTTGCTATTCGGGGTCTTTTATTGTTCCATATGAATTTTTGGATTGCCTCTTCTATTTCCTTGAAGAATAAGGTTGGAATTTTGATAGGTATCACATTGAATTTGTAGATAGCCTTGGGAAGTATTGCCATTTTCTCGATGTTGATCCTTCCAATCCAGGAGCAGAGGAGGTTTTGCCACTTTCTAAGTTCTGTTTTGATTTCCTTTTTCAGGTTTTTAAAGTTTTCATCATAGAGGTCCTTCACTTCTTTGGTTAAGTTAATTCCTAGGCATTTTATTTTTGTGGGTCTAAAGCAAATGGAGTTGCTTTCCTGATATCAGCCATGCTTTTCTCATTATTGGCATACAGAAAAGCCATTGATTTTTGAGGGTTAATTTTATACCCTGCTACTTTGCCAAAGTTTTGAATCAGCGTGAGTAATTTGGGAGTGGAGTCTGTGGATTCTTTAAATACAAGATCATGTCATCTGCAAAGAGGGAGAATTTTACTTCATCTTTCCCCATTTGGATCTAAGGGATCAGATTCTAAGTAGAGTCTAGGCTGTTGAAGACAGAATTTCAGAACTTGAGAGGTTTAAAACAATTTTTCCTGAGAGGGGCAAGCCAACATGAGATGTCAGAACCCAAACAATCCAATACAGGTCATCCATGAACATCATGGGAAGGACATCCATCCCAGAGAACTCTAGCATGAGGTAGAAAGCTTGCACAGGGTAACAAAGGTGCCCATACAGGAGCAATCTACAGGCATCAGAGCACAGCAGGATGAGACATTCATATCCAAGATTGGACATCAGGAGTGATAGTGCCTATGAGAGATTCTGATACACACACACACACACACACACACACACACACACACACACACACACACACACACACACACACACACCAGAGAGACAGATGGAGACAGAGAGAGAATAAAGAATAAACCAGGTTTCTCAGTGTCAAAAATGTGAGTACATATATAGAGAAAAAAATTGAAACAAAATCCAAGAATAGACCTGAAGATAATAATAGATAATATTATATTAATAGGTAGGTAGGTAGGTGGTAGACAAAGATAGAGCTTTCTAAGTACCCATTAATATATATTCCAAAATTTACTTAAACTTACCCATCACTAAATGTAAAGGTTGTGTGACATAATGGGGAAAAATGCTTGTAGATTCAGGTTGGAATAATATCTAGATGCGAAATTTATTCCAGCCATTGAATGACTTTATATAACCATAGTGAACATATGTGGCAGGAACAAAGCAAACTGTAAAGTATCTTCAGTTCTTTTAAGGCGATAGTTGTTGACTATGGGTAATTTTTGACCCCCAGCCCAAGAGGTATTTATTAATTACCACAGATATGTTTGTTTATCACAACTGGCAGGTATAAATAACAGCTAGTGAATAAAGGTAAGAGATTCTGCTAAACATCCAACCACACCAAGGACAGCACTCACAACACTCACAACAAAGAAGTGTTGATACCGTGTGCAGTTGTGTCATGGAAAAGCTCTATTGAAACACAAACCCAATACCTCAGAATGCAACTGAATTTAAGGATGGGATCTTTAGAGAGCTGATCTTTAGAGAGTCAGTCTGAGGTCATAAATGTAGATGCTCATATCACTGTGAGATCTGCACTTGGAAACTCACCTCAAATCATGACATCTCTTTTTTAAATAGCAGGCCCTTGTTGAGGAGAAAGACTCTATATGGGACAAATGACTATAAACAGCTGGTATTCTGTGTCCAGTAACTCAAGTCACTGGCTGACATGTCAGCCTCTGAACTCATCTACTAAGCGTCCTCTAAATCATTATTTCTGCTAAACCTTTAAAGTAAGCAGATAGAAAGTAGTACCTGACTGCTGGAAGCATGGACCTGGAGTCTTTTTTTCATGCTTGGTAGAGCACAAAAGCTTTGTTAAGAATCACTCAAGTACAGAACAAGTTTCTTTTCTTGCTAGACTGTGTGACAGGCTGAGAACTGGCCACTTGTGACAAAAGGAGAATTCAAAGCATAACTTCACTGTGTTTCTTGGGCTGTACATGCATACTTGCTGACTTCTGTAAGGCTTGCTAGTAGCTTGGCTTCTCAGTCCTTTGTCCTTATTTGAACATAGAACACTAAATCCTGCTTTAGCAACACCCCCTAGTCAGAGAAACTTAAATCTCGGGACTCTGGGGGTAGACCACAGCCCTGGGAAGAATGAGCTCAACTAGGAAAGAATAATTCTCACCTGACAGTGAAAAAGTTGAAATGGAAACAAGTAGAACACGTGATTTTCAATGGGCTACCTCTGCCAATCTATTTCAGAAACAGAATGATGGAAGCAAATACCTTAAATAGAAGGATGGAAGAAAACAAATACCTAAGGAAATACAAAATACTAAGATGAGTCTTATGCCAGAGTCCAGCGAAAGCATTACTTTAGAAGCCAGTGCTCACGGTTTATTGTAAATCTAAGAATGCTTTGTATCATTGTTTAACTGTACATTAAATGACATATGTATATGCCACTTGATTATTATTCATTCAAAGGAATATTTATAGTAACTATATTCCATTATGGCTTATTGCAGAATGAAATGCCCATAAAACAGAAATGCCAATCTTTCCAGGTTCATTGCTAAGTAAGCTCGGGCTTGTTGGCCACTCACTTATTCTGACCTGAGAAGATGGCAAGACCGTGCCTTCTCCCGACCACGCTCCTCTACTAGCCAGTATGCTTATTTACAGTATGCTTATTTACATCCAATTAAGAAGCCCTAATGTAAACAGGACATTGAAATCCACTAAAACCAGACTATGTTTCAGGAAAAAGGAAACATAACTGGCCAATACATACATTGAATGCTAATTAACTAGAAAGGAAAAAAAAATATTCTCAATACGATCCACTGGTAAAGATGTGATTTTAAAAAATAGGCTGTGGTAATAAAGATGGTAAAAGATAATAATTTGGTATTATGCTTTAAAATACAACATTTGGATTTTGTCTTTTTTTGTCAGAAATGTATAGTGCATATAAATTCTTATGTCCACATGTTGATAGCCATATATAGATACTATAGTGTACATACACATGATCATTTCCATTGGAATATTTTCTGGTAAGAAAAATTGGCAGAGCTTTATTGAGTAAACAAACAAGCATACAGAAAGACAAGCAGCAAACAGACAAGCAGACAAGCCGCAAGGCAGAGGCACACTCACAGAGTGCAGGGGTTCTCAAAGGGAGAGACTACCATGGGATTTTGTTAAAACATTAAAAGCAACACATCTACTCATTAAAAGGAACATGTTCAATATAATATGTAGACCTGTATTTTTTTTATTGTGTGAATACCACACAGAGGAGTTACAATTACATGGGCAAGTACATTTTTTATAACGAGTACATTTTTTATCAAGCATTGTTGCCTCCTCTTTGTTTCCCCTTCTCATCCCATCCCATATTCCCTCCCTCCCCCCCCCATCCCTTCCCCCACACCAAAGTTGTAAAGTTCGTTTTTCCACATAAGGACTTGTACATCTCATTGTTGCAATGGGTCCACCTGTATCCCTATTTAAAAGATTTGTTTTTTTCCCTTCCTCTCCACAAATTATACCAACATCAAATACAGTAAAAGCAGGGGTTATACCATGGGGGAGGGACATACAAAGCAACAAAGAAATCATCTTATAAATGTGTTAGAAATAATCACCTGAAAGAAAAAAAACATTTGAATACATATCTTAGGGTTCATTTCCCTAATATCAATTTTTCTGAATTTTTCTGCTTGGCTCAGACATATACTAGTTATTGCAAATAAGGGAAACCATGGGGCCTATGATTCTTTGGACCTGGCTTACTTCACTTAATATAATTTTTCCAAATCTTTCCATTTCCTAACAAATGGGGCAATGTCATTCTTTCTGAATGTCATTTCTTTCCATTGTGTATATATACCACATTTTCTTGATCCATTCATCTACAGAGGGGCATCTGGGTTGGTTCAATATCTTAGCTATGGTACATAATGCTGCAATAAACATAGTTGTGCTGGTAGCTTTACTATGGTCTTGTTTGTAAACATTTGGGTAAATGCCCAAAAGTGGGATTGCTGGGTCATAGGGGAGTCATAGGTTGAGGAACCTCCATACTGCTTTCCAAAGTGGTTGAACAAGTTTACACTCTCACCAACAATGTAGTAAGGTTCCCTTCTGTCCACATTCCCTCCAGCATCTGTTGTTGTTAGAGTTCTTGATTTTTGCCGTTCTAACTGGAGTGAGGTGGTATCTCAATGTTGTTTTGATTTGCATTTCTTTTATGGCTACGGAGGTTGAGCATTTCTTCATGTGTCTATTGGCCATCCTTCTTTCTTCTTCAGAGAAATTTCTCTTTAAGTCTTTAGCCCACTTATTTATTGGGCAGTTATTTCTTTGAAGAATTGTTGTTGGGGGATTTAATTTTTTGAGTTCCAGGTATATTTTTGATATGAGAACCTTGTCTGTTGTATGGCTAGTGAAGATCTTCTCCCAATCCTTGGGCTTTCTATTGATCTTTCTAACTATGTCCTTTGCCATGTAGAAGCTCTGCAATTTTATGCAATCCCAATTTTCCAACCTTTCTTTGATTTGTTGTGTTTCTGAGTCTCTTTTAAGAAAAATTCGACCAAATTTGGGCCAAGGAGACCTAGGGTTTCTCCTATTCCATCCTGTAATGTTTTCAGAGTGTCTGCTTTGACTCCAAGGTCTTTGATCCATTTGGAGTTGATTCTGGTGCAGGGTGATATATAACGATCTAGCTTTAGTTTTCTACAAGTAGTTACCTCCGGATCTTCTGAGTTACCTCTCACCTTCATTTTATTTCCACTCATATTTTTTCATGACTTCTCAAAGACTATTGTTTTCTTCCTCTTGCAGTTACTATTACTGTATGACTAACTATCTGCCCCTACATACTGCTTGGATAAAACAGCTGTGTTGCTTTGCTTGCTATTATCTGGGTCAGGAATCATACAGAGTTCAGTTCATCCTCTGGTACCTCAGAAATCTGAAGGATGGACAAGACTAGACTGAATGTGTAATATAATTTCCAGACATCACTGTAAGTCTGTACCAAAGAACCTACTGTAGTCCTGTGTAGTAAACTCAACATAGCAAAATGTCCTACATAGTAAGTGATTTCCTCTAGGGCAAGCATTTGAAAAGCTATAAAAAGTCACATGACCTTTCCAAACTTCACCAAGTCTGAACACCACTGATTTAATTCTTCCTGCTTTGATTTCTATGTTTATGTACATGTGGAAAAGTTCTGTGTGAAAACTATGAAGTCCTTCACAAAAGTTAGAAAATAAGTAACAATGAACATTTTAAAAAATTAGGTCATCTCTATGGCAGGATAGTGTATTGAAATATAAAATAGGGTTTGAATGGTCTATTTTTCTTTTCATTTTTTCATCAGGAAAATGAAATCCAGTTTCATTCTTTGATACAGGGCCATTATGAGACCAAAGCAAAATTTTGTTCTTGTCTTTCATCTTCATAAAACCAGATTTAATGAGGAAATTATGCTAGAAGACAGCAAGGGGAAAAAAGCACCTTTTACAGGTCAAGGAAGGGAAGGTGGGTAGGAGAATGGTAAGGCTTGTTTCATTCCCTCAGAGATTTCCAAAGGTAAATTCTGTCAAGCCACAGAGAGTAAATGTCAAAAGTTGGTAAGTAGCAACCTTTGTGCTTTCCTTTATTTTGTAAATGAAGGAAAGTTTTAGACACAACTAGGTTCATTTATTAAGGTATTGTCTATAACTGTTTTTGAGCAACTATAAAAAGTTGAGTCATTATGACCTAGGCATACATCATGTGATATATTTACTATCTAAAAACTTTTACTAATTACTAATGATCTACATGATAGCAAGAACTGGAGTTAGCTACTATAAAACTAGTGCTACCCAACAGCAGTCCTACAACCACAGCTTCCTGACAAGATTACTTTCCCTGCCATTACAAAGGCAGGGAAGGTATCTCAAATGATAGATTAGCTTCAGTGAGGACCATATGAGTGGCAATATAACAGGACATAATATTGAAGAAGATAAACTCACGACTCATGTACTAATATTAACAAAAATTGACTTTATCAATCATTTTTGACTCATTAATTAATGGAGGAACCAGTCGAACATAATAACCAGTCCAAATGAAGATTTGACTTCCAGGAATTTATATTCTCCACCTTGTCAAAGAAACTAGCACTAGGCAGTAAAATAGAAAAAGCAGGTTTTAATTAGGAAGTCTTGTGATAAGTGAAAAAGTAAATTGAGTGTAAATGTGATATTAATTCTGATTACAACACAAATTAATTGAGATTTTTCACTAGAGAGCAAGATGGTGAGGGGGACGGTGTCAATGGATGGAAATTTACTAATAAGAATCTTCAGAGATTAGGGAGATTCTGACTATACAGACCAACAGGATTCTCACTGAAGGCTGGCCAAGTTGTCATATGTTACTTGATGATGGACAGGACTGAAGGATTTGATCAACTCCCTAGGGTAGAGGTTCTGGCTAAACCAATTTAGGAAGATTCTTGGCATAGTTGGCCTGATAATGACAGGTGCTGAAAGTCAAGGCAGAAAGCTTAGGTAGAAAGCTTTTAGAGGAACCTCATGGTTTTGGTCTTTGTCAGTCTTGTTTTGTGGGAAGAAGGAACACTCTCCTTGAACAATAATAAAAACCCGTTTCGTGTTTGATTACTCTGTATATTAGGAACCAACTGGACCATCTGTTGAGAACTGGTAGTAAAGGGTATTTCCTGGTTGAGGCTAAACAGACTGGTGTTTAACAAGGAGAATTCCTATAAAAAACAAAAAGAAACACATAGGTTAGCATTTGGAGTTGACTGTAAATGCTGTTTGTGAGACCAGAGGGAAGTCATTTGAGAAGATTTGTACTTGAGCTGAAAGGATGGAAAGCTGCTGAGAGGAAACACCAGGGAAGTGTTCTAGCGAAGCTGACCTAACATGTTTCATGTTGAAGGAAGGCCACCTTCATGCTGAAGGAAGACATACTGGGGGATGTGTAAGTCACAACTTGAGTAGCTATTAGATATTGAGAGTGAGAGTTCTGCTAGGTATCCAGCCTCTGACTATGATTTCACATGCTGTTTCTAAATTCTAGGGAAATCTTCAACGTTTGTTGGTACACTATATGTTACCTTTAGGATGGACAAAATTATTTGTTAACACTTTTGTTTTCATTTTCTCATGTTTTCAAGCCTAAAATTACCCCCCCCCCCAAAAAAATGTTTTGGGATCTGAGAAGGCTGCATTCACTTTACTAAATGAGTGTAGCTCTCTCAGTAGGGGGAGTTTTCTTCCCCACAAACTCCAATTAATTACAATTTAGAAAGAAGGTCTTTTAATATTCATCCCTGGAAACTCTCCTTTGTCCCTTCCAAATGATTAATTGTGGTTTTATTTGAAATGACTTATATCTTGTGTCAAATTCACATGACATGAGATTTTTGTGGTCTAAGCCTAACAGTCCTACAGATTTCTGCCTTCTGAGGGAAGGTAACACAGTTTTGGAAGAAGTCGTATTCCAGTTCCTCACCTGATGGTGACCTGGAGATTTCTTACTAGACTTAAAAAAGTCCTATAATACATATAAAAAGTTCTATAATACATATGCATCTAGGATGATTTTATCTTGATAGTTAAGGACACAGAGAAGAAACAATATAAATAGAAGGATAAATAGGAAATTAACTTTTGGATTAGAATTATCTCCACCATTTCATGAAGGCAACTTATAGATAATTAATAATACTATGCAGTTATCATATTACCATCAGGGAGCTCAGAGTATTGTAATATGTATTATATGTTCAATTCTTTTCTTTGAATACACTACTATTTTTGCAAAATCGGCACCAATTTATTTTTATTGCATTATTTTTTATGTTCTGCTTTGGGGTGTGTATGTGTGTGTGTGTGTGGTTTTAAAATGAATATTCACTTTTCTCTAAGTACTACTTTGGAAGAACTTAAAACATGCTCTGGGAGAGGGAAGGGTAGTGGGAGAACAACAAGGGAAGGGCTAATAATGCTTGACAAGAAATGTACTCATTGCCTTACTCATGCCTTACTCTAAACAGCATCTTTATAATAAAATAAAATTTTTTAAAAATACTCTTCAGAAAAGTTTAAATTATAATTCCCATAGAAGTACAAATAAATTGGTGATAAAGAGTTTATTCATGTACCAGTGAGGGAACAAATTAGATATTGTATTCATGTCAAAAGAGAACCTGAGCACTAGACATATTTATAAAGAAGGAATATTGAAATGAACATTCAAATCGAGGCAAAGTTGGGTTTTCCACCAAAGAAAAGAGAAATCAATTAAATCTCTCCTGGATAAGATAGAATTTGCATTCAATAGGCCAGAATTATTTTGTATTGTTACCATTTATCTTTAATTTACAGGACTGAAAAATAGCTCACCAGCATTAAAACTGTAGAATCAGATGGCCAAAGGGTGTCTCTCCTCCGGGGCCAATTTCCCAGTGAAAACTCACATATTTTTCTTCAAGAAAAAGGTTTTCTACTTGGGGTGCTTTTTTCTGTTAGATCATTTTAGATAGAGGCAACCTAAGCTCACCCTGTAACAACTGAGTTTCCAGCTAAGATTCTTTTTATTTCTCTCATAGAATACAGTGAACTTAAGAATTTACATAATGCTGAGTTGGTGGGAAGGATCTCTATTTCACTGTAGGAAATAATAATTTTTGTTGTTTTTAGCTTATGCTTATTCTGTATATTGATATCCACACTATTAAGCAAATATTTTATTCTCATTTGCTTATTTAGTATTGGGTCTAGAAAAAAAATGGAAGCAAATCAGACCACTCGGTCTTCAAGGAACTTGAATATAACAGATACAAAGAAATTTATTCATTACCTTGCCCATGTAATTGTAACCCCTCTGTATGGTATTTTCATAATTTAAAAAAGTGATATTCCAAATAAACTTTAAAAAGGTGATATTCCAAATAAACCTTAAGTTACACTTAAAAAGTAACTTTCACTCTATAAACTAGGAAGTACTAAAAACCAAACCAGGATTTTGCTTTCTTTAAATCAATGACATTCTGAATCTGAGTTCCAATCACCTGCTTAGCTGTCTTTAATGAATCTCAGTTCTTATGTGGCTTTGTTATAACCATGTGAAAACCTCCAGCGTTTATGAAAAGCAAGACATTTGCAAGGCTTTTCCATAGCTTTTGGTCCTGTGGGGGGAAATCATATGAAACTTCAGAATGGAGTAGTGTCATCTTTGCTTTTGATTATCTTTCACTAGGCTACAGAGATTAGAATTAATTTACACAACACTCACAGTAAAGCAATTGCTTCCTATGAATAGCTCAGCAAATGATTCCCATTCATGCCAATTAATTTTATCAGACTGATTTAAAAAAAAAAAAAAAAAAGCAACTCTGTCCTGACTCTAATCAGACTTCTCTAACACCTTTAAATATCCTGATCTTCAAACACTTCATGCAGCACTAAATGAAGGAAACATTACAGGTCTTCACCAGTAGAGGGAAATACTGTCCCAGGGAAAACCAGGAATTCTCATGCTCACTTTTTCACAAATGAATGCTTCCCCTAGGTTTTTCTCATTTACTGTGTGCTCAACAGTAAGACATGTGCTATTCTCTGTCTAGAACATGATTGTTTTGATGGAACAAGAGGAAGACTAGGGGAAGAGGTAAGAGAAGAGTTATCTGAAATCTGTCAGGTTCAGGAGATACACAAGGCTCAATAGTAGAAGAGCTTCTCATGCAAAAGAAAGAGAACCTTTTCTTTACATGACACAGTGGTTTGTTGCTTCCTAAATGTCAAAATCCAAAGCTTTACTGAAATCTCAATAGTTAATGGCTAGCTCCTACCAATGAAGACTGCTGGCTAGTTTTCAAATTAATAGAAACACATCATGTATAGGTATTCCTAATTTGTCTCAGGAAAATATGAGTTTCCAAGTATGTAGCTGTTTTCTGCTGGATGCAGCCATAATCTTTTGATTTTCTCCTCATACCTACTCAAGCTGCCAAGATTAATACACTGATTTCATGAAGGGAATTGGAATACTGAAGTGGAATCACACAGCAAGTGACATCACTATGTGAAAGAAATGAGAGGAGCCTCGTGTGTGTGTCTGTGTGTGTATGTGTGTGTGTGTGTGTGTGTGTGTGTGTGTGTGCGAAATGTCAGTCTAAAGAAGCTGCCTGCCAAATCAGTTTTAGAGCACTCTCCCTGAAGTCACAATAAGCAGAGGCCAAGGAAAAGGAAGTAGTGCCTCTTCAGCAATATAGGATAGGGCCGTGGTATTAAGAGAAGTGGTAAAATGTCACATTAGGAGCTATCTTTAGAATTGATAAAAGGAAGAAAGGAAGGGTGGGAGACAATCAGAGAAGGAGGATGAGAAAGAGGAAGGGAAGGAGAGAATAAAATCAAAGGAGGCAAAATGACAGAGCCAATTGAAGACATATTGACAATCTCTTACAAAAGTAGACATACCTTTACCTGTGATGAGCTAAAAACATTTATATACCAAGAAAACACCTGCTCGTGGATGCAGATAGTAGCTTTATTCATAATTGCCATAATTTGGAGGCATCCTTTCTTAGGTTCCCAGATAAATTATGGTATATCCCAACAATTATGTATTTCTCCATGATAAAAAGCAATAACACATGGGTACCTAGTAAAAACGCAGTGATGCTTATGGTTCTGCCCCATGACATTTTATGATAAAAATTTTGTGTTTCAAGAGGCCTATTGAGTAATTTTAAATTCTATTTGTTATTGTTTATATCATTATATAAGGCATATTATTGGGGCTTATACTGTAGTTCATTCAAACATCACTAACATCAAGAGTGGTTATCTGCCATTCTTATAAAAAAAAATCTCAGTCTAGGTAATTATTTTGTTTGTGTCCATTTCTGGTAATTAAGTAGGTGACTTTGTATCTATAATTTAGATAGTATAAACACACTATTCCTAATATTTCTTTTCTAGTTGTTTTGACTAGAAATATCTTGGTTTGTCCCCAAACATAATAGCATAATTTCCTTCTTTGATGAACGATAACACAGTTGTACATGCTGCGTGCATAAAAATAATTGGAGTTGGCCATGCTTGCTTACTTAGGCAGCCTCATTTTCTAGGAAGCAAATGAGTGGAATATAGGTCCTGCCCTTAATTTCTTCAATCCAGCATGCTTGAAATGATTGCATAGTTCTACATTCTGCAAGGACAGTTCCATCAATGGTGTTATCCTTTATTCTGGAAAAATAAAGACAGTATCTTTTTTCTTCTGGTGCATATCTGTGCCCTTATTTGTTCATTTCTCATTTTTATGTTTTCACTAAAATTGCAACCTCTAATTTTTTAAATTTTGTCCCACTTATTTCATACCATGAATAATATGATACATAGGATACATATCAAAAATAATCGTTTCTTTATTGTGAGGAAAGCCAAGTCCGTTTCTGAAGACTTCTTATCATAAAGCTCACTCTATCCTCATTAGAGACACTAGCTGCTATATCGACTTTAATAAGTATGTCAAGATTCTAACAAGAATCCCAATACCAACTTTTACTAATCATGAATATAATTTTTTCTTTACTGAAATGATAAATTGCAATAAGCTACAGAAAGAGTTAAAATAGATGCTCACACAGGTGACACAGTTACACATCTTTCACAATTCTACATTTGGAGCACATTTGCAAACAAAAATATGTTAGCATGAGAATTGAAGTATGGTAAGAGCACACCAGGGGAAAGCATGTGAAACTATGCCTCCAAATTAACAGGCGGCAAATGATGAGTGAAATTTTGGTTGCTGTTGCTACATGCTCTCCACCCATTCATATATCAATAAATCAGGATTTCATTTCCCTCTCATCCATTCTAATCCTTTAGTCCAGGCTCCTACAGAAGCACCCTGTCCCTCTATACCTCCCATCTTTTGTGGCTTAAGTCTTTCAACAATTACATTATAAATATACATATATTTTTTCCCCAGGATTGGACCTAGGCCTGCACACCTATAATTCCAACACTTAAGAGCTTGATGCAGGAGGATTACATGGAAAAGCAAAACGGGAATAAATTCCCTTTGTCTTTGACATTCTTAGACTCGGCTTATATCTTTCAGGTAATCTCCAGTGGCCATTCTGGAGAAGATAATGCAAACTCCACTGCAATCCCTGATTTTGAATTCCGAACTCCAAAATGTTTTTGAAAACTGTTACGTTTTTCATCAGTTAATGGTAAATTCATTTGGTAGTAAATCTAAACTGAACTCAGGAGAAAGTTTACAATCTTTACAAAGTCATGTATTCAAATTTATTTTTTCATACATGTCAATTGAAAATCTGTTATCACACTTGATTTCTACCCTCAGTTATTATTGTGGCTCTATATGAAATTCTGTATAAGCAGGAAGGTTACAGAGCCACATACTTACAGGAGCCCCATTCTTAATTTAAAATTCTGCTGTTGCCATCTTGAAACCCATAATTGCTTTTGAAGAGCACTTAAAAACTTTGTTTTTTTCACAGGGCCCCACAGATTATGTAGCTAGTTCCATAGTACCGTTCTGAGCTCAAATCGGTGATGAGTTCTGAAGCACATTTGACCTAATGGCTTCTGTTTAGTGAGCTCTACTACTAAACCATTGACATTACCACTACTGTTACTATCCACAATTTACGCTGAACCTCTCCTACAAGCACATGATCTCCTAAGGACTTTACACATAGAACCGTGTAATGTATTACACATAGAACCCTGTATGTGTTATATTCTTCACTTTTAAAAATTAAATACAGTAAGATGCAGCAATTTATCCTAAAATTTATGGCTGCCAAGCAAATCAGGGCACCATTTAAACTAAACTCTGGAACTTAAGAAAACAACATTTAACATTCTTGCAAGTAAACATGCTTTGGAATTAGTAGGATGATCCATGTGAGATTGCCAATATTCATTTGTTTTGACTGATGAAAAAAATAGCAATTTCTTTGGGCATGGCTGAATAAATATGAATGACTTACTTGTAAAACACAAGCCCTATGTATTTCATTGGCCTGTTTTTAAGTTTGAAATGATGACCAAACTAATCTTTCTGTTAAAATAAATAAAAGGTTACCATGAACTCAGAAGAAAAATGTATGTAGTTCAATTTAAAATGAGTCACATGTCTCATCCTGTCTCAGCAGAGATGACATCACCACTCCTAAATGGGGAGGACTGGGCACAGGGGAGATGTGTTTTTATTGTGATCAGCTGCAGAGGATCAGCAAGGATGACTTCATCTGCAGCTGAGGAAGTTGACCTTTGCCCCTTTAGACATGTGAAACAGGAAAAAAAATTCCTTCACAAGGGAGTTGATCAAGCATGTGTTAAGTGCAAATGCTCAGACTGAACTTGATGCAGACTCAATGAAGGGAAAAGAACACTGAGTAACCTGGGAGCTGGGTGTGTTCTTTGGCATATCTCAGCCATACTACAAAAACATGCTTTTCACTTTTCAATAATAAAAGTTAAGAAGCCTTTCAGAAAAAGCTTTACTTTTACGAATTTTTCCATATAAAGTTCTTATTGTAACCAGTTTCTCACAAAGATATCTTAGCCCTAATCAAAATGATTAAGTTTACCAATAGGTAGATTAACTTCCTTGTTCAAAAAAAATAGTACACATCAAGTGTTTCTATTTCAATTTTTAAGATGTTAATTTATATGAAAACAAAATGAATAATATAAAAATAGTACATAATTTTCAGCTAAATCTTTATATTAATTATGATGATAAAGTTTCTCAATAATAAAAATAATAATAATAAGCCAAATGAATGTCTAGGAATGCTTGGAAAATGAAAGGAAAATGTTCTATTGTGTGTTCTTTTCCTGTCCTGCTTCTGTTGACCTGCTCAAAGAGTAAAAGCTTTCACTAGTGTAGATTTCCTTCAAAAAGTGCTACAGAACCCAGAGATTGCCTAATTCCTTAGGGGTTTTTAACATGTCTCATTTGTTGTTAACATTCGTGGGCACCATGACCAGAAGCTGTTAAAATTATTTAAGAAGAATAAACTAGTCAAATCAAAAAATCTCATTCCTATCTCTTGGCAGGTAATTGTTAATCAATATTTTTGTAATCTGGTGGGAAGGAGATTCTTTGTTTTGCTAGAAGCTAATTGGAAAGATGGAAGTTTTCCAAAGGGTGCTATACTGCTGAAACATGAAATGTGAGAAATATTTCAACCAGGTATGAAAGGCAGTTCATTATTCTAATTTTAAGCTGGGCAGTTACCCAATTTAAAAAGCCAAGTGCTTTGTAAAGTATCCTGAGTGATTTTTATCTTTCCTATTGCTTCTCATTCTCCTAGTTCTCATTTCCTTATGCTGAGAATCTGAGAAGACCAACTTCTTTAAAACATGTGAGTAAAAATGGCTCATGATTTAGGCAGTTAATATTACCAACGTTGCCTCCATTTATTTTGTTTGCTTTTGTGTGTGTGTGCTAGTGGTGGTAATAAAGGATTGTCCAGTATTTTTTCTATATAATAAAACATATGAAAATTGGAATGAAAAATGCTAAAAGAAAATGTCAAATGCTAAAAGAAATGTCAAGAATGTCAACTGCAGAGAAAATGCAATCTAGTAATATTTATGGTGAGCGAATATTAAAATTTTCAATATTTTTTTCCTGGTTGTTTCTCAGAATCATTGCAAAATTGGTTACTACGATCTACTATCTGATTCCAAATGACTCTTTTAATTTATGGGCTTAAATTTATTTTCAAATACTAAAGTAAGTATAAAGAAAACTGGAAAGTTTCTAAGAGAATACTACTACTAGTTTGTGTGGTTTCATGTGAGAGCCAGTCTTACATTTTGAGCAGTTTTCTTGACAAGGCCTCTAAAAATCATAATGATGTTCATGATTCATCAGAGAAAGATGAATAAGAATGATTTCGTCTGGCTTTTTATCAATAAGTTCACTTTAAGAAAGCAGGTCTTAAATAATTAGAAAATAAATAAATTTTTATCATAGCACTATTTGCAATAGCAAAATTGTAAAATCTGCCTAGTGTCTATCAATCAGCAGTTGAATGGATAAAGGAATGTTGCTATAGATAGATGGATATCTATATCTATATATATACATATATCTATGTGTGTATATGTGTGTATGTGTGTAAGATGAAGTTTCCCTCAGCCATAAAGAATGAAATTATGTCACTTGCTGGAAAGTAGATAGAACTAGATATCACAAGTGAAATAAACCAGTCTCACAAAAGTAAATGTCACATGTTTTCTCTTGTTTGTGGAAGCTATTGGCACAAAGTAAAAAAAGTAAAAGAACAAAGGAGGAGGCAACAATGCTCAATAGGAAATGTACTCATTACCTTGCTCATGGAACTGTAACCCTTCTGTACAGCATTTTTACAATTAAAAAAATACAAAAATAAATTAAAAAATAAAAAAGTAAAAGGAGGACTAGGAAGAAGAAGGGGAAGGGAAAGGAAAAGAAGAAGCAGCAAAGTGGAGATAAGAAAGTAATAAAGGATCAAAGTACATTATGTGAATATGTGGACATACCTCAATGAAACCCCTTATTTTACATGGGCTAATAATAATATGTGACTTTAAAAAAAACCATTGGAAATTCTAGGAAAATATTCGTGTTCTCTTTATGAATTAGGAAAACTATTGAACTATTTCTGGCTCTTCTATTCTGTTCTATTGGTCCTCAGGCCTGGATTTTTTTGTTTTGTTTTGTTTGTTTTGCCAGTACCAAGCTGTTTTCATTACTATAACTCTGTAGTGGAGTTTGAAGTTTGGTATTGTTATACTTCCAGCACTATTTTTTCTGCTCTGGATTACTTTTGCATTCAGAGCTTTTTGTGGTCCCTAAGAAATGTGAAGGAAATTGTAGATTGTTTATCTCGGTAAAGAAGCATTAAGAGATATTGATGTCGTTGTTGGCTAAAAGGACCCTAATACAATGTAAACTTGTTCAACCACTCTGAAATGGAGGTTCCTCACAAAACTGAATATAGAACTACCTACGATCCACTGAAACCACTCATGGGCATTGATCTAAAAGATTACAAATGCAGCACTATTCACCATAGTCAAGGTATGGCATCAGCCCACATGCCTCTCAATGAATGAAAGGATAAGAAAAAAAAGTGGCATATATACACAATGGCATTTTACTCATCCATTAGAAGGAATGATATTGCATCACTGCAAAGATATGGAAAGATATGAAAAAAATATGTTAAATGTAGTGGGTCAGTCCAAGAGAGACAAAGGATGCATGTGTGGAAACCAGAATTAGTTATAAATACATAAGCAAATACTTCAGATGTTATGCAAATGTACATAAATGTATTAACTGAAATATAGTATATTAGAAAGAGTACTTCAACAATGTAATTCCTTAGAAATTTTGATTTCAAAATTAAAATATAAGCCCGGCACTGCCGCTCATGCCTGTAATCCTAGCTACGCAGGAGGCTGAGAAGATCTGAGGATCACAGTTCAAAGCCAGCCTGGGCAGAAAAGTCCGTGAGACTCTTATCCCCAATAAACCACTAGAAAGGGCTAGGAAGGTGGCTCAGTGGTAGAGCGCTTGCCTTGCATGCATGAGGCCCTGGGTTCGATTCCTCAGCACCACAAAAAGAAAAAAGCCGGAAGTGGCACTGTGGCTCAAGTAGTAGAGCGCTAGCCTTGAGCTCAAGAGCTGAGGGACAGTGCCCAGGCCCAGAGTTCAGGCCCCACGACCGGACCCAAAAAATAAATAAATAAATAAACCACTAGAAAACTGGAAGTGGTGCTGTGGCTCAAGCGGTGCTTGCCTTGAGCTGTGCTGAAGAGTGCAGGGATAGCACCCAGGCCCAGAGTTCAAACCCCACGACCAACCAAAAAATAAAAATAAAAAAATTAAACAACAGAAAGCCAATACTTGAGAAAGGGAGGGTAGGAACAAAGGTAAAGGAGATAGACAAATGAAAAGACAAGTGGGGGAGAAATGTCGTCAAAAGTTAAATGTGGGCTGGGAAGGTGGCTCAGTGGTAGAGCGCTTGCCTTGCATGCCTGTGGCCCTGGGCTCTGTTCCTCAGCACCACATAAGCAAAAAGAAAAATGCCAGAAGTGGCGCTGTGGCTCAAGTGGTAGAGCGCTAACCTTGAGCTGAAGAGCTGAGGGACAGCACCGAGGCCCAGAGTTCAGACCCACAACTGACAAAAAAAATAATAACAATTAAATGTATATCCTACAAAAATTTAAAAACTGAGAGAGGGGGTGGGTTAGGAGAGATGGGTGAGAATGTTGAAAGGAGTGACATTGAGCAAGATGCATTTATTCAATTGTTGCTTTAAGTGGAAACTAGTTGGTACAACTACTTAAAGATAAAATATATTTTAAAAGAGTGAATAATTTATTTTAGTTTTAGTGAAATAATGATCCTACTTTTAGTATTAACCTTTATTAGACTATATAAAGACCAAAACTTACTTGGATTATGCACCCAGTTAAATAAAAGAAATGTGTTTCTGGTCCTAAACTAAAAACCTGACTTGAACAAATAGAGCTAGTATTGCATAAACACTGTATCTTTTATATCTGGGATACCTTATAATAATATTGGAGCTACTTATAACATTAAGCTCAAAATCCTTTAGATATTTTGCATTTTAATAACTAAGGAAAGCATTCCCAAAATACTATATAAATAAATTTTAAGAATGTAAATATGTTTTACACAATCTCAATTGCCAGTAAGTGTCAAGGCTAAAAAAAAAAAAAAAATCTAACGAAACTGTTAGCAATGATTGTCTTCCTCATTTTTGTTGAATTGTTCATTTTTTTCAATATTACAATACACTCTAACAACTTACTTTGCAAGAGGAAAACTTCATAAAATTAGTAGATTGTTTATAAAAGAAAATATGACTCCCATGCAAGGAAGTGCATTTTTTTTCAGCTGTGAAGAGTAGATGAGAGTACTCAGACAATACTATACACCAACAACATTTCAGAATCAAAGGATGAGTTAACCCTTTGCCTTCCAAAGACTGAGTCCCAGGTATTAGTTTCTCTGCATGATTGCAATCAAATGATCTAAGAACCAAGGTTGGTGGTGAGGGATATTTGCCTTTGTCACAGGCTGGGAAGCCCTACTGGAATGGAAGAGACCAACAGCGGGAAACGGTGGCATCGCTGAAAATGCTTTATTGATGGGGCCACTAAATAACTTCCTAAATGACCAGAAGTGGTGGCAAGCAAATATATCAGCAAATCTTCGTGGTTTTCTTATTCAACCTCTTCCTATAGAAAACCACCTTCTCCCACAGAGGACTCATGAGCAATCATTGCCAGGCCAGAGCTCAACAGAATAGCTCCCCTACCCAGTGTCTTTGTGAAACATTTACACAAAGCTAGAACCCATTTCCATCACTTATTCTGTACTGCTAAGGCTAGGAAACAAAATAATCACCTCATCTAAAGTATATGAGTGGAAGAGAGGTAAATTTGACCTTTATTTGTCGAGTAGTGTTTTGAATTGTGACTATAAGTTGGACTCCAATTACCACAGAATTGGCACTTTATAGTAAAGTAGACTTGGGCTTAAATCTTGACAGGAAAGAAATAATGGATTTACCTGCAAAATTTCCTTAAAGTTTACTGAGGTTTTTATATATATCTTGTATATAAATACCTTTGTATATTTATTCACCAGGGGCTAATACTTTTAGTAATTTCTGGTGAATGGTTGTGATTTCCATTAAATATTATTTGCTTTTGTACTCAGTAATACATAGTTGATAAACATAATAGTAGAAGTCTAGCCATTATTACTTGAGGTACATATAGAAAAAGAAAGTAATCATTATACAATCTAGAGTAGTGTATCCCTGAAGAATATCCATGATGAATGGCCCTTTGTTCTTTAATTACTAAACTGAAATGCATCTAAACTTTTTTTTAAAAAATTATGTATTTCAGATAAAGTTCTAATGTCGGCAAAGAAGTCCCCAGATAATTTGCCACCACCTATCTGGTGACATTCCCTGTTCTGATTCCTCTAAGTTTTTATGTGCTTTCTCAGTAATCTAGCCATTCTAGGATTTAGAACTTTGTTTTTTTCTGGTACTGGGCCTTGAATTCAGGGTCTGGGCTCTGTCTCTGAGCCTCTTTGTACTCAAAGTTAGTGCTCTACCACTTGAGTAACAGCACCACTTCTGACTTTTTCTGAGCAGTTTATTGGAGATAAGAGTCTCACAGACTTTTCTGCCTGGGCTGACTTGAACTGCAATCAATCTTCAGATCTCAGCCTCCTGATTGCCAGGATTTACAGGCACCAGCCATGGGCACTCAGCTAGAACTCTTTCTTACTCCTGGAAATTCACTTCCCAAAACTTAATTCCTTCCATAAACTTTCTATTGATATTGTTCATAGTGATAAAATTGGCATCTCTTCTCAAACCTTTAAATATTATCTTTCCCTGGCTTCACCGTGTTCTTTTGGCATGCTGAACACCTCATTGCCCAGGCTAGAATGTCATGAGTACTATGTTTGCCTTGCAAATGTGAGCTACTAATTACCTTCCGTTTATCAGTTATTATTGTGGTGCATGGGTCACTCAAATTTTTATTGAAAGTGATTTGTATATTGCTACAAACTCAAACCATTTACCTAGGCAAATCTATGACGATCCAATTATACCAAGTATACCTGACATAATCCGCAAAATACAAGAGAAAATAGATAGGTCAACTAATTTTTATTGATTCAAAAAATAGTTATAGTTCCTCAAAACTTCCCATCTTCAGCCAGACTCAGTGGCTCACATCTGCTATCTTTGCTACTTAGGAAACAGACATCGGGAGGATCCGGTTTTGAGATCAGCCTGGGCAAAGTTTTTGAAACCCATATAACCAATAAAAGGTAGATGTGGTGGTGCATGCCTGTTCATTGCAGCTACGTGGGAATGATAAATTGAAGCCAGGCTCCCTGGGTTCCTACCTATAATCCCAACTACTCAGAAGCCAGCTCAGGAAAGTCCATGACACCCTTAACTTCAATTAACCACCAGAAAACTGGAGGTGGCACTTGTGTTCAAAGAGGTAGAGCCCCAGATTTGAGTGAAAAACTCAGGTACAGTGCTCAGGTCCTGAGTTCAAGCCCCACAACAGAAAGAAAGGGAAGGAAGGAAGGAAGGAAAAGGAAGGGAGGGAGGGAGGGAGGGAGGGAGGGAGGGAGGGAGGGAGGGAAAGGAAATGGTAACTAGGATGATCACAGCACTGGTCAGCCTGAGCAAAAATTCAAGACCCTGTTTGAAAACTAAACTAAAGCAAGTAGTAAAGTATCTGCCTGCAAGTTTGAGACTCTGGGTACTGAAAAAAATGAATAAACAATAAAACAACACATTTTCTTTAATAAAATACAGCTTAAAAATAATTTGTAGTTTGGGGGTTGTTTGATTGAGTTAGCCAACTGCCTCTGTTTCCCTGTGTTTCTTTAAACAACAGGTCAGTTACTGTAAAACTATGTCTTAAAAGTCTTATTTTAAGCACCTGTTTATTTTCTATAAATTTGATTTATTTGCCTTACACAAGTCACAATTTTGGGACTTCATCCTTTTCCTAAAGTTGCAGGAATGATTTTTCTTCTTTAAAAATTATATTATTGCTGGGCACTGGTGGCTCATGCCTGTAATCCTAGCTACTCAGGAGGCTGAGATCTGAGGATCACGGTTCAAAGCTAGCCTGGGCAAAATAGTCTATGAGACTCATCTCCAAGAATCCACCGGAAAACTGAAAGTGGCACTGTGGCTCAAGTGGAGAGCTCTCTTCTTGAGGTAAAGAGCTCATGGACAAAACCTAGACCCAGAGTTCAAGCCCCACGACTGACAATAAATATTATCTTTAAGTAGTTGTACAAAAGCGTTACCATTTAGATAAAATTTGACACTGGCCTTACTTTAAGACATGTAAGCCTCAGTAAATATTTCACAGTACAAACCTGACATGGCTTGTTAACTTTTGTGTAATGTAACCTCACAGGCCATGAAGTATACTAAAAATTAATCTAGTTACATTCCTCTGGCCCTACTGAGCCTTCATTTCTCTCTCTATTGCACTCTGTAGGTTGTTCTTCCTCTGACTTCTTCTACATCTTACTCTGAAGTGTCAGAATTTTTAACTCAGACATCTGGCTCTGACATACGTACACTATTACCCTGTCATGCATCATCGTACAGCAAGGCATGACAAACTCATACTGCTATGAATA
The DNA here is from genome assembly GCF_024711535.1 of Dipodomys merriami. Taxonomy (NCBI): domain Eukaryota; kingdom Metazoa; phylum Chordata; class Mammalia; order Rodentia; family Heteromyidae; genus Dipodomys; species Dipodomys merriami. Next base: position 89,806,527 of record NW_027203381.1, read on the forward strand.
AGGGGAAAAATGAATCTAAATTCTCCAAATCTAACCCTCACTTCCAATTCCTAATCTTGCCCCCCAAAAGGTCTCATTTTCCTTTCTTATGTTAAAGGAGTGATTTCACAGCTTACTCATTTATGATTTTGTCCCTCTGATATATTTGGAATCTGTGTCCTACAATCCTCAGAAAATGCCTCATCTGGTTAACCAGCCTAACTTCCTGGAGAGATGATCGGACCCGAGTTGGAATGATATTAGTGCGATTCATTTGTATGGAATTTAGAGAGGACATATTGTTAGAATCAGCAGCAGCTGTGTATTAAAAGCCCTGCCTTGCTTCTTCATTTTTTTCCCTGAGATTGAAGTCCTCTGGTCACCAGTAAGCTCTCCAGTAATGACAGGGGAATCATGGGTGACTTCTTGAAAATATTTTTGCCATGTTTTCAACAGAAGAACTTAAACACAATGCTAAACTGTGAAAGGCCATTATTATATAGTCAATATTTTATAATAAAGTGCCAATTAAGTTCTACATTTCTACTCTAATAAAAGTAATCACCTGAAGGCTACTATGAGAATAAATATTTTTTGTGCCATAAAAAACACTACTAAGAAACTTTGAACAAATACAACCAAAGAAGAAAGAAGAAAGAAGAGGAAGAGGAAGAGGAAGAAGAAGAAGAAGAAGAAAAAGAAGAAGGAGGAGGAGGAGGAGGAGGAGGAGGAGGAGGAGGAGGAGGAGGAGGAGGAGGAGGAGAAGGAGGAGGAGGAGGTTATGTAAGAGTGGAAGAAACATGAGGTAAAGAAGAGAATGGGAATAAAATGAGAGGAAAAGATTTAGATACAACCAAAAGATTTAGATACAACCTTCATAAGTGTCCTTGAGAGGCTAACATTGCAACTGTTCAAAAAAAATAAATTTCTGGAAGTCACAGACCTGTACACACATGTGCTAACCTTTAGCTATTTTGTTTAAACTTGTAAATTTTTCTAGTCCAAACGAGAATGATAAAGTCTTCCTATTGTTGAGTTATAATTTTTACAATTCAGAACAAAAGTTAAACATACCTACTTACTTAACCTCCTTCCAGAATAACTCCATCCAAAAGCCATTAGATAGAATAAACTTTTCTGTAATATTTAAATTATTTTAAAAAATTTTAAAAACAAACAGAACTAAAAAGCAATTCAGATACAAATAATGTTAATTTAGAAAAAATATAGGGAACAGGAATGCATAACAGTCATCACACATATAAAGCACCAATAGCAAGAGCAAAAATTAAAGAAAATCAGAACATCCATCAAACATCTTACTTGTTCCAAAAGGACACAGGTGCTGGTGTTCAAAATAGAATACTTGATGGCTTATTTACAAAATTATTATGTGCAAAAATATGACTAAAAGAGATAAAGGTAGATAAAGGAGGAGTAGATAGAAGAAATTTGGCCTAGTTTCTGTCAGTTATATGAAATTAAGAAATCAGTGCTTACTTTTGAGAGGTTAACACAAATGAAGACTCTACTTAAAGTGTCCTTTAAGAAAATCTTATGGAGATGGGAAATTCTTTGAAAGTTCCAGGAAAACAAGCATGGAGGTATTGAGGAAGCTGGAATAAAGAGGGTAAAAGAGAATGAATATGGTCTAAATAGATTGCTGGCAAGTATGAAGTCTGTAATTTAGATCTGATGGGGTTCCAACGTAAATCATTCCTAACGTTGTGTTAGTAATGAGAGAAATTTTGCGTAACAGTAGTTTTGTATAGCAATAATTTTGTATAGCTGGGACATTCCATATCCCAGATGACTGCTAGATGCTTTCCTTCTTGTATACTCTTAAGTAACAGTAACTGTTAGAAACATTCCTTTGGGTACATATAACCACAATCCAAGAAAAATTAAGTAAAAGGGAAATGAGTTGACTCATCTCGTTAGGAAGCATAATAAGGTCATAAACTTAGAAGAGAAACCACAGAGACCAGTGATTCACTAGACATGACCTTCGTGCTGCTGCAGTACATGGCTCTCTCCAGCTCTTGATTCTATCCATATCTGCTTCTCTTTATATGCTGGTATCTGTATTTTCTACTTTACACACAGGCTCTCTGTCTCTGTCTCTGTCTCTGTCTGTCTCTCTGTCTCTGTCTCTCTCTGTCTCTCTACGTCTCTGTCTCTGTCTCTGTCTGTCTGTCTGTCTGTCTGTCTGTATTTTCTACTTTACACAAGGCTCTCTGTCTCTGTCTCTCTGTCTCTGTCTCTCTCTGTCTCTCTACGTCTCTCTACGTCTCTGTCTCTGTCTCTGTCTGTCTGTCTGTCTGTCTGTCTGTCTGTCTGTCTCTCTCTCTCTCTCTCTCTCTCACACACACACACACACACACACACACACACACACACACACAGCATTGGAGAGGAGAGTCACCAACAATTCAGACCCTCATCTTTCAGAGTTTATATGCTCAGTAGAAGAAAGCAATTCTTCTCTACCTCTAACCATAACATCCTAGGAAAGAATTCTGGTTTATCTGATTTGCTTTGAAATGTCCCTTCTGAAAATGATAACTGACCAGATGAATGTGTTATAATGATTGACTCAGTCTGAAGCAGGTATTCAAAGGAAAGGAAATACTGTAGCTATAAAACGCAGGGCTGGAAAGATAGTGGGCAGAAACAAGGCATATCAGATTCCTCAGTGATAAAGTATCAGTGGTTTTCTTGTTATGTTCCAAGGTGAGCATGGAATATGCCAAATGAAGTGTGCCTAAAGATAGGACAAACCTTTGATCATTTCTAGTGGTTATTCACACTCTCTGCAATGACATTTTACTTCTGTCATTCAACAGAATACACAGATCACTAGGGACATGCAGTATGATAATATTAATATGTTATTGATTCCTTCTCATTAGTCATCTAGGCATGATATGACCCCAAATTGAGTGTGCGTGCTCTCTTCAGCTCTGAAAAATAATCACAATATTTACATAAGCATCATACATAATGGTTTAATGATTATACATCTTGTTATTACCAAATTCTTTCTTTTTCCTTGTTGGTCTTGGGGATTGAACTCAGGGCCTGGGCACTGTCTCTGAGCTCTTTTGCTCAAAGCTAAAGCGATACTATTTTGAGCCACAGCTCATTTCCAGTTTTCTGGTGGTTAATTGGAGATAAGTGTTTCACAGACTTTCCTGCCTTGGCTGGCATTGAATTAGTTGCTGGCTCATTATGAAATACTTGGTTTCTAGTTGTCATGTTGAAAACTGAACTTTACAACTTTGATGGGGGGGGGGGGTGTAGGGGAAGGCTGGGAAGGGATGTGAAGGGTAAACAAAGGAGGAGGCTGCAATGCTTGATAAGAAATGTACTCATTATCTTGCTCATGTAATTGTAACCCCTCTGTACAGTATGTTCACAATAAAAAATAAAAATAAAAAAGAAATACTTTGTTTCCACAAGTTAATGTTTTATAGTGCTATTTTGTTTCATGCTTTGATTTAAAGAGTCTATTTTCTATAAATGCTCCCCTCCCTCAAAAAAAAAACCCCACAACTCCAAATCTTCAAAGTACTTTGTATTCTAACCTCCAAATGCTTTTGCAGCCTGACCATTTCGTATGCTTTCATTCCTACCTTTCTTTCATCCAATACAGCTTATTTCTTGTTAGTATATGTCTCTTTTCAGCACTTCTCATTCATTTACTAAATCAGCACACATTCGTTGTTATTTTTTATGCCAGATATTGTAGTATTCGAGATGTAAAAACAAATAAGACCATGTCTTCTTCAAAGAACCCACTTTAATTGTAGAAGAAATATAGAAACGACTGTTGTAAATAATGATCAGTCTCTGTGAAGCTTGTAAATAATAAATTGCTGTTGAATGTATGGACAATTGGTGGATATCATAGTTAAGACAATTTGGAAGATAAGTGTATGTTTGCTAGGTGGAACAGTCAGAAAGGGAATTCTAAACAGAACATGTACACAAGTCCAGATTTGGCAGATAGGTAGCTTGTTTAGGAAATTATGTTTGGTAAAACCTTCCTTAATTAGCATCCACTAAAACAGCACTCAGATTTAAACAGTATACTGCAAACCTTTTTAAATAGCTTGGCTAATATATAGGATATGCATATTGTGTATAATTATAAGCTACTCTTCTGTTCACCTATAGAATTTCATCACCACTGATTGAGTTTATATTTATTCAGCGTCAGAAGTCTCTTTTGATAAGTCAGCTTTTTAGCCTTGTTTTTAGAATTACACCATTAAATTGAAAGTTGTATAAATGATGTTGCTCAACCTCCACAGTGTCATTTAATCCACAAAATTCTCTGTTGAAGGAAGACATCTTGAAGTTTGTAGGATATTTAGCAGCATCCCTGACCTCTCTCCTAGATGTTAGGAGCAACCTCTCCTGAGTTGTGACAACCTAAAAGGACTCCAGATGTTTCATTGTTCAATGTGTTTTAAGAGATGCAGTATCACTGCTACTAGAATTGGGCCAAATTATATAAAAAAGAAAAAAAACCCTTGTACATACATATTTGTAGGCACACAATGAGAAACATTGATTGTGAGTAAATAATAGAGAATGTGGCAAGTTATCTAAGGATAACTTAGAAGAAGCAGTATGAGAAGTTTTGCTTAAAAACACGGTTGCCATAGGACAAGTGAGAAGAGACCAATTACTGATTTTAAAAAATGGCAGTGATGGTCATACAGGCAAATTGAAGGGAGCGTTTGATGGGCAGCAAAAGTTTTGTCTCATAGGATTCCCTTTTATTTTCTCTCCTTTCCATGAACCTTACTTCAGCTCTCGTATACCTAAATAAAGCCATCCAAGTTGACAGGTCTGTCTTTGAAGTTAGTAGCTCATTATTTGAGCCTTTTCTCTTTGTATACATTTATACAAAGAGGGGGGTCCTGTCATGGGGCCTGAACTCTAGGCCTGGGCGCTGTCCCTCAGCTCTTCAGCTCAAGGCTAACGCTCTACCACTTGAGCCACAACGCCACTTCCGGCTTTTTTCTTTTTGCTTATGTGGTGCTGAGGAATCAAACCCAGGGCCTCAGGCATGCAAGGCAAGCTCTCTACCACTGAGCCACCTTCTCAGCCCTTGATGCTTTTAATTTTAATGTCTACATTAACACTAACTTTTAAGTCCAAATTGTGAAAATGATTAAATCGTGGAGCATATTTTACTCATACTTGTTTTCTACTCAGTGATCAACATTATGTTTTCCAAAGAGAGACTAGAAATATTATTTTATGAGAAATTGTGGAATGCTAGCATATATATATCTGGGTATGATATAATCTATACTGTATTTTCTGATTTATTTTGTTACAATTCCTATTTACTCTTAGAACTGGAGAATGTTTATATTTATTAGTCTTGCAGCTTTTCTTATAAAGTATTCCTTGGAGAAATTCAGCCAAACAATGGTCACATATCTCTTCAAAAAAGTAACTAAATGCAAATTGGTATCAAACTACTACCCAATGCTTTTGAACTACATTGAGAAAGATATGAATGAGTTAGGCAAAACAATGGCATGTTTTTCCTACCCATATAAAACACTAAAACTATTACTTACTATAGTTTCTCAACTATGTTCTTGTACAGATGTTTATAGCTACTATATTTTAGGTTTCCAAGTACATGATAGAAAATATTAATTGTGAATAAAGGTTTAATTACATATTATCGAATATTAGAGTTTTACCTGTAGTGATAGAAGTTGGGACAAAAATCAAACTAAACCTCAGCCACATTGTAGATCTGATTTGCCTTTCTGTATTAATTAATGATCAAATTTTCAAATTGCATTTTTCCCTTTTCAAGTCATGGGACTTGAATTGAGGCCCTGGGTGCTTTCCCCCATGGGATTTGTTGTTGCTGTTGTTGTCATTTTTCCTCAAGGCTCTTCCACTTGAACCACAGCTCCATTTCTAGCTTTATTTTTTAAATAGTTCATTGGAGATACATATCTCAGGGACTTCCTGCTTGGACTGACTCTGAACTGTATTCCTCAGATCTGAATAGCTTGGATTACAGGTGTGAGCTACTGGTGCCTCGTTCAGCTTGTTAATGTGTATCTTGAGCCTCATATTCTATTAAAAATTCAAGAAGATTAAAAATTCAAGAAGTACACACAAAAATGGGTCAATGACTTGCTAACAAGGAAATTTTGGGAGAAACAAATGTAATTCCTCCATAGGCTGAATGAAGAGTAGAGGTGAGTGGCATTCTTGGTTAATCTGCTTTAGATGATTTTTCTACTATTTTGACTTGAACTTGAGATTTTTTACTGCTGTCTTTGAGTCACATAAGAAAATTCTGATATTGCTGCATTGTTTGTCCAAAAGTAACCTCGCTTTCCTCAATACTTTTGGGAAATGTTACAGACATGAGCCACCATGCCTAGCCTTGAAAATATGGAATTTGCATGTAGGAGAAATTTGAAAAATAAACAAAGATGTGGGCTAGAGACATCTTGTAATGATGTAAGAATTGAATGGGTGACTCTAGGCTGAGCTCAGAAGACTTAAGATGCCAAAGAAAATGAAGACTATAATGGCCAGACCGGAACTGTGCTACAAGCCATTCATGTCGCCTACCGACCAAGAATTTGTCTACATTTTCCTCCCATTCTGAGACGTTGAGTGAAGCTGAAATTCAAAGTAATGGGCTAATTAATTTGGTAGTGAAAATTTCAAGAGAGTATAACATTAAACCATAGTCACAGTTATTGCTAGCTTCTTTTAGTCAGGTTTGCAGTGCAAAGTGAGAGCAAAAAGTAGTGGAAAGGTTTGGGAAATGTGCAGTTTAGCCAGTCAAAGAAAGTTGAAGATAAGAAAGACTTGATTGTTTAGGGCCATTAGAAAGAAATCAAATTCATTGCTACTTTGGCCAGGGACAATAGGAAATGCACTTGGAGGGCATCTCAGAAACTGGTCTAGGCTCCACTCATGCAATGTCCAGGTATAAAGATGCTAAGTCATTTGGATGAATTTGTGTTCAGAGTTCCAGGCTGTTCAGCAAGCATGTTCAGGCCTATCTAGGGAAGTGTTTTCTTAGACTTATCTGCACAGTCACTCATATGCCACTGCAGTAGTTTTTCAAAAGGGCATGGATACTTCTCCAGCTCAGAGCAGGCCATGGGGTCACTCACATGATGCTGATTTTATAAGTTTACAGAATGTAAGAGTTGGATGGTATTGAAGCGTCCATCTCTCTCTCACCCCGGGAAGGTGATGGAGTGATCCATGAAATTGTGAGAGCAGAATGGAAGCTTCTGTGGAGTCAGAGATGCTGGAAACACAAAAAGGTAAAGAGCTAAAATGGGAGTGGTGGGGTTAACTCACAGAAAGATAATCTTAGGTTTATTAGAAGATAAACATTGTTTAATGTCAGAGTCATTCAAAAATAGACTGGCCATCACCAGTACAGAATTGTTTTCGTTTATGAGAGATATTCAGGCACTAGGTGAAAAATCTCTAAAAAGAAATTAGAACTCAGAAAATAATTATCCTGAATGATTTCTGAAGCCAGGCATAAATAATGTTCCTGAGGATGATGATATGTTATTGCAAAGAGAATATGAAGGAGGGAATGGAAAAACAAGAATTAATTTCATCATAGAACACATTCCACAAGTTATACATATTGTTAAGACTTTTAATTTAATTTTTTTAAAAAAGCCATTTCTACAATTAGATTCCCACCCCCCACCCTCCTTGGACTAGGAAGATGGCTAGTGGTAGAGTGCTTGCCTTGCATGCATGAGGCCCTGGTTTCAATTCCTCAGCACCACATAAGCAAAAAGAAAAAAAGCCAGAAGTGATGCTGTGGCTCAAGTGGTAGAGTGCTAGCCTTGAGCTGAAGAGCTGAAGGACAGTGCCCAGGCCCAGAGTTCAGGCCCCACGACCAGATCCCCCCCCCAAAAAATTAGATTTTCCCCAAGAGACCATTTCTTTCCAGTTGCATTCTTTCACTTGGGAATTTATGAATAAGACTATAGCTTCATGAGGAGCCATTGTGCTCAAATATTTCTGCCATAGAATAAATTATTTATATATAAGGTTCTACCAATCTCTTAAAAGATGTCTCTCTCTTAGCTGTAGCTGCCAATCACTGATCTATTTCCAGATGATTTAGTTTAAAAAACCAGTAAATTATATTTTTAGATCAGAAGCAGAATTTCTATAAATTCTAAATATTGTATTTCCAGTCACTGAAGAAAGATGAGTAATGAAGCTCATAGTCTCCAGAACATTTACATCTGAAATTAAAATTTTTTCAAAAACAAAACAACCATTATAGAGCCATTTGTTTTCATTGTGCAGAAGAGTTCACATTTTGTTTCCTTATTTCCATGTATTTAAATTTGTAATAATTGTGTTTTAGGCCCCAGTTTCTCTCATCTCAGTCATTATAATTCAATGCACACAAGTTCAAATTTTTACTGCTGGACATATCTGAGCATTACAATATCAATTAATTTAGTCTATTTGTTTTCAAGCTTCATACATTTCCTTCATAGGGAAATTATTTATGGATAGGTAGATAGATATAATGACATATTGAAGGCACATATTATCTCCTTTTTTACAATTTTAATACAAACGCAGAAACAAGTAGGCCAGATATTTTCCTCTTATTCACAAGCAAATACCTACTTTGCGTATCCCATGATTCACCACTCATTTTTAAGCCTGTGTAATTTTTTTCTCATTTCCACAAATCCAAATCATGCACAGACTCTTCCTGCGAAAGTCCCTCTTGATTAATCACTACATGTGACTCAGCCTGGTGGGTAGCTAAACTGTGTAACAATGAGAATTGCTAATGAGACAACCTTATAATGGCAAACCCTCCACTGAAATCTGCAGCATTCTGAGCTAGTCCAAGTGTTTCCATTCTTTCCAGATAAAATCACCCCTAAAAGGTTTTGAAAAACTAACATGGCATTTCCACATTTATAAACTTGATTCACACATGTCTGTCATCTTGCACATGCATTTTACTCATCTGATTTCTTAGAGCCATTTCCTTAAATTAGCTAATTCATCCCAACAGACACATCCAGATTGCAATGATTTTTTTCTTTAGAAAATTTCTTACATTTCTACTTCTTACACTAGCTCTACATCTTACTACAAAGCTGGTGACACCAGAAAAATTGAAATGTGTCATGTTGTTTAATGCAATGAGCTTATAATTCATAAAGTTATTTACATATTTTGCTTTTAAGCATATTCTAAGGCAGATGCCACACATAATCCTAACTGAACAGCAAGTTGAGAGGTTAGTAGTTTGAAGCCAACCTGGGCAGGAAAATCTGGAAACTCTTATCTTCAATTATCCTCCAGAAAACTGGAAGTGGAGCTGTGGCCAAAGTGGTAGAGCTCTAGCCATGAGCAGAAAAGCTCAGGAACTATGCCCAGGCCTTGAGTTCAAGCCCCATGAACAACAAAAATAGTCTATTATATAACTGTGAGATATTAGAATACTGAAGAGTAATGCATAGTTGATGTTACTCAACAGTGTTAAGAAAAGACACAAAGAAAGATTTCATGACATCGATGTTGGCTACCTCCAAAGAAACCACAGAATCACATTTTATACAAGAAATGACAGACTGACATTTACTGAAGTGTGCTCCAAAGAAATTTAGCATGAGGACAGGGTACAACTGGCATGTAACATTCGTTTCACAGTTCATTATATGATTTACACTGTAATAAGAACAAGATGTGATGTACATTTTGTGCACAGAAGATTTATTCTAAAAAAAGACTGCAGGATTTGTTGATATCCTTGGTCCTTTTTTTATGTGAAGAAAAATATGATTTGATTTGCAGTTCTATTCCTGTCCTTGATCCTTGACATGGTTTTAAGAATTTTCCTCATTCTTGGATTTTTCTTTGTTGTTGTCTTTGTTTTTTTATCTTTTTGTCTTTTTTTGATTATCAGCCATTGGGAGGATAAGGGAGGGCACAGAAATGGAAGGACAGAGGATGAACAAATGAAGCAGCGCTACTCTTTAGACACTAGGTTGGAAAATAACTATACACTTATAGGTAGGAATGGGAGGGAAAACTAGGAGAGAGTGACAGAAGGCATTAACACTGTCCAAAAAGAAATGTTCTCATTACTTGACTTACATAACTGTAACCCCTTTGTACAAAAATTTTAAGACTACTCCTCATTCTCAATTAAGATGGAAAAACAATGAGGCAAATGATCCAGAATATTTTCAACTTGCTGAAGAAAGAGCCGTTATAAATAAACCCAACACATTTGGCTTACAATACTAAACCCTTCAATAAAGTAACAATGAAAAAAGATTATTATTAATTTATAAATGTGTATCTTATATAGAAATGATTGGCAACAGTAACAGCTAACGTATTTTGTGTTTATTATATGTATGTACTGCTTAAGGTAAATAAATTCTTTAATCTCTAACAGCATCACAAAAGCTGCTTATTGCAAGTATTCCCTTTTTTTTATTTTTTGCAGTACTGGAGATTGAACTGCTCTGGGCATAATAGACAAGTGATTAGTCACTTGAGCCATGATTTTAGTTTTATCAGTTAAAGTATTCAGCTAACTTTGTGCTGCAAACCTCCAACCTCCACCTCTTTAATAGCTAAAATTATCTGGACCATGATATTTCCATTTGACACATGAAGAAATAATAGCAGAATGAAGTTATGTACTAAATATTAAGCAGTATGTAACAATCTAAATCTAAATCTAAATCATTCTACTGTTTTCCTCTTTTTTGCCATAAAGGGAGTCCAAGGCCTTGCATGCTAGGCAAGAGTTCTGCAACTTCATTTTTAATTTTTTTTTATTTTTGAGATAGGGTCTTGCTAACTTTTTCCTGGCTGTCCTTGAACACACCCTTCTCCGGTTGTGGCTCCACAGTAGCTGGGATTATAGGCCTGCATCATTCTCCCTCTTGCTAAGAGGAAGAACTGTTTTCTGAAAACACAATTGGTGTGAATCAAAACAAATTACTTATGGAAATTAAAGACCCATGCAAAATGAGAAAATTACCAGATGTGTTGAGACATTAGTCCATCTGGTTGTTTTACAATAAAACTTGTAATTACAATTTCCATAAACAAAAATCATAGGATACGAGAGAAATACACAAATAGAAAGCACATTCCAAAACAATCCAGTACAATCTTTGTCTTCAATTAAGTGACAACTGGAATAACAATCTTGAAAGTAATTTGAATTACTGGGTTTATTTTCAACAAGTATTTACTTGCTTGTATTATGAGTAATTGGAATAGTTTTAAAGATGTAGTTCTTGTCTTCATGGAATCTACTGCTAGGAAAATGTGTCATTACAGACCCACATGTAAAAACACAGGATGGTTGTATTTTGTTTAAATATCACAGTAAATAAGTCAGACAACATACCTTTGCAATTTCCAGATGCTTCTATGTGTACTCAGTGTAGAAAGCAGTGTGGATCATTCATGAGAACTTTGTTCAAGGAGAATGTGCTTGAGCTCAGGCCTACATATGGGGTAAAATTAAGAGGTGGCATACTAACCAGGAGGAAGGATCTGCTTGATAAGTTATAGAAAGAGTGAAGAGAAGTTGTGGCTGGAAGAAAAAAAATGTAGGGAACAATTATGTCGTTACTCCACAGTTGAGGCATATGGAATTAAAAGGAGCATTAAGGAAAGGTTTTAGGATATTAACAGCAAGGTGATGGGGAACAAATCAGACAAAGATAACCTTAAATTAGGACAGTGGTTAAGAACTTGGAATATAAATTCTAATATGGAGCAGGAGATGTGAAATATGATGCATCGTTCTGCTTCATGAAGGTGAGTTAGTTTCCTGGGATGGTCAGGATAAGATGGAGGCACAAAACAAATTGTTTCTGAGGAGATCAGAGTTCCACAGCCCCAAATTCAAGATGCCAGACCTATTGTTAAGGTATGGGAGAAAGCATAGAGCTGAGAATAAAAGATGGAGCTAAAGTTTGCTGAGTGAAGGCAAGATTTGAATAGGAGGAGGGGTGCTTCAATGGGAGCAAAGTGAGAAAGTCACAAGCAGGATCATGTGCCTATATAACAAGGCACATGTTGTTTAAAGATCATTTTAGGGGATAATGCCCCCATGGTCTATTGGTCTATTGAGCAGAGAATGGATAGATAGCCAATGCTCCGGCTTGTAAAAGAACAAAAAAGCAACTGTAGATATTACTAGACCTTCTAAGATACTGGGAAAGCTTAATTGGAGCTAGAAACTTTCTCATGAATTTTTTTTTCTGACATTGTATTTGGGAGGATGGCTAGTCATTTTGGAGCTCAGAAATCATTTCAATATAAGAATGAATTTAAGACACCCATAATGTGAATCAGGGATTTCAAAAGTAGAGTAAAAATTTTAAAATAGAATTATATAATTATACAAAATAAAGAGACCTCAGAACTTTTCATAATTCCCCACCCATGGTCTAAGGTAGATTTTTAAAAACAGCACTCACTCTTGCCTTAAAAGTGTTTTTATACCTTTAATATTTAACTTTATAAGGAATGGAAAAATTCTCTTCCAAATTGCCAATTATTTTGCATACCATTAGCATATATGCAAGTTCTAGTTGTTCTGACTCCTTGTCAGAATTATGGCCAATAACACTGAGCATTTCTCATGCATTCATCTACCATACACGTGTGTGTGTGTGTGTGTGTGTGTGTGTGTGTGTGTGTGTGTGTGTGTGTGTGTATACTTTGATGAATGACTACTCAAATCTTTTCTTTGTTCTTTCTTTCTTTTTTTCTTTCTTTTTTTCTTTCTTTTTTCTTTCTTTCTTTCTTTCTTTCTTTCTTTCTTTCTTTCTTCTTTTCTTTCTTTCTTTCTTATTTTGGTGGTACTAGCTTTGATCTCAGGTCTCTGCACTTGCTAAGTAAGTGTTTTACCACTTGAGCCTCACCTCCAGCCCTTATGTCTTTTTAATTTTATTTTTTGGCAGTATGTGATATTTTTTCCAGCTCTTTCCAAGTCTTCACAAATGATGCACTATCATTCTTTCTAATGGGTGAGTAAACTGCCATTGTATATAGATACCACATTTTCTTGATTCATTCATCCACTGAGGGATATCTGGGCTGATTCTATACCTTGATCTATTGCAATATATTGCAATCAACATGGTTGTGCTAGTGGCTTTACTGCATCCCAGCAGGTAATCTTTTGCATAAATGCCTGGATCAAGTTCAAGTTCTCTAAAGTATCTAAGATGTCAGGTTATTGAAATGGGCAAGACATCAAGGCCAAAGCTGAAGCCTTAGATAAAGGCTACTTACATGACTTTCAGTACCAGGTATTTATCTAATGTCTCAACTAGAATAATTTACAGAATCAATGACTCACAGTATAACAGTGTGAACTTTTCTTTAACCCTGACTATTAAAGCAAGTATAATCATATCTAATTTGTAGTGTTGCTGTGCTGATTTAAGTAGATAATAAATACTGAGTGGTGGCACAAAGTAGGGCTCCAGTATATGTTACCTTCCTTCTTGATATTCACAAATGTCACTGTTCTAGAAGACTGTGGAGTTAGAGGAGGTGTGTATATCATTGTTTATGGCATGAACTTTAAAATCATCATGTCATGTTTAGACCTCTTCTTTTTGTGTACCCTGGAAAATTATACAACTTCTTGATGTGTCAGTCTTTTTATGAAACAATGACACTTTTCACATTCTAGAGTTCTTAATGAAATTAAATCTTCAGTTAACATGTAACATGTGCAAAATCCCTAGGATGCTACTGGGAACATGACAAATACAAGCAGAAAATATATCAGAACACAAATTAAAGTTTTTATTTTTATTTTATATATTGAAAGCATTATTTTCTTTTTCTAAGAATTTGGGAGGATGATTGCTACATAAAATATGTCTTATAGTGAGATCAAGGAGTATTTTTGTTTGTTTTTGAAGAATAAAAGCAGGCAATGATGAAAGTCAAAGCAAAAGCCTTTTATAATCAACGAGTGAGAAGTAGGTAAAACCAAGCAAAAGGAGAGAGGGAAGTTATGTAGTAACATCACAGCCCTTGTAGATTCCCTTTCTGAGAAAAGAGATTGTGAATGACAGATAATCACTTCATTTACTTCTTGGGTCTCTGGAGATAGTTCTCAATGCAAAAATGTCCTTGAGGAATTTCTTAGTGATTTTTCCCCTTAATGGATTGATGTTTTCATAGCACACATTGTGAAAAATTGGTTTTGCTTTGTTTCTTAAATGTATAGCCTGATGGAGTTCTTTTTAACAATTGTTGGTAACTAGTTCTGCCTAACAGCATTGGACACAAATACCACTGATGATGATGAATGGGCTGAGGAATGCAGAAGGCATTGTGCCAAATAGTAAGATGGCATGTCGATGTAATTGCTTCACCTCTCTCACTTGCAAGAGAGGCACTTTAAAACAAAATGTGTACATACGTGACCCACAAGATGTGATCCTGGAGTTACCCAGAATTCACCTCTCTAATTATATTAACCTTTTCCTCTTCCCTCACATATCACAGGTGCTCTTTCTGAATAAGATTTTGAGTAAGATGGGTTAGCCCCTTCATTTTCATATTTATTTGTTGCAGCATTTCACCAAAAACAAATGAAAACACAAAAGTGGCAAGAAAACATCCATTTGAAAATGAGTCATCCATATTTTTGTGAAGAGAATGATAAATTAGCATGGAGGTTCAGTTTAGGTATCATTCTTTCATAATTTACTGGTAAAATCACCCACTGGTATGTGCTAATATGGATTTGGGTAATTCTATAATAGCTTGAAGTTTTCTTGCTAACAGCTGTTTGAAAAATGTTTTTTTACAGCTAAAACTACCCTTGAAAAACCCTAGCTTACTAAATTCATTTTGTTGGAATGATTCCAAGTGATATGATTTCCTCATAGAAAAGACGTCCAACCAATAGTTATACAAATACAGACTGCTATCTGTTAGGAGTTTTCTATTTTGGAGTTCACATTTATAAGCAGCTGTGAAATAACCTCATCTTTCAATGGGCTCCTTCTGTATGGGAAGTGGTCATTCCGGTTTTGAATTTACTGCGCCCTCCTAAAAGAGACTTTTCTTCCTTCCTTCATAACTAAATGTCTTTTTTTCTGTTTGGTTTGTTTTTGTTTTTCCTCTACTGTTCCAGGGAAGATCTTAACTCAGCAACAGGAATTATTTGGTATGTGATTCTTAGACAAAAGACAGTAGTTTGTACCTTTGCTTTACTTGTAATTCATCTGGAGACTCTTCTCTCATTTCTCTAACCGTGTTCATGAAACCAGCCCTCTTCTCCACATTCCAGTCAGGGGAGTGGAATCACAGAAAGAAACAACTTTTCTACAATGCTGTGATTGTGAGACAAGACAGAGCTCTCCTTTCACAGCTGTTTGCTTAAGGTAAGTATAATCACATTGTAGTTATGTGATGCCAATACTTTTTAAAAATCCAATATTTTGCTCTACTTCAGTCAAAAAGTTTCTTGCTATTTATGACATGTATAAACACCATTAAAAATTATATATGGCACACACAGTTATATAAGGTGAAATAGCAAATTCAAGTTTGAATGTTTTCAGAGACCCTATTAGAATGGTAATAAGTGTATAAAGAGAAGAGGGAGTTGTAGATAGAGAAAAGGCTAGGGTAATTCCAAAGTGTTTTATGATTACTATAGCACAAGATCCTCTCAGAACAAACACCATCCATAGCCCCAGTTCAGGGCCATAGTCCTTCAATCATATGCAAACCTATCATTTTAGTTACTGGAGAGCAGGCAGGCCTGGAGAGACCAAAATAAAGTACCACAATGGTGAAGGCACTTAGGGCATCAGAGCAAGGGTAACGTAGAAAATAATGATGTTCTGTTGTAAGGTAAATCATCCCAGAATCCACATTTTAAAATATAGAATATTGGAGTCTTTATTATGCAGGCCGCCAGTTGTTACATAGGCCTGCAGCACGCAAATGTACATAACACAGCTAGGAAACATGCTAAAGAGGAAAGAAATAACAAAAGCAATACCCACAAGCCAATTCAGCTCCAATGGAGAGCTGAATTGGGACTCCATGATGACTGGAGACAGGACACGGGACACCATCACGGAGACACACGTGGCACGGAGTCCTGGCAGCTAGGCTGGTCCAGGCCTAAATAGGTCTGCACAGGAGGCAGATCCTCAGGAAATTCCCAGTCCCAGGAACTACACTGACAGATTCAGTAACTATCAGCCAAGTGCCTGCCCCTGCCTCCAAGGGTCCAGACACTCCCATTACCTGGGAGGCAGATGAAGGGGATAGGGGGGGATCCTTCCCCCAGCATGAAGACAAGATACCAGACCATACCATCCACCATGTGGCCAATATGTCTCCGGCCAGACCTGGCCTTCTTACTTCAGTAGAAACATTCCGAAACTGTTCAAACATTCAAAACTGTTCCAAAACACTCAAAGCTGGTCACATCATGCACAACAGTGGGTAGAATGAAAAGGGTGAGTGACCAGACAACAAGGCTCACAATAAAGAACTCCAGTTTACATCTGCTAGTGCAAATGATCTTTGACATTAGTAATAGCTCCTTTTGTGGAGAATGATATTTGCTCTTTCACCTTTTTTATAAGGATGACTACATAATGTATACCTCCTTATTTTTCCATACTGGGGATTAAACTCAAAACACTGCTCATGCCATGCAATTGCTCTACCACTGAGCTGCATCCCCAGACTTGATCTTAAAATATCCTTAGCTGGACAATATATAATACATTCACTTTGATACAAGGACACAAAGACAAAGTACTATTTTCTTGGATGCAAAAGTAATAAGTAGGAGAATGACCTTGACATCTAGATAGGGGAAAAAAAGTAACAAAGAGAAAACTTACATACCAATTGCTAAACTTAAGATTGTGAACATAAGCATGCCAGTTTTCAGCATATTCTAGGGAAACAAGGAATGAGCCCAAGCAGCTAAAGATAACAGAGCTGCCAATGAATCCCTTTGCCAAGGCTCCAGGAAAAGTATGAGCTGGAGGAAAGTCAGAAGATAAGTTCAAGAAAATTTGGCAGGGAGACTCCTACAGTCCACAACAAACAAAAGAAAAGGCTACCAAAAGTATAGTCCGGGCTGCTGTATATGGCAATGGAAGTTAAACCCTAAGCAGCAACAAGGGCATGTTTCCACAGACTATGATGAGAATTTCATTCTTTAGAGTAGAATAGCACATATTCTACACTGTACATAGGTGATCTCAAGAGTAACATTGTTCCAGACTGTGTGACCATCCATTAGCCTAATTTTTCGTATATGTACTGTTCATTAATCATAGTTCTTTTCTGAAAACTTTAGTTGGTTCGTTCATTCATATGATACATCCAGGATGTTTGCAGGTAATTACGTGCAAAAACCTCTATTGTTTAATGACAAGTATTAATTACTTGGTAACCATGAAGAAGGGTAATCACTCCACCCCATCATCAAGGGATGAAGTATGTCACAGACTGCAATTTTTTAAGTGAAGGAGATAAAATGGCAACCAAAGATGCATGAGCGACTTTCCTGCATCATAGAGCAATTCACAACATACATGCCCATATCAGTTCACAGGCTTTATCATTTCCTCTGAAGACTATTTTCTTGCTTGACAGAGAGTACAAATAAACATATTCATGATACAAGAAGAGTCAAGGGGATTGCAATAGTTACAATCCTGCTATTATTAAAATACACATTTTGCAAGTCGTTGTAGAAAAGAAAAATTTTGTATTTCAAACTCACAGACAGTGGGTACATATAAGGAATTCATATTTATCGTGTGTGTGTGTGTGTGTGTGTGTGTGTGTGTGTGTGTGTGTGTGTGTGTGTGTGTGTGTGTGTGTGTTGTGGTGCCTGAACTCTGGGTCTGGACACTGTCCCTCAGCTCTTCAGTTCAAGGCTAGCATTCTACTACTTGAGTCATAGCTCCACTTCTGGCTTTTTCTGCTTATGTGGTGCTGAGAAATCGAACCCAGGTCCATATGCATGCAAGGCAAGCACTCTATCACTGAGCCGCCTGCCAGCCCCCATATTTATATTAATACTCTCAAACTGCAATGCCTTCCATTTCCTCCCTTTTATGACAAAAAAAAGGAGAAGGAAAAGTTCCTAGCAAACAAAGGTCAAAGGTTGTGAATTAAAATGGCAATGTGGAACCACAATTTTCTAAAGGAATTTGAGGATGTCAAATGCTGAAAATATGATATATCTGAATTTCATACCTCAAGGTTTCCCATGTTTTTGTCTATGTCAGTCATTCTTTTTATTACTTTAAATCTTTTGAAATCTTGATCATACACTAAGTCCTCCTCTGTATTACGAACTTCAGTTATGGACAAATCCATTTCAGGGTGTATATTTGTCCTGAGTATGTGTGCATGAGTGTGTGTGTGTATGTGTGTATGTGTGTGTGTGTGTGTGTGTGAGAGAGAAAGAGAGAGAGAGAGAGAGAGAGAGAGAGAGAGAGAGAGAGAGAGAGAGAGAGAAGAGACAGAGACAAAGACAGAGACAGAGACAGACAGACAGAGACAGAGACAGAGAGACAGAAAGAGAGAGGGAGAGTCGAACTCCCTCCTAAATGTGTCCAATGTGAACCTTCCTGCCTTATGTTTTGTTATAGCCAGCTAATACTAGTGCATATGTCAACAACAATCAGAAGCCTAATATATAGACATAACTAAGTAGGCCTTTCTCTTTTCTCCTGTAACTCAAATGTATTGATAGAAAGTTATTGTTTGATCAGCGATGCCAGGATTTTTAAGCTTTTCAAGCTTTTCTACCCGTATCTTCTGTCTTCAAGTTTCAAATTACCTCTTATACCTTCACAACCTCACAGCCCTGATCTGGTTAGGAAAAAAAGAGAAGAACAAAGAGCCAATGCCACCCAAGAGTATCTCCTTTTCAAAGGCTTTTCTGAAATCCTGCTTGCTGAATTCTTATGTTTCATTGGCTACACCTAGGTCACTTAGCCATCTTGAGCAGTAAAAGACTTTTTTTCCGTGTGTGTATTTAATAGGATGCCAAATGAAAGCAGCAAATAAATTGAGTAATTTAAGATTTAAATACACGTATTGGACAACATGCACAATTAAAGATAATAAGAGTTTCCATAACAATAAATAAATGGACTATGAATTACTTTAAAATAAAAAAGAAACAAGAACTAGCTCCTAGAAGAATCTTTCAAAACCTTAATCCTATGTTAAGACAATGTGGTAACATAAAGCAGCATTTCTAATAATTTTCCTAGTTTATGCGCATACTCATTTATACTGTGGAAAAGTGTAATGGGAATTTCTGCAGTTGAGTGTGGCAAACAAGGCTGAAAGCATGGAAAAGAAAAGGAGCAGAGTGAGATAGAGATGTATAGTGACTTTTGACAGAGGACTTGTCCCTTTGGTGGTAATGACAGTATAGGGTTATTCTAACCTACTTAGTCAGTCAAATGAAATGCTATCAGAACTTAGTTAATTTTTTTCATAAAAAACAGATTGTTTCAGAAATTTTTATATATTTGTGTTGCCAAATTGGCTGCATAGAAATGAACCTGCTGCCTCACACCAATACTACTCCAACTCTTCAATGAAATTGAAATTGAAAGTTCACTACCAAACTCTTTCTATGAAGTCATCATAACCCTCATCCAAAACTAGGCAGGGACTTATCAAGAAAGAGAACTATAGACTCATTTCTTTGATGAACATTGATGCAAAACTTCTCAACAAAATTTTGGCCAATCAAAAACATTGGGGAAGAGAATAAACACTTGTGATCAATCCACCATATTTAATAAGAATTATTCTCTGATTCTTCTAGCTCTTTGTAGGCCTGCATTAAATAAAGATGAGGAATGCCTGTACATTGTTTAAACACTAAATTGAACAACATATAATTCCAGCACCTGAGCTTGTAAACCTTTTAAAATTTTCATAGGACTTAAATTTTAAATGAAATTTTAGAATATGCCAAAGATAAACTGGTATTTACCATCACAATTTTCAAAATAATCACCTGTACCAAATATCGATGTTGTAAATAACTGCACTTCAACTCTTTGACTAGGTATTTAGGTATTTCACTGTTTTCTAGGTAGAAGCAGACTTTGGTCATTGAGTGATGTAGGCAAAATTCTAAACATAGCATGGAAATGAGTGTGGTCAAGTAGAAACTTATAAGCACCTATATTAGACAGGCCTGGAGTCTCGATCCAGCTGGATTTTGGACTAATCACTGAATTGTTAGGCCCTTATCTGTGAAGAGTGATGCCTACCTCATAGAAAGCCCATGAAATTTCAATATAGAATGTATAAAATGTTTAACACTAAACACGAAGCTCTTCCTTTTCGCCACTGGCAGGGACTAGTGGTGAGCATGATTCAAAGTGAGATAACTCAAAGTTTGCCATTCATTTATTGGGAGAGAGTATCATCACAAAAAGCCTTCTGAGAAACCCTGGGCACAGGAAATTATGTGCAACCACTTCATACAATGATAAAACTGTACCCTAGTGGACAGGCTAGCTGCCTGCTGTAAACAGAAGAGCCTATTAAAGCAAGTACCATGATTGACCTGCTGCTAGGGGGTTAGATTTTGTCTACTTGCTGGCTTGCTGCCCATTGCTTCTTGTGACTGTGAATCAACTTTGTGACAGAGGGCAGTAGGTCAACTACATTCCTCTAAAAGGATCAAAGCATTTTCTTTGCACCCTTACAGCAGAGAGAAGGCATATGAAAGATATACACAGTAGGGTGGACACAGCTTAGTCAGAAGAAACAATAACACATAGGATTCTTCCACGTAAATCTAAAAAGGCCAAACATTCTACTAAGCTCACATAACCTGCTTGACATAATAGAAGTGTCTCAGCATCTTTTCCTTCACTGCTTAGTGAGGGCACAGATTTCCATTAGGGATTCTTCCATTAGGGAAGTTCCATCAGCTGGTACTGTTGGTACTTGCTGTGGCAGTGGAGCAGTTCGTTCAGTGCCATAGCTCATAAATTTAGGTACAATTGTTTTCATGTCACTTGCTTCTTTAATCATTTTGGTAGTTTGAATGGAAAATATTACCATTATATAGGATACAGTGTTCTGAGAGTTTTTGCTTCGTCACTCATATATTTAATATTCTCAAGATATTGTCTATACAATCCATAATGCTTTCTAGAAAACATGTTTTCATATACTTCATGGAGGTAACTTCCTTGCTTCTTTCCTTCCTTCCTTCTTTCCTTTCTTTCTTCCTGTCTCCTTCATTCCCTCCTTCCCTCCTTCTTCCCCTCCCATAAATATTAGCTACCTCTTTTACTGTTTGGGAAAATAAAGATGGGACTTATTTCATATAATAGAATGCAATGAAACCTACAATTAGGGAATTCTTCCTCGGGCTTTGGGGTGGGGGAGTGAAAGTACGGGGGACCCAACTTGCTGAGTAAAGAATTATAATTCTTTATACACAAAATATAGATTTACATGTTGGAAAATAAATTTCAGAGGAAAAGATACAGATGGGATTTAAATATGATATTTTAGCATGTC
Organism: Dipodomys merriami; assembly: GCF_024711535.1. NCBI lineage: Eukaryota > Metazoa > Chordata > Mammalia > Rodentia > Heteromyidae > Dipodomys > Dipodomys merriami. The sequence continues at coordinate 89,828,148 of NW_027203381.1, forward strand.
TTCAAACATGTCTTGCTTGAATCATTTTGTTTTATATTAGGGCACAGATGGTGTTAAAATTTTCCTTCTGGGGGCTGGGAAGGTGGCTCAGTGGTAGAGTGCTTGCCTTGCATGTGTGAGGCCCAGGATTCAATTCCTCAGCACCACATAAGCAAAAAGAAAAAAAAACGGAAGTGGCGCTGTGGCTCAAGTGGTAGAGCACTAGCCTTGAGCTGAAGAGCTGAGGGACAGCGCCCAGGCCCAGAGTTCAGGCCCCACCACCGGACGCCACCCCCCCAAAAAAATTTCATTCTGGGACATATATTAATAGAGTATCTCTTAAAAAATCATGAGTGACTGAATGAGTTTACCACTTGGGGAGTTGTTTATTTATTTATTTATTTTTTTATTTTGCCAGGACCAGACTTAACTCAGGGTCTTTTTTTCTTACTCAGCTTTTTGGGTTTTTTTGCTTATGGCTTGTACTCTACCACTTGAGACATGCCTGAAATCTGGCATTTGGCTGGTTAATTGAAAATAGTCTCTTGGACTTATGTTTTTTTTGCCAGAACTAACTTCAAACCGTGATCCTCCAAGTCTCATCCTGCTGTATAGCTAGGATCTCAGGCCTAAGCCACACAAGCTCAGCACTTGAGAAGTGCTTGTTATATTAATAGTGGTTTAATCACTTTTGGATTTCTTTTCTGTTATATTAGTTCTCTTTGTTTATTTTAATTTTTATTAGTGTAGATCAATTGTATAAGTTTTAATGTGATATTTACAAGTATATAATATGATCAAATTCACCCATCTATATTGCTCTTTTTTAAATTTCTATGCCTCCTACTTGTCTTTTTTTAAAGCAATTTTTAGTGGGTTTTATTATACTTCTTTTCAAAATTAGTTGAAAATGACAAAGATCATTTTATATTGATAAAAAGAACAATTCATCATGAGGTGAAAACAATTATGAACACATGCACTGAATGTTGGTTCATCCACTTTCATAAAGCAAATACTACTGGACATAAATACACAAATAAATACTGGTGAAATAATGAGTGAGTCCAATATCCCACTAATTTTGTTTTGAAATCTTCTTTGTGAGATGGCTTTAGCTGCTCCTGATTGCTTTTGTACTCCATTTACTTGGAGAATCCTTTTCCATCCTTTCACTTGTATGTGTCTGTGTATGCATGCATGCATGTGTGTGTGCGTGTGTGCGTGTGTGTGTATGTGTGTGTGTGTGTGTGTGTGTGTGTGCATGTACGTGCTGGGGTGGGGCATGAACTCAGAGCTTGCACTGTCCCTGAGTTTTTATGCTCAAAACTAGTGTTTTACCACTTGAGCCACAGCTCTACTTCTGGCTTTTTGGTGGTGTTTGTCTGCCTATGCTGACTTCAAACCATGATCCTTAGATCTCAGCCTTCTGAGTAGCTAGGATTACAAGCATGAGCCACTGGTACCTGGTTTTCATTTTTTCACCTTTATTATGTGTTTTTCCTTCTCAGTGAGGTCCATTTCCTGTTAACAATGCTTGGGGCTTCTTTTTCTAATCCAACTTGTCAATCTGTGTCTTTTGATTGGAGAACTAAGACAATTAACTTTTAGAGTAAAATGTGTGGAGTAATACCTGTATTTTTATTGTTTTCATCATGTTAGGTACTTTTCTACAGCTCATTTATTTTTTTATTTTTATAGTGAGATTTCATCTTACCTGTCTTCCTATGTCTGTTTATCTTCCTATTCTGTATTTATGATTCTTTAGGTATCTTATGCTTACAAATTCCTTAAGCTTTTGATTATCACAAAAGATTTTTATTGCTCTTTCATTTTGGAAGAATAGCTTTGGTGTTGTCTGTTGGACGTCCTAGAAGCCTCCTGTACCTGAATAGATGACTCTTAGGATTTGGAGCGTTTTCTACCATTGTTTTATTTCAAATGTTTATATCCTTTAGCTTTTACCTCTGATTTTTCTTCTCTGCCTATGATTCATTTATTTGGTCCTTTGTGTACTAGAGATCTTCAATATTCCAGTCAAGGTCTTCAGTGTTTCGTTCATTTTCTTCCCTCTTCATTTGATTGTTCTAGCACTGTCTTTCAGTCTTGGAGAGATTTCTCACTAAGTTTTTATTTGTTTGACCTATTGCTTTTCTCGCTTCCAGATTTTGAGTTTGATTCTCTTTCAAATTTCTGTATGTTTATAGAATTTGTCTTTCATAACTTGCATTTTTCCCTTATTCCATTCAGCTGTTTATCTGTATTCTTGAGCTTCTTCAGCAGTTCATTTACACCTTCTTTGAATTCACTTGGAGTTTTATGTATGTCCTCTTTCATATCATTGCTCATTTTAATCATCATGTTTTTGAGTTTTTAAAGTTTTCTTCCTTTTCACTCTCCTTAGTGTCTGTCACTGTATGGTTATTGATCTTTAAGGATGCCCTATTGCTTTGCTTCTTCATATTTTTTGGCCTTGTTATGTTAAGATTTATACAACAGAGAACAAGTCATTGGTTAGAGATTTTAACCACATACAGTCTTGCAGTCAAAGGGTTCTCAGTATTCAAACTGTTTACTGAAACGACTCCCTTTGCTCACATGTAGTCCTCAACCCCAGCTCTTACACAGAGTGAGAAAACCCGGTGGAATCTCTTGTGTTTCATTGTGTATATAAATTATATGTGGGTTGTATGTGGGTTTAGGATGGAGTTTGAGGTGAGTCTGATCAAAGGTCTGTTTGTGTACTATTTCCCCTTTAGAACTTGGCTTTTTTGTGTACTGGAAGCCACTACTGGCCTTCCAGCACTTTTTAATCCATGGGCTAGGTAAGTTCCCAGTTGTTGCCCAGACCCCCTTGCTTCTCCCCAATTGCTGCTCAGTCCTCCTTGTTTGTTTTCCCTGTGGCAGCACATGTGCAACTCCTAGGCTGTCCTGGATAGTGGAGAAAACAAACAGAGCACAGTGTTCTGTACTGGTATCAGAGCACTGACTGGATCATTGGGCCAATCTCCATAGAGGGAGCATCAGGAAGTGATACCAGATATGTAGTAAGAAAATAGTTTTATTTATCTAAAATCACATGAGCAATCGGTATATCTAGTCTTTCAAATTTTTGAAAAAAGAGTAAGCTTGGGAAAATTATATTGTCCTTTGTTTCTTTCCTAGGAGTTGTCTGATCTGCAATCAATCACTCTGAAGAATCTTTACTTCTTCACTCTGGTGCTACGAACAAAATGATAGTGTATGTTAGTGAAATATGAGTTATGTTGACATTAAAATCTGATTATTAATGCAGAATCTTGTGGAAATTTAGGTTATTTTGATTCACATATTATTTCCTTTTAGTCCCTAATCTATCATTTCACAAAATATGGTTAATAGAATGTCAAAAATAAAAGGCCTTGCTTCAATGAGAATTATATCAGCATCTCATTTGTGTCTTATTCTGTTAGGAAGGCTATCAATTTATGTGCAAGTGTGATGAAAAGAAGATAATATACTTTTAAAAAAAACCCTTAGGTTCTCCTTTTAAGTACTAAATTTCCAAAGGCTTGCTGTTATTTGAATATTAGTTCATATTTTATTTACCTAATAGGGTTTGAACTAAATGAGGAAGGAACAGTTAAAAACAAAATGATATATGCATTTAAAAAAGTTATCAAACCTATTTCCATTCTCTTGGTTGTTAGTAAATAAGGAATATTATTATACTATTTGCTTATCCTAATGCAGTTAATGTTAGTTGCCTAGATGATTCCAAATTTTCTAACTGGCTGTTGTCACCTGTTTAAATATTCTAAGAAACTTGGAATAAAAACTTGGCCTTGTCAAAAGAGAAGAGAGTAACATGGCAGTTTGAGGGGCCACCACCAATGAAGGATCCCACATATCTATCCCAGGGGACCACGCAGAGGCAGGCAGGCACAGGAGAAAGATTATTATAAGGTTTATTGGAGAAGCCATATTTCCCCCAAGAGGGAGCACATGGCCTCCATCTCTATCCAGGTAGCAGGAGGGTCTTAGAGATAGGAAGTGAGAGATGGAGGGCCAGCTGTATGGAGGGAACTCCAGGAATGGGAGGGGGGCCTAGTTCTGGGCGGAGCTGAGGACCAAAGGTGAGCATAATACTAACAGAGCTCCTTAGAACTTCTTATTCTAGTGATCTTCTAGTTTCTCTGAATTCTTTGTCTGCTTTCACTTCATCTCGGATAATGTTTCATTTCTCTGTGTAGATTCAATCAGCTGGACACACCAACCTGATTTTATCCCTTCCTGTGGCCTACAACTTCATCCAATTGAACTGTGCCTGTAGTAAACTTAATAGAGCATTTGAGAGGAAAGTGAAGAAAATACAGCAATGTAGCATAATCATCAAACAACTGGGAAAAAATTTAAGCTATTTCTCTACTTAAAGGTATCTTTGCATTGATTCAACTGGGAAATGCTGTTGTTCACCTCTAGGTAGTTCCAGCTTCCGGCCAGCCACATAGTTGACCAGCTTTACCTCCTCTATCCTCTCTTCTCTTCCTGATAAGGTTATTGTTAACACTCCAAGGTCTTACTTGCTTTTTTCACAGAACAGAACTGGGGCTACTATTCAGCTAGCTCCAGTTCCTCAAGGCATTGCTTTGATCCAAGGCTTGAGGATTATTTTCTAAGCCAAACACCAATTATGGTACATTTCTCTTCAACAAAGGCAATTCTTTTCCCCGAGACCAGTACTATGACCATCAGCTTTTTTGTTTTCTCTCCTTCTTACATTAGTTACCTAATTCACAAGAATTTATTTTTGAAATCAGCAAGTAATAAAAATCTGGCTGAACTATCACACTTTATTTTTCTGTTAAAGGACTAAGACAATGATGGAGAGACTGACAGCCTCATGAAAGATTTGATAGCACTTTAAAGCAGGATTTTGGTACATAGGTCTCAGCCAGAGCCATTTCTATGATCACATGAAATAATTTAGTTTCTTGGATTCCAAAAAGCATTTCACTTTTGTACATCTAATTATTGACTATGTTGCCAGCTAAGATATCACAGGAAAGGGTAGAGGACTAAATTAGGGAGATATGTAGCTACTAACTGTCCACCTAAGTCATATTATCTCAGAGGTTCTGGTTTTCTATTCAGGTTTTAGTGTTACAGTAACTACTTATGTATAATTAGTTCTCTCATTTATAGGCATGATATTGGTGCTCTCAAAGGTGATTTTCATTTGGTCTTACAAAAATGCACTGAAGCTTCTATCAGAGATTTAAAAAAAGTTACACTGAAAGCTTGGGGATTGATCCCAGGCCTTGAGCATTCTGGGTCAGTGTTCTACCATGAGCCAAATCTCTAGCTTAAATTTCTTAAGTTCCTAGAAAAATGAGAGCTGTGTTAGAACCTGGGATATGAGATAGAACAGGAGAAAGAAAGGAAAGAAGGAGGTTTGGTGAATTAAAATTTCTGGTGAATTAAGATTTAGGTTGTTTGTAAGTATCTTAACATAAAATATATAACTATAAGTACATTACAGAAATGCACTATTTAATTCCTGGCATTTCATATTTGACTGATCTATGAGGTACTAAATGAAGTCATCATTTTTCCCAGAGCCTACATCCAAAGCATTAATTCACTGACAAGCCAATAAATTGAGTCAACCGTGATTGCCACAAGTCCTGATCTATGTCAATGAATTTATGTGCACTGCTCAGTTTGGGTTTGTTCTATTGGCTTTGGACTCAAGGGAACTTTGAAAGCTTGTATAGGAAGGTCATGGAATGAAGACTGGCCTTATAGAAGAAATTTATCTTCTGGGGGCCTCTAATTGTTATGATTGTGGGTTTCTTCAACCCTATTCTCTTTGAGTTCTGATTAGAATAGCTGGCTCTGTTCAAGCCTTATGTATCCAAGTCCTGTGGGTAAAATGGTCCTGGACAAGTATCACTTCAATTGCCTCAGAATCTGTCAACTTCCAAATAAACCAAGTCCCAAAGGCAAGAAAGACAATCCATTTCACTAGAGAAGCATGTAGAAAATGTGACAGGTAATAATATAAAGTAGAATTTCACTCTGCCAGTTATTGTTCTAGAAATAAATGAGTATTATATTCTTTTGGTGTGAGATCCCAAGAGGAAAATCTGGTTATCTTCAGCTTTCTGTCATTGCCTTTACACTTAGTACAGTGATAGTGGGGTCAGCAATAGCATCGTCTCATGCATCTGTGCTACACAGTAACTCACTGTGTTCAAATATCAATAAGGTGCTCCACAATTTTATTCTAGCCAGCATTCCAGAACTTGTATTTACAAAAAAAACCCAGAAAGCTGAAGCACAAAATAATAAATAGACAAATGACACCATTGACATCATGATTTTAAATCGCACTGCAATTTGTTACTACTTTGCTTTTTTTCCCCTTGACCTGACCTCAAGACCCTCCTCATATTATTCTCCACTTCATCAACTCTTCAAAAACTAATTGTAGATAAGAAATTGTAATTACTTATTCTTCTTGCTTTAGAGTAGGAAACTATATCCACAAAGAATAAAGGGTGCCCATAGCTCAGGTTTTGGTTTTTCCAGAAAGGTTTCCATGTCTGTGCTAATTCACAAGTAAATTCTCACTTGTGGTTCATCTCTATGTAGTTGATAAGATGCCAGCTTGAAATTTATAAAACTTTGCATTCTCATTCTCTACCTCTGTGACCCCAAGATTATCACTCCACTTCAGTGTGGAAAGATTGGTCTTGATACCCCAAAACTACACCTGGTTAGAACTCTTTGTCTCATTGGTTTTAAATATTGAGTGCACAAAGAGAAAACAAAGCAAAATAGCAAAGCTTTATTGAGGAAAACAATACTTATCAGAGCTCCCACTAGGTGAGAGACATTCATTCCAAGGGAAGGTCATTTTCTGGGATGAATTGTCCTTAAGTTAATAATGTATCCATGCAAGAGAGAGTTACATAATTCACAAGATCAATGGACAGCCTGAGGTCCATATCAATCCCTAAATCTAGTCAGAGGCTCCAACAGCCTGCACCAGCTATTCCCAAGACATTTAGTCCTCTGACTAGTGTCTACTCAGATCCTCATCTCTGTATGGGGGCCAGTCAGTCATCTGTTCATGTGGAAGTCTTCCTAGAAATGTTGGAATTTAAGACTACTCAAGGTCTTGGTGAGGAATGCAGTGCCACTATGGGTGGAGGGCCAAGTTTGCTTGGACTGCATAGCCGGTCTCTTGGTCTGCATGCAGTCCAACAAATGAGATGAGTTTTGTTTTGGTAACTAATACCAGAAGTCTTAGTTCACTACCAAATTCATGATCTTATCTTCTAGCTCTTTATCCAACTAAAGCAGTGCTTCCTGTGTGGAAGATACCACCTTCAACCTAGAAATCTGAGAGTCCTCCTTCACTTTATTGTACTGCCCACATTGGATCCATTACTAAGTTTACAAATAGTCCTCCCTGCTTTTCAAGCCCACAGCCAATCAGTTCAGTCACCTTCACTCCCTTTGAGTGCAGACAAGCTCTCTCAGGCTTTCTGTCTTTCTGTTCCTCTAAGCCATTCCTCTTCCTCTTGTACAGATTTCTACAGTACAAATCTGATGATGGCACTCTCTTAGAAATATGTATTTATTCCCAGTGTTGAAAAATAAAATTCTCTCAGCCTTGATTTTGCTTCTATGTATCTTTCCAGATTCACCTTTTGGTTGTTGCTGCTTTCCAATTAGGAGCTCAGTAATCAACTCTACTCAATTCCATTAATACTATGCACTCTGGTGCCTATGATTCAGCCTATTATGTCTCTTAACAGAAATCATATTCTCATTATATCCTTACTCAAGACTCAGCCGAGGCTTCATTCTATGTGAATGGGTTTCTTGAATTCCCTCCACTGTGGTATTGACACTGGTGCATATGTCAAATGTGGTACTAATGACAATATTTATGTTTGCCATCTCCTCAAGAATGTGAGCTCCTCTGACTGAACTTTATTCAAGCAGTGCTTACATTAGGGCTATGACACAGTAGGGATTTCTTGGGTGTCCAGTATAAGTGCTTATTTGAATCTATTTGGTGGAAAGCTTATTGTGTGAGAAGTATGCAAGAGTTGAAAAAGATGATTTCCGAGGTGTTTTCCAAGACCCCGATTTTAATTTTATGAGTCTCTTTCATGTTTTTGAACATCATATATTTATGACTACCAGATTCATAATTGTGAGACACTCTTCAACCTGTGCTTTATAACAAACCATCCACCTGCTTGTCATATAGTCTTACTTATTAGCAGAGTTGGTATTACAACTTCAATGCAGTTTTCCAACTTACAGGGTCAGATCTATTCATCTTTTAATTGAAAATATTGTAATTTGAAAATGCATTTAGTTCATTTAAGGTGCCAAAGACCTTTACTTCGTTGTACAGTACATTGTAGAGCATCAATTGATTATTCTTATGAGTGTATACTGGCTGGGAGCTGTGACTTGTCATTGTCAAGCATCAGAGTTCCATAATACATATTGTTGCTAGCCTAGCAAAAGATGAGAATCAAAAAATCAATGCACAGTTTCTACTGAATATGCATCACACAGGCATTGATATTGTGAATTGAACCATCTAAGTAGAAACAACATAAGTTGGTGCTCTATCGGCCCCCAAAGCAACTTCATTTTCCACAACATGTGTCTTACCTAATTTCCTTTATTTGTTAAGAATGACACCATCCTCTTAAAACATCGTGTTAAAAACATTCCAAATGGTACCTCTCTCCTCTCCAAAATCAGTAACTGCCTGGTACTACGTATTCCTCTTTCTCAAAATGAATTATATTTATTGCTCTATCGGCACAGCATCTCCACCAAATTGCTCATGACATTTATTTGCAATTATTTCAATCTGTATCACCTCTTTCTTCTTTAGATTCTTCCAGATTTTTGTATTATTGCTGTGACTCCTGATATTTTTCAGACAGATATCAGGTGCTCAACAATTCTCTGAAGCATGTCTGGGTGAAGTTTCAGGTGTAAGTTTTCAATAACCTTGGCCACAGGGTCTTTCTTTTACCCTCACCCCCCCCCCCCAACCCTCTCCTATTCCCTGTTGTAGTAAAGGTCACAAGAAACACAAAACACATATACTAAGAATTGAATAATACAACTGTTATTGCCATTCAAAGTTGCTGCAACAATCAGCTGTAGTTTTAAAATGGAAAACAGCAGCAACAACGACAAAAAAGAGACAGTAGCTCATGTTGGCAATCCTAGTTATTCAGGAGGCTGAGATCTGAGGATCACAGTTCGAAGCCAACTCCGGCAGTAAAGTCCATGAAACACTTATATTAACCACACACACACACACACACACACACACACACACACACACACACACACACACACACACACACACACACACGAGCTCCTTAGAGTCATTCCTCTTCCAGGACCCAGGTTTCCCACCCCTTCCAGTGGTCTGATGTGCGGCGGGGGAGGAGCTGAGGGCAGCTGGGCGGGAGGAGCCTGCGGAAGGCGGGATGGGGGAAGGCCCGGAAGTCATTGACCAGAGCCAGCGGTGGGTCGCCGCAGCGGGACCTCTCTGGGCTGCAGTCCCAACAATAACAGGCACTCGGGTAGGGCGGGGGCCCCAATGGCCTGGAGCTTGGGGGCGGAGCCGGCAGCTTGGTGGGCGGGTCCGGATTGGGGGAGGGGGGGAGGCGGTTGGGACGCTTCCCAAAGCAGAAGGCGATTGGAGAGAGCAGAGAAGGGGCGGTGACCCTGGGGGAATGGGTCGGAGAGCTAACGGGTCGACCGAGGAGAGAACGTGCTGATTGGGTGATGGAGAAGAAGACGGACCCGAGGTGATTTTGGATTGGTCAGAAGGGCAGAGGGGGCGTGTCCAGCGCGCGGGAGAGGGAGCGCGAGGGAGCGAGCGGCAGGCCTGCCTGCCAGCTAGCCAGAGCCGCGGGCGGCGAGTTGGGGTGTCCGTGGAGAGCGTGGTGCGGGAGGCGCGTTCCCCCCTCCATCCCCCCCCCCCCCCGCCAGGTCTGAGCCCCGGCGACTCCGGCAGCTTCCTTCCCTCCCCTCCCCCTGTGCTCCAGGCGGGGTGTCGGGGAGCGGAGGGAAGGGACGCAGGCAGGAGCGGCGGAGGCGGAGGAGGTGCAAGCGGGTGAGGGGCGGAGGGGTGCGGGCGCGGGGCGCGGCGCGCGCTGCCCCGGCCTCTCCCGCCGCGGCCGCAGCCTCTTCCTCGGGTGCTGCGGCCTCGGCGGGGCCGCGTTGGGGGTTCCGGGGCGCCCGCACTATGCAGGCAGGTCGCCGACCGCCGCGATGGCGAGTCGGGCGGTGGTGAGAGCCAAGCGCGGCGCGCCGTGTCCCCGAGTTCGGGCCGCGGCCGCCGCCCCCGCCTGGGCCGCGCTCCCGGTCTCCGGCTCCCATTCCCTCCCTCCGGGCTCCCCCTCCTCCTCCTCCTCCTCCATGCCTCCGCTCCTCCTGCTCCTGCTCCTCCTGCTCGTGCTGCTGGACGACGCTGGAGCCCAGCAAGGTGAGGGGTCCCCCGGGGGATGGCGCGACTAAGCTGAGCCCCGAGGGCAGCCCCTCCGGCACCCAGCCGTCGGGTCTTCGGGTCCTTTATCCAGATCTGCGAAAGCCGGGGGTTGGGCACGGTGAGACCTCCCCCCTGCCCGGCTGCGCGCGAGCCCGGCAGGTTGAATTGCAAAGATGGGATCTCTGCCTCCCCCCCCCCCCCAATTATCCATGCTTTCTGTACTTCGGTGATGGGGGGGGGGTCCATTCATTCCTCTAGGAAGGATCCTGAGACCCTGCCAGGGATGATGCCTCTTGGGATTTTGAATCCTTACAACTGAAAAATGGGGGTGTGAGGCGGCATGGAAGGAACTTTTGAAGGCGTTACTCCCTAAAGTTAAGCCTTCTGGATGGAGGGACAGATACCTAGGCCAGGAAATTAAATGCAGATACCTAGGCCAGGAAATTAAATAGTTACTTACATCTGTTGGAGACGTGTGAGTAGTGATGGTTATCACCCCTTTGTAAGTGCTCAGGTTCCAAAGAGAGTGAAGGAAATGGTGATCTCCTGTTATCTTGGGCTCACTGCGTGTTCTTTAAACATTCAAGGTTACTGAGGATGGTGGTTTGTAAATTACCTTGGGCAAACGTGTGAGTCTTACCCCAAGGCAACATATACTATTGTCCTAAGGGAGCGATTCCCCATCTACAATCCTTGAGAAACTTAGTTCAGAAGAAGGCAGACCTATTTCTTGAAAGATCATAATGGAAACAGTGGGGACTGATTTTTTTAATTTTTAGTGCTGTTTTCAGATTAGTGGTACTAACCTTATTTGAAATCAGTTTGGCATTAGTAATTGCACATAGCTTTCCATTGCTGTTCTCATTATATTGAAGTGAGAAGGATGAAGGCTAGATTGTTTGTTACTGTTAGGAAATTTTTTTAAAACCTGTAAGCCCGGCTTAGTGTCAGTAAAGTAAGGAATCAAGGCCTTGAGGCTGACATTGAGAAGATATTTTAGTTTGGACAGCCATGTGGAAAAGTAGTGTCTAAGGAAAACGTGTGGTAACTTAACATTCATGTACATTTCTAAATCATAATTTACGGTTTACATGCTTAGCAGGAAGGTTTTTTATCAGAACTTAATATATTAGAGTGTGAGATTCTCTTGGTGAAGTATTGAAGCCCAACTATGTATCTTCTTCCTAGCGCTCCTAGGAAAAGGAATTGGCTAATACTGATCAGAGGTTGCTTTGTGGGAGGCACAGGACTTAGTGGTTTATGGGTATTAATTCATTTGATTCTCTTAACAACCTGGTGAGAGAGATGCCATTGTCCTTGAGACAAAAGAATATATGGTACTTTGAAAGGAATATGTAAGCACTATACTGTTTCACTTACTTGCATATCTGAAAGTGTTTACATCATGTTTTTTAAACAAATCTTTGACTGGTATAGAATCAGTTCTATGTCTCCCTAGCCCCTAAAGCTTTACTTTTGCAATTTTTCATGCCTAGGTTACTCAAACCATGAGCATTTTGACAAATGTTTCTTTCACAGTCATCTCATATAATTATGTAAATACCAATATAGATTAATACCAATAGATGCTAGTGACTAGTATGTTAGCTTTTTTAAAAAATCCTTTTAAATTGGGTAAACTTTGATTTAGTCAATTTCTTTTTGCCTCATTCTGTATGAGGTATGTGAGAATACACGTTAGTGAAAATGAACTGAGTTTTGCAAAGAGAAAATCATAGTTATAAATGCTTAGCCTTATTAAACTTTGCCTACTAAGTTGATAAAGGAAGCACAGGTAACATTCAAAGTCAAAATTCAGGAATTATGAAGAAGTGAATTCCTTAATATAGTTCTTACCCTAATGCAGTCTTCAGTGGAATCCTTTTAAGCTAATCTGACCAGCCCACAAGATTGCTTTAGGGGTTATTGGTCTTCCCTCACATAACTGGAAGGAAGTTGCATTAAAAAAAGAAAAAAAGATCAGTGCTTTAAAACAAGTGTAAAACTTTTTAATAATGAGAATGTCCATGTGATATAATGCTAGTAACAAGGTATTGTGTATACCATCTAAGAAGGCAACAAGGTATCCTGTGTACCCTATAAGAAGGCCTATGAGAAAGAGTTGGGTTTTGTTGTTTGCTTTTTGTTTTTTCCTTATGCTGGCGTTTAAACTCAGGAAGTTGCATGCTAAGTAAGCTTCTACCACTTGCATCTAGCCCTATCAATTGGTTGTCTTCTGGTGATAGAATTGTAGAATTCAGGATATTTATACTTTCCAGATTGTTTGTAATTTTTGTAGTCAAAATAAAATAAACTGTGAAAAAAATGTTTCTTGAATATATTTTTTTCTCCTCAGCCAGCCCAGGTAGACATATATTTGATATTTCTGCTCAGATGGAACTGTTCTTCTTGCCTTGTTTTGAAAGAGTGGACTATATTATCTTCATTCCAATAATGCTGCACATAGCAAATCCTCAGCATATTTTTCTGCTGACAGTGATTTTTCTTTTTATTTGGCTGAGAATAAAATTAATTGTTTAAAAACTTGCCAACCTTGCACAGCAGTGATGTGTTTTAATCAGTCTTAGTTCACTAATAAATTTATAGCTGCTGTTGATGTACATCTTACTCTGCTGGCATTTTGTTTTATTTTTTTTTCTGTGGCCCCCTCCCAGCTTCCCTCAGATGTGCACATGTATATACCATATATGGGGTCACGGAATTTATATGACAAATTAAGAAGAGGTCTTTTGTGTCTTGGGTCCTGTTTACTTTGTCATATCTGGTTGCATTTTCAATCTACTGGCATTTTAGATGTAACTTTTTGTGTATGTGTGTGGGTCCTGAGGCTTGAACTTGATCTAGCACTGTCCCTAAACTTTTGTGCTTAGGGCTAGCACTTTATCACTTGAACCACAGCTCCACTTCTGGTGTTTTGGTGGCTAATTGGAGATAAGAGTCACACAGACTTTACTGGCCATGCTGGCTTCAGACCACAATCCTCAGATCTCCTGAGTAGATAGGATTATAGGTAGGAGACACCAATGGTGCTGAGCTGGATGTAACTTTTATACCTGTATTTTTTAGCTGTAAATTTGATACTAAGTTCATCTTCAAATTTTTTCTCTTCTTTTGAAAACTTTCTTCTGTAAAATATACATCTTTCTAAAACACTTAAAATTGTGAAACTTCTGCTGAAGGCACATTTGCTATAGTAATAAATGTAAGAGGAAATTGTGGTCTACTATGATTGAAGTTATATTTCCAGTTTACATTATGATGTTAGCAGTTTGGGTCACCTTGTTTCAGAAGATAACTTTCCTTTGTATCATGGAAGTATGTCTGTCTTTGGGACTAGAATGTGATTTAAATGCTATAAAATAATAGGAAATTAATTTTTAATACCATTAAGGGGACTTATTTATACCTATGGAATATGATATGTTGGCAAGGGTACTGATTTTGTTTTCTAATTGCTAATTTAGTAACTAAACCAATGAAACAAATCAAGATTTTTTTAAAAGAATAATTTTAGTTCCATAATTATATTTGGAACTAATATGGCAAACAAGTTTTCCAGTCTGTCAAATCATGCCTTGATGGGCTTGTGACTAAGGGAAATCTATTCTGAAGGATATTTGTGAGTTGTCAAAAATGGAAACTGCAAGAAGTAATTGTTACTAATGTCAACATTATGTGTAGAAGTTTCCGTGCCTTTTATTGTTCTGGTGAAACATAAGTGTGTACTGAGCCTGGTACACACACACATATAATCATACAACCAATCTCTGAAGCAGGATGATCCCAAGATCAAGGCTAGCAGTGTGGCTGCACATTGTAGTGAGACACTTTCTAAATCGAAAAGAAAACAACTATAAGAACATTCTCCTTCAGTCATATTCAGATGTACAAATCAAGGCAGCCTTTTCTGCTGTATTTCTGATTAGTTTTGAATAATAAAAATTGGAAACATAGCACACATTCCATATGCACTAATTATCAGATTTTTAATCCCATAGCTTTTTTTTTTTAGAGATTTATTGGTAAAAAAAAAATTATAAAATTACCAGCTAGTGATTTTTAGGTAGAGTCTCCAATCTTTTTTTTTTTTTTTTTTGGTCGGATGTGGGGCTTGAACTTGGGGCTTGGATGCTTATCCCTCAGCTCTTCAGCTCAAGGCGAGCGCTCTACCACTTGAGCCAACAGCGCCACTTGAGGCTTTCTAGTCAGTGACAGCAAGGCATGATGGTTCAAATAATTTGTTCTTAAACCACCCAAACTGGAATACTGCTTTCGCCTCTTTTATTGACCTCAGTTTTGATATTTCTTTAACTTCCTTTGGTCTCCATCATCTCAGATCATTTTAGATTATGGTTTATCTCTTTCCCTTGGGCGTACCCTTGTTGCAGCTTGTATCCTAGAAACTTATTGTCCAGATATGCAACATTCATAGGTAGAAGAAAGTTCAGGCTTATTATAGGGAATAGGAAGCTAATTCTGCTTAAGGTAGACGGAGAAAATGCTGGGAGGATTCTGAGATACCTCATAGAGCTGGACCAAACTAAGCCAAGGGGAAAGCAGGAATACACCTGGACTTCATGTTCGTCCTCCTTTCTCTGAATAGAAGAAGTTATGGCTACTGGAAGCCAGAGACTTGCAGCTCTAGCAGTAGATACATTCTGGGATCTCTCTTAACTGTGCAGAGTCCATAGAAATGGCGGGTGAGCTGGGAGCCCACATTGGCCCAGTGTGAGACAGTATGCATCTATGGACCAGTCAACTCATCATTGGGTACAAGGTCATATGAAATGGTTGATAACTGCAGGCAGTCCACAGAAAGAATAAGGAGGATACTTAGAGAGACAAGCCTTCTGTTCTGAAAGGAAGAATGTTACATTTATAGAGTCCACTGTATTTTAAATAATTTACCAAACCCGAACAATTGCTTTGGGATATGGATGTATTAATTCTACATTCAGGTGAGATTGTATAGGAATATAGTGTTTCCATGCCCAGGATTTCAAAAGTCTAACTGTAAAGCCTTTCTAATGTATCACTTCCTTACCATAATATGACTCTTTTGGTTTATTTCTAAATTAAACAGAATGTACTAAGAACCTAATTTTTCTTCTTTCTTTCTTTTTTTTTTGTCAGTCATGGGTCTTAAACTCTGGGCCTGGGTGCTGTCCCTCAGCTCTTCAGTTCAAGGCTAGCGCTCTACCACTGAGCCACAGCACCACTTCCGGCTTTTTCTGGTTTTGTGGTGCTGAGGAATCAAACCCAGGGCTTCATGCCTACAAGTCAAGCACTCTACCACTGAGCTACTTTTCCAGCCCCTTTTTTTTCTTTTTTAATGTATGCCTGGCTCTAAAAATGAATAGAGGTGAGGTGGTTGCGGATGTACTTGGTGGGTATGTATGTGAGGTTCTGTATCTCTTACATTCCTTCATCTAATTCAGTTCCATAAATGATTACATTCGCACAGATTGTTTGAGTTTTAGAAAGCATGAAGATGGAGCAACTTATTTTCCTGGACTTATTTTCCCTCTTTCATCTAAATGAATCACTGTCTTATATATAGCACTAAAAAATAAAAATAAAAATACTTGATGTTGGCTCGCACCTGCAATCCTCACTACTCAAAAGCTAGAATCTGGAGGGTTTCATGAGATTCATTCCAAAACATCCAGAAAAATCAGGGCTGGAGATATTACCCAGGTAGTAGAATGTTAGCTGAGTGAGCAAGTGAGTATAAGGTCCTGAGTTCAACTCCCAGTACAACCAAATGAAATGAAAGAAAGAGAAAGGGTGGGGAGGGTGGAAGAAAAAAATGGAGAACCTGTGAACCTGAAACTGCTCTAGAAAATAAGATCTATTTTTAAAAAGAAAATTTAAATATATTTGCCATAATAAAAAAAAAGGTAGAAACTGAGAAAAATATGCCATGTGAGCATACTCAAAAAAAAAGAAAACTAGAGTAGATATATTAATTTCAGAACAAGGGATGTTACCAGGGGCAAACATGACATTAAGAGAATTGAAGTACTACTTCAAATTATGTTTGAGAATTAGAGTGATATAATTTAAGGATCCTCAGTTATAGGACTTACAAAGTACTTCTCCTCTAAAAATTCAGTTCTGAGTAAAGCACTTAAACTTTTAGACAAATGAAATTTGATGCATTTAGATAACAGCTGTAATTTACAACATTTTTTCCTCTTCCCTAAATGCGCCATGTTTTGTTTTGTTTTTTTAATCAACTTGGGCTTGAACTCTGGGCCTGGGTGCTGTCCCTCTGCTCTTCAGCTCAGGGTGAGCACTCTACCACTTGAGTCACAGTGCCACTTCCGGTTTTCTGGTGGTTAATTGGAGATAAGAGTCTCATGGACTTTCCTGCCCAGATGGCTTTGAACCGTGATTCTCAGATCTTAGCCTCCTGAGCAGCTAAGGTGTGAGCCACTGGTACCTGTTTTTTGTTTGTTTTGTTTTGTTTTTTTCATTTTATTATGAAGTTTCACAGACATGACACTTACTTAGAGAAAATATGATCAGATTCACCAATTCACAGTGAACAAAATCAAAATCTTTGAGAGTTTCCTGGAAAAGTCTAAATTTTTCATAATTTATTATAATGAAACATTATAATTACCATGCTGTCTAGTTTTGGCATACTTGTAAAACTTTCCTGCATTTGTATTTGCTGTAATTATAGGAAATAGTTCTGGAATCATAGACTTCATATTATTTAAGTTTAGTAATGAATATTATTTTTTGTAATATGACATAAGCTCAGGTTGAAGTTTACATGTAATCACCAGGGAGTGCATACTTACCTAAAAAAATACACTTGGAGGATGGGCACTAGTGGCTCATGCCTGTAGTCCTACCCTACTCAGTAGGCTGAGATCTGAAGATCACACTTCAAAGCCAGCCGGGGCAGGAAAGTCCATGAGACTCTTATCTCCAAATGACCACCAGAAAACTGGAAGTGGTGCTGTGGCTCAAAGTGGTAGTGAAAAAAGCTCAGAAACCATGCCCAGGCCATGAGTGCAAGCCCCCTGACTGACAAAAATAATAACTAAGTAAATAAATAATAAGTAACATGCTTGAAGTTTTAAGTAGAATAGCCTAGAATAAGCTTGTGTTCCTACTTGCTTTATTTCATTGTCATTTCAATATGTTTAATGCTCTTTCTGTTTTCTCTAGAGATAAGTAGTGAAAAGAAATCACTTCTCTTCTTGGAGTAATATCAGAATTTCTATGTGGCTTAACACATACACATCTGACCTTGTACTCTTTAGTGAAAGTGGACACATGTTCTGTGAGTAATTCTCCAGATAGATAAATCTAGAGCCAAACAAACCATAAGATCACATTCCAGCAGTTTTTTTTTTCCCCACTGAAATTAAATTTAAGCTAAAACAATGACATGGAGGGTTTTCCCCCTTTATGAGAGAAGGAAAACATATTAACAGTGATAGTGGTGATGATAGAGGAGAAAGAAAGGTTGGTAAGTGTATAGACTGGACTGATAATACATCCTTTTTGAGAACTTTCTCTTCCAGTAGTTTGTCAGTTCTGCCTTGTGAACGAATGATAGTAGGTAGTGTAGCCTGGTCACAGACATGGTTCTTCCCAGTGTAGAATGCTAATCAGAAAATTTGGGCATAATTATTCTTGACCTTATTGATAACCTTTACCTGTAATGTTAAAAACTCTTCAGTCAGGTAAAATAATCTTAGCTCTTAAGACCAATACATACTTTTTTCTTTAAAGAAAAATGAAGCATTCCCCATGTTTCAAAGATTGCTAAGTGGAACATAAAACTCTTTAGCATAATTGATGGCCTTTGGGAGAATATGATTCCCTGAATTATACTTTTAGTGAGTACAACAGCATTTCCCTTTGGGTATGAAAACCTGCCAAGAGCTAGAGAAAATCTTACATCTAAGATTTCTTCACCTTGGCCCTAAATCAATACTTTACAACTTCAGCTCCATTCACATTTAGGGGTGTTTTTCCTATAGTGTTGATTATAAGATATTTTAGTAGCATTTCAGGCTGCTAGCTCTAGAAGACAATGAGTGACAGCCCTGACTCAAGTAACCGACTTGGGAGGAAGAATGGCCTCTATGGGAGCCGCTGCCTCGGTTGTAAGAACCACTCTCCAAGTGTCTTAGATGAATCATTGATAAAGAATATTTTCCATGCTTTAGTTTTACTTTTGAATGTTTCATCATATTTCAAATATTCTCCATGGAAAGTCTTTAGTTTTAAGAACTGTCCAAATCACCTGGGAATATATAGCTACTTAGGAAGTGAAAATGAGGACAAGGACTTTCTTTGATTTGAGAATCCAACCTTAGAACTTCTGAGTGTTGAATACAGTGGTTTGTTTTTCAAACTACAAGGATACATGTCATTCATAAAATCATTTAGTGAGTTTGCCATGTAAAACGCCCTTCCTTCTTTGAAATAACAGGAGGAGAACACATGAAGCTGCTGGCCTGCTGAATATGTGTACTGTGCCCAGCTTTGTCTTTACAGCAGGAGTATTTTAAACCGTGCTCTGTAACAGTAGATGAAAGTTTAGCTGTTTATGTAGTCATGTTAAACTTACCAAATTTCTTTGAGAAATAAAACATTTGTTATTCATTCTAAAAGACTGGCATAGTTACTTACAACTTTGTTTTCTCATCTTGCAAGAAGATGAAGTGTTGAACTCCATCACATGTTTTAGAGCATTCCTGGCACATTACTTGTTAAGTAATCTTTTATACCCTCACTCTCCCTACAGAAGACGCTGAAAAGGACATCTCTATCTGAGCTGTTTTCTTTTCTCATCAACACACATGCAAAAAAGTCTCTGTTTTTCATTAGTTAGTATTTATTTTGTTGTTATAGACATCATGCTTTATGATAGAAAAAACAAGAAACACTACACTTATTGAAAAGTAAACAGGATAGGACATCTAAAAATTATTCCAAATACTGCTTTTACTGTTTTTTTTTGTTTTGTTTTTTGTAAAGCTCATTTTACAATGACAATCTTTGAATGAATAGTAGCCTATAAAAAATGAAACCATTTGCCATTACAAAGTCAGACATTCATCTCTTGATAGGTATTTCTGGACTTTGTGAATCCCATGAATGCTTCACTTGAATCACTGCCATAGCTTGTTTATTAAAGAAAACATATTCATATTTTGAGTATTTTTATTTATCCAGTTTTTTTTTTTTTTTTTTTTTGCGGAGGGGGTGGGGGAGGGAGGAGGGAGGAGATCCGGTCGTGTGGCCTGAACTCTGGGACTGGGCACTGTCCCTCAGCTCTTCAGCTCAAGGCTAGTGCTGTACCACTTGAGCCACAGTGCCACTTCCGGCTTTTTTCTTTTTGCTTATGTAGTGCTGAAGAATCGAACCCAGGGCCTCATGCATGCAAGGCAAGTGCTCTACCGCTGAGCCACCTTCCCAGCCCCCCAGTGTTTGTTTTGTTTTTTAAAGATTGAAACACTTCCATGAAGCACCATTTTTATCTTCTGAATAGTAAGAGAACATTTTAGACTAGTTTCATAATGTGAGAAACCCTGTCTTAGGATAGCTGTTTTCTTCTCTTAGGAAAAATGTTAATGATTTATTCAAAAGTTATTTATATTTCAACTCATTTATTTTCACAGTGGGGTTTTTATAGCCCTGTTTTTAATTTAGATGATATCCAGCAGAGATATTCAAAACATTTTTCACGGTAGTACAGTGGAAATTTGCAGGAGATTTTTCAGGTTGTATAATATCCTAAGTTTTGTAGTTGCAAAAGATCAGGGAATATATTGCATAGAACCTCACATTTAGATTGTTCTTCCTTGATATATTTTGAGAGCATAGCTGCTATGTCTAGTTTTTGTGTGTGAAATGAAAGTTGGTATGTATAAAAATAGCTAAAATTTACTGTCCACTAAAAGCTAAGCTTTATAAGTGTGGTTATATTATATTTTGAAAGCCAGATTTTGAGTGTTCACTTTAAAAAGTAGAAATATAATTAAAATAAGTAAAGTAGGAAGAGGAATACTAATAGGGATTGGAAGATAAACTTTTTGCAGAAGGTAAGACTTTAAAGTCATGAGAATTTAGGCACAGAGTTGTTTCTTTGTGGAAGATGTTGGAAATTCTCTTGAGCTATATCTTTAGTGAGGCTAAAACCCAGTAATGTCCCTTTCAGTACAACTTTTTGTACAAAAATGGTACTGTTCCAAAGGTGACCTTGAGTAAGTATTTGAAAGAAGATGTCATTTTAAAAGGATACATTTATCATCCAGTTGGATTCATTTGAATTCCATTGTTACTGAATGCTAAACAGTACAATTGAAGTGGCAGCCTAAACTTACTAACTAAACATTTAATGCCTCTTTCTGGATAGTCAGTTAAAAATAAGCTTGCAGTAAACAGAAAGGTGCAAGTATTTCAACTTTGCAGATAGTATACTAAAGTACCTAATTCTTTATATTCAGTTGCTAAAGAATTTCTGAAACAAATAATGCCACTAAGACATAAAAGTCATTTTTCCTAGTCTTTAATAAACTATCACACTTACTATTTTCTCTTCATTCTATAGTGGGATAAGTAAAGCTTTGTTCAAAGGGCTACCAAGCAATCATATTTCAGTAGAATATAAAATTTAAACTTCACCAAATAGTGCTTTAATGGTTTCAGAAGGGAATATGGTATAGCCTGCATAATCTTGAGTGCATGTTATGAAATCATTCCGCTTCTCACAGAGGTTTTAGAAGCTCATAATGTTTATGAATAGATAAAAACTGATCTGTGTTTACTTTGAACAATTACTATAAATTGATGCTCTTTTAAGGATTAGATTTATTATATGTTTATTATTTATTGCAAAATTGTGCTCATTTTTATTCAGATTGAAAAGTCCCTTGAATTTATAAATTACCTAGGTAATCATGATTGTTTTGACCTTTTTGCTCTTTGCTGTAAGTATAATAAGAACCATGTCAGTTGTTTTATCACATATAAAGAAACTATTGGTAGAATAAAGTATTTGCTTTCCCGCATGATTTTAAATCTTCACAAAGTTTAAGATTAAAAACAGTATATGTGTTTTTTTTTTTTAAAGGTGATGGATGTGGATATACTGTGCTAGGCTCTGAAAGTGGAACCCTTTCATCTAAAAACTACCCACAGACCTACCCCAACAGCTCTGTTTGTGAATGGGAGATCCGTGTAAAGTTGACAGAAAGAATTCGTATCAAGTTTGGTGACTTTGACATTGAAGACTCTGATTCTTGCCACTTTAATTACTTGAGAATTTATAACGGAATTGGAGTGAGCAGAACAGAAATAGGTAGGAGGATATTTTCTTAAATGTATATGCAATAATATTTTGTTGCCTCAGGTTCTGAAACTAAAGTTGTTTGGTTTTGTTCTGTTGTTCTGGTACCAGGGCCTGAAATCAGGGGCTTGGCACTCTTGCTCAGCTCTTCTGCTGAAGGAGACATGAAGACTATAAAAATATGGAAAACATTGTATGGAAAAATGTCCTTGTTTCTTCAAAATAACTTTAAAAAATTATGGGAAGAACTGTGTGTATTGCAACTCATTCTCTAAATGTGTAGTTCTTATTTGAATCTTTTGCAGGACTGGGGTTTGACCTCAGGGCCTTGTACTTACCTATACAGGTGCTCTCCACTGATTTATGTCTCCAGCCCTTTTCTCTGCTGGTCATTTTTAAGATAGGGTCTTGCTTCCTTCATAGATACTCCTGGATATTCCTCCCATAGTTGCTAGGATGACAGTTGTGTGCCACCATGCCCAATGTCTTCTACTGAGGTGGAGTCTCTTGGACTTTTGTGCCCAGACTGCCTGGGACTCCTGTCCTCCCCAATTAGCCTCTCACATAGCCATGTGCCACCATACCCAAACGGATCTGGTGAACTTTTGTGCCCAGGCTGGCCTCTATCCATCATCATCTCAGTCTTTCAAGTAGCTAGCATCACAGGCATGAACCACTAGTGCCTGGCATCTTTGAGTCCCGATTCCAGCCAAGAGACTAAAAGAATTCTTAGATATTTCACTTATTTAGATAGTTTAAAAAAGATTATCAGCATTGTTTTAGGAGTAATAAATGGTAATAGGATTTTAGAGGAATCTGTAATAACAAAATATTTAAAATGTGATATTATAATTTTAGTTATAATTTTATTAGATACATTCCAAAGTCCACTTGAAATATGTAGGATGTAGTTTTAATTATTTCAGGGTAAAAGACGGTAATGGAGTAGGTAAGAGAAACAGAGCTAGGCTATTGGTGAAGCAGCCCAATGGATTCATGGAAGTTGTTATACTTCTGTTTTAGTGTATTTCATAAAATTCTCATAGTAATTTTTTAAAAATAGAAAACAAGAATTATGTATTTGGACAACAAATAGTGATAACATGTTAGAGAGAAAAAGTGACATGGGAAACAGGTGTTAAAATTGCCTTCTGAGTCTAGTCACCTGCTGGAATTCTTGCTGAGATTCCCTTACATAAGTTACCCAAAGATGCCCAGGTTTCAGTCATTTTCTTTACTTTTAAAGGTTATATGAAATCATGTTTTTTTTTAACGTTTGGCTTGTGATAAGTATTTAATGAATATCCATTCTCCCTTATTTCCTTTATTTTTATTTTTCCTTGTCTCTTCACACAAGGGAGTACAAAACTCTCTAGAGATCAAAGGGGGTGAATGGAAAGTCCTTTTGGGCTTGATGCTCTCCCTCACTCCCCCACCTAACTGCACTATTTTGGTGCCGGTTTTGGTAGTGGAAGGAAGCAAAAGTTGCCTGTCGCATGTGACAGAGAAAGAAAAATTATTCAAGGATAGATGTTTACCATTTTGCAGAGTATAACAGGAAGAAACATACATGGTAGACTTGAGCACTTACTACTAATGCGGCTGATCCTTCCTTTCTCATCTTTCCTCACTTTCCCTTTACAACAGAAGCAGGACCAGATGAGCTTCATTTCCCTGTAATAATAGTTCCTATTTTGGTATCACGGTTTTTTTTTTTTTTTTAACGTAACTGTTAATTTTAGAGTTTTAACCCTGAGAGGTGGTATTATGGACTCATGACTAAAAGGAAAAGAAATAAAAGAATGGTTCCTTCAGAACTGTTTAAAATCATCACTTAAATAGGATGTATTTTAATTGAGAAGGCAATTTTGGTTTATTTGACAGTTAATGAATATTTTGTATTTTTTAGGAAAGGATAGGGTGTTAAATTATTTAATAACATGATTTTCTTGTGACTTTAGGTAACTCTTCTCTGAATTGGTAAATTGTATAGACTCTTCATGAAATAACTTTTATGATGGTATTAAGATGGCTGTATGTTCTAATTCATTTTTTAGATGGATTATATTAGATTAGAAAATTCCATTAAGCTTTTTTTTGGGGGGTCCGGTTGTGGGGCCTGAACTCTGGGCCTGGGCGCTGTCCCTCAGCTCTTCAGCTCAAGGCTAGCGCTCTACCACTTGAGCCACAGCACCACTTCTGGCTTTTTTCTTTTTGCTTATGTGGTGCTGAGGAATCGAACCCAGGACCTCAGGCATGCAAGGCAAGCGCTCTACCACTGAGCCAACTTCCCAGCCCCTCCATTAAGTTTTTTATCTAGGTTTTTATCTTTTCTTTTATGATGGTTCATTATATATACTTTTAGCACATGTTAATTGTACATTGTGGGGGTGTTATTGTGATATTTCCATATGTGCATATAATAAACTTGAATCATATTGCTGATTAATTTCTGATTTCTGAGACAGTTGCTCTCTAAAGGTGAAAATTAAGCTATAAAGGTGTTTATTATTACACCTACAAATACATACATAACATACATATTAATTTTAGTTATTTTTTGTCTCCATTTTGACAGCTTTTCACATTGGTCTATACACATTTATTAGCATCATTTCCCTTGTGGATATAATTGAGAAATACTCCAAAAATGAAGGGCCCCCCTTTTTTTTGGGGGGGTCTGCTAGTGGGGCCTGAACTCTGGGCCTGGGCACTGTCCCTCAGCTCTTCAGCTCAAGGCTAGCGCTCTACCACTTGAGCCACAGTGCCACTTCCAGCTTTTTTCTTTTTGCTTATGTGGTGCTGAGGAATCGAACCCAGGGCCTTGAGCATGCAAGGCAAGCACTCTACCACTAAGCCACCTTCCTAGCCCCAAAAGGGCCCCACTTTTATAACCTCATTTAATTTTATTTACCTCCCTAATTTATTTAGGTTATAATTTAGTTTACACTATAAGTTTTAATTATTGATGTTACAAATACAAATAAGACTGTTACTAAGTTTTCCTTCCTTCTGAGGTTCTGGTGAAATTTGTAGAGCATTTGAACCATCTGTTGTTTGAAAGTTTGTTTTGTGTAACTATCTAGACCTGATACCTTTTTGGTGGCATAGTTTCTTGCCCGTCTTGTATATTTGTGCATTTCTCTCTTTATTTCCTTGTCAAATTAAGTAGTGATTTGCTTATTTTGTGTTAAAACATTTTCAAAATACAAATTTTGATTTATTAGATCTACTTTCTATTCTTGACATTTTCATTTGTTTCTATTTTCCAGATTTTCTCCACTGTGTTTTTTGGTGGGCTTTGTTGCTCACTTTCATTTTTGTCACACTGTTTAAGCCTAGAAATTTTACTCTGATTAAATTTTTAAGATATGTATCCCAGAGAATGACGTATATCAATAATTAATTGTTGATATATTAATTGACATATTAATCCATTAACATATTAATGTTAATATCTTATTATATTAGTGAATTCGTGTGTTACATTAATACGTTATATTAGTACATTGTATTAATACATTATTGCACTGATGTAGTAATATGGCAGTTGTCAATTTTTTTAGGAATCTATAATTTGGTTTAGCTATCTCTTTTGCCTAATAACTGTTTAGTAGGTTTGTTTACACTTGGAAGGATTTTATTTTGATATTGAAAATACTTAAGTTTTTTGAGTTAGAGAATGTTGATTGTAATACTTCCAGCTTATGGAATTTATCCATGCTTTCTTTGTAATGTTAATATATGACCTTTTATGTGTGAATGTCCTATATATGCTAAATAATGAATACTTGGATTGTTTCCATATCTTGGGTGTTGTGACTATTGCTGTAACGAACATGTGAGTGCAGATGTCTCTTTGGCACACTACATATCCTTTATATAGATATCCAGTAGTGAGATTACTAGATTATATAGTAGTTCTAGCTTTAAGTTTTGAAGCTCCATACTGTTTTTTGTAATGTCTGTACTGTATCCCCTCAGTAGTGTTTGGGGTTCCCATTTCTTCATCTTTTTTTTTCCAGCACTTACTATCTCTCCTGTTTTTGATAGCAGTCATTCTAACATATGTGAGCTGATATGGTACTGGGATTTGAACTCAAGGCTTTGTGGTTATTAGGTAAACAGCCTACATCTGAGCCATACCGCTAGTACTTTTTCTGTACCAGTTATTTTTTATTTAAGATCTCACTTCCTGCCCAGACACACTCCTGGGTCTCAGTTGCCTCTTTTAGTCTTCTTATCTTATGGCTGTATCCCTGTACCCTGTTATCTGTTGTTGCTTGTGAATTTTCCTGCCTGAGCTGACCTGTACTACAGTCCTGCAGTCTCAGGCTTCCAAGTAGTTAGAACTAAAGTGTGTCACAGGCTCCTAGCTTCATTGTGGTTTTCTATTAGCATTTCCTTGATGTGTAGTGATGTTGAATAACCTTTTTTTCATGTACCTCTTGGTCCACTCTGTCCATCTTTTTAGTTGCTGTTGTGGTACTGGGTTTAAACTCGGGGCCTCATGTTTCTTAGGCAGGCGTTATCCGTAAAAAATGGCATTACTTCAAAAGGTTGAATGTTTTGGGACAGATCGTGGAGGAATTGAAAACTTCACTGGATGAAAACTTTTCTATGCAATGCTGTGCCATTCAAGAATTCCTTTTTAGGGCTGGGATGTAGCTCAGTGGCAAAGCGCTTGCCTAGCAAGTGCAACGTCCTGGGTTCGATCCCCAGTACCAAAAAGAAAAGACAAAAAAAATACAGTTAAAAAAAAGAATTCCTTTTTAGGAAATAGATTTTGATGTCTCCTCAGTGGTGAAAAACCTATTTTTCTAGAAAGTTATTGAAAGAAGTTGCTTTATATGTATGCTATGTGTGTCTCACCTGTGATGCTTTCAGTAAGTCTGGTTTTGCTGAAATCGGCACATTATGACTCATTGCATTTTTACATTAGCATACTTGGCATGAGAAACTACTAGCCATCCTGAAAGAAGCTGCCAACTTAATAAGAGCCAGGACCTTGAGTCATCACCTTTTCAAAAGAAAAGAAACAGAAATGGAAGACGAATCTGCCTTCTTTCCAGAAGTGTGCTGGCTTTCCAGAAGATAACTACCCACACCCTCCAACCTCCACACCTCTTATTTTTTTGGTGGCTCCTTGAGCCATGCCCTCAGCTCTTTTTTGCTCTAGTTTATTTTAGATATAGTCTCTCAGTTTTTGCCTAAGCTGGGCTACATCTCAATTCTCAAACATAGCCTTCCACAGAGTTGTAATTTACAGTCATGCACCAACTGCCTTGTTCTTTGAACAAGGCCCCACTAGTGATTGTGTGTGCACGTGCACATACAAACTGGCCTTGAACTATAAGCATCCCAATGTGTGCTTCTTTTGAGTAGTTGGGATTACAGAAGTGTGCTACCACACCCAGCCAGAGATGACTTTTTAAGTTCTCCTTAAAGCAGAAGTTTAATGAGAAAAGGACAATTTGCTTAGAAAACTTGACAGGGAAAAATACTATTAATTTTTTAGTCCTTGGAATCACTATTATGAATAGTATACTTCTAATATGTTACATTGGTATAGGTATGGTAAAACTGGTGTGTCTCTTACATTGAAGTATTAGTTGGTAGTACTCTTGTGGAATCACTGAAGAGAACAGGCTGCCCTGTGCCTGCTCTGGATTACTCTAGGATGAGGAGAACACAGCTTTTAGGCTCTGCTGAGCTTTACCCACATCATTCTGTAAAGCACTAGTTTTGAACCTAAGCCACAAATGCCCAATCAGAATGACTTTACATCAACTACCCTCTGTCCGCATAACCTGAAGCACAAAATGATAAATGACTTATTGGTGCCAATGAACATTACATTGGCAAAAATATCAAAGCATATCAGAAACACCAGGCATGAACATATCAGACCTAGTAATTTGGGCAGCTCATCTTGATTATATTAAAGGAAGGACACTTGTCACTAGTTTAGGGTTTCTAGCCAGCCTAGACAGACAAATCTATGAGATTCTTATCTTCAATAAACTAGAAGAAAGCCAAAACTGGAGGCATGGGGAGAGCGCTAGAATGCCAGCTGTAAATGGCAAAAGCAGTGTAAGAGTGTGAAACCCTGAGTTCCAGCCCCAATTCTGGGAGACAGGAGTGGGGGGAGAGGGGGGAGGAAGAGAAGATGGAGAGACTCTGAAGCCTGACAAGCCATTTTAGAAAGACTGGAAAGACTACGTTGTGTATCATTCCATTCGTATATAATGGGTCTAATTTCTCTACATGCTCCCTGAAGCTTGATATTTGGTTAGTCTTTTTGACTACAGCCACTCTCTTGGGTATGTGGTATAGTCTCTGTAATTGTAATGCTTAATTTCCTGATAATGAATGTTATCACTTTTCCACATTGCTCTTATTCAAGTGATGTTCTAATGGCTCAAATGAGTTTCGGAACTTTTTATTCTTTTAGACAAGTTACTATGTAAGAAAATCCCATTTTAAATATGCAATTCTTCTTCTCCCTTTTTACTATTCTACTTGGAATAGTACTGAAGATATGTTTTGTTTTGTTTTGTTTTTACTTTTTTTTATTGGTCATGGGCCTGAACTCTGGGCCTGGGCCCTGTCTCTCAGCCCTTTAGCTCAAGGCTAGCGCTGTACCTCTTGAGCCAAAGCTCCACTTCCAGCTTTTTCTGCTTATGTGTGCTGAGGAATCGAACGCAGGGCCTCATGCATGCAAGGCAAGCACTCTACCACTGAGCTACCTTCCCAGCCCCTTTTTTACATTTTTGTTATGCATTGAACATTAGAAGTTAGGCAGGTAGGTGTGTGTGTGTGTGTGTGTGTGTGTGTGTGTGTGTGTGTGTGTGTGTGTGTGTGTGTGTGTGTGTGTGTGTGTGTGTGTGTGTGTGTGTGTGTGTGTGTGTGTGTGTGTGTGTGTGTGTGTGTGTGTGTGTGTGTGTGTACACGTGTACCTGAAAATCAGGGACAAGGCTGTGGCTGTGGGTAAAAGTTTTGTTTGTGTATTGTTGGGCTATCATTAAAGCCATGGAAGTAGATCTGATCTAAGAAGGCTGAACAGGAAGAAGTCTTGAATCTTAAGAAAGAAAATAGTGTAGGACCAAAAAAGTTTGAGTTACCCTGAGACCAAGAATATAGGAGGTCCTGAGGAAGCATGTTGTTCATTGATCAAATTGTTCATTATTGCTTTAAAGAGTACACATGTTGATATAGAAATTTCACTCTTTACAAGTCATACCTGTACCATATTTTCTTTTGAGTCTTTTAAACACTTTCACTTGGCATTTTTTTTCTCTAGGAAAAATATGATTTTTAATGATTAAATATCATACTAATTATTTTTACTAATCTTAATATCTAGTTTGTTAGAATAGGTGGTTCTGTTATGTACATTGAAAATAATCTTGACTTAATGAGATTCAGACGAGTTAAATGCTTTTCTTTCATTCCTAGGCAAATACTGTGGTCTGGCATTGCATATGAACCATTCGATTGAGTCAAAAAGCCATGAAATTACAGTGCTGTTCATGAGTGGCATTCATCTTTCTGGAAGAGGATTTTTGGCTTCATATTCAATTACAAATAAGCAAGGTAATTTTCATCATTATGTAATAGCTTCCACATTTTGTAAATGCTGACAATAAAAGTGAGATGTAGTTTCAAGTACGTCTTATCTGAGATTGGAGTAGAAGAACTAGACATTTACAATTAATACACAAAGTTGACAGAATGTAGATCAGTTTCAGAATTCCAAAAATTAATCATACTTTTACATAAAATCTATATACTTAGTAGTGAAAATACTCATTTTTTACTTTCATAAGATACCTTTTTTAACTTGGTGAAATACTGAGTTATATCATATCTGTTTAGAGTTTTATCTCAGTTTCCCCTTTCACAGTTTATGTTAAAGATCAGATTATCTTTATGGAAAAAATAAAATGAAGTCCTCATACACCAGGAGTCCCTGCAGAAAGATGAGACAGTACAAAATAAGCAAGAAATATTTTTTGAACTGTTAAAATTTAATTTGAAGGAGGTAGAAAATTAAGATAAAATGTAAGACCAGCATTTCATCTCATATGTTTTGAATACTGTGACTCATATTGTCTGCATTAATTGTTGCTATTACACAGAAAATAATCAAGATTCAATTTTTTATTTTGTTATTGGTCATGGGGTTTGAACTCAGGGTCTATGTACTGTCCTTGAGCTCTTTTCCTCAAAGCTAGCACTCTGCCACTATGAGCCACAGCTCCACTTCCCGTTTTCTGGTAGTTACTTGGAGGTAAGAGTCTCATGGACTTTCCTGCCTGGGCTGGCTTTGAATGGAGATCCTCAGATTTTGTCTTCCTGAGTAGCTAGGATGATAGGTGTGAGCCACCAGCTCCTGGCTAAAGATTCATTTTAGTAATTTAGACATGTTAGTATATGTCAATAATTCCAGCTATGTGGAATGTGATAGGTAGAGGATTGAGAACAAAGGCCAGCTCTGCTTGGGGCAAAAGCATGAGATCCTATCTGAAAAAGAACTAAAGCATAAGTCTGGATTTGAAGTGTAAGTGGCAGAAAGCCTCCCTGACAAACACAAGGAATTGAATTCAAATCAGTGCCACCAAAAGTGTTACTGGTGAGTACAAAAAAAAAAGTCTCATTTGGATGAAATAATAGAACAGAAAGTGTTAAAAGCATTATGCTTAGTGTATACTTTAATGAACAATTCATGCTTTTCTTTTTTTGTTATTGTTCTGGTCCTGGGGCTTGAACTCAGGGCCTGGACCTGTCCCTGAGCTTTTTTTGCTCACAGATAGCATTCTACTACTTTAAGCTACAGTCCCACTTCTGCTGTTTTGGTGGCTAATTGGAAATAAGAATTTCACAGACTTTCCTACCCAGGTAGCCTTTAAACTGCAATGTTCAGATCTCAACCTCCCGAGTAGCTAGGATTATAGCTGGGAGCCACCAGCACTCAGCAATGAATCCTTTGACAGAGCAGAAAAACTTGACAGTGTGATGTAGAAAGAGCATCCAGTAGCCCTGGAATCACAAACTAGGTGACCAGGCATGGTGACACACACCTATAATTCCAGTACTGGAGAAACAGAGAGGATTGCACATTCAAGGAGTCTAGGCTAGATAGTGAGACTTTGCCTGTTAGCAACAAGGTAATGTAAGTCCTATGTTTACCACACGCTAGCCTGATAACTTCTAGCCTCTCAGCTCACTTCTGTAGGTTCTGTCCATGAGGAGGGAGGACTAAATAATACCATGTCTGGATAGTGTCTGTGGTTACAAAACATAGCAGGTACAGCGGTGATGCATTTTTCCACCCACCACTAAATACTCAGGCAATTCTCCCGCTCCCCCACCCCACACACTTGAAACAGTGTTTTGCTTCCTAATCTCTTGGCTTAATATCAGATTAAATATTTATTTTTGTATATATCTCCCCATTTGCTCATTAGTTATTAAATTGAAAGTTTCTGAAAATAACGTCTTCCATGTTTTTTAGAAAGATTTTTACATTAGCTATTTAAATTGTGAGCACTTGATCCACAGAAATATAGATATCTTGCGCTAAAGCTCCTTGAGAGATTGACAGTGATCTCAGGGAATGGAATCTCTATGGTTAAATTTGTCTCTGCCAAATTTAGCTTCCAAGAATTTTGGAAATAATCTACTTTAGGAATTTCTTGGTAGTAATACAGTCATAAATCATCTTAAGAAATCCTTACAACACTTCCTGGAAGCCATATATAATCTTATATGCATAGATGTGTGTGTATGTATATACATACAATTTTTTGTATGTCCATTGCCACCTATAAAAACATTATTTCATTGAAATGAGTTAGCTATTCTAGAGAATACTTGTTGAATTTCCTCTTACTTCTTGGGTGGCCTTTCAGTCATAGTTTTTGGTGGTGACCCATTCATTTGCATGCTGGTTCACTTTGTTGAGGTCCCCAGTTTGTTTCTATCCACGAAATTTAGCTGCCACAATGAATTCCAGGAATATTTTTAAGAAACATTACTACATGTCCCTAGTTTAGCAACGTAATTGATAAAGAGTATTTGAGAATAAAAGAATCTGAACAGTCTTGCTTTAATACCTACTTCAGTGGTCAGAAACTGCCATGGGCTTGTTAATATTATATAGAATAAGTTGACAGAGTCACAACTTTGTTGGAGATGGACTAATGTTCATTATTTCATTGCTGCAAAAATCCATTCATTTCTGTTTCCTGTTCCCATTTGTACTGAGGTGATGAAGACAATCATACCTTCATTGGGTTTACAGAATAGAATTGAAAAAGACACTAATTAAATGATTCTTTAGTTGCAATTTGTTAAATTCAAGTGACATGAAGTCAGAGAGATGGAGAGAGTTGAAGACTGATTGAGAGCAAGACACTTTGCTGAGGACACCATGGATGCTCAGAGCTGAAAGATTAGTTGAAGGTTCCAGACAAACAAAGAAGGAAGAACATTCTAAGCAAGGGAACAGTAGGACTGTTGGTGGGAAAGAGATTTAAGGGACTTGAAATACATTTGGTATGCCTAAGATGGAGTGAATAGTGAATATAAGAGCTTTATACAAAATATAAGGGTTAGAGCTTTCTCCATGTGAGGAATATTTCATAATGCAAAACCTTATGAAAGTGAGAACAGAGTAATGATATGACTAAATTCATAGTTTTGCTTGTTTTTAGGATCTTCCTGCTTTATGAGGAATTGGTCAGAATAAGTAGCTACGGAAGGCCAGTTAAGAGGATGCTAGGAGACCAAATGAGAGATGTCTAAACGAAGAAGACCTATTATGTAGGTCTATTATGTAAATGAAGAAGACCTATTATGTACATAGCTCTAGAAATACGCCAGTTTTTTTTTTAAATTTAAGTAGTTGTCCAGAGGATTTGTCATTTAACAAAGCAGATTATGAATGCAATATATCTTGATTAATGTCACCTCTTTCAACATTCTCACCCATCCCTCCCTACCCACTTCTTAATTTTGAATTCTTGACTTCATTCTCCTTCTTTTCCACTTCATTCCTCTCCCTCTTTCTCCTTAACCCCACTTCACCTCTTTCAAGTGCTTCCTAGTGTTTATTTTGAACTTTGCCTTTCTAAGCAATCACACTATATGAGTTCTCCCTTACATCTACCATAGAAATATGCCAGTTTTTAAAGACCTTACAATCAGCATATCTTCTTCAAGGAAATTTCAAAGAATTAGCATCCACCCTGCTACAGCTTAAGTTGTAGTAAGAAGTACTGAACATCAAGAAGCACTCTGGGATGAAGCTCTGAACTACTACTGTAAGCCCAAGTCATACTATCTCTTCTTATTTTAATAAGACATTGTGGGTTTCCTTTCTCTGTAATTGCCTTTAAGCCATAGTTTTCAGTATTTTCTTTTACTAATTTTTTAGTGAAATAATTATTTCTACCAGTGAAAGGATATTTTCTATTTAAAACATATAAATATATATGTTTATATACATATATATATATATGCTTATATACATATTATATATATGTATAGGCATCAAAAACTGTCCAGCAATTAAGTGAGGATTAGTATTTCTACTCCACTTTGGTATATTCTCGAGTTCCAAGTAGACTTTCTGAAATATGGAGAGGTATGTGGACCTTTGAGGGATCCTAGGCATTTATATAGCAACCAGATTAAGATAGTCTGTAGAGAAAAACAGCTCCAAGTTCTGGTGGTATCATTGCAGGTCCAGACTCTATAACTCAGGTATTTTATTAATTAATTTAAGAAATGCTGCCAGCATTTTCATTCTACACTGTAAATTTTACAACATAGATTGACTATTGCAATTCGAAAATAAAATGAATTTTGTAGAGAATGTGATCTGAATTTTGGGTTTTGAATATCTCTTCAATGGCCTGTTTCTGAGCTGACTCTGGGCAATGACTTTTTTCTAACAGAACTTAGAAAACTTTTTGAAATTCCTATTGAAACTTGAAGTCCTCCAAGACAGCCTTTATTTGTATGTACCATAATTGGTATATGGGTAGGTGTATACATGTACTGGAAAGTAGTTACCCCTGTATTCTTGTGGTGGAAATTGGAGTTATAATTTAAAAGATTATGTTAAACATCCTTTAACATTTGGTGAAATGTACAGATTTCACCAAACCAGGATTTTCTAGTGGTCCCTCTAAAGTTTGTCTTTATTTTTGAGAAGGAAAACAGTAAGTATGACCTAGTGTAGATTTTCACATTCTTCCTATTTGAACTCATAAACAATTCTTCATTGGCTCCCACTGCATAGACTTTGCTGAAAGTGTGACTATGATTCTCCAGGTGAGCTGGAGAATACCTTTATTTGACAGGATTATTGTTATATGTTTGATAATTTTTAGCACTTCACAATATTCTGGTTGCTACATTTTTAGCCATATACTTTTGGAAACATTTTCTCCATCTCAACATCAGATTACATAAATTTATAAATAAGATGTTGTATAAGATAGAGAATGCCTTTCTAATAAAGTTGAAATTTATGTTAATGGTTATTGGTTTTGGTTTTGAAAAATAGAGTATGAATTTCTTAGACTGCATGGTATGGTAATTTTATACAGTCCTAAACTTACTCAGGATTCTCACAGTAACTTATGTTTTGTTACACATTTTGTTACTGTTATATCTGAAAATACAAAACTCTGAAAATAGTATTGAAATTGTTTTTGTAAGATCTTACTAATAAAATTTCAGTTTATATTCATATCTTTAGTTGTGCCCTTATTTGTAGGTAAATAAATAATGGTGATGGATAGTTTTTGTGTAATGAAGGTGATTTTGATCAAAGCTCAACCAATTTTACAAAGAAAGAGAATTTGCAATGAAATTAATGTATTAAAATATTAACCAGGGATGGGAAGGTGGCTCAGTGGTAGAGTGCTTGCCTAGCTTGAGGCCCTAGGTTTGATTCCTCAGCACCACATAAGCAGAAAAAGCCGAAAGTGGAGCTGTGGCTTAAGTGGTAAAGTACTAGTCTTGAGCTGAAGAGCTAAGGGACAGTGCCCAGGCCCAGAGTTCAGGCCCCATGACCTACAAAAAAAAAAAAAAAAAAACAAATGAGACTACTCAGCTTATGGAATAAAGTTGTTTCAAGCTGATAAGTTCACATTAGAGATGTGACCTTCATGTTTTTACGTTTTCTAGTTGTTATGTTTTTATTTTGTTTTTTAGCATCTACATACAAGTTTGTGCTTTCGGCAATAAACAATGGCTATATTCTTCATTGCTGGCAAAAGCTAATACATTTGTTATGTCCTAGATAATGTGCAGATCACAAAGAAATGTGCTAATATTTAATATGTCTTATATTTACTATTTAATATGTAGGAATTTAAGTATAGGTAGAGTGTGATTTGGCCCAGTTAACCATTAGTTTATAGCCTAACTGCCTGGTTTCTTGCTTAGACAACTAAGCCATGACTCCATTATCCATGATGAAGCATTATTTCTTCTGAGAAAATTGTGGCCTCTCTTTCTATAGGTGTTATTTTAAGTTTTCTAAGAGAAACATAAGATTTAATCTCAATACTACATATGTAAAATGAGAATCGAAATGTCCATAATTTATAATATTAAGCACTCAGTAAACGTTAGTTGATTCTGTATGGGTTATATTCTGTATATGTAAATTTCTTTTAACAGAATTGGAGTTGGTACAGATCATTGCCAGATACTATCATAGTGTAAGGAAAAGCCTTAAGATCCCACAGTAATAATCAGCAGAATGAGCAGCGAGCCCAGCTTTCTACCACATCCTCTTGCATTTGAACAGAGTAAATGTTCACATACCCACAGAACAAGTTTACTGACAAGGTTACTGACAATTATGAAAGCAAGACTACACATTCCTTCAGGCACTGGAAAAGTGGTTATTTAAGGAATTTTGCAACAAAAAATTTAAAAAGGAGCAGCATTTGTAAGTATATATTGATTGCTTTTCCTTTCTCAGTTCTGGCAATAAATACAGTAATTTAGAAGTAGCATTTCCCATACTTTACAAGTAAATGATTTGAGACTAGAGGTATAACACAAGTGGTAGAGCACTGGCCTAGGAAGCAAAAGGCCTGAGTTCAAACCCCAGTACTACAGCACAGACACACACACACACAGAGAAGAAAAAAAAGTAAATGATTTTTGTTCTACAAAAATTAAATTCTGCAGCTAATACGTTTAGTGTTATTCCTGTTGTAAGACTATTGAGATTGGTTTTTAGTCAACAACACAAAATAGTATTAATTTTGAAAACATCACAACTTAAATCACTTAAGCTACATAATTAAAAGCCGTTATTTCCCATTTATCATTCCTTCTCCATTGTCCAAACCTATATAACCACTAATCTGTTTTCATCTCTTTACATATGTTTATTCTGGACATTTTACACATGGTCATATTTAGTATGTGATCATTTGTGACTGGCTTTCATTTGGCATGTTTTCAGTTTATCCATGTGAATACTTCATTTTTTTCCTGACCAAATAATCTCCCATTGTAATATTGACAAATGCATATTCATTTATCTTTTTAACATAACATCTTAGTGTTACTCATTTTGACATTTCAGTTGGCTCATAAATACCAAATTTCTTTAGAATTATAGAATAGAGTGATCTGTTATCCTGGGCTGCTGTTATCCTTAGGCTGTAGCTGCTGTTCATGCAATGTATTTGTGTACTCGCTGTGTGCTAGAAAGGATGCTAGCCGCTATCTTTTGTCAGTGTATTTTCCCAACCCCCTTAACATGCAACCCCTTTAGCCAAGCATTTCTATGAGAAAGCACTTAATTTTGTGATTGCCTTTGGGTCTTCCTGCAGGTTTTCCTCTGTGTGGGTTAGTAAATGACTGGACTTAGCCAAGCATGCTAGCAATTAAAAACCTTTATTCTTCCATTGATTTATTAATAAATGTTCATTGTAAGTCTTCTGTGTAGCTTGTGTTGTAATTGCTCCTGGCGCTATAAAGGTGAGGCACTGCCTCAGTCTCTGTCCAAGTCTAGACATTGCCATAGCTCATCAACGAATCAGTCTTAAGCATGTGGTAAGTACTCTGAGAACATACGGTAGTCAAGTTAAGTGCCTTAACTGCGCTAAAAAGAGATGACTTACAAAGGTCTAGTCTGTGTGCTCCTGTGAGAAACAGCCCGTAAGCTGAGACCCTAGAGAACTGTCAACTGAGCTAAGTCCTAGTAGAAAGCCTTGCAGAGCAGCCTAGGCATCCTAAAGAGGGCAAAAAACCCAAGGTGGATACAGTGTGAGAGCTGAGAATACTTTCATATTGGTTACGGGCATTTCACAGCCCCATAGGCCTCATTGAAGGCATTGGTTCTCAATCCTAAGAACAAAGGAAGCCTTTGAATGTTCTTAAGCTAAAGAAGACCTTTGAAATAGCTTAAGGGCTATTTGAGATTCTGTAATGCCTTTTAGCACAAGTAATCATCAGTTTTTGTTTTTGTTTTTCTAGATCTAATTACTTGTTTGGACACCACCTCCAATTTTTTGGAACCTGAGTTCAGGTAGGAGTATATTTATGATTTGTGTGTGTGTATTCACATACTTAAATGTTTCTCTTCATCTCCTTCATCTGCATTTTTTACACATTTTTATACTGGTATATAAGGTATTAAGTATAGTCTTTGTTTCAAAGTTCCAATAAGTTGGGTTCGTTTTAAGCTGTTTAGTTACTATGTACCATGTATAAATTTTGCTTTAATTGTAGTCTTGTAGACCTCCACATGAGAAGGATTAAATGTTTTAAAAGTAGAACTACTTGTTCATCAAAGTTCAAAACTACTGATAAAAGAAAAGCTATTTTTAAATATTTTTTTTCATAAAAGGGGAAGGGGATGTATTAGGGTATAAGTTCTCAGTGTTCATACCCATGTAATGTTTCTATAATTGTTTCTCTGGTATATACCTTCTGTCTCTTGTTTAGAATAGAATGTTTTTGTGATTTACCAGTTACTAATCTTTGTTTTTTGTTTTGTTCACAAGTGGGTTTTTAAGTGAGAGAGAAAGACAGAGAAAGAGAAGAAAGAGAGAGAGAGAATGTATGTATGTGTGTTGTGGTTTGGGGAGGGAGAAGGGAGTTCCTGAGCACTGTTCCTGAGTTTTTTTGTTCAAGGCTATTGCTCTACCATTTGAGCCACAGCTCCACTTTCAGCTTTTTGTTGGTTAATTAGAGATGAGTCTGACAGACTTTTCTACCTGGGCTGGCTTCTGGCTTTGAACTGCAATCCTTAGATCTCAGTCACCTGAGTACCCTAGCTTGCTGAGTAATTTAGTTCAAGTACAATCTGATTGATCATTTACTTGCTTAAAAATCTGGAGAAGCTGATATGATCCCAGCAATTGGGAGTCTGATGCAGAAAGATTGTGAGTTTAAGGCCAGCATGGGCCTCATCAAAAGACGTAGTTTCAATTTTAAAAATCCATTGACTGTTGTAGTGGGTCAGGACCAGTGCTTCAGGACCTGTAATACTAACTACTCAAGAGGCTGAGATATAAAGCTGAGATATGAAGCCAGACTGGGCAGAAAAGTCTATGAGACTCTTATCTGTAATTAACCACCAAAAAGCTGGAAGTGGAGATATGGCTTAAGTGGTGGAGCACTAGCCTTAACAAAAAAAAAAACTCTGGGACAGCACCAAGGACCAGCACGCATACACAAAAAGAGAACGGTTGGAGTAAAACAAGCCAGATACCTCCTCTTCCTGACTACTTGAAAGATTGACTTTAAGGAGGATCTGAGTTTGAGGCCAGCCCAGGCAGAAAAGTCTGCAAAACCCCTTCCTAACAGTTGGGCATAATATCTGTCATCCTAGCTACATGAGGAAGATTATAGTTCCAGGTCAGCCTAAGCAGAGAAGTCCATAAGACTGTATCTCTGCGGAAGAAGCTAAGCATAAAGGCACATGCCTGTAATCCCAACTTCAGAAGGATGCTTTCTCTAGGTAGAAAATGAAAATAGTGCAAAAAGTGCTGTAAGTATAGCTTAGAAGTAGAACAAGTATGTAGTCTGTCGAGACCCCAGGACTGCCATTATTATAATAACAAAACAAACAAATAAAAAACATGTAAAGATAAACAGTGGAGAGGGAGGGGGTTAACAAAGAATAGTAGAAAGAATAGTAGAGAATAACTTTGATGAAAGCACATTATGTGAGTATGAAATTATATATATTTCATTATATATAATGAAACCCTTTTGTACAATCAGTATACACTGTTAGAAAAAAATAAAAACTTTGAGAAGCTCTTTACAATGTTAATAAGTTCCAGATCCCGTCAGTTGGTTTGAAGTCTTTCATGAGTAGCTTTGAGGCCATTTTTCTAATCTCATGTCTCTACAGCATGTTATTTACACTGCCCTGAACTCTC
The DNA here is from genome assembly GCF_024711535.1 of Dipodomys merriami. NCBI lineage: Eukaryota > Metazoa > Chordata > Mammalia > Rodentia > Heteromyidae > Dipodomys > Dipodomys merriami. Next base: position 89,867,437 of record NW_027203381.1, read on the forward strand.
AGAACTTCTGCCTAAAATTGCTTTACTCCCTTTTGCTTGGCAAAACTTAATCATCTTTCAAGACTCATCTCAATAACACCTAACCTGCTGTCATTCACTCCCCAAAATAGGAATTTGCCTTCAAGGATGGGTGTCTTCTCTGTATAGAAAGAGTCTTCTGAACCATGAGGAGTCATAGTCAACACTGGTAGCAGTGGCATCACTTGATAGAGGGTTAGCTGGCCCCCTCTGCTCTCCTCCTCACCACCACCCCATTTAAGTTCCTGTTGTATCACTATGGCAAATACCTTCATCTTTAAGGACGAAGGATTTATTTTGTCTCAGGGTTTCAGTCCATTTTGGCAGGGTAGGCGTGGCAGAGCAGAACAGCTCATATCATGGCTGCCTGGAAACAGAATGCTGCCTTGCCTGACTTTTTCTTGTTTTCCCCCAGCCCAAGGGAAGGTGCCATACATGTTCTGAATGGGTCTTTCCCCCTTGCACTCAGATACACCCAGAGATGAGCTTCACTCTCAGACATGTCTTAATCTAGTTGGGTTGGTAATGTCTTCTGGGCTACATACTGTCATCCTCACAGCGTCCCTGCTTCCGCTTCATAACAACGGAGGGTCTCTTCTTCCTGGGAGTCAGAATGATCTACGAGAGTTTTGAATCTGAATATACAGTCAGACTCCTTTATTGGCTTCATATTATCTACATCCCATCCTTCCTTTCATGGCCTATGTGACCTCTGCATGATCTATCTGCCCTTTACCAATTTCTCCGACTTCCTTTGGCTCAATACATTCTAGCGGTGTTGGACATCCATAATTTAAAACACATACCCATTCTACCTCAGAGCTATGTTCTCCCTAGTGGTCTCCATGCATTTCCCAACACTTCCTTGTTCCAGTGACCTCCTGGCTTACTGCCATGGCTTCGCTTCCTCAGAACCCCATTTCTGAGGAATGTGCAGAGAACCCTGTGAAGAACACAGGCTTTAGAGCCCTGCTGTACCTTCCAGCTCTGTGACTCGGGCTTACAGTTCCTTATTTTCCTTATCAATAAATGAGAATAACAGTGCCTCCCCCATAGGATTGTTATGTACATTACCTGAAACACTTAGGATGCTACCTAGCACTTAACAGATTTACTAAATGCATGTTTCCCTTTTAAGTTGTAATTCTCCCAGTTATTTTAGTGTCTGTTCTAATTATTTGTGGCAGTATTAGTTTAATGTCTTCCTGCATTACTGGGATGTGAACGATGACAGGAGCTATCTTTGTTTAGTTAACATCTGTAAACTTAGCTACAACAGCCCAATACTGGACAGACAATATAGTTGATGTTCGTAGAAACCTATGGAATATGATGACTAGATCTTACACTAAAACTAAAGCTATGTCTGCCATTAATTAGAAAGTAAAATAAAGCTGTATGTAGAACATGAGAAAACCTTTGTAAATCTGTGGGTGAAGACATGCTGAGTATGTCTGGATACAAGAAAATCTGAAAGGACTGAAAAGGAGTGATGAACTCTGTGAGCATGATAAGATTACACTCCACACATTGAGCTAAAAAAAAAAAAAAAAGAATGTGTGTTTCCAGAAAATTATTTAAACTTTTACTTTCATTTGGCAGCAAATACTGCCCAGCTGGTTGTCTGCTTCCTTTTGCTGAGATATCTGGAACAATTCCTCATGGATATAGAGATGTAAGTTTGATACGGGTTTATTTTATTGATTTATTGATTTGTTTTTTGTTGGTCATGGGGGTTGAACTCTGGGCCTGGGCGCTGTCTCTGAGCTCTTTGGCTCAGCTGTAGAGCCACAGCTCCACTTCTAGTTTTCTGGTAGTTAATTGGAGATAAGAGTTTCACAGACTTTCCTGACCTTGCTGGCTTTGAACCATGATCACTAGATCTCAGCCTCCTGAGTAGCTAGGATTACAGGTGTGGGCCACCAGTGCCCAGCTTATTTAACTTTGTTTATATTTTATTTTTGTGCTGGTCCTGTGAGACTTTGATCTCAGGTCATAGACACTGTCCCAGAGCTTTTTCTTTTCTTTTCTTTTCTTTTTTTCCTCACAGCTAGCACTCTACTACTTGAGCCACAGTTCTGCCTCTGGCTATAGGGGGGTTAGTTGCAGATCAGAGTTTTACAGACTTTCCTGCCCAGGCTAGCTTCCAACTGTGATCCTCAGATCTCATTCTCCTGAGTAGGTAGGATTACAGGCATGGACCACCAGCATCTGACCTCATAGGGGTTTATTTTAAAATTGGGATATAACTTTATATTAGTTGATGCATTTCTATTACATGTAATTATCCTTTCATTGTGTTAGGAACTACTTTTGAATAACATTTAAATTTTATTTTTTTCTCTTCTGCAAATAATCTGTTGTGTTACAATATCAAATCATCAATGCTTCTGAGAAAACTGTCCAAGGTGACTTATTTTTCTTGAGGAAGTGTGTCTTGCTTATGAAGTACAAAAGAAAACAAAGATCTTTTCTTTCTCCCTCAAGTCTTCACCGTTGTGCATGGCTGGTGTGCATGCTGGAGTAATATCCAACGTGCTGGGAGGCCAAATTAGTGTTGTGATTAGTAAAGGCATCCCATACTATGAAAGTTCCTTGGCTAACAACGTCACATCTGTGGTGTAAGTACATGTGCTATTTGTAATAAGCATGCTGGCGTGGGAGGCAGGGGCTGGCTAGATGTCATGTTTAATGGTGTTCATGAGGTACCATTTATGCAGTAAGACTCAGTGTGTGTTGTCAGGATCTGAGTATTTTCAAGACTACTGGCAGTGGGAATTGTGGCTTGTTCTTCAAAGAAATAGTCATTGGAAAGGGTGATTTGTTTCTTCCTTCCAAGGGTAGATTAAAGATCCAAAGGTATAATTACTCTGTTCCTTATAGCCCATGCGCCAAGCTGGACTGAAGATAATTGAGATTATTTTTTAAATGTCGGTCGTGGTGCCTGGACTCTGGGCCTGGGCACTGTCCCTCAGATCTTCAGCTCAAGGCTAGCACTCTACCACTTGAGTTACAGTGCTACTTCCAACTTTTTCTGCTTATGTGGTGCTGAGGAATCGAACCCAGGGCCTCATGCATGCAAGGCAATCACTTTAGCACTAAGCCACCTTCCCAGCCCGGGATAATTGAGATTTTTGAACACAAAATAAATTTCCATATAAAGCAGAAGTAGTAGTATGATAATTTCCCTGTCCTCCCAAGAGAATATTGAAAAATGTATTTATGGTTTCTACCTATTCTACTGATTTGCTAAGCAGATTGGGCATCAAAAGCAAGGGAATTTGAAACATGACCTAGGACAATGTCTGTAGTCTGTTTCTATAAATCTTGCCCCATAGACAACACTAAACTAACTGAAGCCAGATTGTTTTCAGAGACCCTGGTCAGATTTCATTCAGAAGATAAAGAGAATGGTCCATACCGTACAATAGCAGAACAGAATAAGCAATTTTTTTTTCCTGAAAATATCTAGATAGTATCATGGTATAATGGCTAACACACCTAAAATTACTGCTAGCACTGGGAGATTGAATCAAGATTGAAAGTTTGATGCCAATCCCAGCTATGTATCAAACCACCCTGTGTAAAAATAAAGATTAATTTAAAAAACAGAAGAGTAAAAATATCACACGTCTCCTTTTCGCTGACATTTTTCTTTAGAGTTTCATTCACAATTTTTTAGCCATGTAGAAGTCATTCTTAGCCCACTGACCACTCAAAGGGGGCTATGCCTAAGCTGTAACTTGCCTAACTCTGGTATGGACTCTGTTTATTTCTTTCTTCTGCATTGTATACAGCTTTCATTCTTTTTTCCTTTTATGCATTTAGAAAGATAAGCTGGTGCAGGTGCATTCTCTTTCATACTTAAAAACAGACAGGTAGACTTACATTGTTTTGTAAGTATCTGCACTCTGTGTTAAGGGTAGGTGTAACACTGGTGAGTCCCCTGGGAAGCTATGTGGTCTTCCCAACTGCCACAGTGTGAACTTTCTCCTCCAGCTGATAGGCTGTCCCCCAGCCACTCTTCTAAAATGCAGATGTAGTGCTGTATTCTAATTCTGAAAGTCAGCTCTCAGATATGTTTATTTCCCTAAAATTAAAAAGCAGTCCCTCAATTATTAGCTAGAAAACTAGAACCTTTTTATGTACTTTTTCCAAAAGCAGTTACTGAAGTTTTACGAGTCAATTTATATCATGAAAATGACAATAAGTACAAATTAAAGGTTACATGGCAGAGGAGGTGAGTCTGATTGTGGCACATCATATGTGTATATGAACATGTCAGAGTGAAATCTCTCCTATACAATTAAATGATGCTAATAAAAAAGTTAATAAAAAGAAGGTTCCGCGAACACTGAAACTGCATGTTGAACCTGTAGAGAAAGTTATTCATGTTGATTTCAGAAGTTCTGCTCAGAAATCAGATGATATTGTTTGTCTGTTGGTTAGAAATGAAATCTTGTTTTTTTTTATTTTTTTAAGAATGTGGGAAGAGAATCAAAGTCTCAGGTAAATTTGAGGAATTTATGTGTTCCATTGAGTGTCACCCACACATACAAAAAATCTTTCTGTTTTTCAGGGGACACTTATCTGCAAGCCTTTTTACATTTAAGACAAGTGGTAAGCTTTTCATGGACTTCTTTGACCTTTTAATTTGTATAGTAGCTAATCTGTAGAGAATGACAGGTGATCAGTGTATTTTCATAAAGTAATAGTTTCTGCCCTTAAGGAATGGAGTTGGCCTTCCCTATTCATGGTTTCATATGTGCAGATTGGAAGCATTTAGGAAAAAGAAAGTATGTTGCTGGGCACCGGTGGCTCATACCTGTAATCACAAGTAATCTATAGAGGGTAATATCAATCTAAAGTTAAAGGAGGTATTTGCAGGTAACTAACTTGTCAGTATTATATCATTTTATATGAGGGATTTGAACCTGTACGAATTTTGATATCCTCTTGGGGGGTGGAGGTAAGAAGTGTTCTGTGGAACCAGTCCTACAGATACACAGGAACAAGTGTACGTTTTTAAGTTTCTAGGGACACACAAAAATGTAAGCCCAAGAAACACTTACCCACTTGTACAACAGGAAGTTTACAGTAAGCAGGAATACATATTTTGAAATTGCATCTGGAAACCAACCTGACTTTGTGTTGTTTCAGGTTGTTACGGAACACTGGGGATGGAATCAGGTGTGATTGCTGATGCTCAGATAACAGCATCGTCTGTGCTAGAGTGGACTGACCACACGGGTCAGAAGAACAGTTGGAAAGCTGAAAAGGCCAGGCTGAGAAAGCCTGGGCCTCCTTGGGCTGCTTTTGTCACTGATGAGTATCAGTGGCTACAAGTAGATCTGAATAAAGAAAAGAAAATAACAGGTGAAGAGAGGCAATTTTCTTTTCTTTTTTTTCCTTCTTCGGTTTGGTGGGTGTTTTGTTTTGTTTTTGTTTGGGGTGTAGTTTTTTTGTACTACTTGGGATTGAACCCAGAATCTTGCACTTGTGCCACATCCCAACTCTTGTTTTTAAGATAGGATACAACTAACTTCGCTAGATCTGGCCTCAAACTCACGATCCTCCTTTCCTTTCTCTGCCACGCAAGTACCTGTGATTACTGGCACGCACCACCCTGCCTAGCTAAGAGACATTTCTTTTTCTGGCTTAGGGGAGGATTTCCACGCATTTATACTTCATGCCATTCAGGATAAGGGACATTTATTTGTTTGTTTATTGTTGGTAGTGGGGCTTGAACTCTGGGCTTAGGTGTTGTCCCTGTGCTCTTAGCTCAAGGCAAGTGCTCTGCTGCTTGAGCCACAGCGCCACTTCCTTTTTTCTAGTGGTTTATTGGAAATAAGAGGCTCATGGACTTTCCTGCCTGGGCTAGCTTTGAACCTTGATCCTCAGATCTCAGTCTCCTGAGTAGCTAGAATTACAGGTGCCTGGCCTAAGGGACATTTTTATACAATCATTGACAGTACTAATTTTCTTTGGAAAGCTGATAACATCTAAGATTGTTGTAGAAAATTGAGTAACTAAAATCTAATTATATGGTTTCAAGTTTTCTGTATTTTCCTGATATTGGAGATGGTTTCATAAAATATGGCAAAGAACTGGTTACAGAGCACAGAGCTCTTGAGTTTGAACCCCAGTACTCAGTAACTTCTCATTGTAATAAGTTCTTTTAAGGCAGAATCTCAGTAAAGTTATAATGAGACATTTTAATCATCTCTTAGTCATTAAGAGAAATTTACATTAAAAAGCCTACATGCTGTAAATATTCAATGCTAATAAATGTAATTTAGGTGAAGTTGGCAAATGGTCAGAATAATTGGTTGAGACTAGTTTATATAACTTGGTTAGAAGAGTTGTTCTGGTGCAGAAAATACCAATCATTATCTTCCATTTGTTTATTCCCAGGAAATTATTCTGAGAGAATGAAATATACTTTATCTGATATGAACACAAGCTGCCCAGACACAATAGTTCCTTCCTTATGCATGCCCAGAATTCCTCCTATCTCTGTAGGGGCACAAAGCCAAGGATTTAGTAACTATGTTGATGAAAACTTAAGGGATGGAAATAAACCATAAACAGAAGTATTTGCACAAGACATCACAAGTGTTTATACTTCAGTGCTGAACAAACTTTGGGAATCAGACTTCGTGTCTTAATGAAAGCCGCTCTTTATCTTCAGGTATTGTAACCACTGGGTCTGCCATGGCAGAGCACAAGTACTATGTGTCGGCCTACAGGATTCTGTACAGTGAGGATGGGCAGAAATGGACAGTGTACAGAGAACCTGGCATGGAGCAGGATAAGGTAAAATCATTGCAAAGATATTTTTAAGAATATTTTTAAAGATAAGCCTTGTTAGAAGTTTCAGAAGCAATGCTATGTTGAGGTAAAAATTAAATGTGTTATTGTATACTGCTCTCTTCTGGTCACTTTAGATGACTTCATCTTTAATTAGCCTCTGCCTGTTGAAGAAAACAGCAGTTTTATCTTCATACCTGTCTTCTGCTTAATGCTTCAAACTTGACCAATAAATACCACATGCATAAATAGCAGTGGGTTATATTCTTGGAACAACTTTTTTCCCTTCATTTTTAAAAGATAAATTCACTAGTCATACAACTCGAGGTTGACTTTTTCTCTGAATAGTTTGAATACATTGTTCTACTATTTTCTGATTTATATTGGTTTTGATGAGAATATTTTTTATCAGTCTTTGTTCCTGAATATATAATAGGTCTTTATTTCTACAGTTAATATTTTATTATTTGTTTCAGACATTTTGATGATATTTTGTGTAATATTCTTCATGTTTCTTAGGATTCTTTGAGTTTCTTAGATTCATAATTATGATTTACATCAGATTTAGAAAATTGCAGAACATTTTTCTTTAAATATTTTTCTTCTCCATTTCTAATCTCATTTACTCCTGTGGTCCTTAAGTATATCAAACAATTCACTGGAAGTGGTGCTGTGGCTCAAGTTGTAAAATGCTTGCCTTGAGCTGAAGAACTGAGGGACAGCACCCAGTCCCAGAGTTCAAGCCCCACGACCGACAAACAAACAAAAAAAGAACAGTTCACTGATGCTCTGTTTTTGTTTTACATCTTTTTCTCTTCATTGTTTGGTTTGAAACATTTCTGCTCACTAATTTGAAATTTACTAATTGCTTTTACAGTGTCTAATCTGCTGTTAAGCCATCTAATATAGTTTATCCCTAGTATTTTGTTTTGCCTCTAGATTTTAAACTCAGGATTTTAAAAAAATTACTTAATGTCTCTTATTTCTATATCCATGCTTTCATCTGTCTCTGAAATGATGTGGCAATGTAATAATTTTTCTAATGTCCTTACCTATTACTTTTACCATGTCATATCTGGATCTTTTTTTTTATATATAAATTATGGTTCTCTTCCTTGGCTTTCTTGCTCCTGGCTGGCACTCTACCACTTCAGCCATGGCTTTCTGCTAGTTATTTTGGAGATGGAGTGTTGCAGACTTTTCTGCCCATACTGGTTTCAGATATCAGCCTCCTAAGTAGCTAGGATTACAGAGCCAGTAATGCCTGGCCATACTTGGTAACTTTTTGGTTGCATGCCATTATGCCATGCTGGATTTATTATTATTATTATTATTATTATTATTATTATTGAACTTTTTTTTTTCTTTTTAGGGCCTGCTTGTTAGGCAGGATTTAGTAGCCTTTAGCTCATACTTTTCCTGTCACTTAGTAACTGCTCAACCTAAATGTCCCATGTACTGTGACGTTTCTCTGTTGTGTGTTAGCAATGCGAGATAACCCCCAACTTAAATAGCTCTAAGATTTTTTTTTTTTTTTTTTTTTTTTTGCAGTTGTGGGGCTTGAATTCACGGCTGGGCACTATCCCTAAACTCTTTTTGTTCAAGGCTAGTGTTCTACCACTTTGAGCCACAGTTCCATTTCCAGTTTTATTTTGTTTTTTATTTGTAGGGCATGAACTCTGGGCTTGGGTGCTATCCCTGAGTTCTTCAGCTCAAGGCGAGGGCTCTACCTCTTGAGCTACAGCACCACTTGCAGTTTTCTGGTGGTTAATTAGAATTTTCTGCCCAGGGTGGCTTTGAATTGTGATCCTCAGATCTCAGCCTGCTGAGTAGCTAGGATTACAGGTGTGAGCCACCAGTGCCTGACAGTTTAAGAATTTTTCTACTAGTTCATAATGATTCTTTTTGTTTCTTTTCGTGCAGCCAAAAACTTAAGGGAAAATTCCTTAGGAACATCAGTCAGACTGTCTCATTATTTCCTTTGTCCTTCTCCACTTCCCATCTGTCCTCAGCTGTGCTGTACAAATTCTAGATTCCTATTGTCTTCAAGTCTCTGAGCTCTTTCTTCATAACTCAGTGAGAACAGTAGGCTCTAGATATTTTTTTCCTGCTCTGTGGCCTGGAAACAATCTTGACAGTGCTGGTGAGCAGTGCTCACCTCATTCATTTGCCTGTTTTTCAGAGTCCGAGAACCAGTGTGTCATGTATTTTGTACAGTTTTCCACATGTTAATTGCTACACAGAAGGGAAAGTCTTCCTATGGAATTACATGAAACAACCATCATTTCAGTACATTTTTCTACCTGTTCCCTCATCTACCCTGTCATTCCTAAAGGAAAAGAAGTAGTGGGATTTGGACATGTTATTTTCACCTGATTGTTGAGTTCATTAGTGTATCATTTCACATCTATTCTAACTTGCACCTGTGATGAACTGATATAGATCAAATTGGTTTATTTTTTTCAGAAAAGGGGATTAAGACATGTACAACTTTCTTTCGTAATTATTACTTTCCAATATTTTTCCATATCATTTGATAATATTCAATAAAAGTTAACTTTCTTGGAAATGAAGACTTTGATTTCCATTTCTATTTTTTCCTAGTGGCACTTACTTAGTCAAGCCTCTCTGTACACCAAAATTTTCATTAAATGCTTATAGGTTGATTATGTCAAGAAAAAAACAACAGTGTTTATAAGGTCTTTCTATGCTGTTTTATTAAATTAAGATCAGAGTAGAGAGCAGAGCGCACTAGTTTTTCTCCTAAAATGGTATTTCTCTGTAGTTTCTGTACCACTAATATGAGACAAAATAATTGCCTTTATTTGATTTTAGAGTAATAGTTAAAAGAAGCTTGCCAAGTATGAGAACATTGTATCTTCAAAACAACCTTTTAGAAAATGACAAATAGTAACACATCTAATTGAATGCAAATCAACCAAAAAGGAATAATCCTCTTGGAAATAACTTGGGAAACATGTACTTGCTCTTGTATTATCTGATTGAAAAAAAAAATTCTATCACTGTGATTTTAAGTATTTAGAAAGCAACAAGTTGATTGGTCCTCGCAGGGAATTTTTTAGCTTATAGATGATTCACATTTAAGTCACTGCCCTGTCACAGGGTGGCCCTCTTACATTTTGAATCAGTTTTCTGTGCCTTTGGTTGTTTCATCACGAAGAACATCTGCATTAATTGCATGAAAATACATTAGAAGTGATTAAAAGATAATTCAGTATAAGATACACTCAGTTTTTTGAAATAGTTGAGGGAAAGAGATATAAGACACAAAATTGTATTTTTTGTTGAGCACTAATGGCTCTTGGTATTAGAAGGATTAAGGTGCTGAACCACAGATCCTCAAAACTCATTTTCTCCAGTGAATTAGCAAAAAGAACTGGAGCAGTAGAAAAGCTAAGCAAGAGGGTGAGACTCTTGAGTTCAAGTCCCAGTACTGGCACAAAAAAATTAAATTATATTTTTACTTGAAAATCATTTATATAGGGCTGGGAAGGTGGCTCAGTGGTAGAGCGCTTGCCTTGCATGCCTGAGACCCTGGGTTCGATTCCTCAGCACCACATAAGTAAAATGAAAAAAGCCGGAAGTGGCACTGTGGCTCAAGGGGTAGAGCGCTAGCCTTGAGCTGAAGAGCTGAGGGACAGCGCCCAGGCCCAGAGTTCAGGCCCCATGACTGGACCCAAAAAAAAAAAAAGAAAGAAAGAAAATCATTTATATAATGTGTTTGTAGCTATTTGATTACAAACAGAGGCATAGAACATTGTTTTCAAAATTACTTTTCTGCTTCTGGTAGCAGCAAGCAATGAACATATAACATAGGAACTGACTTACTGCAGTTGATCCTGTAGATGGAGGTATAGAGTGATCATGTATTTGCTAGCCTGATGTTCATTTTCAATGTTTAAAAAAAATTAAAAATGTACACAAAAGCATTTCCCCTAAGATACTAAAGAATTGATTCTTTTTTTTACTTTAAAAATAAATTAATATGTATAGGTAAGTAATAATTTTACAAGACAAAAAGGAATAGTTTTGTAACATAAACAGTATCTTACTGTCATTGAAATCCTTTTCCCAATTGCTAAAGTCATAAATCACGAAAGTGATTATATTCTTTCTTTACATTTTGATGAAAAATGTGAAGCTTCTTAATAGATCTTCCAGTTGATAATTTATTTTCTTAGAAATCAATTTTTATTGTCATACTTTACAGATGTTGTTGAAGGCCCAAGAATAAAACACAAAACTTGTTTTAATGGCACAATTTAGTTCTGACCTGTTAATGTAAAGTACCAATTTTTGTTGCTGTTTTTTAAAGATATTTCAGGGAAACAAAGATTATCACCAGGATGTGCGTAATAACTTTTTGCCACCAATTACTGCACGTTTTATTAGAGTGAACCCTACCCAGTGGCAACAGAAGATTGCCATGAAAATGGAACTACTTGGATGTCAAGTCATTCCTAAAGGTAACGAGGCAATGTGATTTAGACATGCTACTTTCACCTGATTGTTGATGATGTTGATTTCTTAATATATACAACAGGGAGTAATCACATATGTTTAAAGGGTAAAGTGTGACAGTTCAATATATATACAAAATGTGTGATTGTCAGATCATAGTAGTAGTAGTAGTAGTAGTAGTAGTAGTAGTAGTCAGTTGTATATCATTTCTTAAAGTTGGGAACCTTCAAGACCCTCTTTACTAGGGATCATTTAGTAAACTGGTTTTGCTGTTCATATTTTTGTATAATCAAAATATCTTAATCATATTTTTGTATAATCAAAATATCTTAAAACAACTTTAGAAGTTATGTATCAGTATGTGTATTAAGAAGTAATAAGATCACTATTATGATCTTATTTGCTGCCATTGCTTTCCAAATCTAGTCTCAATATTAATAATTTTTATTAATTCTCATGTATTATAAAAGAAACACTGAAGATTAGAACAGCAAGCTTAAACTTAAGTGTATCTTATTAATACTCTGTGAAATGTTTTATTCGCCAAAACTACCACAATGCCTGACATGGAGTTGGCTCACCCAAAGTGCTTACTAGGTGAACTGAGTAACTGTAGGTAGAACTGCATAATTTTATAGTTCAGCTACATTCTGCTCCCCCTTATTCTCCTTTCCTAAGATTAAGTTTAGATATCTTCAATTACTTAATTGAAAAATATTTGTACATCTAAGATCTCAGAGTCAGCTTGTTGATTAATTCCTCACTCTGTGTCCCTACCTGTTTACAAAAATCTGTTAGGTTTCTGTTTTCCTGATGCTGTACTGTTTTCCTGATTGCACCCTGAGTCTCATTACACTCCTCAAAATGAGACTCTCCTCCCAATTCATGTAGCCCATGTAATACCTCCTTCTTGGAACTGGCCCTTCTTCCCTTCCCCCCGAATTCCCACAGTCCACGTAATGTGACCGATCTGACTGTCCCCGAAAATTTTGTTTGAATTCCACACACACCTTTCCATTGCTGCTGCCTCCATTCCTGCTTAGAGCAGCCAGGCAGATCTGTCCCCCCAACAAAGCCTTGAGCCCATATTGGTCACTCGCCTCTCATTTCTCACAGTACATTCACACAGTCATACATTTATCCTTCTGATATATTTGCTCAGAAATGTAAAATCACTCTGGAATTAAGTAGTTTAGAAATTGTTGACAGATCATAACATGACTATTTTTAAAGTGATTTTTAAAAGCAAAAACATATAAACTTATAAATAAATCATTTTTAAGGCCGTTCTCCAAAGACTCAACCCCCACCTCCTCGGGACAGCAATGACCTCACCAATACCACAGTTCTTCCCAGAGTAGCCAAAGGTAAGTCTGTCTCCAGTGTGAGACTTGTGATACTCCCTGGATTTGGAGCATAATTCCCCGTAAGTGCTGGAAAGCAGTATAAAAAATAAGTTCATAGTAACTTGGTATCAATAAACAGCATAAAGAGTTTTTTAAAAAACTTTTTTCAAGGTCGTGCCCCCAAATTTATTCAACCACTACAACCTCGCAGTAACAAAGAATTTCCTGCACAGACAGAACAAACAACTACCACTCCTGATATCAAAAACACTACTGTGACTCCAGATGTAACCAAAGGTATGCAGATGTGATGGTAATTGCCTGCCCTGTCCTGGTGTTCTGTTCTTATATTAAGTTTTTGGAACATTTCCTGCTGAAACCCTTGGTTTCTTTCCTTCTGTGTTTTTTAAACATAAACAACAACAACAAAAATAATTTCCCTTCTTAAGGAAAACATGTGACTGAGCTGAGCTCAGCCCTTTTCTCTCGTACCATGTAGAAATAGAATTTTTAAGTATTTATAGATGGTTATTGGTTCATAGGTCATGTTTTGGATTTTTTTCCTCTCCCATCCAGCTAAACACATTTGGGACTCAGGCTTAGAAATGTAGTATTTTAAAAAATTTCTAAATCCGGGGCTGGGAAGGTGGCTCAGTGTTCGATTCCTCAGCACCACATAAGCAAAAAGAAAAAAAAAAAGCCAGAAGTGGCCCAGAGTTCAGGCCCCACGACCAGCCCCACCCCCCAAAAAAAATTCTAAATCCATAGTGGGAAACAAACTTTTTCTGCACATGAGAATGAAAAAGAGGAAAAGAAAACAAAAGTTAGAATAGAAAATAATACTTCTAGGGGCTGGGAAGATGGCTCAGTGGTAGAGTGCTTGCATGCAAGAGGCATTGGGTTCAATTCCTCAGCATTACACAGGCAGAAAAAGCCAGAAGTGGTGCTGTGGCTCAAGTGGTAGAGCATTAGCCTTGAGCTGAAGAACTCAGGGACAGTTCCCAGCCCAGAGTTCATGCCCCACAACTGACAAAAAAAAAAAAAGAAAGAAAGAAAGAAAATACTTCTAAAAAATACTCTGGTCTCTGATTTTTAAGTGTTTACAATTACTACTATTTTTTCAGATTAAAAATGTGTTGGGATTTAAAATTGTGTTGCTAATGATAAATAAGATGTTAAAATACATAAGACAGATACTTTTATTGGCTAGTCATTGCAAAGTAAAGCTTTAATTAAATTCAGAAAATGAAGTGTCAGTATTGTCATGGAGTTTCTGTCCCTCCTAACAGATGAAAAGCAGAACAATGCAGTGAGGAAAAATCTGTGCCATGTGGATTTTAATCAGTTTGGTTTTTGAAAAACGTGCTAGCATTATCTGTTTTTCTAAACATGTGCTAGCATTGAGATACCTTCCTTTATAGTTTTTCATGACCATTTCTTTCCTGTCTTCTAAAGTATTTCTGTCATGATCAATTTTATTCTCATGCCATGGGAAAGAAGCTGGCATTCTTAAGGCGAGAGATACCAGTATCTCTGTCTACTGGTGGAGATCATCTAACAGTTTGTGGATGGCATATATTTAGACAAAACCTCGTGCCTGAATGGAAGCTCAGTCATTTAAATCCATTGCTTATCTTAAAATCTGATTAAAGAATCTAAATATCAAGGTATCCTCCAGTCTCTTTTTCCAGAACTAGATCCCTGTAAGAATGAATCTTCTCAGTTGAAGACCTCCTGTCTCCTTTTCTTTGGGATGGTGGGTATGGAGTTTTGTTGTTGTTTTGTTCTTTATTGTTAGCTAAGCAGAAGTTTTAAGCTCTGATTCAATCATATTCTATTTCTATCCAGTCATGTTCTTGCCAGCCTCAAAATTTGGTCAATGGTAGAGCACTTACCTAGTGTGGCCAAGGCCCTGGAGTTGATTAGCAGCAGTGCATGAACACAGGGAGGTGGGGTAAGAAGGGAGCAGAGAAAGAAGAGAAGAGGGGAAAAGTATGTTACAGTCAGATTTTGATGAGATCTGTCACAATTCCCTAGTGAATTCTTCTGTTTGCTCTCAATTTTCATATTTTTCAAATCCATAAACACTCAGTTATCCCTATCACTCAGTTATCTCTTCCATTTCCCAAGAAAGTACGAAAAAATTGGAAGAAAATCCCCTCTTTGAAGTCTACAGATTTGTATCCTCTGTGGGTTATATTGATAAGAAGGGTATTTCTAAAACTGATCACTTTGTCCTCATACCAGTCCATTAACTAATTGATTATCCTCTCCCTCTCTCCTATCCCTTATCTTCCTCTCTTGGATACAGTTTTTGAGTAAAGAATGTGATGGGGGTTAGATCCAGCAGTGCCTGGCTCTTAGGTCCTCAGTGAATATCAGCCTTTTCTGCTCTTATCATCTTCAAAGCTAGGACGGGATTGAAAGCAGAAGGAAGCATCTAACATTCAAAATAACCTTGGACGGATCTATCAGTATGTAGGCCCTGTACTCCATATGTGATGAGCCATCGCTAAGTTCCTCAGGCCAGCTCCAGTCTCATGTCAAGTTTCAGACCTATTATTACTTCTGGACACTACATTGTTGTCTGTCCTTAGCTAAGAAATGTTTTGTCATTGTGTGGTAACATCATTGACAATTGCTGTATTTAACTGTGGATGGTGCCATGATTCTCTTATTCTCATTCATCATGAGATATTCAGATAATTTTCAATTCTTCTGTCTTATGAAAAAAGTAGGAATGAATATGTTTAAAGATGTTTATTATATTGTTTGTTTATTATATTTAAATATGTTGAAATATGTTCAATGTCTTTAATTTCTTCTCCAGAAGAAATTAAATTTGCCACTATCGTAACTTTTTATAGATACTAACACAAAATATCAGCCACAAAGTATTACTAGTTTATATATTCACATTAAAGAATGTGTCCTGGCATCCTCTTAAACAATTAATTGTACTTTCTTCAGACATTTGCCAGTTTGATAAGAAAGTATCTTGTTTTAACTTAATTTCTTGAGTTACTAGTGGTGGTCAGTGTGTTTTTCAGTGAGTGAGCAGTTGATTTTTAATAATTTTTCTACTATCTTGTTTGCTTTTTACTTGTAAAGTCCTGAAGCATACTCATCCTCACACTATCTTTACTAACATATGCAGATAGTGATTTACTCTATATATCGTTTGTCTTGCTATTTTATTTTGGTGATTTAAAATTCTATACAAATTTCCAACATGAAGTGAATAGTTGTACACATGTCCCTGTATCTTGGAAACCTTGTGAAGTTGCAAACTTATGGTGGATTTTGATAAACATTGTATAAGGTATTTTTTTTAAGATAGGAAATAGTGAATATAGTATAGCTGAATCTGTCTCTTTGTGATTTCTGCTTTTGGTGTTCATATGATTTGTGTTTATATTTGTTTTAATCATTTCAGATGTAGCGCTGGCTGCAGTTCTTGTCCCTGTTCTAGTCATGGTCCTTACTACTCTCATCCTCATATTAGTGTGTGCTTGGCATTGGAGAAACAGGTTGGTATACAGCTAGCTCACCTGGTTGGTTGTTAGGGAATGTGGAAAGCATTCTAGTGTGCAATAGAATCTAAATATGAATACAGGACAATTCTCCTGTTGGAGAGTGATAGTATTCATTAGAACAGGAATTATGATTTTTTTTTAAATGATTTCAAATGAGTAAGTTGCAGTCCCACAACTTGTCATTGAAACCTTTATTGTATCACTCTGGACTTGTACATTAAGGTCTGTACATTAATATGAACAATGAAACACAATAGAAACTGAGTAATAGCTACTGGAAGACTGAGACGAATTTCTTTCTCCATAGTGTTTAGCAGGATAGACTGACACAAAACAGAAAACCCATCATGTGACTTGATGAGTTATTTATGAAGTGCTCAGGGGAACCTTCAAAGTTATCTTAAGCCTTTTCCTTTAGGAAGGAAGACTCCTTATGTTTTGTCTTAGAGGAATTGGATGCCTAAATAGAGGGAGGTACATGTTCCATTGGGCTGCTAGAAGAAAAATACCAGAAGTCAAGTTGATTTATAAACCACAAAATTTTACTTATCACAGTTCTGGATGCTGAAAAGTGAAAGATCAAGGCACTGGCAGATTCAATCCACCAATGAAGGCTCTTCTGATTCAGAGACAATACCTTCTTGCTGTGTCCTCACACTGGCAAATGGGTGAACAAGCCCCCTCAGGCTTCTTTTATAAGGGCACTAATTTCATTTATGAGAACACTAAATGTATGCTCTGACCACCTCTCAGAAGCCCTGATTTGCCATTTCCTCACTTTGTGGGTAGGATTTCAATATCTGAACATAGGAGAGAGACAAACATTCAGACCATCACAATAACAGTAGTCCAGACTGAGGAAATTGCTTACATGAAAGCAGAGATGCAGACTAGATATAAAATAAGATTCAGCTCATGTAGACTTGACATGAGAGTCTTGAGTGGTACAATCACAGAAATAGTCTGGGCTTGCATCAAGAAAGGCTTTCTGATAGAGATAAATGTAGGTTTTATTTTACAGATGGGCAAATCATTGAGTATTGTGCAAATAGGTGCTGCTATGTAGTAAGGTAGTGACAGGAGTAGGGGTGGATTAAAGAGGAGAAAGAAGAGGCAGCCCAAATGAGTTTGGAAAACTGTTGGGTCAGGCAGAAACCTCACCAGTGATGCTGTGTTTTAGAGCAGCATCATAAGGATACATGACTAGGTGTCTACTAAAGAGAAAGGAGGGAACCAGTATGGACTTGAAGGTTCTGGCTTATGCAGTTAAACTTGTAGCAATGTCATGAGGTGAGGTAGCAAAGCAGGAGGGACATGTTTGGTAGAGAAAGATGCTTCATTTTTTTCTTTTAGTTTAGTCCTGCAACAAGTATTTTAAGACTTGGCTGCTACCCTGTGCCAAGTCTTGACCCTGTATTGAGGAGCTCCATGGTGAATGCCAAAGCTTACAGACTAGGACAGATTGCAGTGCAGAATAATCACCCGTGATGCCTCCCATAGACTGTGTGCCACAAAGGGAAGGCACAAGGATCTCAGATTCAGAGAGCCAGTGAAGGAGTGTTAAGGCACTTTTGGGAAGGAGGGGGAAAGGACTTTAAAATATCAGGAGAGGCAAGTGTGTGATACAGTTAGTGAACTGAATAATAGTAATGATGAGGCTAGAAGCAAATAAAACTTGCTCAAGGCTACCCAGCTAGTATGAGGTATTTGGGATTAAGTTTCAGCGTGTGTTCTGACAAATGGTTGTCCCTGACAGTATAATAAATAATTGAAGTATGATTACTGTGGAGAGAGTTCTGTGTGGTGAGGAAGAGGATGGAGAATATAGTTGAAGGAAGGCACAGTCAGGTCTTAAGACAAGTTTGGAATGGTTACACATGTTTAGTTTTCGGGATACAAGGGCTGAGCTAGAAAACTGGAGTAACTAACAGTGTAGCTGAAATTGCTTATGATTAACTTCTTGACAGACAGTTCAGGAAAATAGGACAAAAGAATAAAAAATTTTTAAAAACCAGCTGTAACATACTGAAACCTGAACCTGTGCCAACCATTATTCCAAGCACTTATATGAAGTTAATAGGCTAAAAGCTTGTTATTGATACTATTTAAAAACCTTTATAGTGCAAGCCTTGGCTAATACTTATGTCATTAATTCTTTTTCTGAGCCATATATCTAAACTCCATTTAGTAAAGATTATTGATTTAATATAATGATATGATAGAGATTTTGAGGCCACAATTGTTTTGTAAACCACCATTATTTATTATTTTTTTCCATTCAGGTTTTTTTGGGGGGGGGTGTTTTTTGTTGCTTGTAGGGTTTGAACATGGGGCCTGGATGCTGTCTCTGAGCTCTTTTTGCTCAGGGCCACTTTGAGCCACAGTACCACTGCCAATTTTCTGGTGGTTAATCAGAGATTAGAGTCTCATGGACTTTGCTGCCCGGACTGGCTTTTGAACTGTAATTCTCAGATCTCAGCCTTCTGAGGAGCTAGGATTATATAGGTGTGAGCTACAGAGCCCTGACATTCAGGGCTGATTAACGGCTTGACTGCCCACCATGTCTTTACAAATTTATATTATACTTCATTTTGACAAAATGAAATAATAAATAGTCTGTAAGATAAAGAGGGTTTAAATAGCAATACTGAATAGCAAATGTTTCCTAATAGATAAAGCAAGTGGCTTAGGCTCTTAATGAAAGCCACGTTTGTGATATTGAGCATTGTGATGATGGTAGCATTCTCTGGGACAAAGGACTAGAAGAACAGTAGGAACTTAGAAAAGAACACTGAAGAACACCACCGGATTTTTTTTTCAGTAAATTTTATGAATCGATGGTTTTGTGAAATTTAACAGACTTGGCAGAATTTACTGTAATAGCCCACCTATCAGGGCTGAGCCTTTAAGATGATTCAGTCTTTTCATCTACAGACTTGACCTTTTTATCATTCCAAGAGTGGCTAATAGGTAAAAAACAAGAACTTCAATTTATTGAGATTCTAAAATGTGGTGGCTGGGAAGGTGGCTCAGTGGTAGAGCACTTGCCTTGCATGCCTGAGGCCCTGGGTTCGATTCCTCAGCACCACATAAGCAAAAAGAAAAAAGCCGGAAGTGGTGCTGTGGCTCAAGTGGTAGAGCGCTAGCCTTGAGCTGAAGAGCTGAGGGACAGCGCCCAGGCCCAGTTCAGGCCCCGTGACTGGACCCCCCCCCCCAAAAAAAAGGAAATGAGATTCTAAAATGTATTAAGTCTCTACAGTGTTAACATTGAGAGTCAAATGAAGAAGAGAACTCACTCATGTATATCAGTCAGTAGAAATGTTATTAACTCTGACATTAATGTTGCAGTCTCAGAGATTTCTTATGAGAAAATCTACTCTATTAGCTAACTTTGTGCCCCTGTATTTTTCCAGAAAGAAAAAAACTGAAGGCACCTATGACTTACCTTATTGGGACCGAGCAGGTAACTTTCATCAAGGGAAGTCCTCTAGGTGGCAGTAGTGAGAGGAAGGCTGTTCTCAGGCCCTCTGGGTCTCTCCAGTTAAGACAAGTGGCATTCCTCTTCTCACTATTTTTATCCTTCTGCAAAATCTCTTCTAGTTAACAAGTAATGGAATGGAAAGTGCGGGTTTCTCAGAACACATGCTGTGGTTTTTCTTCTGGAACTGTTGTTTGGCTTTTCCTTTGTGTCTGTTAGTACAAAACCAAGGACTATGGTCCAAGGAACACAATGTGTGTTTGTCACTCTGCCATGGCCATTTACCAAGCAGAGTCAAACAGTTTACGAAATCAGTAAGGTCTGCTATCTCAGAGGTGATGGGTTTCATCTCCTGACACCAAAGGTTCTCTAGAGTTCACTGCTAGAAGCCAAGAAGAGAGCAAAGCTAGAGGCCACTACAATATACCTAGTGCTTCTGATACTCCAGTACAAGTCTTGAAAAGTTCGGCGTTTTTGTTTTTCAGAAAAACTTACTTAAAAACTATCCCCACAATAGAACACACTACCTGGCCGCCTGTAAGAGCAGTGAAATTTTTAGTGCATTGAACCATTGCATGAGATAGTCTATCAAGGCAGAAAATCAGTTTGAATATGAAGGATAATTTATGTAGGTATTTGTTACATGAGTAAATGGTCTCTTTGGCTTATAATGTGAAGGCTGGTGGAAAGGGATGAAGCAGTTTCTCCCTGCCAAATCAGTGGAACATGAAGAAACTCCAGTTCGCTATAGCAGTAGTGAAGTCAATCACCTGAGTCCCAGGGAAGTCACCGCAGTGTTGCAAACAGACTCTGCAGGTAACTATGACACAGCCTTCACCCGGGCAGAGGGAAGATCTGCTTAGGTTTTCAGCAAAGGCTTTGGGATTTACAGTATCTTTTTGTATATTGTAAAGCTAAACTGTTTTCTGCAGGTAAACTTTTTATTAAGGTGACCTTGAGAGAGTCATTTTTCTTAGATATTCTATTCATAAATTGGACATTCATTTCTAAAGACTGGGTAGTTTATCTGTTAACTTGGGGTGCATTTGTTTTGTTTGGGGGGACAACAGAGTATTAACAATACAATAACCAAGAAAGGGATTTACAGTTTTCTGTTATCCCAATGCATATTGATTTTAAGTATTTCATAATATTTGACAGAGAAGCAAATTCTGAGACCATATTTTCCAAGATTAATACATATTCCAGTAATGAAATTATTCTGTCCCATTAAGTTACTCTTAAGTCTAAAGAATATAAACAACCACTATTTATATAAAATTACATGAATGAGGCTTTAGAACATTTCACTACTACTGTGAGATACTGAATGACATCTTTAATTTTTTAAATTGGTTTTAACCGAGCTATTGATAGCAACAGCATTACCTGAAGAAGTGTGTGCTTTTGATGTAACCTGCAGCTGTTCCCTCAGATTGTGTAATCTCTGTATTAGTAACTTTTCTGTTGTGTCTCTGTTATCTTCAGAATATGCACAGCCACTTGTGGGAGGAATTGTTGGTACACTTCATCAGAGATCTACTTTTAAACCAGAAGAAGGAAAAGAAGTCGGCTACGCAGACCTAGATCCTTACAATTCCCCCATGACAGAAGTGTATCATGCCTATGCTGAACCACTTCCCATCACTGGGCCTGAGTACGCAACCCCCATCATCATGGACATGTCAGGGCGCCCTACAGCCTCTGTGGGTCTGCCCTCCACATCCACTTTCAAAGCTACAGGGAACCAACCTCCTCCTTTAGTGGGGACATACAATGTACTTCTCTCCAGGACTGACAGCTGCTCTTCAGGCCGGGCTCAGTATGACACTCCAAAAGGTGGAAAGTCAGGTCCAGCTGCCCCAGATGAATTTGTATACCAGGTACCACAGAGTGCACAGGAAGTTTCCGCAGCAGGAAGAGATGGAGACTGTGACATTTTTAAAGAAATCCTTTGAAGGGGATGCTGCTTTTTACAAAGCATCAATTGAAAGCACATGGCTTTTCTTTAATTATTAGTGGTAGTAATATATAGAATGTATTACATATCTGTCACTGAAGTGGTTGGGAAAATGTGGTGACCAAGATACAGGAAACTACTTACCTTGCCATCTTGCTTTAAAGGTGTTACTGTGGCACAGTTACTGCTTGCCTGTTACATTTCAAATATCCTGTTTGTTTACTACTGTAAAACACTATTTTTTAATACAGAAAAAGCTCCCTATAATGCACTTCAGAGAAACTGAAAATCACTGAAAGTATTTATTACCAAGCTGCAGGTACATTAATGAACTCAAGAGGGTTCTATAAGCCTGAATGGCAATAATGCATGGTACTGTTTTTGAAATATCTAATGGCTTGAAATTCTCCATTTGTGAAAAGTAGGTACATTCATTCTTTTCCTCCTCTTTCTTTTATTGCTTTCTGAATTGTTGGTTTGGTTTTTTTTTTTTTTTTTAATAATTACTGGTAAAAGCATTGCTTTGAGAGCAACCATACATACTTGTTTGTCTTAGACTGACCCTGACCCATGGCTGGGAAACTGATGTGTAGTAGAGGGGTGAGTGACTTTCACTTGCAGACAGTGTGTAAGAGCTTTAATACTTTGTTGTACAAGACTCCATCTTGTCACACTTAATTTATCGCCAGGCCCTTTGTGGCTAGCTGCGTTTTGTCTGTAAAATTTTATCAATAGTTGGTGCTCACTTTATTAGTTTAACAAAACCAGTTCCCCAGTGTTGTTCTATAGACTGCAGTATATAGAATCAGGAGATAAGTAATTGACAGTTTTGAAAAGCAGTAAAGGAGAGATTATTTATTCTGTATCACTCAAAAGTAATGTAAATTACCTTTAAAAAAGTTACTTGTTCTGTTTGGTTTTACACACACACAAAGTTTTTTTTTATAATTTTTAGTTAAGTAAAATAATTTGGGGGGGATGAGGGTGGGTAATGGGAAATAAAGAGTTTCATACCCTTTCCTGCTCAGTGTCACTTTGAACTGTGATCAGATCTCAGATCTCAGCCTCTCAAGTAACTAGGATTATAAGCATAGGCCACTGACTGGTGTCTGGCAAGTAAAACCATTCTTTATTTTGGTTCTCCTCAGTAAGCCACTAGAAGATGTAGAAACCCAGCACACATTCTTGAGTAGTGTGTGATTATGCTTATGCCTGTTTGTGTGAAGAGGCATGTCCTATCACATATGTAAAGGGAACAAATAGCAAGCTAGGAAATGAAATTGCCCAGCAACTTCCAGATTACCAGTTGTTTATGACCTACTCAGAACTAGTTTCAGTCGAGGTAAATTGGAAGTCATCTGTAATGTATTCGCTTAGAGTGCAAAACCTACCTTTAAATGTTTTTTTGACATTGTAAGAAGCTTACCATATGATAAATCTATCAGGTTTGATATCCTCTTCTTTATAAACTTCAGTTTGTTGCCAGGTGCTGGTGGCTCAAGCCTGTAATCCTAGCTACTCAGGAATCTGAGATATGAGGATCACAATTTAAAGCCAGCCTGGACAGGAAAGTTCATGAGCTTCTTATTTCCAATAAACCATTCAGAAAAGGCAGAAGTGGCACTGTGGCTGAAGTGGTAGTGCACTAGCCTTGAACAAAATATAGCTTAGGTGTCCAGGCCATGTTCAAAACAAACTTTAGTTTGTGGACATACTGTTAAAATGTACTTTCCCATTAGTGTCTAGTCATTTCTTTGGACTTATGCCACCAGCTTATAATGTTGCCAAAAGTTAGCAAAATTAGAATAATAATGGACAGTGTTTAATTTTATATTCTTTTAAACATCAACATTCTAAAAGATTGGTTCAAATGAGAACAATTTAATTATATAGTTATCCTGCTTTCTCCTTGTATGATTTCTTTTTTTTTTTTTCTTCTCCAGACTTTGAGGCACAATTCCACTTACTGAGAAGTCAATGCATATTTTGTTTCAGAATGAAACAAAAAGCACAGATATTGAACTCTTGTATTAATCCATATATGAATGTGTAAAAGCACATGTATTAATGCATATATCCCCTTTCAGGTGGGAAGAGTAAACCAGTTGCTTTAGTGTCCTTATTCATCCTTGGTACACAGATTATACTTTACCCTGTCTTACATCTGTTTGATGTTCTAAGAGACACGTTTTCAATAACTTTTATTTTCCCAAAGAAGCTTGCTATGTTTGTGTAATTGAGAGTACCTGGTTGTTTTTCCCTGGAGTTTGCTTTTGTGAGGCAGTGTTTTTGAAATGTTGGGTATTTTAAGACTTGATTCATATTGCCACTGTGCTTGAACTACCAATGATTTTAATAAAATATCTAGTTTTGACTCTTTATATATTTTACTTTCCAGATGAAGAACTGAGCCTAATTCAAATATTTTTCTGATTTTGTACTTTCCTTTAGTTTTCATATAAGGAGATTTTTTTCTTAAATTTTTGTTTTTTAGTACATTATTTGTTTGAGATATATAGCATTGGAGACAATCAAGTAACAACTGAGAATGTGAAAGTAATCATTTGACAAAATTCCTTGCATTTTTACTCTTCATATGGAATAATTAACTCAAGTTACTGTGGTTTATTGGAGTAAATTTTCCCCAACAATACAATTTTAGAAACAGAAGCCAACAATGATGTGGCAAGTGTGACCATTGTGGGTTTCATAAAATTAAAGGCTTGGCTGTTACTTGATCCTTACTGTGAGTTCTGGTTTGTTGTTTTATTAAACTCTGTAAATCTAAATAGATCCACTTGCATGCACCAGATCTAGCCCAGTTATGGAAGTTCAATTTCACTATTTGCACTTTGCATTGAACAAATGGGTTTATTCACTGATGAAAACAAAACAAAACAAAAAACCGGTTCAAGTACAGAAGAATTAAAATTATGATACTCAGAGAGGAGAGAGCAGAATATGAGCTCATCTAAACATGGATGTGTCCACAAAGCTGTAGACAGTGATAAATAAAGTTGACCTTCTGTGTCTTGTCCCTTGGAGAGCAAAGGGCTGTGCAAACACTGGCAGATGTGACAGCTGATAAGAACGAACAGATTATGTGGGACATTGAACGGTTTTCAAAACCTCTTAAGAGAACTGATGAAGTGCTGCCTTAAAAAGAAAATAACAGTAATAATAATAATAATGACTGAATTTGTAAGTCCCTAAACTGCAAAATTTACAGTTGGATGGTTATTTATCTTTTCCATCAACTGTGGCACCAATTCTCATTTAATCCAACTTGTGACTAGTTTCTTTTTCTTTTTTTCTCCTTTTTTTGGCACAGGGAAAGGTAGAAAGGAAACATGTATTGAAATACATAATGGAAGTAAAAACGGTTGGGTGTCTGCAGGATTCTCCCAGAATGTATTTTTTCTTACCTCGGCATGTACTGTAGTCACTCAGTATTTGTATATGTTGCTAGAATTTAGACTGTATAAATAGTGAGATTTTAATGTGTTCATGTGTTTTTAATAAATTGTATAGTATATATATATAAATATGTCTTGCTGAAATTATTTGACTTAAATAAAATGACTGATGTTTGTAGGTTGCCATATTACATAAATTGCCATATTTCTCAGTTTTAACATCATCATTTTATGTTTAGTATTATAGTGCTAATAGAAACATTTGAAAATGCTATTGGCATTTTGCTTTAATATTCCGCCCCCCCACCTCCATTTTGAAGCCTGATTTTTAACTCATATCAAACTCAATTTAAGCAGTAAGTACAAGCCTTGGCTTTGTGATGTGAGGAAAATATCTTCAACACATCTGAACACATGTGCATTTCAGTCTTCAACCTTTCCATTGCAGTTATTAGGAAAATCAAATGAAACCAGAGTACTGAATGAGCATGCACTGTCAGCAGAACTAAGTCCATATAACTAACATCAGGTTTGTTTAGTCAATTATTTTTTCTCTGCATTACAGGCTGCTTAAAAGAGTTCCACTTACTCCTTTACTGACCCTGGTTGTCACTAACACCTCTGTTAACCACATATTAATTGTTTGAAAGTCTACTGACACCTTTCAATTCCATCCTCATAACATTTACTATTTGCTTTCTTCACCTGTTATTCTCTCTCTCCAAAATAGCTTTTGGTTGTATTAACTTGCAGAAAGGGCACTAGCCAGTTTGCATTTCATGATATCCTTCTCTGGTGCCCCTAAAACAGCCAAGTAAACTTTTCATTTGAAGATTAAATTTAATGTTGGATTTGGGGGTTTTTTAAATACTAAGAAGTCAAGAAATATCTTGATTTTTTAAGACTGTATATTTCCTAATTCAAATAGAAACTCAAAATTTAATGAATAAATTAAGCCAAGGGAAAAAATTTAAGTCAAACATGTGTAATCACATGCCAGGAACTTCAGTACTCAAGAGCCAGGCAAGTGATCACCAACTCAAGGCCAGCCTGGAGCACATGGGACTGTCAAAAAAACAAAGCAAAACAAAAAAAGATCTAATAATGCTTTAAAATTTCTTTCCTTGAAGTTTCTTTTCCTTATTTGTGTCAAGGAAAGCTTTATTAAAGTAATGCAAAGCCATTAAGTAATTCATTGACATTAGTTACTCATCCAGATTCTCATGTTTGGCCTATTTTCTTTAACTTAAAAAGAAAACTAATGTATACCATCTTTCCTAGCTACCAAATTATTACTCATTCTAATGACTTTAATTAATTGCAGGAGGTAAAAGCATAATTAAACCACTATAAACTTAAGATCCACAAGTAAGTGGCTACATTAACACAAAATCATTTGCCAATTTCTCATCTGCCAGCTATAACAGTAGACAAACATTCCTCTCAAAGTGACACATTACAGTCAAACATGGTAAACTACATCTCCGACACCTACAATAAAGAAACTATAAAAAGACAATTTTAAACACCTCCAAAAAACTAGCTTATGTTAAAAACACAACACAAGCGAAACTTCCCTGATATCTTAACTATTTCTTGGTTTTCATAAATAAATTCACAGAGATTAAGCTGGTGGTTATAAATCACCAGGCAGCAACAGACAATGTACATAATTATTTTATGAGTTCAACATATTCAAAAATAAACTAAAGATTACAGTACAAAAATAAAACTAATACTGTTACCATCTGAGTTCATATGGTCAATCTTGAGTCAAGTTGATTACAAAGTTTTTTTCTATAATGTCCTTCAAAAAAAGCTGTTCTGCTGTCACATTGTGATATGCATTCTAAAGAAGAAAAAGAAAAAGGTAAGATTACCCTCTGGCCAAAATCAAAAATGTTAGCACAGCAATGCCATATTATGAAGCTCAAAGGTTAGTAGTAAGTCAGCTGGACTTTCATTACCTAATTTCTCCTTGCTCAACCTAAATAGAAAGCCAATCTTTCTACTTAAAACTGTCATTTAAGAAAGTTCTAAGGCATGGTGTGCATGGCTCATGCCTGTAATCCTAGCTATTTGGAAGGCTGCAATCTGAGGATAGTGGTTCAATGCCAGCCTGAAAGTCCATGAGACTCTTATCTCCAACTAACCACCAGAAAACCAGCTGTGGCTCAAAGTAGTAGAGCACTAGCCTAGAACAGAAAAGCTCAGGGACAGTACCTAGGCCATGAACTCACCATGACCAACCAAAAAAAAAAAAAAAGCAAAGAAACTTCTAGTTATCTTATACACTGAATCCTATGACTCCAGAGACATTGTCTTTGTTATTTTTATCAGCACCTTGAACTCATTAAAAAATAAAAAAAAAAAAGAAATTGTGGGGTGCAGGTCACTCATGCCTGTAATCCTAGCTATTCAGGAGGCTGAGATCTGATGATCACGGATCAAAGTCAGCCTGGCCAGGAAAGTCTGAGACTCATCTCCAGTTCACTGCCAAAAAGCTAGAAGTGGAGCTGTGGCTCAAGTGGTAGTGTTAGCTTTGACCAAAAAACTCAAGGACAGCACCTAGGCTCTGAGTGCAAGCTCCAGGACTGACACCAAGACATTAAATAACCTGGAGAGAAGAGACTACTATAAATTCTGGTTCAATTTAAAATGTGTTTTGGAAAACAATTCGGAGGCAGGAGTGGAGCTCAGTGGTCAAATGCTTGCTTAACCTGTATAACATGGGCTTTGATCCCCAGCACAGCAAAAATAAAACTAAAAATGTGATTCTATTGATGGTACCCTAATCTTCTCCAGGAAATAGTTTTAATCTAATAGATATATATACATATATATATCTATTTATTGTTATTGTTGTTGGTTGCAGGGCTTGAACTCACGTCCTAGGAACTGTCCCTTAGCTTCTTTTGCTCAAGGCTAGCACTCTACCAGAGCTACACTTAACGGTTTTCTAATGGAGATAAGAGATTCATGAATGTTCCTGCCCAGGCTAGCTTTGAACTGCAATCCTCAGATCTCAGCCTCCTGAGTAGAATTCTTGAAATATCACAAGTGCTAGAGGAAGGATTTGGGTTGAGGAGAAATGAAACATTTAAAGTCTGTTCTGGCCATAATTCTGGAACTACTCAAGTGTTTGAAACACATTGTGTGAAAGAGCTGGGGGTGAGGTAGGAGATGACAAAAGCCAACCTTGCCTGGCTCTGGTGAATTAGGCCTATAATTCTAGCTGCTCAGGCCTGTAATTCTATCTACTCAGGAGGCTGAAATCTGAGGATCGAGGTTCAAAGGCAGCCCAGGCAAAAAAGTCCACATGACACTCTTATCTCCAATAAACTCAAAAAAGTCAGAATTGGCACTGTGGCTCAAATGATAAAGAGCTAGCATTGAACACAAAGATACTCAGAGACAGCACCCAGGCCCTGAATTCAAGCCCCAGGTCAGGCAAAAATAAATAAATAACATTCAACCTCATTAGTACTACTTCCTAGTACTACTTCCTAGTATTTGGGATGACTTAAAGGGGGACTGACTTCATGAGAGTCATATGTATACAACAAAGCATTCACATTTCAATATTTAAAATACACAAATAATTTAATCCTGATATATATGGCATACTACTAATCTAGAGAATTATAAAGGAAATTCCATCTCAGTCATTGAAAATAAAAATTCAAGATCAAACCTGCCAGTATTTATCTCTCTTTGTGACCACATGATCAAGTAAGTGTTCCACCTTCCTGGCAATTCATATTCTTTTACGATTTTGCATTGGTCTAGGCCATCTTGTCTACTTTACAAAGGAAAATATGAAAATCATTACTATGCATATAGCAATTCATGCTTTTTAGTGAATTTGCATATTTCAAACAGCAGGTTTCATATTTAAACAACAGCAAATAGAAAGTGTCTAAAATAAAGCTTAGTCCCTATATGGATTTGATTGTACTTGGCAGTAACTATGAGCTTCTTCAGAGAGTCTGAGTTCCACAGATTAGGAATTGCTCTTGTAAA
This sequence comes from Dipodomys merriami, assembly GCF_024711535.1. Classification (NCBI taxonomy): domain Eukaryota; kingdom Metazoa; phylum Chordata; class Mammalia; order Rodentia; family Heteromyidae; genus Dipodomys; species Dipodomys merriami. The sequence continues at coordinate 89,896,506 of NW_027203381.1, forward strand.
ATGAACTCTGTGCCTGATTTGTCTTTTCAACCTTGGGTAGTCTGGAACTCCCATCAAATCCTCAAAATTCCCTCAGTAAAATGAGAGAGTAAAAAAGAGAAACACAGGTTTTCTAACCGCAAAGATCAACAGGCCAAAGTATTTGTATGCTACCTTAAATGATATGTATATTACCTTATTCATCAAAGACATGGTGGCATTCCCATAGTAGTGCAAAGGGCTCTTGAGGTCAGAGAAGTTGTACTTAAAACCAGCTAGGTGAACTTCATGACATATGTGAAACGCCAGTGTGATGGCAATAATCCCTGTTGTTGGGTGTTTGGGTTTCTAGAGGGAAATGGAAAAGAAAATTCTTAATCCCAAATGAGCTACTTATTTCCAAAATATATTCGGTTGTCCTAGACTTATTTAAAAAAAACAAACATGGAACAGTTAATTAAAAGGGAAATATTTAGTTAAGCCTTCATCATGTCGTGAGACTGAAGCTCCAAATAGTACACTGTACTCTAGAAGACAACAACAACAACAACAAAAAACTCCTGTAGAAACATAAACTCAGACTGAATATAAACTGGAAATCTCTCAAATATAATACTTAGCTGCAATACTAACTCAGAAAACAGCCATCAGGTGAAGAGATACTTGAAGTATAAGGAAGAGGATCCTGCTGGAATTCTTTAAATACAAAACAAGCTAGGTACTGGTGGCTCACACCTGTAATCCTAGTTACTTGCAGTTATAAAGCCAGCCTAGGCAGGAAAATCCATGAAACATTCATCTTCAATTAACTACCAAAAAGCCAAAAGTGGAGCAATAGCTCAAGTGGTAGACTGCCAGCTAAAGTCTAGTAAGACCCTACAAAGATGATGGGAATTAGTTGTTTCCTTTCTGTCTCCGTGCTTGAGATATAAGCACTTGCTCTGACATACACTCCTACACCCTCACCAGACATCCAAAGCACGGAGCCACCCAGTGTGCACTTGAAGAACTTCCAAACACAGCTAAATAAACCTTTTCTTCATAAATATCATGTTGCAGATATCTCATTAGAGAAACTTGAAGGTTACTAATATAGCAAATACTAATGAAATTCTAGCCTGGAAAGCTGTGTCCTGCACACTTGCACTAAATTCTGTTCTACAACTCTGGGCACAAGCTCATCTTTCAGCCCACCCAGTTAGACTCTCTGTAGTACTGCTATGCAACACTAAAGACGAGGTGATAGGAGATGAAGTAGATGAATGAAGAGAAAGGAAGCTCCCCCTCACCAGATACAGACCTCAAACTACCACATGAGCCAGTTCCCCATACAGTTTCTGCAATCTTCTGCAAAGTCTCTATGCTATTCCAGCTGGATCTTCAGTTTGAAATAATGGAAATAGACATACATACCTGATTTTTGGGAAATGTTTTTGGAAAATGAAGCAGTTCATAAGCAGCTGTCCTGATAATGAAAGGATCTAATATTCTGATTTGATATGGCTTATAGATTAAGTTTAAGGCTGGTTTCTTCCAAAAACCATTGGTATTCTGAAATGAATATAGAAAATAGAACATTGTAGTCTTTTGTGTTTTTTTTAAAGGAAAGAATACTGAAGGTTGCCTGAAGCAGATCAGTTTTGCCAACTTACTATTTTTCCACCTGCCAACAATTCCATCAGCCACTTTAAATCAAGTGGCTTAAAAGCAACAAGAATCGCTGTGGTGTTGGGATCATTGTGATTGAGATCTGAAAAAACAGATTCTGGATAAAATAGTCTGAAGGTTGTCCTTCTCCCAACTTCCTCTTCATGCCCTAAAACAGGACCATTATTCATTCTGTGGGTAGGAAGACATGAGATATGTAGACCAAGTGGAGGAGGAGCCATTTTCATCACAATTCTTACCACCTTCAGGATTAGATCAAACAACAATACTTTGAAACTACGAGATAATTGGTCAGAATTTTACAAATAATGATCAAAGACATAACTCCTTTTTTTATACTTGATCAGAGGCAAAAATAGTCACTTGTATTTGAAAACCAACAGTAGAACCAATGATACTTGCTCATAGGAAAACTGAAGACTAAATAAAAGAAAACCACAGAATAAAGTTAAGGGACCACCACACAAAGCCTCGTTGATTGACAAAGACCCTGAAGTCCAGAGAGAGTTCTACTATACCCACAGTTACAAAGTCTACATTGCAATGCATGGCACGTGTCTAAGCAACTGATAGGCAAGAAAAATTACATGTAAGTGGTCTTGTCTACCTCTTAGCCATTTACTGTATCATTTTCCCCAAGCTGGCTGCCTTCCTACCTCACTAGGTTTTCTGCCACTCCTCACAAACTCGGGATCCTATTAATATTTTCTCTGCTTCGTCTGGTCACTTGTGGCTTGAAAACCCATCCAAAATAAAATATTTTTTAAAGAAAACCCATCCAACTAGTGCTCTGAAATGAAGCAGTACAAATTGCTATATTATCCTCTCTACCACCAAATGAATGTCCATTGCTAGATTGCACTGTAGAATCGCAAAGATCCACTGCTAAGTTTGTGTCTGCTCAAAGCCAAGGTTAGACATGCCCTATTTAAAAGCACACACTATGAAGGCATGCTATAAAAAGGGAATGCTTTTTGTTTCCAGAACAGTGTCCTTAGGAAGATAAATACGGTCTTATTCTTTGCCACTGACTGTAATATGAGACTCTAGCATGAGGCTGTCTCAATAGCACCCTGAATGATTTCCAAATGTATCTATATTTTCCTCACAAGGGCTTGCCATGTTCCTAAATCATCAGAACTAGATGGTTTTAGGTAGAGAAATTTGTGAAAATTTTGAAATTGTTTGGTAGCCTCAATAATCCGAATGGGTAATAAAGAGAAAGTCAGATCACTTTGCTATGTCTAAACGAGCTTGGAATCTAGCAAAACCTCCAGGTCATTCCAGGCCATCCTACCATGTTGTCCCAGTGTGCTAGCTTTCCCACAAAAGGCTATTCATATCTAACACAAATACCCAGGCCAGGTGATGGCCTTATCCCAACCTTCCACCAAGAAATATCCCCACCACAACAGCTCAGAGATTCCTAGTAGTTATAAGCACAATCCTGGCTCTCCTTTCCATGACAAAACATTAACCACACACATGTTCTGGACACAAACCCTCTTTTCTTCACCACTCCAGTCTCTTCTCTACATTCCTATCAGTTTCACAATATTCCCTAGCATTGTTTACATCCACAAAAGAAAAGACAAGTATCTTTCTTGATTGTGCAAGCATTTCCAACTACCAGATCATTTTAAACTCTTCAGAACAAAATTTCTCAAGAGTTGAGAGTACTGATTTCTCTATCTCCTCATCTGTCCATCTCTCTTCAACCCATTCCAGTTGGGTTCTTGCCATATTATGCCGAAAGACTGTTTGGTCAAGAAAGACAATATGCTCCAGCTTGACAAGCCTCTCTGTCTTGTTCGTGTTTTGTTTCCTCATTACCCTTGGGAGCTGGGTGTCCTCTCTTAGCTTCTGTGGTCACGTCTCATCTCACTGGTGGAGCCTCTATTCCTTTTGCTCACTTCTTTTTCTTTGCGCAATCACTTTAAAGTGTTGAACACTCCAAACTTCAATCCTGTTCCTGGGACTCTCACCAAATTCATGGTGTAAACACAGCTCTTAAGCCATTCACCATGAAAACTTTAGCTTGCTGATCCAATTGCCTACTTGCCCACTGCATATATCATAAGTATCTCCAATCTAGCATTCATTTACAGAAAACTTTTCCTCTACACGCGGTTCCTACTCCTGTCTGCCCAAACTCAATACATGTTATCACTTTCTAGTCAATTTCTTAAACTAAAAACAGAGTTAGAGGCATCTTTGGTTCTTTTATTCTTATTAGTCCTGATATCTAGTATAATAATAAATACTGATAACCCTACATCTATAACATTTCTAGTCTGCCCACTGACCTACTTTTACCTACTTCTCTCCATAACAATCCTGTCACAAGCCATCATCATCTCCTATCTGAATAATCAGATGCCTCATTTCCACCCTGGTCCCTTCATGTTCTGTTGTCTATCCTGTAGCTAGAATATTTTAAAAGCATAATATTACATTCCTGTCTTGCTTTAGAACTTTCAAAAACTTCCCGCTGCATATAAAATCTAAATTCCTCATCCTAATTTACGAAGTCCTACACAGCCTGGTCTTTGTTTACCTCTTAGCAACTTACTATATCATTCTCCCCAAGCTGGCTGCCCTCCTATCTCACTAAGTTTTCTGCCACTCCTCACAAACTCAGGATCATATCTTGTTTTTTTTTAAATAAGTTTTTGATTGTGAAAATACTGTACAGAGAGGTTACAGTTACATGAGCAAGGTAATGAGTACATTTCTTATCCAGCATTGTTGCCTCCTCCTTTGTTTTCCCCCTACCATCCTGTCCGTCCCACCTCCTCAACTACACCCCCTCCCCAACACCCCCACCCACCCCACTCCCATCCAGCCCCCACCTCTCCCCTAAATTGTAAGGTTCATTTTTTGACATAGCATCTTATACATCTCATTGTTGCAATGGGTCAATCTGTATCCCTATTTAAACATTTTGTTTTTTTCCCTCCCCCTCCCCAAATTTGAGGAGCGCCTGTGGTAAATATTTTCTCTGCTTCAGATGGTCACTTAGGTCCAACTTAAATATCTTCTCAAAGTATTCACCCATTCCCAACAAGATCCTCAATTGTCCCCTATCATATCTTGTTCTGATTGTCAAAATGACAAGAATTATATTCTTGCCTATTTTAAATCATTTTTTTACCTTAATGACAACAAAACTTCCACAGGGAGCAAGAATACTATTCTGATCCACTGCGGCCACCTCAGTGGCTCCAATTGTGCCTAGCACATTAAGGGGATGTAACAAATATTTGCTACATCAGGAACTTAAAGTGTAAGTTCCATTCTAACATCAAACAAAAACAAAATTTGTATAATCAAGTATATAAACAAATTGTTTTATTAAAAACAGATGTCTTAACATAGGAAACCATATTATTTTCAAACACTTCTAGGTTAGCAAATACAAAATACATTTACCTTATAATTACATCATAGGAGTCTATTTTTTCTCCTAATGTCTTGTTCTTCAAAACTCCTCCATTACCAACCACCACACACTTTTTACATGGCACACTGTTGAGCAAAAAGACAAGTGACAGATGGGTAATCGTTCTCAAAATGGAGTTATTCCAAGAATTTATTCTTAGTTTCAATATTCCAGTGACAAATTTCACTTGGTATACACACTGAAAAAGAATCAATCGACAGGCCTAGAGATGTATAGAAATACTCAACACTCCAGAAAAGATATTCTATTGGGAAAGTATATCATTTTCAACAAATACTAATTCTTGGTAGCTTGTACATATTCTTTCATTTGATTCTCATAACCACCCATTGAGTTGAATAAATCTGCTATTATATTATGCAAACAAAAATAGAAGTAAGTCTATTATATAACATTTCAGAGTTACACGCCAAAGAGGTGGAAGTAGCATTTGGATCCAAATGTCTGTAGTACTAAAGCACTCCTCTTTCTGCATGTTGATAAAATACAAGTGTGTTTTCTATGAAAGGCACATACATTTTTGGCCAGCACTGCCCACTCCTCTGATAGTGTACCTCTGGCTTTCTGTGGCATCTCATATGTGGAGAAATAGGATACATACAGCATTCTGTATCCTGCCCATGCTCACTTCAATTTCCCAAACATGAGCGAGTCATTGGCACTTAACCAAAACAAATTAAAAGTTCACTCAGTGTTCCTGGCAAAAAGCCTTAAATGAGGAGGCCACATAGGGAGACTTCCCCTTGCTGTGATCAGCCTAGAGTCGGGTAATACAGTGTTATCCCCTAGCAACATGGCCCTGACTCATCCATCTCCTAGCTTTTGGCACCACCAGCCCACTGAGCCTGGAAAAATGACACAATAAACCATCTCCTTCTCCTCTAAGGGAGAGATTGTTAGAATTCAAGACTTTAAGGTTTTTCAAAAATTAATAAGCAGCAAAACTGTACAAATGCTGTATTTATGATACTAATTATACTATTTATTTTTTTTATTATTCATATTATTTAGAGATGGCTGAATGCAGGAATTATTTAAAAGAGCCAGGCATGGGCTGTGCCAGGTTAAGCATTTAACATTTTTTACACAGAATTTGTATATCTCACCTAATTATTTTGAAGTTTAACACCAAAATTTTAAAAACACTTTAACTGGGGCTTTGGGGCACTCGGATAGCGGAGTCATGCATATATCTGAGTCTTCATCAGAGAAGAACAGAAAGCATGGGTTTACAGGTGACAAAAATTTGTGAGGGTACGCTGCCCAACAGAGAGAAAATATACACCCTATGTCTCATACCATAGACACTTCACATGTCACAATGTATGCTAGACATATGTGTTTGCTTAAGTCTACTTAACTACTAAACTAACCTATCTCCACATTCTTTTATAAGCAAGATTGACTTCAATTCCAATTCCAGGAAGCCAAGTTTATCCAAGGCTGTCTATCAAGAGCTGAAAGTAGAGTACCTCTGAATATTCACAAGCCTCTTTTCGTGGGGTATTATTGATATTATCCCAACCAGAACCATCCCAAGAGTGCTGGATACAAGGGGAGGCTTCCTACACTCACAGCATGTCTGACCTTTCCATAACCTCGGAGTCATCTTTAGGCAGATCAGTGGCTGAACCTCCAGAAGCCCGCTCCACCCTCCTGCTGGAAGCAAGGCTGGACAGCAGGAAGGAAGGGGTGGCTCAGAACAGACAGGATACAATTGTTCCTATGAGCTGACCTGCAGGGAAAAATGTCAATAATCATGGTACCTAGGAACTCTATCTCTCTGGTGAAGGCTGGTGACCACTTCTCAGTAGGGGAAGAGTTGTTTTTGTCTAAGTCCAAGTGCTGTAGGTTATCCAACATCTAACCTGGCCTGGAATCTGACCAGGCAGTCTGACTCAATTATGTCAAACATGCAAGGGAAAAGGCCAGGAGCAAAGACTATCAGCCTGCCCCCCAGGGTTTTAGCTCTACAAACCACTTATGGTAGTAATGGGTTTGGGGGGATGAGGCCTCAATAAGGGATTCTTGACCCACAGAAGTCCTATCTCTGAATCAGACCCCAGAAAGAGGTAACTTCACCCATCCCAGACACAACCATCTCATTCTCACGTCTCTTAGCAACAAACTGACACTTGAATCTTAGTGCCTGCGGAAGCTCCTCCATCAGACTAGACTACAGACGGCCAACAAACCCCAGATCGTGGGCAGCATCATGATCTAGGGCTTAAAGAACATCATGGAAAAAATAGCTACCACATGTCATTCCATGCATGCTGCATTACTGATCTCCATTCAAGCTCATGGTTGTGTATACCTCCTCCCAGAGACATACCCTTCGAGACAAGAGACAACAGAAGAGAGTATAAGGGCTGGGAGTGTGGCGGAGTGCTTGCCTAGCAAACATGAGGCCCTGGGTTTGATTCCACAGCACCAAGTAAACAAAATAAGAATTTAAATATGTTTTTAATAGAGAGGAAAAAAACTAAAAGAATAAAAATAGAAAGGGCTGGGCAGGTGGCTCACTGGAAGAGTGCTGGCCTTGCATGCATGAGGCCCTGGGTTCGATTCCTCAGCACCACATAAGCAGAAAAAGAAAGCCGGAAGTGGTGCTGTGGCTCAAGTGGTAGAGCACTACTAGCCTTGAGCTGAAGAATTGAAGGACAGTACCCAAGCCCAGAGTTCAGGCCCAATGACTGACAAAAAAATAAAAATAAAAATAAATAAATAAACAAAAGGGATAGTGTAGGGTTCAGGCTGATCCTCTTGGACTACCAAGAAGGATTATTCCCTCGCTAATCTCCTTGGCTACTCTCAGCAGTTCTGGGCAGGATTATATGCTTGGGAAAACAGAGAAATCACACATAGTGCCTCACTCAAGGGAAATCTCAACACAATGCCCCTCTTTCCACTTATTGAATTTATAGGAACTCCTTTTTCTGTTTTCTTCTGTGTCAGCTTTGTAGGGAAGAAGTGGAAGACAAGACCTTTACTGTAGAAGGTTGGCAATGCCTTTGAAAGGAAACCTTACCCATGAAATCCCACTTTTGCTCCTGGTAAGAGATCTTGAAGGATCCACACATTTTTGAAGAATACATAGAATGCTAAAAGATATTTTAGGATTGTTCCTTGAGATTACTCTAGGCACTTGTATGTGTGCATGTGCATGTGTGTGGGGTTCATGTGCATGAGAGTCTATAACCTCACAGCTGATACCCTGTCACTTGACCAGGCCTCAACTTAAAGCTTTTAGCTTTAATTCATTTCATTCAATTTATGTTTCACAGTCCTATTTAACAGTCTGTCCATGCTGGCTCTGGACCATGATAAATAGATCTCAGGCTCCTTGAGTAGTTACAATTGTAGATGTGAGCACTGGAACTCATCTCCACAGCAAGTAACTACCATTGCTCCATCATGGCTCTGGGAGACCTGGAATGTCTCCAAGTGTAAACCTGATAAGCCACATCCCTCCCTACTCACTGGCACACTCATTTCTCCCCAGCATCTATGCGGCTTGGGTCCCTGGCTGCCCCTGCCTCTTTCATGTAAAAGAATGCTTTCCAGCATGGGTAAATGTATAACTTCAATATAGTTAATTAACACAACTTTACTGCACAAGTAGCGGCAGTGAACTGTGAGTCCCTGAAGGGAAAAAATAGTATTGTTTATATCTATCATCTCATCGAAACTACTTCCTTATTGATTTCTGCCTCTTAGAAAGCAGTTTGGTTATTTCATTGTATTAAAGTCATTTTTCCTAATTTCTATCTAGAGATGCAAGTACCTATTACTCTACCCTGGAGACAGGTAGGGAAATGCACAGACCCCACACTGCTCATCCAGAAAATAAAATAATTGCAGAGTTTCTGAACCTGTTAATGGAAAATCTGAAATAGCTGTGGAAGCAGCTGCTGGTGGTAGGCTATTCACTTCCTCCAGATGAAAGGCACCTTCCTCGTTAACTCAAGCAAAGCCAGAGGAGTGGCTACACTTTTTAGAAGAGAGAAAATAAACTTGAGTTGCCTCTTTCAAGTGATCTGTGGTTTATCTTCTTTTAGGCAATCATTTTCCCATTTGGTAGCGTGAGATACGTAGAAACACCTCATTCCATTTTCAGTGTTCGTAGAAACACCTCATTCCATCATCGGTGTTAACAATCTATGGCAGATCCCATTGGTGATATTTCCTATCCTCCTTTACCATATTGGCCTTATACAAGAGTCCTGTTGTTGTAAGCCTTCATGGTAGGCTAATATCCTCTGCCAGTGATTGGTTCAGAGATAGCTAATGTGACTCATTCTTGGACAATAAGATACTAGGAAAGTTAGATGTTTGGGGGGTGGGGGGAAGTCTGTTACTGGAGAACAAAAATGATGTGAGCAAAACATTTTCTTTTATCTGCCCCTTCGGTTCTATGTAGGCAATGCCATGGGATGACATAACATTAGAGCAGCTGCAGCTACTTCCCAACTCAGAGGAAAAGAGAACCACAGAGAAGCTACCCTCACTCCTAACATCATGTGGCCACTAATTCAAGCCACAATCAGCGACATTCCAAACAGATGATGTTTTGGTTGTACACAGTTCACCCACAGGAAGCATACATAGTTCAGATAACCGTGTGTGAATTATCATTCTAGGGGTTGTGTAAGCCACAATCAGTGAAGTCATAAGCAGGGCATGCTACAAGGTGGAACTGCAAAGCCGCAGACCTTCATTCACACAGCTGGACAGCCTGGCCAATAACACTCATTCAAACAGCTCAGTCAGGAATCCATTACCTGTAGCCATAACCTAAAATACTGTGCAAGTGGCTATGGCTGGATGGCTGGCTAATTCCAACTTCTCCGCGTCACGCCTCTAGGAACTCAGAACGGTGAGCTCAGCTCCCTCATCTCAGTTTTCCCTTGTAGGAAGTTAGTGACCTCACAAATATGCTCAATATTGTCTTATTTCATTTGTGAATCATTTCCGCAGCGAGTGTAACCAATTTCCCTAATCATTACTCAACACTTGGCCGCAGCAGTCAGGGGTGCACTTGTACCATTACCACACAGGACTCACTTGTTGGGGTAGAATCACAACGTCCGCTCACACCCAAGCTCTGCCCCTGGCTGAAAATACTGCCAAGTAAAGAAACCTTGCTGAAATGACAGGATGTAAAAGCAGGCAGCGGACATTGTTATTTCTCATGAACAAACATACCATTACCATCTAATTCTTTCTAACTCTTCTACTGGCCTGCTCCTGTCTTGGCTGGTCACCAATCTACCCCTGTTCTGTTGATGCTGACATAATAGATTCTGTTTGAGTGAGGAGCCAGGCTTTGTGTACAAATCCCTGTACATTTTCCAGCCAAAGGACTCCACACAGGTGCTTCCATCAGGCACAGCATTTAGTTACTGTATAACAATCTGTGCTCTGGACAAAACCATTCTTAGTAAAACCTGGCACACTTGTAAGAATGCAAAGCTTATAGCTGGGGTGGGAGCTACTGTGTCCATTTTAAGTGATATTTTGTACTGTAGGATTTCTCTTGCTTCTGGCAAAAGGAGGATGTACTTCCTAAAAGAGAGAAGAGCAACATCCTGGGGACCCAAGCACACAGCACACACTGGGGTCAGGGAGTAACATGGACAGTTAGGAAAGGCCATGACTTGAAATATGGGCATATTTTAAGTAGTCTGGATTACAATTCCCTTAATATATCATTAATCTTTTTTTTTTTTGGTAAGGAATGGTAGAGGGGGGTTGGGTCTGTACTGGGGCTTGAATTCAGGGCCTGGACACGGTCCCTTAACTTTTTTTTGTTCAAGGAAGCACTCTAACACTTGAGCCACAGCTCCACTCTCAGCTTTTTGGGGGTCAATTGAAGACAGAAGTCTCATAGACTTATAGGGCAGCGGGCAGATGAATAAAGAAAAGAAGGAGGAGAGACTGCAGGGAAAAAAATTCCATGTATATCCTACAACATTTAAGAAAAGTTAGGGAAGGGGTGGATGGGGAAGGATGGATGAGAATGTTGAAAGGGGTAACAATGTTCAAGATATACTGTGTCCATAAACTGCTGTGCTGAATGGCAACTCCTTTGTTCAATTACTTAAAGATTAAAAAAAAATTTTTGAAAGCAAAAAAACAAAAAATCTCACACTTTTCTGCCCAGTCTGGCTTTTAACCTAGAACCTCATATCTTAGCCTCCTGGGCAGCTAGGATTAATGGCTTGAGCCATGATCACATGGCTAATACCTTTGTTAGTGAAGTTCATGAAACACAGTAGCCTGGTGTTAACTCTGCTTTGGAAAATAAAGGACTCTGAATCTATGAAAGAGCAACAGAAGCAACATATACGAAAGACACCCACTGCAATGTTACAGAGCTAAGTTTCCTAACTGATTTCAGAATCCTGAGTGACACAGAAACAAATGGGGGCCAGAGAAATGACGCAGAATGGCGAATAAAAATGGCTAGCCATCAGGCTTGTGTGGTCTCTTTAATAGAACTTAACTGTTTTTAAAAGTGGTTCTCTAGTCACCTGGAATAAAGGCAACATTTCCCATTTACCTTCCAGAAAGATGTGAACTTAAAACTGAGTCCTTTCCACTGTTAACAGTCGTAGCTGGTAAATATTTGACAACCAGTACTGGGAGATCGGGAGGACAAGGCGAGAAGCTCTGGTGTAGGGTTTGCCAATTTCCATGATATAAATACTCCCTTCGTGACTAATTTCAAACTTCCTCCTTGCAGGGACTGCATATAGAGCTGCAAAGGCATGTATACTGGTACAAAACACATGACTAGATGCAAGTAATACATACTGTCTGGGAGATGTGCTTATAAAGGAGAAAAGTCTGAAGGGTAAGGCATGTCTTTCTTTCCTTCTTCCCCCACTGATACAGGAATACAGATGTGACTAGTGGAATTTAAGGAAGCAGCTGTGTCCTAAGGACTGGCAGCATCACTACAGAGAAGCCTGTTGGGAGCCTACGAACTCCATGTATGTGAGGACCAGGAAAAGGAAAACTCCCATCTTGGAAACACAACTGACATTTCAGGTTTTTGCATTCACAGGGCAATCATCCCCAGCTGAGAGCATCATGCTACTCAAGATACCTGAACAAAACCAGTAGAACCTTAAAAAATTCAAATGTGAAAGAGCAACTAATAGGCATGCCTGATCTTTGGGTAAGAGGGGAAAGTCTGCCATTTTCCATTTCACTGAGGCCTGATAACTCTAGACAACTCACATTCTCACACTGGTAAAATACGCCTTCCTGTTTGCTCTGTGTGTGTGTGTGTGTGTGTGTGTGTGTGTGTGTGTGTGTGTGTGTGCGCGCGCGCGCGCGTGTGCGCGCGCCAATCTTGGCTTCAACTCACTCAGGGCATAGGAACTTTCCCTGAGCTCTTTTGCTCAAGGTTAGCACTCTACCACGTGAGCCACAGCCCAACTCTTTGGGCAATTAATCGGAGATAGAGTCTCAGTCCTTCCTGCCCATGATGGCTTTAAGCTGCAATCTTCAGATCTCAGCCTCTAGAGTTGCTAGGATTACAGGCATGAGCCACCAGTGCCCGGCTCAAGAAGTTTATCTTTAGTAATACAATTGCTATTGGGTAATCTTGACAACAAATTTCCCTAAAAAATAAATACACTCTAGTTAGAATACATATATAGGTTTTTCTTTTTTGTGGTACTGGGTTTTGAACTCAGGGCAGATAGGATCTGGCGTTAACAATGAGAGCCAGCCTGGACTGTGATCTTCCATTTCATACTTCCTACAGAGCTGGGATAACAGGTATATGTCACCATTCCCAATTTTTTTTATTGGTTGAAATAGTATCCCATGAACTACTTTTTACTTCAGCTGCCCTCAAAGTACAATCCTCTTTCTCTCTGCCTGCCAAGTAGCTAGGATTACATGTGTGAACCATTGTGCCTGGTCAATAATCAGCCTTCTTAGCAGGTAAAACAGAAAGGTATCAGAGCACACGAAGGATACATGAGAAGATATGGAAAACAGCCCATAAAGAGAGGCTGGGAGCTGATTAATCCTTAAATAGAAATAACTTAAAAATGATTTTCATGGATTAACAATGTCCTGGTTTAGGACTAACACTGTTCATCATTAAACTCTGCAAACCCTTGAGCAACCAAGCTATGCACCTTCTAGATTCATTTTATTATCATTATTACTATTATTATTTCAACTGTCATACAAACAAATAGAAGTTTTAGTCATGCATAAATGCTATGGAATTTCTTTAAGTAAATACATTTCATAATCTTAAGGTACACATTTTGAATTTAGAAGGAAAGAGAGGAAGTAAACTCACTTGTCAGACTCATCAAAGAGATCACAACTCTGCAGTTTTGAAAGAGCAAGTCGAAAATATTCCGCTAGAAAATAAATGGGAGTATAATGAATAAATAGTAAAACATTGCTTCCTTCCCTACAAGCCCATTTCCAACTTGCCTGACAACATTTAATCTGTGAAAAATTAGCCCTACTGCTATAATTATCCCACACTATTCACTAAGCATATTCAAAAAAAGACTCAATGCTCAAAGATTCCTCCCGTAAAGGGATCACATATTTAATCTGAAAACCATCATAAGAAATAACTTAAAATTTCATAGTATCAGATGATTCTCAAACTGATCCTAAAATAGAAATCAATGGTAAATATAAATCAATTAAATGCTAACATTCTCTGGAAAACATGTTTAAAACCTATCTACACACACACACACACACAAACACACACACACACACACACACACACACACACACACACACACACACACACACACACACACACACACCCTGCCCCACCTTACCCAGGATCCATTGTTTAAAACCTATCTACACACACACACACACACACACACACACACACATACACACACACGCACACACACGCACACACACACACCCTGCCCCACCTTACCCAGGATCCATTGTAAAAGGAATATCTTAAGTCACAAAATTGTAGATCTATCATTTCTTAGGATTTAAGGTCTCCTCATCCAAAATAGAATTTTTATTTTTTTCTTCCAGGTACTGGGGTTTATACTCAGGGCCTCCACTTTCATTTGGCTTTTTTCTATTCAACATGCGTTCTCTACCACTTACGCCACACCTCCACTTCCAGCTTTTTGATAATTAGAGATAAGAGTCTCATGGACTTTTCTGCCTAGGCTAGCAAAATCCACAATCCTCAGATCTCAGCCTCCTGAGTAGCTAGGATTAGAGGTGTGAACCACTAGAACCCTGCCCCAAAGCAGAACTTAAAGCCACATAAACTATCGATTTTCAGCAAACAAGGGAAAGTGTTTTGTTATTTGTTGGAATAAATCCCTCTACTTTTGATCAAGGATATAGCGCTTGCTGGTTGAAATAAAATAAAACTCACAGATGAAAAGATGAAATGAGTAGCTTAAGGATGGTTTTGCTGATTCTAACCCAGAATAAAGCGAGCCATCAGAGCTCACTCAGGTTACCCCGTGTCAGAACAACACCAAAATGCAGTTTCTCAATAACAAAAATCTAACTTTTGTATTTGTTGACTATACAGCATCAAAAGGAGTAGGTATTTATACTTTAAAATTTATTTCCTTTGATCCTAACCCAAAAATCACTCCCTTGGGAATTATTAGCAGAAAGATTAAAAGGCCTTAAAATTATACAAACATGTAGTTCTCATCACAAATCACTCAAATTTACCAGGGCAAAGTAAGAATAACACTACTGACCTGTTGTTTTTATCCCATAGGGCAAATCAAACTTATCACTACCATGTAAGGAAGCAATCTTTTTAAAATCAGATGCACACAGAAAAGGGTGAAACTGAGGACACCTGGAAAGGATAAAGGATGATTTTGTTAACTTCTTACTGCATTTGCAGGCATTCAAGATCACAACTACAAAAAACAAACATACTGCATTATACCATTCATGTTATACAATTGTTTTTTAAAATGTTTAAAAACAATTTATAGTATTTAACCAAATAGGATGTGCCATGGATATAATCACTAGAATGGAAACATTTTCCAGATACTGGAACCAAAATTACAGAAGAGATGGGGTACAAACAAAACTTAAAAACAACACAAAGTGATAAAATGATAGGCAGGAAGAATACAGGTATCACTGATAAACCAGTCCTAAATTGAAAAATATGCAGTTAGTTATACATATATTTCAGCATGTCACATTTTTTTCTACATATATACTTAAATATAAAACAGACATTAAAAGTTAGATGCAGCTGGAACTCAACATCTTCCTAATATCATTACATTAAAATTTATTCAAGAACAAGGGTTGCAGGAATTTATCTTCCTACTGCCTGTTTTGCCCTGAAGGCTGCTACCTCCTTCCTGAGAGGGAAAGTCTGAAGAAAGTTGAAATAGCATCTATATTTTCTTTTTTCTTTTCTGTTCTTTTTTTTTTTTTTTTTGTCAGTTGTGGGGCTTGTACTGTGGTCTTGGTCACTGTCCCTGCACTCTTCAGCTCAAGGCGAGCGCTCTACCACTTGAGCCACAGCACCACTTCTGGTTTTCTAGTAGTTTATTGGCAGTAAGAGTCTCATGGACTTTCCTGCCCAGGCTGGCTTTGAACTGTGATCCTCAGATATGAGCCTCCTGAGTAGCTAGGATTATAGACGTGAGCCACAGGCACCTGGCTAGCATCTGTATTTTCTATTTTTAGTGCCTGGCACAGAATACAAAATCAAAATATTGTGATTGAATTTCAAGTCCAAAACAATTTTATAGGATCATTACTTTTAGAATGACTATTAATTTATAATGATCCCCTAAATAAGACTTTTTTATTATTAAAGGGAAGGAAGAGGTCTTTTAGTTCATATTAAAATACCATTTTCATCTACCTGAAGGACTAGATGCTACTTACATGTTGCAGGAAAGATCGAGCTAACCTTTGCCATAGCCCCACATGGGCATCATCTTTCCTGCCCCATCAGCTTTGTGCTTGTTCTGAAAAATGCAGGTGGAAATCATAGTGATCTGGCACTTTAGAAAGCTGAAAAGCTAAATGGAAATAAACAATGTAGATCAACAGCAAAAGAGCTGCCCTTTGACCCAGCTTTGTTACTCAGGAGTCACCAACCATAAGCAAGTCATAGGAGCTGGATGACAAGCAGACATTGCATTCATGAGAAGGGAATGAGGTGAGAGACCAGCCATCCTTGCCTTGGATATGATTCATTTTCTAGATTTGTAACAGACGGCTGCCTCGAGGGCAAACCAACCTGCAAAGGTCATTGCTTTTTTTTTTAATGTACTACTATTTTTTTTTTGTGTGTGTGTGTGTGTGTGTGTGTGTGTGTGTGTGAAATGACATACAGAGGAGTTACAATTACATGGGCAAGATACTGAGTACATTTCTTAACAAGCATTGTTGCCTCCTCCTTTGTTTCCCCTTCCCATCCTTTCTCATATCTCCCCTCCTCCCATACACCCCCCTCCAAAGTTGTAAAGTTCGTTTTTCGACATGATGTCTTGTACATCTCATTGTTGCAATGGGTCCACCTGTATCCCTATTTAAACAATTGTTTTTTTCCCTTCCCCTTCACAAAGTATACCAACATCAAATACAGTGAAAACAGGGCTTATACTGTGGAGAAGGAACATACAAAGCAACAAAGAAATATCTTATAAATATGTTAGAAACAATAGCAAGAAAGAAAAAACATTTGCGTCCTTATCTTGGGGTTCATTTCACCTAACATCAACTTATCTGATCATTTCTGTTTGTCTCAAACATATACTAGTTATTGCAAATAAGGGAAACCATGGGACCTATGTTTCTTTGGGCCTGGCTTACTTCACTTAATGTAATTTTTTCTAAGTCTTTCCATTTCCTAATAAACGGGGCAATGTCATTCTTTCTGATGGAGGCATAGAATTCCATTGTGTATATATACCACATTTTCTTGATCCATTCATCTACTGAGGGGCATCTGGGTTGGTTCCATATCTTAGCTATGATAAATAATGTTGCAATAAACATAGTTGTGTTGGTAGCTTTAGAATGGTCTTGTTTGTGATCATTCGGGTAAATGCCCAAAAGTGGGATTGCTGGGTCATAGGGGAGCTCTATGTGGAGTCTTTATTTCTATATCTGTGTTGTTCGCCATATCTAGATCAGCTTTGGGGAGAAGTATCAGGTCAATCAACTCAAGCTTGAGAAAAACCCAAAAGCTTCCCAGGCTTCTTGGGAAAATTGAACCCTAGGTAAATTGCACCAATAAATGACTCTATTTCTTGGAATTGGTGAGAGTGACCATGGGAAAAATAATTATTTGACACCATGTCTCAGACATAGGTGGGTAAATAAGTATTTACCTGTAGTAATTATAATGCTACACTTTATAACATAGTACAATACATTGTATTACATTTGCATGATTCTCATTCCTACAAAAGCCTGGAAAGGTAGGTAAAAATCCGTCCATCAGTGAAGATGAAGAAACCAAAGCTTTGAGAAGGTAAATAACTTGCTTGGAGTCAGTCACTACCTAAAAATGACAAAACTGCAACCTACATGCACGCCTAATTTTAAGAAAAGGTACCAGTGGTACCAGTGGCTCATACCTGTAAGGAGGATGAGACCTGAGGATCGTGGTTCAAATAGACTCCAAGCAGCAAAGTCCATGAGACTCTCCTGTCCAATTACCCACCCAAAAGCTGAAAGTGGGGTTGTTACTTAAGTAATAGTGTACTAGCCTTCAACAAAAATGCTCAGGGACAGTGCTCAGGCCTTGAGTTCAAGCCCTAGGGCTGGTCAAAGAAGAAAAGAACTGGATAGAAAGTAAAGAAAGGAAAAAAGAAGAGGAGAGGGGAGTGGATGGGAGGAGAAGGGAGGAGAGGGGAGGGGTGGGGGAGGAGAGAGGAGGGAGAGAGGGGGGAGGGGAGAGGAGGGGAGGAAAGGAGGAGAGGGAGGGAGAGGGAGAGGGAGAAGGAGGGGGAAGAGTTAAGAGGGAAGGGGGAGGGAGAGAGACAGGGAAAGGGGGAGGGGAAGGGGAGGGAGGAGGAGTTCTTCTTCTAACACTCTAAGCTTCTGATCAGAGCTTCATGACTGGTCCTGGCTCTCCACTATTTCTGAGAACGTTGCCTGTTCTGTCAAGGACTGGCCTCAGAGAACAAGGTTCACATGACAAATGCAAATCTGTTTATTCCTTAAACAGGAGACTTACATACCAGCTGAGCAATCTTGCATAAATACTTTAGCCTTTCATTGTTCTAGAAAGGTAGCATTATTTTTTTCACTGAAGTTATACAGTACCTTGGTTCTAGAATAGCCACCTACAAATGGTTCATGAAATCAACTCTAAAAATCATAATCAGCCTATTTTTTTAAAAAAAATATGAATATAGCAAGAACAAAGTATGCCTGGGGTGAATATTTTCCATTTGCTTTTTTAAAAAAAGACATACATGTACTGTGTTCCAAAGTAAAATGTATTTCTTAGTATGAGTCATGATCAAAGATAGAATAAAAATGTTTTTCTAGTTTGGCAGAGATGTTACCTGTACACACATCCATGGACAGGCTAAAAGCAGCCACAGGTGTTAACACTATGCAAAATAATCATTGTATGTTTGTATTTTTTCACAGGTATAAGTGATTTTTAAAGGAGTCTATAGCTGTAAATGGTTAAGAGCTAGTAATGGAAAAATGCTGAATATGTTTTACAATTAACAAGCCTACACTAGATTTTGCATTTATTTCTTGTTATCTGGAAGAATTTTCAACAGCACTCTGTCAAAGTTGAAGTGCACAAAAAAAGAACATTTACAAATGACAGTTTAAACAATGTCTGACAGTGTAATAGTGACTAGTCACTAGTGATAGTATATGTGGGCTTATCATTATTTGCATTCTATGTAACTCACTAAAATTCAGGGAACATTTCTAGTTATAACCTTAAGTCTAGAAGAAAGAAAGCATGTTTACTGAGTGAAAAGCAGCATGAGAAGGAGAAAGATAAAATCCTAAAAAATTACTTCTTTTTGGATCAAACACAATTAGACCTCTATAACCTTACCTGATAAAAAGAATACTAGTTTGACTGAATTCTCCAACGTCTTTTCTTAAAATAAATTCAGAGCTCTGACTAAAAGCCCCCAGACAGACAGGAAACTCAAGCTCTTCCTTAAATATACTGTCTACTCTATACTGCTAACATTTGTACCAAAAGGTTAAACATATATCATCAAACTCATTTTGAACATTTTGTAGGCCACACATTTCTTTTGGTTGTCTGTTTTTTACCTCAGGAGGGAGGCAAATGCTGGCTTTGATAAACAAGGCTGGATCTTGTTTCGCTGCTTCATTTCCACAGGTGGCACCCTAGGAAACAAAAATAGCTTCAGTCAGAAAACAGAATCCAGAAGCCTGCCCAAAGGGGAACAAATGTCCCGGGGAAGCCACATCCTTGGCAGGGAATAAAAATCTTCCTGGCAGTCCTGAGGTTTAACAGGACCATCTCCAAATCCTACAAATCCTACATGAGACTGAGGATTCTTGGGTAGAAGGCAAGAAAGAATAGAAAAGGCCAAGGTGATTAGTGGCGTCCCCACTTTAAAAAAAAAATTAAAGGACAGTGGAATCTCAGGCTCCCTTTTCTGCATCCCTGGAAAGCCTGAGAACCAAACTCACTCACATTTTCAAATACCTAGGGTCCTCCATTTTACATCTGCAGACATCTATGGAAAGCAAACTCCACAGAAACACCTGACCTGAGCAGGTTTAACAGGCTTTTGCCCTGGGCCCTTGAGACTGCACAGCCACTCCACTGAGAGTATCTCTAAGTGTCCTCTATTCCTGGCTTAGATTAGACTCCACAATTTCAAAGGGTATTGCAAAATATGGGCACACAAGGAAAATAAACGCTGGTAGTATCTGGACAGCCAGAAAAGAAGTCATCATCTAAGACTTACTGATGATCAATTTAAGTGAAAAAATTACTAAGACTTAATCAACTTTTTCTATGATTGGCAGGACTCACACAGAAGGAAACAGTCTAGCCTTTTTATAAACAGACACTGTTTAAATACAAAGTTTCCACACTTAGAACCGTAAGGTTGAGAACTAAGAGTCATATAAAGTTCTTATGGAGGAAAATATCTTTTGGGACTATAACAAAATGACAAGGATTCCTTTGTTTATATGGAAGAAAGATAGAGAAATATTGGTTAACAAATCAAGCCACCAAGTTTGAATTATATCCAGAGGGCATTTACCTAGCAATGGTTTTTGTTTGTTTTTTTTTCCCCCCAGCAGCCACTTACCTAACTTTATGTCATGAAACTTTATATTTTTTTCAATGCTGAAATTAAATGCAAAAACTTCACTTTTTACATATAATAAGCAAAAGCTCAAAACAAATTAAAACTGAAACAAAAATAAGTCACATGATTAATTTGATCTAATTGTGTCCTGTCATCCATTCGAGATTTAAAAGGTCATTTAAACTTTATCCCTAGCCAAAGGTCTGAAAACAGGGAGAAGTTTTGTCTTCAGTAAATTTTCTGTGACTCTTAAGTTTTATAAGTGGCATCTAATGTAAAAGGTTTTCAGTAAATATATATATAAATACATATAGTCTATCATTTAATAAATATTTTTAAACAAAAAAATCATAGGTCGTGTTTATTATACCAAGATCACATAGCTGAGTATTTTAGGATCTAAAGATCAAATACTTCTAAGATATACTCTATTAATTTAAGGAGATGAATGAGGGGGTAGGGAAATTTTTTCCTGCCATTAAACATTTGTATAACATTATTCAATATAGGCATACAGCTGCTTCCAACGGACCAGAACATTTCAGAAGCACATGTCTCTTTCTTGTCATTTATCAGAAGATTTTGGAGGGCCTTTTATGGCCCCAGCATGAGATTTTCCCTACCCAAGATTGTTCCAAAGGTGGTCAACACTTCTGCTTCACGGTCCATAAAGTTTGATTATTTATCAGTTTCAAATTGTAGAAGAATTGATCTAAAAATACTTGAATGGCAAGATGTCCATGTATAACACAAAATTAGAAAAGACTCAAACCTTATGATATTTGAGGCTTCTAAAACAAGTCCAGCTAATACAATGTATATGTATTTGTGTAAAAGACTAGTTAGAGAATTATGTTCAAGTAGTAAAAATGAAGCTTACCAATAGGTATTTGTTCCCCACAATATACAATGCAGCACATAGTAGAGGAAGACAGCACTCAGGAATATGGCCACAAGGTACCCTCTCATGGCTAGCCCACCTGAAACACAAGAAGAAGAGTCTTGAGAAAGGGAAATATGTTATCCGTATGGATTTCCACAATGGTTCAAATGTGAGTATTAGCATATAAATACCTAAAGAGGGAACAGAAGAAAATGGCAAAAAGGCCTGTAATCTTGAATATGCCAAGTGAATGTGCAAAAAGAGACTATTTTTTCTCTCTCTTATCAATGATCAATAGAACATTTTGTGTGGTTAGAGACAACAGACAATCCTGTGGTATCCTATTAGGTAAACAAGAAAAAAATCCTTCAGAAAAAATGTACACATCTCTCTTTCAGAAACATTGATTTAGATTCATTTTTTTTTTCTCACAGTAGAAAGTGAATGTGTGCTTCCAGATGTGAATGAATATTTTATTTTTCAGAGTCTAAAACTACTTTGTTATACAATATATTTTAGTCCTTTCAGAAAAAGACTTAAAAAATGGGAATAAAAGGTACTGAAAATATTTCTCACTTTCTCAATTTCTGTATACTTTTAGAGGCATCTTTGGATCTTTCAATATCACAGCCTAGGTATGTTCAACATTTAAGATGTTCATTGCACATTTACAGACAAAAATATGACTATAACCCTTCTTAGAATGTAAATACAATAAAAATTTTCATAAAATATGGCTTATCGGTTTATTCATTAAATTATTTATTTTGGTGCTGGTACTGAGACTAGAACTAAAGGGCCTTGTGCTCTCATTTGGCTTTTTTCATTGAAGGCTTTTTTTTTCTCTACTTCTTGAGCCACCTCTACTTCCAGATTTTTGCTAATTAATTGGAGATAAAGGTGTAAGAGCTTTTCTGTCCAGGATGGCATCACATGGTGATCCTTGTATCTCAGCCTTCTGAGTAGCTAGGGTTATCACTGTAAACTACCACCACCCAGCTTAAAATATCTTTTTAAAAACATAAAAAATGAAGACATATTTAGTTCCTCCTCTTTTCGTCAAAATCAGAAATATGCAATTAAGTGTGAAAGGCAATAACAGATCCATTTCAGTACATCTGACTTTATTTCTCTCCCTCCCTTATGAAGTTTCTGGTTCATCTAAACAATCATCTGTATCCTTCCTCCCATTCATATCTACTAACCTCAACCTAAGTACAGAAAGTGTGAATCTTTTATGATACATTCCCAAATAATGTAATGCTGCCTCACTGTTAATGATAAATAAATTCAAGTCAAAATTTTCAACCACTTCCTTACCTTCATAAGAGTAATGCATTAAACAAAACTATTTTTCTGACAATGCAAGATGTTCTAAAATCAATATCATAACCATGCTATGCTTCTCAGACTTGACACCCCCAGGACCTCATAGAGCTGCAGGATTATTTGCTAAACGGTCCTAAACTGTAGTGATGTTCTGGCTGAGATTGCTCTTCCTGCCAGCTATCTGTTGTCTGCACCCAAACCCCTTCTATAGGCCATAATTAGTGAGAAATAAAAGCTATGTCAGGAGAATGCAAATAAACAAGTGAGGAAAATGCAAACTTTGGTTTGCACATGGGTCTAAATCAGTATACAAGATGACTGTGAAAACACTTCACTTACAGTCCAACTCCACCTATGTAAATCAGTTTGCTATTTCAACCTGAGTGGCCTTACATGTTGACAAGCAAAAGTACACCCCTTCAACTTAATTGGTATGACATAATCTCAGAAGGCAATTTCCCATAGGCCAAAATAGTCACTAAACTATTTGCTAAAATAACTTGCTTAAATCAAACACTTAAGTTTCCACAAAGAATAATGTCATTTGTGTAAATATCCAACAAGAGTGCATCTTACTAGTACAGACAAATTGTTAAGGCTATATTGACACTGACACTGGCCGTTCACACCTGTAATCCTAGTTACTTAGGAGACTGAGATTTGAAGACCATGGTTCAAAGACAGCCCAGTCAGGAAAGTCCCAAGAGACACTTATCTACAATTAATTATCAAAACAAACAAACAAAAAATAAAACTGGAAGTAGAACTGAGGCTCAAATGGTAGAGCACTAGCCTTGAGCAAAAAAATTTTTAAAAAGCTTAAGGATAGCACCCAGGTTTTATGCCCAGCACCAAAAATAAACAAACAAAAATAAGTGTTTATATACATATATATATCTTGAATATTATGCATATATGATGAAAAGCTGAGTGGAGAGGTAGGTGGGGGGGGAGGAAGAATGATGAAAAGGTGATATCAATCAAGATAATCAAGATGTATTAAAAACTGATGTGCTGGTTTCTCCTTTGTCTAACTACTTAAGGATAATACAAACATAACTAAAAAATAATATCTAGGATAAGACAGTGTATAAAGGCCTAGAGAAAGAGGTGAGAGTTTGCAATTTTTTTCTCTATCCCCAAAAACACACCCCTCAGGCTAATTATGTATTATTTTACAGAGCACAAAACAAGATTTTGTTTTGTTTTGTTTTTGTTTTGTTGTTTTTTTCATTCATCAATAAGTGGTTTAACTGAAAACAAAGAAGTGTGAGAGAATGTTCCTTTTCCTTCAAAAAGTAAAATAAACCCACTCTTAAAGAGCCCATGCACAGCACTTGAGAACATGTTAGAAAGCTTAGTTACTCTAGTATTTATTTCATGGCTAACTCAGAGCTTTGATATCCAGGTTGCAAAGAAGACCAGGGCTATCCAGGATATCTTTGTGATAAACATGTACAATTCCTCTGCCGGCTCACAGGAAAAATTTCCACAAATAAACTAATTGTCTAACTATCATATATTATAAATGGAATAATCATTTGCTGTGAGCAAAAGCAATGAAAGGAAAGTAAGTTGGAATTTTACATAAGGTTTTTGATTCTAAAGACAAAATAAAAAAAAAAAGGCCTTGAAATAATATAGCTTCAACTACCAAAACAAATGTGTGTTCAACTTTTTCAAGTGTTTATATAGTTCATCCTCTAAAATGAAAACCTTCAGACTCAAACATTCATTTCTTCTCAGACTCTGAGATGTAAGCCAGTGTATAAACAATCTACATGGCCAAATTAGCTCAATCACAGTGGCACCTTTTCCTCCTCATTAATAATAAGTCTCTATTATTTGTGTGGTGCTTTGAAGTTCATAAAAAGCCTATGTGTCTATTATTTCATGTAAGGCTCACAATATATTTGTTAGACAGGTGTGCAGATATAACCTTCAATGTATGAGTAAACTTAAGGCTTCTAAAGTTGAATTGTCTCCAATCACACAGTTTAAAGGGAGACAGAATAGACTTACAATTATACCCATGGTTTAGAATTCTGTTCCTTTTATCTCCTTGGCATCACCAAATGAAAGACAAGAAGGCAACTCAAGAGAAAATTTGAATCCCAAACTTCCCATGGTGCTCCTTTGACATGTGGAGTACTGGAAGGGTGAATGATAACAGAGCAGAAGATCCCTTCTGGGCAGTGTTCAAGAGGTAGCACCAAGTTGGAGGAAAGGGCTTGCTAACATTCCTAAGCCCTTGCACACATCCCCCAACCTGATTCATGTGCCCAAAAAAGTTTGAAAACCAGTGTTGTTAGAATACACTAAACGATTTGAGGCAGAAGAAATTAATGGATTTGCTGAAATACAGAGATGACACAGTAGGTACCTGAGACTTCATGTGCCTTCAGAACAGGTGCTACCTGTCAGGTCTATCATCTTACCCAAAGACTTCTAACAATAGCCAGTCTTGCAGAAAATACTAAGTACATCAGTGTTGAATATAGTTACAGATCTCAGAACTAAATGCCATATATTAATTTTTTCCAGCCTTGAAGGCCTGGCATATGGCACTTATCCAATGGATAATGGCGGGTTGAAATTGTTGAGAAATATGAGTGCTTAACCAAAACATCTGATGAAGGCCTTTGGTGTATTGTCTCAGGTCTTCCTGACACACACCCTTTAAAGGAAGCAGTCATTTGCAATTCCTATTTCACAAATGAGGAAACAGAAGGCTGGGGAAGAACAGTAACTTTCCTGAGCTGAAAAATTGCAGAATCAGGACTCAAATCTGTCACACCACCCTTCTTAGTTAATGAACTCTCCCAGTTGAAAACACTGACCCATTTTCTCAAACAAAGACAACATTATAGGATGTCTTTCTAATTGTCGGTTTCATCAGTTCCTTAATCTGTATCCATTCAATACCAATGTACAATATGGTGAAGTCTGTAGTCTTTCGATACAAACTACTCAAATAAAACCCTATTACTCCCAACCTTTCAGCCTGCTGTTCTTAACCACAATAGCATATATGAACAAAATAAAATATAGATGAACACTGAAAATTTGTCAGATTTTTAATTTTGGGCTCTCCTAATGCTTCCTCAAATCAAAAGGAGCTTGCTTATCTAAACATCTAGACTTTTTTTAAAAGCATGTTTACCAATAATTCAGCAATAATTGCTCTACTTACCAACTCCAAAAACCCTATAGGTCTATCCTCCAATACCATATACCACCAAAGAAAAAAATAGCCTGGGTGTGCAGACTTCTTCTGCCCCACCCCCAGAGGGCTTCTCTGTCCCCAGTTTCCTCCTGACCCAAGTGCAGGTGCTTCCCAATGGCCAGCTGCAGGCTCAGTCACCCTGAGCCTTGGGACCGATCTGGCCCAAGAAAAGGGAACCGGAGGCACCTGTACTAAAACGGTAACAGTCTGGTTAGGTTCCTGGGGATCCAACACTAGTCTTGGACATCTCATCCACCATCACTGGCTTCCTATTGTTGGGTCCTTCCTCATTTCCTACTGTTTACATTCTTTTACTCCTATTCCTCCTCCTCCTGTTCTTCTTCCTTCTCATCCTGTCCTCCTCTTCCTTCTGCTTCTCATTTTCCTGCTTCTTAGCCATCACCTCCAATTCTTCTCTTCAAACTGTCTCTCCCTTCTTTCCTCCCTCCCTCTCATCAGTTCTGCAGCTAAACTTTCAATTCTTAAGTAACTAGATATTAATCCATTCCCCCACCCATTCAGTAGCAAAGCTTTCTCGTGCTTCCTGATTTCTCAGGGACAGATGACTTCATCTTTCTGCCACTGAGTCTTCTCTCACACTTCAGTGCTGCTGATTAATCCTAAGACCTGTTAACCTCCATTTTTGTGCAAATTAGAAAAGAATAGACTTTCTGGCTCCACACAGCCCAGAGACACCTAATATCTAATAGCTAAACAGCAGCTATATTTCAGCCAGCCATGAAATTTCCTCTTAGCCATGTGCCCCCATTCATGGCTCACCTCCACACTCCTACCAGGTGTTCCTGCTGACATTCAGCCTTCCAATAGGCCTTCACCCAGTCAGGATTCTGCCAGTCCTCAGCTCACACTGACACATACTGAAGGTTGCTTTGTACTTTCTGCACTGTTAGATTGTCCTCTGCAAATCTTGTGCCCATGTGAAGAAACCTAGAACAAAACATCCTCAGGTTCTAGACAATCATTATGTCTTGATTTCTGGTCCAGCCCCACCTCTCCTCTAAGCCTAAGACTCATAAACCTAGATATCTTCATATGACCTAAATCTGACAGAGGATATAAGCTGTAAAATGACAAATGTAAAGGCCTCAGTTTTCTTCCACTCACAACCTTTGTTTTAGGTACAGTTCTTATTATGAACCGAAGGGTGCAAGTGTACAGGAGTATGTTTTCTAAATACCAAGATCAGACACCTTATAAACATGGTACCAATGTAAATAACAACACAGTTTACTGAGCACATCATACTAATCCCTTTTCCACATAACAACTAAAAAGTATTATCACCTGTATGTTAAAGATACTTAATGCCGGGCTGGGAAGGTGATTCAGTGGTAGAGCGCTTGCCTTGCATGCCTGAGGCCCTGGGTTCAATTCCTCAGCACCACATAAGCAGAAAAAAAAAGCCAGAAGTGGTGCTGTGGCTCAAGTGGTAGAGTGCTGGCCTTGAGCTGAAGAGCTGAGGGACAGCGCCCAGGCCCAGAGTTCAGGCCCCACGACCGGACCCAAAAAAATTTTTTAAAAGATACTTAATGCCTAAAGCAGTACCCAAAGATACAGCGTGAGATCTGTCTGATTCAAAACCTACATTTTTAAATTGCATACTATGTAAAACTGTAATGACTGTTTTTAATGATAACATTATGAACTGAACGTGCTCAATGCTTTTTAAAAAAGTGAGATAGCACTGGGAGTTCAGCTTGGTGGTAGTCTATGCTGAGCATGTGTAAATACCTAGATTCAACCCCCAGCTATAAATACATAGAAAGCAGGAGAGGATAGCACACACTAAATATGTGCATTTATTAAAATATATTTCTTTAGAACATTGCAATATGAAAAAGAATGATTCAACTTACAAAGAGTTAAATCCTAGGAATGAAGCCAGGCACCAGTGGCTCATGCCTATAATCCTAGCTACTCAAGAGACTGAGATCTAAGGAGCACAGTTGAAAGCCAGCCCAGGCAGCAAAGTCTATGAACACTCTTATCTCCAATAAACTTCTCAGAAAAAGCTGGAAGTGATGCTGTGGCTCAAGTGGTAGAATGCCAGCCTTGAGTCAAAGAAGTTTAGGGACAACACCCAGGCCCTTAGTTCAAGCCTCACAACTGACAAAAACATAAAAAAATTTTTTTTTTTTACTTAGCCTAATCATTATTATTATTATTGTTGTTGTTAGTGCTTCTACAAGCATAAAAAATTTTTTTAAGGAATCAGTAATCTGTTTGATCAGACTTCCTGCCCAAAGGATCTGAACATTCTCAGAAACCAATAATTAAAAAAATATGTTAATACTCAGAATTACATAATATACAAAATTACCTGAACCATTGCTTAATTTATATCTGAAGTTATGAGCCACTGCTATTTGATACAAAAATTCAAAAAAATCTTCTGATATTATTGAAAAACATAACAGCAAATTGATGTAGGCATCTATCCCCAAAATAGAGTTCATTCATTTCAACAAATTCAACCAATTGCATAAATTCTAACCACTTTTTTTTTTTTTTGGTCGGTCATGAGCCTGACCTCTGGGCCTGGGCTGTCCCTCAGCTCTTCAGCTCAAGGCTAGCGCTCTACCACTTGAGCCACAGCGCCACTTCCGACTTTTTTTTGCTTATGTGGTGCTGAGGAATTGAACCCAGGGCCTCATGCATGCAAGGCAAGCACTCTACCACTGAGCCACCTTCCCAGCCCTCTAACCACTTTCTAAATGCATAACTGTTTGCTTTCTGCAGAGCAGAAAGAGAACATCATGTATAATTTAGTTTCTTTCTCTTCCCTCCTCCAATTCTTCAGCTAATGCAATGATATGTGCCCCTGCCCTCAACCCCTTCTCTTCCAGTCTGCTTTTGGCCAGATCTCATCCTGTGCATATGTGGACAGATCTTAAGTCCTTATTACCAAGGCTGGTGACCAAATTGTATCCCTGAAAAGAGGGTGTCCTTACTGCAAAGAACACAAAAAGAAATGACTTTGTTTTTTAGTAGAATTTTTTTTTAATAGTGCAGCTACACACACTAACATCATTCAGCTACTAGCCACTATGCTGTATGCTAAAAATAAATGAGTTGGAGTTTCTGTTTCCAAGATCACTCACTTCAGATCTAGCTCCATGGAAAAAACACAAGGAATGTTTATAGAGAACTTTTTATGCTTCTTATGTTTGCTCGTGTTTTCTCTCAGAGATCTACTTCTTTTTTTCCTTACATCACCTTCTAACTCATGAGGTAACAGCCTCTGAGAAATACTAAATATTGTAAACAGGACATGACTACAGTTCACTTAAAAAAAATTAGCTTTGATGAAGTAAGTTTTATGCAATACAATTTACACTTTTAACTGGACAGTCTGATCAGAGTCTGGGAGAATGTGTAAGGCCATGTAACAATCATCTAAGGCATTAACTTCAGCAACTCCTTTGTTCCTCTGTGGCTTCCTGATCCAGCAGCAATGTGATACTATTACTAGGGTTTTGCTTTTTTTTTAGTTTAATACAAACATACCTTGTGATTGCATCTTATTTCTGGCTTCTTTCAATTTGCATAATGCCTCTTTTTTTGGTGGTAGTAGCTCTGGGGTTTGAACTGGGGGCCTCACACTTGCGGGGCAGGCACTCTCCCACTGAGACAGTCAGCATAGTACTTTTAAAAACAACCATTTACATTTGACTGCTTATGCTAGGTATTCACTTCTTTTTATTACTAAGTGGTATTATGTTGTTGGCTGTATCACAATTTACTCCACAATTGATTTCTTTGCAGTTTTTTGTTATTGTAAGTTAAGCTAAGTGAACATTCAAATATAACTCCTTCAGAGTAGCATGGGGTAAGAAATTAAACTGGTTTTCTTGAATTTCTTTTTCAATAAACCAATTTTATAATCTTTAAATTAAAAAAAACAAATATAACACTTTCATTTTTATATGTTTAGCTTTATAGGAAAGCTTTACATTTCATTCTGCTGCCTACTTTTGAACACATTCTGAATTAAAATAAAAAATAATCTCATCAAATTATTGATGCTACTGAATAAATTTGTACTGCATATAGCTTTTGGGGGGCACTAGAAGCTCATTCAAGTTTTGTTTTTTTTCAAGTTTTTTTGTTGTTGTTGTTTTTTGGGTCCAGTCGTGGGCCTGAACTCTGGGCCTTCAGCTCAAGGCTAGCACTCTACCACTTGAACCACAATGCCACTTCTGGCTTTTTTTTCCGCTTATGTGGTACTGAGGAATTGAACCCAGGGCCTCATGCATGCAAGGCAAGCTCCTACCACTGAGCCACCTTCCCAGCCCCTACAAGCTCATTCAAAATCCAATGCTACAAGTCAAAATGTCTTTGAAGATATATTTGTTGTTCATTTGTAAATTCCTTGGACACTTTTCTTCCTATTTTATTTGAAATCTTATTTTTCCATCTACTATTAGGATAGCTATAGATGCCACCGGTGTTTTCAAGAAATAAGTAGGACTCCTTTCTTCCTGTTATACGTACATCATGTGCACTTCATTTAGACCTTGTGTTCATTCACTTACCAGTGCCAAATGAATCACCTCTCAAACACAACAGTAATTCCAATTAATGCAGTAAGAATCATTAGAGAAGGCGAATGTTCAGAGCATTTAGACAAGGTAAGGTCTTATGTACCATATTATGAAAAACAAAAGTTTTAAAAACTGGTCCAGTGTCATCTTGCTGATAAGTGACAGTTTTTCAAATAAAAATAATAAAAATAAATAAAATAAATAAGTGAAGAGTTTGGGCACCTGACAGCATTTTTATACAGATTTCCCTCCAGGTCAATTCTTATTTCATCCTGGGGCACAACAGTATTTATTCAATGAGCAAAAGACAAGTCAATAAAGGAATGAATTAATAAATACTACTAGCCCCAATCATTATTATTTTGTTCCAGGTCTCTCACCTCTAAAAGGTACAATTGCTGAACCACCTTCCCTAGGGTGATGCTACACTAGCCTTTAACTTCTCTGCTTCTTGATTTCTCTTTCCTCCTCTGCTCACCTAAACATAAGGGCTCTCAGGCTGATCTTCCTATTTCCTAAACACATGTTCTCATTATTTCTCACTCAGCTACTTGGCAATGATCTCTAACCTTCCCTTCAAACCTAATCCAATGTTATGTTAGCATAAAATTCTCCAAGCACAGTTCTTACCCTTCCACTCAGGCAAACTTTTCAGTGGCTTCCTATTGTCTTCCGAACATGTATTAAAATAACTTAAGCCTACCATTTAAAACTACTATAATTTGATCCTTCCATTTTAATTCTGATCTTCTTCCTCATTTTTTTTTTACTTTGCCAGCAGCAATACAAATGAGCGGTAAGGCAAGCAGATCCTCTAGATTTATACCTCCCCTCTTGCTCTATGTTTGTATTAATTTGAAGTTTGTTTAACCTCTGCATAACGCACTTAGTTACCTTTATAAAATGAGAAATTACAATACTATGCAACAGAGCTAGTATCAGTAGTAAATGTAAGTATCTGGCATATGGTGTAAGTAAGGACACTTACAATCTTTTTTTAATTTGTCTTTTAAAAGTGAAGTACTGAAATACTGGCTGGCTATTCACCAAGTTGCTACTAAAAAAAAAAAAAAGCTCCAAAACTTCCTGGTAAAGATCTTAAAAAACTTACGACAGTGCTATTAATAGCCTCAAAAAAAATTCTGTTTCCATTACTGTGATTATTTTTGCACAGTAGTTTTGACATTTCAGAGTATCTATGACAGGAAGCCTTCTGGATATAAAATGAAAAGCATTCAAAATAGTAACTTTTGGCAAAGCTTATCTTAGGACAAGACCTTTTTCTGGCTAGAGAAACCACATCTTTTTATGTTTTTAATGACAAAACTGAACTGACACTACAGTAAAATACAAACAGTAGTAATTTCAGATTTGTAATCAAAATAGCAAATGTGTCTAAAGCAAAAACAAAATCAAGAACTCTATAAAACGTGTGAGCTGGCAAACACATTTTGTCTTACACTAAGATTATTATAATGTTGCCAAAGAGCCAGCTTTTGTGTCCTAGGCTTGGCAAGCAAATACTGTGGGACATTGCCATGTTTAACAAGAGAAAGATGAAGACTAGAATCTGTCAGTCTTCAGCTAGAAAAATAGAGAAGAATGAACCTTATGCAAAAATTGACAAAAATAGTTTAAAATTTACTGAACACATATGTCAGAACTGTTCAAAATGTTTTAGAGGTATAATTCTTTTAATTCTCAAAGACACCCTTTAAGGAAGGTATTATTGACATCCATATTGTACAGAAAGAGACTGACTATATCCCAGAGAAATTATCATCTGCCCAGGGCTACCCATGTAGTGTTAGAGCTGAGACTTGAACTCACACTCCAGAATCCATGCTCTTCATCATTATGGTATTTTAACTCTCAAAATCTTTCCATTTCCTTCGTGTCAGAAAATGTAAAGGTTGAAGGGAAAAGTCCATATTCTATTGAATTTGAAGTTGCTGGCAATAAGGGTTTAGCCCTACCCCCAGCCTAGGTGAATCATGGTAATCCAGGTCTAGTAGCCCTGGAATATGCTGGGGAAGGGCTTCAAAGCCATCAGGAGTAGTCACAGTGTAAGTAAATAAGAATCCAAGAGATTCTCGAGGACTCAATTGCAGGACCATTATAAATATCCATGTGCTGGAAGTACCATAGAATGACAGTTTCAGTCAGTATATGTCCTTCATAAAAAGATTTCCAAATAAGATAGCAATCTAACACATTTGTTAGTAGAATAATTGTCCTATGATGAACCTTAATGAATAAGAAAGGCTACAAAGGTTCATGGGTAAAATACACAGCTAACATTTTTTTTTGTTCTAGAGCTTTCTCAACAAAAGTTAATAAGTTTCTGTCTGAAACTTGTACCTAAAAATCCAGGAATAAATAGTGAGGAGAAGAATTGGCCTAAAATTCCATCAGGATACTTTAATGAAACTATTATTATTTCACCTAAAGACAGGAAACTAGGATTAATTCTACTCAGAAAACACCCAGAGACAGCAAGTCACTTGCTCAAGGTTACACAACTTATTAACTACCAAATTTCTATGGTATTTGTATACTACATAAAATTGTAATTTGCATTTCAGGGTTTTCTTACTCCTAACTTCCACACTGGCTTACCACAGTCCCAAACAAGCCTGTTCAGACTGATAATAAAAATAATATAACTGGTACAGCTTAATTTGGGGACACAGTGAAGAGGCATTGATTGATTTTATTTATTCTCATAGGCTTTCTGGCCACCTGCAAAACTAATGAGAGAAAATGACAGGTAGTTGTATATTCAGAGGAGATTTGTCATCACCTGCTAGAGACAGAACATTTTATAAGGAGTAGTATTCAAACATATATCTAAGTAATCTCAGACAATGGTAGTGTTACTGCAGCTTACCTGCACTTTTAGGAATTGTTCCCTAAAGGCCCTCTGTTCCTGAAGCCAGAGAATATTCTAGGAGATACCAGAGTAGGATGATACAGGAGAGAAGCTATCTGCTGAACAGTTGAAGCCTCTCTGCTAGAAATACAGGACCCAAGGTTGTGCTGCTTCTTAACTGGCAAGTGCTGAAATAAAACACAAAGAGAGACAACTTAAAGCCAAAATTTAAAGCAATTTTCCAAAATTTAGTGAAGACTTTATTGTAGTACATTCACTTGTGATTACCTAAAAGCTGTTTTATAAGATAACACTAACAAACAGAGAATCAAAATGAAAGAAACAAAATTCCAACAGCCAAACCAACAGCAAATATTACATTGCTGTCATTCATGACTGGTTTTTACTTTAGTTCAATCGCCTTGAAAAAAAAAAAATAACATACCCAGCTCAATTACTCCAGACCAGCCAGGTGATCAAAGAACCATCTGTCTTATTTTTCAGTTTCTCTCCACACATACACACACCTTTATTGTTAAATGCAGAGGTGAGAAAAGGAGTTACTGCTCTCAGAAGCCAAAGAGGAAATGAAAATAGAGAGGAGGAGGTCGACAGGAATAAAAATATCTAGAAGAAAGCGAACAGAAAGGAAGTATGGTCAAACTATCAAGAATAGCTACTGAAGGGTAAGTCTACGCCAGGAAGTGCTATGAGCCACTTCTGGAAAAAAATAAAATAGTTGGGGGAAAAACAAACCAAAAACCTTCCCAAACTGATCCTCCTCCAACTTTTCTTATATAAGGTTAATCCTGACACAAAAACTAACAAAAGCTACATGCTCTCTTCTGCTAATAGAGAATGAATATCTTTTGTTAAATTCTCAGGGAACAAATATAAATAAAATAAAACCAGTAGTTTATTTCAGAAGCCACTTAGTGTTATCGAATGTCCTCTAGGAAAAATAATTATGCTTGAAAATGATATAGCAATGTGAAGAAAGAGTCCACCAAGACAAAAAATATTAACATGTTGAACACACTAAGATTATTTATTTGTGTTATATGTGTGCACATAAAAACATAATAGTTGATATGCTGAGCTATGGATCACTAGATTTTTTTTCTTAAAATATATACATTTTAAAATTTGTAGAGAAATGGAAAATTCTCATTTTTATGTATTTCCATATATGTTTGTTTTAATGTACTAAGTAGTTGAACCCATTAGAAATGACAAGAAAAAAAAGTGGTGCTCTCTTGTGCTCTCCAGCAAATATAATAAAGTCTTCATTATGAGATGGAATTCTGAAGTTATGGATATAATAAATTTATGCATCAGAGTCATCTTCTCTAAATGTATAGAAATACAGTACCTGGATTCTTGTCATCATCTATGCACTTCTACATCTTACTAACAGGACTAAGAGATCAATCACATTTTTAAAATAGAAAAGAGTTTTAGGGTTATTTCATCTAGATAGATCTATGAAGAAAACTCAAATGATGTCGTATCAGAAACAGCTGGTTGAAGAGGATCCCACCACTTCCACAGAAGCTCAAATCAAGAGAAGAAACAAGACAGGTCAGGCTCACATCTGAAGGACTTTCATGAGGAGAACTAGCATGATTCTGCAGATTTACCAGGGCACTAGGTCAACAGCAGTGAATGCAAAAGTAAGAAGTTAGTTTAAGCTCAATGTTTGGAAGAATTCCTACTATTGAGACTTCCTAAAGATAATACATCAAAACAGGTTGTACCACTGAATGCTGGGCCACTAAGGTATTCTGCTGTAAGGCTTAGGGTCTATACAGCAGCACACTGTACTGCACAATCTTTAATAAGC
This sequence comes from Dipodomys merriami, assembly GCF_024711535.1. NCBI lineage: Eukaryota > Metazoa > Chordata > Mammalia > Rodentia > Heteromyidae > Dipodomys > Dipodomys merriami. The sequence continues at coordinate 89,931,654 of NW_027203381.1, forward strand.
TTCTTAAGACCCTGTTTGGACAATCTATCAGGGGAACATTGCTACTCATTATACTCTTGACCTGAGCATGCAGATTCAAGATGAATGCACATGGAGCAGTGAGGAACAGGACACGCAGCCATGCAGATCAGCCCAATCAATACCAACCAATGGGCTACAGTTTGCCCTCACACCCATGAGCATTTTGGTAAGATGCCCATTTAGATTCATCAGGTCCCAGGCAGGGCCTGATTATCATTTCCAGTAGGATCCTTCATAATGCCAATACAGCTAAGGATTCTGCAGTAAGTAGGCAGGGATGCACGAATGTTGTTTAAACTTGTGTTTCTCAAAATGTGATCCTGAACTGTCATTTAGCTACCTGATTTCAAATGTCCTGTCCAGTCATAATTTGGGGACAGATGATTAATTACCAGTTTCTTTTTTGAGTACACATTTTTCAAGTTCCAATTAAGTATGGCATGCTAGTAGTTTGAAGTACTCCTACAGTCATACCTCAAGCAATAGTTAATTTTTTTGGGGGGGGAGGTCCGGTTGTGGGGCTTGAACTCTGGGCCTGGGCACTGTCCCTCAGCTCTTCAGCTCAAGGCTAATGCTCTACCACTTGAACCACAGCACCACTTCCGGATTTTTTTTTCTTTTTGCTTATGAGGTGCTGAGGAATCGAACCCAGGGCCTCAGGTATGCAAGGCAAGTGCTCTACCACTGAGCCAACTTCCCAGCCCCAGCAATAGTTAATTTTGCACAGTGCTACAGAAGATATATTCTACTGTCATTAAAAAAAAAAAAAAGATACTCTAACTGGGACCTTGGAAAGCAATCTAAATCAATGAATAAATTTGTTACTTCAGTATACAGTACAGTTAATGAAAATATTAACTGTAAAAAAAAAAACCCAAAAAGACATTTTTTCCCAGTGATTTCTATAAAATCAAATGTCTCTAAAGAAGCTGAGTCTCCCAAGGTCATAGATCAGAGTCTTTGTCAGTACAGAGCTTTGCATTCTTTTCCTTGATCTGGCATTTAACCTTCCTGCCACTAATTTGGATCATAAAACTCCTTTTATGGGGCTGGGAAGGTGGCTCAGTGGTAGAGCGCTTGCCTTGCATGCTTGAGGCCCTGGGTTCGATTCCTCAGCACCATATAAGCAAAAAGAAAAAAAGCTGAAAGTGGCACTGTGGCTTAAGTGGTAGAGCGCCAGCCTTGAGCTGAAGAGCTGAGGGACAGTGCCCAGGCCCACAGTTCAGGCCCCACAACTGGACCCAAAAAATAAAAAAATAAAACTCCTTTTATGACTTCCTTGTTTCTTGCTTGATTAGATCGTATTCTACTTCTCAATTTACCTAATCAATTTGGGCTTTCAGTCAATTTAAAAATCCCATAGAATGCTTTTCCTGGAGAGAAATGCTGATATCTGCATACATAGCTCTTCCCCAAATTTGAAAGCATCCCTATGTTTCTCTCCCAGAGGAACTAATCCTAAAACTAAGAGGGAACTTAGCTCCTGTCCTGCCAGAAAGTAAAAAGATTAGTCTCCCGTAGAAAGAGTTTGCTAAAAAGTTACAAATAATACTCCATGAGTTCTTTTTACAAATTACTTATAGTTTATTCTGAGCAACATTCTGCTATCATCTCATATCTGTGCATTCTCCTTCTTTCTTCTGCTATTTTTCAAAAACAAGGAAAGAAAAGAAATAAACTAGGTCAAGAGAGCAATCATGTGAGTATATATCAAACCTCAAGATTGCACTGTTGGAAACTGTCCTGGTTTCCAAAGCCAATGAAAATATATGGCAATATTTATGGTATTATCCATTAGATGATCTCCCAAAGCCAAGTTACAAATATGTATAAGTACATGTGTATTTGTGTGTATACATATACACAAGCACAGAACATATATATCATAATAGATATGTTATAGTTTAACAAACAAACTAACATATTGTGCTGTTTTTTTTTGGGGGGGGGGGGTTGGTCATGGGCCTTGAACTCTGGGCCTGGACACTGTCCCTCAGCTCTTCAGCTCATGGCTACTGTTCTAACACTTGAGCCACAGCACCACTTCCAGTTTTCTGGTGGTTTATTGGCGATAAAGAGTCTCACCTTCCTTCTTGCCCAAGCCGGCTTCGAACCATGATCCTTAGATCTCAGTCTCCTGAGTAGCTAGGATTACAAGCATGAGCCAACAACACCCAGCTTGGGCATGTATTTTTATGCAATCATATTCAATGTACTTCCTAACATCACAGGTAATCCTTAAAGCCAAGTACATTGAGTCAAATTAATTTCTTTTTAACATTAAAAAAGCTCATTAGCATAAACTGTGCAAAAGGGTGTTCCTATAATACACATATGCAAATAATGTACTTTGATTAAATTCATCCCACCTACTTTACTCTTTTATAACCTCTCTGTTTCTTTTTCAAATTTTTTCATGGGTTTCTTTATACTCTTCTCAAATAAGTATTTTATACTTCTATTATATTGTCCTTCTGTTGTCCTCTTCCTTTCCATCTTCCCTTTTACACTCATTACATGTAATTATTATTTTTAAAATTTTTAGGTCTAGATTCTGCATGAGTGAAAATATGTAATGTTTGTCTTTCTGAGCTTGGCTTATCACACTTATTGTAGTGATCCCAATTTCATCCATTTAAATTCACTTCTTAAAATAAGGATACAGGTTGACTCATTGTAACAATGAGACGTACAAGCCATTATATTGACAACTAACTTTACAACTTGGGGGAGGGAGGAGTGAGGAGTTGGGGAGGTGGGAAAGGAAGGGATAGTAGGGGAAAAACAAAGAAGGGGGTAACAATGCTCGAGAGGAAACTGTACTCATTAGCTTATCATGTAACTGTAACCCCTCTGAACAGTATCTTTACAATAAAAATATATATTAAAATTAAAAATGAGTAAATAAAATTTTTTTTAAAAAACTAAATCTAAACATTGTTTCTCACCTTTCACAGGTAACTGATTTCTTTCAGTAAAGATTTTCCCCGTGTCTACTCAATGCCAGTCACTGATCTAGGCACTGAGGATTCATTAGTAAATAAGTAAAGCTGTTTACAAACCAGGGAGAGGCAGATCTAGCAAGTCATTCATAAGCAATTATTAAATTACTGTATTAAAATTATGACCCAGATATGGGAGAACAAAAAGTAGGTCTGATAGATGAGAAAAAAATTAGCCAGATTAAAGAGTGCATGTAGAATGAATGTTCTATACAAAAGGAAACAGTATTAGCAACTATTCTGAGGTGAGAATGAAAGTGATACCAGGGAAAAACTGAGCCCACTAATAGGTAGTGATGAAAAACATTAACAGCCAAACTTCTTATTGCATGCCTACTAGCTCCAGACTTCACACGCAGTAGTACATATAACCCTCAGACCAGTGCTTAAATGGGCACAATCCTCATACTACAGGTAAGGAAATGGAGGCCAAATTAAGTTAAATCATTCCTCCAGGGTCTCAGGCTAAAAGTCCTCAAGCCCTGTTTGGGCCTAAGAATGTAGCTGCTGGGTCTGCTCTTAATCTCCAAGATATGATAGCTTCTCAGGAGCCAGGTCACCTGGGAGCTTTCCTTATGTTCAAAACCTATTCTGGTAATTTCATTTTCACAAAATGGCATTGTGACATTCCAGACACATTAAACAATAGCTTCAGTCTCATTTTCAGATTCTTGATGAATATATGGTCACTATTTTCTATTAGCAAATATTAGACAGAATTTACTACAAAATTTTACATAGCTATCAAATGTTCATATAACAAATGTATATAAACGTATTAAACAAAATAATGATATCTTCTTGGATTCTTTTATGCATGCTAGGCAAGTACTCTACCACTGAGTCACAACCAACCCTTTTCTTGAACTTTCTTTTTGTAACAGAGTATATTCTCTTCTCCACCTGTCCCTCTTTCCCAGGGACTAGCTTAAGTCTGACAGAGACCCAGTTGATCTTTATTTACATGCTTATACACATAAATTTATACATGTATGATATGCCATGTGGTTTCAAATAATGTTTATCTAAATAAGCTAAATATTGGTGACTTACACCTGTAATCCCAGCTACTTGGAGGCTGAAAATGGGAGAATTACTGCTTGAGGCCATCCTAGGAAGAAAAGTTTTGAGACCTTTCTTCAAACCCTAACTGGGTACAGGTGCACACACCTGTCATCCTAAGCCACAGAAGAGACTATGATAGAGAGGATAATGGCGCCAGGCTACAATGGACAGAAAAGTCCCTCTCCACAGATGCTGGACACTGTGGCATGTATATACAAACCCAGTGATGACAGAAAGCCCAGGAGGTAATTTCAGATCAGGCACAAGCTTGGATGAGAAGCAAGACCATATCTTTAAAATAGCCTATAGACTGTGGCTCAGTGAGACAATACCAGCCTTATTTAAAAAAAAAAAAAAAGTTCACTAAGGAAATCCTTCAAATTGCTACAATACTTTAACATTAAAATTCCATTTTTAGCACTGTTTTCTTCAGAAACATAAACTTTTCGTAGTTTAAATTATTCAAAACTATCTAGATATTTAAAATACTAGAAATTTCTGGAAAGGGAAGATAAACCGTATTCAAACTGAAAAAATAAATTCCTAGTTGATGTGAACATATAATCATTGTGTTGAAACAAAACATACTAACGAGGAATCAAATGCAGAAAACAGTCTTAATTACAACCAATTTCTCATCATGGTGACCACACTGACTGAGCAGAAAAGTCCACCTCAAGTAGATAAACAAACCAAAGCCTTCTCTGGAATGCTTTGCCTTGTGTTCTGACCAGAAAATAATCCATGACAATCTTACAGAAAAGTTACCAATATTTTTTCAGAAAGGATTGTGGGAGAGATATGCAAGAGATGGCACTGGATGAAACTAGGATCACAGTGAGAAGCCAGCCCAAGCAGAAGATATTCTATTTGGAAAAAAAAAAAATCAAGGTGAATGTGGTAGTCCGAAACTACAACTACAGCTATGCAGGTGATGGAAGTAGGAAGATCTCAGTCTCAAGCCAACCCTGGGCAAAAGCTTGAGATGCTATCTGGAAAATCATTAAATAGCAGAAAGGACTGGGGATGTTGCTCAAGAGGTAGTGAAAAAGAAGGTTGGGGTGGGGTAGGGGGGAGATAATTAAAGAGGAAAACGTTTGTGAAAAACCTACCATGAGTCAGAGATAATGTTTGAAAAGGTGTTCAATTAAATAATAAATCAGGGGATCTTGTTAATGTTAGAATGATAAACAATAACCTATTTAAAGTAATTGTATTTTCTAACTCAAGTACATTATAAAAAGGTTTATTATCAGCTGGTGCTGGTGGCTCACGCCTGTAATCCTAGCTACTCAGCAGGCTGAGATCTGAGGATCAAGTCTCAAAGCCAGGCCAGGCAGGAAAGTCTGTGAAACTCTTCTCCAATAAACCACTAGAAAAACAGAAGTGATGCTATGGCTCAAGCGGTAGAGCACTCGCCTTGAGCTGAAGAGCGCAGGGCAGCGCTCAAGACCATGACCGACCGAAAAAAAAAAAAAGTTTATTCTTATGTGTAAACTGATATTGTCTACAAATATATAATTACCTTAAGTGAGATTCCTATACTTTTAACATAATCCTTTGTAAAGATCACTCTGAGAAAAAGCTAAGTATTTCAAAACATGAATAATTACTGATGTCCTGATTCATGCAGAAAATACAGAAATAAAAAGCAAATCAAAGAGGGCCATTTCTCCTTGAGAAGAGACAGGGAAAGAAAAGTTTCTTCTGGTAGATTTACAACAGAGTATTTACCATCCTCAACAAGGGGAAGGAAGGGAGAGAGAGAAGGAGAGAGAGGGGGAGAGCGAGAGGGAGAGAGAGAGAAAGAGAAAAGAAGGGAAGAAAAGAAAGGAAGGAAGGAAGGAAGGAAGGAAGGAAGGAAGGAAGGAAGGAAAGAAGGAAGGAAGGAAGGAAGGAAGGACAGAAGGAAGGAAGGAAGGAAGGCAAGCAGGCAGGCAGGCAGGCAGGCAGCCCAACTTTCACAAACCACTGGAAAAATGCTTTAGCACATTCCATAGGCAAGCCAAGGAGATAATACCTCTTCTAGATCCCAGGCATATGCTCAAGAATGCCTCCTGGACTGAGGAAAACCTTCCTAGGCTTCAGAACTGAAATTCGTCCTATTAGTAGTTTAGTGAGATCAACCAAGCAGATAGAGTACCTCAAGATTTGTCTCTGGAACCTTCTATCCACTCAATCCATCTATCAGCCATCTATCTACTCACCCATCCATTTATCATTCATTCATCCATTCATCTATCCATCCTCCCACTCACCTGTCTAACACCCATCCATCTACCCACCCACCCAGAAGACTTACTAATCATCTATCATGTGCCATCGAATCCAGGATGCCAAGACAAAGCTGAGAGACCACCGAGATCCTACAGGAAAATCTCAGTTCTCATACTTAAGCACAAACTTAAACCTAACATAAACATTTCACTCCCTTCTTGAGCTCTTAATCTACAGGGTCAAGATACACTATTTCAACTATATAAAATGTGTGTATTAGATGTGATTAGACTAAAATTCCACCCCAAAGGGAAAAAATAGCCCCAAGTAGAAACACCAGAAACAAGAAGTTGAAGGAGGCCTAACTAGAGAATAAGAAAGGTCAAATAGACCAGAAACCAAAACTAACATTATGTAAACTTCTGAAAGTTCCCTATGCTTGTGATTTTTTTTAAATGTCCTGAAGACCTTCCCATAATTACTAGTAGCAACTGCTGGTATGTGTACAGAAAGGAAGGGAAAGTGGGGGAGTATTTACCCACTCCGTGATCACTCCAGGCTGTGTACATCTGAGACAAAAGCGCAGTCCACATTAAGGGCACTTAAAAGAAATGCTGTGAGTGGAATCCCTGGCTCCCAAACCACTCCTGCTAAGGCACAGCCAGGAATGGGTCCAGTTCTGTGCAGTTCCCCGGGGAATTTCACAACCACAACCTCCCTTGGGATTCCCCTAATACCAGAAACTCCACCCTAAGTGAAAAAGAAATCCAAGGTAAGGGGTTTGAAAAGAATCATTGCTAAAGAAACTATAATCTGTGGTCTAATAAGCGCTAATTCCTTAGCAAGAATAAGAAATCTAAAGGTTGGCTATGTGGGCTTTTTTTTTTCTGAAATCCAGGAATCATTTTCTTTTCACAAAAGAACATTGACCTAAGTGAAAAGGAAAATTAAGCCTTTATTTATAACATGTCATGTTATTTGGAAAATAACTGGTCTGGAAGGAAGGGAAGGGAACTCGGGAAGAGACCCAGTAGGAGAGGACGCAGCTGGGCTGCTGGACAAAGCTCATCCTGGAGGCTGTCAGGAAATCAAACAGGTTCCACGTGAAGGTGCTAGTGAAGAGCTGAGTGAACAGTGAGAGAAAGCCACATCTGCCTTCCGATGGAGCATTTCACAGATAGGAAGGAACCCTGGAAATCTCTGAGGAAGCTCAGAAGATCCTTGGATGAGGGGATGTGTAACACTATTCAGTCAGGCAATTCCAGGACCCAGAGGATGAAGAGAGAATGGGCGGAACCCTGCTACCCCTGGGGCAGGCTCCTATAGCTGCTGGAACTAAGCATCACAAATTCAGAAGCTAAACTGTGTTGTCTCATCCATGGTCCTAGAGTCTAGAAGTCTGAAATCAATGTGTCAATAGGGTCTTCCTCCCTCTGCAAACTGTGGGGAAGTATGGTTCATGCCTCTTCCACACGCTACATGGTTTGCTGGTAGCTGAGCTCTATGTGGTTTACAGAAGCCACAGGAAGAAGCAGGAGGGCTAAGAGAGGCCCCTGTTTTCTATCAATATGGAGTTGTCCATGTGCCTCAGTACTCACATGGACACCACTTAAATTGTTTTAGGGACTCACCCTACACTGTGGTCTTAACTTAGATAATACCTGACCTGTCCCCAAAATTAAGTCATATTCCTGATTAGGTCCTGGGTGTGAGGGTTTCAATATACCTATTCAGAGGTGACACAAATGAACCTATAACACCTTCTCTGTTTCTTTCTCTCTCTTCCTTTCTTTCTTTTCCTTTCTCTTTCTCTTACTAGTGTGAATTAATTATATAAGATAGGTTTCACTATGATATTTCCATACAAGTATATAATGTGCTTGGAACAAATTCACTCACTCCAAGATGACCAATAAATAGAGGAAGGAATGTTCTACTACTTCATCCAGAGGTAGCTGACCTGTGTCTGTTCAATCTGAGAGTCAGTGATAGAAACCCAAATTTTCTGCACAGTCTTTACTCCTCTATATTTCCATAAAAACTTAACAACACAAGAGTAAATAAAGTTGGCCAAGGAAAAGCAGTCTAGGCTGGGCACTGTAGCTCTTGCCTGAAATCCTAGCTGAGATCTGAGAATTATGGTTCAAAGCCAGCCGGGGTAGGAAAGTCTGTGAGACTCTTAGCTCCAGAAAACCAGAAGGGGCATTATGGCTTAAAGTGGTAGTGTGCTAGCCTTGAGCATAAAGAGCTCAGAGACAGTGCCTAGGCCCCAAGTTCAAGCCTCACAACTGACCAAAAAAAAAGAAAAGAAAAAGGGTCTTGGCAGCCAGGTTAGAACTCAAAGATAGGTGTGATGTGAGAATTCTCAGACAGCTGGGAGTCAGCAGCTCAAGGCTGGTGGTTGAGAAGGTGATCAATTCCCCCAGAGAAGTGCTGCTCCTAGGAGTCAGGTGTTATTGGATATGCTAACATAATTCACTTAAAACAGGAAGAATACAAATGCCTAAGGGTCTGTATGTTTGAATTGGCAAATTGGCAACCTCTATAGGCAAATTCATGAGTAATCATTAAAAAGTTGTTCAATAGGCACATAACTTATGATCAAGTACACTCTGCCCTGCATAATGTAGAAATATGCTGAGACATTCTATTTTGCTTCTGTTTTCCTAACCTCCTTGAGAACTCTCCTCCACATTCCATTTCCAAGCTAATTACAGTACAAGTAAGTTCCAATGTTGTTGTTTTTTTCTTTTCACATGTAATTCTTTCCTAGGAATTTTAAAGTTCTTGTGGTTAGGGTGTGTTGGGTCCTATTACTTAATTGCCAAGGAAGAGAAACTACCACCCAAAGGCAGAAGGAACAGCTATGGGTAGGAATCGTATTTTTGGAATAAAGATGCATAAGGTAGATAATAAAGATACATAAGGTTTTCATACACTTAACATGAGATATTATATAAACTGTGAAAACCTTTTTGATATGTCAAATCAGGGAATGGGAGAAAGGATGGAAGCCAACATTTAACTATAATGACAATATAATAATCAAACACTGACCAAATTTTGCACATAAATTATGAAAAAAAATACAATTGTACAGAATGGAGCTGTGAATAAAAAGTGCCTGGCCTGCAGTTGTGAAGAGTCCTATTTTTCTGTTTCAAAGGCATGGATCTGTAAAATATATTGGCTGTTCTCGATGGTGGTTGCTACTATCAAATTTCCTTTAGACTCCCATGCTTCAGAAGTTGAAAGATACTTAACATTTCTATGCTTTAAACTCTCAGTAAGAGCTCTAATAATCATCCAACTATTACTTAACTATTGCTTCTATCATTTTCTTATTAGAACATAATCAAAAGAAAGGTATTAGATACCGTATATAAAATCCAAGTCTTCTTTTAGAAGCAATAAGCAGAATTTGCCTGTTATAAATTGTATAGACCAACCTCCCTAATTGCACAGCCTTATAGGGAAATAAAAGCATACAGGCCATGGATTTAATACCTACTAAGAAAAAGTTGATGTTAGGTGAAATGAACCCCAAGATAAGGACGCAAATGTTTTTTCTTTCTTGCTATTGTTTCTAACATATTTATAAGATGATTTCTTTATTGCTTTGTATGTCCCTCACCCATGGTATAACCCCTGCTTTCACTGTATTTGATATTAGCATAATTTGTGGAGGGGAAGGGAAAAAACAAATCATTTAAATAGGGATACAGGTGGACCCATTGCAACAATGAGATGTATAAGTCATTATGTTGAAAAAGGAACTTTACAACTTTTGGGGGGGATCGGGTGGGGGGGGTAAGAGGGGAGTATGGGAAGGGATGGGAAGGGGAAACAAAGGAGGAGGCAACAATGCTTGATAAGAAATGTACTCATTGTCTTGCCCATGTAATTGTAACCCCTCTGTACAGTATTTTCAAAAAAAAAAAAACATATTAAGTTGTCTCCTATGGCATCTCATGGTCTCTGGAAATACTTCACTTTGAAGGGTATGCTCTATTAACACCAAACTCAGAGCACTTCTCAATCCTACTCAAAGCTGCTTCACACCTCTGTGCTTACCAATCATATTCCTATCTAGCTGGAAGGCTGGCCCTCCCTTTCTTTCTCTACCAGTCTTCCTACTGGGAGTCTTCTCTTCAAGACAGGCTTCCCTTAGTGGGGTGATGGTGGCTCACGCTTGTAATCCTTGTTACTCAGGAGGCTGAGATCTGAGGGTTGTGGTTCAAAGCAGCCCGGTTAGGAAAGTCCTTGAAACTCTTATCTCCAATAAACCACCAGAACGGAAGTGGTGCTGTAGCTCAAGTGGTAGAATGCTAGGCTTGAGCTGAAGAGCTGAGGGACAGCGCCCCCGGCCAGAGTTCAAGCCCACAACCAACAACAACAACAACAAAAAGACAGGCTTCCCTGTCTGTCTCCACCAGCATTTGGAATGAGGACAGAGAAGAACTTAAGAATATATAAAGTTGCTTCACTAATTGTCATAACAATCATCACTCTACTTTCAAAGCATTAAAAACACTCAGACTAAAAAACATTTAAGCTTTTAAATGGACATCTGGAGATTTTTATTCCATAACCCTAGTTCATTTTGAAAAAAAAAAAAAAAAAAGAATATCCCTATTCAGCAAACAGATTTTCTTTCCACAACTCCACCAAAAAAAAAAAAAAATGCATATACCAGACACCAGTGGCTTGTGGGTAATCCTAGCTACTCCGGAGGCTGAGATGTAGAGGATTGCAGTTTGAAGCCAGCCTTGGCAGAAAAGTCCATGAGACTCCATCTGAAATCAATCAGTAAGCAGCTGGACTGAAGGCATAGCTCAAATTGTATAATGCTTGCCATAAAAAAGAAAGCCAAGTGAGAGTCAGACCCTGAGTTCACATCCCAACACCAGTTAAAAAAAAAAAAAGCTTACATACACATCCACACACACTCACACATACAATAATGTATTTCTCCTTGTGCCTAAGGATCCCTATGTAACAGGACAGTACTGCCTGACACATGGCACATGGCAATGATGGCTGAATAAATATGCATTGTACAAAAATTAAATAAATACATAAATACAACATAAGTAAAGATAATATAGTCCAAAGTGAAGCCAAATGCTAAAAAGAACAGCTAAGGAAAAAAATTACAGCTATATGAGATCAATCCAAAAGGCTTCCAGGGGCCAGGGGGTGGGGGCTGGGGGAATGAGGTTCAGTGGTAGAACATGCCTAGAAAGACTTGTTGGAGAAAGTTAATTGTTAATTATTTGAGGAAGAATGTTTGTAATAATAGCTATAATAGTTACAATAGTATCATGGGCAGATAATGATGCTTATCAAAATGAACTCCAAAAAATGGAAACTAGGATTTCTCCTTTACTTTTTTGTGTGTTTTTTTTCCCTCTCTTTGTGTTCTTCCTCTTGTATTGCTGGTTTTGACTTCCGTTCCGTTTGTCTTGTATGTTAAGTTTATCTGCCTTGGAGAAGGGAAGGGGAAGCACAGAAATGGCCGGGCAATGGCTGAACAAATGTAGCAGTGATACTCACTAGATACTATGTTAAAAATGAACTATACAACTTTGGGGGATGAAATGAGGGAAGAGGTGACAAAAAGAAATGTACTCAATATCTGATTTATATAACTGTAACTCCTCAAGACATCACCATTACAATAATTTTTTTAAAAAAAGAATCATGTTAGGGCTAGTGAATAAAAGTTGAATATATTATGTAACTGTAACCTCTCTGTATATATTTATAATAACAATAAAATTAATTTTTAAAATACTGAAAATGTTTAGTATTTGCCAGAAACTATGCTGAACTGTCTCTTTGTGATTTCTTTTTTTTGGGGGGGCGGGGGGAGGGGTGGTCCTGGGGCTTGAACTCAAGGCCTAGGCACTATCCCTGAGCTCTGTTGCTCAAGGCTATGCTCTACCACTTTGAACCACAGTGTCACTCCTGGTTTTTGAGTGGTTATAAGTGTCTCACAGGGACATTCCTGCTTGGGCTGGCTTTGAACAGCAATCCTCACATCTTAGTCTCCTGGCTCTACATAGTTTCTTTTTAATCATCATAATAACTGTGCTGTGGATATTACTGCAAATTTATAGATAAGAAACCTAAGGCTCACAGGAGTTAGGCAACTTACTCAGGAAGTAACAGACCACAAAGCTGGAAACTGAACAAAGCTTCTCATCTGGCTTGGATGGGAAGGGGTAAAGTAGAAGAAACGCCTGGAGTGACAAAGAACAGGCCAAGCTAAAGCCCAGGGAGGCCTGCTGTGGGTCTAGGGTCATGCGACAAGATCAAAGTAAAGTTCACAACATGAGATGGCAGGAAACTTCAAGGACTAGTGAGAGAAATTCTCTGGATTTTTGAGCAGATTAAAATAAAAATTCCATATTGAAGATAATGCTTGAGAAATGTGATTACAAAAGTTGTGTGTACAGGAATAGTGAGTGATACTCATGGGTAGAGAGCATGGGTAGAAAACTTCCAAAATATGACTATTTTATAATACCCACCAAATTTGTAATCTTTTTTCTTTTCTTTTTTTTTTGATAAGTCATCAAGGTTTGTACTCTAAAAACTCAATGTGTGGAAAAGAGTACTTCATAGTCAGAAAGTGTGAATATCTCTTAACATACTGTTTATCAGAAAATTAATGTGTTTGTAATTTATTTACATCATGGAGAGGATAAAACAAAACTAATTGGTTAAAACCTTTTAACATTTACCTGAAATACTGGCTCTGAACATTAAAGTATTTTAACAAGTCTTTTATCTTATAAAACCACTCTCAGTTATAACAGAAATCTCTTCTAAGTATCAGTTTAATAATTACATAAAATTATAAATTAAATTAGCTGCTGTTTTAAATATCAGCTGAATATATATTTGTGACTTGTGTGATTAGATTATCATCTTACTGCTTGAACCTAAGTACAACTAGATAATGTTTTCCAAATTTTAAATGTAGTCAGTCATCCATAAGAAGGAATCATAAATGTTATTTTCTTTTGGTGCCCGTCCTGGGACTTGAACTCAGGTATTCTCTCTTAAGCTTTTTTGCTTAAGGTGAGTGCTCTATCACTTTAGCCACAGGTCCTTTTCTGGCTTTTTAAATGTTAATTGGAGACAAGAGTCTCATGGACTTTCCTGCCTACACTGGCTTTGAACCAGTGCCACACCACCTTCTGTGGAGTCTGCATGAGAGATCCCCTTAGACAAAGAGCTTCAAGGAAGCATGCCTGCAGGAAGGGGGTGTTGGTTCAAGGCTTTCCATACACTTGGCTGCACCTTTATAGCCTCTACCTTTATTCTTATTATATTCTTCTTGACTGTACATTCGTTGCCTTTATTCTCGTTTTGGCTATTTTTCTATTGATCCGCGAACAGAGCATGTTGTATCTTTCCAGTCCAATAGAGACGGCTTCTCTAAGTAATAAAGACTAAGACCAAAGATTAAATGTGGGCAATGCCCCAATCAATCTATCATCTGATGTGACGTTGCCTCCAGAAACTCCTACAACTTCACAAGCGGTTTTGTGGCTCACGCATAGTAAATATAGAGACTTAAAATTTCCAGATATGTCCAACAGACAAAATAAATGAATTAAACTAAGTTAGAAAGTTATCCCAGTAGTTCAGAGAGTTCTAAAAAAAAAAAGGGACCTCTGATTATAAAAGAAAAAGAAAGATTCTCCCAACAGTTATGATTAAGTTTAGTCCAACTTACGTTATAGGGAATAGATGGTGGTTTCACACAAAATATAAAGTTAGTAACATCATATTTCCTGAACCAACCGATGAACCATTTCCTTATACAGGAGCTTATAAAGATGAAAACAGTTGGATAAAAATAAAAATAAAAAGAGTACAATATAAGTACAGCCCTGTCTTAGGTTTGTTAATTATTAAACATAAAAAGGCTGAATAGATGACACATTCTATTAAACAATATGCTAGACTTGTTTCGCACCACTTAGCTTCAACCATTGGTGGGATAGTCATCAATTTTCATGTAATTCATCAATGCTTTGCCTTTTTTAAAAATTGATTATGTGCTTAAATAAACAAAGAATCTATGTCACAATCACACACTGTATAAAAATGTTAATTCTCCTCAATAAAGATACACTCAGATGCAACTCTTTTGAGTCTGTGTCTGTCACTTCGCCGACTCCTTGCCCACCTATCCTGGGATCCCTGTCCCGTCTGTTCCAGTGTTCTGGCCTAGCTGGTCCCTCGTACCTGAGCTCCTCCTTGCCCTGGAATTCCCACCCTAGGCCACCCTCTGTCTCCACCCAGATCTACCTGAGCACCTACCTACCTCACTTCTGGCCCCCAGACCCTCCTGCTACCTGGATAGGGACAGGTGCCATGTGCTCCTTCTTGGGGGAAATATGGCTTCTCTAATAAACCTTGTAATAATCTTTCTCCTGTGCCCGCCTGCCTCCAAGTGATCCCCTGCAATGGACATGCGTATAATCCTAGATACTCAGGAGACTGAGATCTGAAGATTGTGGTTCAGCCTGGGAAGAAAAGTCTGGGAGACTCTTATCTCCAATTAACCAGCAAAAAGCTGGAAGTGAAGGTGTGGCTAAGTGGTAGAGTGCTGGTAGAGTGCCAGTCTTAACAGGAAAAAAGCATGCAAGCAGGAAAGCAAAGAAAGGAGAAGAGAGGGAATCGGGGGTGGCCTTATATGGAGTCATAAATATTGAAACAAGGTAAAGCCCAAGGCACATTCTATTCCATACATCAACCTCACTCCAAATCCAATAAATACATTTTTAATCCATAAGGGTTCACTGGGAACTGTAATATAAACTATTTATTATCACCGTAGGTTGACAGAGACAAATGAGAGGATGAAATATAGCTCTGAAAAGATTTCTGAGAGGTAAGATATAAGCTGGTATTTGAAGGGTTTATAGGAACTTAAAATATTTCCAGGAAGAAAAGGACTTTGAATACAACTCATTGGAGATGGCCAAACTCCTGGATTGGCCAGACAGGCAATCTAAGTAACACATTGAAGATGTAAAGAAGACAGAAGGTAAATGATGAAAGTCCAAGATTGTCAGAAAGAAAGCTCCTGTCCAAGAAATATAGCTTGAGGAGTTAATAGAATATACCCAGATCAAGGTATCTGTAAATCAAGTGTATGTGTGCACAGCCAAGGAAAGACTATGTACAAAGGATGAAAGAATTTTATGAGATAGTATAAAGCAAGGGTAAAAACAGTCTTTCATTTGAGACATTGTAACTCATCCTGGAGTAGTCATAATTTTTTCACTTGAAACGAACTAAAAATTCTGTCTCAGATGGCTGTTAAAAAAATGAAGAAAAATGGTGTAGAAGGCAGCCCAGACAGGAATGTCTATGAGACTCTTATCTCCAATTAACCAGCAAGAAGCCAGAAGTGGAGCTGTGGCTCAAGTGGTAGAACGCTAGCCTTGAGCAAAAATGCTCAGGGACAGCACCCAGGCCCTAAATTCAAGCCCCAGAACTGGGGGGCAAATGAGGGTAAAGGGGGAAGGGATCACAGGAAAACACACAAGGGATAACAGTGTATGCCATATATATCTATATATATAGATAGATATACCATATATATATGCATGTGTGTATATATATACACACATATATATACACATACATATATATGTATATACATATGTATATATATATATAATATATATATCTATGTAGTATATATGCCAATGCTTCCCTCACCTACACAAAAAAACATATCCAGAATGGATATTATGTCTGGTCCAGATGTCTGGTCCCTGGGTAGAATCATACTTTCCATGGAAGCCATCTGGAAGTCTGCATGGTGAACTGGCGATGCTTATCATGGAAATGTAGGAAGGATACACAGAATTATTCATTATCTGTCCCATGCAGTACCACACAGCAATATCTCCAGTAGAAGAAAATGGCTGTGAAATGCAGTCCCCCACCACTGAGGTCTGAAATCAGAAACTGTAAAGCTTAAGAATTACAATTTCAAGAGACATTTTAGTCATTGGACATTTTATTTTCATGCTATGTCTCTTAATGACATTTTTCATTCATTCTCTCTTCTCTCAATGATCTATAGTCTCTTCCCTACCAAGTTCCTGCTAAGGATAGTTTAGAAAGAAAAAGCAGACTAATACAAACACTTTCTAACCAATGGAAAGTGAGAGTCACCCTTTATGTTTACATCTCCAGCTCCCTTGCATGGAGATTATTAGAGACCATTACCTACTGTCTGAAACAGTCAGTCTTATTCAAAGACAACAATCAATCTAGTAAAGTGGTTCCCCCCCCTCCTTTCAGATCTTGATTTGAAAAACAATCCTAAGTGAAAAAGAAACACTACAAACTAATTTACTAGGGTCTAATCAAGTAACCTGGAATGCTGATCTGATGAGATCCTGACCAAATCTTTCCAACCACTGAACATGTCCATGTAAATAAAAAGTAAGTAAAAAGGAGAGGAAGTTGGAAGACAGAAAGCCAAATATTCAGTCTACCATAACAGAGGTGGCCGGCCAGGAGGGCAAGCCCTGTTCTGAAGGTCATCTGCACTGGGAGCGCTATGGGGAGGACAAACGCTTTCAGCTGCTCTTCCATCCCGAGCAGTTCCTCTAAAAGCAAAGATGCCAGTGAATTTAGAACCTGTGTGGGCTTTGATAGGCTAGAAGCCCTTGTCTTCCCCTTTCCCCTCCTAAACGATTTTCAAACATTACCTTTGAACAGCAGCTTCCCTCCCCCACACCCTGAGTCCCCTTTTTCTCCCACCCTCTGCTTTCTTTCCTCCCCATTAACCTTAAAGGGCCTTCAAGAAGGTGATTTGGGTTTCTTTGGGCTTCTGGAAATCTCTCTTTTTTTTTTTTCTTAAGTCAAAAATAAGTCGCTGGGACTCGGGGAGCCAACCTCATTTTACAATTTTCTTCTCTTATCTAGAAAACTGACGGCAACCCAAACACTACAATTTTCTCACCGCCCCCCTTCACCCCAAACTACTTCCTTTGCGTTTGTTTTGTTAGGTTTGATTTCTATTGTGGCGGGAAGACGGGTTTCCCGAAAAACTTTCTACGGTTTAAAAGAAGAAAAAAAAGGAGAATCTTCCAGAACCCTTGGTTATTCCACCCGACTGATCCTTCTTACAATACGATAGGAAGTGAGGATGTGGGCACATTTTTGAGCTGAGCTTCTGGTCCAAACAACCTACACGATGCGAGCAAACAGATCTCCGCGCGGATCCTCCCGCTCCCGCCACCCCAGCGCCGGGCGCAACTCCGCGTGGTGTCCGGGCTGTCGTCCCCACCCCCACCCCGCCCCCCCAAACCCCGGCTGGTTTAGGGGTCCCCAGCACCATCCCCCGACTGCCAAGTCCCTGACTCTAACCGCGCGCGTGGAGAAGCAGCCCATTGCCCCGCGCCCCTACCCCGCAATCCGCAGCCTCCGAGGCTCCAGAGCCTGAGGGTCTGGGCACCACAGACCCAAGGCCTCCATGACCTCGTTCCGGAACGCAGCCTCCCCGTACCCCCAGTCTCCCTTACCCCAGCACACAAACCCTCAGCGAAGCCAGCCCGAGAGTTACCCGCCAAGGCCCAGGCGCGACCGCCGCAGAGGCGAGCCGGGCTCGGCGGCCGGGGGGCCCTGCGCGCTCCGCCCGCCCGCGCCGCTCGCTCCAGCCCACTGCCTTCTCTCGGGCGGCGCTTGCCGCATCGGGTCCCCAAAGCTGGTGGTTGGCGGAAACCGGAGGAAGGTGGCGCAGGCACGATCTCTCTCGATCTCTCTCTCCCTCTCGCTCCGGCCAGGGGGAGCGGAGGAGGGCGCAGTGGCTCCGGGAGTCCCACAAGCGCGCGGCCGCGCCGCGCCGGGCCGGGCCGGGGTCACGATTCCCAGCGTCTGCGCGGAGCCCCCCAGGAAGCTCCTCCTGACTCCACCGCTGGCGCCACCACCGCGGTAGCCGAGGCCGCCCCCCAGAGAGGTGCAATGCAGAGAGAAGAACTACGGGGCTCACCATCCCCCCCGCGAGGCGGCGAGGCACAGCCCCTACCTTTCCCTCGGGGCGGACACCAGCCGTGCGCCCTCGCTGGGCGTCAGGGACAGGAAAATCACTGCGGGGCTGGGCTGCAGGAAGGTGGCTTCAGGACAAGGTAGGAGGAACGATTTCCCCAGCCAAAAAGACACTCCCATCCCGCCCCGGTTTGTTCGGAAAGCTGTGGGAGCGCGGAGGGGGTGCCCAGGTATTCCCGGAGACACTGGAGCTTTGGCGCACCTGGCACTGTGCGTGTCCCGAGCCGTTTGGTTCCCAGCGGAAGACAACTCCCGAATTTCCCGGCCGTGATCTTGAACGCACCAATGTGTCAGTGCTTTGTCAACCTTATGAGGGAGCTGTTACTTTAGCAAGAACGGAGCTGGGAGCGGGCTCCGCTCCCTCCCGCCCCACTCTCCACCCCAGCCACTTTTCCTGGTGACAGCAGCTCCAACCCCACGGAAAAGTCTTTATAAATCTTGTCCTCATACGAGGATGATACGGAAGGCTTTTCAAATGTCGGTGTTTGTCAAGTAATCCATTGTCTAGCAGACATTTGAGTTCATAGCTGTAGCCTTTGGGCACTGAGCAGAAAATCACATGCAATCAAATGACCTCAAGAATGGAGGGGGGGGGGAAGATGGGGGAGGCTACAGCCTACAGACTTGGGAGTCTTTGAAAGTTGACGACGTGTCACGCGCTGGAACCTGACCCTTCCTCCATCACGGAACTTCTGGTATTTGTCTTAATTATAACAACAGCCCCAGAAGGTAATACTTGTTATTTTTTCTAGTTTACCAGTGAAAACACTTGAAAGGGCTCTGAGAGTTCATAAATTTTCCCTTTCCACAAATTGCCTTTGACATAACCCATTACAATTTGGTTTTTGGGGACTTCAGGGTAGTCAAAGAGATTCAGGGAACTTGTCCATCTGGTTTATTTATTTACTTATTGTTATTTTCTATTATTTCAGAACTGGAGATTGGATTGCAGGGCCTTTCTTCATCCACTACTGGAGTCACACTTGTGATGCTTTTGCTTCCAATTTGCTTTCCAGATAAGATCTCTTGTTTTTGTCAGAGTAGGCCTCAGACTGATCCTGCTACTTCCATCTCCCGAGCAGTCACTACATGGTAATTTTTCTGGAAATTTCTTTTACTCGGTTAGTTTTTCCTGCATTCTTCATCGACTTCTGCTTGTTCATGATCTTCACATTTAAACCTGCATTTGATCTCACCCTGTCTGGCCTCCTTGGCTTTTTGAATCTACAAAGAAATATGCTAAGGGGAGAGGTCCTCTAATGTTCTAAGGCCTGTGCTTTTTTAATATTCATCAGAGGCCAGTACTGGCAACTGTCCATCTGGCCTACTTTCAAGTCAGTGGCCTGCTGGGTGACATTAGGCAAATGACTTTCCCCTCAGTGTGCTTCCTTTTTGGCAGCTAAGAATCAAGAGGATTAAAATTAAAAAATGGAAAGCATAAATTGGTACTCTGTTCCCTACAGAACCGTACACACAAAACTGCAAAAGTCCATACGTTTAAAATCACACACAGAAGAGTGACCAACTAGTCATTATTCACCCTACATCAGCTCCCCTCTATGTATTGCTTGTGTTCTTCTGCCTACCCTACAAACAGATTAATTCCCTTATAGAAGTGAAAATTTAGATCTGTGGTTCAAATGCAAATACTGGAGACGGAAAATCAGTCTTCCCAAAAATATTACCACTGTTACTTGCAAGAGTTGGGGAGGGGAGATTTTGATCTATGTGACATTAATTCTTAAAAATTGAAGATATACTGTGGAATAGGTACATGGTTGCCCCACTATGAAAATAGTTTGAGTTCTTGTGGACAAAGAATTAAGCAGGGTGATGCATTTGTAGCCCTGTCTGCATTCGTGTTTTTGATCACTGTTTTTTTTTTATTTTTATTGTTTTCACAATGTAAATTTATTTAACTTTGCCTTTTGATTTCTAATAAGCTAGGACTGTAAAGAAGAAAACGATACTGGACATGGAAAGCCTTTCAAAGGCCTCAGAATTCATAATATTTATGCCATCTCTTTCAAATAAAATTATATTGTTCCATGAGATAGGTCCTCTGCAAATCCAGTAGCAGGTAGAAGCCAGATTTCCTCAACTACCATGTGATAGCCTCTGTACATACACAGTCTAGACGAAGGCCCAGGAAGTAGTGTTTCCTCTTTTCCCCCTTTCCTATGTAAGGTCTACCATGCAAACTCTCATATTCTATCTTAACTACAGCCTTATCTAGCATGATTGATGTTAAGAATGTCTAGTTCTTGTAGGAGAGACCTAATCATAAGAGTTTACTTTCTTGCTGGACACTTGGTGGCTCATACCTATAAGCCTAACTACACAAAAGGCTGAGAGCCGAGAATCAAAGATGTGAAGTCAGCCTGGACATTCAAATCTGAAAGACTGTTATCTCTAAGTAACCCACAGAAATTTAGAAGTGGAAATGTCACTCAGATGGTAGAGCACCAGCTTAAAAAGTTGTAAGACCCTGAGTGAAGTTGTAAGACGCTGAGTTCAAGCCTCAGTACCTGCACACACACACACACACACACACACACACACACACACACACACACACACACACACACACACACACACACACACACACACACACACACACAAGAAAGAATATCATATTATATTGTGGTTGATAAACTCCAAGATTAAATATACTTATGAGGTGCTGAGAATCTAATTCTTACAAAATCTTCCTTCCATGAGGTGTTAAAGCTTCATGTTTTTACCTATACTTCTGGCTCTCATCTTGGGTAGTTTGCAGAGCTGAATTCACCCTGTTCCACTTCATGTGACTGAGTATGAAAATATTCTTGAGTGTTTGATTTTCACAATAAGGCATCTATTGACTTTGCAACTGAAAAATAAATGAAAAATAAAATGCATTTTGTACTTTAGAAGTCTAAGCCTATAATTGCGTAAAGACATTAAATTGAGCCATACATGTTGAGAAAGGGGAGTTGTTGTTGATGTGTTCTGAGAAGATATGATTAAAAAAAATAAGCTGATGTGGTCAAGAGGTGTGTGTACCATGATCCTAGGAGCCTGGTAGTGACATGCTTTAAGATACCTTTTATTCTCAACCTCAGAACTAAATGGAGTCATCTCTTTCCACACTTGCAGGGAATTGTCACATTACCATGAGGTAATTTGTAAGAGGGCTGCTTCATCAGGCTGTGAAACATCAAGAGGATACAAAGTCAGCATTGAAGACTCCACCAGGGATGGTGGCCCAGGCATACCCAGACGTTTATCTGTCTACTCTACCATTATAGCTGAAGATAAACAGAAGATAGTAGAAGGAAGGCAAACAGGAATCATTGGGTACACTCAAATGTGAAGCTCACATGTAGATAGGTTATATTATTAGATGCAGCAATCCCCATTATCCCTGTTATCTCCATCTTCCATTGAGGAATCAAAGATTCAGAGAATTTATGTAATTCCAAAATTTGAAGCTAATATGCCTCAAAGCTGGGATTTGAAACAAAGATTAAGTGATAATACCTTCTTTTCATGCCCATGACCTAGTGCCTTTGTAGTCAAGAAATGATTCATATAAGAAAAAATAATCTCTGTTATTTTGGACTATGATGTTTGAGGAAAACATTTATGAGCATAATACATTGAATCCTCTATGGCCTTTTCTGAAATGGGCATGAAGCTGTCAAGTGAAATGACACTGAAGTAATTTCCAGTTCCATTGTTCAAGTTCAGATGATCTCAAATCACAATGCTTTCCCCAGGGATATACAGGCATAGGTTCGTGAAACATTTTGTCCAGAGAGTTGTACATGGTAGCCCTTCTTTAGAACCCCATCTGAACTCAACAGGTTCTCTTATACTTAAACTTGTTTTGGGGGACTGGTCCTATTTTTAACTATACTGACATAGGCAGTAACTCTAATGACATTAGGCTTTCCACAGAATATATTTAGCAGCTCCACATGAATGTGCAAATCCAATATTTGATTTTTTTAACCTTTCTTGGAAATTGTCATATTATAGCACCGTGTAGTCACAAGAGAAGCAGTATCAGTAATAAAGAGCCATAGATACAAAGGACTGATCACCATAGGCTATGTCTACCACACATACTCAAGTGTACTGGTACCGGAAGGTTCGGAGCTTTTAGGATGTAACTGGACCAAGTTGGAGGAGTCTTTGGGGATGAAACTAATGTCCTTATAAATGGACAGAAAGTTTTCTCTCTTTCCACCATGTGGGAGAGAATAGCAGGCTGTAGCATAGAGGACCAGCACTAGAGCCCAGCCATGCTGACACCTTTAACTCCGAACTCCAAACAGCCCTGCAATCAATTGATTAATCAATCCATGATCAATAAATATTGTTTATAAGCCACCGAGTCTAATACTCTAGTTGTGAAAATTGGAAGTCAAAATAAAATAAAGGTTAAAATCTGGTATTTGCCAGTTTGTTTAAACTAGGGATCTGTTCCATTACAGTTTTTGTTGTGTCTTCTCATACACATTTTACTGTTTTTCTACGCAGTGGCCATATGGCAGCAGTCTTCACACATTTGCACATTAAAGGCAACAACCAGTCAAGGTGAAAAATATAGGCACTTATTGGTGCTCCAACCATCTGAAACTGATCCATTAGTTATCTCTACTGGGGTCCAAAGTTAGAAGTATTGATACTTTTAGTATTATCTCAATAGTGGGAGATCTTTTGTACTTCTGCTTAGCAAACTATATAATTGTGTGTTTGCCTGGAGGAAGAGATAGGAGTAGGCAGAATTTAATTATATGCCTCTGTGCTCATTACATGGTAAGTTAATGCATTTTAACGGAGGAATTTGACTGGCTATAGACTATATGAATACTTGAGATTTTCTTTGGCCTTTTAGAGCCAAGTTGTAGTGCCATTGCAAATCTGAAGACAAAGTTTTGATTCACAGAATAGATGTCAGTAGTTGATACTTGAAAGTTGTCCCTAAATTTTACTTCTTTAGGATGAGTCATGGGATTACTTAAGAAAATGTGCATGTCCCTTAAAGTTATGTCACCCTCCTATCCCCTCCCATACCTACTCTCTATCTGCAGTTGCCCAGGGGCTCACCCCCTAGCCACCATGCTGGAGGATGTGGGAAGGCCTCTACTTCTATCTCTGACTACTGTCTTAAATCTTAGCCTTGCATCTCAGGCTTGCTGAGCACTTAGTGTGTTTATCAGCACCCTTTCTGTTCAGAGTACTTTATAGTAGCAGAGGCAACAAAACCAAAACCAAAGTCTTGTAACCCAACCAGCCTTTCACTGAGAATGCTTTTTCTTCTTCTTTTCACTTTCAAAATCTGTCATCCTGACTTTGCCTTCTTTTCCCCATCTTATGTGCACATCCATCCTTCAGTCATTAACACTCTCCACATCCAGTCGTTTCAGAGCCAAGAAGTACAATCTGCCAGTAGGAAAACATCTTAAAGTCTAATCACTAATAGTGTCCAGAAAGAGTTTCTAAAGCTCATGGTGTTGATCCCTTGTCCCTGTTTCAACTGCATTACCCTTCTCTTTTATCTACTTCCTGAGTCATCCTCACCTGACATCATCCCACAGTCTAGAGCTGCACTCTGTTCTAATACCCCAGTGACCTCAACTTACCATCATCCTTCTCTGCCTAGGGCCAATCTCCTAAACTCTGTCTCAGTTTGTCTCATCTACTCCACCAACCTCTGTTCCCCTGAAACAATATACAAGAATGGACTCTATCTTTTGTGACTCAAATGGTCCAGTTTTTTTTCTCTCTTGAATGAAACTGGAACGAGTTGAGGGTTTTGTTGTTGTTGTTATTTTTTTGTCTTTTGGTTATCTAGTTGTGTTTTGGTTTCGGTTATTTTCTTGCTTGTTATTCTGTAACAAAAAGTCACTGACACAACAGAAATCTAAAGTTTGGTTATCTTCTTGAGATTGAGAAGAGATGTAAATTTATAGATATAAATTTACAGAAAACACAATTCTTCTTAATAGTCATCTGTCAACAAAGCAAGATAGCCCCAAGTGAAGAAGTGGCTTTTGACAGACTTGAGAGCTCAGGTAGAGCAGAGCACTTTCTGTTCTGTTAAACTTTGTTAAGCACGGACACAGGGCTTTGCAATAATTATCACATGCAACTGTAACAGACCAGGTAGTGAATACCATTGAGTTCATATGAAGAGAATCAGACTGGGAACCAAATCTAAGTCACAAATTCTCATTTGACAGAGCAGAAGGGCCCAAGAAACCCCTGTGTAGCCTCTGAGAAAACAAAGAAAAAAAAATAGTGGAAGAATCTGAACTTGATTCTGAAGTTTTTGAATTGCATAAAATAATTAACCACTGGTGTCACTGTTTATTTTTAATTTCCACTTTTCAAAACTTTCCATTTGTCTCTAGTGTATTAGGACTTTACTTGTATTGCTTGTATTTCTACTGGAATTAGTTATCATTTATCATAAAGCTCCTGGGAATAGCCTATTGATTGAGTAAGGACAGCCTGAGGCAGTCTCCTGTGGGCCTCTCTAGCACCTCACTTTGTAAATGTTACTTCAGACAAGATTTAATACCTGCTTTGAGAATTGAGAGTAGAGTTGCAAGCACGAAGGATTCCTAGGCAAGTAAGTTGGAGGGCTGATGCTGCTTTAAGCAGCACAGTATGTATTAACACACCCATGAGTCAGAAGAAAACAGCAATGATGCACAGTGTTTAACTTTGCCTCGTGGCAAAACACACCATTGTGGATGTGGTGAAACAAGGTTGTTTTTGTGGAGCAGGGCTCCCTGCCCCAACTATATAATTTATCTATGTCACTATCTCTCAAAGTCAGTTGAAAAAAAAGAAATGATGGAATTCAAAATTGCTATTGATTTGGTTCTCTATCCAGCGAGACAACCAAGATATAAAAGACTTGAGGTTAATGTCACTTCATGAGAAATATATTTATAAAATATTACAAACCAGTAGTGGAAATGTAATATGAAATTATCATGTTACTGAATTTTGAAACATAGATGTTGTAGTGTTGGAAATGGAATGAGCACTAACTAAAATAGATATGAATGAATCAATAAATGGTCCTTTTTTTGCCAGTCCTGGGGCTTGAACTCGGGGCCTTGGCACTGTCCTTTTGCTCAAGGTTAGCACTCTACCACTTGATCCATAGTGCCACTTCTGGCTTTTTCTGTTTATGTGGCACTGAGGAATTGAACCCAGGGCTTCATGCATACTAGGTAAGCACTCTACCACTAAGCCATATTCTCAGCCCAAATAGTCATTATTTTAACCTCCATGTTTTAGTTCAGGAATTATAAAATAGTTCTTAATGCAAATTCAAATTACAGTCTGAAACAACTTTATCATTTTGTTAACAGCTGGATCTTCTTTATTTTGACAGAAGGAGCTTGTATAATATAAATGTTCTAACTTGAAGAATTATTTTGCAATCGAAGTCTAGTACAACAGAAATTCCTTTGGCAACAACTTATATTTACAGCAAAAAACTTTATAGTTTGCAAGAATATGAACTTAAAATGGGGATGAAACTTGATATGTAATGGCAGCGATGGGAGGGAGGGAATGAGTGGGAAAGAGGGACTAGCTGACACTAAGCAAAAGGAAAGAAATGTACATATCAGCCGATGTGGAAGAAATAACTGTATTGTCAAAGCTTATAGAACTCATAAACTTTATAGACCATGATAAAGACAATTTGCCCCATGAAGATTAGAATGTGTTTGTGACTTTAACTAAGTATCACTATCTCACAATTCTGTGAAATTTGTGAAATTTATGTAATCAGTTAATCACAATAAAAATTGCTATAAAATAAATAAAACATTCATATACTTAGAACTTGTTAGTAAAAACTGTTGTAAAGTGGTTTGTCCACAGAAGTGTTTAGGTCTTTAGCACTGACTCCATAGCACAACAGAGCGCCAAGCAGTTTTATTTTTTGACTTCGCAACTAACTTTCCATTTTAATAAAATCATATCCATGGCACATTCAATGTTAGTATGCAAACCCATATAATAAACTATCATTAATGACTTGAATTTCAAAATCTTTACCTTCAGCAAACTTAAGTCCATTCTTACATAATCTGACATGGATTACTGGGCTGTAGCCCAGGTTTATTTTGTAGGATTAAGGCTCAGCTTGATAATTGTTGGTTTTAGTAATTTCCCAGAATTTGCTGAGGCTACAGTTCCAGGAACAACATTATAAACTTAAAAAAATGGCTTGGAGAATTAAACGTACCTATTTACCAAATTAAACCATTATTAAAAACCAGGCACAATAATGTGCACCTGTAATCCCAGCTATTCCCTTTAGAGACAGGAGGATCACAAGTTTGAGGCCAGCCTGAGCAAATTAGTGAGACCCTATCTCAAAAATAAAATAAGGGGAACAAAAACTAAAAGGGATAGAGACATGGCTTTTATGGTAGAGCATTTGCCTGGTGAGCTTGAGACCTAGGCTTCTAAGAATTTCTCTGTCTCTGTTTCTCTCTGTTTATCTTCTTTCACACAAATAGTCTGTGAGACATGATATCACTCTTGCACATAAGGAATAACAAGCCTCACATATTTATAAAATATGTTAATGCAGAGTAGGTCGACAACAATAAAAACAGTAATAAATACTTCATATCCTCATTGATCATAATCTATTCACTTGCATCCCCAGACCGACTCACTAATTCAAAATACTTGAAGTTAAATGTTTTATGGTTTGAGTTGAAGTAAAATTTTTTCTCCTCTCTCATACAGTTTTTTAGACAATTAGATTAAGAAAAAAACTGTGACTATATCTTTAACAAGTAGAATATTTAGAAAGCTACCTGTGCATTTCTTTTTTCTTCATTATATACTTTAATATTTCTCCAAAAGTATTAAATTATATTTTAAGAGTGAATATATTTTATATTCTTAGGTAACCTTGATCAGATAATTTTGAAGAATATGAATTATTGTTTAGCAACAACAGACCATTTTCTTTAAAAAGTAAAGTGAATAAGCAAACTGGATCTGCTCTTTCCAAGTCTAGAGAAGAATATTCAGACAAAATTTTATCACAAAATCTGAAATAATGAAGAAAAGCTGTTTAACTTTTTCCAAAGCCTTCCACCAGTTAGTACACTTGCATAAGTGTGCAGGTGTGTTTCAATGATTTATATGGAGTTTATAAGGCCAATCCACATGAATTGTGTTCTTCTCATCTATATTTTTGATGTGGCAACTGGGGCTTCACTGGTTGGAAAAGGGCAGAAAGGCTAATTCCTAGATACAGTGAAGACATGCTTTATCCTAGGCAAACTAACCAACCCAGAGCCCATATCCTCCACTTCCCCTAGGACACCCTGGCATTCTGGGCCCATGGTGTTGTAGGGCCAGATATCAGAAAACTTGGGAGCCCCTCTACCACATATTCTGGTGCTTGGGGAACATACTAAAATTAGCAAATCATGAACCCATCTTATCTTTTCCTCAGAAACCATAGTCAAACTCTTGCCCTATTTAATCTCTTTCTCCTCCTACTCCCTGACTAACCCTGTATTTTCCCACATGGCCTTTGGTGGCCTGTTTCCTGTTTCTAGGGAGCTGCAAGCATAAAAATCTCTTTATGATAGTAACTTCATTGTCTGCAGGCCTTTCCCAGACCTAATTAAACAAATATTCCATACACTTTAAAATACAGAGTCAACTGCTGGACCTGCTATGAAGAGTGATTCAGGCAGAGAAAATAGTTCATGCAAATGAACTCATGGAAGTGAGCTTAATATGCAGGGAGATGCCAGTGGGTCTGTCTGACTGGCACATGTTATGTGAAGGGTAAAAGGGAAGAGTAGTACTGGCAGGAAGAGGCAAAGGCTAAATCATACATCCCATAGGGACTTGAGGAAAAGGGTAAGGAGTTTGGATTTATTCTAAATGTGAAAGGAAATAACCAGGGTTTTTTAAGGAAAGAATGACACAATATGATGTATTTGTTAAAAGATCAGCCTGGGGCGCATTTGGAGAAAGAATTAAAATTAACCAAAGGACATTAGTCATTTTTTCTTCCTGATGACAAAATAACTGGGAGGACCAACTTCTAAGGAAGAAAGGTTCATTTTTGCTTATAATTTTAGATGTTTCAGTCTATGGTCCATTGGCCTTGTTTTTCTGGACCTGCGTTGGCCCAGTAAATATAGCATTGCAGGAGCTTGCAGCAAAGGAAGCTACTCAACTCTCCCAGAAAGCAGAGAGAAAAATAGGAAGGCAGGAATCCAAATTTCCTTTTTAAGGATATACCTCCAGTGGGTTTTTTTTTGTTTTTTGGGGTTTTTGTGTCCTGGGCACTGTTCCTGAGCCTCTCTGTGTTCAAGGCTAGCACTACCATGAGCCACATTCCCAGCTCACCTCCAGTGTTCTAACATCCTTCCACTAGGCTCCACTTCCCAAGGGATCTAGCACCTCTGATAGTCGACAGCCCAAGCCTTAAACACATGACTATTTAGAAGCCATTCATTCCGTGGCCCAAGGTTAGAATCAAGAAAAGCAATAATGCTGAAATTGAGACAAGAGGAGACAGCAGCTGGGACCAAGATGGTAGCTAAAAAAAGTATCCTAAATATTTGATGTGAAACAATACAAGAAAATGAAGATTGGATTATATGACAACAGAAACTTCTTCAGAAGAACAAGTATGGCTTTAAGAAGTATAAGTTATATCAATTTCTTTCTTCAATAGAATGACAGGTTACTTTCATCTAAGAGAAGGAGAGTTTTAGTACCATGTTTTGTGTTATTCAGCTTTTCAGATCCTCAAGATCACAGTGTCCATGGACCATTAATAGCATTGTTTAGGAGAGTCCTGATTTTACAAATTATTGGTCTTATAACAGTTCAATCTCCAGGCTTCCCATAGGAAATAACAATGAAATAGGCTTTTGCATGCTGAAAGTTTTGTCTAAGTTAAACTTCTGTACAGTAAGTTTTCTAATGTTACAGGAAACTTTTACTTTTTTTTTGTTGGTAGTGGGCCTGAACTCTAGGCCTGGGTGCTGTCCTTCAGTTCTTTAGCTCAAGGCTAGTGCTCTACTGCTTGAGCCACAGTGCCACTTTTGGCTTTTCTGCTTATGTGGTGCTGAGGAATCAAACCCAGGGCCTCATGCATGAAAGGCAAGCACTCTACCACTGAGCCACCTTCCCAGCCCACAGGATACTTTTTGAATTAAGAGAACATACTCTTTGGGCTTAGTTCTACCCTTCTTTCCTTTCTTCTCTCCTTCCTTCCTGTCTTTTTTCCTTTCTTCCTTTCTTTCACATCAATAGTTGCACAATGGTTATTTTATTTTAACATGTCTATTTTTCAATGCATCTCAATCAGTCATCTTCTTTACCTCCCCCAGTATTATCAAGTTTGCTTTATTCCATTTTCACACATATAGAGTATTATTAGTTTATTTTCTTTCTTTTTTCTATTTGCTTACCTCCTCCCACTGATATACACACCCTAGTCCAGACATGTATTAATGTCTTAATATTTTTTATTGACTACCTGTTGGTTGTTCAAAACAATTCCACCATGGTACCTCAAACTTATAAATATCATGTTTTAGTCAAGTTAGTTCTATAGGTGTTTGTATGTACAGTTGTATTTTAGGACTAACATCTACATTGAAACATTATATGGTCAATAAACCTTAATAATTTACTATCTGGCTCTTTGCAGAAATTTTACAATTAAAACTAATGAACAAAAAGTCTCCCAATACCAACTATCACATGTTGTTTTCTTATTTGTGGAAGTGTGGGAGAACACACAGACATACACACAAAACACACACACACACACATACACACACACACACACAAGATCATGAAAGTAATAAGGGAAATACTAAGGAAGTAGAAGGGAAAAGGAAATGGCTATATGCAAGAGTAATAGAAGGGTGAACACATCAAAATACATTATGTGCATATGAAATGCATGGAATATTACACTGAAGCACCTTACTTTGTGCAATTAATATACACTCACTAAAAGTAAAGTTTTATAAAAAATGCAAATATTTTTCATCAATTTCTCCAAAGGTTAGAGACAAAAATAAGTCTTATATGTTCTTTTTTTTCTATAGAATTCTAATTTTATGAAGATCAAGATGTTCCAAAGAAAAATTTACATTTGTAATTTAAAAATATTCTTGGTATTTGGTAACATATTTGCTTCACTGGTGTATGGACTTATGTAAGAACTTAGATGTTTAATTCATTTTTTATGTTATTTGATTATAGCACATGGGAAAATATGTCTAAAGTACTTTTGTGTCCTTTAGACATATTAGAGAAAATTGTCAAAGATTTAGAAGGGGGTTGGATAGAGAGGTTAATTCTAACATTCTCAAGAACTTTTAGTTTTTGAAAGAGGTTCTAGGTAGTCTTCAGGGATTCATGGTATTTTTGTCTGTAAACATCATCAAGGATTATCTTTCAATTTATTTTTATATGGAAAATACAAGTTAATATGTTAATATAATTCATTTCAACCTATATTTGGTTGGGGGTTATTAAATGTATTTATTTTCATATCTCCTTTGACTCATGTTTATTGCTTCAAATGAACCCCAAACTGATGGCATTAGATTAGTAATAATGAGGAGCTAAGTGAAAATATTAGTTGCCTAGAATGGGTAAAAAAGTACACCAATAAGACATTCTTGATGGTCACAAAACTCAAACAACTTAAGCAAGCTTATGAATCGCCTCTCCCTGCTAGAGTTATATACCCCAGTGGGGCAAAGCAACACTAGGAGGCCAACACAGTACCTTCTTGGCTAGGCAGGAAGGACAGAGGAGAATTTCAGTGTGCATCCTCTGAGAGCTAGGGCAGAGGGCATCGGAGGGAGGCTGGCAGGCCCTGTGAGGGATACCTGCCCTCTCAGGAACTTTGATTCTTCCTTGTATCTGGCTTCATGAGGAGAGCTGCCAACATGGTTTCCTGTTTGGCTTTACTTTGTTGGGTGCTTACAAATCCCATCTATGTTGTCCCCTTTCTCCCAGAACCACCCTGACGGAGGAAGCAAGGTGACCGTGGACACCGAAAGGAGGTGGTGTGCCTGGAAGCCCCTTGGAACACATCTGGATGACTAAAGTTCTAGCCATTGTGTAATCAAGTGCCCCAGTCCTTGGCAGGGCAGAGAGAAGGATGTGTCCTTAGAGAAGATAAACTCTAGTGATGCAATCATGACTACAGTTTGATTTAGGCTTTGGCATTCCTGTTGACTGGGAACAATCCTATTTTTTTTTGTACTTTATTCTAGTCTGTCTAATGTTTGCTTTTCTATACAGTTTGAGAAATTCTGTCTTCCATATTTTCCCTTTTCCCCCTATGTATTCTACATAATGTCTTGTAGCATTCAGACTTTTAGACAACAACAACAACAAAAATCCTGATTGTCACCTGTTTAAAAATGTGGACTGAATCTACCATGAATCTACCACACATTTATTTGTATTTCATAGAATTTTCTATAGGCAAATGGAATTTACTTCGTTATATAAAAGTCAAAAGTCATTTTATAATTGGACACTGTGAGCAATTGAACTTGTTAACCTTCCTAAGAATTGTCAAAGAAGGTAATTTATTGAGTGTGTGTGCTAGATACTTGTTAGAGACAACTGTAGAAAGTACAGATGAAAAATTAGGATGAACAAAGTCAGCCTTATCAAGAATTATGAAAAACAGGATGTCACATGGTCTCAGCAAAGCTGCTGATGCAAATTGAATGCCTCCTGTTTGTTTACTTAAAATATGACGAAGAGCTGTAGCTTTAGTTCCATTGAAACAGATAATATATTCACCATAGCCTCGTAACCAAACACATACTGGGCTACCTGCCAGAATTCCAGGTTTTTGTTTGATTTTGTTTAGTTATAAGCTAAGCAACTTCTATGTTTATGTTTTCTCCTCCTAGTGAAGTTCAGTAACAGTTTGAATACTGGTTTGGGAATCAGAGGTACCTGAGCTCAAATTTGCTATTCTGCTAATTACCCAGAAGGATATCAGGTAAATGTTAACCTTTCTGAGATTTGCTTTCATCATTTGTGAACTCAAAATGTTAATAGCTATATTGCAACATTGTTTTTAATGATTAGAGTTACTAATACAAATGCTTTGGTATATTTCATAAAGTCAGGTATTCTACAAAGGAAGAAAATACTACTTATTGCAAGCTTAGTAACATATGTTTTTGTTGTTTGTTTTTGTGTATGTGTGTGTGTTCTTGGGGCTTTTCTGGCTCACTTGCAATACATGTCACCATTAAAAAAATGTATCCAAAATTTATATTATAGAAAAGTGCTTATGATAAAACATTAAGTATAAAAGCAAGCTACAGGGGCTGGGAAGGTGGCTCAGTGATAGAGTGCTTGCCTTGCAATTCCTCACCACCACATAAGCAGGAAAAGACAGAAATGGTGCTGTGGCGCAAGTGGTAGAGTGCTAGCCATGACCGGAAGAGCTGAGGGAGAGTGCCCAGGCCCAGAGTTCAGGCCCCACAACTGACCAAAAAGTAAATAAATGAATAAATAAAAATAAAAGCAGGCTACAAATGCATATATAGGGCCCAGATTTGATCATATTTACACATTTGTGTCAAATTGCAGCCACTTTTTCTATTTAGTATTTTTGGGGGAGAATTTTATTTTTGCTTATTAAATAAGGATGACATAGATGTCCGGTACGTATGGTAATAATATTAAAATGCCTGGCAAACAGAGTTGATTTAATTTTATGCATTTCAATGAAGTTGTGATTTTTTTTTTTTTTGCTGGGGGGGGGGGAGGGTTGTCCGGTCATGGGGCCTGTACTCTAGGCCTGGGTACTGTCCCTCAGCTCTTCAGCTCAAGGCTAGCGTTCTACCACTTGAGCCACAGCACCACTTCCGGCTTTTTGTGGTTAATTGGAGATAAGAGTCTCATGGACTTTCCTACTTCGACTGGATTTGAACCACAATCCTCAGATCTCAGCCTCCTGAGTAGTTAGGGCAGAGATTTTTTTTTTTTTTTTTTTTTTTTTTTTTGCTGGTCGTGGGGCCTGATCTCTGGGCCTGGGCGCTGTCCCTCAGCTCTTCAGCTCAAGGCTAGCGCTCTACCACTTGCGCCACAGCACCACTTCCGGCTTTTTTCTTTATGCTTATGTGTTGCTGAGGAATCGAACCCAGGGCCTCAGGCATGCAAGGCAAGGGCTGAGCCACCTTCCCAGCCCAGTTGTGATTTTCATTTTTGTAAAATATTCATGTAGAATAAATCTTCATATAAAATAAATCTCAGGTGTAATGTCTTGCAATTCATGATGTAATTTTTAGTTTGAAAAATATGGAACCAGGAAGTAGTGGGTTTTTCTTGTCATCCTAGGTACTCAGGAGACCCAGATCCCAGAGGATCATGGTTTAAAGCCATCCCAGACAGAAACATTTAAGACAGAATCTCTAAAAGAAGTGTGAATCAAATGGTAGTGCCAGCTGAATAAGAAAGCTAAGCAAGCTGAGCAAGAGTGAAGCCTTGAGTTCAAACCCTGGCCAAAAATAAACAAACAAAAAAATGTGTTGGAAGAGTAGTTATCTGGATTCTGAAAATTTTCTGAAAATTTTGGAGTATAGAGTATATCATAAGGACCTGAATCATAGATGGTAATTTTGACCTAGAAGAGGTATTATATCTGGGCAAAGGGAGGAGAGAGAATGATCATTTGAGATGAGTTTTCACAGCAATCTGGATTAAACATGCAGTAAACATGTTTAATAAAGTAGTTGTGAACCATTTGCCTCCAGGGTGATATAATTGGCAAATTCTGTGTCATTTGTTATAGTCCCACCTACGATTAGTAATTTAGTCATGATGGGACTTTCCATAAGATGAGTAACACAGATGAGTTACTGAGAAAAGGAAGAGCAAGCAATCATTGAAAACCTCTACTAAACTTTTTGATGAGTTTGTATAAAGGGTGATTTATTATTATTTATTTACTATAGGTGAGAATTTGACCTTTTACCATGATACTAACAGCAACTACTTGAGTAGTTTTTATTTATTTTTGGCAGTGGCACATGGGTTAACACTTCATGTTGATGTAATTAGACTTTTTAAAGCAGTAGGTTTTTCTCTTGCAGATACCAAGTCAACTGAATTCATGACTGAGTTAAAATTAATCATCTTCAAGCAGAAGTGATTTTTTTCTAGAAGACACTGTTGTTTCAAATCTTAACATATGTCTGTAGTTTATCATTTACACTGCCCAGTTGTCAATAAAAAATTACTAGGTAGACCCAGAGAAGAGATCATAGAACTGAAAACAGAGTAAAACCAGTGTGTATGGGGGGGTGGGGAGGAATGCTCATCAGACCTCCTAACAATGGAGTTATCATATATAGAATTACAATAATGGATATAAAAATTGCTATTAATAAATTCTGGAAATCAAATAAGCTCAGCGTAAAAATGAAAAATAGAAAATATTTACTATACCCCAGACTTTTGAGGCCTTGAGAGAGTTGCTTGATGTAATGCTCCCAGAAGCCATTCACTGCACACTGCTCCTCAGAGTTAGAATTGAAACTTTGCACTCTGTCCTAGTGAAGTGGTGCCTTGGATTCACAAAGAGGCTGCACAAGAAAAGATGTCAAAGGGTTGAACTGACGCAACCTTCCTGGGAAACAGCATAGCTGATCTGAGATCCTCCCAACCAGCCATAATATCTTTCCTCTCTGTGACTGGGCTAGCCCGGTTATAGGTTGGACTGCTATGGTACTATTAAGAAATGGAATTGCCTGGTGCTGGTGACTTATGCCTGTAATCCTAGCTACTCAGGAGGCTGAGATTTGAGGATTGAGGTTCAAAGCCAGCCGGGGAAGGAAAATCCATGAGACTCTTATCTCCAACTAACGCCAGAAAACTGGAAGTGGTGCTGGGGCTCAAGTGGTAGAACGCTAGCTTGAACTGAAGAGCTGAGGGTCAGTGCCCAGGCTGAGTTCAAGCCCCACAACTGACAAAAAAGAAAGAAAAAAGAAAGAAAGAAAGAAAGAAAGAAAGAAAGAAAGAAAGAAAGAAAGAAAGAAAGAAAGAAAGAAAGAAAGAAAGAAAGAAAGAAAAAAAAGAAAGGAAGGAAGGAAGGAAGGAAGGAAGGAAGGAAGGAAGGAAGAAAGAAAGAAAGAGGAAGGAAGGAAGAAAGAAAGAGGAAGGAAGGAAGGAAGGAAGGAAGGAAGGAAGGAAGGAAGGAAGGAAAAGAGAAAGAAGTGGAATCATGATTGGTACCCTAGCTTATCTAGGCACTCGATAATTATGATATGCCATGCTGGTGTCATCCCTGGGGCTACCTGGCCTCACAGAGGCTGCAATGCTGTCATTCCAGTATCTAGAATTACCACTATGTAATGTCCCATGTTTTGGAACTTGAAGAAGATTCATAGAATCTCTACCACCTCATTATTATAGATTACAGCCTTTATACTTCTGCTAATTACACACTAAAATCCTTTGCAAGTGAAAGTTTTTTCCCAATGAGAGTTACTCAGTGATGTTTGGAAGAGGTGATTGTTGTACCAGATGCATAGAAATTAACACAGAGATAGAAGAAACACACCCACCCACCCCCACAGAGGGAGAAACAGAGACAGAGAGACAGAGAGAGACAGAGAGAGAGAGAGAGAGAGAAGTATGCCATAACTAAAGAAACACAATAACTCTTCAAAGAAATGGAATGATCCAAGTTTTACAAGAGGAAATTTGAAATGATGATCTTAAGGAAACACATTTAGATATGCATGAATGTAACACTTGAGAGGTTGAATCGGAAAGTTTGCAAGTTTATGACCATCTGTGGCTATATAGTGAGCTCCAGGACAGCCGAGGATACATAGTGAGACCCGCCTCAAAAAAAAAAACACTATAAGGAAAAAATAAAAATCAGGAAAATCAATCATGATCTGAATTTTAAAAAGAACAAAACACATCTTGGAGCTGAAAAATTTAATCAATGCAATGTAAATATTGAACTTTGATGAACTAAGCAATAAACAGAAACAACCTTTTTAAAAGGTTATCTCTTGAACCAGGTGCCCGTGGCTCACGCCTATAATACTAGCTACTCAGGAGGCTGAGATCTGAGGATCGTGGTTCAAAGCCATCTTGGGCAGGAAAGTCAGTGAGACTCTTATCTCCAATTAACCCAGAAAACTGGAAGTGGTGCTGTGGCTCAAGTGGTAGAGCGCTAGCCTTGAGCTGAAGAGCTGAGGGACAGCACCTAGGCCCAGAGTTCAAGCCCGACAATTGATAAAACAAACAAACAAACAAAAAGGTATCTCTTGAAATGACCCAAGCAGAGGAAAATACAATTTACAAAGACTTCCTACAGAACTCATGGGACACCAACGAGTAAACAAATTTAGCATAAGAAGTATTCCAAAGGATGGAAAACTATGAATCAGCAAGTGTGTTTAAGGAAATAATTTCTAAAATCTTTCTAGTCTTGGAAGAGATATGAACATACAGATGTAAGAAGACCAAAAATCCCAAGTAAATTCAATCTAAAAATGTCATCATGTTAGGAAATGGAAAAACTTGGAAAAAATTATATTAAGTGAAGTAAGCCAGGCCCAAAGAAACATAGGTCCCATGGTTTCCCTTATTTGTAATATCTAGTATATGTATGAGTCAAGTGGAAAAGGTCAGATAATGTGATGTCAGGAAAATGAACCCTTAGATGTGTATTTTAAGGTTTTTTTCTTTCATGCATGTGTTTCTAACGCATTTATAAGATTATCTCTTTGTTTTGTATGTCCCTCCTCCACAGTATAACCCCTGCTTTCACTATATTTGATGTCAGTATAACTTGTGGAGGAGATGGGGAAAAACCAGTTGTTTAAGGATACAGGTGGACCTGTTGCAACAATGAGAAGTACAAGTGGTCAGGTCCAAAACGAGCTTTACAACGTCGGTGCGGGGGGGGGGGTGAAGGGGGGGAAGGAGAAGGATTGGGATTGGGGGGGAGGGGGGAAGCTGGGAAGGGATGTGAAGGGTAAACACAGGAGGAGGCTGCAATGCTTGGTAAGAAATGTACGCATTATCCTGCCCATGTAATTGTAACTCCTCTGTACAGTATGTTCACAAATAAAATAAAATTAAATTTAAAAAAAAGTCATCAATGAGGAATATTATAGTTAACCTACCAAAAGAAAAATATCTAAAAGTTCAAAGTCACATATAGAAGAATTTAAGAATTTACATTAATCTGTCAGTGTATCTCTTAGTAGAAATGTTCATGACCAGGTAGACCATACATACTCACAAATTATGTGTTTGTATTATATATAATATATGAGAAAAATTGCCAGCTAATTACTATAGCTAGCAAAGCTGTCTTTCAGAGTTGATGTACAAATAAAGATATTCCCAAACCAGCAAAACCTGAGGAAATTCATCCTCACTAGACTATCTTTATAAGAAATATTTAAGGGAGCTCTGCATCTGGAAACAGACAGATAATAATTGCCCTCATGGGACTATGGAAAAGTAGGAAACTCACTGGTAGAGCATATATCCAAATGAGAAAAAGAACCAAGCCATATCAGCACAGAAAACCGCAAGCTCACAGAACAATTTGAAGAAAGAAGAACTGATCAGAAGATAAGATGACCATGTATGAGTTAAGTTCATACGTGTGATTAATAACCTTAAATGTAAACAGATTATGTTTAATGATTGGAAAGACATCTAGCTGAATGAATTTTTTGGAAAAAAAAAACCCTCAACATTGTGCTATATAGAAGAAACTCACTTCACCTATAAAGGTGAGAAAAAGATATTCCATATAAATGGAATGAGTAGGAATAGTTGTACTTACATGCTTAGATTCTTTCCTGGTCTGATCTGTTCAGTATCCCAGATGGCTGTTTCATTCCCAAGATTTGAGAAATTGTCTCCTATTATCTAATTGAATATGTTTTTGTATTCCTTTAGTTTTTACCTATTTTTCTTCATCTGTGGCTCTGATTCATAGTTTTGTCTTTTAAGTAGAGTTCATAGTGTTGGAATATTCCTATTATACTTTTCCCCCAAATTTCATTATCAGATTGTTCCAATATATTGTTTGATTTTGAGCTCTGAGAGTCTATCTTTGATTTAATTACTCTACCATAGATTTCACTGGTTTTTTATTTGGTTTATTGAGCTTGCCATTTCCAGAATTTGTTAGGTTGTTTTTCAGGATTTCTGTATCTTCATTAAATTCCTTTTTTGTATCCTGTGTTGTTTTTTTCTTACTTCATTCAGCTGTTTATTTGTATTCTCATTCATTTCTTTCAGCTATTTGTATCCTCTTTGGATTTATTAATTCATTATATATGTCCTTTTTCACTTCTTTGATTATTTTAAAGCTCATACTTTGAGATCTTTGGGCTTGCTTTCTCTTCATTGTCCTAGTGTCTGTTACTGTGGGAATATGACCTTTTCAAGATGTTATTTTACCTTCTTTTTTCATATTTCCTTTGTCCCATTGTTGAGATATATCTATCTGAGGCTAATTGGTTGGAAGTTACAATCACCTGTAGTCTTGCTGTTGAAATGTTTCCAACAGTTAGGCAGGACTTTGTAGTATGAAAAAATGCAATATACTTTCTCCTCTTTGAACTGGGAAATATCTCTGTATTCAAACATTTCCCTATATGCTGAGGGCACCCAGGCTGGTCCTCAGCACCACTCCTACGGAGAATTAGCTGGCATCTCATATTTTCTTGTGGTGTATAAATCGGTTTTATCTGTGATTTGTGAGCAGGCTTGTTTTAGTCAGTTGTACACATATGTGTTGCTTCTACTTTAGAGGCTTCCGATTTTTGGTTTACTGGAAACGACTTGATCACAGTGTTTTTGAGTCTATGGACCATGCAAGTGCTCTACATGGCTCTCCATATATATCCCCTGCAACCTGAAAAATGTACCTATTATGTGCTTAGGATTAGGGAAACAATGGTACACTGTGTTCTAAACCAATGACAAAGTAGTACTAAGGGAAAAAGATCTCTACATATGAGTCTCAGTGCTTTGTGACTCCATGTATTAGGTCTTCACACTGAGGTTACAAAGGGTAAGATGGGGATGTTTAAGCCATTCACTGCCTGAACTTCTGGTGCTCTTTTTTTTTTAAATTTAATTTAATTTTATTTGTGAACATACTGTACAGAGGAGTTACAATTACATGGGCAGGATAATGCGTACATTTCTTACCAAGCATTGCAGCCTCCTCCTTTGTTTACCCTTCACATCCCTTCCCAGCCTCCCCCCTCCCCCACAATCCCAATCCTTCTCCTTCCCCTCCTTCCCCCCCTACCCCCCCCCCCCCCCCGCACCAACGTTGTAAAGCTTGTTTTGGACATGACAACTTGTGCTTCTCATTGTTGCAACAGGTCCACCTGTATCCTTAAACAACTGGTTTTTCCCCATCTCCTCCACAAGTTATACTGACATCAAATATAACTGCTCAGTTACCTATAGTAGGCAGGTAGGGCCACTGACCACCCAGCCCCTCACTACTTCCTAAGTTCCCACTCCATGCTCAAAGCTTGACCAACTCAGAACTCCTCTCACTCTGGAGAGTCTTCCACCTGGACACTAGGAGGGTGTGACTCAGAGCTCCTGGGGTTGTAAATTTTATTTTGACTTAAGTCCCCAGGCACAGTCTAGTCCTAGAGATTTCTTGGCTGCAGGCTTGCTTACGAGTAGCTAATGCAGGTGCTGGGAATCTTTCTGTTGTCAAGTGCTATTTGGATATTTATAACATCATTTTCTTTTAGAAAAAAAAAGATCAAATACAGGCAAACAGGCCGTGGGTGGCCAAAAAGTAGCATACATGCCTGTTCACCATGTACCAAATGTGACCAGAAGGAGTAGGGAACATTTTTACTCCCCATCCTTGAGTGATCTGATATACTGCCTAACTGTAAAGCAGGTAAAACAACTTGATTGCTCCTCTAATAGTTCACCTAATTTGAGCTCTCTCCCAGCAGGGGGTGGGAGATTTCTTTCTGGAACTCCTACTCTCAGCTCTCATTTTATCTCTAAGTAAAAATATCTTTGCCACTGAGTGCTTCCTCTGTTGGGATTTTTTCACCTGAAGCTGGTGGGTAGTTGACTCAGAGGTCTTTGATTTGTAATTGTTCCTTGAGTTTCAAGTCCCTTTCCCCCTGTTAATATTCTGCCTGTATAGTCTAGTACTTTTTCCGCTTCCCTTATTTTAAAGCTCTTTATAGTTTCTCCAAACAATTAAGACAATATTGAATATTTTTAGAGTATAATTATTCAATGTTATAAGTGAGGTGACAAATTGTATACAGTGTTGTTGCAAATGTCAGTCTGTTTGTTATTTGGCTGTTAGTTCTATTCTGCTTATACTATGGATTGAACTCAAGGCTACATGTGTGAAAGGAAGGTATTCTACTACTTAAGCCACAAAGATATTGGTTTTATCCTTTTATTGTTGTTATGTTTACCTTTGTTCTTTATTGGCAGTTAATCTTTGGTTTTCTTCCTGAAAACCACAAAGCATGAAAGCATATGACTATAGAATGGGGACTCAGCTCATTGATGTCTTGTGTCGACAGAAGTATAGTGAAGGAACAATGTATAAACCCCTAGGCTAATAAATGTCACTTCTAAGTAAACCAGGAGCTCTAAAACTTATATGCTTGTTCCTGTGCTAGAAAAGAAATAAAATTTATTTGCAGTGTTCTTACTTGGCACCCAACTTCCTAGCTTACAAGTCCTTAAACATAACAATATTCAGTCCAACTGACCACATCAACTAGGAGTTGTTCTTTGGGTCTGAGTGCGGAAGAGAAAAAGGTGACAGTTTAGAAAACCTGGTGGGTACATGATTAGGACAGACATCTCTTTCCTTCTGAAGCCATAGGAACATTCTTCATCTTTACCTGGAGGGCATAGCTACTGCTTCTTTTTGTAGCTGCTGGTCTGTCCTAGTTACTTGCCTTCCTCTCCTTTCTCCTCCTCTCCCACTTCTTCCTCCTCCTCTTCTTCCTTTTCTTCTCCTTTTTTCCTTTGGAAGCTCTCCTGCTACTAATTTTCCAAGAAGACAGTTATACCAGGAACTTTACATCCATGATGCTTTCATGGAGGTCTTCCTTCTGCCCTTCCCTGACATTTTATCTCAATTGAGAGACCATTGTACTATCAGTGTCAGGGAGGTGCATCTGGGTCTTAGGCCAGACTTTTACTCAGGTCATTGTGTGTGAAACATTGGACTGCTGAGGTATGCCTGGCTGCCATCCACACAATACCCAGAAGAAGATCATTCAGAATAAGTTGTGGAATGCTTATTAGAACACGAAAGTGCTTGAAAAAGTTTAATACACCGGTTAAAGGAAACAAGAAAATGTCATGAGAATCTCAGCTCAGTTGTGGGTAAGACTCTGTTTGTATTAATCTGTTGTTGGAAGACTAAGGAGAAAATAAATACATTTCTATCTTGTGGCTATATAAAATCTATATTTATCAGTCTACAGAAGAAGGCAAATGAGTTTTGTGCTGGAAGAGTTGACTACAGTCTAACTAGAAATATACTCTTGTGACCCTAATTCATTCAGGTTTCTATATACAAAGAATAGCAGTAGGGCTGGGAAGGTGGCTCAGTGGTAGAGTGCTTGCCTTGCATGCATGAGGCCCTAGGTTCGATTCCTCAGCACCACATAAGCAAAAAGAAAAAAAGCCAGAAGTGGCGCTGTGGCTGAAGTGGTAGAGTGCTAGCCTTGAACTGAAGAGCTGAGGGATAGCACCCAGGCCAAGAGTTCAGGCCCCATGACTGGACCCCCCCCTCCAAAAAAAAAAAAAAAGAATAGCGGTAAATGGGACACAATTGTCAGTCTTAAAATAAATTTATTTTGGATTTTCTGGTAACCCATACACTTTTTTGGAAACCATCTTCTATGAACACAGTCATATTTGTTATGTGACCTTGTTTGCTCTAGTGGTCATTCTTAGCTTTCTAGGATAAATGAAGTCATTCTATAGTCCTTTAGAAATGACATTTTAAAAAATGGTCAGTTTTCACTGGCTGCTTAAATAAAGCACAGACTGAGAAGACATAATTTACTAAAGAGGTAGAGACTCTGTAGAGAGAAAAGAATTAGATACACAGATATAAATAAAACAAAGGACTATATAGCTCTGGAGGAAAAGGAGCTAGATTCCTTATTCCAAAGGACATTTCCTGAGTTTCTTTGGAACTCAGATCTAGAGATTCTGATGACAAATGTGTTACCATAGTCAGAGTGATGGTTAAAGGCCTGGGTTGAATTTATATTTGTTGACTTGGGGACTTCTGGATCAGCTATGCATACCGATTTCTTATAGGGTCCAGGATAATAATTGATAAGAGATTATGATTTTAATTATGTAATATCTTTCTTTTCTGTCATCACAAGATCAGCTGGCTTCTTTCAGTCTTTTTTTCATAATTCCTTTTAATTTTTACAAAACAGCTAAAAACTATTTCCTACTGAAATAAACCTTTCCTCAGCATTTAGCTGTCTAACTGATGGGAGGCCTTCTGACACCTTCAGTCATATTAGCAGACAAAGGATGTGGTTTTTGCTATTTATAAATGCATAGATTACATCAGAAGTAAAAAGTTATTCTGAGTAAAAAGGGTGAAAGCTAGACAGATGTAGCATTAGGATTTCTATACTAAAGAAAGCACTGGACTAGAGAGTAGC
Source organism: Dipodomys merriami (assembly GCF_024711535.1). Taxonomy (NCBI): domain Eukaryota; kingdom Metazoa; phylum Chordata; class Mammalia; order Rodentia; family Heteromyidae; genus Dipodomys; species Dipodomys merriami. The sequence continues at coordinate 89,974,822 of NW_027203381.1, forward strand.
ATTAAGATGCTGGAGTTGACTACAATAAATTCACAATAGAAATTTAACAATGTGGTGGTGAGTAGTTACACATATTTAACTCGTATAACCAGCTTCTGCTCTACACTTTCTACCCCAGTGTCTTTCTGTGGCTGTCTGTCCCAGTCTTGCTTGTAGCTGTTACTTTTGGTACTTCAACCTTGCGCTGTATTTCTATTAATTTCATTGAGGATAAGTTTTCGTAGCAGTTTGTCTTTTTAAAAAATATGAATGATTTGGGGGAGCAGATGAAAATAGGTTATTCAGTTTTGAGCAGCTGACATAAATGTATCAGAAACTTTATTCTGAATTGTATCACATTGGCAAAATGCAAATGAACAAAGTAATTAATGATGGTTGGACCCTTGTCCTTGTTCCAGACTTTAATGAAAATATTTCTAAGGTTTCTTCATTATGTTTAGTTACCTAAGAACTTTTCTTTTTTGGAGACAGGATCTTCATATGTATTTCAAGCTAGCTTTGAACTCAAAATTCTCTTGCCTAAGCCTTGAAACTTCTGAGATTAGACTTTATATTACCCTTCTCAGCTTTTTACCAAGAACTTAAAAAAATCTATGCATTTATGAATGGCAAGTATGGATTATTGAAGAGTCTACTCTCCTAAAATTATTACTTTAGGATTATTAAAAAGCCTTCTCTCCTAAAATCATAATGTTATATTTTACACTGTTGCTGGAACTTTCCTTCTTGAGATGCATTTTACTTATTAACATGGACTGATTTATGTACACAGAGGTTTTGTGTTATAAGAAAAGTTCGTAAAACTAATCTTGCCTAAAATATATGATTTTTCCCTCTTTCCTTCCACTACTTTCTTTCTTTTTCTGTTTTTTCCTTTTCTGTTGATGTCTCTTCCTCTCTTTCTTATTTTTTTTTGGCAAGGGGGGGTATGGTCGTGGGGCCTGATCTCTGGGCCTGGGCACTGTCCCTCAGCTCTTCAGCTTAAGGCTAGCGCTCTACCACTTGAGCCATAGTACCACTTCTGGCTTTTTTTCTTTTTTCTTTTTTTGCTTATGTGGTGCTGAGGAATCGAACCCAAGGCCTCATGAATGCAAGGCAAGCACTCTACCACTAAGCCACCTTCCCAGCCCTTCTCTTCCTCTCTTTCATCATGAACAAATGAACAAAGGAAACACTTTTTTTTGATTTAACAATTCACTCATTTAAATATTAATCATTGTAGGACTCTATCTTTCTATGAGCTAGTTTGCATAGTTCCTGTCTCACTTATTACTAGTCTTATATAACTTGTTTATTTCACTCAAGTTTTAACATTTTAATGCTGATAAACATGATCATAAATCTCAAGATTTAAAAATTTGGGCCAACCACTGGTGGCTTATGCCTGTAATCCTAGCTAGTCAGGAGACTGAGACCTGAGGATCACAGTTTAAAGCTAGCCCAAAGGAAAGTCTCTGAGACTATTATCTCCAATTAAGTACCCCAAAACTGGAAGTGAAGCTATGGATCAAAGTGGGAGAGCACTAGCTTTGAGCACAAGAGCTCAGGGATAGTGCCCAGGCCCTGAGTTCAAGCCCCATGACCAACAAAAAATATTCTTGGTTGTATTTGTAATCACATTCACTTTAATAATATTTTTATATCTGATTTTATAATCAGTCTAAAATTTATTTTAAACAAATTTAAAGCTGTGTGATTTTCTGTTTTTTTCCTTCCATCTTATTTTATTAATAATCCTCCATCAATGTCCTCTAACTCAAAACATCAGGAAATAAAGTTGTTGCATCAAGAAATGAATACCCCCCATGGGAAATTGTATGGGCTCCCTCAAAAGGAGTTTGGCTTTTCACTGTGTGAAATTAAGGAAATGATCTTGGCTTAAGATTGGATACGGTCAGAAGGTAAGAGTATTCTGTAATTGGGTATATATTTAAAATTAATCTATCTACTTACCTTAAAAGTTTTAATTTTCATGTAACACTTGTACTTATTTGTGAGATATGACCATGGCTTAGTAATTATATATAATGAATAGTGATCAAATAAGGATAATTGGCATTTCTATCTCAAGTATCATTTCTATATGGGAATAGCATTCAAATATGAAACTTCTAGATATGAAATGTAGAAGTCTAGTTTTGAAATTTGTACACTAAGTGTGCTGCTGTGCTACAGAACATTAGACCTATTTTATTTTCCTTAGCTGTGCTTTTGACCCATTACCCATCCTTGCATGGTTCTCCCTCTCCTGTTGCTTTCTAGTGTCTTCTATTCTGCTCTTTACTTCTGAGTTATTGACTTGTTCACTTTTAGTTTCCACATATGAGAGTATGTGTTATTTATCTTTCTGTACCTGAATTGTTTAACATAATTTCCTCCACTTTATACATACACATGAAATCATGTGTATGTATTTCATCTTTTTATGATTGAATATTATCCCATTATGTGTATACCACATTTTTGTATATATATATTTCCATTTTTATTGTAAAAATACTGTACAGAGGGGTTACATTTACATGAGTAAGGTAGTGAGTACATTTCCTATGGAGCATTGTTACCTCCTCCTTTGTTTTTCCCCTTCCATCCCTTCCCTCCCCAACTCCTTGCCAACCCCCCACCCCCGGACTTGTAAAGTTTGTTTTCAACATAGTGTCTTGTACATCTCATTGTTACAATGGGTCAATCTGTATCCTTATTTCATCATTTTGTTACTTCCTTTCCCCTCCTCAAATTAGAAAACTATATATACAAGATGTAGGGCACTGGAATCAAATACAGTGAAAACAGGGGTTATACCATGGGGGAAGAACATACAAAAGAAACAAAAGAATTACATGGTACATTATAAATACATTAAAAATAACAGCAAAAAAGATAAAACCTCTTGTGTCCCTATCTTGGGGTTCATTTCACTTAGCATTATCTTATATGGTCATATATACATAGCTTTTGACCTTGTCTGCTTGTCCTAGACATATACTAGTTATTGCAAATAAGGGAAACTATGGGACCTGTGTTTCTTTGGGCCTGGCTTACTGTATACTGCATTTTAACATTCATTAAGCTGGATCTGGGAAGGTGGTGCAGTGGTAGAGTGCTTGCCTTGCATGCATGAGGCCCTGGGTTTGATTCCTCAATACCATATAAGCAGAAAAAGCCAGAAGTGGTGCTGTGGCTCAAGTGGTAGAGCACTAGCCTTGAGCCCAGGCCCAGAGTTCAGGCCCCACTACCAACAAAAAAAATTCATTAAGTCATGGATGAACACCTTGGTCAGTTCCACACCTTAGCCATGGTAACTAGAAATGCAATAAGTATAATCATGTATCTTTTCGCTATACCAATGATATACCAATGATTGCAGAACCGTAGGGTAATTCTATTTTCAGTTTTTAAAGAGACCTTCACAATATTTCCCATAGTTGCTGTACTAATTTGCATTCACCACAACAGTTCTTAAGAGTTTCCTTTTCTTACAAATATTTGCTACTTTTATCTTTTTGATAGAGGATATTGTGAGGTAAGATGATATGGATTGTGGTTGTAATTCCTATTTACTGAATGATTAGTGATGAACATACTTTTCCATGCTTTGTATAGAGAATTATAGTGAGGATATACTCATAATTGCAAGTTTTTTACTAGCCAGGAGATAACTGACATTTTGTGAATTACAGTGACCAACCTCATTTTGTTGAGTCTAAACAAAAGTATAAAGTTGCTGTGTCTTTATCACTTTATAATAGTCTCAGAGTGTCATTTTCTGCTGTCAGTGTTCTGTGAAATTACTCTGTCCAACGGAACAATGTGGCCTCACCAAAAGTTACAGACGAACTCCTGGCTACCTAGTTTCAGCCTAAGGCAATTTCTTATATGTCCAGGTAAAACATAGAACCTTTTCCTGGGTTTAAAACTATAGTAAGTTAAATCTTACCCAAATGGGGACTGAAAAAACTGAAAGGAATTGAAAACTTAAGTTGCTTATGGGAGTATAAATTGAGATAACCATTGAGTCCCAGAAATTTCACTTTTGGGAGTATAGCCAGTGGAAATGAGAACCTATGTCTAACTGACTTTATCTGTAATAAAAATTCTAATACTTTAGTTGTAATATCTTAAAATTGGAAACAATCCAAAAGTTTGTCAAAAGCAGAATGATTACATTGCAATGCTGACATAATGGCTATTTAAACACAATGGCATTTGTTAACTGCAAAAAGGAAAAACTCTACAGATACATGTAAACTTGAACATAATGTTCACAATTAGTATAAACTCCCCCTTCAATTTCTGCTAGAACTACAATTGTATATTTTGTGGCAACTATTCACAGTTCTTATCCTTTTGGCTGAAAATTTGAGATTCTTGCTAGATCACTTGACTTAAATGTTCAGTCTATTAACTTGAACTTTTTCCAATATGTTTAAGAACCTATTTAATAGGTTCACTTTAAATTGAATATTTGTATTTGAACAATTTTTGGTTGCTATTTAAGCATATTGAAATATTTAGGTTACTCCTCAATAAAATTGTCATAGTGGAAATGTTTCTGACCTAATTAGCTTTCTGCGAGTTTAAAAAGTGTCACTCTAAAACAGGACCTATAATCCAGAATGGTGTAAAGTTTTAGATGTAAGTATCTTTCAATGAACATTTCTCTTGATAAACTTATGAAGTACTATTAAGCTACTTTTTTACAGACTATTAAATTTAGGCAATAAAGAGCCAAAAACATAGTCTTGAAACTAGCATACAGGGCTATAGAACCCTCTGCTTCATCTCAGGTAGTACTAGCTGAATGAGACGCTTTGAGAAGTCAGGGTCTTGCATACTCATTATTTCCTCTTGAAAGTAATTACCCGAGTAGCTCCTAGTTGGCTCACAGTAGAGCTGACAGGAGAAAGCATGCCCTGGGCTACATTTAATTGCTTCTATGTATAAATCTGATTTCCTACACTACCATTGGCTATAAAAATGCATCTGGATACAGAGGCTAGCCATCTACTTCATATCCTTCAGATGAAGTCATCCTTTCTATTCCAGGAGTTTTTGCCTTCAAATTTGGCTTCTTTACATTTGATTTGAAGAAGCCCCTACTACTTGTAAGTTTATAATACACATGTAAATGAGGAACCACTGCTTGTGGTTCACCATTTAAACTGCACTGCTTGAACTGACAAACTCTTCGCCTTTACTTGATTGTCTTGGAGACCATAGAGAAGGGTAGGTCTGATATCCTCTTGTATCCCACAGGAAGGTTTATTTCCAACCCACCATTGGTAAAAATTAATCTTTCTTCAACAGAAATCTCTTTACACAGTTATAATGCAAAACAGATTTATTTTCATCCATAACAGTGAGCACTAGGAAACGTTGAAAGGAGAACGGTATTCAGTCAGAAGCTGAAATGAGAGGGATTGTAAATGTGCCAGCCCCGCGAACCCACAGACATGGGAAAACATGGTGTGCTGCTTTCAGAAGCTAAGTTGCTTGATCAGAGGTGGTAGTGGGCTCTTCATGCATATTTCCTTCCTCTTGCATCTCTAGTGATTTTGTCTCATAATCAATTTGGTATTCCAGAAAATCCTCATTCCTTTTTTGTTTAATCAGAATATCCCTTAGGATTCTTCCAAGCTAAAGTAAAACAAGGAAACACTTGCATTAAGAACCCTATTTGCAAATATAGCCTATAAATCAACGGCACTGGGAATATGTCCAAAATATAGACTCCCTAACCCATTAAAAGTAGTACTTTCATGTTCAAAAGCCAACAGGTGATTTATGTTCATATGGAAGTTGCAAGAGCACTAATCAAAGACAATTCAAGGCCCCAAGACCTCCAGGTGAAGCTAAGCATTCACTTTCAATAACTATTGGTGTTTCCCATCAAAAGGATGGATTAAGAAACAAGGTTCTCATGTGCTTTGCTGAATGGAAACTCCTGCGTACAAGTGATAATAAAATTCATTCTAAAAAGAGAAACAAGGTACTATTGTAGTGGATTTCACTTCTCTTTGAGCTATATAGAGAAGTTCTGAATAGCCAACCATCGCTTATTCTTAGATTTAGATGTATGTGGTCAGGCTAGGGCATAGTCTTTGTATCTGGTTCATCTCATGGTCCAACTAGTGCTAAGAACTTTTGCACAAGGTCATTTTGTTCATTGTGGTTTCCTGAGCAGGTACTGAGCTGGTTATCAAGTTACCACTCTGCAGCAGAATGTTCACCAATAACTAGAAAGACGACCTAGACATAAATCACTATTAATATCTACATTTGCTGTCACAGTTTAGGATTCTGGTTCTCAAAATATGCCATCTAGCCAACAACATCATTTCTTACCAATTTAGGCATTTCTACTCAAGCAGACCAATAGGCAATTACTTTGTCTTCTTACAGAGTACATTATTACTTTCAAGACATTCTGAGTTGAGTTGTGTTCTATGATAGTCTATAATCTTCTGTCCCAAACTCACACCTAGATATAAGTCCACATACTTCTAGATATAAATCCACATACTTCTTTGATTTCCTTGGATCTATTTCTCAAAATTGAATGGTAATCTAGAGTTTAAAACAGGCACTGTGTATAACAATCAGTTAGTTACTTACATGAGAATCTTTAGCCTCCGAAGCTTGTATTTTTAGACTTTGTATAAGCATGGTTGTAGTACTTTCCATATCCAGAAGAACTTTCATAATGTCTATTAGATTTCCCCAGTTTTCTACATCAGGGCTCTGTTGAAGAGGAATAAGAAGTCAGTTTCCTACCTCAGAGGCTTGGCACAACGTGATGATTGGGTTTTGGGTCTCCAGGGGTTTACAAAATTTGTATTATAATAGAATCAGTGGATCCCCTGAATATATATGTATATGTACATAAAGATATGTATATATTCATATATAAATACATACATATTCACACATCTATGGTTATTCCATTGGCTTTGTAATTCTGTGGTCATTAGCAAACATCTTTAAAATTAAAGCCTAAGTTTTTAAAGTTTCATATCAGTTGGAATGTTGCTTATAGAGACAGCTAAATTAAACACGAGCCTATACCTGAATTAATGATCTGAAATAGGATGCTAACAGCTCTGGGATGAAGTTAGGAAAGCTGTGATTCTCAAACTACATCGAGCTTTAAGATCATCTGGCGAGCCCATTAAGCCAACTCCTTGGACCCACAGCAGAGAAATCCACTTCCTTAGGTCTGGTCTGGGGTGGATACATTTGCATTTCTCATAATCTTCACATGGCACTGGTGCTGCAGGCCCAAGGCCACACTTAATATAGTTCATTGAGAAGAACCAACCAACACGAAGTGACAAAGTTTCACTCAAAAAGATGTTGACACCTGCTTGCCCTCAAGCTCATTCACAAAGGAGGCCTAGTTAGGAATGTGAGTAAAGTAACAAGTGAGGTGTCAAATAATTATTTCCTAAGCCCAGAAAAGAAATTCAGTGGAGTGTAGTCTGTTATAGCAAATTATAGTTATTTGTAATTATAGTTACCTTATGATCTTGAAGGCTGATTGTCCCCTTACGTCTTTTTATATAATCTAGGAACCGTTTTGCTTGGTACCTCTTCACTTCAGCCTGATCTTCAAAGAATGTGATCAAAGTTGGCTTTTCTATCTGTTCTCCCAAATGACAGACCTAGGATGGAGGTAAGAATGAAGAGAAACTAGGGAGGAAAGTGTAGGTTATTTCTAAGACCAAAATCTTTCTGTATCTCAGTTGGGTTTTTTTTCTTCAGTAAGTGACTTGCTTGGTCATTCTTGAATGCTGTTTGTCCTTTGATTTACAGATGGTTCCTTTTGTCTCTTGAACCCAGTATACCTCAAAGAGCAGCCACCTAATTTCTGACATACTAATGCCAAGTTTTTTGGTAATGTAGCTTTTCTTAAATGGTCAAGTTTGTTATACAGTCTTTTTATCCATTAATTTCATAGAACCATGAAAGCAGAGTAGCAAAAATCAACTGAAAGTTATAAAATCAACTTTATGAGGTCAAACACATGTACATTAATTTATAAAGTAGCATTTAGGTATAAAATATTTTATTCTGTATGCCACAACACTTTGATATCGACATAATTTTGGGAACCCATTGAAAAAACTGATTGTCTTGAGCGTATTCTGTAGTTGGCAATTGCACTGAGTCATTGAGACAAAGAACAATATCGTAATCACTGAGTTGCTGTTTTGCCTTCTATCAAGCAACAAAATATATAACAGTAAACATTAGTAAGAAGGAAGTAAATGTATCATCACACAGATAACTAAACCATCTCCATAGTCAATCAAGAGCCCATACTTACCACAGACAAGTAAACATCACTGATATGCAAACTCAGAGATGCTGCATCATTGAAAACAGCAACCACATTAGCTGTCTTAAAACCGAACCTCGGACTCTTCTCTTCCATCTTGTTTTTAGGCAATTCAGCCATAGGATGTGCTACTCACAATGGAAGAGGGCTTCTTAAATACCAGATGTTCGATGGCCATCCCACTTATTCCAACAAGATACAATTCCTTCCAGCTGGGATTAATAGCTACTAATCTACCAATGAGAAAATAGTCTGGGTGAAAGATCCAGTCTGAACTGAGAAAAGAATGTTATCTTACCCAATATTCAATTTTTTTTCCATTCACCTTGTCTCTCACCTATTTGAGAAAGCAGATATAATACTTGAATAGAAAATATTATCTGTCTGTAGCATCGTTAGCTTTCCCCTTTCTTCAGAAATGATGAAGACCCCATATGGAATTCATTCTCTTTTTGTAAGGGAACCTGCGAGTCCTGCTGTCTTCTATAACCCCTCAACTGATACAACACATCTAAAGGTAGGATACAATGGAATTATGAATTAATACAAGCTTATAAGCTGAGGCAATTAGGAAAGATTTCAATGATAAATTGGCATTTTTGGATTTTTTCTTCTGGCAATACTGGGGATTGAATTCAGGGACTTGAATTTGCTAGGCAGGCCTTCTACCACTGAACCACTCCTCCTGTGATAACGATATTTTCCTTGTTATTTATTGTTTTTTTATGTTATTTATTTATTAATTTATTATTATTACTATTATTTAGAGAAAGTTTATTAGGAAAGAAACATACTTCCAATAAATTGGAAGCAAGTTTTCTTTAAGGAGACAATTACCTCAATTGGCATTTTAAATTGGCTTTGGAAGAGAGGTAGGTAGATAGGGAAATGAAAATAGAAGACTATGTGGAGAAGAGGCACACATATGCTACAGACACAAACAAGGGAGCAGATTATCTAAATTATATTAAGGTTACTGCACTTGAAAACCTTTCAACTTCTCCCTCATGTGATGTCCAAAGATCTGTATGCATCTCCATATATATCTTTATTTTTCTCCTTAGAATGCAGAAAGGTCAGCATTCCTTATTTGGTCTTCCTGTGGCCCATGTTGGGATACTTGTAGGTAATATGTGCTGGACTAAAGTTGATTAACTTAAAGATACTTTTAATCCATGTAAGGCATAAGATCTGCACATATCTGGTGGCTCTTGGGTTTGATCTAAACCGGTTTTCATTGATCTCAAGTACGAATGGCAGGTGTGGTGGTGCTGGTCTGCAATCCCATCTATTCAGGAGGCAAGGGGGAGTATTCCATGTGTGAAGCCTGCTTGGCTATGTTAGTGTTCAATACAATCCAAGGTGAGGGAGGAAGAGAAGAAAAGAGAGGGTGGAAGGGAGGGATGGAGGAAAGAAAGAAAGAAAGAAAGAAAGAAAGAAAGAAAGAAAGAAAGAAAGAAAGAAAGAAAGAAAGAAGGAAGGAAGGAAGGAAGGAAGGAAGGAAGGAAGGAAGGAAGGAAGGAAGGAAGGAAGGAAAGGAAAGATGAGAGAGAAAAGGCAAGGAGAAAGAAAAGAGAGAAAGAAGAGGAAGGAAGGAAATGAGAGAGAAAAGGAATAAGGAGGATCTAGCTTTAGTTTTCTACAGGTGTAGAAATTTGCCAGCACCATGTACCAAAGAGGCTGTCTTTCTTCCATTCTGTTTTTTTTTTTAGCTCCCTTATCAAAGATTAGGATAGGTCTGTGGGTTCATTTCTGGGTCTTCAGTTCTATTCCATTGGTGCTTGGGTCTGTTCTTGTGCCAGTATCAAGCTGTTTTGGTTACTATGGCTTTGTAGTAGAGTTTGAAATTTGGTATTGATATTCTTCCAGTACTGTTCTTTCTGCTAAGGATTGTTTTTGCTATTTGGGGTCTTTTATTGTACCATATGAATTTTTGGGCTGTTTCTTCTATTTCATTGTAGAATGAAGTTGGAATATTGATAGGTATTGTATTGAATGAGTAGATAGCCTTTGGCAGTATTGCCATTGTTAAATGGGGAGGGGAGGAGTTAGGGATGGTAGGGAAAAAACAAAGGAGGAGGTAACAATGCTCAATAGGAAATGTACTCATTACCTTACTCATGTAACTGTAACCCCTCTGTATAGTATTTTTATAATAAAAAAAAGTATAAAAAAAGGAATAAGGAGGGAAGGAAAGAAGAAAGAAAAAGCCAAAGAGAAAAGGAAGGAAAATAAATACATGCACACATACATACATACAAACATACAAACATAAATGACATCTGCACATTCATATCTAGGAGGCAGCGAGGAGTGAGGTAGGCTTTGCTCTTGTTTCTCCTGACCACAAACTGCCTTTGCCACCAGCAGTTTTTGATTTAGCTTCAGGAAGAAAGCTGTTTTAACACTGTTTTTTCACTACAGGCTCTTCCAACCACAGTTTCCATTGGAATCATCTGGAGCTTTTGTTAAACTAGAGAATCTGATTAGTGGGGCCTGGCAAGCTGTATCTCTAATAATGATGTCTAATCCTGATATTACCAGTTATTTTCAGGATGGGTTCTTCCTTCCTGCCAGAGCTACTTGCGCCCTCCAAGAGCCCTGGGATCTGCTTCCTTTTAGGTTTCCAGTCTTCCCTTGGGTCACCTAGTGAAGCTTCCTTCCACAGACTTCCACAGATTTTTCTGCTTGAGCTGGCCTAGTACTCTGGCCCTCCCAATCTCTGACTCTTAGGTATCTTGGGATAACAGATATGCACCAGTGTACCCAGCTAGAAGTTGAGGGGGAGTCTTAGGAATTTTTCTGCCAAGGATGTCCTTGGACCTTGATCCTACTGTTCTCAGCCTCTCAAGTAGCTAGGATTACAGAAAGGAACCACAGAACCCGGCTTATAGTAGACAACATTTCAAGAATATTCCTAAAAGACTGTGTAAAAAGAAAAATATATAGAAGGGCACAAATACCCTTGCTGAGGAGTAGAGAAGGAAATATTCCCCAGAGCTCACTGTACTGCCTTCCTGAGGAAGGCAGCAGTACTAGATGTTCTAGTCACCCTTTGAACATTTGCAGTTCGGATAGGAGTCAGTGATTTTCAGCAATTTCTAAATATCTGTTATCCTATCACATCCTCTAGAATGTATCTTCTGACTTTTATGATCTTAGTTTTAGCTAATCTCTTCATGATCTTTTTTTGAACTTCCTGTTTATCTGGGTAAAAAGAAGACCTGTACATCTTCTTTTATGTATTATGTGTATTATCTAGGACTAAAATTTTTCTATGCTATTTCTTTCAATGACCCACATCTCATCCAAAAGTACATGCTTTAATCTTCACGTGTTTATTTGTGTGTGTGTGTGTGTGTGTGTGTGTGTGTGTGTGTGTGTGTGTGTGTGTGTTCTAGGATTGAACTCAATGCCTGGGTGCTGTCCCTTAGCTTTTTTCATTCAAAGCTAGGGCTCTACCACTTGGGCCACAGCTCCATTTCTGGCTTTTTGGTAGGTAATTGGAGATGAGAATCTCATGGATTTTCCTGCTGGGCTGGCTTTGAGCCATGCTCTTCAGATATCTGCCTCATGAGTAGCTAGGATTACGGGCCATGATTGTGCTCAATTTTAAAATTAATTTAAAATTTTAAGTTGTATTTGTCTGGATGATGCTGGGTAGAGTGATGTCTTAAAGGTATTTTGGTTACACAAGACAAAATTCCAAGGGAAGACTGCTATATACAAACATGCTTTCATTGTATTTGATATTGGTATAACTTGTGAAGGGGAAGGGCAAAAACAAATCGTTTAAATAGGGACACAGGTGGACCCATTGCAACAATGAGATGTAGAAGTCATTATGTCAAAAAACGAACTTTACATCTCTGGCGGGGGTGGGGGGTGGGGGGGGAAGGGGAAACAAAGGAGGAGGCAATAATGCTTGATAAGAAATGTACTCATTACCTTGCCCATGTAATTGTAACCCCTCTGTACAGTATTTTCACAATTATAAAACAAAAAACAAAACCTGAGAACTAGTAGCTAAGTGCCCTCTAGTGTGTACAGATGAGAATTACAAAACTGTTGTATTTATTGTGTCAGATCATGATTTATTGTGTCTTACAAAAAAATCAAACTTTGTGATGCACATAGTCAGCTGTTGTAGTACGATAATTTATTGCTAATTTATTCTCAATTATTGAACTAGTTAATATTAGCTTAAATTTATTTTTCACACATAAATTATGACTAGTTCCTGATACCAGTCTTTCTTATCATTAGATCTCAGCTGCTCTTAAAAGTTTACTTTAGGCCAGGTGCCCGTGGCTCACGCTTGTAATCCTAGCTACTCAGGAAGCTGAGATCTGAGGATCGCGGTTCAAAGCCAGCCTGGGCAAGAAAGACCATGAGAACTCCTATCTCCAGTAAATCACTAGAAAACCGTAAGTGGCCTTGTAGCTCAAGTGGTAGACGCTCGCCTTGAGCTAAAGAGCTGAGGGACAGCGCTCAGGCCCAGAGTTCAAGCCCCATGACCGATAAAAAAAAAAAAGTTTACTTTAAATATTAGGAAGTCCACATTCCTACACATCTGTTTTTCGGGAAAGAATGGCTATTACCTCAGGGTACAATGACAGCTAAGTGGAAAATGCCACATCTGTTCTGTGAGAGGCAAGTTTTTAGTTATTAGATAGTGGCCTTATTGCTTGTGGTCATCTTCTGTAGGTGTAGCTCAATTTCTCTTGTACAAGGGTGAAATTTAGTTGCCATCATTTTCTTCTCTTGTTCATAAAAGGAAAGTTGACAGGGAGGGAAGCTATTAATTCTCCACTGTGCTGCATACAACTCTGCCCTGTGGTAATGTATTAGGCATCTGTGCTGTTTATCTCCACATAAGAAGGCAATCATGATCGTTGTTGGGTTAGAACTAAATGTCTATAGGCACAAAATCCCCAAGATAAGATTGAAGTTTTTGTTTCATATGATATAAATGTCCAGAAACAACAGTCTAGGGTAAATATTGCCATTCTATTGTCCTCTGCCATCTCTGTAGCAAGTGGCTGTTACTTCCTGTCTTTACATCTGTATCCCAGGGCAGTAGAAAAAGGCCAAAGAAAAGCATATTCACTTGGGCCTGGGAGCTGTCCCTGAACTTCTGTGCTCAAAGTTCTACTACTTGAGCCAGGGCTCTGCTTCCAGATTTTTGGTGTTTAACTGGAGATAAGCCTGGGCTGGCTTTGAACCGTGATCCTCAGATCTCAGCTCCCTGAGTAGCTAGGATTGCAGGTGTGAGCCACAGGCACCCAGCACATTTTTAAAAACTATGTTCCCTTTTGTTCTTTGGCTTTATTACAATCTTGGAAAATGTACAAATACTCTGTTCCCTCTTTGCTGTAATACATTAAGAACTCATATATATTATATATGAGTTTGACAAGCTATTAATAAAAGTGTTTAAGACTTCCTTTTTGGTACTGGTTGATACCAGGATATATTCTGGTGGATATTTTCTCTTTTGCAGGTAAAACCTAGAAGTGCCACACAGTAGTTTTGTCTATGAGACATTGGTCAGAATTTGGTTGGAGTTTAAAGGAGGAAAGGAATATCATCTTTTGTGAAAGCTCCAGGCCTCCAAAATCTGAAACACTGCAGTTAAAAGAAAAAAGGATTTTAGGTTAAAAACTCAGTCATAACTAAGCCAGATTTTATTTGAGTATCTATGTCAATGTTTTAAAATGGTCACCTTATAGCTATGACTAAATATGTAGAGCTTATGATGCTAACTGTTGGTGGCTTCCTTGTACATTTAATGTATTCTCATTCCTCAAGTATGTAAGCCTTCTAGGATACAAAGCTAAGGAAGACACTCAATAAAGCAAAATTAAAATAGTTGGTAATAATAACCCTTTACCAACTAATTATAGCAAAGGGAATTCAATGGTTTTATCAATACTGTCCAATTGTTATCCTGAAATATTGTATACGATGAAAATAATGAAATTGTTTTGTCAATTGCTATTTCAAACTCTTAACTATGACTATTCTAAGTCTTTTGTCAATGTAGATTTGATAGTTCTCTGAAATATTTATGATCTGGCCCACAGAGGATGGTTCTTACTAGTACTTTCCATCAAATATAGTTAGCTGTATAAACTTAAAGGATTCCAGGTAACCATAGTTCTTATAAATCTGTTACTTAAATCTGATTAAAGAGGGGTCTAATTGGCTGTGAATCCCACCTGACCTGATTGTCCCTCCCCTCCCATGTGAGATCAGATTTATTCAGGCAAAGAGGGAAAATGTATCAGGACTCCTCAGACTAGTAACGAGGGAATATTCAAAGATCAACATCTCAGTCAGGAACTGGTGACTCATGCCTGTAATCCTACCTAGTCAGGAGCTTGAGATCTCAAGATTACTGTTCAAAACCAGCCTAGGAGACTCTTATCTCTAATTAGCCAGCAAAAAAACCAGAAATGGAGCTGTAGATCAAACAGTAAAGCAGTAGTCTTGAGTGAAGAAATTGAGACAGTGCCAGCTAAAGCCCAGTATTCACACACACACATACACACACACTCACACACACAGCCAGTTCAAATAAAACAAACTTGTTCAGGCAGAGGGGATGTCAGATTTCAAATAGTGTCAGACTTGTACCAAGTCTTCCAAGAGTAAAAAAGGCAAGCTATTATAAAGAAATGTCTCAAAAGCATTGTTGACTGAGTCTAAAGCCTATGCATGCCTACCTTTCAGCTAAACAGGCCCTTCCCAATGTATGGGCATTCACAGATGCTTACAGCAGAGACACTATCCAACTCATACCTCTGCGAATAGACCTCAAAACTGTAGCAGGCACGGAGGCAAAGATGTTAAAAGCGTATTTCTTTCTTCATGATGTATAAAAACCTGTCAATTAACATAGTTCAGATACTCTACCTCAAACTTTCACATCACTGTAAAGACAAATGGACTCTTTAGAGGCTGTAATCTTAGAAAATAGAAGGGTATTAAATATGCTCACTGTCTCCCAAAGAGAAAGTGGTACTTTCCTTGGGTGGTATGGGTGGTCTGCATTTGAATTAAGAGATCAGATGAGTGTTCATAAATTAATCCATCAAGCCTCTCAACTTAAAAAGATGAGCCACCTGAGGATGGCCCTCATGGGAAAATACCTGGTCCTGGTTATCCTGGATACTCTCCTTTCTGATAACTTCCTCTCTCTCTCTCTCTCTCTCTCTCTCTCTCTCTCTCTCTCTCTCTCTCTCTCTCTCTCTCTCTCTCTCTCTCTCTCTCTCTCTCTCTCTCTCTCTCTCTCTCTCTCTGTCTCTGTCTCTGTCTCTCCTTCCCTCCCCTGCATTGGACCATACTTCTAACCAGTCTTACTTCTTTTTTATCTTCAAGCTATAACGTTACAAATGATACTACAATATGGCTTCCACCCCTATCATATAGTGACCGTTGAGTGCTCATTAGCACTTAAATCAGAATGTTCTATTCCATTATTCAATTAGATCCTATTGTATCCCTAAGGATCACTCCATAACCCTCTGCCAGAACAACAAATATATAAACAAGGACCTCTCTATGACTCTGTTCTGCTTAGAGTAGTTGCAAGAAGATTAGACAATCACCCCTTTAAAACCAGGATTTGGTTTTGTTGTTCTGTCTAGGGATGATGGGAGGAGGCCCCACTGACAAGGTGGAGAGAGAAATACCAAGGGCCAGGTCTATATAGTATTGTTCTAGACAATCTAGGTTGTAGTTCAGTAAATATTAACATTCACACACACACACACACACACACACACACACACACACACACACACACACACTTTAAATTCACCTTATCATGGATGCCTGGTATGCTGTTCCTGTCTGATGTGAGGAGCTTTGTGACACTCTTCACTACTAAGGATGATGTTGCAATTGTCCCTTATCAGGAAGAAACCACTTTGCCATTTGGTTGTGATGTAGTTTATGGTGATGATGAGTGATCATTGCTACATGAAGCACTATGTAGAAATGATAAGATCACTAGTCCAGGGGAGCAAAATGCTGATTTGAAATGAGACAATGTCCAAATTTAACTTTGGTTACTCATTTTTCTAAGTTTAAATGTAAGCCAAAAAGTTAATCTATAAGGCATGAACTGCTAGTAAATTTAAACATACTTTAGCTAGTTGGTTGTTTTCTAATTTAGGAGATAAAAATTAGTCTTTTATAGTTCTTTCAGTTTTTAGTATCTTAAAATGTCTTTATTTTGCTAATTTTTAATAAACATCTTCACTGAGTGCAGGAGTTTAAATTAGTAGAGTTGTATTCTTTGGGACTTTAAGCAGGTAATTGCATTGTTTTGGCTTGTTAGAATTGGTCATTGTGTTTATCATTTTCCCCATTATATAAGTTTGTCCTTTATCTGGGTGTTGTAAAGCTTTTCTCTTTGTCATTGGTGCTCCTCAGTTTTGACTATAAAATTTCAAGGTGTTTTCTTTGCCTTTATCCTATTGAATATTTCCTACCACATTTTAGAATTCAGAGCCATTATTTTTTCAAATTTGATTTGTTCCAATTCTTCTCTCTTCTAAGTCTTGGTGTCCACAAAGGTACACAGAACTTTTGATATTGTTCCAGGGTCCTTTTTATTTTGAAACATTTTTGTTAGCTCTCATTAGTTATACTGGGGAGGACTTCATTGTTACTTTTCCATACATGTTTTTAATGTATTTCAGTTTCATGCCCTATGTCATACTCCCTTCACTTTTCCCATATCATTTAAACAGGTTCCACTGTTTTATTTATTTATTTATTTATTTATTTATTTATTTATTTATTTATCAGTCATGGGGGTTGAACTCTGGACCCCAGCACTGTCCCTCAGCTCTTCAGCTGAGGGCTAGCACCCTACCACTTGAGCACTACTTCCAGCTTTTTCTGCTTATGTGGTACTGAGGAATCAAACCCAAGGCCTCATGCATGTGAGGCAAACGCTCTACCACTGAGCCACCTTCCCAGCCCCACTGTTTTATTTTCATAGCACTAACAATCTATTTTAACCTTATTCAGCCTCTTTCATCCTTCAACCCCCTTCCCGCTAATATCTGTTCCTGACTGAGACTGCTCCTTATTTAAATCTTTATTATTTTATCATCTTATTATTTATCATCTTTATTATTCAAGGTGGGTAACTTCTATTGATTACTCTTTGAGTTCAAGAAACTTCACTTCTAAAATTTCTAATCTGTAGCTTTATCTGTTTATTTTTTTAAAATTTTAGCCACTAAAGTTTTCTGTTTTATAATTTTCACAGTTTAGAACAGTTTGAGTTAATTTCAGGTATTGTGGAGTTGGCCCTGCATACTTACCTTGGGCCAATGCTGTACACATCATTGACTAAAGATAATGGTGATCTGTCACCCTTTGTGGATGAAAGAAAGATTAAAAATGAACACTGAGTCCTGGAATTCTAAAAATGTTGTAATTAAAAGTTAAAGCACAGTGTAATATATATATATATATATATATATATATATACATATGCATTATTCTCCCCTTTTGTTTCTTAATACAGTTAACTTCATTAATAAAAGTTGTTTCAGAATAGAAAAAGGAAGAATTTAAAATAACTAGAACTAGATTTTAGAATGGATTCTTTAAAAGAATAAAAGGGGGATACGATCTCGTTACAAATGGACCTTTGTTTTCAGAGATAAGTAAATAGATTAAAGTTTAAGAATAATTACTATGTTCCAGACATTGCACTAAATAACTAGTACTTAGAATATTTTTCTATTATTTCTATCTCACAGATAAGGAACAGAGGTTCTACAGGATAAATTAAGAAGAGAAGTTGCATGACCCAGCGATCCCACTTTTGGGCATTTACCCAAATGATCACAAACAAGACCATACTAAAGCTACCAGCACAACTATGTTTATTGCAGCATTATTTACCATAGCTAAGATATGGAACCAACCCAGATGCCCCTCAGTAGATGAATGGATCAAGAAAACGTGTTATATATACACAATGGAATTCTATGCCTCCATCAGAAAGAATGGCATTGCCCCACTTGTTAGGAAATGGAAAGACTTGGAAAAAATTATATTAAGTGAAGTAAGCCAGTCCCAAAGAAACATAGGTCCCATGGTTTCCCTTATTTGCAATAACTACTATATGTCTGAGTCAAGAAGACATATACTATCAAGGTCAGATAAGTTGATGTTAGGGAAATGAACCCTAAGATAAGTATTCAAATGTTTTTGCTTTCATGTAATTGTTTCTAACATATTTATAAGATGGTTTCTTTGTTGCTTTGTATGTCCTTCCCCACGGTATAACCCCTGCTTTCACTGTATTTGATATTAGTATAATTTGTGGAGGGGAAGGGAAAAACAAATCGTTTAACTAGGAATACAGGTGGACCCATTGCAACAATGAGATATACAAGTCATTATGTCAAAACCGAACTTTACAACTTGAGCAGCGGGAGAGGGGGGAGGGAGGGAGGGGGAAGTAAGAAGGGGGTAGTGGTGGGGAGATGGGAAGGGATGGGAAGGGGAAACAAAGGAGGAGGCAACAATGCTTGATAAGAAATGTACTCATTATTTTGCCCATGTAGTTGTAACCCCTCTGTACAGTATTTTCATAATAAAAAAAAGAAGAGAAGTTGCTACAATAATGATTAGTGGTAGGTATTTCTTGGAGCTACTAAGTTTTAAGTTTAATTTTAAACAAAAATGAAACTAAGTGAGTTGGAAATGGTTCCTCATTCTTCTCACCAATCATTAGCAAGTGAACTTGTTATCTGTCTACATTGTACATTTATAAAAATGATGTCTAGAGGATAGGTGCCTCAGTATTTAACTTGTAAAGGTCTTGAATGAATATTTGATAATGTAAAGATGATGAAGATTAATGCCTGGTAGGACAGATAAACTACATCTCATTGTAATAATCAAACAAATAGTTTTCCTTCATTGTATAGATTCTAGGCCAGAGAGTTCAAATTCCCAAAATTTGTCTTCTTTTCTATTGGCTATCCCTATGGCCATCCTGCCCATTAGGGTTCTGGGGATGATAAACAGAACTGGTCTGTGTCTCTAGCTCTTAAGTAAGGCAGCCCAACACTGCCATGGTTCCTAGAATTCTATTCCAATATCTACAGGATCTAGATATTACATGCAAAAGACTTCCTCTTCTTTGCCTCTGGTGCTCAGTCTGGTTAGGTGACTTCATGGTTCACAAAAGTCCTCTTCACAGGATTTGCTGACTCAAAAACCTACAGAGGACATCTTCAGGTTCATCTACAATATATAATATGTAGAAATCATAGGATAGGATGGGCAGGTTGTTTTAGAACAAGTGCTACTATATTTTGATCTTCCAAGAAGAAAGGATTAAGTTGTTAATAGAGTCACTGCTGTGACTATTTCCAGTGTCTGGAGATTCTTTTTTGGTGGAAAAAAGGAACAATTTTACATTATTTTATGTGTCCTCCCACCCCAGCTCTGTCTATCTACTGCCAGCCCCACCCATTACATTCTACTACCCAATTGGTTTTCAGAATTATCTGAAAAGTCTGTGCATGCCATTTTCTTCCTCAGTGTCATTTGATGGATTTCCACTTTTGGACATGCTCCAAAGCCTTTGGGAGGGCATCCAAAGACCAGCCTCATCTTGCTTTATCCTCTACCTGACATCTTTGGTTTGTATCATTGTTATCATTGTAGCTGAGGGTAAGAATCTGAGTTTTGATTGAACCTGAGTTTTGAGTAGGAAGAGAATTACCATTTTGTTTTTAAAAAATAGCTTTCTGTTTGTGAAATGTGATTCTTACAGTCCTTATTATGTCATCAGTGAGTGTTTTCATTAAAAACAATCCTTATGACAATATATTTTTTTAACAATACACATGCATGATGCAAAATTGTACTTTTAAGTTAACTAATTTAATCATTATAGCTAAAATTATAGTTATTTCTAACTTCATCTGATGATGAAAGCAAGGCCCATGGAGGTTCACTATTTAATTGCTTGACTACACAAATGGCAACTTTGTTTTGCTGGCTCTAAAAGCCATCTTATTAGTTATGTTCTCACATAAAAATGCACAGTTAGTGCCAGGCATAATGGCTTATGCCTGCAGTCTCAGCTATTCTGGAATCTGAAATTAGGAGGATCAGTATCAAATTACCATGACCCACATATCAACCAATGAAACAGGTATGATTGACATACCTGTAATCCCAACTACGTGAGAGGCATAATAGGAAGATAATAGGAATATTAGGGTGTGAGACCAGCCCTGGAAAACATGGGAGACCCTATGCATAAAATAAAGCAATAAAGTTCTGGCTATGGATGTGGCTCAAGTGGTAGAGCAAACTAGAGGCCCTGAGTTCAAATCCCAGGATCACAAGCATGCATAAGCATAGCCACATTATGTGTTTATGTATGTATATATGTATGTATGTATGTATGTATGTATGTATGTATGTATGTATGTATGTATCTATCTATCTATCTATCTATCTATCTATCTATCTATCTATCTATCTATCTATCTATCTATCTATCTATCTACCTATCTAAACAAGATCTCAAGGAGATTGTTAGACTCCAGTTTGAAAACTAGCATGTGAGGGCTCTCTAGTATGCACAGATGCATGTTACATAATTGTTGTGATTACTGTATCTTGTTTTATTTAAGGTGTGTCTTCTAAAAGAGCCAAACTCCATGACGCACATATTCAGCTATTGAAGTAGGATAAATTATTGCCATGTCAATGACTGAGCTAGTTAAATTTATTTTGTCATAAAAGTTATATAAATACTGCCAGATAGCTCTTTCATTAGATTTTAGCTGCTTTTAAAAGTTTACTTTAAATATTGCAAGTCCACATTGCAACACATCTGCATGTCAGGAATGGAGGGCTGTAGCCTCATTGCACAAGTACTAAATGATTACTGCTAAAAGGAAAACACTACATCCACTCTGTAAAAAGCAGATATTACTTATCATGATACCATTAATCATCTTCAGTAAGTCTGTCTCAGTTTGCCCTGAGTAAGGGTATGATTTTAGACTTTGAGCCATTATTTTCTACCTTTGTTCTACTTTAAGAAAAGTTGGAAGAGAACTAACTCTTTACTGTAATAATCCTCCCCTGTGTTACTGGGTTAGGTTGTTTATCCCTAAATAGGAAACCAATCATCATACTTTCTAGGATAAAGCTAAAGGTGTATAATCATATGATCCTCAAATACAGTATCTAAAACAACCTTGTAAGTTTGTTATTTCTAATATAAATATCCAGAAATCAAAGACCAGGGCAAATAATGTCACTCCATGTCCTCATTCAACACACAGATGCCATTTCTGATATTAAAGTGGTTGTTCTACTTCCTATCCTTATATTTGTATCTCAGGCAGTGGAGACAAGGCTGTAGGAAAATCCATTTACCTTAAAGGAAAATCCATGTCCTTTAAGGTAAAACCCAGAAGGGCAAGTATTTGGTTGGGGGTTTAATGATAGAATAGGATTGCAGGCTTTAATGAGGGAGGTATATGTCTGCTACTAAAACATGAAGTACCATGAAGTACTGTTTTACAAGATGAAAGAAAGAAGATTTTTTTTGGGGGGGGGGCAGCTGCCAGGCTTGAATTCAGAGCCTGGGTGCTGTTCATAAGCATTTTCACTCAAGGTTAGCTCTCTACCACTTTAAGCCACAGCACTACTTCCAGTTTTCTGGTGACTAATTGGAGATAAGAGTCTCACGGACTTTCCTGCCAGAGCTGGCTTCAGACCACTGTCCTTGGATCTCAGCCTGCTGAGTAGCTACGATTAGAGGCGTGAGACGCAGGCACCTGGCAAGTAAGAAGATTTTAGATGGGAAACTAGCTTTTTCCATCAAAACTGTTCATATGCTTGGGCATTTGGTATGATTTTCTAAGTGCTAATTATTCTCAGGAATTAGACCAGAAAAGAAGTGTCAAGAATTTCAAGAATTCCAATTATTGAACTGAGAGACTTCTTACAAAGATGCCGGTGTTTCTGCTGGAAACCTTACTTTCTGTCCTTTATGGTTTTTCGTGGAGGGCCTTTAGTAATTATGCACCTAGACAATCAATTCAAAATTAAATGCCTATAGCCCGTGGTTGGAGTGATTCAGTACACACAAACTTTGATTAGTTGTCATGGCTCAGTTAAATATCACCAGCCTCACAATAACAGAGTTCAATATCAGTTAATTTGTACAGTTGTAGATAATTGTGTAAAGTACACAGCTTATGTCAGCTCTATAGTTCATATTCCACTAAATATGTAACAGGTGTAGATTATGTTCAGTGTCCAATTGTGTCTCAGGGCCCAACTACTCAGGCTTCCAGTAATAGACCCATGTGACGCCTTAAAAAATGAATGATTGAAAGAGGGATTGGTCTACAACATGAAAGTGAAAAAAATCAGAAAGTAGAAATAAAACTGGAGTTAGCATAATTGAAACTATATAAAAAGACATGGTGATGTTCTAACATTTGGAGACAGTTTAGCCAGAGGATTTTATTAAAGATTCTCTAGAGAAACAGAACCAGTAGTATGTATATTCATATAGTATGTATCTTATAAATGATATATAATACATAATATATGTGATATATAATATGATATATAATGATACATCACTTACTATATATGTGATAATATGATACTTAATATGACATATTATGATATAGATGATATCCATTAAATGCATTTTACATATCATGTATAATATGTATTTACATACATATATAATATGGAGACAGGTTGGAAAAGGGAGATTAAATAACAGAGAAAAAGATGTTTATTTTAAGGATTTTGGTGATGGGTAAGGTCTATAGCATAGTGTATAATAGGACAGCAGATTTGAAACCAGTAGAAGAGCCTGCAGTGTAGTTTATAGTTTGAAAGCTTCTCTGACAGAATCGGTAGAATTCTTTGTTGTTCAGGGGATGTCAGTTTGTTACTGTATTTACGTCTGCAACTGATTGGCTGATGTCCGCCCACATTTTATAGGGCAGAAAGTAAACCCAGTTAAATATTAAAATCAATTAAAAAATGACTCTCACAGAAAATACTGAATAATATTTGACCAAGTATCTAGGCAATATGGCCCAACCACCAACAGATCTTACTAAAGGCAAATTTATGGCACACATGCAGAACCTGTTGGTGATGTATGCAAATGACACAGAGAAACTTAGGTTGCTTTTAAGAAAGCAACAACAAAAGGAATAAGAGAAAAAAAGTCACCATAAAGGAGCTCTTAGGATAATCCACAATACTGAAAGCACAAAGGACAAAATGTGGGAAGCTGATCCAATCTTAGAAAGGAATGTGACAATTCATCAAAACATTGGAAAAATGCCTGCTCCTTGTTATAGTTTATACAAAACAAACCAGGAACACAAGCACTGTCCAAACTCTCCTTGAAAAGTTCATAGAAATAAAACATTTTACTCCTCAATGTGAGCTGTTTAAAATTACTAATTTTTTTACAATATACCATGTATAATTTACTCGAGTTTTAATGTTTTGCCAAAAGATGGAAAGACCACATATCAAAATATTTTCCATTGATGATTAAGAATAATATATCTGGATGCCTGAAGAATCATACAAATGAGGACTAGAATGATTTATTTGAAGATATAACCTGTGGCTCTAGGGGGATAGGGGGTGTCTGGTAGCTCAGTTATGTATTCTGATGTTCCCAGTAAGATGTAGGTATTCACACTGTTGACCGTGTATGGTTGGATAACAGCCCTGGATGGCAGTGTGGTAACATTATAATAACACTGTAGACAAAATTTAGACTTGGTTGGCCTACTCTGTACTTGTCTAAGCGTCAATTTCCTAACAGATCATGTGAGGATATCCACAGTGCTTTTCTCTGTTTATGAGGTAGCTGGGAACACAGCACACAAACAGTGCTAAATAAACAATGATTTGAATTGTTTGACCAAAGGTGAATAGAACGTTGTTGGGTAACCAAAGTTTCACCACCCTTCTGTTCTAGTTGGGAATAAGGCTGCCTGTGTGCTGGTTAGGACATGAGTATGGCAAGTATCTGGAGCAAGAAACCCAGGCCTATAGAAGGTATATATGTTAGGATCTAACATCTCTCATTTGTCCTAAGCATCTTTGCCATTCTCCCCAGTGGAATATTTATGGAAAGAAGGAAAGAAACCAAACGCTGGTCTGATCATGGAGTCAGTCTCCTGATGATAAATGTCGTTGTATGTATAGGTTTTTTTTTTTTTGCACTGTTTTCCAGCAAAAGCAAACAGAAACATGTTGAAGTTTTACAACCCAAGTAAAATGAAGATCCCATGATTCTTCCTCCTTCAGATAAATGCTGCTAAATGTTGTTTCAACGTAGCTGCCGCTCTGTCAGGTTTTCTACAGCTTTTATCTCATAAGCATGGTTTCTCTTAGTTGGCACTTTACTTGATGGTATCTTTCTTGGCACTTACATCCTGTGGTGATTAGAATGATTAGAGCAGAATCTCTTCCCCAGGACCCACTGTCCTCCAGGACATCTTCCCCTTTGTTGTGACATCACAACAAAGGTCCTACAACTTCTTTTTCCTATGTCCCTAAGTTTGTTCATTGTCCTCTGTTCTGATTTTGGGCCTTTATCCTTTGGTTTTAGGAATTATTTTGGCTTCATCCATCACTTAAGCACTGTGAGCATCTCATGCATCTATCCTTCCAGCCTCTATACTGATCTGGGTGTACATGTCCATTATCAGGCAACTAGAACCTTAAGTTCAATGTGTCTGTCATAAGTACTCCACATGTGCTCTTCCCTTCCTTTGTATTCAGTGTCTTTGACTTCTACTAGCAGCTGTGAAGCTAAACAGATATGTGCAAAAGATTCCTTTAGACAGAATTAGAAATCAAAGAGAACTGATTCATGATTTCTGAAAATATATTGGTATGAAAGTTAAAGATAAAAGGTACTGAGAGAGTAGTCTGGTTACCAAATGTGATGAACATCTCGTGACATTTGAGTGAGCATGTTAACTTTCCTGAGTGAGTCCTACTGGTAGCCAGAGACGTAAAGAGAACACATCCTGAAGTTAGGAACCCAAGAGGAATTGAATGCATTTCTTACTGTGATATGATAGCTACTTCCTAGGTGCCCACTAACCATAGCTATTTGCTTGTTTGCTTAACAAAAGGAGCACATAAGTATACCACACAACGGTGTTTTCAACTTCTATCAGTTGATTTCATAACATACAAAGGGTTAGTTAGAGTACTTAATAGTGAAGGCATAGGGTTCGATAGCTGAGCATTGAGAACAGTTATACTCAATTAATAAACAGCTATGTATGTCTACAGAATTGTCTTCTGTTTTCCCTATAAGCTACTTGCTCATTCTTTCAGGATTCTATATTTTTGCTATAGATACAGAGATTCAGCTTCCTAGAATCATCTTCAAAAATACTTCTGCACTGTAGACATGTATATTACTGTTAGTCAAAATTTTTTTTCCAGAAATGACATTCTTCATTCTTATTACACTCTTTCCCCAATCCCCAGGTACTAACTCTAGTGGAAGTTTTTGATGCTTTACATTGTCCTCTGTTGTGGGGTGAACATTCTCAACTAAGATGGAGTAAAGTCTGAGTCAGGAAGGTTTAAGCTGCAAAATCAGTACCTTAAATGGTTATTATTTTATTTCACAACTATCCCAAAAGTAAGCAGTGAGGGATAGCATATCTGCTGAAGGATGACATCAGGGTCCAGGGACCCTTTGGAAAGGCTTTCCATGAGATTTCTATGATCTTGGTGACATTTCATTTATGCAACTCCAGACATCACAGTACATTTTATAGAGGGAAATTAGAAACTAATAACAAAAATGAAGTGTTTAGCACTGAGTTTGTCCCTTTTACAAAAAACTTTCATGGAATATTTGAGTATTATCTGTATCTCTGCAAAAAGCTAATTAAAATTACTTCAGTTAAAGGAGAGTCAACAGCAATAAATTGAATTTTATATTTAATTTCCATATATCTTTGAGTCTATTGTTTGAAGAACTTGTGTAAGCATTTCCCTGTCAGTACGTTAAAGTTGAAAATATACACTGTAGAACAAAAAATAAAGCTCAAAAATTTTACATCTTTATGAATCTGACTACTCCAGTGACCCCACCCAAATTTCTCAATTGGTTAGAAGCATGCCAAAACTAACATATACGTTTTGCAATACTTGCTTACTGATTAGCCTGATTTTTCTATATTTATCTGAAGGCAGTAGTACTCAGTCATTTTGATAACTCAGTTCTTAGGTTTGGTTCTCAAAATTTGAGAATTGATGTATTTGTACAATATAATAAAGAAATGGGAATTGTGTGTGTATGTTGTTTTAAGGAGGTAAAACAACCAGAGAGATTAAGTAGACCTCTTCAAATTCTCTGTAAAAAAGGAAAAATAACATGTTATCTACAGGCTAATATCAGGTTCAACACATTTGAACATATGAACATATGATGAAAAAGATAAATTGTTAGGGATTTTGAGAAGTGTGCGGAACTTGAAAACTGACATTATTTTCCCATGTCTATAAAAGAAAGGCTAGTTAGGATATAAGGTTAGTCAGAACTTTGGGGCTGGTGGGGTCATATAGAATATAAAGTTATAAAGTATTCCAGAAAACTGAGTTCAAACGTCAAAAAGGTACCCTACTGCATATCTTCTATGTTTATTTGGCAATGTTGGTGATCAGGCAGGGCCTTGAACATGCTGGGCTAGTGCTTTATCACTCAGCTACTGCCCTAGCCCTGTGCGTGTTTTGTGACTTACATAAACTTTTTGTTTGTCTCTATTAGCTTTCTAATTCATGAAATTGCTTAGAGGGGGTATCTTTTAATACACATGGATAACTAAGCCTTAAATACAAGTAACTGGCTTGGGGACAATTTGAAGCACAGAAAGATGATTCCAGCTCACACTAATTAGGATATTTAAGGCCTCTAGCCCGTATAGTGTCTAAATAAAATGTAGGGACAGTTCAGAGAATTCAAGAAGGAATGGAAAGGAGATCTCTGCACACAGACTAAAAGTGGGGAAACTAGTATGCTTTTGGGAGAAAATGTCAATGGCCTGTTCCAGCTATTCTTTTACTCACTGTACAAACTTCAGGAATATTTTCAGAGTCAGAGCAATAACATACAATTTTCTGGTAAGTAAATGATTCAGACAGGTTCCTTTTCAGTAACAAGTTTTACTTATCATCAGACCCAGGCAAACCCTATCACAGACATTCAGAAGAGGCAAACAAACCTTCTTGTAGTGATAATTGTTATCTTTCCTTTCCTCTTCTACTAACTAGGACTCCTGCTAGGTTATATTGAAGCTCAAAGCTAGTGGTTTTTCTCCTCTATAGGTAATTTTTTTAAACTTCTCAACCCAGGCCTTTATCTTCTGTTGACCTAGCTGCTAAACGAGCTAGCAGCCTACAGACCCAGCTGCCATTGCATCCCAGGCTGGGAGTTTCCAGATGTAGCTGTGGATGGATACAATCCTTATGAACAAATGGTGTGATCACAGCCTTCAACTTCCATCAGTGCTCCAAGCACTAGGAAAAACTTGTGAGGCCAGGCCCACCTGTAATCCTAGCTACTCTGAGGACTTCAGTTCAAAGCCAGAAGGGGCAGGAAAGTCCATGACATTCTCTCTCTCTCTCTCTCTCTCTCTCTCTCTCTCTCTCTCTCTCTCTCTCTCTCTCTCTCTAATAAAGAAAACTTGTTTCCATTTCTTGGAGTTCATTTTGATAAAAATCATTTTGTATGATCATATATGTACATAGCTTGAGCCCTCTTCTAAGAATATTCTCATTTGGTCTCACTGTGTGACTGTTTAGAGTACTGTTTAATTTATCATGCCCAAGTGTATTTTTTTTTTAAATTTTCCATCCCTTCCCATCTTCCCCCCACCCCCCCACCCAATCCTCCCCGCTCCCCCCTCCCCCCCACCAAAGTTGTTAAAGTTCGTTTTCCACATAACGACTTGTACATCTCATTGTTGCAATGGGTCCACCTGTATCCCTATTTAAACGATTTGTTTTTCCCCTTCCCCTCCACAAATTATACAGACATTAAATACAGTGAAAGCAGGGGTCATACTGTGGGGGAGGGGCCAAGTGTATTTTTTTGTCCTTTATCATCCATTGTGTTCACTTGTAGATTTACAGGTGTTGGGAAAACGGAGAACTGACAAGGAATAGGCTGGACTTGATCGTCAACAGGTGAGGACTGTTTATTGAGGAACGGTGAGGGGCACAGACCTTCCCACGGGTTTGGAGGTGGTGCTAGAGAATCAGGACAGGAGCTGGGTTTTTATGAGGTCTGAGCAAGGAGGTAGAGGTTAATGAAAAAGCCACTAGGTCAAGGGATGGGGGAGGCTTTCAGTTGGGCCCACAATGGGATGTTTACAGCTGGGCTCAGGTGGCTTGCCCTGCACATCAAACAAGTTCACACGCACCTGGGATTTTGTCTGGGTCTGTATGGACCTGGGACAACAGGGTGTGTGTGTGGGGGGGGTCAATCCTTCAATAGGCACATTCTAATTACTACAAATGAGGGAAACCATGTAACCTATGTTTCTTTAGGTCTGGCTTACTTCACTTCATAGAATTTTTCCAAGTCTTTCCATTTCCTTACAAATAAATGCTCGTATCTCCAATTAACCACCAGAAAACCAGAAGTGGTGTTGTGACCCAAAGTGGTAGAGGATTAGCCTTGAGTGAAAAAGTTCAAGACAGTGCCCAGACCCTGAAAAAAAAAAAAAAAAGGTAAATAAAAAACTTGTGAGAAAGACTGGGGGGCTTCAGTTACTATCATCTCTTGGCAGAAACGAAATCATCCTGGATACTTCAGACACATTAGTCCTAGAGGCTAATGAGCCTGTAAGACTAATTGTAGAACACGTTGACAGTTATTCTTATACTTTTATGTCTGGGCACCATGGAACTTGGTATGGTTTCAGGAGCAGAATTCCTGCATAGCAAGTCTGTAGCTTTACTACCTGATGTTTTTCAAGTGTGGAGGGGTGGGAGAAGGGAAGCAGGTGAAACGTGGTTTGGAGTGTGGATATGTACCTTGCTTAGGTAAATTAGGTGAAGTGTTGTACGCAGTTAATGTTGTCAGCATTCTACCGTAGCAGGATAAGGATTTTTAACTGTATTTCTTAATCCCCCAAACGAATAGCTGGAGATTCCTAACTTGCTGTAAGTCAAACAATCATTTCGCTTTTCCTGTCTGTGAAATCATCAAGTGGACACAGCAGAGACAAGGTCTGGGAAGATTTATGTTTTTAAGGACCCGCAGACACGGGATGTGGACTTGGCCGCAGAAGGAAGTCTTTTCCTGGGATTCTTTTAGGAGCCCTCAGCGGTCCCTTCTGACTCCTCCTTCACAAGCCTCGAGCAGGTTTCCCAGCCACCCCCCCCCCCCTTCCCAGGGCCTGTGGGGGGTGAAAGGCATCCCTGAGCTCCAGGGCCAGAACCCGGCTTTCTGCAAGCCCCGGGTAGCCCTGTAAGGCGGCCGGCGGGCGTGTCCCATTCTTAACCTCCCAGCCCGGCGAGGTCTGCAGGAGTCCGGCTGACCGACGGCTGTGCGTGACGAGGACTCCGCTTTTATCTTTCCTTTGGCAGCCACAGCCCTCGGACTCCGCCCGCGTCCCGGCGCCCAGCCAGCTCCACCAGCCCTTCTGGGCGGGGTGGATTCTTATCACCGCGGCTCAGCGCGCGGGGCGGTCGCAGGTGACGCGACGAGGCGGGGACTACAGTTCCCGGCATTCTCCGCCTCCTGCCGGCCCGGGCGCCTCGCCGCGGCGGCACTGACTCCTCCAGCCCGCGCTTCCCCCCCCCCCCCCACCTGCGTGCGGGTCTCCAGCCGCGGCTCCCCGGTGAGGTCCGGCTGAGGGGCGGGTCTCTGCGGCCCCCCGCATCGCCCGGGACTCCGGCGCGGGAGAATGGCCCTGCACCTGGGCCGGCTGAGCGCAGGCCGCGCCTGGCGCGCGGCGCGGGGCGGCTGCGGGGAGCTGCGCGCCTGGTCTGGGCGCTGCGCGTCCGGACGCTTCTGCCGCCCCCCTGGCACCGCCAGCCCCGGGCACAGCCGCGGGCTGGGGCACGGCCCCTCCGCCAAGGGCGGGCCCTGGCTGGGGACCGGGCTGGCCGCCACCCTGGCAGGACTGACTGGGCTGGCGGCTGCCACCTTCGGGCATGTGCGGCGGGCCGAGATGGTGCCCAAGAGCTCGGGGACGCGCGGCTCCTCGCAGGGGAGGCCGGAGGCGGAGGACAGCGGCGGGGAGGACGAGCTGGCCCGCCGCTGCCGCTGCTTCATGGCCCCCCCGGTGACCGACCTGCGCGAGCTGCGGAAGAGACCCGGCGACATGAAGACCAAGATGGAGCTGATGATCCTGGAGACCCAGGCCCAGGTGTGCCAGGCGCTGGCACAGGTAGACGGCGTCGCCGACTTCTCGGTGGATCGATGGGAGAGGAAGGAAGGTGAGGGTGGCCAACCGTCCCAGTGGGAGGTGGAGAGGGGGCAGAAACGGAGTCAGAACCCGCGGCGGGTGGAGGGTACCCACCGAGGCTCCCTTGGAAGGGAGGCAGTGTAAAAGCCTGATCCTGGGAGGATCGTCCGTCCTGTGCTTGCAGTATAGACTCAAGGTTTCTGGTCAGGCTAGAACTGGCCATTCCAAAACATTGGCAATTCCACGATGACACTTTCATAGACATATTAAGGAGTATTTGCAACTAACAAGCTTGCAAGGCCGCAGTGGACGTTCCCCACATTTCATCATCTTCTCTAGGTGCCATTTGTTCTTTGTACTCTGGAGATAGAATGTGGGACTCGGCGCTTTTATGCTAAGTGTCAACTGGAGCTCAGTCTCCCTCTTCCAGAGTCTCCACTCTTCCCTGTTGCACAAGAAACAGTGGATGGGCTTTTTGGTAGCTGTAGTTGGCGAATCCTTCAGATGTAAAATACCTAAGTGTAATCCAGGTTTTTTCTTTGCGGTGTGTGTATGTGTGTGTGATATTGGGGCTTTGAACTTAGGGCCTCACATACTCACTTTGTGTGTGTGTGTGTGTGTGTGTGTGTGTGTGTGTGTGTGTGTGTGTGTGTGTGTGTGTGTGTGTGTGTGTGTGTGTGTGTGTGTGTGTGTGTGTGTGTGTGTATGTGTGTGTGATATTGGGGCTTTGAACTTAGGGCCTCACATACTCACTTGCTTTTTTTGCTTAAGGCCTCCTTCCCCTCCCCCTCCCCCCCCCAAAGCAGGTGTGGGTTCTTTTCTTTATAGTAATATTAAGGGGAGAATATTCCAGTGATTTAGGTGATAAGAATGCCATGATTATAGCAGGTATGAGGAGATTAAGTTATGCCTAATATGACATAAAACTGAGCTAATTAACCAATCTTAATGTATTAAGATTTGGGAAATAGAGGAGGAAGATAATTCACATCCTATCAATTTTCATTTAGGGATGTTTTCAGTTTTTTATACTCCTATTGTCTCCTCCTTTCCCATTTCTGAGAACATGAAGCCTGAGTTCAAGCTTTACTATAGGAACACACACACACACACACACACACTTCTGTGATGGCTTTTTTTGTTGTTGTTAGTCGTGGGGCTTGAACACACACACACACACACACACACTTCTGTGATGGCTTTTTTTGTTGTTGTTAGTCGTGGGGCTTGAACTCTGGGCCTGAGCACTGTCCCTCAGTTCTTCAGCTCAAAGCAAGCGCTCTGCCACTTGAGCTACAGCGCCACTTCCTTTCCCATTTCTGTGAATAGGGGGTGGTGGCATCAGCTGTGTTCTTCAAGACGGACGTGTTTTTGAGAAGGCTGGGGTGAGCATCTCTGTCATTCATGGAAACCTTTCCGAGGAAGCAGCAAAGCAAATGAAAAGCAGAGGAAAACTTGTGAAGACTAAAGATGGTAAGTCAGATTAATAATATTTAGTAGTCCCTGAAAAACCTCTTCCTTCTCAATTTTTGCTTATAAATGTTGTTTCTGGAAAAAGCCACTTAAGTGCAGATAAGTATGTTTGCAGTTACTTTGTGGAAATTTTATATATATAATATATTTTTATATAATATATATTTATGTTATTTATATATAATATGTATGCTGTGTATATTGTATATATAATTAGTCATAGGGCATGGGTGCTGTCCTTGAGTTTTGGGGCTCAAAACTAATGCTCTACCATGTTGAGCCACAGCTCCACTTTGGTTTTTAGGTGGTTAATTGGAGGTAAGAGTCTCATGGCCTTTATTGCCCATGTTGGCTTCAAACTTCGATCCTCAGATCTCAGCCTCCTCAGTAGCTAGGATTATAGGCAAGAGATACCAGCATCCAGCTGTAAATTACATTTTAACACACAAATTAGAAAGCAGCTTTTGAAATAGATTCTGAAATCACACAAGAGCTACTTGGCATCAAGCTAGGTGATTGAATGTACCTCACTTGGTATTTTATTAACAGGTAAAACGCCATTTTGTGCTATGGGTGTGAGCTCTGTTATCCATCCCAAGAATCCTCATGCACCTACCATGCATTTCAACTACCGGTACTTCGAAATAGAAGAAGCTGATGGTAAGTATCTCAGGTGTAGTGGAATGTATTGTGCAAAATCAGAATTTCAAAACAGTTATAAAGGTATCACACCTGAACTTGATAAACAGTAATTAGAGTCATAATGGGGCTTTCCAGGAGATGTATGAAGGTAGGTGCAATGGAAGTAAAAATGGTATTGACCCACTTTGACACCTCATATTTCCAAAGGACAGTTTAATGAATTGAAATATCAAAGTGCAAGGCATTTGGGTTGTCTTTGCAAATATAAATTCATCATGTCTGAAAGACATGGGCTTATGTGCAAGTCTCTGGATTTGATTCCCAATACTAAGAAGAAAAATACCCAAATCAAAAAAATTTAGTACCTGGTCTTGACAAAAGAAGAAAAAAGATCAAAGAAAACAGGTGAAACAGTATTCACACATGATAAGTTGCTCCCTCAGAAAGTGTTTTCACCCTTGGTGGGAAACAGAAGGGCAACAGTGGTTCTTAACAGTGGAGCATCAGAAGTTCCTGGGGTGTTTTTGTTAAATTACATTCCTGGGCCAGAAATTTGCTGCTGTTTAAGCTTTTATTTGCTTGTAATGTTCAGTCAGCGTTCCCTGCCGGGTCCATCTGTGTGGAGAATGTGGAGTTTATCACTCATTGCCCAACATCTCGTTTTCTTGCGGTTTTTCCTCTCACTTTTTTTTTTTTTTTTTTTCTGTCCTGGGAACTTGAACTCAGGTTATGGGCCCTGTCTTTAAGCTTTTTTTTTTTTTTTTTTCCTTTTTCTATTCAAGGCTAGTGCTAAATATACTCCTTGAGTCATACTTCTAGCTTTTTTTTTTTTTCCTGGTTGGGGGCCTGAACTCTGGACCTGGGTGCTGTCCCTCAACTCTTCAGTTCAAGGCTAGCGCTCTACTGCTTGAGCCACAGTGCCACTTCCTAGCTTTTTTTTTTTTTAAAAGTTGCTTTTTAGAGGTAAGAGTCTTGAGAAATTTCCTTCCCTGGCTGGCTTTGAATTGCCATCTTCAGAGCTCAGCCACCTGACTAGGATTACCAGGTGTAAGCCATCTGCGTCTGGCTTTTCTCTCTCAGTTTTTAATTTCCTGCTTCGTTTCTTTCTACTTTTATGCCATCATTCCTGCTGAACCTTTACTGGACTTAAGACCAAAATCCAGTTGTATGTTCTTTTGACTCTGTTTATTTCATGCTTAGTAAATTAAGCTTCGGTTCAGTTCGTGTACTGCATTTTAAGGTCACGTTAAATCCAGTGTCTTGATTTTGCAGGTAACAAGCAGTGGTGGTTTGGTGGTGGATGTGATCTCACTCCAACTTACTTGAACCATGAGGATGCGGTCCATTTTCACCGAACTCTAAAGGAGGCTTGTGACCAGCATGGTTCAGATCTCTACCCCAAATTTAAAAAATGGTAGGTAAAGGTATTTGATTTCTCATGACCCCCAAAGGAGATCCCATTCCTTTTTTGTGTCCTGAAAGTGTGTCACTAGACACCTTCAGCTTGTGAACTCTTTCTTATTTTACTCACCAGAAGAAAAGTAATGCCAGTTTTCAAAATAAATTATTTACTTAGATAATATCTAATATATATGTATGCTGTATTATATGAATTATATCTTTTTTAGATCCCAACTGATTTAGAATTGTAGAATAAAAACTGAAGGTGACTCTTGTTTAAGAATCAGAGGATGTTTGGCTCAAGGCTAGCTAGCACTGGATGTCCCTGAGATGTTTTGCTTGGGGATAGCATTCTAATTGAGCCACAGATCCACGTCTGGCTTTTTGGTGGTTAAACAGAGATAAGAGTCTTACAGACTTTCCTGCCCAGGTGGGCTAGCTTCAAAATCTGATCCTCAGATCTCAGTCTCATGAGTAGCTGGGATTATAGATGTGAGCCACCCATGCCTTTTGGCAAATAAAGAATTGGCTAGAGAACTCAGATGTGCATCCTAGCTGATGAAATTTTTACAAGAACTATTCCAGTGCTCTTACCTCATGGAAAGGAACAAAGTTTCATGAATTACATAGTACTCAGGTTGAGCTTTGTTGTTCTTTTTACTGAAGTTATTGAAGTTCCATGTCCTTCTTTAAGGTTAAATTATCTGGTTGCTATGTAGGAAAGAGTGTAAGCATTTTTTTGTTTTTGGTCAGTCGTGGGGCTTGAATTCTGGGCTTGGGTGCTGTCCCTGCGCTCTTTAGCTCAAGGCAAGCGCTCTACCACTTGAGCCACAGTGCCACTTCCGGTTTTCTAGTGGTTTATTGGAGATAAGAGTCTCACGGACTTTTCTGCCTGGGCTGGCTTTGAACCATGATCCTCAGATCTTGGCGTCCTGAGTAGATAGGATTACAGGCATGAGCCACCAGCGCCTGGCTGTAAGCATTTTTTACATGGATGATATCTACAGAAAATCTGACAATGTCTAGTTTTATTTTTTCAGTTGGATCAAATATAAAGATATTATACTGGAATTAGTTGAGGAGAGTGCCCAGAACTGAATGGCTGTCCACAATGACTTTTGTGTCTCTTTCCTTCCCCTGGGGCACTGTATTAACCCTGCTGCACTTTCCAGGTGTGACGATTACTTCTTTATAGCCCATCGGGGAGAGCGGAGGGGAATCGGTGGGATCTTTTTCGATGATCTCGATTCTCCATCCCAAGAGGATGTCTTTCGCTTCGTGCAGAGCTGTGCCCAGGCTGTGGTTCCTTCTTACATTCCTCTTGTGAAAAAGCACTGTGATGATTCATTCACCCCCCAGGAGAAGCTGTGGCAGCAACTCCGAAGAGGACGGTGAGTGACAGGAGACTCAGCTGTGGCCTTGCGTAACTGGGGACGTGGGGCAGCTATAATAATAGTGAGCAGATGCAGTGCCATAGTCATGCCAATCTACACTTTGATTTCTTTTCATAGCTAGATGAATATTAAGCATGTATTTAGTTGCATCG
Organism: Dipodomys merriami; assembly: GCF_024711535.1. Taxonomy (NCBI): domain Eukaryota; kingdom Metazoa; phylum Chordata; class Mammalia; order Rodentia; family Heteromyidae; genus Dipodomys; species Dipodomys merriami. The sequence continues at coordinate 90,010,736 of NW_027203381.1, forward strand.
TGTGAAGTAATCTAAAAATACCAAAGTGTACTAACTTCATAGCCGTATTAGAGACTGATAGTAGTAAGGGTGTGCTGGATTTAATTCAGCTGATTTCTTTTAGTTTCCTAGCAATATCATACAGCCTTATGTCAAGATCATTTAATGTTTTCTTTTTTTTTTGCTTTGTTAATTTGGACTCATGCTTTTATGTATGTATGTATGTATTTGTTTATGTTCATTCAGCTTAAAAATTTTCCTGAAAGTTGTTTTAATACACATAATTAAAAACTACATTCAAGCATGGCCCTTTTGGCTTATACCTAGCTACTCAGGAAACTGCGATCTGAGGATCACAGTTCAAAGGAAGCCCAGTCAAGAAAGTCCATGAGACTTCTCAATTACCCACCAGAAAACCAGAAGTAGAGCTGTGGCTCAAAATGGGAGAGTACTAGCCTAGAAAAAGCTTAGGGACAGAGTCTATGCCCTGAGTTCAAGCCCCATGACCAACCAACTCCTCCCCCTCCTCCAAACCAGACATTTAATATTGAGTTTACTTAGTTTAAAGCCTATTATGTGCAGTGTCTCTGTCAGGCACTTCATATCTGGTTTTCTCTGCAAACCTTTATGGCAGGTATAATGTTCAATTGTTACTATAGATGATAAAATATACTGAGAAAGGTAAGCCACTCAAGATGACATATCAGGGAATAAAAAATTCCAGATGTGGAACCAGATCCAGATCATCATGACTTCAGAGCTAGTAGTCTTCATTACACAAAGGCAGTGGAAGTAAGCTTTTTACCATGACATCACCTTAGCCACCTGCTCTGTTTATCGAGCTTAATGAGCTCAGTTAGGCAGATAAACAGGTCATGCTGAGCCATTGCATCCTTGTGAATTAACTTCAGTATCCACCTTGCTGGTCCAAATCATTTCCTTACTGCTTTCTTAATTGTATGTATACCTCAAGCCTGTGGTTATAAAATAGATTGTCTAATGTATATTAGACTTTGGGCACTAAGGAAGTAAAGCTTTTAGCCTGACAAGGTCAACTTAAATATTATTCTAAGGATAAACACTTATATATAGCCTTGTTCATAATTACTTTTGCTATCTGAACCCCATTTGTGTGGCAAAATAAAATGAATTGAATTTTTAGAAATTTTTCGAACAATTCAAGATTTGGACCGTTACCACCCCTACCCATGATTTCTCAGAATTGCCTTTGCTAGCATTTTCTCTTTACATTTATCATGGACCACTGAGGTTAAGTACTACCCTGATTACAAAGGTGAACATATCAGACTTGTCAAAAACATGTTCACAGTTAGGGAAAGGCATACCTTAGAGGGTGATTTAAACCTCTGTAGAGACTGAAGTGCTCTAATGTTGTATAGAATTTCACATGTAATCTAGGCCAATTTTATGAATACTCATTAGAGGAAGTTTTAAAAACTTGTTAGACATTCTGAGAGTTCTGTTATGTGCATACCGTTGCAGGAACAGTGAGGTAGAAGTATGAAGAGTTAGATTAATTTTCAATGGTATAGCATGTGACTGTTCTTCAGAACATTTTTTTCTGGCACTCTTATTTTTGAACCCAGAGAGGGTAAAAGGTAACACCACACTCAGAGAAGATAACCCCACACTTAGAACAGAGATTCATAGATTCAGCATTGTCTGATACTGCATTCATAACCCATTGTGAGTATCTTCTATCGACTGTCCTCTGCCCTTGTGCCCTTCCAGTGGTCATTCTGGTTCTCTTTTGACTTAATAGTCTCTCTCTCTCTTTCTCTCTCTGTGTCTGTGTGTGTATCTCTCTCTCTTCCATCATCTAGTCTTTTGCTTTGATTACTACTATTCTCTCTCAGACTTGAATTTTTTCTCTCATCATTTTTCATAGGCAAGCAGGAACTAAAGACTTTGGATTAACTAAAGGCTTTTAATTAAGTTTTATGTTATCTGTCTAAGAAAGGGAGGCAAGATTAACATAGGCATTAGGCATTAGTGAAATCAAAGAGGGTTGTGAATGTTCATAATTTATAGGTACCTCAGAGAGGAGAAATTTGTAGAAAGAACCAGAAAGATCAGATCTTTCTGCTGTTATTGAAGGCCTCACCATCTCACTCACCTTTTTTGCTGACAGCTTGTGTTCTACCACTTGAGCCACCCTCCAGTCTTTTTTTTTTTTCTGGTCGTGTGGCTTAAACTCTGGGCCTGGGCACTGTCCCTCAGCTCTTCAGCTCAAGGTGAGTGCTCTACCACTTGAGCCATAGTGTCATTTCTGTTTTTCTGAGTGGTTTATTGGAGGTAAGAGTCTCATGGAGTTTTCCTGCCCAGGCTGACTTTGAACTGTGTGATCCTTAGATCTCAGCCTCCTGAGTAGCTAGGATTGCAGGCGTGAGCCGACACCAGCTTTCTTTTTTTCTTTTGTAATTATTTTTTATTCTGTTGGTTCTTTTGAAGGTGGAGTCTCATGGATTTTTCTGCCTGGGCTAGCTTTGAACTACAATCCTCCAGGTCTCAATTTCCTGAGTTCCTAGGATTATTAACATAAGCACAGCCATGAGCCATCAGCACTCAACTCAGAAGTATCAGCCCTAAATGCAATCTCATGGATGTTAGGGGAATTGATGTAGGAAAAGAGGCATCATTCACTCAAATAACAAGGAATTCAAGGAGCTATAGAAGTGCATTTTGGGAGCTCATCATGAGGCAGATCTTTAATATACTTAAGCAAAGGAGTGAATCACAGTCATTTCTAGAAATCGTATTTCAGGAAAGTTATAGCAGGTCGAGAAAGGTAGCCGAGAGCTGAAATTCTTTTATGTAGTTTTAGGTAGAAGTTAATAAGATTATATTTATCTTTTGGACAGGCACAAGGAAGTAAAGTCACTAGCGCATAAAAGCCACTAGTGATAAATAAATGGTGAGACTAGGAAGGAATTCATGATTATAGTTTTTTGGGTTTTTTTGGATCCGGTCGTGGGGCCTAAATTCTGGGCCTGGGCACTGTCCCTCAGCTCTGCAACTCAAGGTTAGCGCTCTACTACTTGAGCCACAGCGCCACTTCTGGCTTTTTTCTTTTTGCTTATGGGGTGCTGAGGAATCGAACCCAAGACCTCATGCATGCAAGGCAAGCATTCTACCACTGAGCCACCTTCCCAGCCCCAGTTATTTACATTTTTACAGGTTCTTTGACACATTGTTACATAAAATAGTGCCTTAAAAAAAATGAAATACTCTTGACTGGGTGTGGTGGCACACATCTCTAAACCCAGTACTCAAAAGTTGGAGGAGAGTCCTAGGCCAACCTGAGCTGTCTAGTGAAATCCTATATCAAGAAAAAACAAACACACGCTGACAAAAACGAAATACTTTGTGATTATAGAGAGCATTTTGATATGAGTGGGCTTAAAAATGGTAGGATAAATGAAAAAGACGTTAAAACCAAGAGTGGTTTCTGAATGTTCTGGGAAGTGATCTGAAAGGGTGATATTTACTCAACTTTTCACACCTGGTCACTATTCCGAATTATTTTGGGGAGTAGAAAGGGATGTTTAAGCTGGTGGAGTTTAGATCTACCTCTATGACTGTTAATAGAAAATTTGAGCCAAATTTTAGTTGATGCCAAGGATATTTTCTTTAAAAAAAAACTACTGCATTGCCAAAGACTATCTTTTATTGTGGTTCCTGTGACTTTGTAGGATAAATGAATTATATAGCTATTTATTAATCTTACTAGTTACTTTAAGAAAAGAGACTATGTAGGATATATTAATCATTACTAACAGATTATTGGCAGCTATATATGGCCTTCCATTACAGAAATTCTACACTATCTATCTATATCTCTCTATATCTATTTTTTGGCCTGGGGCTTGTACTCAGGGCCTAGTGCTGTCCCTTAGTTTCTTTTGCTCAAGGCTAGTGCTCTACCACTTATGGCTTTTAGCTAATTTATTGGACATAAGAATCTCACAAACTTTCCTGCCTAGGCTGGCTTCATAGTCCTCAGATCTCAGCCTCCTGAGTAGCTAGGATTACAGGCGTGAGCCACAAGTGCCCATCTCTATGCTATCTTAATAGTAGTACTGTGTTATAGTGAAATGAATTCTGCAAAATTGGGTCTCTGGGGAGGACCCAAAGTTACTATGTTATCCTGAGAAAAGATGCCATTTCTTTTGCTTAATTGTTGTTATGCCTTAATGTTCCAGTTCATTCTGTTTATTTGTAGAAAAATACAACATTGTTTTGAAACCACTCTGTGACAGGGTTGAATCTGTATCTGATTGTTTGATGAGTAGAATCCCCTTTATTTATGCTGCCCAATTGGAGAAAGCTCAGTAGGCAGTAGGCTGGTGTCCTGGGTACCAGTTCCAGCTGGCGGGAAGTGGGGGAGAAAGACTCCTTCAAGTAATCATTATGGATTTCAGAAAGATTTTACTTTCTGACCTTTAATGTTGTGTGATGTCTTTCTGTCAGGTATGTAGAATTTAATCTGGTATATGATCGAGGTACAAAATTTGGCCTCTTCACTCCAGGATCCAGGATTGAAAGCATCTTGATGTCTTTACCTCTAACTGCGAGGTAAGAGCTACTCATCATGCTAGCTTATCTGTTCATATCCAACCCCTCAACAAAATGTCAGAGTTAACACTGATACCATCTTCCCTAAGACTCCTTGGTTTTCACTTTGCTAATTTTATAGGAGAATCATGTCAATTAGTTAAAAAAAATTGAATTTTATAAGCAGTGACAGTGAGTGAGGTGGTATGTGAATAAGAACGCAGGAGTATGGGGAGTGAGGGATGGTGTTTGAATAGCTCAAGACTGACCAACCCCTTTTTGAAAAGTCTCCTGGGAAAAGCTATGTATATGAATTAGCTAATTTCTGCCCATGGATAATCTGAAGTGGTATATCAAAAAGTTTATTTCAGCTCTGTGGTATTGATGTTAATCCTGAGAATTATGAAGAAGCCTTGAACCCCTCCCCGCCCCCCTACCCCCACCCCACCTTTTTTGTGCTAGGGTTTGAACTCAGGGCCTCATGCTCTGGCTTGGCTTGCTTGCTTGTGGCTGGTCCTTTGCCACTTGAGCCATACCTCTAGCCTCGCTTTTTCCTGGTCAGTTGGAAGTGGTGTCTTGTGGACTTTTCTCAGTAGCTAGGATTACAAGTGTAAGCTATTAGTGTCTGGCTAAGAAAGCTACTTAGCAACCAATCTTTTTTAAAAGTCTGGTGAGTGCAAAGCATATTTGGCATAATGGAGACAAATGGCAAGAAACTTTTATTCTTAGGATTTTTTTTTCATTTAAGAGTTGTATGTCTTTTTTATTTCATTACATTACTGGTTTCTGTTTTGGACATGCATAGGTGGGAATACATGCACTCGCCCTCAGCAAATTCCAAGGAAGCCGAAATTCTGGAAGTTCTGCGCCATCCGAAGGACTGGGTGCATTGATGCAGGCCGAGTGGTTTGGAGGGCCCCCGTGTGTGTCTTCCCTGGCTGGCACTGTTGCCACTATGTGGCCGTTAGGTTGTTAGTTCCTTGTGCCTTAGTATTCCAGCCCTCTCCACGCTGTAGGCTGTATCTTGTCTCCTGTCAGTGAGGGGCAGTAAGAGGGAAGATAGCTAATTGACAGAGTTGATTGATAGAAAACTCATGCAACTTGTTTGTACTTTTAGAATTATCTCGTATGGCTATTTTGTAATGTTCTACATTGAGCTTCCAGGTGTGATGATAAGGGAATACAACTATTATAACAGGTACTAGGAAAGTCCTTATTTTTCTTAAAGTTTTAGTTTTAGCTATAGAGTTATGTCATAGGGTATGGTTTTCCTCCCATAATTCAGTGAATATGTTCAGATTTCTTGATAATTTCAGAATGCATCTTAAAAGTAAAAGTTTACTTTGTCATTTCTGAAATCTCTTTGATGTGATTTTCATGTACCTTTCTCTACAGACCTCAGTATTTTATAAAATGTTTATTTCTGTAATGATAGCTATTTAGAAGGACTTGAAACATTTTTAGACTGTGTATGTTTCAATTCATTGCTTACCCAGAGGTTTTAGCTCTAAAGTGACATTACTATTATTTAAATAAGGGACATCTAAAGTATATGTTTGATTCTTTTGTGAAGTTATAGTTTATTAATGTGGAGATTTTTCTACTCTTTGAAAACAAAAGCTTATATCCCTGGATTCTGATAAAGTTTTGTATTCTAGACTTTTTTACATGGATGTCTGGACTTAGAATAATTCTAGTATGTGTCTTTAGATAATATTTTTCATCTGGCAGATGAAATGAGAAATATTTTCCTTCTTTAATTAAAGCAAATGTTAACTAGTGTGACATATAGGCATTTTACGTTTTTTTTAAAGTGAAATGAAGTTGTCCTAATTTTCAAATTAGAATATACAACTGTTTGTTCTAAGAGAAAATTCATAGCAAATCCTTAATGCATGATCTTTTTGTTCATCTAGTTACATGGATGTATTTTTTAAAATTCATAATATGTTGAAGTTTATAAGGAAATGTCTCCTAACTGTCGAGTACTGTTCTGGAATACATTGAATGTATGGATTATGTGTGACCTTTATGGACTAGAAAATGTATGAATTCTCTATCTTACAGCACATCCACTAATAAACCTTATTGTAAACTAATATCTAAGAAATACTTGTATTCTTCATTGGGATAATTGATATAGGAAGATAGAAATATTTCTCAGTACTAAAATTATAGTTCTTCATTCTTAGATATTTTTTCAAAATTAATTTATTGTTTTATAGGTGATGTGCACAAGGATTACAATTAGATGAATCAGGTAATGAGTACATTTCCTTTTGTATAATGTCTTCTGTTCCCTTATTCTTTCCCAGTCCCTCCCTCCCATCTTCACCCACAAGTTGTATAGTTCACTTCCATCCATGCCCTGTGAGCTCCCCTGGTGCACTTTCATCCTTTTCCCCTGGAATTCTATACCCTCCACCCACTCAAAGATTTACACTTGAATACATCATACATAAAGAAGACAGAATCATCAAAAAATAAAACTTAAAAAAAGAGATCTTTTGTTTCCATATCCTGGAGCATGTAGTCATTGCTCCTTTTTCTCTTCTAAGAATGTCCTCTTTCAGTCTGTGTGTATCCAGAATCCTGTATAACTATCCCAGTGTCTTTTAGATCTATTTCTACACATCAGAAAGAACATACACCATTTATGTCATTCTTAGCTATTTTATCTACAAGAAATACAATTTTCATGGCAGTTTTACTCACAGTAGCCAAAAGGTAGAAATAACTCAAATGGCTATCAGCAGGTGAATAGATAAATTCATTTAGTGAATACATTAAAACATTACTCAGCTCATTAAAAGGAGTAATTATTAATAAATACCAGAATCTGCATGAACACCAAAAGCACAATGCAAAGAGAAAGAAACAAGACGTGAAAATACTTTCTGTATGATGGCTACATATGAAAACTTAGGAAAATGAAAACTCCTCTAGCCAAGGCTGGAAAAGGTGTTTTTATTATGTATTCTTTCTTCATTGAGGTTATGGCTACTATCAAAACTTACTGAACTCTGGGGCTGGGAAGGTGGCTCAGTGGTAGAGTGCTTGTCTTGCATGCATGAGGCTCTGGGTTCGATTCCTTAGCATCACATAAGCAGAAAAAGCCGGAAGTGGTAATGTGGCTCAAGTGATAGAGCACTAGCCTTGAGCTGAAGAGCTTGGGGACAGTGCCAAGGCCCAGACTTCAGGCCTCATGACCAGCAAAAAAAAAAACAAAAACTTACTGAACTCAACACTTGAAATCATACCATTTTTGTATACATGAATAACATTTCAGTAAAGTGGATTTTGGAGAAAGCAGGTAGATAGGAACAAATTGTTCAATAAATTTACTTCTTTTAAAAAAAGTAAAAAATCATTTGATTAAATCTGGCCTATTAAGTTGTGCTTAGGACTATTAAGTTTTGTGTGCGCATCTGTTTCCTATTTATCAATGACTTGTCATATAGACAATAACTATTATGGATAAGGCTGAGTCTTAGGGAAGAATACATTTAACTGTACTTCCAATTCATTTGCAAATTCCTCTTGATGTCTATTTTGAGTTTACTATAAGATCAAAGTGCACCTGAAAATGGACTGTACACTTTCTATTATCTTGCAAACACGTATTAAGTGGTTATTGGGGGTATGGGAGAGAGATGACCTCAGTACCGTGACCCAGAGGCCAAAATTCGATTGTAATAACCTTTGGGAACAGACCCACAGCTGAGTTTTATTTATTTATTTATTTTTAGTAACATTTAAATTTTTTTGATTGCATTTTTTTTTGAGGGGGGGGGTCTGGTCATGGGGCCTGAACTCTGGGCCTGGGTGCTGTCCCTCAGCTCTTCAGCTCAAGGCTAGCGCTCTACCACTTGAGCCACAGCGCCACTTCTGGCTTTTTTCTTTTTGCTTATGTGGTGCTGAGGAATCGAACCCAGGGCCTCATGCATGCAAGGCAAGCGCTCTACCACTGAGCCACCTTCCCAGCCCCTGCATTTTTTTTTTTTTAATTTTGAGAATACCGTACAGAGGAGTTACAATTACAAGGGCAAGATAACGAGTACATTTCTTATCAAGCATTGTTGCCTCCTCCTTTGTTTCCCGTTCCCATCCCTTCCCATATTCCTTCCCTCCCCCCATCTGATCCACCCCCCACCAAAGTTGTTAAGTTCATTTTTCGACATAACGACTTGTACATCTCATTGTTGCAATGGGTCCACCTGTATCCTTAGTTAAACGATTTTTTTCCCTTCCCCTCCACAAATTATACCACATCAAATACAGTGAAAGTATGGGTTTTACAGTGGGGGAGGGACATACAAAGCAACATAGAAATCATCTTATAAATATGATAGAAACAATTGCATGAAAGGGAAAAATAACCAAAAAACATTTGAATACTTATCTTGGGGTTCATTCCCCTAACATCAACTTATCTGACCTTTTCTGCTTGACTGAGACATATACTGGATGCCCCTCAGTAGATGAATGGATCAAGAAAATGCGGTATATATACACAATGGAATTCTATGCCTCCATCAGAAAGAATGACCTTGCCCGATTTGTTAGGAAATGGAAAGGCTTGGAAAAAATTGTATTAAGTGAAGTAAGCCAGGCCCAAAGAAACATAGGTCCCATGGTTTCCCTTATTTGCCACAGTGAGTTTTCAAGATAAATATTTCTACATGCTCAAAGAATACCAGGTCTGAAAGCCAAATAAAGTATTGGTTGAGGGCTTACTCTTCCATATGTCTTTTGTTGTTACAATTTATCAAGACAGGCATTGTCTACATGTTTTTAACTCACATGCCTGAGACTAAGCTAACACAACTGAAAAGCTAGGCCCAGTTGGACTGACAAGTCACTTGGACTGTGACCAATCTAGTCTCTCAGGTTATGTGGTATACACATCCCACAGCTAGTCATTGAGGCCAGTTTCAGATTCAAGGGGAGAAAATGAGGTGTTAATTCTCATTGGGAGTTGTCACAATCAAAACCTCCACCTTAGCCTCTTACACTTGAACTATGAACTAGATTTTACTCTTCTTTCTCACTGCTCTAATAAATCTCTAATGAATCCCAATTGGAAATGTCTTAATTTTTCCAGGGCTGGGGTCTTTTATTATTTTTTTAACCTGCATTTTGGAATACCCTCTGTGCCTCTTGATTGTTCTGATCTCCATTCCTTTCTCTGAGAATTATTCTCCCAATCCTAACTACCCTTGCTGAATGTTCAAAGTAGTCCTCCTACAAAAAAATTTCTGGCATTCAAAATAGTCCACCTTTTGGCTCCTATTCTTCTTTTGATTCTTACCTTTATGTTTGTCCTATGCATTTTAGTCCCAGACTTTTTGTGATCATCCTCTGCATTATGTCCCCACTTACCTTTCCTCCTAGCACTGATGTCTCTTCTTAGAATCTCTTCCTTGCCCTCTTGAAATATCCAAGAAACAAACTGCCATACATGTTTTTCTTTTAATATTTCTCTCATCAGGGGCTGGGAAGGTGGCTCAGTGGTAGAGCGCTTGCCTTGCATGCATGAGGCCCTGGGTTCGATTCCCCAGCACCACATAAGCAAAAATTTAAAAAATAAAAAAAAATATTTCTCTCATCAATCTGTATTCATAAAATATTTGAGGCAAGTTTTATGCTTATACTATGAAACTCCTTATGAATAACCGGTTACCCTTTGTTTTCCAATGTACTATGGTATCAAACTTATATCATTTGCAATATACTTTGGTATCAAGCTTAGTATTATTTGTCTATCTGTATAACATCCCTAATCTGTAAAAGCATAGATTCCTAGTGTTCGGCTCTTAAAATCTCATTTAGAAGTTGTTTTCAAGGATATATTGTTCTATGATATAGTTTGAAATTGCATATTTTTGAGTTTAGTTCTCAAGTATAATTAATTGTAATTTTACAATAAGTGTTAATGAGCACATTTAGGTTAGTGATACATAGATATTTACAGAAGGCTTGAGTAATCCCTATTTGTTGTTATGTGAAACTAAGTCATGTGTTGTACAACATAAAACTCCACAGACCTGTTTCTACAGGCAGTTTTAAACCAGGTATACACTGACATGTACAAGCAGAACAAGATAATTAAACTGCATTCCATCTGTCCCACAATATGCCTGGTTCTATTGTTGAAGTTAAGTTTATTTTACCAGTATTTTAGACTATCCTTCACTTGCTAGGTCACTTCCACTTCTAAAAATAGGTTTGAACATAAAATGTAGCATAATTAACCCACCAGAGTTTCAAGGAATTAAAACAAATGGACTGTCTCTGATATTCAATAGCACAGGAATAAAGCCTTTAGAAAAGAGTCTCTATGGTAAGATATCAGATCTGGTTAAGGTTGCTTCTGGTTTTCAGTTGGATAGGCAGAAGGCTGAAAGGCTGATTTAAAAATCTATTCTAGCTGGGTGCCAGTAGCTCATGCCTGTAATCCTAACTACTTAGGAGGCTGAGATCTGAGGGTCGCGGTTCAAAGCCAGCCCGGGCAGGAAAGTCCATGAGACTCTTACCTCCAATAAACCACTAGAAAACTGGAAGTGGTGCTGTAGCTCAAGTGGTAGAGTGCTTGCCTTGAGCTGAAGAGCTGAGGGACAGCACTCAGGCTCAGAGTTCAAGCCCCACACTGAAAAAAAAAAAAAAAAAAAAGAAGAAGAAGAGAGTGCACAGACCAAGTTGGGAATAGAGAAATGAGTGTAGGACCAGGTGCCAGGAAAGAGGACAAGAAGCAGCTCAAACAAATGGAATAAGGAAGGATATAAGGGAAAGGAGAAAGTTGGGTGTGATTGTAATAGGGTTTAAAACATTTTAGTCAGTGTGAAAATGTTAACATGGTATATACTCCATATTCATATGTTTAATTAAGTATGGATTAAGTTTTTATTTTAAAAATGATCTTAGTCTACTAATTACCACAGTCTTAAGTATTAAAATTGACATAATATTTCCATTGACATTACAGATAATGTCCAGTTTTTCTTGTTGTTAAACATGACATTCTTGAAATTACCAGTAGGTGGAGCAAGTTTGCTCCAAAAGTGACCCATAGAGAGAGAGAGGTAAAAGGAAGGGGAAAGCAGAATTGAAGGCAGGGCCTGAGAAGGAGCAGGAGAAGGAGGGAGATAGAAGTGAACAGGAGGACAGAAAAGGAGTATGGAGGCAGGAAAGGAAGAATGTGAGAACTATTCATAACCTGTATTTCCTTTGCTATTGTTAGAGAAATTGTCTACAGTCAAGTATGAGTGATTTGACCATATGGCTTACATCTTGTCGGGTGTCATTATGTTCCCATCTCACATTATTGCTGGGAGAGTATGAAAATGGCCTTGCCTGTAGCTGCAATAATGTTGAATGGCTAAGACAGATTTTTTTAAAAAATCAGCTTCTAGGGAGCTCCTGAACTAGCAAATTGTTGAACATCACAAGAAAATGTGTACATTTTTTTTTCTGAGAATGAACAATGATAGTGACTCTGAAAGGATAGTTTTGCAAACTGGAATATTTAATATAGTGTGTTTATAACCCAAAGTGTTAATGTGCTACTTCAGGGAGAAAAGGTAAGAAAGCCTTTTTATGATTTCAGTAGCATCTGTTTTTTTGTCAAGCTAAATTAACTCCACAATAAATTAGGACGAAGTAATCAGACATTTGTGGAACATTTCCAAATACAAGAGAAAAATAAGCAAAAGGTCTTAAACTTGTATTTAATAGATGTCAAATATGAGGTTAAGTTTAAGATAAAAAAATATAGAGGTAAATAAAAGTAAGACTGAAGATTTCCAAGTGGTTGCTTTTGGACAGCAGGTCAAGGGTAAAATGGAAAAAGTATCGGTAGTTTTGTAAGCCTTTACTACTATTTGGTTCTTTATAACTGACTACATTTATTTTGTTAATAAAAATATAAAAATAAACTCTAGGGCTCCTTGGCACAAGCCGAAATTTTTTTAATAAAGACCAAGAAACTCACCCCAGAATGGCTATAATCAAGAACTCTAACAACAACAGATGCTGGAGACCAGAAGGGAACCCTACTGCACTGTTGGTGGGAGTGTAAACTTGTTCAACCACTTTGGAAAGCAGTATGGAGGTTCCTCAAAAGACTCCACATAGAACTCCCCTATGACCCAGCAATCCTACTTTTGAGCATTTACCCAAATGCTCACAAATAAGGCCATACTAAAACTACGGGCACAATTTTGTTTATGGCAGCATTATTCACAATAGCTAAGATATGGAACCAACCCAGATGGCCCTCAGTAGATGTATGGATTAAGAAAATGTGGTATATAAAGTGGCATTGTGGCTCAAGTAGTAGAGCGCTAGCCTTGAGCTGAAGAGCTAAGGAACAGCGCCCAGGCCCAGAGTTCAAACCCCTTGACCAACCCTCCCCCCAAAAAATCACCTTGACAAGAAAATGTGAGATATATATATATATATATATATATATATATATATATATATATATAATGGAATTCCATGTTTCCATTAGAAAGAATGACACCACCCCATTTGTAAGGAAATGGAAGGACTTGGAAAAAATCATTCAGTGAAGTAAGCCAGACCCAAAGAAACATAGGTCCCATGATTTCCCTTATTTGCAATAATTAGTATACATCTAGGATAATCTTAGCAGATGAGCAGAAGAGCTCAATAGCTATGTACATATTACCATATGAGATGATTTTAAGCAAAATGAACTCCAAGACATGGACAAAAGAGGTTTTTCTGTTTTTTTTTGTTGTTTTTAATGTATTATGTGATGTTTTTTGTTTCTTTTGAATGTTCTCCCTATGGTATATCCCCTGTTGTCACTATATTTGATTCTGATAGCCTGGTATTGTATATATGTTTATTTGAATTAGGGATGGGAAGGGGAACAACAGAATAGTGAGACAAAGGACAGGGGAACCAATGTAACAGTGGTATACACCAGACAATATGTTGGAACTGATCTCTACAACTCAAAGGTGGCTGCTGGGGGGTGGGGGAAGGAAAGTAGGAGGAAAATGAAGGAAAGGATAACAAATTGGACAAGAAATGTACTTTTTACCTTATGTAACTGCAACCCCTCTGTACATCACCTTGACAATAAAAAAGACAAGCCAGAAAAAATATAAAAATTAAAGGTCATGAATTTTAAGTCATCAAACTATCACTATAATCATGTGTATAGGCATGTTTTACCAGAGAGAACTTGCTATCTTTCATTAATTTTTTTAAGTCAAGATTGTCATTATCAGCATGTTGAAAACCCTCTTCCTGTTTTTACCTCACAGATAGACTTAATTAAATATACATTATTTTCTAACTAGTTTTGACTTCAAGAAATAAAATATGCTCAGAGAACAGAATTATTTAACAGCTTTTTAAGAGTTCTTAAGGATTATAGAACTTCAGTGTGGCACCTTTGCAGCCTACAAACATATTCAGTAAAAATTATTGCTTACCAAATACAAACAATTAAATTTCAGTTTTTGTACACTTCTTACATAGGAGAGTATTCCAGAAGGCTAGAGCTGGGTAATATCAGAGATATATGACCTTTGGAAATGTTTTACCCTAGAGTTTAGAGTTCCTTTTAAATCAATTATCATGTAACAACTTGACCACTGCTTCTGGGTTATGTTTCTGCACACAGAAGCCCTCTGGCTTACACATTGAAATGCCTCATGAATTCCAGAGCGATTTGAGCATATCTTTACTTGCAAAGAAGGGCATATTCTAGTTTTTATGGCTTTAGTGTGTTTTCTTCAAACCCTATTTGAAGGGAGATGCTATCAATAGTTTAACAAACCTCAACTTTGTTTTCTTGGCAATCAGAACAGGGAAATGAAAGCAATGTAACCCACTTAATTAGCAACCCCTTAATCCCTCATCAGTCTGCCTCCATCCCCACCAAATTAGAGGGAGTTAAACAAGGAAGGAACAAAACTGGAGACCTAGAAAAAAATATCTGGACCACTGGACTATCATCCATATTGGTGTGAGATAAAGCACAGGTGCACAAAGGAGATTGAAGGATACTTTAGGGAAAATGTGTCACAAGAGGAATACTTCCTCTTGAAAGGAGAATACTTCCTCTAAACATGGTGAAATGGTTTGTTTTCTACCTTGGCCACGATCTTGTGTGGGTAAGTTGGGTGGAGTGTTCCCATTCTTACTTGTGTGGTGTGACCCTATTGAGTTCAGTGTTATTTGTTACTCAAAGTTTTAGTGCTTTTCAACAGTCTTAGATAAAGTCAGAATTGTCATAAACTTTTACTGACAAGCACAAAACTGTACCTGGGTTTTTCTTAGTTAAGATAATATTTTAGCATTAAGAGTGGTATTATGAAGCAAATACTGTTTTCATACCTTCTGTTTCTTTGTTCTTGAGCACTTTATCTTTTCCCCCATGGAGAATATATAATGTTTATCAAATTTAGGTCAGCAGAGTAATGCAAAATCCATTTTCTCTCTTTTTTTTTTTTGTAATTCCTCTTTTTTTTTTAATGAATGAACTTTAGGTTTTGCTTAAACCGCTGTGGTTTGATGTTTTATGCCATAGACTGATCTCAATACTTTCTGTTTTATTACTACAATACTTTCCCTTACACACACACATACGGACTTCTGTCAGCATCACTTTTCTTCATAGATTTGTGTCATTTATGTCCCCCTTTCTTATATGAAACATTATGTTATTGCTTCATTTGATGAGAGTCTATTTAAACATTGAGTTGACAATACTAGAGCACAAAATATAATGTAATTGATCCAATTAAAAGTACGATAAGTTAGCAAAAGGTGAAGTTAAAATGAAGCCAGGACTGAGTTCAGTATCTGAATGCGTGTGCTCACAGTTTTGGTTCCATGTCCCTGGTCCGTGTTGCCTAGCTTCAGATCTTTGTGGCCTGATGGTCACAATATACTTGTGTTAGGATTTTACAGAAAAATATATTCAATAGGATGCACATGTATATAGAAAGCTTTATGTTAAGTACTTGGCTCATGTGAATTTAGAGGCTGACAAGTCCAAAAGCTGAAGTTTCTTATGTGTTGAGAGAAGCCCCGCTTGCTTGGGGAAGGACACTCTTTTATTCAGCTTAGAACTTCCATTGATTGGGAGCTGGGAAGGTGGCTCAGTGGTAGAGCGCTTGTCTTGCATGGATGAGGTCCTGGGTTCGATTCCTCAGCACCACATAAGCAGAAAAAAAAGCCCAAAGTGGTGCTGTGGCTCAAGTGGTAGAGTGTTAGCCTTGAGCTGAAGAGCTGAGAGACAGCGCCCAGGCCCAGAGTTCAGGCACTGTGACCGGACCCCTTCCCCCCCCCCCCCCCACAAAAGAACTTCCATTGATTGGATGAAGCTCACCTGTATTATGGAAGGAAAACTGCTTTCTTCAAAGCCCACAGATTTAAGTGTAAATAATTGCCTTCCAAAATGAGTCTTTCACAAACATCTAGAATAATGAATATTTGACCACATAAATGTGTGGGCCACATTAATGTGTGGGCCACATTTTCTGGGAGCTAATAAGGACACTTGTATGCAGGACTGAGGCTTTAACGATTTCCTTCAGTGATGGAAGAGAGTAGAGGGTACAACATTTCCTGAAGAAATGTTCCCAGGACCACAATGTCCAGTGCGTGTCTCTACTTTGAGAGGAGCTTGATCCATGCTCCATGGCTTGCTTTCTGGAAGAGTGGGGACCAGCAGCCAGTCAGGGTTACAGCAGCCACCATCAGATGCTGTACATGGCAGTTTTGAAGTTTGTAAAGAAAAGGAGGGGGGGGAAGATACCGCTCAAGTTTTAAGGTGTGTTTTGTTTTGCCTTCCAGAAGAAAAACAAAAATGAAAAATAAGACAGATGGCAACATGAAGAACGCTTTATCAGCTGATATTCAGTTTTAAGCCCTTATCGTCTCCCTTTTCCCTGTTACCCACTGCTAGAGAACTCTTAGCAGTGTAATGACCATTTCTTGGTAGCTTTATAGTATTGGCAGTATGATCCATGGGACATCACCCAGACTCTTCTCTCAAGTTAACTCATCCATAAAATGCAGTGAGTAATTTGTTAACTCCAGAAATGACTGTGAGAAGTCAATGAAATAAGTAATTATAATCTTCTAATGATGACTTAATAAATCAGTTAAAGCTGTACCAAAAACATTACAATGAATGACAAGATACTTGGCATGTTAGAAAGTGGGCACATGATTGTTTAGCTCTTAAAAAATAGGGAGATGGATAGGAGTGACCTTGAAGATGTGTTGGTATGTCAGGACTCACTGCAGCTGGATAAGAAAAAACAGAAATAAGGACCAAAAATGAACTCAATGCAGATTTCTCAGTGGTGGCCTACAAAGGGAAGGAAAGTGCAAAGATTGATTTAAGAAATGAAAACATCCATACTGATGAGGCAGGAAGAGCAGAATTGACTCACTAAGATCTGTGTTTATTGAAAGAAAGCTGAAAGCAATGAAGACAACATCAGGAAATTTGACAATGTTATTAATTGCCATCCAGAAAAACTCATTTTACAAGAATAATGCCATTTTTACTCTTTACCTCAGATTAAAAAATCACATGAATACTTCTAGGGTTGGGAAGATGTATGGACTACAGACTAGATTGAAGGAACCTAAGGGTCAGGTCAAATACCCTGCAGTGGGCTTGAAAATTATGGTAATCAGGCTAGACAAACATAACTATAAAATATTGAGGCTCATTGTGGACCAGTAGGTGAGTTCCAAGAGCTGTTAATGGAGAATTTAAAAAGTCTGACATAAAATCCTTGAATTGGAAGATATCTCTCATGAATGTTCCCAATCTGGAAACTTCTATGGAGAAATAAGAAAAGTTCAACTACCTCAACAGAACTGTATTCTGGTCAAACATGAGAAAGTTAGTGCTCCTAAAAGAAATCCTGGGGCTGGGAAGGTGCCTCAGTGGAAGATTGCTGGCCTTGCATGCATGAGGCCCTGGGTTTGATTCCTCAGCACCATATAAGCAGAAAAAGTCAGCAGTGGCGCTATGGCTCAAGTGGCAGAGCACTCACCTTGAGCCTGAAGAGCTGAGGGACAGCACCCAGAGTTCAAGTCCCACAACTGACAAAAAAAAAATCAGCAGAACCAGAATGCATGGCAACTCACCACTATATATGGGAAATCACTTTCCTCCTTATCATTTTCCATTATATTCAAACAAGTTCGTCACTTACATTGTAATGAACCAAATGGATATGTATTTACCAAACTTCTGGTGAAGTTGGATTTGTTTTTAGATGAGTCTAGCTTGCAGCACCTCATTTTGAAATATTTCAGTGAGTTTAAAAATA
The DNA here is from genome assembly GCF_024711535.1 of Dipodomys merriami. Taxonomy (NCBI): domain Eukaryota; kingdom Metazoa; phylum Chordata; class Mammalia; order Rodentia; family Heteromyidae; genus Dipodomys; species Dipodomys merriami. The sequence goes on from NW_027203381.1 coordinate 90,028,630, forward strand.
ATTAATGCATCGAAAATAACTTTATCAGAATGTATTCCCTCCCGATTTCAAGAAGCTATTTTGAATATTGAAAAACTTGATTTGAAAGTATATTTTTTGGTGAACTTAAACCCAATTTTGATAGTGACATTTTAAAGGATTTGTAGCACTGGTTCATTACTTTAAATTGGTAGTGTGCATATAATGGGCATTTAACACAACATAACATAATATTGATTGAACTAAATTTTGAATACTATATACATTTTATTTTCATTTGTAAGATTTCGATGTTAATGTAAGTAAGCAGTGGGTACAACGTTTAAAAAATAAGGTGTAGAGAAAATTAATCAGAAGAGTCTAGCAGAGGAGTCTAGTCAATTTTCTTTTCTGTAGCTCATATAGGGTTTTGAACTCAGCCAGCACTCTACCATACATCTTGAGCCATACATCTAGCCTGGCTCTTTCCTGGTTAATTGGAGATGGAGTCTCAAGAACTTTTCTGCCCAAGCTGGTTTCAAATCGAGATCTGCTAGGATTACAAGTGTGAGGCACTAGCGCCCGACTGGTGAGTCTAGCCACTTTCATATCATATTTACTACTCTCCCGGTGAAAAATATACCTGGGAAAATATGTTGACATCAGATCAATAGAGGTTGCTTTTCCCCTTCTCTAACAGAAACCATACTTAACTTCAAAGCTAAAAATTTTGGACAATCTGACAAAGGAATTTAGCTGGAAAGTAAAAAAAAAATTCAGGATAAATATTTGTGTTTTTTACTTAGGCAAAAATAACATGTAGCCTCTGTATATATTATTTCATTTAGCACTGACCTCCCACCTATAGTTAGAGACTTTATTCTTCTCTTTCTTGTTTGCTTTTTGTGGTCAAATACACAGAAGAGTCCACCTTAGCATAGCTGAGAATATTTTTCATGTAACCACACGTGAGGCTGAGCCACATCAAAGCTGGACAAAATAATAGATTCCTGACCCTGTTCAAATTTTCCTATCCTGAGAGTCTACTCAGTGGCCCTAAACACTCCCCTCCATAATGCTCTTTCCTTACTTTGAACCTAGGCATAATTTGTATCTGTAACTCTCATCTGATTCCCCTGACATTTGGTAACATTTATTTATCTCTTTACATTAAATTTGCTTGAAAAACCTCCACTTCCCCTCTCATCAGTTAGTATTAATGCTAACACTAACTCAGGAGTAGCTATGTGCCAGGAACTACTCTAAATTACATTCAGTGTTTGAAATACTCCTGCCAGGGAGTTAGCTCCATTGGTACTCATGAAGAATGGAGGGATGGATGGAGTATTTGCTCAACATGACAGGGCCAAGTGTTGGCAGAAAGAAGTCTGATCTAAGCTTATACTCTGAGCCATTGAGGTAGGAAATCTTGACAGAAATCAAGACTTTACATCTCAGTTAACCCCAGCCTCTGACCATGATTTTTGCAAAGTATTTGTGAATATCTTGGTGTTCAGTGAAAATAAAAATGGTTTCAGTAATAAACAACAGAAATAGTTATGGAAATAAAGTATGTACTTGAGAACTCTTCTTTTGTCCATTTTCTTACTGAACTTAGATATAAGAACTATTAATCATTTTGAAGCTGTTCTGGAACTGACTAAAAATAAATTTATTGTTATTAAGGTGCTGTACAAAGGGCTCACCATTTTATGAGTCAGATAATGAGTACATTACTTCCTGTGGATAATGTCACCCTTTCCTTTGCTTTTCCCCAGCTTCCCCCTCCTTTCTCTGCTCACAAATTACATAGTTCATTTTCCATAAAGTGTATACTGAGTAGCATGATTACATTTGCTCACCTTCCCTCTTCCTTTTCTGTCCCCTACCCTAAATGAAAAATAACCAAAATAAAACCAAACACTAGCACCACTACCACCACCACCACCACCACCACCACTAACAACAACAAAAAAACCCACATTTCCATTTCCTGGAATTTCTTTCGATAAATAGTAATTTAAATGTTCAGAGGAATCACACCTTTGGGTTCCTCTCCTAAGAATATCCTCCTTTAGTCTGTTTGTGAGTGAATGTCTAGAGCCCTGTATAGATTATCATGTCCAGTATATTTTAGATCTACATGAGAGAAAACATGCACAGTCTGTCTCTCTAAGCTTGGCTTACCTTACTAATCATGATTTGTTTTAGATCTGTTCATTTCCCTGAAAATGACATAATCTTATTCTTTCTAATGGATGAGTAAAATTTCATTGTGTATAAGTACCACATCTTATTGATCCACTCATCTGTTGGAAAGCACCTGGACTATTTTCATAACTTGACAGGGAATGTAGATATGCAAGTATCTTTTCAATATCCTGCTCTAGGTAGATGTCCAAGGGTGGCATATCTGGGTCATAGGGAAGTTCTACGTTTAGTTTGTTGAGGAACCTCCAAACCGCATTGCAGAGTGATTGTACTAGTTTACATTCCCACCAACATTCTGGCACTCATTTCTTTTCAGTCAACCCTGTGAATTGATGATACACCTATTGAAAGTTGGATAGAAACTCACTATTATGCAACAAACCACTTCCTGCATTTGTTTATTCTTTTGTCTGCAATGTTTGAGCTAAACCTTCCCTCTTTGCAGGCTTATGCACTTGTAACCATCCCTACATGGAACATAAATACACCAGTGTATTGAAGAACATGGACTTGGTAGTCATATTTTTTGTTGGGTCCTTGAACTCAGGGCCTGGGTGCTATCACTGAGCTTTTGTGCTTAAGGCTATCACTCTGTCACTCTGTCACTTGAGCCACAGCTCCACTTCTGGTGCTGTGTGTGTGTGTGTGTGTGTGTGTGTGTGTGTGTGTGTGTGTGTGTGTGTGTGTGTGTGCTTAATTGTAGACAAGAGCCCCACAGACTTTCCTGCCTAGGCTTGCTTTGAACTGTGATCCCTAGATCTCAACCTCTTGAGTAGCTAGGATTACAGGTAAGAGCCACTGGCTCCTGCGTGGTGGCTGTATTTTGAGGTTAGAATCCCATGTAATTTTGTGTAAATAATAAGTACCTCCCTCCTTTTCTCTTTTTTTCTCTCTTGGTCTTTCTTCTTCCAAACTGTGGTGGGTAGTCACAAAGATAGCCTCCATTGAGCCTAATACCCTGGTATTCATGGCCTTGCACAGTCCCTTGCTGAGTTGGGTCCACCTGTGTCAGATACTGTGGAAATGGCAGTATGTGACTTTCAGGACCAGGCCATAAAAGCATTCCAGCTTCCATTTTAGTTTCTCTAGGATCATCCACACTGGTAGAGAACAATTAGCATGTTAAGGGTCACATTGAGAGGTCTGTAGGTGAAGACCTTAGGCCTCTTGCCATTTGGTAGCATCATGAATGAGTCACATTGGAACTGGGCCTTCTCACTGCAGTCAAGTCACGTGACTGCAGCCTCCACAAAGTTGCACACCCTAGGCTTCCCAATTAAAGAAACACAGAAGCCATATGAGATCATAGTGCTTACCAGGCCCTCTGCTTTTAAATTTGGGGGTAATTTTCAATGCAGCCATAGGAAAGTAATAGGCAAACAGTGCCACAGTAATAGTATAAACCTGCTCATTTTAGCAAAACAATATAGAAGCCTGTAAGACAAATTCCTAGAAGTAGGATTGAAAAGAATTGAAGGCAATCTGAATTTTAAGTGTTATAAAATGGTATCCTATAGAAATTAACAATGTCTTACAGTGAATGAGTGGGTTTCCCCATACTGATCTTTATCATTTTAGCTTATATCAAGATTTCTTAAACACCTGTTAAGTTTAAAAAGAATTCATTTAAAAATTTGAACTTAATTATTCATGAAATTAAGCCTTTTCCATATATTTATGGTCATTCACATTTATATTTGTTAACTGCCAATTAATATCTTTTGCTTATGATTATGTTGATTGCTCATCTTCTTCCTCTTAGAGGTAAATGTAGTAAGAAAATCAACCCTCTTGTGTATATATTTTCCCATTGTAACAAACAAGCAGATACTTTTGTATCAGATTTTTTGTTAAGAACTTTAAAAAGATCTTGGGTTTTATAAAAAATTTTTTTTCTAATACATCTAAAGTTGTTAAAAGAAAAATCTTCCATAAATCTTCTGGTTTGTATCTTTCATGATTTTTCCTACCAGCACTAGTAGCTGGCACAATTAAATTCAAAGTCCTCATGTGTAGTATTTGCCAAATTAAAATTAAATTAAAGGTTCTGGTGTGTAGTATTTGCCAAATTTCAACATGCAAATATTCCTACCATTTACAGTTTCAAGCTCCCCATGCCATTTCACAGAACACAGAGCTAGTTAGGAAAATATGTGCACACTTGGTTCTTGCCAGCCGGCTGTGCCAGCTCTTGCACATCACTGCACAAGAAATGTGTTTTAGGGACAAAGAAGATCTTTCTCCTAACCAGCTAAGTAGATGACGAATACATATGAAACTATAACTCTCATTAAAATAGCCAAGTCTTCATTCTAACATAAATTTACTTAAATTTACATAAATTTACTTTCTTAATTGATTTTGTGGGTAAATGTAAACTTTTCTTTTAACATAGGATTTTGCTGTTAAAAAATATTTGGGAGCCACTAAGCTTTTGAACTAAGTTTTCAGCAAGATATTAGGATAAAGAAAGGTGTGTCTCTAACTGATTTACAAAGGGCTCCTTATGTTTTCAGTTTCCTTCCCTTATCATGCTGTATACCTATATTCTAAATAGCCTCATCGTGTGAATGTGTGTGTGTGTGTGCGCGCACGTGTGTGTGTATTTATCTGTGGTGTATATGTGTTGTTCATTTTTTTCTGACATTGGCTCTGCTGTATTGCTGAGGCTGGTCTCAAACTTCTTTACTTGAGCAATCATCCTGCCTCAACCTCCCAAGTACCTGGGACTAAACACACATCTAGCTTGCTGTTCTAATTTTTATTTTTCCCTACAATTCATAAGTTTTCTCATAGTAAAAAAAGATGAATGGTTGTAGAGTTGAGGAGGATGAATGGGCAAAGCACAAGGATTTTTTTTAACAGTGAAACTATTCTGTATGCTACTATAACGGTAGGCAGATGTCATGACGTATTTGTCCAGAACCATGACATATAGACTATCAAGAATGAACCAAGATAAGCTATGTTATATGTTCATTTTTTTTGTCTGAACATAGCACACTATTCTCAAAAATAAAGTTCTACTTAAAAAAGCAAAAGCAAAATTATCACAGATCCTTTGTTATACTAAAATGCAAATGACATAAAAAATTTAAGTGATATGACTCCTAAAAGACTTTGTCTTTTTAAAGAGAAGAAAGCTATAAAGCGGATGGACCAAGACTCCTTATTAGGCTGCAGATATGTGTGAGAATTTATGGGCTTTGCAGCTTTCCCAGAAATCATGAGGAGAGGAGAGAAACAGACATGAGAGGTAGGAGGCAAAGAAGAAAGTATAGAGAAGTTGTAGCCATGGCTCGATTATTTCCTGGATGAGTGATCCTGAGACTCAGTTTTCTTACCTGAGTAATAAGTGGAAGAGTAGAGCAGCCCTTGCATACTATAATGATAATAAATTGAGATAACATATGAGAATGTACTTCATTAGCTGATATAAGGCAAATATTTTGGTTATTAATCAGATTTGCTTTGAAAGCACTCAGACTCCAAACACAAGGCAGGTGATCAGTCAGTTTTCCTCTCCTTTTCCATTCATTTGATGTCTTAACTTTATTGTCTCTAAAATTGGGACACAATGTGTATCGTTCCTGGTTCGCTTTAAGGATGAAATAGAATAGAGAACCACCTGTCTTTCCACATCTTCTCCTTGTAATTGCTTAGCAAGCGTGTTTTCCTTTCTAAATCCACAGAGGATGTTAGTGTCTGTCTCTGCAGCTCAGTTCAATAAAAAAACAGGCCCCAGTGTCCCAGAAAGGGAAGCGACACTGACTTCCATTGCTTCTGCCTCATTTGGCTTTCTATTCCCATCACCCATTCCTCAACCCTGAGGAGGAAAAGAAAGAAATTTTATTTATTCTCTATCTCTCCGCCCCCTGGAGGTTCAATAACTGAGCCTGCGAAATAATGGATAGTAGACTGAGTAACAGAAAAATCGCTCAGTTAATTACGTGCATGTGCATGGAAGTCCCATACAACAGGAGACTCAAAGAAGAGCTAGTGGTTGAAGGTTTCCTAGCATGGTGAGAAACACTGGAGCTTCAAGGGTATGACAGGAGTTGGAGACACATGAGAGGGGAGTGTGGAGCAGAAATGCATATTGAACAATAAAGGTTATCTAGTTATATAAGTAAAAGTCAGGAATAAAAGTTGTCGCAGAAGGGCCCTCAGAATATTAGGTGGCAGCCTGTGACAAAGCCTTCCTGGGTGAGGGATGCTCTTAATCTCTTCTCCAGTGTCGCAGTTAAAGTCCCCCAGCTGAGAAAATTCCCGGGGAAGGGACCAATGACTCCTTTTTGGAGAGTTTAATCTTTAGGCAAATGAGTGAATTTCAGAAAAAGCCCCCTGCACGTTGAAGGAGAAGTAGGTCAGAAGGTCAGAATCCTTGATTCTGAGGCTATTTCTAAGGCTGCTTTCAACTTCCTTATTTGAGAGAATTATTTCCAAAAACCCCTTGGGTGGGCTTGTGTCATCTGTCTTCAGCACTTTATTAAATGTGCACCTCTTTGAGAAGAAATACAAAAAAAGAATTCTTTGCACTGTGCAAGATAGAAAACATTCAAATTAAAAAATATTCCTAGTGACCATCTCTAGGGGAACTTGCAATATCCTAGTTAAGAGCACAATGTGTAGTGGGAATGAGGGGAAAAAAAAGAATCATCACCATTAAATGTTTGAACAAGGTGTTTATTGTTTCCACGTCTGTGTTTTCCTTTGGTCCCTATGCTCTTAGACAGAAGTAACTTCTAGAAAGCTGCTGGGTTCCTGAGCGTGTTTGGGCCCTTGCGTGTGATTGCTTTCCTCAGTTTAGTCATGAAATCAGTCACCAGGTCATTCTTTACTCTTCAGTGATGGCTGCCACCTTCTTGCTTTCATGAGAAATGATAAAGCAAATGAGTCATTTCCTAGGGCCCTTCAAGAATGGCACGCGATACAGACTAACCTCCCTCAGTGTAGCTTAAAGAGGCTTGTTCAGGCATACATCTGGCTTCCTTATTTGGATTTCTGGAGTTTGCTTGTTTTTGAAACACTGAACTATGATTTTTAGTTTAACTGAAAAAAGCAGCGATGACAGTAACTTGTGAGTTTCCCCTTTAAGGTAAGTTTCTGTATAATTACCGGTAAGTACTAGGTATTTTGGATAGCAGAAGAGGCAGGAGTGGTTTTGTTCCTAATGATGGGTCACCTTCTAGTCAGAGAGTTCAGTTTTCAGTCTTTTTGCTTACACTGCACTGTTGATTTCCTCTTCTTCCTGAGATAAACTTTGTTCCAGTGAGTGTTTTCATAACCCGTGTCGTGTTTTTATCACCTGTTGTTTTTCAGTGTTTTTAAACTATGATAGTTGTTTTTGCTTTAAATACTTGAATGTATGTTCAATAAAATAAATCATAGAATTTAAGTGGAATGCAAATCTTAACGACTTTGTAAGCCAGTTCTACAAATAATCACTTTTAAATGAGGTAGTTACTCATGTGAGAGAAATGAAAAGAATAATTTTAGTTCTTTGAGCTTTTATTGATTTTACATGAATATCTTCTACGAAGAAAGCAAACTAATGCAATTTTGGAATTGTTCATTTAATAGGAAATTAAATTAAATTAAGTTAAATTGAATTTTAATTGGAATTGATCACTAATATTGCATGAGCCTTCTTTCTTGTATGTAAGATTTCAGTATATAAATCTGGATAAAATGAGGCAGTAGAGGGTGAACTAAGGTGGCAGAAAAGAAATTTTTGATTTTGGAGAACCTGGTTTAATCCAGTACACAGGATGGGAAACTGCAACTATTTGAAATATTAATCTTTTAAAGAAGCAGAAGTTTAATCAAGACCAACAGATAGGACTTCAGTTTCAGTTTTCATTTTTTTCTTTTTATAAAATTACTTAAAATTACTGAAAGGACTTGGATTTGGTAGCATTTTACATATACATTTCAGCAAACCAACAACACACATGATAAAAATCTTGTAAGAAAGTTGGGCACAGTGGCTCATGCTTTTAATCAAGTCTATTTGGGAGTTAGAGATTGTGAGAAGCAAAGTTTAAATCTAGATTTAAACCATGAAAAATGTTACCTATCTCAACAAATAAGTTGGGTGTATAGGATACACTTGTAAACCTAGTCATTCAAAGGAGATGTGTAGGAGGATTATGGTCCAGCTCCACCCCAGGAGATCCTATCTGAAAAAATCTGAAAAATAAAATAGCAAAGAGAGCTGGAAGCATGGCCAAGTTGTAGAAGTATACTTGGTTAGGGCAAGACTCTGAATTCTAACCCTATATTACAGAAAAATTCTAACCCAATGTTACCCAAGATTACATGATAATGTGTTTAAACTGGACCAGATCTATGTTTAATCCACCTTAATTCTTTCTACGGTTTTCTCATGGTTTTCTCCAGACAACTTCTATGATTTAGGAAAAGCCTATAAACAATGCTTAGAACAGTGCCCTGCTATTGTTTGGCTTGTTAATGGTTAATATGTATTAAATAAATGAATAAAAGATAATGTTTACCAACATGTAATTTTCTATAGTCCCTTGAAGCTACTCTTATGTTACATATTATATATGATTTTTTTTCCCTTAAAAAGTCTAATTTCTCTTTTAAAAAGATAGCTGGGCTGGGAAGGTGGCTCAGTGGTAGAGTGCTTGCCTTGCATGCATGAAGCCCTGGGTTTGATTCCTCAGCACCACATAAGCAGAAAACGCCAGAAGTGGCGCTGTGGCTCAAGTGATAGAGTGCTAGCTTTGAGCTGAAGAGCTGAGGAACAGTGCCCAGGCCCAGAGTTCAAGCACAACTGACAAAAAAAATAAAAAAATAAAATAGATAGCTGGGCCCTATGGCTCAGGCCTATAATCCTAACTACTCTGGAGGCTGAGATCAGAGAATTGGGATTCGAAGCCAGTCTAGTAGAAAAGTCCCCTGGAGACTTTATCTCTAATTAACCACATAAAAACTGAAAGTGGGAGCTGGGCGCTGGTGGCTCACGCCTGTAATCCTAGCTACTCAGGAGGCTGAGATCTGAGGATCGCGGTTCAAAGCCAGCCCGGGCAGGAGAGACCGTGAGACTCCTATCTCCAGTAAACCACCAGAAAACCGGAAGTGGCGCTGTAGCTCAAGTGGTAGAGCGCTCGCCTTGAGCTGAAATGCTGAGGGACAGCGCCCAGGCCCAGAGTTCAAGCCCCACGACCAACAAAAAAAAAAAACAAAAACAAAAAACTGAAAGTGGGGCTGTGGTTCAAAGTGTTAGAGCTCTAGCAGTGAGTAGAAGAGCTTAAGGAGAGTGCGCAGGCTCTGAGTTCAAGCCTGAAGACAAATGTTCAAGCCTGAAGACAAAAAAAAAGTTGTCTTAATGTCAAGTTTATTTCCAAATTTTGTGTTACAAAATTTGATTAGTCTTAAGGCATATGGCCAGGGAGGAAGTATATCCCCTCCCCCATTTGATATATTCCCTACCTCAGATGAACTCCAGTATCACCAGGAGTGGAAGAACCCTTACTTAGTTTGTAAACAAACCCATAAGATTATGAACTGTTTTGAGGAACATTTATAGTAAGTGGCATGACTTATCTGAAGGATGTTAATTAGCTATGACTACTTCCTAACACAGGCATGTTGAAAGATTAACAGGAACAGATAAGAAAGAGAAACATTATTAGTAATGATAGTATGAAGGTTAATTACAGTAAGATGTGCTCTTACATGGTAGTGGTTTGTTGTATTAGACCCGAATAAAGCCTTTATAGTCCATATTAATACTAGTTTTAAAGGCCTGGAGGGAGTAAATGATGAAGGAAACAAGCCCATATCTGCTGGCAAATAGACAATCTTTTTAACCAAGAAACTCACTACCATATTTTATCATTTCCAGGAATTAGAATGCTTGGATAATCACATCTGCTCAGTAGTGAAGAGCGTAAGTACTTTCCCACAGAGTTACTAATCCAGGTTAGACCTTGAAGGAAATGTGGCTTCCTCTAAAAGAATAGATCCAACTGGAATTTTTAAATGAAGAAATATACTGGATACAACAGTGCTCCATTATGTTTATCAGATTCACATAACTCTTGGTGCAACTGTGGCAGTTTGATTCCAAGGCCTTTGAAAAACAACACTGGAGACTTAAGAGGAACTTTAGAGATACTTTAGTCCCCATTTTAAATCTAGGAGTTTACTATGGAGAACATATATTCACACTGAATGCATTCAAAGATAACTAGTTTCTTGTTGATTTAATTGCAAGAATAACAAGTAACAAATCTGCAGAACTTTTCCCCAAGTAATCTCTAATAGAGGAACATATTAGAGGAATTATTTCAGAATAGTATTTTATTCACAGCTATCCCACATTAGAAAGTCACAATTATTTGGAGTGAGCAGTATTAAGGCTACATTTTCAACAAACCGGCTTCAGAAACTACTTCATCTAGCAAGAACTGAGATGTTTCTACTTCTTATATTGACTTCAGGGTTATTTTTTTCCTTCTGATTTCCTTCCTGTGGTATGGCTTCAAGTTGGAGCCCCCTCTAGACTTGTGTTTAGAGAGAGAGAGATTCCTATAATAGGTTACTAAATTTGTGATAGGTTTTGCATGTGACCTTAACAAAGAATGGGTTGCAGAAAATAACTCAGACTCAGGACATAGAGCACAGAACTGTGCTGTCCCAAGAATCTTTACTGCCTGGAAACGGTTTGGCTTGCTGTAGTTGGAAGTCTCACTCTAAGTAGAGTCATTTAATACTGTAACATTTTCATAGGAATTTACCATAGAAACTGCTTTGCTTTGTATGTATGGCACTGTCCTTTCAGCAAGGGTTGTTTAAATTCTAAAAACTAAGCTGAAAAGTCAGATCATCGCAGCATCCATGCCTTCCTCCCTGTGAATTTAGAATCAAAGTCATAGGATTTTCAAATGAGATCATTTGAAATCATAATAGTCCAGCTTCTTGCCACACATACAAAAAAGAGATCACTTGGAGGTTCCTCACCAAAGCTCCATAGTTATAGCGTATTGTGGGTGTCAGAGTGCATGAAATTCAAAGATTTAATTTCTCAGTCCAGAGACCTTAGACATAGCTTAACATGTGACTTCCTAGAGAGCTAAGGTGTCAATGTTTGGCTGTGAGAGAGTTTTTAATGGAATGATCTGGAAGAATAGAGGCCTACTATAAAAGAGAAGAAGTTTTTAATTCTTGTAAGGATTTTTTGAGGTTATTTTTAGAGAGCTGTGATGCCACCAGGAATCCTACAAGAATCCAACCCTCTAAAATTCCTTCTATTTTCTTTTTCTAATAAGGAAGATATTTTTAAGTAAATAGTCAAGGGTAGAGGTCATGCATGAGACAGACAGTCTAGGAAGCAGCTTACTTCCTCCTCCGGGTTTGCTTTAGTCATGCTATATTAAAAGCTGTGAGAGTTTTCCCAGAAAAGAAACCCATATACCAGAATGTTTAGATCGAATTTTCAACCTGTCATCAAGATAGAATAAATGAGAGATTCCCAAATAGGTTCTATGCAGATGGAACAAATGTAACTTCTGGGAATACATTCTGTAATTCTTGAGAAAATAGAAGGGTTTTGTGACATTTCTTCAAGAGTAACTAGTAGCTGAGCTATGGAGTCCCCACTTTTCAACACAGGAAAGTTACTACCTCCTATAGCAAACCTAGCCAACAGGGGCTTGCTTACCAGTGGAGAGCTTACAATGTGTTCCCAATATGACAAAAGCATCATGGTCAGATTATTTTCTTCCTAGAAAATGTTGATGGGGGAAAATTTGGCTCACTAATACTTTGATGACTGAGACATGGGAGTTAGCTACTGCATGGAAACAAAGATGGCCCATTGTTTCGCTAGTGACAAAAGATGGATTGTAAGTGGTGACAGCTGGTACAGAGCCTTTCTTCTGGTGAACTAGGAGTTAAATATGGGTGGATATCTTAGGAGAAAGCTCAAACCTTGAGAGCTGATGCTGGAAAGGTCTCTTACAATTGGTATCTTTGTTATCTGTCATGCCCAACGAACATGAAGTCACTCAGCACAGCAAGTACTATAAATCTCCTTACCTTTTCTTCCTGACTTCATGGAGCGTTTTTAGATATACACAATATGCTCAGCTAAATTTGGCTTTCAGATAAAGGATGAATATTTTTGATTATAAGTATTTCTTTGGAACATAATTATACAAAAAAATAGGCTATTCATTTAAAATTCAAATTTATCTAAGTGACCTATATTTCTGTTTACTAAATCTAGCAACCTTACCCACACTCCACCTTTTCCCAAGCATCTGGTGAGTAGGTAATGCTGATGGACAGGAAAGAACTGAAATTGTTCTTTGTATTCTAAATCAACTGTGTTTTGTGATTCAGTGTTCTTCCCAGAGAGTAAGCTGAAAAGTCAATGGATTTTTCCAGGCTCTTCAGGCAAGACCAGAGGAAGATTTTCCTATTTAATAAATAATAAAAAAGACTTGATAAAACTTAAAAGTGAAAAATATCTTTTTCTTGCTTGTGTTTTTATTATGAGTGATTTTTGTTATTGTAAAGGTAATATATAGAGAGGGATTACAGTTATATAAGTCAGATACAGGCCACATTTCTTTTTGGACAATGTCACCCCTTCCCTCACTCTCTCCCATTTTTCCTTCCCATCCCCACCCACAAGTTGTATAGTTCATTTTCAACATAGTGTCTAGTGAGTATCACTACTGCATTTGTTCACCCTTTGTACCCTCACTTCTGGGCCCTTTTACCCTCCCAAAGACAGATAAATGAACAAACAAAATAAAAGGGAAAGAAAACAAAAACAGCAACCAAAAAACACTCTGGTTTCAGCTTCCTGCAGTGCATTTCAATATTTTATTTTATTTTACATGATCAGATGTGCATAGATATTGTGCCTTGTGTGCTTGTCTCCTAAGAATATCTTCCTTTGGTCTCACTGTACATAAATGCCTAGAGACCTGTGTAATTTATCATGTCCTAGTGGTTTTTTTTCCCACCATCCAGTGTGTTTACTGGACACATTCTAGCTACCACAAATGAGGGAAACCATGCAACCTATGTTTCTTTGGGTTTGGCTTACTTAATTTAATATCTTGTTTCTATCTGAAAAAGGAGGTAGCTAACAAGATAATAGAAAGTCCACAGAATTGGAGATTTTTACCAACTATGCATCAGACAAAATCCTCACATTTAAAATATACTTAGAGCTTAAAAATTAAACCCTCCAAAACCAAATCCTCAAAGAAACCATAACCAAATTAATAAATGGCCTAAAGTCTAAGAGAGAGACTTCTCAGAAGAAGAAGTAAGAATGGCCCAAGACATATGAAGAAATGCTCAACATCTCTGGCCATAAAAGAAATGCAAATCAAAACAACATTGAGATTCCACCTCACCCCAATTAGAAAACTAAATATCAAGAAAACTAATAATATCAAATGCTGACATGGATGTGGCCAAAAAGGAACCTTGTAATACTGTTTGTGGGAATGTAAACTTGTTCAACCACTCTGGAAAGTAGTATGGAAGTTCCTCAAAAGACTAAACATAGAGCTTCTCTATGACCCAGCAATTGCACTTCTGGGCATTTATCTAATTGACCACAAACCAAGCCTCACTAAAGCTACCGGCACAACCTGTTTGTTGCAGCCTTGTTTACCATAGGCAAGATATAGAATCAACCCAGATGTCCTTCAGTGAATGAATTAATTAAGTGAAAATTATCTTTGAGTACACCACAAATTTTCTTTAAGTAATCCTGCTGTATTTAACTTTGTCTACTGACAGAACTGTAAGAACTATAACTATAATTTGTCTTGAAATTTATGCTCTTCTCAACGTATCTTTGGAATTTTTACTTTGTAGAATGGTTTTGTGGCTGTACTGAATATTCTTGGAAAACTTTTGTTGAGGACCTAATATGTGAGAAAGACTCCTTAAGGTTTTAACTAAATGAGAATTTGACTCAAATCAGCTCAAACAACATCATAAAAATTTTCAGTCCAGGTATTTGGAAAGCCTCGGTATAGGGAGAGTTTGAGGACTGCTTGAGTTAAAGGCTCAACCATATGAGCAAGGACTGAATATTTAACGTGTATTCATGTCATTTTTGCAGTGTTGAGAATATAGCCCAGGACCTCTGAGCTATATTCTTTATGTTTGCTTTGAATACGTTTGTCTTCTTTCTTTATAGTAAGCAATGGGAATTTTAAGACTGGTTCCCTTGTTAATAAGGTGGCCACAAGTTTAAATTGGGGACAAAGTGGATGAGAGTTATGCTGTATTGTCACTCCAAACAACCTAAGCAGTCACACTACAAGCTTATTCTGTGGTGACTCTGTCTAGGGCACATACATATGGAAAACATATAACCTAAAGCTTTGTCAGAGGGCTAATAGCGGGTTCGATTTTTACCAAAATGTCAGCTATGTGGGAAGCTGTAGGTAGGACTGATAAGGAAAGAGAGTTCAGTAGTCCTTAATAATTGTTAAATAAAAGACAGTGTGAAAATGGATACTGGCCCTACTAAGTATCCACCCTGACTGGAAATTTACATTTCTGTCACTGACTACATGCAGAGGTTATAACACAAAACTGACAGTCTGGGGCTGGGAAGGTGGCTCAGTGGTAGAACGCTTGCCTTGCATGCATGAGGCCCTGGGTTCAATTCCTCAGCACCACATAAGCAAAAAGAAAAAAGCCGGAAGTGGCGCTGTGGCTCAAGTAGTAGAGCGCTAGCCTTGAGCTCAAGAGCTGAGGGACAGCGCCCAGGCCCAGAGTTCAGGCCCCACGACTGGATGCAAAAAACAAAAAAACAAAAAAACAAAAAAAAAAAACAAAACTGACAGTCTACACCTTGTAGGCATTTGCCAGTCCCAGAGGACATGGCTCAGTTCATGACCCTAGAATCTGAAGGTCTTCCTTCTCTTTGTAAGGTGTTAACTTTTGGTATTGAAGAGAGAAGGTAATTTGGGTGGAGTATCCAGGACTCAGGGTAGCACAGTTTATCAATGGGAAAATCATATATCAGCAATCTAACCCCCTATATCATCATAGCCATATATACTGGCCCAATGGTCCTTACTTCTGGTCTCTCAGAAGCAAAAAACAAAAATTTACCTCTGAGTAGACTTATGTTTCTTCATTTCCTCACTTAAAAATGAGTGAGATGAACTTGATTTTAACAATTCCTCTGAGAATAATGTTTATTTTGTGAGCTGTAACAATTTGTGTAAATGAGGCTTTAATTCTATCAATTATCCACAATGTGATATGTCTGCCTTACAATAAACAGTTGTTACAAATTTAAAAAATTTTAAATTTGGCAGAGAGCCAAATTACCACTTGAAATTTGGCACATAAAAATGTAGCTGAATTTAACTCTGAATTTAATTGGATTTTGACACTGAAAATTTTAAGTATGCTGTTTCTAAGAGCGTGAAGTATTTCTTGTTTCTCATTTTCAGTGTTTTGCATGCAGAGAGCGGGAAAGATATCTATTTACCATCTTAGAAACCACTAATAATATTTTGACACTAACAGAAAGCAGATAGGCATAAAAACAGAAATATCTAAAGGACAATTAGAGTTGGATTGAGGCCATTCCTTAATTTGAGGATAGATCAGTGGCTGAATTGACCCAACCACAGCTGTTGTTCTTGAGAGACTCGCCTAAGGTAGAGAGATAGAAAGGGGTCACATGCACATTTATCCCCTTCCCCACAAGATGAAATGTCCTCACAGGCATGCATTTTTCTCTGGGGGTCTCACCTACTTGCGCTAGTACTCAGTGTGAAGTGTGGTATCTTAAGTTTTGCTTTGCTAGGCAGCTAAATATAAAACCCACAAAACAACAATTTCCCTCTAAAATAAATGGCAACTCAGCAACAATAATAAGCCTTTTTCTTATCTCCTACAGTTTTCTTTGTCTTCTCCTATCTATACAGCTTAAATCTGAACTGACTACCTTAGAAGGCAATCTTTTGGGCACCAGAAATATAGGCAAGATAATGAATATTGTATCTCTATCATTTTCTTCCTAGTGACATGTTTAAAATAGTTGATATCTTGGAATTTTTTTATCTTTTGATGGAACATTTCACACATCTTCAGAGGTCTGTTTTTAGATATTGCTGCCCTTTGTCATCAACAATAACAAAGCAAAAACAGCTGTTAACCTTTGAAAAGGAGAAATTTTGGCCATAGCTAGCATTTGCTCTTTTTCTTAGAGTGTGGCTCATTGATCCTTAAGCCTTTTCTTCTCTCTTTATACTAACTTATGATTTAGCTATAGATATGCACATCTGTGCTAATCAACGAATATATAAACATTCTAAAGACAGAGACACAGGATCAATACTTTGCTTTTTAAATTGTATTTTGTGCCACAACACTGGATACAATGAAATAAATATATTCACATTGCTTTCCATAAATAATAGCTTTTAAATATAATTCATAAAATTTTATCTTCTTTCTCTAAAAAGCATTAAGAAGAGGATAATAGTCAGGATAGACAATCTTGCCACAATCTTGGCAACTATTTAACTCAATGAAACTGCCGCCACTCCCTCTCAAAAGCTGGTCACCCATGGGTATGGAGGGAGGAAGGATGAGCAAATGCAGTCATTATAGTCAATATACATTACATAAAAATTGAACTGTGTAACTTGAGGGGAAAGAAAGGAGAAAATGGGGGAGGATGATGGAAGGGTGACCTGATCAAGATTCATTGTACTTGTAACTTGACTTCTAGAATTGTTATCTCTATACAACTACTTAATAATTAACATTTTTAGAAAGTTCATCCTGGAAAATCTATTTCTTTCCTAAAAGGGAACCTAGAGCTTGTGGAAAGATTTATAATACTACTGAAATATCCAGAGGTACTCTTAACTGTTATATAGTACTTGAGAATAACTATATTTTGTTACAAGTTATAACGTATTTTCATGAAGAAAATTCTTGTTTTAATAAGAACTCTATAGTGGGGGGAAAAGAAAGAGAAAAAGTAGGAATGGGTATAATCAAGGTATATTTTATGCACATATGGAAATGTCATTGAAACTCCTTACCCTGTAAAATTAATAAACAAAAATAAAAATTGTCCTAAAATAGCAAAACAAACAAGAAATCTGTTATTGAAAGATTCAGTTCTCCTTTTCCTTCTCTTTTCTTACTTTATTTCCTCCCTCCCTCCTTCCTTTCTTCCTTCTCTCCTTCCTTCCCTCTGTCCAGCATTACTGGGGATTGAACTCAGGGCCTAGTACTTGCTAGGCTGGTGTTCTCCCACTTGAACTAGCCCTCTAGCCCTGCTTTTTGCTAGTTGTTTCGGAAATGCTATTTAGTGAATTTTTCTGCTCCAGCTGGCCTCAAACTAGAATCCTCAACATCTCACCCTCTAGAGTAGCTAGGATTTCAGGCATGAGCCACTGATGCCTTCTTTAATCCTAACACAGCTAAAATGATATAAAAAATTGAAGAAATGTAATATTATTCCTAAATGATGTATGATTGGAACAGTTCTTGTTGCTCATAACTACAACAACATTTCAAAGCAAAAGAAATTCAGTACAAAGGAATAGAAATACAAACCTCGTTACTTAGCATTTGTAAAAATAGATTCATTTTAATTTTAGCCAATTGTGTTTCAAGCATGTTCAGTTTAGTTCTGCAATCATGAGTGCTGGGTGTAGAATAAAACAGGACATAGATATTTATATGTGAGGATATGGTTCCAAGATCCTCCTTTTCCACAGTTAGAAGAGTTCTCTCCCTAGCTGATAGACAGAACTACAACCAGATGATTCAGCGTACTATGAGAAGACCTTGGAAAATGAAGGGCTTCTGAACACTGGACTGGTATCACCAGGTACAATTCTTATGTGTATCAAATCACAGAATTACACTTAAAGAATCAGGATTGTAAAGTTGACAGAAGGCCCCTAGAGATACCTTTACAGATGACTGAATCTCCAGACTTAGGTTTAAGTTATCCTCATTTACAAAGGAAAAATGATAAAATGAAGAATGGGAAGACCTGTAATTCAGATTTCATGTTCTCTGACAAATTTTCTTTAGCTGTATTTTTATCTTATGCACTTCTTTAAAAACTAATGCTTCACTGTTTTCTCCTTATTAGAAAAATAATGCATAGTTTCTTTAAAAAAACACTAGTAATAAAATTAAAAAGGGAATCATTTGCAATTTCACTAACTAGTGAGCAACAAAGTTACTTTTGCACTCATATAAATGAAGTAGTCATAAGCATGATAATTCTATGATTCTTTAGTCTATTTTTTCTACTCAATTTTATTTAAATTATTATGAAGATTTTTCTATTTCAGTATATGGTACAGCAATTTTAAAGATACAGTACATGAAACTTAAAGATAAATTTTGGATATTTGGATTAACTTGTTTTCATTTTTATGAATAGTGTTTTAGAAAATACTTATACAAATATCCAAAATTATTTTCCAGGGTCTATTCCTAGAAATAAAATTGCTTTTGATATAAAATTCAAAATTTATTTTAGCAAGTATAATCAAGTGACAGTAATCTTTTTGTCATAACCCATAGCTCCAATCATTGGCAAACCTAATTTTTAATGTTTAAACCTGCCAACTTAGGTACAATTGTACTGTCATTTTAACTTTATCTATGTTATCATATATTTTCATAAGTATCTTATTATGCAGCTTTATATTAATCTTTTTTTAAAATTCCTTAGTGATTTTTTAGTTTAAATTATTTTTATTAATGCACAAGTCAGGTTTGGATTTTACAAGCCCCTTTTGTAATTAGAAATAAAGCAGCTATTTCCAACTACCTTCAGGTCCTGTGAATTTGTGTTTTTGCTTAAAAATGAAACCACAGGCTGTTTCATTTCTCATTTACTATTTCTCTCCCTGAGTTGTCAGTTTTGATTTTTCTCTGAACTGAGGGCAAGTGAGAGGGCATCTCATCAAATCACTGTAACTGGGCAAGTTTCTTAGAGTCATCTAGTTTGCTTTGCATACCATTTTTAGTTTGTCATTTAAAAATAAATTTAAACTCCATGCTGTTCAAGACATGTTCTTGTGTTTAAAATAATCTGCTCAATTTAAAAAATTTTAAGGACAATGACAGTATTTTCATGTGAGAATGTGAACACTTCTTTAAGGAAACATAACAACCTTTAGGAAATAGCCATATTGAAATGACAGTATTCAGAAAGCAGAGTCAAGATAACTATGAATCTAAGGTCAGCATAGAATGTGTTATGTCTTGTATCAAGAAATATACAAAGAAGAGACAGGTACTGGTGGCTCACGCCTGTAATCCTAGCGATTCAGGAGGCTGAGATCTGAGGATCATGGTTCAAAGCCAGCCCTGGCAGGAAAGTCCATGAGACTCATCTTCAATAAACTACCAGAAAACCAGAAGTGGCACTGTGGCTCAAATGGTAGAGTGCTAGCTTTGAGATAAAGAGCTGAGGGACAGCATCCAGGCCAGAGTTCAAGCCCCATGACCACCACCACCAACAAAAAAAAGACAGAGAGAGAGAAAGAAAAAGGAAAAAATATATTAAAAAAAGAAGGAGGAAGCAAGAGGAGGAGGAGAACAGGAGGAGGAGAGAGAAGAGGAGGAGGAAGTGAAGGAAGAGAAGGAAGAGAAAAGAAATGGCACTTACATGACAGGGGTCATATATAGATTGAGTATGGCCTTTTCCTTAGATACTGGAAAAATCCAATGAAAGTTGACTCATAATTTTCTTTTTTTCCCCAATTCTTCTTGAGCATCAGTATTTCATAATTTGATTAAAAGACCAAATGATTGTGTGGATTGTAAACTCCAAGAGGAACAAGTTTGACTTCTTTAAGGGCTCTAGTCAAAAAAAAAAATACCCGAAAGACTGTGTAACAGGCTATCTGTATAGCCTCTTAGTAGGAAATTTTAAACTATTTATAAATACCATTTTAATGTTTTCTATTTATAATGTTTTTCTTTGTTTTGTATTCTCCTTTCTTTTATTCTGTTTTCTGCTAGGTAGATACAAAATATCTATCTTCAGCTCAAGGACTTTAGCTTGAATATTAGTAACAAAATTCAGTAGCTGCTCTCAGCTGCTTTGTACACACCTGTCTGTGGATTTGAGTATATATATGAAAAAGACAGCAATTTTGTGCATGGAGTGACTAATTGCAATATACCTACGTTGGAATTCATTATTATGAGATTTAATAAACATAACTATCATAGCTCATTGTGTACAATAAACACTTTTAATTTAATAGTAGGAGATTTGACTGTTGTCAGGGAACTCCACAGGTTTACGGCACACAAAGCATAAATTTAAGCCAGTGAGCGATTCCTTGTGATGACAAATGAGTCACTTAAACAAGTCAAAACAAACCAACAGGACTGACGTCACCGTTCAGCTTTATTTTCTATATATCCAACAGTAGCTTGAACTAGTTTTACTTGACTAAATTTGTATGGAGTAAATATAATATCTTGAAATTAGCAAATTTGGAGATTTATGAAGATTTTGCAATCGATTAAGTTTATATAAGAGAAAAGATACTTGCTGAAGATGGCACAGAGGATTTTTTTATATTGTTTGTGAAGGGGCAGTTTTTAATCATTGCCAAATAGCTGGCCACAAGGGAGTTAAGCCATAGCTAAAATAAAGTCTTTATATGATGCATGATGCACAAAATTTTATTTGATGTAAACATCATATATATATATTCTACTTTGCATATAACTAAGAAAAAGTAAATGCAAAAAATATAAATATTCTAGAGAGAACATTTTATTTAAATTAATAGTGGACAGAAATATCAGAACTGACAAGAACTAATAAGTAACAATCTTAAATTTCCTATCAATTTGGACAAAATTCTTATTAACGATAACTAATTCTTGCTAACATATTAGCTAGGAAGCAAGTTAATGATTAAAATCTTTTTTTTTTGGGGGGGGAGTCCGGTCGTGGGGCCTGAACTCTGGGCCTAAGCGCTGTCCCTCAGCTCTTCAGCTCAAGGCTAGCACTCTACCACTTGAGCCACAGCACCACTTCCGGCTTTTTTCTTTTTGCTTATGTGGTGCTGAGGAATCGAACCCAGGGCCTCATGCATGCAAGGCAAGTGCTCTACCACTGGGCCACCTTCCAAGCCCCTAAACTCTTCTTAATTAGCAAATAAGTTAATCATTGTCAGAGCTGTAACAACCTTTACTAGGTACTTAAAGAATCATGAAAAATAGATGAAGATTATATGGTAAGTCCTTGAAATGGGTCCCTTGTCTAACAACCATAATTCAGCTTAGCCACAGCCTCCAACATAAACTGTTTTGCTGTAATTTTAAAGTATGTTTTGGTCTTAGAAAGTTGGCACTCAGATAAATAAAGAAAAATTCTTTTTAGTTTACTAGTGTCATCATTTGTAGCTTAATCCATGAACACTTCATGGGACCCTGTTCTTCATATGCTTTAAGGCCTATATTCGTAGGTTAGCACATTGAATATTTTATTATTATTACTACTGTTATTAGTATATTTAAGTACCTATACAATGGAGTTGCCATTTAACAAAACACTTTATTAATTCAGTGCGTCTTACCTATTCCTAAACCTACCCCTTTCCCTTGCTTTTTTAAATTTAGTAAGATATACATCAAACTCTTGACTGTATTCAATCCCCCTCTAGTACATTGAATATTCAAAGTAGCCTTTTTTTAGGGAAGTAAGCTTATGTTAAGATTCAATTCTTATTTATTAAGTACATTTAGAAAATATAACTCTATTAAGCAAATGACTAAGATAATAAGAAATGATGAAGGACACTCATTCTAAGAACAGGTATTTGCAGGGGAAAATCAATCCACATCAGCCTCTGTGAGAATCAAAGCGATCTTACAGTAGTCATCAACTATTTGCAGATACTTCAGGAGCTAGAATTACCCTCCTGCCTTCTGTCTTTTTGAAGCTGGAACCATCATCTTGCTAGCAGGTTATACTAGGCTATTCCAGATATACAAGAAGCAGATTTATAATTCCCTTAGTATCTCTTAAGTTTTGTGAGTGAGCTTTATAGGTAAACTGAGTGCTTTTCTTTTCTGGGGCAGGCATAGCAGACCAGTCATTTCTCACTTCTGAGATTGATAGGGAAATAAAACGAGAGATTTGAGGAGTTAAGATGAATCATACAGGAAGATTTCTTCCACTCACCTTACCATCATACTATGCTTTCTTCATGTATTGAACATGAACTTGTGATCCATAGTAATAGATTGCGCTCTGTCATGCACAGAGCTGGGCTTTTGGCCATGATCATAACTTAGATTCATCAGAGAAGTGGTTTAACTTGTTGGAGTAGACAATTTACAGAACTCTTAAGGAAGATCAGGTTAGTTTTATTCTTTCAATGTTGCCCAAATGTTGTTTGTGACTCTTTGTGCTTTAACTATATTTATTTGGAAATTACTTGTAAGTTCTCAGACAACACTTTACCCATGGCATATTGGGGAGCTTTTGTCAGGTAAATTCAAGAAAAACAGCTTGAAAAATGCTTTGGACTTTATATTCTTATTTGTCTTTAAAGACTTAAAATAACTTGACTGCTTAAGCAAATGAAAATACATAATGTTAAATTGTAGTTACCTCCTTATATATTTGTCTTTCTAATCTTGGATACAACCTGTAAAGCATGATTTTGTTAGGATGACAGATTAACTTTTGGAAAATTATTGGAAGATACAGAGCAGGTTTGCTCTGTGCTGATATTACTTTACCACAAACTAGCTCTCTGAATATTATAATTAAGAGAAATCTTGAAGTTTTAAATTTATGACTATGTTCCTACATATGAGTTTACCTAGATATATATGTAAGTGGAAGTAGTTAACATTAAAGATAGGGAAACATAGTTTTAAAATGCAAAATGATACATTAATTAAATGTTTAAGTATTATTATGTAAATTGCACTGTAGAGAAATCCAGGCATGCATATTCACATATCAATTTACTCAAGGTTTGAATTTTTGCCTATGAGATTTACATTGTCTATAAAACTATATCTATTTTTCTTTTGGGTGTGACACATTATGAATATAAAATATACAAAGATTTCTTTAAGGCATATAGTTATTGTATTTAGTAAAATATTAAAACTCTACTAATATATTTTTGATATTTTATTTTAAATATATACTGAAGGATATACTAAATGGATAAAATTGAAATAAAACTGGTTCTCGATTTTTGTCAAATAAGGATTGTTAAATATAACTTACTATTCTATTGAGGTTTTCTTTCTTTCTTTTTTTCTTTCTTTTTTTTTTTTGTCGGTCATGGAGCCTGAACTCTGGGCCTGGGCACTGTCCTTCAGCTCTTCAGCTCAAAGTTAGTGCTCTACCACTTGAGCCACAGTGCCACTTCTGGCTTTTTCTGCTTAGGTGGTGCTGAGAAATTGAACCCAGGGCCTCATGCATACAAGGCAAGCACTCTACCACTGAGCCACTTCTATTGAGTTTTAAGCAGTCCTTAGCAATCAGAAATCCAATTACTTTATACAGTAAGTTTTTACCCAATATTTAAAAAAAAACCTTTGTTTTTTATTTTAGTAATAGAGTATCCTCAAGAATTTTATAAGACATATATGTATATATATTACCAACTTCATTTATGCTTGAAGATTAAAATAACTTTCTCAGTGCCTTGCATTAAGAATGATGTGAAAACTCACTACCTTGGTTTTCACATTTTCCAACAACTACCTTAAATGATTAATTAGATATAGTTTAAAAAATAATATATCTCTCTAGGCACTGCTGGCTCATGCCTGTAATCTAAGCTACACAGGGGGCTGAGATCTAAGGATTATGGCTCAAAGCCGGCCCCAAAGCAAAATCTGTGAGACTCATATCTCCAAATTGTTTACCAACAAATCCAGAAGTGGAGCTCTAGCTCAAATGGTAGAATGCTAGCTAGCCTTTAGCAAAAAAGCTAAGGGGCAGCACTAGTGCTGAGCTGAAACCGCAGGGTAGGCATTAAAAATCGTAGTCTCTTTGAAAAGCAATAACTTTCCTGATTACCTGATTAGTAATAGTTTTTCTTCTGATTTCCTTTAAAGAAGTATGTGCCTTCTACCTTGTGTGTTTTGTTTATTGCTTTGGAGAACTACTCAGTTGTTGAGTTCAACTTTGAAATTGTCCAAGAAGTTTTATTTGTTAAACAATTGTGGGACAGACTTTTTTCTATAACCATGATAGTGTACTAAATAGCTGTTGTTGTATTGATATTAGTTAACAGTGAATAATTTATGTAAGTAAATTTTATTTTATTTAAGGGAGGATTAAGAGAGATCATCATATCAACCAATTTATAAATCTATAAGCTATATTTTCAACTTCTATTAGGTTCTAAGAAGATATCCTATATTTGATATTTCTCTTTAAGTGAAAGAATTATATCTGGGATAAAGTGATATTTCTTAGCCTCTAAGAATAATCTATTTTTTTCTATTTCCAAGCCTAGCATTTATAAATAAAACAGTAATCCACGGATAAACATAAATAACTTTTTCTTGAATCAAAATATATTTCTTTACAACAGCATAGTTACTGTTGGAGTCTTTTATTATGTATTTTTCACTTTATAACATTTAAGAGGAATATAGGCATACATTGATTGAACAAATGCTTTTTTTTGTAAAAGAATGCAAGGAAGTTCTCTAGATTTGACACAATTCACATAATGCACTTGTATTATTTTTATTAGATATTTTTCACTTTGGCTGGTGTAAAGCACCTTGTCTCCCTGGATCTCATGTGGAAATTATATACACCAAAGAAGGAAGTGCTATTGTGCACAAATAGTTTAATTAAAGTACAAAATGATAACCTGCAGGGGAGAAGATCTAAGCATTTGTCAAGCTGCAATTATATTAGTAGTTTCATTTTTATTTGATAACTCAATAACAGGGTAATTACAAACATGCAATTAAAGCAAAGTCAAACCCTAATTTATAAAGGCAATAAAAACAAAGAACAGAGTAAAACCCTATTATAAAGCAGTTACCATAACATTATAATGACCTGCATTTCTACCAGTGTACCTTATAAGGCAAAGGTCAAATCTAGCTCTGTCTTTACACATTAACATAACCCCAGATCATAAACATAATACAAAACAATTTTTATCCTCATGAGCTTTTTTGCCAGTTCAAAGCTGTGATGAATAGACACATAATGAAAGACAATGTTGGAAGATGTTGGCGGATCACAACACAAAGCTTTAAAGATAGGCCAGAATCTATCTTAATAACTCAGAAAAAAACTATACAGTGTAGGTGTATATATATATATAGTTTTTGTTACCTGCAATGCCAACACATTTTTTTCATCAGATGATAGTGGCAAAAATCTTTGAAATGTAATCCAATATGGAGGCAAGATTGAAGCATAAAGTGAATGAAGGATCACGGTTCTTTAAAATACTGAATTGTATTGGCAGTCACGAAGAAAACAAATGGTTCAAGCCTTTCTGGAAGAGTTCAAGGAAGGTGGGCATTGTATTTTGCCTGACTGACTTGACTGGCAAGGATCAACTAAAACCTCTCCACTGAAAATATAACACATGGTTTAATTATATCCACACCACAGAGGGACTTTCCAGTACTGCTTTTCAACATTAACTCTTCCTTAGATTTATGAAGCAACTTGAATCTCCTCCTTTATACTTTTCTGTTTTCCTTTTTGTTTTGTGGTTGACAAAAACTCCCTAATAGCCCCAACAAAGCTTGAAATGTCCCAGCTCCTTTTAGAGTGACACGGACCTCTTCCTTCGTCTGACAAAATCCTCTGGATGAATGAAGTTGGAAAGAGCCTTGGTGAGATGACTATCCAGTGTGTCAGTGCTGCTCCCAAAGGCAGAGCTCTTCAGGCAAGGACACAAGTAGCTCATGATGGCTCGGCGGATGTAAGTGTCAAAGATGTAGTAAATGAGAGGATTGACACAGCTGTTGGCAAATGCTAAGGGCCCACTCACCTCCATGCCCAACTGAAGAAGAGTGGAGGAAAACGGGAACTCTTGCTGCAATCCAGAAACAATGGCCAGGAGTTTGAAAGTATTAAAGGGCAACCAGGAGAAGACAAAGGCTGCCACTACAAGAAAGATAACCTTTATGGATTTCCTCAGCTTTCTGTTGTGCTTTCCTGATTGCTGGTAATGAGCCCACAGCTTCCTTGTGATACAGCAGTAGCAGGTCAGGATGCTCACCAAGGGCACAAAAAAGGTGAGAATCAAGACTACCAGAAGCCATGTCAGTTTTATAGAAGTGGCCCTCTTCTCAGCACAGTATGGCTTATCATTAATCAGGGTGAGCTCCCGAGACAGAAGAGTAGGCAACCCCAGGAGGCCAGAGATCAGCCAGACACTTACACAAATGCCATAGGCACAGTCCCTCCTTCTGAGCTTCCTGGATAGGGCTGGGCACACGATGGCCAGGTAGCGGTCCACACTCATGCAAGTGAGCAAGAAGATACTGCAGTGCATGTTGACTGAGATCATATAGGAGCTGCCCTTGCACAGGAAAGACCCGCTTCTCCACAGTCCAAGAGATGCCTCCTTATCCACCCAGAGAGGCAAGGTGACAAGGAAAATGAAGTCCGATGCAGCCAGGTTGAGGATAAAGATGTCGATCAGTCTTCTGCTGCCACGTTTGAAGTACAATGCACCTATGAGGATGAAGTTCCCTGAGACTCCAGTGAGGAACACAGCTGTGTAAAATATGGGAAGGAAAACCGAGGTGTAAGGCAAATGGGGGCTGGTGTCCTTGATGTCAGGGTTTGAGCTTGTAGCATAATAATAATCCAAATAAATCGGGGTTGCTTCTGGGTCCATCCCTGAATACCAGATGCCAACCCTGTAAGTATTTTCCTTATGAGGTTCTGATTTGAATTTGAGAAATGTCAAGGGAGTTTCTCTTATATAGTACGTGCCTTCTATTTTTTTTCTTCTCCCTTGAAAGATATTGGACAAGCATGAAAACAGATTAAAAATGCAGTTTCTACCAGTCTTCAGAAAGAGCCCACAAGGCACACCACCTCTGATTGGTGTTAGTTGTGGTTGTGGTTTTCTTTATTTGCACTTACCCATGAAACTGAGGTGTTTCTTTTTTGACTTCTTTAAGATATTTGATTTTTTAAAGTCTAACATTAAGCACTGAATTAACTTTAAAATAAGTTCTCATTTCCTTTAAAGAATTTTGCTTTTATGCCTCTGAATTCTCTTGATCTAGCCTTTACTTTTACATTTAGGATTTTTAAGGTAATAGCTGCAGACATACATACTATTGATACTTTCGATGATGTGTGTATGTGTGTAGATGTTACATATATAAATGTATAATATATATACACTAGATTTTTAATATTATATATATATATACATTATATTTTTATTTGAATGAAGAGTGTATAAAGTTTTTCATTTGTATGCAGTGATCAGCATTTCCCAAACCATTTTCAGTCTATGTCTGTGGTATGCATTATGATTGCCATTAAGGCGTTGACTCTACTAACTTATTTGAGTTTTAAATTTTATTTAATACATAATAGTAACTTTTATTCCATATTTTTAAGTCTTCAAATGGATGGAGATTTATTTATTTCTTTGTTTATTTATTTAGTTAGTTATTTACTTTCTTTATTTTGTAATGCTGAGGATCAAACCTAGATCTTTGCATAAGCTAAGCAAGCAGTCTATTACCAAGTGATAACCCCAGATCTATTATTTCAAATTTTCCATGGCAGCTAGCACGACATCTTGTCCACAGTTGATGTTTTGTAGATATTAGTCAGAAACCTCATATTTTTGTGATCCAGTGTAATTAGCAAGGTTGTAATTATTTTGAAAAAACTACACACATTCTGATTCATGGAACTTACAAACATATTTAAAATTACAAACTTAAAATTTAAAAATTACAAAATCATAGATATGGTGGGGATGGAGGTAAAATAGTAAGTTCAATGTCTGCCTGGGTTACTACAATGGACTAGTGATGTGGCTTAGTAGTAGAGCACTTGCCTACCACCTGTCATGACCTGTGTTTGATCCCAGCACCACAAAAACCAAGAAGCAAGCAAACAAAAATTGTAAACTCTTCTACTTTTACATTTTACCTGCTATTGCAATCCAACCCCAAACACTCTTTTTTGTTAAAAGTTAACATCAATTAACTACCTTTAACATGGTCAAGTAACTACCTTTCACTAGACTTTACATTGTCTTTGCTCCCCACATTGTTACAGGACACCACTGTAGAAGTAATTGTTTTTCATAAGCTTTTGAGCCATTGCATTTTACACACCATACATCAGAGAATTCCACTTTTTGGTATCCCCAACCTTGCAACAGAAGTAAAAACCTATACTAAATGACATCACAATAGAACTTTCAAGATATTCAATATAAAAGCAATGTTTATTGGTATAATAAAATGCTTGAGAAACAGGTTAAAACAGAAGAGATTCTATAACAGTCACATGTATTTACTTTCATATTATGAAAGCCAAAAAACATTTGAAACTGATTTGGTAGATTTTTAATTCTTTACTAATCAAAGTGACTTCAGAGTATATTTCCCTTTATCTCATTTAATGTAAAAAAAAACTCCAGTTTCAGATTGGTAATACGATTAAATAGGAGGATGTATGCCTGTAGTTGAAAATTCAAGTTGGACATTTAAAGTCCTTTCTGTAGAATTTTAATTTTTTGATGGCAGGTATATTAAAAATATAGTCCTGCCTGTTGGACTCCTTGTTTTTGATATAGTTTAATGTCACCACCTTCATAGGCAAGAGGGGCAGGATCAAGAAATGGTTAAAGATCTCCTGATTTGAGACATCTTAAAGAATCATTTGGGAGTTGATTTATGGGGTTAGCCTCCCTTCATCCTTTTCCCTGTCTGCTCATCATTGTATGGGGGACAGAAGCTTCACTAAACATAGACTGTAGATCACAGGAACTAATTAACTACATTGACATTTCTCAAGCAGAAATCTTTGCCACTGGGTAAACCATAATTAAATTAAAAAAGAATTATTTTTGCCAAATACTTTGAAGTAAAACTATTTACTTGAAAAAGTTTCATAGCATAAAATTATTAAAATGCTATATCTATATGTGTGTGTGTGTGTGTGTGTGTGTGTGTGTGTGTGTGTGTGTGTGTGTGTGTAAGTACCAGTCTTATATAGTCTTTGTATTAGAGTCATCAGAATTTCCTTTGGAGATTGGGAAAATAAGGTTCATTTGAGATGTAACTTTCCTTAAGTATGCCTAAGGAATCAACATAAAAGTGTACATTTAGGAATTGAATGTTTGAATGCACATTCATTTCTGTAAGGCCTTAACTTTTCTTATAGTTGTCTAAAGTTGTTGAGCTGGAATATACAATAGCTAAAATAAATCTGACTTTTTAAGCAAAGTGATTTTTTAAAATCATACATGGCCATTTTGAAGTATGATATTTAGTGGTAAAATGTTACAGTATGAGGCTACCTTCGGAGGAGAAAGCAAATTAATTGTTTCAAGCAATAAAAGAAAATAATAGTATAGTTCTTGGTTTCTAATAATTAAGAGTACAATGTTAATATGTGTTGCCCATCGCAGAGAACATCATAGTTCTAAGAAATTTCAAGTACCAAGGCCATTTTAGGACGTGGCATGCATTTTGAAATATATACACATATACTAGCAATAAAATAACCACGTATACATAGGTCAAAACTCAAAAGCAACAGTGAGTTCTATAAGCATATAAAAAGTCAATACCAGGGGCTGGGAAGGTGGCTCAGTGGTAGAGCACTTGCCTTGCATGCTCAAGGCCCTGGGTTCGATTCCTCAGCACCACATAAGCAAAAAAAAAAAAAAAAAAAGTCAATACCAAGAGGCTACCAACAATAAAAGAAAAATTAACATTAATATTAGTATCTGATACATGAATGCCATCCCTTAAGAATGGTTTTCTAGGAAACATCATCATTCAACTTTCTTCCCCAACTTCTGACAAAAGTAATTGCATCTAACATGCAAAATTATGCATATAAAGTACTCATTCTCTCATTTAATTTGGCTAGTTCTCAATATCTGACCCATTGCACTGGGGTAGAGCCTTAAGCCTATCCATGATGGGAACTGCCTGGAGTTCCTAATGATCAGGACAGCTACTCACTAAAATCCTCTTTAGGACTCTTAAAGTGATTGTTTTGAATCTGTGGTTGCCAGACTACATTACTCACATTAAAATCACCAGGAAGCTGACTGAAAGATAAATTTGCAACTTTATCCTAGATCTAGTGAATAAGTCATTGGGGCTACTGTTTAGGACTCTGTATTTAACAAGTATATAAAGCAAGTCTTACACACCCTGAAGTTTTAAATAACCATTATTATTTATATCGATTAACCATGTTATGCTATGTTTTGTCATTACTTTGGTTAGTTTTGTAATTTAAAAATTACTTCACAAATGCAAACATGGGGACATCTTTGATCTTGAATCGTACCAAATTAAAAAAATTAACTTTCTAGACCCTTAACTATGGCATATGCTAACTCTTGAGATATGTTACAAATTGGATCAGATGTTGAAGTTGAGAAGAAATATTTCCTCTGTTGAGATATTTTCATTAGTAAATTTATTATTCACGATTACATGGCTGTGTTTGTGGATTGAAGTCTTTGCTTTACAAGCAAGAAAAATATTTTGAAAGAATTGAGCTACCTCAATTAGGTTGTCATCTCTAGATTTACAATTATATTGCTCTTTTTCTCTCTTATACAATTTTGACCACTATAAAAGGCAGAGACTGTATCGGCCAATTCTTTGTGTATAACACCAGAAATACCTAGCTATAAAGTTTTCTGCTTGTACATCCCAGAATAAATGCAAAAGAACATGAAGTAAATTGATTCTTGTTAAGCTTATCAGATAATAAGATTAAATATATTTACTTGTTAAAAGAATTTCTTACTTGACTGTCATAAAGCATATAATAATTAAAAAAGATCTAGTCTAAGAATATTGTTTATACTCTAGAAATTTATTTTCAGTTACTTTGAGAATTTCGTATTATTATTAATTTTATACTATAACAATATATATTTATTGTTAAATGATGCCAAATTAAGTGGATTACATTCACTGTACTTAGTATGTCCCTCCTTTTAATTTTGATTATTTTCCTTGATATATCACATTTGCATGGGTTAATCTGACATTATTATTATTATGGGAGAATATACTTTAGGCTTCTTATATTAGATTTAATCTGTATTTATATTACATATCACAAAAATTATTTATTTTAGTGTACTGGCATCCAAGCTTGGTATCTGGCATGTAACAGATGACCAGTAAATGTTTGAAGACTTGAACTGAATAAACTGTTCACATACTTCTTGGATAGCTTTGATTAGAATTTTAGCTCAATTTGTTAGTAATTTTTTTCCCCAACTACACAAGTTGGCATAAACAGAAAACACCTAAGATTCTGAGATAAACCAGAATTAGGCTGTGTGGTCAGTGGCAATGGGTATAAATAAACAGTTCACATTTTCCATGCTGAGGGGGACAGGATGGTCAAAACCTCAAACACACAGTTATTAGGTTGGAGACTGTGATGCCCTCAGTATTTTTAAGCATTCTTCAGAATTGGAGAGTATATATGTAATTCTCCTTTGTAGGTATCTCCAGAAACATTTACTTCCTATACCACAGTGGCTTATGTATGATATAATCCCAGGGTTAATAATTTTTTGAGAAGGCTAACCAAAGACAGTAGAAATGATATCCTCATGTCTTTCTTACTCACTCACAGCAGTTGAGAGGTTGATTAAACAAGCTGAAGCAATCGAGAACACATTTCTAAATGGCATCCAGAATGAATCCAGGAGTAAAAAGGCTGCTCATACCATCCTAACATTATAGTTATTAAAAATAGTTGCAAATAATAATTTGATGATTCTTCATTAAGCTCTAGATCATATGCTGAAATACACACACATACTTACTGATGACTGAAAATACTCTTATGGTTTGGATATTATACATAAAAATATAGTAATATTTGAACATTATGGTAAAGTTTACTATTGTCTTTATTTATGCACCAGATATGAATATCACTTTACCAATTTAGTTTAAAGTAGTAAAACTTCTGATTGGAAAAACAGGTATCTCCAATATTTCAGGGTAGTATTGAATTGATCTCAGGTTGAGTTTCCCATCTAACATCTTCCATCTTCCCAGTACAATAGATCAATTCTAAGACAGCAGAGGAGAGGTGAGGTGTCAGTAGAGGATAAGAGTGCCTCTGGTCTTCTAACGAATCTATTGAGACAGTCACCATTTGCTGGTCCCATTGGGAAGTTTACACCTGCTATTGGTAAAATGTAACTGAAGCTTCTGGTCTCTCCTCATATGAGGCTCTGTGTCATCTTGAGACTGTCATCAGAAGTCCATCTTCAGATGCAGCTCATTGATCCTAGACCAGAACCATGAACAGAAGCAAATGGCCTTTCTTTCTAATTAAAAGATGCCCCTGCTTCCTTTTTGTCAATTATTGTGCAATGCATGCAAATTTGGAATTATTGTTTCTATTCTACACAGTGTTCTGCAATGTCCTATACTGTTCATGAGCTTATCTGCTGGAACAGATGTTCTTTTAAACTCAGTTCTTTTCACATTACATTGCCCCATTTTTATTTACTGTTAGCCCAATGAGCTCCCTTCCATAAGTTAGCACTCTCCTTCCCCTTTCCACAGCTTAACATGCGCCCTTTCTAGGCAATTCTAGGCCCATTTAGTAAAGGCAGTAAATAATCAGCCTCCAACCCCTCACTGTCTTGAGATGGCACTCCTCTGGGGCAGCAAGAGCCCCTTAGAGTGACCTTCAGATCTAGGCAGCTGCAGGGCCCCTTATCTACTACTTGGGAAACTGCCATAAATCCTAGATCACCTTGATGAAGACCCTGGTCCTCAAGTCCACACTGGTGTATCTGCCTCCTCGCTCCTTCTAGCCCCTCCTAGCCTCAGGAGGTTATATAGGTCACCTCAAACAATAGCCAGCACTTCTTCTCACTCCTCTCTTGTGAGAAGGGGTCTTGCCTCTCCCTTTACCATCAATAAACCTTTTTCTTTTTCCGTGTGTGTGTGTGTGTGTGTGTGTGTGTGTGTGTGTGTGTGTGTGTGTGTGTGTGTGTCTGGGTAGTTTTCTGGCAAAGTCTAATATACTCTAACATTTACATTCTGGCCTATTCAACATTCTCAACATTTAATGTTTTTTTTTTTAAATCAACTGAAATTTATTTTTAAAAGCAAACTACAATAAAGAACAAATGTCACTTATCGTAAGAAGGCAGCCACAAATATGTATTCCCGAACCCCCCAAAATGATGTCTTATTGTTGAAAGATACTGTTTTCTTTCCTCCTCCTCTTCCTTTTTCTCCTCCTCCTTCTCCAAGTAGTTTTACAAACGAGGTCAGATACACAACGCATCTTGATCAATGTCACCCCTTTCATCAATCTTCTTACTCTGAATATAAGCTATCCAGGCAGACACATTTTCTGCTCTAATGAGACGCTAAGAGAGGGGGAAATGACATTTCAAAAGTTCAGCTATATGGAAGTTACTTTTAAGGTTGTGTGGTGTGACCACGAGGTCACAGGACCGAAAATCAGACCTGAGTCACCGTCATCGGATGGAGTTTACAGTAGACAGGCCAACCTCACTTTCTGGTCCCTTTCCCCTAAGAATCCTTCTACGCTTGACGCAACGCCAGGCGTTCGCGAGAGAACTACACTCCCCACAATGCCCCGCGCGCAGCCAAGCATGTCCACCGCCGCGTCCGACAGCTTTCCCTCCCTCCCTCCTACAACTCCCACAACCCCCCTCGGCTCCAGGCCGCGGCCGGGCCCGGGGTGGAGGCGGAGGCGGAGGCGCGGGAGTTATGGAGGGGGCGGGCTCTGCAGGGAAGTGCGTCAGCGGAGGCGCGGGGAGAGCAGGGTGCTGTGGTCAGAGCTGGAGGGTGAGGCTGGCCGAGCGAGAGGATGGGCGGTGAGTGAGCGGGGCCGGCCTCGCCGGGCCGGGGGGTCGCGCCGCCGGCCCGCCGTTCCGGCCGTTTGAGGCCGGGTTTCCCTCCCGTGCGCGGCCGGGGCCGGGCGGTCGGCGGCGGCGAGCGGCGGCCGCGGGGCGTGTGGGGACGCGGGGGTGGGTGGGTGGGGGCCGTCCCCGGGGCCGAGCGGCCTGGTCGGGTCCCGGGGGCTTCCCCGGCCTTGCCGCGGCCCCGTGGGGCGGCCCGCGAGGCGGCCCCACGCCGGGCTCGGACCTGCCAGCCGCCGCTTGTCGGGAGCTCATTTTGTTTCATTTGGTTTGATTCGAGCCCCAAAGTGAGAGAGGATTGAGCGGCACCTCGGACCCCAACTTCCCCGAGTGGTCGTGGATCGTTGCCATCGCCCCAGCCTTCCCCGAGTCACTTCCCTTCTCCCCAACCCCGCCGCCCTGCCCGACCTCGGGCGAGAGGTGCGGGGTGCGGGCACCGCGGGGTGCGCGGGGCCGGGGCTGGTCGGCCCGGCGTCGTTCGGCGCGGCCGTCGACGGCTCCCGCCGCCTCGGAGCCGGTCCGCGCCCGGGGAGCGTTCGCATTTTCCCCGCTCCAGAGTTCTCTCTGCCGGGCCGGGAGGAGGAGGTGTCGTTCGGTCTCGGTGGAGAGAGCAAGGTTGCGGCCGGGGAGGTTCCAGAAGTGCTGGGGAGAGCGAGCTGGAGTGGGAAAGAGCTGTGTCCGGGCAAAGGCTCGGATCAGCCCCAGCGGGTTCCCGGAGATGCCTACCTGGCACTGTCCTCTGTGTACCCCACTCCTGCCTGTATTTTGGGAAGGTCTCCCTCTCCCGAGCAAAGGAGGAGGAGTCGATTTCCAATGCTGCTGCTTATTATTATTATTATTATTGTGAAAATACAGTGCAGAGGAGTTACGATTGCATGGGCAAGATAACGAGTCCGTTTCTTATCAAGCACTGCTTCTTTTGCCTGTGCCCTTTTCCTCACTCAAACCCAGAGTACTTTACACTCTATAACTTGTGCAAACATTCAGTCATCTCCCAAATGAAAGTGTGTGCACGGTACGCCGCTGCTCTCGGGGTCTGTCTTGTTTGTATCTGTAATGTGTATGTCCATTTCAGTGTTGTCTGTTTTAGTATGCAGGTGATAGACTAGAGAACAAGACCTCTGTCTCCGTAGCATCCTGGGTATGTGGCATTCGATAAATACTTTCATTAGAATGAGATTTGTTTTAAGTTGAACGTTTGCTTTTTTTTTTTTTTTTTTTTAAAAATACCTAATAACTATGTTATTGCTTTAAAAGAAACAAGGGATGGGTTATAGTGTGGTTTTTGAGATTTATTTAAACATGATGTGAAATAGTTATTCTTGAACACTAATTTCCCTTCCTTTTTTTTTTTTTAACTTTTAAACAGAGCAGTCTGAATGCCAGAATGGATAACCGTTTTGCTACAGCATTTGTAATTGCTTGTGTGCTTAGCCTCATTTCTACCATCTACATGGCAGCCTCTATTGGCACAGACTTCTGGTATGAATATCGAAGTCCAGTTCAAGAAAATTCCAGTGATTTGAATAAAAGCATCTGGGAAGATTTCATTAGTGATGAAACTGATGAGAAGACTTACAATGATGCCCTTTTCCGGTACAATGGCAATGTGGGATTATGGAGACGGTGTATCACCATACCTAAAAACACACACTGGTATGCACCACCAGAAAGAACAGGTATTCCTTTATTTCAACTTCTCTCCTCCTGTTTATCCAATAATAACCCAAGTGTCTTGATGATTGCCAAATTGTATATTAGCACATTTGTGAATTTTTCCTTCCTCAAACCTTAACCTGTCTCATTCTGCCATTATTTCCCCTTAACTTCTACTACAGTATTTACTAATATTAATCTCACATGTCATGAGGAAATAGTTGAAAAAGAACATTAGTGTAATTATCTGTTAACTGACAAAGGGACAGTTATCCTAAATCAAGTCAACAGATATGAACTGATGGTCCTTTTATAGATTAGCTGTCTTTTTTGTATATCATTTAACCCCATATTGTAGAAGATGTAATTTGAACAATTTTGCATTTAAATCTATCATCTGTCTATCTATTTGAGACTGTTTTCAACAACTTATTGGGTAAAAGTTTTAACTGTTTTCAACAGTTTATTGGTTAAAAGTTTTCTATTATAGAAAAAAGGTCTAAGTTATTCCTTACATTTATAAGCATTTTTATTTAATGCTTATAAGACTTTAATGTCCAC
The DNA here is from genome assembly GCF_024711535.1 of Dipodomys merriami. Taxonomy (NCBI): domain Eukaryota; kingdom Metazoa; phylum Chordata; class Mammalia; order Rodentia; family Heteromyidae; genus Dipodomys; species Dipodomys merriami. The sequence goes on from NW_027203381.1 coordinate 90,065,184, forward strand.
ATATTAAATTGAAAGCCTTAGGACTCTCTGTAAGAAACAACTTTGCAGTTTATTTTTATTTATGGTTGTGTCTTTTGGCAGAGGGAAGTATTATATTTCAATCATAGCCCAGTAAGCCCAGTAAGCTTCATTTATAGTGTATCAAAAGGATGGTAACATTTATGTATGAATAAAGGGGGTAGTAGGTGAAGAAAGGGGAGAAAGTTGGTTAAAAATTCATTGTTAAATGGTCAGGTCTACTTATGAAGACAAAAGAGCAATTGATACTGGAATCTCTATGAGTTATTTCATCACTAGTTCAACATTTGTTGCATTCCTGTGTGTTCTAAGACTTCATATAACTTGAAGAACAAATCCTTATTCCTTTGGAGCTAGCATCTTAGTAAGGAATGCCAGACAATAAACATGATAAATACAAGTGCAAAGATAAAAACAGTAATTACACAGTATGTTAAAAAGATGACATGCTATTAAAAAATAGAGCAATTTAAAGGTGGGTATAGATTACGATTTCCAATAGGATAGTCAGAATGGGTCTCATTGAGATGATACTACTTGAGTAAAGATTCGATATAGGTAAAGATTAAAAGAAGAAATTGAACTTATAAGTAGTCAGGTTTTGGAGGAGAATCATTTTGGTTGGAAGGAATAGTTATTATTTCAATGGTCCTGTGACAGTAGTGTAATTGAAAAGTTTAAGGATTAGTAAAGAAGCCACTAGACTGGATTGGAGGGAGTGGGGAGAGAGGGAAAATGCTGCTAGGGTCCTGTTCGGCAATTGGGAGTAGGGTAAATCATATAGGACTCTCTGGTCCTAAAACATGAGGACTTGATGCTCAATCTGAACATAATGAAGATCCACTGAGTAGGGCATTGAGTAGGAGTTGATATGGTGAGAACAAATACTCATGCAGAAGGTAGAATTGGAAGCAAATCCTGTAATCCTGATAAGTGACACCTGAGTGGCAGCTATATTTGACTATACTTTGAAAAACAAAACAAAACCCTAAACCTCTATGATTTCCTGTTGGAGTTATATAAGAGCAAGAATTACTCTAAACTTTCTAGTCTGAAGAACTGGAAGAGTAGAAATGTGCTATCACCTGAAATGGAGACCATGGATAGTAGAGTAAGAAGCTAAAAGTTCTTATTTAATTCAGTCAGTTCCTGCCTGACTCCTTTTTAATTTATTAACATACCTCATCTGTCGTTCATTGTACTGTCATTCATTGCACTTTTTTTGTCCTTATGTCTATATTATCATCCTATCACTGTGTGTTATCTGTTGGGCATTGGTGAAAGCCATTTGATAGTCAGCAAAAGAGATTGATCATTTCCATGGAAAAATCTTTCTATTATTACTTCTTACTTTAGAAAGTAATTCAGAAAGAGATGATTGTAAAATGTTTTAAATGAAAACAAGATATTCTTGTTCCAGAGTCATTTGATGTGGTTACAAAATGCATGAGTTTCACACTAACAGAGCAGTTCATGCTGAAATATGTTGATCCTGGAAACCATAATAGTGGAATTGATCTACTTCGGACCTGTGAGTACTTTGATTTCAGTTGAATAATTGGGCAGAAAAGGAAATAGTTATGTTTGCTTAACTTTATTTTTGGAAAACAATGTATTGTAGGTCAATGTGAATGTGAAGTAAGTTTTCTAGTCGTATTCCAGTGAGCTCTGTTCTATTAGTAATACATTTTAAAAAGTAGAAATAAACTTACCAAATGTCAAATTACTTAGTTGAGAGAGACAGCTAACACCTGTTAGGATGGAATCCAGACTTCCAAAATACATTTTTATGTTACTTTTGAGTATAAGGACATTTGTAAAATAATAATAAACTCTTGTATGTGAGATAACACTCACACTGCCTAAGTTCATGAAAAAGTTTGAGCTCTGAATGCATCATGCTTGTCAAACATGTTCATCTGTGTAGACCAAAAAGTGTATATGTAGTTGTAAAAAAAAATTGTATTATTTGATGGTTAATCTGCCCTTGTAATAACTATCTTCAAATTTCAGCATCAGTTTTCAGGGCTACAGAGGTATTATTGAGCTTGTCTAGAAATGACTATATTATGAGAGGAAATGTTGAATAAGTATAGTATTCTGTTTTGCAATGGAAATGAATAGGATTACTAATAATTAAATGATAAGAAATTGGAATGGGGTACTTGTGAGGCCATCATCTTTTCATGTTGATAAGAAAATATAAAAAAACAGGTATTGAGCACCTAATGTATTCCACATCCGTTATGTTGAATCTATGCAAGACTAGTCATTTATAATCCCTATACATTTATAGTATTACTGCCTTTAGATCCTGTGAGGACTTGATCCTGTCTGCATTTAGAAAAAGACTACTTTTGTTTCAAACCTTATTTTCCTACTTTTACTTTGAACAAGTTATTTAGGCCTCTTGTCTATGTTTCTTCAATTATAAAATAGAAATAATAATTTTCAGTAGTAATAGTTGTTGGGATTAGGTCACAAAACATTTGTAGAATAAATGGCAATAAACTGCTAAAGGATTCAGTATTAAAATGCTTTTTCACCTTTTGAGTAAGGTCTAATTAGAATATTTCTTTTGTTGTAAAATGGTCTGAAATTATAGTAACGTAGTTATTTTTCTCCTCTTTTAAAACCAGATCTTTGGCGTTGCCAGTTCCTTTTACCTTTTGTAAGTCTAGGTTTGATGTGCTTTGGGGCATTGATTGGACTCTGTGCTTGTATCTGCCGAAGCTTATATCCCACCATTGCTACTGGCATTCTTCACCTCCTTGCAGGTGGGTCTTATCATCTTATCTAACTTGGCTTCTTTCTGTCTCCTTAGGGAGTCATAATGTCTAAACATTCACCTGTAATGCTGCCCGAAAAAGTCTACTGTACTCTTATTTAGAGATGTTTTGTTTTCTCAATTTCTCCCCAAGGTCTGTGTACATTGGGTTCAGTAAGTTGCTATGTTGCTGGAATTGAACTACTTCATCAGAAATTACAACTGCCTGAGAAAGTAACTGGTGAATTTGGATGGTCCTTCTGCCTAGCTTGTGTCTCAGCTCCTTTACAGTTCATGGCTTCTGCTCTTTTCATCTGGGCTGCTCACACCAACCGGAAAGAGTACACCTTAATGAAAGCATATCGTGTGGCATGAAAGGGAAGCCGCTTGCTTTATAAACAATTGCCATCATATTTTTTTAATATTGGTATTTTCCCCTTGCTTTCCTCATCGTTTTAATTTAATTCCTAATTTTTGTAGATGTACCATTTTATCCTAAAAATCCACTTGTTTATGTACCACTAAAGACTTAATACCACTAAAATTCATTTGATTTACTCTTGAAGTATTCTATATTTCAAAGAAACTAGGTTCAAAGTCTAGATAGAAAGACATTTCTAGAAATGATACAAATTTCTGAAAGAAAACTGTTGGAAATTGACCCAGAACAAGTTCTCATGTGTGTTAAATTTTCCAGTAAGTAGATGACTATATATGTTGAGCTAGAAACACTAAGTTTGGGAAACCTCTTATCATTGTCAACACTTCATATTCACTTTGCTGTTGTAGATAGCCAGTCAGTTAGCAGTATTAGTAACATTTTCAAAGACTTAAGTTCCATAAAATGGGGAAATTATTTAAGATCCTTTTTCCTAAACTTTGGCACATGACTTTATCTGAGATGAAATATGGCAGCTGTTACACTGTTGTCTGTCTACAAGAAGTGAAAAATACAGTGTTTACTTAAAAATTCCAACACCTCCAGATAAACAAGTTAATCCGGTTACAGTATATTACCTTTTTTCTAAAACTCAGTAAAAATTTTCAACACTAGAAACCATTTTCAATATTTGCTCTTCCTTCTTCATACACCAGGCTTATTAAAAGTGTGCTATCTCTTAAATATTATATTAGGATCGTACAGTAAATTCTCCAACTGTTTCTCTTTATTCCAGCTAAGTACCGTAAAGAAGGTTCTAACATATAATGACCCTCCAGTGCTGGGAATACTACCACAAGATCTAAAGCTGTGGCTGTCCATTAGCCTTCAACTGTGGTCTTTATTTCTTGTGGTGAAACGATGTGCCTTTCCTTGCCTAACTCCCTTCCTGGTGTGTATCAACATTATTTTATGTCTTCTGATTTAGTCATTTTTTATAAATATGTCTATAAACATTGAACATTGAAAATCTTATTTATTTATTCCATTACTGTAGCATTTGACAGATATAAAAATATGTAACTAAGTAATTTCTTACCATATCCTAAATCTGTCTTTTTTAAAAAAATAAAATTAAAAATGAGAATTGTGCGTAGTGTCTGCATTGATTGATGTCTCCAACACATTAAAATAAAGAGTAGGGATTAGTAGAAATCTCTTCTCCATAGAAATACTTGGAGGTCTCTAGAGGCCTGTCTTTATCTCCAGTGTTTGGGTTTATCTTCTAGAAAATGTGGTTACCTATTCCTCCATTACAAAGTAAGAGTATCTTTTAGAATTTGAAAATATTTTTTTCAAACTGGTTTTGTGATCTCTACATATTGTTGTGAGTGTAAATCATTCATATTCTCTGGTTTACCCTTCATTTGCCCCTCTCCCACCTGTACCTAGCCCCCAATAGAGCCTATTGTAGTTTTCTGTTTTTTTAAAGTATTAATTGTTTCAAGGGATTTCACCCTGTTGTCTCACATGAATATACTGAAGTAAAATAATCTCTATAGTTCTCTCCCATCAACTTTCAGTAAATTCCTTATACAATGTTCATACATAGACACAGTGCATTTTGATATTAGACACTTTGCATTATTCTCTTTCCCTCTCCATGTTCCCATTCATTCACCCTTGTTCTATATATATGTACATATGTATATGTATGTATATTTGTATATATGCCTGTTTATGAATATATCCTTTAGGTTTATATTCCACAGATGAGCAAAAGCATGATATAACCATCTATTTTGATCAGTTTCTAATACATTATATCAGTGACAAGATAAATCCTATTCTCCTTCCATGTAATGTTTTAAGACAGTAGCATGCTAGGTTTTTCTGAACATATTTTATGGCAACCTAAGAAATGTGCTTTAAAACCCTTTTATGGCTCCAAAAATGAACTAAGTGATGTGGATAAATATCCTCAATATGCTTTAGCAAAAGACTAATTGCATAATTTAAAGATAGCAATAAGCACTAAAACTTACTTTAATAAAAAGGCAGACTACCTGGGTGTTGGTCGCTCATGCCCATAATCAATCCTAGCTACTCAAGGCTGAGATTTGAGGACTGCAGTTGAAATCCAACCAAGAAAGGAAAGTGTGAGATTCTTCAATTAAAAAAAAAAAGCCAAATTACCAAAAAAAGCCAAATATGGAACTGTGGCTCAGATGGTAGAGCATTAGCCATGTGCAAAAAGGCAGCTCAGGAACAGTGCCCAAGCCCTGAGTTCAAGCCCCAGGACTGTCAAAAAAAAAAAAAAGACTAATTAAGAATTTATTCACAAACATTGTGTCTATTACCTAAATCATAAAACAATGGAGTCTTAGTAAATTTGACAGTCCTGTGTTAAAGTTTAACCTATCCTCAATATTAGGGTATGTGTATTGGAGAGAACAGGATTAATAAATCCCAAGTCAATTCAGCCACAGGATTAAGAATGAGATGACCACACAAATGCATTTAGTTCATTTCTTCAGTGTAGACATCACCAAATTACAGATTAGTGCTGTAAGCTTATAGATCCAGTCATATCCAGTAGACCATAAGGTTAATAGTATGAAGGTATTTCAGTGTTTGATCATCATATAAAGTTTTATTTGAAATGAAAATCTGTTGAATCAATTTGGTTTTCTTATTGCAATACTGCCCTGTGTAGTTCTCAAGATAAAAACTTATTTCAGGCTCAACACTGGTTTGCCCAGGTACAGATAAGGAGGTATCTTTTGTTCCTTCAGACCTCTACTCATAAGGGAATGACTCATACTTGTAGAGTAATAAATTGAGGGAATATAGCTACATTCTTTTTCTGTTACTACAAATGTTCTGTTGCTTTTTATATAAACATTAGTATGCTTTCAGCAGACTTGTATGAAGTAAGAACCAATTTATATTTCTGTACTTTTATAGAGGATTAGAAATGTGAAATAAGGATTTTTCAGTTTTGTCTTCATTTAAAAAAAAAAAAAATGACTTGCCAGGTGCCAGTGGCTCACATCTATAATCCTAGCTGGTTATTGCAGGAGGCTGAGACCTGATGACTGCAGGTCCAAACGAGCTGGGGCAACAAACTCCCCGGGAGATTCTTTTTTTTTTTTTTTTTCATGTGAACAGAAAAGATTTATTTAGTTCGCAGTTTGAGAGGCTCAAAGTCAAGTTGCACTGTGGCTCAAAGTGGTAGAGCACTAGCCTTGAGCAAAAGAGCACAGTCAGGGACAGTGTCCAGGCCCTGAGTTCAAGCCCCATGATTGACAAAAACAAAAAATACTGAGTAATACCACCTTTTTTATACTGACTTCCTTGGTGTCTCAGGGTATTAATTTAACCTCATCTTTCCTGCAACTTGTCAGTCCCTCCCAGTCTCTTAGACTTCTTTTAATTTTCTTTGCCTATCTTGTCAACGTACAATTACAAACATCTGTGATTCTACGAATCTCATGATCTATGGTGTTTTTCTTCACAGTCCTTAGCCTTATTTCATAGACTCTACTATCCATTTTTCTTCCAATCTCAAAATACTAAAGATGCCTGATTCAAATTTATATATATGAATATATATTTATATTATAAATATATATGAATATATATATTCATGCATATATTTATATAGCATGAATATTTATAATATATATTTATATAAATACATATGAATATATATTCAGACATATATTTATATGTTGCGGGGCCTAAACTCTGGGCCTGGGCGCTGTCCCTCAGCTCTTCAGCTCAAGGCTAGTGCTCTACCATTTGAGCCACAGCGCCACTTCCGGCTTTTTTCTTTTTGCTTATGTGGTGCTGAGGAATAGAACCCAGGGCCTCAGGCATGCAAGGCAAGCACTCTACCACTGAGCCACCTTCCCAGCCCTAAAAACTGGTTTTATATCAAACAGTAATTATATATCTATATATCTATATATATATTTGATAAGTCTAATCCCTGTTGATTTATGATTTCCTACCATACTTTTTCTAAATCTCTATTAGCTAATTTTTGGAAACTATTCGTCCTCCTCAGTTTTCACAATTTATACTGTCATTAAGAACAACTTACTCCAATGAACGCTCAAGTTTTTCCAAGTGTTTCTCCCTGTAAAGAAGGCATATTATCTGATAGGCACAATTTCTGGGATTCAAGGGTTCTACCGGAGATGCATGGATTAATTAATTAAGGATTAATACCTAGCTTGAGAGATGAGTGCTAACTTTATATTCTTAGGTCTACTCTTAACTTTCAACCTCCCCCTGCTCCCCAATTACAATGAAGATACCTACCTCAAGAATGTTGTAATGAAGACACCAATTGTTCAGCAAAAAGTAGTCACTCGAAAATGCTACTTAAGTCTGGTTTAATTACAATCTAATATTTTGAGGAATCCAGTAACTGTCCTTCATAAAGAAAGTGAACATTTTGACTATAAACTGTATTCATACCTTGGGTGAGAACTAGAAAGCATGTGTGGTTGACATTAACCTCTATACAAGTTAGAAATTATTAAAGGTGAGCATGGCCCACTAGCTAAACTTAATAATCAGATAGCTTCTGTATTAACAGATTACTCTGAGTACTAAATAACTTAAGTGCTTTAAACAAATCCTGAAATAGAGCTCCGTAAATGCTTGGTTGTATTATGCAGAGACCAACACAGTGCATGGGAAGGAAAGGACAGTCCCTGTGGTTAGACCCACTATGCATGAAGGACTCAGAGCCACTATGACTTTCCCTGTGGCTGCCCTCTAGTAGAGAGCATTGGGGTTGGAGTTTCTAGTTTCTAGTTTTCTTTAGTTTCTAGTTCAGGTTCACTTCAAAACAGAGCAGGCTTCAATACTCAGGCTTTTTAGCCTTTCTACTTCAAGGTGGAAGGATTTTGCCTTGAAGGTTTACATTCTTATTCTTTTTCTCAAACATAACTGCACTAGTGTGATACTCTTGACCTTTTATAGATTGTGCTAACCATTGATTGGTAAGTAAAGCTTAGTAGCATCAAAATCTTAGTTCAGGAAGTGGTGCTGTGGCTCAAAAGTGGTAGAGCACTAGCCTTGACTTGAAGAGTTCAGGGACAGTGCCCAGGCCCAGAGTTCAAGCCTCAATGACCACCCCTCACCTCAAAAAAAGAAAAAACTTAGTTCATTTTCTGCCACTATAGCAGAACACTTCACACACACACACACACACACACACACACACACACACACACACACACACACACACACACACACACACACACACACACACACACACACACACACACACACCTTCATTGTAAAAGTGATGTACAGAGGGGTTACAGTTAAGTCAGATAAAGTACATTTCTTTTTGAACAGTGTCACCCCTTCCCAGTTTTTCCCTCCCATCCCCACATACAACTTGTAGTTCATTTTCAACATAGTACCTAGTGAGTATCACTGCTGTATTTGCTGCATTTGTTCACCTACAAGGGTTTTTTTTTAAATAGCTATTTTCGTTTTCTGTACTTTTGTCTTCTTTGTAAGTTTACATTTTGGGGAGGGTAAAGGGGGGCACAGAAAGAGTGGGATAAACAATTGATACTTACAAAGAACAGCTTTGGCTGGGAGTCCAAGAGCAAGAACAGTAATCCCAGCTGTGAGGGTGGAGCCATCATGGTGTAGTCATGTCTCAGCGTTCCCAACTCTTAATGTTACAGTGGCAATTCAGGTTCAGCATAGTTTTGGTAGGGATAACTATTCTAATTATGGTTTTGCCTTTATTTAAAAATAGAATACTGGTCTATTGGAGGACCAGAATCTCTTGAGGTTTGTTTGCTTGCTTTGAAAACCAACTCGTACTATGTCTAACTCAATTTGATCGGGACACCCTTCATTTTAAGTTCTAGAGATGGTAGTGGATTTCAGATGCACAGAGCATAGATAAAACTACTGAATCTACTGATAGTGTATTATGCATATCCATTTAAGAAAAGGCACAAGGCAAGTGGTAGATTTCTTATTCCCTGGGGTCAAAGATATGAAAAGTTTAAAATGATCCTCCCCTTTTTGTTTTAGAGTTCAAATACTGACTTTGAGACCGAACAACCCAATTTTGTGATTCCTAATCATCCAGCCATCTCCCCAGCTCATGCTTCCTCCATCTACTCCCTCCCCACTGCCTTTTGTGTACACATTTGAAGTATGGGAGGGAGGAAGAAAGGAGGGAGAAAGAAAACACTGCTATCTCATTCATATTGAAATGAGTAAGATTGTACAATGAAATCAGGTACAGTTAGGTCAGGTCACATTTAATATGTGGGGGGAAAGCATGAGTGCTTTAACAGATCTCCTAGTGAAGACATCTTTTATTTTGGGTGTGTATTCATTAACAGGTTATATTTCTTCAGGAGGAAACTACTGTGTATTTTCAATCAGGTGCTGACCCCCCAAATCTGACCAAAATGGTTTAATTCTATCTTGATGATAATAGTGCTCATCTTGACAGAGTGTATTCTTAGTAAGTAAACGTATATTTCTTTTTGAAATATATTTCTTGTTTAATCTATAGTTTAATGATCCCCTACATTGTCTTTTTTCTATTTTTTTCTACATTGCATTTCATAATTACTTAGAAACACATTTAATTTTACCCAATTGCTCTCAAGGTAGTTTGTAGGTTCTTTAAATGGCCTTACCTGTCCACCAACAATTTCTGTACTTTGAACATAAAGACCTCTAATTTTTGTAGTGGCGTATGACCTGTCCCAACTAGCAGAAACCAAGTAAACTAAAAATAATATAAATAAATAATAAATACTGGTTTTATGCCACTAACTTTTATCCTGAACATGTTGCGAAGTCACAGTTTTTAAAACATTACTCTTTAACATCACAGGTATCAAATACTGTTTTCCCTTCATTGTAAATGGCTTTTTCTTACTTTAGATCCTTAGTTTCCCATTTATTTTTCAGTTGTCTCTTATTTTTTCATGTTAATATTCTTTATTAAGTTTTCTGGACACTTACCAACATTGGGTTAGTGTTTTTATATTTCTAGAACATTCTGAAGTTCTTGAAAGCAGCAGTAGGTTGTTAATGCACTTGTCAGGGAAGTCCAACTTACATGATGCTGTTAGTCATCCCTCCTCTTAAACTCCATAGATCCATTCTTTTCATAGTTTTATAATTAGGTGTTTCAGTCCCTTTTGTGAAGTCAATAAAAGGACTATCATAATTACAGTGTAATTAGTTAAGTATAAAAACTAATGGCGGTAGTAAAAGTCTCCTGTCTCTTTGCTAGGTTTATCTGGCTGACAGGCCTGAAATAGGGGAAGAAGCTTGGTCAGCATCTCTCTATTCTCCATCATTTTCTCTCTGATCCTTCTCTAGTCAAACCAGGAAGATAGTAGATTTGGGGAAAATATAGACAATTGTGGCTGATACTGTGGTATGTGACTCTGCTCCACAGAGGGTCCATGAATATTCTTTTAGGAATAATTGGGAGTTTCCCAGGGATTTATCCTTTGCAGATCTTCAGATTGTAGTTCTTTTAATAAATGAAATTGGTATCTTTCCTTCTATTGTTTTCTTAGCACTCTTGGTTCCATTCCTTGCAGACTGGCTCTTTTTTGATGGGTTCACATTACCCTCAAGTTATTTAAGAGTTCTCTTTCACAGGGCTCAGGCCAGGGTCTTTTCATACATACATAGAATGTACTTTCATGTTCACCCTCTCCTTTCTCCCTGTCCAGCCCCTCCCATTGGCTCTCTTTCAGGTTCTCTCTCTACAATTGAAAACTTCAGAATAGTTGTCTTTCTGAGTGTGACTTAACTTGCTTAATATGATAATCCAAGCAAATGATATAATTTTATTTGTCTTTATGATTGAATAAAACTCCCTTTTCTTGAGCACCAAGGCTGATTCCATAGTTTGGGTATTGTGAATAGTGCTGATTGATGTCAACAGGGGTGTATATACTGATTTTCATTTCTTCAGATATATGCCCAGGAGTGGTAAAGCAGGATTATGTAGTAGTTCTAGTTTTAGTTTTTGAAGAACCTCCACACTGATTTCCATAGTGGCGGCACTAATTTACACTCCCATTAACAATGTATAAGGGCTCCTGCCCCCTCACCTTCACATTGGCATTTGTCTATTTCTTGATGATGGTCATTTTGATAAGGGTGAGTATAAATATCACTGTTGTGATTTAAATTTCCTTTTTTGTAAAGGAGATATAACTTCATTTGTGTTCATTTAGAATACCCTTATATATCTGCCTAGGGGTCACAGACAAAAGGCTGTGTTCACTTTTTCTCATGTTCATTCTCTGTTTCTGTGAAGAATTAATTCTACATAGACATGCCCACATCCCAAATCATGTTGTTAGAATTCGTAGTAGATTTTTCTTCCAATAGAAAATTTTGGATTTTTATCAGTTTTCCTTTATTTTCATGTGTTCTTTGATTTTTCTAAAAGGAATACTAAGCAAAACATATTTACAAATATTAGCATATGATTCATATATCAGTATATAAATCAGTGTATGATTCATTGCTCCAAAATTATCATATTAATTTTGTGCTACATGCTTTCCCACATTATCCTTTGCTTTCTTTTTCTCATCTCTCCTTAATCAGGTCTGGCCAGTTTTGTTCTCTCTGTACCTGAGACTGATATTGATTCACCAACAAAAACAAGAAACAAAATTATAAAATGAAGAAATGAAGATAATTTAAACCAAATAAAACATTAAATTTAGAGTTACTGAATTGAAATATATTGTATGAACTTGTTCTATCATATTTCTTTTTTTTCTATCAAATTTCTTAGTTCATATCTATACAATCTGCTTAAAATGAAAATAATCTTAGCTTTGTATTAGAATTTCTTTTAAATATCAATATGTTTGGCTTATTTATTGTCATGTTTTTCTTTCCTTAACTCACTCTATATATGACTGTCAGAGAATTAATAGATTGTTTTATCTGAGAGGTTTTTTTTAGTATCATTTCCTTAATATTTTATTGTAAAAGATAAGCAGAAACAGTGAAATATTGCTCAAATTGATATATTTTATAGCAATTGGTAAATATTGGTTGCTGAAGAAAAGTTCTGAAATAATACAGTGTGATAACAGAAAATTCTTAATAATGTAAACTACATTTATGTGCTCAGAGGGACCAGGCAGTTTGCATAAAAAGACCCAATCTTTACAGGTCTCTTAACTTTGCAAGAAAAGCTGAAATTTGTGTGTTTTAAAAAATTTCCTGATTTTTCAACATTACAAATTAGTTTCTTTTTTTATTGTGAAAATACTGTACAGAGGGGTTACAATTACATGGGCAAGATATTAAGTACATTTCTTATTAAGCATTGTTGCCTCCTCCTTTGTTTCCCCTTCCCATCTCTTCCCATCCCCCCACCCCCTACTACCCAATCCCCCCCCCCAAAGTTGTAAAGTTCGTTTTTCGACATAACAACTTGTACATCTCATTGTTGCAATGGGTCTACCTGTATCCCTATTTAAACGATTTGTTTTTTTCCCTTCCCCTCCACAAATTATACCAACATCAAATACAGTGAAAGCAGGGGTTATACCATGGGGAAGGGACATATAAAAGCAACAAAGAAATAATCATATAAATATGTTAGAAACAATCACATGAAAGAAAAAAAAATTGAGCAACTCCATTCGTAATAGCCCCACAAAAAATAAAATACCTAGGAATTAACCAAAGAAGTGAAGAACCTCTATGATGGAAGCTTTAAAAACCTGAAAAAGGAAATCAAAACAGAACTTAGAAAGTGGCAAAGACTCCCATGCTCCTGGATTGGAAAGATCAACATCGTGAAAATGGCAATACTTCCCAAGGCTATCTACAAATTCAATGTGATACCTATCAATATTCCAACCTCATTCTTCAAGGAAATAGAAGAGGCAATCCAAAAATTCATGTGGAACAATAGCAAACCCCGAATAGCAAAAATGATCCTCAACAGAAAGAACAGTGCTGGAGGAATATCAATACCAAATTTCAAACTCTACTACAAAGCCATAGTAATCAAAACAGCTTAGAAATTAGTTTCTGCATTACAGTGATTAAACATTTCTTTGTAACCTTTGTGTGATTTCTTTGTGACTTCTTTTGTGATAGTTGAGACTATGGATTTTATAGTTAGACCCCCATGACGTCACATTATGCACTATTGAAGGATATATTAAGTGACCGAGACACATTGGATTTTATTTTTTCATTTGTCACATGGGATGTTAAGTCTTTTTTCCTGGAAGATGTTAATGAAGGTAAAATAAGATAATCTTTATATAGCCTGGCACTAGATGGATACATAGTAAGAGGCCAAGTACTCCTGGTGATGGCTGGTGAGACTTTTGGAGTCTTCATTGACTGAAATAAGCCAAGCAAGTCTACTCATTGGCTTTAGGGAGTGGCACAGGAAGTAGCAAACAAGTATAGAACAACCAAACTCAAATTCACTTGAATTCATTGCTTTATTTAAATTTTTTTTATTGTTACTATAAAGGAGAGGTTACAGTTACATAAGTCAGAATGTCACCTCTTCCCTCACTCTCCTGTTTTTCCTCCCACCCCCACCCACAAGTTGTATAGTTCATTTTCACCGTATTGTCCAGTATCATTGTGGCATTTGTTCATGCTTTCTCCCTCCATTTCTGTGCCTTTCTTTATACTCTCAAAGACATATACACTAACAAACAATATAAAGAAAAAAAAACCATAACAAATCACATCCTGTTTTCATTTCCTGGAGTTCATTTTGATAAGGATTATTTTATATGACATTGTGCCTTTTGTTCCTATTCTAAGGTTATCCTCCTTTGGTGTCACTGTGTGTGAATGCCTAGAGGCACTGCTTTATTTTTGCTTTCTAACAGTCATCTTACATTTATTGAGAGGTAGGAAACATTTTACAAAGAAAACTAGTTCTCTGAACTCAGCTCTTGAGGTGTCTTTACTTCTGTTTTGTCATTTTTTCCAAGTTCTGTGTCCCTCTAGTGATATGAAAACTGATTTTTAATTTAATTTTATTGTAAAGGTAATATACAGAGGGCTTACGGTTACATAAATAAGTTACATACGTAAGGAACATTGTTACCCTCTCCCTCCTTTTTCTCCCACTTTCCCTAAGTTGTAATGTTCATTCCAACATAGCAACTTGTATCACTGTTGCATTGATTTGCTCTTTGTCCTTTGTCTCACCATTTTGTTATTCTTCCCTTCCCCAAATCAGATAAATGTATATACAAGATACAGGTTATCAAAATAAAAAACAATGGATAAATAGTGGATAAACAAAGAAAAAAAGAAAAAAGAAATTATATTAACAACAACAGACACCTTGTTTCCATATCTTGGAATTCATTTCAATTAGCATCATTTTATATGATCATATGTACATGCTTATTGGGCTATTGTGATCCTCTGCTAGGGTTATCCTAGACATATATTACTTATTACAAACAAGGGAAACCATAGATTCTATGTTTCTTTGAATCTGGCTTACTTCACTTAAAATGATTTTTTTCCAAGTCTTTCCATTTCCTTATGAATGGGACAATGTCATTCTTTCTGGTGGAAGCGTGTGTGTGTGTGTGTGTATGTGTGTGTGTGTGTGTGTGTGTGTGTGTGTGTGTGTGTATTTGTCTGTGTCTGTGTGTCTGTGTATACCACATTTTCTTAATCCATTCTTTTACTGAAGGGCATCTGGGTTGGTTCCATATTTTAACTATTATAAATAATGCTGCAACGAACATAGTTGTGCTGGTAGCTTTAGTATGGCTCAAAAAATTAAACCCCTCCAATAAAAAATCCTAAAGAAACAACCACCCCGTTAATAAGTGTGCTAGGATTACAGGCGTGAGCCACCGGTGCCTGGCTTACTTTATATTTCTAACTGCAAGTTTTACTGCTGTCTTTTAGGTGCTGATGATTCCTGACACTGACAAACACTTTGAATTTGGAAACACTGACAAAGACTTTGAATTTGGAAACATACTAAGTTGTTGCTTGAATGACTTTGGAGTTTGTTTTTAATTTTTGCTATTTTCTGTTAAAGCTTAGCATAGTTGACTCTGTTCATTATACTTTCTTTTCATGCACTGCTGCTTTGAATGTAACATATCACATTAATATTTGACATGCAATTTATGTATTTTATTAGTGTAATTTCTTTTTTTTTAGCAGGGGAGTCCAGTTGTGGGGCCTGAACTCTGGGCCTGGGCGCTGTCCCTCAGCTCTTCAGCTCAAGGTAAGCGCTCTACCACTGCGTCACCTTCCCAGCCCCAGTGTAATTTCTTATAGTACATTTTGCTGCATCTAAATCATGAAGGCACAGAAGATATGACTTGTTTAAACTTTCAGAATTTTTTGTAAGACATTTTTTACTTCCTTATTTCTCAGGCTATAAATGAAAGGATTCAGTAAGGGAACTATAATTGTAAACAGAATAGCAGCAGGTATGTCTTTATCTCCTTCTTCTAGTAAATTGGGCCTAATGTACAGGAAGAAAATAGATCCATAGTATAGTGACACAGACAAGAAGTGAGAGGCACAGGTAGAAAAGGCTTTGATCCTTCCCTCTTTGGACTTCATTTTGAAAATTGTAAAAATAATGTAAAGATAAGAAATTAAAACACTACCTATTGTGAAGACTTGAATTAAGCCAGAAAAGACAAATAGCGCAAGTTCATTGATGTAGGGGTCAACACAGGAGAGTCTATACAAGGGAAGAATGTCACAGTAGAAGTGATTGATGCGATTAGATTTACAGAAAGCTAATCTAAATAGTAGTCCTACATGAATCATAGAATGGAGATTTCCAGCTATGTAGGCTCCTGTGATCATCTGAGTGCAGAGTTTCTTAGACATCCTGGTATGGTACTGCAGTGGGCTACAAATGGCCACATAGCGGTCATAGGCCATTGCTGCCAGAAGAAAGCAGTCTGCAGTTTCAACTGTGCAAAGAAAATAGAATTGTACAATACATTCATAAAATGAAATCCTTTTGTCTTCAGAAAGCAAATTCTCTAACATCTTGGGGGTAATGGCACAAGCACAGCAGGAATCCACAAATGCTAGGTTACCTAAAAATATGTACATTGGTGTGTGAAGAGACCGTTCTTTTGAAATAAGTATCATCAGTCCAATATTCCCTAACATGGTGATCAAATAGATGACAAAGAACACCATAAACAGAAGGTTCTTCAGGTCTGGGTGGTCTGTAAGCCCCGTGAGGATAAACTCGCTTTGTATGCTTCGATTTTCTTCAACCATTTTCAAATTTTCTGAAATTTTT
The DNA here is from genome assembly GCF_024711535.1 of Dipodomys merriami. Lineage (NCBI taxonomy): Eukaryota > Metazoa > Chordata > Mammalia > Rodentia > Heteromyidae > Dipodomys > Dipodomys merriami. Next base: position 90,081,687 of record NW_027203381.1, read on the forward strand.
TTGAGAAGTTAGGAATATATCACATCCCCACACATTATTAATCTCTCTGTTTCAAGGGGAGATCAACATCTTCTATAACATTTCTATAAGTGTGCATGGATTTAGTGTATGTTCAATTCTTAGGGACAATCAACCTTCTTAGAACATTGCATTTTTTTTTTTTTTTGCATGCTGGGAATCAGTCCCAGGACCTCATGCATTCTAGACAGTTGGTCTATCAATGAGCAATATCCTCAGTCTCTTAGGCTATAATATTTGTTCTCTATACATTTTCTTTTAAGCATATTTGCAAGGAGGTCTTGAAAACATCAAACTTTTTTTGTGAGATATATTAGGACAAAATTTCTCCATAGAGTTTAGGTTGAACTGATTTATAATTTAGGTGTCACCTATGACTATAGTACTCCTGAACAAGTTCAATGACTATAAATGTAGTGGCTAAGACTATGTGAAATAATATTGTTGCCCATCTGTGATCATCACAGCCTTGTACACAATACCTCAGAGATGAAAACAATCTGAATGTCAAAGGAAAAAAATGAATGGATAACGTATGACCCATAAAATGCAAAAATATTCACTGAATAAGAAAGGAATAAAAATTTGACACATAATGACATTAGTAATAGTGATCTTTGTAGAAAAATGTAAGTGCATCTAATGCCATTAAATTCATATAAAAATATATTGTGTTCTAGTCTAATGCAATAAACAAATGGCAGTCCTGGGCTTTGAATTCAGGGTCTTTTTTTTTTTTTTTTTTTTTTTTTTTTTGCAAACCTCTATTACTTGAGTTTGTTTTTTAAATAGGGCCTTAAATTTTGCTGGTTTTGGACTACAACTCATCTACCTCTGTCTCTGCAGGGGCTGGGATTATAGTGATATGATACTGCACCTCGTTATTTGATAAGATAGAATCTCACTAATTTTATATAGTATTCAAACTACCCTCAAATCACAATCTTTTTTTTCTGCCTTTCAAAGGAATTGCAGTCCTATGCCTGGCACAAGAAAAAGACTTAAAAGATGATTTTAATTTACACATTATTGGTAGTTTTTTATATATTTGCATTGGCCCTAAACATGTAACAATCAATGCCTTATGGAGGAGGGCGAATGCTTGTGCAGTATTTGTCATGAGGGACAGACAGAGAATGGAAGCAGTGAGAATAAGAGAATAAGGAAAAGGCAAAACCCTTTCTATAATACTGCCTCTATAAGCAACGACATTATTCATACTTTCAGGTGTATAAAGAAATGTAAATGCTATTAAAGAAATGTGGGAAATCATAAGGGTTAAAATGGATAAATTTGTATACAGATGTACATGTACATAGATAGCAAAATCTTGAATAAAATTAAATACCAAACAAAAATAGAGATTAATAAATAGTATTAAATAAATAAATAAATAAATGTTAATTTTCTCTATTTTCTTTCTGTGAAAAACACTTCTAGGAAGAATAATTACTATGAAACAAGTAAATGATTTGAACTGAAAACAATTTTGGGCCTATTTATTTTTTCTATTAAAAAGAAATGATTACATTTGATGCTTTCTACAGTGTAGTAAAATAGAAACAATATACTGTGGCTTTAAATTAAATAATTAAAAAATCATTTAGTGTTGGATTAATGAAGCTCTTAAATTTGTACACTGACTAATAATGATCTGTCAGAGAGAAGTATTAGAATCTCATGTAAAGGTTTACATGTAATGATTTCCACTGTAATTTTACTAACAATGCTGAAAAATGCAAATACCTAAATAGTATGGTCACCTATATATGACATTATATTTGTGCAAACATTAAAAATGATATGCCCAAAGAGGCGCCGGTGACTCATGCCTGTAATCCTAGCTACTCAGGAGGCTGAGATCTGAGGATCTCGATTCAAAGCCAGCCTGGGCAGGAAAAGTCCGTGAGACTCTTATCTCCAATAAACCACCAGAAAACCGGAAGTGGCGCTGTTGCTCAAGTGGTAGAGCTCTAGCCTTGAGTTGAAGAGCTGAGGGACAGCGCTCTGGCCCAGAGTTCAAGCCATATGACTGACAAAGAAAAAAGAAAAAAAAAAGATATTCACCTAGTATATATGTTGCAATGATAAAATATGTGAAAAACAAAAAGTTTATTGTAAAGAACAATTCTAATTTATAATATATATGTATATAAAACTATAAAATAAATATAACATGGAAACATCAAAATGTCACTAGTTTTCTCTGTGTAATGAAAACCATAGGTTATTTCTTCTTTCTATTTTCTTCTATTTCAATTCTTAAACATTTTTTAATATATATTTTATTGTAAAGATACTGTACGGAGGGGTTACAGTTACATGAGCAAGGTAATAAGTCCATTTCCTATGGAGCATTGTTACCCCCTCCTTTGGTTTTCCCCTACCATCCCTTCTTTACAATGATTATTATGTTTAGAATTAGGACATAGGAAGTCAAATGAAGGTTGTTTGGTCTGACAAATTAATGTAATCACTGTTGACCTAACTAAATACTTCTACACTTTATGGTTCTAAAGTGAATGAAGTAAAAATGATTTTATTGAGGATGCATTTGTTGTGGTAATGTCCTATAAGTTAGAAAATATGAGAATTAACTAATAATATTGCATATATCTTAACTCATTTACTAATATGCACACATAATAATACATTCTTGAAGTTACTTGCTTCTGAAGAAAATATTTTTTCTATTTCAACTCTCAGATATCAAAGATCAAGACATTCTTACTTTTTATGTTATTCACATTTATTAGAATTTCAGAATATTTTAAATCTTCCTTTTTCTATATTTAGACACGTGCCTGATGAAGAATTTCTACTTTGAGGAACATATTATTTCCATATAAATTTGTCTATTTTTCTTATTTTGGGATTCATTTACTTACTGGTCAGATAGTTTTTTGAATATCTACTCTGGTTTAAGGGTTTTTTTTTTATTGTTTGTTTGTTTGTCAGTGGTGGGGCCTGAACTCTGGGCCTAGGTGCTGTCCCTCAGCTCTTCAGCTCAAGGCTAGCACTCTACCACTGGAGCCATAGCACCACTTCTGGCTTTTTCTGCTTATGTGGTGCTGAGGAATCGAATCCAGGGCTTCATGCATGCAAGGCAAGCACTCTTCCACTGAGCCACCTTCCCAGCCCCTCTGGTTTAAGTTTTATTCAGCCACTTGCCAATATGTTTAGACTAATAATTTTCTGAGAGTTATTGAGAACAACTATACTTTGAATTTGTGGAAGAGACATACTTTTTTTTCTTTCTAGAAAAGCCTTTTTTGTTTCTAGAAAATATATATGACTTTTAAATCTCACATTACTTGGGGATGAAATCTATGTCATTTGAATACTTTTATACTATATGTATTGAAGTCATATAACATAATACAACTTTAAAACACCAATTTTCCCAGTTGATAATGATTTATGGAACAAATTTTGCCTTGCAATTTTATTTTTCTGAGAATCAGAGAAGAACTGTAGTCTTCCTTAAAATTGTAATGAGCCAAAGCTTGATTAATTTACAGTATTCTCATACAATTTGTTTAATATATAAGTTGGAATGTCCTGTACAAAAAACCCAATGTATATTTAATTAGAGAGACTAATAATCTATTTCATCAGGTTGAAAGTTTTATGGCAAAAAAGTTTCAGACTATACATGTATTTTGTTATTAGTCCAAAAGTGTGCTTCCATCTATCTATCATATATGTATCTACCTTTCTATTTATCTATCTTTGGTAAATTTAAGCTCAGGAACTCAGAAGTCATACAAATAATGTATTACTTTCTAGTGTTTGCACAATAGACATTAAAAGGATGACTTCAAAGATCTAAAAAGTTGAAAAATTAGCTTGGTAATTTCAGGGACACTGAATCACCTAAGCAAGTTAGAGAAATAATACTTAAGAATATTTATTAATAGTTTTAGCAAAAACACAATGTAAATTCTATCTCACCTGTTTTTCCCAACGAGACTTGAATAGAAGCCAGTTGTACTGATTTGGGAAATTAAAGCAGGTCCAGCAGTAAAACTCTATTCTCTTTATCATTTGGAAGACTATTTTTACACAGCAATCAGTGATGATATGCATGGTATTTGTAAAGAATAGATCATATATATTCAAAATAATTCTAAGGGGAATAACTTGGCATTGACATTAGAACTTGGCCTGGGAGACCCAATCTTTTGAATATGGAAGACAAACTAAATCAGAATAATTAAATGTGTCCTTTGAGAACTGGAGAGTAAGTCATACACTCATTTCTAAACAAATTCTAAAGACCATGATTTAAAAATTTTTTCTTGGAGTTGTTACCTTTTATTCTTGTCACTAAACTATCAGATGATAATAAAAAAATTCCCACAAGATTTGTTGGTGAAGTCTAAAAATTTGGAAAGAGTTATGATTAGTTGACTCAGAGAGGAGAAGGTATTGTACAAAGATTGGAAAGTCATAACAATTTCATTTTTATATCAAAATGAAATTTCTAGAATCTCAAAATATAATATCTCAATAGTGTAATACCTTTAATCTTCTACCTTATTTGTGAAAATAATTAAATTTTAAATGCAAATGTACACATAGCTTCTTGAAAGCTTCCTTTTCTCACAATCCTTTCTTATTTGTATCCTCAACATTTATAAGTTTCTTGACTTCTTAGCATCCATTAATAACAAGTCTCAATTTGGTTGGCTAATCACAAATACTTGAGATGATCAATTTATGAAGAGACAAGATATATTTTGGCTCAAAGTTTTGTAGGTTTAGTTATCACTGACTGGCCTTGTTCCTTTGTGTCTAGGGTGATGTAAAACATCATGGCAGAAAGCCTAACTACAAAATCTCTCACCTCACGTGGTGGATGGCAGTATTTGGAAGGGGTATGATCTAATCTTCAACACTATTTCCACAAGATCTGAAGACCTCATACCAGGGCCCACCTTTTAAAGGTTTTACCACTCCTCAAAACAACATGTGAGGCAACATATCTTTAACACATTGGCAGTTAGAGTTCAGCTAAGATTCAAGCTATAGCACTACTTATCTTGACAGTACTAATCCTTCCTCACTGGAGGTCAGTTCTTCTTGAGTCATGTACTTCCCATGTGTTATGCCTAAGTTAAGCATTTATTTTCTTGTCCTTGTTGAAAATTTCACTTTCCTTATTCATTTTGTGCCTTTTACTTGGCAAATCACTTTTACTATCTTCATCATGTTCCTTTTTCTACCCTAATAGATAATAGTCTTCCTTAAGTGAGCTACATCCGCTTTCTTGTCAACCTCCAGAGCTCTTGTTACCCACATTCAGACGCCTATGGTCCTACTGCTCTCATTCAGTGGTATTAGGAACAAGAGTGTGATTTCCTCTCAGCTTGATTATATCTCACTGACTTATCCTTGATCACAAAGTAAATAACAAAGTAGGATAAAATTTCTGCTTTTGGAACTTAAATTCTAGAGTAGAGTGATTATTTCAAGAGAAAGCTACATATCTGTGATAATACAGGAGCAAGTCTGTGCTGCTAAGTAATATCAGCTGCTTGTCAAATTCGTTGAAGAGTCTCCATCAAAGGAACTATGGATACAGGTGAGTGTTATTCCTAGCCCCTATTTTACTCTATTGTTCTCAGAATAATGTGGGACCATGGAGATGTTACAGGACTCAGGAAATTGTATAATTTTCTTAATTTCCTAACGAATTTGTGAAACTTTTTTTCTTAAGGTATTTGAGAACTCTTTATCTTAAAAAATACAATCACCTTATGTATTCAAATGTTTTTTTTTCTTTCATGTGATAGTTTCTAACACATTTATAAGATTATTTCTTAGTTGCTTTGCATGTTCCTTCCCCACAGTATAATCCCTGCTTTCACTGTATTTGATGTCGGCATAATTTGTGGAGGGGAAGAGGAAAAACAAGTCATTTAAATAAGGATACAGGTGGACCCATTGCAACAATGAGATGTACAAGTCGTTATGTCGAAAAGTGAACTTTACAACTTTGGTGGGGGGGTAGTGGGGAGAATTGGGGGGAGCAGGGGGAGGATGGGAAGGGATGGGAAGAGGAAACAAAGGAGGAGGCTACAATGTCTATGTAATTGTAACCCCTTTGTACAGTATTTTCACAATAAAAATTGTCTTTAAAAAATACAATCACCTACCATTTATTGGACAATTATGCTGCATAACAGTGTGTGCTATAATAATTAAGTCTTCTATTCTCATGGAACTATAAATCAGACATAGAGGAGGATATAAATGAGAAGAAGAAACAGGAATTGTGCTGAAGGTAAAATAAGGGCTGTAATAAGGAATTACTGGGAGATATTTTAGATTAGGTGAACGGAAAAAGCCTATACGTGAAGGTGAATGGTTCATCTGAGATACTGAACATCAAGAAATGAGTTGTGTCAGGTTATGGCAAAGGATAGTTGGTGAAATTCTTTGAGTCAGGTAGATACATGCATAACTATGAAAGACATTAAGACTGAAGAAAGTGGGGCTGGGAAGTTGGATCAGTGGGAGAGTGCTTATGTCGCATGCATGAGGCCCTGGGGTTTGATTCCTCAGCACCACAAAAGCAGAAAAAAGCTGGAAGTGGTGCTGTGGCTCAAGTGGTAGAGCACTAGCCTGAGCTGAAGAGCTGAGGGATAGTGCCCAGGCCCAGAGGTCAAGCCCCACGACCGACAAAACAAAAACAAAAACAAAAACAAAAAAGACTGAAGGAAGTGGTGGGTGATGGGATTGAAGATTTGATCTCACAGGGTTTGTAACACAAAATACTGAGTTTCCTAAGAGATTGATAGCCTTGGGTGGATGTATTAGTTTTCTGTTTCTGCTAAAAAAAATTACCACAAACTCAGTACCTCAAAGTAACACTAAGTTACCATTTCATAGTTCTGGATTTGTAGGTCAGAAGTGGGATTCAGTGGGTTAAAATAAAGCTGTAGACAGGGAAGTTATAGGAGAGATAATTCCTTTACTTTCTAGTTTCAGAATCTGTCCATTTACCAGTTCAGGCCTACTCCATCTTCAGACATGCTCAGTTATATCTTTCTCATATGTGTTACTCTATTCCAACACACTCACTTCTGTTTTCAGTACTTCATGTATTATGTTGGTGGATTTGGGCTATAACTTGAAGATTGATTTATCAGGATGTATTGATGATTTAATTTGGGATGGTACTGCTAGGGGGTAAGAAAAGCTGGCAATGAAAATATCTAGATGCTATGTTTATTTTTAATCTTTGATTATGTATCTGAGGGCAAGTTGACAGCATTTACTGAACTGAAGGTGAGTGAAGAAGTGAGGAAGTAGAAATTACTTTGTTTTCATTCCCCTTAAATCCAGGATGCCTACCTATAATCAAAGTGGTGTTATTGAACAGATAGTTAAATATAAGACAAGGCCGTAAGGATAGGCATCATTAGAACATAAGTTTAAATCCTTAGAACTGAGTTAGATCATCTAAGGAGAATAAGAAGGTAGAAAAGGGAAATGTGTCTGGGGATGAGTTCTTGTCAGCTGTGTGGTTATAGGCTAACATTCAGAATACCTCATGGGAGGGGAATTCAATCACAAAGATGTTATAAGACATATTCCCTACCCCAAGGGAAGCAGGAATGCCGAATCGGGATGCTGAATATTGTTTATTTAAAAACTGTAAGTAAATTGTCAATATATTATTTCAATCAAACGCGATTTTCAGAAAAAGAAATCTATGTGTTACATAGAGATATCAGACAATGTGATGAATTTGAATTTTCTTTTATGATTACATTCAGTTCATTGATGAAGATGTGATCGTACTTTTTACCATGATGAACCTGATGCTGAGGATAAATGAAGAGTAGTATTTCAAGGCAGTCCAAGGCCAAATTTCTGTTTTCTGTGACTTAGCATTTTGGAGCCCAGTTGTGTGAATATAATTAAGAGTGCCAGGTGTAAAATTTGGAACTATGGGAGAAATGAATAGGGCATGACTTAACTTGTCTGATAACGTTTAAAAACTTTATACAAGGGCAATATTTCTGTGATATTGTTTTATATAATATAATAATATAAAGTACAATTTTATAATAAAATGACACTTGAGGTTGGCTAAAGAGAAGGAATCTCCATGTGTAGCTCCTGTCTTTTCCCTGCTACTTCTTTTGCCTTCTGGGGAAATATTCCCCAACACACAAGGATCATACTAAGGCATTGCTTTCCTATTCCAGTTGTCTCTGGTCTGAGTGATTTCCAGCAGCAAGAGAGTCACAGGATGCCTCATTACACAATTTATGAGATGAGATACAGTATTGTATTTTGGGAAACAAGATGTACGTTGTACAAATAGAAGTGATTCCAACCCTTTCTCTCCACTGAGAACACAAGTTGACAGAGGACATGGCGGTGTGACATACTTCCAAGCTTCTGAGCTAGCTGAGTCCTCTTCATTTTCTCCCCTTCAAGAGAGAATGTCGTCACATAGACCAGTGAGGAAGGTATTGGAAAGACTTTTGAGTCTGCTAGTTATTTTATTTTATTTTATTTTATTTTTTTGTTGGTTGTAGTGCCTGAATTCTGGGCCTGGGCGCTGTCCTTCAGCTCCTCAGCTCAAGGCTAGAGCTCTACCATTAGAGCCACAGCACCACTTCCGGTGGTGCTTAAGTGGCACTAAGGATTCAAACCCAGGGCTTCATGCATGTGAGGCAAGCACTCTACCATTAAGCCACCTTCCCAGCCCTGCTAACTATTTTTTAAGAAGCGAATCACATGTCAAAGGTACTATTTATTATTAGTAATACTTTAATTGTGCGCCACCACTTTTAGCCACAGCTCTACTCTGGTTTTCTGGTGGTTAATTGGAGATAAGAGTCTCATGGATTTTCCTGCCCAGGCTGGCATTGAACCATGATTCTCACCTCTCAATCTCCTGAACAGTGAGAATTACAGGCTGATTGACTTGAATTTTCCAGCCCTACTGAGAGATATTATAATCTATACATTTTAACTATAGCCTCAAGAGTGCAATTATATATATATATATATTGATATTCTGCAATTGAGCCAATGCATTGCTATAAAAACACATATACAAAATAATAAGGGATGCTGTATTATAAATTAACTGAGAGAGGACTTTTGAAAATATATTGATATTATGAGCAAAGAAGGATTGGGGAGTTAGTTTTTAAACAGAAGAGTAGAGGCATGAAAACTCATGAAGTATTAGAGATATAAAATCCCAGGCTTGTGAAGGTTTTGTCAGATTAGAGAAATAATCATAATCATATAGGTACAGCTTTGCCATCTTCTGTATGGAACAAATATTTAGTAAATTGGATTTTTTTTTTTTTTTTGCTAGTACTGGGGCTTGAACTCAGGGTCCTGTCCCTGAGCTTTTCTTTTTTCCTTTTTTTTTTTTTGTCAGTCATGGGGCCTGAACTCTGGGCCTGGGCGCTGTCCCTCAGCTCTTCAGCTCAAGGCTGGTGCTCTGCCATTTGAGCCACAGTACCTCTTCCCGCTTTTTATGCTTATGTGGTGCTGAGGAATCGAACCCAGGGCCTCATGCATGCAAGGCAAGCACTCTACCACTGAGCCAGCCCCCTTGAGCTTCTTTTGAGCCACAGCATAACTTCCAGCCTTTTCTATTTATGTGGTACCAGCTTTTCTGTTTATGTGGGCAAGCAGTCTAGCACTAAGCCACATTCCTAGACCAGTAAATTGGATTAGAATTCTAATGAAATTCTCTTCATACCATATAGGATAATTTACTCCATCACAAGCATAGCAAGAACTATAAGACTTGAGGCAGAGGCAGGAATTAAGAAATAGAAAACCACAGACCAAATTAGCCTCAACAGAGGAAATCATCATTGGAGAAAGGACATTTATTTAATTTTTCTTCATTCATTCATTCATTCATTGTCATGAGTGTTCATTGTTCATTCATTCAATGTCATTGTTCATGACTTTTTTCATTTTTTGGAATTCACGTTTATTTAGAAATTCATGTGTTTGAAATTAAAGTTTATTTTTAGTATCATTTTCTCAACTATATTGTTATGTTTTCTTTTGGTTCTCCACAATACTTTGCATCATCATTAAGATATAAAAGCAGAAATCTTAACTGCTTCCCCTTAAATGATTGGGGAAAGATATGATTTAGATGTGGTTTGGTTGTGTCCCCAAGTTTCTTCTCTTGGAAGGCTGGTGTCCAGCTAATCAATATAAGAGCTGAAGGACCTATAAGAGATTTGACCTGGGAATCTAAGCACTTTAAGAGCTTCTTTCAAAAGGGTAAGGTCGCACAGATCTCGGAGGAGCTCTGGGTCTTGAGAGCTCAATGTTATAAAAGAGATCTCATCTCTGAATCCCCTTTTTTGTTTGGCTTTGAGATTTTCCCCTCTTGCACGTATTCCTGCCATCCACAATGAGGTCCTAACTAGAGGACACTGTTGGAGCTGCTGACTTTGGGCATTGGAATTCTGGAATTGTGAGCTAACAAACCTTTGTACCTCACAAAGCAGTCTACTTCAGGAACATTGCTGTAAAAAAAAAACTTGACTGATACCTGGGAAAAGCGTAAGCGACAGAATTAATGGCTACTCAATGACTACTCAAATGAATGTAGACTTACAACTTCTCTAGTATTAAGTCAAGGGAAGTAAAGATATAAAACTTCTACTTGGGGACCAAACTTAATCTACAAATGCAGTTTGTACACATTAACCCCATGTGCTCTGCATCCAGAATGCTTGATTCTGGATCTTGATTGTACTATTTCCTGGTTGATACTGGAAAGAGATTTCCTGTGCTTTAACTGCCCCATCAAGGTGGGAAATAGGCTCTGTTAGAAGGGTGAGTACTACTGGCAAGGTAAGCAGGAGAGTGCATCAGGATGAATATGGTTGCATGGTTGCATTTTATTGCGTATTTATTGTAGGACGGTTCACAATGGCCAAACAATTGGATCATCCCACATGCTCAACAACAGATGAATGGAGAAAGAAGTTGTGATATTATATATACATACATACATACATACACACATAAATGCATATATAATATATAAATACATACATATATTTTGTGGAATATTCCACAACCATAAAGAAAAATGAAATCCTGTTATTCATAGGAAAATGGATGCATTTTGGGGGCCACCATATTGGGTGAGACAAGCCAAGCTTGGTGAGACAAGCCAAGCTTAAAAACAAAATATTGTCTGTTAATACACATGTAGAAACTAGACCCAAAATATACATATTCATGGACAAGTACATATTATACATATATGTATTTATATACACAATTATTTATTTTATTACCCTCCCTGTCAACTCTTCAGTTTGCTTAATTTCTCTCATTTGTGAGTATTAAAACTTTAAAAGAAGAATACAGAATTTTTTTTGTAAAAAGCAACTTTTGATAGAAACAATCTGAGGGAAAGGGTACTAGGAATATTTACGTACATTATGTTTTTATAATTCGATTAATAAAAAGTCTTGTTATCAACCTACTTATAATAGCATAAAAAAGATTAATGGGAAAAGCAAGAGGAGGGATGGTAGGATAAAATGTACATTGATCAGTGATACTAAGTTATAATAAAAAAATCTGGTATGCTTTTGCACAGTAGAGTAATATAATGATAATATTCTGCATGGTTCCAAAAGCTAGAATAAAATTTGAATTTTTTTCCATAAAGAAATAATAATACTTGAGGTCACAAATAGATTTACTATGATTAGAACAATGTGTACAAGTATTCAAATATTATATTGTATGCCATCTACATGTACTAATTCTATGGATCTATTAAAACTTTTGATTAGAAATAGAAATTAGCCTTCTAGAAATAATTTCAAAGATTCTTTGTATCTTCCAATCATGAAAGTGTGGTTCTTGGAAGAATGCACTCTAGCCCTTTTTCCTAACAAGGTCTCTAGCCCAAAGGGAGAGCTCAATAAAAATTCTGCAGTCATTTGGTCACCCAGTTACCTTTCCAGGTAACCACCTCTCTCTATCTCTCTCCTAATGATGCCCATTGTGTGTTGTTTGTGAAGAAAGAAAACTTATTTGCCATTATAGAACTTGTTCAACTCCCAGTCTCCAGGGGCCACAGTTTGATGAAGTCTCCAGTGAAGACATTAGATTTCACCAAGAATTCCACTGGGTTTTATTAATTTAGGGTAAACTCTCCAGCTAACCAGTTAATATTAAAAATCAACCATCTCACAATGATTTGTGGAAACAGTGCATTTCTTTTTCCAAGAGTCTCATACATTGGAATCTTTATTGTTTTCTTTTCTGCAGTTAAGGAACACTTCTCTTTGGTTGTATTATTATGTCAGTGCTCTATATGAGAGTCTTTTGTTTATCTTTATATTGACATATAATCAATGTTTATATATCAAAATACTGATCTAATTATATGGACATACATATTAAATTATGCCAATTTAAAATCCCCTCCCTCGCCCTGTCCTAGGGTTTTGGCTCTGTCCCTGAGCCTCTTTGTGCTCAAGGCTAGGAGCTTTATCACTTGAGCAACAGCACCACTTCAGGCTCTTTCTGAATAGTTTGTTGGAGATAAGAGTCTCACAGTCTTTCCTGCCTGGGCTGGCTTTGAACCGGATCCTCAGATCTGCACCTCCTTAGGAGCCAGGATTACAGGTGTGAGCACTGGCACCTGACACTTGATGGGCTTTTTAAAAGTTAAAATACTTATACATGGAGACCATTATATAAAAAATTTATGCATTTATTCACCTGTAACGTGATCCCTCTGGAGATCAACCTTAGTTGTAATGACATTTATCACTTCCTGCTCCTTTTCTTTTCCATATACCGTCATTATCTCTATGTCTGTCTCTATTACTGCTCACTTTTTGAAGCTCACTATGCCTATCTACTTAGAATAATACTGTCTAGTGTTTGTCTCCACCTTTTTTCTCCTATTGAGTTTCACTTCTATTTGTATAGACATGCCAAGGATGTGTAGTCTCATTATAACTCATTACTCAATCTTATTAGTCACTGTTTTACATTTCTACTAAAGTTCTGAATGGACCTAGGATAAAAGTGTATTTAAAGAAGTAAAGCAGCATGTGTACAATTAGCCTTGGCAAACATATCTAACAAATGAGTAACACAGTTTCCAGCACATTGACTCAACTTGGCTTTCAGACTCAAGGATTGCCACTGAATCAAGCTAGTCTGACTTGTTCTGGTTATGCAAAGATGACATTAATTAGTAAATGAATGCAAGTTTATTGGGAAGAAAAAAAACTAATGCCTACCCATTCTTTATGAATTTATGGCTTTCAAAATGCACTATTTTTATTATAAGGTTATTATTTTACATACATTCACAGGAAAAATAAAACAAATGATATAAAAATAAGAAATGCATGAAGAGAAAAATACAGCACAAAATAGACATACTTATTGATGCATAATAATTATTATTAACATTTTGGTGTATGTATTTTAATCATTTCTCATACTCCTTCAGAATTTACTAGTGTATCACAGAAATTGTTCCATATCACCAAGAAAATTCCAATACATAATTTAAAGTAACATTATATATCATTATTTATGTACCATCTTCCCTATTGATGGATATCTAGCTAAATTTCACTTATTCTATAATAAAATAGCTATTAAATTAAGTTGGACCCATTAGTTATCTTTTTTTTTCTCAGTCTTGGGGCTTGAACTCAGGGCCTGGGAGCTATCCCTGAGCTCTTTTACTCTAGACTAGTGCTCAACCACTTTGAGCCAAGGCTCCAATTCTGGTTTTCTCATGGTTAATTGGAGGTTAGAGTCTCACAGAGTTTTCTACCTATGCTGGCTTTGCACTGCAATCCTTAGATCTCAGACCTTTGAGTAGCTAGGATTACAGGCATCACCAGTGCCTTCCCAATAGTCTCATTCATTTTTTACTGCAACAGAAATGAAATATTTAAATCAGGTTGTGTGAGAATTTAAAGACTAATAATATATTTTGTTAAGGTATAAACTAGAAAGAATATGTGAGTCTGAAAAAGATCTCTGATCCATTTTATTAGCAATAAATGGGTTGCTATCTTTCTTAAAATTACCAAATTAATAGCTCTTCTTTATCTTCACACAAGAAATATAAAATACATAAAACTTTAATATTGTTCTTATTTAAGTTTACATAAGTTTAAGTGATTTTTAACACTCCTTTAAATTTTTTAAAATCTTTAAGTAGTTGTGCAAAGGAGTTGCCATGCCACAAGGTAGAATATGACACTGATCAATGTCACTGATTTCCTCATTCTATTCCTTCTGGACCCCCTTTCCTCAATTTTCTTGATTTTGTAGAATATGCATTGAATTTTTTTAAGGCAGATGAGAACAGTTTAATCTTTAAATCTTTTCTCATATTATAAATCTCAAAATGGCCACAAACTGATTCTGATGTCTGTATTTTGCATCAACTTCTTCTTCCCAGTTATTACTAAAATCATATTGGTATCAAGTTTTTATAAATATATATAAATTAGAGAAAAGTAACTATTTCCTACAATTTTTCCACCCAGAAATATTTTTTCTTATGCTTCTCAATACTTTTCTATGGCTATAGTTGCTATATGATTGAAATATGTTGTATATAAATGTTTTAGTCCCTAAATGTGTATATATACATATGTATGTACACATGTGTATATGTATATATACATAGACACATTATAATATACATATATGCATACCTATATATTTGTAGTACTGTGGACTGAACTCAGGACCCCTGTACAAGACAGGCAGGCATGCTACCTCTTGAGCCATGCTCCCTGTCCTTTGATATTTGTAGTGTTTTTTTTAAAATACATTTTTATTGTAAAAATGCTGTACAGAGGATTTACAGTTACATGAGCAAGGTAATGAGTACATTTCCTATCAAGCATTGTTGCCTCCTTTGTTTTTCTCCTACCATCCCTTCCCTCCCATCTCCACAACTACACAACTACACTGCCCCTACCCTCTAAATTGTAAAGTTCGTTTTCAACATAGCACCTAGTATATCTCACTGTTATAATTGGCCAACCTGTATCCCTATTTGAACATTTTGTTTTTTCCCTTCCTCTCCTCAAATTAGAGAAGTGTATATACAAGATGCAGGGCACCGACATCAAATACAGTGAGAATAGGGGTTATCCCATGGGGGAGGAACATACAAAGAAACAAAAAAAAACCCAACATGGTACATTATAAATATGTTAGAAACAATAGCAAGAAAGAAAAAACCACTTGTGTCCCTATCTTGGGGTTCATTTTGCTTAACATCATCTTATCTGGTCATATATACATAGCTTTTGACCTCTTCTGCTTGTCCCAGATATATACTAGTTATTGCAAACAAAGGAAACCATGGGACCAATGTTTCTTTGGGCCTGGCTTACTTCACTTAATATAATTTTTTTTCCAAGTGGATGTCATTCTTTCTGATGGAGGCATAGAATTCCATTATATATATAAAACATACCACATTTTCTTGATCCATTCATCTACTGAGGGGCATCTGGGTTATTTCCATATCTTAGCTATGGCAAATAAATATGGTTATGCTGGTAGCTTTAGTATGGTCTTGTTGGTGATCGTTTGGATAAATGCCCAAAAGTGGGATTGCTGGGTCATAGGGGAGCTCTATGTGGAGTCTTTTGAGGAACCTCCATACTGTTTTTCAAAGTGGCTGAACAAGTTTACACTCCCACCAACAATGCAGTAGGGTTCCCTTCTGTCCACATCCCCTCCAGCATCTGTTGTTATTAGAGTTATTGATTATAGCTAATCTAACTGGCATGAGGTGGAATCTCAATGTTGTTTTGATTTGCATTTCTTTTATGGCTAGAGAGGTTGAGCATTTCTTCATGTGTCTATTGGCCATTCTTATTTCTTGTTCAGAGAAGTTTCTCTTTAAGTCTTTAGCCCACTTATTTATGGGGCAATTGTTTGAGGATTTATTGTTGGGGGATTTAATTTTTTGAGTTCCAAGTGTATTTTAGATATGAGACCCTTGTCCGTTGTATGGCTAGTGAAGATCTTCTCCCAACCTGTGGGCTTTCTATTGATCTTGCAAGCTATGTCCTTTGCCATGCAGAAGCTCTGCAGTTTCATATGCATTGAATTTTTTAACTGCATTTCCTCCCTTCCTCTAGTCATTTGTCTATCCTTTGCCCCTTGATCCTACTCCCATTTCTGAATAACCACATCCATGGTGTTTATTTTTTCAGACTATGAGTTGGCCCTTCTAAGGAAGTACATCATTTGAGTTCTTCCCTTCTAATACATCTATTTCTTTTATGAGAAAGAGAAATATTACTATTTCTGATTGGATGATTGTATTTTTCATATAGATTTATAAGTACAGTTTATAAATTAAAGGTTCATCTTTTACTTTGACAAATTTCTTAAATATTTTTCTTGTATTTTTATTTAGCTTTTTTTTGTTTTTTGCAAAAAACAAAAGACTCTATCAGGGTCTAACTTAGGAAACACGGTTACAAATGTTTGGAAAAACAATGGCAAACCATCATAGAGATCAGCAAGGACTCTACACTTCTAAAATAGCTAGTGCTATGAAGAGAATCAAGATTTCCGGTTATAGGAAGAGTTTTCTGCCATGTCTGCAACATCCTAGGCGATGAAGTTAGTACTGAATCCATTGTACATACCAGACAAACTCAGAGACATATTTTGTCTTGTATCTACCCATGCTTCAATTTCTTACCGGGACTCTCTTTGGAAAAACTTACATAGAAATCATTTGAAAGCATTGTGGTAAAACATTTATAGGGAACACTTAATTGCTTAATAAAACAGACCAAGGAAGTAAAAATTAAAGAGGAAAAAACAGACAGATGATTGGGAAAATAACATGCTTCAATTATTTTGAAAATGATATCTGGATTTGCTGTTCAGTTAAAATAGTATTTTCATTTCCTATGATTATTTTCCTCTTTATATGAAGTCTGAAATCTTACAAAATTTTATACAACAAGAAATATATTTTGGTTTAATATATGACTATGGATCCAACTTTTTAGCTAAATGGAAGGCAAATTGTCACAATATTGTCATTTCTCTGTTGAAGCTACACTTTGAGGCAATTTTGTTTTACCTCATATTTTGTATACATCTCCATATGTCTTTCTGTGTATTTTTACAGTCTACCAAAGTTTTGTTTTCATTCTTTCCATCTTATGCTATAAAGCTTAGTATAAAGATGTATTTTTTTCCAAAGACTCTAAAGATAATTTTATACCAAGTAGAAAAAAATATGACATTAAGGGGCTGGGAAGGTGGCTCAGTGGTAGAGCGCTTGCCTTGCATGCATGAGGACCTGGCTTCGATTCCTCAGCACCACATAAGCAAAAGGAAAAAAAATGACATTAAAAAAATTTGAAAATGCTTTTGATATACACATTAAGTTGGTACCAAATGAAATTCTACTTCCCATTTTCACTATTTGAATTTACCACAAAAACTAAATAAAAAATTGAGGAAGTTTGTAGAAAAACCAACATGTAGCTTCTTCTGACTTAAGTTTTATGACATCTGTTCATGATTCTAGAGAACAATAAAAACAGGTGGAAGAGCTTAAGTCTCTTGGAGAATATTCTCAAGAAAACCAGGAAACTAGTAGACTAACATGTAGAAATCATTGGAAGAGATTGCCAATTCTATTTTAAAAACCTGCAGCAGATTTCATGATAAAAAATACAAGTAAAATAATAAGCTGAATTTGCTATTAACATAAAAAAGTAAAAGTTTGTGGAAGAAATGTCAAAGTACCATAAACATTCTTAATGTGATGGCAAAGCATGCATAACAGTCAAAGAAGCATTGAATATTGGTCAAATGGCAATTGTGAAACACCTGTATTAAAAGTGTAAGGTGATGTATAGGATTAAATGTGGAAATTATCCTATTTCATATCACAAATTTAATAATTTTTAAAATTGGGAAATCATGAATTAGCAGCATGAACACAGATTCCATAGTTCTTGGGAGAACCATTGAGTACTTACATGCAGAAAAATAAACTCCTATTTCTCATCAATTATAAAAGTCTATTAAAACTTGAACAGGGTTAAATATAAGATTTCAAACTATGAAAATAGAAAAAAATAGGATCTTTGAGTAAACAAAATTTCAATTTGAATAATCCAAAAACACAATCATAAAAGCAAACGAGATAAATGTAACTGTATCAAGCTGTTGAGAAGAATGTGTACTCTGTAACTTTTTGATGAAATATTTTTTAGATGTCTGTCAAATCTATGGAATCATTTAATTCTGGGGTTTCTTTGTTGAGTTTTTGCTCCTATGACCTATTTGTGAGAATAAGTTACGTACATCTCCTATTATTATGTTAGTGTCTATCTGTATTTTTAAGTCCAATAACTTAACAGAATTGTGTACATAGACATTTGGGGCATACATTTTAACAATTGTTTTATGCTCTTGGTGTATTGTTCTTTTTATTAATGTGATGTTAACCACTTTGTCACTTCAGATAATTTTGAAGTAAATTTTAGGTATGGATATAGATACTTCTAGCTACTTTTGGGGTTCATTTGCCTGGAAGATCCTTAGACAATGTGTTTTTTATCACAAAAACTTAGTTTGTGCACACAAATGATTGGGTCTTTCTTTTGATTCAAGTTGACATTCTATCTAAAACTGGAATTTTTATAGCATTTCCTTCTATCTCACTGTTGTTTTATTATTGTTTTATTTTTTAGTGTTAGTTTTGTTTCCCTACACCTACTTTGCTTATCTACTCATCATCTACTTATTTCCTCTGCTATTTTCATGATTATATTGATCTTCCTTTTAGTGAAGATTCTTTGGGTATTTCCTGTTGTGCTGATTTAGTGGTGATTAATGCAGCTTTCATTATTCTTTCCTTGTTCTCTATACTTAGTATTTTGATTATAATGTCATGAGAAGCTTCTGTTATAGCCTGATTTGGGGTGTGTCCTAAAAGCTTCTGTAACTGTATTGTTTTCTGTTTCAAATTGCAAAATTCCCTATTATTACTAGAACTTCTCTGCCAGTTCTGCATAGTTTTTGTCTTTTAATAAAGTCCTGAAAAATTTCAAAATCACTCTTCCCTTCCCGAAGATCAATACCCCCCTCAGGAAGTTAGAGCCTTTTTTGTTGTGAGCTTTTCCCTTTCCACTTCAGCTGTACATTTGGAGAGTGAATGACATGTGTGTCACAGTCTTTGTGAGGCTAGATGTCAGCTTCCTGCTCTTTCTTTTGTGATAAAGAGCCAGATCTGAGAGGCTCTACTCTAATCAGTAGCTTCCTGCTTGCCTCCTTCAGTCTTGGGTTTAGAGACCAAGACAGGCTGGAGAAAGAAGTGGATTTACACATTTACAGGTCTATAGTCAACTATAAGATCTCTAATTAGCTTATTTAGAGAAAACAGCTTTTTGGGAATTCAGCTTCTGAGCTGGACTTGGACCTGTAATGACTCTCACGCTGGTAACTTTGGCTATAGGAGAGTTCATGTGGTTACACTTATCACATGTGGGCTGGGTGTGTTGTTTTTCGTATGCCTGCTAATGGGAAGATTCTTTTATGGTATACATACTTCTCTACATGATTGGCACATTTGTTGAGTAGTTCTCAGGGATAAATATGGTTAATCCCACTGGCTCACTTCCCTGTCACCATATTTTCTTACCATGCATTGAGGCACAAATGTTGGTCAGTAGCTGCTGGTTGACTAAGAAGGCTTGTGAACCTGCACTCAGACCTTCGTTTTAGTATTTTGTTCATGGTGTGTGTGGGAGTGTCCATGCTCTTAGACTTACCAGAAGAATAAAAGAAAAAAGAAAATTGAAAAGAAACCCTGAAGAGGAGATTTTTGTAATGGTACTAGCAAATTGGTCTTCTTTGTCTCAGAGATTGCTTAATATTATTCATGTTTCTCTAATTACTATCTGCACATTTTTATCATTCTTGGCTAGCTTGTACCTACTTCTTATAGTCATTGACTGCTCATTTTACTTCTGGTTGATAGTGAAACAGGGAAATAGTGTCTGTCAGCAATCTGCCATCATCATACTGAAATTTTATTGACCAGAAGGGCTTGAGTTTATTTTATTCATTGTATGTCAAAATCTGTGTTGGCTCTGAAGTCCATATTGATTCCAATATCCTGGACACTGCTATTACAATGCGTGCTACTGGAGAAGAATTTTTCAACTTGATGAAACAACTGTGAAAAACCTAAAGTAAAGCTCTACTTATGGAATGGCATCCTCAAAATTA
This sequence comes from Dipodomys merriami, assembly GCF_024711535.1. Classification (NCBI taxonomy): domain Eukaryota; kingdom Metazoa; phylum Chordata; class Mammalia; order Rodentia; family Heteromyidae; genus Dipodomys; species Dipodomys merriami. The sequence continues at coordinate 90,102,015 of NW_027203381.1, forward strand.
GCTCTTAATATAATTAGAAATTGATGCCTTGGTATACAAATGAACTAACTAAAGAAACATTCATTCAAAACATGTATTAAACCTCCATGGAGTCAGTGAGACTCTAGCATACAAATCAGTTTACTCTGACCCTTGCTTTCCTGAGTCAGCACTACTATTGCTTGTCTTTAGCCAGCTGTAACCCTGGAGATCAGCTCCCTTCCTTCCTCACTTCCTATTTCTCTCCCCCACCCTTCCTACTTGAAAGCAAATTTTTTTTTTCAGGAGGGTCACATTTTAAGCAGTTTTCACTTGTCCTAACAATGTGTTATATAATGTGAATTCCAATGAGTTGGCCAACAATATCAGGATTTTTCTACCCACAGTCTAACTTATACAGGCCATAAAAATAATGTTAATTGATAGGAGGGAGGGACTGGGATAGATTGAGGGAATAGAGGACATTGTACAAAAGGAAATATACTCTTTACCTGACTTGTACAATTATAATCCTTCTGTACCTTACGTCTACAAATCGACAATACCAATAAAATAAATAAATTAAAAAAATAATGTTAATGTCCTGATTGCTTTTGCCTTCAGCCAACTTATAAGGTCAGAGATTCAGCATTCAAGGAAAATGCTGAGAAGAGGCTACTGTTGTTACCCAAATGTCTTCTCCTAAAACCATTTTTATCACACAAAAAAAATCAGACCATTTGTGCCCCTCAAGGTCTTGGGCCTACCTTCAAAGATTTTTGTTAGAGAGAAAGTTCTTAAGCACAATACCTGTGCTTATTTGACTGACTTTATTTGAAATATAGTGTCTGTTATATTTACTGAATGCACAAATACATCAGGTTTGGTTTGAGCACTGCTCATACAAAATCAGATGTGATATCACTGAGAGAGGAAGAAGATACAACTTTATTATTTTCCAAAGATTATAAAATGCTTAGACTTCTTGTATTCCCCTTCATTTTGATTATCTTAAGTTCTTCTCATCAACTAATATGTAAAATGTTGAAATTTATCTCATTCCAAGCCCTTTCAATCAATGACCAAATCAGTATTTTCCAATATACAATCTTATTACATGGCTGCCAGAAAGATTCCAATAGCTGTTGTGTCTAATTCCATTATAAGGGTAGAACGGAAGGTTCTTAGTAACCTGACTTACCCACACTGTATTTACTCACCAAGACCTCTCTTCAACAGTTTGACAGCATTTTGGCTCTACTACATTGTAAATGTCTACCCCAGTGCCACACTCATTTCCATAGCCATTGAATCTTATGTTTAGTGTTGTTTTGCTAAAACTATCAACATTTTTACCTTTTGTTTTATGTTTTACTTCCTTTTTAAAATTTAACTTTATTGTCAAGATGATGTACAGGGGGGTTACAGTTACATATTTAAGGTAGTGAGTACATTTCTTGTCAAACATTGTAACTCCCATCCCTTGTTTTTCTCCCAATTTCCCTCCCTCCAACTCCCCAGCCCAAGTTGTAAAGTTCATTTCCAACATGTTGTCTTGTATCGCTGTTGCATTGGTTTGCTCTTTGTCCTTTGTCTCACCATTCTGATGTTCCTCTTCCCTTCTCTAATTCAGATAAACATTTATACAATACATAGGGTACCAAAATCAAATACAGTGACAACAGGAATAAACCATAGGGAAGAAAAGAAAAAAACGCAAGAAAAAAGAAATAACTTCACATAGTACATTAAAAACAACAACATCAAAGAAAAAAAAGTCTTGTTTCCATATCTTGGGTTCACTTTGCTTATATGGTCATGTGTACTTAACTATTGAGCGATTGTGATCCTCTTCTAGGACTATTCTAGACTTATACTAATTATTACAAATGAGGTAAACCATATAATTTTTTAAAATCTTTTTCTATTTTTAATTTTTTTCATTATTATTAATTTTATTTTTTTCTTTCTTCCCATTTTGTTTTCTTTCTCCTTCATTGCTGTTCTGTTTATTACTAGATACATAGCTGACAGTGATAATTAGGCCTCTTCCTCCACTGTTTGTATACTTAAGTCTATATTTTGATTACTCAATTACCTATTTCTCCATCTTAGTATCTTTAATTTTATCACTATTTCTTTATATTTATGTATTTTTTGTTTTTGTTTTCTTTATTTGTATATATATATATTTTTTTGTTTTTTCTTTTCTTTTTTTTTTCCTTTCTCTGAATTTCTTTTCTCTGAATTATTTTCCGTCTGTTCCTTTTTTTCCCTACATTCCTCTCCTCTTACTTTCTCCTCCTATTTTTTCTGAATACCTCTTAATTTCTGGTCCTTTGTTTCTGAGTTTGTTGGTCCCTAATTGTTCGTTATTGAGGTAGGCTGTATCTGTATTCATTTTGATTGTGTCAAAGTGGCTCTTTGAATTATCTGTTCAGTCCATATCAAGTTAAACCTCATGACATATTTGTTCACTGGTTGCAACTATATATAATCCCCACTCCTGAATTACAATACCCCTTCCCTAACGAAATAAAGAAATTTACTTCTGAAATTATTTAGAAATGAAACAGCTTAAGCAATAGCCTCCATTTTCTGAGTTCTGGTGACATCTGGATAAAAAGAAGCACATTCAAGTTTCAGTTGTTCCACGCTTACTTGAATGAGTTTGGATAACCTACTTGGTATTTTAAAGCATAATTTTCTCGCCCCCCACCCCTGTGCCGCCCTCCCCCTCCCCCCTGTCTTTCTGTCTGTCTCGGTCTGTCTGTCTCTCCCTCTCTCTCCCTCTCTCCCTCCCTCTCCCTCTCCCTCTCCCTCTCCCTCTCCCCCTCTCTCTGGGATAGCATGCTCAAGTCTAGCACTTTACTACATGAACTACAGCTCTACGTCTTGCTTTCTTGGTGAATAATTGGAGATAAGAGGTTCATAGATTTTTCTCCTTAGGATGGGTTCAAATCACCATCCTCAGATTTCAGTCTCCTGCATAGCTAGGATTACAGGAATGAGCCCACCAATGCCCACTTTAAAGCATGGTATTTTAATTTATGAAAGCATAAAAAAGCTTTATAGGTGATAGTGTATATGAAAATTCTTGGTTAGGATCTAGCAGAGAGTATACATTTTCAGTGAATTTTGCATATGTATTTGGTTAGCAAGTATTTTTATTTATTTTCAGTCTCATTTATATTTGAACAGAAGCTTTGTATTTCCTTAATGCTATGACCATATCAATATTTTTAAATGGAATCAGTGTAGGTTTTTGTTACTACTAATGACCAACACAAGAATAATGTTATCATGCAGAAAAAAACCTTGTGTTGTATTTTTTATTGCATATATTCAACAATTACAGTATGACAAAAAACCTGCAGAAAACTGTATGAAAAATAAAATACATAGGGCTTTCATTAGGAAGTATATCATTTAACACTACCAATTGCTATATCAGAAGTAGATATTCTGGCTCAGAGAATTTGAGAATAAAATTACTAACCATAAATATGGAAATATTCTTGATTAGAGATTAACTATGTAGGATGAATAACTATTCAATCCTAATCTTTTGATATAACTAAAATCAAGATAAAAATCAAGTTGGAGCATATCATTTACTTACCACTGATGGTGTTGCTTAAGGAAAGAGCAGTATTTGAAAACATCTAATGTAACTGAGGTTTTAAGGTTATGTTCTAACATTGAAAAATTTTCCAAATACCTTTATATTTATCAACTTTTATTCTTAGCACTTCATAGATACTATTAAAAACTAGTTATACTCTAACAGTCAGGAACAATTTTTATTTCACCTCTGATGGATGGTAGTACCTTAGATTTCCAACTCTCCTATTAGAACTAGACTCAAATATCATCATTATTTAATAAGGCAATTTTTTGGTGGTTAAGTGGAATATTTTATTTTCTCAGTACATGACAATTTAGAAAATAACTATTATTATATAGAAACCAGTTTTTTTCCAAGAGATTTGATACTTAATTTGGAATGGCACATAATTTTCTATTTTTTATTATTCTTTTGATAACATTTATTACTTCTTTGTTTCTGAGGCTATAAATAAAAGGATTTAGTAAAGGGATTATTAAAGTATAAAAAATGGCAACAGGTATATCTTTATCCCCTTCTTTAAATGAATTTGGCCGAATATACACAAAAAGAAGAGAGCCATAGAACATTGACACAGACAAGAAGTGGGATGCACAGGTAGATAAGGCTTTGCCTCTTCCCTCTTTGGACTTCATTGTGAAGATAGTGAAAAGAATACAGAAATAAGATATTAGAACGATGGTAATTGAAAACACTTGAACAAACCCGGACAAGATAAGTATCATTAAATCATTGATATAAGGATCAACACAGGAGAGTCTGTATAATGGGAGAACATCACAAAAAAAGTGATTGATTTGATTCGACCCACAGAAAGTTAGCCTAAACAATAATGCTACTTGAACAATGGAATGTAGGTGTCCAATTATGTAAGCACCTGTGGTCATGAGAATGCAGAGTTTCTTGGACATCATGGTGTGATACTGCAGTGGGTTACAAATGGCCACATAGCGATCATAGGCCATTGCTGCCAAAAGGAAGCAGTCAGTAGTTTCAGCCAGACAGAGAAAATAAAACTGCGCCATACATTCATAGAGTGATATCATTCTGTCTGCAGAAAAGAAGTTCTGTAGCATCTTTGGAGTAATGGCACAGGAACAACATGCATCCATCAGAGCCAGGTTTCCCAGAAAGATGTACATTGGTGTGTGAAGACGATGTTCAATGTAAATCAAGGCCACCAATCCAAGATTCCCCACCATGGTGACCAGATAGATGGCAAAGAATACCACAAACAGGAGGCCCTTCAGCTCCGGATGATCTGTGAATCCTATGAGGATGAACTCAGTTGTGAATGAATTGTTGTCCTCAGTCATCCTTTGCTTATCTGTTGAGACAGGATTTAAGAGACAGAAGATTCTATTTAAGCACATGCAAGTTTTCATTCATGTAAAGTATTTTTATAACAGCTAGAAAGCTTCTTTTTCAAGCATTTACTGCATCTTCTTGTACTTCCTGGACATTTCTTCTCTCATTGTAATTACCAATGAACTCTAGCTGTAACTGTTTAAGTACACAAAGATAGTAAAGAGTTTAAAGTAGAAACATTGGATTTTCATACATTGAAATTATTTCCCTGTCCATTTTTAAAAAAGATTTTGTGCTAGGAAGGTGGCTCACTGGTAGAGTGCTTGCTTTGATGAGGCCCTGGGTTTGATTCCTCAGCACCACATAAGCAGAAAAAGCCAGAAGTGGTGCTATGGCTTAAGCGATTGAGCACTAACCTTGAGCTAAAGAGCCAAGGGACAGTGCCCAGGACCAGAATTCAGGCTCACGACTGACAAAAAAAAAAAAAAAAAAAAAAAAAAAAAGAAAAGAAAAGAAAAGAAAAAAAATTTCAAGGACAAATTTAAATTCAATTTCTTAGAAATATGTTCCTTGTTTAAAAAAAACTATTTTTATGTAGTCCACAAATAAGGGATCATTTTTAGAATGCATGATAAACACTTGTTAAATTAAACTATTAATATATGTTAAAATATGCATATTTAGTATTTTAAAATTAGTATAGTATTAATATACTATAATCAAAGGTACCTGGTTAATTAATTCAATTAAAATAATAAAAAATCTTAGATTATTGCTAGTAGTGACTTCCCCACTATAATAACAATCATTTTCACAAAAACAATCATTTCATCATTGACATTATTTTTTTCCCAAAGACCTTAATCATTTTTAATTGGTAAAGCATAGCTTGTAGACAGAGCTATTTAATAAAGTTTCATCTAAATGCCCCAGGTCACATCAACATTATTTTCTGAATTGTAGAACACATTGACTAATGCTAAGAATGATTTATAATTTATTTTATAAAGTATACATTGCTTTGCTAGATGTAATCATTTCCTTATCATTTCATTAATGGATTTTTGTTATTATCTTTCAGTAAGTGTACAGGGATTTCAATTTAACGTGTCAGTTTATGAACACCTCCCATAATTCTCCCCAATCTCTCTCATGCCCAAATATTTGTTGTTCCATTTTACATATATAACTTGAATAGTGTGACTGCATTTACCTACTCTTCCTCTCTCTTTTATCTACTCCCAGATTTTTATCTACTCCTAGATTTTTAAAAACATACTTCTTAGACAGGAACTGTAAAATACTAAGAGGAGAGATAATTATGTATCTAAATAATAGAATACTTAAGTAGCAAGCTCAGTGCCCTGAAACACACACACACACACACACACACACACACACACATACACACACACACACACACACACACACACACACACAGAATGATAGTAATAAACATGGTATGATTTGGGAAGAAGACAGAAATAATTCCCATCCTATATTCCTCACCACCTTATTTTAGTCAGTTAATTTTCCTTAATTTGAATCACACATATTAACTACTTATTTTGGGGAGATTTTAAGGAAAAATTTCAGTACTATCATTTAATGGAATTATGATAGCTTTTTTTGACCTATCTTGATTATTCATTGCTCTTTTCATATTTCCTATGAAAATTGCATAATCTGCATTTTTCTCTTTTTTCCCCCCACTTATGTGGTGCTGAGAAATTGAACCCAGGGCCTCAGGCATGCAAGGCAAGCGCTCTACCACTAAGCCACCTTCCCAGTCCCTGCATTTTTCTCTAATGCTAAAAGCTAATATAAACAGGTTTTTATTTGTAAGTTCTTAACACTTAACAAAGAGAATGAAATGCAATTACATTATAATAGAATTTAAAATTTCCATTTTATTTTGATTTAAAATGTTTCATATTATTAACAATGTGATCTGTTACTATATATTGACTTAATAATCAACCCAATGAATTCTTTTTAAAAGTTATATGTGAAATTTATTTTTGCATGAGAAAGTAAACTCTTTTCCTTTCTTTAATTGTAAAGGTGACATATAGAGGGGTTTCAGCTACATAAATAAGGAAATGAGTACAAGTCTTGTTGAACATTCTTACCTCCTCCCTTATTTTTTCCTGCTATCCCTCCCTCCAAACTCCTTTCCTCCCCAAGTTGTAAAGTTCATTTCCAACATAGTGTCTTGTGAATGTCAGTGTTGCATTGGTTCACCCTATGTCCTTTGTCTCATCATTTCTGAAATCACATAATTCTATGGTTAAAATAAATTTTATTTCCATAATCAAAAGATCAAAGGAAGAAAGTAATATATTTTTTGTTCTAAAATGTTAAATACAAAACAGATATGTAACCAGCTAAATTGAAATGACTTTCGATGCACATGCCTGAATTATTTATATTTTACTTGTACAATTTGAAATTTTATCTGTGATTCAGAAAATCAGATGAACTGTAGCATTACATAATACTCAATTTTGAGAAGAGCTAGGAAAGGGTTATTATTTAGAAATATAAAAAGTTAAATAATTTAAGGAAACACTTTTGGTTGCTAATATTAAAGTCCATTCCTTACCTATATTTCATGAATAGAAAAATTTGAGACTTCATTGTTTGCTCTTTGACGATGGTGTCAGAAGTTCAATATGTATATGTAACATATTCAAATGCACTTGGGATTGCAGAAATGAAAATCTCACTGACCCAAATGTAGGTCAGTGTTGGTAATCATGTCCCTTACCTGGTAGAGTGTTCCATCAAATCCTTTAGGGAACTGCCTGTTCTGACATCAGTGTATTTCTGTGGAGACATGCATTCCTGAATAATTCGAACCATATGGAATTAAAGCCGCCCTGTGAGACAAGAAGTATGATGCCAATAACTTTCACTAAAGTTGGTTGGAAGATCATCTGGATGATATGTGTCACTGCTACTATTACTATCAACACTTATTATCTATCTATCTATCTATCTATCTATCTATCTATCTATCTATCTATCTATCTATCTATCTATCTATCTATCTATCTATCCACTGTTGTAGTGATTCTGGGGCTTGAATTCAGGGACTGGGGCTGTCCTTATGCATTTTTTGCTTACCGCTAGCACTCCACAGCTCCACTTGCACTTTTATTTATTTTTTTCCTGGTGGTTAATTGAAGATAAGAGTGTCATGAAGTTTCTTTTTTTTTTTTTTTTTGTCGGTCGTGGGTCTTGAACTCTGGGCCTGGGCGCTGTCCCTCAGCTCTTCAGCTCAAGGCGAGCGCTCTACCACTTGAGCTACAGCGCCACTTCCGGTTTTCTGGTGATTTATTGGAGATAGGAGTCTCACGGTCTTTCCTTCCCCGGGCTGGCTTTGAACCGCGATCCTCAGATCTCAGCCTCCTGAGTAGCTAGAATTACAGGCGTGAGCCACCAGCGCCCGGCTAGTCATGAAGTTTCTTGCTTTGATCCACAGACCTTACCCTTCTTAGGAGCTAGGATTAAGGCTACCACCACATAGCCAATTATTACTATTACTATTATTATTATTATTATTTACAGGTTTCTTCATATTCTGTGCATAAAATATAAAATTGCCAGGAAATAATCACAAAATAGTTTGACAGTTCATTGGACCAAGTTAATATAGGTTATTCAAAATACTAATATTTATAGAGGAAACTAGAGGGTATGTTAGGTTCAGTCAGATTTATTTGCTTCTTTATTATGTGGGTTCAATTTATTTCCAAGTCCTACAAAGTACTTAGTAAAAATATAATTTGTCTATACTATATATAATTAATATTTTCTCTGGTCTTTTATGTTCACACAAGATCCACATAATCATTAAATGTATGTGGTCTTTTGTAAGTCCATAAGTTTTATACATGCTATCAGAATAATGTGTTAAAGAAAATAATTTATAACAAAAATTATGTACTAAAGAATAAAATTGATGTTTGTTACAACTGAATTTGAGTTTGTTTAAATAGAAAACATCTGTAACAAAACACAATTCAAAAGTTTTGTGATCTTAAGGAGATAAAGAATGGAGCATCAGAAAACACTGACCATACATATTTCCTATAATGAAAAATCCCAACAGGATTTAATACATGTAAAGAATGATCAAAACACAAAAATAGAGAATTTAATTTAGAAAGAGTAAAATATTTGAATAAATACCTAACAAAAATAATATTCTAGTGGGGTATTGTTGGATCATACAGTAATAACAATTCAGGCCAGGAAAAAGTAAAGCTCCACCTCCAATTATCCAGCAAAATGCTGGCTGTAGGCAAGGATCAAGTGTTAAAGCACCAGCCATGAGCAAGAAAGTTGAGCATAGTAAGTAAGGCCCTAAGTTCAGGGCTTTATATCACATCACACACACACACACACACACACACACACACACACACACACACACACACACAAAACATATAAATGTCAAGCATAACAAAAATATGTTCAGTTTGGGATGTAGAGGTAGAACACCTGACTAGCAAGTGTAAGAAATGGAGCAGAAATTAGTACCACAAAGAAATGAAAGATTCTTAAAGTAACTTATATTAGTATATTACAAATAATGAAAACGAAAGGATGTTGAAAATAATAGTTAAATAGCAATACAATTTTAATCACAAAATTCTGATGGAAATGTAAAGCAGGAGAAAACCACATACTCTACTGTTCTAGATCTTTCCTTTAAGCAAAGATATGGCAGGAAAAGTGGGCACACCTACTGTATAAGTCTGTTTTCTAATATTTGCAAGTAACAGTAACTAGGATTATTTGTGGAAAGTCTCAACTCTAGGACTACAGCACAAAATATACAATATAAGCTTGTATCACCTTGTAGTACAAAAATAACGTAAAATTATGAAATCCCTAAAAAATACAAAATATATTAACTTATACACATAATTATGTATGAAAGAGCAGGTGCAAGCTTTGTTTTGTGGAGATATAGTTTCACACTTTTCTGTTTGGGGAGCTCAGAACCATGATTCTCTAGCCCTTACTCTCTCAAGTAGCAAGAATTTCTGTCATAGGCCTCTTGGCTGTAGCTAGTTCTTCTTTCCAGAATTTAGCCAGATAGCCATTGAAAACCCCCATTATTTTTATGTCAGATTTAACACTGAATTCAAATGTCATGCATTATTAAAGAAACGATAGTAAAAGGAATTGAAGATGTATCTTTAGTAACAAAGTGGCTGCCTGATTAATAAAAGTCTCTATGTTTTCCACATTTAGCCTTGGTAAAAATGAAACAAACTGAGAAATGGAAAATTCACACAGGATTGCATCATCATATGCATTAGATGTTCATTAATAAGGAATCAAGTTATCTTCCTTATGGTAACATTTGGTAAAGAATGCCTAAATGAGTTATCAAATTTAGGATGGCCCATTGAAGTAGTGATGTTAGGGGTTCTTGGGATACATGTGGCTGTACTCTATTATTTTCCTAATTATGTTAAACCATATCTGTTATTTGCATAACTTTTTTTGAATCTGATGATGAGGAGATTTCAGAAAACTATACACTTTTCAAAATATTTTATTAGGCAACTGAGCCTAAGATGAAAAACAAATCAGTAGAGAGACCATCTTATATTTCATTGGAAAATTTTGTGCATAAAGTATAAATTAGATGATGTTAAAGTTCTTGATAATAATAATAATGTTATCATGATTATGTATGAAAATTCCTGTGCTTGCTGAAATATTTGTTGGAATAGTTATTTTTAAATTGTCATGAGGTTATCAACTCTATGACAGCTTGTAATCTTGTTTAAACAAATGGGTATGTGTAGTAATGATCTGATTTTCTAGCTTTCCTACAGTATTAACATCGTTTTAAATTAATACCAGTAAAAAATGTAATTGATCCACATTTCCCTGGAATCTCTGCCATATGTCTCTTCTACTTCATCATGAGTTTCTATGCTTTTACAAAGTATTTCATGGTATGACATTTAGAACTATGTTTTTGAGCTCCATCTGTAGTCTCAGTTGGAAACTTACAAAGCAAATCATAAGTTTGTTTATAGATATGATAAAATACGTAGAAAATAGTTTTGATAAGTAGTGAAATGGAATGGTCTTTCAAAATCAAATTAGTGGACATATGAGTATTAGAGAATAAAAGAACAGATATGTAAGAAATAGGTAAGAGGCAACTATGTAGCAGTTAATATTTATCAGTCACATATATAACATTTTTGCAAAGCAAGCATAAATGGTAAGATCTCTTGATTATTTCATGAGACAGGAGGGTTCATTATAGCCATTCTGAGTGTGTGTGTGTGTGTGTGTGTGTGTGTGTGTGTGTGTGTGTTTTCCTCATTTTTATCCTTGTATGAGTGATGTGTCTGCCTCCAGATTGAGTTTTCTTCAGAAGGCTATGTGAAAATAGTCTGTGAGAGATTTCCCATTCAGTCACCATAACTTTCAGAGAGATAACGTAATAAATACTTCTTTTAAACTGCCCCCCCATGTTGTAAAGTCAAGATGTACATCCAGTTGGGACATATAGTTACAATGCATAGTGTAGCTTAATCCTAGATTAATATTGAAAATTTCTATTATGCTTCAATGATGAGAAATTTGTGAGCTATATATATAAATATAGAAATTTCTACATACATTCAAACCCTGGATTTGAAGACTATTTACAAAAATTGTATCTGAAAAAAACCCTTATTTTACTGCACGTATGTTTTAGTACCTACAATTTTCAAGTACAGTAGAGCAAAATCTCTTCTTTTAGAACTAATTAGTCTCAAAGGTCATCATGCTTTAAAAAGTTAATATTTGATTACAAATGTTCTACTTCCTCTGTCTAAGTCACTTTAGGCAAATCTATTTTCAAACTGAAATCATTTTTCCATTGACATTTTCAGAAAGTGAAAAATATTCTATTGTTAATTATTCTTGTTATAACATTGATTACTTCTTTATTTCTAAGACTATAAATGAAAGGATTTAACAGAGGAATTATTAGAGTATAAAACACCGCACCAGCTTTGTCTTTATCTCCTTCATTAACTGAATGTGGCTGAATATACACAAAGAGCAGAGAGCCATAGAACATTGACACAGAGAGGAAATGGGATGCGCAGGTAGATAAGGCTTTTCCTCTTCCCCCCTTGGATTTCATTGTGAATATAGTGAAAAGAATACAGAAATATGATACCACGAGTACTGTAATAGTAACGATTTGAATTAACCCTGCCAAAAGAAGTCTAATCAAATCGTTAATGTAAGGATCAACACAGGAGAGTTTGTATAAGGGAAGAATGTCACAAAAAAAGTGATCGATTTGATTAGACCCACAGAAAGTTAACCGAAACAATAACCCTATATGAATAATGGAATGTAGGTTTCCAATTAGGTAGATTCCTGTGGTCATTTGAATGCAGAGTTTCTTGGACATTCTAGTGTGGTACTGCAGAGGGCTGCAAATGGCCACATAGCGGTCATAGGCCATTGCTGCCAGAAGAAAGCAGTCTGCAGTTTCAGCAAAACAAAGAAAATAAAACTGTGCCATGCATTCATGGAGAGATATCATTCTGTCTGCAGAAAAGAAATTCTCTAACATCTTTGGAGTAATGGCAGTGGAGCAGCAGGAATCCATGAGAGCTAGGTTTCCCAGAAAGATGTACATTGGTGTGTGAAGACGGCGTTCCATGTAAATCAAGGCCACCAATCCAAGATTCCCCACCATGGTGACCAGATAGATGGCAAAGAACACCACAAACAGGAGGACCTTCAGCTCCGGATGGTCTGTGAATCCTATGAGGATGAACTCAGTTATGGAAGAGTTGTTCTCAGTCATCCTTAGCTCTTCTGTGAGATAAGATTTCAGAGAGATAAGTGGGGGAAGGCGCGGGGAGAGGGAAATGGGTAACAATGTTCGACAAAAAATGTACTCATTATCTTACATATGCAACTGTAATCCCTCTGTATATCACTTTGACAGTAAAATTAAATTTTCAAGCATCTCCTGCGTTTCATGGAATATAGCTTTCTGTACTTCCTGGACATTTCTTCTTTAGTGTAATTACCAATGAACTCTAGCCGTTACTGCTGAAATTACAAAGATATTCCAAAGATACAAAGACACTGCTTAAAGTAGGAATGCTGTATTCTTATACATTTATAGAGATTTATACAGATATTTATACAGATAAGAGGCTCACTCTTCTCAATTTATTTTACTGTCAGTTTTGGAAAGATTTTTAGGACAAATTTAAGCCCAGTTTTCTAGAAAGAAAGCCCAGTTTTCTAAAGGACTACTTTTATATATTCTGCAAATAAGGGAGCATTTTTAGGATGCATGCTAAATACTTATTAACATAAACTATTAATATGTATTAAATTATATATGTTAAAATGAATACATGAGTAATCTGTTAATTATAATCAAAGTTACTTGGTTAATGAAATCAATTAAAATAATCAAGTGACCTTAGATTATTAACAGTCACTGTCTTCCTCACAATAGCATCTCTCCCAACACCCTATTGACCCCTAAATCCTCCTAGTTCTGTTTTCTCATATATAAGTTGAATACCATGATTGCATTTCCCCACCCTTCCCTTTTCCTTTCATCTACTCCCTCCCCTTGACCTACCCTAGTAATACCTTATATTTGTTTCACATACTTCTGAGAAGGGACCTGTAAAATACTAAGAGGGAAGATGATCAAGTGATAGAATACTTACGTAGAAAGCACAGTGCCCTGAAACACACACACACACACACACACACACACACACACACACACACACACACACACAGACACACAGACACACAGACACAGACAGACAGACACACACACACATACACACACACACACAGAGACACAGACACACAGACACAGACACACACACAGACACATATACACAGACACACAGACACACAGACATACACACACTGATCATATTTTGGGGAGAAGACAAATCATTCCAATCCTATATTCTGCTATCAGTCAGAAATGAATAACCTTTTTTATTCAGCTAATATTCTTAGAGACAAATTTCAAACTGAACATTTTAACTGGTAATATTGGGGAGATTTTAAGAAAAAAATTCAATACAATCATCTTAAGAAATTTTATAGTATTTTTAACTTATCTTCATTATTCTCTGCTCCTTTTCTATTTCCTATAAAAATTGTGTGTGATAATATGCATTATTCCTAAGACTAAAACAAATGATTTAAACAGTAATGGAACCTTGTTGTCTTTTATTTCTGAGGTTTTAACACTTGACAAAAAAGAGAAAAGCATTTAAATTCTACTAGAATTTTTAGTTTACATTTTACTTTGCTTTAAGATGTTGTTTCATGTTATCTAGGTGATGTGTTGTTTTATATTGGTTTAGTAATTTGATCATATAAATGCTTTGGTTAAAATGAATTATATTTCCATAGGCAAAAGGAATTAATACATCTTTGCAATAAAAATACACATCACAAATTTCACCAGCTAAGTTAAAATTACTTTCAACACACCTGCCTGAATTATTTAACATTCACTTTTACATTTTACTTGTATAATTTGAAATTTTATATATTATTCAGGAAACAGATGAACTGTATTATTGTATATCATCTTGGAATTACATAATACTCAATTTTGAATATTATGGAAGAAAAGAAAGTGTTATAATTTAGGAATATTGAAAAATCACACATAATGAAAGGAGAACTTTTGGTTGCTAAAATTAAAGTACATTCCTTACCTAGATTTCATGAGAAGAAAATTTTGAGACTTCATTGTTTGCTTCCTGATAATGGTGTCAGCAGTTTAATATGTATAACTTGTAGTCTAATGCACTTGGGATTACAGAAACGAAAATCTCACTGACCCATAGGTCAGTGTTAGTAATCATGTCCCTGACATTGTAAAGTGTTCCATCAAATCCATCAGGGAATTGCTTGCACTGACATCAATGTATTTCTGTGGAGACATGTATTCCTGAATAATTCGGACCACATGGAATTAAAGCTGCCTTGTGAGAAAAGAAGAATGAAGCAAATTAATTTTACTAACGTCGGTTGAAAGACCATTTTGCTGATCTCTGTGTTACTGCAACTATTACTATGAATATCTATCTATCTATCTATCTATCTATCTATCTATCTATCTATCTATCTATCTATCTATCTATCTATTGAGCTATCTATCTATCATCTATTTTATGCTTTTTTGTTCAATGCTAGAACACTTTTCCACTTTTATTTTTATTCATTTATTTTTTTCTGGTGGTTAATTGGAGATAAGAGTACAAAAACTTTCCTGTTCTGGATGGTTTTTGAACTTTGATCCTTAGAAGTTAGGATAAGGCTACCAACACACAACTCAATTATTATCATTTCTTTTACAGTTTTCTTCATGTTCTATGAATAAATTATATAATTGCTAGCAAATAATATCAAGGTAGTTGATAGTTCACCGAACCAAGTGAAGTTAATATAGGTTATTCAAAATACTAATATTTGTAGAGGAAATTGAGGGTATATTAGGTTCATTCAGGTTTATTAGCTTCTTCATTATGTGAGTTCAATTTGTTTCTATGTCCTACAAAATACTTAGGTAAAATGTTATTTATTTTTGTCTGTATTATATTTTACTGACATTTTTCTGGTCTTTTATGCTTTCAACAGATCCCCTTAACCATTAAATGTATGTGGTCTTCTGTATGCCTATAGTTTATAGTGTTATCATAATAATGTTAGAATAATTTATAAGAAAAATGATGTAATAAATAAAAATTGATGTTTGTTATAATTGAAATTCAGTTTCCTAAAACTGAAAATGTCTGAAATTCAGAAGCTTTGTCTTCTTAGGAAGATAAAACATGGAGCATTAGAAAACATTGATAATACATATTTCTTGAAAAAAATATCTAGGATTCAATATGTGCAAAGACTGACCAAAACACAAAAAATAGAGAATTTAATTTACAAAGAGTAAAATATCTGAATAAATATCTACAAAAATAATATACAAACTAGGCGTCGTTGGTTCATACCTGTAATCCTAGCTACTCAAAAGGCTGACTATTGAATTCAGACCTGGAGAAAAGTACAAGGCTCCACCTCCAATTATCAGCAAAATGCTGGGATGTAGACAAAGTTCAAGTGGTAAAGCACCATTAAAGCAGCAATGGTGAGGATAGTAAGGGCCTAAGTTCAGGGCTTTGTACTGGCACTTGCACTCACACACACGCGCGCACACACTCATGTGCGCGCACACACACACAGAACACAAATGACAAGCATAAAAAAAAGTTGTTCATTTGGCAATGGGCACAGTTGTAGAACACCTCACTAGCAATGTCACACACTGAATGGAAACTAGTAGCCCAAAGAAATAAAAGATTCTTAAAGTCATTTATAATAGTGTACTACAAATAAAAAAGTGAAAGGATGCTGAAAAATGTAGGTAAAAATCCAATGATATTTAAATCACAGAATTCTGATGGACATGTAAAGCAGGAGAAAAACACATAGTCTACTGTTCTAGATATCCTAGAAGCAAGGACATGGCACAAACCTACTGTTTACATCTGCTTTGTACTATCATTTCCTGGTAACATTAACTAGGGTTATTTACAGATATGTCTGACCTCTAGGAATAAAGCACAAAATACACAATTTGAGCTTGTATCAACTTGTAGTACAAAAATAACAAAAAATTATTAATCCCTAGAGCAGACAAAAATATATTAACCCACATACATAATAACATAAGAAAGAGCAGGGATATTGTAAGCAAAAGAAAAAATTTCCAGTTGCAATACATGGAGTGATTTGATCAAAACGTTAATAAGGTGATATTTGGATACAATGGATGACACTAAATATTGAGAAGTCCATACTGATTTAAATAATGGAAATAAGCTGGGAAAAATGTTTGCTGTTCAGATTTTCAAAGTGGCTTTTGAAGCATTTTGCCTTCAATGACTTGATTCATTACTTCTCACTCTTTAAGTGGGGTGTATGATGACTTCATTGTAAAGGGTACAAGTAGGAAAAAGGCAGGGAGTGACTTTACAGGAGAGAAACTAGCGTGTACAATCTCAGTCAGGTGCTCAAGGTTAACAGCAACAGTTATCTGTAATCATGATAGTATTTAAGTTGATGCAATGTGATAACAATGGCAATTCACTTCGGTCATTTCAATCTCCGAAATGCAGAGCTGAAGTCAAATAATGAGAAATCAATGAAAGAAATCTTAGCTTAAGGGTATTCTACAAAATGCCTAAAAAAGTTGCAAAAATTCCTCAAAAGTTGCAAGGGCTTTGAAAAGGAGTGCTTGACAAAGTGATACAACCAAGAGGAACCTGATGAGCTGTAATGAGGCCTTGTGGTGGGTATCCTGCAACAATAGAAAATTAGGAATATACTATGTAAATCTGAATGGTCTTAACACCAGTATTAGCTTGACTCACTAATTAAAATCAAAGTGTTGCAGTAGTATGAGATGTCAATAGCATGTGGGAATGTGTGTGTGTGTCTATGTGTGTGTGTATGTAGATTTCTGTAAATCTGAACATTCTTTTTATTTTCAAACAATTCACTTGACAAAGACATCATAGCAAGACACTTATTTATTTTGGAACAAAGAGGGTTTTCAGAACCTTTGCTATCTATGCTCCTAGAGTACATGGGAGCCAGAATTCCAGCCAGGTAGTTTTCCTAGTTGTTTCAAGGCAGAGATCTCTCTACCCACCTTTGTGTGAGTCTGAGTGGAGATCCATCTACTTTAGACGTCCCTTCATCACAAGATCACAACCCCTGTTTCCAATCTATTAGATTCTGGTGACCTGCATCTTGTATATACATTTTTCTAATTTGGGAAGGAGAAAGGAAATAATAAAATGCTGTAACAAGGATACAGGTTGACTCATTGTAACAATGCTATGTATAAGATATAGTGTTGAAAATGAACTTTACAACTTTGGGGGAGGGAGGGAGGAGTTTGGGTGGTGGGAAGGAAGGGATGGTAGGAGGAAAATAAAGGAGGGGTTAACAATGCTCCATAGGAAATATATTCATTACCTTACTCATGTAACTGTAATCTCTCTGTACAGTGTCTTTACAATAAAAAAGGAATCAAGTTATCTTCCTCATGGAAACATTTGGTAAATAATGCCTAACCAAGTTATCAAATTTAGCAAGGCCTACTGAAGAAGTGATGTTTGTGGGTTCTTGGAATACATGTGACTGTAGTCTAATATTTTCCCAATTATGTGATACCATACCTGTTATCTGCATAACGATTTATTTTGAATCTAATCATGGGTCTTCAGAAAGATGTACATTTTGCAGAGCATTTTATTAGTCAACTGAGTATAGGATGAAAAACAAAGCAGTAGAGATCCCATTTTATGTTTTACTGAAAAAAATCTGTACATGAAGTAGATAATAGATGATGTCAAATCTCTTGGCAATAATAATGATATCCTGATTATGCATGGAAACTTCTTTGCCCTTTGAATATTTATTGCAATATTTATTCATAAAATGTCATGAGGTCATCAACTGTTGACAGTTTTTATCTTGTTTAAAAATTAATGTATACTAATAATGTGATTTTCTGGCTTTTCTGAATTTTGAAATAGTTTTGAATTAATGCCAGGCAAAATGAAATCAATCCATGTTTCCTTTGAATCTCTGCCCTGTGTCTTTCCTACTTCCCCATGAGTTTCCCCATGAGTTTCCTACTTCCCCATATGGTATTTAGAACTATGGCTTGGGGCTCCATTTATAATCTCATATGGAAAATTATGAAGCAAATTATAGGCAAGTTTATAGAAATGATAAAATATGTAAAAACAATAGTTTTGATTAGTAGAAAAATGGGCAACACTGTTATTTGAAGTTTAAATTAGTATATGAAGATTAGAGAATAAAGGAACAACTAAGAAATAAGCAAGAGACAAAAAATGTAGCAGTTAGTATTTATCAGTCACAAATACCACGCTTTTGCAAAGCAAGCACAAATAGTAAGATCTCTTGATTATTTGATGCTGTAGGAGGGTTCATTCTAGCAATTTTGAGTCTGTGTGTCTGTGTGTGGGTGTGGTTTCCTCATTTTTGCCCTTGTTTGAGTGATGTGTCTGCCTACAGTTTGATTTTCATTCAGATTGCTATGTGAAAATAGACTAATTATCTATTCAATCACCATAACTTTCAGATAGTGAGATAATTTTTTAATAAATGCTTCTTCTAAAACAACTCTTCCCAGATGTTGTAAAGTCAAGATGAACATCCAGTTGGGTCATACAATTCAATTACCATGCATAGTATTAAACATTTCTAATGTTTCTGAGACTTTAAGATTATGCTTCAATGTTGAGAAATTTATCAGTTATTTATTTATATATATACATGCACATATATACAAATATATATGCACAAGCTTATATATACAAACTTTGATTTTGATGAATATTTCAAATTTTTTACAAAAATATTCCTTACTTTATTGCAGGTATGTCTTACTACCCACGATTTTCAAGTATATTTGAGCAAAATCCCTTCTTTTAGTACTAATTAGTCTCAAAGGTCATCATGTTTTAATAAGTTAGTATTTGATTACAATTTTTCTACTTTCTCTGTCTATGTCACTTTAGGCAACAGTATTTTCACATTGAAATCACTTTTTTAAGGGTGACGATACTTACTTCAGAAAAAAGCTATTGTTCATTATTCTTTTTATAGCATTGATTACTTCTTTATTTCTAAGACTATAAATGAAAGGATTTAACAGAGGAATTATTAGAGTATAAAACACCGCACCAGCTTTGTCTTTATCCCCTTCATTAACCGAATGTGGCTGAACATACACAAAGAGCAGAGAGCCATAGAACATTGAAACGGAGAGGAAGTGGGAGGAGCAGGTAGATAAGGCTTTGCTTCTTCCCCCCTTGGATTTCATTGTGAATATAGTGAAAAGAATATAGAAATATGATACTACGAGTACTGTAATAGTAACAATTTGAATTAACCCTGCCAAAAGAAGTCTAATCAAATTGTTAATGTAAGGATCAACACAGGAGAGTTTGTATAAGGGAAGATTATCACAAAAAAAGTGATTGATTTGATTAGACCCACAGAAAATTAACCCAAACAGTAATCCTACTTGAACAATAGAATGCAGATTTGCAATTATGTAGGTTCCTGTGGTCATCTGAATGCAAAGTTTCTTGGACATTTTGGTGTGATACTGCAGTGGGCTGCAAATTGCCACATAGCGGTCATAGGCCATTGCTGCCAGAAGAAAGCAGTCTACAGTTTCAGCAAGACAAAGAAAATAAAACTGTGCCATGCATTCAAGAAAGGAAATCCTTTTGTCTGCAGAAAAGAAATTCTCCAACATCTTTGGAGTAATGGCACAGGAGCAACAGGAATCCATGAGAGCCAGGTTTCCCAGAAAGATGTACATTGGTGTGTGAAGACGGCGTTCCATGTAAATCAAGGCCACCAATCCAAGATTCCCCACCATGGTGACCAGGTAGATGGCAAAGAACACAATGAACAGCAGGGTCTTCAGGTGTGGCTGATCTGTGAATCCTATGAGGATGAATTCAGTTGTGGAGGAATTGTTGTCCTCAGTCATACTCTGTGAGATAAGATTCAAGAGAGATATGATTTTACTTAAGATATAATTTTCCTTCATTTACAAATGTTTTTATAACAGCTCAGAATTTTCTTTTTTAAGCATCTCCTGCCTTCTATAGAATATAGCTTTCTGTACTTCCTGGACATTTCTTCTTTTAGTGTAATTACCAATGAACTCTAGCTGTCACTGTTAAAATTTATAGTTATTCCAGGGTGAATGCTTAAAGTAGAAACGTTGCATTTTATACAGTTAAGGATAAGAGGCTCACTCTTCTCAAATTATTTCATTGTCAGTTTTAAAAAGATTTAAAAAGATTTTTAGGACAAATTTAAGTCCAGTTTTCTAGAATTATGTATCTTATTTTCCTAGAGGACTACTTCTATATATTCAAACAATGGAGCATTTTAGGAAGTATGCTAAAACTTGTTAACATAAACAATACATACTAAATTATATATGCTAAAATTAATGTATTAGTAATCTACTAATTATAGATACTTGTTTAATGAAATCAAGTGACCTTAGATTATTATCAAATTATTATCAGTCACTGACTTCTTTACTCTCACCCCCCTACCCACCTTTTAATTTTTTTAGTTCCATTTTTACAAATATACCTTAAATACCTTGACTGCATTTCCCTACCCTTCCTTTCTTCTTTCATCTACTCCCTCCCTTTGATCTACCCTAGTAATATCTTGTTTTTACCTATTTCTGAGATAGGACCTGTAAAATACTAAAGGGGAGATGATCATGTAGCTCAGTAATAAATACTTATGTAGCAAGCAAAATGCCCTGAAACATACTCTCTCTCTCTCTCTCTCTCTCTCTCTCTCTCTCTCTCTCTCTCTCTCTCTCTCTCTCTCTCTCTCTCTCTCTCACACACACACACACACACACACACACACAATGATAATAGTAAAGCATGCTTCAGAGAGAAGACAGAAATCATTCTAATCCTATATTCCTCTATTGAGCAGAAATGGGTAACCTTTGTTTATTTAATTAATATTCATTACAGACATGTTTCATACTGCAAAGTTTAATTAGTAATATTGGGAGAGATTTTAGGGGAAAATACAATCATCTTAAGAAATTTTATAATTTTAAAATATATCTTGATTATTCTGTGTACCTTTTTCTATTTCCTATGAAATATGTAGAAGATAATCCTTATTATATCTAAAAGTAAAAAAAAAACTAATAAAAGCAGGCTGGCTTTTATTTGATTTTTTTAACACTTGAAAAAAAGAGAAAAACATTTATATCCTAGTAGAATTTTAAATTTGCATTTTACTTCACTTTATAATGTTGTTTCATAGTATTAACTAGGTGATCTATTGCTGTATATTTACTTAGCAATCTGATCACATACATTCTATGGTTTAAATTTCCATAATTAAAAGATCAAAAGGAAGAAAGTAACATATTTTTGCATAAAATTTTAAATATAAACCACAAATTTCACTAGCTAAATCAAAATTACTTTTAATGCATGTGCCTGAATTATTTAACATCCATTTTTATATTTTATTTGTACAATTTGAAATTTTATATTTAATTCAGAAAATCAGATGAACTGTATTGTTGTATCTCAGAAACACATGATACTCAATTTTGAGAAGAGTTAAGAAGAAAGAAAGGGTAATAATTTAGGAATGATGAAAAATGCCAAATAACGAAAGGAAACATTAAAGGACATTTCTTACCTAGGTTTCATGAGAAGAGAGTTTCTTATTTGCACTGTGATGATGGTGTCAGAAGTTTGTTTTATATATATTTATATTTATATATATACATAACCTGCATCTTAATGCACTTGGGATTACAGAAATGAAAATCTCACTGACCCATAGGTCAGTGTTAGTAATCATGTCACTAATATGGTAGAGTGTTCAATCAAATCCTTCAGGGAATTGCCTGCACTTACATTAGTGTATTTCTATGGAGATATGCATTCCTGAATAATTCGAACTACATGGATTAAGGCTACCCTGTGATAATGAGTTTGGTTGAAGTCATTACGTTGATTTGTCTTCAACAGCTGCTACTGATACAACTCCTATCTACCTACCTGTCTCCCATCTTATCTATCTGCCTATTGTTTGTGCTGGTTTTGGGGCTTTAAGTCAGGGACTGAACACTATCCTCAAATCTTTTTTTTTTTTTTTTCTCCACACAGTGCTAGTCTTTTTATTTTCTTTTTTTAAAATTTAATTTTACTTTATTTGTGAACATACTGTACAGAGGAGTTACAATTACATGGGCAGGATAATGCGTAACCTCAAATCCACTTCTGGTTTTTATTTTATTTTTATGGTTAATTGGAGATAAGAGTCTCATGAGCTTTCCTGCTTTGGATAGCCTTGAAATATGATCCTCTGATCCTACCCATGTTAGAAGTTAGGATTATGGGCATGAGCCACCAGTGCCTAGACCTATTTAGTATTATTGCTATTATTAGTATTAGCATTATTATTGTTTTTTTCTGTTTCCTCATATTCTATACATAAAAACATAAATATATAAAATATATAAAATCTCAGGATAGTTTGACAGTTCACTGGATCAAGTAGAGTTAATGTAGCTTATTTAAACTACTAATACTTGTAGAGAGAAGTACAGGTATGTTAGGTTCAGTCAGTTTCCTTAACTTCTTCATTATGTGAATTCAATTCATTTCTGTGTACAAAATACTTAGTCAAAATGTGATTTATTTTGTCTGTAATGTATATTACTGGCATTTTTCTCTGGACTGTTATGCTTAGACCAGATTACCTTAATTTTTAAAGGTAGTAGTTCATCTGTATGCTCATAAGTTTCATTCATGCTTTCATAATAATATATTATAGAAAACAATATATTAAAGAAAAATACAATGTATTAAAGAAAGAATTGATAAGCTTGATAGACTAAAATGGAAAACATCTGTAAAAACCAATTCAGAGGTTTTCTCTTCTTAGGAAGATAATACATGGGCTATGAAAAAACATTGACAATGCATATTTCTGGTAAAAAAAAACCCACTAGGATCCAATTTGTTCAAAGAATGAACAAAATGATAGAGAGTTTAATTTTAAAAGGGCAAAATACCCAGAAGTGGGATTGCTGGGTCAGAGGGGAGCTCTATTTGTAGTGTTTTGAGGTACCTCCATCCATATTGCTTTTCTGAGTGGTTGAACAAGCCCCTCAGTAGATGAAAATATATATATATATATATATATATATATATATAGTGGAATAGTGGAATGTATATATCTATATGTATATATATATCTATATATCTATATATATGAATTCTATGCCTCCATCAGAAAGAATAACACCACCCCATTTGTTAGGAAATGGAAAGACTTGAAAAAAATGATATTAAGTGAAGTAAGCCAGACCCAAAGAAATATAGGTTCCATGGTTTCCCTTATTTGCCATAACTAGTATACATCTAGGATAATCTTACAAGACAAGCAGAAAAGCTCAAAAGCTATAAGATAAGATACTAAGTATAAGATGATGCTAAGTGAAATGAACTTCAAGATATGGACACAAGAGGTTGGTCTTCCTTCCTTCCTTCCTTCCTTCCTTCCTTCCTTCCTTCCTTCCTTCCTTCCTTCCTTCCTTCCTTCCTTCCTTTCTTTTTTGGGTGGTTGTGGGCCTGAACTCTGGGCATGGGCGCTGTCCCTCAGCTCAGCTCTTCAGCTCAAGGCTAACACTCTACCACTTGAGCCATAACACCACTTCCAGCTTTTTCTGCTTATGTGGTGCCAAGGAATCGAACCCAAAGCCTCATGCGTGCAAGGCAAACACTCTACCACTGAGCCACCTTCCAAGCCTGTTGTTGTTGTTGTTTTTAATGTACTATGTGATTTTTTTGTTTCCTTTGTATGTTCTTCCTCTATGCTATTTCCCCAGCTGTGATTGTACTTGATTTTGATACCCTGCATCTTGTATATATATACATATATATACATATATATACAAATATACATATACATATATATATATATATTTGTCTAATTTGGGGAGGGGAAGGGGAATAACAAAATGCTGAAACACAGACACAGGATGGCCTATTGCAACAATAATACCCACAAGAGACTATACTGGAAATGAACTATACAACTTCGGGGAGGGAGGAGGAATGAGGGAGATGGAGGAGGGAAGGGATAGTGAGAGAACAACAAAGGAGGAGTAACAATGCTCAACAAGAAATGTAGTCATTGCCTTACTCATGTAACGGTGACCCCTCTGTACAGCATCTTTACAATAAAATAAAAATTTAAAAAGAGCAAAATATCAAACAAAACAACAGAGAAGCGGGAATTGTTGGCTTATACCTGTAATTGTAGCTACTTAGGAGGCTGGAGTTTGAAGCCAGATCAGGGAGAAAAGTCAATGAGGATCCAGTTCCAAATGCAGTTGGACTGCAGTGGTAAAGCACCAGCCATGAGCAAGAAAGCTGAGCATCAAAGAGCCTTAACTTCATGGCTTTGTACTGGCAGGGACATACACTCAAATACATGAAGTATGTATTAGATGATGTCAAATTTCTTGGCAATAATTATAATGCTACCATGATTATGTATGGAAATGCCTTTGCTCTTTGAATGTTTGTTGGAATAGTTATTTCTAGATTGTCATGAGGTCATCAACTGTATGACAGTTTTTAATCTTGTTTAAAATTAGTTAACTACATGATTTTCTGGCTTCTCCAAATTTTGAAATTAATGTCAGGTAAAATGTAAGTGATCCATGTTTCTCTTGAATCTCTACCCTGTCTGTGTCTGTCTCTTCTACTTCACTATGAATTTCCATGCTTTTACCAAACATTGTATGATATCATATTTATGGCCATCATTTATTTAATCCTAATGCCCCAAGTACAGTTAAAGAGCATCATCTTTATTTTTTGTTGGTGAATTGTAAATTTTAAGTAGGTTTGCAGAGATGATAAAGTGTTTAATTTCTTAATAATATTGAAAAATCATAACATATACAACTGAAAAGTTATTTGAAATTAAATTAGTGTATGGGCATTAGAACATAAAGGATCACAAATATAAGAAGTATTAAGAGATAAGAATGTGGCAGTTACCATTTACCAGATGCAAACATAAATGTTGAGATCTATTGATTATATGATGAGGAGAGAGAATTCATTCTACCCATTGTTTTTTGTTTGCTCATCTGTAAACTTGTTTAAGTGCTAAAGTTGATTTTTATTTTGATAGCCACATGAAAATAGGTTGTAAGAAATTTCATATCCAAACCCAATATATATATATATATATAAAAATTTATAATATATTATATTATATATAATATATATCATTTATATATATAAATTATAAAAACTATTTCCTATACTAAAGTCAAGATGGAAATCTAATTGGAGCATACACTTTACTTACCATGGATATTGTTTTTTAACATCAGATTAATATCTAAAAATTTCTAATGTGTCTGAGACTTTAAGATTGCATTTCAATGTTAAGAATTTAATCAGCTACCTCTATATATACAAACTCTTATTCCTTGGATTTTATGACTATTTCAAAAATTGCAACTCAGAAAAATTTCTGAGTGTATTTGAGCAAAATCTCTTCTTGTAGAATTAAACTAAAATATTATCATGCTTTAGTAAGTTACTATTTGAATAGTAGAATTTTCTACTTTGTCCTTGTATGTCATTTAGGCAAAAGTATTTGTGAATTGTAATCACTTTTCCAAGAACTACCATACTTATTTCAGAATGTCAAAAATCTTTTATTGTTTGTTATTCTTCTTATAACATTGGTTACTTCTTTATTTCTAAGACTATAAATGAAAGGATTTAACAGAGGAATTATTAGAGTATAAAAAACAGCAACAGCTATGTCTTTATCCCCTTCATTAACTGAATTTGGCTGAACATACACAAAGAGCAGAGAGCCATAGAACATTGACACAGAGAGGAAGTGGGAGGAGCAGGTGGATAAGGCTTTGCTTCTACCCCCCTTGGATTTCATTGTGAATATAGTGAAAAGAATATAAAAATATGATATTATGACTACTGTCAAAGTAAAGATTTGAATTAAACCTGCCAAGATAAGTATCATCAAGTCATTAATATAAGGATCAACACAGGAGAGTCTGTATAAGGGAAGGACATCACAAAAAAAGTGATTGATTTGATTGAACCCACAAAATGTTAATCTAAACAGTAACCCCACGTGAACAATGGAATGCAGGTTTCCAATTATATAGGCTCCGGTGGTCATGAGTGTGCAGAGTTTCTTGGACATCCTTGTGTGGTACTGCAATGGGTTGCAAATGGCCACGTAGCGGTCATAGGCCATTGCTGCCAGAAGAAAGCAGTCTACAGTTTCAGCAAGACAAAGAAAATAAAACTGAGCCATGCATTCATAGAGAGAGATCGTTCTTTCCTTTGAAATCAAGTCCTCCAACATCTTTGGAGTAATGGCACAGGAGCAACAGGAATCCATGAGAGCCAGGTTTCCCAGGAAGATGTACATTGGTGTGTGAAGACGGCGTTCCATGTAAATCAAGGCCACCAATCCAAGATTCCCCACCATGGTGACCAGATAGATGGCAAAGAACACGATGAACATCAGGGTCTTCAGGTGTGGCTGATCTGTGAATCCGATGAGGATGAACTCGGTTGTGGAGGTGTGGTTTCTCTCTGGCGACATCATGACCTAGTTTTTAAAGACAGGAGGTAGGAAGACATAAAATCTAATTGAAGGATATATATCTTTTACTCGATTTCCTTTTTATGACAGAGTTTTTTTTTTGCTTGCCCCCTCCTCCAACATCCTCTGGTTTATTGGAATACAACTAAAGATATTTCTTGAATACTTGTTGTCTTAGTGTATCAATGGTTTCCAAGTGTGACAGTTAAATTTCACAAAGGTACCTTTGAAAATTCCTGAGAAGATGCTTAAAGAGCAAAAAGGTACTTTTTGTTTTTGTTGTTGTTGGTCATGGGGCCTGAACTCGGGCTGGGCGCTGTCCCTCACAGCTCAAGGCTAGCTCTCTACCACTTGAACCACAGCACCACTTCTGCCTTTTTCTGCTTATGTGGTGCTGAGGAATCGAACCCAGGGACTCATACATGCAAGGCAAGCTCTCTACCACTGAGCTACCTTCCCAGCTCCCCAAAGTGCACTTTTATAACCTTGTGAAAGTACAATATAAATATATAGGAAAACAAAATTGGTTTGCTTTTCCCAAATAATTACACTGTCATTTTTAAGAAGATTCTCTAAGACAAATTTATATTCAACTTTTCTAGACATAATTATTATCTCTTTTATTTTACAGAGTTTACCATTTTTATATATTCTCTGAGTTAAGAAGACATTTTGCATCTGCAGAAGCTAGATCTAAAATGTGTGGGGACAGAGGGACATGGTAAATTATACAGGACTCTAGGCAATCACACACTGAGAACAAAGGAGGATACTGTTTGTCTGTCTGTTTGTTTTGGAGGGGGTATGTGCATGTGTGTGCCAGTACCGGGACTTGAACCCAGGGCATCCCACACTTGCTTGTCTTTTTCTGCTCAAGGCTGTCACTCTACCACTTGAGCCATACCTCCACTCCCACAAAGGAGGATACTCATAGGAGAGAAACACAAAGGCACAATGCCTATGTGCATCTGATCATATAACATAATATCCATGGAAATGAACTCCATGAAATGGAAACAGAGGTTTCTTTCTTTGTTGCTGTTTTTGTATTGTTTGCTTTTTGTCTTGTTTATTTGTCTTTGGGAGGATAAGGGAAGCCACCGAAATGGAGGGATAATGGGTAAAGAAATGCAGCACTGGTACTCACTAGACACTATGTTGAGAATGAACTATATAACTTGTGTGGGGGAAAGAAGGGAAAAACTGGGAAAGAGGGAAGAAGTGACATTGTTGAAAAAGAAATGTACTCTATTCGATTTATACAACTGTAACCTCTCTGTATATCACTTATTAATACAATAACTTTAAAAGAAACAATTTTTAGACTACGTGTTATAATAAGTATTGAAGATATAATATAAGTTAAAGAAACTGTAAGGGGTATTATTCATCTTAAAGATATATTACTTTGGAAGCTAGAGAAATAAATGCTCATATATTTCCCCTCTGCTCTATTTCTGCACTTTGACCCCATTTTTATAAGTACTGAGTCAGTCCATGTACTATAATCTCTCTCTCTCTCTCTCCTCTCTCTCTCTCACTATCTCTCTCTTCTCTCTTCTCTTCTCTCACCTTCGCTCCTCTTCTTCATCTCTCCTCTCTCTCTTCTCTCTCTCTCTCTCTCTCTGGAGTGGGTTCTGGTTTCTTGGGGTTGGGCTTAAGGACCTGGGAATTGTCCTGTGCGTTTTTTTGCTCAAGTTTGGACTAACAATTCAGTCACAGCTCCATTCTGCTTTCTGTAGTTTATTGAAACAAGGTCTTCATGGGTTTGCATGCTGACGTTTGTGAATTCCATTCCGCAGACCTCACCCTCTTGAGTAGCTAGGATAAGTATAGTGAGACACTGCTGCCAGCCTGTTTTCGTCTTCTATTGCTAGCTTTCCTTCCGTCCTTGCTTCCTCTTCCTGCTTTCTTGCAACTTCTTTCTGCCTTCATAGCTTTGCTTTCGTTTATGTCTTGCTTCGTTCTTTCTTGTCTTTCTTCTATCTTTTCCTATCTGTCTTCTTTCTTTCTCCTCTCCTTTCTTCTCTTCTTCTTTCCTCTCCTCTCCTTCATCACTCTTCTCGATCCTGACTTTTACCCGTCAACTTCCTCTCTCTCTCTTTCACTCTTTCTTTCTCAGTTTTTTTTCCTTCCTTCCTGGTCCTTCCTTCCTTCCTTCCTTCCTCTTCCTTGCTGCTTGCTTTCTTCCTTCTTTCTTCCTTTCTGTCTTTCTAACAAATGCCATCACTTCCTCTTTGTAGGGGCATAGTCAGGCACAATACTCTGTAATAAAGTTGTGTTCTAACACACACCAATTCCATTTTCTGGTTTATGGATTGTATCTTCTAAGTTCAGGACAATTCTAAGATTTATTTTTTAGAAAAGGAACCAAAAGTCAACATTGTAATTTTCTTTGATTAAATTTGCACTAGTTTATTGTTAAATATGTAGAAATCATTTTCTTATTCTTATAAATGTCTTCAGGTTTGTTTTTGGATAATTCTGAGAGAGATCATTCTGCAAGCTGAAGTGATGAAGCCCATGGACGCATGGCTCGGTGACAGAGCAGCTGTGTAGTAGGCCTAGCATCCATCCTGTACGTGCTCTAGACCAGTAGGCATATCCCACACACAAACAATGATGACATGTTGTGGGGAGAAGATGTAAAGCATTCCAATCCTCCATCTCCTTATTGACCAGGGATCAGGGACTTTGTTTTCTCTTTTCAGCTAATGCTCTTTAGTGACTTGGTTGAATCTTAACTTTTTGACAATTAACTTTGGAGAAGTTTATAAGGGAAAATTTCAATATAATCACCGTAAGAGATTATGCTTTCTTTTACCTATACTATTTTCTTCTGCTTTTCTATTGTTTAAAAAATGAAAATTGTATAAGATAATCTGCAGTGGCTCATATCTATAATCCTAGCTGCTTGCGAGGCTGAGATTTGAAGCCATCCCAGGCAGGAAAGCACTTGAGACTCTTATTTCTAATTAACTGCCAAAAAAGTTGGAGGTGAAGCTGTGGCTCGAGTGATAGAATGCTAGCCTTGGCTAAAGATGCCAAGGCTCTGGGTTCAAGCCCTGGGACTGGGACACACACACACACACACACACACACACACACACACACACACACACACACACACACACACACACACACTGATAATCTGCATTATGCCATAGTAGTCAAGTAGCTAACAGGCTGATCTTTGTTAATGTATAAAAAATAAAAAGGTTTGTTTTGTTTTTGCTTTTTGTTTTGTTCTTGTTGGTTGTCAGGCTTGAACTCTGGGTCTGGGCACTGTCCCTGAGCTCTTCTGCTCTCTACCACTTGAGCCACAGACAAAGGACAAGGGGAGAACCAAATGCAACAGCGATATACATAAGACAATATGTTGGAAGTGATCTGTACAATGTGGGAGGGGGTTGGTGGGGAGGGAAAGAGGAGAAAAATGAGGGAAGGGGTAAGAAGTTTGTAAGAAATGTAATTATTACCTTACTTATGCAACCGTAACCCTTCTCTACATCACCCTGACAATAAAAAAAATTGTGAATACAAAGCCAAAAAAATAAATAAATAAAAGATAGCGGGGCGCCAGTAGCTCATGCCTGTAATCGTAGCTTCTCAGGAGGCTGAGATCTGAGCATCACGGGTCAAAGTCAGCCTGGGCAGGAAAGTTCGTGACACTCTTATCTCCAATAAACCACCAGAAAACCAGAAGTGTCACTATGACTCAAGTGGTAAAGCACTTGCCTTGAACTAAAGAGCGAAGAGACAGCACACTGGCCCAAAGTTCAAGCCTCACAAATTCTCTCTCTCTCTCTCTGTCTCTGTCTCTGTCTCTGTCTCTGTCTCTGTCTCTGTCTCTCTCTCTCTCTCTCTCTCTCTCTCTCTCTTTCTCTCTCTCTCCATATAGATCTATAGATTGATATTTATATCTATCTATCTATATATATATGAAAAAAGGAGTAAACCATTTACATCCTGATAGAATTCTTAATAGAATAGGCTGTTTCATCTTAAGTAACTTATTGTTAGATATGAATTGAATAATTCTATCAAATGGATTTTATTTCCATAGTTAAATGACCAAAGGAAGACAATGGAAAAATGTTATCAAAAAATTAAAATCATGAACTGAGTGCCAATGATTCATAATTTTAATCCTAACTATGAAGAAAACTGAGATCTGGAGGATGATGATAAAAACACAACCCCGGAAGAACAGTTTCCTAGACATCATCTACAAAATAACCAGAAAAACGCAGAACTGAAGAAAGACATGGCTCAAGTGTGAGGCTGTGAATTCAAATCCCAGCTATGCCAAATACATATACACATAGATACATGCATACATGTATATATTAAATTTTTTATATTATTCAGAAAAAGAAGATGAATTTCGGTATTGTATCTCATGCTAGAATCGCATGCCACTTTATTTTTAGCAGAGCTAAAGTTATGGTATCTAAAAAATAAATGATTTCCAAAAGTAAGTAACAGTGATAGTTAAAACTAACAAATGTCTTACCTTTGTTTCACAGAGAAGAGTTTTTGTCAGTAAATTGCTTGATTTATGGTGAAGGCATCAGAATTTTAATGTGTACATGCACCTTGCTATTCAACACATTTGCGATGAAGAGAGTGAAAATCTCAGAGATGACCCACTGGTCAGTGTTGGTAATCATGTCTCTTTTTCTGCAAAGTTAAATTGTTCGTCAAATACTAAAGGGAATTCAGTGTAATGACATCAATGTATTTCTGTGGAGATCTTATGTCCTAAAAATACAAACCACATGAAATTAATTAAGATGACTTAAGACAGGGCAGATAAAGTAATTTCACTACAGTTTGTTTGGGGCCCATTTGGTTAATTTGCATAAGCTACTATTATTTCCTCCTCCTCCTCCTTCTCCTCCTCTTCCTCCTCATCCTTCCTCCTCTTTCTCCTTTTCCCCCTCTTCCTTCTCTTTACTCCTTCTCCCTAATTTTCTTCATCATTTTCATCAAATTAACAGCAAAAATACCTTTTTGACCCTTCACTGGATAGAATGCAATTAATACAGTTCATGAAAAAAACTTAGTATTCAAAAAGGAAATTAGAAGGTGGGTTAGAGCTATCAAATACATACATAAAATTACTTTGAAAACATTTAACCTAAATTTTCCTGACAATTAGGTAAACATGAAAAAAAATTAAATTGTATTTATATGCAGCACTCTAAAAAATAATAGTATGAAAATTTCATTGTATTTATGAAATTTTGCTTACTGATATATTGGTGATAGCTAAGATAATGTAAGCTTCAAAAAGAATAAAAATATATAGCTTTTTATTTTTGAAATATAAACTGGCAACATGATTCATCAGTTCTAAGATGTATTTATTTTCTAAGTACTTCTGTTTTATACTTTATTTTTAACTATCAAGTAGTAATTTTACTTATTTATAGGCACCTTGAAATATTTTGATGCACTTACAGAATGTATCTAATTAAATCAGGGAATGTACCATTTCATCTTCCTTTTACAAATTACATTACTCTAGGTAAATTTGAACTTTTTCCTTATAAAGTGACCTTGATTACTTATTTTTGAATTAAAGTTTATTGTATCTGAGCCTAGAGACTGTGCTCACTCTTTTTCATTTCCATAGAATATTTCATCCATTCATTTGCCTTCTCTTTTTGAAATTTACAATGATTGATAAAGAATATCATTTTTTATGAAAATAATTTTCTCTTAGGTAGCATACTATTGAATGTATTACTTTGGTTTTAATTTTACTAAATCAACCCGTCTAAATATTTCACTTGATGTGTTTCACCCATTAATCTTCATTGATATTATTATTGATAGGTATACATTTATATCTGAAAGGTGGGAATATACCTCAATGTTAGAGTGATTATGCAGAATATTTGAAGTCATGAGTTCAATTACCAGCATCACCATTAAAAATACTTCTCTCATTTTGTTATTTCTTTTCTATTTTGCTTTCCATTTTTTTTCTCTCTCCTGTTAACCCTTGTTTAATTTTTTAAAGTTGGTTAATTTGATTCTTTTTCTTTCAAACTTTATGTCTGATTTACAACTGGCTCTTATATTTTCATATCTTCATAAATGCATTTTATGTTTTCTTTCATCTAGTGTAGGATTTTCTTGAATTTGTTTTTAAAGATCAGTCTTGTGATTAAGCATTCTGTCAATTTTCTGGAAAAGAATGTTTCTCCTTCATTTCAGAATGATAGGTTATTTGGGTGAATTATTTTTCTTTCAGAGCTTCGGATATACCATTCTGTTCTCTTGTGGGTACAACTTTTGTTGAAAAATCACCTGAAACCACATTAGTGGTTAGCTGATTTGTGCCTAACTGAGTGTGTTTTGCAGTTTTTAACATTTATCATTGTATCTGTTAACTTTGGTCCTGTTGAGCATAATATTGCCCAGTGAGGATCTTTTCTTTATTGTTGATTTTATCTTAGGTCATTTGAATTTTTCACAATTGCCATTTGTTATACAAATATATTTATCTATTCTAAAAATTAAAAGTTTTACTTTATTAAAAAAGCTTCCTTTTTCTTTTCTATAATATCCATAATGCATATATTTGTTCTCCTAATAGTGTGTCATAAGCTTTTCATGATTTCTTCATCATTTTTTCTTTTTTTCTCCTTTATTTGTATAACATTTTTTTTTGTCAGTCATAGGGCTTGAACTCTGGGCCTGGGCACTCTCTCTCAGCTCTTCTGCTCAAGGTTTACCACTTGAGCCACAGTTCTACTTCAGGCTTTTTCTGCTTATGTGGTGCTGAAATATTGAATCTAGGGCCTCGTGCATGCAAGACAAGCACTCTACCACTGAGCCACTTTCCCTGTATGTATTAATTTTATAAGGAGTTTTCATCGTGATATCCCCACCCCACACATATAACATACGCTGATATAACATGCGATTCCTTTTTATTCTCTATTCCCTTTTAAAAACAATATTAACCTTCATTATGTTCTTCTCATATAAACATATAAAACACTTAGTCATAATTGCCCTCCTATCCTCTGCTCACAAGTTCCTCTCCCACTAGTCCTCAATTTATAGTCAATTGTGCATCCTCTTCCTTCTTATTTTTTCCTTCCTTCCCTTCTTTTCTCCTCCTACTTTTCATTCTCCTTCCATCACTCTCACTCCTCTTTGGATTGTTTTTGTTTCAGTTCAAGATTAAGAATATATGCTATTTGTCTTTCTCTTTCTAGCTTATATTGTTTGTCATGACACACAGCTCCAGCCATTTCCTGCAAATTACATAACCTTATTCTTTTCAATGGTGAATGAGAAATCTAAGCAACTCCATTTTACTTAAGACCCCCATCTCAGTTCTGCGACTTAACTCATGACCCACTTTAGCCCCAATGCCAGGAATTTATGACAGAAAGCTATGCACAATTCTTGGAGCCATAGATGGCGTTTGCTTAAGGCAGGTGTTAGCCACCGAGTGACTTTGCCCCTGAGTGACCATGGGCTAAGAGTTTCAGTTAAACCCATATAATGTTCCGACCAACCAGTTCTTCAGAGCCCGGGGTGAAACATGCCATGCATACTGTTGGTCCAGGTGTGACTCATAACTGTTTGTGGTCAAGCTATGGACCAAGGATATTTTTCTGTAAGGGTCAACGAATCATATTTGCCCAGCTTAGCTTGCTTTAAATGTTAACCAATCATGTAATTTCTTATGTAAAAGTTCCTTAAAGTTGTTTGTTCAATACTATAAAAACTGTGCTGGATTCTATGCTCAGGGTCTCTTAGCCTCACTGGTCACCGAGTATGCTGAGGACCAAGCTCGAGCTTGCAATAAACGACTCTTTGCTGTTTGCATTGATCATGGTCTCTGGTGGTCTGTGAGGGGGCATCCAAAAACTAACTAGTTTATTTTAAAAGACCAATCTTCAATTTAAAATTCAACTATGTTTTGTCCATTGTTGGTCCTCTTGACTGCATTTTATTTTATTTATTTTTGTTGAGTTATTCAGATCCAAGTTTTCTTCTATTTTTTCATGATTTCTGCTTTTTTTTTGCTCAATTTACCATTCAAGTAATAAATGATTAACTTAATAATTTTGGGTCATTTATATTTTTTGGCAAATTACTAATTTTTATAATCTCAATTTTCTGTGTCAGAACATGGCACAACCACAAAACTACCCAGCTGGCAATATTTAGGCTGAATGATACCTCTTTCTATAAGCAATCTTTTCCTCCTCCTGTGTCATCTCTCTCCATCCTTAAACAAGCTATATAGTCTACTTTAAAAATGGGATTCTTTTTTTTTTTTGTCAGTTGTGGGGCTTGAACTCCAGGACGTCCTGGAGCTCTTCAGCTCAAGGCGAGTGCTCTACCACTGGAGCCACAGATCACTTCTGGGTTTCTGGTGGTTATTTGGAGATAAGAGTCTCACAGACTTTCCTGCCAGGTTATTTGGAGATAAGAGTCTTATGGACTTTCCTGCCAGGGCTGGCTTCAAACCTCCATGTTCAGATCTCAGCCTCCTCAGTAGCTAGGAGTATAGGCGCGAGCCAAGGGTGCCTGCTAAAAGTGGGCTTCTTATACTCCATTATAAGGGGATTTGCTTCAGCCATGTAAGGCTGATTAATATTTAAATGTAACCCAACACATTAAAATATTCTTTTCACTTTAAAAGATTAATCATTTATCATGTGAATTTATGCAGGAATTTTTTTTGACAAAACCAACATACAAATGTATGATACAAAATATTTTACTAAACTGGAAATAAGAGAGAACACTTCCAACTGGGTAAAATCAAATTGAAAATCTACAGCAATGCTCTAATTGTAGAATGGCAACATGAGAATTCTCATGGACCAGCTCCAATTGAGAAAATCTTATAGTAAAAGCCTATTTTAATGTCTTTGAAATTGAGCTAAAGTTAAGTAACTAAAGAAGCAGAAATAGTCACTCCATTTTGGTGAAAACAGGGAGATTCTGTCACATTTGAATCAAAGCTTTCTCTGTCCCTTGGCTTTAGGTCAGCATGACTCATACTTCTCCATGGACACACAGCTCCTTCCTTTCCTGCCTCCTCCCTCCCACCTAGTGGTAAATTCCTTTCACCTCCATCAGCTATGTGTTTACAGAAGCTAAATTCCAGATGAGTTTTCCCAGGAGTTCCAGGATCCCTTCTTCTACCCAATCCTCATTTGTGAGGGTGACATGAACAAATTTAATGGCAGTATCCTGGTCACGTTCACTCTCAGCTTACTTGTGAGGCAAAGGTTTAATACTGTGCATGTTGAGAAGAGTCCACCACTTCTACCCAGTGTCCTATATTAGCTGTGTCAGTCAAGGAGAATTAAGCCACTGTCCCCAACTCCAGATCTGGAGCCCCAGTCTCAAAAATAGAATGTAGAGAACTCACACCTATTAGTATTCCCTCCTTTATCTTTGAAGGAGTGTATATTTACTGTACAAAGTAGTTTCATTGTACTATGTCCATGTATACATAAAATGTAGTTTGTTCAATTTCACCACCTCCATTCCATTTACCCATTCCTCTCAGACCTCTCTCCATGCATGAATTTCATTATGTTGTTTTCAATACGAGGATGTAAACAATGAATGTTTTGGTGCAAGGCACGTTGGTAACAAATAATACTAATCATTAACTATGCCATAGATTAACTGGTTTTCCTAAGACAACAAAAGAGAGGAAGCTAGAAGGAATCTCAGACATGTTGTGAGGAACTCTCTTTGTAATGGGGCTTGATTTAACAGGACATGAATGAGGAATAATCATAGCATGATTAGCCAACATAATAAAAAAATGAAGTAGACCTGTGCTAACTGGATAGTCATCCAAGGTGTGCATACTACACTGAATGTTGCATCCTTTTGAAGAGCAGTATCAGTCTCCACATGGTGTGAAAAACAACAATAGTCTTCACAAAAATATTCCAGCCAGTTTGTCAATCATAAACAAGCATTAACAAGCTCCTAGAGTGAGTGAATGAGTAAAAGTGACTCTTATATTTTATCCTCAAATGACCTGTAGCGGGTGTGGCAGTGAGACCACTCAGTCCGCAGTGAAATGTAAAAGATTTTATTGAGGGAAAAGTGCTGACAGGTCAGGACCACACCTGGAGTTGGGATCCTAGAGTGCCAGCCCATGTGGGCTTTTAAGCATTCTGGACTAGGGCAGGGAAAGGGGGAGGCTGGGTGTTGGTTTTAGCCAATGATTGTTACAAGAAATAGGCAACTTAATTTAAATTTCCCCGCCAAGGTTTTGCTTGTGGGAAGCAGGGGAATAGAACAAAGGGTGGTGATGGTCAGCTGGTTAGGGCTCCCATTGCTCAGAAAACAGCAGAAGCAGAGTTACAGAGTGACAGGGTTATGTAGTTACAGAGTTACAATTACAGTTACTAGCTAAAGTAATGAGTTACCAGAGAAGTCTTATCCACAGCACACTTATATTTATATCTTAAAATCATTCATTATCCATTTTTCACAATCCAAGTCAAATATTGTATTCCATCTTTATGTCCTCCACCATATTAGACCAATAAAAGAATCATAAGATAGGTAAAAACTGTGACACATGGAATAAAACATGCAATAAAAATGCTTGTGAGACTAAGAAGACATAGAATTTAGCATTAAATGTTTCAAAAGAGGCATAATTAATATATTAGAAGATAAAAAGAACCAGGAGTAAGTAAATGGAGTTCTGAAGGCAATATTATATCACATATAGACTACCAAGAAAAAGAAAGTAAAAATAAATGAAAAATTTGTAGTTGAAGAGGCCAATAAGTGAAATAAATACCAACAGTACATTTGAACTAACAGAAGGAAGAATCAGGGAATGTGGAGAAGTATTAGACTTTATAAACTCTAGAACACCAGAATAAAGGATGAGGCTAAGTGGGAAATGAAGATGCCAGACAGGATGTTAATATATGCATATTGAAAGTATCAGGACTTGAAAAATTGTCCACTAAAGTTGAGATTTATACTACCACATAAATCTACTAATACTTTTGTACTCTTTATTTAAAGAACCTAAATTGCTTTCTTGTAGTGAGTATATCTATGAGTATTTACCAAATTTAGTCATTTCTAAATAGCAAATTAAAACATTAATATTTAAAAGTAAGTGTTTCATTATAGAAAATGAGCACAATCCTATTAAAACCATTTTGTAGGAAGTATCTACTGACTGCCAAATGACATGCATTGGTTGAATATTGATAATATGAAATCTTGTGTTACATGGTTGATGCTAAAGGTGTAGGATTATTATATTATCCAACAATTACAAGCTGATTTTGTGTCCCATTCTCCTTTCTTTGACTATTCTTTCATGAACATTTATGTGTTCATTATTATAGAGCTGAATTATTTATTATGTTTTATAATATTATAGACATAACTTTTAAGAGAATGAATTATTATATGTATATACCATTATCTCATTCTATACCTTTTTAAATCAATCAATCGCCAAATCAGTTTTCTGAAATTACTCTGCTGCCAAGAAGAATATGGTCTCTGATGCCTCAATATAAATTCTGATTCTTACAGAGTGGAATTGAAGGATCTCAGTGACCTGATCTATTCACAGTACCATAAGTCACCAAGACCTCTAAAATAGTTTGTCACATTGTTGGCTCTCTGCTTTTTGTCAACTCCTACTTCCCAACCCTAGTGACTCATTTTCTAGACTTTCACAGAAACATTACCTGGTCAGGTTCCTTTTTTGGAGCAACTATTAAGTGTTTGTCCTATGATACAGTTTATTTCTCATATTATTTAATCACCAAACATCAGGGGCAATAATTTCCATTATCTGAATCCTGAAGCCATATACAGAAAAAGCATGATTCAAATTCAGATGCATTGGACTTGCCTGGATGAGCTTGGCCAAGCCCATAAGTGTTTCAGTGCATGAGGTTTTTATTCAGCATGACAAGACAGCTTAATAAGTGTTCTTGGAGAGTACCTTATAGGTAGTGAACTTAGTTTTGGAAGAGTAGTTGTCCTCAGTCATCCTTAGTTTATCTGTTTGTTAGGTAGATATAAATTCTAATTGAGAACACTCAAATTTTCACTTTTTTTTGTCAGTCATGGGGCCTGAACTCTGGGCCTGGACACTGTCCCTGAGCTCTTCAGCTCAAGGCGAGCACTCTACCACTTGAGCCACAGAACCACTTATTGTTTTCTGGTTGTTAATTGGAGATAAAAGTCTCACAGATTTTCCTGCCTGGGTTGGTTTTGATCTCAGCCTCCTGAGTAGCAAGGATTACAGGCGTGAGCCAACAGTGTCCAGCTTTTTCATTCATTTTTTTTTAAACAGTAGGTTTTCCCCCACCCCTATTTTCATGGCTGTTGGTAGAACATAGTTACCTGTAATCTTGGACACTACTTTTCTTAATGTCAGTACCAATGACTTCTTTTTTTGTTGTTGTTGTTGGTTGTGGGCCTTGAAGTACCAATGACTTCTATCTTATGTCAACATTCACCAACATATCCAAGTAAATTACTTTTCTTAGGTGTTTGTACATTTGTCTGATTAAGAAGTACTTTGAATCAGATATTTAGGATATGCACCATTTTCTTCCTCATTTGCAATTGAAAAATATGTCCATCTTTCATAAATTCTGGGAACATATCAATATTTTTAAATTGAAATTAGTGCAGATGTTGGTATTTTCAATGACCAACAAAACAGTTTTACTACCATGAAGAAAGCACTAGATTTATTGGATATATTCAGCAATTATAGTGACATAGAAGATAGACAAATTAGAACAGTATATAAAAATACATTGGGATGTCACTATGAAGTTCCTCATTTTAAGCAACAATTTATAATCAGGAATTGTTATTCTAGTTCAGAAAATGTTAGATACTAATATAAAATATAAAAATATCACTGATAAGAAAACTTGAAATAACTGTAGTCAATTTAATAATCAAAGAATATAAAATTTGTTCTCATCATATGGTTTTTGCAATGATCAATGACTGAAAACTTGTGGTGTACTTGCTACTTAAACATTATGCTTTAAGATTAAGAAATTTCCTAGCAACCTTTATTTATATTAACTTCTAGTCCAGCATTAAATGGATATTTTTTAAACTACAAAAAGATACCCAAGTTTAAACAACACCCTACTTATTCAGGTATATACTAGAGCCTTATTTTTTAAAATAAAATACCAACATGTTTTACTATGTTAATATTTTGAGTACTAAGTGGAATTTTTATGTTTTTCAATATGTTGATTTATAAAAAGTATTATTGAGTTGAAAGGCATAATAATTATTGCTAAATGTTAAATTGTTTCCTGTTCATAATTCTTTTTATAGCATTTATTACTTCCTTATTCCGAAGACTATAAATGAAAGGATTTAATAAAGGAATTACTAGAGTGTAAAAAATAGCAACAGATATGTCTTTATTCCCCTCATTAACTGAACTGGGTCGAAGATACATGAAGAGAAGAGAACCATAGAATATTGACACAGACAAGAAGTGGGATGCACAGGTAGATAAGGCTTTGCCTCTTCCCTCTTTGGATTTCATTGTGAATATAGTGAAAAGAATATAGAAATAGGATATTAAGACTACAGTAATTGTAAAAATTTGAATGGATCCTGACAAGATAAGTATCATTAATGAGTTGATATATGGGTCAACACAGGAGAGTCTGTATAAGGGAAGGACATCACAAAAGAAGTGATTGATTTGATTTGACTTGCAGAAAGTCAGCCTAAATAATAGTCCTACGTGAATGATCGAATGCACGTTTCCAGCAATGTGGGCACCTGCGGTCATCTGAATGCAGAGTTTCTTAGGCATTCTGGTATGGTACTGCAGTGGGCTGCAAATGGCCACATAGCGATCATAGGCCATTGCTGCCAAAAGGAAGCAGTCTGTAGTTTCAGCAAAACAAAAAAAATAAAACTGTGCCATGCATTCATAGAGGGAAATCCTTCTGTCTGCAGAAAACAGGTTCTCTAACATCTTTGGAGTAATGGCAGTGGAGCAGCAGGAATCCATGAGAGCCAGGTTTCCCAGAAAGATGTACATTGGTGTGTGAAGTCGGCGTTCCATGTAAATCAGTACCACCAATCCAAGATTCCCCACCATGGTGACCAGATAGATGGCAAAGAACACCACAAACAGGAGGAACTTCAGCTCCGGATGATCTGTGAATCCTATGAGGATGAACTCGGTTATGGAGGAGTGGTTGTCCTCAGTCATCCTTAGTTCATCTGTTGAGACTATGGTTAGATATAAATTCAAATTGAGAGCACTCTATTTTCATTCATTTAAAAAAAGATAGATTATTTTCTGTTTTTATGGCTGTCAGTAGAATACAGTTACCTGTAATCTTGGACATTACTTTTCTTAGTGTCAGTATCATTGACTTCTCTCTTATGTCAACATTCACCAACATATCCAAGGAGGATAATTCACCAACATTTGTCGTAAGAATCCCAGGAGGATGTTCAAACTGTACAATGTGTTTCTTTATATCTTGCATCTTTATATACAGGGGTCTATATATTGGGTTTTTGTTACTAAATAATTTTAATATCAGTTTTTGAAGCTCTCTAATAAAAGTTTACAATCCACTATCCTAGATGTGGTGATTATTTTTAATGTGGAAAACTAATTTTATACATTCTTCTAGAATGTATATTTTTAGGAAGCATGTTAGAGATACATGTTAAATGAATATAGCAGAGCTCACACAATGTTCATCTTCAATGATAATTATTTTGGAAAGCTAAAGAAGTAAACAACGTGAATCAAGTTGGATTATAGTTACAAAAGTTCATATGTTGAAGTGAAATAACTTTGGTTCAAAGAGAACAAAAGTGAAATTACAAATAAAGAAATAAATTAAAATATATTATTACGTGTGATTGATTTTCTTCACAATAACATCTATTTTAATAAAGACTCACCATTTCTTGTCATTATTTCCAATTTTCTACAAATATCTCAGTCTTTTCTCCATTATGTGCCATAATTCATGTATGGTGCTACACAGTAAAGTCATGTCTGAATAACTCAGGTGTACCAATCTCCCATACTGAATTGTGAAGCATGTCTTTTAGACAGGAAAATTTATAATTTCTTCTTTAAAAGCTGTATTGATTTTGCTTTTAAATGTATCATTACTATTTCTTTATTACTAATACATGTCTTCAGGTTTATATTTAGATAATTCTGAGACAGGAATTATGCAGTACTATGGGGCTGCTGTGGGCATAGCTGTCATAGGACTCATAACATGCACAAGACCTGCCCTGCTTATAATCCTGAGTAACACAAACACTTTCTATGGAGAGAAGACAGAATTCATTACAATCTTAGATCCTTGCTATTAATCTGGGAATGCTGACTTTCTTCCATTACTCTACAACGGATCCTTAGTGAGCTGTTGGAATCTCAACTCTGGTGGACTTGATGGCAAACAATTTCACTGCAATCATCTTAAGAGATATATATATATATATATATATATATGTATATACATATATACATATATATGTATATATATATACATATATATATGTTTCCCCCAAAAATGGTTATTAGAAATCACATTTAATATACATGCCACACATTTTGACTGGATTATTTAAATTTCACTGGCATAATTTGCATTTTTTGTTATTTAGAAAATAAAATGAGTAACAGTATAATACCTCATCCTAAAATTACATACTATTCACTTTTTAAAAAAGTAAACCTAGACATTTAAAAATGGGAGTTGAAATTTCAGAATATTGAAAAGGTAAAAACAATTTTGAAAAGTAAATATAGTAGCTAAAATTAATGTGATTTCCTTACCTTCTTTTTAATTTTGAAAAGTAAATATAGTGCCTAAAATTAATGTAATTTCCTTACCTTCTTCTTCTTTTTTTTTTTTTTTACAGAGAAAAGATTTTGGCTAGTGCGTTGTTTGCTTTATGGTGAAGGTGTCAGAATTGTAATGTGTACTTGCACTTTGCTATCCAAAGTATTCAGGATGAGATGAATAACAATCTTAGAGGCAACCTTTCAGTCATTGTTCTTAATTATGACCCTTACATTGTGAAGTTAAACTGTTCCATCCAGTCCCAAAGGGAATTCATTGCAATGACATCAAAGCATTTTGAAAGTCCTAAAAATACAAACCACATGAAATTAATTGAAGTTGTCCTGTGAGACAAGAAATTAAAACAAACTAACATTTGTTTGATGGTTATCTTCATCTTGTTGATTTGTTCATAGCCCTCGATATTTATTGATTTAATTATAAAAGAGACATTTCTGCTATGGATATTTTTCAAGAGTGCACAATGGAATGATGACCAAAGTAACATACAGTTTTCAAAAAAACATAACCAAGATACAGAATATAAGGATAGAAAGATTTCTGGGTTCAGTAAAAAGAATCTCTTCTTTTTGTTTTCTGAGCGTGGAACACAAACTCAGCTCCCGACCTCTTCATTCACTGGCTAGTGCTCTACCAACTGAGCCACTCCTCCCAACCCTCTAAAAATACTCTTGAATTGAACACAAACAATATACATCATCACTTTTCCAGAAAATAATCACTTTTCTCCCTGGTGTCAATTAAGTTATATAATATCATAAGTAAGTCTCATCAGCAGTTGTGTGAAATTCTACATAAAATTTAAGGTAGATGATGAAGACATACATAAAAAATATTGGTAGGATTGCAATAGGGAAAGGAAATCAGTGGGCTTGATTCTGACTGATAATGTCCATTAAAAGAGGGGTTGTACATTAAATTCTAACTGTAAAAACATCATGAAACCTTGTTGAAGTATCCAACACATAACCCTTTATTGGACCCTTTATAATTAAGTCAGAAAATAGATGTCTCTGGATATCTGCTTGATATCTATTTTGAAAAGTTTCATCATATTTTTGTCTCAGAAGAACTACAAAATTAGAAACAGGTAATTGATGTGAAGGCATATGAGATTCATATAAAGTTTATGGAATATACTCATAAGCTAA
This sequence comes from Dipodomys merriami, assembly GCF_024711535.1. Lineage (NCBI taxonomy): Eukaryota > Metazoa > Chordata > Mammalia > Rodentia > Heteromyidae > Dipodomys > Dipodomys merriami. The sequence continues at coordinate 90,146,300 of NW_027203381.1, forward strand.
TCCAAACTTAATACACCTATTGCTTGGAAATAAGGTTTTATTCTCTTCACTAGTGAATTATAGCTTATTAGCAGAATAATTCCTGTTATATTCTGAACCCTCTTGTATACATATTTCCTGATTTTGTTATATCACATGAATATAAAGCATAAATTTCTTCTTTGCATGACCTAGTAATTGAAGACTGACAAAGTAATAAGGTAATAATTAGATCAGGTCATCCAATTAACTATCCAATAGAAATTGACATGATGAATTTCATGATCAATCATGACAAGGTCTAGAGGATATTTGATATTAACTACCAGATTTTCTAGCCTCTTCTGTAGGTTTGAAAAACATCTTCATTTTAAGGTACAATTTACTTTCAATGCTATTTAATAATCAATTACCAGAAATGAAATTATCTATCTCCCCTAAAATCAAGCTTATAGAAAAAGGAAATATTGATGCCAACTTCAATACCATCATACCTGTTGGGATGAACATAAACAAGCTACTCATTATTTTAATGTATAGGAGTTTATTCAAGAAAATTATTAAAAAAGTCTAGCTGTTGTATTTGGTTGTTGTATTCATGTATGTGGATATGTATATAAGTAAATATGCAGTTTTATACATATATGTATATATAGTATATATATATAGCAATGATTTTGCAAACATACACACACACACACATATATATATCTATACACATACACACACTTACATATATGTATTTAAGACATATATAGCTTAATGTCCAGAGGATAGTATATTTTCAATTAAATTTTTTTCCTAATATTTGTTTATTTTTGTTTAGCTATTCATGATTTCATTCTTTATTTGCAAATATATTCATCTTTTGTAAATGCTATGAAGGTGTTCAGAGTTTTGACTGGAGTCAGTTCAGGCTTTGGGAAAGCCGAATGACTAACAAAGCACAAATGACTAACAAAGGCACAAACACTTTGATTTAATAGATAATCAGTCAATAGAGTGTCACATGTGATGGCAAAGTTACAAACTCTATGTAAAAATTAACACACAAATAATTTTATTATGAAGACCATAATTTTTAATCACAGACAGACATATCACAACCATGTCACAAAAATACTCTAATAAATGAACCCTAAGATATGTACTCAAATGTTTTTTTTTCTTTCATGCGATTGTGTCTAACACATTATAAGATTATTTCTTTGTTGCTTTGTATGTCCCCCCCCCACACACACAGTATCACCCCTGCTTTCACTGTATTTGATGTCGGTATAATTTGTGGAGGGGAAGGGGAAAACCAAATCGTTTAAATAGGGATACAGGTGGACCCATTGCAACAATGAGATGTACAAGTCGTTATGTCGAAAACGAACTTTACAACTTTGGTGCGGGGGCGGGGGAGCGGGGGAGTATTGGGTGGGGGTGCAGGGGGAGGATGGGAAGGGTTGGGAAGGGGAAACAAAGGAGGAGGCTACAATGCTTGATAAGAAATGTACTCATTATCTTGCCCATGTAATTGTAACCCCTCTGTGCAGTATTTTCACAATAAAAAAATGAAAAGCAAAAAAAAAAATTGAGAGTAAATTGTTTAAGAGAGTCATTTTTGACTACAATACCTTAATTCACTTCTGACGGATCCTACTATTACTTATATTGGCAACTATATTTTAATAGAATGTTGTCTTTCTGAAATATCTTGAGATGGATGCCACCCTATTTTAATGAGTCAAAGTTCTGAATACAAAGTGGCAAACTTTGGCGCGGCGGGGGCGGGGAGGCGGAGGGGAGGGGTTGGGGAGAAAAAAATGTTTTTACTACCTCTAAAATAATAATGTGTGTTATTAAGTTGAAATAACAAAGGAGGAGGCAATAATGCTTGATAAGAAATGTACTCATTACCTTGCTCATGTAACTGTAACACCTCTGTATGATATTCCCCCCACATATACTATATATATGTATATATGTATATATATATATATATATATATATATATATATATATATATATAACGTTTCCGTGACAGAAGGTACTTGCTTTACAGTGTTATAAAATTATCTTTTTTATAATCTTTCTCACAAGATTTGTAACTTCCTTATTTCTAAGACTATAAATAAAGGGATTTAGTAAAGGAATTACTACAGTATAAAAAACAGCAACAAATATGTCTTTATCCCCTTCATTAGCTGAACTGGGTCGAAGATACATAAAGAGAAGAGAGCCATAGAATATTGACACAGACAAGAAGTGGGATGCACAGGTAGATAAGGCTTTACCTCTTCCCTCTTTGGATTTCATTGTGAATATAGTGAAAAGAATGTAGAAATAGGATATTAGGACTACAGTAATAGTAAAAGCTTGAATTGACCCTGACAAAATAAGTATCATCAAGTCATTAATGTAAGGGTCAACACAGGAAAGCCTATATAATGGAAGGATGTCACAAAAAAAGTGATTGATGTGATTTGACTTGCAGAAAGTTAACCTAAATAATAGTCCTACGTGAATGCTCGAATGAACGTTTCCACCAATGAGGGCACCTGCGGTCATCTGAATGCAGAGTTTCTTGGACATTCTGGTGTGGTACTGCAGAGGGCTGCAAATGGCCACATAGCGGTCATAGGCCATTGCTGCCAGAAGAAAGCAGTCTGTAGTTTCAGCAAAACAAAGAAAATAAAACTGTGCCATGCATTCATAGAGGGAAATCCTTCTGTCTGCAGATAATAAGTTCTCCAACATCTTTGGAGTAACGGCACAGGAGCAGCAGGAATCCATGAGAGCCAGGTTTCCCAGAAAGATGTACATTGGTGTGTGAAGTCGGCGTTCCATGTAAATCAAGGCCACCAATCCAAGATTCCCCACCATGGTGACCAGATAGATGGCAAAGAACACCACAAACAGGATTATCTTTAGGTTTTCCTTATCTGTAAATCCTGTGAGGGTAAATTCAGTCGTGTAGGAGTTGTTCCCATTCATTATTACCTTGTCTGTCAAGATAGGAATTATGAAGATACAAGGTTTTAGTTGAATGTTTAAATTTTTTTTGCTCCTTTTTTCTTTCATAACAGTTAAAGAAATTTCTTTTATTTTTTTAATTGTGAAAATACCATACAAATCAGTAATTTTTAAATAGCATCTTTCTTTAAATTAAAATATACATTTTGAACTTTTTTTCTGTTTCATCATAAAATGCAATAGGGTTGTAAAGTTCATTTCCAACAGTGTCTAGTGAGTATCATTGTTGCATTGGTTGGTCCTTTGTCCTGCTGTATAATCTTGTGGGGGGGGGCTGGAGGGGTGGGTGGGAGGGGGGGCTGGGAGGGGGGTGAGTTGTAGGAAGGGGAACAGGAGGGGGGAAGTGGTAATCAAGAGAAAATTAGGGAGGGGGAACAGTATTTAAAAAGAAATGTACTCTTTATCTGATCTTTATCTTATGTAACTGTAACCCCACTGTTCCTCACCTTTACAGTAAAGTTTAAAAAATGCAATAAGAATATATATGTGGACAGAATTAGAAAGCTAGCAAAACGATGGATCGTTACTCTCTGAATTTTAACACAAAATGAGAAAAGTCATTGAAAGCTATTTACCACTTTTCAGGAATTTACTTGAAATTATCTCCATAATTCTCTGCATAAAGTTGAAATTAAATTCTGAAATCAAAATTTCTTTTGATTTTTGTTATTTATTTGTTATTTAAATGATTCATTGGGACATAATAACTGATGAACGTTATTATATAAATTCTGTGGTGAAAATGTTTATATTTCCATAATCAAAGCATTAAAAAGAAAACAATAAAAACTTATTTATTCCAAAGCATTAAATGTAAAACTTCTAAAATATAAAAGTACTGTATATAATCTATAAAGTCATTGACAAATTACTCTGTCTGCATGCCTTTATTACTTAATTGATTTTCTGTAATTTTACCTATATAATTTGAAATTTTATAATTAGAAATACAGATGAATTACCATATTATTACTTCATCTTAGAACCACATACCACTCAATATTGACTATAGAAAGATAGAAAATAATTAAATTTAGGAACAATGAAAATTTTTTAGCAATGTGAAGACATGTATTTATGAGCAGTATAATTAGCAATAAAATTTAATTTGAAGCTTCCCTTACTTAGATTTCACAAAGAGGTTTTTGCTAGTGCACTGTTTGCTTTATTGTTAAGGTGTTAGAATATATATGTACCTTGTTTTCCAAAAAGCTTGGTTTAAGGAAATGAAGATCTCACATACTAGGTCAGTGGTAGTAATTATGTCTATTATACTTGCAAATTTAAAGACTTCTTCAGATCCTAAAGGAATTTCCCTGACATCAGTGCATTTCTTTGGGGACACTAAGTCCTAAAATACAAACCACTTGATATTAATTAAAGATATACTGTGAAACAGTAGGAATAAAATAAATGACCCTCACTGAAATCTGGTGATCATCTTGGTTATTGTGTGTAGTAAAGTGGGTTGGTTGAAGCTTATATATTTGATAGCCTTGGTACTTACTGGTGAAACAGGAAAGTGAGAGACTCTTATCCAACCACTGATCTAACCTAAAAATATCATGGCTGTTTCTTAGAGTAGTTTTATGGCAAAGTGATGTGATAGTCAAGTGGTATTGCTGACAAACTACAGCTCCACCTAGTGTTAAGTTGCTTTAGGATGAATCAGTTAGAACATATAACAGAGACAACAAACTCGCTGAAAATACAGTTTACATCTAGAGAACATAACACCCTTGTACCATTGAAGTACAGTAATTTGAAATATTATTAAACTAGAAATCAAGTAGTAGTCCAAATGTATGTAAGTATATTTAGATCTATGATAGAGATGAATTTGTTACATGGTGTCTAGGGGGAAGATGGATTTAAAAATAAAAGGATTTTAAGAATGGGCTTTTGAATGGAATGAAAGGGATAGAGTGGATAGCAGGCACATAGTGCTGCACTCAGCCACTGGTTTGTGATCTAGTCTAACCACAGTTTTGCCAAGCCTGGCTTTGAATATATTTCCCTGTTCTCTGAATCAAGCATGACTAAGATCACAGGCTTACTCATACATGCCTGATTTGGACAAACCTTTGTGGAATTGTCAGGATCATGAATGACAAGGGAAGGCCAAGAAATGATCACAGACTGGAGGAAATTAAGGAGAGATGATAATGCAAATGACATACTGAATTAAATTATGGAACAGTAACATAACATTAGGGAAATACTGCTGAGTTATAAAATAAAGCTTGTAGGTTAGTTTAATATTATTGGATTAGTATTACCATTCTAGTTTGGTAAGCGTACTATGATTATGATTATATAACATATTCAAAATAAGATAGGATGGATAAAGTATACATGGGACTTTTTGAACTATTTTTATTATACCTCTGTAAGTCTAATATTTTATTAATAATGAAGCTAACGAAAAGTAAAAAGCAAAGAAAGAAAACAAGAGAAAAGGTTAATATAGAGTAAATCCCTTGTTTATCAAATAAGTAGTAGTAAAATTGATTTCTTTAAGATAGACAAACCAAGAGTAACATAAACGCAGATATGATGTATTGAGTATATAATTAGCATACTATCACAAAGGGCATAGCTAAAACAAAGCACAAATTACCTGATATGCCAGAAGTTTTGTAAAGAACAAGTTATAAGTTATAAGAATGGAAGCTTCTTTGTACAAGTACTTAAAGAAAATAAAAAAGATATTAAAAAGAGATTAAAGTTAAAACCATATGTATAATAAAAATACATATAATTAATTTTAAGTATAATAACCTGGCACTGGTTCAACGAAAACCATCATTTGTAGAAATGTATGTGAATACTATTAAGTACCTATTCCAAGTGTTTCATGTTTATCAAAATAGCTACATAGTTGGCATGGACATGTAGCCAAAATTATGACTTAGTATGATTAAAAATTTTAACTTAAATATAAACAGAAAACATACAGAAAAAAACAAAGCAAAGTGTTATATATAGTATCTTTGGGGAAACTTTTAGTTCTTATTCTGGGATAACAATTGTAAAACATTAGGGATACTTTCTTAACCCAAGCAGGAAACTTAGTAGTAAGAATCTTAGAAACTAAGTAGTGAGAAACGACTAAGATTTTATTGAAATTCTCACAACCAAATTCTCAGAGTTTTACTAGTGAAAGAATAATACTGTACATCACAACTAAGAAAATAGGTACTGGCAAGTATGCAGCCAAAAGAGAATTCTAATACCATGTTGGTGGGAATGTAAACTTGTTCAGCCACTCTGGAAAGCAGTATGGAAGTTCCTCAAAAGACTACACAGAGAGCTTCTCTATGACCCAGCAATTTCCAGTAGAACACAAACAAAGCCACCCTAAAACTAACAGCAAAACCATGATCATTGTAGCATTATTCACAATAGCCAAGATATGAATTCAACCCAGATACTCATCAATGGAAGAACAGATCAAGAAAAATTGGTATATACACACAATAGAATTTTATGCATCAATTAGAAAAAATGCTATCATACCATTTATAAGAAAATGGAAAGACTTGGAAAAAATTATATTAAGTGAAGTAAACCATACCCAGAGAAAAAAGGTTGCATGGTTTCCCTCATTTGTGATAGATAGAATATACCTATAAATCTGTAAGTAAACACTGTGTGGTATGCAAGTGGGTACAAATAAATTAATTGAAGCAAAATAGATTCCATGGACAGCTCAAATAGTATAATCTTTCAAAAAGACTAGACAAAAGCCCAACAAAATTGACATCAGGAAATGAGTACTTGAGGGTGGGGAACGAGGGAAAGGGGGTAGACAAAGGGGAGAATGCAGCCAAGAATTCATTATATATATCACAAAATTAAGAAAAATAAGGGAAAGATGGATTGAAGGGGATGAGAATGTTGAAGAAGGTGATACTAATCAAGATGCACTATATTAATAAGCTACGTTGTTATATGCATATCCTTTGTACAACTACTTAAAGATAATAGCTTTTTAAAAAAGAGTTTGTAAAAATATATCATTTCAGGACCAAGTGTTTCTCTTGAAAAGTTAGTATATGGAAAAGATATTTTCTTAGGGCAAATATCTACAAAAGTAGTTCTGATCTAGGAAAACCAAATAAAACATTTTGTCCAATTCTTCTTAAACCATGTGAATACACAGTTACATACCTTCTGAATAAAGATTTGAAAATACAATCAGGTAAGTGTGATTGTAACATAAATTGTATGCTTCTCAACAGAGATTGTATCATTTACAATATTGTATGCCTTACAATACCATTTTACTCTATGCTGCTTAGAAGTTAAGAACCATAGTCTTAGATACTCTTGAGGGAAATGAACTTGTAAATTCCAAAGCATTTTAATAATGACCTTAATATAAGGTTTATACACCCTGGCTCAGGCAAAAACATTTTTTTTTACAAGAACTGAAATTCAAGGTTTTGAATGTTTTATTTTTCACATTTCAGTTCACACATCCTTCAGTAAGAAAATTTTATTGAACCAATGTCTTGATTTCTTTTAAAATTAATGTCAGTAAAAGTAAAATTCAGTGTGACATCTACTTTGGAAATTCCCAATACAAGGAAGATTTTCACATAACAGCAACATAATAATATTGGTGTTTCTGAGGGGTATAGGTTCCCTCTCATCTACCTCTTGGCTTAGAAAGTATCTTTGAAACAGTCAGAATGCAAAAGGGCACCAAAAGTATAGTGTTAATTTTATCCCTATCTTTATAGAAGATGTAAAAGAAAGATTTTGTTATATGGACTCATGATGATAGCATATGACTCAATGATTTCCACAAACATGGATAATTTCTGCTTTGTGTGTCTTAACGCTTAATGAAACCTCCAAACAAAATTCATTTTTATTTATATTTTCAACTAAGACATAGAAATATTTTCTACAGGAAAGTTTCTCTATGCAGAAAGTGAAACCTAGGTGCCTTCCTATATGAAAGAGTCCTTCTAGATATTTTTACTGTTTCAAAAATTAGTCTGTTGAGTACATTTTTCTTTTTGTTTAATTAAGCTAACTTTTTATTTTTATTATCTTTATATATCTGTAAAGAGGTGTTTAATTAAATGTATTAATTTATGAGTAAAATGTATGATGATAAGTGTAGTTTTCTTTAAGTTTTATTAATTTGATTTGGGTTTACAGATCAGATGCTTTGTGGGAATTAGTCTCCTCAGGGTTACATGTTAGCTCAAGGTTTTGTTTTCTGCATTATTCTTTTAAAGTATATATATATATATATATATATATATATTTATATATATATATATTTAAAACCTTTAGAATTTATATTCTTTTAAAATAAGTCTCAGTGTCTATACACCCAAAGGACTTTAAGTCATTGCCTATTGATACATATTCATGTTTTCTTTATTACACAGTCATAATGTTTATCATCCAGAAAGTAAGAAACTATGCTGGAGTGGATGCAGAGTGAATGCTCTGTAACACTGTCCAACCGATGAATGAAAATTAAAACACAAGGACCTAGCACAAATATAGGCATGAAGGTATAAAAGGTGTAAAAAGTGAAAGGAAATACACACTACTACGATAACCATATTCCTCAATAACTAGTGAGCCCACAGAAATTTGTTTACTTTGTGTTTTTTGTCATTCTACTGTCATAAGATACGGTAAGACTGGATTTGGTTGTTTATACCTATAATATAAGGTAGAGGCAAGAAAAAGAACGTCACAAGTTTGAGGCCATTCTATTCAAAGTCAGTGAGGAAATCCTGTGTGATAAAGAAGGAAGGAAGGAAGGCGAGGAAGACAAGGCTGGCAAGGAAGGCAGGAAGGCAGAAAAAAGACAGAAGACACAGACAAGAAAGAAGGAAGGAAGGAAGGGAAAAAGGAAGGAAGGAAGAAAGGAAGGGTAAAAGGAAGGAAGGAAGGAAGGAAGGAAAGAGGGAAGGAAGGAAGGAAGGAAGGACAAAAAACAAAATCACTGGGGTCATATGTTAGATCTCTTATTTGACATATACTAGGACTTCAGTTATTTCACAGCACTGAATTTATATTCACAAAACATTTTCCTTATGAATTAGTTTATTCTTTATTTCTCAGAATCAAATTACATGGCTAGTCAATTTTTTCTGAAGTTATCTAAAGAATCTTAAAGTAATGCAATTTTGCACTTTTAATTAATCTGTAAGGTAGTTGTTTTTAAAATAAAGATAACGTAATGTAAAGATAACAATTGTAATCTCTGTGTTATTAATTACTGGCTTGCTAGTCCATAATGCCCAGTAGACTGGCTTTGCCCTACTGGGAGTCTCATGGCAGCATTGAGGGAGTTCTAATATTCACTTCACAAGCAGGGTTTAAGACAGGGAGAAATAAATACCATTCCCTTCAAACTGCTTTCGAAGAAAATGAAAATCAGAACAATTGTCTCTAGTACCTTCCTTTGACAGTATCCATGAAGATTTAAGTCTATGACATCCATTCTCAGACGTCTTATAGGAATTTGGTGAGAATGCAATTTTCTAATGTACTACCATTATATATTGTAAAATTAAAAACTTTTCTTATCAAGACTTTGTGATTTCTGACCAAAGGGATTGAAAGCAATCATAAAATCAAAATGTAAAATAAAACATGTTGTCTAGTTCCTATTAATTCTTACAGACACATAGTTACATATTTGTAAAACAAAATTTTGAACTCAGTTATATGATTGTTTAGTAGACTCTGAAAATTACACTTTATTTCACACTACTTATTCAAAGTACTGAAGAATGTTAATCTCATGGACAATTGGTAAAAATGCATCCTGGAAAACCACGTTTCAATGAGACTTCTAACAAAGTTCAGTACTCTTATATACATAATCACTGAGAAACTCTTAATTTTTTTCTTAACAAAAGTTTTAATTAAGAAAATATTTAGAAAGATTTTTCTGATTATGTCCTCTTTCAAGGTGAAAATCATTCTGACTTTGACAATGTTCCACATACAGTAAGCTTTTCCAATCACTGCAGATCATGTCAACATATGTATTTCAGAGAGACCTACGCCTCCTCATCTGCTTCTTGCTTTAGCCAGTGTTCCTGAAAATACATGAAATGACAGAGTTCAACACAATTGCAGAACAGAATTCAGCATTGCCTCCCTGGTGGCTATGAAATAAAAAGATGAGTTAATATTTTCTGGAGACTGGATTATGGCTTGCCGGGACAATGATCGCTATGAGCCTTACCAGTTCTCCTCTAGTGTATTTTAAAACAAAGAAAAAGTCCAAATGTTTTTGCCTTTGTGTCTGTATTGCAAATAAAGTTGGAAAATCTTTTTTCTACAGAATAGATTCTCCAGTAAAGGGGAGAACAGCTAAGTACTGGTGTTTCTACTTGGGTACTTCCTAGTTTAGGTCACTAAGGCACAGATCTGGATGGAATATTGTGTGAAAATGTTGCACTGAGTTGTTGATAATTTAGCGACACCTAAATTGCCACAGGACTTATTATCACTTACTGTCCAGGCTTATTCAACTCATGGATACATTTTTAGTCTATTTTTTACCTTCCTTTTCCTTTTCACTTATATTTAAAGCCAGAAATAGAAACTTATTCCAACCTCCTTGGAAATATATAGACATATAAGACATACTCATTTAACTGCATAGTTTTAAAATTGGTATTTTAGTGATTACTCCTCAGCTTAACTTTAATATGCAAGTAAACCATTAGAATATATGGGTGTGTACATGGATGTGTTTCCTTTTAACATTGAGATTATTATTATTATTACTATTACTATTATTTTGGTAAGTCATGGGGCCTGAACTCTGGGCCTGGATGCTGTCCCTCAGCTCTTCAGTTCAAGGCTAGCCCTCTACCACTTGAGCTACAGCACCACTTCTGGCTTTTTCTGCTTATGTGGTGCTGAGGAATTAAACCCAGGGCCTCATGCATGCGAGGCAAGCCTTCTTCCACTGAGCCACCTTCCCAGCCCCAGTAATGACTTTTTTTTAAACAAAGAATATTCTTTTCATATATTTTACTAAGAAAATATTTAAGAAAATATTAAAAGGTTATATGTTTTCATAAATTTAAAACAACTCGGATGTTGAGGAAGAGAAGAAAATAATAGAAATAAATATTTAAGTCACAAGATTATTACTTGATTTATTAGTATCTTAACATGAAAGAATTATGTGAACCAATAGTAATAACTATACAGACAAGTTGGTTCAGTTTATAAGATATGATCAAATTCTTGATAAATAGAAATAAAAGACTAATGAACTTGTCTTATTTGAAGAGTTTTGAGTCTGAAAAACATTATATTTTAAAAATATTTTAATTTCTTGCAAAATATCTCCTACTATGTATATTGCATTCATTTTGTCTTCCAAATTATAAACCAGGTAATTGATATCTAGTAATAGCTACCCCATTCATCTTTCAAGTAATTATATACTACAAAAATTCTTTTGTCTTAAAAATAGGTGTAAAATCCCCATGTTTTATGTGTGTTCATCAAAGAACAAAATGGCATCTTTCTATGTTTAGATTAATGAAAATCTGAAATGTAAGTATCACAGTGCAATCCCAGAAGTCTTTGCATGACAACTGGTGATTTTTCTGACCCCTCTCTCATTGCAGAGAGCAGTCTGAGGGGACATCATGGAGGCGAACCAGACTCTGGTGACTGAGTTTTTCCTCAAAGGAGTAACGGAGCGTCCAGAGCTGCGAGTCCCTCTGTTCCTGGTCTTCTTCTTCATTTATGTCATCACCATGGTGGGCAACCTAGGGTTGGTGTTGCTCATCTGGAAGGACTCCCATCTCCACACACCCATGTACTATTTCCTTGGGAGTCTGGCCTTTGCAGATGCCTGCACCTCATCTTCTGTGACCCCCAAAATGCTTATGAATCTTTTAACAAGGAATCACATGATCTCCAGGTTGGAGTGTTTCTTTCAATATTACTTTTTTTGTTACAGTGCAACCTCAGAGATATTACTCCTGATGATGATGGCCTATGACCGGTATGTAGCCATCTGTAACCCTTTGCTCTACCTGGTGGTGATGTCCAATAGACGCTGCACCTGGATGATCAGTGTGTGCTATGTCATTGGCTTCCTGCACCCTTTAATTCATGTTGGATTATTATTCAGACTAACTTTCTGCAAGTCCAATGTAATAGACCATTTTTACTGTGAAATCTTGCCACTGTTTACAATTTCTTGCACTGATCCATCTATTAATGCATTAGTAGCTTTTGTATTTGCCACTGTTATACAAGAATTTTCTTTTATTAGTATCATTGTCTCTTATACACGTGTCCTGTTTGCCATCCTGAAAAAGAGATCTGAGACTGGCAGAAGCAAAGCCTTCTCCACGTGCAGTGCCCACCTGCTGTCTGTGACTTTGTTCTTTGGCACTCTCTTCTTCATGTATGTGCGCCCTGGGACTGGCCCCGATAAATATCAGGATAAAATGTACTCTCTGTTCTACACTATCATAATCCCTCTGCTGAATCCTTTTATTTACAGTTTAAGAAACAAAGAAGTTTTAGGTGCACTTAGTAAAGTAATGAAATAACTGTTTCAGAAACCTTCCCAGGCTCTATTTTCTTTCTTTCATAATATATTTTAATGAATTATCTTGTGTTTTGCACATGAAAGTGTGTTAATCTCTCCTTGTCAAGCAGGGTTTCATATATTAGTTTAACCTGCTGTTCTTGAGTGGTAGAAACCCTCATTCCCTTGCTGTCTGAATTCTCACTCATTTAACCGTTAGAACTGGTAATCCCAGCAGTCAGCAAGCTGGGGCAGGATTGGGAACTGGCATCCAGCCTGGGCTACACAACAAGACTCTGTCTCAAAACAAAATAAACAGAATGAAAGAACACCTTTGGCAAAAGTCACTAATTCCTTCAACAAACCCCAGATTGTCTATTTTCTTTTGTGGGCATGGTCATGATCACACAAGAGTGCCTGAATTGAAAGAGAGTATATATGCTGTTATATGAGGTAAAAGTTTAGATTAATTATAGTTGTCCTTGTGATAATTTATTACATTGATCAAAATAGTAAGCCCATTAAGGATAGGTCCCTTTTATTTGTTATTTGAATTTAAAATCAGACCATGAAATGGAACTGAAATCATGAAACTGAAACTAATGTTACTTGTTTAATGACAAAGTACTTCCAATGTATATCCCAGCAAAGGAAAAATTAATACATAAGTACATTCTTACATATATTTAATCAATAAATATTTAATAAATGCTTGTTATAATTAGTAAATGTACATATAACATATTACGTATATATTAAATATGTACTTAATAAATATTTATTTATTTAAAGAATGGTTAATTCCTTTTCAACTGTACATTTTAGTCAGCATGTATAAACATAAAACTAAATATGAACTACAATAATATTGTTAAACCAAATGTAATAAGATATGTTGTGCTAATATACTTAAAAGAAATATTTCTATGAAAATTAAGAATACTTTTGAAGTGTAACATAATTTTATTGCATATCAAGCTTTATCAAAATTTATCAGTTACATAAATTAGTAGTTGAACATATTTTAATGAAACTTGATTAGAAAAATTGTGAGTTCTTATAAAACTACATTTTAGGTTATTAAGTGATATTATGGAATGCATATACCTTTTTTATAAAAGGAAAGGTTGGTAAACTTTATTTTATTTTTTTTAAATCTGTGAAAGACAGGATACATGTGACAAGTGGAAATAACAAATAGTAATTTATGGAAAATACATGCATTTGACATTACAAAGCATGATGTCCATGACAGACTTGAATGCATATTCTTGACACATTGATGCCAGTTGAAAGCTGTTAGGTCTTAGAATTTGACACCCACATTAAAAGAGCAGATAACGTTTGGTCAATTCATAATTAGTGACATAGAGATGACTCTTTTTGTTATAGAAACTGTGTAAGCTTGGTCACACTGCTGTGTAAGCAATCTGCTTGTCTCATGACATTAGCACATTTAGCTTTAAGATTATCTAGTGATTTGTTGCTTCCTGTAAGGTGGAACAGAAGACCTCAGTCACAGTGTGTTACGTTAATGATTCAGTCTTCTCAGAATCCGGTTCCTCCTCATGAGTCTTCCTTGTGTGCCCAGCGGTGTGGGCTCTGATGCCAACAGCCCTTTTCCTGGGGATGCAGAATCTCCACAAAAGTTATGCCTGAAGTTGACCTCAGTCATGCCAATTGCAAAAATTTCTCATTTCTTAAACGTGGCCATGTGATCCAGTGTATATCCTACAAAATTAAGAAGGTGAGGACAGGAGCGGGGAGGGGAGGGATGGGTGAGAATAATGGAAGGGCGACATTGATCAAGAGATATTATACTCATAAACTACTTAGTTGAAAATTGCAACTCCTTTGTACAACTACTTAAAGATACTAATTTTAGAAACTTAAAAATGTCACTACATAGACATTGTCCTTAACTACCTTTATTATCTCAAGAAAGGCCACTACTTCTTTGCAGCACGACCTTAAAGGATTACACCTGTGTCATATATATATATATATATATATATATATATATATATATATATATATAGTGTGTGTGTGTGTGTGTGTGTGTGATATATATATATATCACTACTTACTGAAGAAGTGACTTTTCTTATGTTTTCACATTATATTTCTAAATTCTTTGTACTTCTTTATTCTCTGTCACTCTCCCCTTCTTGCTTGTACCCTTCAAACAGTCCTACGATCATAATCATGTTATATACACACATATATATGTGTATGTGCATATGTATTTATGTGTGTCTATCTGTATTGATATGTAGACAGCTAACACATGCATAACTTCTGTTTATTTGTCCTGAAAAAGACTTCTTTTTAATTCTTTTTGGAAGAATAATGCTGTGTGGCTAATAATAAATGACTGGTAAAAATCAGTCCATAGATATTGTCTGTTATTTGTCTACTTTATAGTTTTAAGGAAAAATGCTACCAATTTATGGCATGACTTACCAAGTAGAGAATTTTATTCTGTTTTTTTCTCCCCCACATTTCCAATAGGTAACAATGAATTTTTATGTTATAATCATACATAGACACATTGTATTTCAATACTGTATATTCCCTCATCTTTTTCTTATTCTATCACTCTTCCTCATTCTCTTCAAAACATCTCCATGATTACAAACATGTAATATACGTATATTTATAAATATGTGTGATATCACATTGTTTTCATCATTCACAAGTTGAAGGGGATCAAATTTGATTCCTCAGCTTGGCTATTGTGATAGAGAGTGCTACACAAATCATGGGTGTACAAGTCCTGTGGACTGTTCTTCCTTGGCTGGTATTGTACTGACTGTCATCTTCCAAGTCTCAGTCTGCTGAGTAGCTAGGATAGTAGACCTGATTACAACATAGATACAAGAAACAAATGGTTTTAGTGGTGGAATATGGAAAGATCTTAATCTCTGATTTGGGTATATTTTTTCTAAAGTAACAGTGCTTTCCTAATAAAAATCAATCTGGTTAGATAATGTGCTTGTAGCACCATGAGAAAAATAAGGCAAATGACTGCAGGCTGATCTAAACTGTGTTCAGTGATGGTTTATAAACAAGCTCCTGGGAACCCTGAGGACACAGATTCTTTTTTCAGTCATCTTGCTGTACAGATGATTCAATGATTAGTTCACAATGCCCAGTAGAACAACACTGGCTCCCCCCTACTGGAAATTCCCTGGAAACAAGATAAAAATTTCAAAATGTTCCAATGGATCAACCTGTATCCCTATTTAAGCATTTTGTTTATTCCCTTCCCATCCCCAAATTAGAGAAGTGTATGTAGGAGATGCAGCCTCGCCCCCTAACAAATAGAGTGAAAAAAGGGGTTATACCGGGAGGAATATACAAAGAAACAAAGAAATCACATAGTATATTATAAATACGTTAGAAACAACAGCAAGAAAGGAAAAAATATTTGACCCATTGTAACAATGAGATGTACAAGACACTATGTTGAAAATGTTTAAAAAGGGATACAGGTGGACCCATTGCAACAATGAGAAGTACAAGTGGTTATGACAAAAACAAACTTTACAACTTTGATGGGGGGGGGGCGGGGAGTTTTGGGTGGGGGGAGGAGGATGGGAAGGGGAAACAAAGGAGGAGGCTACAATGCTTGGTAAGAAATGTACTCATTATCTTGCCCATGTGATTGTAACCCCTCTGTACAGTATTTTCACAATAAAAATAATTTGGGGGGTGAGTGGGAGGGAGCAATTGAGGCGTTGGGGAGGGAAGGGATAGTAGCAGACAAAGAAAGGAAGGGGTAACAATACTCGATGGGAATGT
Source organism: Dipodomys merriami (assembly GCF_024711535.1). Lineage (NCBI taxonomy): Eukaryota > Metazoa > Chordata > Mammalia > Rodentia > Heteromyidae > Dipodomys > Dipodomys merriami. Next base: position 90,162,660 of record NW_027203381.1, read on the forward strand.
ACTCATTATCTTGCTCATGTAACTGTAACCCTTTGTGCAGTATTTTTACGATAAAAAACATACAAAAAATTTCAAAACGTTTTGAAGAATTGGTTTGTCAGAGAAGTACTACTTCCTCTAGCTTTTAGTTTTGGGGAAATTGGTATATAAATAAACAATGCTTCTTTGTAGGCAATTGTATGTAATTTCCATCTTGTATATATATATATATTTCTCTTAATTTAGGAAGGGGAAGGGGAATAACGAAATGCTAAAACAAGGACATAGGATGACCCATTGTAACAATGATACCCACAAGACACTATATTGGAAATGAACTTTACAACTTTGGGGAGGAGTTTAGGAGGGGAAGAATAGGGGAGGTGGGAGAGGGAAGGGGTAGTAGGAGAAAAACAAGGGAAGGAGTAACAATGCTCAACAAGAAATGGATTCATCACCATACTCATGTAATATGATCCCTCTGTACAGCATCTTTACAATAAAATATGTATTTTTTAACGTGGCATTCTCCTCGGGTGTGTGAGGGGTTCCTGTCCAGATGCTGTTCTCTGGGAAGGGATGTCTTTTGCGGGATTCTCACAGTTCCTTTGGATGCTTCGGACCATCTGTGTTGGGGTGAGTTGTGACTGTGTCCATTGTAGGTTGGTTGTGGCAAGGCCTCTGCCTCCACCGATTTGTGTCTTCTTATGCAAACAGATTATAATCTTCTTTGGTGTATATCTCTGTATGATTTTAACTTACTTGGAGTGACTCTCTAGATGTGGAAAGCTTGAGGGGACCTTAAAACACGGCTTCTTCACAGAGAGCTGTTCCCTGTTATCTTTCCAACATCTTCCTTCCGCATCCTCAGTGATGGTTAAATATCTGGCTGAATTCGAAGAAGATACAAACATGTATAGAATGCAAGTAAATTATTAGTTTGTTTTATTTTTTATTGTACAGGTGATAAGTAAGGTAATGAGTACATTTCAGTAAGGTAATGAGTACATTTCTTCTTATTTTGTTTCTGGTTTCTTTTTTCCTGTCTACCATAGAGACATTCATGTTCTTGACTTTTAGGATGGCCATGTACTCTTCCACAGCCACCCTTCGTCCTGCTGCTCCCAGCATTGCTCCTTCTCTCTGAACTCATTCCTACCCCACAACACCTGCTTTCCAGGATTCATTTTCAACCATACGTTTATTTTCTTTCTAAGTCCCCTCTTGGTTTTCCTTCAGGTAGAATCTCTTACCCTTATATCTTTCTATTCCTCTTCTTCTATCACTGATACGTCTTCATTACCTGCACTCTTACCAGGCAACTGCATTATCCAAATATCATTCAACTGTTTTTCATTTTCCTGTTATATAATTTAAATTCCAGTGTGATTGTTTTTCATCCTATATTGTTTTCCTCTTTCTCTCTTTTCTCTTCTTCCTCTTGGCTCTTTGGGATCTGTCTCTCTCTCTCTCTCTCTCTCTCTCTCTCTCTCTCTCTCTCTCTCTCTCTCTCTCTCTCTCTCTCTCTCTCTCTCTCTCTCTCTCTCTCTCTCTCTCTGTTGAGCACATTTACCTATTCAATGATCTTCAGTGCACTAATCCTTCCCTACCCCAAACATTATCTTCTCACTACTACCACCCTTCGTTTTTTAAAAATTAGTTTCTCCTAACAGGCCTAGAACCTACCCCTTCCTTCTATGAACAAACAAATAAGTAGTATTTGTAAGTTTCACATCTGTAATAGCTTTTGTAGACAAATTTCTTCTTCCCGAGCAGAATTTTTTGGTTATATTAGAGCACAGATTTATGAACAATGAAAGTGATTATTTGATAACTGAGACTCATTCCTCCAATCCATCAAATGGGAAATGTCATAACCTAGTCCTTATCCAGTCTTAAGCAATCTACAGGATCTCTAACCAAATGATATGGGAGACTGAAACTTCCAACAAATTCAGGTACATAAATCCCATTGAAAAATTTCTAAGTTTGTGAATAAACAAGGCAATATGTCAACCTAAAGCACTAACAATTCCAAAATAAAGAAACCTAATACTACTAAAAGGAGGAAGAACTAAAAATCAAAAGAATTAAAAATGGAAAAGATGGTCAATGATATTTAAATGCCTAAATGAATTCAAAGAGGATACAAATATCGACAGAATACAAATAGATTAATCCAATAAAAACAGTGCACAATATGATAAAGGAAATTATTAAAGATACAAAATCTTATTTTTCAGTTCACTAGTGTTCAGTTGACAAAGTTGAGTGCCCTGGAATTTGCCTTCTTGATTGAAAATTTCCTTTATTCATATGAAATGACCTTTTCTATCTCTTTTGACCAATTTTGATTTGAAGTCTACTTTTCAGATGTAAGTATTGGATCTTTTATGACTTCAGTATAGCCATCACAGCATTCACCTGGTTGACAGCAGCCTGTATCATCTAGACTCATTTAAGACAGGTCTTATTTTATTTTTGTTTCCTTCCTCATTCACATTAAGATCGAATAATTTTTTTCTATCAGATACTATCTGTTTATACTTGCCTGGCATCCTCACCTAATGCATACATTTCTGAAACTCCAAAAACACAAAGTTGCATTTAGGAACAAGGACCATTTGTACATCTTAGATGGATTTTTTAAATACACATGTACACAACTTTTCATTGTTTCTGTATAATAGGATGTGTACCTTCTAGATGGCTAGAATCATTTGACAAATGATTCTACAAAGCAGGATGCATCTATTTGAATAAATTAAATTGTAAATGTATTTCACTCTTGGGGGAAATCTCAAATTTCTCATATACCAGGACTAATTTTATTTTATGGGTTATAAAACAATTATGGGTTATAAAACAATTATGAGTCCCTTGCAGATTGTCTTTGTAAATGCTTCAGATGAGTGTATTAACATTGAAGGAAGTCAGTGATGTATAAAGTAGGAAAAAGCTGGCCTAATATAAGACGATGCCAAGTGAAATGAACTCCAAGACATGGACGTAAGAGGTTTTTCTTTGTTGTTGTTGTTTTGAGTGTTCTATATGATTTCTTGTTTCTTTTGAATGTTCTTCCCCTTGTGGTACATCTCCTGTTGTCACTGTATTTGATTTTGGTACCCTGGTATTGTATATGCATTTATCTGAATTAGGGAAGGGAAGGGGAACAACAGAATGGGACAAAGATCGAGGGGGGGAAGCAATGCAACAGCAATATTCACAAGACAATATTGATGTTGGAATGAGCTGTCCATTTGCAGGGGGGCGGTTTGGGGAGGAGGGAAAGAAAAACAAGGGAAAGGGTGACAAGTTTGACAAGGAATGTACTTATTACCATTTGTACATCACCTTGACAATAAAAATAAAAAATAGAAAAAGCTGGTCTATAAATCAGAATCCCAGAATAGTATAGAGCTTTAGGACATGTATGTTATATCTTCATAAAGAATAATTTAAGTTCTGTGTCTCAATCCCTTCAAATACTGAAGATTATGTATACATTAACTATTGATTATATACATAATATGTATGCATATGTAGATATATACATACAGTTGTGAATAATACATAAAAGATTCTTAACTTTTGTTATTAGGTATTGGTTCTATTTTTTTCAGTGTAAGGACAGATATTTATGATTAAAAATTTGAGCCATTGAACTAGATGTGGTGGAGTACACCTGTAATTACAGATACTGGGGAAGTAGAGATCTAAAAGATAATGTTTTTAGGCCAACCCTCAAAAATCTGATGAAATTCTCATCTCAGCTAACAAGTAGGATATGATGAAGCACCTATGTACTGCAAGCTACACAGGAGGCATGAAATTTGAGAGCTTTTTGGAAAAATAACTAAAGCAAAGAAGGGCAAGGTGTATAATTCATGTGGTAAAATGACTACATAGCAATGGCAAGACCCTGAATTCAAACCCTAGTACCCAACAAAAATAAAGAAAGAGGAAAAAAAGAAAGAAAGAAAGGAAAAAAGAAAGAAAGAAAGAAAGAAAGAAAGAAAGAAAGAAAGAAAGAAAGAAAGAAAGAAAGAAAGAAAGAAAGGAAGGAAGGAAGGAAGGAAGGAAGGAAGGAAGGAAGAAAGAAAGAGAAAGAAAGAAAGAAAGAAAGAAAGAAAGAAAGAAAGAAAGAAAGAAAGAAAGAAAGAAAGAAAGAAAAGGACCAAGAAAGGAAGGGAAGAAAGGGAAGGAAAGAAGAAAGAGAGTTATGATCCTACATGGAAAGGGAAATCACTTCCATATTAAATGTGCACACAGTGTGTTTGTAGGTTGCTGGTGAAATGATGATTCCATTGAAGACTGTAAAAGGAGGATTTGTTTAATATGTGTTGATAGTGTGAAACTAGAGCTTTCTTAATATAATCAAGATGAATAATTCTTGTATTTTGAGGTCAATTTTGAGACAGGAAAATAAGTTGGATTTAAGATACTTCTTTGGAAGGGAAACTTAATTCATTGTTGGTGGGAGTGTAAACTTGTTCAACCACTTTGGAAAGCAGTATGGAGGTTCCTCAAAAGACTCCACATAGAGCTCCCCTATGACCCAACAATCCCACTTTTGGGCATTTACCCAAATGTTTACAAACAAGACCACACTAAAGCTACCAGCACAACTATGTTTATTGCAGCATTATTTACCATAGCTAAGATATGGAACCAACCCAGATGCCCCTCAGTAGATGAATGGATCAAGAAAATGTGGTATATATACACAATGGAATTCTATGCCTCCATCAGAAAGAATGACATTGCCCCATTTGTTAGGAAATGGAAAGACTTGGAAAAAATTATATTAAGTGAAGTAAGCCAAGCCCAAAGAAACATAGGTGCCATGGTTTCCCTTATTTGCAATATCTAATATATGTATGAGTCAAGCAGAAAAGGTCAGATAAGGTGATGTTAGGAAAATGAACCCTAAGATATGTATTTAAATGTTTTTTTCATGCATTTGTTTCTAACGCATTTACAAGATTATTTCTTTGTTGCTTTGTATGTTCCTCCCCCATAGTATAACCCCTGTTTTCACTGTATTTGAAGCCGGTATAATTTGTGGAGGGGAAGGGGAAAAACAAGTCGTTTAAATAAGGATACAGGTAGACCCATTGCAACAATGGAAGTACAAGATGTCATGTCGAAAACGAACTTTACAACTTTGGTGGTGGGGGGGAGGATTGGGTAGGGAGGTCGGGGGGAGGCTGGGAAGGGATGTGAAGGGTAAACAAAGGAGGAGGATGCAATGCTTGATAAGAAATGTACTCACTATCTTGCCCATGTTATTGTCACCCCTCTGTACAGTATTTTCACAATAAAAAAGATACTTCTTTGGATAAAACCAAAAGGATTTTGCTATGGTTGGACTCTGAGGTGCGGTTTTTTCACCTGTTTCCTGGTTCAATTGCTTGCATAATGAATGTTTAATATCCTTGCTTCATGATACACTCATCCCTGAAAGAAGGGCAGGTTTGGGGATGTGACCACAAAGCTATTAGTTTCAAAAAAGGACATGTTAACTCTCAGGAATATTTAAAGTTTCTAAATGGAAATCAGTTCATTTTATAGTTAAGTTAGGAACCATTAAGAGATGTAAGGAATCAGGGGTCAGAACAGATAATGAATAATCCAGAGGAGAGTTCCCAAATAGCTCTACAAACACTGCTGGCAAACATGATAAATGATAAGTTTGACAACTTGCAAAGGACTCTGTATGAGCGTGTAAGGGAGAGAGAGGAGGCATCCCAAAAGCTTATACAGGAATATCATAAGCGTGAGGAAGCTACTCAAAAACTGATACAGGATCTGTGTGAACAACTTGAGAATACTCAAAGAGAAAGGGAGGAATGGCGTGAGCAGGCTGAGAACACTCAAAGAGAACTGCAGGAATCCCACGAATGGGAGGAAAGAGAACTACAGGAATCCCACGAACTGGAGGAAGCTAATCAAAGAGTAATACAGGAATTGAGAAACCAGGTAGAGAATACACAAAGATCACTAAAGGCATTCATGGAATCCATTAACAAAGAGCTGAAGGAAGTCAGGGAGACCACAAAGGGAATGCTGAATGGAACCCAACAGAAGGAATGGGAGTCCAAAGAAACCATAACCAATCAACTAAGTGATTTGAGAAAAAACACTGAACACCAAATTAAGGAAGTAAAGAAATTCATACAAGACCTAAAACAGAGCTTCAGCAAAGAACTTGAAGCCATCAAAGCTGACCAAATAGAAGGAAAAGAGATAAAAAAACAAAGTAGAGAGTCTTGACAGCACGTTAAACCATGCAGAAGATTGAATCTCAGGGATTGAAGACAACCTAGATATTATAGAGAAAGAACATACAACTATCCAAGACAAGTCCAAGAAATATGATAGATCTATCCAACACCTGGAAGACACCATCAGAAGGCTTAATCTGAGGATAATGGGTGTAGAGGAGCACCTAGAAACAGAAGTTAATGGTCTAGGAAATTTGTTTAACATGATCCTAGCAGAGAACTTACCAAACATACAAAAAGATAGGCCTATTTTGATACAAGAAGCTTTTAGAACTCCAAATAGACCAGACCAGAATAGGACATCCCATTGTCACATTATAATCCACACAGGATCAACTCAGACCAAGGAAAAGATCCTTAAAGCTGTCAAGGAGAAAAGGGTAATCACCTATAAAGGGAAACCAAGTAGAATCACCTCATATTTCTCAGCAGAGACAATCAAAGCAAGAAGAGGCTGGAATGATGTACGCCATGCCCTAAAAACAAACATCTATCAACCAAGAATACTGTACCCAGCTAAACTCTCCTTCATAACTGAAGGCCAAATAAAAACCTTCCATAGCAAAGAAAAATTGAAACAATGCATCTCCACCAAAGCAGCCCTACAAAAGATTCTTAAAGATGTCCTACACATAGAAAACCAACAAGACCGCAATAAAGGCCAAGAAACTGCACCCAAACTGAGAATCCAAGAACCACAGGAAGAACCCAGTTTTTGCAGCCCCCAAGAAGGTGGATAACATGGCAGGAACTCCCAAATACCTCTCAGTCTTATCTCTTAACGTTAACGGACTGAACTCTCCAATTAAGTGACATAGACTGTCTAGTTGGATTAAAAAACAAGACCCTTCTATCTGCTGCCTGCAGAAGTCACATCTTGCCCGTAAAAACAAACACATTTTCAATGTTAAAGGCTGGAACAAAATCTACCAAGCAAACGGCCCCCATAAACAGGCGGGAGTTGCAATCCTAATACCAGATAAAATAGACTTCAAATTAAAATTCGTGAGAAGAGATAAAGAAGGTCGATACATACTAATTAAAGGATCTCTCCTTCAGGAGGATATTACAATTCTAAATATCTATTCGCCAAACAATGGAGCACCCAAATTTATCAAAGAAACACTACTTTCCCTCAAATCCCCTATAGATCCAAAGACATTAATTGTTGGGGATTTTAACACACACTCTCCCCACTAGATAGATCAACTCGGCAAAAACTCAACAGAGAAAACGCAGATCTAAACAGCTGCATAGATCAACTAGACTTAACAGACATCTACCGAACATTTCACCCAGCAGCATCAGAATACACGTTTTTCTCAGCAGCATATGGAACATTTTCTAAAATAGACCACATTTTAGGCCACAAAGCAAACTTGTCTAAATTCAGGAACACTGAAGTTATACCTTGCATCCTCTCTTACCACAAGGGAATAAAATTAGAACTCAACACCAAAAGCCACCAAAGAAAGTCCGGCATCACATGGAGGCTGAACAACACACTACTGAATCATGAGTGGGTCATGGAAGAGATTAGAAAGGAAATTCAAATGTTCATGCTATTCAACAAAAATGAACACACAAATTACCAGCTCCTCTGGGACACAGCAAAGGCAGTACTCAGAAGCAAGATTATAGCTCTGAGCATCTACATCAACAAATTGGAGAGATCTGAAACTAACAACTTAATGACACATCTAAACCTGCTTGAAAAAGAGCAGCAAGATAAACCCCAATCCAGTAGACAGAAAGAAATAATCAAAATTAAATCAGAATTAAATGAATTAGAATGCAAAAAAAAACTATAGAAAGAATCAACAAAACAAAGAGTTATTTCTTCGAAAAAATTAACAAAATTGACAGACCATTAGCAAATCTTATCAGAAAAAGAAGAGAACACACCCAAATTATTAAACTCAGAGATGAGAATGGAAACATCACCACGGAAACAACCAAGATTCAGAACACTATAAGGGAATACTTCTCAAAACTTAATGCTAATAATTTTGAGAACTTGACAGAAATGGACCTTTTCCTAGCAAATATTGACATGCCAAAACTAAACCAAGATGAGTTAAACTATCTTAACAGGCCCATATCAAGCATTGAAATAGAAATAGCAATAAGAGACCTCCCAGCTAAGAAAAGTCCAGGACCAGATGGTTTTACAGTGGAATTTTACAAGGCCTTCAAAGCAGAGCTCACACCAATACTCCTCCAACTCTTCAATGAAATTGAAAGAGAAAGCTCACTACCGAACACATTCTATGAAGCCAACATAACCCTCATCCCAAAACCAGGCAGGGACTCATCAAAGAAAGAGAACTATAGACCCATTTCTTTGATGAATATTGATGCAAAACTTCTCAACAAAATTTTGGCCAATCGACATCAACAATTCATCCAAAAAATCATACACCACGATCAAACAGGATTCATTTCAGGGATGCAAAGCTGGTTCAATATATGCAAATCAATTAATATTATTCATCACATCAACAGGAGCAAGAATAAGAACCACATGGTTATCTCAATAGATGCAGAAAAAGCATTCAACAAGATCCAACACCCTTTCATGATGAAGATTTTGGAAAAATTAGGAATCCATGGAACATTCCTCAATACAATAAAGGCTGTATATGACAAACCTACAGCCAGCATTATACTTAATGGTGAAAAACTAAAGCCATTTCCTCTTAACTCAGGGACAAGACAAGGATGCCCACTCTCTCCACTTCTCTTCAATCTAGTATTAGAATGCCTAGCTACAGCAATAAGACAAGATGCAGACATAAAGGGGATCCAAATAGGGAAAGAAGAAATAAAACTCTCCCTCTTTGCAGATGACATGATCTTGTATTTAAAGAACCCCATAGACTCCACTCCCAAATTACTCAAGGTGATTCAAAACTTTGGCAAAGTAGCAGGTTATAAAATTAACCCCCAAAAATCAATGGCTTTTCCGTATGCCAACAATGAGAAAAGTATGGCTGAAATTAGGAAAGCAACTCCATTTGTAATAGCCCCACAAAAAATAAAATACCTAGGAATTAACTTAACTAAAGAAATGAAGGACCTCTACGATGAAAACTTTAAAATCTTGAAAAAGGAAATCAACACAGAACTAAAAAAATGGCAAAGCCTCCCATGCTCCTGGATTGGAAAGATTAAAATCCTGAAAATGGCAATACTTCCCAAGGCTATCTACAAATTCAACGCAATACCTATCAAAATTCCAACCTCATTCTTCAAGGAAATAGAAGAGGCAATCCAAAAATTCATATGGAACAATAAAAGACCCCGAATAGCAAAAACGCTCCTCAACGGAAAGAACACTGCTGGAAGAATATCAATACCAAATTTCAAACTCTACTATAAAGCCATAGTAATCAAAACAGCTTGGTATTGGCATAAGAACCGACCTGAGGACCAATGAAATAGAATTGAAAACCCAGAAATGAACCTACAGACCTATAGCCATCTAATCTTCGATAAGGGAGCTAAAACAATAGAATGGAACAAAGACAGCCTCTTCAGTAAATGGTGCTGGCAAAATTGGTTAACTACATGTAGAAAACTAAAGCTAGATCCTTATATATCACCCTGCACCAGAATCAACTCCAAATGGATCAAAGACCTTGAACTCAAAGCAGACACTCTGAAAACATTACAGGATGGAATAGGAGAAACCCTAGGTCTCCTTGGCTCAGGCCAAAATTTTTTGAATAGAGACCGGGAAACACAACAAATCAAAGAAAGGTTGGACAAATGGGATTGCATAAAGTTGCAGAGCTTCTGCAGGGCAAATGACATAGCTAGCAAGATCAATAGAAAGCCCACGGATTGGGAGAAGATCTTTACTAGCCATACAACGGACAAGGGTCTCATATCTAAAATATACTTGGAACTCAAAAAATTAACCCCCCCAACAACAAATCCTCAAAGAAACAACTGCCCAATAAATAAGTGGGCGAAAGACTTGAAGAGAAACTTCTCTGAAGAAGAAAGAAGGATGGCCAATAGACACATGAAGAAATGTTCAACATCCCTAGCCATAAAAGAAATGCAAATCAGAACAACATTGAGATATCACCTCACCCCAGTTACACCAGCAAAATTCAAGAACTCTAACAACAACAGATGCTGGAGGGGATGTGGACAGAAAGGAACCTTACTTCATTGTTGGTGGGAATGTAAAGTTGTTCAACCACTTTGGAAAGCAGTATGGAGGTTCCTCAAAAGACTTCACATAGACCTCCCCTATGACCCAGCAATCCCACTTTTGGGCATTTACCCAAATGTTTACAAACAAGACCACACTAAAGCTATCAGCACAACTATGTTTATTGCAGCATTATTTACCATAGCTAAGATATGGAACCAACCCAGATGCCCCTTAGTAGATGAATGGATCAAGAAAATGTGGTATATATACACAATGGAATTCTATGACTCCATCAGAAAGAATGACATTGCCCCATTTGTTAGGAAATGGAAAAACTTGGAAAAAATTATATTAAGTGAAGCAAGCCAGGCCCAAAGAAACATAGGTCCCATGGTTTCCCTTATTTGCAATATCTAGTATATGTATGAGTCAAGTGGAAAAGGTCAGATAATGTGATGTCAGGAAAATGAACCCTTAGATATGTATTTTAATGTTTTTTTCTTTCATGCATGTGTTTCTAATGCATTTATAAGATTATCTCTTTGTTGCTTTGTATGTCCCTCCCCCACAGTATAACCCCTGCCTTCACTATATTTGATGTCATTATAACTTGTGGAGGAGATGGGGAAAAACCAGTTGTTTAAGGATACAGGTTGACCTGTTGCAACAATAAGTACAAGTTGTCATGTCCAAAACGAGCTTTACAACGTCGGTGTGGGGGGGGAGGGAAGGGGGGAGAAGGAGAAGGATTGGGATTGGGGGGATGGGGAGGCTGGGAAGGGATGTGAAGGGTAAACCAAAGGAGGAGGCTGCAATGCTTGGTAAGAAATGTACGCATTATCCTGCCCATGTAATTGTAACCCCTCTGTACAGTATGTTCACAAATAAAATTTAAAAAAAAGAGATGTAAGGAGAATTACAACAAGCTCATTCTAAACTCTCCTTAGCGATAACTTTACAAGTAAGGTTTATAGTGACCCCTGAGGACACAACATGTCGTTGTAATTGTCACTACTGCTGTGTGTAATTTGGTGATTAGCAATTATCTCACAATGCCCAGTAGGACAACTTTGATTTCATCCTACTGGGAATTTCTCAAAAACATTATGAGAATCCCAGTTACATTTAAAAATGAGCTTGAAATAGAAGCAGTAAACTCTATTGTCCACCATGGTGGAGATTTCTTTAAACTAATAAACAAATAGCATTGCTTTCTGCATTCTTTTATGTTCTTTTGAAAAAATGTGAACATTTCCAGTTGTCCAGTGTTTTACAGGAATTGGGTGAGAATGGAAGTATTTTATGATTCAGTTTACTAAAGTTCAGCAATGTGTTTATTCAACAATATATCAAAGTAAGAAACTAAAAGGTCAGATAATGTGATGTCAGGAAAATGAACCCTTAAATTCTAGACTTTTAAAGACAGAATCAGTAACCAAAATTTGAATATGTATCATGTATTTATAATTATTGCTCTGTACATAGGAAAAATGATAAAGGTTTAAAATAAACTTTGAGGTCTTGAAATGAAAGCTAAAATATTAATGTAATAATTACAAGGAAATTTTAATGTATCCAGGTTATTTTTGTCAATTTTTTTAAAAAATGAGATATAAGCTATGATGCTAACATCTCATTGATATGTAGTTTTTTATTTTATTTTTTATTTTAAATATTTTTATTGTAAAGATACTGTACAGAGGGGTTACAGTTACTTGAGCAAGGTAAAGAGTTCATTTCCTATCGAACATTGTTACCCCTTCCTTTGTTTTTGTTTTTTCCCTACAATCCCTTTTCTCCCCACCTCCCCAATTCCGCCCCACCAACAAGCAGCCTTATCTGCAATATAGATATATAGAATATGTCTAGGACAAGCAGAAGAAGTCAAAACTATGTACATATGAACATATAACCTGATGCTAAGCAAAATGAACCCCAAGATAGGACACAAGAGATTTTACCTTTCTTGTTGTTCTTTTCAATGTACTTATAATGTACTATGTGTTTTTTTTTTTTTGTTATTGTTGTTTCTTTGTATGTTCTTCCCCCATGGTACAACACCTATTGTTGCTGTATTGGATTGTGTCTTGAATCTTGTACATACATTTTTCTAATGGAGGGGAAGAGAAATAACAAAATGCTGAAATAAGGATACAGGATGACACATTCTAACGATCATTGAAATGTAGTTTAAAAAATCAGAATATGGCTAGAGAAGTTGAGCATTTTTCTGTGTCTATTGGCCATTCTTATTTCCTCTTCAGAGAAGTTTCTCTTTAAGTCTTTAGCCCACTTATTAATTGGGCAATTGTTTCTTTGAAGATTTGTTGTTGGGGATTTACTTTAGAGATTCCACCTTACCCCAGTTAGAATGGCTATAATCAAGAAATCTAATAACAACAGATGAAGGAGGGGATGTGGCCAAAAGGGAACCCTACTGCATTGCTGTTGGGAGTGTAAACTTGTTCAACCACTTTGGAAAGCAGTATGGAGGTTCCTCAAAAGACTCCACATAGAGCTCCCCTAGGATCCAGCAGTCCCACTTTTGGGCACTTACCCAAACGAACACAAACAAGGTCATACCAAAGCTACCAGCACAAGTATGTTTATAGCACCATTATTCACCATAACTATATATATATATATATATATATATATATATATATATATATTTACAATGAATTCTCTCTCTCTCTACATATATATATATATATATATATATATATATATATATATATATATATTTACAATGAATTCTATGCCTCTATCAGAAAGAATGACATTGTCCCATTTGTTAGGAAATGGAAAGACTTGGAAAAAATTATATTAAGTGAAGTAAGCCAGGCCCAAAGAAACATAGGTCCCATGGTTTCCCTTATTTGCAATAACAAGTATATGTCTAGGACAAGCAGAAAAGCTCAAAAGCTATGTACATGTGACCATATAAGATGATGACAAGTGAAATGAACCCCAAGATAGGGACACAAGTGGTTTTATCTTTCTTGCTGTTATTTTTAATGTATTTATAATGTACTATGCGATTTTTTTGTTTCTTTTGTATGTTCTTCCCCCACAGTATAACCCTTGTTTTCACTGTATTTGATTCCGGTGCCCTGCATCTTGTATATACATTTTTCTAATTTGAGGAGGGGAAGAGAAATAACAAAATACTGAAATAAGGATACAGGTTGACCCATTGTAACAATGAGATGTACAAGACACTAGGTTGAAAACGAACTTTACAACTTCCCCGGGGGAGGAGTTAGTGAGGTGGGGAGGAAAGGGATGGTAGGAGAAAAACAAAGGAGGAGGTAACAATGCTCGATAGGAAATGCATAGATGCTTTGATTTTCCTTATATATTACAAAATGCTTGGGGAAAATGTTATATAGCTTATCCTTTTGGGAAGAATCATATATTGCTTGTGATTAGGAGTAGCAGTATTTGGCTTTGGTGTTTATAAATAAATTGAATCAGACATTCAGGAAAACATCTTTTTTGGTTTTTAATTTTAAATTGATATTTTAATCTTAGGTGTACTGGTGCTCTCTATAGGCATATATTTGCAAACAAGAATTCAAAATTTTAAATAAACATAAGTTAATATTTCATAATTATGAATGGATGGTAGGGGAAAAACAAAGGAGGAGGCAACAATGCTTGATAGGAAATGTACTCATTACTTTGCTCATGTAACTGCAACCCTTCTGTACAATATTTTTACAATAAAAACATACAAAAAAGAAAAATAGCATTAATATTACTTTAAAATTTGAGTATGTTTTTGAACATTTTGTCATAGTAAATACATTATATACAGTGACAGGTATAAATATAAAATGAAAATGTTTCATAAATGTAAATAGTGTGATAAAATTATTTTCAAAAATAATAAAGATCTTTGTCTAAGTTTCTTCAGAGACTGAGCAATAGTATTGAAACTTTCTTACTGGAAGCAAACATTAAATGTTTCACTCACAATAATGCCAACAAGTACAACAATTCAGGAAAAAATTTAAATATTACTGAAACTACAGAATAAAACCTTCTAAAATTATTTGTTACTTTCTCAGAATCTTATTGTATATAATTAGGACACTTTTTTGATAGGCATATACAATTCTAAAACTGTCTTTAGATTGAAAAGGACTTACAATAAGCACACATGTCATTTAGATGAATTATTTTGAAGCTATGTTAAGGACGTGAATATATATAAAAGAGAACATGTGGAAAATTAAAAAAATACTTATCAGGCAAGAAGCACTTTTAGGAATATGTCAGTCATACACATTCACAAGGGCAGCCATTCTTATGATGCATATATCTGTTTAACAATTATTCTTTCATTATAGTAATTGTGCAGTTCCGATATGGTTGAAGAAAATCTAACACTGGTGACTGAGTTCGTCCTCACAGGACTCACAGACCAGCCAGGGCTGCAGGTGCTCCTCTTCTTGGTGTTTCTACTCATCTACCTCATCACCATGGTTGGTAACGTGGGGCTGATTGCTCTCATCTGGAAGGACCCCCATCTTCACACCCCCATGTACTTATTCCTCAGCAGCTTGGCCTTGGCAGATGCGTGTACTTCTTCCTCCGTGACCCCTAAGATGCTCATGAATTTTTTGTCTAAGAATCATAAGATATCCCTGTCTGAATGCTTCATCCAATTTTACCTTTTTGGTTCCAGTGCAACCACAGAATGCTTCCTCCTGTCAGTCATGGCCTATGACCGCTATGTGGCCATATGTAATCCTTTGCTTTATCCAGTGCTGATGTCCAACAGACACTGTGCTCAATTTATATATTTTTCATATTTTGTTGGTTTTGTACATTCAGCAATTCATGTGTGTTTGCTGACTAGATTAGCCTTCTGCAAGTCCAATATCATCCATTATTTCTACTGTGAAATTTTACAATTGCTCAAAATTTCCTGCACAGATCCTACCATTAACATGGTTATGATCTTAATCTTTTCTGCCTTTATACAAGTCTTTACCTTTCTGACAGTCATTGTCTCATACTCTTATGTCCTCTTTGCTGTCCTGAGAACGAAGTCTGAGAAGGGCAGAAGCAAAGCCCTATCTACGTGCGGTGCCCACCTGCTCTCTGTAGCTTTGTTCTACGGCACTCTCTTCCTCATGTATGTGCGCCCAGGGTCTGTGCCAACAGAAGAGCAGGACAAAATGTATTCTTTGTTTTATACCATAATAATTCCCCTGCTAAATCCCTTCATATACAGCCTGAGGAACAAAGAGGTTGTAGGTGCCTCAAGAAGAATTATGAACAAATAAATGATCACATTTACATTCCACACTCAGAGAGAGAACTCCAAAGCTGTGGATTAGCCGCCATTCTGCCATTTCCTTGGACTCTCCCTGTAATTTGAAAGAACTTGGCTTTGTATTATATTTTCCTGTATTTCATTCCACCCATAATCATATTCCTAAGTAGCTTATTTAGGTACTCTAGCTTATTTAAAATTCCGTTTTATTTGAGCATCTACCCTTTTCAGAATAACTATTTCCTCCTGACTCCCAGAGTTGCAGGTAGTCATTAGAAATTTTGCTGAGAATAACGTGGTGAAAATATCTCCAATTGAAGCTAGCATGTCAAGGCAGCTTATTAAATGATCCTAGCCTCCCTCTTTGCCCCCCTCACCCTGTCCCTGTCCCAGACTGGCAAGTTAGTAATGTTTTTTTCTTTCTCTACTTCAATCAGTTATGAAGAATATTACATGTAGCATGATATTCCAATTTTATAAATAGGAGATTTGGGTAGTGTAAAATGCTGAATTCAGATCTCCTCCTTGTGACTGTCTTGTTGTTCCTGTGAATTTGACATGAAATTATGTGGCAGAAAGGGAGAAGACTTTTTACTATAAAGTGATGGAAGTAAATATTTTACAGTGAATCCATGTGTTGATGGCCTATAACAGAAGCTTCCTAGGGGATCTCAAGGCTATTCTAGGCAGAGAATCCATGGGATTCCATGAAAATGGAGAAAGTAAGGCATGGTGGAGCTTACCTGTCATCCCAGCTGAAACTGCAAACCTAAAATTGATCCAGGCAGTTAAACCCTATCTCAAAAATAACTAGAACATTCAAAAGCAGTTAAGACTTGTTCCATCTTCTTGCAACCATGAATCAAGTTGATGTTTGTATGTAATTTCTTATTTGGTCTAGCTTATATTTCTGAGAATTATATTCTCCATGTTCTGCCACTTGTAGCTTCTAATAGTACTTCTTTCTGTATAAATAATATTCTGTTGAATTAAAATAAAAGTCTGTGGATCTATAAAAAAATAGAGAAACTAGCACAAAAGAAAGACTGGAGGTTCAGGGCACTGGTGGCTCACACCTGTAATCTTAACTGTTCAGGAGGCTGAGATCTGAGGATAGCAGTTCAAAGCCAGCCAGGCCAGGAATGTCCGTGAGACTCTTATCTCTAATAAACCACCAGAAAACCAGAATTGGTGCTGTGGCTCAAGTGGTAAAGCACTTGCCTTGAGCTGAAGAGCTTAAGGATAGTGCTCAGGGCCAGAGTTCAAGACCCACGAATGACCAAAAAAAAAAAAGAAAGAAAGACTGGAGTGTGGCTCAGTGCTAGATTGCCTGCTCAGTAAGACTGAGGCCCTGAGTTCAAACCCCAACACAAAATTGCTGCACTGAATTGTGTGTGTGTGTGTGTGTGTGTGTGTGTGTGTGTGTGTGTGTGTGTGTGTGTGTGTGTGTGTGAATATATACATGTGTGCCTACATGGTTAAATATTGACTGTCATAGTATTACGGTATTCATTTATTACATTAAAACAGACAGAGACATAGACAGATAGACATAGATAATTCAATTCCTCCTTTAGTAAAGCAATCACAGTTCTCTAGATCTCTATTTATTTTGGGCATATATACTTAAGGCAAGTAATACTAGAAAAAATAATTTAAAGGTCTTAAAGAAATATACCTTTGGATTGAGATTTCAAGAAATAAATCCATGCTTTTTCTAAATAATTAGGTATTAATGTATCTTTTTATTAAAGTATCTATTTATCATAATTGTATTTTAGATGATAGTATAAAATATGTGAATAAGAAGCTATTCATAATACATATGTATATACACAAGTTCTTTTCAACTGCACTTCATCAGTAGATGAAGTGAATATGTAAATTAGAAGATAAGATATGAGATGTTACCTGGGTTCCTTGTAGATAATACATTTATTAATTTACCCATAGTCACTACACTATTTGTTGCAGAGACAAAAGGATAGGGCCAAATGTCTATAGATTCTTTTTTAAAATTTATTTATAAGATTTATTATCTCCAAGTAGCTATACAAAAGAGTTCCAATTCAACATATTATTTTGAGTACAATGTATCTTGATCATCATGATGCATTTTTTCATGCATATGAAGTATCTGTAAAAACAGATATTGTCCATAGATTCTAGAAAGAACTATTTCATAATTGAAGTATCTTGCTCTCAGATAAGTATTAGAAATGTGATTAGTTTTTCCAACCTGCATGCTTAGGCTGAATTTTCAAGAAGGCAGACTGAATTTTCAAGAAAGCAAATATATGTGGTGTTCACTGATTCTATTGCAAAAGAAAATTCTCCATTCAGTCATCCCTCAAAAAGAGGTAAAGGCCACGCAAAAGGCTTGATTTCCTTGATCTTTGTTAACATAAATCTAGCATAGTCAAACTACAATATTTAAATATTAAGAAATAAGGCTGCATATTTTATGTAATACAATTAAGGAAATTATAGTAGTATTTGCTCTAAAGAAGTAGATACATATACATGCACACATATATTCATACAAACCAGTGATTTCATGATAGTAACATTCTTTATTTCTGTAGTTTGTCATGTGATTGAAGCTGGTATAATCTTTCAAACATATCCTTGTTCACTTTAGCAATCAACTCATGAAATTATGGCATTTACCTGTTACGATGACTTAAAATTTAAGTTTATTTGGTGATTTTTGACCATTAATTGTCCTACTTGGCTTGGATTATTGAAATGTTCAGTGAAGTGAATCACAACAGAAAGTACAGATATTCCTGTTATTCTCTAGAGAATGCCGTATACA
The DNA here is from genome assembly GCF_024711535.1 of Dipodomys merriami. Lineage (NCBI taxonomy): Eukaryota > Metazoa > Chordata > Mammalia > Rodentia > Heteromyidae > Dipodomys > Dipodomys merriami. The sequence continues at coordinate 90,181,199 of NW_027203381.1, forward strand.
AATCATTCATACCATTATTTTGTATTATGTATTAAAACAATTAGACATGTTTTGTAAATACCTTTCATTTCTATACAATGAATGCATGATTGCATAGATTTGGGGATCAGTAGGAGTTGATACTAGGGTTATATTCTTTTTTATTATAAAGGTGATATACAGAGAGGTTACAGTTACATCAATCAGGTAATGAATACATTTCTTTTTGAACAGTGTCATCTCTTCCCTTGTTTACTCCCAGATTTCCCCCCATGAGTCCCCTCTCCCAGAAGTTGTATAGTTCATTTTCAACATAGTATCTAGTGAGTATCACTGCTGAATTAGCTCACCCTGTGTCCCACCATTTTTAATACTTTTTATTGTAAAAATACCGTAGAGAAGGGTTACAGTTACATGAGCAAGGTAATGAGTACATTTCCTATCAAGCATTGTTACCTCCTCCTTTGTTTTTCCCCTCCATCCCTTCCCTCCCTACCTCCACAACCATGGGACCTATGTTTCTTTGTGCCTGTCTTACTTCACTTAGTATAATTTTTTCCAGGTCTTTCCACTTCCTAACAAATGGGGCAATGTCATTCTTCCTGATGGAGGCATAGAATTCCATTGTGTATATATATCGTATTTTCTTGATCCATTCATCTACTGAGGGGCATCTATGTTGGTTCCATATCTTAGCTATGGTAAATAATGCTGCAATAAACATAGCTGTGCTGGTAGCTTTACTATGGTCTTGTTTGTTATCATTCGGGTAAATGCCCAAAAGTGGGCTTGCTGGGTCATAGGGGAACTCTAAGTGGAGTCGTTTGAGAAACCTCCATACTGCTTTCCAAAGTGGTTGAACAAGTTTACACTCCCACCAACAATGAAGTAAGGTTCCCTTCTGTCCACATCCCCTCCAGCATTTGTTGTTAGAGTTCTTGATTATAGCCATTCTAACTGGGGTGAGGTAGAATCTCAATGTTGTTTTCATATTTCTTTTATTGCTAGAGCAGTTGAGCATTTCTTCATATGTCTATTGGCCATTCTTATTACCTCTTCAGAGAAGTTTCTCAAGTCTTTAGCTCACTTATTTATTGGGCAGTTGTTTCTTTGAGGATTTGTTGATGGGGGAGTTAAGTTTTGAGTTCCAAGTATATTTTCGATATGAGACCCTTGTCCGTTGTATGGCTAGTGAAGATCTTCTCTCAATCCGTGGGCTTTCCATTGATCTTGCTAGCTATGTCCTTTGCCCTGCAGAAGCTCTGCAGCTTCACACGATCCCATTTGTCCAACCTTTCTTTGGTTTGTTGTGTTTCTGGGTCTCTATTGAGAAAATTTGACCTGAGCCAAGGAGACCTATGGCTTCTCCTATTCCTTCCTGTAATGTTTCCAGGGTGTCTGCTTTGACTCCGAGGTCTTTGATCCATTTGGAGTTGATTCTGGTGTCCCAATATTTTTGTGCTTCCCCGTAATCCCCCCAAATCAGATAAGCTTACATACAAGACAAAAGATATAGAAATATAAAACAGCCACAAACAGGAAAACTTTTTAAAAACCCACAAAAATGTAAAATAAAAAACCTCTTGTTTCCATTTCTTGGAGTTCATTTTGACAAATATTATTTTATATGATCATAAACACATAGCTTTTGAACCTTTGTGATCTTCTTATACAAATATCCTTCTTTGGTTTCACTGTGTAAAAATTTAGAGTGCTGTTTAATTGAGAGTGTATTTTTTTTGTCTTTTGCCATCCATTGTGTTTGCCTGTAGATTTATAGGCACATTCTAATTACTACAAATTAAGGGTTTGGCTTACATCGCTAAATATTTTTTCCCCCAAGATATTCAATTTCTTTACAATGGGGCAATGGTATACTTTCTGATGGAAGCATAGGATTCCATTGTGTATATATACCACATTTTCTTAATCACTGAGGGGAATCTGGGTTGATTCTATATCTTGGCTATGGTAAACAAAGCTACAATAAACATAGTTATTATGGTACCTTTTGTGGCCTGGATTGTGGTCAATTGGATAAGTGCTCAGGAGTGGAAGTGCTGGGTCACAAGGAAGCTCTATGTTTAGTCTTTTGAGGAACTTCCATATTATTTTCCAGAGTGGTTGAACAAGTTTACATTCTCACCAATGGTATATTAGAGTTCTCTTTTGATGGCATCCTCACCAGCACCTATTTTCTTAGTTGTGTGCAGTTATTATTCTTTGATTAGTAGAACTCTGAGAAAAAAGAGTATGTGGGTTTACATATTCTATAAGCAATCTCAACAAATGTTTATACACTTAAATATATGCTAGTAAAATTGATGGGATGCGTGCAGTTGGTAGGACTAGGTAATATTGGTAACTGACATTTTGAATAATATCTCCTTTCTCCAATTACTTAAAGGTAATAGACATATAATTAAAATAATAAATAGGGGCTAGTTTGCTAATAAGCATATATAATAGTGAATAAGCATGTACATAGAAAAGCTGAGATTTGAATAAACTTATCAGAAATGACACTTGTGGTTGAATCATGTGCCCAAGTGTAATTTCAGTTGTCAAAACTAATGCAATTTTCTTGATATTCTAGTATTCTAGACATTGTAAGGCCCCATGGGATGACTTGGATTTTCCAAGAATATCCATGTCAAGAATGTCCAGTTGGAGATCTTCACATTTACCTGAAGGGATTTCCAAGGCTCTTGTAGGAGATTTTTTTCCCTATGCTTTCTAGTCCTGGCAAAACCCCAGAGGCATTCAACTGGCTTACAACTGTATTTAAGGAAAGTTATCTAAACGATATTTTTCTAGATTGGGAAGTGAAGCCTTCACCATGAATCATTGTGGAAAGATTAGGGACCAGAGCTGCAGTAACATTTGTGCTACAATGTACTTTTTGAAAGCTTAATAATTTTAAAGGATCTCCATATTTTTTAGAAGATATTGGTAAGAACAAATAATTTTATAATATTTATAATGAATTTCTTAGATTTATAAAGTTTAATTTTTCTTAACTTGTGATAATTTTATATTTAGTTTTTAAAATATGAAAATTATTCAGGATTGCATGGGAAATGAAGAATTGAGTAAGCATATTTTATTCTCATGACAAAAGTATGGGTAACTAAAATATTTATAAGTTGATTGATTCCAGAAAAAGTGATCTGTTAACTGTTTATCCCCTCTGTGAATACTGGCTACATTCTTGTGAACTCTAATGACAAATGCTTCAAAATTATATTTACAGATTTACATAATTATAATAGTTATCTAAAAACATTTTTGATTAGGATAATTACAATTTTGAATTCAAACTTAAAATTTATAAATTAAACATGAACTTATCTATATCTTTCTCCTAGATGTTATATATATGTATATGTATGGGTGTATGAATATATCTATGTATAATATATTCAAATATATTGTATACAGATATAATAATTACTCGATTGTGAAGATATATATTTACCAATATAAAAATATTGATTTAAACATTTAACAACATATAAATTTCACTGAGTAATCTCAGTAATCTCTCTTCATTCTTTGTTTTTCAGAACTGAAGACTTATCTCTTCATTCTTTTGCTTCCTTGAACATTATTTTCACATTTGGCACTGTCATTTGTCATTTTTAGTATCTTTCCTTCTTCTATTTTTTGGCACTCAACTATCTTGTGTTCTCCCTGAACTTTTCTTCTATCACTCATCAGAATGTTTTGGTTGTCTTTCCTCAGCAGGTTTTTTTTTTTATTTTAAAAAATATCTTTCTTACTGTAAAGATACTGTACAGAGGAGTTAAAGTTACATGAGCAAGGTAATGAGTCCATTTCCTATGGAGCATTGTTACCCCTCCTTTGTTTTTCTCCTACCATCCCTTTTCTCCCCACTCCCCAACTCCTCCCTTCCCTCTCTAACCTCCCCCTCCCCACAGAGTTGTAAAGTTCGCTTTGAATATACTGTCTTGTACACATCATTGTTACAATGTGTCATCCTGTATCCTTATTTCAGCATTTTGTTATTTCCCTTCACCTCCCCAAATCAGAAAAATGTATATACAAGATGCAGGACACCAGAATCAAATACAGTGACAACAGAGGTTGTACCAAGAATATACAAAGAAACAAAAAAAATCACAGAGTACATTATAAGTACATTAAAAGAAACAGCAACAAAGATAAAACCTCTTGTATCCCTATCTTGGGCTTTGTTTCAGTTAGAATCAGGTTATATGGTCATATGTACATAGCTTTTGATCTCTTCTGCTTGTCCTAGACATATACTAGTTATTGTAGATAAGGGAAATCATGGGACCTATGTTTCTTTGAGTCTGGCTTACTTCACTTAATATAATTTTTTCAAGTCTTTCCATTTCCTAACAAATATGGGGCAATATCATTCTTTCTGATGGAGACATAGAATTCCGTTGTATATATAGCACATTTGCTTGATCCATTCATCTACTGAGGGGCATCTGGGTTGTTTTCATATCTTAGCAATAGCGAATAGTGCTGCCATAAACATAATTGTGCTGGTAGCTTTAGTATGGCCTTGTTTGTGATCATTTGGGTAAATGCCTAAAAGTGGGATTGCTGGGTCATGGGGGAGCTCTATGTGGAGTCTTTTGAGGAACCTCCATACTGCTTTCCAAAGTGGTTGAACAAGTTTACCTTCCCACCAACAATGCAATAGGGTTCCCTTCTGGCCACATCCCCTTCAGCATCTGTTGTTATTAGATTTCTTGATGGTAGCGATTCTAACTGGGATGAGGTGGAATCTCAATGCTGTTTTGATTTGTATTTCTTTTATGGGTAGAGAAGTTGAGCATTTCTTCATGTGTCTATTGGCCATTCTTATTTCTTCTTCAGAGAAGTTTCTCTTTAAGTCTTTAACCGGCTTGTTAATCAGGGGGTTGTTTCTTCGAGGATTTGTTGTTGGGGGAGTTAATTTCTTGAGTTCTAAGTATATTTCAGATATGAGGTCATGTCCTTCACTATGGCTAGTGAAGATCTTCTCCCAATCCGTGGGTTTTCTATTGATCTTGCTAGCTATGTCCTTTGCCATGCAGAAGCACTGCAGCTTCATGCCATCCAATTTGTCCAACCTTTCTTTGATTTGTTGAGTTTCTGGGTCTCTATTAAGAAAATTTCTGCCTGTGCCAAAGAGCCCTAGAGTTTCTCCTATTCCTTCCTGTGGTGTTTTCAGTGTGTCTCCCAGCAGAAGTTTTGTTGTCTGTACAAAGGTTTGAATTAAAGTAAGAAAAGAGATTTTTAATTGGCATTGGCTCTGACATAGAATGAGAGAAATCATCTAGCTAAAATGACAGGAACAGGAAGAAACACAGGAGCCAATAAACAGCCAAATCACATCTCTTTTTTTTTTTGTAGCTTCTTTCTTTAATTTAATTTTATTGTAAAGGTAATGTACAGAGGAGTTACAGTTACATACATAAAAAAATGAGTACCTTTCTTGTCAAACATTTTTACCCCCTCCCTTGTTTTTCTCCCAGTTTCTCTCCTCCCGCATTGCCTCTTTTACCTTGTAAAGTTCATTTCCAACATATTGTCTTGTGAGTGTCACTGTTGCATTGGTTCACTCTTTATCCTTTGGCTCACCATTATTTTTTTGTTTCCCTTCTCTTCCCCAAATCAGATAAACGTTTATAACAAGACACAGAGTACCGAAATCAAATACAGTGACAACAGGGGATAAACCAAAAAGGGAAAACAAACAAAAAGAACTAACTTACACAATGGTGGGAATGTAGCCAAAAGGGAATGATACAACACTTTTGGTGGAGTATAAACTTGTTCAATCACTCTGGAAAGCAGTATGGAGGGTCCTCAAAAGGCTAAATATAGAGATCCCCTATGAAATAGCAGTCTCACTTCTGGGCATTTATCCAAATGACCACAAACAAGGCTATGCTAATCTACCAGCACAACCAAGTTCATTGCAGCATTATTAGCTAAGGTATGGACCAACCTAGATAAATGGATCAAGAAAATGTACACAATATACACAAATAGAATATACACAATAGAATACTATGCTTCCATCAGAAAGAATGACATCATCCCATTCAAAAGGAAATGGAAAGACTCAGAAAAAAATCATATTAAGTGAAGTAAGCCAGACCCAGAGAAACATAGATTCCCATGGTTTCTCTCATTTGTAATAATTAATACATGTCTAAGATAGTCCTAACAGATGAGCAGAATAGCTCAATAGCTATGTGCATATGACCTTATAAGATGATGCAAAGAGAAATGAACTCCAAGATATGGAAACAAGAGATTTTTCTTTGTATTTGTTGTTTTTAATGTACTGTGTGAAGTGATTATATCTCAATAACAGGAGGAAGATGAGCCCTGAAACAAACACTGTCAATGTCTTTGCAGGTGCAGGATATGTGTAGTAGGGTCTGGACACTTTTGTTTTCAGGAATTGGTTAGTTCTGTAAATCGATAACAGTTTTTGGAGTAAATGAGATGAAGTCAAGCTGTAAAAAGGGAAGGGATGGGACAGGAGGGGTGGCTGAGAATTTAAGCGGTGACATTGGTCAAGAGGCCCTGGATTCATAAACTGCTCTGTTGAGTGGCAACTCCTTGGTACAGCTAATGAAAGAAAATAAAAATATTAAAATAAGTAAATAAAGAAACATAGTTCTGATAACATGGTTCATTCTCAAGTATTCACTTTCTAGTCCTATTGGCTGACCTTTTCCATGTATGTTATTTCATTTCAGAAGACATCCTCTGGAGCTATGGAAAGGGGAAATTCAACATTTCTGACAGAATTTGTTCTCACTGGACTTACACAACATCAAGAGCTGTGGCTCCCCTTGTTTCTAGTATTCTTAGTAATCTACCTGCTTACCATTGTGTGGAACTTTGGTCTCATTGCTCTCATCTGGAAGGACCCTCACCTTCACATCCCCATGTACATTTTTCTTGGGAATTTAGCCTTCGTGGATGCTTGCTTATCGTCCACAGTCACGCCAAAGATGCTGGTGGACTTCACAGATGAAAGTAGGATGATTTCTTATTCTCAATGTATGACACAGTTTTTCTCTTTTGCAATCTGGGTAACTGCAGAATGCTTTCTCTTGGCTGCAATGGCTTATGATCGCTATGTAGCCATATGCAGCCCTTTACTTTACCCAGTGATTGTGACCAATACACGGTGCATCTGGCTAATAGTTTTGTCCTATATAGGTGGACTTATTCATGCTTCAATTTATGAGGTTTTATTATTCAGATTAACTTTCTGCAATTCCAACATAATACAACATTTTTATTGTGACCTTATGCCATTGATTAAGATTTCCTGTACTGACACTTCTATAGATTATCTAATACTATTTATTTTTGCTGGCTTAATCCAGGTAGTTACGATTGGAACGGTTATTATTTCTTATGCACTAGTGCTCTTCACCATTTTACGAGCGAGGTCTATGAAAAGTGTGCGGAAAGCCTTCTCCACCTGTGGAGCCCATCTCCTATCGGTGTCTATGTACTATGGAACCCTTTTCACCATGTATGTGCTCCCCACATCTCAGCAAGCAGATGACCCAGACATGATAGATTCTCTATTTTACACAGTCATAATCCCTGTGTTAAATCCAGTGATCTACAGCCTGAGAAACAAGCAAGTCATAGATTCCCTGAGAAAAACATTAAGGAAAACTTCTTAGTTCTGAAACTATTATATCTCCCTGTTTAGTATACACACTCACAAAAATTTTGCAGTTAGTTGTGCATGTTTTGAAATGTTCCAAAACTTTTTACCATTGTAAATTTCCTATCCTTGTTCAATTCTAATTAAATTAACACTTCAAGCTATTTAATGATGTAAATTGGTACACAATAAATTCTCTAAAATATTAATATTTTAAATCAGAAAATATTCAGTTTAAAGCATCTATGAATGCTAAGTAATTACATAAAAGCATTTTTCTGGTATGTGTTCTTTATTGTGACTTTACTAATAGAAAAATTTCTAAAATACTGTTTCTTTCAAAATGACCAATGTAAAGGATCTATTTTATGGTTGGAAATTTTCTGTAAGATGGAAATTTATCACAAATATTCTATCTTGTTGGCAAGTTTGTGTTTGTCCATCTTGGTTATGAGTCAGGAAATCTACTATTCTTCAACTCTTTTCTTCTAACAAATTATTTAATGATGAATTTTTTTTGTAAATATTCAACTAACATATGCCGTCGAGAAAAAAATAGGACTTGGAATGAAATATTGAGAAAAATGACACAGTGAAAGTATGACAGAACTCTAAGGCTACTCTGTTTTGTTTGTCTAGATGGAGAGAGAGACTATGTGAGGTTGTTTGAACACCTTTGCAGATTTATTTTTTTAAGATTCATGCAATATGAGAAGCTTTGCTCATTCAGAAACTAATAGTTGAAATAAAAGCATTAGGTTTACATGGACATTGAAAAGTGGCAGAAAAGGAACAATATATTCCACTTTTCTGGAATTAAAAAATATCCACATGAACAGGAAATCAGAACCATCTCTGTACGTACTCTAATATATTACTGAAATATATTAACAAAGATCTAGTAATACTAAGAAAATGTGAAGCCATAGTGCTCAGTGGGTATCTGTGAAAGACAGAAATGAGCATGTGCATAGGCCTCACTTGTGAAAAGCCTTAAATGCTAGGTTTCCTGTTATTTTATACACTCCAAGTTTAATCAATGAGTGTCTTCCTTTCAACCCTCACCCCTTTTTGATTGATACCAATCAGGACCACTCTGTAAAAAGTTTTCATATATGTACTTGGTAAAACTCTAGTAACTTATTCCCTCTGTCATATTATATAATCCTCTTCCAGATTTTGTTCTTATACAGAAGTCTGATTAAGGAATATTATTTTTTCAGTAAGTTTTGTTGTTGACAACCAATCATGTACATATGTAATAATTTGAATATATAAATATCTGAATATATAAATACAGATAAATCCGATAAAGATATAAAATATTTGGATAATTTAGTTTCCCATATGTGTGTACACAAGATATAATAAACTGTGCAGTAGTGAGCTGTGAACTCGGTGATTAAAGCATCTTAGGCAGGTGCTTTCCTGCTTGAATCATCCCTTGAGCCCTTTGTATGTGATTGTTTTAAAATAGGTCTTACTCTTTACCTTGAGCCAGGCCTAGACCATGATCCTCCTACTTAGTTTTCCAGCAGTGGCTGGGAATGGCAGTTATGTTCATAATCCTTAACTTTTTATGTTGAGATGGGGTTTGTAAGCTTTTTTCTAAAAAAATTTATTTTTTTGCCAAGATGACTTCTAACTCTGATTCTCTTGAGCTCAGCCTCTCACAAAGCTGGAACAATAAGCACATGCCATTGCTTCCAGCTATTCTTTGAGATAATGTCTCATGAACTCTTTTGCCTGAGCTCAGTTAACGACCTTGATCTTCTCAAATCCTGCTCCTGAGTAGCTAGATTACCAAAATGAACCATTAGTATCCATTTAAGCGTGTGTTCTCCCAACTATGTTTACTCATGCTGAATTATTTGGAGTCCCTCTCAAAATAAATTCAAATGTATCTCTAGAAATTTTTCTTGACTATTATAAATGAATGATGCAATCTGGACATACTCCCACAGACACTCATTTTGCTCATACAGTTCTCTATGTAGAAAATCAGCTCCTACTGCAATGCCACTCTTACATAACTCATTTGAAATTGAAAAGTTATATGTATATGTCACATATTTGATAAGCACTTAAAATATGTTCGAGAAATTTATTAGCCCAAATAAACAATGGACAAAAATGTGAAGAGACAATTCACTGAAGAGATATATCTATACCAAATAACAGCTCCAAGTCATGCTGGCTTCTCAATTATGTGTCAATGTGAATGCAAACCTCAGTGAAATGCCACTCAATGAATGCTTTTGAAAAGGTTATCTAAAGCAGCAATCTGTACTGCTATATTTTTGTAGTAAATAATAAAAATGATGAGCACAGAGAGGCTCATAAATAATTTAGGGGAGGACTCAATCTGAGTCAAATTGTGATTTAATTAAGAATGACCTCCATACATCATATTATTTACTCCTTGATTTTGCCTAACATGACAGTAAATTTTGTTTAGTGTATTTTTTGACATGTTCCTTGTCACCCAGGAAGATTGATAATTGGAGAGGGTAGGGAAGGAAAAGAGAAAAGGCAGGGCCTACACAATCATCTTGAATCTTTTCATGATGTATAGCCTCATCAGTAAATGATACCCAGGAATGACTGAGAAGCTCTACTTTTAGACAAATGTGATCAATTTTATTGCTTTCAAGAAAAGTTCAGAGGAGTCCAATGAAACCCATCACTTGTTAAGTCACTAAAAATACATTGGATAATAGATAACAGGAGTTTGTTTTATAATTTGATTTCAAAAGTATTCAATATTGCTCTGATTGGCAATATGTACTCTGATTTTCCTCTGTGGTTTGTAGAGGTTGAAGTAAGACAAATATCTAGTATATGTATGAGTCAGGCAGAAAAGGTCAGATAAGGTGGTTAGGAAAATGAACCCTAAGATATGCATTTAAATGTTTTTTTTTCTTTCATGCATTTCTTTCTAACGCATTTATAAGATTATTTCTTTGTTGCTTTGTATGTCCCTCCCCCACAGTATAACCCCTGCTTTCACTGTATTTGATGACGGTATAATTTGTGGAGGGGAAGGGGAAAAACAAGTCGTTTAAATAAGGATACAGGTGGACCTGTTGCAACAATGAGAAGTACAAGTTTTCATGTCGAAAACGAACTTTACAACTTTGGTGGGGGGGGGGGAGGAATGGGTGGGGGGGGCGGGGGAGGTTGTGAAGGGATGAGAAGGGTAAACAAAGGAGGAGGCTGCAATGCTTGATAAGAAATGTACTCATTATCTTGCCCATGTAATTGTAATCCCTCTGTGCAGTATTTTCAAAATTAAAAAAAACAACAAAAACATAGAGAATATTCTACTTAGAGATCAAATCTAAAGGCCACGGATATTAAACTGAATATTTTTTTCTGAATTAATGTTTCTTGACAAGTTCTGTATTCATACTTAAAGGGAAAATATGAGCATATTACATTCCTACTTCCTCAAGTGGTTTTCTTCTATGTTGGAGGAAACTGCACAGTGCTTGAAGTCCCATGCTGCTTTTCTGACCACACCTAACTCCTTTTGCTTCGGGGTTCTCAAGCCATCACATTTGTACTTGTTAGCTTCCTCAGTGATTGAGGCTCATTAGTCCTCTTGGCCTTTCTGTGATGAAGGCCTTTTCTACCATCCAGTCTTCTTACTGTAAAGCAAGATGGCTTAGCCTGACCCATACCATTGCAATAGAATATGTATTTCAACAAGCTTCCTGGGCGTGTTGAGACACTCATGTTTGGGGAGCTCAGGTTCAGCCCACCTTCCACTGCAGTCCTGTGCCCATGTTTACTTTCTGCTTCCCCCTACTATGGTTTTTCATCAGATTTTAGATTTATGGGGAAGATAGCTCTATTCCTCCAATTTCAACTATGTAGATAGAAGGACAGCTTTACTTTCAAATGCCTCAACTTAATCCCAGGCCCTACAAATAACTTTCTCATTAGCTTAGGAAAAATAAAAATGATCCATACTTTTTTATATATAACATATGCCTACATAAATCATGCATATCATTTGCAACCGGAAGTAATGGCATCAACATATTTTCAAAGGTCAGAACTGCATTTGCCTGGAGTCAATGCATATTTGCGATACTGGAATCTGTAATGCCTGGCAGGCCATGTGGACTTGGGATGTGTGTCCAAATCCACCATGCTCAACAGAACAGCATCCGTGGTCTACAGGGATCCCTAAGGCTTTCTCATGGGAATTTCTCCAACCTTTTCTCTTCATGAGGAGGTACAATTGGGTGACTCTTGTGTTGAAGAACCTTTATATAAACATCATTTTTTTTTTGTGCTTGGGGAATGAAACCTCCAAAATAAATCACCGTGGAAAGAATTGCTGCCTTTGTTAGGGATATTTTTGTGCTATGGTGTTTTTCTATGATTAAGAAAGACTGATAACTTTGAAGGATCAAGACATGGGTAAGAGACAAATAGTTTCCTTCATATTGTTTCTAAAATGTTTCAAGTTCTATTCAAGTTCTAAAAAAATCATATTTGGCTTGTAAGTTGTACATGAAAACAGCAACAATAAAAAAGAATTACCCATGTGTTTGATCTTTTTGGTTAGCTAGGAATACATAATAAGTCTGAATTATTCTTTTTTAACATCCTTTATTATTTATTTAACCTAATGATGACCTGAAGTTTTGGTAAAATGAAATATTAATTTTAAATATCTTATAAAGTTTCAGGTCCTGATGATCATTAGATAAAAAGATTTCCACTACAAATACTATTCTGTTTATCACATGGCCTGATTAAAATTGTGACTTAACTCTTTACTCTTTCATACTTGTATCCTATGATACATTATATGTATATTATATGTATATTAATATGTATGTATTTAATAGAGAAAGAATGGTATGCAGAGAATACTTATTCTGATATAGTATACAAAAAACCAGATTTTCAATTTTAATTCCTTCAGTGATCTAGGTTCTCTAATATACACAAGATTTATGCATTTATTATTTTATTAAGTATCTAGATGGACATATGCTGATAATCTTCTATTATCATGTGATTTGTGATTAAATGGAAGCAAACAATTACTATTTATAAGTCAAAATATTGACATCATATTATAGATATTACTATGTATATATCTCTATATGTTTCACCTATAAGTTATATATATTATGCAGAATATATGATATAATAGGTGTGTGTGTAATGCGATTTTTGGCTCTATTTGATTCTCTTGAAAATATTGTGGAAAGAAATAAACTATAAAATCAATAAGATTTCTCAACAAATTTAGTGCCAATTACTGTAATACCTCAGATAAAATAACATTTCAATATGTAAGTGAAAATATATACATACTATCAAATGTACATACTGTCAAACCAAAATTTCCAGTCATATTTAAAATAAATGATTATTTTAGGAAAATGTAGAAAACATATAGGAAAATATCAGAAATATATTTCTATAGGTTTGTTGTTACCTCCTCCTTTGTTTTTCCCCTACCATCCCTTCCCTCCCCACCTCCCCAACGCTCCCGCCCTCCCTGTCCCCTGCAAAGTTGTAAAGTTCATTTTCAACATAGTGTCTTGTATATTTTATTGTTACAATGAGTCAACCGGTATCCTTATATCAGCATTTTGTTATTTCCTTTCCCTTCCCCAAATTAGAAAAATGTATATACAAGATGAAGGGGAAATGTACTCATTACCTTACTCATGTAACTGTAACCCCTCTATTCAGTATTTTTGCAATAATATATATAAATTAAAAAGCATATTTCTATAGTAATGTATATCATGATTTACCGCAAAGAAAAATAGTTCTTATGACTGGAAAATGTCAATGATCACCAAGCTTAGGACCAGCATTCACACTCAAGCACTTGAGACCTGCCCTTCATTTTATCTTCAAACTTTCTGATGCTTACTCTCTTTGTCTTCTGACTCCTTTTCCTACATCCATCCATGTTCTTATTGCACTCTGCCTATTTCCTTTCAGGCTTTGTTTCCATTTTCATCCAAATTTCTGTTTCTACCTCTTTTGTGCTTTTTCTTACTTGATGATTTCCTCAAATTCTCCCTTAATTTGTTTAGCCTGTTGGCTTTCCTGTTTGTTTCTAATTATTCCGTGATACCATCTCTGAAAGCTAGTCTCACTAGTTTGCCACTAAAATTTCTTAATTTTGGTCTTCAATTGTCTTTATTAACTCCTGGTGCTATTACAGTGGTTATCTTCACTTCTAGCGATGGTCTTCACAGTGTCATTCACAGTGTGTATTCTCTCTTTAGAACTGGAAGCCTCAACTTTCCAGTAATAATACGCTGGTGAGTATTCCTTCTTCATCTTTAACTCTCATTAGAGCTACCTCTTTGCAACTGGAAGGTATGTTTTGAATGGAAATTGGCTTTAACTTAGAAAATCTACTGGGATTGACATAATCAGGAAAGAAATATTCAGGAACAGAAGAAATCAGTCAATCAATATCCAAATTCAGGTTCTAACACACACCAGTTCCATGAGTGTTTTAAATGCTGATGAATTTCAAATGGGACTGAGTGTGAAAGCCGTGGAAGATGCAAGATGTTTACGTGGGAGTCTTTGCGATGTTGTTTTTGTTGGTAACAATTTTAGTATTTGAATATTTTTCTTCATTTCTTTATATCCCATCCAAAATTAGTATGGGTAGATTTCAATCTAGATAAGTCCATTTATTGTTGATTCTAGCAGGAATAAAAACTCAGTTTCTTATTCCTTGTTTTTTTTTTAAGATACAGAGAAAAGGAATTTTTATTTTTTTATTTTATTTTTATTATTTTTTATTTTTTTTATTGTGAAATAAAAAAGGGGTTACAGAGGGGTTACAATTACATGGGCAAGATAATGAGTACATTTCTTATCAAGCATTGTAGCCTCCTCCTTTGTTTCCCCTTCCCTCCCCCGACCCCCCCACCAAGGTTGTAAAGTTCATTTTCGACGTGACAACTTGTACTTCTCATTGTTGCAACGGGCTTGGTTTTTACAATGGCCTTGAGCTTCTGCCTGAGGTAAAATTAGGTAGTAGAAAATGGACAGTGTTGGCCAAAGTGTAAATTGTAAACTTTTTCCTTGTCTTTTTCTCCTTGCATGTTCAGAAATAGATAAGACTCTAATTCAATCCTCTACAAGATTTTTGTTGTTAAGCCTTCCTAGATTCATGCCATGAGGTACATGCATTCTATATATGTAGTAGACATTACTTGTAGAATGTTAGTATTGTATCAAGCTGTCCAATTCATTGTTTTATAACTGTCTGTTCACTAACTGATTCACTGTGTCACTTCCTACTAGAGTCTCTATTAAATCTTTTAATCTAGCTGTGTCTACCTCATTACTTCCATTGTCATAGTACAATCACCTTACATAAATTTAAATCATCTAGTGATTGTTTATAAAATCCAGATGATTATAGTTTATTTTAAAAGTACTGAATCAATTTCTACTGAAATATTTCATAATATATATTTTTCATATATATCTCAAGACAGTTCTCATATATAATCTGGTTAAGAAGCTTTGAAAATGAAAGAACTTGTGACTAATCTTTCTGGTAACAATATTTCTTACCAGAAACCCATTTTATCTGCTATTTTATGATTAGCTAGATATAATTTATAATATTTTTTTCAATGCTTACACCCATGTTAAGAGTTCAACTAAGCAACTGGTGGATTAAACCTGTAATCCTGGATATGCAGGAGGCTGTGATCTAAGGATTGAGGTTCAAAGTCAGGACAGGGAAAAGATACTTGAGTGTCCATCTCTAATTAACCAACCAAATGCTAGATTGGAGGAGTGGCACAAGTAGAAGGATGTCAGCCATGAGCATAAAAAATGAGTGAGAGTAAGAGGGCCTTAGTTTAGTTAAGTCCAGTTACTGACACAGAAACAGACACAGACACACAGAAATACACAGAGAGGGAGAGAGAGATATATACAGAGAAAGAGAGAGGGAGGGAGAGAGAGAGAGGGGGGAATTTCAGTGAGTTAAAAATCATGATTGTATTCCAATTAGATTAGATTTTTTTTCAGTGTTCAATTCACACTATCACCAAACACTTACAAATGTATTTTCCTTTGACATTGTCTCCATGACCCAGATTTTCTAAAACACCTACATTCTTTCCACATGTTTAGAGGACAATTTTCAGTCTTCAAGCCTGTTTATTTGTGGTCACTTTGAATGAACAGAAATCAAATTATTATATCTATTAATCTCTGAAAAAATTTCCCTCTAGTACAATAATGGTAAATAAAATCAAATTTTCATTCCATTGAATCTTTGCCTTTATTTCAATTCTACTCCTCTAAGTATTCACTTCATATGGTCTACTACTCGTATTTCATCTTGTTGCAGGGGACATCCTGTGAGAACATGGAGAGGGAAAATGCAACGCTGCTGTCAGAGTTTGTTTTCATAGGACTCACACAGCGACCACAGTGGAAGATCCCTTTGTTCCTGCTGTTCCTGGGAGTGTATGTGGTCACTGTCATGGGGAACCTCAGTCTGATTGCTCTTATCTGGAAGGACCCTCACCTTCACATCCCCATGTACTTCTTCCTTGGGAGTTTAGCCTTTGTGGACACATCTATATCGTCGGTTGTGATTCCAAAGATGCTGGGTAACTTCTTAACGAAAATGAATACCATTTCTCTGTCCCAATGCATGGCACAATTTTTTTTATTTAATCTCAGTGCAACTACCGAATGTTTTCTTTTGGCAGCCATGGCTTATGATCGCTATGCTGCCATATGCAATCCCTTACACTACCCAGTGATAATGACCAATAAACTATGCATCCGACTTATAGCCTCATCATTTCTAGCCGGGCTTTTCCACGGTTTACTTCATGAAGGTTTTTTGTTGAGATTAACCTTCTGTAATTCCAATGCAATACACCACTTTTATTGTGACATTATATCATTATTTAAGATTTCCTGTACTGACACGTCTATTAATTATATAATTGTTTTTATTTTTTCTGGTTCAATTCAGGTGTTTACTATTTTGATAGTTCTTGTCTCTTACACACTTGTTCTCTTTACCATCTTAAAAAAGAAATCTGCCAAAGTCATAAGAAAGGCCTTTTCTACCTGTGGGGCCCATCTCTTCTCTGTGTCTTTATACTATGGGCCCCTTCTCTTCATGTATGTGCACCCTGCTTCTCCACAGATAGAGGATCAGGACATGGTGGACTCTCTGTTTTACACTGTCATAATTCCTGTGTTAAATCCCATTATCTACAGTCTGAGAAATAAGCAAGTCATAGATTCAGTGAAAAAAATCTTGAAAAGAAATGTTTAAAACTGTGTCCTAAGCTATTGGATGGATGGATATAATTCAGAGAATTACTGTTGGAAGCAATTTTAGGCAAAATAGCCTGTGAGACTTATGTCTCTAAAATAAGTAGCAAAAAAGCAGGGCTGGAGGAGTGACTGAGTTAAGCCCCAATACAGAGAAATCATATTTTTACTGTTTCTCTTTTGTAAAAAAAATCCACAAAATAGCATATGTTTAACGTGGCTGCACTTTGTTCTTTGTCTAAAGACTTTTGCAATTATAATAAGCCTGGCATTTAATAAGGTAACTTAGAGGTACCTAAGAATGGTCTTTAAAATATCTGCATATATATTTCAAAAGCAAACCAGTAATTTTGTGACAACCCAAATTTTTCTAGGTGCATTAACAAATGTATTATCCTATAAAATTCTGTAATTTCTGCTAAAAATATGTCTTAGATATTATCCCAGTAATATAACTTGGATAAACACCATATTTACTTGTATAGAGGAGGAACAGACCAAATCCCTGGAATGTGGCTAACTATCAAAGAGTCTCACATTGTACTCTAGTGGCAAGTGAAAGATTTGAGCTCAGGTGTCACACAGTGGAATAATCAGAAAGGTAGAGAAAATAACAGAACTATGACATGGCAAAATTGTAAGTGAGTGTTCTCTACCTATTGTGCCCAGTGTGGTTAAAGGCCTGAGGACAAGTCAGGTACCCTCACTCTCCACAATGTCTTCCTTGTAGTTTTATTCCTGTATTTTCTAAAAATCTCAAAAGTTCCACTAATTCATGATATTAAGAAATTAAGCCGAAATTTAAACTGAAGGGAAATGTACAAAGAGAGTAGAAAATTGAAAGCAACGGCTCTTGGTTATCCTAGACCCTTTATTTTTTGTTATCTTTAAAGATTAAAGTGTTGAGAAATCAGGAATATCTATGTATGTATAGTTGAAATGAGGAGTGTTAAGTGTATTTTGTAGTGATCAAATGATACGATGTCATAGTGTTCATGAAGTTTCTGAGAAAGATGTAAAAATAAGCATTTCTATAAATTTATCCTGAGTAATATCCTTGATCATTAGCTTTTGACCCTCTCTGTGACTAGTAAGACCAAGCTCTTCACCTCTCCCAGCATGAAGATTCCACGCACAACTGAGGCATTTCCTGCCGAATCTACTCACCCGTGTTTTTGTAAAACTTTCAATATGTTTGTCTCCAACTTCCCGACACTCTCTTTCTTCCAAACATTGCTGCCAGATGATTCTTTACAATTAAAGTACTAGTTACATTATACCTTTCTTCAATAACAGTTAATGGATTGTCATTACTACCACTCTGTGTGCCTGAATGGTGTACATATACAAATATGTATATGCACATATGTGTGTGAGAGTATATTCAGTGAATATGTTGCCTATTTTCTTTGTGTGTCGGAGTGCCTTTTCTTGGGTCATTTCCAATGTAACTAGATTCATCTCATAAATTTCTTCCACAATTCTCCAAATGTGAATAGTACTGGTTTTATACCTAAAAGGGGCTCTGCATGACTTGTGGACCTACTTTACTCTCTCAGATATAGGCTGTCATTCATTAGATCCCTTAAAAAATTCCCTAACCTGCTGTCCTATACAAAAAGTTCTACAGCTTTATTTATTATTAAAAGGATATATTCTATTCAAGACCTTACTAAAATATAACAGTGAGACTACTTGTAGGTCTTCCACAGAGTACCAAAGATCCAAAGACAAATGAAAAGATCACTCTTTAAAGCAATTTAATGACTTATATATGCCTTCTAGGCACACTTGACACTGCATCACAATCATTAATTGCAAGTATTAATTGTAATTATTAATTCTCTTTGTTGTTGTTGGTTGTGGGGCTTGAGCTTGGAGCCTTGGTGCTTTACCTGAGCTCATTTACTCAAGGCTCTATCTCTTTGAGTTCAGTTTTGTGTTGGTTAATCGGAGATGAGAGTCTCATGGACTTTACTTCCTGGGCTTACTTTGAACCCTGATCTTAAGATCTCAGTCTCTCGAGTAGCTAGAATAACAAGCCTGAACCACCGGTGCCTGGCTCACATTATTTCTCAACTATAAAAATTATTAAGTTGTATTCACTGCTTCATGCCTACTCAACTTGCTAACTTATGGCAGTCAAAACTATCATGAATCCAACTTCTTTTCAGTAATACTTAGGTATGTGTGTGTGTGTAGAACATGACAAAGTTTCATAAAGAAGCTATTACATATTAATAAGTAAAGAATACAAACCATACAAATATTTAACATGTATCATTATTGCAGGATTCTAAAGCTTTACAAGATTAGAGCAGTTAATATACTTTGCTTTAGTTCCTCTGGGAGATAGCCCTAAAGCCCCAGAAATACAAAATGAATTACATTCCAAGTGGCTGTTACTTTTTCTCCTTCATGATTACATGCATTTTCTTAAATTTCTACTGTTTCCATTGGAATGCTGTTTTAAAATTATCTGGACAATTTTTTTTTAGTAAGAATCAAAGACTAAATTCATGACATAAGGAAATGGAGTTTCTTCTACACTAATGAAGGTTTATTCCTCATTGAGAATATTTTGAGATCATTTCTCATAGAAAGGATGATGTCTAATAGGAAATTTTATCCATTTTATGCAGCTATTTACAAAGCAGCTTGCTTTAATCTACTTCATGAAAATACTAATAAAATGGAGTTATTCTGCATGTATTCTGAGTATATTAATTTCCTAACCTGGAGATATGAAGGAAGCTATGTATAGCTTTATGTATATAAATTAATACATATATATCTTTATGTGTATATGCATATTTTAAGATATTTTTAAGCTTTTTTTTCTTTTTAACATATCTGTAACAATATTATACAAAGCATACCCAAAGAAATAGCATGAATAATGCAAAGACCTATAAATTCAGAGTGATATTTTCTCAGTCTGAATTTAAAGTTAGCTATGACAAATGAACACAGATATGTCTAAATATGTGCCAAGAACCTTCCGGGTATGCTTCCTTTCTTTATTCCTTTAAAAATCAAGGACTCTGGGCTGATTCCACATTTTGGATACGGTAAATAATGCAGCAATGACTGTGTCAGTGCCGGTAGGTTTAGTGTGGCCTGGTTTGTGTTCCATTGGATAAATGCCCAGGAGTGAAAATGCTGGATCATAAGAGATTCTATGTTTAGTTTTTTGCGGAACCTCCATACCGCTTTCCAGAGGGGTTGAACAAATGCAATAGAATTCCATTTTGGCCCATCAATACCAGCATTTGTTATAGTTAGTTTACTTGATATTGGCCATTCTTACAGTGGCAAGGTGGAATCTCAGTGTTTTGATTTGCATTTCTTTTTTAGCCAGAGATGGTGAACATTTTCTCATGTGTATATTGGCCCATTAATTAATTGTGTTGTTTCTTTGAGGGTTTATTTTTTGAGGGTTTATATTTTGAATATTAGGCCTTGTCTCATATATGACTGGTAAAAATCTTCTCCCATTTGGTGAGCTTCCTATTTTTTTTGCTATTTAACTTTTTTTTAAATAATAAAATATTTCAGGTTATGAATTCTTTAGCTTGTTAGCTACGTCCTTTGCCAGCAAGAAACTTTTAAATTTGATCCAATCCTATCTTCCCAATCTTCTTTGATTTTTTTTTTTACCATAGCCAAGATATGGATTCAATCTAGATGTCCCTCAATGGATGAATGTAACAAGCTGTTTTGATTACTATGGCTTTGTAGTAGAATTTGCAGTTTGGTATTGATATTACTCCATCACTGTTCTTTCTGATGTTTTTTTTTTGCTATGTGGGGTGTTTTATTGTTCCATATAAATTTTGAGATTGCTTCTTCTATTTCATTAAAGAATGAGGTTGGGAAATGGAAAGACTTGGAAAAAAATATATTAAGTGAAGTAAGCCAGGCCCAAAGAAACATAGGTCCCAAGGTTTCCCTTATTTGCAATAACTAGTATAGTTCTGAGACAAGCAGAAACAGTCAGATAAGTTGATATTAGGCAAAATGAACCCCAAGATAAGGACTCAAATGGTTTTTCTTTCTTGCTATTGTTTCTAATATATTTATAAGATGATTATTTTGTTGCTTTGTATGTCCCTCCCCCATGGTATAACCCCTGTTTTCACTGTATTTGATGTTGGTATAATTTGTGGAGGGGAAGGGAAAAAACAAATTGTTTAAATATGGATACAGGTGGACCCAATCCAACAATGAGATGTACAAGATGCGGGGAGAAAAGGAGATGGGAGGACAGGGATGTTAAGGGGAAACAAAGGAGGAGGCAACAGTGCTTGATAAGAAATGTACTCATGACCTTGCTCAAGTAATTCTAACCCCTCTGTAAAGTATTTTCACAATAAAAAATTAATAATAAAAAAGAATGAGTTTGGGATATTGACGGGTATTGCATTGAATTTGTAGGTAGCCTTTGGCGATATTGCCATTCACGATGTTAATCCTCCCAATCAATCCAGGAGCATAGGAGGTTTTTCCACGTCTTTAGTTCTGCTTTAATTTTCTTTTTCAGGTTTTTTTTAAAGTTTTCATTATAGAGGTCCTTCACTTGTTTAGTTAATTCCTAGGTATTGTATTTTTTGTGGGGCTATTACAAAAGGAGTTGCTTTCCTGATTTCAGCCATGCTTTCCTTGTTATTGGCATACAGAAAAGCCATTGATGTTTGAGGGTTAATTTTATACCCTGCTACTTTGCCAAAGTTTTGAATCAGCTTGAGTAACTTGGGAGTGGAGTCCGTGGGATTCTTTAAATACAAGATCATGTCACTGCAAAGAGGGAGAATTTTACTTCATCTTTCCCTATTTGTATCCTCTTTATGTTCGCATCTTGTCTGATTGCTGTAGCTAGGCATTGTAAATTGAAGAGAAGTGGAAAGAGTGGACATCCTCGTCTTGTTCCTGAAGAGGAAATGGCTTTAGATTTTCACCATTAAGTATAATTCTAGCTGTAGGTTTGTCATACACAGCCTTCATTATATTGAAGAATGTTCCATGGATTCTTCATTTCTCCAGAGCTTTCATTATAATGGGGTGTTAGACCTTATCAAATGCACTTTCCATGTATTTCTCATCTTTGTTTCTTTATTCCTCCATCATAACTGGTAAACATTTTCATCAGATTTCAGCATAAACTGATAGAGTTAGTTAGGCACATGTTTGGAATTTGTGCTGTGATTTATTATAACTTTAGAATAGATCTTTGGCCTTGTTAAAATTATGATTGAAGGAGTGTTACAAAATTATATAAGCTGAAACATTCAGATGACTACATTTTACATGTAAAGTAAAAGTTTTCCTAAACATTTCAGCAATTTCACTTGTGCTGGAAAATAGAGATGTACAATAGAATATTAGTAATTTAAGCAGAATTGTCTGAGGTAACTTTATATTTATAAATTCTAATTCTGTAAAAACACTATGGAGCAATTTAAAGTTTCCCTAGATTGTCTAAGTCTGCAATGCCCAGTAGAATGGTTTCCCTTTGTCCTATAGGAACCCACTGGCTCTTGGGGAATTCAGTTCTCACTTGACTTTTAGCAAGAGTAAATGGTTGTACAACTGGTTTATTTTGAAGGCATATTTATAGAGTAACATTGCTTCAGCTTAGGAAATGAAGTCTCAGAGTGTACAAATGTGTTAGAATTGCTTCCTGTAATTTTGTCCTGGCTGTGCTCTCTCTGACTTTTATAGATTGTACCTTTTTAAAGCCTGTTGCTTTTAAACTTCTCTACAATTTTTTCTAAGGTAGGAAAATGATTTCTAAACTACTCTTATTTGCATAGAAAGTTAATTCTTTTGTTGAGTTCTAGTGATTTAAGATTGCATTTACAGAATACTAGAATGGACAAGAGGAAAAAGAAAACTATAAGTTAATTATCTCTATATTTATTTTCATAAGGAAAGAACTGAAATGTAAGAAAAATAGCTAGTTAGGAAATTGATTTGTTCCTCTTAATTGTATTTTATTGTTTTTATTCTAACCGTAAAGAACATAAATAAATATGTGGTACCAAAACATCAAATTAAAACTTAGTTTAAAATTTCAACGATAACTTGCTTTATAAAATATCCTTCTTTCATTCTGGTTAAAAATCCTCATTCTGTTTAATTAAATGTATAATGAAAACTGAACGTATAATTTATATGTTAACTTTTCTGCTGTCTATTTCATAAGCATTAGATCATTTGTATGCATATACACACACAAACACATGTATACTCATATACAAGGGATTAAATAGGAAATATCTACTCTCGGTCGTCCCTGAACTTATGTCATAAATGATATCTTTACACCAACAGAAATTGAGAACTTTCAAATAATTTTGTGAATTAAAGTTATATGGGAGTGAGATCACATCAAATTAAAATGCATTTACCACCACAGTATGTTATTTATTTATGAAGTCTGCTTTAGCTTGCAATCTTAGCTTAAGATTTTTGTGATAAAAGGTAATTGTTGAAAGAAAAACACTTACCAGCCATTCTGTGCCTCAGAAAAATTAACACATAAGTTAAAATACAGATTAAGACAGTTTTCTTCAAGCACAATAGATTTTCAAATCAGAGGACAGAAGGTTATACTAAGTCACTGTTCCACTAAAAAGGGAGATTCCTTTGTTTACTATAGAGAATGAGAAGGGGTATGTGTAGCTACAGTATTCTTTGGCTATATCAAAGATATATCAAGTTATTTGGAAAATGGTACAGATTACAGTGGTCATAGACATTGGAAACTCTGAAATTGCTCAGGCTTTACAGGATATTGAACTATAGTTCTCTCTGAGCATTTTTGTTTCTGCCATTGTGTCTGAGGTAACCATCCATCTGCAGACAATAAATCTCCAACTCAGGAAAATGTTTTCTCTATTCAATCACTTGGCAGGTAATGAATTTATTGAATGAGTATTGGCGCTAACATAAAACTGAGGACTTTGGGGAAATCAGCTCTAAAAATAGCAAGAATAAAATGAATAGAAGCCATTACTGAGCAGAAACAAACAATCAAACAAAAAAACCTCATTTTTCAATCCTAGCTCTATGAAGGCTGCTGTTAGTGCTGATGAACTCTTACAAATCTCAGCTATGTGACCAGATTCAATATTGAAGGGGAAATACATTTGTTTAATGTTCTTGCCTGTGATGCAATTCCAAAATTCTCACTGATCTCTCTTTTTTTTTTTTTTTTTTTTGGTTTCCCCTCTTCAAATTCCAAATCAGTGGTGGGTTAATTTGACCAAGATTAGATTAATTTCCTTAACTGGGAAAGGGTCACTAATTGTTTATTGCTTGGTTTAGTCTTGTCACTAAAGTCTTGGTAATAGCAAAAGAAAAGAGCTCTGAGCAATCCAGTAGCTTGCAGCTATTTTATAACGTACGTTTAAATAATACTTTGAAACAAATTGAACTATTTAACACAAGTTATACTTCTCACTTGTGATACTCCAACACCAGCTTTCCATGTGCTGGGATTATAGATGCGAATAAGCATGAATCATTTATCTTATGCTTGATGATGTTACATGAAGTGCTTGTCGCCTGGAATTTCAGAAGATGTACTTTCAATATAGCCACCAAAGACCCCGAGATAGCAGTCTTATTTGTCATCATGTCACTGAATATCTTTCACTAATCATTCTCTTTGCATATAATATCACATAAAACCCTAATGATGCTATTCAGTGAAATTTTTTTATTTAATTTCTTCATCAAAAAATAAAAATAATTTCTTCATAATTCTTATTACTACCAGCATCTTTTCACATAGGAATTAGGTGCTTTACATGAAAGTGAATCACTGTATCTATTCTTGCAGTAATTTGTCACTCTAAATTTTGGTGAATCTTTTAAAATTAATTATTTTATTTCTTTATTATCCTTAAATTGTTGTACAAGAGAGTTTCAAGACAACGTGTCAAGGCTTCTTGAGCAATGTTACCCATTTTATCACCCTCTGCCATTCTTCCCAACCCTCCACATCTCCTAGTTTCCCTAGCTTCTTGATATCTGATCTGGTTTGTGAGCCTAGGAAAATGGAGCTAGTTTCTTAATATGTCTACACCTTGTTTCTCCCCCTTGAAGCCCATTTTTATTAAGAACAATCATATAAATGATAGGTTATACATCCTAAAAGATTCACTACTGCATTACTACTATATGATAAATAAAATTCAAGCTTTTATGCACAGCTTTCAGCTAATTTTAGAGCCCCTGACTAAAAAAGATCTTTTCCTTGACCGTGCATTTGTCAGACTCAGGATAAACTTAGCATTTATTGAAATAATTTTCATTTTCCTCTAAATATTTTTATTTCTAACCATTCAAAGAACTAAGATTTAATTTTTCTTTCAGTACTCCCAAGAACTTCACTTATTGTAATATATTTAATTAATATATGAGTTTCTCATGAAATTTTATGGCCTATTTCCATTATTTTCGAACAATTTTAAATTCACAAGTAAATCAAAATATTATGTTTATACTTAGTCTTTTGTTGTTGTTGTTCTTCAGGGTATGTAGCAGTGAGGACATGGAAAAGGAAAATGTAACTTCATTGACAGAGTTTGTTCTCATTGGACTGACACAACAACCGGAGTGGAAAATTCCCCTGTTCCTGCTGTTCCTGGTGATATATCTCATGACCATTATGGGGAACCTCAGTCTGATTAGTGTCATCTGGCATGACCCTCACCTGCACATACCCATGTACTTATTCCTTGGGAATTTAGCTTTCGTAGATACTTGGATATCATCTACAGTGACACCCAAACTGCTGGTCACATTGTTAGTCAAGGACAAGCTGACATCTCTCTCCGAATGTTTGACACAGTTTTTTTCCTTTGCATCCAGTGCAACCATAGAATGTTTTCTCTTGACAGCAATGGCTTATGATCGCTATGTGGCCATATGCAAACCTTTACATTACCCAGTGATTATGACCAATAGGCTATGCATCCAAGTAATTGTGCTGACGTTTATAACAGGATTTCTTCATGCCATAATTCACCAGCATTTTTTAGTCAAATTAAATTTCTGTGCTTCCAAAATATATCACTTTTATTGTGACATTTTGCCTTTATTGAGGAATTCTTGTACTTATCCTTCAGTTAATTTTATGCTGGTATACTTTTTGGCTGGCTCAATTCAAGCATTCAGCTTTGTGACTGTTCTTGCCTCTTATACTTTGGTTATCTTTGCAGTCTTAAAAAAGAAGTCTGTGAAAGACATAAAGAAAGCCTTCTCCACCTGCGGAGCCCATCTCTTATCTGTGTCTTTATACTTTGGTACTCTTCTTATCATGTATGTGCGCCCCGCCTCTTCACAGAGAGATGAGGAGGACATGATGGACTCTCTAGTTTACACTGTCATAATTCCTGTGCTAAATCCCATTATCTACAGTCTGAGAAATAAGCAAGTCATAAACTCACTGAGAAAACAATGGAAAGGAAATGTTTAGATGGCACAATGGAAGACTTTTTTCTTAACAAAATAGAAATTAATTACAATTAAGTATTTTATGCCATATGCAAAATTATAATTGAACATTAGACTTTATTATTGTTATTATTTATACAGAGTTTTTGCTATACTGCCCAGGAAGGCCTGGGATATGGGATCCTTTCTGTTTTTTGTTTTGGCAGTCGAGGGGCTTGAATTCTGGGCTGAGGCGCTGTCTGTCAAGCTCTTCAGCTCAAGGCTAGGGCTCTACCACTTGAGCCACAGTGCCACTTCTGGCTTTTTCTGTTTATGTGGTGCTGAGGAATCAAACCCATGGCCTCATGCATGCAAGGCAAGCACTCTACCACTGAACCACTTTCCCAGCCCTCTGTTTGTTTTTTTTTAAAATAATCTTTAAGTAGTTCTACAAAGTAGTTGCCGTTTTAACAATGCAGAATACAACACATACTGATCAATGGTCCCACCTTTTAACATTCTCATCCATCTCTCGCATACCCATTCCTTCCTTACTCTTCTTTTTTAAGTTTCATTGTATTGTCAAGGTGATGTATAGAGGGATTACAGTTACATACATAAGGTAGTGAGTACATTTCTTGTCGAACTTATAACTCCACTTTCTTCCACTTTCCCTTTCCCTCAATATCCTCCAAGTTATACAGTTCATTTCCAACGTGTTGTCTTATGAGTATCACTGTTGCATTGGTTCACCCTCTGTCCTTTGTCTCACCATTTTGTTGTTCTCCTTCCCTTCCGCAATTCAGATGAATGTATATACAATATCAAGGATACCAAAATCAAATACAGTGACAACAGGGGATAAACCATAAAGGAAAAACACAAAAGAAAAATGAAACCACATAGCACATTAAAAACAACAAAGGAGGAGGCAACAATGCTTGATAAGAAATGTACTCATTATCTTGCCCATGTAATTGTAACCTCTCTGTACGGTATTTTCACAATAAAAAAACAGCAACAAAGAAAAACTTGTTTCCATATCTTGGAGTTCATTTCCATTAACATCATCCTATATGGTCATATGTACATAGCTATTGAGCTATCCTGCTCATCTACTAGGACTATACTAGATACATACTGATTACAAATTAGGGAAACCAAGGGATCTATGTTTCTTTGAGTCTGGCTTACTTCATTTAATATGATTTTTTCCAAGTCTTTCCATTTCCTTATGAATGGAGTGACCCAAGATTCTATGCTTCCATCAAAAAGAATGACTCTTCTTAATTTGTAGGATGTATGATGAATTCTTGATTTTATTCTCCCTCTTCCCTTCATCCCCTCTTCACTCATCTACCCTATTCCTCTTGACCTCACCCCAATTCTTCTAAATACACCGATCCTGCTGTCTACTTTTTTGAACTTTGATTTTGTTTTTCTAAGGAATTACATGATTCTACAGGGTAGAATCTACCATGCTTCAGTTAATACATACACTTCCAACCCACCCAACATATTTACTTACAGGTTTATACATGAGATTCCATGTATAAACCTGTATATCTCACATATAATGAGATACGTAAATGTATAAACGTATATCTCACATATAATGAAAGTCATACATCCTTTTTTTGTTTGTTTGTTTGTTTTTAATTATTTTATTTTATTTGTGAACATACTGTACAGAAGGGTTACAATTACATGGGCAGGATAATGCGTACATTTCTTACCAAGCATTGCAGCCTCCTCCTTTGGTTTACCCTTCACATCCCTTCCCAGCCTCCCCCCTCCCCCCCAATCCCAATCCGTCTCCTTCACCCCCCCCTTCCCCCCCCCGGAACCGACGTTGTAAAGCTTGTTTTGGACATGACAATTTGTACTTCTCATTGTTGCATCAGGTCCACCTGTATCCTTAAACAACTGGTTTTTCCCCCTCTCCTCCACAAGTTATACTGACATCAAATATAGTGAAAGCAGGGGTTATACTGTGGGGGAGGGACATACAAAGCAACAAAGAGATAATCTTATAAATGCGTTAGAAACACATGCATGAAAGAAAACACATTAAAATATATATCTTAGGGTTCATTTTCCTGACATCACATTATCTGACCTTTTCCGCTTAACTCATACATATACCAGATATTGCAAATAAGGGAAACCATGGGACCTATGTTTCTTTGGGCCTGGCTTACTTCACTTAATATAGTTTTTTTCCAAGTTTTTCCATTTCCTAACAAATGGGGCAATGTCATTCTTTCTGATGGAGGCATAGAATTCCATTGTGTATATATACCACATTTTCTTGATCCATTCATCTACTGAGGGGCATCTGGGTTGGTTCCATATCTTAGCTATGGTAAATAATGCTGCAATAAACATAGTTGTGCTGGTACCTTTAGTGTGGTCTTGTTTGTAAACATTTGGGTAAATGCCCAAAAGTGGGATTGCTGGGTCATGGGGGAGTTCTATGTGAAGTCTTTTGAGGAACCTCCATACTGCTTTCCAAAGTGGTTGAACAAGTTTACATTCCCACCAACAATGAAGTAAGGTTCCTTTCTGTCCACATCCCCTCCAGCATCTGTTGTTGTTAGAGTTCTTGATTTTTGCCGTTCTAACTGGAGTGAGGTGGTATCTCAATGTTGTTTTGATTTGCATTTCTTTTATGGCTAGGGATGTTGAACATTTCTTCATGTGTCTATTGGCCATCCTTCTTTCTTCTTCAGAGAAGTTTCTCTTCAAGTCTTTCGCCCACTTATTTATTGGGCAGTTGTTTCTTTGAGGATTTGTTGTTGGGGGGTTTAATTTTTTGAGTTACAAGTATATTTTAGATATGAGACCCTTGTTCGTTGTATGGCTAGTAAAGATCTTCTCCCAATCGGTGGGCTTTCTATTGATCTTGCTAGCTATGTCATTTGCCCTGCAGAAGCTCTGCAACTTTATGCAGTCCCATTTGTCCAACCTTTCTTTGATTTGTTGTGTTTCCGGGTCTCTATTCAAAAAATTTCGGCCTGAGCCAAGGAGACCTAGTGTTTCTCCTATTTCATCCTGTAATGTTTTCAGAGTGTCTGCTTTGAGTTCAAGGTCTTTGATCCATTTGGAATTGATTCTGGTGCAGGGTGATATATAAGGATCTAGCTTTAGTTTTCTACATGTAGTTAACCAATTTTGCCAGCACCATTTACTGAAGAGGCTGTCTTTGTTCCATTCTATTGTTTTAGCTCCCTTATCGAAGATTAGATGGCTATAGGTCTGTAGGTTCATTTCTGGGTTTTCAATTCTATTCCATTGGTCCTGAGGTCTGTTCTTATGCCAATACCAAGCTGTTTTGATTACTAAGTCATACATCCTTTGTTTCCATGAGCCTGGAAAAATCATATTAGGTGGGATCATTTGTTTTCTGCCCCATTTTAGGATCACAGGATGGTCAGAGGGACCCAGCAAGGGGCCAAGATTTTTCTTTCCTATGCAGATTTTGCACGTGTGGGCTAATAGTGTAGCAGGTTTCTACTGATGTTGGTCCAGGTTTTAAAAGATCTTTTGTGTTTAGGGCAAATGTTTGTTACATTTCTCATTGTGTATGCAATCATTTATACAATCATATGTGTGTACTTGAATGTAAACATGCATATGAACATCTATACACACATACATGTAAACGTGCATATAGTGGGCACCTAGGCTGATTCTATATCCAGGCTTCTAAGAATAGTGTCTTGATAAACATGGTCACAGGTTTGTCTTATAGTGCTTCCTGTAGCTCTATTTCACATATGCTCTTTTTCTATCTCTATATTTCTTATTGCAGCATTCAAAGAATCTCAGATAATTGTTTCATGAGTTTTCAACAAAAAAACGTGTGGGATTTTCCTACTTCTTGCTAGGAGAGATTACATTAAAAAGAATTAAAAAATGAAAGCTCTCTATTTTAGGAAACTATGTATCACTTCTCAGATGTCCACTCTAATTGCTCAGTTAAGGAAAGTACAAGTGGCACTGTGGCTCAAGTGGTAGAGCACTAGCCTTGAGCTGAAGAGCTGAGGGACAGCGCCCAGGCCCAGAGTTCAATCCCCACAACCGACCAAAAAAAAAAAAAAAGGAAAGTATGTCATAAATGAAAGATTAGCAACAAGTCCCAGAATGGTAAGACAAAGGACAAGAGGGGAACCAATGGAAGAGCGATATGCACAAGACAATATATTGGAAATGATCTGTACAACTTGGAGGGTGAGGGTTGTGGGGGAGGGAAAGTCGGAGAAAAAAATGAGGGAGGTGCTAACAAGTTTGCAAAGAAATGTACTTATTATCTTCTGCAACTGTAACCCCTCTGTAAAGCACCTTGACAATAAAATGTGTAAAAAGAAAAAAACCCAGTTCCAATATGAATATGCTGTATCACTTCATAAAGTTTTTAAATGTCCTTGGGGTTTTGGTAAACACCAGTCTCAGTTTGCCTCAAAACCCTGTGCAGTCTTTACTGTGTCTCCTGTTTGGCCACACCTGACTCTTTCCTGCTTCTCTCTCTCTCTCTCTCTCTCTCTCTCTCTCTCTCTCTCTCTCTCTCTCTCTCTCTCTCTCTCTCTCTCTCTCTCTCTCTCTCTCTCTCTCTCTCTCTCTCTCTCTCTGTCAGTCGTGGGGCTTGAACTCTGGGCCAGGGTGCTGTCCCTGTGCTCTTCAGTTCAAGGCAAGCACTCTACCGCTTGAGCCACAGCACCACTTCCAACCTGCTTCTCTTTGTGCAGGAAAATTACAGTAATCATTTCTAGCTCCTTCAGTGAACGCTTTTGTTTAATTAGTTTATACAGACAACACAATTTTAGAAATAAAATTTCTAGTGCCCAAATCCACACCAACTGGAAAAGAATGTGTTTATTCACAAAATCTCCAAGCAGAATTCTAGGTTACTCTATATCATATACTGTGTCTTTGTTTTCTTTCTTTTTTGTTTATTTGTTTTGTTTTGACTCTATGGTGCTTGAAGTCAGGACCTTGCATTAGTAAGGTAAATACTCTACCACTTGACCCATGACCACAACCCTACTTGCTTTAGTATTTTCTCTTACAT
The DNA here is from genome assembly GCF_024711535.1 of Dipodomys merriami. NCBI lineage: Eukaryota > Metazoa > Chordata > Mammalia > Rodentia > Heteromyidae > Dipodomys > Dipodomys merriami. Next base: position 90,212,704 of record NW_027203381.1, read on the forward strand.
AGACTTTTGCTTTTGTTTGAGGCTGGCCTTGAATCCAGATCCCTTTTCCTTAATCTGCTATAGAGCTTGTCTAGCCCCTCCGGACTTGGTTTATAATTTTTCTCATTGTCACCTTAAATTAGTGGAGCAAAGTAAATGCTAAGAGTATGAGCTATAGATTTCATGATGATGTGATGGGGCACTGTCTGGCCAAAAAGACTTGAGCTTGTTTATCTTATTAACATCATGTTTACTTAGCTCTGAAAAGCCATAAATATCCAAACATTAGGAAAATTTATTTAGTATTTAGAATGTATAAAGTTTGCTTAATTATTTCAAAAGTGTCATTTCCTGGAGAAAAATATGTGTCCAGTAGAATATCAATTATAAGAATAAAACTGTCTATAGAACTCTGTGACTTCATGTTGACAATTTTAATTCATGTAAAACCCTGTGGAGTAATTTATAGTTCTGTCTAGATTGTCCAATTCTGCAATGCCCATTAGAGAATGTTTTGTCCTAAAGGGAATCCTTGAATCTCTGGAGAAAGTTAGTTCTTCACTTCTTACTCATTTGGCAAGAGTACAATGTTGCACAAATGATTGATTCCTGTTTTAAAATTGTATTTATAAACACAATACAGCTTGGGAAATGAATCTAAGAAATCAATGTGCAAGAAATGCTACATATATTTGTTATTGTTGTGTTATATTTGCCTTTTATTTTCCTTTTTATAAGTGTCTACCAGTTTAAGTTCCTCCATAATTTCTTTCAAGGTATGGGTAAAAAAGAAATGGTTGCCATTATATTCATTATTCATTATATGCAAAGTAAAATAACTGTTTAATTTTTAACAATTTAAAATTGGGTTTACAAGATGCCCAAACAGACATGTGGGAATGGAAAACTATCAGGGAAGTATTATCCAATTAATTTTCATGACTAAAGACTTGAAAAGCAAAATAGCTGAAAAAGTTTGGTTTCTTCTTTTTGATGTGATAATTTTTTTTAAAGATTATCGATAAGCATATATTAGTTGTATAAGGAGTTTCAGTATCAATTATATCCATCCATACATACAATGTTCCTTAATACAAATGATTTATTCCTTTTAATGAACTTTTCCTACCTTAATATAATTACCTTGTAGAAATGTGGTGGGCCAGATGCAGATTAAAACTGTGTTTAAAATTTTCAGTCCTAATTTCTTATGCAAGATGTTTGTCCTTTGTGTTGATTCTTATTAGGAGATTATTTGTTGACTAAAACAATAATCTGGTTAAAAATTTTAAAGATTTGTCAAATATTAGTTCTTCTAGCTATTTTACTGACTTTATAGTAATAAAAATACACATAGTCACACACGCACACAGACATACATATAAATATTGATAAGGAGATACACAGAAATGTTCCTCTATTGCTATTTCCTACTTTATGATTCAAAAAGAAATACACACAAATGAAATTTGGAAAATTTTCAATTATTTTTGTGATTTGAGATTGCATGCATTGAAAACTATCTCAAGAATTAAAGTATAACAAGTCGTTATGTCAAAAAAAGAACTTTACAACTTTGGTGGGGGGGTGAGTTAGGGGGTAGGGGATGGGGGTGTATGTGGAGGGGTGGGAGATTGGGAGGGATGGGAAGTGGAAACAAAGGAGGAGGCAACAATGCTTGATAAGAAATGTACTCATTGTCTTGCCCATGTCATTGTAACCCCTCTATATGGTATTTTCACAATTAAAAAAATAAGAATTAAAATATAGGTCACTACCTAAATTACTACTAGCTATATGTAAAAATTGTTTCAGTTTGAAGGCTTGGCTCATCAATATTCTAAAGAAAATGGTGAAAGTAAAATGGTTACAAGTGAAGTTGTGAAATGAAACTGAAAATAAAGTTAAATGCAAACAATGTAGATTGACAAACCACAACAGTCAGCTCAAATAATAAAACACATTCCACTGGGATGAAGAAAGAAGTATTTGATAGCACTGAAATGGGAAGGAGAAATGTAGGTGCAACATCTTTTGATGAACAGGAAGATAAATAAATCAAACATGGGAAAATTGTACATATTAAAATACTTAAAGTTTTCGTCATGTTTTTGAAATGTGCACGTTAGAGTGCAAACCGGGTCTTGTGAAATTTCTTAAGCCTTGCAGGATATTGGAAAATTGTTCCATCCTGCAGTTTCAGGCCTTGACATAATACCTGTCAGGAAATACACCCTGTAAACAAATCTCTAAAGGTCATAAAGGACTTTTTCTCTCTCATTGGCCACAATGCAGTAAATGAGTTTATTGAATGGGTTTAAATCTTAAAAAAAACTGGGGACAACATCAACTTGATAATAAAAAAAAGAAAAAATAGAAAAGCTGGGACAAGGACATCACCTATAAAAACAGTCAGCAGCAACAAAATGAATGAAGATGGCTACTCTGCAGACAAAAGGCACTGCCCAACACTTGCTTTGCTCAGCTCCCATGGGTCACAGCTCACACCATCAGTTCCATTGCTATATGTGAATATCTTCTGGAATCAAGGTATCTCTGGTAAAGATGCAATTTTAAAAGTTCTACTTGGTCCCTAGCTTTTTCCCTTCCCCTCTCTAACATCTATAGTGGGTTGGCTGATTGACTACACCTATAGTTTTTGCTTATTTTTAATTATCATTACGTAGCTGTACAAAGGACTTGCCATTTAATAAAGATGTGTGGGAATACAAGATATCTTGAACAACATCGGTCTAGCTTCAGTTTTTTGTTGTCATTGTTGTTGGTCGTGGGGCTTGAACTCTGGGCCTGGGCACTGTCCCTCAGCTCTTCAGCTCAAGGCTAGTGCTCTTCACTTGAGCCACAGCACCACTTCCAGTTTTCTGAATGGTTTATTGAAGATAAGAGTCTCAGGTCTGGCTTTGAACCATGATCCTCAAATCTCAGCCTCCTGAGTAGCTAGGATTATAGGCATGAGCCACCTGGCGCCTGGCTCAGTCCAGCTTCAATAGGGATAAAATTTGAGTTTTTAGCTCTAGAAAATTATTAGTCTCTGTGTGTCATCAATATTTATGTGGTTGGAGAAAGGATTCATTTCCTTCTAGCTAGAACATTGCTTCCATATCCTTCATATTCTGTTCTTAAACAAATGTGAGATGGGTCATACTGCATAGGATGGACTGTTTTAGAATTTGTGATCCTCCAATCTCTGCCTCACAGATGCTGAGATTATAGACATACCCAAACACATGTGTTTTATAATATGTATAATATCACCTCACAGTTCTTATCTCTTCATTTCTCTTTTCCTTTTGCCACAATTCAGTGCATATGTCATCTGTAGCTAACATTTTAACTGTCACAATAAGTTTCATATATTTAAATTTGTTAATAGCAGAAAATTTCTAATTATATCTCACTTGGATTGTCATAATTTTCTTTTGCCTTTCTATCAATGACCTGAGTTCTCATTCTCCTTGTTATCACTACATGATACTGCTGTCCTTCAATGACAAATCACTTCATATCAAATATCTCAAGGATTCCTATTGATTCTCCAATTTGAATACTTTTCAATTAATTTCTTTTTTTCCCTCATCACATTTAATGTTTTCTTTTTTGTTTATAATTATTTATTTTTAAAATTAATTTTATTGTAAGGTGATGTACAGAGGGGTTACAATAACATATATAAGATAATGAGTACATTTCTTATCAGACATTGTTTACTTGGACCTTGACTAAGGACTTAGAATGTCTATGTATCAGCTGTGTTGTATATTTTAAATGTATTTCTAGACTTTATACTTTAACTATTCAGGAAGTAGCACTGTGGCTCGAGTTTCAGAGTCCTAGCCTTGAGCTGAAGAGCTAAGGACAGCGTCCAGGCCCAGAGTTCAAGCCCCACAACTGAGAAAAAAATTAACTATTCATATAATTATAACTCAAAAATCTCTATCTCGGGGCTGGGAAGGTGGCTCAGTGGTAGAGCACTTGCCTTGCATGCATGATGCCCTGGGTTCGATTCCTCAGCACCACATAAGCAAAAAGAAAAAAGCCAGAAGTGGTGTTGTGGCTCAAGTGGTAGAGTGCTAGCCTTGAGCTGAAGAGCTGAGAGACAGCACCCAGGCCCAGAGTTCAGGCCCCATGACTAGACCCCATCCCCCAAATTATCTATCTATCTATCTATCTATCTATCTATCTATCTATCTATCTATCTATCTATCTATCTATCTATCTATCTATCTATCTATCTATCTATCTATCATCATCTATCTATCTATCATCTATCTATCTATCATCTATCTATCTATCTATCTATCTATCTATCTATCTATCTATCTATCTATCTATCTATCTATCTATCTATCTATCTATCTATCCATCTATACTTTTGCCAGTCCTGGGGCTTGAACTCAGGGCTTGGCACTGTCCCTGAGATTCTTTTGCTCAAGTCTACTACTGTACTACTTGAGTCATAACGCCATTTCTGGTTTTCTCTTTTTAGATGGTACTGAGAAATTGAGCACAGGGCTTCTTGCATGGTAGGCAAGTGCTCTACCACTAAACTATATTCTTAACCCCACAGTCTCTATTTTGTTGCTCAATCTGTTAGGAAAATCTGACATGCATGCGGCTTTGGGATCTCAACACAATAAAAATTATGTCTTCTTTTCTACTTCTGACTCGTTTTCCATCCTTGGAGTATGTTTTCTATAAGAACAATTATAGAAAAGATTTTCATTATCTGTCATAAAAGTTTTAGTATGTGTATTACTCACTAATGTGAAGCTTAAAGTTTGTCACTAAAGAATCTTTGTCCTTGATCCTGAATCCATATGTCAGACCTATGAGATTATTATAACAAGGTAGTCTACATAATTTAATAAGTGCTTGAAATGGCCTTTATTTCTCTTTAAATGTATTAATTAATAAAAACTGAGTAAAGGAAATTAATTGATTTTTGATTCCAATAAATCCCTTCAAATAGTTTTCCATTAATTAGAGTGAATTTAACAAATAGACAATGTTCTTATAAATGCCTGGTTTTATTCGAATTCATCTCTATTATTTTTAATTTCATACATGTATCAAGAATGGTCTTACATTTAATGTTTCCCCTTTCAGGAGACAACTAGGGAGAACATGCAGAAGGAAAATGCAACATTGCTGACAGAGTTTGTTCTCACAGGACTTCCATATCAAGCACAGTGGAAAATCCCCTTGTTCCTGGTGTTCTTGATGATATATCTTATCACCATTGTGGGAAACCTTGGTCTGATTGTTGTCATCTGGAAGGACCCTCACCTTCACATCCCCATGTATTTATTCCTTGGGAATTTAGCCTTTGTAGATGCTTGGTTATCATCCACAGTAACACCAAAGATGCTGGTCAACCTGTTAACAGAGAATAATATGATATCTTTTACTGAATGCAAAATACAGTTTTTTTCCTTTGTAGTCAGTGTAACAACAGAATGTTTTCTCTTGGCAACAATGGCTTATGATCGCTATGTGGCCATCTGTAAACCTTTACTTTATCCGGTGATTATGACCAACAGCCTCTGCATCCGGTTAATGGTTGTGTCACTTATAGGAGGATTTCTTCATTCCACACTTCATGAATGTTTTTTATTTAGGCTTACCTTCTGTAATTCTAACATCATACATCACTTTTACTGTGATGTTATGCCGTTACTAAAGATTTCCTGTACTGATCCTTCTCTTAATTACCTAATTATTTTTATTTTCTCTGGCTCAATACAAGCATTCACCATTGGGACTGTTCTTGCTTCTTATACACTTGTGCTCATTACAATCTTAAAAAAGAAGTCTTTCAAAGGCATAAGGAAAGCCTTCTCCACCTGTGGAGCCCACCTCTTATCTGTGTCTTTATACTTTGGTTCTCTTCTCTTTATGTATCTGCTCCCTGCATCTGCACAATCAGATGATCAAGATATGATGGACTCTCTATTTTACACTGTTATAATTCCATTGTTAAATCCCATGATCTACAGTCTGAGAAATAAGCAGGTCATAGATTCAGTGACAAAAACATTCAAGAGAAATATGTAGAGCTCATACTGAAAAGACTGATAACTAAAGAAGAAAATAAATAAAACATTTTATAAGGTTGCACATTATTAAATGTAGTTTTTGTAAAAGTGTTCTTCTTTTAACAAAGACAGTCACAGATTCATTGAAGTTAAATTTGAGTGTTTGGTTGTATATTTGAAAAACTTCAAAATTACAATTGTACCACTTGGGAAAAAACATATATGACATATGTATCTCCCCTTCCCCCTCTGTGTGTGTGTGTGTGTGTGTGTGTGTGTGCGTGTATGAATTTTGGCTAAGGTTGGCCTTTAATTCACAATCTTGCTACTTAGCTTCTGATGTTGAACCATGATAACAATCTCTGTTCTTTTTTGTGATGCTGGGAATTGAATTTTGTGGCCCAAATGAGTAGCTAGGAATCCAGGGGTAAGTGAACACAACAGGCCCCCAGGCTTTATTGTTTTTTCAGACTTGTAGGACCATTCCTACAATTCCTACATTCCTAATGTTAGCAGGGGTTTTCCCACTGTTCCTGGATATAGCTTTTAAAGGAATTTTTGCTATTTTTTAAACATACTGGACTTGAGGAACAAATGATTAGTTTATACCAGGGAATGTTACATTTCTTCTGTTAGGGCTATAATCCTTTATAGACATCCTGGCCTTGTGAAATGATTTCAGTGTTCTTCTTGCCTTTGAACATTTCAAGAGTTTTTTCTTTTTTTGATTCTGGTTGTTCTCCCTCTCTGCTTTGGTTTACAAAAATTTCAGTATCTGCAGAGCTGCTTGATTTGGGCACCAGCAGACCTGGACTGACCCTATTCAGTCTTCCTGGCTCACTCCCATGTTCAGAACTTCCTGTTCTCTCGGTTATTAATGACATAAGTCATTAATAACTAATATGTGCCCTCATGTATTTCCATAGGAAATCAAGAATGTAAAGAGCATAATTAAATGAGATAGCAAATAAAATCACTTCACAGAGTTGTATATTTTCATTTCAGTTAGTGAATATATTAAGGTTTAAGATCATGTAGGCCCTCTGATCAGAACATTGGGATTATGTTCAGGGTGAGCTAGATCAAAGGAGATTAAGTGACCAGATGTTACAATTGAATGAAAATTATGAACAATTATTACTCTAAAATCACATAACGAAAGTATTAAAATTAGAGATGTGCTTTGAACTAGGTTATCTCACAATGTTTATTTACTTCTTTCTTTGATATAGGAGATAAATTTTGCCCAAGAAGTGACATTTCAAAAAAGGTGTTATGAAGTGCTATTGAATGATGTCAGTCTTTCTGGAATTTCTTCTTTTCATTCTGCAGAAGTCTGACATCACTATGGAGAGTATTATATTAGTCCCAGACTGTCCAGAATAATTTTGTGTATAAAGTCTAATCAGAAGTTTTCTTTTTCTTTCTTTCCTTTTTTTGTGTGTGCTGGCACCATGGCATGAACTGAGGGTGTAGGTAGTGCTTCTGAATTTTTTTGCTCAAAACTAGAGCTCTACCACAAGAGACACAGCTCTATTTCTTGAAGAAATAAGTCACACAGACTTTCCTCCACTGGCTGGCTGGCTTTGAATCATGATCTTCAGTTCTTGGCCTCCTAAATAGCTTGGGTTACAGCAGTGATGCACAGGGTCCAAGTTTGGAAGTCCTTTTAAGACAAGATAGACTATTGATTACTCAAGGTAGTTATTATACAATAAATTAATTAGTAAAATGTTTTATTTCTCTAGTTTAGAATTAATGAACACTTTTTAAAAATTGCTTATGTGTTAATGAGCAATAGTTATATAACCTCTGAAAAGTTCATTAATTGCTGGGTGAAGGTGGCTCATGCCTGTAATCTAGCTACTCAGGAGGGTGAGATCTGAGTATTGTGGTTCAAAACCACCCCAAGCAGGAAAGTCTGTGAAACTCTTATCTCTAATTACCTACCCCCAAACTGGAAGTGGCACTGTGACTCAAGTAATAGAGCATTCACCTTGAGCTGAAGAGCTCAGGGACAGCTCCTAGGCCCAACGTTCAAGTTCCTCGACGGATCACACACACACACACACACACACACACACATACACACACACACACACACACACACACACACACACAAGTTCATTAGTTAGTAAAAGGTAGTTTATTACATTCTATGAAAATCAGAATGTAAACATCTTTTATATGAGCCAGAACATCCACAATCCACCATATATGATTTTATAACTTTTTAAAAATATTGAGACATTAATATAGTATCTTAACATTTATTTTCAAAAAATTCATAGACACTAGGACTTCCTTGGTTCTCAGGCTGTAGACCATAGGAATTTTTAAAATTTAATTTAATTCTGTTGTAAAGGTGATATACACAGGCGTTACAGTTGCATCAGTAAGGTAATGAGTACATTTCTTGTAGAACATTATTATGCCCTCCCTGGTTTTTCTCCTACTATACCCCCAACTACTCCCCCCAAAGTTGTAAAGTTCATTTTCAACCTAGTGTCTTGTGAGCATCATTGTTGCACTGGTTCACCCTTTGTCCTTGTTTCAACATTTGTTTATTCCCCTTCACGTCTCCAGTTCAGATGAACATATATACATATATATATGTACACACACATATCACACACACATATATATATACATCTATATATATGTGTGTCTATATTTTATATATAAATAAATAAATAAATAAATAAATATATATATATATTTTTATTTTTATTTTATTTATTTATTTATTTATTTATTTATTTATTTATTTATATTTATTTATTTATTTTATTTATTTATATATTTATATATATATATATATATATATATATATATATATATATATATATATATACCCAGGGTACCAAAATCAAATACAATGACAACAGGGGACAAATCATAGGTTAAAAAAAAACACAAGAGAAAAAAGAAATCACATAGTACATTAAAAACAACAACAAAAAGTGGTGTGTGGCTCAGGTGATAGAGTGCTCACCTTAAGCTGAAGAGCTCAGGGACAGTGCCCAGGCTCAGAGTTGAAAGCCCCATGACCGATCAAAAAAAAAAGAAAAACAAAGAAAAAACCTCTTTTTTCTATATCTTGGCGTTCATTTCCATTAACATTATCCTATATACATTATCCTATATGGTCATATGTACATAGCTATTGAGCTATGCTGCTTATCTGCTAGGACTATACTAGATATATACTAATTATGACAAATGAGGGAAACCAAGGGATCTCTGGTTCTTTGAGTCTGGCTTTCTTCATTTAATATGATTTTTTCCGAGTATTTCCCTTTCCTTATGAATGGGGCAACCCAAGATTCCATGCTTCCATCAAAAAGAATGACTCTTCTTAATTTGTAGGGTGTATGATGAATTTTTATTTTATTCTTCCTCTTTTCTCTTTTTTACTTATCTTCTCCATTCCCCTTGACCTCACCCCTCTTCTTCTAAATACACCGATCCTGCTGTCTACTTTTTTTAACTTTGATTTTGTCTTTCTAAGGAATTACATGATTTAAATTCTCTCTAGAATCTACCATGCTTCGGTTAATGCATACACTTCCAACCCACCCAACGTATTTACTTACAGGTTTATACATGAAATCTCACTGTCACATATAGTGAAAGTCATACATCCTTTGTTTCTCTGAGCCTGGAAAAATCATATTAGGTGGGATCATTTGTTTCTGCCCCATTTCAGGATCACAGAATGGTCAGAGGGACCCAGCAAGGGGCCAAGATTTTTCTTTCCTATATAGATTTTGCATGTGTGGACTAATAGTGTAGCAGGTTTCTACTGATGTTGGTCCAGGTTTTAAAAGATCATTTGTGTTTAGGGCAAATATTTGTTACATTTATCATCATATATACAATCATATGTGTGTATCTCTATGTATGTGTGCATACAAACACACATACGTACAAACATGCATATGGTGGGCACCTACGTAGATTCTATTTCTAGAATAGTGTCTTGATAAACATGGTCACAGTTTTGGTCTTATAGTGATTACTGTAGCTCTTCTTTCACATATAATCTTTTTGTCTCTACATATTTCTTGTTGTAACATTCGAAGCATGTCACATAATTTTTTAGTGAGTTTTCAACAAAAAATGCCTACTTCTTGCTAGCAGAGATTACATTAAAAAGAATTCAAAAATGAAAGCTCTCTATTTTAGGCATCTATGTATCACTTCTCAGATGTTCACTCTAAATACTCAGTTAATGAAAGTATTTCATAAATGAATATTTAGCAACAAGTTCCATAGTTGATACTCAAAGGGAAACATGAATATGCTGGTATATCATCATAACATTTTCAAATGTCCTGGAAGTTGTAGTAAACACCAGTATCAGCTTGCCTCAAAGCCCCATGTAATCTTTCCCATGCCTCCTCTTTGGCTACACCTGACTCTTTCTTGCTTCTCTGTGTACGAGAAAATTCCAGTAATAATTTCTAGCTCCTTCAATTAACAGTTTTGCTTGACTAGTCTACACAGACAGCACAATTTAGAAATGAAATCTCTAGTGCCCAAATCCTTGCCAAGTGATAAAGAATCTGTTTATTCACAAAATCTCCAAGCAGAATTCTAGGTTACCTATATGATATCCTTTGTCCTTATTTGTTTTTTCTTTATTTGTTTTGTTTTGACTTCATGGGGCATGAAGTCAAGACCTTGGGTCAGTAAGGTAAATACTCTGCCACTTGACCTACGACCACAACCCTACTTGTTTTAGTTATTTCTCTAACATATATTCTTGCTTTGGTTTGAGGCTGGTCTTAAATCAAGATCCCTTTTCCTTAATCTGCTCTGTAGCCTCTCTAGTCCTTTAGGCCTCTGGTTTGTAAATTTTCTCATTAAATGTCATCTTAAATTGTGGAGCAAAGTAAATGGCTAGAATATGATTTATAGATTTCATGATAATCTGATGGGTTTGTCTCTTGAACAGACTTAAGCTCGTTGACTTTATTAAAATCAGGTTTACTTAGCTCTAAAAAGCCATAAGTAATCAAAACATTCAGAAAATATACTTGTATATAAACTTGTATATAGAATGTATTAAGTTTGCCTAAACATCTCAAAAGTATCACTTCTTGGAGACAATATGAGTCCAGTAGAATATCAATTTATAAAATAAACCTGTCTATAGAATTTTATGACTTCATTTTGACAATTTCAAATAATGTAAACCCTGTGGAATAATTTTTAGCTCTCTCTAGATTGTCCAATTCTGCAATGCCCAGCAGAGAATGCTTTGTCCTAAAGGGAATCCCTGACTCTCTGGAGAAAGTTAGTACTTCACTTCTTACTCATTTGGCAAGAGTACAACATTGCACAAATGATTGATTCTTGTTTTAATATCATATATAAACACAATACAGCTTGGGAAATGAATCTTAGAAATCAATGTGCAAGAAATGTTACATATATTCATTCATGTTGTGTTATATTTGTCTATTATTTTCTCTTTTATAAGTGCCTGCCAGTTTAAATTCCTCCACAATTTCTTTCAAGGTATGGGTAAGAAAAAAATGGTTTTGATCATATTCATTATTCATTGTATGGAAAGTAAAACATCTGCTCAAGTTATAACAATTCAAGACTGGATTTATGAGATGCCCAAACAGAAATATGGGAATGGAAAACTTATCAGGGAAGTATTTATGCACATTATTTTTAGGATTAAAAACTTGAAATGCAAAATAGCTGAAAAAGTTTGGTTTATTTTTTTGAAGTGATAATTTTTTAAAGATTATCAATATATTAGTTGTATAAGCAGTTTTCATGATCACATTCGTCCATACAATGTTCCTTGATGCAAGTGATTTATTCCTTTTAATGAACTTTTCCTACCTTAATATTCTAATTATAATTACCTAGTAGAAATTTGGTGGACCAGATGAAGATTAAAATTGTGTTTAAAAAATTCAATCTTAATTTTTATATAAGATGTTTGTCCTTGTTGATTTTTAAATATATTTTTATTGTAAAACACTGTACAGAGGGTTTACAGTTACATGAGTAGGGTATGAGTTCATTTCCTATTGAGCATTGTTACCTCCTCCTTTGTTTTTCCCCTACCATCCCTTCCCTCTCCACCTTTCTAACTCCTCCTCCCCCCCTTTTGTTGATTCTTACTAGAAGATTATCTGTTGAATAAAACAGAAAATCTGGTTACAATTTTTAAAGTTTTGTCAATTATTAGTTCTTCTATTCTTTCACTGATTTTCTGGTAATGACAACTGCACCATACACATGTACAAGCACACACACGCACACATACATACACATAACTATTTATAAGGAGATACACAGAAAATGTTCCTGTACTGCTCTTTCCTACTTTATAACTCAAAATGTACTACACACAAATGAAATTTGGAAAATTTTCAATTATTGTGCGATTTGAGATTGCATGCAATGAAAATTATCTCAAGAATTAAAATACAGGTTACTACCTTAATTACTACTGGCTATCTGTAAAACCTGTTTCATTTTGCAGTCGTGGCTCACTGTTTTTTCTGAAGTAAATGGTGAAAGTAAAATGACCATGTCTGAAGCCGTGAAATAAGAAAATTGAAAACTCAATTAAATATGTCAACATAATTTTATATAAACATTGTAGCCTGGCAAACAATAGTCAGATAATAAAACATGGAAGTGTTCTACTGGGATGAAGAAAGTATTTGATAACACTTCTGAAATAGGAAGGGGAGGCGTAGCTGCAACATCTTTTGAAGAACAGGAAGGTAAATAAATCGAGCATTGGGAAAATAGTGCAGATTAGAATACTTAAAGTTTTTGTCATGTTCCTGAAATGTCCATGTCAGAAGCAAACTGGGACTTGTGAAATTTCTTAAGCCTTGCAGGATATTGGAAATTTTTTTCCATTCTGCAGTTCCAGGCCTTGACATAATATCTTTCTGGAAACACACCCTGAAATGGCAAATCTCTAAGTGTCATAAGGGACTTTTTCTCTCTCATTGGCCACAATGCAGTAAATGAATTTATTGCATGGGTTTATCTCTATTTTAGAAAGACTGAGGACATTGATGGTATCACTGATAAAAACAGGCAGCAGCAACAAAAGGAATTTAGGTGACCACCCTGAAGACAAAAATTCACTCACCAACACTTGATCTGCTCACCTCCTTAGGTCATAGCTCACACCAGTTGTTCCATTGGTATACATGGGCAACATCTACTGATGTCTAGGTATCTCTACTAGACATGCAATTAAAAAAAATTCTGCTTGGTCTCTAACCCTTTGTCTTCAGCTCTTTAAATCCCAAATCTATGATGGGTTGGTCTGATTGACTAAACCTATGGTTTGCTTACTTTTTAATTATCTTTACATAGTTGTACAAAGGAATTGACATTTAATAGACATTTAGGAACGAAATATATCAATGTCACTCCATCTAGGCGTAATAGGGATAAAATTTGTGTTCTGAGCTCTAGAAAATTATTAGTCTCTGAGTGTCATAAACATTTATGTGGCTGAAGAAAGGATCCGTTTCCTTCTAGCCTAGTACATTGCTTCCATATCCTTCATATTCTGTTCTTAAACAAATGTGAGATGGGTCATACTATAGAGGACAGACTGTCTTGGAACTTGTGATCCTCCAATCTCTGCTTCACACATGCTGAGATTATAGACATACCCAACTACATCTGTTTTATAATCTGTTTAATAACACCTCATAATTCTTATCTCTTCATTTCTCTTTTCCTTTTGCCCAAACTCAGTGCATATGTCATCTATAGCTAACACTTTAACTGTTACATTGTTTCATATAATTAAGTTTGCTAATAGTAGAATTTTGTTAATTACATCTCACTTGGATTTTCAGTTTCCTCTTGTATTTCTGAGAAAGACACTAGTGCTCATTTTCATTCTTTTTAAAATATATTTTATGTATACATTGTATATATATTTATTGTAACGATACTGTACAGAGGGGTTACAGTTACATGAGTAAGGTAATAAGTACATTTTATATTGAGCATTGTTACCTTCTCTGTTTTTCCCCTACCATCCATTCCCTTCCCACCTTCCCAACTCCCCCGCCCAAAATTGTAATATTTGTTGTCAACATAATATCTTGTACATCTCATAGTTACAGTGGGTCAACCTGTATCCTTATTTCAGCATTTTCTTATTTCTCTTCCCCTCCTCAAATTAGAAAAGTGTATATACAAGATGTAGGGTACTGGAATCAAATACAGTGAAAGCAAGGGTTACACCATAAGGAAAGAACATACAAAGGGAACAACAATATCACATAGTACATTATAAGTACATCAAAAACAACAACAACAAAGGTAAAAACCTCTTGTGTCCCTATCTTGGGTGCATTTCACTTAGCATCATCTTATACGGTCATATGAACATAGCTTTTGACCTCTTCTGGTTGTCCTCCACATATACTGGTTATTGCAGATAAGGGAAACCATGGGACCTATGTTTATTTCTTATCACCATGTGACACTGCTAATTTTCAATGACAAATCTCTTCACATCAAATGTATCAAGGATTCCTATTGATTTTCCAAATTGAATACTTTTCAATTAATTTCTTTTTGTTCCTCTTCACACCTAATGTTTCCTTGGGGCTTGACTAAGGACTTTGCACATCTATGAATCCTCTATGTAGCATTTAAAAATGTATTTCTATAGTGTATATTTTAACAATACATATAATTATCCCTCACATTCTGTATTTTGTTGATTAATCTGTTAAGAAAATTCTGATGTGCATGTGCGGTTGGGATCTGAAGACAATATAAAAATGTTTTCAGTTCTACTTCTGACTCAAGTTTCCCATCCTTGAAGAATATTTTCTATAAGAAAAATATATAAAAGATTTTCATTGTCTGTGTTAAAAGTTTTAGTATGTAAATCATATACTAAAATGAAAATTAAAGTTTGTCACAAAGATTTCAACTTTAAAGAATGTTTGTCCTTGACACTAAATCCATATGTCAGACTCATGAGATTATTATTACATAATATTATACCTAATTTAACAAATGCTTAAAATGTCCTTTTCTTTAAATACATCACCAATTCCTCCCTTTCATCACCCAAGTTGTAAAGTTCATTTTCAACATAATGTCTTGAAGATCTTATTCTTACAATGGGTCAACCTATATCCTTATTTCAGCATTTTGTTATTTCCTTTCCCTTCTCCTAATTAGGAAATTTATATACAAGATTCAGGGCACCAGAATCAAGTAGAGTGACAACAAGGATTATACCATAGAGGGAAGAACATAAAAAAGAAACAAAAAAAAATCACATAGTACATTAAAAATGCCAGCAACAAAGAAAAATCCTCTAGTGTCTCTCTCTTGGGGTTCATTTCACTTAGCATCATCTTATATGGTCATATTACATAGCTTTTGATCTTTTCTGCTTGCCTGGTATGATAAAGAAAATATTGGATTTTTGGGTTCCATCAATTTTCTTAAATACTTTCCATTAATTATAGTTAATTCA
Organism: Dipodomys merriami; assembly: GCF_024711535.1. Classification (NCBI taxonomy): domain Eukaryota; kingdom Metazoa; phylum Chordata; class Mammalia; order Rodentia; family Heteromyidae; genus Dipodomys; species Dipodomys merriami. The sequence goes on from NW_027203381.1 coordinate 90,228,253, forward strand.
ACAAATATTGACAGCATTCTTATAAATGCCTAGTTTTATTCTAATTCATCTCTATTATTTTTCATTTGATAAATATTAAAAAATGTTCTTATATTTAATGTTTCCCCTTTCAGGAGACAACTAGGGAGAACATGCAGAAGGAAAATGCAACATTGCTGACAGAGTTTGTTCTCACAGGACTTCCATATCAAGCACAGTGGAAAATCCCCTTGTTCCTGGTGTTCTTGATGATATATCTTATCACCATTGTGGGAAACCTTGGTCTGATTGTTGTCATCTGGAAGGACCCTCACCTTCACATCCCCATGTATTTATTCCTTGGGAACTTAGCCTTTGTAGATGCTTGGTTATCATCCACAGTGACACCAAAGATGCTGGCCAACTTGTTAACAGAGAATAATATGATAACTCTTACTGAATGCAAGATACATTATTTTTTCTTTGTAGCCACTGTAACAACAGAATGTTTTATCTTGGCAACAATGGCTTATGATCGCTATGTGGCCATCTGTAAACCTTTACTTTATCCGGTGATTATGACCAACAGACTCTGCATCCGGCTAATAGTTGTGTCACTTATAGGAGGATTTCTTCATTCCACATTTCATGAATGTTTTTTATTTAGGCTTACCTTTTGTAATTCTAACATCATACATCACTTTTACTGTGATGTTATACCATTACTAAAGATTTCCTGTACTGATCCTTCTCTTAATTACCTAATTATTTTTATTTTCTCTGGCTCAATACAAGCATTCACCATTGGGACTGTTCTTATCTCTTATACATTTGTGCTCATTACTATCTTAAAAAAGAAGTCTGCCAAAGGCATAAGGAAAGCCTTCTCCACCTGTGGAGCCCATCTCTTATCTGTGTCTTTATACTTTGGTTCTCTTCTCTTTATGTATGTGCTCCCTTCTTCTGCACAATCAGATGATCAAGATATGATGGACTCTCTATTTTACACTGTTATAATTCCATTGTTAAATCCCATGATCTACAGTCTGAGAAATAAGCAGGTCATAGATTCAATGACAAAAACATTCAAGAGAAATATGTAGAGTTAATACTGAAAACACTCTGATAACTAACTATAGAAGGAAATAAATAAAAACATTTTATAAGGTCGCACATTGTTAAATGTAGTTTTTGTAAATGTATTCTTTTTCTTTTAATCAAAACAGTCACAGAAGCATTGAAGTTAAATTTGAGTATTTTGTTCTACTTTTTAAAAATACTTGGAAATTACAATTGTCATATTTGGGAAAAATATCTATGATGTGTGTGTGTGTGTGTGTGTGTGTGTGTGTGTGTGTGTGTGTGTGTGTGTGTGTGTGTGTGTGTGTGTGTGTGTGTATGTGTGAATTTGGGCTAAGTCATAGAGGAGGTCTATGTGGAGTCTTTTGAGGACCATCATACTACTGAACAAGTTTACACTCCCACCAACAATGCAGTAGGGTTCCTTTTTGGCCTCATCCCCTCCAGCATCTTTTTGTTATTAGATTTCTTGATTATAGCTATTCTAACTGGGGTGAGGTGGAATCTCATGTTGTTTTGATTTGCATTTCTTTTATGGCTAGAGAAGTTGAGCATGTCTTCATGTGTCCATGGCTATTCTTATTTACTCTTCAGAGAAGTTTCTCTTTAAGTCTTTAGCCCACTTATTTATCCAGCAGTTGTTTCTTTGAGGAGTTGTTGTTGGGGGATTTAATTTTTTTATTTCCAAGTATATTTTAGATATGAGGCACATGTCCTTCACTATGGCTAGTGAAGATCTTCTCCCAATCCATGGTCTTTCTATTGATCTTGCTAGCTATGTCCTTTGCCATGCAGAAGCTCTGCAATTCCATGCCATCCCATTTGTCTAACCTTTCTTTGACTTATTGTTTCTGTGATCTAGCAATCCCACTTTTGGGCATTTACCCAAATGATCACAAATATAGCTGTACTAAAGCTACTAGCACAACTATGTTTATCTTAGCATTATTTACCATAGCTAAGATGTGAAACCAACCCAGATGACCCTCAGTAGATGAATGGATCAAGAAAATGCGATACACACACACACACACACACACATACACACACACACACACACACACACACACACACACACACACACACACACACACAGGAATTCTATACCTCCATCAGAAAGATGGTTAGGGCAGACCCATTGCAACAATGAGATGTACAAGAAGTTATGTCGAAAAACGAACTTTACAACTTTGGCGGGGGGCTGGAGGGGGGACGACGGGGGAGGGGCGAGACGGGAAGGGATGGGGAAACAAAGGAGGAGGCAACAATGCTTGATAAAAATGTACTCATTACCTTTGCTCATGTAATTGTAACCCCTCTGTATGGTATTTTCACAATAAAAAAGAAAAAGAAAGATGTTAGGAAATGGAAAGACTTGGAAAATTTATATTAAGTGAAGTAAGCTAGTCTCAAAGAAACATAGATTCCATGTTTTCCCTTATCTGCAGTAACTAGTATATGTCTAGAACAAGCTGAAAAGGTCAAAAGCTATGTACATTTGACCATATGAGATGATGTTAAGCAAACTGAACCCCAAGACAAGGACACAAGTGGCTTTTTTCTTTGTTGCTATTGTTTTTAACATACTTATAATGTACTATGTGATTTTTTTTTTGTTTCTTTGGTATGTTCCTCCCCAAGGTATAATCCCTGTTTTCACTGTATTTGATTCTGGTGCCCTGCATCTTGTGTATATACTTTTCTAATTTGGGAAGGGGAAGGGAAAAAAACCAAAATGTTTAAATAGGGAAACAGGTTGATCCATTGTAACAATGAAATGTGCAAGACACTATGTTGAAAATAAACTTTACAACTTCAGGGGTGGGGGAAGTAATTGGAGAAGTGGAGAAGGAAGAGATGACAGGGGAAAAATAAAGGAAGAGTCAACAATGTTCAATAGGAAATGTACTTATTACCTTACTCATATAACTGTAATCCCTCTGTACAGTATTTTTACAATAAAAAATCTATAAAAAAGAATTTTGGCTAAGGTCGGCCTTTAATTCACAATCTTCTTACTTGTTGGTGAAACTGAACCATCATAACAAACTGTGCTCTTTTTTATGATGCTGGATATTGGCCCAAATGATTAACTAGAATACAAGGGTAAATGAACACAACAGGCCTTTATTGGTTTTTAAGACTTGTAGGAATTGGCTAATGTTAGCAGGTGGATTTTCCACTGTTCCTGGACATAGCTTCTAAAGGAATTTTTTCTATTTTTAAACATACCAGGGAATGTTACATTTCTTCTGTTAGGGCCATAATCCTGCACAGACATCCTGGCCTTGTGATATGATTTACTGCTCATCTTGACCTTGAACATTTGAAGTGTTTTTTCTTTCTCTGATTCTGGTTGTTCTCCTTCTCTGCTTTGGTTTACAAAAATTTCAGTATCTGCAGAGCTGCTTGATCTGGGCACCAGTAGACCTGGCCTGACCCTATTCAGTCCTCCTGGCTCACTCCCATGTTCAGAACTTCCTGTTCTCTAGGCTAGTAATAAGTTAAGTCATTAGTAACTAGTATATGTTCTCATGTATTTCCATACATCGTTGGAAAACTCATAAGGAAATCTAGTTAAATCAAGGTAATCAAGAACTTAATTAAATGAGATAGTAAATGAAGGCACTTCACAGTCTTGTAAATTTTATTTCAGTTTGTGAACTTATTAAGGTTTAGAATCATGTAGGCCCTCTGATCAGAATACCAGGATGATATTTAAAGATGATCTAGATCAAAGGAGACTAACAGACCAGGTGATACAATTGATATATTGAGTGAAAATTATCATAGACTATTACTCCTAAATCACACAATGAAAGTATTAAAATTAAGTATATATATGTATATATATATATATATATATATATATATATATATATGCCTTGGACTGGGTTATCTTCCAATATTGATTTACTTCTTTTGTTTTTTTTTTTTTTGGTCGGTCTTGGGGCTTGAACTCTGGGCCTGGGATCTGTCCCTCAGCTCTTCAGCTCAAGGCAAACACTCTACCACTTGAGCTACAGCACCACTTCCTGATTTACTTCTTTCTTTAATATAGGAGATAAATTTCTCCAAAATGTGAAATTTACCATTTTCCAAAAAGGTGTTATGAAGTGTGATTGAATGATATCAGTCTTTTTGGAATTTCTTCTATTCACTCAGCAGAAGCCTGACATTACTATGGAGAATATGTGATATTAGTCCCAGACTATCCAGAAAAATTTTGTGTGTAAAGTATAATTGGAAGTTCTCCTTTTCTTTCTTTTATTTTTTGTGCTGGTACCATGGCATGAACTTGGCTGAGGTGGTGTTTCTGAGTTTTTTGCCCAAAATTAGAATTCTAGGGACACAAGTCTATTTCTTGTTTTTGGTGGTTAAGCAGAAATAAGTCACACAGACTTTCCTGCACTGGCTGGCTTTCGATCTTGATCTTTAGTTCTTAGCCTCCTAAATAACTCAGATTACAGGAGTGATGTGCAGGTGCCAAGCTTGAAGTCTTTTTAGGACAAAAACTACTCAAAGTAGTTATTATAAAATAAATTAAGTTTAGAATTAGTGAACACTTTGTTATAGTTGCTTATGTGTTTATGAGCAATAGTTATATAACTTCTAAAAAGTTCATTAGTTAGTATAATATAGTTTATTACACTCTATGACAATCAGAAGGTAAAGATCTTTGATATAAGCCAGAACATCCATAATCCCCCACATGATTTTGTAACTTTTTTAAAAAAATGAGACATTAATATAATATCTCAACATTTATTTTCAGAAGAATTTTAGTGAACCTAGGACTTTCTTGGTTCTCAGACTGTAGATAATTGGATTTTTAAAAATTTAATTTTGTTGTAAAAGTGATGTACAGAGAGGTTATAATTACATCAGTAAGGTAATGAGTACATTTCTTGTCAAACATCGTTAGGCCCTATCCTGGATTTTCTCCTACTATCTCTCCCCATGACTTCTCCCCCCAAAGTTGTAAAGTTCATTTCCAACCTTTTGTCTTGTGAGCATTGCTGTTGCATTAGGTTCGCCCTTTGCCCTTGTTTCACCATTTTGTTATTCCCCTTCATTCTCCCAAATCAGATAAATGTATATATAAGTCTCAGGGTTCCAGAATCAAAAACAACTACAGGGGATAAACCAAAGGGAGAAAAAAGAACTTCATACAGTACATTAACAACAACAACATCAACAACAACAACAAAACTTTTGTTTCTATATCTTGGAGTTCATTTCCATTAGCTTCATGTTATGTATGGTCATATGTACATAGCTATTGAGTGATTGTAGATCATTGGATTTAAAACAGGAGTTATCCATGTAACACAGAAAGAAATCCTCATCATCTTCATGTAAAGAAGCAGGATGCACATTCATGAAGAGGAGTGAGCCATACTATTGACCTACATTAGGAAGATAGTCTCTAGTCTAGAAGCTTTTGTTATTCCTTTTTCAGACTTGTCAAAACTGTAAAGAGAACAAGTGTGTAAGAGACAAGAATAGGCCCAGTGCTAAATACTGTTCTTGAACTGAAAAATAAAAATTCTTGGATAATGAATAGCAATGTGAGTACAGAAGTCATTAACAATGGTAGAAGATTGTAAATGAAGTAATATGTGTTGGATTTACAGATTAATCTGACAGAATAACTTTCTTGAATTACAACATGTATTAAGACATTGATAAATGATAAAACAATATCTTCATGTATAATCTGTTGAATGTAGTTACTTGGCAACAGAATCACAGGATTAGGTATGGCTATATAGCAATTATAAGCCAATGTAGGCAAGACACACCATTCTGCAATCACACTGATTGCAAAGGAATAATACTGAACTACACACTGAGAGAAAGATATCACCTTTTCCTCAATTAAAAAGTTGAGTAGTATTTTTGAGGAAGGTCACTGTGATCCACACTTTTAAGATATATGCACATAATCAAACCTAGTGAGTCTATACATATTCAGTAGTTAATAGAATATAACAAGTTATGAATTTCCTGAATATGCAAAAAGATAGGCCTATTCAGATACAAGACGCCTTTAGAATCATAAATAGACCAGAACATAGCAGGACATCCCACTGTCACATTATAATCAGCACAGGATCAATTCAGACCAAGGAAAAGATCCTTAAAGCTGTCAGGAGAAAAGGTCCATCATCTATAAAAGGAAACCCATCAGAATAACTTCCGATTTCTCAGCAGAGACAATTAAGAAGAGCCTGGAATGATGTATGCCACTCCGGAAAGACAAATAACTATCAACCATGAATTCTGTACCCAGCTAAACTCTCCTTCATAATGGAAGGTCAAATAAAAACCTTCCACAGCAAAGAAAAATTGAAACAATATATCTCCACCAAACCAGTCCAACAAAAGATACTTAAAAATGTGCTACATATAGAAAACCACCAAGACAAAAACAAAGACCAAGAAACTACACCCAAACTGAGAATCCAAGAATCATAGGAAGAACCCAGTTGGCACAGACCCCAAGAAGGTGGATAACATGGCAGGAGCCACCAAACACTTCTCAGTCCTAACTCTCAATATCAATGGACTTAACTCTCCAATTAATCGGCATAGAGATTGTCTAGTTGGATCAAAAAGCAAGACCCTTCTATCTGCTGCCTTCAAGAGACACACCTTGCCCACAAAAAAAAAAACAAACAAACATATTCTGAAAGGGAAAGGCTGGAATAAAATCTACCAAACAGCCCCCATAAACAGCTGGGAGTTGCAATCCTAATATCAGATAAAATAGTCTTCATATTAAAATTAGCAAGAAGAGATAAAGAAGGTCATTACAAATTAAAAGGGATCTCTCCTTCAGGATGATATTACAATTCTAATTATCTATTTACGAAACAGTGAAGCACCCAAATTTATCTAAGAAACACTACTTTCCCTCAAATCTCACATAGATCCAAAGACATTAATTATTGGGGACTTTAGCATAACACTATCCCTGTTGGATATATCAACCCAGTAAAAACTCAACAGAGAAACCTCAGACCTAAACAATTGCATAGATTAACTAGAGCTAACAACCATCTACAGGATATTTCACCCAGCAGCATCAGAATACAGCAGCACATGGAGCATTCTCCACATTTTATGTCACGAAGCAATTTTGTCCAAATTCAGAAACATGCCTGCACTCTCTCAGACCACAAGGGAATCAAATTAGAACTCAACACCAAAAGCCACCAAAGAAAGTCCTGTAACACATGGAGGCCGAACAACACACTGTTGAACCATGGAAGAGATTAGAAAGGAAATTCAAATGTCCATGATATTCAACAAGTATGCACACACAAATCATCAGCTACTCTGGGAAACAGGAAAGGCAGTACTCAGAGGCAAATTTATGGCTATGAGTTCCTACATCATCAAATTGGAGAGATCTGAAACAAACAACTTAATGAGACACCTGAAGTTCCTTGAGAAAGAGCAGCAAGCTAAACCCCAATCCAGTATATGGAAACAAATAATTAAAATTAAATTAGAATTAAATGAACTAGAATCTAAAAATAAAAGAAAGAAAGAAACCAGAAAGAATCAACAAAGCCGGGCACTAGTGGCTCACATCTGTAATCCTAGCAGGTTGAGATCCTCAGGAGGCTGAGATCTGAGGATCATGGTTCAGAACCAGCCTGGGCAGGAAAGTCTGTGAGACTCTTATCTCCAATAAAACAACAACAAAAAAACACTAGAAAACCAGAAGTGGTGCTGTGGCTCAAGTGGTAGAGTGCGTGCCTTGAGCTGAAGAGGGCAGGGACAGTGCCCAAGCTCAGAGTTCAATCCCCACTACTCACCAAAAAATAAAAAATAAAATAAAATACCTAGGACTTAACCAAAGACATTTAGGACCTCTATGATGAAAGTTTAAAAACCTGAAAAAAGAAATTAAAGCACAACATAGGAAGTCAAAAAACCTCCTATGCTCCTGGATTGGGAGGATTAACATCATGAAAATGGCAATAGTTCCAAAGGTTATCTACAAATTCAATGGGATCCCTATCAATATTCCAACTTCATTCTTCAAGGAAATAGAAGAGGCAACCCAAAAATTCATATGGAACAATAAAAGACCATGAACAGCAAAAACAATCCTTAGCAGAAAGAACAGTGCTGGAGGAATATCAATACCAAATTTCAAACTCTACTACAAAGCCATAGTAATCAAAACAGCTTGGTATTAGCTCAAGAACAGAAATGAGAACCAATGGAACCAAAGTCCCAGAAATGAACCTACAAACCTATAGCCATCTAATCTTCAATGAGGGAGCTAAAAAAAGTAGAATGGAAGAAAGACAGCTTCTTCAGTAAATGGTGCTGGCAAAATTGCTTAAACACCCGTAGAAAATTAAACCTAGATCCTTATATATCACCCTGCACCAGAATCAGCTACAAATGGATCAAAGACCACGAAGTCAAAGCAGACACCCTGAAAACATTACAGGAAGGAATAAGAGAACCTCTAAGGTTCCTTGGCACAGGCCAAAATTTTCTTAATGAAGACCCAGAAACACAACAAATCAAAGAAAGTTTGGACAAATGGGATTGCATGAAATTGCAGAGCTTCTGCATGGCAAAGGACATAGCTAGCAAGATCAATAGAAAGCCCACGGATTGGGAGAAGATCTTCACTAGCCATAGTGAAGGACATGGGCCTCATATCTAAAATATACTTGGAAATCAAAAAATTAAATCCCCCAACAACAAATCCTCAAAGAAACAATTGCCCAATAAATAAGTGGGCTAAAGACTTAAAAGAGATATTTATCTGAAGAGGAAATAAGAATGGCCAATAGACAATTGAAGAAATGCTCAACCTCTCTAGCCATAAAAGAAATACAAGTCAAAACAACATTGAGATTCCACCTCACCCCAGTTAGAATGGCTGTAATCAAGAAATATAATAACAAAAGATGCTGGAGGGGTTGTGGCTAAAAGGAAACTATACTGCATTGTTGGTGGGAGTATAAACTTGTTCAACCACTTTGGAAAGCAATATGGAGGTTCTTCAAAAGGCTACACATAGAGCTCCCCTATGACCCAGCAATCCCACTTTTTGGCATTTACCCAAACAATCACAAACAAGGTTATACTAAAGCTACCAGCACAACTATATTTATTGCAACATTATTTACCATAGCTAAGATATGGAACCAACATAGATGCCTCTCTGTAGATGAATGGATCAAGAAAATGCAGTATATATACAATGGATTTCTATGGCTCCATCAGAAAGAATGGCACTGCCATATTTGTTAGGAAATAGAAAAACTTGAAAAAATTATGTTAAGTGAAGTAAGCCAGGTCCAAAGAAACATCAATTCCATTATTTCCCTTATCTGCAAGAACTAGTATATGTCTAGGACATGCAGAAAATGTCAAAAGCTATGTACATATGACCACATAAGATGATATTACAGGAAATGAACCCCAAGATAGGGACACAAGAGATTTTATCTTTCTTGTTCTTTTTAATGTACTTATAATGTACTATGTGGTTTTTTTTTTTGTTTCTTTGTATGTTCTTCCCCCATGGTACAACCCCTGATATCACTGTTTTCAATTCCAGTGTCCTGCATCTTGTATATACATTTGGGGAAAAAAAGGCGTTGACACATTATAACAATGAGATGTACAAGGCACTATGTTGAAAACAAATTTTACAACTTACGAGGGGGGAAAGTTGGGAGGATGGGGAGGAAAAGGATGGTAGGAGAAAAACAAAGGAGGAGGCAACAATGCTCTATAGGAAATATACTCATTACTTTACTCATGCAACTGTAACTCCTCTGTACAATATTTTTCAATAAAAACATATATAAAAATAAAAAATAGAATATAACATGCTATCCATGGTCTATACATTTCTCTCCATAAGTGGTTCACATTTTGATTTTGTACATAAGCATTATAACTTAGCATACAGTCACTTAAACCAAGCAAAAATATCCCTTGATTGACTCTAATTTCTCGCTTTACAATGCTTCTAATGAAACATATATCATAGTCAAAATGATTTTCTGAAAACTTTCTTAAGATTGGTAAAGGCTTTTGTTCCTATGTGTTTGTCAACACAGAATCTGTCAATAATTCTGTCAATAATCTCCTGAACAACAAAAGATCTTGCAGAATGATAAAAGTATGTATGTGCCTATATATGGAGATAAACATGAATTCTTTTGAATGATTGTGTTAGGAAATGTATCATTAATCCAGTCTCAGCAGTGTTCAAGGGAACTGGTGAAATTTTCTGGATTAGATCCTTTAGATGCAAATATCCTTTAAATAGTAAGTATTTTCATATAAAGGAAAGTACAGTATACTGCACATCTTGTCAGAAATAAAGATTTGGATGAAGTGCATTTTGATATTATTATATATGAAAATAGAATATGTGAGAGTGTGTTAGCTGTGTGTGCATGTATATCCAACTTGTCATAGGAATGTATTCATGAATCAATTAACCTATGAGGATGAAGCTATCTATATTATAAATATGCATATATGTATATAATGATAGTAATGGTAATCCATCAAAAGTTATTGAAGAAGAGTACAAATTAGCCAGAGAACTTACTGTGAAGAATTAGCTGGTTTCATGTTTGGAAAAATAAGAATATCAACACAATAGAATACCCAAGAGAAGGTTCTCAGAAATTCTCAGGTGAGCTGAATTTAGGGTGAGGGCTTCCATTGTATCAGTAGTTAAAAGTATTTCAGGGTTAAGAAGTGGATGAAAGGACACAACTGTAAATGGATTTGTAAAGGGTTTGGAAAATGAGGAAATGTAACATACAAAGACTTCCTTTTTTTCCAGCCACCTAATAGGAATTGTGGCATAGCCTCTTAATATTATCTGACTTTGATTAATATACATTTCAAGGTCTACATATGAATTACAAATTTCAATAACCTTTAAACACTATCAAGACTTTTCTTTATTATTTATTTATTTATTGGTTGCTGTTTTATTTTACCTTTGATTTGGCTTTATACTGTGTTTTGCAATTTTTTAAGCAAGTTTGAAGAATTTCTTCCCTTACATCGAATTTTCATGTTTTTCTCCTATGTCTACTAAAACTTTCCTTTCCAATGTATTAGTTTCTGAATTATTAAGCGTGAGTGATGACCTAGATACAATTTCCTAATACGTAGTCCTCTTTCCACTGTTTTTTGGTGTTTTTTTTTGTCAGTCATGGGACCTGAACTCTGGGCCTGGGTGCTGTTCCTCAGCTCTTTAGCTCAAGGCTAGTGCTCTACTACTTGAGCCACACACCACTTTCAGCTCTTTCTGCTTATGTGGTGCTGAGGAATCAAACCCAGGGCCTCATGCCTGCAAGGCAAGCACTCTACCACCAAGCCACCTTCCCAGCCCCTCTTTGCACTCTTTTAACTCTAATTTTTCCAGATTCTCTTACAATAAACATTATTCCTCTTTTGAATAAGATTAATTTTTTCCAAGAATTACAATTTACCAATCTCCAAAATGGTTAACTTAAAGAAGATTGGGTGTCTATTTCTATTTTTGAAATTTTCTTCTATTAAGTCAAACAGAAAATGGGAATTGCCTTAATATAATACAAGTCCCAGGCTATACAGCAGAATTTTCTATGTAAAGTATAATTCCAAATCTTTGCAGGGAATACACAATTTCATCACACTGTGAATTTATAATGTAATGACAAACAAACATTTTCACTTGTTTCTGTTTTAATTGATGGTACATGAAATACATAATTTAGTTAAGATTTTATGGATTTATGAACTATATATGTATAAAAACTTAGGTTTTTCATGTTTGGTAATAAATATAATTGCAAAACAACAGTGCACAGGACACAATATATTTTCCACTGTGGTTAACATGTAAGTCCACTGACTACACTACAAATTCTGTCACCACTGTTTTATTTTCTTTTTCTATGTCCTCACTGGATGTCCAATGAAACTAGATAAAATTAACCTAAAATAACACTCACTAAGATTTATGGTGTGGAAACTGTAGGAGTAGAGTTGAAAAAAGTATATTTTTCAGCATGAAGTCAACATTAATATTTCAGCAAAAGAAAATAATTTTGCTAACTTAAAAATGACAACTATGTAAGTTAATTAAGTTCAATAAATGTGTAGTATGCAAATGAGAGACTTCTAAGCAAACTTCTGATCAACTTATTTAAAGCCATTAAGTTGGAATGGAATTTCAATTCCTGTGCAAGTTTTAGTCCTAAAGAAAAAGTATTTTGGAACCCTGGTTTATAATGTGAAGGAATTTCACTTTATTCTTCAAGGAATAAGTTTCACCTGAGTTTTTCAAAGAGTTTAATGATGTAATAGAATATTTTAATTAAGAATTTGTAGGGTATAAAATGGCGTTAGGGAGACAACAGTGGAATCAGAGGGTACTAATCAGGGACTATTACCAGTGTAATCAGGGACTGGAGTATTGTTGAGGGATTCCCAAAACAGATTAGACATTTCCATGGTCTGGAAGAGCCTGTGATAAAGAACTGATTAGATAGTCAGTATTTCAAATCTGAAGTCCTTTGAGTATCACTGAAGTCCCTAATATATGACATTTGTAGTGAAAAACTGATAGAAGTTATAAGTCTAATGAATTTAGAATATACAGTCACTAGGATTGCCAGACAGATAATAGATAAGGGTGAACTATGATGTAAAGAGTGGCAACTTGTTCACTGGATAAGTTGAATGAAGGCTAGGGTATAGGTCAATTGGTTTTCTAATATGTACAAGACCTTGATTCAATCCCCAGCATTAAAAATATCAATAGTAAATTTTTGGTTTTGGTTGGTCGTGGTGCTTGAATTCTGGGCCTGAGTGCTGTCGCTCAGCTCTTCAGCTCAAGGAAAATTCTCTATCCCTTGAGCTACAGCTCCACTTTCGGTTTCCTGGTGGTTTATTGGAGGTAAGAGTTTCACTGACTTTCCTGGCCGGGCTGGCTTTGACCGCGATCCTCACATCTCAGCCTTCTGAGTAGCTGAGCCACCGGCGCCCGTCTTCAAGAGTAAAATTCAAACCATAGATTTAAAGCTTTTGGGGCTGGGAAGGTGGCTCACTAGTAGAGTGCTTGCCTTGAACTGAGAGCTGAGGGAGAGTGCCCAGGCCCAGAGTTCAGGCCCCATGACAGACAAAAAAAATGAAAAGAAAAGAAAAGAAAACTTTTGTTCTTTGTCTATTCTGTTTAAGGATCATCTTTTAACATCCACATTCTCTACATGTAATAAACTGAAGAATAAGTATTACTTGGATGTTATTGGAATTCTTGGAAGCATAGTTCTGAGAACCCTAAACATACAGAAATAAAGATGAAATAGGGCAGCATTCTGTTAAAGTTATATTAAGGAAGCTACAATGTGGACACCATGTATTACATGGGTCCATATGAGCCCTTTTCTCAGATGAATTGCTCATATGACTCTTTTTGATGGATGGGCAGAAATGAACAATTATTCAAGAAGTCAAAAACATTAGACACTCTGTTTCATTTCCCTAGGACATGGATTGAACATGGTCTAGACTTCCACAGTCAAAAACAAATGCAGAAGTAGGAATACGAAGAGAATAAGACAGAAGCAACTGGACAAAAGAGATCCTTAGGTGAAAATTTCATTAAAGAAAGGATACCTAGACTACAGCTAGTTTTGTGGCCACAAAAACAACAGCAAGTGAGCTGCAATATCTGAAGGGTATAATGGGACTAGCAGCTCTAATTAAGATAGGCTGGGTGTGATTTGGGCTGTTTATTTGCCTGGCTTTTAAATTTTATTTTTCTGTTCATTACCTGAACTCGCTAGTCTCAGTCTATTTTCATTTAATAAAGGAATTTCCCATTGCAACACATTCCTCAATTGAGAATTAAGAGAAGAAAATCAGTATAAAAAGATACTGAGCAAACTGATGTTACCAAAGTTCAGCAAAAGAAAACCTCAGGAAGCCTGTACTTGAAAGGGTTGGGAGAGTAAGGGGACAGGGGAGAGGAATGAAGTGAAGAGTTGGAGAAGGCAGTCAAGAAGCGAATGTATATGCAACAAAATTCAGATGAGTGAGGTAAAGGATGGGTGGGGGAGGGGGGAGTGAGAATGTCGAAAGAGGTGACATTGATCAAGATATATGTATTAAATGGCAAAAAAACAAAAGGAGGGAAACAAAAACTGAACACTTTGACATAAATAAAAACCAAGTGGGGAGAGTGGAAAGGAGGAAAGAAGTAACATTGTTGAAAAAGACTAGTGGGAATTAAGGGGTGTAGTGGGACAAGCGATATTGAGATGGATAAAAAGAAGGAAATAGAATGAGCAAAGTAATAAAAGGCATGTGGCTAAATACAGAGAAATCAAAAGAAGAGAGAAAATACCTAATAAGATTGAGTATGAAATAAAATGAAATACTTTGAAATTTGCATGCAAATGTACTTCAAAATATACTGATTATTCTATATTTTAAAGTCCCTATATTTTTAATTATAAAAGCAACATGAACACAATAATTTTATTACTGACATATTATATTATATGCTGGCAATATGTGTTTTTAAGTACTTTCAAAACCAATAAGACAATATTTATTTTATGAGATGTTTGTCTACATGGATTGCTTTATTATGTACATATATAGTGAACATAACTGGTAAAGCTCAAATATTTAAAAAATATATAAGCTTCCTTATCTTTGTTAATTCATGGACTGAAACAGGCTGTTTCTAAAAATCATATTTGTTTAAACTGGGATCATCTTCTTACTCACCAACTCTTCTGGAAAAATATTATGCAGCTGAGCAAAGGAACTTTATAAAGGCAATATTGATAACTATAGTAATAATTCCAGTTTGGATATATTTTATTTAGAGTGTGAGTTTCTCCACTACTGAAAATAACTAGCAAAGTCAAAATGAACAAATTTAATTTGTATAGGAGTGCTTGTTCAGTCAAAATTGCAAGAAAGGTGGTAGAAATAGATTTTCACCCTATCTTGATATCAGAGGTGGAAGAAAATATGGAACCAACATTTTAACTGACTTCGAAACTTTTAGGAAGACTACAAGACAAAATGCAATGGGACATTTTATCAGAATCCTCAGGAAGAGTTCTTACATAAGTACAATTACTTGTATGTTTAAACTTAGAAAATTAATTTTGTTTAAAGTTCCACATTATCAAATAAAGACATGCAGACTCAAAACACACATCACTACAGAAACACAGTTTTACAAGGTTTTGCTTATGAAAAATCTTATCCCAGGAACAAGAAAAAAGAGGAAATGCAATTAGTTTCACATGTGGCAGATTTTGAATCTTGTAACTTTAATTTAAATGTCTATGAATTACATAACAACTTAATAAAAATGTAAAGAATTTAAAATATATAAACCATTTCTTCCTTACCCATATTTTGAAAGCTATGGTTTGAAAGTTATAGACTTTAAAAGGGCACTGGTGGCTCATGCCTGTAATCCTAGCTAATTAGAAGGCTGAGTTTGAAGGTTTGAAGCCAACCTGGACAGGAAAGCATGAGACTTTTATCGCTGAGTAACTCTCCCCGAAACCGTCCAAGTGGAGCTATTGCTCAAATGGTTGTGTGCTGGCCTTAAGAGAAAAACAACAACAACAACAACAAAAAAAAATCAGGGACAGTGCCCGGGCCAAGTTCAAGCCACAGATCTTTCCCACAGAGAAAATATGTATTAAACTATACAATAAAAAAAGAGTATAATAGAGTTAATGGTAACAAAAGTAGCAATTCTTCACACACTGATTCATGTTGGAGATTTCATTGTTATTCTATTTTTTTTTTTTTTTGTCGGTTGTGGGGCTTGAACTCTGGGCCTGGGCACTGTCCCTCAGCTCTTCAGCTCAAGGCGAGCACTCTACCACTTGAGCTACAGCACCACTTCTGGTTTTCTGGTGGTTTATTGGAGATAGGAGTCTCACAGTCTCTCCTGCCTGGGCTGGCTTTGAACCGTGATCCTCAGATCTCAGCCTCCTGAGTAGCTAGGATTACAGGCGTGAGCCACCAGCGCCCGGCTTCATTGTTATTCTTAATAGAATGCTGTTTATATAAGGTTTGCTTTGAAAACTGAGTCAGCCAGAAGCAGAAGGCGTGTTGATGTAAAATTCCTGCAAAATGGCCAGAGGGTTCCCTGTAGGATAATGTAAACCATGCTACTGGGCACAGGAATATGAGAAGTGAGTTGGTTTCACAGGCATCAGAGACTTCAGGAACTATCAACGCTTAGTCATTGCACACAGTTCAACTTTGGACAAATAGAATTAGACCTTAATTCAACATCCCCACCACAGATGATACTTTATGCGTATTTGACTGCAGTTCTATGAAAAGTATAGAAAACCCAGTTCTATAAAACTCTTGTGAGGTTTTTGACTACTATGAGTTTATCCAGATATGCCATTAACAAGTTGAAGATCCAGTTCCCCTTCAAGACCCAATTCTAAGTAATGTACTTTGTTTTGGACAAGTACACCTCATTTCCTGAAGTATCTATTGTGCCCTCACTTGAAGCTAAATTTGATAGGAAAAATTCCATTAGGCAAATGTGACATAGAATAGCTAAAGAAACTCAAAGTCACATCCTCAATAAGACATAACCTATATCTATGCCTTCCTACTGTGGATGCTTATGAATTTCCAAGACACTTTATGAATGTGTGGATTTGTTTCAATACTTGTGGATTGTAGGTCTAAAGTCTTTGCTTCTAATTAATATTTGTAAAACCTTGCCATTAATGGGGACTAGAAATATGAGAGAAGCTTCATACTCTTGTATAGGGAAAAATCAGAAATTGCAAAGGGGAAAGTTCTGAAAAGTTCAGAAAGCCCATGGCAATGAATCTGTGTAGGTTTGAATGAGGCCTAGAGGCTAGGCCAAGACATTGTGCCTTACCCTTCCCTATGAAAAACAATTCAATTGATAGATTATAAAAATATGGCCAACATATTTTAATTTCTTTTTTATTCTTGAAAAGCAACTGTGTAGGGCAGATGGGTGAGAAGGTTGAAAGGGGTGACATTGATATATATTGATATATTGTATTCTTGAAATGGTTTGTTCAATGACAAGTCCTTTGTAAACCATATAAAAGTAATGATAACTTTTATAATCTATGGTTAGAAAACAGAGATGCCACATTTTGAGAGGTCAAATAGGGAGTCTTTATTATAAGCCTCTATTATTTGTACTCTTATGCCAAAGACCTGCAGCCCCGTGAATACACTTAATATTATTAGAAAACTGAGACATGAGAGCAGAAGAGGAAAGAAACAGAAGAAAAATAATGCTAACAAATCAGATCTGCTCCAGTGGAGAGCTAAAGTGGGACACCATGTTGACCCCAGGAGAGCCAATAAACAGGACAGGAGGCATGGCCAACCCACCCTGAGCTAGTCCGGGCCTAAATAGAGTCAGGGTCAAGGGAAGAGGCAGGATCCCAGGAAACTCGAGTGTTGTGAAACTAGACTGGCAGGTCCAGTAATCTATCATCTAAGACCCTGCCCCTGCCTCCCTGAATTCAGGCACACCTATCACCTGGAAGGTGGGACTTCACCTTTCTCCACGATGAAGCCAAGACAGGGCCAGTTAAACCCAAGTCCCTACCTTATGTCACGTGGCCAAGATGGCCCCTGCCAGACCTGGTCTACTCACTTCAATAAAAGCAACTGGTTCGTGAGTATGCATTCATAACAATCAAAATAAATTGATTTCTAACGTTTATATTCCAGGTCTAAACATAATACTTAATTGGCTCCACAGTAAAAGGACATTGAGATAAAAGGCAAATTCTACTAAAGTGATGACTAGAAATATAGAAAGAGAACCTAGTAGATATTCATTAATCATTCTTAGAAGTTTGCTAGAGATAAAATATTATAGGTAAAAAAATCATGGTTAAAACATATTTTATCTCATAAGTGGATCCAATTTATAAATATACAAGGATACACATACATGGTTGTGTGAAGGGGGCCCATATATTAACCAAACCATGGTATTTGCAGGGGAAAATTCAGGTGGAATAATTCCTTAGAAAAAGTAACTCAGTGTCCAATAAAATGAGCATCAGGAAACTGGAATGTGTACAGTTTAGGGAGTGTGTTTAGGAAATGTGTATGGTTAAATGGGGTTGACAAATGAAGAGAAGACAGGAGGGAGCATGAAGTCATAATATTTGAAGCAAGTTCCATGAAAATACAAAAATTGAGGGTAGTTGGTTGGATTAGGCGGGATGCAGAATAATGATGAAAGTTGAGTGAAATTGATCAAGATGCATTGTACAACTTTGTACATCTATTTAAAGAAACAACTCCTGTGATTTTCTTCCTTTGAGGTAATAAAATTTTCTCTACTCCTTTAAAAAGAAAAATGTGGAATAAATAGCAGGATGTGCCAGAATATCTAGTATTATGTCCAAAACAGTATTTATAACTAATATTCACTAATTTTAAAAAATTCTTTTGTCGGTCCTGGGGTTTGAACTCTGTGCTTGGGTGCTGTCCCTCAGCTTTCAGCTCAAGGTTAGCACTCTATTGCTTGAGCCACAGTGCCACTTCTAGTTTTCTGAGTAGTTTATTGGGGATAAGAGTCTCATGGACTTTCCTGCCCGGGCTGGCTTTGAACCACAATCCTAAGATTTCAGCATCCTGAGTAGCATTACGGGCTTGAGCCACCAGCACCCGGCTAATTAAATATTTTATTCATCTTAACTCCCCTTCCTTTTTCTTCCCTAGCTTTCCCTTTTCTTCCCTCTTTATCTTTCCTGCCTTTGATAATAAGAACTCCCCTTTAATGCTTCCAATATGAGGAATCTTTACTTCATATATATATCAATAATATATTAATATATCATAGTAACATTAATACATACTCCTACGATTTTACTTGTATTTTACAGTTAGTATATCATTGTAGATTCATGACTTATCTGATGTATTTTAAAGTTGTATCTGTTGTATTTTAAAGTGCTTGTTTAAATATCTTGAGTTTAGTTATATAATTATTTATTTTGGGGTTTCTTAATATTTTTGTAATTACTGTTAACAATATGGTTGATAACTGTTCCTTTTACATGATATCTCAGTGGTCATACCACAGTGACAAGGTGTTGGCCCAGCCTACTGAGCAAGAAGTGATCATGTTATTTAGACTCATTGGAAAGACATATTTCTGGTTCAAATGACAACAAATTAACCCAGTGAAATTTCTAAAGAACCACAATCTTGTCCTTTGTCTATGATGAGAACATATAATTCTTCTCTTTTTGAAGAAATATAATTCATTGCAATAATTAATAGTCACCCTACTTTGCCATAGATCAAGGAGTCTATTTTTTCTATAAAGAATCACAGTTGTTGGTCAATAAATATTTTTAGCTTCAAAAGGTGGTTAATTTACAGTAAATATTACTTTTAAAAATGATATTTCTGTTAGGTTGGGTCTCTTGCTATATATAGCAATATGGGTTGAAATGAGAATGTTATTAATTTAAAACTATAAATAAATACGCCAAGAATTTGTGTATATGTGTATATTATATATGATAAATAAGTAACGTGTGTGTGTGTGTGTGTGTGTGTGTGTGTGTGTGTGTGTGTGTGTGTGTGTGTGTGTGTGTGCACCAGACCTGGGTTTGAACTCAGGTCAGGGCCTTGTTGCTATCTCTGAACATTTTTGCTCAAAGTTAGTACTCTAACCCTATCCTATACTCTAATCTACTCAGATTTTATTTATTTTTAATCTGGTTATTAGTTTGCAATAGCATAATATTCTAGATAGAAAATCATTTTCAGAAAAAGTACATATTCATTTAGATTTATATTTTAACCAACACATAAAAACATGAAGTGGAGTTATAGCCCCACTATTGGCTTTTTGGTAGGTAATTAAAGATAATAGTATTATGGACTTTCTTGCCCTGGCTGGCTTTGAATATTGATCCTCACACTCATCTGCCACAGTAATTAAGATTACAGAGGTATGCCACTGGCTTAGGCATATATACATATACATATACATAAATATATGTATATATATACATAAAGAATATAACTGTATATATATATATATTTAAAAACATATTTAACTAGTGAGGGACATCTAAACTGATTTTATATCCATAATGTAAATAGTATTAAAATAAGCATGACACCAGTTGTCATTGGAGCATGTAAGATTTGATTAGTTTTCAGGATAAAGCATATCCTGAATTTTGAAATATAATGGAATGTTCTTTTATAGATTTTTAAATAAATTACTGTAGAATTCTCTATGATGGCAACAATAATTTGAATTCTAGTGAAGCCTGTATAGGATTTCCCTTTATTGATAGCTTCATCAATATTTGATTAATTGATATTGCTGTTTTTGTTTGATAATAGCCATTATCACTAGGATATGGTGGCATCTCATTGATTTTGATTTCCATTTCCCTAAGGATGAACTAAGAATATTTTTAATATTTATCTTTAAAGAAATATCTATTCTGATTTTATCTAATTTTAATCTGGTTATTTGTTTGCAATAGCATAATATTGTAGAAACTTTATGCTACAGATAGAAAACCATTTATAGAAAAAGTCTGTATTTATTCAGCTTTATTTGTTAACTAAAACATGAAAATAGTACCTACAATGGATTAGTAAGCAATGTACTTATTATACAATAGATAGTATATAATATTAAAACAAGTTTAAATATTACTACCTTCTCAAACAGTATGTTGTTAGAACCATTTGTACTGTTAGAAGAATGTTATGTTACTACTTAGATGAAAAATGTAGAAAACAGTAATTCTCTTTTTCTGATTGAACTTTCCTTGAAAACATTATATTTATTCTCAGAAGAAAAAAAATCTGAACATATTGTCACCATGCCCAATAATCTTTGCTCCCTCGCCTTTGTCTTGAGTTAAAGAACAATATCCTGAGCTAACCTGCAAGGCCCCTTGTATTTCCTTTATATTGGCCTCTTCACCTTGATGTCAAATGATCTTCCTTCTGCCCCCTCTATTTGACTCTGCAGGCAGTTACACCCGTAAGATTTTATTTCTCCAGTGATAAACTTGGGCTATCAATGATGACAACTTTGTAGATGGCCAGGGCCCTCAGATATTATCTCCCTGTAACTGGAGACTCTTGAGTCTCACCTTAGAATTAATTAAACAAAATCTACATTTTAACAAAAAGTCTAGGAAATTCTTAGCATCGTTGCCTGAGTGACACAGATCTAGCCTACCTTCCTCAAAGGGCTTTTTTCCCCTATATACTCCTCCAGTGATTTGCCTGCTAAAACTTTACATCAGAATTCCACATATAGAAGAGCGAATGTGGGAAACTTAAGCTCTAGTTTGTATGAGGAAGAAAACATCACTTTATGTTTTCTCACAAAGGGGATCTAGACAGTTGGTCTTATTAAAGGCATAGACTATATGGCATCAAATTTTATATAAAAGTAGACTTTCATAAACCTGTCCAAAATATCATTTGTAGTGAGGAACACTGATGCAACGTGAAATTGCAATTGTTAACACCAGGGTCACCAAGAGTGGCTTAGCATTGTTTTATCCTAACCTAGGGATGACCTGGATTTCACATACACAGAAAAACCAACCATGCCCAACTGAAAATCTGCTTTTACCCTACAGGGAATCCTTAGACTCTCTTAGGGGAATTTCAGTTCTTTTACCTTATCCTCTTGGCAAACACAGTGTTATACAATTGGTTGATTCTTATGATCAAAGCAAAATTATATAAATGAAAATTTCTGCTGCTTTGCAAGTGAAGCCTTCAAGATAAGTCACTGTATAAAGAATTGTTCTCTACATATTGTGCCATCATGTATTATCTTTGATTTGAAAATCTATTAAAGAATCTCATTATTTCTTGGAAGATATTGGTAAAAGAAAATTATTTGCAATAGTAATTACTATTTATAGTGTGTATAATTTATAAAGTTTTAAGCTTATTAGTTTCTAGCAATATTAGAATTTGAGCATCAAATGCCAAAATTGTCAAATATAATGGAAAGTAAAAAGTAACTCATATTTATATTAGTTACTAAAATCTGTATAAGTGAATAGATGTAGTTGAATTGTTCCCTGTAACAAGAGTTATTTTAATGTTATTCTATTTAAGTTCTGCTAAGTTTGAATGTTAAAGCCTTAAAAATAGAGTTTCAAGACTGATGATATATTGATTAATACATAGAAAATATTTATGATGGTTATAATATACATGCTGTATGACCACACATTCTAAATAAAACCTAAGGTCTATCAACTCAATGGTAATTACTACCACACTGACAATAATTTTCTTATATATTATCTTTTAAAATAGCATAGACATAAATCATGTATTTATTTCATTACATTAATACATAGTGATGCATGTATAGAAATAGAGGAATTATTATCTATGTTATATGAACATATACGAGTATTTTACTATTTTATATACACCAATGTTAACTGTGTATTTTTGTTTCCTCATAATCTCTCCTACTCTCTTTCCCTCTTCATTGGCTTGCCTTTCCTACATGTATCCATCTATGACTCTGCTATTATTGCCTATTTTTCTTCCCCTGCGTTTTGTTCTCACCACTCAAAGGTCTCTTCATCTTTGCCTGTCCCTGTTCTACCTTGATCACATTTCCCCATTCCATTCAGGCGCCTATTCTATTCTGGTAAAAGTTTTCTAAACTTAAAAAAAATGTTGTTGTTTTGGGGCTTGAACTCTGGGCCTGGGCACTGTCCCTCAGCTCTTCAGCACAAGGCGAGTGCTCTACCATTTGAGCCACAGCACCACTTCAGGTTTTCTGGTGGTGAATTGGAAATAAGAGTTTCATGGAGTTTCCTGCCCGGGCTGGCTTTGAACCCTGATCCTCAGATCTCAGCCTCCTGAGTAGCTAGGATTTACAGGTGTGAGCCACCAGCGCCCAGCTAGTTTTCTAACCTTTTAAAGAACAAATGATACTAGACATTCAGGAGAATATGCACTACTCACTATTTCATGGAGCTCCCTGCTTTATTCCAGATACTCTGTATCACTTGCTTCCTATTCACATTCTGTTCACAGACCCTAGGTCTATTCCATAAAGGGAAGTGCTGTCACTATCACTACTGAAATTTCCCTATTTTCCACACTCATTATTCTGTAGATACCCATTCTCTTCCTAGAACATTTAATTGTGCATTTGGCAATGGTCTACATTTTGTCATTCATGGTATCTTTCTTGTTTTCATGTCAATAATATTTAGCTTCCTTGTTTCTTACTTTATTTAATCACTATACTCTTTCTTGATTTATTGTTTCATTCTTTTTCAACCTCTGGACCTCCAGGTCTTTCTATTTCAATTAGAAATGAGTTTACCAAAGGAAAACTCTAACATAGAAATATAGAAATAAGTTAAGTACACATTAGAGATAGGAGGAATGAAGTCATGCAGGGAATAGCTAAAATCACCTCCTAAAACTAGATAGAGGAGTGTGAGAGTGACAACTGTTGATCTTGTGAAGCTGCTGTTCACACTGGAATGTCATTGGTGTCTATGTAGGACACAGGTACCTGGGTCTTGGTATTTTTAATTTTTGTCACTTTAGCTATTAAAATCACTTTTCGTCCATGCATTTATCTGCATTTGTCCACATTCAAATAGATTTTGGGTATGCCTCCATTGATAAATGGGTAAGTACAGTCTTCTCTCTGTTACCCAGAGCTATGCAGTTTTAAAAGATCAAGCACTGATGATAAACTGGTGGACACTTATCCTTTTATTGTCTCCATGTAACTTCCTCATTTTAAAAATTGCCATTCTGATATGTGAATAGTGTTGTTTTCCAAAGCATATGTTATCCACAATTCTGCCTGCAGATACTACTAGGACCCCAAAGTTATTATTAATATTACTCCGATAAAGTCCTATCATGAAGTATGTCCTGCTTGAATGTTCCACTGATCCTTTTAATATAATTTTCAGTACATCCTAGCTCCTAATCTGAATATCTTATGACTATCTTCCTAGTCCCCAAAACCGTGCTTTTTACTTTGCAGGATTCTGGTGCCAGGTTAAGCGTGGGTGTAAACATCCAGGGACTCTGCCTTGTGAAAATTTTAGAATAAATCTTTCTTTCTTTCCTTCCTTCCTTCCTTCCTTCCTTCCTTCCTTCCTTCCTTCCTTCCTTCCTTCTTTCCTTCCTTCCTTCTTTCTTTCTTTCTTTCTTTCTTTCTTTCTTTCTTTCTTTCTTTCTTTCTTTCTTTCTTTCTTTCTTTCTTTCTTTCTTTTGTTCTTTCTTTCTTTCATCCTTCCTTTCTTTTCTTTCTTTTTGTCCTTCCTTGCTTGCTTCCTTCCTTGCTTACTTGCTTCCTTTCTTTCTTCCTTCTTTTCTTTCTTCCTTCCTTCCTTCCTTGTGTCCTCCCTTCCTTCCTCCCTCCCTCCCTCCATTCTTCTCTCCCCTCTCTCTCTTTCCCTCTTTCTCTCTCTCTTTCTTGCTTTCTCTTTCTCTCTTTCTCTCTCTTTCTTTTCCTTCCTTCCTTCCTTCCTTCCTTCCTTTCTTTCTTTCTTTCTTTCTTTCTTTCTTTCTTTCTTTCTTTCTTTCTTTCTTTCTTTCTTTCTTTCTTTCTTTCCTCCCTCCCTTCTTTCTTTCTTGCTTGCCTTCCTTCCTTCCTTCTTTCTTTCTTCTTTCTTTCTTTCTTTCTTTCTTTCTTTCTTTCTTTCTTTCTTTCTTTCCTCCCTCCCTTCTTTCTTTCTTGCTTGCCTGCCTGCCTGCCTTCCTTCCTTCCTTCTTTCTTTCTTTCTTTCTTTCTTTCTTTCTTTCTTTCTTTCTTTCTTTCTTTCTTTCTTTCTTTCTTCTTTCTTTCTTTCTTTCTTCATTTTTATTTCTTTTGATTGTGGGGCTTCAACTCTGGGCCCAGGTACTGCTGCTCAGCTCTTCAGCTCAAGGGTAATGCTCTACTACTTGAGCCACAGTGCCACTTCCATTTTTTTCTAAGTGGTTTATTGGAGACAAGAGTCTCACAGACTTTACTGCCTGAGCTGGCTTTGAACTGTGTTCTCCAGATCTCAGGCTCCTGAGTAGCTGGGATTACAGGTGTGATCCACTGGAGCATGGCTAGAATAAATTTCTTTTTTCACTTCATCACTCTCAAATATACTTGTGGTTCTGGGGCTGCAACTAAGGGCCCAAGAGCTGTCCCTGGCTTTATTATTCAAACTAGTGCTCTACCATTTGAGCCACAACTCTATTTCTGGTTTTCTGGTGATAAATTGGGGATAAGCGTTTCATGGACTTTCCTGTTTGGGCTGGCTTTGAACTATGATCCTCAGATCTCAGCTCTTGAGTAGTTAGAATTATAGGTATTGTTTGAGTTCTACATAAATTTTAGTCTTCCTGGGAGCATTTTATAAAGAGATTATGTAATCATTTATAAAAATAATTCACACAAAGTTGAAATGACTGCTGTTTTAAGCACTTTCAATTCTTCTCAATATTTTCCATTCTTATATTAGATGAATGAAAATTAAATGGCAATTCTGGTGGAATTGTGAGTTGTAATAATTCATCTCCTCCAATATTCACCGAATAAATCCTAGTGATTGTTTTTTACATTTATTTCATTTTCCTTTAGAGGACATCCTGTGATCATGGAAAAGGGAAATGCAACATTGCTGACAGACTTTGTTCTCACAGGACTTACAGATCGGCAAGAGCTTCGGGTCCCACTGTTCCTGGTGTTCTCGGTAATCTATCTCATCACCCTTGTGGGAAACCTTGGATTAATTGCTCTAATCTGGAAGGACCCTCACCTGCACATCCCCATGTACTTCTTCCTTGGGAGCTTAGCTTTTGTGGATGCTTGGATATCATCCACGGTGACTCCAAATATGCTGGTGAACTTGTTAGTAACAAGGAAGATCATATCTCTTTCGGAATGCATGATCCAATTTTTTGCCTTTGCATTTGGTGGAACCACAGAATGCTTTCTGTTAGGAGTAATGGCTTATGATCGCTATGTAGCCATATGCAAACCTTTACGTTATCCAGTGATCATGACCAATAGGCTATGCTTACGGCTATTAGTTTTGTCATTTGTGGGGGGCTTTCTTCATTCCTTGTTTCATGTGGGATTTTTATTTAGATTAACCTTCTGTAATTCCAATGTAATACATCACTTTTATTGTGATATAATGCCTTTGTATAGCATTTCCTGTACTGATCCTTTCATTAATTTGCTGCTGGTATTTATTTTTTCTGGTACAATTCAAGTATTCACTATTGTGACAGTTCTTATATCGTACTCATTAGTGCTGTTGACAATTTTAAAGAAGAAGTCAATGAAAGGCCTACGGAAAGCCCTCTCCACCTGCGGGGCTCATCTCTTATCTGTGTCTTTGTACTATGGCCCTCTTCTATTCATGTATGTGCTCCCCGCCTCCCAACAAGGAGACAATCACGGCATGATGGACTCTTTATTTTACACTGTCATAATTCCAGTGTTAAATCCTCTTATCTACAGTCTGAGGAACAAACAAGTCATAAACTCACTGACTAAGATATTAAACAGAAATGTATAGATCACAGCATATTATATGCTTTCTATTTATTATGTAGCAATTACACAATTTTCCACTTAGATATATCTCTTTTATGAAAAAAATTCAAAGCAATTATAATTTTCCTGTGTGTTTTTAATTCTAATTACATTAGTAATTGAAGCATTTTAATGACTGAAGATAATATTTAAGATAGAATCCTTAAGGTGTTGGTTTCTTTCATTTGAATTATTCAATCTGTATTGTAATATTTTTTAAATGAACTATAGTACTAAAATAGTATTTGAATTTTTATGATATTTTATGGGACACAATTATTCTGCTGCTGTTGTGTGAGCTGGACAGCCCTGCTTTATTCCCTCAGTTGTGTTAGCTGCTTCTGTCTGTGGGAACAGCTGACAATTCAGCAAAGCTACTGGTCTTTTATAGTCTTTTTCCATCTTTTTCAGGAAATGATTTATTTACTTCTTGTAAAAATTTAACTCCCATTTCATGTGAAGAAAGAAACAGAAATAGAAGCAAGATTGTGAAAATAAATAGAAAAGGCAGAAATCAAAGCTTAAGAGGATACTCTTCTCTCAGTGTGTTTGTATGAGGTGCAAAAAGAGGTGGCTTGGTTGTTTTAGTTTACAACCTCTTGTAAAAAAAATATTTTCAGCCTAATTTGTGTGAATAACTTGATCTATTCAGACACCTAACAGATAAGATCTAGTAACTTAAAATGTATGCAAACAAGCAAAGTAGGAAAATAGAAAAGGAAAGTTTTTTTTTGTCTTTTCTTTTTTGGTACTGGGAATGGAACCCAGGACGTTGCACTTGCTAGGCAAGCGCTTTGCCACTGAACTACATCCCAGTCCTAGGAAAGTATTTTTATCTTTGATTATTTTAAAAGCTGCATCAAGTAAGGACAAAACATATGTAATACCTCATCCTAGCTTATACCTTAATATCTTAATAATACCTTAATTAGAATATGTTACTGAAAGCAAGTAGCATTAAACATGTATTACCTCATATCTCACACTAAGTAATGTTAAGATAAAATGTCACACTTCCCAGTGAGTGGTGTGGTGGTTTACAGCATGAATGAGGTAATTCTTGTGTTTCTCTACACAGTAGCTTTCCACATACTCTTTACTTTCTAAGTCCACTGAAAGAGTCATATCAATGGCTTACCTTCTGATCAACACTGAAACCTCATGCACATTTCTACTAACACTTATCAGAATCACCCACAATTACTTAGCTGTGTGAATTGAAAAAGTCTAGTTTCTTCTCTCTTTAACTCATACTGTCTTACTCTCCAAACATTGATTCTAGATTTTTCTTTATATTCACAACCCTGATTGACTAGTAATCTTCAATAATTTTTAAAATTACCATTATCAGATTGCATGAATACATTGTCTATGTATTTTAATGTATATATTAAATTTTGATTGACTGTCTTACTGTGTATGTTATGTTGAATAAAATGTTCCCTTGTAGTATTCCATTAACAGTATATAACTGTTAAATTTATCAATTTTAAATGGAACTTTGTGACAACACATTCAGGTTTTTAATTTACCCGATGACCAATGATTTTCAGTATGTATATGTGTTGTTACTTGATATGTGTATAAGTCTTAAGTAACTTGAGTCTTCAAATCGCTGTACATCCATCTCTTACTAAATATTTGAGAGCTAATCTTATATTTTAAATACATACTAAACCAATCTGTTACCATTTTGAGAGAAATGAATCCATTTACCCAGATGACAAATTAATCAGAGGAAATCAGTACGCCTATGTTTGTGATTCTTGTGTTACAATTATACTTTTTAAGGGAGCTAAAAAAAGATAGAATGGAAGAAAGACAGCCTCTTCAGTAAATGGTGCTGGAAAAATTGGTTAATCACCTGTAGAAAACTAAAGCTAGATCCTTATATATCACCCTGGACTAGAATCAACTCCAAATGCATCAAAGACCTTGGAGTCAAAGCAGACGCGCTGAAAACATTACAGGATGGAATAGGAGAAATCCTAGGTCTCCTTGGCACAGGCTGAAATTTTCTCAATAGAGACCTAGAAACACAACCAATCAAAGAAAGGTTGGACAAATAGGATTGCATGAAGTTCCAGAGCTTCTGCATGGCAAAGAACATAGCTAGCAAGATCAATAGAAAACCCATGGATTGGGAGAAGATCTTCACTAGCCATACAATGGAAAAGGGTCTCATATCTAAAATATACTTGGAACTCAAAAAATTAACTCCCCCAACAACAAATCCTCAAAGAAACAACTGCCCAATAAATAAGTGGGCTAAAGACTTAAAGAGAAACTTCTCTGAAGGGGAAAGAAGAATGGCGAATAGACACATGAGCAAATGTACAAACTCTCTAGCCATAAGAGAAATGCAAATCAAAACATTGAGATTCCACCTCACCCCAGTTAGAATGGCTATAATCAAGAAATCTAATAACAACAGACGCTGGAGGGGATGTAGCCAGAAGGGAACCTTACTGCATTGTTGGTGGGAATGTAAACTTGTTCAACCGCTTTGGAAAGTAGTATAGAGGTTCATCAAAAGACTCCACATAGAGCTCCCTATGACCCAGCAATCTCACTTTTGGGCATTTACTCAAATGATCACAAACAAGGCCATACTAAGGCTACCAGCACCACTATGTTTATTGTATCATTATTCACCATAGCTCAAATATGGAACCAATCCAGATGCCCCTCAGTAAATGAATGGATCAAGAAAATGTGATGTATATATATATATATATATATATATATACAACAATATATATATATATATATATATATATATATATGTACAACAAACTTTACAACTTTGCCCAGGGAGGGAGGATATGGGGGGAGCGGAGGGTGGTGGGAGGATAGGAAGGGATGGGAAGGGGAAACAAAGGAGGAGGCGACAATGCTTGATAAGAAATGTACTCATTATCTTGCCCATGTAATTGTAACTCCTCTGTATGGTATTTTCACAGTAATAAAAAAATATATATATGGCATATATTTATATACAAACACACAATTTTATTTTTCTGTATAAAATCAATTAATATAAATACTCCTGAATTTTTAAAGGTAAAAGTAAGAGATTAAATTGTTTCTATAATATTTATTATCCTTTATATAAAAAGTAAAATTTTTGCTTAATGCATAATAATTTAAGACTAGATTTTATTTTATTTATTTTTTTTTTTTGTCGGTCGTGGGGCTTGAACTCTGGGCCTGGGCGCTGTCCCTCAGCTCTTCAGCTCAAGGCGAGCGCTCTACCACTTGAGCTACAGCGCCACTTCCGGTTTTCTGGTGGTTTTTATTGGAGATAGGAGTCTCACGGTCTCTCCTGCCCGGGCTGGCTTTGAACCGCGATCCTCAGATCTCAGCCTCCTGAGTAGCTAGGATTACAGGCGTGAGCCACCAGCGCCCGGCTTAAGACTAGATTTTAAAATGCTCAAGTACATAAGTAATAATGGAAATTAATGTTATATTTATATTTCATTTTAATA
Source organism: Dipodomys merriami (assembly GCF_024711535.1). Taxonomy (NCBI): domain Eukaryota; kingdom Metazoa; phylum Chordata; class Mammalia; order Rodentia; family Heteromyidae; genus Dipodomys; species Dipodomys merriami. The sequence continues at coordinate 90,258,430 of NW_027203381.1, forward strand.
ACTAAAAACTAAATAAACAAAATATTTAAGAATTATATTTCCCTTAGGTTATATCATCTTTTAAACCTAACTGCAATTACCTTATAAGATAACTTTTGGAAGACGTAATTGTTATTTTAAAGCTCTATTTAAAAATCAATCATGGAAGTGGAGCTGTGGCTCAAAGTGGTAGAGTGCTAGCCTTGAACAAAAGAGCTCAGAGACAGCACAAAAGGCCTTGAGTTCAATTGCCACAACCAGCAAAAAAAGAAAAATCAATAATAAATTTATTTTTTTATTTTTGGTGGTGGTGGGCTTCAACTCTGGGACTGGGCACTGTTCCTCTGCTCTTCAGTCTAAGGCTAATATTCTACCACTTGAGCCACAGTGTCACTTCTGGTTTTCTGGTGGTTTACTGGAGATAAGAATCTCATGGACTTTCTTGTCCAGAATGTTTTCAACTGTGATCCTCAGATCTCAGCCTCCTGATTAGCTAGGGTGACAGGCATGAGACACTAGTGCCCAACTTAAATTTAAATTTTTTATTTTAAAAATCTTTTTGGTTGCTCTTTTTTCGTTTTCTTTTTTTCTTTCTTTCTTTTTTATTGTGAAAATACCATACAGAGGGGTTACAATTACATGGGCAAGGTAATGAGTATAGTTGTTATCAAGCATTATTGCCTCCTCCTTTGTTTCCCCTTCCCATCCCTTCCCATCTCCCACCAGCATCCCCACCCCCACCCCCCATGCCAAACGTCCCCTCCCCTCCCCCCCGCCAAATCACCATTGATTTTGATAAGAAGATTCAGTGTGCTTAAGTAAGTGTTGTGATTGAAATTTTAAAGTAGTCAAATATTTGCTCCTCTGTTCTATGTCACATCTAATAATAATTTGATCAAACACACACCTAGGTATACACATATATACATATAACAAGAAATTCACAAAAATCCCTCTAGAGATCTGTGCAGCATACATGACTTAAAATTATGAACAAATAAAATCTGAGAATTTCTACCAATTCATCATATGAGAATACATGGAAATAAAGATAATTCTAAATTTCTAAAATATTAATCCCTAAAGTCACTGGTTATTTATATAACCTGTTTCAGCTTGTCATCTCTGCTCAATATTATTCCCCTAAAAGACAATTGAATATGAAAATAGTCTCAAAATCCATGACCCAAGGAACTTTAAAACTAGGTTAATATACATGTGGAGAGAATATATTCAAAGAGAATAGATTTGCAAATCAGAAGACAGAGATTGAGTTAAAAATCTGAGACTATTGCACTAGAAAAAAAGGGCAAAGGCATTTTCTAACTTTAAAACAGAAAGGATAAGTGCAGCAGCAATTACTTTTTAACATAACCCAGATTAAGAGAACACACACACACACACGTAATGGAAGGGGTAGATTGAAGGAGGTTGAAGGCATTGAAGTGATGACACAGATCAAGGTGAATTCTATACATAAACTGCTTTGTTTAATGGAAAATATTCAACACATAACTTTAAAATTAAGAAAAGTGAGAAAGGGAATGGGTTGGGCAGGGTGGGTGAGAATTTTGAAAGGGGTGACATTCATCAAGAGGCACTGTATTTATATCCTGCTTTGGTGGATGATTAACTCTTTTGTACAACTACTTAAAGATAATAAAAGTATTTATAAAAATATCACTTGGCCAACAGAGAGAGGAAAGGTGAGCATATGCAATCATTTTATTCAATGTATGCTATGTATCTTGACAGAGGAATGGAAGGGAGAAATTGCATGAGAATGGGGGAAGGGATGACATTGATCAAGATGCACTGTACTTATAGCCTGACTTAAAGAATTATAATTAATTATATTAATTGATTTCTCATTTAATTAATTTTACCTCACTCATGTAACTTTAACTCCTCTGTGCAGTATTTTTATAATAAAAACATACAAGAAATTAATAATTTTTAAAAGATGAGCCTGCTTGAAGATGATAAAGATAAATATACTTTCCTAACTTCTGATGAGGGATGACTCAGGCAGTAAAAGTGTTTCTCTGTGTTAAAATTACTTATACATGGAGTAATATGAAAGCCAAGAACTAAGTTCTTTAAAGTTTTCATAAGAATTATTTGGTGACAAGATGCATTATAAGTATAAACTATTGTTGAATTAAAACTTCTTCGTACAACTACTTAGAAATAATTAAAAAAAATTGAATGAAATAATTAAATGATGGAATTAGAGAGAATGATCAAGAAAAGTGGATGAATAAAAATTAAGAAATTGCCTGCTGATCACTTCACTGGAGAAGAAATACATATATTAAGGAAGACTAAATTTCCACAGCTGACATGGGGCAGGTCTGGAGTATTGAAGGCAAAATGTAAATTTTAATCCAGAGATCTTATTATTGAACTATCGAAATGTGGTGTAGATGTGTCTACAATGCTATTAATTTGTTAGAAAATAAGTATTCATTCACTCATGTATAAACTTTTCAAAATGGCCAATAAAAGAAGGAGAGTCAGGTGGTTTAGGATCTGGTACATGTTAGGATGGTCTGGAATTTTTTTTAATCCTTTGGAATTCCCAGTAGCCAGAGGGCAATCTAACCACTCTGAAATCTCTTTATGCTGGAAAATTGTTCCTGCTGTTAGATTCTGTTCCTTATAGTATATCTGAGAAGCAATATGTAGATAACAGTAAATCTTTAAGGCCAAGAATAACTTTTCTCTCTCTTTACCACATGAGATTCAATAAATTTACTAAATGCACATGAAATAGTTAACATCTCATTTCATTTTCCAAAAGAATACTTGTTAAATAAAAGTTCATATAATTTAAATATACATGAGAGAAAAGGTTAGGTGGAAAGGTGCCAACAGCTCAAGAACTGTTGCTTTCTGGTAGTAGAAATATAGATAATTAATTGGCTCTATTGGTATTTGATTTATACTGAAAATGTTTTCTTATATACTAAAGAAATACTCTCTCCTTTGATAGGTTTTGGAACCTGGACATAGTTAAAGTAAATGTATGAGTGCTAATATTACAGAACAAGGCTTTAGATTTGTTTTTTACTCATAATTATGGTTATTTTTTTGTTTTATTTTGTTATTCTTATGATGGTACTGGGGCTTCAACTCAGGGTATGGATGCTGTAACTTAGCTTTCTTTGCCAAAGCTGCTGCTCTGTTACTTGAGATACAGCTCCACTTCAAGTTTTGTGCTTAATTGGAGATTAAAAACTTCAATCAAAGACTTTTCTGTCCAGGCTGGTAACAAACTATGATGCTCAGATCTCAGCCTCTTGAGTAGGATTACAAAAGGGAATAACCATTGTCTGGTTCTTTTTATTCAAGGCAGGTGCTCTACCACTTAAGCCACAGTGCCACTTCCAGTTTTCTGGGGGTTAATTGGAGATAAGAGTCTCATGGACTTTTGTCTCCTGGCTGGCTTCGAATCACAGTCCTCAGATATCAGTCTTCTGAGTAGCTACGGTTACAAGCATGAGCCACCAGCACCTGGCTGGCTTTCTTTTTAATTACTGAAAACTAAGTTTAGTTTGGTAGCTTGCTTTATAATTGCAATCTTGGAATAAGGAAGCAAAGTTCACTTATTCTTTTTCAATCTTGACTATGTTTTGGGCTATGAGAAATGGCATGAGTCAAAATTTTTATTGTGAAAATCGTATACAGAGGAGTTACAATTACATGAGTACATTTCTTATCAAGCATTGTTGCCTCCTCCTTTGTTTCCCCTTCCTATCCCTTCCTATCTCCCCCACCCCATACTCACCCCCCCCCCACCAAAGTTGTAAAGTTCGTTTTTCGACATAACAACTTGTACATCTCATTGTTGCAATGGGTCCACCTGTATCCCTATTTAAATGATTTGTTTTTTTCCTTCCCCTCCACAAATTATACCAACATCAAATACAGTGAAAGCAAGGATTATACTGTGGGGGAGGAACATACAAAGCAACAAAGAAATCATCTTATAAATATGTTAGAAACAATCGCATGAAAGAAAAAACATTTGAATACTTATCTTGGGGTTTAAATGATCACAAACAAGATCATACTAAAACTACCAGCACAACTATGTTTATTGCAGCATTATTTACCATAGCTAAGATATGGAACCAACCAGATGCCCCTCGGTAGATGAATGGATCAAGAAAATGTGGTATACATACACAATGGAATTCTATGCCTCCGTCAGAAAGAATGACATTGCCCCATTTGTTAGGAAATGGAAAGACTTGGAAAAAATTATATTAAGTGAAGTAAGCCAGGCCCAAAGAAACATAGGTCCCATGGTTTCCCTTATTTGCAGTAACTAGTATATGTCTGAGACAAGCAGAAAAGGTCAGGGTCAAAAATTTTTTGACTCATGGACCTTCCATTCTGAAGAAGAATAAGTACAACAAGCAGGTAAAACATATAGTGTGCTCAATTATTGCACAAATTTCCCACTTGTACCTTAAAGCACTCCACGTACCAACTAAGGTTCATGAATACTTAAGTTAAAATGTGGGTCCTTCAAGCTTGATCTGAAGTTGTGTACCACCTACCTAAAGAAGGTGTTGCCTTTGCAGAACTGTTTCATGTACCCCTCAAATTTGATGTTCTGTCCATGAGAAAATGCACCCTGAACCCTAGGGAAAAGGTGCCTTGGGATGTGCCCCTCCTATTCACTGTTGCAATCTGTCTGACAAAGCTGAAGCTAAGGCAACACACCGACTTCTAAGAAAATGACTTGGCAAAAGTCACTCCAGTTTCTTGACCCATTCATCTACTGAGGGGCATCTGGGTTGATTACATATCATAGTGATGGTAAATAGTGCTACAATGAACATAATTGTGCTGGTGGCCTTGTTTGGGATCATTTGCATGAATGCCCAGGAGTGGGATTGCTGTGTAGTTTTTTGAGGAACCTCCATATTGCTTTCTAGAGTGATTGAACTAGTTTACATTCCCACAAACATTGTAGTAGCATTCCTTTTTGGCCACATCCCTGCATGATCAGTAAGGAAAGGGAAAGATTTGGAAAAATCATATTAAGTGAAGTAAACCAGACCCAAAGAAACGAAACATAGGCTCCCTGATTTTCTTCATCTGTAATAATTATGATATGCCTAGAACAGTCCTAGTAGAGGTTCACAATAGCTGAATAGCTATGTACATATGACCATATAAAATGCTGCTAATTGAAATGATCTCCAAGATGTGGAAACAAGAGGGAATTTTGTTTTTATTTTCTTTTTTAAAGTTATTGTTTGCAGTTATTTCTTTTGCATTTCCACTCTTTCTCCTCTGGTTCATTGCATGGTCAGTATTTCTGATTTTAGGACCCGTTGTCGTGTATATAACTTTACCTGATTTGGGGAAGGGGAGGGGAATCACAGAAAAGGTGGGATAATGGGTGAACCAGACAACAGCGATATTCACAAGACACTATGTTGGAAAAGAACTTTACAACTTGAGGTGGGAGAGAGGAGGGGAGAGAGAAAGCGGGAGAAAACGACGAAGCGGGTAACACTGTTTGCACTCATTACATTACTTAGGTAATTATAACCCCTCTGCCCATCATCTTTCCAAAAAAGTAAATTTTTTTGTTTTTTTTTATTGTGAAAATACAGAGGGGTTACAATTACATGGGCAAGATAATGAGTACATTTCTTATCAAGCATTGTAGCCTCCTCCTTTGTTTCCCCTTCCCATCCTCCCCGGTCCCTCATAACCCTCCCCCCCCAAATTGTTTTAAAAAGTCACTCCATTCACCCATCCTAAAATTAAATGCTGACACTAACAGCCCAAAGTGCTATACCCTGCTTCCGAGGGTAATAATGCCCAGCACTATTAGGGCTTTTCGGTCTGACCACATCTCACTGGCACTGTCCCAGGGAATTAGTACCTTGGCTGAGCTCAGACGTAATAAATAATTCATTGAATGCTACCTTGTATCCCAAGGAAAAAGAGCATTGACTGTGTTGAGAGTACTGCTTTATAAGGTACACAATTCTACTTCCTCAACTCCTCAAAGCTAGACGATACCTTTAGGAATTAAGTTGCTGAAATACTGTCATTCTTGGAAGTGGAATCATCACTGGATTGTTCCCTGCACCCAAGGGCCCAAGTCATATTTTTGCTTTGTCATTTCAATGTCCTTGCAACCATTGCCCCTGGGCTCACAGATTTGGGATGCTGCGTCGACATTCCACAATCCCAGGGTCGAGAGTTACCAGTTGGAGACGTTCAGACCTTTCAGTGTGAAGAAATTGTGTAAAAAATATACCACTGCACTTACTAAGAAGCAGAACTAATACATCTGCCTAAGGAGCATATGAAACCCAGCTACCTCTGAAAATCTTTCCCTACAAAAATCTATGCTGAAGATTGGAGAAAAAATGATTATTCCACCAGATGTGCAGAAATCAATGCAAAGAACACAAGAAACAGGAAAAAATAAACATGACAACACCAATGGAGTATGTAAATATATATATTAATCAATTCCAATGAACTAGAAAGTTATAAATTACATAAAAAGAAATTCAGAATAATGTTCTTAAGGAAATTTGATCAAATGTAGAAGAATAAAATGTGTAATTTAATTATAAAAATATAATTATTTTAATGCAAAAATGTAAGAAAGAGAAATAACATTTATAAAGAACCAAACACAGATCTTGAAGCTAGATGATCCAGTAAATGAAAGTTAGAGAGTTTTAACAGATACTAACCCAAACAGAAGTACCTGACTTTAAAGATCTGTGCTTTGGAATTTTGGAGAGCTTGGGAGAATGAAACTGAATGATGGTAGCTTATATGGCTCATTTAGCAAATAAATATTTACATCACAGTAGTTCCAAAGTAGAAGACACAAAGAATACAAAAATTATTTAATGAAATAATGACTGAACAAACACATCTTGGAAGAGGTACGGACATCTAGACCCCCAAAAATGCTACTGAAAAGGAGATTGATTCAAAATTCTTTGCTTTGTTTTATAACCTTTGCATTAATTGATGAAAAATCTTAGTTTACTCTCATGATAAATAAATAATTGTATTTTAAGGTCAGTTTGAGAGTAGTATTGACATTTATGACGACTGAGAAGATATATTCTTAAATAGTGGCAAAAATAGACACTGTAAAGAGTGGAAGAATCATAAGAATTAGAAATTGAGGTAGCAGCAGCAGAGCAATTTAGGTTTGGTCATCAGAAAAGTGATAATGTTAGATGTTTGTTAGACATGTATATAGAAATATCAAGTTGGCAAATGAGCATATTAATCAATATGGTAGATTTTGCTATTTAAATTAAGGAACAACTTTTAGTTTTCCTCACTTAGAAAAAATAAATTGCTTAGAAAAAAAGAGGTTACCCATTCTCATTGAAACCATTTTAAACTCCCTTTGGTGTTATTTGATGTGATTCAAGACAGATATAGAGTAGAGTAGCTATCTCTGTCTCTCAATAAAATAGCTAGCATGGATCACAATACAAAGATGGAAAGGGTCAAAGAATAGCAGTTTTGAAGGTAGGAATTTCCTACCTCCATCTTCATATCTGAATACAAATCTGGAGAAAAAAGTTGAGCATAACAGTTTCAAGAGAGGCAACAAAAAGATGAATAAAAGTGAAAATACAGAGAAAAGAAGAGAAATATTCAGTTCAAAACCAGTGATAAAGGTAGAAACTAGGAAATGTAAGAAGCCACAGAAGAGGGGACTAGAATGTATCCCAGTAGTAAGTAAAGAGTGTTGGAGCTCTTAGGCATTAGTACTCTTTACCTGTTAAAATTTTCTGCAGCACTAAAAACGGGATGAGAATAAGGCTTACATTAATGAAACTAAAAATTCTAATTGCTTTTATACTATTTGTCCTCTCAATATATTACTAGACCATTCTCTAATCTTTACTAAGATGTCACATACTGTGAATATAAATCAAGAACTTGAACAAATCTGATAGATACCAGAACTGAAAAGCTCTTGTCTCACTTCATTATGAAAGGAAGCAGAGAAGAATCATTTCTCTTTCAGAAAAGCCATTATGATTGAAACATTTTGAGACTTCTATTAGCTTCTGGAAAAGAATTCATGGGCTAATAATTGGCTAGCACTTCATTCACCTGTTAACTGCAGATATACACAGAATGCTAACAACCACTGTTGAAAATGTCATAATGAATTTAACAATTTCCACTAGAGACCTAATTAGAAGTTTGATACAGACTGGGAATTAGGAAACTTCTCTAATTGTAAATATGTATGTATTTCCTATGCAATGCTCAGTAGAACTTATTAGGAAATCTGTAAGGATTTGTTTTTAGAAAGGTCACATTACTTTTTTCAAATGAAAACAGTGTTCACACAGTAATTACCAGTCCCAAGAGTCAACTTTGGCACCAACCTAAGATTTCCTCTCTGCCCTGGCGCTAAGCCAATCTGATTCCACAGTCTACATCCTCTTTTTCTATCATGCTGAGGATGACTCATTAAAGTAAGATGATTCTGGCAATGGTTCTCACTGAAATATTTTGGATTCATTTACTGTGTATTTTATTCCCTAGCACTCAGATAACTCCATACTCTATCCTTAACCTTCCTAAGATCGCAAGTCCTGGGTTCTCCAAAGGAACACAGTCAATATTTTGTTTTAAGAAAAAATTACATATTTTATTGATAGAAACCTGCATCATGAATTCATTAGTACCTGCATTTACTTACCTTCAGTCTCTCTGAACTAAAAATAGACAAGAAGCAGGATAGAGACCTGATCTAGGAGAGGGAAATCTCAATTGTACATGATGGATAAATACAGTGATGTGGTACATAATCTCTATGAAGAGATCCATATGCTGTTGACTAGACAAAGAATCCAGGCTAATTCACAAATCCTCTTTGTCTCTGTGGTTTCATTTATAAAAGGCAAATGTCCTGAGAATAATAAATTAAATTCAGATATTTGTTGTGAATATCTAAAAGATTCATAACATACTAGCATAAACTATTTTAACACAGAGCCTGGCACATAAAAGATCCTAGCTGCTGGGGGCTGGTGGCTCACACCTGTTATCAAGCTACTCAGGAGGCTGAGATCTGAGGACTCTAGTTTGAAGTCAGCCTGGGGCCCTAATGTTCTTCTCTCCAATTAACTAGCCAAAAGCTAAAAGTGGAGCTGTGGCTCTACTGGTAGAGTGCTAGCCTTGAGCAAAAAAAGGTCAGCGACGGTGCCCATGCTCTGAGTTCAAGCCTCTGTCTTGGCACACATAAAAAAAGAATTTAGTAGTGCCAGTTGCTAATATTTAAGGTAAAACTGAAGTCTTCTTGAAATTAAATGCATACGTGATGATAGTAACATGATCACAGTAAATGTACATAAGGAACATAAGGAATATTTCATTATATATAGATATTGGACATTTTGGTCATTTTACCGTGAAAGAACAATTTCTGTGTTGTCTTCTAGAATGTTTGTTCTACTGTGATGTATGATTCTAAAGTTTCATGATTGTATTATCTAAGTTGCCAACTATTATTTAGTTGGAATCTATAAGCTTTTCTGCCCAGTAGTGTTTGTCTTATTATGGTGGATGCATTGACATTTAGAGAATGTATGTCCACAATTGTTATTGCTTCTTAATGTGTTTTTCCCCTGAATATTTATGTCATCTAACAAATTTGGTACTCAAGAACACTTTTCTCAGATACAACTAATTTACTTGTTTATGTATGCCTTTTACTTCAAAATTATGCTCTTACGTTATACCTGTCTATCCCATGAGATTTATTTCTTGCAGGCAATGAACATTTGGATTTTGTTTTCAACCCAACCTGTCAGACAGACATTTTTTTTTAATTGCAGAATTGAGCTTGTTACCAATCGGAATTGTTATTGTATGCACTAATTATTGTCACTTCTTTGTTTCTGATTTTTTTTAGTCCATCTGTGTTCATCTTTTCTAGTGGGATTTATTGTAGTGGAAGTCTTTCTCTTTTATGTGTAGGATTACTTCTGAATGAGGAGGTTTCCATGTGTATATTCTGATGCTCTGACTTTGTGATCACGCATTCTCTCGTTTTACTTATTGTGGAAGGTTTTTTTATAATATGCATTTAATTATGAAGAATAGCTTTTCTAGGTAATCATCATGACAGTCATTTTCCTTCCAATTTTGAAATACAATATTCGATGTTCTCCTAACTTTTAGAAACTTTTACTTGGCTAATAGTTTATTTACTTACTAGATATATCTTTTCTTTTTGTGTATATATTTTTATTGTAAAGATACTGTACAGAGGGGTTACAGTTATATGAGTAAGGTAGTGAGTACATTTCCTATCGAACATTGTTACCTCCTCCTTTGTTTTTCTCACACCTCCACAACTCTTCCCTCCCCAGGCCGAAGTTGTAAATATGTTCAAAACAAATGTTATATCTTTTCTTTTTGTTATTTTATTGTAAGGGTGATGTATAGAGGGATTAGATTTACATAAGTAAGGCAATGGATCCATTTCTTGTCAAATATTGTTAACCCCTCATTTTTCTTCCACCTTCCTTCCCGCAGACTCACTCCCCTCCCCCACAAGTTGTAACATTCATTTACAACATAGTTTCTTGTGAGTATCACTGTTGTTTTAGTTCACCATTTGTCTTTTGTCTTACCATTTTGTCACTCCCCTATCCTTCCCCAGATCAGATAATCCTATGTACAAGTCACAGGTTACCAAAACAGTGACAACAGGGGATAAACCAATGGGGAAAAAAGATAAAAAAAAAAAAAAAAGAAGAAAAAGGAATAACTTTACACAGTACATTAAAAACAAAAACAAAACAAAACAAAACCCCTGAAAAACCTCTAGTTTCCACATCTTGGAGTTCATTCCATTAGCATCATTTTATATAGTGATATGTACACAGATATAGATAGCTATTGAGCTATTGTAGTCCTCTGCTAGGACTATCTTAGATATATACTAATTACAAATAAGGGAAACTATGGAGCCTGTTTTTTTTATTCTGGCTTACCTTCACTTAATATGATTTTTTTCCAAGTCTTTCCATTCCTTACAAATGGAGCAATTTCATTCTTTCTGATGGAAGCATAGAATTCCATTGGGTATATATACCACATTCTCTTGATCTATTCATCTAATGAGGGGAATCTGGTTTGGTTCTGTATCTTACCTATGGTAAATAACACTGCAATGAACATAGTAGTGCTGGTGGCTTTAGCGTGGTCTTTTTTGTGTTCATTTGAGTAAATGCTACTAGATTGTTGGTGAGAATGTAAACGAGATATATTTTTTCTTAACTGAGCCCTAAGTCTAGGCCAGCATGGAGTACTGTAGCAGTGCTATCTCCAGGTCAACCTCAATAAATAGAATTTTATCCTTATTTAAATACAATAATTGATAATAATTAATATTAACAAAAATAAAAATTATTGAATAATGAATCAAAATTTGTGTCTTAAAAATTAAGGATTAGAAAATTGTGAGTATGGGGGAAATTTTTATATTTTTCAATCACCATTTTCTTTCTTACCTAATCATCTCTTAATAACGCCTTCCTCCTGTTACCTTTTTGCTGTTTAGTTTTTTTTTATTGTCAATACTTCATAAACTTGTTATTAATTATTTTTTCTCTTCATCTTAATAAATTGAGAAGAACATCTACTTTTTTTGAAGAGAACTAATAACATCAGCTACCTTTGGATCATTCTTGATCTCAAAAGGGAAGACTGAGTTTTACAATACAGGCAATACTTCTTAATTTTTAATACCTTATCTTTATTTCTTTAAGGAATTTTTACTTCAAATGTTAAGATTTTTATCATAAAATATTATAAAATTTTAGCAATGTTTTTTACATCTGTAAAATGGTCATATTTTCTTTTAATTGATTGGGGAAGAAGATATATTAAAATTAATATTAAATGAACTTTAAAATTCTTGAAACTACTTTGTTCATATTATACTTATTATATAATACCAATTAACTTGTTACATTTTAAAATTATATGTATACACTCACAAATGAAAATTTTCTGCAAGTCTTCTTTCTTGTATTCAGCTTGTGACAACCTTAGGAAATGAACTGAGAAATCTAGCCTCACTTTAAAATTTCTATTTTCTCCCAGTTTTCTATCCATGGTTATAGGCTTCTAAATGTTATTAAAGCTCTCAGAGAATTTGCATTCCAAATAAGTCAAATTCTTTTTCTTTAATAAAGGGGAAATCATAGATGTTACAACAATTGGAAAGCATTATTGGTAAGTGATTTAGCTATGCATTCGTTTTTTGTTTTTTGTTTTTTTTTGGGGGGGGGGGTTTGGGGGGTCCGGTCGTGGAGCCTGAACTCTGGGCCTGGGTGCTGTCCCTCAGCTCTTCAGCTCAAGGCTAGCGCTCTACCACTTGAGCCACAGCGCCACTTCCGGCTTTTTTCTTTTTGCTTATGTGGTGCTGAGGAATTGAACCCAGGGCCTCAGGCATGCAAGGCAAGCGCTCTACCACTGAGCCACCTTCCCAGCCCAGCGATGCCTTTGTAGTAGTCTCTTGTGTTCCCTTTTTATTTCCATGGCCTTGGTTGTAAAGTCTCTTCTCTCATTTCTGACTTTATTTTATTTGTTTCCTTTTTTTATTTCAATAGGCTAGCTTAAAATGTAAATTTTTATCTTTTCAATTTGTAATGTCTCAGGCAACTTCAAAACAGATAATGAACTGGACATATTATCTAGCTCTTTGCTTTATTACCTATGGAAAATCTGGGAACAGAGGTGCTCTCCTGATGGTATGATAGTGTTTTAAAAAGAAGAGCCGTAGCAAACAATATCTCAGTTTCCCCCATTGACTTCAATGTAGCTGATTCTGTGTTTGCCTGGGATGCATACACTTCTCAATGAGTTTTTATATTTCTCACTAAGAAAATCGATTTGTGTATCATTGTTGAATCAATATGTCTGTGGCAGAAGAGACAGTCTTTATGTCTGTTATTTTGTCATCTTGCTGACATCTTCTCAGAATGTGATTTAAAGGACCTGCTCATGTCATCCTATTCATGCAGGCATGAGGATATACTCAAGTTCAACCTAACCCACAACCCTGGCATCAGTGAAGTGAGCTAAGGCATAGGGTTTGAAGGCATGTTCTTGAGTTGGAAACACAGGTATTAGATGCTGTAATGCTACTTGACATGGATGGACTATTATCTTTTGTCACCAATCACAGGATTGTGCTCCATCATAAAGGCTGAATCTATTTTTCAATCCCACTTTGTGGAGTCTGCCTTTCTGGACCACTCATGGCATAAATCTAAATCAGGCTTAGCTAAGGTTCAGGGGTAGGAATAAATTAAAAGAGAACTCTGGAAAACAAACCACAGTTGAAAATATCCAAAGAAGATCAAAGTTTGTGGTCTAGACTTTTTTTTTAGATGAGAGCCCACCTGCAACCCACTGAATATTAGAATAATTCGCTGGGTTTTCTTAGGCCATGGCTCATCCAAAGCCAGCTTGTTGAGGTCAGGAAGAAAAAAACCTTCTTTGCTTTCAGTCAATATGGACATAAGAACATGGTAGCAACAAAATTAATAGAGAGTGAGTATGCCTATATATTCTGAATTCATATCACTGGTAGTTGTGTTATTGAGGCTAGAGGAATCACCAACACTAGCAGAAACTCCATTCTACTGAAGTGCCCTCCAGCTCCTACTACTCACAAAGACAAAGCTTAACGTGTTAGCCTTATGCCTTCTGAGGGGGAAAAAATTCCTGGCCAAAAGATCAGTCTCAGCATTACAAATTACAAAACAGGTTAATATAGTTATGACCAGAAATTAAAAATAAACTCTGAATATTCAGCAACACGAATGACTTTAAGAGGATTGAACTGGGTAAAAGCTAGATTCAAGCTGGTGGTGGTGGCTCATACCTGTAATACCAGCTACTCAGCAGGTAGAGATCTGAGGATCACGGTTCAAAGCCACCTTGGGTGGTATAGTTCTTGAGATGCTTATCTCCAATTAACTACCAGAAAACCAGAAGTGAATCTATGGCTCAAAGTATTAGAGTGCCAGCATTGATCAAATGAGCTCAGGTACAGTACCCAGGCCTTGATTAACAAGAAAGGAAGGAAGGAAGGAAGGAAGGAAGGAAGGAAGGAAGGAAGGAAGGAAGGAAGGAAGGAAGGAAGGAAGGAAGGAAAGAAGGAAGGAAGGAAGGAAGGAAGGAAGGAAGGAAGGAAGGAAGGAAGGAAGGAAGGAAAGAGAGAGGGAGGGAGGGAGGGAGAGAAGGTAGCAAGGAAGGAAGGAAGGAAGGAAGGAAGGAGGGAAGGAGGAAGGAAGGGAAATAAGGAAGGAGAGAAAGAAAGAAAGAAAGAAGGAAGGAAGAAAAAAGACAAGAAAGAGAAAGAAAGGAAGGAAAAGGAAAGAAAAGAAAAAACTAGAGGCGAGCCTATGAACCATGCATTTCCAACATTGTAAAAATTCTAGAAAATAAATGCCTACAGTGAAAAAAATTAGACTAGTGTTTGTAAGGGGCTAGGTAGATTGGCTGTATAGACATATCTGATAAATTTTTGTGGTGATTAAATTGGTAAAATTTTACTCTACTAATGGTATAACCACATAGTTTCTGAAACAATTTTAAACTCTTAAAATGGATGTATTTTTATCATGTACAAACTATATATTGATAAAGCCAACAAATTATCTCTAGTTTTATTCTATTGACCACTTTCATAGTATTTTCAGATATGCTGATTTCATCCTGAAAAGTTTTCTATGGTTTCCAGTCATTTTAACATTTAGAATAGCTGATTGCTCTGAAATTTCAAGAATTGTAACACACATGTATACCTTAGTAGAATCAAAATTTTATAGAAAGAGTGTTAGAAAAAAATAGATTGATGAAGTTCACATAGCAATTCTTATCAGAGAGTAACTTTACATCATCTGAACATGTGCTTTTGACACTATAACGAATGTTCATCCTCAATATTTCTTTTTTTTATTGTGAAAATACCGTACAGAGGGGTTACAATTACATGAGCAAGAAAATGAATAAATTTCTTATCAAGCATTGTAGCCTCCTCTTTTGTTTCATCCTCAATATTTCCTACTGAAAAATGTGTTTGGGTATTATATTGTTTTCTATATGTGTAAAACAGATCTGGTTGTGTTAATAGTGTAGGGTAAAAGTATAAGCTGGCAATTGACCAAGGGATTTCCACAACACATATAGATTAGGATGACTTTGTTAATTCAAATAGTTTTAAATATATATAATATGTATATTATATATATATATATATATATATATATATATATATAAACAGGTATTTTTCAACCTGCCAAGACAGGTTTTTATTTTTTAAATTTAATTTTATTGCAAACATGCTGTACAGAGGGGTTATAGTTACATGAGTAAGGTAATGAGGACATTTCTTGTTGAACATTGTTATCCTTCCTTTGTTTTTCTCCTACCATCTCTTCCCTCTCCCATCTCTTCCACTCCTCCCCACCCCAGAAGTTGTAAAGTTCGTTTCCAATATAGTATCTCGTGAGTATCATCCTATGTCCTTGTTTCAGCGTTATTCTCCTTCCCCTCCCCAAATTAGATAAAAGTATATACAAGATGTAGGGTACCAAAATCAAATACAGTGACAACAGGGATATACCATAGGAGAAATAACATATAAAACTAACAAAAAAATCACTTAGTACATTAAAAACAACAATGAAGAAGAAAAAACTCCTGCGTCCATATCTTGGGGTTCATTTTGTTTAGCATCATGTAATATAGTCATATGTACATAGCTTTTGAGCTTTTCTGCTCATCTGATAAGATTATCCTAGATGTGTACTAATTATTAAAAATAAGGGAAACCATGGGACCTATATTTCTTTGGGTCTGGCTTACTTCCCTTAATATGATTTTTTCCAAGTCTTTCCATTTCCTAACAAATGGGGTGATGTCATTCTTTCCGATGGAGGCATAGAATTCATATATATATATATATATATATATATATATATATATATATATATATATATATATATATATATTTCTTGATCCATTCATCTACTGAGATGGTTTGGCTTCATATATCTTAGCTATGGTGAATAATGTTGTAATAAACATAGTTGTGCTGGTAGCTTTAGTATAGCCTTGTTGGGTAAATACCCAGAAGTGTTATTGCTGGGTCATAGGGAAGCTCTATGTGAAGTCTTGAGGAACCTCCATACTGCTTTCCAGAGTGGTTGAACAAATTTACACTCCCACCAACAGTGCAGTAGGGTTCCCTTTTGGCCACATTCCCACCAGCATCTGTTGTTATTAGATTTCTTGATCATAGCCATTCTAAGTGAGGTGAGATGGAATCTCAATGTTGTTTTGATTTGCATTTCTTTTATGGCTAGAGAAGTTGAGTATTTCTTCATGTGTCTATTGGCCACTTTTATTTCCTTTTCAGAGAAGTCCAAGGCAGATTTAATAGAATAAGTGATACCTAGGTAAACATTTTAAGAGCAATGTAACTATCAGTTCATCTACTAAGATAAGGACCAATTGATTATTTACAGTTGACCATACTTATCCAGAAAACACATTCACTAATTTATGCCTAGGTTATAAAGAAAGTGGATTCTAAATTTCTCATACTAGTGATTGTTCTCTAGAACAATAAGAACAGCTATAAATAAGAATAGTATTTAAATGAAAGGAACCCCAAGATATGGACAAAATAGTTTTTTGTCGTTTTTAATGTACTATGTGATTTTTTTTGTTTCTTTTGTATGTTCTTCTCCCTATAGTTTATCCCTGTTGTCATTATATTTGATTTTGGTACCTTGCATCTTATATATACATTTATCTAATTTGGGGAGGGTAAAGGGAATAACAAAATGCTGAAACAGGACACAGGATGACCCATTGTGCAATGATATTCACAAAATACTATGTTGAAAACGAACTTTACAACTTCTGGGGGATAAAGGAATGTGAGGTCAGGGAGGGAAGGGATAGTAGGAGTCAAACAGGGATAGGGGTAACAATGTTTGACAAGAAATGTATTACTGTAAGTTCCCGGTATAGCCTCTTAACAATAAAATAATTTTTTAAAAGAATAGTATTTATTTCAAGTGTAAACAGCAAGAAACTCAACCACAAACATTTGTAGTTTGACAGACTTGATCAAAGCTTTATAGCAGGAAAATGGAAAGGCTAATTGGGCAGACTAAATATAAGTAGGACATCCTATGTGATTGGTTAGAAATGCCTGCTAGCATCTCTATTTGGTCCTTGAGTGAAAAACAAAAATCAGAAAGCTAGAATGGATTGATCAAACCCTACACATTTGACCTAGTTATTACAAAAACTATTGTTACAGTTACTGTATTATTACTGAAGACAGCCCACAGCTTCTTACTAGTTTGACATAATATTGTGGTCTCCTAGGTATTTTAATGTAAAAAAAAAACACGAAAAAACAAGAGTTGGTTTTCTAGGAAGGGGCATAAGTTGGGTGTCACATTTCAATTTAACATAAAGTAGCATATTATAGTACTTAAGAGACAATGGCTTCTGGAATCAAACTCACTGAACTAAAATCCTGGACTTGTCACTTTCTAAGTATGGGCCTTGGGTGATTACTTCGCCGTATATGAGCTTCCTCATCTATAAAATTGAGACATGATCTACATGTTATAGTATTTGCAATATTTTTACACATGAGACATCTATGACTTTCAGGAAAAATAGCATGACTAGTATTAATATTTTTGTGTTTGAATATTTTAAAACTTGAAAGAAAATTTTTTCCATTTATGCAAAATATTCCAGTGAACTTCATGGAAGTTTGAACCTATTAGTTTAAATTCTAAGATGGTTAGTTTGCATAAAAACAAACTGACATTGTGGAATATCATTATATCCTAGATGAATGACAAGAAGGCCTTCCAAAAAGTCATTATAGTATATAAAACAGAGTACATATTTTTAAATGTACCTGAAGTTGTGCTTTTTTTAAAGGTTCAGTATTGTGTGTTTGTATAGAAAAGAGGAAAGAAATGTAATGGAAAATATGAGGAACTAATAACCAGAGATACAGGAACAAAAGTGTTCTTACAGAAGTCTGAGGATGGAAGGATTTCAGTGTAGTCAACACTGAGAAATAATACAGTTATTTAATTAAATGATAATGGATATTGGTGCACTAGATATTTTTCGATTAGGAATTAAATAATGATCACAGTAAGAGAGTACTATCAGCACATGTTTGAACAAAGAAGTGAAACCAGTTAAAACCCAACCAACCAAAGGCAGTCATTATATTCATGTACATTAGACAGAAATTGAACTTGAGGGTATGTATAGGAGGGGAGAAATGGAGGAGAATGATAAAAGGGATGGCATTGATGAAACTACATTGCATTAACAATCCGACCTATGGATTGTAACATCTTTGTACAACTGTTTCATAATAAATTTCAAAAAAATACCCCACAACCAACCAACATCTCTTTCTCCTAATGTTTTCTAAAGTTTGTTCTGTACTTTTAAGCACCCATCTTTCACTTTAATCATGCTGAATCTTCAGCTTATAATGAATTGCATTTATTTCTGTTTTTAAAATTTAATTCAGCTTTCAAGAATCATAAAAGATGTCATTTTAGTAATAACAGTTGCCTCTGCAATGGAAAGTGCATTTGTATTTTAGCTTTATTTTAAAGTCATTTTAACTAGCATATAAATTAATTAAATTCATTAGATCTTCTAGCTTTTAAAATGATATAGTACATTATTGTTGTATATAGTCGTTGTACTGTGTAATAGCACACTAGAACTAGGTCTTATCAGAAACCTTTTGCTCATCAGTCTTTGCTTCCACATCTGTCCTTCATTCCTATGTTCCCAATCTCTTGTAATTACCATGTTGCTCTCTACATCTATGAGCTCAAGCTCATTGAATTCTACAAAAGTTAGATCAGGTGAAACTAGTCTTCTATTGTTAACTTCCTTAACATAATGTAGAGTTCTGTTGTTAATACTTAATTCAGTTGATACCACTTATACAATTATATAATATACATATTTACATGTAAGTACTCCATGTGTAGTTGTATATAAGGAATGCATGCCTTCTACATTGGGAGCTGCATGGTAGAAGACACTATTTCCCACTTATCTGTGCAGGTTTTTGATCTACACTTCTACTACTAATTCAATGGATGGTCTGTTTCACATTCTATAAATGCTGGATTTATTTAAATTGCATTATCTGGAACCAATCTAATTAGCATCCACAGAGGCCTATATTATTTGAAATTGAGATGTTTGCCATCTGTTAAGTCAAAAATAAAATTCATCTACTGGAGGATAAGTGAAAATTTCCCATCATCCCATGGATGCATATTCAAATGAGGCCCAATTAGAATGTGTACACACATTAAAATGTGTGCATCTTAAAAATGGGACTCAGAATTCATACAAAGACTGAAAGGCATTTAGACAGACTAGAAAAAAAGCATTTCAGATGAACAGTCATTTCTATATAAATATTCAAGAAGTACAGAGGTGATGGGTATGTCTCCAGGGATGGATTTTTTATTAGTGAATAGGCAGAAATAAAGTCCAAGAAAGTATAGACCCAATCTACAAACCTTTGGAATCCCAATTTAAAATGTTTTGAAAAGTAATGAGGAACTAAAATCTTTTCTATTGTATAAAATCTTAGTGATACAAGGGAAAAGATGGATAAAGGAAACCAATTGATATTTATATTATGATTATATCATTGGTAATAGTAATGGTTTTATACATGTGTACATAATTCCAAATTCATAGTTTTATATATTTAGTATGCAAAGCCTCTGGCATGCCAATCATACTTCAAAACAGTTTTTTCAGTTATTTTCTGATATTTAAGTGGATCTAAAGAACACAGTGTTAGAATCCTTTCAAAGAATAAATCTATAAGATATTTTCACACTCATTATATGTATAGATGCAACCACTTGTCCACGAATCTGAATTTTTTTCAAGTAGGCTTCATTCCTACTTAAAGTGATTAGTGTAGATTTTTGCTTAGAAAAGCAAAAAAATAATCCAGATTATTTTATGGTTTTTAGCATTTGGAGGTAGCACCACATGATTGGGAAAAAAACAATACTGATAATCTTTAAATAGATTTCAGTGATAGCAATTTGACTTTATCACAGAATCTCAAAATGTATTTATAATTAATCTAGTTTACTACTGTGTTGGGAATCATGCCTCTCAGTTTAGAAATCTCTACAGAAATATTCTGATGTCAATGCCAAGGAATTCCCTTTAGATTCAATGGAAAACTTTAATTTTGGCCTAGAGTTAGCATAATTATTGTCACTGACTTAGTGGAGACATTTTCCTGGAATTCTTTCTTCTTATGATCTCTAAAGCAAACAACATCAGGTGGCTACATCCATCTTATAAAATGTTTGCTCAATGAATTCAAATCATGAGGATTGATTGATTTCTAATTTATTGGGAAGTACTTAGTAATAAATATCTCTAAAATACTTTAATACATTTTTTGTTTTCACAATTTACTTATTTAGCTACTTTTCATTTTGTCTCTAAGTCAAAGACATTATTGAAAGAAATAATGTCTCAGTAAATGGATCATTCTGAGTATCAGCAAATGTGGAAGTAAGTTCACAAAGTAACGGATCTGAAAAATAACTCTGGATTTAAAGGCAAGTTGACTTCTAATTCACATGAGTGACTCTATTTTGTATTCATTTATTGTGTTCTCATTCAATATCTTCCATGCCAAGTAGCAATTGTTAGAAACTATTTCTGTAGATTTACCATTCTATGGTGCTACAATGATCAAAAGTAGTATGTTTTATATTTCTACAAATATGTTTCCAAAATATTAAAATCCTAGGGAACATTTAAAAAGTGTTATAGAGCCAGGAACTGGTGGCTCATGCTTCTACTTTTATCTCCTAAGACGGTTGAGATCAGGTATGGGAAAGTGACTGAGTGGTAGAGTGCTTCCCTCCCATGCCCTGGGTTGGATTCCTCAGCATCACATAAACAGGAAAAGCCAGAAGGCTGAGATCTGTGGATTGCAGTTCAAAGCAGGCAGGAACTTGTGATTCTTGTCTCCAATTTACCACCAAAAAACCAAAACTAGAGCTGTGGCTCAAATGCTAGAGAGCTAGTCTTGAGAACAACAAAAAAGAAACCTCAAAGACAGTTCCCAGACCCTAAGTTCAGGACTTAGGACCTACAAAAAAAAAGTGTTATAGAGGGTCTGGGAGGGTGGCTCAGTGGTAGAGTGCTTGTCTTGCATGCATGAGGCCCTGGGTTCGATTCTTAAGCACCATACAAAAAGAAAAAGCTGGAAGTGGCACTGTGGCTTAAGTGGTAGAGCGCTAGCCTTGAGCTGAAGAGCTGAGAGACAGCACCCAAACCCAGAGTTCAAGCCCCACGACCAACAACAACAACAAAAAAGGTGTTATAGATCTAAAATACAAAGACAGATATCTAAAATACAAAGGCAAATTACGGAAGTATATTAGCTGGTGTAAAAAGAATACAGTGTCTGATGATATAACAGGGAATCCTCCCACATATATTTAATAAATGCCAATTGTCAAAAAAGAAAGGGAAAATTATATTATTCATTTATTATCTGCTGATAAAACAAAAGAGAATCTCATTGTACTACACAAATGAATAGAGCAAAACACTATATTAAGGCCAGTCTAGACAAGAATTAGAAGCAGAGACATACCAATAAAATAATCTTTAAAACAATACCCTTTGAATAACTACTCTTGACTCCTCCAAAATTGCATATTTGAAGTATGCTGAAATCAAAGATGGTAGCCATTTTTGGAAGAAAAGTGATCATATTTATCACACTTTAAAAACATGTATTGTTTCTAAAGTTGAAATATTGTACTGTTTTAGTTGCAGAAGTATATTACATCTATAATTAATTTGAATGATATTGAACTCTAATAAATATAGCAGATTAGAAGTAAATGAGTCAAAAAATTTAAATGACCAAGTAAACAAGAAACCTCCATGGAACTCAGCAAAACTAAAGACACTGATTGTTACAAAAGATCTTAGATAATATACAGGCAGGTATTCAGCAGAAGAAACAAGCATACTGTGAGTAGAGACTTTAATACCAAGTTTCACAAGGTCAGATATGAATACAACACTGAAAACTAGATGCAGTTCTATTATGGTAAATGGATAACTAAGAGTTAAAGCCTTAAGGTATTTGTCAGAGAAAATAGGCTATGTTAAAATAAATATAAACAAATATTTCATAAATATAAACAAATATATTGTTTTTGTAAGATATTCAGTTAATCTTATATATGAAAGACTACTAAGAGGTTAGTAACATGCTTTTCAAACTTATACTTGTTTGCAACAAGGGAGTTGTACTCACCCATGAAAACAAGTGAAATCATGTCATTTGCTAGGGAAAAATAGAATTGAAGATTGTCATGTGAAATGAAATACGTTAGTCCCAACAAGGAAACTATCACCTATTTTTTCTTATTAGGGATACTAAAGAGAAACAAAACAAAATAAACAAATTCATGATGGTAAGAAGTATGACTAGAAATGTGATATGAAACAGAAAGGCCAGAGAAAGGAAAAGGGACTAGAAAGAGCGATGGTGGGCTGAGTATAACCAAAATATACTACTTGTGTCAATAAAAAAAATCATCATGAAACTCTCTTACTTTGTATAATTTAGTTTATGGGAATAAGAATATTAGGAAGTCAATTTTTAAGCATCAACTGTAAGCAGTATATTGACCCATACAATGTTACTTAGAATTCTCTTTATTTTTACTAAAAAGCTAACATAAGAAAATATCTTCAAGCTGGGTGGTGGTGGCTTAGATGAGCAATGCTAGTTACTCAGGAAGCTGAAGTAGGTTGATTAGGGTTCAAAGCCATCATGAAAAAAAAAAAAAAGACAAATCTGTGGAGCTTTTTTCCTCCAATTAGCCAATAAACTACTGGAACTGGAGGCAAAAAAAGATAATGGCGGACGTCAGACTGTTGCTGTTTTCACAGCGGGATCTGGGAACGTGACATCTGGCTTAGGCAGAAAGGGACTACACCATGCGGGTATAGATAAACTTTATTGAAACATCACTTGCCTTATATACAAGTACACAGCAGGAGAAGTAAATCTTCAGTCAGGGGGCAGAGAGTTAATCTTAAACAGTTTTGCAGGAGCTCAGACAATTAGAGTGTAACTTTAAGTCAGTAAGGAGGAAAAGCTAATCCTTTTCAACAAATATGGAGTAGTTGCAGTAATCAGTAGATAATGCACAGGTGAGTACTCAAAGGGCAGGGCGGGGCGCGGGGGGACTGTTCTACAAAGTTAAATAGGAGAAGCACGAATGACACTCCCGCAAACCATTACCTAAGTCTGGCGCTGGGCACAGGACGGTTGCGTCCCCCTTTACCCCGCCCCACCCCCAGCGGAATGCATGCCAGCATCCACCCTCAGAGCACACAGAAGCTCAGATGGGGTTACATGGGTTGATGCCTCTGACAGAGACCATACTTAAAGCCTTAGTATACTGGCACAGAAAGGAAGAAAGAGAAAAAGAGAAGGGGTGGGTGGGGGAGGGAGAACAACTTTTAACGCCAACTGTGATGGTGCATTCCTATAATTCCTACTACCAAGAGGCATAGATAGAAGGACCATTGTTCAAGGCCAAAGATGCTTTGTTACACACAAGCAAGGCATCATATGTAAAACCTTCAACTCTAGCTACTTGGATGATGGAGATGGGAAGATCATCATCTAAAACCAGCCTGGGGGAAAAATACAAGACCCTATCTAAAACAAAAAACAAACAAACAAAAAGAATAGACAAAGGACTGAAACAAGTGGATCAAGCAGTAGCCCACTTTCCTAGTAAATGCATAACTTCGAATCCCAATTGTATGAATTTATGGGATGGGTGTTCAAATTGGTAAGGGACACTTGTGTATTCTTGCCCTGAGTGTATACGTGGGCATGGAGTAAAATCTAGAATAAAAGCTTTCATTCTAAAAATGGTTACAGATAAATTACAGCATTTTGTGTAATTTACATGGAAGGTCGTCTTTACCCATGTACACCATTTGTTTCTTCTCACTGATAGATTACTGAGAGTTTTCAGAAGAATACATAGAATGATTTAAAGGCTCTTGCATTCTCTAAATAGGGTAATTAGCTACATCCGATTTATAATCTAAAGTGAATTTATTTATTATTTATGTTTCAATAGAGGAACGGGGATGGCGAAGACAAATCAATCCTTGACAACTGAGTTCATCCTCATAGGATTCACAGATCATCCGGAGCTGAAGGTCCTACTGTTTGTGGTGTTCTTTGCCATCTATCTGGTCACCATGGTGGGGAATCTTGGATTGGTGGCCTTGATTTACATGGAACGCCGTCTTCACACACCAATGTACATCTTTCTGGGAAACCTGGCTCTCATGGATTCCTGCTGCTCCTGTGCCATTACCCCCAAAATGTTAGAGGACTTTTTTTCCGACGACAGAACTATATCCCTCCATGAATGTATGGTTCAGTTTTATTTCCTCTGTCTTGCTGAAACTGCCGACTGTTTTCTTCTGGCAGCAATGGCCTATGACCGCTACGTGGCCATTTGCAGCCCATTGCAGTACCACACTATGATGTCCAAGAAACTCTGCATTCAGATGAGTATAGCGTCCTTCATAACCAGTAACCTTCATTCTTTGATTCACGTAGGGTTTCTATTAAGGTTAACTTTTTGTAAATCAAATCAAATCGATCATTTTTTTTGTGATATTCTTCCACTCTTTAGACTCTCCTGTGCTGACCCATATATTAATGAACTGATGATATATATTTTTTCAATGCCAATTCAAATCTTTACCATTGCCACTGTCTTGATCTCTTACTTCTGTATTCTTTATACTATCTTAAAAATGACATCGAAGGATGGAAGAGGGAAAGCATTCTCCACATGCGCATCCCACTTCTTTTCCGTCTCAATATTCTACGTTTGTCTTCTCATGTATATACGACCTTTTGAAGAAGGGGATAAAGATATACCAGTGGCGATATTTTATACTATAGTAATTCCATTGTTAAACCCTTTTATTTATAGTCTGAGAAATAAAGAGGTGATAGATGTTCTTAAGAAAACTTGGAAAACATATAATATTCTCAAAATAAATTCTTCCCCTATAGAAAATTGATTTCACATCATAAAACACATAAAGAGAAATGTAGCTTACATTAATATCTGTCTATAGATTGTATTTTAAAAATGTTTCTGTGTATAATCTCAAAATTATTGTCATAATATTCTGATCACGTATCAGTAATAATCAGTGAAATCTCAGTAGTAATTCTCATTATCCATTTTAACAACTGCCATGGAATTGGAAATTTTCTTCCATGACTCAATAAATAAACATGAAAATTAAATGTTTTAATTAATTTGGTCAATTTCTAGAAAATAGAAGAAATATTATCTAGTTCTATGTAAAAATGCCAAATGATTTTCTTTCAAAAAGCTACTCCTTTCTTCCTTTCTTCTTAAATATTTAAGAACATTACATTTTAAGATGAATAATCTGAGGAGATAAAATTAATTCAGCCTATACACTAAAGGCAACTAAACCTAATTTCTAGTTTTCAGAATAAATTGTTGACTAAATACTCTATGAAAGCATTATTTTGGAAAATGTTCATTATAAAGTCACTGATTTTGATGTATTTTTCTAGCTTATGTAAACATAATCATAATTTTTTGACTTCTAGAAGTTGAGCTAAGAAACTTCAGGTTATTTTTTAATCTTTCTGTTATGTAATGCCAGGGCTATCTGACGTGATGGGAGACTATTCTTTAGTATGTCGGGACCATAAATGAATATATAGATTTCCTGCCTCTGAATGAGAATTTTCCCAAGAGGTCCCAGTGGTTACTGGTGCATACTTCTTTGTTTATTTTTTTTAACAAAAATGAGAAAAGAAACAAACACCTAAAATACATACAGATATTGTAGAATCTCCTGATTTCTTACTCAAGTACCTATGTATATTTATATAGGCCTTATATTTTGACTTTTTAAACTTTACAATATAACTACTTTACAACATAACCTTGAAGTTTTTCTGTACCAGTATTTAATGATATTTCTCTGTGTGTGTATGTGCATTTGTGCAATTGTTGTGCATGTGTGCATGTAGCACAGCTTGAACTCAGTTCCTTGCAATTTTTTTTGGTGGCATTCCCCTAGTTAGCCACTACCCTAGCCTGGCATTTTACTGGTTATATATATGCAAATATATTCCTTATATTTTTATCCTTCAGTTCTGACTGCCTATTATTTGCTTATGGTTAGATTTGCCTTAAGGAACTTTAGGGAAAGTATCATAGAATTCAAGTGGTTTCACTGCATCATATCAATTATTATTTTATATTAAAATGAATTGTTTTTGCTAGAATTACCTTAGGTCATTTAGTCAAAGTCAGGTCTGCAATGCTCACTATTATGAAGTTAACATTTTCCCCTTACTATAAGTCTAAAAGAAAAGTCACCAAATCCAGAAAGCATTCAGGTGGAAGATATCTATGCTGTGAAGTCCTTATTCTTTCTAGTCACTATTCTATGTTTTTCTTTTCCATGTCTATATAATATTTCTATCCTTTTATATATTACAGCCTGAAGTGGATCCTAGCATTCGTTATTTCTTTGTTTCTGACTAGAATATGAGCTCTTAGCAAAAGCCATTACTAAATCAAGAACTTCTCACATCTTTTTTTTTAATTTAAATTTTTATTTTTTGTGAACATACTGTACAGAGGGGTTACAATTACATGGGCAAGATAATGAGTACATTTCTTATCAAGCATTGCAGCCTCCTCCTTTGTTTACCCTTCACATCCCTTCCCAGTCTCCCCACCACCACCTAACCCCCCCCCCCACCCCGCACCAAAGTTGTAAAGTTTGTTTTTGACATGACAACTTGTACTTCTCATTGTTGCAACAGGTCCACCTGTATCCTTAAATGACTTGTTTTTCCCCATCTCCTCCACAAATTACACTGACATCAATTATAGTGAAAGCAGGGGTTATACTGTGGGGGAGGGACATACAAAGCAACAAAGAAATAATATTATAAATGAGTTAGAAACAAATGCATGAAAGAAAAAAACATTTAAATACATATCTTAGGGTTCATTTTCCTAACATCACATTATCTGACCTTTCCTGCTTGACTCATACATATACTAGATATTGCAAATAAGGGAAACCATGGGACCTATGTTTCTTTGGGCCTGGCTTACTTCACTTACTATAATTTTTTCCAAGCCTTTCCATTTCCTAACAAATAGGGAAATGTCATTCTTTCTGGTGGAGGCATAGAATTCCATTGTGTATATATACCACATTTTCTTGATCCATTCATCTACTGAGGGGCATCTGGGTTGGTTCCATATCTTAGCTAGAGAACTTCTCACATCTTTGCAATCTCTTCCTATTGCCTTTTTGTGTGACCTAAATATACTTTAACAGCCAAAGAATTGCATATGTTTTGAGAGTGCAGGTAAGTTTTCTGCACTGAGTTCTAGAGAATTACCAGATGATTCCTTATGTAAAGCCATTTCATACAAAATGACACAATTGAGATACATATGATTCACAACTATAAAGGGAAACAAGGTAACTACCAGTCTCATCAATAAGAGGCAACATTAATTCCATCACAAAACCCCTAGAATGTTTTCACAGAGGTAGTCATATTGGCAATAAAAATTTGGTAGGGGAAAAACAAAGGAGGAGGCAAAAGGCTTGATAAGAAACATACTTAGTACCTTTCTTATGTAATTGTAACCCCTCTGTACGGTATTTTCACAATAAAAAACTTATTAAAAAAAGATTTGGGTAGTATTGGGAAAGAAAGAACCCACAAGCTAGTTAAGGTTTGCTACCTGTTTTATATTTTGTGCAAAATATTATGAAGAGATTTGGAAAAAAATATAAAAAATATAAACCAGAAATATCATCTTTAATTTTCATTTTTTATTAACTTTGAAAATTGTAGTTTTTTCCTTCTAAACTGCAAGATAATCTTCAAGTATATTATAATGAGGGTCATTTGCTTTTGGGTTTTTTGGATGGGGGGCGGGGTTGTTTTGTTTGTTTGTTTTTTGTGCTAATCCTAGGGCCTGACCTCAGGGCCTAGGTGCTGTCCCTGAGCTTATGTGCTTTACTCCTTGATCCACAGCTCTATTTCTGGTTTTAAGGTAGCATATTGGAGATGGGAATTTCATGGAGTTTTTTTTTGTTTTGTCTTGGTTTTTTTTGGCCAGCTGGCATCGAACCTCAGTTCTCAGATTTCAGCCTGTTGAGTTGCTAGGATTATAGATGTGAGCTACAAGGTGTGGCTGGGCCATTATTTCCTCTTATTGTCTCATAGGACAATGAGATGTTTTCTTGGACACAATATATCACAGAATTAACTGATGTCAGTGCAGAGAATTCCCAATAGTATTGGAAGGAGCATTTTAACTTTGCAGTGTAAGGATGTATAATTAGTAACACTGACCTGTAGGTAGTCTCTGAATTTTTCATTTCTTTATCCTCGAACACTTTAGAGAACAGGTATGTATATATTCAGAAATTATGACAACTTAACTGTAAAGCAAGGAACATATTTCTTTAAGTATTCACAGTGAAATCTAGGTAAGAAAAATATTCGAATTCACTTTTAATTTCATCAACCATAAGGTTTACTTCTGAAAATTATTTACAGATTTATATTCTTTCCAAATTTTAACTCCTTGCCTATTTGTGTAATTCTTATCAAATCTAAATGATATAAGGAATATGTATGAAGCACAATATTGTAATTTATCTGATTCCTCTGCTAGAGAAGAAAATCGAAATTATTCAGACAAGTACAATGTATATTAATATTCATTTTTAACTTACCTGATCAATTGTGTGTTTGCAATTAATATTCCTAAGCACACTAAAGTTTTACTGCCTTCATTTCTGAAGTTTTGCTTATGGAAATATAATTAAGTTTGATCATGTAGTTTACATGAAAAGTATTTTTACTCAAACTCTTGAAAAGGATCCCTTCCATATTGAGAGTACATTTTGAAAACAAAACAAAATTTGGATTCACAATTCTACTGGAATTTTGAAAAGAAAAAGAAATAATTGAAGTAACTGGAAAAAATATAGTATATACTCATGTGAAATACCATGGCCACAGTCTTTGTACATTTAACATACACACTAATAAGTGACAGAAAGTAAAATAGGCTTTGGTGGGGTGGGAGAGATCTAGTGGGAGGGAAGAGGGCCAATCAAGAAGGAAAATGAAATTAAATATAATCTGAATTATGAAAGTAGAATTTTTTAAGGAAAGGGGAAGAGTGTAGGAAGAGTGTAGAAGGTAGCATCCTTCCCCAGGCAATAGTGTATGCATGTATAGAAATGTCAAATCAAAAGGGATGTGAAGAGTAAACAAAGGAGGAGGCTGCAATGCTTGATAAGAAATGTATGCATTATCTTGCCCATGTAATTGTAACCCCTCTGTACAGTATGTTCACAAGAAATAAAAATTAAAATTAAAAAAATAAAAAAATAAAAATAAAGAAAAAAAGAAAAAAAGAAATGTCAAATCAAAACCTCATGAAAGTACTATTGTAGTACAAAAACAATAGGATTTTACTCATGCGTTAGAAACAGTAATATTGTATTATTTGAAAAGAAAAAGAAAGCTTTAAAAAATATTTTAAGTGAATTCAGGCCCAGAGAGACAAATCCTTATATGTGGAAGGTAGGTTTGCCTATTAACTTCTAAGTAAATACACTGAATGATATGAAAGTGTACAAATGTATTAATTAAAATACGATAGATTGTAGGGAGAACTCAATTAGTGTGATTATTTAGAAAGGCAAAAACAGAGTTCAACAAAAGAAACCCCAGGAAGAGAAGAAAAGGTCAATGGGAAAGGGAAGACAAATGAAGAGGGGAGGGGAAAATTAACTCAAGAATTCAATATTTACCCTATGAAATTAAGAAGAATGAGAGAAAAGTTGGGTAGGAGAAGAATAGGTGAGAATTTTTAAGGAGTGACATTGATCAAGATATAGTGTATATATAAGTTGCTTCCTTAAATGGCAATTCCTTTGTAGATCTACCTAAAGAAAATAAGTTTTTTTGTACTTTTTTTCATTGTAAAAATGCTGCACAGAGGGGTTACAGTTATGTGAACAAGGTAATCAGTACATTTCCTATTGAGTATTGTTGCCTCCTGCTTTGTTTTCCCCTTAACATTCCTTCAAAAATGAATAGAAAGAAGAGTCTAAATTCTTATGGCGATTTTAACAATTAAGACGAAGTTGAGTCAGCAGTGGAGTGCCTGCCTAACAAACATGAGTTCCTGAGTTCAAATCCCAACACCATAAAATAAATATCTAACTAGATACATTAGTTAAATTAAAATTTTATCTTCATTCTATACTATGAAGCTAATGGTCTCAATATGCAGAAGAGTTCACTAATGATCATAATAGAATATTGAAAATGAGATGATTGAGATCTACCTAGTAATAAAGTAAATGTTGCCTTCCACCATAGTATTTTACCACTCTTTACCCAGATATGTAATAGCTAAAATAAAAATAGTTTATACTGCACCAAGGGATTGTTCAAATACATTTTAAAATTTTAAACAATCAATTTATACAAAAATATGGATTTTGTAGACAATAGAAAACATGTCCCACAGTTCAGGGAATGAGATATCTATGGTTCTTAAGTGGTATAGTACATACATTCTGTGACTTACAAGATAGTAGAACTATTCACAATTTTGGGATACTGGCATGGAATTATTGTTTATATATATATATGTGTGTGTGTGTGTGTGTGTGTGTGTTTGTGTGTGTGTGTGTGTGTGTATATATAAAAATATCACATAAAAAATATGATTCAATTTTGTTAACATGACCAAGTGATTTTTAAGCTGGTAATGGGACTTGAATTTACAACTTCATGCTCTCACTCAGCTTTATTGGCTTATGGCTGTCTGGCCCTCTATGTACAACTGAGCTCTGCCACCAGTCTGGCATTTTACTGGTTAAAGAGTACAAAGAGACTCTCACAAACTCTTCAGTTTGAACTGGTTCTGCTCTATGAACCTGATTGTTTTTCTTTTTTATTTAATTTTTATTATCTAGAAATAGTTGTCCAAAATATTTCACCTCAACAAGTCAGTTTGAATACAATGCACACTGATCAAAGTGACCATTTCCATGCAATTCTCTCATCCCAGTCTCGTGAGTAGCTAGGGTTTTAAGTATGAATTACTGATGCCTAGCCCAAGGTAATTTATTTTAAAGATATGAAGTAATACATTCAATCATTAGTGATTCTGTTCAATTTGCCTGTTTCTAACATCTCTCATATTTCCAATATTAGTATAAAAATTCCATGCTTCTGGATTATAGATAAAATAGTCTCCCTGAAAAAGAATACACATTAGAGAAGTCAATTAAAAATTGATTTTAGGGTTTTATATAAGATAAAATTGGAAATATTTGAGTACAATACCCAAACTGGAACTCAAAACATAGGCACAGTTCTTTATAAATTCATAAATATAAACATATTCCCCATCCAAAATCCACACCATACTTATCAAGAAATTGGGGCAAAATAGAAAGTTATATCTTGACTCATACATTCTGACATCTTAGGAAAACAAATGTCCCCAAGAAGTACACGGTACTTTATTTCATAGAAACCAGGGAAGCTTAATGAAGAAATAATAAGAAAAGAACATAACATGAACTGCATTCTTAATGATATTTTAGGTCTTCCTCATTCCTATCTCAACAGACAGGAAATGATGGCAGAGGACAACTATTCCATGACAACTGAGTTCATCCTCATAGGATTTTCAGATCATCCAGGCCTGAAGGTGCCCCTGTTCCTCATATTCTTTGCCATCTATCTGATCACCATGGTGGGGAATCTTGGACTGGTAGCATTGATTTACATGGAACGTCATCTTCATACCCCGATGTACATCTTTCTGGGAAACCTGGCTCTGATGGATGCTTTCTGTTCCTGTGCTGTTACTCCCAAGACATTAGAAAATCTGTTTTCTGAGGACAGAAGGATTTCCCTCTATGAATGTATGGCACAATTTTATTTCCTCTGTCTTGCTGAGACTACAGACTGTTATCTTCTGTCAGCAATGGCCTATGACCGATATGTGGCCATTTGTAGTCCACTGCAGTACCACACCATCATGTCCAAGCAGCTCTGCATTCAGATGACCATAGGAGCTTATATATTTGGAAATCTACATCCTTTGCTTGAAGTAGGCTTATTGTTTAGATTAACTTTCTGTGGGCCTAATATAATCAATCACTTTTTCTGTGACCTCCTTCCCTTACATGCTCTGTCTTGTGCTGATCCCTATATAAATGAATTGATGTTATTTATATTGGCAGGTGCAAATCTAATTCTTACTATTGCCATAGTCCTAATATCATATTTCTATATTCTTTTCACTATATTCAAAATGAAATCCAAAGGGGGAAGAGGCAAAGCCTTATCTACTTGTGCATCCCACTTCTTCTCTGTGTCAATATTCTATGGCTCTCTTTTCTTTGTGTATACGCGACCAAATTCGATTAGTGAAGTAGATAAAGATATTCCCATTGCCATTTTTTATACTTTAATAATCCCTTTGTTAAATCCTTTTATTTATAGTCTAAGAAATAAGGAAGTAATAAATGTTATCAAGAGACTAATGAAAAAGAGAAAATGGTGCAATGGTCTGAAACAAGTATCTCTTTGAAAAATGATTTCAATTGCTAATAATTTTCTTCAAATACTAAAGGAGGTGGAAAAGTGCAGAACACTATGTTTTAGTCAAAACATATGTAGCCTATAACATCATTTGAAAATTTCTAGTTTCTCATACTCAATGCTCAATCTTAAAATCAAATCACAGTCCAAGTTCTGTATTAATCTTTTCTTAAACAAAACCATCATTGGGAAAAAAACTGCAAGCTTGAATTTATTTTGAGTTTGACTTACCCCCTATTCAAGGTATTATGACAACTATTTTCCTACAAGATCAATATCTGTATTTCTCTACTACATAAATGAGAATATTTTAGCTTAAATTTAATCGTGACTCTCACGTTCTCTGAGACACATTCTCTGTGTATTGGATGTTAATCAATCTGTAAAGTGAAACTCTACATAATAAAATACTTATGGATTTTAATTTCATCATGTAGATACCATATTTGTCTATTTTGTCTGTATCACACAGAAATTACTATTTTATCTGTGCCGTCTCTGTCTTGGTATCTAAGTGTGACCCTACATGGATTTCAGAAAGTAGCAGTTGCCTATACGCGCAGTCATGAGTTCCTCACCTAAAGCACTGGTCAATCTACATCTAAGACAGTTTCATACCATATGGCAGCATAAACTCTGAAGGCATGATTATGAAAACACTGCACTTATGCCTGAAAATGATTGTAAATGAAGTTGCTACAGAGGTACTCTGTTCCTGCATGCATCTCAAAACACAAGCAATGCAGTCTAAGCAACTGGTATTCTTGAGCACATCTATAGAGAGAATTCACCTGAAAGGCCACATTACAAAATAGAGTTAGCTAGGCATAGTAGCATGTAGTCTTCATTCCAACTACTTAGGAAGTTGAGGCAGGAGCATCATTTAAGATTGGACAAACCTGGACAATATAGGTATTGATAGAAATGCATTGTGCTCAGAAACTGACATGGTGAATTGTAACCCCATTGCACAACTACTTAAAGATAAAAGGAAAGCTCTCAATTCAAAAGATTGACAAAAGAAATTTATTTGCCATATTTTCAAATCTTATCACAGGAAATAAAGTTTCAAAAGCTAAGTAGCATGAAACATCTGAAAGAATATCTTTTCCTAGAAACAGATATCAAAGGTAGTGGATAATTTGTCTAAAAAAAGAACTCAAGATAATGATTTTTAATGAACCTTAATAAGATAGTAAATAAAATCAAGGGAAAGGGTTCAATTATACAAATAATGAATTCAGAAAATTCAGACCATAAAAGTAAATGTAAGGGTAATCTTGGAACTACATGAAATAAAAATGAATTGAGAGTCCAAAGAAGACTAAAACAAGTACAAGAAAGAATTTTTAAATTTAATAATATTTAGAAACAAAACAGTTATTTGTATTTTAATTGTTTAGTATTTGAGCTCTGTACATTCTGGATACTAATGCTTTATCCAATGATTAACTAGACTTTTTTTTTTTACCATTATATGAATTGTCCCTAGATTCTTAAATTTGTTTCCTTTTATGTGAAATACTTTTCTAATTTGACAGTTTCATTTTTTAATTCTTGGTTCCTTTCTTGGGCAATTTGAAGCCAAGTCTAACAATAACTAATTATGCCTATATACATTATTTTTCATGCAGAAATTTCAAGAATAGTTCTTACAGTAGATCTCTGAGCCACTTTGGGTGATTTTTATCCAAGGTGACAGATAAGTGCTTACTTTCAGCCTTCTGCATGTAGATAACCAGTTTCTCAGCACCATTCATTGAAGAGGCTGTCTTTTCTCCAGCATAGGCTTTGGACTCCTTTGTGAGAAACCACGTGGTTTTAGCTATTAAGGTTTATTTTTCAGTCTTCTGTTCCATTAGCCTTTTGACATGTTTTTGGAACAATGTAATGCTCTTTATGTTATTATGGCTCTGTAGCATAATTTGGAGCCTAGTATTGAAATACCTCCAGCATTGATCTTTTGGCACAGAATTGTTTTAATTGTTCAAGTTATTATATGTTTCCATATAAATTCTAAATTTTAGAGCTTGTTTTTCTATTTTGTCAGAAAATGACATTCTAATTTTTAAGGTTATATTAGTACATATATATATATGAATATATATATTGCTGTTAGTAGCATAGTCTGTGCATATGTTTCTGGATTTTTTTACTCTGTTCTAGTGGTCTTCATGCCTATTTTATACTGGTACCAAGATGTTTTGATTACTATGGCTTTGTGATAGAATTTGAAGCCCACTGAATGGGACAACATTTTACCAGCTATGTATCAGACATGTGCCTAATATCCTGAATACACTTAAAGCTAAGAAAAACCATAAGCCCTCAAAAATTAAATCCTCAAAGAAATAACCCTATTCATAAATGGGCTAGTCAATCCAACAGTGACTTCTCAGAAGATGAAACACAAATGGCCAATAGACACATGAGGAGATGTTCAATATCTCTGTCATAAAGGAAATGTAAATCAAGACAACATTGAGATCCTATTTTACCCCAGTTAGAATAACCATTCCCAAGAAAAGAAGCAACAGCAAATGCTGGCATGGATGTGGCTAAAAGGGAACTCTAATACACTTTTGGTGAGAAAGTAAGTTTGTTAAACCAATCTGGAAACCAGTATGAAGGTTCCTCAAATAACTAAACATTGAACTACCTATGACTCAGCAATCCCACTCCTGAGCATTTATTCAATATAACACGAACAAGATATGGAATCAACTCAGATGTCCCTCAATGGACAAATGCATCAAGAAAATGTGGTACATATATTTAATGGAATTTTACTCTATTATAATGAATAATATAGTACCATTAAGAAAAGGGAAAGTCTGGAATAAAATATATGTTGTGAAGTATACCAGACCCAGAATAACAAAGGTTGCACGGTTTCCTTCATTTGTGGTATACGGAATGTACATATAAATTTATATTTAAATATTTGGGAAGTATACAAGTGGTTATAAATGAATTAACAAAAGCAGACTCTATGGTGAGCTCAAATAGTACAATCTTTTAGCAAGAGGAGGTCAAAGCCAACAAAACAACACCAGGAAATGGGTACATCCAGGTGTGGGACCAAAGCAGAGGGATAGACGAATAAAATTCCAAAGAGCTGATCCCTGCCTGACTTAAACTATGTAATACAGATTATCTACAAGTAATACCTGGTAAAGTGGAAATTGTGATAGAAAGGCAAGTAAGCAGCCAGGCACTGATGGCTCACACCTGTAATGCTAGCTACTCAGTAGGCTCAGATCTGATTATCTAGATTTGAAGCCAGCCTGAGCAGGAAAGTCTGTGAGACTCTTATCTCCAATTAACTTCTCAGAGAAGGCCAGAAATGGAGCTGTGGCTCAAGTGGTAGTAAAGTGCCAGCCTTGAGCCAATGAAGCTCAAGGACAGTGCCCAGGTCCTGAATTCAAGCCCCAGGATCAGCACCAAAATAAGTAAGTAAGTAAAGGTAGGTAAGTATCATCATGGTCAAGAGGAGGAAAACTCATTTCAGTTTCAAATACAAGGGAACGTTCTTATGGATAAGTTCATATGTCATTTCAAAGATGAGCAGACTTGAGAAAGTGCAAGAAGTTATTAGTTGAGGATAACTATCAAGTTACTATCAAGTTAATTGACCAATGCATAAGAAACCTTGAGTTCTGTACCTGTTCTAGTCCTTAAGGGACACAGAAGAAAGCAAGATGGTAAGATTCAGACAGACCATGGAGCACCTAAAATTCCAAAAATTGGAAATGAATCTGATATGAGGACTAAAGAGGTACTGTTATAAATACAGAATATATTGTTATTTTTATCATTAGTCTCACTTATTAGATAATTTCCAAACAATATTCAGAAATTGGAAACATGGAGTTGAACATAAAAAAATTTCCCTTTGTGTGCCATATGCTATGTAGGGAGAGAGAAGAGTTTATGGATAATACATGAACAAACAGATAAATATATACTGTAGTAAAGAGTGATGGCATGAAGGAAAACAACAAATTAAAAAGATAAACTTCAGCTGTAGAACGAGAAAACAGAGCATTATAGTAACTGATATAGAGTACAAAATATAACGACTATAAAAATAATTATAAGAGGGAGTTCCGGGAAGATGGCGGAGGAGAAGCTGGAATCTGAACAAGCTCTCGCATAGAAAGTAGTTTTAGAGTTCCAGTAAACAGTCCTAAGCCAGAGAATCACACCAAGTGTGGCATCACAGGACAGAGAGTTAGACAAGAGAGGGGAAGCCAAGGAAACGCATCAGCTGCCACTCCGGCGGCGGGGTCGCGGCGGCGACCAACGCCGCGGAGTCATACCTGAGACACAGAGAGCCAGGGACGAAGGAGCCAGACGCAGCGGACGAGCGGATTCTACTCAACACCAACAAGAACCGACAAGGAGCGAACATCTTCATCCTGCTGTTTGCAGACCAGAGACGACCCAGGATCCAAGACTCGGCGTGAGTACAAGCCCGAAGTCCTCACTCCTCAGGGAGCAGAGGAGGGAAGGCCACCCCTCCCCCCCCAGCACCGGTGATCTCCATCTTGGATACCGACAAAGCTCGGAGGAGCTGCTAGCTCCAGCTCAGGCCTTGGAATAAAATGAGTCATTTAGCAGGTCACAAGAACTTAACGGCGAAGTGACCTGCCAGACTCAGCTCCATCCAGGGAAAAGTCACCCAGCTCAGGCGCCAGCCATCGGAGTGCCTTGCCTCACTGGGTAACCAGAGCCAGAAGCTGCCCCTCCCTCTAGCAGCCACCACAATCAATTGAAAAACAGAAACCCTGAGAATGGCTCCAGGCTAGGCGCTGTGAGCTTTATCACAAAATACCCCCAGGGAAAAGCTACTGTTTGTTGAAAGGCCTCAACTCTACCCAGAACCTAGCCTCATCACCACATCCCCCTCTTTTGTGACTCTCAAAGCAGACCACCCTCCCAGAAAACTAACCTGGGAGGGGGATCTCAAAATCTTGGGTAAAGCAGAGCATTTTTCTGCCTCTTCCAACCAACCGACTTAAGAAACCAATCAAGCCACAGGACCTCAAGCTGACCAGAGACTCCAACAAGAGACTGGTTGCAGACAAAAGGGAGATACAGGATTCTTCCCACTCCTCCCCCCCCCAAAAAAAAAATCAAAAGACTTTTTTTTTCTTTTTTTTTTCTTCTTTTCTTTTTTTTTGCTTGTTTTTTGTTTTTTGTTACCTTATATATATATATATATATATATATATATATATATATATATATATATATAAATTTTTTTCCCTTCTAAAACTTTTATTAATCTTTAATTTTTGCCTCTTCTGAAAAAATAATTGTTTTCCAGTAACTTTTTTTTTTCTCATCTTATAATTTTTATTTTAGGAATACGTGAATGAGAGTTTTCCTTTCTTTTCTTGTCTTCTTTCTCTTTTTCTTTCTTTCTTAATTATCTTTTTGTTTTTTATCTAGCTCTACTGAACTTCTGATCTTTTCTTCTCCCTTTCCCATCCTTAAAGCTTTTCACATCTCCTCTATGTCCCTCCCCTTCTCTAAACATATTCACATTCCTCTCTAAATAGACGGTCTTTTAATCTCTATAATAACATTAATTTTTACGTTTCTATTCTTTTTCTGGTCTCTCTTTATTCCCCTTTCCGTCTCTTCTTTTTCTCTCTCTCTCTACTTGCATCCTACCCAACCCATTTCCTGCACTGTGATTAGGACATAGTTAACTCTCCCTGTGCCTCCCCACACCAATCTATTCCTATTTTTTACCCACATCTCTCCCTAATCCTAATAATTTCTGGTTTTCCAAATTCTTCTCTGCGGTTCGAAGTCCTTTAACATATAGTCGTTTGATGTTGAATAGATGTATCTGTTGAACTAGATTGTATCTGTAGACTATTGACTGTACAAATGCAAACTTTGGTTGATGGTTGCCTTAAGATAGTGTTCTAGCACAAAACTGGTGCAATCTTTATCTCAAATGGGCCGAGTAAGCCGGAAAAACACAAGAAAAATGGCAAATTCGGGTATCTCAATTCCCAACCTTGATAATCAGGGATTAGAACAGATAAAGAATAATCCAGAGGAGAGTTCCCAAATAGCTCTACAAACACTAATAGCAAACATGATAAATGAGAAGTTTGACAATGTACAAAGGACTCTGTATGAGCGTGATAGGGAGAGAGAGGAGGCATCCCAGAAGTTTATACAGGAATATCATAAGCGTGAGGAAGCTTCTCAAAAACTGATACAGGATTTTCGTGAACAACTTGAGAATACTCAACGGGAAAGGGAGGAATGGCATGAGCAGGCAGAGAACACTCAAAGAGAACTGCAGGAATCCCACAGAAGGGAGGAAACTAATCAAAGAGTAATTCACGAATTAAGAGACCAGGTAGAGAATACACAAAGATCACTAAAGGCATTCATGGAATCCATTCACAAAGAGCTGAAGGAAGTCAGGGAGACCACAAAGGGAATGCTGAATGGAACCCAACAGAAGGAATGGGAGTCCAAAGAAACCATAACCAATCAACTAAGTGATTTGAGAACAAACACTGAACACCAAATTAAGGAAGTAAAGAAATTCATACAAGACCTAAAACAGAGCTTCAACAAAGAACTTGAAGCCATCAAAGCTGACCAATTAGAAGGAAAAGAGATAAAAAACAAAGTAGAGAGTCTTGATAGCAGGTTAGACCATGCAGAAGATCGAATCTCAGGGATTGAAGACAGCCTAGATATTATAGAGAAAGAACATACAACCATCCAAGACAAGTCCAAGAAATATGATAGGTCTATCCAACACCTGGAAGACACCATCAGAAGGCCCAATCTAAGGATAATGGGTGTAGAGGAGCACCTAGAAACAGAAGTTAATGGTCTAGGAAATTTGTTTAACAGGATCCTAGCAGAGAACTTCCCAAACATACAAAAAGATAGGCCTATTCAGATACAAGAAGCTTTTAGAACCCCAAATAGACCAGACCAGAATAGGACATCCCACCAGCACATTATAATCCACACAGGATCAACCCAGACCAAGGAAAAGATCCTTAAAGCTGTCAAGGAGAAAAGGTTAATCACCTATAAAGGGAAACCAATTAGAATTACCTCAGATTTCTCAGCAGAGACAATCAAAGCAAGAAGAGCCTGGAATGACGTATGCCATGCCCTAAAAACAAACAACTATCAACCAAGAATACTGTACCCAGCTAAACTCTCCTTCATAACTGAAGGCCAAATAAAAACCTTCCATAGCAAAGAAAAATTGAAACAATACATCTCCACCAAACCAGCCCTGCAAAAGATTCTTAAAGATGTCCTACACATAGAAAACCAACAAGAACGCAACAAAGGCCAAGAAACTGCACCCAAACTGAGAATCCAAGAACCTTAGGAAGAACCCAGTTTTCACAGCCCCCAAGAAGGTGGATAACATGGCAGGAACTCCCAAATACCTCTCAGTCCTATCTCTTAATGTTAACGGACTGAACTCTCCAATTAAGCGACATAGACTGTCTAGTTGGATTAAAAAACAAGACCCTTCTATCTGCTGCCTGCAGGAGTCACATCTTGCCCGTAAAAACAAACATATTTTCAAGGTTAAAGGCTGGAACAAAATCTACCAAGCAAACGGCCCTCATAAACAGGAGGGAGTTGCAATCCTAATATCAGATAAAATAGACTTCAAATTAAAATTCGTGAGAAGAGATAAAGAAGGTCGCTACATACTAATTACAGGATCTCTCCTTCAGGAGGATATTACAATTCTAAATATCTATTTGCCAAACAATGGAGCACCCAAATTTATCAAAGAAACACTACTTTCCCTCAAATCCCATATAGATCCAAAGACATTAATTGTTGGGGATTTTAACACACCACTCTCCCCACTAGATAGATCAACTCGGCAAAAACTCAACAGAGAAATCGCAGATCTAAACAGCTGCATAGATCAACTAGACTTAACAGACATTTACCGAACATTTCACCCAGCAGCATCAGAATACATGTTCTTCTCAGCAGCACATGGAACGTTTTCTAAAATAGACCACATTTTAGGCCACAAAGCAAACTTGTCTAAATTCAGAAACATTGAAGTTATACCTTGCATTCTCTCTGACCACAAGGGAATAAAATTAGAACTCTACACCAAAAGCCACCAAAGAAAGTCCGGTATCACATGGAGCCTGAACAACACACTGCTGAATCATGAGTGGGTCATGGAAGAGATTAGAAAGGAAATTCAAATGTTCATGCTATTCAACAAAAATGAACACACAAATTACCAGCTCCTCTGGGACACAGCAAAGGCAGTACTCAGAGGCAAGTTTATAGCTCTGAGCTCCTACATCAACAAATTGGAGAGATCGGAAACTAACAATTTAATGACACATCTAAACCTCCTTGAAAAAGAGCAGCAAGATAAACCCCAATCCAGTAGACGGAAAGAAATAATCAAAATTAAATCAGAATTAAATGAATTAGAATCCAAAAAAAACTATAGAAAGAATCAACAAAACAAAGAGTTGGTTCTTCGAAAAACTTAACAAAATTGACAGACCCTTAGCAAACCTTATCAGAAAAAGGAGAGAACACACCCAAATTAATAAACTCAGAGATGAGAATGGAAACATCACCACGGAAACAACCAAGATTCAGAACATTATAAGGGAATACTTCTCAAAACTTTATGCTAATAAGTTTGAGAACTTGACAGAAATGGACCTTTTCCTAGCAAATATTGACATGCCAAAACTAAACCAAGATGAGTTAAACCAGCTTAACAGGCCCATATCAAGCATTGAAATAGAAACAGCAATAAGAGACCTCCCAGCTAAGAAAAGTCCAGGACCAGATGGCTTTACAGCGGAATTTTACAAGGCCTTCAAAGCAGAGCTCACACCAATACTCCTCCAACTCTTCAATGAAATTGAAAGAGAAAGCTCACTGCCGAACACATTCTATGAAGCCATCATAACCCTCATCCCAAAACCAGGCAGGGACTCATCAAAGAAAGAGAACTATAGACCCATTTCTTTGATGAACATTGATACAAAACTTCTCAACAAAATTTTGGCCAATCGACTTCAACAATTCATCCAAAAAATCATACACCATGATCAAACAGGATTCATTTCAGGGATGCAAAGCTGGTTCAATATACGCAAATCAATTAATATTATTCATCACATCAACAGGAGCAAGAATAAGAACCACATGGTTATCTCAATAGATGCAGAAAAAGCATTTGACAAGATCCAACACCCCTTTATGATGAAGGTTCTGGAAAAATTAGGAATCCATGGAACATTCCTCAATACAATAAAGGCTGTATATGACAAACCTACAGCCAGCATTATACTCAATGGTGAAAAACTAAAGCCATTTCCTCTTAACTCAGGAACAAGACAAGGATGCCCACTCTCTCCTCTTCTCTTCAATCTAGTATTAGAATGCCTAGCTACAGCAATAAGACAAGATGCAGACATAAAGGGGATCCAAATAGGGAAAGAAGAAATAAAACTCTCCCTCTTTGCAGATGACATGATCTTGTATTTAAAGAATCCCATAGACTCCACTCCCAAATTACTCAAGCTGATTCAAAACTTTGGCAAAGTAGCAGGTTATAAAATTAACCCCCAAAAATCAATGGCTTTTCTATATGCCAACAATGAGAAAAGTGTGGCTGAAATTAGGAAAGCAACTCCATTTGTAATAGCCCCACAAAAAATAAAATACCTAGGAATTAACTTATCCAAAGAAGTGAAGGACCTCTATGATGAAAACTTTACAATCTTGAAAAAGGAAATCAACACAGAACTTAAAAAATGGCAAAAACCTCCCATGCTCCTGGATTGGCAAGATTAACATCGTGAAAATGGCAATACTTCCCAAGGCTATCTACAAATTCAACGCGATACCTATCAAAATTCCACCCTCATTCTTCAAGGAAATAGAGGAGGCAATCCAAAAATTCATATGGAACAATAAAAGACCCCGAATATTAAAAACGCTCCTCAACGGAAAGAACACTGCTGGAGGAATATCAATACCAAATTTCAAACTCTACTATAAAGCCATAGTAATCAAAACAGCTTGGTATTGGCATAAGAACA
The DNA here is from genome assembly GCF_024711535.1 of Dipodomys merriami. Lineage (NCBI taxonomy): Eukaryota > Metazoa > Chordata > Mammalia > Rodentia > Heteromyidae > Dipodomys > Dipodomys merriami. The sequence goes on from NW_027203381.1 coordinate 90,301,459, forward strand.
GACCTCAGGACCAATGGAATAGAATTGAAAACCCAGAAATGAACCTACAGACCTATAGCCATCTAATCTTCGATAAGGAAGCTAAAACAATAGAATGGAAGAAAGACAGCCTCTTCAGTAAATGGTGCTGGCAAAATTGGTTAACTACATGTAGAAAACTAAAGCTAGATCCTTATATATCACCCTGCACCAGAATCAACTCCAAATGGATCAAAGACCTTGAACTCAAAGCAGACACTCTGAAAACATTACAGGATGGAATAGGAGAAACCCTAGGTCTCCTTGGCTCAGGTCGAAATTTTCTGAATAGAGACCCGGAAGCACAACAAATCAAAGAAAGGTTGGACAAATGGGATTGCATAAGATTACAGAGCTTCTGCAGGGCAAATGACATAGCTGGCAAGATCAATAGAAAGCCCACCGATTGGGAGAAGATCTTTACTAGCCATACAACGGACAAGGGTCTCATATCTAAAATATACTTGGAACTCAAAAAATTAAACCCCCCAACAACAAATCCTCAAAGAAACAACTGCCCAATAAATAAGTGGGCGAAAGACTTAAAGAGAAGCTTCTCTGAAGAAGAAAGAAGGATGGCCAATAGACACATGAAGAAATGTTCAACATCCCTAGCCATAAAAGAAATGCAAATCAAAACAACATTGAGATATCACCTCACTCCAGTTAGAACAGCAAAAATCAAGAACTCTAACAACAACAGATGCTGGAGGGGATGTGGACAGAAAGGAACCTTACTTCATTGTTGGTGGGAATGTAAACTTGTTCAACCACTTTGGAAAGCAGTATGGAGGTTCCTCAAAAGACTTCACATAGATCTCCCCTATGATCCAGCAATCCCACTTTTGGGCATTTACCCAAATGTTTACAAACAAGACCACACTAAACTACCAGCACAACTATGTTTATTGCAGCATTATTTACCATAGCTAAGACATGGAACCAACCCAGATGCCCCTCAGTAGATGAATGGATCAAGAAAATGTGGTATATATACACAATGGAATTCTATGCCTCCATCAGAAAGAATGACATTTCCCCATTTGTTAGGAAATGGAAAGGTTTGGAAAAAATTATATTAAGTGATGTAAGCCAGGCCCAAAGAAGCATAGGTCCCATGGTTTCCCTTATTTGCAATATCTAGTATAGGTATGAGTCAAGCGGAAAAGCTCAGATAATGTGATGTTAGGAAAATGAACCCTTAAATATGTATTTTAATGTTTTCGTTTCTTTCATGCATGTGTTTGTAACGCATTTATAAGATTATTTCTTTGTTGCTTTGTATGTCCCTCCCCCACAGTGTAACCCCCGCTTTCACTATATTTATGTCAGTATAACATGTGGAGGAGATGGGGACAAACAAGTCGTTTAAGGATTCAGGTGGACCTGTTGCAACAATGAGAAGTACAAAATGTCATGTCAAAACCAGCTTTACAATGTCGGTGTGTGGGGGGAGGGGGGTATAATTGGGTGGGGGAAGGGGGGTAAAATTGGGTGGGGGGAGGGGGGAGCCCGGGAAGGGTAGTGAAGGGTAAACAAAGGAGGAGGCTGCAATGCTTGGTAAGAAATGTATGCATTATCCTGCCCATGTAATTGTAGCCCCCCTGTACAGTATGTTCTCAAATAAAATAAAATACAATTAAAAAAAATAATTATAAGATATTAAATGAAATACGGTAGATTTAAGGGAGAACACAGACAGTTTAATTCCTTAGAAAGTCAAAGTCAAAATTCAAAAAAAAAAAAAAAACAACCAAGAAGAAAGTATTTGAAAAGGATAAGGTGGGGTCATGGGGAGAGGGGTGTGCTACAGAGTAAAAGGACAGAGATAATGCAATAAAAAATTCAATGTATATACTACAAAATTAAGGAAAGTGAGAAAAGGGGTAGGTTGGGAGGGTGGGTGAAATGTTGAAAAGAATCAACATGCACTGCATTTGTATAACTACTTTGTTGAATGACCACTCATTTGCACAACTATTTAGAGATAAGAAAAATAAATACATAATGTTCACTAAGAGTTATACAACATGAGGATAGTGTCAGTTCACTCAATGGAAAAGTTGATCAACTTAACTGAACTTACTACATCTTTTAGTTTTCTTTCCAAATCCGATTTAAAAAAAAAAAAAAGCTATACAAATGCCATTTCCTCTAGAGAGGGGTCAAACTAGTTTGTGGAGGTAATACTTTGTACCTTTGAGAATATATTTTCTGTAATGCACATGGTAAATAAAGGTTATTAAAAACTAGGAAGTTAAAACAAAAAATCAGCAAAATAATCTTCAAATAATCTTTAGTAATCTTTATTTGTTTTAACCTCATTGTCTCATAGGAATCTTTAAGTGCAAATGGCATGTATCAAATAGTTAATATCTCCACAGAAATACACTGATGTCAATGCAGCAAATTCCCTTTAGAATTGAATGGAATCCTTTAACTTTCAGTACAAGGCCAGCATGACTAAAATTGACCTGTAAGTCATCTCTGATATTTTCATTCTATTCATCTCAAGTACTTGAAAGAGGAAGATCCATAGATATTTTTAAATTCTGAGAACTTCTTTATAAAGCAAACAATGTACTTTCAAAAAGATATCCTTTGTGAAAATCTAAGTGAAGGACATAGTCTTAATTTTACTTTTAACTTTATCTGACATACATTCCCTGAATTATTTATCACTTTAATTCCTTTTAACTAACTTTTAACTCCTTTCTTATCTTTTCAGTTCTTTCACAAAATTGAATCGCATGAGGACCTAAAGTGATGTACCAAGATGTAATTAATACGTCTATATGATTATAAGATGACATTTCAAAATATACAGGTAGAGTAACAAATATTCATTTAAATACCGTACACATCTGCATTGAAAGTAATATATTGAATCTAATTATCTCAAAGACTCTTACTGTATATTTGTATTATTTCAGGGGAAAATTTCTACTGTTTTCTTTTGTAAATTTGTTTACTTTTCTGAAATTCAAAAGGGGATACAAGGAATTTACTATTTAATGCACCAATCTGTGTTCAATGCTTCCTTTTTGGAGTTATTCTTCCTCTATTTAATCTGTTCTGTCTTTTTAGGCTCATTTCTCACTTTTATTACACATGCACATTGATTATTCGTTGTGTATTTTTTGATATTTGATTATGGAAGTACAAAAACATTCTGACCAAGGAGGTTATATAATTAGACTGATTAGTCCAAATGTCTCCATTACAACATAGACATACGATGAAATGATCTTTTTATTGTAAAGATACTGTAAGATGAAATGATATCTTTAAACCAAATCAAAATGTAAACTTATAATTCTTTTTAGGATTTAAAAATTTTGTATTTTTTGTAAATCTTAGAAACTGAAATATAAAATATAGCCTCCTTTAATTAGCTTACTAACTAACGTGACATCCATCAGAAAATGTCATATAATGACAAAAGAGTAACCAAATCAATTAAGACTTTAAAAACAAAGTACTTTGATATTATTTGAAAATTTAATTCTTCATAGACACTTCTCCAAGGTTAATAGTATCAATGTGCAAAGGTAATGAGATCATTAATGATAATTAGTAGAGTCCTGAACATAAGGTCCCTATCCCAGGTCAATAAGGTTAACCTATTATTAGAATTAATTCTGTCTTTACTCCAAAGCTCTTACTGCTGCTGCTGCTGCTGGTGAATGATGATGATGGTAATGATGGTGATAATGGTGTGTACTAGAGGGGAAGTTGCTAGAGATTGGAAAACGAACGAAACCTTGTCCATGCTATACAAGTTTTCTTAACACTGAGCTATATCCAAAGACCTCCCAAAGTATTTCACAGTTCTTTTCATGTAAATATGCAACAATTAACAGCAAATGTCCACAAGGTTAATTAGGAAGTTGTTTAGGAACATGTAATAAACAATAAAACTGGAAGCATGGCTTAAGTAGCAAAGAACCAGCCTAGCTGAAGCAAGGCTTTGAGTTCAAACTTCAGTACCATCCAAAGTAAAAGTAAACAAATATAAAGGAAATTTTCATTTAAAAATTATAAATTATCTTCAGTGAAAAAACATAACTCAGACCCTAAGTTAAAACTTTATTAGTTAGAATTGTATATAGTTATGCCTCAGTCAAAATCATAGATATTTAAATATCTGTTACAAAATCAATGCTAATTATGGCACCAACAAGGGAAAAGGGGTGAGAGAGGTAATAATTTGTGGCTATTGCTTTATCTTTTATAGGCAAGTTTCATACAACATGAATCCTTTCCTCAGCCCTTGGTGATTGTTGTGCAATTTCTAATATATTAATTTAATGTATCTCTATTATGCTTTATTGAAACAGTCTTTTAAGAACATAAATAAAAACTGTTCTTGCAGTAATAAAAAATGTGGAAAATGATATAGAATTTGTTTGGGAACAAAGAACCAAGTATGAATCCTACAAATTACTATTGGATCCTTGTACAAATAAAGGTATACTTGTTCTGCTTTAAGTATTTTCCAAGAAAATAGCAAAACATCCACATGAATTCTCCAAAGTCAGCTTGAAGTCATAAGTCCTTATACTTTAAGCGAACAAATGTCCTGATTGCTATGTTCCAGACAGTAAGGAATAACTGAATAAGAAACGCATCTACATATAATAAAAGCAATATGTGCATAACCATATTTATATAAATATAGATGCTCTTGTTAAAATCTTATATATAATGTCTACCTAATTCCTATTTAAACAGACAAAGGCATGATGATTGACAACTACTCCTCAACAAATGAATTTGTACTTACTGGATTTGCAAATCATCCAGAGCTGAAGACTATCCTGTTTGTCCTGTTCTTTGCCATCTATCTAATCACCATGGTGGGGAATCTTGGATTGGTGGTACTGATTTACATGGAACGCCGTCTTCACACACCAATGTACATCTTTCTGGGAAACCTGGCTCTCATGGATTCCTGCTGCTCCTCTGCCATTATGCCCAAAATGTTAGAGAACTTCTTTTCATTGGAAAAAAAAATTTCCTTCTATGAATGCATGGTCCAGTTTTATTTTCTTTGTCTTGCTGAAACTACAGACTGCTTTCTTCTGGCAGCAATGGCCTATGACCGCTATGTGGCCATTTGCAACCCACTCCAGTACCATACCATGATGTCCAAGAAACTTTGCATTCAGATGACTACTGGAGCCTACATAGCTGGAAATTTGCACCCCATGATTGAAGTAGGGTTATTGCTTAAGTTAACTTTCTGTAGATCTCATCAAATTGATCACTTTTTCTGTGATGTCCTACCGCTATATAGAATCTCTTGTGTTGACCCTTATATCAATGAGTTGATACTATTTATCTTGGCAGGGTCAATTCAAGTCTTTACAATTACTATAGTCCTAGTATCATACTTTTATATCCTTTTTACAATATTCACAATGAAATCTAAAGGAGGAAGAGGCAAAGCCTTATCTACCTGTGCATCCCACTTCCTCTCTGTGTCTATGTTCTATGGCTCTCTGCTCTTCATGTATGCTCAACCAAGTTCAATTAATTCAGGAGATAAAAATATACCTGTTGCTATTTTTTATACTGTGGTGATCCCATTATTAAATCCCTTCATTTATAGTCTAAGAAATAAGGAAGTGATCAGTGTTTTGAAAAGATCAATGAAGAAAATAATTTTGTAATATGCTGAAATAAATAATATTATCTCTCTTGGTGAAGTGATTTTAATTTGCTAAAGTGATTGGAACTTTCTAAATGTATAGGTAATACACAAAACCACAATCAAAATATTAAGTTGTTTAAAACATAATAATATTTGAGTCAAATTAATTTAGAAAAGAGACTAGGGTAAAATATGCTTTAAAATCTATGGTACTGGGACACATCAGAATGGAACTGGAAAAACTATTTATAAATTAGAGAACAACTAGTCACAATTTTTAATAACCCAAACTAATACTAGTAAAGTCATTCTATTTTAAAGCATAGTTTTTTCAATATCTTTGGCAAATTTCTTAGTTCCACAACATAATTTTAATCTCACGCATGTTCTAAGTTCTACTAATCTTTTTGAAGCATTGCCATTGGCCGGAGGTTAATTGCATGGTTGAGTTTGATTTTCAGTGTGACTTTGTGTCATGGAATTACTTTTGAGTATATATTTATCCAGAATAAATATCCTTCAATATTATTTTTAAATTTAATGTTAGTCATTTTGCTCTCAAATTCTTTTGAAATAGCATTTCTGTATTTCTTGTTTTTAATCTGTAGTTTTAAATGCTGTTGTTAATGTCATCAATATTAATTTTTCATGTAGTTTATTTCATATATGTTACTTTAATCATAGAATATTCTCCATAAATAACTTTTCTCATTGCTATCATTATTTATTTCACTGGTTATTAGTAGACTCAAAGATCTACACTGACTCCAGTGATTCATAGCATTAACAAAAGATGGCGATGTTCATGCAAAAAAAGGAGACAGAGTAGAATGAAAATCCTAAATATTTAAACATAGACATTTATTCACTATCTCAGTGTAGAAATGTAAAATAAATTTGTTGAAAATGTGCAGCATGCTATGTTTAAGGTTAGACTTTTTATACATATGTCTTAGCAACAACTTAGGCATGCTGTTTTATGCTTTCTTAAAATAACAGCTTCTTATATTGAACTATTTAAGTTAACAAAATCATGTGAGTAATCCCAGTAGGAGCAAAGTTTGAATCTATTGTGTCCCCTCTTTACATGCTTGAAGCTTAAGAAAGTAGTTTTATCACCATTACTATTTTGTTATTATGTAACATCAGAAATAAACTTTACCTGAAAGAAAAGTTTTGACAGTGGCAGCAAATCATCAATGAGCATGACCACAGTCAATGCTGGGAGTGGGAGGTAGTGGGGCAAAGACAAAGGGCAAGGTGTCCCAGAGAAGTCTTAGTGAGTGCGAGACATTTGGGTGGAGCAGTTTACTTCAAGTCCTCTGTGCCATTCTCAGGAATTCGAATTCATTGAGACATCACATGTTGAAGTCCTCTGAGAAGGCAATTAATATGGTTGTGAAGTTCAAAAAACTGATTGTTTAGAAAGAACTCAGGATGAGACAAACATCAATAACTTTTTTTTACATTTATATAATTAGGTGGTGAGAGTAAAGTTTGAGAGCAGCTAAAGAAATAGGGCTCTAATAGATGATTTCTGCTCCTCAGATGTTTCTCCAAAAATGTTAGCTAAATTCTTATCTGAGGACAGAGCTCTTTCCATCTGTGAATGTATGACACGGTTTTATTTTTCTGTTCTGTGGAAACTACAGACTATTTTCTTCTGGCAGTAATAGCCTGTGTCTGCTAAATGGTTATGTTGTGGTATCACTATGTAAGTATTCAGATGACCAGGAGACTGCCTACATAACTGAGAACCTGTATTCCATGATTTAAATAGTCTTAATGTTTAGATCAATTTTCTGTAAATCTCATTAAACCGATCTCTTTGTCTCTGATATCTTACCCTTGTGTTAACTGTCAGTGAATTGACTATATTTATTCTGGCAACATCAGTTGAAAACTTTACTATGTCTAATATCTTACTTTTCTATCCTTCCCACTATATTCACAGTGAAATCAAATGTAGGAATAAGCAAAGTCAAAAAGTATCATTTTCTAATAAAATGGTATATCCGTACTAGAATCAAATTAGATTAGAAGGAACAGATTCTGTAAAATGTACTTTAAAATCTCAAGTCAGGCAACCAGGGGTTCACCCTTATAATCCTAGCTACTCAGGAAGCTGAGATCTGAGATTTGTGGTTCAAAGCCAGCTCAGGCAGAAAAGACTGTGTGACTCTTATCTCTGACTAACCACCTAAAAGATGAAAATAGACCTGTGGCTCAATTGGTAGAGTTTTTGCCTTTAGCAACAGAGCTCAGAGACAGAACTCAGGTTCGAGTTCAAGCCTAGGACCAGTACCAAAAAAAAATGTACAGCAAAATCTAATGTATTAGGATGCAACAGCAGTTAACTACAAAATTATATGACTTTCAGCCCTTTATTCAAATTTTTGACTAATCAGTAAATGCTAGGGATAAAAAGTATTGTACATAGAGGTAACCTTCACTTAGTATTGTTTACAAATTTCTTAAGCTCAAAGCATAATTTTTTTTTCAGTCATATAGAGCTTGAACTCTGAACCTGAACGCTGTCCCTCAGTTCTTCAGCTCAAGGCTAGCACTCTACCACTTGAGCCACTGCACCACTTCCAGTTTTCTGAGTGGTTTGGTTTATTAGAGATAAGAGTCTCATGGACGTTCCTGCCTGGGCTGGCTTTGAACTGCAACTCTCAGATCTCAGCCTCCTGAGTAGCTAGGATTACAGATGTGAGCCACTGGCACCTAGCTCAAAGCGTAATATTTTGAGGGATTACTTAAATTAAAAATTTAAGATTGTACAATCTCAATGACTCATTTTTCTTGAATCAATGCCATTGGTGTGAGGTAAACTTCAATTGGAATTAAATCTTCAGTATGACTTTAGTTCATACAAAAGATTATGTTTGGAGATGTATTCACTCAGAATATTTATTCTGTAATTAGAAATGTTTTCACATTTACTCTAGGTCATTTTTATTTTGTTTCTCCAAAATAGGGTATCTATACAATGGCAATTTGCCAATCTGTAGTTAAAAATAATTCTCATCATAAAGATATAATCAGCACAAAAAGAGCAAACAGTAATTTTTAACTGACAGTTAATAAGATAATTAAAATATTAAACTATAATTGTTTAGTAAATAAAAATCTTTCCATACCCATCATGTACCACTAATTTTATATTTCTACTACTCGAGCAACCCCTAAATCTTCAGTGAAGATTTCCTTCAAAATGGTTTCAATGCAATTGTGTTAGCTTATATACAATGAACTTATTAACTTTACATTAGAAATATTAATAATTATATATTTCAATTGTTAATATCTCTGATTATCTTTATGTATTTTACAGGGGAGTTGCTATTCGACAAAGCAGTTGATGAATATAATGCATCTTGATGGATGTCACCCCTTGTATCATTCTCCCTCATCCCTTCCATCTCCACCCCTTCCCTCACTTTTCTTAATTGAGGGTTTTTTTATTTATTGCAAAGGCAATAAACAGAGTGATTACAATTACATAAGTAAGGTAATAAGTACATTTCTTTTGAACAGTGTTATGCCCGCCCTCATTTTCTTCCACTTCCCCTCCCTCTCCAACTCCCCTCCCATCCAAGTTGTAAGGTTCATTTCCAACATAGTGTCTAGTGAGTATTGCTGTTGCATTGGTTCACCCTTTGCTTCACCTTTTCTGTGATTTCCCTTCCCTTCCCCAAATCAGATAAACAAGACAAGGAGTACCAAAAATCAGAAAAAGTGATGCCAAGGAATAAACCAGAGGGGGGGAAATGAAAGACAAAAGAAATAGTACATTAAAGAAAAAAGAAAAACAAAACCTCTCTTGGAGTTCATTTCAATTAGAATCATTTTGTATGGTCAAATGTACATAGCTATTGGGCTATTGCTATGCTCTGCTAGGACTATTCTAGATGTATCCTAATACAAATAAAGGAAACCATGGAGACTATGTTTCTTTATTTCACTTAATATGATTTTTCCCAAGTCTTTCCATTTCCTTATAAATGGGGTGATATCATTCATTCTAATGGAAGCATATTATTCCCTTGTGTAAATATACCACATTTTCTTGATCCATTCATCTATTGATGGGAATCTGGGTTGATTCCATATCTTAACTATAGTAAACAATGCTGCAATGAACATAGTTGTGCTTGTAGCTTTAGTAGCCTTGTTTGTGATCATTAGGATAAATGACCAGATATGGGATTGCTGGGTCATAGGGGAGATCTATGTTTAGTCTTTTGAGGAGCCTCCATACTGCTTTCCAGAGTGGTTAAACAAGTTTACATTCCTACCAACATTGCAGTAGTATTCCCTTTAGGCCACATACCCTCCAGAATCTATTATTATTTGTTTTCTTGATAATGGACATTCTAACCGCAATGAGGTAGAATCTTAATGTAGTGTTTATTTATATTTTTGGTCGAGGGGCTTAAACTCTGAGCCTGGGCCCTGTCCCTGAGCCCTTCAGCTCAAGGCAAGCACTCCACCACTTGAGCCACAGCGCCACTTCCGATTTTCTGGTAGTTAATTGGAGAGAAGAATCTAATAGACTTCCTTTCCTGGGGTGTATTTGAACTGAGAACCTCAGATCTCAGCCTCCTGAGTCTCTAGGATTAAAGGCGTGAGCTGCTAGCACCAGGCTCAATGTAGTTTTGATTTGCATTTCTTTTATGGCCAGAGACGTTGAACATTTCCTTATGTGTCCCTTGGCCATTCTTATTTCCTCTTCAGAGAAGTCTCTTCTTAATCCTTCAGCCCACTTATTAATGGGGTGGTTGTTTCTTTGAGGATTTGTTATTGGGGGGTTAATTTTTTGAACTCTAAATATATTTTTCATATGGGCCCTTGTCTGTTGTACTGCCAGTGAAGTGCTCTCAATCTGTGGGCTTTCTATTTATCTTGCTAGTTATGTCCTTTGCCATATAGAATCTCTGAAGTTTAATGCAATCCCATTTATCTAGACTTTTTTTGATTATCCCTTAATATCATGTTAATGTTTCATAATTTAACCAAGGATGCAATAAGTTATAATCTCTCCTTATTTTCCTCCAATCTGTGATAGTTTCCTCCTCCTCTTTTCATTCATGACATTGACAGTTCCACAAAGGCTTGTCCAAATCAGGCATGGGTATGTAAGCCTGGGATTTTAATCATACTGGATGCATAGAACAGGGAAATATGATTCAAAGCCAGAACTGGCAAAACTTTTCTGAGACTAGATCCCAACCTATGGCTGAGTGCAGTACTATGTGCCTGCTATCCACTCCATCCTTTTCATTCCATTCAAAAGCCCATTCCTGAGATCCTTTTACTTTTAAATCTTCTTCAAGAGAGCATTGAACTAATTCACCTTTATCTTCTATATAAAGATATGGAACCAACCCAGATGCCCCTCAGTAGATGAATGGATCAAGAAAATGTGGTATATATACACAATGGAATTCTATGCCTCCATCAGAAAGAATGACATTGCCCCATTTGTTAGGAAATGGAAAGGCTTGGAAAAAATTATATTAAGTGAAGTAAGCCAGGCCCAAAGAAACATAGGTCCCATGGTTTCCCTTATTTGCAATATCTAGTATAGGTATGAGTCAAGTGGAAAAGGTCAGATAATGTGATGTTAGGAAAACGAACCCTTAAATATGTATTTTAATGTTTTCGTTTCTTTCATGCATGTGTTTCTAATGCATTTATAAGATTATTTCTTTGTTGCTTTGTATGTCCCTCCCCCACAGTGTAACCCCCGCTTTCACTATATTTGATGTCAGTATAACATGTGGAGGAGATGTGGACAAACAAGTCGTTTAAGGATTCAGGTGGACCTGTTGCAACAATGAGAAGTACAAAATGTCATGTCAAAACCAGCTTTACAATGTCGGTGTGTGTGGGGGGTGTATGATTGGGTGGGGGGTAGGGGGGAGGCTGGGAAGGGAGGTGAAGGGTAAACAAAGGAGGAGGCTGCAATGCTTGGTAAGAAATATATGCATTATCCTGCCCATGTAATTGTAACCCCTCTGTACAGTATGTTCTCAAATAAAATAAAATAATAAAAAAAGTACTTACAGACATTTGGACTAGTACTATATTTCTATTTTAATAATATTTTTAATTAGTATACTTCAGGGATAAAAGAATTTCATTGTATTCTCTAGAAATAAAGTGTATTTGAGCAAGTTTGCCCTCTCTCTTGTTATATGCTCTTACTGATTCATTCTAAAGCAACTTAATGCTAGGTATAGCTGTGGTTTGTCAGCAATACAACTTGACTACACATCACTTTGCCATATAATTACCTAAGAAACAGCTATGATATTTTTGAAATTGTATTTGTATAGTTGATATACAGAAGGGTTAGAGTTAAATGAAGCAGGTAAAAAAAGTACAATTCTTTTGGAATCATGTCTTCCCTTCCATCACTCTCTCCAATAATTTCCCTCCTGTCCTCACCCATAAGATATCCAGTTCATTTTCCACAGTGATAGTAATCATCGCTGTTGTATTTGTTCATCTTTGTTCCACCTTTTATATGTTCTCTCTTACCCTTCCAAATACAAACAAACAGACAAAAAGAAAAGAAATCTAAAACAGCAACAATGGCATGTAAAAAAATGTCTCTTGTTTCCTATTCTTGGAGTTCCTTTCATAAAATATTATTTTGTATGATCATCTTTCCATAGCTATGGAGCTTTTGTCCACAACTCTTATGCATAGCGTCCTTTGGCCTCTGTATGTTAATGACTATCATGTCCCAGTTTTAATTTATTTTAGTCATTCCATATGTTTACTAGTAGATTTATAGGCACGTTCTAGTTACCAAAAATGAGAGAAACCATGTAGCCTATATTTCTTTGGCTCTGACTTACTTTGCTTAATATAATTTTTTCCAAGTCTTTCCATTTCCATTTCCTTACGAATGGTGCAATATCATTCTTTCTGATGGATGAGTAGAAGTCTCTTCCCTGAAAATCTATACATAGAGCTTCCCTATGACCCAGCAATTTCACTCCTGGGCATTTATCAATGGGCCACAAACCAGGCCAGACTAAAGCCACCAACACAACCATGTTTATTGCAGAGTTGCTTACCATAGCCAAGATATGGAATCAAACTAGATGTCCCTCATTGGACAATTGAATCAAGAAAATATGGTATACACATACACACACACACACACACACACAATGAAATTCCAACCATGATTTTTTTTACTGTGAAAATACTGTACAGAGGGGTTACAATTACATGAGCAAGATAATGAGTACATTTCTTATCAAGCATTGTAGCCTCCTCCTTTGTTTCCCCTTCCAATCCCATCCTTCTCCCACCCCCCACCCAACCCTCCTACCCCCCCCCAAAGTTGTAAAGTTCGTTTTCGACATAATGATGTGTACGTCTCATTGTTGCAATGGGTCCACCTGAATCCCTATTTAAATGATTTGTTTTTCCCTTCCCCTCCACAAATTACAACAACATCTAATACGGTGAAAGCAGGGGTTATACCATGGGGGAGGGACATACAAAGCAACAAAGAAATAATCTTATAAATGTGTTAGAAACAATTGCATGAAAGAAAAAAAACATTTGAATACATATCTTAGGGTTCATTTCCCTAACATCAACTTATCTGACCTTATCTGCTTGACTCAGACATATACTAGATATTGCAAATAAGGGAAACCATGGGACCTATGTTTCTTTGGGCCTGGCTTACTTCTCTTAATATAATTTTTTCCAAGTCTTTCCATTTCCTAACAAATGGGGCAATGTCATTCTTTCTGATGGAACATAGAATTCCATTGTGTATATATACCACATTTTCTTGATCCATTCATCTACTGAGGGGCATCTTAGCAATGGTAAATAAGGCTGCAATAAACATAGTCGTGCTGATGGCTTTAGTGTGGTCTTGTTTGTGAACATATTTTTAGGTTAGATATTTTAAGGTTAGATAATGTTTCAACAGTAAATAACACAGTTATCCGATGTGTATAAGCTTCAACCAACCCACTGTATTACACAGAAATAACCAAATGATCATCAAACATATTCAGTGAGGGTCATTTATTTTAACCCTGTTTTCTCACAGAATATCTTTAATTAATGTCAAGTGGTTTATATTTTTAGGAATTAGTGTCCCCACAGAAATGTACTGATGTCAGGGAAATTCCTTTAGGATTTGACAAACTCTTTAATTTTGCAAGACAATAGACCCAACTACGACCACTGACCTGCAGGTAGTCTCTGAGAATTTCATTCTCTTAATTCACATGTTTTGAACAAGTTACATATATATTCTAACACTTTAATAATAAGCATAGAATGTACTAGCAAAAACCTCTGCAAAATGTAGGTAAGACAAGAGTTTCACTAAATTTCACTTTTAAATATAATATTCATAAATATGTCTTTATGTTATGCAGAATTTTTCATTGTTCCTAAATTTAACCATCTTCTTATCTTTCTATAGTCAACATTAAGAGGTATGTGGTTTTATGATGATATAATACTGTACTTCATCTGAATTTCTCATTACAAAATTTCAATTATATAGGTAAAATTAAAGAAAATAACTAAATAATAAAGGCAAATGAGGATTTCATAGATTATATTTAATACTTTTATATTTAAATACTTTTAATATTTAATGCTTCAGAATATAGATTCTATTCTCTTCTTTTTAATGTGATAAATATGGAAATACAAGCTCATTTTGCCCATAGAATTTATGCAATTAGGTTAATCAGTTAGTATGTCCCAATGGGTCATTTAAGTAATATAAAATTACTTTTTAAATCAAAAGGAAAATTTGAATTCAAATTTTAATTTTATGCAAAGAATTATGCGGATAATTTCAGTTAAATTTTTGAGAAGTGGTAGATTTTAATTTTTTCTCTATTTGAATTAAAATTAAAATGTAAAATCTATCATTTTTATCTTTCTAATTCTATGTGCTTATCATATATTCTTATTGAATTTTATGAAACAGATGTGATGAAACAAAGTTGAAAATATACATTTTAATTTAAAGAGAGATGCAATTTTAAAAAATTGATTTAAATTATTTTCCTACTACCAATTTAATAGTATTTATGTGTAGCTGCAAAGAGGTTATTGGAAGAGCACTATTAACAAGGTCATTCCTCCCAAATCATAAGACCAGATTCAGCAATGGAATGCATTCTGTCTTTTCCATTACAGGGTGTGTGTGTGTATGTGTGTGTGTGTGTGTGTGTGTGTGTGTGTGTGTGTGTGTGTGTGTGTGTGTGTAGTGTTCCCTAGAGACTGAAGCCAGGGTCACATGTATCTTACCTGAGCAGCACCCATGCATTTACCTAGAATATTTTACAACACCTTTCACAGAATTATGTAACAACCAGCCTTAAAATATTTACAATATCATTACAACTTGCTTACAAATGAAAAACATGAAGCAAACATAAAGATTTACACACAACATATTGTACATTGTCCTGTGTATAGAAGACAACTCCACAACTTAGAAAATATGATCGGTGTGGACTGGGACATTCAGATATTAAACTACATCAAGTAGCACTCTATAGCCTTACAAGGCTTAGATATCTGGGCAAAATAAACAATACTAATGGCAGGGACAGAGTGTTTATGGAAATGAATGTTACTTTGGGGAAAAAAATGAGACAAAATTATCTATGGACGTTTATTTCTTTAACTTTCCAAAGTAATTACCCTTAAAGATGAATATTCTCTACCTTAGTCCTTGTACAGAGGGGTTACAGTTACATGAATAGGGTAATGAGTACATTTCCTGTCAAGCATTATTACCTCCTCTCCTGGCCCATCTCCCTAACTTCTCTCCCGAAATTGTGAAGTTTGTTTTAAATGTGGAGTCTTGTACATCTCATCGTTACAATTGGTCAACCTGTATCCTTATTTAAGCATTTTGTTATATCCTTTCCCCTCCCCAAATTAGAAAAATGTATATACAAGATGCAGAACACTGGAATCAAATACAATGAAAACAGGGGTTATACTGTGGGGAAAGAACACATAAAAGAAATTTTAAAAATCACATATTACATTATAAATACATTAAAAACAATAGCAAGAAAGAAAGAAAAAAACACTTGTTTCCCAGTCTTAGGATTCATTTCGCTTAACATCATTTTATGTATTCATATGTACATAGCTTTTGACATTTTCTGTTTGTTCTAGACATATATTAGCTATTGCAAATAAAGGAAACCATGGGACCTATGTTTCTTTGGGCCTGGCTTACTTCACTTAATATAATTTTTCCTAGTCTTTTCATTTCCTAACAAATGGGCAATGTTATTCTTTCTGATGGAGATATAGAATTCCATTGTGTGTGGGGTTAGTTCCATATTTTAGCTGTGGTGAATAATGCTGCAATAAACAAAATTGTGCTGGTAGTTTTGGTATGACCTTGTTTGTGATCATTTCGGTAAATCCCAAAAAGTCGGATTGCTAGGTCATAGGGGAACTCTACGTGGAGTCTTCTGAAGAACCTCCATACTGCTTTCCAGAGTGGTGGAACAAGTTTACAATCCCACCAACACTGCAGTAGGGTTCCCTTTTTTCAACAGGCCCTCTAGCATATGTTGTTACTAGATTTCTTGATTATAATAATTCTAACAGCGTTGAGGTGGAATCTCAATGTTGTCTTCATTCACATTTCTTTTATGGCTAGAGAAGTTGAGCATTTCTTCATGTGTCTATTGGCCATTCTTATTTCCTCTTCAGAGAAGTCTCTCTTTAAGTCTTTAGCCCACTTATTAATCGGGTGGTTGTTTCTTTGAGGACTTGTTGTTGGGGAATTTAATTTTTTGAGTTCCAGGTATATTTTAGTTACGAGACCCTTGTCTGCTGTATGGCTAGTGAATATCTTGTCCCAGTCTGTGGGCTTTTTATGGTCTATCATACATTTTATAAACATCCTTCATACAGGAAAATATACACAAATAGTCTTCTCAGTGGAAAAATTATATATCTTATCTATACTAAAATTGATTTTTAAAATTGTTTTTGGAGTTTAAAAACCCTGTCACTAAAATAGTTGAGAATCATGAATAAACTATGAGTACACTGATTTTTTGTGGTGGTACTAGTATTTATTTGTCAGGAAAGAACTATCACTTGAGCTATTTCCTTATTTTATTTTGCTTTAACTATTTTCTCAGATAATGTCTCCGTATTGATTGGGATCATCTGCAGATTAATTCTCTTCCTCTACTTTCCATTTAGCAGTGCAACTGTATTCCAGAGAAAGCTGGGATGCAAGAAGAAGAAATATCTTTAACTGTAATTAAAAAATGAGGAGAAAATTATAAAATACAAATAAAATATTGTACCTTCATAATTCCTATATCCACAGACAAAGTAATAATGAATGAAAACAACTCCTGCACTACTGAATTTACCCTCACAGGATTTACAGAAAAGCCAAGCCTAAAGATGATCTCGTTTGTGATATTTCTTGCTGTGTATCTGGTCACCATGGTGGGGAATCTTGGATTGGTGGCATTGATATATGCGGAACGTCGTCTTCACACACCAATGTATATCTTTCTGGGAAACCTGGCTCTCATGGATGCTTGTTGTTCCTGTGCCATTACCCCCAAAATGTTAGAGAACTTCTTTTCTGCAGATAAAAGAATTTCCCTCTGTGAATGTATGGTCCAGTTTTATTTTCTCTGTCTTGCTGAAACTGCTGACTGCTTTCTTCTGGCAGCTATGGCCTATGATCGCTATGTGGCCATTTGTAGCCCACTGCAGTACCACACCAGGATGTCAAAAAAACTCTGCACTCTGATGGCCACTGGGGCCTTCATAGCTGGACATATCGATTCTACTATCCATGTGGCATTATTGTTTAGGTTAACTTTCTGTGGGTCTCACCAAATCAATCACTTCTTTTGTGATGTCCTTCCATTATACAGAATTTCTTCTGTTGACCCTTATGTTAATGATTTGATGATACTTATCATGTCAGGGTCAATTCAAGCCTTTAGTATTGCAATAGTTCTAGTATCATATTTCTATATTCTTTTCACTATATTCACAATGAAATCCAAAGAGGGAAGAGGAAAAGCCTTATCTACCTGTGCATCCCACTTCCTTTCTGTGTCAATATTCTATGGCTCTCTTCTCTTTATGTATGTTCGACCAAATTCAGTTAATGAAGGGGATAAAGACATATCTGTTGCTGTTTTTTACACTATAGTAATTCCTTTATTAAATCCCTTTATTTATAGTCTTAGAAATAAGGAAGTCACAAATGTTGTGAGAAAAATTATGAAAAGAGATAATTTTATAACACTGTGAAGCAAGTATCTTCTCTCAAGAATGAGTTCAAGTGATAATTTAGAGGTAGCAAGAAAAATTTAAAAATTGCCAATTTGTATGCAGAATTTTGACTCAGTATATGATGGCATCCATCTCACAATATTCAGAAAGGCAATCTATTAAAATATGCTTGACAATCTAAGTAAAGCAGGATATATAAGAAGTGAGTTAAAGTAT
The DNA here is from genome assembly GCF_024711535.1 of Dipodomys merriami. Classification (NCBI taxonomy): domain Eukaryota; kingdom Metazoa; phylum Chordata; class Mammalia; order Rodentia; family Heteromyidae; genus Dipodomys; species Dipodomys merriami. The sequence continues at coordinate 90,319,664 of NW_027203381.1, forward strand.
TGTACATACAAATGATGTTCTTAAAGTAGTAGTCAATTTTACTTTCAAGTATGCTCACTAGAGTGTTTTAGTGAAATGTCAATCTGTAGTTAAAATTATGTTTATAGCAAAATGCTGTTGTGTCAATTTTTCATGTAGTTTGTTTCTTTATCATCATATAAAACATTGTATTTACTGATTATCCATTAACTCAAAGTGTGTCCTGTATCTTTGAAAACATCATTTGCTTTGTTGGTCATTAGGATTTACAAAAGCCTGCACTGACTCCAGTGAAAACTCTTGATGTGTCCATAGCATTTACAAAATAGGGAAATGTTCCAAATAAGGAGTCAGAAAATAGTGAAATTATCATTAGCTACCTATGTAGCTAAATGAAAAGGAATATACAAATATTAGAAAAACAAAATGTACTATCCTTTGGACATTAAGCTAGAGCTATCATATATTTATGTGTATGTATGTGTGTATGTGGGTATATGTGTGTGTAAAACCATAATTACAGATACACACATATTTATATAACACTACATATGCACTACTTATACAGATTCATATATATGAATACAGCCACTGAATACAGAATGAATTAGACATTCATTTTATAATTTGGTGATCGCTTATTAAAATATTGAGCAGCTTGTTTATGATCATCCCAACCCATGTAACAAGATTGTAGTTTTCACCAATATTTCAATTTCCTATAGTTTGGGTATACAGGAAATAGAGATTATGCCATCTCTAGTACTTAATTATTAAATAACATTTAAAGTAAACTGTACATTCAAAATGAAAATACTAGTTAGGTGATGGTAGTTTATACCCATTATCCTAGCTTCGGAGACTGAGATCTGAGGATCACAGTTCAAAGCCAGCTTATGCAGAAAAATCTGTAAGAATATAGGCTCCAATTAACCACCAGGAAACCAGAAATAGTGTTGTGGCTCAAATTGGTAGCATGTTAGCCCTGAGCAAAAGAGCTCGGAAAGTGCACCCAGGCCCTGAGTTCAAGGCTCACTACTGAAAAACATAAAATAAAAATGAAGTGAAAGTGAATACATTTTCTCAAACCTACAGAAGAGGTTAGAAAATCTTGTAATTAATATCTAGTCCTCTAAACCTGTTCATGCTTGATCATGGAGAACAAATACTGTCATTCCTAGAGGATAATTAACTGGATACTCTGACCTAATTAACTACCCTATTACTTTGTTAGTCTTACAATTTCTACATCATGCAAAGAAGAAATTCATTCTTCATTTTCATGTTATATGACAAAGTCAGAAGATCTGTCTCCAGCATGGTTCAGAGTAGAGCTGGAATTACTTTGTTAATAGGTTATAATTCTGTAGTGCAGAGAGTAAAGACTATTTCCAGACAATAGTTGTTTAAATTTGGATTCGTTTAGGAGTATTCCATAAAGTTTATATAAACCCCATACGCCTTCATATCATTTAACTAATTTCATAGCTCTTCTGAGACAAAAATCATATGAAACATTTCAAACTAATAAGATATCAAGAAGATTCCAAGAGTCATCTGTTTTGTGGTTTAATTGTGAAGGACTCAATAAAGGGTTATGTATTGAATACTTCAACTCAGTTTCACGTCATTTTTATAGTCAGAACTTTGTTGTACAACTCCTCTTTTAATGGACATGATCAGTCAGAATCAAGGCCATTGATTTCTTTTCCCTATTTCAATTGTACCAATAATTTTTTATGTATATCTTCATCAACCGCCTCAAATCACAACTGCTGGTGAGACTTACTGACACTGGTGAGACCAGTTGACACTAGTGAGACAAGGTAATTATATTCTGGAAAAGTGATCATTTTTCTTGTTTGGATTCAATCCAAGATTATATTTACAGGGGTTGGAGGCAAGGCTTAATTGGTAGAGCACTAGCCAATGAGTGAGAGTGACAGGTACCGAGTTCCAGTCCCAAGCTCAGATCTAGGGAACAAAAAAGAGAAAATTCTTTTTACTGAACCCTTAAATCTTTGTGGTGATAATATGTATATATATATATATATATATATATATATATATGTTTTTATTGTAAAAATACTGTACAGAGGAGTTACAGTTTCATGAGTAAGGTAATGAGCACATTTCCTATCGAGCATTGTTACCCCTTCCTTTGTTTTTCCCCTACCATCCCTTCCCTTCCCTCCTCCCTAACACCTCCTTCCCCACCCGAAGTTGTGAAGTTTGTTTTCAACATAGTGTCTTGTACATCTCATTGTTACAATGGGTTAACATGTATGTTTAAGCATTTTGCTATTTCCTTTCCCCTCTCCAAATTATAAAAATGTATATACAAGATGCAGGGCACTGGAATCAAATGCAGTGAAAAGGTGGGTTATGCCACAGGGAAGCACATACAAAAGAAACAAAAAATCACATGGTACATTATAAATACATTAAAAACAATAGCAAGAAAGAAAAAAACAATTGTGTCCTTATTTAGGGGTTAATTTCGCTTAGCATTATCTTATATGGTCATATGTACACAGCTTTTGACTTTTTTGCTTTTCCTAGACATATACTAGTTATTGCAAATCACGGAAACCATGAGACCTACGTGCTTACTTCACTTAATATAATCTTTTCCAAGTCTTTCCATTTCCTAACAAATGGGGCAATGCCATTCTTTCTGATGTAGGCAGAGAATTCTGTTGTGTATATATACCACATTTTCTTGATCCATTCATCAACCGAGGGGCATCTGGGTTGGTTCCATATCTTAGCTATGGTAAATAATGCTGTGATAATCATAGTTGTTCTGGTAGCTTTAGTAGTTTGTGATCATTTGGGTAAATGCCCCAAAGTGGGATTGCTGGGTCATAGGGGAGCTCTATGTGGAGTCTTTTTTTGTGTGTGTGAAAATACCATACAGAGGGGTTACAAGTACATGCAAGATAATGAGTACATTTCTTATCAAGCATTGTTGCCTCCTCTTTTGTTTCCCCTTCCCATCCCTTCCCATTCCCCCCCATCCCCGTTCCCCCTAGTTCCTCCCCCAACCCAGCCAAAGTTGTAAAGTTCGTATTTTGACATAACGATTTGTACATCTCACTTTTGCAATGGTTCCACCTGTATCTCTTTTTTTTTTTTAGTCTTTTGATTTTTTTTTTATTGTGAAAATACCGTACAGAGGGGTTACAATTAGGTGGGCGAGGTAATGAGTACATTTCTTTATTTTATTTTATTTTATTTGTGAACATATTGTACAGATGGGGTTACAATTACATGGGCAGGATAATGCATACATTTCTTACCTAGCATTGCAGCCTCCTCCTTTGTTTACCCTTCACATCCCTTCCCAGCCTCCCCCCTCCCCCCTACCCCCCCCCCCCGCACCCCCTGCACCGACATTGTAAAGCTCGTTTTCGACATGACAACTTGTACTTCTCATTGTTGCAACAGATCCACCTGTATCCTTAAACGACTTGTTTTGCCCCATCTCCTCCACAAGTTATACTGACATCAAATATAGTGAAAGCGGGGGTTATACTGTGGGGGAGGGACATACAAAGCAACAAAGAAATAATCTTATAAATGCGTTAGAAACACATGCATGAAAGAAAAAAACGTTAAAATACATATCTAAGGGTTCATTTTCATAACATCACATTATTTGTCCTTTTCTGCTTGACTCATACATATACTAGATATTGCAAATAAGGGAAACCATGGGACCTATGTTTCTTTGGGCTTGGCTTACTTCACTTAATATAATTTTTTACAAGTTTTTCCATTTCCTAACAAATGGGGCAATGTCATTTTTTCTGATGGAGGCATAGAATTCCATTGTGTATATATACCACATTTTCTTGATCCATTCATCTACTGAGGGGCATCTGGGTTGGTCACCTGTATCCCTTTTTAAACGATTTGTTTTTTTCCCTTCATCTCCACAAATTATACCAACATCAAATACAGTGAAAGCAGGGGTTGTGCCGTGAGGGAAGGACATACAAAGCAACAAAAAATCATCTTATAAATATGTTAGAAACAATTGCAAGAAAGCAAAAATATTTTAATACTTACCTTGGGGTTCATTTCACCTAACATCAACTTATCTGACTTTTCCTGCTTGTCTCAGACATATACTAGTTATTGCAAATAAGAGAAACCATGGGACCTATGTTTCTTTGGGCCTGGCTTACTTCACTTAATAAATTTTTTTTCCAAGTCTTTCCATTTCCTAACAAATGGGGCAATGTCATTATTTCTGATCCATTTTCTTGATCCATTCATCTACTGAGGGGCATCTGGGTTGGTTCCATATTGGTTCCATATCTTAGCTATGGTAAATAATGCTGCAATAAACATAGCTGTGCTGGTAGCTTTAGTATGTCTTGTTTGTGATCATTTGCATAAATGCCCAAAGGTGGGATTGCTGGGTCATAGGGGAGCTCTATGTGGAGCTTCTGAGAAAACTCTATACAACTTTCGAAAGTGGTTGAACAAGTTTACACTCTCCCAACAATGCAGTAAGGTTCTCTTGTGACAATATCCACTCCAGAATCTGTTGTTATTAGAGTTCTTGATTATAGCCATTCTAACTGGAGTGAGGTGGTATCTCAATATTGTTTTGATTTGCATTTCTTTTATGGCTAAAGAGGTTGAGCATTTCTTCATGTATCTATTGGCCATTCTTATTTCCTCTTCAGAGAAGTTTCTCTTTAAGTCTTTAGCCCACTTATTTATTGGGCAGTTGTTTCTTTGAGGATTTGTTGTTCAGGGATTTAATTTTTTGAGTTCCAGGTATATTTTAGATATGAGACCCTTGTCCGTTGTATGACTAGTGAAGATCTTCTTCATATCCATGGGTTTTCTATTGATCTTGCTAGCTATGTCCTTTGCCATGCAGAAGCTCTGCAATTTCATGCAATCCCATTTGTCCAACCTTTCTTTGATTTGTTGTTTCTGGGTCTCTATTAAGAAAATTTCGGCCTGAGCCAAGGAAACCAAGGGTTTCTCCTATTCCATCCTGTAATGTTTTCAGGGTGTCTGCTTTGACTTCGAGGTCTTTGATCCATTTGGAGTTGATTCTGGTGCAGGGTGATATATAAGGATCTAGCTTTAGTTTTCTACAAGTAGTTAACCAATTTTGCCAGCACCATTTACTGAAGAGGCTGTCTTTCTTTTGTTCTGTATTTTTTATCTCCTTTATCGAAGATTAGATGGCTATCTGTCTTTAGGTTCATTTCTGGGTTTTCAATTCTATTCCATTGGTCCTGAGGTCTGTTCTGTGCCAGTACCAAGCTGTTTTGATTGCTATGGCTTTGTAGTAGAGTTTGTAATTTGGTATTGATATTCCTCTAGCACTGTTCTTTCTGTTAAGGATTGTTTTTGCTATTCGTGGTCTTTTTTTATTGGTAAGTTATATATTTTTTATTGTGAAAACACTGTATTCGTGGTCTTTTATTGTTCCATATGAATTTATGAGGAGTCTTTTAAAGAATCTCCATACTACTTTCCAATGTAGTTGAACAAGTTTACACTCCCACCAACAATGCAGTAGGAGAGCCCTTAAACTTTCTATTCTATGATTCTAGGTTACTATACTAGGTTACAATACCATAATCTATATTAATTGCACCAGTATGGGTCCAAGACTGATTATTTGCTGTTGGTTTTATTTTATTTTATTTTATTTTATTTGTGAACATACTGTACAGAGGGGTTACAATTACATGGGCAGGATAATGCATACATTTCTTACCAAGCATTGCAGCCTCCTCCTTTGTTTACCCTTCACCTCTCTTCCCAGCCTCCCCCCTTTGGTTTTATATTTTATGCACAGAATGATAAAGAGAATTTTATAATAATAATAATAACACCAGCAGTAATATAATAAAGTAGCAGATACAAAGCAACAAGATGAAAATGACCTTCAAACAACTTTAGTTAAAATTGTTTATTTTACCTTCTTGTCTCATGGGGCATCTTCAATTAATTTCACGTGTTTTATATTTTTAGGACTTTCAGAATACACTCATGTCGCTGCAATGAATTCCCTTTGGGATCTGATGGAACAATTTAACTTCACCGTATTAATTAAGAACAATGACCAATAGGTTGTCTCTAAAATTTTCATTCTTTGCATCCCACATACTTTGTATAGCAAAGCACAAGTACAATCTAAGATTTTGATATTTTCAGCATAAAGCAAACAATGAACTAAGCTTTTTCTGAAAAAAACAAAGGTAAGCATTTTATATTAATTTTAGCCACCATATTTACTTTTCAAAATTATTTCTCTTTTTTAGTATTCCTAATTTTCAACTCTTATTTTAAACTCCTAGATTTAAAACAGTGAGTGGTATTTGGTTTTAGGGTGAAGTAGAGCCCTGTGATTCATGCTATTTTCTACATAATAATATTGCAAATTTTGGCAGTAAAAATTTTAAATTCTGTGAAAAATTTACCATTGTTATTAAAAGTTTTATCTAATAACTAATTTTGTGGCAAACACAAATATATATATCTTAAGATGATTATATTGAAAATTTCCAATCAACTCCTTCAGAGTTTAGAGTCCAAACAGGGAACTAAAGATCAGTTGTAGAATAATGAAAGGAAGGTCATCATACCCAGATGAATAGCAAGGAGCTAGTAATGGAGTGAATTGTCTCCTCTACATAGAATATTTATTGTTATTGATATAATAAAGCAATGTTTCACGATGAATCATAAACAGGACAGCTTTCTTGCACGCTCTCATAATTTCCTATGACCAAGCAATGTCTACAGAATCCTCATAGATGTCATAATTCCTGTCTCAGAATTATCTGAAGATATTTATGCAATAATAAAGAAATAGCAATGATAATTTAAAAGCAAAAGCCATGTAGCTTCTAGAGGAGAAATGATAAATTTTCCTCAATCTGAAAGGCATTCTCCACAATTCAAAATGGGAGATTAGGATAGCCTGAGACATTCAGGCATAACTTTATTATGTAGCACTATACATGAAATATCCCTCATAAAATAAGAACGACTGGGATATTGGTAGAAAAAGAGAAATAATGACATAAAATGAGGATTAAGTCCTTACAAAATTGGATGTTACAATGGAGAAAATATATCACAGTTGATAATATATTGTCAGTTATTACTTTTTTGTAATGTACTTATTGTTTCCTTTGAACAGTTAATACATAATAGTTTCAAGAGAACATCTTAACCTATAAGTATGATCCACCTTGACCCATGTCACTTATTTCTTTTACTTTCCAAAATAGTTATGACTGAACATCAACACCAATTATGCCACCTAAGATATTTTTTAAAGTATATCTCTAACATGTTTCCACAAAATATGGCCTCAACTAGAAAAATGTATAAAAACAGTCTTTCCAGTTAAAAATATTCAACACATCTAGGAAAACTGATGGTAGATTCCTACCAAGGAGCTTCAAAAAACTGACACTAAAATTATTTAAACAATAAACCAAATATAGGATCCCTATAAGATATAAAGATACACATTGCATAGTTTGGACAGCTTCTTTGGAATTACTAAGGCAATTGTTAGGGAATTATCCTCTTTAGATATGTTAGTGAATGTTGATAGTTAAAGACTTAGGTCATTGGTTCTGATACTAAGAAAAGTAATATCCAAGATTACAGATAGGTGTATTGTATTAACAGCCCATATGCTTAAAGAAGAAAATAGTTTATCTATTGTTTTAAAAATTGAGTGAAAAATTGTGTGTTTTCCATTCCAATTTAAATCTACCCAACTTCAATCTTAACAGGTGAATTAAGGATGACTGAGGACAACAACTCCTCCATAACCGAGTTCATCCTCATAGGATTCACAGATCATCCGGAGCTGAAGTTCCTCCTGTTTCTGGTGTTCTTTGCCATCTATCTGGTTACCATAGTGGGGAATCTTGGATTGATGGCATTGATTTACATGGAACGCCGACTTCACACACCAATGTACATCTTTCTGGGAAACCTAGCTCTCATGGATTCCTGCTGCTCCTGTGCCATTATTCCAAAGATGTTGGAGAACTTATTATCTGCAGACAGAAAGATTTCGCTCTATGAATGCATGGCACAGTTTTACTTTTTTTGTTTTGCTGAAACTACAGACTGCTTTCTTCTGGCAGCAATGGCCTATGACCGCTATGTGGCCATTTGTAGCCCACTGCAGTACCACATCAAGATGTCTAAGAAACTCTGCATTCAGATGACAACAGGTGTTCTCATTGGTGGAAACCTGCATTCAATCATTCACGTAGGACTATTATTTAGGTTAACTTTCTGCAAGTCAAATCAAATCAACCACTTCTTTTGTGATGTCCTTCCCTTATACAGACTCTCCTGCATTGATCCTTATATTAATGATTTGATGATACTTATCTTGGCAGGTTTAATTCAAATCTTTACTATTACTGTAGTCCTAATATCATATTTCTATATTCTTTTCACTATATTCACAATGCAATCCAAGGGGGGAAGAGGAAAAGCCTTATCTACCTGCGCATCCCATTTCCTCTCTGTGTCAATGTTCTATGGCTCTCTGCTCTTTGTGTATATTCATCCAACTTCAGTTAATGAAGGGGATAAAGACAGAGCTGGTGCCGTGTTTTATACTCTAATAATTCCTCTGTTAAATCCTTTCATTTATAGTCTTAGAAATAAAGAAGTAACAAATGTTATAAGAAGAATAATGAACAATAAAAAATTTTAGATAGTCTGAAATAAGTATGATAGACCCTGGAAAAAAATGATTTCAGTTTGAAAATACTTTTGCCTAAATTGACATAAAATGACAAAAGAGAAAAACTATGCAAACAGCGACTTAGTAAAACATGATAATATTTGAGTTTCATTCTAAATGAAGAGATTTTGCTTGAATATACTTTATAATGTGGCTACTAAGACACACAGGAGTATAGAAACTTTTCTGAGTCACAATTTTTGAAATGGTCATAAAATTCAAGGAACAAGAGTTTATATATATAAAGGTAGCTGATGAAAGTCTCAATATTGAAACACAATCTTAAAGGCTCAGGCACATTAAAAACATTCAGACATTAATCTGATGTCAAACAACACAATCCATGGTAGGTAAATTGTATGCTTCAACTGAACTTACATCTTAACTTTAGGAAATAAGGATATTTATAATTTTGAAACAAATGTGTATAAAAATAATGATTAAAGGACATGGTGTTTGGATGTGAAATCTCTCACAGCCCATTTTCATATAGCTATCAAAGTGAAAATCAACATCACGCAAACAGGTGTACAAATGAGAAACACTACACACACAAACACACACACACACACACACACACACACACACACACACACACACACACAAATGACCCCAAATGGCTACAGTGAACCCTCCCTCCTCATCAATAGATCTTTTAACATTTATGCTCACTTTGGAAAAGTGTTATATTTGCAACTGGTAATTAGTAACTACTTTCTTCTCTCTTACCTGCTTCTTATACTTGTGATCCTTTATGCCCCAATCCTCATACACTAATTTAACTTTCACATAACTTTTCAGTGGTACACATTTTACTACTTTTGAAACTATTAAGTCTTTACACACTTTATATTATGTCTATAAACTTACTTTAAACTTAATTGTATTTTTCCAACATTGAATAAAGACGGAGGTCTTTAACTGATTATTGATATCATAATTCCTATCTGGGTAGAAAAGTTAATAATGAATGAAAACAACTCCTACACAAGTAAATTTACCCTCAAGATTTACAGATAAATTAAGCCTAAAGATGATTTTGCTTGTGATAGTTCTTTCTTGCTTTTTTTTTCTTTTTCTCTTCTTTTCTTTTTTTTGTTCTTTTTTTTTCTTTTTCTTTATTTCTTTTTTTTTTTTGGTCTGTCTTGAGGCTTGAACTCTGGGCCTGGACACTGTCCCTCAGCTCTTCAGCTCAAGGCTCATGCTCTACCACTTGAGTGACAGGGCTACTTTTAGTTTTCTGGTGGTTTATTGGAGATAAGAGTCTCACAGACTTTCCTGTCCAGGCTGGCTTTGAACCAGAATCCTCAGCCCTCAAACTTCTGAGTAGCTAGGATTACAGATGTGAGCCACCAGCACCTGGCTTATTTCTGCTGTGTATCTGGTCACCATGGTGGGGAATCTTGGATTGGACGCGGAATGTCGTCTTCACATACCAATGTATATCTTTCTGGGAAACCTGGCTCTCATGGATGCTTGTTGTTCCTGTGCCATTACCCCCAAAATGTTAGAGAACTTCTTTTCTGCAGATAAAAGAATTTCCCTCTGTGAATGTTTTTATTTTCTCTGTCTTGCTGAAACTGCTGACTGCTTTCTTCTGGCAGCTATGGCCTATGACTGCTACGTGGCCATTTGTAGCCCACTGCAGTAACACAACAGGATATCAAAAAAAACTCTGCACTCTGATGGCCACTGGGGCCTTCATAGCTGGACACATAGATTCTACTATCCATGTGGCATTGTTGTTTAGGTTAATTTTCTGTGGGTCTCACCAAGTCAATCACTTCTTTTGTGATGTCCTTCCACTGTACAGAATCTCCTCTGTTGACCCTTATGTTAATGATTTGATGATGCTTACCATATCAGGGTCAATTCAAGCCTTTAGTATTGCAGTAGTTCTAGTATCATATTTCTATATTCTTTTCACTATATTCACAATGAAATCCAAAGAGGGAAGAGGAAAAGCCTTATCTACCTGTGCATCCCACTTCCTTTCTGTGTTAATATTCTATGGCTCTCTTCTCTTTATGTATGTTCGACCAAATTCAGTTAATGAAGGGGATAAAGGCATATCTGTTGCTGTTTTTTACACTGTAGTAATTTCTTTATTTCTTTTACACTGTAATAATTTTCTGTAGTATTTCTTTATTTCCCTTTATTTATAGTTGTAGAAATAAGGAAATCACAAATGTTGTGAGAAAGATTATGAAAAGAGATAATTTTATATCACTGTGAAGCAAGCATCTTCTCTCAAAGTGTTTCCAAGTAATAATTCAGAGATAAAAAATTTTTTAAATGGCCAATTTATACTCACAATTTTGACTCGTATGATGGTATCCATCTCACATAATTTCAGAAAGATAATATTCTATTAAAATATGCTTGACTATCTAAGTAATAGTAGGATAAATAAGAAGTATGCTAAAGAATTGTACTCACAAATAATTCTTTTAAAAGTAGTAGTCAATGTTACTTTCCAATATTCTCACTAGAGTATTTTTGTGATATGCTGTAATATAACAATCTGTAGCTAAAATTATATTCATAATAAAATGCTTTTGTGTCAACTTTTCATATAGTTAAATTCTTTGTCACCATATGTGACATTGTATTGACTATTCATTGAATCAAAGTTTTTTGTCTCTTTGAAATCATCATTTATTGGTGGTTAATAGGATTTCCAAAAGCCTACATTGACTACAGTAAAAAACTCGTGACATGTTCAATGCATTTACAAAATATAAAGATGTTTCCAAATAGTCAGAAAATAGTGAAATCAGAATAGCTAAACAAAAAGAAATGTACAAGTATTAGGAAAAATAAATAATTGGAAATGTACTATCCTTTGGCCATTAAGCTGAAGCTGCCACATGTGTACATATAAATATGTGTGTGTGTGAAACAATACAGATACAGATATATGTATAAATGACATATAAACATGTATAGCAGCTAAACTAATTAGACATTTCTCATAATTTTCTTGAATAATCTCCTATTCATTAAATATTGAGTAGTTTGTTTATGGGATTGCAGTTTCCATCAATATTTCCTTTTTTCCTATGTCATCCTTGGTATTTAGTTGTTAAATAACAACCAACCCCCCCCCCACGCAAGAAAAAAACAAATCCTCAAAGACAAAAAACACTCCATTAATAAGTGTGCTAAAGTATTAAAAAGAGACTTTTCTGGAGAAGAAATTAGAATAGAAATAGACACATGAGAAATGTTCAACATCTCTGGCCATAAAAGAAATGCAAATCATTGAGAGCCCACTTCACCACATTTAGAATGGCCATTATCAAGAAAACAAATAACAGATACTGGTGGGGATGTGGCCAAAATAAACTCTCTGACAATGTTGGTGGGAATCTACGTTGCTTGAACAACTCTAGAAAGCAGGATGGAGAGTCCGATTGGAAACAAAGGAGGGGGTAACAATGCTTGTTAAGAAATGCACTCATTACCTACCCATGTAATTGTAACCCCTTTGTACGGTATTTTTACAATAAAAAATAATAAAGAAAACAGGATATTGGAAAGTTTAAAAAAAAACAAAACAAAGCTTACAACTTTGGCAGGGGGGTTTGGGGAAGAGGGTGGGGGGAAGGGTGTAGTTGTGGAGGTGGGAGGGAGGGGATGGTAGTGGAAAACAAAGGAGGAGGCAACAATGCTCAATAGGAAATGTACTCATTACCTTGCTAATGTAACTGTAGCCCCTCTGTACAGCATTTTTACAATAAAAAATGTACAAATAATTTTAAAAAAAAGACTAAACATAGAGTTCCCATATGATCCAGCAATCCCTCTCCTGGACATTTACCCAAATGATCACAAAGAAGGCCACACTAAAGCTACCAGCACAACTACATAGTTGTTGTACAATGTTCATTGCAGCATTATTTACCATAGCTAAGATATGGAACCAACACAGATGCCCCTCAGTACATGAATGGATCAAGAAAATGTGACATATATATATATGTGTGTGTGTGTGTGTATATATATATATATATATATATATATGTATACACACAATTCCATTGTATGCTTCTATCAGAAAGCATGACATTGCCCCATTTGTAAGGAAATAGACTTTGAAAAACTCATATTAAGTGAAGTAAGCAGGACCCAAAGAAACATAGGCTCCATGGTTATCCTCAGTTGTAATAATTAGTATATATCTACGATAGTCCTAGCAGAGGATCACAATAGCTCAATAGCTATGTACATATGACCATATAAAGTGATGTTAATCCAAATGAACTCCAAGATAGGGAGACAAGAAATTTGTTTTTGTAAATATACTGAGTGAAGTTATTTCTTTTTTCTTTCATTCCCCACCCTTTGGTTTATCCCTTGTTGTCACTGTGTTTTGTATATACATTTATTTGGGGAAGGAAAGGAAAATAACAGAATGGTGAGACGAAGGACAAAGGGTGAACCAATGCAACAGCGATACTCTCCAGACACTATGTTGGAAATGAACTTCACAACTGGGGGGGAAGGGAATAAGGAGAACGTAAAGGTGGGAGAAAGGGAGGGAGGGTGTAATAATGTTCAGCAAGAAATGTACTCGTTACCTTTCTTATATAACTATAACTGCTCTGTACATCACCCTTAAAATATAATTACATTAAATTTTAAAAAGAACATGATATCCTGATGTTAGTGGCTTGCACCTGCAATCCTAGCTTCTCAAGAGCCTGAGATCTGAGGATTACACTTCAAAGGCTTCCTAGGCAGCAAAATCATGACTACAATTAACCAGAAAATCAGAAGTGGTGATGTGGCTCAAAATGACAGAGCTCTAGCCTTGAGCAAATGAGCTCAGGAATAGCACCTTGGCCTAAGATAAAGCCCCATGACTGACAGAACATAAGATAAAAGTGAAAATATAGTGCATAACAAACAACAACAAAGAAAAACTCTTGTGTTTAAATTGTGGGATTCATTTCTCTTAGTATCATCTTATTGGTCATTCAGACCCACAGAATCAGACAGAAAGTCTGGTAATTTGTATCTGGTGTTCTCTAGACCTGCTCATGCATGATCATAGAGTTCGTACTGTCACTTCTACTACAGTTAATTGAATGGTCTGATCTTATTACTTTGTTAGTCTTACAGTTTCTAGGTCATGCAAAGAAGAAATTCATGCTTTATATTCAGGTTATGATAAAGCCAGGTGATCTGTCTCTAACGGTTCAGAATATAGCAGGAATATTTTGTTAATAGATTACAATTCTCTAGTGCAGAGAGTAAAGCATTACTTCCAAACAACAGGTGCATACATTTGGATTATGAGAGTATTCCATAAAATTTATATAAACTCCATATGGCTTCATATCAATTACCTATTTCTTTTTTTTTCTTTTTGGTCGGTCAGGGGCTTGAACTTTGGGCCAGGGCGCTGTCCCTCAGCAATTCAGCTTGAAGTGAGCGTTCTACTACTTGAGCCACAGTGCCACTTCTAGCCACAGTGCCACTTCTCCTATTTCTAATTTCATAGTTCTTCTGGGACAAAAATCAGATCAAACATTTTAAAATAGATAAGATATCAAGATGGTATCATGAATCAAGAGGCATCTGTTTTGTGATTTAATTATGAAGGGTCCAATGAAGGGTTATGTATTAGATACTTTATCTCCGTTTCACATCATTTTTACAGTTGGAATTTTGTTGTCCACCTCCTCTTTTAATGGACATTATCAGTCATAATCAAGTCCATTGGTTTCCTTTCCCTACTCGAATCGTACTAATTTTTAAAATGTATTTCTTCATTATCCACCTCAAATCTTTATGTAGAATCCCACACAACTGCTGATGAGACTTATTTAGATACTGTAATTTAGTTGACATCAGTGAGAGAAAATGATTATTTTCTGGAAAAGTGATCCTTTTTCTTGTCTGGATTCAATATTGTTTTTACATAGGTTGAGCATGTGGCTCAATTGGTGGAACACTAGCCAATGAGTGAAATGGGCAGATACTGAGTTTGAGTCCCAGGCTCAGACATAGGAAAATAAAAAAAGAGGAATATGATCCTGGATTACTTTTTTTAACTGCATGTTAATTTGGTCACCATTCCATTGTGAATTCTTTGTTCTTTTATTTTCCAGTCCTGGGGCTTGAACTCAGGGTCTGAGCACTGTCTCTGAACTTCTTTTGCTCAGAGCTAGCAATCTTCCACTTGAGTCAAGCACCACTTCCAGCTTTTTGTTTATATGGTACTGAAGAATTGAACCCAGAGCTTCATGTATGCTAGGCAAGCACTCTACCACTAAGCTACATTCTCTTTTTTTTTAATTAATTCAATAAATATTGGGGTTAGAAAGTTTCAGAGTTTGTAGAGTATTAGAATACTAGAACGGGGGTCTGGGGGTTTAGCCCAGCGGAAGGCTACCCGCCCGGCGTGCGCAAGGCCCAGGGTTCGTTCCTCAGCCCTGGAGAAAAAAAAATAGAATACTAGAATGGACATATCCAAAAATTGTTTCTTCCAGGCGAGTGATAATGCTGGAGATGAGGAAGGTAGAATCAATTGTTGAGGTAATAAAAAATTTAAGCACATAGTTGAGTGAAACATTGTATCAAGATGAAAAACAAACCGTTGAGTTACCTCTCCAAATATTATTCTTTTCATAAACTATAGTAATTGTACTTTTTCTAGTAAGGGGTCACGACACATAGGGATTGTTTGCTATTGACTTTATATTTTATGCACAGAAGGATGAAGAGAATTTTTAAATAATAACTAATAATAAATGACAGACACAAATCAGGAAGATGACCTTCCAAGTTTAATGAAAGTTATTTGTTTTACTTTCTTGTCTCACAGGACATCTTCAATTAATTTCATGTGGTTTGTATTTTTAGGACTTCCAGAATACGTTGCTGTCACTGCAATGAATTCCCTTTGGGATTTGATGGAACAGTTTAACAAAGTAAGGGTTAAGTTATAAACAATGACCTAAAGGTTGTCTCTAAGATTTTCATTCTTCTCATCCCTAATACTTTGGATAGCAAGGTACAACTACACATTAAAATTCTGACACCTTCATCATTAAGCAAATAATGCACTAACCAAAATCTTTTCTCTGTAAAAAAATAAAGGTAAGGAATTTACAGTAATTTTAGCCATTTTAAGTATTTACTTTTCAAAATTATTTATAGTTTTCAATATTCCTAAATTTTAGCTCCTATTTTAAACTCCTAGCTTTTCCTTAAAAATGTGACTGGTATGTGCTTTTAGGATGAGGTATAGCACTGTTGCTCATTTTATTTTCTAAATAATAAAGGAAATTCAAATCCTACAACTAAATTGTTTTAAATTCTGTGGAAAATTTAGCCGAACATTTAAAAGTGATTTCTAATACTATTTTTGTGGCAAACATATACATGTTTGTATATGTATATATATATATATATATATATATAATTTCTCAAGATGAAATTGTTTACCAACTCCTCTCCAGGGTTAACCGTTCAAACACTTCACTGAGGATCAATTGTAGAATAATAAAAGGAAGGATATCAATCCCAGATCAATAGCAAGAAACTAGTTTTGGAGTGAATTCTTTTTTTCTCTCCATAGAATATTTATTGTTACTGATATACAAGAGAAATGGATTATGGAATTATGGATCATAAATAGGGCAGCTTGTGTGTATGTTATCTTAGTGTTCTATAACTAAGCAATACCCACTGCACTACCATAATGTCACAATTCTTGTACCAGAATTATCTAAATACAACCTGTAAGACATTCATTAATAGTAAAGGAATGGCAATAATACACTTAAAAACAAAATCAGTACAGATTTTAGAGAAGAAATTATAAATTTCTCTCAGTTTAAAGGACACATTGCATAATTCAGAATGGGAGATTGGCAAAGCCTGAGACATTCAGATATAACTTTATTATGTAGCATTGCACATGAAATATGGCTCATAAAAGAGGAAGAACTGAGATTTTTGTAGAATCTAAGAAATAATGATGAGTACATGAAAATGATGTTATGATAGAAAAAAATTACTCACAGGTGATAATCTGTTTTCATTTATTACTATTTTATAATTTACTTGTTGTTATCTTTAAGCAGTGTACAGGTTGCTTTGATTGAACATATTAACTTATAGGTATAATGCACCTTGATCCATATCATATATTTCTTTAACTTTCCAAAATAATTATCATTTAAGATGAAGAGTAATTTTGCAACCTCTGAGGTATTTATTTAAAATGTTTCTAACTTGCTTCCTAAAAATATGATATCATCTAAAAGAATGTATAAAAATTACCTTCCCAGTTAAAAATAACCACATCTAGGAAAGCTGATTGTAAAGTTTAATAGGGAGCTTCAAATCCTGAGACTAAAATTATTTAGAAAAACTGAATCAAATATAGGACCTCTATGAAACATAAAGATACATATTTTACAGATTGGACATCTTCCTTGCAATTATTAAGGCAAATGTTGGTAAATTATCCTCCTTGGTATGTTAGTGAATGTTGACAGTTAATGATAGCAGTCATTGGTACTGACACTAAGTAATGCCCAAGATTACAGAAAGCTGTATTCCACTGTTAGACATACTTAACGAAGAAAATAATCTATCCTTTGCTTTAAAAATGAATAGACATTTCAATATTTGCTAGAAATTCATTCATTTCTTCCTAAATGAAGTAAGCCAGGCCTAAAGAAACATAGGTCCGATGGTTTCCCTTATCTGCAATAATTAGTATATGTCTAGGACAGGCATAAAAGGTCAAAAGCTATGTACATATGACCATATAAGCTGATGCTAAGCGAAATGAACCCCAAAATAGGGACACAAGAGATTTGTTCTTTTTTGCTGTTCTTTTTATGTATTTACAATGTACTATGTGATTTTTTTTGTTTCTTTTGTATGTTCTTCCCCCAAAGTATAACTCCTGTTGTCACTATATTTGATTCCCATGTCTTGCATCTTGTGTATACATTTTTCTAATTTGGGGAGGGGAAGGGAAATAACAAAATGCTGAAATAAGGATACAGGATGACCCATTGTAACAATGAATTTTATCAGACACTATATTAAAAATGAACTTTACAACTTCGGTGATGGGGAGGGAGAAGTTGTAGAGGTGAGGAGGAAAGGGATGTTAGGAGAAAAACAAAGGAGGGGATAAAATTGCTCCATAGGAAATGGATTCCTTACCTTGATCATGTAACTATAACCCATATGTACAGTATCTTTCACATATATTATGTATATATACATATATATTTATTTATATCTACAATAAATGGAGGGCTGGGAAGGTGGCTCAGTGGTAGAGTGCTTGCCTTGCATGCATGATTCCTGGACAGCACCACATAAGCAGAAAAAGCTGGAAGTGGCACTGTGGCTCAAGTGGTAGAGTGCTTTCCTTGAGCTGAAGAGCTGAAGGACAGCGCCCAGCCCCAGAGTTCAGGCCCCTGTCTGACCAATAAAAAAAAAGAAGAAAAACAAAATAAAAAAGAATGGAAAATTATGTGCTCTCAATTAGAATTTATATCAACCTAATTTCAATATTAACAGGTGAACTAAGGATGACTGAGGAAAACTATACTTTAACAACTGAGTTCATCCTCATAGGATTTAATGATTATCCAGACCTGAAAACGCTCCTGTTTGTGGTGTTCTTTGCCATCTATCTGGTCACCATGATGGGGAATCTTGGATTGGTGGCCTTGATTTACATGGAACGCCGACTTCACACACCAATGTACATCTTTCTGGGAAACCTAGCTCTCATGGATTCCTGCTGCTCCTGTGCCATTACTCCAAAGATGTTAGAGAACTTATTATCTGCAGACAGAAGGATTTCCCTCTATGAATGCATGGCACAGTTTTATTTTCTTTGTTTTGCTGAAACTGCAGATTGCTTTCTTCTGGCATCAATGGCCTATGACCGCTATGTGGCCATTTGTAGCCCACTGCAGTACCACATCAAGATGTCCAAGAAACTCTGCGTTCAGATGACCACAGGTGCCTACATTGCTGGAAATCTGCATTCGCTCATTCAAGTAGGATTATTGTTTAGGTTAACTTTCTGTGGATCAAATCAAATCAATCACTTCTTTTGTG